>NC_044027.1:0-2400000 GCF_900496995.4 Aquila chrysaetos chrysaetos
TTATTTTTGTTTCCAGCTGCACAAATCCAGGCGGATTTGGCTTTCCCAGGAGTCCCAAATTCGTTTGGTTTTTTTTCCCCCTGTTGCAGACCCAGAATCGGGTGTTTTGGGGTTTTTCTGGTCTCAGCTGGAATAAAGTTAATTTTCTTCTGAGCAGCTGGTACAGTGCTGTTTTGGATTTAGGATGAGAATAATGTTGATAACACACTGATGTTTTTAGTTGTTGCTAAGCAGTGTTTATACTAAGTCAAGCACTTTCCAGCTTCTCATACTGCCCTGCCAGCAGAGGCTGGGGGTGCACAAGAAAAGTAGTTGAGCTAAAGGAGGATTGCAGGTAAACAGGTCAGCTTGAAATACAACACCTCCTTTAAAAGTTAGAGCGATTTGAACTCTTAAAATCAGCATTTAGGCTAATTGATATGATTTTGAACACCTTCTTAGCATACAAGTAAACACTCTTGCCGGTGTTGGAAAACGTCTCCTCCCTTCCTTACAGCACTGCTGCAGGGAGATAAGCCTGGGAGGCTGCGGGACAAGGTCATACACAATCAGAATCTATCCTTATGGATCCACCACAACAGCTACAGCCCTCGCGCTGCTGCTTTGCATCTTGCTTGTTTGGTGAATAAAGCTGAAAGTGAAGTGGAAAACTTCAAAGAGCAAAATGAAAAATAAAGAATAAATCTCAATAATTCACTTTATACTAAAAAGGTGTGCCCACATTTATATACATCCAATAAAAATACATTACTGAAGCAGTAACTTACCAAAATCACCTCAGGACTTGCTGTCACTAGTTACAAGGCTGCTAATGCTTCCTGGGAAAACCTGGAAAACACACAGAAGCGACACCACGTCTCTTCTTTGACCTTGATTGCTTTTAGTAGAGATGCTAGTTATCTCAGTAAGGTTTTTGAGTACTACTGTAAGATATTTTAAAAAACTCATTGATTGCAAAAGCATAAAGCTTATCATGAAAACAAAGTCTGTTTCTTCTGAACAGCTGAACTCTTACAAACAGTTTCTTCCCTCTTTTAGTACAAAATTATTTTCACAGTATCATTTACTAGTAAGCACACAGAAACAGAAGATTACATGCTTTCAGGAAGAGAAAATAAACACAGGGAAGTAAACTTTGCATAAGCGTAACATGCTCCAGAACAGACCTTAGGTTTACCATTTGTATTAAAATATGTCACAGAAAAAAATGTAGGAGAGTTGGCACATTCTTGATGTTAACTTTGAAGTCCATACTACAAGTACCTTTGGAAAAATGCAGACACACATCATAGGCGTACATTGTACTTGCAGACCCTATGGATTCTTTTCATCTGTCTTGTACCGTCATGGCAGAAGAAAGGGCAACCACGGTGAAATGGTGCCAGCTGACATCCACCTGAGAGAGGAAAAAACCCTTTAGCATAAAACTGAGTAGGAATCCCAAGCTACCTTTTTTTGTGAAGGCAGTACAAGTGAATGGAGGAAAAAGTATTTTGTATCATCTTCGGTACAGTTGTTGATACAGGCCACTAGAGCTTTTGCATTTTTTAGACAACTGTGCCTTTTTTTTTTGGCTCACTGGCAGCTTTAGTTTCAATAGAACTCACTTTCCTAGATACACGCAGATGACAGACATAGATACCTACGTACATTTTCTCAAGCCTAAGTATAGCCAACGAAGACTTCCTCACCCTATATGTCCCAAGTTGAGTATTTTTGCTAAAGAGCACAGCAACACATCTGTCCTTGTGAACTGCCTCGTTGCAAGAAAAGGAATGATTTTTTCCAGGCCACTGCTCCAAACGGTCAAGATCATTTAAAACTGCACTTGTGCCACCAAACCCGGTCAGGGTCTCTCCTAGTTTTTGACTGCCCTGAGATTTAACAGGCACACGCTCCATTCCATCTTCCAACAGCAAGAATACATTAACGCTCTCAGATCCAGAGCACAACCCTACAGATGTCCACACACACACCTTGCTGTTTTGATGAGGAGCCACCGAGCATCCCTGCGAGCACAGCTGCACGCGCCAGATCGGTTTCACCTACACCGCGAGTTACCGGTTTCAGTGAATGTTGTTTCTGACACTTTAAGCCAAAAATTGTATCTCAACGCTTCGCCACAGTAGAAACGACCCATAACTAGAACGCTACAAAAATGAAGTAACACAAATTGCAAACCCACAGCAGCAACAGCTTCAGAAATATTTAGACCAAGAACAAGGGAGAAAAATAAAACAGCTTCATCTCACACAGGGGAGCGGCAGGCAGAGAAAAGGGTTGCCATTCCAAGCCCTTACAGAAAACGGGCATTCTCCTTCCATTCCTCAGCCCATCCGTTAAGGTCTAAATACCACAACACTACTATGGCAAAGTCGAGAGTAGGGAACAACAGTCCTGCCACTGGACTTGCCATTGACCCATGCTATTTACGTAGCAGGACGCAGACACAGTGGGACATGTTTTGCCACACACAACCCTCAACTTCCTGAAAATTTATGTTTACCAAAAAAAGCCATTTGGAACATATTGCCAAACAACATTTGGCAATAAAGCTTTGATGTGTTTGACACACACAAATTTTTGGTAACTTGCTATTTGCTTCCTATTGCTGCTGTTGTTATTCCTTCAGAAATTCTACTTGTAGCCAAGTTATTCGCTACTGGTTCAAGCATTTGCCTTCCAGGTATTACCAGCACATTCACAGAGGCTAGTAACTTAATTGCTCTTCTACAATTATCCAAATGACAATTACAGCCACGAAAGAGAAGGAGAGGACAGGCAGCAGAAGAGCTCTGCAGGCTGGCACCAGTCAATATTGCACTCTCTAAAAACAAACAACAACAAAACAAAACCATGACCCTGTATCTTTTTTTTTTTTTCTTTCAGAGCTCATCCCCGTCTCAGCATTTTGTCTTGTCAGAGCATGAAGTGCAGGTGATCTTTACCCTAATGGCATTTGCATGTGAGGAATGCCTGTTCAGAAATAGTCCAGATCTGTAAGACTGGTGTCATTTTTATGGTTTTAATCATCATAACTCAAATTTTATTTACTCATGCATTTGTGAGAAAACTAACTAACTTTTAGACATTGCCTCTGCTTTTTGGGGGGTGAGGGGGAAAATGTGTTAGAGACTGAAAAAAATTATGATTCAGAGCTCCCAACCATGAGGGAGTGGTGGAGAAATCAATGAAAGCAAAGACCAACAGCAGCAACATTAAGTGAAAGCTGGCTTTAATTCCGATCACGTACTTAAGCGACTCTCCAAGTCTATGCCTCAGTCCTATGAATGACTAGTCCTTTTTCAGAAGGACAAACTTTTTTACTTAAAAGTCCTAGACTGAAGACTCCGCTAAACAGAATGGGGATTGTGCCACGGGACAACATGCCATCAACACTCTAATGAAAAAAAAAAAAATCAAATAAAAATCAAGTTTAAGTACCAGTTTCCATCACGTTTCACTCACTACATTTCTACTGGCATCTAGGTGCTCAAAAATGAACTATAGGCACACCACATATTCCTAAAAATTCAGTTATATGTAAAAAAATAAAAGGCTATTTCCAACTTGCCCATAAAATCAGTATGAACAGAGAGAAGAGAAACACTTGACCCTAAAGAAGCTAACAGACAGCTCTGAATTTATCACAGATGAAATTTCATTCTTTCACCTGAAACAAAAACATATCAAGGGACCAATACAGGAACAGGGCATGATCTGTTAATGGCAATTTTTCATCAGCTTTTCTACACTAGCAGCAAATTTGCCTTTTCTGTGCATCTGATGTGGAGTATCTGTAGTGCCCTCGAACTCACAAATGTTTCACTCCGCTCCCCCAGCCCGATACATGCAATTACCTGAGCAGCAAGCGGAATTAACCACGCATGATTTTCTTCACATGACATGGAAGGTGACACCAGAAAAAGAGGAGACAAAAAAATGAACCTGTTTGTCACACCCAGCCAATGGTGAAAAGACAGGGGAGGATTCTGCCGGAAGGGCTCTGCACCCCAGGAGCTCCAACCGGCCGATTTCTCTCCCTTTTGCCTGGTACCGAGGGGATGATGACACCTTGCCCGCACCCCCTCGCAGCAGGGGCTGCCCCAGGAGACCCTCACCTTACTTCTGCCCTCGGGAACGGACCGGGAGAGACCCTCCACGCAGAGAGAGGAGCGTTGTGTGAATTGGATCCCCAAGGGAAAAGGCCAGGCTCCCCGCTAGCAGAAGGACAACTCACCTCCCTGCTGCTCGGAGCTGCTTGCTGAGGACAGCCCTGCCTGCGTCTGATCCCCATACAACCAGACCCCCACCTCCAGGGAGGGTCCACGCACCCTGCCCACCCCCTGCTTTCCCCCGCAGCCCCCAACACCCTCCCACCCACCTGCCTCTCACCCACCTGCAAAACCAGCCACGCCAGCTTCTGCTTTTGGCCCCCAAAACAGCTGACTCAGTGCCCATTTATGAGCCAAAAAAAACAGCTGCTGAACCTGTTCTCAAGGCCCAAAACCACAGGGTTGGACCTCTGTTTCTGAGCCCAAAGCCATGCAACTCAATCTGTTTCTGAGCCCCAAAATCAGCCACATGAGCCTGTTTTCGAGCCCCAGGAACAGAAAACTTGGTCTCCGTTTCTGGCCCTCAAACCAGCTGACCCCCTTTGCAGTCCCTGTGGGCGATGCTGAGGGCTGGGGGGAGCGTAGCCACCCCATAGCCCTGCACCCCCGGGGCCCCACGTGCAGTTTTGGGGAGTGCTCGGGACCTGGAGGGCCCAGCCCCACGCCTCTGCAAAGCAGCCCCAGCACAGGCAAGGCGTCGCTTCATTATTGCCGTTTCAGGCTTTCTTTCCCCAGCATCACCAGCAGTGCCGGATGTGCACCCCAAACGCCCCAGCCGAAGCACCCTGGCGGGGAGCCGGGCCCAGCCACCCCCAGCCCGGACCCGCTGCAGGACCCCCTGCAGGCAGCAGGCGGGGCCCTTCCCGCCCCTGCGGGCACCGGGACCTGCCGGCCGCTGCAGGAGCCCCCGCCCCGGGCCACCGCTGCCCGACCCGCGCCCGGAAGCAGCAGAGGCCGTCCAGCCCCAGCGAGGAGCAGCCGGGGACGGGATGGAGCTGCCCCTGCCCCTGCTCCCCACCGGCCGGACACGGGCTCGGCACCGAACCCCCCCCGCAACGACCCCGGGGCTGCTTCCACCCCCGCCGGCCCCGGGAGAGCAGAGCCCGGACCCGCCCGCGGAGGCTCCGGCCGGGGGATCCCACCTCCGCGACCCGCGGCGCCTCCCCCGCCCCGAGGCGGCTCCCGCTCCCTCACGGCCCGGAGCGGAGTGGAACCTGGCAGCCGGGGCAGCCGCCACCGCCGCTGCTGCTGCTCTGCTGGCCCCGCCCAGGCGTCCCGGCCCCGCCCCCCGACCGCCCCCGGCCCCGCCCGTGTTCAATACAGCTACGGGGGGGCAGGACGGAGGGCTGGGCAGCGAAAAATAAAACAAGGGAACAGAGAGGAAAAGAAAGAACAAACAGGGACAGGGAGAAAGAGGCAAGGAGAGGGATGGGGACCAGGACAGCAGGGAATACATAAACAGAGAGGGACAAGGAGCGGGACACAAGATTGCAGAGAGAAGTACAGGGAAGCAGAAAGAATGAGAGGGAAAACGAGGGGAAGAGGCAGGTGGGGAGCAGGTCAGAGAGCTGGAGAAAGACAAAATACTGCTGGGGAGCAGCACAGGAGGAGAGAGCCAAGAGAGATGAATGGGAAGCAGGGCAGTGGGATGCAGACAGCAAAAATAATGATAGGCAACACGACAGAGGCATTGACAGGGAAGTGAGGGACAGGGAACAGGACAGAGGAATGGAAGGAAAAAATACTGATGAGCAACAGGACAAAGGGATGTAGAGAAAAAGGAGGAGGGGAAAGGAAGGAGGGAGAGAGAAAAAAAGATGGGCATAGAGCATGGGACATGGAAAGACAAAAAGCTGGATAAGGAACAGGACAGAAGGACTAAGGGTGGTGGGGAGGGGGGAACCAGATGTAGATTAAGACAAAGAGACAGAGAAGGGGAAAAAAAAACCCAGAGATGGGCTGCCAGACAGACAAAGAAAAAGTAGGGCCAGAGTAGGGAAGAGAGAAAGGAAAAAAGGCACAGCTGGCTGGAAAAGGGGGTATAGCTAGAAACAATGAGACAGGCAGCAGGACAGAGGAATAAAGGCAGAATAACCAGGGAGAGGAAGCAGGACAGATGGACAGGAAGAGGAAAAAAGGGGCAGGGAGCAGGACTGAGAGATGGAGAAAGAAGCATTAGCGACAGAGGGACAGAGAGAAGAAAACACAGGTTGGAAGAAGGATGGGGTGGGGGAAAGAATGACAGATGCAGATTAAGACAGTGTGACAGAAACCAGACAGACAGCAGGAGAAAAAAAAAACAAACCAAAAAACCACAAAAGAACCAGTGACAAGCAGCAGGCCAGAGAGGGGGAGCAGGGAGAAGGAAGGACAGGAGGAAGGAGAAAGGGATATAGAAAACAAGTGAGGGACAGAGAGCAAGAAAATAGGATACAGAGAAAAAGAGAGGGATGGGGAGAAGGACACAGGGATAGAGAGAGCGTGACAGGAAGAATGACAGGGAGATGGAGTCAGAGGAAAAACAGGGACCAAAAGCAGGACAGAGAAATGGAAATGTAAAATTAGGAAAATTAGGGACAGGGAGCAGGACAGAGGGGCAGAGAGACAATGAGGAACACAAGTATAAGGACAGAGAAAGAGGGAGGGAGAAAGAGAAGGAGGGACAGTGAGCAGCACAGCAGGATGCAGAAAGAAAGAGAGGAATGGGGAGCAGGGCAGAGAAGTCGAGAAAGAAAATAATGGTGGAGAGCTGGAGAGAGAACTAGAAAGAAAAATAAAACAAGGGAGAAGACTGAGCAGAGAGAGAAAGGAAGGTAGAAAGAAAAGGTCAGAAAGGTAGAAAAATCAAGAACGAGGAGCCCTGCAGAGAGATGGAGCAAGAAAATGTAGGGTCGGTGAGCAGGACAGAGGGATAGATGGCAGAAAGGAGAGGAGGGAGAAAGGAGAGGGACAGGGTGCAGAACACACAGACAGAGAGAGAAAAAGGACAGGGAACAGCACAAAGGGATTGAGAAAGAAAGAAAGGGTCAGATCTGTATAAAGAGACCAAGAAGGGAAAATTAAAAAAACAGCAATGGGCTAGAGGACAGAGACAGAGCAAGGTAAAAAAAGAGCCAGGGAGCAAGACAGAGGAGGAAAGAAAGAAAAAAAGTGAGAGCTGGCTGGACAAGGAGATATAGCAAGAAACGACTGGACAGGCAGCAGCACAGAGAAATAAAGACAGAAAAAACAGAGACAGGAAGCAGGACAGAGGGACAGTGAGAGGAAACAAGGGGCAGGGAGCAGGAGAAAGGTGGAGAAAGAAGCTTTGAGGTAGAAGGACAGAAGAAGAAAAGAGACAGGAAGAAGGATGGGAGATGGGGGGTGGGGAAGAAAGACAAGGAGCAGGACACATTATCAGAGAAAGACAGAGACAGGGAGCAAGACAAGGTGATACACAGAGAGAAAAAAGGGACAGGGAGGCAGGACAAAGTGAAAGACAGGCAAAAAGAAGAGACTGGGAGCAGGAGAGATGGAGGAGGAAAAGCCTAGGATGGGCAGCAAGGCAGATAGCTGGCAAAAGGTGGGGAAAAGCACTGGGCTGTAGGACAGAGACAGAGTGAGAAATAACGACAGGGAGCAGGACAGAGTGACAGGAAAAAAAAAAAAAAAAAGAGGGAACAAGACAGAGAATGGGGAGAAAAGCAAGGAGGACACAGAAACAGAGAGGGAGCAAGAGGGATGGACAGCAGGACAGAGAGATGGAGCAAGAAACGAAAAAAAGGATGGGAGGCAGAACCAAGGGAAAGAGACAGAAGGACAGGGAGCAGGACAAAGGTATGGAAGAGGAAAAAAAAAATACTGATGGGCTGCAGGATAGAGATGAGGGAATTAAATAATAGACACAGAGAGCATGACAGAAGGACAGACAGAGAAAAAAGGGACAGAGAGCAGGCCAGCATTGGAGGGGAAAAAAACCCAACTGTGATGGGCAGTGGGAGAGAGGTACGAAGAAAGAAAAAAATACTGAGGAAGAGCGAAAGGAGAGACAGACAGCTGGACAGGGGGTTACAGTCAGAAGGGAGAGGAGAGGGAATGGGACAGGGAGAGAAAGACAGAAAAGATAGCAAGAGGAAGCAGGGCAGAGGGACAGCAAGGGGTGAAAAAAGGGACAGGGATTTGGACATAGATGGAAAAATAAGCAGCAGGAACAGAGGAAAAGAGAGAGAAAGAGGGACAGGGAATATGATAGAGAAAGAAAAATCAGGACCGCAGCAGGACAGAGATAAACTGGGACGGTCAACAGGACAGAGAGGAATACGAATATGGGCAGGGAGTGGAACAAAGGGATACAGCGAGAAACGACGGGACAGGAAGCAAGACAGAGCAACAAACAAGAACGATGACAACAAAAGAGAGAGAAAGACAGAGACCGTGAGAAGCACAGGGGGTTGGAGAATTTAGAAAGAGATGTATTAGGAGCCCTGCAGAGACAGAGGATGAATAAAAAAGGGGCAGGGAGCAGCACAAAGGGTCAGAGAGAGTAAGAGAAGAACAGGAAGGAAGACGGGGACAGTGAGATACAGAATTTAAAAAAACAGCAGTAGCAAGCAAGACAAAGGGATAGAGAAAGAGAAAGTAGGAAGCAGATTGGAAGGCAGGGACACGGAGCAGCACATACAGGTGCAGAGAGGAAAAAAACGCCAGGGAACAGGCCAGAGAAATTGTAGGGAGAAAAGAGAGGGATGCAGATCAGGACAAAGAGATGGAAAAGGGAAAAACAGCAATGGGCTGCAGGACAAAGACAGGTGATGAAAAAAAGAGGGAGAGGGAGCAGGACAAGAACTCAGAGAGACAAAGAAAAGGGGGCAGTTGAACAAGAGAGAGAAAGGGAGAGAGGAAGAGGGAGCAGGACAAGAGAATAGACAGAAGAGAAGAGATACAGGGAAGGGGAAAAAAAAAAAAACAAAGGAAAAAAACCCAAAAAACCACAAGCATCACAGCAGCATCGGAAAGAGAGGGGGCCAGAAGACATGAAGGGGAGGGAGGGACCAGGACACACAAGATGGGTGACAGGGCCCTGAGGGCCCAGGACTCACTGCAGTTCTCACTACTGGAGCTGCCAGGAGACTTTGTCAGTTCAGATGCTTCTTTCTCCTTCTCTCCTCCCTTCCTCTTCTGTAACTCCAGTCGCTTGGCTGTCCTCCACCTAAGAGAACATGTGAGTGTCTCACAGCTCTTATGAGATGAGGCTTCCTAGACACGTAGCCTCACTTGCTCACACACTACGTGGCCATACCACGCTGTGGGTGACACATACAGTCTGACCTGCTGTGGACTACAAAGAGGGATCCTTCCACAACTAGAGAGGCAGGCTCTCTCTTGCCTGCAGCGGGAGGCAGCTGCCGGCCAGACAGCCTTCCATTTCTTCTTCTTTAGCTTTCTGTGGCCTCTCCAGCTTCAGCAGCTCCTGTCCACAGCTGCTAAGTGCTCTGCCTGTCCCTTTTTGCTCCCACGCTGCGAGGAGAGGGAGACCAGGCAGAGACAGCCCACGCAAGCCTGAGGCTGCTGCAGTCAACGGCATCCCCAGGGGACGAACAGACAACCGCATCCACAGCCTGGCCTCTGGGAGAGGGAAAGAGGCAGCAGTGACCGTTATTACCGTAGCTTGACCCTGGCCGGAGCCCCTCCTTCCTCAGGGGCTTCCGCAGACACCACTCATTCCCTGCACCGCTGCTAACGGCACCCACGTTAAGGGAGACTAGAGAACATCAGAGGGCCGGCTTGCTGCCCTCACAAAAGGGCTCGGGGGCTGCCTGCGGCTACAGCACAGGCTTCAGGGGAGGGGCTGGAGCTGGGAGCAGCCGAGCGGGGCCGGGGGAGCTCTGGCGAGTCGGGGAGGCGCCCGGTGGCCGCGCCTGGGGGGTGCCCGCCTCCGTCCCCTCTTCCCTTCTACCGGCTCTCAGGGAACTCTCCGGCGCTGCCCTGGCCCGGCTCGCCTCTGGCGGACCGGGAGCCTGCCACACCGGCCGCTTCGCAGCTTCCCGTCCCGCCAGCCCCGGGCGGCCAGCGGGCAGGAGGCACCCCTCGCCCCCGCCGGAGGAGATCGCTCGCCTCACCCGCGGTCCCAGCGCTCGCCCGCTGCCGCCGAGACCCGCGCCCTGCGCGCCGCCACGCTGCTCCCAGGGACCGCGCATGCGCCGGAGGGGCCGGAGCCGGTGCGCGAACGCCGGGCTGTCTCACGCGCAGGACGGCGCATGCGCCCGGGAGGCGCGTCCGCACGGCTGGTCGGGGAGCGGGCGCAGCGGGAAGCCCGCGGAAAACCACGCGAAACAGGCGACGCTCCTGAGTCTGACCTGGTCGGACTCCGGGGGCCGCGGCAGCAGCGAGGATGCCGCCGCGCCCGAGACCCATGCTGCTGCCCGGCCGCCGAGTCCACGAAAACTACAGCTCCTGGCATGCCCCGGGAGGCAGCCCGCCCTGCTGCCTGACCCCGAGGGAACGCCGCTTCCGTTTCCGCCTACCCCCACGCCAGCGCAGCCGCAGTCCCCGCCAAGCCTCCGGCGCCGCTCCGTGCAGCTCCAGCGCGCTCCCGCCGCCCCGCTCCGGCACGGCGCGGCCCTGCTGCCGCTCCGTGCGTCCGACACGGACCCCGCCGTCCTCCTCGGGGCTTTCCCCAGGACCCGCCGGGCGATTACGCAGCCCCGCCACGGGGCCCGGTGCTCCCAGCCCCCCTGTAAGCGCCCAGGCTCCCCCCCCCCCCCGGCCTACGGCACAGGCGGCCCCCACCTCCCTCGGGCCACCCCCGCCTGGGACGTTCGCGGTCCGAGGGGCGCCCGGCCCCGCTCACCTTCTCCCTCTCCCTCGGGGCAGCCGCAGCCCGGCCTCCGCTCCGCTCCCCCCTGGGCTCCCACAGGCCCCGCCACGGCCACCTGGGGCAGGGCAGTACCGGCCCTTCTCCCGGCAGCCCCCCCCATTACAGGGAGGGGCCGTCGCCATCAGCCTCACTGCCAGGACCTGGGGGTCCTCCAGCCCCGGCCCGCAGCTGGAGCCCAGCAGGAACAGGGGGGGCATTGCCCGACCCCCACAGCACCTCACCTCCTCCTCCCCTGGGCTCCCTCACAGCCCCTCCGCCCTGTGCAAAGGGAGCGCAAACGCAGCCCAGAGGGCAAAGGGGACGGACGGCAAGTGTTTATTCAGTCACGCACCTAACAGTCCTGTGAGCGAGTCTGCTCCAGGGCTCGGAGCCCCACCGATGCTCCCCCTGCCCCTGGGGCACCTCGGCAGCCGTTCCTGGAGCGTTCCTGGAGCCGTGCTCGTTGGGCTGGCAGGGAACAGCTGGTCAGCTGGCTCCTGGAGCCATAAGCTGCAGTTTTCCTTTCTGGGGCACGGCAAGGTAAGGGAGGGCTCCTGGGGCAAACTGAAAGGAAAACAGCTGATCGTGAAGAACACCAAAAAGCACTCAGAAAACCGTGGGAGAGGGGAGATACCTAAACGGAGAAGTTTGTGGCCCACTGCAAGACAAACACAGGGGGTGGAGGCTCACCAGAAGACACATGGAGGACTTGGGGGCAACCCAAAATGTGAACTGAGGGTTCTGGGGCACACCAAAATGCAAACGGGCTACAAGATGTCTCCAAATTTAAGGACATCAGAAAGCAAACTGGGGGGCCCTGTGGTGCAGCTAGATGAAAAAGTTGGTTCCTGCAGGGCAAGTGCAAGGCCCTGGGGTATATGGGAACGCACGTGGAAGACCGTAAGGCATGCATCTCCACAGCTTTATTGTGTGTGTCTTTCTCTCCCTTCCACCTTGTTGGCATTGTTCCCACCACTCTATCTTCACCTTCATTATGGAATTTCTCATGTCAGGACAGCATGTAAGCTGAGACTTTTTAGTAACCGACTTTAATCTACTTGCCTTGCCAGATGTGCACTGGCTGCTGGGGGAAAAAAACCAGAAAGTCTGAAAAAGTCCTGGGCATTACCAGGAGGGATATGGACAGTAACAGATCAAGAAGCTACTGTTTCACATCTCCAGAAAACCTTGGTGAATCCACATCCTCAGTACTGCATGCTGTCACATTCTCTGCATCTTATGAAGGACAAAGTTTGAGTTGGAAAGGTACAAAGCTACCATCTTGTGTAAGGTGAGCCTAAATAGGCTGCAGGTTCTAACATCCCTAACACTGGAGGAGGGCATGAGAGGAATGGACTGCAGAAAGAGGCAAGACTTATGTGCTCCTCCTAAATAGCATCTCCCGTTGCCACTGTTAGGGACAGAATGCTGGTGTAGACTTATGACGATAGCTCCAGCCCAGCAGGACATTTTGTATATTCTTAGGACATGCAGTACAGAGAAGAACGGAATGGAAAAGTGATTATGTTTTAATTACTTTGACAGCATCTGTCTTATGGACTGTTCTGCTGAATCAGTTTCTGTGTATCATAGTTAGACCTCTTTCTCCACTGAAACAGTAAATGCCAATCCCAATGGTTGAAACTCTGAAATTATTAGGAATGCCATAATTAGATTGCAGAGGAAAACATACCTGTACATTTTTGAGTCTCTAAACACAATATAGCTCAGAAATAAAGATAAAAATTTTTTTTCCATGTTGGTAATAAAAATAATTCCATGATTTCTGTAAACCATCGCAGAAATGCTATAGTATAGAAAAGAGTTAACAACTTTAAACAGTTCACTAAATTAAATGAGTATGCATTACAAACAATATATTTTCTATTAAGGACAATTTCATTCACAAAATCCTTTCTATCTGTACACTCAAAACGTTAATGGCTTCCATAAACGAATATTAGTATAAATTCCATATTTATTTAGGGTCTGACGATGACCACAGTTACGTAAGCATAGTGTGACAGTAATAATATTACCACCTATATTTAATACTAGGATACTCTAAATGGTAATATAGAACCAAACAAGTAAGTCTTTAATAATCTGCTATTCAAAGACTAATAATAAGCCTGTAACATGCAGCTTGGGATCTACCTGTAATTAGCATACATTCAGTTAAATTACAGATCCTAACTGTAAAAACAATTTTAATCTATTATTCCCCAGGATAAAATAATTGTGAGAACATAATGGCATTCACATTAAAAATTATATTCTTGCATAAGTTCACACAGAACTTTACCAAATACCAAAATGAATCTTGACAATCTATTTAGTTTGCTTCTATGTATTTTGTGAATCCAGCACATTACCGTACTGTAGTCTTGCTACAATATAATTTTCCTGTATCCAGTTTCTAGATGGTGTATATAGCACAAGGATGAATACTTAAAAAAGGTCAGGTTTCCCTTCTGACTTCTTCCAAATAGTCATCTCTAGTCAACTACATGTATTTCATTATTCTACATTTTAAAGTACTGGTATAAAAGTACGTATTTATTTGTATTTGCAGTTGACTTGCTTTAATAAGATACAGAAAACTTTGCTTGTAATTCCTCACAAAAAGAATTTTGTGAAGAACAACTCTATTATTTCCAGATGACTGCAGTGTGTGATGATGTATGGCTCAAGTGATTATCTAAGGATTTGTCTATAACAACAGCAAGCTGCCCAGTCTGAGAAATTCACACATAGGTATGTTTCTTTGGTATGTGTTTTTTCCTTCTCCACAAAATGGTTTGCTGACAGTTTTTAAATGTGTGTGTAATTCAGTACCAAAGAAGCTTACAGGGAACACCTGCAAAATTTTCAGTACTGATAATACTATAGGACACACATTGTTATTTTCAAAGCTCATCACTGTCAAAGACAAACATACAACTGTTTAAAAAGGAATGGACTAAACATATTAGTTCATTTCCTCTAAAAGCGCAGCACATATAAGCTATGAACGTCAATGTGATGATTCACACTGTGAGCGCTGTTTACATTCCTTTTTTTGTTGGCGTCGCACGATTAGGAAAATTGCCTGTTACTACCAAAAAAGAAGGGACCAAGAGGCAGCCCTAAGGCCACAGGCAAATGCGCTAAAATACCCACAAAGAACTCTAAACTTTCACAAGCCAGCACAAAACCAGGCTTCTGTACCTCGTGAGTAATAAAAGTCACATAGCTGCACGTGGACAGCAGGACGCGGCCTAAGCCGGTTTCTTCTGAAGTAGCAAAGCACAGATTTCCACCAAGGCACTTCCAAACGTCGTGAGCACAAGGGTTGCCGAGCGGCGTGCGCCGCTGCCACCGGCCCGGGGAGCGCGGTGCCGCGCGCCGCCATGCGGCCCCCGGCACAAGCGGCGCTGCAGACGGTCCCCGGCGAGCGCGGGGCGGTACTGCGGCCGGGCCGCTCGCGCATGCGCAGGGCAGCCTCCGCTGCTCACCGGCGGCAGCAGGGGGCAGCAGACCCCGGCGGGAAGCCGACGCCGGCCGCGCTCGCCGCCGAGCAGCGGCAGGGGGCCGCAGCGCCCGGCGACACGGAGGAACGCCGGCCAACACAGACTGGCTATGCTGACGGTCACTCTAAGCCCCAGGACCGGGTGACGAGCATCAGCGCTACCTTACCCGCTACCGAAACACCGCGCGACTTGATCAAACGCGCCGAGCAGCAACGTGCACGCCGGATCCCGGATGCTGCACTACGCATGCGGGAGTCTGATGGCGGCAGTCCCTGCAGGGCCGGCCGCAACGCGCATGCGTCCTGCCGGCAGCTACGCTACTAGGCCGTCGTCACGCGAGAGTAGCGGCGCGCCGCAGGCCGCTGCGCACATGCGTACGCTGGCTGGCTGCGGTACTCGGTGTACCGGCGGAAAGGCTGCGGGGAGCGCAGCCACTCGCGCTGCCTGCCTGCCGCGCTGTGTAAAAATCACGTGGCGGAAAGAGTGGGCCATACAGATGACACGCTGCATGCGCGATGCAGCGGCCCGCAGTACTACAG
The DNA here is from genome assembly GCF_900496995.4 of Aquila chrysaetos chrysaetos. NCBI lineage: Eukaryota > Metazoa > Chordata > Aves > Accipitriformes > Accipitridae > Aquila > Aquila chrysaetos. Next base: position 15,002 of record NC_044027.1, read on the forward strand.
CGCAACGGGAGAGGGCAACAGCGGGCACACTCAACGAAAACTTGCACGCGTAATCCTATCGCCCGCAGCACCGACCTCTCATGGTGCGAGGGCACCCATGAGCACGCTGCACATGCGTGAAGGCACAGGCTGCGACCCCCGCCAGACTCCGATCGAGCGACGGCAGCCGCGAGCATGTCACGCTGCAGGGCACAGACCAGCGCTTGCTGGCTGTGGAACCATCGGACAGTTACGCGAGTGCTCCGAAGAGCTCTGCTCGCTCACACATGCGTAGGAACGCCCTCACCCCCTGAGTCACACCATATGCTACCTCCACACCCACTGCTCCTGCGTGGTGTCCTGGGGACGGGCAGTCTGCTCCACAGAGCTGACAAACAGGCCCAAGCGCAGTGAGACTGCACGGACCATCTTGCAGACACTGGGAAGAGACAATGGCCAAAGACAGTCCGTGCTTCTGGTCTGTGAGGACCAAAGGAGGGCAGCAGCGACTACCAGGGCTGCAGTGCGCAGGAGCGAGCCGGCATACTTCGGTGCCAGGCTTTTCGAGGGCAACGGCCGCAGCGCACATGGCAGCTGGGCGTACGGCCACCTGCACTGCGGGCGGGCAAGCTCCTGCGGGCAGCAGCAAGCGAGGCTGAGGTCCCACCCGCAACGTGCGCAATGCAACCAATGGATCGTGCTGCTCTGACGCCCCACTGGGTGCCCTGCATGGAGTGAGCTGTCACTGTGGCTGCAAGGTGCTCCCATCACAGACTCCCAGAGTGGCTGAGGTGGGAAGGGGCCTCTGGAGGTGACCTTGTCCAACACTCTGTTCAAGCAGGTACACTTACAGCAGGTTGCCCAGGACGGCATCCAGACGGTATTTGAGTATTTCCAAGGGAGCTCTACAACCTCCCTGGGTAACTTATGCCAGTGCTCAGGTGCCCTCAGAGTGAAAAAGTGTTTTCCTGATGTTCAGACAGAGCCTCCTGTGTTTCAGTTTGTGCCCACTGCCTCTGGTCCTGCCACTGGGTACCACTGAGAAGAGCCTGGCTGGGTCCTCCTTGCACCTCTGTCCGCTGATATTTATATACATTGATGAGGTCCGCCCCCCCAAGCCTTCTCTTTTCTAGGCTAAGCAGTCCCAGCTCGCCCAGCCTCTCCTCACACAAGAGACCCTCCAGTCCTTTAATCATCCCTTGTGGCCTTTCGTTGGACTCTTGCCAGCAATGCCATGTCTCTCTTGCACTGGGGAGCCCAGAACTGGACACAGCTCTCCACATGTGGCCTCACCAGTGCTGAGCCGAGGGGAAGGATCACCTCCCTCATTCTGCTGACAATACTTTGCCTAGTGCAGCTCAGGACACCCTCAGCCTTCTTTGCAGCAATGGCACATTTTTGGCTCATGCTGCTTTCCAGCTGGGGGGCCATCAACATGTACTGGTGCATGGGGTTGTTCCTCCCCAGGTACAGGACTTTGCACTTCCCCATGTTGAACTTCATGAGGTTCAGCCCATTTCTCCAGCCTGCATGTACAGAACAGGCCCTGCAACCAGTCTGCCTATCTGGGATCAGGCCACTGGCAGAAAGCCAGGCAGCCAGTCATAAAACACCCTCTTCCCCTCAGTCCTTGCATTTCCCCTTACTGTGCTGAGTCTAGATACCGGATGCCTCTCCATTTGAAAGACAGCGAGAGAAGGCAGTGAGAAGAACAGGAGATGAGGAGGAGCAGAGTCTGACCTTAACCCTCCTCAGGTCACTGCTGCTCTGCTGTGGATGCCAGTGTCCTAGTTTCAGCTGGAATAGAGTTAACTGTCTTCCTAGTAGCTGGTACGGTGCTATGTTTTGAGTTCAGTATGAGAAGAATGTTGATAACACCGATGTTTTCAGTTGCTGCTAGTAGTGTTTAGACTAATGTCAAGGATTTTTCAGCTTCTCATGCCCAGCCAGCGAGAAAGCTGGAGGGGCACAAGAAGTTGGCACAGGACACAGCCAGGGCACCTGACCCAAACTGGCCAACAGGGTATTCCATACCATGTGACGTCCCATCCAGTATAGGAACTGGGAAGTGGGGGCGGGGAATCGCCGCTCGGGGACTAGCTGGGTGCCGGTCGGCGGGTGGTGAGCAATTACACTGCGCATCATTTGTACATTCCAATCCTTTCATTATTGCTGTTGTCATTTTATTAGTGTTATCATTATCATTATTCGTTTCTTCTTTTCTGTTCTATTAAACTGTTCTTATCTCAACCCGTGGATTTGCTTCTTTTCCCGATTTTCTCCCCCATCCCACTGGGTGGGGGGGGAGTGAGTGAGCGGCTGCGTGGTGCTTAGTTGCTGGCTGGGGTTAAACCACGACAGCCAGTTAGGATAAGATGAAGGTCTCACTAACCACCAGCTCTCAAAACCAGTTCACGCTCAAAAGGTTTCCAAATACACCTCTCCTGCTGCATAAGGCAGGGCAAGCATTGTGCCCTTCCAAATGCTGATTATGACATTCAGTTTTTCTGTAATTTCCCCACTTTGCTTGCTTCAGTCAGCATTCACAGATTGGCAGTGAAGTTCACTGAGCAGAGCTTTAGCAAAGAGCCCTCCATACTTAACATTTGTTTGCTCAACAAGCCTGTGGGAAGGAACTCAAAGACTCTGAAACAACTCTCCCAAGAGAGACCAGGTCTGGGCATCGCCAAGCTGTCCAAAAAACATGGCAAAGACCTCAAGGCACCCCACCACGGCCCCAGGGAACCACCAAAATCTTCAGACACTCAAGATGACCCCTGCACTAGCCCAAATGTGGGAGCAAAGTGGTAGGAACTGCCCTGCAGACCCCCAAATGAGCACCCCCACACTGAGAACAGAGCTCAAAGGTGAGTAAAAGCCCCAGGGGCTCCTGCAAACCTACTGGAAACCCTGACAAAGTCCCAGAGATCACAGTACCCACAGAGCCACAAGTGTTCCCCCACAGGCCCCTGGAACAGCCTGACAGAGGTGACCAGAGTACTTCAGGGATCCCAGGCTCCCTGGAAGCAGAAGGAGCCACAGAGGACCCAGAAAAACCTGCTCTGCAGACCCCAAAACACCTCCACAGGCACACAGAGTCAGGGGAAGAGCCTCCCGTACCACAAAACATGCAAGCGCATGCATCCACACACATGGACGCACACACACACGCAGACACATCCTGCACACCTGGCATAGCCCCAGTGAGGGAGCAGCTCTGCCTCATGGTCAGCACAAACATGGGCACATACACCCACCCACAGACAGTTAACTTCTCCACCTGTCCAGCAGACAGATGCCATGACCAGGGGAAGAGGGATGGGTAGAGTACTACAGGCGTAACAGCCTCCCAGGCAGACATTGGTGCATGCACGCTCATCCATGAACACTGGTACAGCTGACAACACAGACACCAGCATGGAAAAAAGCACTGTGCAGTAATCCTGCAGGCATATGCAGGCACTCCCCTCAGCACCACAATGCACCCAACAGCCCAGACGCGCACACACAGCATCCCATCTCCTCCACACGCTACCCCCAACAAACCTCTCGTCACATGCACAGGTAACCTGCACCCAAGACCCCACTACAGACCCAAGCAGCCAAGCCCAGCCCAGCCCACATGTCACCCACTGAACAAGCTGCTCAGGTAACTGCACTCACCCCTTGGTGCTTCCGTTTGCAGCCTCCATCCTTCCTCGCACCCTGCCTGCTTCTTCCATACTCAAAAGACTGATGGTGCCCCACCAGAGCAGGTGTGATTCTTGGAGAGAGCTGACTAATGAATCCAGAAGCTGCTGTTGGTTTCAAAGCACATTTTTTTTCCTTACCTTCCCGGGCCAGGGCAAGTGGAAGTGCTGCCAGGAGAGAGACAACTGACTCTGACCACAGGCGGCCAGAGGAATATTGCAGGGAGCACGCTAGGTTGAGAGAAATCGCACCTTGCAGAGAAGCAAGGGACTACACTCTGCTCCCCTCTGCCTCTGACAGCCCCACGCTCATCCAACAAAACATAGCTGTGCAGCAGTGCTAGAGGACTGCCGAGTTGATGCAGTCATGTTGCAGGCAGCAAGGAGGACCCCAATACAGTTTGAGCATAGTAGGAAGCACATCAGCCTCCAGTAGGGCCTATACTGGAGTCAAACAGGCTGGGAGCCACCTGGCTGAGCCTCACTCTTCCCCGATGTAATCTAACATTGGTGTTAACTGACAAAAAAGTGAAGTCAAGAGCTAGCTTGTGCTTGTCTTACTGCAATGGGAAAAGGAAATGCTGGTGAACCTCAGGGAGCGACCCATCCTCTGCTGGGTCTCTGAATGGTCTGTGCCTCAGTCCCAGCCGTGTCCAGCCATCCATCCCGTTCTCCTGTGGCACGGGACCAAGGGCACACAGGACCACGTGGGCACCAAGAAGCCAACTCCAACCGGTGAAGGGAGATAAAGAGACATCTGGAGTCATGGGGGTTTGGGGGCAGGATTGTGGGTGGTTTACAGTTGCTGTGAGTACTGGAGCATTGTTTGGGGTGGACTTGAAGGGGAACAAAGGCAGGATTGGGGATGGGGGTTTACAGTTTACAGCAGGCTTCAGGGGTGCTGTCAGAGACATTGGTGGTCTTGGGGGCAGTTTTAAGATTGTAGGAGGGGATTGGTTCAGGTTTGGGGGTGGTTTTGAGGTCCAGGGACTTCAGAGGTTGGTGATGGTCTTGGGGCAGGTTTTAGTGGCTAGGGGCTTCGGGGGCTGGATTGACTAGCACCTGCAGAGCCCTTGGGGTGACAAAGCTTGCAAGCAGCAGGTCAGGGTATGGGCTATCTACCAGAGGGGTTCTAAATGCATGCGGGTGACAGTGCCTTGGGTACTACCTGTGGCTAGTGATATTGCAGGAGAAGTCCTGGGGAACCCCAGAAGAAGCATCGTCTTCAAGTACATTGCAGGGGACCCCAGTGGAAACATCAGGGACCTTGTTGGAGATTAAAAGCCCACACCCCTTATTCCTTCAGACCCATCTCCCATTCCCCTCCATGTGCGTTTGGCACAGAGCAGCCCTCGCCAAGATCTAGCCCTACTCACCCCTCACTCGCCCAGCATGCAGGGCCCTCCCCACACTGACGTGCCTGGGCTCAGCACAAGGACTCCATGCCAAAAGCCCGCTTGCAGGCCTGAGGCAGAACCCTGGGTTCAGCCACGGTATTTTTCCATTCCTTGTGCATTATGCCCCCTCAGACCTTCCTATAAACAATGCTTAACCACCATTCCTTCAGCTTTTAACGACTTAAGTGCTGATGGCATTTAGTTAGCTTTTCCTCTCTCAAACGCTCCTTGCTCTTTTCTTTCCTGTTTGCTACCCCTTCTAGGCCCCTTCTATACTTACGTACTTCCTTAGAAAAACGTCACTGACATGAACAAATCAGGTCACACTGCTTCTCTTCCAAGTTTTTGGTCCTCAGATGATTACCCTGCAAAAGAAACAAATCTACCCAGCCTAGTCTCACTGTTTTAGAGTTGGTTTGGGAGCACTGAGGCGGGGTTTGAGGATGTCTTAGGTGTTTTGGGGTAGGATGTAGTTGGTGCTCACCTTAGCTGGCACCTCCAGTCTGTACATGGGTGTGGGGGTGGTCCCTGGCTGTCTACGCCTGAGGGTCTAAAGATCTGAAGGGAGGGGTGGCAGAAAGGGGGAAAGAGGAGGAAGAAAGAAAAAAGAAAAGAGGGATGGGAGGGACAAGGGAAGGCGAATTTGTAAGACAGGGAGGAAGGGGGGAGAAGGAGAAATGGGGGGCAAGTGTGAGAGGAAAGGAGAGAAGGGATTAGATTGGATATTAGGAAAAAATTCTTTACTGAAAGGGTTGTCAGGCATTGGAACAGGCCGCCCAGGGAAGTGGTGGTGTCACCATCCCTGGAGGTATTCAAAAAACACGTAGACAAGGCACTTCGGGACATGATTTAGTGGGCCTGGTGGTGTTGGGTTGATGGTTGGACTCGATGATCTTAAAGGTCTTTTCCAACCTAAACGATTCTATGATTCTAAGGGGGAAGGAGAGAGAGAAGAAAGGATGGCAGGGAAAATGGGGGTGAGACAGGGAAAGGAAACAAGGACGGAAGTAAGAAATCGAGTGGGGAGAGGAAGGGAAGAAAAGAGGGAAAAAAAGCAGGTGGGAAGTGAAGAAAAGAGGGAAGAAGAGGAAGGGAGGGTGAGGGGAAATGAGTTACTGCGAGAAGCAACCTGCGGGACCGAGCGCAGGGCGCAGCTACTCCCCGCGCTCCGCAGCGGCCGGGGAAGCGCGGGGACAGGGGCAGTGCGTGAACCCGAAGCGCCGCCGGGACCGGGAGGGCGGCGCACCCCCCCCCCCCCCCCCCGCTCCCCGCCCGCAGCGCCGGGAGGAGCGCGCCGGGCACCGCCCCGCTGGGGCGCGGTGCACGCCCGGAGGTCCGGGGCGGCTGCCGGCGGGAGGAGCTGTCCTTCGGCTTGCCGTGGTCCGAGGGGCGGCTCAGCGCGGTCTGCTGGGTAGTGCCTCCGCCGGGCTGCTCTCGGCCGCGCAGCGCTACAGAAAAAAAGATCGACCTTTGTAAGAATTTTGAAGACGAGGGGAGGGACAGGGATGGTTTTTAAGCGGTTCTAAGGGAAGATTTGTTCAAAGATCGAAGATGGTAATGGTCGTTTGAGAATGTCTTTGAGAGATCGGGATGGGATGCCGTGAGAAAACGCTGGCTGCATGTCTCAAGACCGCGATAGATGGTTCTCGTTCTGGAACTTGGTGGGAGATGCTGGGAAGGATAAGGAAGTGAATAAATAGGGGATTCGAAGTCTCCAAGAGCAGCGGTGGAGCTGTGACCAAGGGATGCCAGAGCTTTGAAGGCAGGAAGGGGCTACGCTTCCAGGCTGTTCTTCTGGTGCTTTGAGGTACTAGACAGGTGTCAGCGTGTAAGGTTTTACCCATCACCCCCTTGAAAAGTTATTTGTTTTCTGCTTTGCTGCACTGCCAGCTGCAAGCTAGATGCTCGTTTTCTAGGTGGTACCCTAAAAACACCAGTGTTGCTGTGACCGTAACTCAATTCTAAAACAGGTGTCCCAAACTAGATCTCTGTACTGTTGTCAACATGGTATCTCCTATGCAGAGAGATTATTTTCTTTCTTTTTTTAATGGATATCAGCGCTAACACTGTGCAGGACTGAGTGCTAGATGGACATCTCTGCTAATTAAATTAAAAGTATGGACTGAAAATATGTATGCCAAGTGGAAGCCAAGCATCAAAAGTAACTTCAGCCTTTATCTTGAAGAGACAATAAGGTGACAGTAAATTCTAATGTCCTTTTCAGTGTTACAAGATTCTTGTTGTTTGTCTACAAATCAGCTTGTCATTTTGCAGTTCAGCTGCTGACACAAAGTTTGTGGAGGAAGAAATTAAGACCTTAGAAGGTGTGTGTCATGCTACACTGACTTTTGAGTCATCCACTCACACTGTATAAATATTTCTTCTGTCACGCTGCCTGTCTCACAGGGTTACTGTGACAGAAGTTTTGCCTAGATGTTGTGAAAAACTTGTGCAATAAAAATCTCAAGTTAGTGCAGAGAAGAAATATATTGAATAATTTCTGAAGTAAGACACAGACTAAACAGAAAATAAAATCTTTTTTTTTAATAGAGGTGAGTGGTCTGGTAGACATCCTAGGGCTTTATCAGACAATGCTTCATGCATTTTGAATTTACTGTCAGTTGCTGATGAGGCTCTGCTTAGAATCTCTTCCTTTGTGTTTGACTTTGAGGTTGCTGGGTTTTTAATATGTTGTTTGCTTGCACCATCTTTGGTGCTTAGGAAATTTACCATTGAAATTTTGGTCCTCATGTAATACAATTTTTTTTCTTCTCCTTAAGAAATAATGAGCATAAGGAAATCACACCAGCGAGTTGGGTTGAATAAGCTCAAAACCACTGCCTCCATACCCTCTCCAAAAAACTAGTCCTGCACAGAATTCCACCTCATATTCCATCAGATGTTCTTCCTTTCCCCTCCTTCCATGTTTGTCCCTGATCAGACAGCTCAGACCAGTCCATGCCATGCTCCAACCCCGCTCACCCTTCACCCACCCAGCACACAGGGCTCTCCCCTCATTGATGTGCCAAAAGCCTGCCTGTGGGCCCAACTGCCTCCTCACAGCTCCAAGGTGTCTGTGTCTGTAGGACCGAGAGTACATGCACCGGCCCATATTGGGAAGGAACCTCAGACCAGAAGGGCAGAAGAAAAGCTGGGGAGGATCAAATAGGCCACCCAGGCTAACCCCAGGCTGCCTGCAGCCGTTGCTGGGCAGTGTCATCCTCCCCTTTCCCTAGCACCTTCTGGCAGGGTCATCCTCAGTGCGTGGACAAGAGAAATCCTGGTGACAAAGAGGAACATGTTTGCCATGGCCTTTATCCACCACAGGCAAGGAAAAACTCACCCCAGGCTCCGGCAATGTTCAATTTTGAGTGCTTTGTGCTCCCTGGCATGAAGGTGATCAAATAAACTATAGTATGTATTGATTTGAATATGACTACTGAAGGAGGAACGGGAATCTCGGGAGATAGGAGAGTCTCTTCTTGCCTCTCCTTTCTCTCCCCAGGAGCACCTCTTAAAAGAGAAATACTTAGGCTGGGTTTACAGGGGGATGTCCTGTCTGACCCCTTCCCACCCACCCCTTCCCTCACTCCAGTGTCTGATCTATTCTGTGGGCTTCATTAGCTAAATTAAGAGGAGTCCCAGTATCAGTTAACACATGGTCCCTGACAGAGCAGGAGAAAACACTGGTTGGAGCGGGGGTGTTGATCCGTGTGTTATCTTGATTCCACCCACCCCACTCCCCTCAAAGACACCAAAGGATCCCCAGGAACCCTACAGTAATCCAACAAATCGTGGAAGCACTCCCTCCTACAATCCTTAGTGGCCTCAGAGATGCTGCATAACCTTGTCTGTGGGACAGCTTATCCAGGACAACTTCTACTGTGTGCAAGCAGCACAAAAGGAGTGTCTACACAGAGTGTAAAGCAGACAAGAACTAGGATTTAATGGGCTAGCAGGATATGCTCACTGCCTATCTTCACCATGACCATGCTGACAAAATCCAACCAATTGCCACTGCCCAGGCAGCTACTGCTCAGAGAAGGACTGGCTTCTGCTTCTGGTGTTTCTGAGACACTAGCTGCCAATTCCTGAAGTTTTCCTTCAAAATGACTGAGATTTTTACTATTTCAATGCTTTCTGTGGGTTCCTGTGGGTGGGTAACCACCACGAACCCTCTTTCTAAAACCCTTGAGGTACTACCCAGCCCCATTTCAGGCTGATGGGTCTGTGATTCCACTATCTTTTCCACATTGCTATACAGTATATACTTCCTCACAGCTCTCTCCAACAACTTAGCAATTTCCTGAGAAGTCTGAGTGCATATAATGAAACTATCAAAACCAAATCTTGAATCAGACCACAGAGAGATGAATCCTGGATAGTGAAGGAAGAAGATAACAAATCTTACTTAAGGGTTCAAGAGTTGTATCTTTCAGGAGTTTATAATTTACTTTAGCAAACCACAAAATACTAAACACAGAGTCTGAATCCTAAATGATAAAGCATGAGGCCTGAGAGTACAGTGATCGATAAACCATAAGCCTTGGATCATAGTGATATCCTGTAAGTCATAAACTCCTGGCAATATATGGCAAACACTGAAGGCTAAACCATCAACACTAAGCAATAACCACTAAAGCTGGGTGAAAACCTGGAAATGTTGTTAGAGTTGTTTTACAACTTTTTTGTTTTGTTTTGTTTTTTTGTTTTTCCAAAGGGGAGTGCAGAATAGTAGCTTCTGGCTGCAAAATGTTATTTCTGAGAAGTCTCATACACTATTAACATATTTAACGTGTTTACAATTCCAAAGACCTTTTCCTATTCTGAATAAAGGCATTGAATGGTACTTCGTATGACCAGCCTCAGGAAAAAAAGGGGTCAAAACAATGCTGAATTACATGTGAGATAATATTAACTCAAATCAAAGGTTACTTTTAGCATTCAGAATTGGCAGAGTGATTAGTCAAAGGCAAGACAGTTGACTGATAGCTATTGCTGGTGTAAATGGGTTCCAGGGCAGAATTGGGAGTACTTGTTACCACATCTAAGGGAGAAAAGATATTACAGAGAACATTCCTAACTACACGCAATTCCTTAGCTATAGCTATTGCAAACAACTATACATGGTATGTAGGGAAAGCTAACGAGAACTACCATACTGGTTATGCAGAGAACACTTCAGGATACTTGTACATACTAGAAAGTAATTCTTTTTTTGCGGGGGGCAGGGGGGGGAACCAACAACACAGCTTTTATGATCTTATGTAAGCTGACACTTTCAACACGAAGTTGAAACAGAAAATATCCATGCCTTTATGTGCATCTTTGCAATAGGTAATATCCCAAATTCAATCTGATTTAAAAAAATTACATAAGGGTTTTTTTATGGGTAACTAACTGTATGATACTTTGCAGTATAGGCTTAGGGAAGTCTCACAGTACTCCCATATTACCAGAGACACAAAAAAAGGCATTGTGATAAACATAAAAATAAAAGCCAAGTTATGACCGAATAACACCTCTGATGGAAGACAAAGAATTCTGATAGACCCAGTAATTTTCTGATGGTTCTTTCGCTCAAAACAATTACTTCATTTTTCACGAAGCTGCATCATCCAGCCTCAACAGCTAAACTCGACAAGCATTTTTGCCTCCTGGGGTTTTCCAGGGGTTATTCTGACTACTGATAAAGCCTGTAGTGTTATGAAATTAAGTCACATTAAGTGAATTGAACAGAGAGCATTAATCTGGGCAAATTACTTCCAACAATTAGAAAACCATGGCTGTAGCAAAGTCAGACAATAGTTTCCATTAGCGAACAGAAAAATAATGCCATATATAACCTCCTTTCTCTTAGACCCTACAGCTCAAGGAAGGTTTTTGTTCTACTGTGATACAACTCAGAAAAAATTTCCTGGATCTCTGGTTGAGTAGATGCCTAGCTTTCCCTATTAAGTTATCCATAAGTGCCTGGGATGATGGGTGAAAACTCTTTTCTTTTGGAGAACCCTGAATTCCAGCTGAGGGGGAAGGTATGGGAAGAAGAGAGAAACATGTAGCATTCTTTTATTTGTTTTGAACAACTGCCATTGGAAGTTAAACCTAACTGGTTACATTCCTTGTGCATATTTACAAGCTTTTCTTGGCAGAGATGCATTTAGGCTAGAGATAATACGGAAAGAGAAGTTTCCACAGGTCAAAAGCTCCTGTTCTCTCCTGTCCTCTTTTGAGATGTTTCTCCTGTATTTCAGCCATCCAATCAACTGCACTGAATACACACTTCTAGTCAACAGCCTCTAAGATTGCCAGAACACTGACTTTCCACCTATTCCCATGTTCTCATTGTTTACTGTTCCTGACACCCACTCGCTTTGCTAAAGATGTGTCTGCTGCCTCCAGTGTTTTCAGCCACACTGATTCTCCTTCCTCTCTTGCATGCACATGGAAAATAGATCTCTCTATTCTGCTAGAAATAGTTCCCTCATTTTATAAAAGATGCATCAGATAGACATACAACCCTTGCTTAGATAGCCCTCATTTTTTCCTACAGTGACTGTGCTTTAGTGACTTTACAAGTGAATTTCAGGCAGTATTTCCATTTCAATTATTTACTGTCAAAAGGCTTTTTTTTTTTCCCAGATTGAATCTGTAGTGCAGCAGAGAGTTAAAAAAAAGAAAGCCTCTTACCATTGTCTGTCTTTATTATCTATGCAGCCCACACTCACAGAAAATTAAACACATCAGTATAGACTCTGAGAACAGTCACCCATGTTATTTATGTTACTAGAAAATGCTTTTGAGACACATTTACAGGAAGTCCCCTTATGATAACTCCCTTGAGTAAGTGTGTGTTTCTCCACTGAGTTCCTTTGTATTACCAAGGACAGAGAGGTTTGCAGTTAATATACTTCCCTATTAGGTCCTCTTGATTTCTGAACATGTAATCCCAAATTGGGTATCAGTGTGACAGATTATAATACCAAGTGTTGCAATGTTAAACCGGTCCTCCTCCTTTCTTTTTGGACTGTCAGTAAAGCACAGCAATACTACTGAGCACTGCCACTCATGCTGTGTGGCCTTGGACAAACCTCCCTGTTTGTCCTGTGTGGAGCGAAGAAAAAAGTACGCAACACGACAGACCCGAGCATCCAAAAGAAAAGTGAGAAGTCCTCAAGTCTTACACATAGTATCACAATAATCTTTCCAAAAGCATTATTGGTGGGACACATACATCAGGCCCTATAGAGGAAAAAGCTAGTGGATTTATCCAAATGCTTTCAGTAAATGCTCAGCTCTATCCACCAGTAAGCAATATTTCTAAACTGGCAGTCTGAGAAGAAAAATCTCTGTTATGACAGCATTTTTCATTCTGATCACCAGAAAGTTTGTGCTGAATGTTGAAGACAAAAACAAAGCCTTCATTTAGGCAACTACGGAGAGTGCCTCATTCATGCGAGAAGGAGAAAAGGAATAAGGAAGATAATATGACATTTCACAGGCATGCAAATCTCACTGAATAGCAGTTGCAAGAGCACTTTTCTGAAATATTATCCATAGTAAATTGCCTGCACACAGTCTATTCACAGATGTCTTTGCTCTGCCAATCTAAAGTAGCTATTCTCTCAGTAGTTTAAGAGTAAATACACACTTGTGACGCATCCAGATATCACTGACTGCATTCAAGTGTCTATCATACAAAAACACTCTTGAGTTCAGTGAGGCACTCTCAAGCACAGAAATTTTTTGGTTCTTAAAAGGTCAGTAATGACAGCTTCATTTTACTGTTCTGTGCTGAGGATTTTTTCCATGCAAAGCTCTAGTGTTGTCTGAGAGAGCGGTACAGAACCAGCTCTCCCAGCTATAGAAGTAATAGTTTTAAGTCAACAACCTCTGTCTGCTCAAAACCAGCTGTGACATGGCCCTCAAATGACAGAATCTGCCTCAAAAAATTCACTAGACTATCTGTTCTGTAAGACCAACTCCCCAGACTGTCACAGCTTTCAATGGAAAATACAAGCTGTTTATTGACAGGTCACTCTTCCAATTCTGAATAATTTCAGAGTTACATCTAGTAATAATTACAAAAGGTGGTTCTAGCATGGCAAAACCAAATATACTTCATAAATTCACTTAGGATTCAGTGAGCCTGAGGCAAAGCAATGAGGATAAGAAGAATGTGTCTTAGGCAGTGTCTTCAGTTCCCCAACCTCCAAGCACAAGGGTATCTGAAGGTCTTTGCTTAAGTTTCTATTGCATTTTAAAGTCTTTAAAGGGCCTGCTGCATTCTGTAGCACTACAGCTAAACCTGAGGTTTCTTGACATATTATTGTCAAGTGCATTGAGAAAGATGTTTCTTTGTGTAAAAATGTATGCATATGTCCTCCCGTGTTGTCCTCAGTGGAACATCTCTTTCACATTAAGGGCCTGTGTAAGATACAGTTGAGTATATCAAATACTCAACTGTGGAAATGTGCGGATGTTTCATCATCCAGTTTGTACCTAAAATTACTAAATTACATGCATCAGCATGAGGAAGAAATGGACAATCTGAAAGCCTGGAAAAAAGTGGGCCAACCATCACATGTCACTAGTATGGCAGTCAGTAGAAAATATGGTTTGGGGCACAGGCAGTGACTATAGCCAAGTTTCATTTTGAAACATTGGCTTGCTATATGTGGCCAGTGAATAAAAGGTCATTGGAATTTCAACTTCAAATTCAATCAATTAATTCCTTCAGGCCAGTTAAATGATTGCAAATTAGAAATAGGAATAAGACCTTGTATTGTGTAGAAGAATCACTCCAGCATAGCTGCCATAAATTTGAACTATTTACATTCATAGAAATGTAGTGGAACCTTATTTGTGTTTGTTCTTAGGATCATATGAAAATTCAGGTTGGAAAGGACCTATGGAGGTCTCTAGGCTCCTGCTCAAAGCAGGGTCAGGAATAAGGTCAGACCAAGTTACTTGGAGCTTGTGAAAAGGAATTCAAGAAAGAAACCTTTAAGTGAAAACCAAGGGGCAAAGTATCCCTTCCACCTTGATTCCACCACTGCCACTGCTTAAAGGACTGTAGAGAACTAACCTTAAAAGTACATTTCCAGCAGTCTTTTGTAAACCCGTATTAATTTATTTGGTTCAGATTATATAAAATCCCTTGTAAAGGAAGTCATGTATTAATAGGAGAATAGATTTAACATCTGGGTAAAAAAAAAAGAAATACAGCTTGCTATTATTTGTGACATTCATTAAATAATCTAATGCTGACAAATTTGAAAAGTGATCTTTTGTCTCTAGTGTTTTGATGACAAAATACTGCTTAATATGTTTTTTTCATTTACTAAATGCTTCAGAGAGCAGCATGAAAGTGCAATAGAAAATTAAAGATCTATATTTGTGACAACTGTTGCTTTAAAGCACAGCCCTTTGAGGAAATAATCTGAATTCTGCTGCTTCAAACTGATGTGCTGTAGTAGCGTATTTTGGAAACAATAAGCAGGATGAGAACCTGCCTACTTTGTACTAGGTTCCTTTTGACAAGCATTCCAAAGACTGCAGTTTCAAAGAACAAATGAGAAAGATTGAAGCACATGAAGGACATACTCTACTGCCCCGTTAGTATGTGAAAGCAGGGAATTGCCCTTCTCATCTCATTTTTTGCACACAGCATTGCTGTTCCAATACATATAATCAATGCTAAGAGGTTTTGTTTGGAATAAAATATATTTGTACAGGAGCACAACTGCTTTCTGCTCTGCATAGTTCTCTGTCGGTAGGACTGTCCCCTTCTTGATGCTCTTGTAGCCTAAGGCACTAACAAACAGGAAATTATAGACAATTGGACAAATTGCTTAACTTCTGACTCACAGGCTCTGGAATTATCTGTATCTTTGCATTCACTGCAAACCATCAAAACAAATGAAGTCTGGTGAAACAGCACATTATATGGCCAAACTGGAAATGAAGGACCTTCCTCATTTTAAAAAATTTTAAGTTGTCACACTGCATCTCTTCCATGAGTTGTTATTTCAATGTCAGATGAGGAAGGTCAACCTGTCAAAGCATGAGGTAGAGAGTCTGGGGGGGGGATCCCAACAGTTAGCAGCTATTTGGCCAACTATTTAAAATTTGGCAGTTAAATGGGTAACTCTTGGGTGTTGGACAATGAACAGGAGGAAGAGCTCGCACATCTCATACTGATCCAAGTTATTTGGAGAAAAAACACTGGACTGAATTCACCTCTGGCATGAATGGGAATACTTATATAGAGAATAATGCAGTAACAAAACAGTTGAGGTTTTTGTCTGTTGTGAGCTGAGTTTATTGTGCTCAAGAACATTCACTGCACTACTCTTCTGTGGCCTAACTCTTCTTTGTACCAATTTATACTTTTACGTTTCACAGTACCCTCTGGCAACAGAATACCTATTATCCTTCTATTTGCTTGTTTTAATCACCTACCAGACAATTTAGGTGGGAGCTTGTATTTCTTGCACTGCAAGAATTACAGAAATAATCGCTCCCCACTTTTACCTTCTCTGTGTTTGCTGACTTAACCGTCTCTGGCTTATAGCTCTGATCGTCCTTGTCATCGATCCTGTACAGCTTTCTTATTTCTGAAATAATTATTTTTAAGATGGGCCACCCAGTATTACTGCACACAATGTTCAAGACAAGGACATAGGAGGAACTATAAATAGCTAAAAACCTAAAGCTTAGAAAAGGACCAATGTTACTCTGTAGCTTGGCTTCCTTGGGGACACAAGCTTGAGTGGACAATGAGCCCTTTCACAGAACCAGAACATGGTTGAGGTTGGAAGGGACCTCTGGAGGTCATCTTGTCCAATCCCCCGCTCAAGCAGGGACACTACAGCTAGTTGCCCAGGACCGTGTCCAGACGGCTTTTGAGTATCTCCAAGGATGGAGACTCTGCAACATCCGTGGGCAATCTGTGCCAGTGTTTGGTCACCCTCACAGTGAAAAAGCATTTCCTGATGTTCAGATGGAGCCTTTCATGTTTCAGTCTGTGCCCATTGCCTCCTACCCTGTCACTGGGCACCAGTGAAGAGCCTGGCTCCGTCTTCTTTACTGCCTCCCTTCGGATATTTGTACACATTGATGAGCTGCCCCTTGAGCCTTCTCTTCTTGGTCCCAGTTCTCTCAGCCTTTCCTCATAGGAGAGATGCTCCAGTCTCTTAATCATCTCAGTGGTCCTTCACTGGACTCTCTCCAACAGCTACCTCCATATCTCGCTTATAATGGGGAACCTGAGAGTGCTTTCCACTAGCACGGCCCAATCCTGCAGCTACCCATTTTTGATTTAGCTGGCCTGCATCAGGAGTAAAAGCATAGCCGCATGGCTTTTGCAATTAGTAGCAGATGAAGCATCAACTCCTGGAGTTTGCTCCCCTCCAACACTGCAGGACTGCATAAGCATCCATGTCAGTGTATCCTTGTGGACACCACATGCTCTTCCCATGTCTCATTGCCTTGCTCCTATTCTGATATGGAAAAAAAAAATCAGTTGCATTTGTTGTATTTTTATATCATTTTAACAGTGCCACCTATGAATCCCAGATGATTCTATGCTGAAAAAGCCACATACTCCCAACAGGAAACAGGAATGGGCTCTGGTGAGAATCTATATGTCTTATGCCAAATGGAATGCTGAAAGATCATTTTAATGGAAGTTTATTACTGTAGAAAAGTGACCTGTTAGCAAAGATATTTTCTAGTTGCCATGAGAATTTGTTAATACTGCCCCCTGAGGATTGACACTGAACCCCTACAGCCTTTGAATTTTGACAATAAAGCTAGGAAAGAAAAAAAGTTTACTACATATTGTATAATTATTTTTTTAATCTCTTTTTTTTTTTTTAAGAGAACCTGTCAGATTGTGTTTTAAAAAGTTGTGACATAAATTCTTAAGGGTGGGGAAAATGTTACATCTTGTTATATTGATTTGCTCATAGCCAACATCAGTTCTAATGATGGAGCTAAAACAACCTTTTTTCTCTCTACCTGTCCATGCCGGCTAATCTGGTCCCTTGATACGGAAGTGAGAGATGAGATATTAGTTAATTACTTAATGCTAGCTTGATTCTAAAAAGAGATCCCATCAGAATATCCACCTAGAAAAAGACTTTTCACAATAACTTTCTGAAGTATCAGAGCCCTAAGTAAATGAGTCATTATGCAGTATTATAGTTCCTCTGACAGACAAAACAAACAAGCAATCAAGCAAACAAAAACCCTGAAATCAAACAGGAAGGTTCTAACTACCACCTTGTACTACCTCCAGTTCTAGTCTGAAAGCATTCCTTGACCCCACCTCCTCAGGATTTAGAATTTGGATTAGTCAGTTAAAACATACAGCTAGAAAAATGCCAATTTTCTTAATGAAAATAAAATAAGACCATAAGCCTAAGAAGTAGGAAAACAAAGAATCTTGTTATATGGGTACAGAGATTGATGCTAAATGCATGTTTATGTATCATGTCAATTTCTGAAGAACATAAATACTGCCTTACCATACACCAGTCCTATTGCTTAATCTAAGTTATTTGCTTTCCATCTGCACAGGTTGAGCTGTATATATATATATAAAAAATATATATATTATATATATTTTTAATATATATATTCTAGAATACAAAAGTTACTCTATTGTATGGTTTCAGCAGGCTGATTCTCTGCTGAAAATCAATGGACGACTCAAAGCAAAGACAAAAGGCAGCCTTGTGTGAAAGTCTCGAGAATACTGTGTAACACCCTGCTGCCCAAGGCACTCACACACATTATAGCACCCATTTAAGTTAACTTGAAAGAGTGCAAAGGATATTTTCATCTTTATTTTGCTCGATAGGACCGAGTGGCACTATGTATGTTTCAATAATGCATTTATTCTTTCAAAAAGAAGTTTGACATCCACACAGATACATTAAAGCGACCTTAACCGAGCAGACAGAATTGTGCATTCCTTTCCTTGGATGCTGCTTTTGCAAATAGCAATAAAGAAGAACTTACGTACCATCAGCCCCAGGAAGCTCCTTTGTTGCTGGGGGTACTTGCCTCTTTCTGAGAGAAAGGCACTTCTTTGTGCACTTCCCTCCCCTGAAAATAACACACACTGTGAGTAGATAAGCTCAAAGAGGATGAGAATATTTCACTGCTTTGTTTACTTTCGTTTGTGAGAAATATACTTCGAAACACATCAATACGATTTGCCTCAGCAAGCTGGTGTCTCCTGCTGGCTATCACAGTAAATCCACTTAAAAGAGCAATGAGTTTACTCTTTTTATTTCAAAGACCTTTATGTATAGAACATTATATTCAAAACTCTTCAGGTAAAAGTGACTGAAAAGGAATGACTTTTTGTTTCTTCTTCCAAGTGTCAGACACAAAGACAATATGATAATTCTCTTCTCTCACTGCTAACTGGGATGAACATTTGGGAGAAATGTATTCAAAAATATTTCTGTATGTGAAAACACGTTTGTCACCTGGGAATTAGCTATGCCTATTTGTTACAGTGACCAACCAGACAGTGACCAGATTTTAATTCACCGAGAACCTTGCACTGTGCTATGCATAAATTAAAGCGTCACTAAAGCTTGCATGAGCAGGAACTAACCTGTCCAATAGGATACTGGGTCATGGTGTAAGAAACTTCAATTCTTATTCCCAACCTGTTTTCAAATACACATGTGCGCACACATAACGAGTAGATGTAACCTCATTGCTAAGCCTTGCAATAAACATTGCTAAATTTTGTAAGAGATGTACGAAGAAACTTCCCTTACAAAGTAAGTATACTAAGCAAACTTCCCTTTGTTTTCAATTTTCAAATCCAGTATGTTTATAGGAGCTATTTAAATTCCCCCATCATCTTCTCAGTAGTAACTCCATGCAGTTTTTCTAGCTGTTGCATAAAAAACGACAAAACAGAACCAAACTACTTGTCTCTTGCTGTAGATTATGACATTATGCTAAACTGGCACTGATGAGAAACAGGACCACAGGTACTCAATACATTTCATGCATGAGAGTTGGCTCCCATTATTTTTTATGAAGCACTGTAACTAAGGACGACTTCATATAGTTTTTAGTCCAGCCGGTGTTAGGGTTACAGAAAGCAACGGGACTTTGGGAGTTTGGTGCGTGCTACTGGGAATATGTACTGGTAAACTATTCTGTGTCCTTCGTTAAGTGCACCTGTAAGAATGTATTTATTCAGAATTTCTTATAAGGAATGATGACAGAGGAGCAACATCTCTGGCAGAATAAAGCTTGAGCACTGTAATGAAAAGACCGCTCTTTTCATTGCAAGTTTTGTCAAAAGTTGATCGAAGATACGCATTTAACTTGTACATAGCTCAGAATACAAAGATCAGCATGCTGGTTAATCCCAAATTATTGATTAAATTTAAACTATGGGAGGTTTTTCAGGAGGTCAGATTGACTGCGGCATACTAGATTAGCTTTGGCAGACAACAAATACAAGGCTGAATTGCTTTTTCCAATCAAGTGATCTGAACATAGGCCACCCATCTAGCAAGTGCACAGTTTGTTAAAAAGTGTGTGTTTTTAAACTAACAGCCACAAGCAGCCAGTCAACTCAGGTAGGATAGTATTTAAGAGCATAGTAAAAAGACACTTAATTCGTCCTAAATTGCAGTGAGCTTACAGTCTATTAATTTGCACAACCAACACAGAATACCACGACAGTATTAGCACAGCCTCTGGAAAAACTTGTCTCATATGTACAATGGTGACCTGCTTTGATAGTTATTTTTGGCAAGTTGTATCTAATCTATAGTCTGAAATTAGTAAATTGACTCATAGCTTATAACCAAAAAATGGGGTTTGGTTACAGTTTTGCATAAGCATGCTTTCATTTTTAAAGGCTGGCAAAGACTTATTTAATAGCAACATGCTTAACTAAGACACTGGCCAGATTCTTCTAAGATCCATACTTGCATTATGATAAGGGAAGTTCCCAGATTTTATTTCTAGCCCTTACACTGAAACTAGCCTGTGGCACAATCTGTCACAGCATAGAAATCAATACAAACTCATGCTCCTGTTTGTCAATTCCATTTGATGGTCCATGCTGTACTAGCAGCATTGACCATCAAGGGACAAAGTAATGGAAATGCACCTGAGAGTCTGGAACAAGAGCACCTGCAGGATTGCTGTCAAGAGGTGTGCCACTGATGAGAAATTTACAGAGCAAGAGAAGCAATCTGCCTACTGATACACACCTATTGTATACCCCTTTAATCCAGACAGACCCTCATGCATATTGCTGATAACTCCTCTTTCATTAAATAGCCTTCTCATTTGACCACAGTGCCACAATAGCCTGCTCTTGCCATGCTCCTTATTGCCTAGACTTAGAGCTAGTGCTCAACCAGTTTCTCCCAAGCCCAGAAGTCTTCTTACCACATCCTTGTCATAATTCACCTGCCACCTCCTGTAAGTATTGACAGAGCTCTTACAGCTGTTTTCTACAATTTAACCTTCCAGACATACATTCCAGCAGGAAGGCCAACTGTCTCCCACAAAGCTAGTCTTCTAAGCCAAAACCAGCATGGCTCTGGGATAATAGCAGCACTGTTTTAAGAATGCACTTCAACTAAACCCAAGTTCTAGAGTCCTTCCTCTCCAGAGGAGCATGTGATCTACTGGCTGCAGCTTATACCCAAGTATTCCAGTTGTTAATAAGATCAAAAATAAAATCCAAGAAGCTTTGATGCTAAAAAAGCTCGCCCTTGCCATCAACACATTTTCAAGGCCCCTACCTGGAACTAACACCTCTCTGAGGGCTGTGTAGATACAAATCTGCCACCCACAGCTGCCTTCTATCCTGAACTTACCTTAAACCAGTCTTCCAGCTCCCTTTTCAAGAGCAGAGCCAGTCATCTCCAGGTGTGCCTGCTCCTTCCAGGTGCAGCCATAAAGGGCAACTAGAGCCACTCAGTACTGATTGGCAAGGTTTTTCACGCGTATGGCTTAAATATTATCTCACTCATATAGGTAGGTTAAGTGAAAATACCAGCATGGTATTCCTCAGCCTTATGGCCCTCAAAAACCTGCTAAGAGACATAACAGACCTTAGAACATACAGACACAGAACAGAGGTGTAAAAATACTCATGAAATAAACAGTGACAGGATCACTGCTGAAAGCCTGGCCAAGGAAGCACAAAGAGGACAGCTACTTCTGTGTTCTAAGAAGTCTTTTCCTTTAAGTGTTGCTCAACTGCCTAGTCTATGTCAGCATGATAGAATTCTATGCGCCTTATATGGTTTGCTCTGAAATGGATGGTTCTTTTAATGACTTCACAGATTTTTTCATCCTATAATCACATAAAAACATTTTCACATAATAGTCTTCATTAACCTAAATCATCAGTGCACATAAGAAGTATCTTCGGCCCAACTTTGCTGTGAAAATCTTCACATGGAATTATTACTAAGTGACTTTACATTTTATTTTAATTTCCAGTATATATCCTAGTCTGTTTTAGAAGACAGAATGCCTTGCTTAGCACCTCACATTGTTCTGTTGCCTTGTACTTGAATAAAACGGGTTCCAATTACGAGACTGCTGGTCTGATGCTGGGTTTACACCCTTTCTGGGGAAACACAAACAGGGTTATAAAAAGCCTGGTAAGGGAACCAGATCCTGATAGGCTAGACAGAATTCCCTCCCTCCCCCCTTTTTAGAGTTCCAAATGGTGAAAAGAAACTCAGGAAATCTTCCACTTGTTTGGCAACTAACAGAAAAATATTTCTGCTTGCGCTTAGTAACACTCTGAATCAAAATTTTTAGTACCAAATCAGTTTACAGAGTCTATCCTGTTACTCCAAGCTCTCTGGAACAGTTTTACTCTGGCTTCTTGAGAAATTTTTCAGGAGGCTCCATTCAAGGAAAGATCTCCGCAGCTTCCCTTTGGGATACTGCTCTTTCAGAGTATCTTGCTTGTTTTTTTTTTTTTAAATAAATTGAAAGGAAAGACAGATGGCAATAAAAATATCTCCACAATTAACATGGGAAAATGGAAATACTACAGTTATGTAAAATGACTGTAGTATGTTGGGGTTTTTTGCTTTATGATAGAAAACAGATCTGTACTATCTGCACACAAAAATGAGAACATTACTATTTTCAGTCTCTAATATTATATTATACAGGAAGGATTTCTAAATGATAAGCTTAATTCGTACACTTATTAAAAAGCATAAAGTAAATGATTAATGTAGAAATGGGTAAAGTGTAAAGTTTGTACCTTCTCAGAAGCATGGCTGCCCTCTAAACTGCCATCTGAATTCACAGTCTCTCATCTAGTGTGGCTTAGAATTAAAGCAAGGAAGTTAAGATCTGATGTTGCTTCAGTTCAATAGAAAGACATTAATTGTGGATCCTGATCATATTCTGTAACTATCTGAAAACTTCTTGCCTTATTAAAAAACAAAGAATGGTAAAAGGAAATAGCTGGTAAAACAGTTTCAAGGCAGCTGCCTAGAATTTTTCATGATAATTAGCTCAGTTCATAGACTTCAAAAATATAAACAAGACTCATTAAATACAGAAGAATGACATTTTCTACATTCATAAAACTACAGATCAGCATTTGTAAGCCCTCATGAAGGCATCTAGCCCTCATCCTCATTAGATATGGTAGTTTAAAACCTAAAAAGGGGGGGGGGGCGGCGCAGATATCTGTTGTTGATTTATCAATTATGGCATTTTCTATTAGACTAAAATATAGACGCATATAGGCTTTGAAATACACAATCCCAAAGCCAGTTTCTGTAGTTATGAAAAAAGGACTATGCTTACAACAAATTCAGTTTCATGTTCTGGTATTCCACTTGACTATCTCCTCAGTATAAGGGATGTGGCCTGAGGCCAAAGTCATGATAGTGAGCTATATATAACACCAGCAATAAAACAAGTATAGAATTCTTGAAGGAACTGGGAAAAAAAAAAAAATCCTGTATGCATACATGCATTAATAAATTGGAATGGTAAGTCTACCTCACAAGTCTCATGCTGTACCTTTTGTAAGACCTCTAGCAGATAACTGAAACCTTAAGCAAAAGTTCACATATGGTTTATGAAAACATACATAAAAACAATTATCTGCTTACCTACAAGAAACATTTCTGATTGTCCTTCAATCATGAGAATGATTCTCTATGGGCCATGTGAATCTCGGGCTGAGTCTTGGCTGATTACAAAAAGCTGCACATGTGCATAACGAGACCTGCTGTTAAATGGCAACTTCCCACTGGAGAACAAAGTGCTGTGCTCACAGACGTTTTGTACTTTGGCAAGCTCAGTCATCAGTGAATGACATTTAATTATTTTTTTTTGTATCTAGAAGAGTAATTGGGTGAGCAGCACCCATCAGACTCCAAGCTTCCCATCTCCATAAGACAGAAATATACTTAGCAGCTATCCTGAGAGGAAACTGGAGATAACTTGGCACTGTGCTGTAGTAGCAACACATCACTGCTTTTGAATTGCAGAACTGAGTTCAAAGAGACAAACTGCTTTCCCCTACTACTGGAGGGCAGAGAGCACATACTTAGAAGACAATTTCACAGTATTTGTCATTTAAAAAAAAAAAAAAAAAGACTGCGGTGGAAGCACTGAGACCTCCAACGCTGTAAAAAAATTAGAAGCTAAATACATTTTGAGCAAAAATGGTTATGTCTTGACTATGTCATGTAACGCACTACTGCAGAAATCTCCAACGTAGCACAGAACAGCTGCGTTCATTATCAGTGTGGTATTGAGCAGGAGTTCATTACAGCTGAGCTGCTCTTAAATCCTGTGCTCTGATTAAGATATTGTGTGGGAACACCTTGTCACAGCTGTGGACTGCTCAGGCACCTGTAACTCAAGCCTGCGCTTGTACCGACGATTCTTGTAGTTTGGCTAAACTGGAGCAAAAGGGGTGGAAAGACACAATAATTGTTTACAAATAAAAATTTATTAAAAGGGAAAATGTAAACAGTTAAACAACTGAAGAGGTATTGAAGAGAAATCAATGAGACAACTGAACATGGACGAGCTTTCAAAGGAAGTGATGCACACATGTAGTTGACAAAACACTCAACACCATTACGTGGCAATTATTTCAATATTGGTATTTGATTTGAAAGGATGACCAGGCAGGTCTAACTTCTCTCTTTACTAATTTCCATCTAAGTTCTCCCTCTCCTCTAAGTTGTATTAGGATGACATTTCAAATATCAGTGCTCTGCATGAATTTCAGAAGCAACTTGTGCCAGTGGGAAGGGAGACATACAGCATCTGAATGAACACAAAGGAGCTGGATCAAAATTGCAGCCTCATGTTTTCTTCTGAATGCTTGCTGTTCTCCTTTCAGATCTGGAAAGTTGCAGATTGACATATCTCTGGATTTTTTATGTTGTGATTTTTGTCTCCTAGGATCTATGCCCTACTGGTTCTGGGAAAGTTGTGACCTCTGCATTTTTAATTAGAACTCCTAACTTTTTCCATAGCAACATATTTTGATGTTGCAAATACAGAATCTGTCAAACCAAACAACTTCTGGTCAGATGAAATCCAAACACATATAAATGCTGAGCAGCAATACGATGTGTGATATGACACAGTTAAGAAAAAAATTAAAATAGACAGCAAAAGAGGGATGGAAGTCTTGGCTTTGGTTAATTTATAAGTTTGATCTTAGAAATTAATGAATCAATACAAATATGAAAGAATTACATTGCATGCTGAACTGGTTTAGATGAAGAATTCTTAAAACTAATTTCTTGCAGTTGAGAACGGATAAAATCCAGCTGTCTGATTGGTGTGCCAGTACTCACATGGTACAGAGGAAGTGAACTATCCTCAGGAAATATTCTAGGTGTGGAAAAAGCCTTACCCTCAAGGATGAACCGTATAAGCAGGCGGTGAAAGAAAAAGAAATCCTCTGCAACAAAACCTAAGCTCAGATATTATCAGACCCAGGAATAATGCAATTCTATATGATGGGTTAAGAAAAATGCAATTCAATATGATGGGTTAAGAAAAATAATTTAGTATAATACAGCAGCTATAGATGTTATTTTTTCAAAAACATTTATGATACATACCTTACATGTGCCAAAAAATCATAGAATCATAGACTGGTTCAGGTTGGAAGGGACCTTAAAGATCATCTAGTTCCAACGCCCCTGCCATGGGCAGGGACACCTTCCGCTAGACCAGGTTGCTCAAAGCCCCATCCAACCCGGCCTTGAACACTGCCAGGGATGGGGCATCCACAACTTCTCCAGGCAACCTGTTCCAGTGCCTCACCACCCTCACAGTGAAGAATTTCTTCCTTACATCTAATCTAAATCTACCCTTTTTCAGTTTAAAGCCGTTACCCCTTGTCCTATCGCTACACGCCCCTGTAAAAAGTCCCTCTCCGGCTTTCTTGTAGGCCCCTTTAGGTACTGGCAGGCTGCTGTAAGGTCTCCCTGGAGCCTTCTCTTCTCCAGGCTGAACAACCCTAACTCCCTCAGCCTTTCCTCACAGGAGAGGTGTTCCAGCCCTCGGATCATCTTTGTGGCCCCCCCTCTGGACCCGCTCCAACAGGTTCTTGTCTTTCCTGTGCTGAGGACCCCAGAGCTGGGCGCAGAACTGCAGGTGGGGTCTCGCCAGAGCGGAGCAGAGGGGGAGAACCCCTCCCTCGACCTGCTGGTCATGCTTCTTCGGATGCAGCCCAGGATATGGTTGGCTTTCTGGGCTGTGAGCACACATCGCCGGGTCATGTTGAGCTTCTCGTCAACCAACACCCCCAAGTCCTACATTTCCTTCAATATTTAATATTGGAAATATTAATATATTTAATGTATTAGTATATATTTCCTTTGATATTTAATAAGGAAATACTAAATATTTCCTTCAATAAGAAAAAACTAAATATTTCCTTCAGTAAGACAAACTAGGATTTTTTGTCATTCAGATACACTATTTATGTGTTACTATAATTCATGCACTGATTCTCAATTACAGACATTTTTTGATATTACTGTTCTTGACATCTGTATGAACTTTTTTAACATACTTCAGTGTCAGTAGACTTGTGCAGAATAGTGCTTCCTGTCACCTTTTTCTTGTAATTAACAAGAAAGGCACTACCAAATTTCCCCTCTAATATGAAAAAGTCTTAGACAAAAATAATATTACTTCTTGATTAGCCAGACTTTTGCTCACTCTTACCACAGTCGGTTACTTACGTTTCCTTTTCCTGCTTTAAGCTAAGATACGGCTTCAGACTAAGAAAGCATCTTTTAGTGCCACTACCGATGCCATGCAAGACAATCACCCTTCTGCAAGGATACCCATATCTAATTCATTGTCAGGCCAGCAGCCAAGAGATATGAACGTGCTCATTAAGGTTTTTAAAACAAATGTTGAACTGCGTGAACATCTTCAAGATGAAAAGGCAAACACCAATGTGGGAATAGCTGGTTTGGGGTTTTTTCCCCTCTGGTTAGCGTTAGACACATGATTACTATCCCTTTGTCTATTCCGTCTGTTTCCACTTTCCACAAAAAACACTGGAATATTAAGTTATAGTGTGTTTTAACCTTGCATTGCAAAGAAGGCCTTCCTGGGGTTCCTGAATCTGCCACTATCACAAGCACCCTGCCTGAGTGTGTGTCAGGGAAGAGGGGCACAAAACCACAAGTTTTCCTTCCAGATATCTGATATTTCCCCTCATGTCTCTCTGGTATAAAAGAAAACTGACTAGGTTCAACATTCCAGAAAATGTACTTTGGTAGCCTGCAAGACTGTCTAAATGAGTATGAAAATAGATGACATTACTTACATGATTTAGATTTTATATGTTAAAATGAAATTCTCTATTGGTATAAACTCTCCTACAATTGTCAGAAGAGGTAATTCTTCAAATTAAATGCTTCATCTCACCAATTTAACAACAAAAAAAAACACTGCTGTGAAAGCTTTGATTTCAAAAAAACTCAACGTTTTTAAATCTATTTAAAAACAAGATGGAACAATGTAATAAGTCTACTGCTACAAATAACATTAATTTAAGCAATCTGACAACTAGTTTGCTGGTATTATATATGAGATACAGAAGGAGCATCACTATATTTACATGTGCCTCACCATATTATTTTTAAAAAACAAATAGTAAAACCAGAATGTTTTGGAGTTAGAGAAACAAAATTTCCAGGATTTTGCCTTCCAAGTGTAGACTGTTCAAGCTTATGCCTGCAGCACACAGGCATGTCTTCTGCCTAAGCCACTTGGTGAGCGAAGTTGAAACTGACACTGCTTTTACAAAAACGGCAGCGTTCATTCATTTTCTGTGCTTGCAGTTTTCCCAGCTATTTCCATAGATCCTGGCTGCCTCATGGGTTCTAAGGATGCCATAACCTTAAACAGTCTTATAAATCTAGAGGGGGAAATGATCTGTCTCTTGTCTTGAGCAGAGAGCCTAGGATAATGTCTATGGGGCTTTACCAGCAAAGCTGCTGAAAAAAGAGCCAAGATTCAGGGGTCCCTGACCTTTCCCAGCCCTCCTCCACCAGTATCAGCCTGTAGCCTGCTCTGTAGAAGTTTCTGTTCACCCAGGGAGCAAAATTAGAAATCTTCTCCAGGGACACTCTCACTTTTTTCCACCAAGCCACTCATCAGTCCAATGAGGCATGGAAACCAGAAAGAAAAAAGTCAGTTAAAAAAATGTATAAGGATTCAGTAAGGATTTCCCACAGGAGAGTGTAAATGCCCAGACATGCACAGAGAATCTAACACTGCCTCGTCAGCAGATCCCTAGCCTTCAGGCTTAGCCCTTTGGTGTTCGGAGTGCGCTGTAACAGTGTAGAACCAGTGCCAAGCACTTTCCTGGTGATCCATACATCTATGAAGCATGTATGTGTAAATATGTTTAAACTGAGTAACATCAGCACTTAACAAGCATTCAGATCCTCTCCTCCCCAATGTTCATACAAATGTTCATGGCATTTCATTAATGGCGTATTTTCTCAAAAAATTTTTGGACTTATGACTGTTATGCAAGGCTTTTTGAAGGCTAATGATAACCGCTATTGTTTCTTGGCAAAAACTCCTGGTTAGTATAGTCTCATTTTTATCATAAGTCACCACAGACCAAGGTAACATTGATAAATGTGGAGAATTTTTCAATAAACTAAATATCAGATATTAAAAATAACCAACTGCAGTACACTATTTTTTTTTAGTTCAATTCACTAATTGTTGGGTTATGATTAGCCTTTCTTAAGTGAAACCTATGAAACAGTTTGTCTATCGAATTTTTGCAACTGCTTCAAATTCCCATCTCAGGTTCTCCACAAGGAGGATGTGAGGTTTAGAGAGATTTTGCACCACCTAGTGAGCCACTGATGCTTGCATCAGCAAGAGGGGACGCAGCTGCTAGCATGGATCTCTAGGTGTGTTTTGAATGGGTAAAATGCACTCTCAGCACAAAATTCATGGAAGGTCTGAATCTGCTGTCCCAGAAACACAGGTATGCTAATGTTCTTTCAGCAGCACAGTTCCAGCCTCTGCACTGTGAGCATCTCCTCTGTTTGCTTTAAAAGTACTTCCTGCTGGTGCTGCTAGACCCACCTAGTGCTTGTAGAGGCCACTATCCCACTGGCTCCTGGGGGCAGCTACATTATGTGCATGGAGGTCTGAAACTGTAATACACTTTCCTGCATGAATGTGTGAAGACACACAACGAAAGCCACAGTCTGCATGCTCTGCTCAGTGGGCTCTCACCACAGGAGGAAAAAGCCTGGTCTCAAAATGTCTGATTAGAGTACAGCACAAGCCATAACACAAGCCTGCTCTGGGCTGCGACTGCATACAAGCCACAATATTTTGCCTTAAGTAATCACAGAATATCTCAAATTGGAAGTGACCCATAAGGATCATCGAGTCCAACTCCCTGCTCCACACAGGACTACCTAAAACTAAATCATATGACTAACAGCGTTGCCCAGAAATATATATATATAAAAAATGATATATAATAGATATATATTACATGTAATATAATGTAATATGTATAATAGTATATTATACATTATATGCTATATATTATGTTATATATTATGTCTATGTAATCACCAGAAATACAACAGAATATAAAAACTACTCTCTCACTGTTAGAAATCCTTGTACTACAGTAAGTATCCACTATTTTTCTGTACCCTTTTACTCTTTTTTTTGTGCTTACACTGAGAGTCATAGGTATCTCAGGTAGCCAGCTACTATCTGCTCACAGCTTTAAGTGCTCGTGCACTGTTTGTCCAGAACTGAATAGTATAAAAGCCATATGTAAATAAACAACACGGAAGTAGGGTTTCCCTCCTCGACTCAACTCTCTGTGGAGGCAAAAAACTTGAATGGAAAGAAAATGTCCACCTTCAATTGTCTTGTTCAATGTAAAAGCCGCAAAATTCATAGTGGGATTTCCTTTTTCAATAAATTCCATATTACACTGTGGCAAGTAAATGTAACAAATATTTAACTTCCCTCCAACACAAAGTGCCTTCACATATAATGAATCAGACCAAACATCTGTTTAGCTAAATATCTTCTTTCCTACAATAATGTCTAAAGGGTAACCACAGAAGTGTATAAGATTAGGACATTCATGTATTAAAGGACTCCGGAATATTCTCTTACCCTCCAGAAACTTGCATTTTAAGGGTTTCTTAAATCAGAAGACAGCATTGGTCCTCCCTGGATTTCCTTTCCAGGAATGTGTTCATTTTCCCTTGAACCCATACAAATTTCCCATGTTCACAACATTCTACAGCAACAGGAGGAACAGTCATCTTCTCTTTACTCTGAGAGTGGCTTTTGTTGCCCCCTAATTCTCATGTTGTAGAAAGCACACTAGCATTACCTTTGCAATGTCTCTCATGACTTAACAGAATTCTGTCAGACATCTCCCTTTTTTCCCATTATTTTACTCCTTTCCAGACTAAAGCGTTCAATTTATTAGGCTGTTTCTGCATGAAAACTAATTGCATACTCTTCATTGTCCTTCTCACCCTTCTTTAAACCCTTTCCTATTCTACTATCTTCCTTCTGAGGCAGTGGAATGAGAACTGCACATGTGTGAACAGGGAATTTTTACAGTGACAGAATTTATTCTGCAAGTCACCTTGCTTTTTTTCACCGTTACAGGGTAATTAAAAGCAAAAACCTCCAATGACTATTATAGGTATTTTTCCTGACTTTTAAGTCAGCTCAGAGCCAATTACTATAAATGTAAAATTAGTTTTTTGAGGTTTGGGGCTTTTTTATCCTGGTGCATCACTTCACATTATCTACATTGACCTTTATCTTTCATTTCATTTGACACATAATGTAACAACATCCTCCTGTAATTCCTCAGGGAGATTGAAGACTAGAGCCTACCGTGAAAATGGAGTCTCCTCATTATTTTCCCATTCCCAATCACTTATGAATGCTGATAAGCCTGGGTTTAAGACCCCTGCAGGACTTCCTGGAAATTGACTATTTCATCAGGTCTTGTTGCCTACCTTCTAAACTAATCATTTCAATGTATAAGGACTCTACTCTCAGAGTAGACAGCCTAGCCGTTTCAGTACTGAAATGTGGTTTCTGAAAGATAACATTATGATTTTAATATAGTTTCAGACTAGAAAATTTTATAATGTTTTTATTTGGTTCTATTTAAGTGCCTTTCCCATTACCAGGCTTTAGCATAAACAGGATTTTGCACATCAGCTGTTCAGCAATAACTACACCACTCCTACTCCAAACAAGCGAGGTAACAAGGTAGCTTATTCCCTGCTCTGTAGCTCTGTCTTCAATGCTAAAGGCTTCTATTGAAGGATAGGTTCAGCATACCGCAAACGCGGAATTCAAGTACGCCAAAGAGACGTATAACTAAGTAATGTTCACTCAACCAAAATTTGTCATAGTTTTAATTTACACTGTTACATTACTTAGAGAACTTATGTAATTAAACACTTTAGCAAGACAGACGTACTACTGTATGTAGTTATAGTTTATGTAGCAACATTAAATATCTGTCACCAGAGTAAGTTCAGTTCATGGAGACATCACACTAAGGACAAGTGAAATTTTACTTGAAAGTCCCCTAAAACAAGAAGAAAAAACAAGCTTGAGCAGTAGATTGCTTTTGTCACTAACTAGGAACAAATAGTAAATTTCCTGTTTATAGTCAGAGAGACTGAGGAATAATTTTTACTGAAGATAACTGGTTTTACAGCTGATTCATAAATCTGCAGACTGCACGAAGTATCTGAATTATGCTTCGTCAGTAAGTGGAAACTAATGGTGTCTCCTCTGAGAAAGACAGTTGTACTCCTCCACAGCCTACAGCTGTAGTTCATATACTGTGGCAGAAAGAAAGGGGAAGGGAATGGGCAAGGGGAAGGGGAAAGGGAAGAGAGGAGAACAACAGGAGAAGACAATGAAGAGGAATTGTGGAGCTCCTCCGCTTTCTCTGCTCTTACATTTTGTGAGGAAAACAAATTACATAATGATTATGAACTTCAATTCTATGCTATAATTTTACATGTATTTTTGTGAGGAAGTTAAATCATTAAACAGCTAAATTCATAAAAAACAGTGACATCAAAATTTACCAGTGTTGCCAGTAATTTCCAGGGAAGTTCCTCTCTCAGCTGATGTAAATACTCATAGCTCTACTGAATTCTATGTGTCTTCACTTCAAATCTTTCCAGACAATTTTAAATCAATGATTGAAACACCTAAGTTTTGCATGGTTGATCTCAACTGTAGAGTTCAGAACCATGTGCTAAGATTAAAGGTACCGCAACACACGAGGAACAAGGCACTCCAGAGCAACGATCATGCCACATGTTCAACTGGCTCAGTCTAATGAGCAAAGACTACCCAAAAAGCGACAATGAGGCTAAAGCATATCTGAAAACTTACAGCTCACTGGGAATTGGGTATTTTAATCAAGTCCGTAAGGAACCATGTAGGATTCACAGACTGGAACCACTCTCTCAATATTAGGCACCTGCAACTTCATTTTCAAAATTCCCTATAGCCCCCATTCATTGGAAATGTGGCAGTGAATGCAACTGCTTGCATTACAGCATACTGCACTCAGTTCCTACACTGCCTCGGTCTTTATTGCACCTATCCAGGAAGCAGGAGGCACAAGGTGAATTTCTTCTTTCTGTAAAAACATAATAACCCCCAGTGTTAACCACATTCTAAGAACATTTGTAGGATGCAATCCCTTTGGGATTGCGAGAGGTAATCGCCACATTTCTAGAATCTGATCCCATTTACCTACTGAGAAGCTCAGGGAAGGCAACCGCTTCATTTCAGAGCCTCATGGCTCTATGTACTAAACAGCTAAGCCTTTCCAAGATTGCTGCGTCTCTAGTAAGTTAATTAACTTTAAAATAAAAGAGTAAGATGACAGCTGATGGTAGTGCAGTAGATACACAAAGGTTTTTCCACATCACTATTTTAAAATTAGGTGACCAAACTTAGCCCTCTGATTTTTCTGAACTTTGAATCTGGCTCTTTATGTAAAGTCTTTTGAATATGAAAGAGCACATACAAATGTCACCTGTTATCTGGACTGGATGGGAGGTGGTATTTTTGGCAGCATTAGATTTTTATAGAACTTCTTTATGACCAAGATTCCCTAGTATTTATTTTGTAGTTATGTGTCTGTGTCCTCTGGGAATCTTGGTCTGAGAACTTTCTGCCGTGGTTTTGTTCGGTATTTGAATTAACATTCAGTTTCTTTTTTGTGTCATGGAGTCGTGCCCCCACCCCCAAGGCTGAAGTTTGGGTTTCCTTACCCCTCTTTGGAGAACTTATTATCTGACATTAATTCCCTGAGCCTACAGATTAACCATCCTGACATATTTGAAGCCTAAAATTTGAAAACAACAAAATGAGCAATAAAGGTGAAACATGACACTATCTGAGAATAAATGTTACATTGATGGATCAGCTGGCAACAT
The DNA here is from genome assembly GCF_900496995.4 of Aquila chrysaetos chrysaetos. Taxonomy (NCBI): domain Eukaryota; kingdom Metazoa; phylum Chordata; class Aves; order Accipitriformes; family Accipitridae; genus Aquila; species Aquila chrysaetos. Next base: position 48,116 of record NC_044027.1, read on the forward strand.
TTCAGGAGCTATATGGAATTTGTTCTCATCTCCTAGTGGCAGTCAGTGAATCTTATTTTTCTTTTCAAGGGAATGACTATAGGGAATTATTTGCTAATGCTAGATGGCTGAAATATACCAGTCTATCAAAAGTTGAACCTGGTGATCTGCTACACTGCAGTTTAATTTTGTAGAAGGAAAGTCACTGGTCCTCAGGATATTAACTCCTCAGAAATGCCACTCCGTACTTTGTTTTTTCTTGCCTGTAAGGACGAGTGCAGACTTTAAACAGAGGCAATCATTCTTTGTTTTTCTAAGTGGAAGGCACTGCAGAATTCCCTTCATTAAACAGCATATGCATAGAAGTAAGCGTAATTTCAGAATATCCAGAAAAAGGAACAAAAATCCACAGTTGCTGTGACTGGAGGGCTGCAGACCACAGAAGCACTTCACCCGCAATAAAAAGATGAAAAAGAAATAGACTCCAGCAACCTGTGATACATAACCACGTATTTACATTTCAGTCTAATAATTTTTGAAGAGCCACAGGTATACTCTAGACGATAGACTTCTCCTTTACCAGAATCAGCATCCAAAGAAAACCAGAGAATGCAATACATCAAGTTTACTATCCTTAACTTCCTTAATTGCTCTGACTGCATCTGAAATCACTCCATGTTTCACACTGCTTACTGTTCTTACTTTTAAGAATTTCAAGGGACAGTTGAATACTGTGAAATGTGATTGCAACTGTAATAAAAATAAAAGCAATACCTTCAAAACACTGTCTTACACATCTATGTAACGGATGCTGATGCTTTGCCTTAAGGTTAAAATGGATGCATTCAGCATCTGTTACTGAGTCACCATGACAGAGATTAGAACATTATGTTTGTGTTTAGATTATCTGCTATAAACGCATCTGGGTGACTGTCCTGGGATTAATTTGATGAAGTCTGACATTTGTGTACTATCACCTTATTGTTATCTGGTCCTCACAGGGTTTGTTGGCAATACCGTAACTACCTCCCCCATTCAACTAAAGGAAGGGAAATAAGAAAATGGAAAAGGTCAGACTTCTGAAGTAATCTTCACCATGTGCTTAACATTTACATCACAAAAATTAATGGAATAACTGTAACCACAGGCACACAAGATAAAGGACAGAAGCCCTTTTTCCTTTGTGGTGCAAGCACCTTCTCACACAGAATCTGTCACTGATTCTTTTCCCAACTGCATGAGATTTATTTACCATTCCCTTCCAAGATGCCAGCAAACAAGCCTCTAGCTAAAGTTAGCTAGACAACAGTTTTTGACTTCTCTTGAGGAAACTGTTGCATCACATTCTAAGCACTTGCTGTTTCCACTGTGATAAACGTTCAGGCAGAGAAACAGCAGTGTGCTGGAGTAGATTTGGGGTGCTGGAGATGCATACACGTTTACAGTATCATGTCTGCTAAATCACTAGGAAACAAAATACTGCCACATTTTCATCCAGCTTTTACTGGGACACAGTATTAGTCCACATATAATTAAATGCAAAGCTATTCTGACTCTGAGGTATTCAGAGAACAAAATCTTCTTAAAACTACTGGGCCCAAGTAGATTAACTGTTACTAGTATTTCCTTTCTCATTATGCCAGTTCAAACTACTGCTGTCAGTGGGAGTATGAAACATTTGTAAGTACAAAGACAGTCATGCTATGTATTTCACTGAAGTAAAACTGGACCCTGAAGTCTGAAAACTGCAATATTTTGTGTGGTTCTGACTACATATCAAATATCCTCAGCTTCCAAAACCCACTTTGCAACAGGAGGCCTTTGAACGGGCGCTCATTTCTGCATGTGTCAACCAATCCATGCTACATTCAGAGCCTTTTTACCACTGTGTAACTGTGACATTTTAATGCAAGCAGATAAAACATCTGGATCCTTTTCTTTTGTTACATGCATCCACAAACCAAAAACTGCAGCAGAGCATTGTATGCCTTTAACAGAGTGGGGTGGGGATAACTTGGAGCTATTTTAATTACATCAATTTAATATGGGATACTTTTATATGTATCAAATTATGTCAGCATGTTGCAAAGTAATTCCAAGGGACAGCCTGAAAATGTGGTACACGATCACTTACATCCAAAAACATAGTCATCTTACTGTACGAAAGGACTGAAAAGAAAAGGAAAAGGGCCAGACCTATAAAGGAAGTTGAACTCAAATGAATAAGCAATGCTGTTCCATGGAGATCCTCCAACAAAGTAGTGACAAGATACGGTGCTCTCAACATAGATGATGGAGACTGACAAGCCTCTATGACTTCGACAGAAATTACAAAATAATGGAGAAATCGGAGCAAAACCTCCTACATAATGGCAAAAGGTTATGAGTAGTAGCCCAAAAAAAGACATCAAACACACAATAGGGTACTAAATGCAATCTTATTCATGCAGCACCTTTGTGAACACCTACAGTTGTCTAGGGCAGGCAAACACAGGCCAAGGCAACAGAAGTTGAGGCTTATGTCCTAGGGTCAAGATAAAATTTAAGAAGCAACAGCTTGCTTGCTTTTTGTTAGCTGGGAGCTAATGTGAAGGTACTGATGTTTTCAGTCATCCTCACTGAAATACACTCGGTGCTAAATTGAGAAGTGCCCTTGAAAACCTCAGAAGTGAGGAAATGAGCAGGAGTAAACAGTGCCTCCCTTTTGAAATCTATGTTCATGGAAGCTTTCCTGAAATGATGACAGTTAGGTAACAAGATGCAACCACTTACAAGGTGTTACCTATTGTGAGGGAAAACTAAGGAGAACCACATCTCGCTTTAAAAAGCTTCCTATTCTACTAACTTACTTGGAGATGGCAGCTTGAAAGATTATGGTCTTCTGGAAGTGCCTGCTGTAGAGCACAGCCTGAGAAATACATGCACCGCTCTAATTTCAAATATAAACACATTTTAACTTAAAGCTTTTTTAAAAGTTACACAAATGCTTCAATTTAGCACACCTCTGTCTCAGCATGGAAGAACTCTAAATGCTAGAAAGTTCTCAGAAGATGTTACAGGAGCGTCCTCTTCCCAGAGAAAGTAGAGAAAGTCACACCTGACAACTCTCTCAAAGAAAAGTGTCGGAAGCCCTCTTTGCAGCAGGTGAAGGAAAATGCTAGTTTAGGTAAGGAATCTGTCACAGATCTGACACAAGCTCCAGCATGATAAAAGAAGGCATGAGACAAGCTGTCTATGAAAATGTTTGTAATGTCAGCCAAATCCATTCTTCACATCGCATGAGCTACAACAGAAATGGGCAAGGTCCAGTTTTGCAAAGTGATGCATGTTGACTGTGATGGTGCCATAGCATACATTTCACTCTAGTGTCAGCTTTGTAAAACTTAAAATCTGAATTATCTGTCTTTGCTGTTTCTTTTCTATAAGTTTCCAGTGTGGCCTACTGGCTTTAACAATCAACATGACCTGCCACTTTCCAGGGGCGCTAATTATCACTTCCTTCTGCAGTTTTAGAATGGCAAAACAAAAATCTGAGAAAAAAAGTAGCTTATGAAGTCCACAACAAGAATAAGTTTTAATATAATGCATTAGTTTCTTCTCATTCGATTCTAGTGAGGGCAATATGATTCCAGGAATGTGTTTGGTCCAAAAGTTTCAATGTCACTGAAATCCTAATCTTTAGAAAACAGTGGAAGATGAACTTTGACTGTATAGACCTTTAAATAAAAATAGCATTTTTACTTATGTATCCTTCCCAAGTGCCTGCTTCTTCCTAGTATGTTTCCCATCCTAACACTGTATGTTTTTGCAGCTGGCAATTGACACTGCCAATGAGCCTTTATGTTCAATGTTATTTAATATATTCCCATCAGAAAGCTATTTTTACTATTCAATTTCAGTATCTTCTTGAAGTGTCTTGCATATAATGTTCATATTTTAATTTGCATTTTTCCCATAGGATAAGTAAATAAAGATTCAAACAACAATATTGAAAGAATTTAGGCTTGTTTGCTGAGAGAAAGAATTTTATAGAATGGAAAACTGATTTGTTTTACCAAAAATAAAGGAAAAAATACAACTTTATGTTTCAGATGGCTACACTGGAGATAACCGATACAGCACCATCATAATGGGACATTTGCATTTAATTTTATAGGTATGGGAAAATAACATGCTCAGTTATCATTATAAATGGTAGGATGAAAAGTTCTCTAAATACTGTCCCATTCCATAGAACAAACTCTTAAACAGCTACAGCCGGCCCTTCAAGAAGCAGTCTGTGTGGATCTCTGTGCATGTGCCATTTTTCCATGAAACTGGCATTTCCTGGCCTAGCATTACATGCTGTGGCTAAGCCCATGCCACCCAATTTTCCCTTAATGTTTGAGCAGCATGCTTGCAAGGAATCACACATCACATAGTCCTGTGTTCTGCTGTCACAGTCGCAGGGTGATGCAGTGGGAACCTTCAGGTTCGCATCTGGAGGAAACACCAGCCTGTTCTAGGGCTCAGGACCATTCTTTGTGCATTTGAGTTCAGCGCTCTCACAATCCCTTCTAGATTTTCATACATACAAAACTTAAAAACACCTAGCAAGATGGAATCAGTTTCACCTGAGAGTAGAGCAGCAGCATAGACTAAAATGGTTCTTTCATTTACACTTCAAATATGCTTTGTTCACAAAACCGTAATTGGCATATTGTTCATATTGCTCAGAAAGCTCACAATAGCATGAGCTGATTTACAGTGTTTGAAGAGTAGATAGCATTTACATATGTTTACTGAGGACATATCTGTCATTGCTGCATTACAGTAAGATGTAAATTTCCTTTCTACTATAGTCTACTAAATAAGCATACTCTGTCTCTTCCCCTGGACTGAGAAAATTTTTATTCACACACAACCAGTATAAAAATACTGTGACCTCTTTAACAATCTTCAAGCCAATACTTTCTGCTGAATTGGAAAAATAATCTTATGTGGCTACAGAAATAATGTTTGTGTTTTATCAGTGTTGTTCCCGCCAAAGGCTGGATTATCTGTTTCACATCCATTTAAACACAGGAAGGTTATAACAGGGCAGACAGCAATCTGGACTTTATTGGCTGGGAAAACTGACCTCATAAATCTGATTTGATACATCTGTCCTTTCGGCTGTCTGCATATATGCCCATGCGTCCAGTTGGCCATGTGCCTGCTCAGTGGTAGATCAGCTTCTGTGGCTACTGCACAGGGGATTTTCCATCTCACCCTCTCTGCTACAAAAATAAATATTGAAAGAAGTGCAGAAAGGAAGACATGTTTTTAGTTGCTTGTAGGTGCTTAAGAAAGACAATGTACTGTTATGATGAACAGTCAGGAAGCCATTCAAGCTACCTAAAGTAAGTTTAGTAGATTATGTCTATCCATCTATTTCTGTAAGCAGACACTGATAGTACTCTCACTGGCATACTTTCTGAGTACACAGGAGAGTCTATGAATGGAGTACATCACTACACAATGTTGCAGGCCATCTCACATCCCAAATACCTTACAGCTCCCAGTTCAACAGCAAAAGATTGGTATCTACCACTTGAACCCAGTTAAAAATATTAAACTTTCAAAGAGACCAAGTTTCAAGTAGGGAATGAAGGATCAGAACAAGCACCGTGTAACTACAAAGTAGGTATTATGGTATAACAATTATTCCAGGTATATGAATGTGCTGAACTGCATTTACTAGAGTGAAATGTTTCAGTTTGTTTATCACCAAAGACACATGAAGTCTGTTGCTCTGCAGCACAGTGCAGATACATAATAGTGAGCTTTTTAAAGGGAGTCACCAGCAATCTCTTCTTCCTCCAGTGTTCTGGCCACTCCATGATTTAGGACTATCCATACAGGCTTACATCATTTGTTTTCCATCAGTAAACCAATTTAACATAATTAGTGAATAGAAGAGAAAGAAAAAGATCACATTTCGCTCATTGCCTTTTCAAAATGAAGACTGTCAATCTATTTAAATAAAAGTCCCTATACCAATAGACAGTCTTTACAACAGCTCATACTAGCTCAAGAACATGTTCTCTTCTTTCTGTTAGCTGCCACTGGTCTCTAGGAGCCTCGATGTCAAACTTCAGAAGTCCTGCTATTATACTCTACCTGGAAAAGTGACACTATATGATAGAAGTAGGAACAAATTAAAAATTGAACACTGCCATTTTAGAACGTTTCCCTCCTGCCTTAGATTTTCTTTTTTGATAGACACACGGGTAATTTCATGATTGATAAACATTTCTGTTCCAAACGTCTGACTTAGTTGCTAGATGCATATAACAGCAGTAAAATATATACCTAAGAAGCCTGGCATCTGTACTGATTTATGCTTGTTTCAGGCACTGTTGTTTAACTTCATAGTAGGAGAGCAGAGGATTAAAAAATAGATTAGCCTCCATACTATGGATGGATTTGGCAGTCCAGCTGCTTAGAAGGAAAGCAAAGAAGAATAGGCTCATGCTATTGATCCAATTTTCTGCTATGTGCTGAGAGGACGCAGCAGTTTGCTCTGATTTTACAATGACTCCACTTCCCAACAGCTCTTCTAGTAGTGCAGGGTAAGATAAGAAGATCATGGGAACAGCAGCTGATAGAATAATCCACCCATTGATTTCTTCTCCCTGCTTACTCCCTGTGTTTTAATTGAATTTTGTGGTTCAGCATTGGTTTTAGCCTGTGCTTTCCGAGTCAACTAGAGTACAAAGTAAAGCAATGGGAAAAATCAAATTCTTGAATTTTGTCCAATTCCATTTGGACAAAAATAGACTCAAAGATTCTCATTGCAAATTTGACTCTGGAATGAAGGTTGTGTTGGGGTTTTTTTGTTCTAGTTTGGGTTTTTCTCCTTTTCACTCAGCTCTTCCTTGTAATAAGGGCAATGTGAAATGGAGAATGCTGGGAAAGAGAAATTTTCTTGTTCCCAGCAAGCAGGTTAAAAAACTAAGGGAGCTGGAGGTTTTGAAGAACTCCCTTCTGACACAGAAGTCAGAGAAGAAACTTAGCAGAGTGGGACAAGTTGCTGTCACTCACCTCTTACATAAACACTTTCTTTGCCAGTCATGCTAGAACTTGGTTTGCAGTCTCTCATCAATGCACTATGTAAATGCTAATAATTTAAATGCTGGACATCTAAAAGCATTACAATGTTAAATATAATTCTAAAAGAAAGGGAGATGTTTAAAAATAGAGATGAACAGTTCACTTCCACTCCAGCACTGGGCAGAGTCTTTACATGCCCTGCTTTCCCTGTGCTTAAGTTAAGTTTCAGTCAAGTAATAGTGTTTTCTACCACCTTGAGAATAGGGTCCTCCATCACTCTTTCTTTCTGCTGTACCTGGAGAATGCCTTTAAGAATCTAGGAGTTAAGATTTACAAACATGGATGATGATTTGTTTGATGATTTACTAACAACCAAGACTACGGATTATAAGCTCCAATTCAGTATCTCCCTATTCTCCAGCAAACTCCATGCAAACTGCAGGTAACTAATGTCCTTTCCTCCTTAGCAGAGCTGTCACAAAAGCATGGTTTCATTCCAAAAGGACAGTGTGTGAACAGTACTGTATACTTTTTCAAAAGTTCAAGTGGTTAAGGAACTGATAGGCCATATGTAAACGGAAAATACATGAGGAAAAAAAAAAGGCACACACACAATGTTTCACACTGATCACAAGGTTGTACAATGACTTCGGGTCTACTAAAGAGCTGCATGCATAAAATCAATATTAGAGCTGAAGAATAAGGGAGGCACTCTTTGAATATCCTGTAAATTACCCTGGACCTCCAGAACTCCTTAGTAGCTGTTCTTTATAGGAAAACATTAAGCATATGTATTATGTGAGATTTAGAAGTTTGAGTTCTGCTCTTAATATAGTAACACTTACAATTCCTAGGTTAATTTCCAAGCAGAATTACTTTACCCATCTGACAGCTTGCATTTGGAATGATACAAATTTTGGAAAGGCTTATGGAATGACAAATGCAATGTAAAATTGTATTTGCATGTCCTGAGGAGAATAGTAAGAAGAGGAAAACCCAAAACACCAACTCTCCCTTCTTGCATAACGAAGAATAGTTTTAAGACATAATGTGGTTCAGCATTTCAAAAGAATCACAGCATAGCAAGGAGAATGGTGCCAAGACACATAGCAGAACGGCAGGAACTCATGCAGCGCCAAGTCTTTAACACTACAGATCTTGGATATTCATGCAGAAGCCAGGCATGATGCTACCCACAAGTCAGCTACACATCCGTGTCTAGTCATCGACTACACTGCATGGTCTTTCAGATTACAAGAATGAAGACAAAATGAGGCAAGAGCCTTCAGCAATACTGATCACCTGCACATTTTTCTAAAGAGCAATCATAGGACAGACAATCAAAACTCCTTTTTATGGCACTGACTGCTCTAGTCTTATCTTCTTCATGTTTGGAAAGATGATATGACGTGTGCATTTCATTAAGGAAAAGAGGAATAAAATCGATATCCAGGTTAGAACCAATAACTGTCTCTCGTTTGGGGATCATCTGGTCTAAGTGGGGTTCTTCCTGCCATCCAAAGAGGGCCCACATGAGTTTTGTACTCCAGGCTCAAGATAAGCCAGCGAAAACATGTGTCTTCTCCCACTGCTTTCAGAACAACATTCGCATTGAGACACTGTACTTCACCAGAAACGAGGCAGTGCCAGCAAGGTAATTGACCCATTGATTCCAGGTATAAAATACTGTACAAATCTCTTAGTGGTAATATATCCACTTCATCCGTAGTTTCCAATTCTTCAACAGCACGCAGAGTAAGTTTTTGTTTGCTGAGCACTACATGACCACATTATATAAAGCTGCTGCTAGCAATATCAAAACATATTAAAAGTTTAACTAAGACAATGTGTTTCAGAAGAATTTGCTTTCTTTGGAGCTGGAATGTCCCCATAAAAAGGCATGATCTGTACTAGACTGAGCTGTCCAATGATCTGCAAACGCTGCACATTGTGTCCTGGAGTAAACCCTGCTTTCTTCAAACCCAAATTGGTTTGGATTCCTCCTGTGCATGCAAAGAGCATTTTCAACTAATGCTACAGCTGCATGTCTTAAACCTGCATTGATTTGTATGGTTGACTTTCACAGATGTACTTTCACTTCATAGTATTGCAAGTCCACTGACAATGCCACAGAGCCTCTTCATGGTACCCCTAGGAGGGTGTGTGTGTGAAAGTGTCCCTGAAAAGCATAGCTGTTTCCGTTTTCAAGGCTTCTTTCAAGGCTTCATCCACTACCCTGATTTGGCCAAAAAAAAAAGAGGTTTTGTCCCCAAGATTCTCCCTCTTCCTGCTAGCCCGCTGAAAATACTATTATTTATGTAGATCTGTGCAGCATACAAAAATATAAATCAGCACATGCACGTTTTTAATTTCTCCCTGTGCCAACACAGACTCGTGGTTACTCACGGCCTTCTGCTTCTCCCGAGTGCCTCTCTCCCCATCTCACCTGGCCCCTCACCACTACTTCATCTCATCCTGTGCAGCATCCCATATCTCCACTACAGTTTTTTCACTATTTCTTCTTAAAGCTTTGTATTCCTCAGTCTCCCCCACCTCCCCGTTAATACTTGTGGTCCCACATTAGCGCACAAGGCAAGAAAGTCCAGGACACATAAAGTGAGTCTGTTGAGAGCTTCACTTCACTGCTGATAAAGGCTAAGGGATTTTAATTTTGCAGAATTTGAGAAGACTTACACAGCAATACAGAGGTGAAAATATAGTGAGGATGAAACAATATCTGTATTACTGAAAGAAAAACCCGGTGCATGAGTGTTACAGTCCTACCAAGGGTTGACTCCATAACTAGTTTTCCTCATAGCAAAACTGAAAAGCTGTGCCTTCATTCAGTTTTCAACTTAGAATACTTCTCACACACACAACTACGCCTTTTACTGCAGAACAACTTAACATACATAGGCACTCTCACACTGGCTCAGTCTAAAGGTAGTTCTGGCCTGGAGCTCTGTCTCCAACATTGTCCAGAATATGCGTAGAAAGCAAGTGCAAGAAACAGGGCAAGTGCAGAGCAATTGACTCTTTGATATACCCTCCCAGTTTACTGCCTTTTTTAGTAGTAAAGACAAGTTGTAACATTGGCAGGGAGTCCCAGCTTTTTACTTTCATCAGTTCCATTGTTATTAACACAATACAGAGCTCAGGTCCTGGAAGACAAGTATGATATGGAATACTTTTAGAGCATTGCTTTAAATGCAATCATTTACACTTCTTTTCAGCCTTCCCCCAAAGCCTCTTTAAGATTTCACACTAAAGACAAGAAGATACTGGACACAGAGATGGTGAAAAGCAAGTCCATCCTTTGAGTCTTCTGGTGTCAGGGCAGGATCCCTCCAACTGACCACATTCTTTAAGCTATTTTAAAATGTCCCACCTTCAGTAGTCAAATGCATCTCGCTCTGAGTTTGATGTTAAGCCTACGTTCCTAATTTCACAGCAGGACTTCCTATTACATCCTTTGTAACTCCCCCAGATAGTACTGAAGGGACCATAGCTGAGTGCAGAAGCTAGGGTCAGTCATAGCTAGACAACGAAATTTTTCCTTTGCCTGAGTACACATTGACATAGTGAGAGAACACTTATAAATGCAGGAGATAACCCTCATGCTTAAAGATAATATTCATATTCTGGTACCTAGTAAGAGAAAGGCAGTTTAAAAAATTATGAGTGATGACCGCCTTGAAAAAATGGGCTCTCTCCAAAAGAGACAGAACTAGCTTCTTTTAGCAACATGGAGTGGTGTTCATTAGGGTGGAGTGGTGTCCAGTCTGAGACATAGTGCACATGCCTGAAGGAAAACTGCAGTCAAGGTCTGATCTTACTACTGTGAAAGTAGAAAGGCCTTGTCAATATCTGCAGAATTTGAACCAACAGAAAAACTAGGAATCAGCCTGACAAAGTGATAGCACTGCTCTTTTCAGTGAATAAAAGCCACTGCAAAAAAGAGACATTTTACACTTCATTGTTGTGAATGTGGTCTCTAGGTTTGGATGGTTTCTCTCCGTCAGATTATGCGAGCCTATGTGTCCTCAGAAAGTGTCAGTCTCTTCAAGCATATTTTCCTTTTTAATTAAAATAACATTTTGAAAATAAAATTTCCCTGTGACAAGAATAAATGACAGAACAGCAGGTGTAGTGATTAGCTTGTAAGGACTCACAAAATGCAAGACTAATGAGCTGAAATACACTCTTGCAGAATATCAAAATGATTTCTGCACAAGGGTGAAGGGGTTCCTTGGTTTTTTTATGAACATTTAGTGCAACAGATGGCTTGACTACTGTGGACATAAAAATGGTTTTATCAGATGTCACCACTGCTTGCAAATGTCAGACATCTCAGAAAATATGTATGTCTCAGAGATCACCTACACAAACCTTGGGGCACGTCTCTGCATCCACATGCTGAGTCTATGTGCAGTTCTAGTCCCAGGGTGGGCACAGTGGAGTTAGAAAAGGTTCACAGAAGGGAATGTAAAGAGACTAAGATGATGTAACAGCTGCCTTATAAGGGGAGACTAGCAACACTGTGGCTCCTTGGACTAAGAAGGTAGGGCAGGGCATGATGAAAGTTTACAAAATGATGAAGTTGGTGGATATGGTGAATATGGAACTGCTGTTCAAGAAACCTGACATTACTGAAACTTGTAGACACTCACTGAAACTTACGTGAGATCAGTTCAGAACACCTACAAGAAAGTACTTTAAGCAGATGGTAGAGAACTACTGGATATTGTTGCCGCAAAAGGTTGTGGAAGCAAATAGTGCCTGTAGGTTGAAAAAAGAACCAGACAAGTTCACAGACACCAGGTTCACCCAGATATAAATGGAATTAGGCTAGGGGTGTGCTTTCAACATCCCTACTTCAGTGACTGTGAGTAAAGCTTATCTCCTGCTGCCACTTCTGGAGACAAAGTGCATTTTTTATTAATCTAATTCTGCTGTAGTCATTAAACACTCTTTTCTGTTCCTAAAGCTTTAATTAAAAAAAACAAACACAAAACACCAAAACCAGTACATTTACCACAGACTACAGACTAACAAAGCTAACACTTTCAGGCATCAATACATAAAAAGTGAGTAACAGTACTGTTTTTAATTACTGCCATGCAACAATGCTAGGAACAGAGAACCGTGTTGTACAGCAATGCTTAAGTGTGCTCCTCCTCAGAAACACAGAGAAGCACTGGTCAGGGAGAATCCTGCAGATGGGATTATTTTTCAAACACTGAATTCAACTTAACAAAATTAAATCTTGAATGACTGCGAGGCAATCTGTGGTTCTCCCCAATGTATGGCCTCTAGCATGGTAACTGATTTATGGTAAAGCACAGGTAGCTTGAAAACTTTTACAGGGCGTAAGTGTTTGAAGAAATTTGCTGATCTTGTAAAGCCTGTCCTGGTACCAGAGCTTGGACAAATCACAGATGAACTTTAAAGCAGCCATGTAATATCTGTTATCACAAAGTAATTGCTAACTTTACCAAATTACTTGTTTTACCTCAACTCCACAGCTTGGTGAAATTTTGCTAGTTAGTACTTCAGTCTCCTCTGTTGCAGCACAAATATTCTCTTAAAAACTTTCAGCAAAACCAGTGCCCCTGAGAAAGAAGTTTTAGGCAGCACGTTTATAGAAAAAGAGGTGGGCCAAGCAAGCCAGACCTCTTATGACTGTGTTCAGACCAAAGAGCAGGAAAAGATATTTAATGAAAAGCCTAATTTTACACTTAAAAAAGATTACATACCAGCAACTTCAATGCCAAAGTGTTTGTCCTATCTCATCCACAAGATTTAAGCAACAAGGCAACCTTCCCTGATAGCACCAAGTTCTCCTCTTGAGGTCTACTTTATGACAGAAGGTCAAGGGGCACCCTGAAATGTTTTAGGGCACGCTGAAAAAAGAAGATACTTGTGTAGAAGAATCTTTGGCACAGTACTCATAGTTCCTGTGATATTCCGAAGCTGCTTCCTATTCAGGGCCACTGAAGCCTCCCTTAAGAACAAGTACAACATACTGCCTTGTGGGGATTGCCTGTAGGTCAGACTCTGATACACATCGTATTCAATGTGCCTGTCCCTCTAGTGAGACCTGCTGCTGTATATGAAGATTCTGTACTGCAAGCCTGAAAGAAGGAAAAATTCTGATATGATCATATGTCATTTGCCCACTAACATCGCAAAAAGGATCAGATTATAATACTCATCCCCTGTGGATATAAAATCTCTTAAGCGGCTGCCAACTCCCAAAGGTCATGAGCAAAGTATGGCCGTACTGGCAAATTACTCTCATTATCTCAGTGCACATTATGCACATGTGATGAAGCCAGACTTTGACAAGGAGACATAGTTTCTAGTAGAGCATGGTAGCAGAGCAGTAGAGAGCAAGAAGAGAAAACATGAAGTCTGTTTCATAGACCAGAGCAGAGAGGAGCCATTCTACGCCAGAGTCAATACTCCTCTCTGGTCCCAAATCCTTTGCAGCAAGCAGAGCAGCAATGCTGGAAGCCATGGTTTCTCGGGGAATCTGCAAATGATAGCCTCGCTACCCAGCAACAGGTGGCATGTCCAGACCTCCTGAAGAATGGTCTCATTTCATGCTGACATTGGATGAGTGAGTCTTTAAACAGCTATGAGCTGCACTGACAGTGCTAACACCCCCCCAAAAAGGATACTGCTGTCAGACTCTGTGGATCTTAGAAAGATTAATGCTAGCACAGTGTTAGTAGCATATAACCAGTCAAAAAAAACCCCAACCCCAAAACAGGGGAAGAATGCATTTTACTACCTCTCGAAATGCTCCTGTCACAGAGATGAATATGAAAGGTACACCAGACCATGTGTGCTTCCTACAAAACTGCATCAAAGGAGCTTTTGTCCATGGAGAACGACCTCATAAAAAAGTCCACAACTAGTGAACTCTGACTGACAAACTCTTTATGGTTTCCAACCAGGTCTGGTTCGGCCAAGAGCAAAAAGCTACATCCTGGGAAAAAACTTTCCAGCTACTAAGCAGAATATCTTAAAACTTTTTATCCCCTCAAAGAAGAGCATGGAATAAACATCTGAGTGCTGATTTTCAAAATCCATAGTTCCTTTAATATTTTAAATAGCATATATGCTCTCGTTTGACCCTCACTGCCAACCAATAGCTGAGCGTTAATAAAAAAGGTATTCCAACAGAAGTGCAGGCCTTGTGTATTCCAGAAATATTTGCAGTTACTCTGTCTTTCCAGTCAACTATCAGGCAAAACCTCTGCTGAGTCTGAAGAGTAATGTAAAACTTTTCTTGTAGCTCTGCTCTGTCTATATGCCACTGCCATTAGAATTATATTCTCTGCCTGTAACAGCACTTCAACAATCAACATTTTGCTTTTAGTAAGCTCAGGCATTTGAAATGTTTTCATTTATAGTAAAAGGGTTTCTTTCTACTGTATACTATATAACTAACCAAAAGAGAAAGAAAATATTAGTGCAAATCACTTCCATAATTCACCATAAATGAATGTTTCTAATCACCACTTGGTTTGAATTGCAGTGTATTGGAAATGCATCGTGTACAGATCAATTTTCCGACGCACCCAAGCTACATTCTGTATGCGTTATTGACTCAACTGTGAAGCCATGTGGCAGAAACAGTTAAGAAAATATTTACAGGAGACTGAGTCCTACAGTAAATCAGTAATGAACTTGTTCGTCTGACCTATTTATTCATGACCCATAAGTGAGCTTCTGCTTTTTTCTAGTAACATCTACCATGCACATACTATAAAGCAATGCTACACAAACTAAGAAAGACAAAACAGACCATTTAATTCCTGTATCAACTTTTTCTTTTTTTTTTAACTAACACAAGAAGAGAATTTGCACTGTGATCATTCCTTCCAACCTCTTGATTAAAATCTACTTAGCCAAACACGGGTAAGCTTCCTCCCACTGAATATTAAGGGAAAATTTTAATATCTCTTTACATTCAATTTAGCCTTAGGAAGAGAGCTCTCAGACAAGTTTATGCAAGATAGCTATGTTCTGTTTTCTGGAAATTTTTAAAACTGGAAATGTTAAATACTCTATTAGGTAAAACAGACACTGTCTTATACTTTGAATGCCTCATTTGACATGATTAAAACTTTTCCTGCATACACATCAAAGCACCTCCAGGACAACTAGGGGAAGTCGGTTATTTTTGATCCATCTTTCTTCGTGCAGAAACTTAGTATTACAAGGAAGTATTGAATGTAACTGTTTGCATACACACATGTAAATAAGTGTCTCTGAAGAAAATAAAACTTGTTAACCTCATCCTATGCCCCTATGCTTTTACAGGATCTCTGAAAACTGTTTGCCCCTTTCTCAGCAACCCCACACCTCTCTAAAGTGCCGAGATTTTAGGAACAGCAGCTGTACTCACCTGTGTTAATTTCAAACCCAGGACGCTTTCAGAAATAAATGAGGACTTTCATAATTTTGGGCAGCTTTTTCCTTTCAAGGGTGTTGCTCCTAAACAGAAAAGCCCGGCTACTTCTCAAACGCCTTCCCTGAGACTTTCAGCAGCACAAAAAACACTGGCTCCAGGAGGAATCCACCTACAGTCCTCAAGCCCTCTTACAACCCTAAACATACCACATAAGCTTAAGGCACTTTTTTCATACATTGTGCCTCCTCCACCCTTCAGCCTTCTTGGACATAAGTTCTGATGTGGAAGGAGTAGGCTGTGACGATCCACGGTTGCTGTTGTGGGGCTTAGGGAAACACTGAACTGAGCCTAGCAGTCGGAACAGACAGCACTACAGTCAGGAGAGCACAAAACATTTTACCTGTAGTCATGACTCTCAACAGTGCTGCTCTTCCTTTTGGTCTGAGCACTTTTGTTTTCCTGAAATGAAATGTGTTAGTGCACTGCATGGCAGTACTCAGGCATGCACTGGATTGATTTACTCTTAGGGGGAACTGGAGATGTTGTTTAAGGAAGCTCATACAAGAGACCATGGGAGACATGGAATTATTGTAGTAGAGGCAGAGAAATAACTGGATGTAAATCTGTAGAGAACCAGGATTCATTAGTTCTGTGCTCACAGAACTTCTCTTTATGCAGCTGCTTCTCTGATTCCAGAGCACATCTTTTCCCTCCTCAGCCTAACATTACTAGTCCTCACCTTGTATGCAGTAACCTGCCAAAGCAAGAAAATCCTCAGCTCATGGAGGATAAAAGTTAAGCAACCATGCACGTAGTAAGATTCTTCCCTTTAAATCTGTGGTTCAGACCACTGCTAAAAGAGAAAGATACATGACCTCGGTGCAGTGCTTTCAGCCACTCAGCTAAGAGTATAGTAGTCCACCTGGGATTAGGCATTCTTCCGTGCATTGCTAGTGTGCCTGTAGGGCCACACCTACTCCAAAAGCTAGAAACAGTGTTTGTTTGGGTTACATGGGAACATAAGAAAAGAGAATACAAGCTAGTGCTTTTTCCCAGGGTTTGTCACAGGTGTCTTGCTTGCTTGCTATCAGCCTGCTGGTGTAAACTCAAAAGGTACAAGAACAAGGTACAAGAGGAGGATTTCTTCACAACAGAAATAAGTGCTTGTGATACAGATTAAGAACAAACACAGTATATTATTGATTACTGTGTCCCAATGAGCTTTTGTGACCATAATTTTAAGGAAAAAAAGGCAGCTCTTGCCAAGAAATCAGTTGTAAGGATGCTAAACCCAAGTGTGCACTAACTTTTAAGTAAAGGAAAACAAAAAGCATATCTTTTTATATCGCTGTTTTGATGCTGTTTGCTACAGTCACAATGAGCTATAATGCTCTTTCAAATTTTCCAGCACAAAGTCCTAATCTGAGGATATTCTAATGAAGCGAGACAAATGCTCAACACAAGAATAGCCTGGCATTTCTGCAATGAAATATGAAGCTAAGGGCAAATCCCGAGGTCAAGTTTTACAGGCAAAACTTTCAGAAACTCTGATGGCTGGTTGTGTAAATGAAGACATCACGCTTTGGCCTGTGACTGCTATCATGTGTGGAAAGCATTTTTCTTTTAGAGAAACAAAGCAATCTGCATAATCCTGGCAAATTGGGAAGGTAACTTTTGCACTTGCATCAAGCATTTTGTGCTGCAACTTCCTTAAGGATATTTCAGGCAATTTTAAATGCACACCACCTCCAAGAAACAGTCTAACACTGAAGCCACTGTTATATTTGGCAGTGTGTGAAAGAAATTTAAGGTTTGTCTACTAGTTTTAATAAATATGAAGATGTGTTTGCTTCACGTTCAGAAAGCAGCATATCCATGTAGCAAATAAGAAACATTATCATCTGAAAGCTACTTTGCTTTTTTGCTCTACGCTTTTACATAGTACCTTCCACACATCTTTCCCCTCCCCAAAGGATTTTAAGGACAAGTCTCTCCAGATGGCTGCCCTCTCCTGGATGGAATCAAAAATGTTTGATTATTTCCACATAGATAAAATGTAGTGGTCTGATGTTCAATGGAGGACGATTTAAATTTTTTCCTTGTGTCTGTGTAATCACAAAGGTTACACTATGCCAGAATGAGAACTATGAAATTCTAAGGGGCTGCTTCATAATTCTCTGCATAGTTAGCCAACCTTTTTTTAGAGTAGAGTTTTTAGCCAACTTGCTTTTTTTTTCTGTATCTTATGAAATTTTTCACTTTTGTATTTCTTTCCTATATTTATCAGTACTTCAAACACACTGTTGTTTCCTTGTAAAGCACTAATCCTCCTCCACAAACATAATGGGAAACATTTCCATATCTCTCTGTTGCTTAAGGTAAGCATGTTAAACACAGAATATTACAGCTAGAAGGATTCATATATGATCGTTCCCTCTGCCCCAAGTCAGGGTCAAATATTTCTTTGCTACTCTAGATCAGTGTTTGGCTGACCCCTGTTAAAGACAGCTGATAATGGGAACTGCACAATTTTTGCAGGGAACCCAGTGCACTGCTTCACCAGTTAACTATTAGTGTTCCTATAGATTTGTTTATAGACTCATCACATGAGTAAAGGACTCTAGAGATGATTTTCAAAAGGATCCATTCATTAGCGAGCTCAGAGTTTCTTTCTGTGAGCTCTCATCTTTAAATTGAGTGCAAGGATTAATATGCAAAGTAGAAAGGCTGAAGACAAAACGTCCCTTAAAGAGGGTTTCAGTTCTTGACAGTGGAACCAGGAAGTTGGAGGTTTTTCTCGGTATTATGTATGCATAGTCATACAACCAGTGCATGCTTTGAAACTTTCACTGCACATCTGTGCATCACTGCATGGACTAGGCACCAAGCCAAAGGCTGAATTCCTACGAGTCCATGCAGCTCCCACACGTTTACAGCACTAGGACCCAGAGGGAGCTTAATTTCTGTGAGTCAGTGCAGCTAGCTGAGCCCTGAGAGCAGTGAATGAGGCTGGAAAGGCAGAGGGAATGTGAATGGCTCTTCTGGCTTGGGAAAGTGTCCACGGACTGGGGTGCTACAGACTACAAAACAGCTTGGACAATCCTCCGGATTCCCTGTACCCCCGGCGTCCAGTGATACTGCTCTGAGGTGAGTGACCCCACAACAGTCAGTTTTCACAAAGCAAGTAATGCGGCTGTTGCACCAGTTGTGGAAGTTTGGTATCTTCAAAATTAGCCAATGTGTTTTTGCTGTACAGTGATTTTCACTCTCTTGAGGAGGAGCAGATCAGATGTCTTTGAAATACGGAGTGCTCGTTGCTTAAAAATAGCATTTGCAAGAAAAGCGTGGTCTAGTAAAACTGAAAATTGCGTCTACTAATGCAGGTTAAACTCCACGCACATCTGGAAGGTGTTCATAAAGTATTTATGTTTAAGCTTAAAGCTTGAAAAACATCTTCAGTAAGAACAGCTTAATCTTAGAGAAACTAAGTATTCTTCTCATTCTTTTCATCCAGGTATATGAGAACTTAGATTTATTTGCACCGTACAGCAGTTATACCTAAATGAAAATTCTTTACTGTCTTTGTTCTGAATATTAAGGCTTACTTAACACTTTCATTTTTTTTTCCTATGATAATTCTACTCTAGATAAGAACTCCTTTCTTTAATAATATAAATAAATAGGAATTCTGGTAAATCAAATCATGACTGGCCCAAGGCAGAAACCTTTTAGCTATAGGCAGAGCAGTAGTTCACTAGAGACTGTGTATCCTCTAGGATGTCCACTTGGAAAAGCTTACAAACTCCCTGCTGCCTGTCTGTTAGTGACAGGATGAAACTGACAATGTTTATTGATTTATACCGGCTGATAACACTGTTTTATCTGATACGCTACTCAGAGACAAAAATGGGGACCCCGGTCAGGGAGGCAGAAGGAATTTGTGTGCTGAGAACAAAAGTGTTTGTGCTTCAGTTGCTTTCTTCACTTTAAATTCTCCTTATATGCTCAAGAAGTTTTAGAAAAACAGCGAAAGTGAGCATGCTTGTCAGGCTGGTTTTTCCAAGTTGTCACAACTTCGAAGTTGCATTGTAACTGTTAGACAGATAATTTATGGGTGTTTTCATGCATTAGATTATCACAATAAAGTCTTTTGGGCACTTTTTTGCTAAGCCAAAATAAAACGTGACAATTATCTGCAAAAAGATAGAGAGGAAGCTAATTTGCCTGTACATTCAAACTCTTTGCACTTCTGAACTGTTTCAGATATTATGGAAAACAGGATTTTTTAAATAACCTGACAACTACCATTTCAGACATTTGTCTGAAACTCAGAAGGTTACAATATTTTCTGCACTTTCACAAAGAGGTTAGAGTGATGGAATGAAGAACCAAATAAACTGGAGTGTTCACATGAATATGATAAGAAAGATTTAGCCTTTAAATATATTAATGATTATTTTTATGAACCATTTTATAACAAATCTCAGCAAGGTCTGGAGAGGCACCCTCCTGACAAATCTGTGCAGGAGAGTAATAGTGATTTCACATCTTGATCAATCCCAGCCACTCACCCTAAAGGGATCTGTCAGTCTCACAATAAGGTAGCAAAGAAAGTAACTGTGGCTTTCTTTTTCTCATCCTCTTAGCTAAGCAGTGTCCATTTTCCCAATCAAAAGCTTAAATTATCTTTTCAGATGTCTTCATTTAAGTTCAGTAGGGAATGACAATGAGCACAAAGGATCATTCTAACGCATACGCTAAGTAAACAACTGTTATATAGAATAACTAGGCAGTCTATGTAATCACTGTTAAGATGTTAATTTAAAAAAACAGGTCAGAAAAATACCTAAGATACATATTCAGATTAGCATTTTAAAGCGTAAAATGCCTGTCTTTAATGAGATACGTAGAACAAGGGTCAGATAGAACAAATTTAAAAACTGTATTATTTCAATCAATAGAATAAGCCTCATAAATTCCCCTACTACTCCATGGCTTTGCCTATATAAAAATGTTCCTTTAAATGCAATTCTATTAATTGATTTTCTGTTTCTTTACGAAATGCCTTTAGGGCTAACAGAATACTGAATACATATTAATTAGCATTAATTGAATTAAATTAAAGGCATGTGGAAAAAATACTGGTAATTTTAAGAAGTTTAAGATAATTCTGCTATTTTTTTAGTCTATATTTTAAGAACAAACTCTGCTGATAAAAAATAAAGTGTTAATAAAATTAATGCTTTCATTCCAAAAGATTCAATATTCTAACACCAAAAGTCAATGCTGGATTGGTGGGTTTAGAAATATTTGTCTATCCTTCAAATCTCAGTCCAATAAAAGCTAGTGAAACTCAACTTCTTTCAAACCGGCTACAGCAATGGTGACCTCTGCTGGCAACTGCCCTCTCATGAAAAGAAGTTTTAAGGGCTTATTCAGAAAGTTACGATGAACTAAAACATTTATTAGATCAGCTCATACACTTATAGAAACGTAAGATAACATCTCTTCCCATGAAACTTGCCTCATGGTAAAGAAAGTGAAAAGTGCATGTAACAATGCTACTACAACTGCATTTCTTTCACAGTGAGAAGGAAATTCTCCCTATGCTGAATTTGACTTGAGCCCGGTCACAGAGGCCAGTGTATTTAAGAGCATTTCTATGACAGAAGCATCTCCCCCTCTGGGATAGATGTCCTATAGGATGTGTGTGGCTTGTTCTCCTGAGACAATGCCCTTTGTGCAGCTCTGCTGAATTCATTAAATATTTACCTGTGTGTGTATTTATACCAAAAATGATGTGGCCAAGCAAAGCAAAATCTTTTTTGCTGTTGCTAAGAGATCACAGTATTAAAAGAGTTATGTGCACTCCTACCTGCCCGGTTCCACTAATACTAAAGCTACGTAACTTAGTTGGTGGGAAGAAAATCTCAGACCCTCAGTATAAACCTATCTTGTCCCCACATCCTGAATATTGCTTGTTCTAGTCCCCATTTACATGTCAGAAAAAGAATAAAGTAAAACAAGAAAAGGTGCAGGATGATGAAAGCCCTGGAACATTTTCCATATTTAGAGAAACTACATAGATGACGATTTCTAAGTCTGGAAAAGAGATGGCTGAGGAGGGGTATAATGAAGATATTTATAACCACAATTGTCCTTAAGATGTTTAAAAGCAAATGGCTGTTGTCTTATCTCCCAGTTCAAAAACTGAGGAGTGGGAAATAAAACTAGTAGGTGGCAAGTTCAAGGCAAACAAAAGAAGGTGGTTCCTCTCTCCATGCATAATTGAGCTATGGAATTCCTTTCCACAGGATATTGTAGTTTGCAAGGGTTCAGAAAATAATTAGACATACTAAAAGCAAAGACACTATCTGTGGCTCAGGAAATCTGTGATTCAAAAATGACTGCTGAGTGGGAGAGTACACCAAGGAGATGATAACCATAGGGTTGTCCTATTCATACACCACTCTCTAAACTTTATTAGCTACTGCAGGAGACAAAGTACTAACCTGGATGAACATCTGTTCTAGTACAGACACCCTAACCTTCTCCTCAGTGTTTTAGCCTGTCAAATACTTGACCTGTCCTAGCAAGAAAAAAGGTGACAATGTAGTATTTACTATGGGTTGCTAGTTCACTTGTGAAAGAATGGCAATTCTGGCAAAACGAAAAGGTAAAGATACCATTCCTTTTTTTTGTTGTTATTCAAGAATTAGGTGTAGGCATGTGCTAAGGTAAGTTTCCCCTACGGAAAGCCATTAATGCTGAGATTTACAGCAATTCAGGCAAAGCAATGTCTAAATAGATTATGACTGAGATACTGGAGAAAGGCCTACAAAAGTACTGGTTGATCTTGTGAAATTCACTGAAATATATTGCAAATGGGAAAATACAATTCTATCTCATATTTTTGTGGCCTCTTTATCTGTGGAGCTGACACCTTATTTGAAACTCATTATTGAACTCAAAACTTTTCTAACTGCTTTCACTAAAAATATTATACATACACCTAAGTAAAAAGTAGCATGGAAATATTCCATCATTAATCACACTGACAATAAAGCTTTCACTCTGAGAACTGCATCACCCTGCAAAATGCAACAGTCCAGAGAATGGCAATGCAAACAGTGACACCTGAATGCCAAGAACCGCCAGCATATTCCGAGGTTGAAAGGCGGAGACGTGAGATGTCAACCTGACTTTGCTAACCTATCCCCAAGTGCAGCTGACTTGCTGTTGATGCATTAAATGTGTTTTTCAGCCTGTAGCATACATAAAGAGACGCTACAATTATACAGAACTTCCTGTGTGTAAAAGTGGGATTCTGTGCCTACAAATTTTGCTTCTCTGAGATTATTAAGTACTTGCAAATGAGTTATGATGTACTAGAATGTTAACACCTGGCACTCGTACACAATTATGTGAACATAGGAGAAGGGATGAAATCAAATTTAATGGATACACAAATGAAGACATAAGACGCTGACTGAATTGGCAGAGAGTTGGGAAGTCACTAAGGATATACAGAGTTGGCTACAGCAATTCACTAGTCAGCACGTCTCTGAATGCATTAGCTCCAAATGAAGCACACCCAGGTACACCACACTGCACAGCTGTTTTCATATGTTTAGAAGAATGAGAGACAGAAAGATACAGTACTTGACTATCTTCAGGCATAATGTCTGTATGGCTATATTCATGTGAAAGACATTTAGATTACACCATTACGGTACAGCAGGAGAAAATATGCAAAGCGCTGCTCAATATTTTGAGCCTGTACACAGCTGTTAAGATGAAAATTGCTGTATGCATGTAGAAATCAGGCCCTACATACATGTATACATGAACAAGACTTCTCTGGCATATTATCCAAATCCAAAATTAAAATGACTACATGAAGTAGTTTGAAATAACATGCTTGATGGCTTGACTGCCAGGCTTCTGTAGCATCCTTTGAACTTCCTGTGCCATTGTTCAATGAATGAAACACCTCTGACTTTTCCTTATGTTGGAGGCAATGTTTATTTCCCCGTAAAGAGCCTTTCTTCTTTTTTTCCTAGGCTCTTGCATTTACAACAATGCTTTGAGATTTTATGGCACAGTAGTTGACAGTATCAGATGACCCAAATCAAGATCTATCAGACTCACATTCTCTGTTGCTGGGATCAGTTTTATCATATGAACGAACATGGCTTCCACATTTCATAGTGGTGTTCCCTGGAAGAAACTGTGAGATGGTGACAACGCATAGCAAAAATCCTGAGGAATTGTGTGGCCTGGCAACCCAAATCCTAACACAGTCTCCCCTCAGTCTGACAGTCCCTACAAATACTTTCTGAACACAACTCTGATCGCTGTCAGAAATAGTACCTGCAGTAACCAGACCACTTGATGTAGTTGAAGACTTCTTTTGTACAGGGATTTTCTAAAACTGAACATTGAACACAAACCATTAAACTGATTCAAAAAAATCTTTCCCTAATTTATGTTCCTGGCTCCAAAATCAAATTTCGTGTTCCCATAGGGTCCATAACAATGTGCTAATAAAAGATCAGATTCTGCTTGACTTGTTACGTATCAGAACTCCCATTGATTTCAGTGGAAAAAGATTCAAGCACAAAGACAGAAAAAAATCAAATACAAGGTAAGACAATTTCCTTGACTTTGTTTTGGGCCTTGGTTTACATATTATTGACAAAATCAGAATGAACATTTATGTTATGCAAACATGAAGCTCCTTCCAGTAATAAAATGAATGAAATGAATGAATAATGGATAAAATGAATCTGCTTCTTACACTCAGGCTTGGTCATTTATTTTGAACTGCCATACTTTTGAGAAATGTTGCCGTGTTAAAGAGTATGCGACAAAAATTGATTTAGCTCAGTTAGTTGTTAACTGCTCAGAAAACTAATAAAATAGTAGACTGTTTCTGACAGTTCTGACCCACAATGAGTAAATTAGCCCAGTATAAATACTGCTGGGAAGCAGATTATTTCTTTGACAACTTCCTATTTGCTAGTCTAAACATTATATTTTGATTTTTTTCCCATTCTTAATTGTTTCATATTTTTCCCTCTGTATTGTATAGGTAAAAGGTGACACACATTTTCTTGTGGTCTGGTTCACTGATTTACTTTGATTGTCTTTATTTTGTTCTTTACGCAACCATATGCGATCCAGGCTGTTAAAAAAAAAAAGAGTTCTGAAATTTTTGTGATGGAAATTTGCCAAGCACCTCATTGCTATATATTAATTTGATTATGATATGTTTAACAGCTCTGGCTCACAGAATATGTGTTTTTCTATTTTGAAACATATCTTTCTTTTTTTGAAGCCTTTATGTGCTGGATGATTCAGGTATGAAAAAAGACCTGTGTTTGTTCACAAAGAGATTTGCCCTGTGGTGAATGACACAGCCTACATTTTCCAAAATGCATCATTTCCTGCCCATTATTTCACGATCCTTTTGAGACGCGCTGTGTATCAGCCCCAGACCAGCAAGGTGTTTCAGGCACGTGCATTACCACAGCCATACAAATCACTCATTTGAACTATTCATGGCTTAACACATTTAAAGAACAACTCACAATTCTGATGAACATAACTATAAATTCAGCCCTACTTAGGAACTGTACTTTCACTAAGCGTGAAAATGATTACACTGTGGCCTTTAGGGAGGGTCAGCAGGGCATGTCAGCTGCAGTGGGTCAGCAGGCAAGAATTAACTGTCAAGCTGTGCAAGCATGGATGTCTTTTGACACTGCAGCTGTCCATATCCTTAATTTTCTGGTGCTTTCATATTTCAGACTGAAAACTAACAGTTCTACACAGCAGCCTTTCAACAATGGTATTTTCCCTCATTAATAATGGGCAAGGGGGCATAGAACAGCCATCTCTGAAAATGTACAAATTTTTCATCTTATTCACGTGTATGAAGCAAACTTTCTAACTGCAATTGATGGACTGCTACAGTTTGCAGGCAGCTGCTGCTCATAGATTTGTGACTTCATAGCACAACTTGCTTTAGGGCAGGATGATCTACAACAGAAAGGCCAATTTTTTTTTTCAAAAGCAGCTACTCATTTCCAGTTGCACTGTATTTGTGTGTCATATTTAGGACCCACTTAGCAGGTTCTGAAGCATCTGAAAATCAATATAGAGTTTGGGAGCACAACAGCTTTGGAAATTTGATCCCAGGAACTGAAAACAGGGCACTTAAAAACTGAGATACCCACAAATAATGTGTTCTATAGGGCACTTGCTAAGAGAAGTACGCTAACTTACATTGCATTGCGTATCAGCTTCCACTTGCATTTCTGGAAGTCCCTAGGAAACAAACCATACATGCTGCTTTTGTGTTTAAATTTGTGTCCATTTGTTCCTAAGGTTTCAGTAAGTTAGAAACAAACAAAAGAAATGCTTTCTAATAATTCACATTTAGTATAGTTTCATACTCCATTCAAATTTTACTGCTGTTCATCTCTACAGAGCTCAAGGAATCAAGTACACCATGAGTGTGAAGTGCTCAAAACCTATGAGACAATACACATGCATGTAATCTTAGGGGGATGTAAATGTTCTGAATTACATTAACACATTAATACTTTTGAACTAAATATGCATGTGGATATAGGGATTGTTGCTTTTACTTTGTGCAGCTACATTTCATTAAATCTGAGTGATTTTCAGATTCTCTAGAAAGACAATGGATTCCCAAGTAACCACTGACTTTATTCTGTTTTGTACTAATATATCAAGCTTCCATAGGTTTGCTTGGTTATAACTTCAGTAACCCAAGTATAGGCTTATTTCACTTCCATTTTCTACCAGACGCCTTGCTGGAGAATGATGTTGCACACATGCCCCACATGAATAAAGGGAGTACTCCCTTCTGTCTACCTTGCACACTGACAGCGGTTAACAGTTTGCACTGCAAAAGATACAGCTTTCTGTCTGAATTAAGAAAATCTCTTAAGAGACTTTTGTGGTCAATGGATATATGCTCCTTATGTACCACTAAGAGAACAGGAAATTCCACATCCAAAATTAATAACATAGCAGGTATCTTAAGTTTTTCATAGCTTTCTGTCTTTTTTTTGTGTGTGCTAGTACCTTATGAACACAAGTAGAATTATGGACACCACCTACAGCATCACATTTGACAAGTTTGTTCAGATTGCTGATACAAGAAAATGTCACATTTGTATTCTTTGTTTGTTTCTGATCTCCTGAGAATTCTTAAGTAGCAGGAAAAATAAATGCATAGTTACATTTTCTTTTTTTTTTTTTTTTTTCTAATTATTGCTACCATCTTCGCACATCTAGAAAAGGACTAAGCTTTGTATTGGACTTTCAACATGGAAAATACTTCAAAGTGACAAACATAAATACATTTTTGTTAAAAAAAAAGGGTATACAGAACAAATTAAGCTAGCCAGTTATACAGGGTTCCCTGAGAGGAAGATGGCCTTCAAATATTGAAAAGTGTAGAATCAAAGAATAAATCAAATTGGAAGGGACCTCAGGAGGTCATCTGCCCAGCTTCCTGCTCAAAGAAGCATCTATGTACCATTTACTAGAAGACTAGGACTGGGTAGTCAATAACAAGCAGCAAACATTCTGCAATATTATTTTCTTGGATAGATGTTACCAATGCAGAATTCTGGGGATGAGCAGAGTACAGCCATACAGCATCTCTTTAAGGAACTCAGAACCAAGGAACAGCATTATGGGTGACATTCAGTCTCCTAGGTAAGACTCACTCCTGGCTCCACTGATGAAGGGTGATGTCCATGTAATTATGGCCTGTATTTATTATTGTTTTGACACCTACAAGGTTTTCCATATGAGAAGCCACCCATTCTTTCTCTCATTACTCAGTTTGGGGGTTTGGGGTTTATTTTAGGGGTTTCTTTTTTGCTTTTCCTTTCCAGCTAGCTGCAGTTCACCGTCATCAGCTTTGGTACATTCTCTTTTTATCATATATTGCCTTTGACCAAGAGTTCGGGTTAAGTGCTTCCATCACCTATAAAAAAGATATCCTTTCACTGGCTAGATTCTCTCCTCACTATTTGGCTGCTGTACTGGGGACTAGGCCCAAGTCTTCTTTTTGGACTTAAGCAAAACAGTAGAAGTCCAAAGGGGCTTAAAATCATGGGCAGATTCAGAAGGCTCAGATGCTTGTTGCCTCTCCTGCTACAAAAGCTAAGTGCATCAAAGGGAACCACGTGATGAGAGGTTCAGTAACAACAGAAAGCAGTTGTTCGCTGCAGAACTCCTAGTCACAAGGTATTTTGCTTCTAAAAATATAAATGGATTCAAGGAATAGCTAGACAGGTATGTGGAAGGGAAATATACTGAAGATTTTAAACACACAGAAAACCCCTCTGACACAGAAAGCTGCTCATCCAGACACTGCTGAAGGATAGGAGAGTGGTTGGAAAAGTACCACTATACGCTTATCTTGCTCTTAGACACTTCCTTAAGGATCTTTTATTTGCCTCTGTCAGAGACAGGATCGACAAGATGAGCCTTTCATGCAGTCCAGCACAGTCATTCTTATGTAGTGATAGTATGTTAAAGGGGTTCTCTTTAATGGGGAACAAGTTGATTATTCTTTCTTCTGATCATAGTGTTAGCAATTTTATTCATTTCCCTCAGCAAAACTGATTGTACTACCTGCAGTTCTTACCTGGAAGGAAAGAGTACACAAACTGTGTCAGGAGAAATACATAAGTACAGAGAGAAATCTGTCTCTTTGTCCTGTTTTAACTCTTTTTACTGTGGGTACAGCATGGAGCCAGTTATTTTTCAATCAATTATCTAACATTCATTCAAGGTTGTTTTATACTCACTTCTTCCCATAATAAAGACTCCAGCCCTGTAAATAAGGCTGGTATTCTTTGTTCATCTATGGATGACCTTCCTCGATATTCCTACCACATACTGGCTGTTTCATAACGTGTCATTTGCTTATGCTCGGTTTACTCAGCGATCCATAATGCTCTATGAAAAGTTTTTTCCTCTTCTTTGTTTGTCATACTTTTCGTATTTACATTAACTGCAAATATTATTTGTTGCTGCAGGTCACGGACACACATGTTCAATAGTTTAGGGTCTACCCTTCTCTGTTCCTCTGGGTTTGTATTTTTACTTCAGTCCCTTCACTGTATTAAAACAAGCAGTAGAATAAGCAGCAGAAATAATGAAACCTTGCTCTCTGTGGTGGTCAGAGCTTCTGGTGTCTACTAAATTTGCAAGCATCTGTGAGGTTTCAATAACTTTTAGGACATACAGGTGCACATGCCTGCCCTAACATAAATTCTCTAATCAAATGGACCTCTAACACCATAGCTTTTATTTTGGTCAGGACCTCTACCTATCCCGCATTTTCATCAAATTTGTAGAAACATATCATCTTTAACATATTATCTTTATGTAGAAACCTATTAGCTTTAAAACTTCTAACCTTCTGTCAGATGTGATTGACACTCAACAATTTCAAGGGTCATTGGGTCAAGGGTTCACAAGACAGTGTCAGTTCACAAGTGTCATTTCTGTCTTAAAACAGACTAAAAACAGGTAATGCTTTTTGTTGAACTCAGTTTGAAGTGTATGCAGCAACCGAAAACTGTGTACTCAGTTATGCATTGCATTTGTGTGGTAGCTTGTGTTTTATTTACAGAAATGTCAAGCCACAGAAACTAGGCATGCTTTTATTTTCCATGTCAAGAATCCTCTTCATTCCTCTCCTTGTTATTGGTGTTTCTTATCAATGCTATAAATATTGAACATCTATGTTTTTGTTCTGCCTAGATCCAAACCCTCCCTGCTCCAGTCATTCTTGCCAAACCTTCCTCTCATCATTTTCTCAGGCACATGCTGTAAACAGAAGAGTGCAAAGGTTCGCTGCTCAGCCTCACATTCCAGGACACTTTATATATGCCAAAAGTGTGAGTTTCTGGCTTTGCCAAAGCATGCAGAATCACACGCATTAGAAGGACTTTGATCCGTGAGCTCTCCCTAGATGTGCATTCCTGCACTGTAAACTGCCTTTGTGAAACAGACTAGCGTTGTGAAGGACTGTACTAAAGACCACTGTTTTTCTCTGTGTGTTTTGAGAGAGAAAAGCATGTGGCCCTCTCCTTCTCATTTCTCCCATTCCCTCTTTTCTATTTGAAAGCAAAGAAAATAGAAAGCTATTTAATGAACTGTAGAATTTCTTACCTTTGTTCAAGATTTCAAATTTTTAAAAGAATTCAAGTAATTTGAATTCAGTCTTCAGCACTTGACCCATGATCATGCCATCACTTGAAAATGAAAGAAAATACTTTCTAAGAAAATAACACCTTTCCAATGCCACAGAAAAACTGATGTAGTATTGTTGGCCAGATTTATAGTTCATCTCTCTACCTTTGAAATAGAACAAATTTGCAAAACCTCATTTCCAAGTGACATATATTTAAAATCTGACATTGTGCACAGAAACTAGGTACACACCTAATCATCAAAACTTCCCCCTGGTTTTCATTTTAAGCAGGCAGAAAATGATATTGTAAGGTGTACAACTTGATTATCTGCTTTGAACATAATATTAATCCAAAAAAACCCACAGAAAAGTGGAAATACGCTAAATGCAAACATAATAGGCCTCTTTAAAAAGATTTTTAAGTCAGAAACCTGCTAGGCATACGTTATTTAAAAAAAACCAACCAAACAACTTTTTTTTCTGGTGTTAGACAATCTAATTTGTCATGTATTCACCACCTGATGAAAATTGTAGTAAAAATAGGCAAATACCTAAGACAAATCTATTCCTAATGCCATGATTATGACAACAATCTGTGGAGTCCCAGTCTTCAACAGCATTTAGGATTTTCATACTATAGATCACATCTGGCAACAAATGTCATCTTTTGTCTCTTTCCACTATATGCTCATGCATACTACCTTCCTTCCAAATCAGAATAAAATTGCTTTCATGTAACTATTATGATTGTTCCTGACAATTGATTCAACAGACAAAAGCGTTAACAAATAATACTGTAATAAATACAACGAGGTGCACATCAAATATCCAGACAAAAGAAATACGTGGTTACATACAGTGTGAAGTGATATAATGACAGTGAATTTCAAATACATCAGGTTATTTGAACTAATTAATATCAGCACACAAAACATGGAAATACAGATTTGAAATCAAACTTTTCTTGATGCTTTTTGTGGAGCTAGAGAACATGTAGAGTCCAGACATGACATGCTGTCCTGCCTGCAGAAGAGTGCCAAACACTTTGTGAATGTGTTCACTTGGCACTTCACCTACTGTGCAAATGCATACATTTCATAAAGGATGCAATTTCTATTTTTCATTATGGGAAAATATTTTTAGGTATTCTGTTCAGGCAGTTGTTCTCATTCTGTCCTGCACACTGCTGAGTGATCTGCACTAAACTGAAATACAAACTAGAGTCATAATTATGTGGGGAAAGGATTATGCATTTTATTATGCTTCCTCTATTGTGACTAATGACCAGACAACAGAGACCAAAACCATTATCAGACAGCTCATATGTATCACCAGCAGGTTCCCAGCAGACCATAAGTTGTAGGTGCAGTATATAAGCTTTGGAGTAAATGTGCCTAGATTCTTTACAAAATCTAGGGTTGAACATAAAGGTAGAAAAAGAAGCAATTTTTGGTTTACGTTACCTAGCACAGAACACCAGAACTGAAAATTAGTTTTATACTCTGAGTGAGTTAGTAACAAGTTTTACTTGTTACTAAAAGGTCCAGTGTGAATTTGGAATGAGAATTTATATCCCTTCCCACCTTTCCCACTCATATGGGGGAGCTCCACATTACCTGTTTTAGAAGCAATGCAGCATGGATTCATGGTAAAGCACAAAGTAGAGGAAACAGAACTGAACTCTGAAGAAGAGCTCTGACAAAACCCTTTAACCTCTTTCTCCTATTTCCTTCAGCTTTATTTCACTTTTCTCCCAGCAATGCCACCATTCAACAAATTATAAAATAAAAAGGAAAAGGAAGAATCTTCCATTTCCAGCATTTGTGTTGAGTGAAGCCTTATCAGCAAGAGATAAATTTATCATCTTGATCCACTGAAAAAAAACCAAGCAAGAAGAGTAATTGCTTACTTTGTAATAATGGATCTTACCTAAGGTTCTACCACCTGCTTTGCACAGTCTGTGCTACATAGTATAGTACAGCCAGATGAGAAAAATGTTTAATCCAGGTGCATGATTTGCAGCCAGAAGTCTGTGTTGTAACTTTTAGCTTTATATGACCAGTAATTAAAGATGACTACTCTGTCATATTGTATTGGGCCACAAAATGATTATGAATACATTAACTGTGACATTGTATTAAGGTGTTAAGTGTGCTTGGAACTTCCAATATTACAAATGTGATGGAATAGCTTCATATGACAAATATCAAATATTCATCAAAGCAAGCAGTCAGTAAAATTGTGCAACCATGTGGGTGCAGGAAGAAAGATGATTCATTTACAGATGTGCTGATGATAAATTCTTCATCATTGCATACAACCTGGGGCACATCAGGAACCAGACAAAAAACAACCACCATTATTTTCAACCAGGCAAACTCTTGCAAAAAATTTGACATAACCTGTCTTCAGCTCTATTTGAAACAATTTTTGCTAGATGTAAGAAACAATCCCCATAGAAATATCCTTTTGGGATTAATTCTCTAAAAATAATAACTGAAAAACCTACTGACTTAACTCTAAAATACCCCATTTCCCTTTCAGGTGTGATTTTTGCTGCTAGTAGTAATACTTGCAAGAGGTTGGCAAATATTTATTTTTCTAAAAGGTTCTAAAAACTTGTTTTAATTCCTAGGGTGTCTGCAAATTATCTGTCCCAGAAACAAGGCAGCATCGCAGCACTATTCAGAAAGAAGAATATGAGAGAGGGCAGGTGCTATGTTCCAGTCTGTTAATCTGTACGTTACAGTGTAAGCTAATGTAAACCTGTAAAATGGAAATAAAGTTCTTCTACTTGGAGGGAGCCCTAGTGAAAATCTTCAAATTATTGCAAAGAACAATACAAGTTTTCAGGAAGCAATTAACTCCTTGACTGAGAATATTCCTACTTTTTATTTTATCTAAAACTCATGGGTGATATTTTGAAACATTTGATTGAACTCAGTCACTCAGTCTTGATTATGGTTTGGCATTGCCCTCTGTGTAGGCCAATCCATATGGAATGCCATTCATACCAACACTGAAGTAGAGCAGGATGACTCAGCTGATTAATCAGCTTGCTTTTTTTTTTATTAAGAAGCAAGTATTTGCCTTCCCCAACTGCTAAAGTAATCATTGTCAAGCTCATGTCTTAACTCACAGAGTTTTGGTCACCCTTGACTCACATTCAAAGAGAAGGAAAAGTAACCTGTAACCTATGATCTGTTACACAGCTATATGACTGATGAACACAAATAGCAATACTGCACCCAGTGTTTTCTGTTCACCACAAAGTCCTTGTCATTTGGGGGAGAAATGTTTCCGTTCCTGCTGCTTTCTGCTCAAGATTTGTCCCTAATTTGGAACCAACCATAAACCTAGGGTTTATGGGTTCTGACAGCGGTATCAATTGCTATCTATACAAGTAGCTACTGAAACCAGAGCATCTGTATTTTGCTAAATAAATCTAGCCACTTCCTTAGCTAGAACATAGAACAGAATCTGCATATGAGCCATGTCTCTAATTTCCAATCCAAAAATTTGCTGAATTTATTAACCAAGTTAATGGAAGAAAAAAAGAAAGGCTACTTGTAAAAATCTTAAGTAAACATGGAGCTTTTTTTTCTTTTCTTTCATTAATAGGTAAATCGCAACAGAAACACAGTCAGCGAAGTATGTTATCATTGTCATGAAATGCCTACAACATAAATGGACTTAATGACAAAGTTAAACAAATCTCAATTAAAGGCACAATGATTCTAGACAGACAAAAACATCACTCTCCCAGCTCCCCACTAAGTAGGTCTCCAGAAAGGTTGCCAACTACGGGGAAACAACTACAGTTTAGAAAGTTAATGACAGTAAAAATGGGATTCACTGGGGACTATAATCCTGACTCCAGTAAGCATTGCCAGAGGCCTGACATGAAGAAACAAGTACTATTTCAAGCAGACTGCAAAGCCAAGGGAAAGATTAACATCCATCAGAATAAGCTACAGATGAGATTCTTATTGATCCCTGAACGTCACAAGAATTTAGAAGGGCTAAAAGGAAATTTAAAGAACATAATCACCTATCTGTAGATTTGGTTTGTAATTTTAAAATACTTTTCCCTACATCTCAGCTACGTATTTTCAAACAGCTGTGTGTGATATAGCTCAATGTTACAAGGCAGAAGAGGTATTTCTTCCAACTTACTCACAGTCAAGCTTAAGTCTTGTACTAAAAGTAGGGACAGAGAGCAGTTTTGTTGCTGTAGCTAGCATTACTGTTACTAGCCACCAAGCCACTGATTTTCATGTTTAGGCTATACTGCTGTGGATTTCGCTTCTGCCTTATCCATGTCTATCCCTATTAACAAGATTAAGACTTTGCCTAAATTCTTCTAATTAAAGTGCTGTAATTCTGGGAAGAGATTCCAAGTCTTCTTTTAGCAGGGTAATCAGTATATCTGTGAGTTCAAGTTACCATTTTTTAACATCAAAGTTTGCACACAGCACTCTTCCATGCAGGCCATGACTCTTTATCCACACTGGTTTGAATAACACACTCCATTTTGTAGTACTGGTATCAACAGCATTTGCATACCATAGCTAGCTGCAGTGCTGCCTCAAGCTGATGAGTTTACAGGTTTTGGAACTGCCATCCTTCTCAGTAGTTTAAGCAACCAAAGGCTCTTCATATCTAGTCATGCTACGAACATATGTGCATTTGCTTTCAACATTTTTCCCTTACTAAACTGGAAAAAGCATGATCTAATCTTGAAGCTGCATTGCACCTACCAGCTGTAGCCGTAGGTTCTCACTTATATAGCAAGTTACCATTCCACAACGTTCAGAAGTACCTCTTCCCACTCTGACTCCTTCCCCCATATCTTCTATAAGGTATGTGATACAGTACTAAAATAAGTTTTTGTTTAATCAGCTTCTGCAAGATTGTTTTGATGAATGTAGGATGAGAAAACTTGTTACAGCAGTTTAACCATCCCAGTTCCAAGAGTTCACACATTCAATCTATTAATTGTTCTCACAATGGAAATGGAAAAAAGGTTCATACCTAATATTATGAAAGACAGCAAGGAAAATAACATGCTGGTAAACACAGTAACAGTAATCTTCTAATCCTGGCCTACTTTTACTAGAATTCCCACATTTCAAACTCCACATTCCAGGGAAGTCAGTGAACCCCACAGAAAGTTGAAGTGTGAACAGCGTAAAGACGTGCAACGACACCAGCGATTAGCATTGCTTTGCAATTTAGGCATTCAGATTTATTCAGACGTAGAACAAGGCCAAAGAGAGCTCTAGAAAGTGGCAGAAACATGCAAGTGCACAATTAAAAGGAAAGAGATGTGTCTTCCCCATTATACTTTTTGAGTGTAGCAAAAAATGCATTTAGCAACCAGATGATGCCAGGAAACAGATAAGAACCCTGCAAACGTTCCTAACGCAAGTGTGTTGCCAAATGCAGATTTATAAGAATTGTTGAGGCTGACAGGTTAGTCCAACTCCCTGTCTCCTATTCTTAAGCAGAGGTTGCTGAAGCCTGAACTTCATTTAAACTTCTTTGCACTTTGTTCTTTGCTTAAAGTATTCCCATGCGTAAGGGAGTGAACAATACGAGAAAGGATCCGATCTTTTCTTTACAAACACTTTTCTGTTTAACTGTCCTTTTGCACAGAATAACTGTGTGATCAGGAGAACTGTTCAAAGACATAGGCTTTTATTTCAGAGAGAGCTGTGGACTCCCAGCAAGGGAGGACATCTTGCACTTTGTATGATCATTCACTTCTCTGCATATTACACTGATCACCGTTCAAGCTTTGTGTGAGGTAAGGATGTTGCAGAGTGGTCAGGCTCCAGAGGCTGCTGGTTCAAGATCCAGACAAACCCCTTCCCACATTTAAGTTTCACTTTAAATTTCATTTCACCTTAAATGTCTGGGTGGGGAAGAAAAACCTCCTATCTTAAAACATTCACACCAGCTGCCTCCCCTCAAACTCTGACATAATGCAAAGACAGAAAACTCCTACTCGCCCACTGCTCACTGGGTCTGCGCCCAGAAGCCCACACTAGCTAAAATATGGACCCAGTTCAAACTATCTTTGCTCTCTGGGAGCATTAGTCAGATTTTTTATGCAGCAGCTGCCTGACACATTCAGGATGCTGGGAGCTTTGCACAGTGCAGAAGTTTGGACTGTATTTTTCTGGCCTCATAGGTTTAGTGTCAGGGTCTCAACTACAGCAGAGCTGAGATTCTCAGAGCATAGGAATGGAGCAATCTCCTAAATCAAGTCACTGTATTTACTTAGTCAGTACAAGGAAATGCAGTTTGAGTTAGTTTTTCTGAATATGTATTTTGTTGCTAAAGTACAGAATCCACTACATTTTGTTACTACCTCTCTTTATGGTTGCCAGCAGTTGTCTAGCATTGCAACTGCGCAAGTCACTGTGCAATGGGTTGATACAGCAATGAGTAAATACCTTCCACAGAAGATGAAAGCCAAGATGCTTAAGATGACAAGAGGTCCAACATGCACCGCAGCGAAGATTGGGTAGGGCAGCAACTCTGAGGCAACCAGTCTCAATGTGTGAAAGGAGAAGTCAGGGAGACCTGCAAATAAAGGAGAGGACAGAGTCAAAAAGCATGTGGAGCGACAGCACTTAGAGCTGGAGAGGAAACAAAAAAGAGTATGTCAAGACTTAAGCATGACCAGGGGCAGGACTAAGTTCCACAGAATATGAGATTTTACCAGCAGGAATATACTGCTTGGTCCTCAAGTGTGCTGCCCGGCAAATCATTACTAAATCACCACAACTGTTGCACAGAACAGCTGTTCTATTTAGTCAGGGAATCCACAGGTCTAGCCCTGATGGAATGATTCAGTGCAAGTGCGTATCATGTGTGTTTGCTGTACCACTTAGTCATAGTAGCAGTCACGGGCTGGACTTGGTGATCGTAATCCCATTCTCCTACTGCTTTTTAATCCATTCATTCCATAAAGAAAGTTGCAAAAAAAGATTACGGTAAAGAGAGAAGGAACCGGTACAAACACACGCTTGTTTTTCTACCACTTGAAGCACACGCACACACAAAAATATAACAAATAAATAAGGACAATAAGGCAAACAAAAGAGTGTGAAGAAATAGGATCTGTTTCCCAAACATCCTGAACACTTATGCAGATCAGCTTTGCAACAGTTTCATCTGCTGCCAAGTAATCAAGACGATCTTCTAGGCTGAAAACAGTTCAGAACAGAAAACATACAGCAAAAAAAATGTAGGTATGGAGCATTTTGCATAATGTCAACACGTTTACACAGAAACCAAGTACAAACATATGAATTATGAATGCACATGCGTAAAAATTCCAGCAGCACCACAGTTTACAAAACAGCTCTGTCTCTTCATAGAAAATGATGTAGCATCGTTGCTTCCAAAGTGCTAGAACTCGAAGATGAAATCCTATTTGCTTGTTTCCTTTTTCTGATCATGTCCATATGAGCCAAAGTATTAGAACAAATGGCTTCAAGGTCTAAGCAATAGTAAGAACCTCCTGTTTTTCTTGGTAAACTACCCTAGATGTCAGGAGACTCTTATTTCTCCTGCAAGAACTACTTGTGCTTCCAGAGAACGTTACAACAGTTACACAGATGATACTGCAATCTGATAACTCTTTCAGTGTTTCTGTGTTTTACTTTGTTTTATTTGGCGGTGTTTCCAGATTTTTTTGTGGACAGCTCTACTACAGACCCTGTTCTTAGGAGATTTTACCCTCTCATTTCAAAATTGCACCAGATTTAAAAGGGTCTTGCTGTGCAGAGAAGGAAAACCCATTTTTCCACCTCTTTAGTAAATTTCAAATTATTTGCTTAGTTTAGATGGCAAAACCCACCATATTTCACATCTCTGTAGTGGAGTACTTACAAATTCTAAGGAAATGGTTTTCAACACAAATTAAATTGGAAAGGCAGGTGGAGTACAAGAGTTTGAGCATCACTACATCTTTACAAACTTCAGAACCAGCTTGGGCTTTGCAATGAGACGATATACAAATATCTGCCCAAATCTTTGCATGTCACCTCATGTATAGCAGGACACAGCTCACTGCTCTCCATTGCTTATATCCAGCAGTCATCTAGAAATTATATACTTCTCAAATTTACAGGATATGTCGAAGAGTACAGAAGT
Organism: Aquila chrysaetos chrysaetos; assembly: GCF_900496995.4. Taxonomy (NCBI): domain Eukaryota; kingdom Metazoa; phylum Chordata; class Aves; order Accipitriformes; family Accipitridae; genus Aquila; species Aquila chrysaetos. The sequence goes on from NC_044027.1 coordinate 86,017, forward strand.
CAAATCACTAATGAGCAACTGCCCAATTACTTAGGTTTTTTATACATTTAATTCAACTTGGGGCATGTTGATTTAAAGAAAAATATTAACATTTTAAGCTAACTAAAAGTATTATTCCCATACCTTATGTGGACTTTTAACAAAATGAATTAAATGTAGTAACAATAAGGTAGGCACAGAATGAATGTGACTGCCGTGGGGTCAATACCCATTTTCAACTGCAAAGAAAATAAGGAATTCGATTTCTAAAGCTCTCATTTGAGTTTCCTTGTCACAATTTCCATATTGTCATGTAAAGTAAATCATTGGAGAGGGAATTAAATCACTAAGAAGGTAATTGAATTTCACAGGTCTCATGAAGGTAATATAGATTTAGAAATAGGAAGGAATATCCTAGAAGTTTAAAAAAAAATTTAAAAAAAAAAAGGGCACAGGAGAAAAGGAACATAGCTACTGCTTGGCAAGAATCCTATGTTCTTCTCCAAGTTCTTCACTTGCTACAGAAGTCATTTCTACTGATAGACCATAAGCTAGTGGCGAGGCCCATTTGATTAAGCGCTTGTAAAATGTCTTGACATTTTTTGATGGAAAATCCTACATATGCAAAGTAATACTCTGTTTCAGTATTGACTCTTTCTCCACTATCTCAGAAATCTCTGAAGAACACAAGAGCATCGCCATTTCATAAGGTGGAAGTTTTATTTCGCAATCCTTTGTCTATATCCTTAAGGGTTTTTTTTAATGGCAAAAAACCCCAACATGTCATTTGAACTGCTCCAGCTACAAAATTTTTTTATCAAGTGCAGCCAGATCTTCGTCTTCAGTAGAACATACATTTCAACGTTCTCTCAACTCTAGCCGCCTTTGCTGCATCCTTCCTGTATTCTGACTTGCCAAGTACAGACACCTTCAACCTCCCTTTTGTATTTTCAGAATTCCTGCCCCACTAAAATACTGTTGAGGCTTTTAAAATAGTTATAAAAGCATTGGAAGATTTGTAGAAGATAAAATTCCTTTTTGATGTAAAGAATGACTAGAAAAGGAAAGCCTGAAACACACCAGCATCAAGTATCAAAAGTCATGAGGATCCTGGCCATAATTTCTGGATGCTCTTTGTACTTACATAATGTTCTTTTCCAAATTCAAGATCTAGAGAAACATTACAGACGATGGAACCTATCTCTGGGAACCTGATCATAACACACCAGCTCATTTTTATTTTCTACCTCATTTTTGGAGTCATCACATTTTATCCATTACACTACAATACATGTCCAGTCGCTAGAAATCTCATTTGTTTCAAATTTCTTTGTACAGTGGTAGAAAAGTGAAAAAGGATAACAAAAATGAAAATTATGAGCTTGAATAAAAATTAAATGCTAACATTGCTGTTAGGATTCAGCTGGTTCTTATTAATCAGGGTTTGGACAAGAATCGGGCTTTATATTCCCTCCTGAATAGCTGGAATAAGATCACTAGTTGGAAAAGTTTACTGGCCCTTAAAGATACTGTATTTTTCTGCCTTAACTACTTTTGGCTGTAAGATGGGATAGTAACATTGTAGTCTGATTGCCGTCATACTTTCTTTTCCCAGATGAATTCCAGTTTGATTTTAGTATTTCCATAAAGTCTGAAATTCCCATTCTTTCATTTCTAGTCATTTTGTATTGGAAACCTCAGGTCCAAATACAGCAAGCTAGACACTTGGCAGAACCAGCTCAAGATCCATTTGGGAAAGGTGTAGAGGGAGAGGACAGGCTGTGTACCCTCATGCATTTCTTTTGGACTCGCCGTTTTAAGCAGCAACTAGGGAACGACTCCTCTTCTTATGTTTGGACAGGAACTGTGAGTCAGCAGCAATCTTTCATGCTCGCTGGTAGTTGGGTAGGATGGAGGCATCTGTTTCCATAGACCTCAAAGGCATCCAACTTTATATAGGTGGGATGGATTAATCCCATTTTTGCTGCAATAGTTTTCCCGTCAGTTAGTGCCTGAGATCCTTTAGTCACTCCTTTTTGTCAATGAACTAGGATTTATGAAACCCTGGAGTCCTATAAAATATATATATACACAGTTTGAAGTCTATATTGAAAGTTCCAAAGTAATCATCACACGTCAATCATTAATTTTAGGATTTGCTTTATAGATGATATACAATTCTAGTATGCTCAGATAACCTATTTGTAGCTGGCATTCTTACTCCTAGCTCACTTAATTTTACCAGCTTTATGCCATTGAAGCCATCAACTTCAGGAGAATCAGATTCACATGCTCCTTCTAAGGGTGTTTTCTGGCATTTATTTTCAGAGAGATTTCTCACTAGTTTTATTAAGTGACCATTAATTCATTTTTTCCTTCACTGTATTCAGAGATTTTTATCCTGACAATTTCTGTATCTTTTATTTAATGACTGTCAGTTTGTCTTTGTTATCTTAAATAGGATAAAATTTTCTCTTCTGCAGGGTCTAACACTGTACTAACAGCCAATCTGTCACAGTAAGAGCTGCATCCCACTGCAAGTCTTTACTGGTATGGCCATCATGACCTGAAGATCATGTATTGTTTTCCAAAGGAAGCCCCATTTTAGATGACTGCTGATGACTCTAAATTCCTATGAGTGTATTCTACATGTGAGAGTATCATGATGCCAAACATTACATTCTTAAAAACAGAAGTCTCAATTATGTTTTACAACTCAGTAGTTACAAAGTGAGCCTTTTAAAGTTGAGCTCTGCCTGTCCTGTGTCAGAAGTCTCCATCACCTACTGCAAGAAACCACCACTGTTGCTGCAGGCTGGATCTCTCCCATAAGGTAGCTTCACTTGCCACCCTGCGCTCTGAGGCAATCGAGTGTCAATGAAGGTGAGGGGCAATAGACTTGTCTTCCTCTTTTTGGGCTTCTTTGCAGAGGCACTAGCAATTGAAATATTTATGTACTGGTTCAGAAGGATAGAAGTGATAAAATTAGGCTCTTGCAAATAAGCCTATTCCCATTACTTATGCCCCAATACGCATAAAATAAACCCTAAGAAGCATTTTTCAAAGCCTTATTGGTTTCTGATTTGGTGAATCCCCACCCTGCAGGTCAAGACTCATAGTGCTATTTTCCCTTAAGTACCCAAAATGGACAGATACATCATGGGCTATCAAGCATTCTTGTTATTACCCTTGCGTAGACTAAACTTGAGTCAGAAATCTAGAGGTAGTTATTTGTTGCACATCCTGTGATGACGATGATCATGGTGACATGATGCATGCTCATTGCTGCAGGGCAGCATTTTTCTCAGTCTGCTGCTCTCCCTAGAAATACTCAAAGAAACATTTCAGTACTGGAGGCATTTGGAACAAAAGGAAGTGTATGAGACACAGGTAGCTTCCAACTGGCTCTTCAACACACATAAAGCTATTATTTACAGAATGAGTCACTGTAGATATAATAGAGGAATGAAATTTTGAGTCCATTAGAAATTCCCATTTTCTTGCTCATCAGCTAAGATCAAGGGAAAGCTGAAATGCAGTGCCTCTGACACTGCTCTTAGTCATAATGGCTTAAGGATTCCCTTCAAGGCCTCTCAGGTCTCAGAAGTTTTTTCTCTGAATTGCTACTGTTAAGATTTTAATTCATATACCTGTTCAAGTGTTTCAGTGAGGAAGATGTGCCAGTAGACACCTTCTCTTTAACAGCAACTTCAGCAGCAACTGCCTCCCTCCCTCCTTTCTCTCTTACCACCAGAAGCAGCAAGATAAAACTAATACACTATCTGTTGCTTATTTTGGTGACCTCCGTGATCCCATCTGCTGCACAGAAAGCCAAGCACATCATTCATCATTGCAAATAATACCAGAAAACAAGCGGCAGTTTACTGGCTGCAAACCATCTGCTACCAGTAGCCCTAGCACAGCACACATGCTCCATATCGTGTCATTGGGAAGAACTGCACAAACTTCACTGTTGGGTCAAACCCTATATAGTGTGAACTACTTCTTTTGTCATTATTGAATAAAGCAAACACTTCTCATCTCTGAAATGGAGAAGTCTAATCAAATACTTTGGGGACTCTATTGGCTCATACAGTACTTTGAAAACTATTATTTCCTGCTATTATGATGTTGGTTTTCTTCTATTTCCTGTAATCTGAATTACAAAATTGGTAAATCAGATGTGGATTCTCACAAGCCTAATCCCTTATTGTTCCACACCTTAGCATGAACTGCATGAGACTTGAGAGTAACTAGGTTATTTGCACTAGGGAGCTCACTTCTGAAATGTGCGTCATTTCATAAATTCAAGATATATCAGTGTTTCTGTAATCACAAAGACAAAAAACTTCAAATATCCTTTCTGTTTATTTGTTGCACATCCCTAAAGTATGCCAACAAGTTTAAGAATGACAGAAAACAACATCCCAAATTGTATCATGCATTAATTACAACATTCTATGCCTATGTTTATTGCCAGTGTTTATTTTTATTTAGAAAATAATTTACTTGCTGTATTTGAGCCAAACTGAGCATTAAATTATCTCTTCTCTTACTAGCATAGGAGCTACTTTAATGGAATCTGGTGAATGCGCAATTAGAAGGCTGCACTGCCTTCTCTATTAAAATAAGGCACTAAAAATATTCTGTATTACAGACAAACTTGCTTTGTTTTTACTAACATTTACAGATAGTAATACCACATTGATAGCCCAATTCTAGTGCTTCACTTGACCTTGTCAGGCATTAATGGAAGCAGCAGGATACCCAAGAACCTCAAGACCTACAAGACAGACAGGTCTTACATATTATCACTGGTTTCTGTGCTCTAACAGCCTAATCAGTACTCTGTGTGCAATAAATAGTAAGTATCTACAGTAAAACTGAGACATAATTAAAGCTTTACTGGTGCATTATGGACTACAGACAACAAAAAGGCTTGCCCAAAGCATTTTGGAAAATTTTGTTCCTTGAATTCAAGCAGCAGCACACTTCATGCAAGTTGAGGATGCTCCCACCTGTTTAGTACTATGACAGTAATTACATGAGGTGTCAGAGGTGTCCTGTTATAAAATCAAGGCCTGGTCTTAGTTTTCACTTCATGCTGGTAGAACTGTAACACAGCAGTATGGTTTTAATTACTGATTGCTCCACCAGGTTTTTATTTATTTTCCTGGTCTTCCATGTCTCACGTGGTGAGATTTCACAAAGCAATACAATCTCATATTTACAGAACTGTATAATGCTAAGACAAAAACCTCAAAGGGAAAAAAAAAATATGGCACTCTTCAAGGAAAGCAAGAATACGTTCCAACCAGACACGACAGAATACACACCTTTAACACACAGAGTGTACATTAATCTCTAACAAACCAATAATGAGGAACTTTTTGCTGCCCACCCTATCCCCCCTCACATTTAGCAAAAGCATGTGGCAATAAACACTCAGATCACACTGTCAGCAAAAGCTAATTGTAAAATGAATTGGGCTGAAAACTGAAAAGTTTTCAGTGCTGAATGCACATCCTCAGCCTTTAGAGTTCACTGTAGAAAACTCTTCTGTGTTTCTGAGTGGAAAGCAAATCATCATTCTGTAAAAAAACACATTTTTTTTAACCTGTAAAGTTTGGTGGCTGGATAGAAATCATGTGAAACTTAAAAATAAAAAGTCAAAGTTTCACTTGCTTAAGTGAGATGTGATTGAAAATGATCACTCCCATTTGTCTCAAGAGAATGTGTATTAAATTCTGCCGTAGTGCAGTCTGACTATTAATGACAGAATCCCCTTTTTTAACTTCAGAGCATTTGGGGGACTCAGCCAATATACCAACACTAAGAAGGCATAAATCATCTGTGTAGAACTGTAAGAGACACTGTAAGGTAGGGATTTGCCCTAAAGGAGGACTGCGATTTGACAGCAGGAGTCCATTGCATTAGTACAATTTGTAAACTAAACCTTAGAGGTTATCATTACTAAAGTGCTGGCTGATTGTCAGCTGGCCTAGCAGGGAAGCTTTACATACACTTGTGGCTAAAACTTCTATTGTTCTTGGTCATGGCAAAAAAATTTTGCTTCACCTCATAATGATTGTTCTGGAGGTACCACGCTGTATAAAAGAACAGCATTATTGTTGATCCTGCAAAAAAACCCTGGATGACCAGTTTCTGAGTACTGTTTCTAGTTGAAACAAGGCAGTACAGTGAGACTACAATTTCTGCTGGAAACTGACTTACTAGAATTCATGTTCCTTTAAGACTTTAATATATCTTAACTGCACTACATTGGCAGCAAAGAAGAAAGCAGCTGTTTCTCTTCGTTCTACAGGTATGAGAAAAAACAAAACTGTTCTTTATCTCAAGGATGATTCTTCTCAGAGTGATCTGAATGCTCTGGGACTGATGGATACTGGGAAGTTCTTATAAGCCCCAGAGCAAATTTCCATACTGGAAAGCTGTCCACTGTTCATGATCAAATGTAACCAGAAATAAGAAACATCAGACGACCATGAACTTTCTGAAATGTAATTATATGTTTTTCAAGTAAATTTCAAGTAGCAGGTTTTCATCTGTCTCGCCCAGCCTTTCCTGCTGAGTCAATGAAAGAGCAAAATCAATCCACTTTAAACACAAATGTAAAAATACCCCTGAAATGTAGCAAAACATGGTGTTGATGTTTTGCCAGTTACCATTAAGTATATATAATACTATTCTGTGAAAAAAGCTGATTTTAGAAGAACACATAACTGGAAGGGACCCTCCTGGGTTGGTTAAGACCAGTCACTTCTGTTTAAAACACACCCCCCAAAAAAGCTATTTAGAACATTAGGCTTGTGACAGATGTGCAAAAGAAGTATTTCTGATTTGTCCTGACAGAGCTGAATACCTGAGACAGGAGTTTATGTTGGTTAAACATCACCACTACTGGTCTGCTGGAGTTGTGCTAAATCAATTTTCCATTTCCTCTCCTTCAGAAAGTTTAAAATAAAACATTAACATTCTTGAAGTGAGAAGCTGCACTGTTCAGTGTCCCGGGGAAGAAGAGTGGGTGATGTCCTGGAGTCCAATCTTCCATGCTGTATTTCCAGTTATACAAGTGGCAGTCATGAAACGGAACTACTTCAACATAGTACACCATTTTTTCTCCCCACTGTAATAATACTTTATCAATGCTTCCAGGTTTAAAAGAGCTATATTTCTGTATTCTAGCAAAACCAGAGGTGCCAACATTCAACGCCAGTTTTCACAGAGAAGCGTCAAATCTAAAAATTGCTCTTGGAATTCCAAAACTCTCACATATATCTTTACATGCTTTATAACCCAGTTGCTAACTGTCCAAGTACTGCAGTCTGAATTGAAATTGATCTGCACTGGAATCAAGAGTTACAAGTCTGGGAGTTTTACATGGAACAGAGATCTATACAGAGATTTGGCAACAATTTTAAGCACTGCTGTTCTTACTGGAAGCAATTCATTAAGTGAATTTACTAAATTTTCAGTTCTAAATAAGTTTCCAGGCAACACAACCTTTTCATCCGTTGTTCCTCAGATTCTGTAGGATAACTGTTTAAAAAAATGGGAATTCCCTATATATACTTGGTTTGTTTGGCACTTGTTTCACTTGCAGGTGCTTGCAGGCAAAGAGTTTTCCAAGACACAGAACCACTTGCTTTTACATGTGATCCATTTCTCCACTCTTACATTAAGCCCCTTGTAACATTGCTTTTAGACTTCAACTTTTACTAGTGACATCTTTATTGTGTGATTGCCAAATAAGCAAAGAAAGAGGGAGACTGATCATGTATATTTCTACTTTTTCAGACAGCCCTTAGATCAGTTGGTAAATACTTTATTTGTTTTACTGTAAACCCCTATGAAGCATTCATGTGCAAATAGCACTTTTTTTTGTAGTTATAATATGCCACTACTTCTACTATATGTGCTGAGACAAAGAAATAAGAATGAAGTAGGGGTTTTTTTACCCCCCAGGTCTGTAATCCTGAGTGCATGTAAATTCTGGAGAAATACTTACTTCAGTAGGATATTTTATTAATCTCTGGGAATGGTAGGTAGAGAGGAATAGTATATAGATGTTGTCTTCAGCATCATTTTAACAACACTGCATCATTTACTGGATTCCACCACAAGCCGGAATCCGGGAAGACGACAGTAAAAGAACTTTAAAAAAAGCCCTGCTGAAAATAAACTCTTTTGTGGTTAAAAACCAGCCAGTTGGAACTGAAGCAGTGTTTTCTCAGGGTGGCAGAACAGTCGGAAAAGTTGTTGGATTATTTTTGGCAGTGGCCAGCATATTATAGCTCTATCGTTACTGTTACTAAACTGTCAAGAGTGGACTGAAAGGGTTATTACTTTTACTAGTACATTCTTGCAAAAATGTAGCATACTGCCTGGTAGCATGAAGCTTTGGATTTTCGAACTTTGTTTGACCTGACACATTCATATCACTGTAACTAGCTTAACCCCTAAATACTTCAACCACACAGGTACAGTAGAACATGATCTACAGACAGCAGCAAATCCACAGAGTGGCCAAATCATTGCAGAAGTGTTGCACAACATGATACAATGAGCACGTAACAGATTGACTCCTGTGCCCTGCACTGTTTGAAAACAGTCCTGGAAGATTTCAGTTAGATTTTTAAAAATTAAGTAGCTTGTATTTGGATCTTGGTAGGAGCCAAACCCAGCGGCTACAGTTACTGGCAGCCAGTTCTCCTGTGGACAGAAATTGTGCAGGTGTAAAATGAAACCAGTTCATGCTTTGATGTTAGCAGCATGTTCTCCTTAGCAAATGCACTTCAATCTCCACACTGAATCCAGCAGGATCTTTTGCAGTACAGAAGGACCTTATACAACCCTTATTTACCTTATTAAGTAGAACAGATAAGCTATCTAAATACTTAAGATTAATAAAATACTATTTCTGTCACTTTCAATGTCACTCATGAATTACAATCAGAAACGTACTCTGCTGAGAAGGTGTCAGTATGCTGAATTTAACTGTTGAGGAAAATAATGGTTTTCCTTTGGCTTGGGGTCCATATGACCATTGACAGTGTAGTAATTAAGACTGGAGTTATTTCTGCCTTTACAGTAGCCAGAGGACAAGCATTTAATATGTGCCTTCATATGTCTGCAGGTTTTGTATCTTCAGTTCTTCTCAAGTATCAGCCACAATCAGATAATTCTCTGCCAACAAATGGCAATCTGTGATTCTCCTTCTGATTATCTACTGAACTGACCAAGAGATTTTCCTGCTGTTGTAACCATTGCTTTCAGCCCATTGCTTTCCTCTTCTTCACTAGGCTTCAGCAGCTACTCTTATCTTCTGGCCAATTTCTCCTAAATCTGGGAACAGCTCTACAGTTTATGTTGCCTCACTGAAAAGAGTATCCCAGCCAAATAGCTCTTTTGGACCCACTTTGAATCACAAACCAAAAAAACCCCAAAGTTTAAGGTCTTTGTCCTGTGAAAGGTCTTCAGATTCTCTCCTATGCCAGGAAGACTCAAGTATGTCACTGGCCCTCACCTGATTCCTGCCTGAATACTAGTGAAAAAAGGAAGCCTGCCTAGAACAGAAAGAGGGTAACTCATTGTCTTTTCACCTCACCAATGCTAGTTTGCCAAACATCTTGATAAAGAGATTCCATCAGGTAAGGACACACTCGGTTCACCCCCCAAAATGTCATCCCAAGCTTGTCTCCAAGTTTCATTTCGTACAGCATACTGATTTTCTGGGGTTTTTTCCTCTAAAATTGCAGACATCCAGCACTGAGGCTGACCAATTTGCTAGCTTTTAGCACACAGCATCTTTTTGCTCTGGCAGTGTTAAGAGCCTTAGAATTTTTTTTTTTTCTTTCTTAATTTTTCCATGCCTGAATGAAAGATCTCAGGCATCATCTCTTCACTGGAACAGATCCACAGCAGTTTCTCAAGTGGAACTCACACGCCAAACAATCAAGCAGAGTCCAGTTGCTATCGCTGGACAACCTGTGAGATGTTATCACTCCAATCTGCTGTGCTGCACACTTTTTTTACTCCACTCACTTTCACTAAATGCGACACTACTACAAAACAGCCCAGCCAACTTTGCAACTGCCTTTCTTCACACTTAGCTCAGTGATGGGGGGATGGGAGAGGCTAGAACTATCCTGTAGGTAGCTGGTATTTCAGATGGAATATTACAATTACTGACAATGTTACCTTTTTTCTTGACAAAAACTCAATGAAGAAACAAAAGTTACTTTCCACTGGCTGTTCAGAATGTATGGTAGCATGCATGCTGGCAACCCTTCTTCAGGGTCTCTAAAGAACTTCCAGCATTTGGGGCATCCTAAGAAAAGAAAGCATGGGACATGAACTGTGTCACTAAGATGGGTGCATGGCAGATTTGTGGATAGGGCATAGATAGGTTCATGTCCTGCAGGTACTACAAACGTCTCTGGTTTTGAGTGTTTGAGTATTGACAATAAGAGAGCACCATTTTGAAGTACTGTGACAGAAAAAGGACACAGGGCTGGTGATAGTGCTGTTTAGAACAGTCTGGACAACCAAGCAGAGCAGCCGCTTAGTTTTACATCAGCTGCATTTGCTGGCACACAACTTGCAGTGCCTTTACTTGTTACTGGACTTGCTTCCCAGACGAAGATGATGGGGGGTCTGAGCCCTCATTTGTCTATCGCTACTGTGCAAACTGAGCTCAGATAGTGACATCAGCAGGTATTGCTTCACTATGCTGCATCACTCTTGTTTCTGGTGAGCCTGGAAGATGCCCGAGGGATCGGGAGCAGTGGATTGTTAACCATGGTTTGGTAAAAGTGCTGAATAAAGGTAGCTCTGTCTTACAAATGTGCTGCTCTTCAAAGTTGAGAACTGCACTTTAGACAACCTCTACACTGTAGCAGTGAAAAAGGCACAGTTCAGAGAGCCAAGCAAGTGAATTTGTGCCTGTACGCCTGCTACCAAGTGAGGAATGGTACTGAAAACACTTATTTCCTGGTTATTTACTGAAACAAATACTTCTACTTCTAGTGGAACGCAGAATAAGCAACTCCCAGACTCAGCTACGCAGTCAAACTGGCCCGATGGCATGCTGCAGCCAACCCCAGCTCAGCGTCTGGATGAAATAAAGACCTTGCTGGGGGAGCAGTTTTTTGTGCAGTATACTCAGAGGTAAGCACAACACACACACTCTTCTCAGAACAGACTGAAATTGTCTATTACCAGTATCACACAGTAGCCTGAACAGCTATACCAGAAGAAGTGTTTAAATGACACTTGACCAACATACAAGTGGGAAAGACAGCTGTCATCCTGAACTTAAAAAATCATTGGTCTGTCTTCTAAAGAATGACAAGGGCAGTGTGCATTTAATACTCTTATTTCTGGAAAAGCTTAGCTCTTTGACTTATTAAACAAGTTGCTTCACCAATAGCCACTAGCTAGCTATTGTCTGGCTAAAATGGGAGCTTCCACTTATTCTGTCTTCTTTTATTCTGTCTCCAGACATCGAATCTTTTGTGGGGAATGTTTACTCATAATGAGAGTCGGTGCACTTAGAAGTCACAGTTCTCATTAAACATCCTGTTTTAGTACAGTTTCTGTATTTTTGGCATTGAAATGCCTGTGATAACCTTTGTGGCCAATGTTACAAACAGATACCCATGTACTACCAGCACTAGTATTGGCAGCTGTGCATCTCCCTGGAAGTTTAGATGGCTGCATTTGACATGCACTGTGAACGCTTCTAGAAAGCACCATGAAAGGGTCTAGTAAGTAAGTATGTGCAAAAGTTTAAAAATGCCCCCCTCCAAAAGCCTGTGAAATACCTGTACGTCTCAGCAAAAAAGTCTACAATCCTCACAGTCTAAGGCATACCTATTCTTTAAATGTTAACTTTTTTTGTTTGTGTTGCCATCAAGTCTAGTCCACTTTTTTAATCTGTCAGTTTCTATTCTCCCCTAATTTAATAATTGATTAAAAAATTCAAATTTGAATCTTCAGGAAAACTACCAGGTATCCCAAACACATTTTTTCTGCGTTTGGGCCACACTCCCCACAGAATGCTTTACCACAAGAAGAGAAAATACAAGGCAAGTTTAAAAAAAAAAAAAAAAAAAAAAAAAAAAAAGCCAGTGAGATCTTTCTGATTTTGTGTTAATGGCCTTAAAGCAATAATCTTAGCATATGCAACATAAGAAACTCAGAGAAGGGAGATAAATATAGCTGCATTTTAGAGCAGTGAATCTTATATAGCACAAAACCAGAAACAGCTCTTTGCTGACATTGCAACGTCTCTTTCCTATAGAAGGAAATAATAAAAAAAGGGTTTATGTATAAACACAATAGGTTGAGGCTGCTATTGGCATGTCTAAATTGTGCCTGGATTTTGTTCTGCAAACCTTTTCCATTAACATTTCTGTCAGGAAAGCTAACTCTTTAGAGATGTAATGAACCATCTGATTTTAATTTGGTTGTAGAACAAGGGGTTACTCTCCGAATCATGCATAGCCAAGCTATTGAGCTACACCCAGCTCTATTTCCTTATACAGATGATGATGACTGCTCAAGCACAAGCAGCATGTGGGAAGGCAGCAACCCTCAGCCTTGTTTTAAGCAAATTAAAGTAGCTTTGGAACAGTAAGGATTTTCTCCGAGAGAGAGATTTGACTCTCCTCATCATCATTTTGTCCCCAGTTCTTCCAGCCCAACTGTTGCACAGACAACTGCTAATGTGGCTTTTGGCCTTTCTCTTCTTTTCTTCCCTTGATGCAGGACTGTAGCATCTTCACCCTCTTCAGTCACTACCTTCACTTGGCATCTCCTGCTGATTTCTTAAATGCTTCCCCAGCCCTGCACAAACACTGCTGTTATTTCATTTCAGCTCTTGTCTGAGATAAAGACTATCCACACAAGATCCTATGGGACATCTTAGGATTCTGCATTTTCTACAAGATTGTGCTCTAGCAAAGCTAAAGCTCTGGTTGAGTGCTTTAGTGCTGCTTGGGATTCTAGTCTGAGAAAGATGAACAGAAAGAGAGAGGGGGGGAACTTCAACGGTAATTGACCCACACCCAGAAAAAAACATTAAGACATGCTGGGAAATCACAGTGCAACTGCAGAGCCCGATTCCTCTTTTACAAAACCCTGTTTGTCCAGTCTATGTGCGGCTGCCTGCCTGCTGGCCGGACACAGTGTAATTCAGGGCCAGCTGAGACATGTCAGGCAAAACAAGGCAAAGAGACAGGGGAGGAGCCTCGCTTGGTAGTTTTTTTTCTGTTTATACCCTGTCTCTGCTTATTAAGCCTTCACAGAGGAAATACAATGTCTGCCCTTAACTGCGATTTCAGATAATTTTTTAATGTCTCTTAGTCCTAGGATGCCTGCTGTTGATTTGTTAACCCAACATGTGGCTGAATTAGTAAACACATGGTAATCACCTAGCAAGGTATTACTGCTGCTGGTCTTCTAGCATAAAATTGTTCTTAGCGAAGTTTGAGACATCTGTCTTATGCTTTTCCACATCCAAACAGATGTTTGTATTCTCCAGATCGAAGGAGGACTAGCGCTGGCACTGGATCTGCTATGAAGTGACAATTGTGGAGCTTCTTGCTCACGGCACTGAAAAAAGGAAGGTGTTTCCCTGTACATAATTCCCAGTACTACGGCCACAATAGTTTTAGCTATGCCATACCTAAGATGCCAACCCAGAAGTAGCCTGTCACCCACGGTGCTCCTATGTAATACCCATATTTGTCCTAATAGGCAGCTTGAACACGGAAAAATCCCATCTGCCCTTGTGACATGTGATGCCTGAGCTCTTCTGGGAAGGAGCCTGGGCTTTATCTGCCCAAAATCAGGAATGTGGTGCATCCCGAAAGGGCACATGGGATAGACGGAGGCTGCTGGAGGCTGCTGAGCCAGCCAGAGTGGTGGGTCCTGTCCACAAGGCAGGTAAGTGTGGCTGTTGAGCGTGTGATAATGGCACGACTCAGTGGGGCTTCCCCCCTTCTACAAGTACCAGCTTGATGGTCCCCACCCTAGCCCCAAGGACAGCTCTGCAGACAAATTAACTGAACGGACAGCTATTTTAGCCAAGGGACTGCTTCTACTCTCACTACTCTGCAGGGTATTTGCAGCCAAGAGACCAGCCCTGGCCAAAAAGGTTGCTGCAAAAATCACTACAGATTTTACTCCTGGGAACATGCTGTCACCATATGGTCTCCACATTAATAACACCAAACAAGTGCTTCATAAACAGTGTTCTAATAACAAATACCAGAGGAATTAATAATAATCTAGCTATTATTTTCTAATGTTCTCGCTTTATTAAGAACATCTATGCTGTCTGAATGAGCTCTTCCGGAAGAACAACATCTGGCACCCACATGAATACCTGATGAAATCTGAATGATCCTGGGTATCTTATAAATTTATTGACAGCAACGGCATCCATTTGTGCCAGCATGGCTTACAGTAACATTACGTTTTTCTTTCGTTCTAGGTGCATAGCGTAATGCCCATGCTGTACTACACTCTGATTATAGCTTTTTTGATCGGCACACAGGCAGCTCCAAAGTCAGAGGACAATGCTCCACTGGAGTATCCTGCAGAACACTCCCTGCTCAATACCCACCGGAGTGACAGACACCACACTCCCAAGGCAGCTCCACCAACAACCCATGGCCACTCTACTTGGGCAATAGGTAGAAGAGAAGCTATAAATATCACCATGGACCCAAAATTTTTTAAGAAGAGGCGTTTCCGGTCTCCTCGGGTGCTGTTCAGCACAGAGCCCCCCCCAGTGTCTGGGCAAGGACAGAATATGGGATTTCTCAGCAATGCAGATTCTCTCAACAGGACTGCCAGGACCAAGAGGACCACGCATCCTGTATTACACCGGGGAGAATTCTCAGTGTGTGACAGCGTCAGCATGTGGGTTGGAGACAAAACCACAGCCACTGACATCAAAGGCAAAGAGGTGACAGTGTTGGGAGAGGTCAACATTAACAACAACATTTTCAAGCAGTACTTTTTTGAGACCAAGTGCAGGGACCCTAAGCCAGTCTCCAGTGGGTGCCGAGGGATTGATGCAAAGCACTGGAACTCTTACTGCACCACAACACACACCTTTGTCAAAGCGCTGACAATGGAGGGCAAGCAAGCAGCCTGGCGATTTATTCGAATTGACACAGCCTGTGTGTGTGTGCTCAGCAGGAAGTCAGGGAGACCCTGAGATGGATGTAAACCCCATGACAACATCTTCCTACCCCCCTACCTCAGTCTGTAAATTATTTTAAGTTATAAAGGACTGCATGGTATATTTATAGTTTATACAGTACAGAAAGAACCTCATTATTTATTAAACTCTTTTGGAAACCTTTTGTGTTTTGCTATTTATTTCCTGGCAGAACCCTTCAAAAGATGTTCACCTTAGTCTCATTCGGCCCTACAACTCTGAAATATTCACAGGACCATTGAACAATCTTTGCTCGCCATTCTACAGAAAGAAAACATTTTTCACACAGTTTTCACACATATTCCTCTCTTCCACAACAAAAGAATTTTCCTCACAAAACCTGCCAGTTTACGATGAAAATCTTGTAGGTTTATTTTAAATTGAAATGTTTTGTCCAACTACCAAGAGACTGAAAAAGACCTTTCAAAACTTGCTTCCAGTTTTACTAGTTATCCATAAAGATATTAGTCTTATATAATTAATCATCATAGTGAATTCCTAGTAGATATACTAGTTCTTCATGTTGCTAGATAAATTTCTAAGTAAGACCTTTAGTGCATTTTTTAAAATAGCCAAATCATTTTCACTGCAAAAATAATCCATTCTGAATTATTTTGGAACATTTGTCTGCACAAGAGTAGAATCTAGATGTACGTATTTTTGCATTAAAATGGTATTTTACAGCTCATCACTTATGAACTATATTAGAGTCATGGGGTTGCAAATGTCAACATACATATGTAAATTTTAAAAAGTTCATGTGGCTTATAATTAAAATTTGAAAATTCTCTCAAGCTAGTATTTTGGCAATGGGGACTTGACACAGGAGCAAGTCTTTTCATACATGATAGAAGAAAATTTAAAAAAAAAAAAAAAGAAAAAAAGAAAAAAAAATCACTGAGGCTGTGTTTTAGCAAGGAGTCCCAAAATAATCCCATGCTCATAATTTCTGTGCTTTGGGGAACACTGGTCTCTAGAAGTAGACAGTGGAGCCTGAGGCCTGTGATAGGTGTTTCAGTCATTGCACACGGAATAAAGCTGCAGTTTCTCTCACTGTTTCCTTTGGAAGAGCAGCTGTTATCCATTGCAGAAACTGTTTCAAAACAAATACCATTAAGGTTTTTCAGCTTGGTTTCTTCCAAATCCTAGAGGGCATACTTTCACCCTTGCCTTCCCTCATGCACAGTTATTTCTTTAACGAAAAAAGCAGACCTGACATTTGCTTACTCCATGTAAACAGCAAAGAAGGGCAGCAGATCTCTAGAGAAAACATGTTGTGGTAAAATAGTGCCAATGGAAATAACCAAACCTAGGCAAAATATGCTTCCTGGTACGATAGTGCCAGTCTGTGTAAAGTGGAAGCCGCTGAGACAGATACCATTCCTGATAATCACTGGTATGCCCCTTGTCAGCCCCCTCTAGTAGGTGGTTATGGTGTGGGACAGCAATATTCCAGTGAGAATGTTTTGCTCTCTCCAGAACAACATATTTGCAATATTTGCATGAATAGTCAGTTATCTGAAAGGTCAAGGAGAGGGCAAGCTCCTGACTGTCCTGTGTGCTCCAAATAATGACGACTTGTTCTGGAGCAGGGGGAGGCAATGAAGACTAAGGAATACTTACAGTGCAATCATGTAGGCATCAGATGCTCTGACACAGCAGCAGAACACAACAGCAGTGGCAGCCACCTGCTAGTCATCACAGGAGAGATGGAGGGAGAGCAGTGAAACGCACAGTATTCTGAAGCAAAGAAAAACGCAGAATTGGAGCAGTCTCGCCTGTGCTTTCTGGTGGCCTTGAAGCAATGGACAAAGTAACAAATCTGCTTTAGAAGTGCTCTTTACCATACATCACACAATGCAACTAGGGAAAAATGAAGCTGCTATTCATCCAGGACTTCCAGGTCTATGGAGACTGCCATTGTTTTACCACTGACATAACAAAACTGCAATTGAAAGTGTCTCATGAATACATTTGGTAATTCCAAACATGTGTAAGACTTGGCATTTCTTCAAAGAGCCCTGAAACTGATGACTTTCTCCTTAAAGCAATCTTGGGAGCTGACATTCCTTCCACATCCAGCCCACTTAGGAGTTCCTCTGACTACATGTTAAAGCACATTCTTGCCAAAAACAAGGTACTACTACCTATAACACCCAATCTGAGGGACAAAAAGCTGTCATTAAAAGCTCTATGAACTACTGTTATAAATCTGGACCTTGACTAAAATTTCTATTAATAAACATTTAGCTATTCATTATGGGGAGAGGGTTTATTTAGTCTTGCAGATATTGATGTGATCTATTCCACATTTATCCCTTCAGCTGATTTCTATTGTGCGCTCCCAAGACTGAAACTAGGTTACTGTTTCATCCTTCATGACAGTGACGTATTGTATTACTGACATTTCCTGCCTGTTCATAAAAAAGGTCCTAAAAGGGTGGGTGGAAGAGTGAAAAGGACAGTTCAATGCATTCACACTTGACCTTGATCCCACTGTTAATTGCAGAATCTGGAATTCCAGACTTAGAGCTACCAACCCAAGCCTGTAACTTAAATTTTAAGGTTATACATAATTTCTCTCCCTGCACATGTTATTGTTATGCCTGTGTGACACATTAATGTGACCCATGATCTACTGGGAAGTGGTGAAGTATTTCAAGAAATTAATTTAATGAGAACGTGGGGTTTTATGATTATAAAATAAGAAAAACCTGGAAAAGTACATTCTTAGGAAGAGAATTACTGCCATATTTCAAATTTTTGTATTAACTGTGCGCTTAGATGGCAAGATAAGGCTCCATCTCCGACCATAGCTACACAAACCCAATTTGTGAGGTTCCCCCTGCAGCACTCAAACTTCATTTCACTTACAGATGTTTGTGCCACGTTTGAAGACTAGGATTTTAAACAAGTAGTCCTAGCCATTCTTGCAGTAACTGGCATCACACTTCCCTGTTACCTCCAGCAACACAGAAATATTCTTGATAAAGCCCAAGCACAGAGTTTCATGCAATCTAAAGAGGTTAGTATCATATGATAGGGATACCCTGAACAGCCAATAATTAAGTACAGGACTGACTGCCTGGAGGTATAAGGAATTGTCAACTCTAGACACACCAGAAAACAGATGAGACAAATATCTGCCAGAAATGCTTCTGCCTTGAGTGAAAGGCAAGGACTACATGGCTTTTGACATTTGCCACCATTTGCGTGCTTCCAGGCAAGAGTTAAATTATAACTCTTTTTGTTGAAGTCACGCTCACAGTTGTCACCTATCTACAGAAATGCTGAGAAAGAACTTTTGAACATTTTCAGTTATGTATATGGACCTTGTTAAACTTCTGGGATTTCAATACATGGATGAAGGAGCACAAAATTAATGCATTAATTGCTGTGTAGAAACTCACAAATGCTACTGGTCTACAGCACAGCAGGCTGGGTTAATAAAATCAGAAACGGAACAAAACCTGGGAGAGCATTTTTGATACTCTGGAGGCTTAGCCTTCCAAACCATAGTGAAGCCAATGACAACACATCTTTCATAAAGACCTTCCAATTATCTCAATAAAAAGTATCTCTCAGCATACTACATCAGGCAGGTGAACTGCATGAAAAACTCCTCTACACAAAACGCATTGTGACGGTCTATTAGAAGCTAGTGTTCCCCATATCATACCAGCAACTTGGTCTCAGAATGCAATGCCTCCAGGAGATGAGTCAGTGTATGCATTCGTCACTGATTACCCTGACTGCTCTCTGCTTCCTTTAAAAGCAAAGGGGTACATCAAGATTTAATTAGAAAACTAACTCAGTGCCAAGCTGTTGTTTTTTTTTTTTTTTTTTCCCCAGAGATAAAATCCAGCTAGAGATGCCTGAGATATCGTCTCAGTTGCAGTGACTTGATCTTTTAATCATTAGGTTACAGTAGATTGTTGTACACAATGCTTTCTAGCCAGAGTACAGAAAAGGGAACAAAAACACTTGTCTTCAGTTTGCTCTTCTGGAAAGTACACCCATGAGGAATATAAAACCAACATGTAAGAGTGATAGAACTTTTAGGGATAGATTATGCAGATTAAATACAAACAGCAATGCAAATTTGTGTATTCTGATTTGAAATACCTATTTTCAGTGTAGAAGTAAGTCATTTTCCAAATACTTAATGTGAATTGATTCAGTGCTGCTGTTTGGGAAGCTATGACAGCCATTATCAACTGTCAACATAGTTGTGTTAAGTCTGCAGCTTGTAAATATTTTCAGAAACTGTCCTTTATCATGGTTAGCTTTTTTCTTTCTTTCTTTTTTATTCCAATCAAGCATGTGGTAGTCTGCCATTTTATTGTCCGCAACTCAGATTATGATCAGTGTACAGAATCCTGTATTGCTGCAAAGTCAGGTACAAAAAGACTTGAGTGCCTTGCTTAAATGCCTTTCTCTTTTCTTTTTTTTTTTTTTTTTTTGATACACATTCCTGTGTAATATCAGTGTTATGTTTACTGATTGAGAAACTGCCTTCAACAGTGCCCCCTCTCAGTGGTTTAGAGCTACGGATGAGATGGCAGTCTGTTACAAACCCATTTGCTGGAGAAATCAGACTGACTGATGGCAGTTACAGCAAATCACACTAAGAGGTTACACAGTAGAACAAAAGTGGAAATCTGCTTTTTTACGTGATTTTAAGGAAAGAGGAAAACAATTACAGGATTACTGCTCTGCAGGAACTTCCTGGATTCTGAACAAGAGCTAATGTGATCAAACCTATACCACAACTGCAAGAGAAGGGATGAGAGACTGAAGAGCCAGGTGACATCATAGCTCAACTTACACTGCTGAAACACTGTTAAAGGCACCCAAACCAGCTTATTTTGCTTTTATTTCCACTGTATCCAAGGAATGACAAGAGTATCCATACTTGGATAATTACTTTCATTTGTAATAGCTGCAGTTTGAACTTATATGCTGATTCATGACTGCAGTTCAGCATGGAGAGCTCTGCAACAGAATGGACTTGATAACCCCACTCACTCATTTATATAAGGCAACAATAACTGAAAAACCTTTGAGGAAGGATCTCTACAAAACAATTTTGTTCAACATAACTGCTAGCTTGCAGCACACTTCCACTTCTCAAGAGCACCTCTGATACCCACAGCTTCTCCACTTCTTTTGAAACAAATGCTACACACTGTTTGCTGGATTCTCTTCTGACTGTTTAAGAAGTCTACCAAGTTCTAATTATTTATATGAACTTGACAACCAACTTCTTCCCTAAAGATGAAGTGTCTTCATTTCTTCTTAAAGCCTTACTTATAAATATAAGGATTGAAAACAATTATGGTTAAGAAAAAGGAAAGCTACTTCATATAAGATAAGATCAACTAGAGGGACTGCTATGAAAGAGATTTATTGGAAGAATTGCATAGTCACTATTACAAGAATCTGAAATTCATCTTTTCAGATTCTGACGAAAGAAAACCAAGATCCTTGTATTTAAAAAGCAAATCAGACCAGACTTGGTTTCACCTTTAGCCAAATGCCACACGCATTACACCAACAATTTCACTACTGCTCATTTGGTCTGAGTAAGGAGTGCAGGTTAAATTTTGCCTGGAGGAAAACAGATCGTCCTCTAGAAAGATGAAGGTGTGGACCATAATCAGTTTCCATCACCTAACATGGGACTCATCCTCTCATCACTGCTGTTACTACAGTTTTGGTTTGGTGGTAGTTTTTGTTGGGGGGGGGGGGGCGTGCGGGGGACAGCAACGACAACACGTCTGAAATCCTACTGGTTACGCAATCATTCCTACTGCTGAGTTGATGCCAAAAGCCTGGAATGCCAGAAAGGCCTTTCTAATGCCTAGACCTGCAATCAGGCTATACTTCACTGGGCTTTGCCTTGATTATTTTCACTTCAACTGCAATACAGACAGGAAATTTTGACAGAGAAAGCGCCAGGTTACATAACAGTCATGCTTTCTCTATATGCTTCCTTTCATCCCCTACATGACACTGCTGCTTCATTATCTAATCCCTTATTTAAACATGCAATTAAAGAGAAACGCTGCAGAAGCCACACCCTTGCCAGCTTCTCTTTAGTAAGCAACATCTTTCATTAGAGCAATTACAACCACTGTCAGAGAACCTACTTGTACGGCTTGGAATCACTGTGTATTGTATTTTCACTTTTCTCTGGCTGTCTTCTAGAGGAATTCTTTGCTCTAGAAAAGTCAGCTTCTAGATGCCTACAAATAAGCTATTCTGATATGCTATCTCTAGCATTATATAAGTCATTGGACTTGATATGCAATCTTGAATTCCAGCACTTGGTCTGTATAACCATTGAAGATTGTACATTGACACTTCAGTAGCACCCTTCAACCTAGCTGCTTTATGAAGTGAAAAGAAACTAGCAAAAACTAAGGAACACTGAATGTCGCAGCCCAGAGTAGAACAAAATATGGAGTAACAACTACACAGCAGTTTAATATTTAAAGAAAACAATCCAGCAGAACACCTGGGCACAGGGGGCAGGGTTTAAACCAAAAAAATACAAGACAGAATTATCCAACTTCCAATCCGGCCACGAGACAGCATCCATTGGTTTTAGACAGCATAAGGGAATCACGACAGGACCAACATCTCATCAGAAAAATGGATGTTCCTTTGGTTTGGTTGGTGTTAAAGAGCAAAACAGCTCCATAATGGTTTAAAGAAATTGGGACGTTAGCTTCACAACCTCAGTGCTAACATTCAGAGATGTGCTTTCCTCAGCCCATTCAGCTGACAGCTTTCGGTACTTCTTTGATTCAAATAAGAAAAGGTAAGGTTAACATGCAGCACAGAACAGAATACAACATCCCAAGCATGACAACAGCAAACAAGAAGGTCGGGAGCCTTGCTTGAGAATTCTTAATTTCTCCAGGACAGAGTTCTCTGACCAGAGGTTCATCCCTTTCCTGTGCGCATAATTTTACAGCAGATCCCAGGCATTGGCCTCAAATTATCAGATAAAATATTTTGTCCTTATCCTTCCACTGATAACCATTTCTGCAATGATTATTTTTACTTTATCAATCTAGTAAGCACTTCCTCAGTATTCTTCGAGTTTTCCTCAGAGTCCTTCCAGACTTCAAACAGCACCAAATATTTCCCAATGGAATTGGGAATTCATAGCTTTTGGAGGGTTTCCTTAAACTCTTCAAGAAATTAAGAGGAACGATGAAGCTGCAAAGTTTTACTGTGCATCTTTGTTCAGGAAAGCCATAATTTTGCTACCTGTTGTCCAATTGATGGGGACACTACAATCTGACTATAATTAAAGTCACCGGGGTGGAGTAGGAGGTTCTTCCACTGTGCTTCTGCCAAACTGTTCTGGAGGACAAATTTTTCTTGCTTTACACCAAAAGAAAACAAAAAACCCTGAAAAATGCCCATGTCTAAATCAGTTATATGGATTACTGCTTTAAATGCATATGGCTTTTTCTTTTGAAGCATTGCTTTTGGCACACATGGCTTTTAAATAGAATATTGCCAGCCAGCACTAAAGCACAAAATCCACCATACTCTGCAAACTGGTGCTTTGCTTAATACTCAAATTCAGTTACTGTGTGATGCATCCTTCTGCCTGGAAAAGGCAAGCCTGTACTGAATGCACTGACTCATGGATTGTCTCTTTTGTATCACTTCTATTTACGTAATCCAGCATACATAGTGGCCCCTCTTCAGGCATTTAGCAAGATCTTGCCCTTAAGTTTGTGATCCAAAGTGTGATCATTTGAGAAATGAATCATACAGTTATAAAGCTATGCAGTAACATTGAACCTAGGTAATACCTTTAGCCTCTGATGAACACAGCGCAGATGCTCTCAGCATCTCTGTGAAAAGCACATCTGCTGTTGCTACTGATCATAGGCATCCTCTGGGGATTTTGTTCTGTTTTCCTTTTTCCTCTTGAATCATTTGATTTGGTTAGATTCCAGTTCTACTGCACAGAATCCAACTCTGAGAACAAGTTAAGCTGTGGCAGGAAGGAAGGAACAAACGTGCACAATCCAAATTCCCTTGTGAGAGATCTATTAACCAATAAATAACAAGACTTTTATTACAGGTTCTAATTAAAACAGAACTTTTCTGATTTAGGACTTAAACTGTGTACTAATTCCAAAATTCAGATTGGTATGTTGCAGTAACATTCAAGCTCTAATTCAGTTTGAATTTGCATTGACTTAATGCACAGTAAAAAAAGGAAGGGGAAAAAAGTGTTCATGCCACCAACTGCAAATGATTGCTTTCGTTCTAGGTTCTTCATACAGACTGGAACTCAAATTTCTAAAAACACATGCACTGTGAGTCTCTAGACACTGTGGGATGACATTTTAGGCGGCATGGAGTGTGCTGAACATAGGAAAGAGCCGCTGAATAGGTAAATAGTGAAAGAGTATGTATAATTCGCTAGACAATGTCCCCTATACAGCAAACCTGTAATTGTAAGATCCAAGTTTTTCTTCTGTTTTCCCACACAAAGTTAAGAATACTTTTCAGAAGTCATGAAGAACAATTTCCTAATAAGGCAGTAAAGATATGAGCAGATAGATTTTGTACAAATTTTTCAATAGCTTTTACATCAACTGACAACAAGAAATTTTAGCCATAAATACTGTTTAGCAAGCAGTAAACCAGAGGCTTAGGTTAAAAAATATTCTGAATCAGAACAGCTGTATGTAACTAGCTAAGATGAAGAACTGAAGCTGACCAGAATGCAAGAAGTGTATGAAACATCCCTTGTCCTCCATTAGTTTCCTAAGACTATAAAATCAGAATAGACAAGGAGAGCAAGAAGAAGATTTTAGTATCATAGAAATAAATTTAGGTGATTAGTAACATAGAAAAGGCAGTATCTAATGGGAAAGTGCTGTTCTAAACTTGGACTGTTTAATGACTAATGATGGAAGTCCAGTTCTCTCATTCTAGGAAGGCAAGAGTTCTTGAAGTTCTCTTTCAAAGCGCACTCCCAAAGCAGATCATTGAAGCCAAACACAACAAACTTTGCAAGGGCTATTGTTAGTTTGAAGCAAACAACTTTTCAGATGTCTGACTGAAGCAAGTTATTAGACAAGCTAAATTCAGAACAGTTAGGCACTAACACCAGTTTTCAACAGCCATCTAACATGTATCTCTTGCGGAGTTATTTGCCAACTACAGTACTAGAATTACTACACACAACTGTATCACTGAACTGTAAAAAACAGGCAAAAACCAGACACCATGCAACTACTTTTTGCCACAAGACTGCTAGATACTAGCTGATGCAGAAAAGCCATCTATAACACAATCTTCTTGCTTCACTCCTTGCCACATAAGTATTGACCTACACGTAATGCAGCTTACTATGTATTGAAGGTACTGTTACAATTAATGACTAACTGCTGACACGTGAAACAGAAAAAAAAAAAGTTTCGTTTACTTGCACTTGACAACCTTCTGTTGAAGTTTTCATGCTTCCTCCTCATTGCTGCTGTAAGAGTCCCCAGAGCCAGGAGAACTGTGGCGATAAGTTTCTGAAAAAAAGCTAAAGGCTTTCTGCCATGTCCCAAGCTGAATCAGTTACTCTGATTACAATTTCTACAGCCAGCATGAGGAGGAGAGTGGCACTATGAAAATTAAGGCCATACAATCCAGGAGTAGCAGACTTCTGTATAAGCTCAGCGCTACTGATAAATACACCACTTTCCATCTAATTAAGTTACATCAAGAGATTTATCTTTCTGAAATTGGAAGAAGATGGTGTCCCCAGCAACTTAAGTTATCATCAACCTTGAAACTTCCTTCAAATTTGCACTGGAAATACTGAATTACCCTCTATTTCACCAATGTTTTAAAGACGTTACAGGTCCTAATTTTCTGATTTGTTTAAAAATAACCAGACATTTCTTTGGAGAATCTAACATACAGACTGTCTTACCTACAACTGATTTGGGACAAATTGAAATAAATAATATTCATCCCATCTTCCCTAAACTCAGGTCATCTTCAACTTTATCATACTGCTTAGACATTGTCTAATGCAGGTGAACAGATGACTCATTTAGTGATTAATAACTTCCAATGCAGCTGTCATCTGCAGGAAGGCTTAAACACTGACTTCTGAACATCAAAGCTATGCAAGAGCAAATAGGTGTAATCAAATTAATAAATAAGATTTTGCAAACTGAAACTGCTCCTAGCTTCTTCAGCACTAGGCTGAAAAATGATGTTTATTGTAGGAGTTTCTTCCTTACGTTCACAACAACCAGTCATTCTACAGATAAACTATACACTTGCAGCAGTCTTGCCATTGATCTTACACTGCAAGACAAGTCAACAAATTCTGGCTTTCTGCTAGCTAATTCTAACAGGATCTTATATCTGAGCATAAAAGGTGATTCAACAAATATTTAATACTGTCATTTTCTCAGCATCGCCCTATGTTTACTTACAAACTGCTGCCTTTTTTAATAATGCTGACATATTTAGGAAACAACTGTACTACTAAGTACCCAGCTGAAGCTAACAACTTAAAATCAAACAGGCTGTCTTGCAGTTTGCATGTTTCCATTTTGTTTTACCGAGTTTTCTCCATCCCATTCTTATTTCTCTTTTATTTTCATGCACTAAATTTTTCTGTGCTCAGGATCTAGCTTATTAATATTATTTTTGAAATGTTCCTCAACAGCAGCAGCTCTCATTCTATTCTTGCCCATTTTTCACAATACCTACCTACTTTGCACCTTATCCCATAAATCTTCATTTTCTATTTTGCTGCCTGTTTGTTTCTCAAACTGTTACCCTGATTAATAAGGCTCAGGAAGTGCCGTAACTCACTCACCAGGCAGGTGACCACACATAGCGGGGCCCCATCGATCAATCTGGACCTTCAAAATAGGTATCATTCCTTACCTAAACGATCTTCCCTGTCAATACCCTAAGCTGAAATGGCAGTTGGAGGCAGGAGCAACTAGGCCACAGTTTTAGCTGCTCACGATAAAGTAGTAGATGGAGGAATGAACACACATTTTACGCTCCAAAGCTCATGCAGAACAGGCTGCAACACCACCAGTGCTCCTGCCAACATGCTTCACTCTTTGCCTGACAGAGCCTCTGTCATCCAAGTACCTTAGATCTCTCCCTCAGATATGTATTAAATGCTGTATTTTGCAACTTGAGCATCAGTTACAGTCGGAGACAAAACTACCACTCTAGAGTGTTCAGAGCAACCCATAGAAATAGTAGACTTCCTTGGTCATTTGCCCTGTTTGTATGAGAGCTCTGCAATTCACTCCACTGGAAAACTGCTAAATATACCTCTTTGTGAGGCTGATCATTTTCAGATACCTTGCAGATGTAACTAAGTTACTATATAGGAAATGAACAATGATTTATGCTGATCTGAGGCAGGACTGAAAATGAGCAAAAATGTGTAGGCTTTTGGCATTTATTTTATGTTTGACAGTTTCCTACTGGCAGTCTTCATGTAGGTACCACATCTCAAGCAATCATTGTAAAGCCCTAAAATACTCTTTCAAAGAAAATGTACATTTTTGAAAAGGCTTTCTTGTGGGCTTTTTTTTGTTTGTTTTTTAGTTTTTTTGTTTGTTTGAATAAATAAAGTGGCCTCGAGGATAAAAAATGTTTCTGGGCTGACTCCAGTTGCTTTCCTGGCTTTTTTCCAGCGACGTTCAAATCAGGGTTGTTCAAACTAGCAAACAGTAGTTTTGCGGTTTACTCATACAAAAAATTGGGACCTCTGGTATTTTTTTAGCACACATTACTAACAGGGTTCACGAGTACCCTCTTCTCTGTCATGTGGTTCTGGCCGTGCATAAACATTGCTTTGACCAATACGGGCAAATTTAGATACTTCCCAGAATAATTTGTTGCATTCTCACGACAGTTGCGATCCCAGACTGGATTAGATCCAGTGGGAAAATGTTTAGACAAAGTACTGCACCAAACAGCACTCCTGAGAGATGTGCCTGTGGTTTGCCTCTAAGAGAAAGTAAGGTTACAGAAAGATATTAAAAAATGTCATGCTATGATAGTATGTTTCAGAGCAAATGACCAATTCACAGGGAGTAATACTCCAAAGAGATTTCAGGCCAAAACAATTGAGCATCCAGCAAATGTGCAGTCATGCTCATGATCTCTAACACCAACCATTTGGTTCAGCTCTGTATAACTCAAATATCATGACAGTCCAGAAATGGAAACCAGAAAAAGAAAGGAGGCACATGGGGAGACTAGCAAAGGAAGCTATCACTTAACCCTCTCCTCCAAACACTCTCCCTCATTATCTGCTAGATTTTAGGTTTCAAGAGTCCTTAGTAAATATTTAGCTAAAAAGACCGTACTCATTCAGTGATCAAACATGAGAGGTAAGCATGTGGGGACTGGGAGTTGGAAAGCGCAAATGCAGCATGAAATTGGAAGCACGAAAATGGTCTTAGCACCTCTGCTATGCTGCACTAGCCAGAGCATAACCAGCAGGTTGAGAGAAGCAACTGTTCCCTATATATAATAGCAATAGCTTCCACAGCAAAGGAAAAAAGATGACAAGCAAGACCATTGTGATCAAAACCATCACAGGAAAGTACCAACAGTACACGGTCACTGTTACTAGGTAAAAATGGAACTCAGTGAGTGGCTGGCTTTGGATGCCAGGCATAGCCAGTCTGCCACCTCAGTAGTTTTGCCTCCTCAAACGTTTCTATCTGCACTCACATTTTACATAGAGATTTTCCAATAGATTTGCTTCCTGTTCACTGCAGAGTTGTGCTGGAACAGCTAAAGTCCAACCACAGCTCCTTTTGCACAGTCAGAAGCGACACAGCATATAATGGTTGGGGGCAGAGAGTTTATGTCCATCACAATTTATAATTCTGTAGTAATACTAATGGCTCCTTTAGTGTCTCAAGTATTTTAGAGACTTAACTCCGATACCAACTTAGGCTACAAGTTGTTCCACTGTGAACAGACAGAAAGTAAAAATGATAAAACACTTCTACCAAAACATATCTGGCAACAAGAACCAATGAGACAGCAAATGCAGAAGCTCCACTTCCTTAACTACAGTTCAGCTCCTTAACAGCCTTTGCCTTCTCAATTCCCAACACTTAAACCTAGCCTATGCCTCTATTCATTTCTTCTCACCGACTAGTCTGGAACAACATTTCCAAACAGTTGCTTGGGTTTTGGTTTTGGTTATTTTCTCCTTCCTATTGGTTTCCTCCTTCTTCTTGCATTAGAGTCGTTTGAACTTGTTCTACTTGTGCAGATTCTGCTCAAGGCAATGAAGTTATTTCTATAACACTTCTCACTCAAAACATTTCTACTCTCAAAGGCATTTTTGCCTTTGCCTTCAATTTGCCTGAAGACTACTATGCAAGCTGCATAGCCTTGCATTTTCAGTCCCTTCAAGTGAATTTTATCAATTTTTGTTCCTCTTATTGTAAAGCAGATTGCTCTGAATAGCAGTTAACTGTATGTGCACTTTCATACAACACAGAAATAATGAATTATGTCTGTAAGTTTGACACACATGCTGTTAGAAGTTCATTAAAACTACATTCTTGCAGTCATCTTGTGAGAGTATGGTTATGAATGTATTTTCTGACTCAGGTGACATCATTATTCAGCTTTTCTTATACTCTTTTGTTTGCTAGATTGTTACCTAAAGCTGTTTAGAACCTAGAATATGTGAGAAACGGACATCATCTGGAGACAGCTTCTTGTCAGCCACTGATCACAGATAACATTACAAAAACTAATTCACTATTATTATTGTTAAATTACTGTTAGAAGTAGTACTAGTTACTTTCATTCACATCTTTGCTGTGAATGCACAAAAGATTCTTTGTAAACCAGAAACTAAATCGACAGCAAAAGATAAACAGCCAGAATACATAGGAATGACTTACTAGTTCTTAAACTGTATGTCCTTCATTTTATGTTTATTCTCGGTGTTTAAATTCACTTCATTTCTAAACCAGAGGTCAAAGTGAAATTTGATGTATTTATTTTCTCAGTGTGATGGAATAAGCAGAATGTCATGGTGTTACTTTATGACAAATCATGTTAAGTTACATTACAAACAATGGCTTAGACGTTATCTGAGGTGTATTTTGAAGCAGTAACAGCATAAAGCTGAGACCACTTTTCTCAACCTGGGAAGCTGATAATTGTGGTGCCTTTGTGGACAGTCTGGTCCAGGAAGGAGAGGCTAAACTTCAAGGTCCATGGGCAGAATGGTTCATTTTATCAGGGTGGGAAAAGAAATTAGAAAAAAATAGAGACAAGAAATGGAGGACCTCTGAGCCAACAGCAGCAGAACCAAAAACCTTCTTAAGCTTGTCAAAAACAGTTTCTACAGCTTTTAGGACCTAAACAGGATTTTGGCATTACTGTGAAAGTATCTAAGCCTCTATTTAGCCTCTTCCTTTTGCATAAATGTAAGACACTGAGGGAGCTGGGAATGAACAAGGAATCAAATAAACATTTCAGCCTCCTATATTGGACCACACCATACAAACTGCCAGCCCTGCAATGAGCTATACCTGGGGAGGGGCAGGGAGTGGAGAAACACTGTTAGTATACCATGCCAGTTCTGGAACACAGACAGCATCTCTATGAAGCAGACAATGTTCTTATACACAAAGACATAAGAAGTGAAAGTGAGAGGATTCTTGCAAAGAGGTCTTGAGGCTGGTTAGTATGACTCAGCAGTATTGCTATGGGCTATTTTTATACCCCTAGATAAAAAGTAACATGTAAAAACAGTTAAAGCTCAGTGGCTACTTAAGATAATTTAGTGGGGCAGTTCATTCCACTGTGGCTCATCCAATGCATCTCATTTCTTCTACATTAGATGAAAGGAACATGAATAGAAGTCTACTTCCAGAGCATCAAAGAATTACTTATCACTCCAAAAGACTGTTTCTTACACCTTTGGAAACTAAGACCTAATCAAGATACTACCAAGAGTTGACCTTACTCATCCACAAAAACATATTCCAGGGCTGCACAACTGAGGCCTCGTTTTATATAAACAGAGCACCATGACACACAAAGGCACCACCTCTTCAACTCAATTACAAGATCTTTTTCTGAGATAAATACAATTGCTTGAAGTTAAATCATATGCATAGCAGAAAGAAAACAAATAGAAGAAAATCTGTTTTAACTGAAAAAAAGAGTCCTCCCTGAAAATTCCATGCTGCCTGTAGCTCCAATGCACATTTTAAGAATATATTTAGACCATTAAAAAAATCTGATGTATTCAAGTCACACCACAAGTTTGCTATTTCAGCAGCCCATTTCCAACAACGGCCAAAACTGGATGCTTACAGGAGAAGAAAGGCCAGCATGCATACTTGCTTAATAGATGGTAAAGATCTGGATACAATTTAAGCCCCAAACAAAAGAACATACTAAAATCCCTATGGTTCTGAGATCTATGAGATCTGAAGAACCTAATCAATAGCATGTATCTTGCCACTCGATAAAGAAGTATTTCTTATGCTTTTACAGGAAGAGGGAAAATAGCAGAAAATTTTATCATCAAATCTCAGAATCTATGAAAAAGAAGTGGAATACAGCAGGAGAAAAAGACTAGCTAGCAGTTGCATTATTAAATTATCCTCATTAAGACAGCTTCACTGAGAGACAACTGCAAATTTGTATTCATTAAGTTATAGGCTAAAACCCAGGGTAACAAATTTTATTAGCCTCCTGAACTCACAGATCATGGATGTTCAGGCAAATATTTGTCGTCTTGAACAGGCTTAGAGTGAAAGCAATCAATATACAGTATTATTCATTGCACTACGACCAAAAATGCTATGGTTTCATAATTGAGCTGGGGCTTGAGGATACGCTAATGCTACCAGGAGTCTGGGAAACACGTTGTCTGGGAAAGACAAATGCACTTCAACAGTGGAAAGAGTTCAGTCCCTTCTGAATTAAGCAGAAGGACACAGCAATGTACATTCAGTTGCACGACACAAGCCTACTGTAGCAGGAGGCAAAATGCTACAGAAAGTAATCAACTACAGAGACAAGCACATACCACCCCTCACCATCTTTCTTGCCATGGTCGGCATATGTAGAATATATCATTATAGTCAACCCTTACCATGGACTGCATATATCACAGGCCTTACATTCTGTCATACCTTTAATACCTCTGTTACCGACCTCCTTGAGCTGTATCACTTGATAGGTTAACAATTCCAACGTATATTACGTTGTCAAAAAATTAGAGTGTTTGTTCAACTGACAGGGCAACCTCTTCCGGTTTTAAACAACAGTGGGCCCCATTCACATTGCTGGCAGCACAGACCATGTTGCTATGTGCTGTTATGATACAAATAGTGTCAGAACACTAGCTTATACAAAAGTCAGAATGCTGGGTATGGAGGCAGCAAAGAAACTTGCTACTGCCCACTACTGTGGCACGTAGTCCAAAAAAATACCAAATATTATCATTATATTACTCTTACATTTGAAATTTGGTTCCACTTTTGCTGTCTATTCTTTTCATTCCTCTTTCCCTTCCCTTAACATTTCACCATCTTTTCATTTATATATAACATTTAAGTTTTTATTTCAAAAGCATACATGCTCTTGGCCTCTGAAAAATCACCAAGAAATTACCTTTACTTTCCACAGTATGGACCTAAAGCACCCAAAGTATATTTGCTTGTTATATTAATAGAATTCAGAAAATTGCTCTACAAAATTCCTAAAAGAGAATCAGCCAAAGTTAGACTTGGCATCCGCACAAGTCTCAGTTATTTTTTTGAATACTTTGACAACACTCTTATGTTATTGTCTCCCGGTTCATTTTTCTGCTCATGTATTCCCCAAAGAAGGAAAGAATGGTATTCCTGTTCTCTGAATAAGGACACATCTTGCTTATTAGAGTGATTCAATTATGTATTTTCCTTTCTCCTTCTTGAATTGTTGGATCCTTGGATCATGAGGCTTCAAATCCTTCTAACTCTTGCTCTTCCACATGAGGGCACAGAAGTCATCCTACTGTCTCAAAGTAAAAGAAAAGAGAACAAAATTTTACCAGCAGAGGAGACGCTTGATTTCAGTTTTTGTCTTTTCAGCTGGATACTGCAAAGGGAGCCTTCAGAGATCACAGAAAGTCTGTTAGTTTCCTAAATTTAATTTAGTAACACAGAAAAGCTGAGAAATGCTGGCATGAGCAATGTTGCAATGCATACCCCCAGCTCCACAAGGCTCCACTTTGTTTCACCTGTGTGTTCCTAGAGAGAAAATAAAGGTGAAGTATGAACAGGGTTACTCTCCTATAAAGCTGCTTCTGAAGGAACTCTGCAGTCAATTGAGACCATTTTCATTTTCTTTCTTGCATTTGATCTTCTCTGCAACATATTTTTCGTATTACTCCTCACATTTTACTTCCATCTGGTTTCAGCTTTTGATTAGAAACTTGGAAGTTCAACTTTAACAGCTCAATGCAGAGACCTGAGCTGCTTCCAGCCATTTTCCTCCTTGAAGGATCTTAATTTAGTCATATGGTTCTTTTTACTGCACCTCTGCCCACACTGGAGGCTATATCCTTAGTAAATAGTTTGCAACTCTTGCGAAGAGCAAAAAGCCCTAACCTCTGCAAGCATAGGAGGGTTTTGTTATCCTGAAAGAAACAAAACCTACAAAACATATGACACTGCTTTAAAAACATTTGCTATACAAAGTGTCATTATAGAGAAGCTGCAAATTGTCTGGTTTATCAGACAGGATACAATATACTTTTAAATGTTAGTCAACAGTTTCACCAGTAATATAGGACCAAGAGTAGCTCGGATATCTGAACTCAGTCCAGAATTCACTAGAGAGTCACCAAAAACCAGTGCCCAAGTTACTGCTCAGAAAAAAAGAATTCAAAACATTCAGTAGTAAACATTGTTTTGATGGGATATCCATGTCCTTCTCCATGAAGGATCAAGAGAAGCTGGCATTCATCAGTTCTGTAGTCAGGTCAGGAAAGGCTGGTGGATGGCCCCATTTTCACCACTAAAAAAACCATCTTTACCTTAAAAGCATTAAAACAACATACTGAGTCAGAACAAAGCCTGATCTGTATCTACTCAACTGTTTGCAACAGGGCATGCCTGTAAAGATAAAACAGGCAGGCACATAAACACTCAACATAAATGTGGGTGTAAAGACAAATTGGTAATTTGGGAACAGTGACTCTCCCATAACACCTCAATTCCAGCAGAATAGCCAGAAGTGCTTAATTCTCAAGGACCTGTGAAAGTCATGAAAGAAAACTGGATATAAGCCAACATCAGAAGCAAGAAAATCTTGTGATTTCAAACATCTTTTGAGCAGCACCACAAACAATAATTTTCAAAGGCATTCTGAATCACCACCTTCCACAAGCATCCATGAAAGGTCACCTACCTAGCCTAGAAATGCAGAAGAGACCCGTAAAAAAGGCATTAAACTGCTAACTGTAAGAATCAAGGAAATTGATTTAGACTTCCCACATTTCTGAGCAATCAAAACAAGACAGCTAAATAAAGACAGAAAGCAGTATTCTGATCACAATGCTATGAAGAAGCAAGCTTCCGTATTCATCCTGCTTTTGTCACTTTTGTATTTTTTTGTCTACATTCTGAGCCTGATAATACCTCATCTGGGCTGCACTTTAATATTCTTTGCAATATTTGTTTGCAGAGTTCACAGTGTAAAGATTTGAGACATATGTAGGACATATGCAGGAGATATCCTGGAACTCTCTCATGTTTACAACTCAAAGAGAGTTAAGAGATCTGAAAGTTGGTCTGGATTGTCCCCTAGTGGTCCCCACCTTTCTTGGGGAGCAGAACCCAGAATAGACTGTGTGAGTGCTGATTGTCATGTTCATCTCACAAACTGTGGTCGGTCCATAATAAGCGGTATGTTTGCCTCCTTCCCTACAGCATTTTCTGCTCAGCTTGCAGTTCGCAGCATTTCCCAAATTCTTCACTACAGACCCTTCCTGGCCATTTACTTCCAATGCTGCACATGTGATGATGCTTGTTCCTACACAAATGCATGATCTTTTATGTTATCATATAAGTTATAGCTACTCTTTTAGAGGTTTTCTCCAATCTGTCAGTCATTTACAGTTCTAGTTCTGTCCTCCTCCATTCTGGCAACTTTTTGTAGCTCGTTGCCATCCCTAAATTGCTTATGGAGTTTCCATTACATTACCCAGGTTATGTTAAAGAAAATATTGGCCAACACAAGATTCATTGCCATTTACCCCAATAACTTCACTTGATACATGCTTGTACGCACTAAGAAGCACAAGTAACTGATGCAGGTTATTTCACTGAAAACATTCAAGGAAAAAGACTGACTTTCCAGTAACTTGTCACAGATCTTTGATCACATTTGTCTTATTTTCTTCAGCTATGCAGCTTAGAGAAACAATACCATACCTAAAATCTGAAATGCTTTTTTTTTTTCAGTAACAAGTTAAAATTTGGAAACCAGATCCGCTACCAACTCTGCCCATGCACAATTTTAATTACCTCTTGTCCAAATCAAGTCATATGTTGTCACATGATGTTGTCAGTAGGCTTGCTTTCTGCATGTTTTTCTATGTTCAAACAACAGAGCACTATTCTGTAATTTAATTAGAAAGTCGACAGTTCCAGACATCCTAAGGCTCCTGCTGTACATAGTCAATCTCCTCCACGTTTGACCTCAGCAATTGGAGGGACTCCTATGTTTTTATTAAAAGCTCAGGAAAGTACTGTTTATGTCTCTCTTCTTCCAAAAGAAGTTTTTGCTCTAGTTCCTTCCTTTCTGTTTAAATCATCTCCCAGCTGCATGTGCAGCCCAGCCATTTTGTTCAAGGTAATACTTATTACCTACTGTTCTGCTCTTCTTTCTCACTTCTCTTTTTCTTTCCATATTCTATGCCTTCTCTGATGCCAATTTCAGCTGTTTTTCTAAGAAAGCTCATGTTCCTGACTGCAGACAGCAGCAGGCCACACATGCAGCAACACAGGAAGACCCAAGAGAAACTGTGGTATTAAGTGGCTTAATTAAATACAATGAACTAAAGGATTGTCTTGGAAACAATCTAGTTTAAGCTAAAAACCAAATCATTAGCGCAGCACCCCAGAATTTCACTAAACTTTCATTCCACCCAAAAATACTAAGGAAGGAAGTTCACCACAAACTCCAAGTCATGTTCTTTCCTTAAAAATATAATAAAAAATAAATATATATTTGCAAAACCTCCACTCAGTAGAAGGAAGGGAATTCCTTCTTATTCCAGACATAGAAAGCTCCTCCTAGAGAGGTAAACACTATTCAGTCTTAAAAGATAAGCTCCCTTTCCTAAGCAGTTGGAACAAGTTGTGCGGTAATAAAATAATGCAATAAAACAACACCATAATGCTAGAACATGGTGAGCATTAACCAGTACTTTACACATTGGGATGAGTTAGGGAACATACTTTTATCCTTGCCCATGGCAGGGGGGTTGGAACTAGATAATCCTTAAGGTCCCTTCCAACCCAAACCATTCTATGATTTTACACTTGACGCCTGTGCCTGCATATTCTGTAATCAAGTTCTCCAAAGATACAGCCTACATAGCTCTGACAGCTGTTTCCTGGCTGAATATGACTGAATCATATTCAGTTCTAAAATTTAGAAATTAATCAGTTAAATGTGATATAAGTGTGCTGAGAGTTGAACACAGCCTTCTGGAACAAGAAATTTTGTAGCTAAAGTTTTATACAATTACAGAGCAGAACAGTTAAGGAAAAATATATAGTGAAGTGTCTTGTGAAGTTACAATAATTATTGTTCTGTCTGATGGCATCTGGGGGATTACATTAAATTTCTCAGGTTGGTAAAAACAGGTTGTTGGTTTTAGAAAGAGACAAGATGGCAACAAGACAGTCTTTCCTCTTTGCTTACCCAATTCTCAGTCTAAAAGGTTATTAAGCCTTAGGATCATCCCCATTTACAAGTCCCATTCACAACAACTTTTTTTTTAGCACTGCTTTTAATAAAGTACAGGGATTCTTATGCCAGAGACCAACCAAACTACAGCAGTGTGAGTCTACCCATGGCCTTGTGGTAACTCCTAGCACCCAAAAAGTTAAGCATGTAGACAGAGAGGTTCTCCTGTACACAGCAGCATAACCATTCACAAGGTTACTACAATTTGACACCTCGTTACCCATGTGCTCTAAATTCTGATTACAACTAAACTGCAAAAAAACCCCTGCAAGATACTTCAAAGAAGAGCTTTACAAAAGCTAATAAAAATTTGAGGATTCAGGTGCTCAGGGTTTCTACTGGTGTGCTCTTAACACATGGGCATATGGGACATACATGGAAAGCAATGGATTAGAATCGACATGCCTGTAGCAGAAAGTAGATATGTGTGCCCATCCACTCATTCCACTCAGGTTTTTGCACTAATCTCATTAACAGTTTCCAAGCATAACCCAATACTACTCTAAAGAGCAAAACCAGCATCTGCCACAAGACATTGTCCCTCTTTCCTCATCCATGGGAAAATGGGTGGAGGTACTCTTACTTCACCCTGTGCCTAGCTTGCTACTGGAGTCAGATCAAAAGAGCACACCTTGCATTTGAATGGAATGCAAAGAGATCTGAGCTGGTTCACAGATCCTGTGAGGGCTTGTCCAACAGCCTTCAGCCAGCTATTAGCAAAGCTTTATCCTCTGCACACAGTTTTTCCTTGCTACAAGAAGCATCATGCATGCGTGTCAGACTGTCAAATAACGTGTCCTACCTCAAGCTACTGTGAACAGGAAAAACTCCCACTGTGACTTGATATTCATGAGGAAACAAGTACAGAAAGCTGAAAGTGATAGGTCAGCAATACAACTTTTTTTTTTTTAAAGAAGCTTTTCCCAACTTCAAATTATTTAACTTAATAAGGGCAAAATGGCAGCCAACTAACTAAATGGAGCCAGCCAAGACAATTTATCTGGCTCCCAGTATGGCTCTTGCACCCCTCTCTGATCAGAAAGCTGCATTTTCATATGTTTGTTTGATTCTGGTCTTATCTGGAAGCCCATGCAGCTAGGAACTGAAAAAGCTAAATTCCCATTTGGTTGGCTCTAAGTTCCTCTCCCTAAGGAGGGCATCCTTTAGCCAACAGAACTAAGCTGAGCACGTGTGAGTGGATACAGAAGAGTTTAAGGAACCGGATGCAAGAAAGCAACCAGGGCAAACACAGCTGGAGACACGAATCAGGACCACAAGCAGAGGTTTAAATGAGAGGAAAAAAAGAGAGACTAAGGGCGAGAAGGAGTTAAAATATGCCACACAAGAATGACTTGTAGGGCCACAAAGGGAAGGAGCAGATGAGAAAGATTAAAGAGAACTAGAACCAGGAACCAACACTACAGGACGGGCTGCAGGCCTAGCGATAAGGGACAGAAGCAGCAAAGTCACACCAAGCCGGCAGTGAGCCCAGAACTTTCTAGGACAGGCCAGCCGCACGAGCTCAGCAGGCACCAACGGCCCCTGCTCCCCCCGCCACAGCAGAGCCTTCCCGGGAAGGCCCCAGGCCCCTCGCCCGCAGGCTGCCGGCGCCTCAGGCCGCCCCCCACCGCCAAGCCCCACCACCGCTTACCTGCTGCCTCAGCGGCCGCAGCTCCCGCCCTCCCGGGCATGCCGCCGCGCCCCTGCCTCCCAAGCGGGCATCCGCCCGCGCTGCCGGCGCCGAGCCGTAGCCGAGGCGAGGCGGACCGGACCGGACCGGAGCGGGCCGGGCCGCACGCGCGCCCCCGCCCGCCAGCTATAGGCCGGGTCCAACCACGTGAGCGTGCGGTCCCCTCAAGCGAGGGGCGGCGGGATCCGCAGTGCCCTCGCGCGTCCCCTCCGCGGCGGGAAGCCAGCCGGAGGCGGGCCCTCCTGGCGCGCAGAGCGCGCGCCCCACGGCACCACCGCCAGCGGCCGCGCCGAGCTGCCGGCGGGCCCTGGGGGCCTGTCCGCGGCTGGCGGCCGCGCGGGGGGGGGGCAGCCCGCCCGAAGACAGGCAACGGCTGCCGTTGCCTCCTGCATCGCCCTGAGCAGGACCGCCGCCTAAGGCAACAAACCGCCCGAGGCCCGGCTCGACTTGTGAGGGTGTTGTACGACTGATGCAGTACTTCTGTTCTGGGGGTCCTCCACCATACTGGCGGGCGTGAAGAACCTTCTGGTGGGAGCCCCTCCAAAATCTGAAGGGAGCTGAGGAGCCGCATGTGGTGCTTGTGATAGGAGGGGACTGTCGTCTGGCTGAGGAGGAGGATGAAGTAGTTCCAGCCCTGAAGAACAAATGAAATTACCTAGGGAGAAACGTAAGGAACAAAGGGGCTGTGGGATTTGAAGAGACACAAAGACTGCCACAGAGGATGCCGAAGTGGTGGTGGCAGAAGCGAACAAGACGGGTATTAAGATGTGAAGGACGACAGGAGGATGGGGCAGGGAAGGATGAAGACAAGAGATTGCTCGAGAGACAGCAGGCAAAGATGGAAAGATCACTAGATTGGCCAGTAGTTCCCCTATGACTGGGTGAGTGTGATTAGCAAAAAGTAGATGTTCCTTAATAGATAAAAGGAGTCTATGCCCTTCATAGGCAATCTCATTCACCAGAAGGCCTGTAAATTGCCCAGAAACTCAACTGTAGCTTGTGGCTTCCTTTCACTGATAACTGCAAGTGAAGATGCTGTGAATTGGAGTTTAGTTGTGTCTGCTGTCAGGGCATAAGGAGAATTGTTTGAAACTCAGCCAAATACGGCCTGCTTTGGAGACAGCTGCCAATTCTCAAGCAAAGTTTGTTTTACACCTACGTTGCGATCATCTGCTGGAAATGAATTTTCAGTTGTGCTGTGCAGCAAGATCTGGAGTCAGCTCACCTGCTAACAATGGATTCTACGAACAAGCAGAGAGAAAATGCCCAGGGAGCTCTCCTGCTCTGGAGCCAAGCTCTAGGACTACAGCCTCAAAATGGTGGGGCCCAGATGCTAATGCTAGGGAGGCTGTGATGTCAGAGATGTAAATTCACTTTCTATAGCTGCTAAGTAAATAAAACTGCAGTGAACAGGTTAACTTGGGGGAGGGAGAGGAGGTGCAAAATAGGGGGAACTGATAGGTGCTGATGCTTTATCAGCACCTATACGTGCTCCTGGCAAGTTAGAAGCCATTGCCCAGAGTACCATTCAATGGTACAGTGTATCCATACATAGGGGATCACACTGTATGCTTTTTATTAAAGCCAAGTTCATGGACTTTTATGATAGCATCTTTTTTGTTGTGGTGAACAAGGCAAACACCAGGTTACAGAGAAAACGTAGAAAATTTGATCTGCATAAACACTAAATATTTTTTTAAAAATTTTAACAGGGCCGCATGTATAAATCATGATCTGACTCATTAGTTTGGAACACTTGGGCCTAGGATGGTTGTCTCTCAATTAGATGGACAGTAATTAAGCTCAAAGACCTTGTCTTTGTTCCATGTTTCTGAAGAACAATGAATACTTGGGCCACCATACAAACAAAAGCTCAAATCCTTACTCAGACTTCTATGCGTGTTTTCCACATTGGGAACCAGATCAATATTTTTTTATTTTTTTAACCAAACCTCTGAAATTCTGAAGTGTCTTATTAAGTTTTGGAGTCTACTGGCAGGCCTGTACTACCTTTCTAGTCTTCAGGTTTTATTACAGATACTTTATAGAAAGGCTGTCAAATGCTGCTTGTTCCATTTCCACAAAAGCAATCTTTTTAGGGTGTCACACTATACTTGGGGAGGGGACAGAACTGGAGCAAGAGCAATACAGTGGGAGCAGACTCCAAAGAGCAGCTCAACTCTTTGGACATTAGCTCTATTTGAGACTAGGTTTTCTTTTAAACTCCCCAAAATATCCCACATTTCTGTGGCTGATCCATGTACAAAGACAAAACACTTGCAATCAATCAGCAATCTTTAGATCATTTCTTCCTAATTCCTTACATTACCCATAAGCAAAATTTACACCTGGAAATTCACACCTACTCCCCCACAGTAGGCTGTTGGGGAAATCAATAATTGTTCTACCAACCTGATGCTGATAAATCCCACTAATTCTCAATTCTGTCCACTGCTGCTCCTGAGTAAGCATCCTACTATTCTGACCTTTACCTACTCTGGAAGAAACAGCTCAAGTGCCCTCTAGTGTGGTTTCAGAATATCTAGTCCATGCTTTTCCCACTTTTGTGGGACTAAATGAGAGGTTTTGTATTTGGTTTGAAACGCCTTTATAGGTCCATAGAATTTTATGACATAAGCCACTGTGAAAAACACTTTGACTGAAAAATTGGTGGTGATTGTGATTTTTTTGTAAAATTGCTGAATGATAGTTACGGCTAGTTTCACAGGCATATTACCTGTTTTATCCTCAAAATGCAAAATAGCAAAATTTACTAAGCATCTGAATTTTTCATGACCATTATGTCTGCTTATGAAGTGATGCTGTTGTTGGGGTCTTTTTCTCGATATAGATGGGTTTAGAGCGTCACCATTCTGGAAGAAAAAATTACGGTCCTTCCACTTACTTTTTCACTTTCTTGTATTTCCAAACTTTTAATATATATTTATCAAAGTAAATTCTGTTTTTCTTTCTACTACATTTTTAGTAGCTTTTTGGCCACAATAAAAATTTTCTGAATTGCTCAATTGATTCTTACTTTTCTATTTGAATTACTTTCCTATCTGATTCAACCCTAAGAAATTTGGGCCTTTTAAAGCTAGTCACAGTCTGAATAATGAACATGCTTAGATCATCTCAGAGCATATGTTTCTGGAAGCTTTCCTGGCTGTGGTGCACAGTCTTTGAAATAAGCTTCCTGTTTAAGCTAATACACTTATTTAGCTTCAGTAGTGTGCACACCATGAAAGCTAATAGACTCAGGCACCAGACGGGTTTGTTTTTTCCAAACTGAAGGTAGAAATGGGAAAGGTGTAGGCTGTGGACTAGTATCATTGTTTCAGACATCTTGCAGAGTAGTGAAATTCTCAGGACTGACTTGAAAGAAATGCCAGATATACAAATATATGTTCCGGTCATACCAATGGTCCATCTACTTTTATTGGTAGCTGCCAGTAAATGCTTAAGGAAACAGCCTGAGAATGTAAGTGTAAGAATAGGGGGAGTTCTTACTAGTATTAGCCTTCTGGAATTCAGTAATGTTTGTTTTAAGAAGAAGAACAGGAAAACAAAATATAGAGTGAGAATAATGGAAATAAAGGACAGCCAAAACTATCCAGCTGTGGAATGATTTCAAAGGAACAGTCCTGTCATTTGGCTCATCTTTACACGAAGAAATTTAAACACTAGAACTCGGTCTCTCAAATTCTCCTCTACAGTTCACAGATGGTAATGAAACTCCAATACCTTTTCCCCCATTTTTCCTAACCATTTCATCCTATTCTATTCTTAATGGCCTTTTCTATTACTTCTAAGACCTGGGAAAATGTAGAAGTCTATTTAAAACACTGGCAACTTTCCAATCAGCAGTAGCAGCTGTGGCTAGGATCAGCAGCTCTCTGACAGAAATTTTCTCTTGTTGTACACATACAGTATCAAAGTATGATTGCATCGATACATTTCCTTCAAATTCTCTGTTTCATGTCTTTTTTATCCTTGGCTTTATATGCCTTCTTTCCCCCGAACTTCTGCATATGCTCCGTTTTCATATTGTATATGTGTCTGTGTGCCAGTATGACCTTTGCAGTAATATTTTCCCCTCACATCATTGTGTGTCTCTTTATGCCTTTATGCACACATTTTTGCCCACCCTGTAGTCTCTATGAGTTCAGAAATAAGTGAATCCCCACACCATCGGAATTTTAACCATCTTTAAAAGTCAGC
Organism: Aquila chrysaetos chrysaetos; assembly: GCF_900496995.4. Taxonomy (NCBI): domain Eukaryota; kingdom Metazoa; phylum Chordata; class Aves; order Accipitriformes; family Accipitridae; genus Aquila; species Aquila chrysaetos. Next base: position 128,205 of record NC_044027.1, read on the forward strand.
TAGTAACTAATCCTGAATAAAATAATTTAGATACAAATCCTCTTTGTAAAATGTGTGTTCTGATAACTGGGAGTCTTTTGAGGAACAGCCCAGCTATCCCACAGCTGTTGGTGGGATACCAACATTACTGTTGAATAAGTTTTCAACTTTAATTAAACAGGCTGGATTTTTTCCCTTGAGTGTTTGGGCCTTCTTAAAACATTTGCTTCATCAAAATTTCCCTTTTTTAAAAATTCTGAGCAAGTCAGGTGTGAGACTATAGTTCCCCTTTTGTTTTCTAGCTTCATGACTGTGAATAGAAGTTCCCACAACATGCCTTGTTCTTGTCATTTTTTTAACTATTCAACTCTTTTTTTTTTTCTTGTCTTCAGTGGTAAGTCCTTGCATCAATCTGTTTATATGACTGTTATGTATAATGGCTTTCTCTTCATTCTTCCGACATGCCTGAAATTGGTGTGAATGTGAAATTTTCAAGCCAGAAGCAGAAAAGCAGTGCTCAGGGAGGCATGTGAATGGAAGAGCAAATCGGATTCTGTCATGATTGGAGTAAGGATCCATTTGAAATAGGACCAACCTGGTAAAGTATGTCCTAGTACCGCTGTGATTTTCCTTTTTCACACTACAAATACTTTAAATTAACAGTCCCCAATGAGTACTTCTTGCAGGGGTTAGTAGGAATTGGGGAAGGGGAGGAGGGTTGTAAAACTCAGTAAAGTTTTGTATACTTAAACATACAATAAATAGTGATTATAGACATGAGCAAATTTGACTTAGGATGAAAAAGGAAATTTTATTCTTAGTGGCAAGTTCTCGAGAAAAACATCAGTCACTATTAGCACCTGACTTCAGTCTTAAAATCAAAAGTACTTGACTTTTCTACCCAGATACATGAACAGTTGAACGCCTTTATGAGTTGCCAAATACATCTGAATTTGTATGAGTATGTTTGCTCTGGAAGGACATTTTGTACATCTCTAACATGCTAGCAGTTGTTACAGATGCAACAACTTTGTATAAATAGGACAAGAACAGCTTTGGATACATAATTTTTAAGAGTTCCTCCTCTTCTCAGTTCACCTGCTTCCTAGTAAATTTCCATGGAAGACGCATGCAAAACTCAGCACCATTTCATTTTATTTGAGAAGCAAGCATCTACATGACAGAATGAAGCTCATATTGGGCCTTTCCCTTCTATTTTGTCCTTGCAAAGGAGTAACTCGGGGTGAAATTCAGAAAACCTATTTAGATTCCTCAGGGAGTAACAGATTCTCTTCTTCAGCAACAGCTCATCCTGCAGGGATACTTACATTTAATTGGTGCTTAAACTCTGGACCACAAAGGTCCCACAACATTTATAGTGCATGTAAAGAAGTTGCCCAGTCAGAGGAGTAGCATCTTATCTCTGCTTACACCCCCAGAAGACCTACCAAGTAGGCACACCCTGAAGACGCCTTATATGTGTAAAAAACTACTGAAGTCAACGTGCAGCCCAGCAGAGAAATTTACTCTGTGAGTGAGGAAGAGGAGAAAGGCACTCCTGTTGCCAGTCTTTCACATGGCTAACTTGAGTCACACTATTGGAAGTGGAGCCATTTACCATAATCTGTAGAACAGACTAAATAGCAGAGAAATCGTCCAAAAAATCAATAAAATCATTTACCATAAACTTGTTGGATTGAAGATTCCTTGCAAGAGAAACCAAGACTTCTTTTAGATAACTGAACTCTGTGTCCAAATATTCTTCTGATACAATACAGGCAGAGTTTTTCTGTGCCAAGAGAAAAATCACATTTCGTAGTAAGGGTATAGCAAGCAGCTTGGTGGTCCCCCAGATATAACACTAACCAAATACTACTAGTGGTGTAGCTTTTTAACTCCAAAATATTGTTTCTCTGTTTGTTTTAAAAGCTATCTTTCTTGATTGAAAGCCATCAAGCACTCAGTGAAATAGAAAAAAAAAAAAAAGGACTTACTAGACTTTTTCAGTTCCCTTGTTTTCTTCTATTTAACCACAAAAAGAACAAATTTACATTCTTTAGGACAATAAACAATACATGTTTAGATATCCACCTTTCTTGGTTTTTAGTGAGCGTTTCTCTGTGATCCTGAGCACCTGTTACAGTTCATGCATTATCTTCTGCTGCTGTCATGTAGTGAACTCAAAAAAATGTCTAAATCTCCATCAATTCCTAGCTTAAAGTAGTTCCGTGGAAGCAGACACTTCCCTTTAAGGAAGACCTCTGATGTCTGCTGGGCTACCCCATCCACCATCATACTGAGATGCAAGCCCTGCAAGTGCTACTCAATCCCTGCTGCCTATGGTCTTCACTTTCTGTTGCTGGAATGATTATGCCAGCTAGAGGGAGATCCAAACAGAGGCCAGAATCTGTTGGTGGGAGCATGCCAGGCAATACATTGCTCATTCATTCCCCAGGAGCTCACCCAACTTACAGGACTCACTGGTGGAACTGTTATTTCTCATCATGTTTGTCGTGGTTTAACCCCAGCCAGCAACTAAGCACCACGCAGCCGCTCGCTCACTCACTCTCCCCCCACCCAGTGGGATGGGGGAGAAAATCGGGAAAAGAAGAAAAACTCATGGGTTGAGATAAGAACGGTTTAATAGAACAGAAAAGAAGAAACTAATAATGATAATGATAACACTAATAAAATGACAACAGTAATAATAAAAGGATTGGAATATATAAACGATGCACAGTGCAATTGCTCACCACCCGCTGATCCAACACCCAGTTAGTCCCCAAGCAGCTATCCCCCGCCCCCACTCCCCCCAGTTTATATACTAGATGTGACTTCACATGGTATGGAATACCCTGTTGGCCAGTTTGGGTCAGCTGCCCTGGCTGTGTCCTGTGCCAACTTCTTGTACCCCTCCAGCTTTCTCGCTGGCTGGGCTTGAGAAGCTGAAAAATCCTTGACTTTAGACTAAATGCTACTTAGCAACAACTGAAAACATCAGTGTTATCAACATTCTTCTCATACTGAACTCAAAACATAGTACTGTACCAGCTACTAGGAAGACAATTAACTCTATCCCAGCTGAAACCAGGGCAATGTTACAAATCACCACTGTCTTTTATGTCAGTAAAGTGAAATGCAGAAAATATGCGGCACGTTTCACCACTCAGTTCTCTTATTTCACATTCCAGTCTTGACGCATTTTTGAAGGACCACAGAAATGTGTAGTTTAAAACCTGTCTAGTAAACTTCCTTGATCCTGAGGCATACGCTTTGAATTTGAGTAACTTTCTTTTTTCCGTTGCCCTTTGGAACAGTTTCCTTTTCCTACTTGGCTCAAAACAATTTTCAAATCAAGACAGCAGCAACAGCACGTTCCATCCTGTGATGCAGATTGTGAGTCAGGGCCTTTGGGACCTCTGTGCTGACTGGATGAAATTACATGTGCCCCCAGGCAATTGCACCAGGGGTATTCCCGGAATGGCTGGCATTGCTTGCAGTACCACACAGGACCCTGAATGTCTGCTGTTGAGACACAGTACAGGAACCCTGTTACTTTCCAGGTAAAGAGCAGAACTGCACACCCTTCCCTAGACCATGGCAATACAGCACAGAGATTAGCAGAGCTTTTCATAGGCTTTCTCAAATAAACAGTCCCAGACCACTATGAAATAAGTCACTCTCACATCCTTTTTTATGTATTAGATTTTAATGCCCTAAAGAGAAGAACAGATTTACATGGGAGTAAACCACAAGGCTGAGCTAGGACAAGTACTCAAGAAGTTCTGGGATCACTCCAGTAGCCCAGTCTGCAGAAAATCTCCACTTTCATGCTGCGCTTCACACTGCCTGTGATACGTGCCTCATAGACCTGTGAAAGTATCCTGAGCCCAGAATAAATGAACATACAAAAACCAGAAGCTCTGGAAAAACAGCCTTTTCATGTGTCACTGGGCATTAAGACCAGGGAGCACTGGCAGTACCTCAAGGCATTCAGTCTGTAAGAATTAGGGTTATAATGTCAGTCCTTCACACTGAGAAGTCTGTAAATACAGGAGAAAAGTACACGTGCAAGTATGCATCCATTTCTTGTCCAAGAAAAATTCACAGTCTGTAAAAGACAGTGTTGAATCCTGTACTATCCTTCCCTACTATACTCTTTTATTTGTACTTATGTCATATTCTCCACCATGGCCAGTATAACATATTTGAAGAATAAAATGAATTTTTAAGGCTTGATGCTTGGGCCATATTCTTTGCATTGCCTGAATATTACTTGACTTTGACACTGTGAGAATGCGTTTTAGGATATTATAGTTTTGGACTATTAAGATTTTACTTTATAATGAGATGTACAGGTAAGGATTTATCTTTGTGCTTTTCCCAGCAGTGCGTACAACAAGGTTACTAGTTTCTACCTTGTGGCATTTTTAGTTTCAAAGTGAAAAGCAGCACACTGTTTCATTTTGGAGGACTAGGGTTCAAGTTGAACAGGGCATTCTTATTAGTGGTGGAGGGAATGCTAAGGCACAATTATTTTTTAACATGCCATGTATAAGTGAACATACTACAGAACAAAATAAAACATGCATTTGGATCCTCTCCTTTTTAGTCAAGGAAAGGTGTTCACTACTTCAGATCAGCATGTTCTCCATTGCAAAGCAGCATGGTGAGGATGAAGATGGCTCCTCTTAGAGTAATTATCGTGAAGAAATCTGCCTCAGCTCCAGAACAGTTTCAGTTCTGATGTGAAAGAGCACGCAGTAAGTCTCGAAAGAGAATGTGGAGAGGAAGTCTAAGGATCACATACGAAAAAGGGAGTAAAAGAGCAGGTAGGCAGTGCCAGAATATGTTGTACTTCAGGGAGAGCATCTCACCTCTTTAAATCGAGGCCCATTAAAGAGTCATACTACAGATGCCCTTTTCAAAACACTTTTTTACTTTGTGTTTAAAGGTTGTGTTGTAGTATGACATATGTCCTGGAAATTGTCAGTTTATAAGGACAGAAAAGCCATGTGAAGAAACAGTATCTCACACTCTATTATTACTGGCATGGTTTTTAAGCTATATAAGGGGTTTGTGTTTTAAAACATGGTAGAAAAGAAATGTATATTTGCACAAGCAAATGCCATTCACTTCTGTGGTCTAAGCACTCATATTCAGTTGTTGGTCACACTGTAATCCACAGTGGAGACTCTTAGGCCTAGGCCAAATAAGTTTACCTCTGTACAGGTGTTCCAGACCCCCTATGACTCATCATAGAACTAGTTCCATACCTCATTTTCCATGCTGACCCAACTAGATAGATTAGCTCAAAACGATCTTAGCCATCATACATAGCAGAAGCATTCCTTCTAATTAAGCTTTGAGAAACAGTTTTGATAACCTGTTTTTCTTTAGTATTTTTCACAGTTTAACAGATCATGTTACTACCCTCTAGCCCAGGTTTCCTGGGAAACAAAGCATCTCCTTCCTCCTCTAATCCTTCCAGGGAAATGAAGCCAAATTAAAACATTTCATGGGCTTTCACTACATGTTATCATAGATAGTTCATGGACCTATCAACGTCAACTGCCCAGAATGTGCTACTGCTTAATGGGCAGCAGAAACAACTAAACTTGCTTTTTGTAACAGTCACTTCTTGTCCAGGGGCAACATTAACCAGGGACAAAGCTTCCTTTCTGGGCAGTGCTTTGTTTCATCCCAAGTCAAGGAAAGACTCCATTTCTGAGAACTGGATGTTGCTATGGCAAAAATATGTGAAAGGGGCCCTTCACAAACATGCAAGCCAACTCCAGCTTCTATAATATATGTTTGTCTCCTTTGATTTTCTGGAGGGGAACACATTCTTTTAAGTTAATGACAGCAGATAGTTCAGCTATGATATGGAACCTTATTCCTGTTCTTCCTTTGGCTAGGGAAAATTTAGTGGGAATGTTCCTTTGGAACACATGTAATCATGCCTAGGAGGCTGTGTATGCTGTGACTGTTTACATAAGCCTGCAAACTATGTCATCATCAGTCTTTCTGCAGACATGCCCTGTTCACTGAACTCACATACAGGATGGTCATTTGTATAAATATTAAGGACAACTCATCTGCACCTTGCAGAGGAACTTACCTTAGTGGGAAGAGTTGCTGAATCAAAGTGGAAGTGTGCAACTCACATAGTTGGAAATCTACCTAAGTAGAGAGAAATCAGGCTCGAAGAGCAGAAGGAATCTGCAGAGAGCACATTAACTGGTAATTGGACGAATACCTCTCATTTGTTTAGCGGAGAGCTGGGAGGGGACTCAAAAAGCCAAACTGGGACTGAGAGCTGCTTACTGGGAGAGAATAGAAAAGAAAATGAGGTATTCTTCTATCCCCATTCCCATTCTGGCCATTAAGAGGAGATGCTAGAAATAATATCTGGACCATACTTGCTGTAGAAATTAAGTAGTTTACAGGATTCTGTGATTTTACAGACTTGCAATGCTTTTTCTGAAAAGCAGCTTTCAGAGATAGGCCAGGATTTGAAGCACAGCAAATTCTGGACCCTTCTGTTAAAGAGAAAACCAGGCCAGTACAGTTGTCAGGGGATCCAACCATAGTTCTCAACAGCCTCGTCTAAGCTTTGCAGACTGATCTGTCATGCAAGTTCCTGATGCAAAGCAAGTAAATATATTTTAAAAAATTAAAAAGTGTGGAAGGAAATAAAAGAGCAGAATATTTGCTCAGACAGTTGGAGAAGCACAGTCCCTTCTAACCTCCCCTGTAGTCCAGGGAGCAATTCCTGAGCTGCGTTCCGAGATGGAGGCAGTGTTGCCAGGCCTAGCATTCCGGCTGTTACTCAGTGCAAGTGGAAACAGCAATGCAGATGCCAATGGTATGATGCAAGTTTCATTCTCCCTGTCAGAATGGGAGTCCATTATGGTTTCTGGGCTGTTTGCTTGGAATTTAAAGTCAGTTGTAGTTCCATGTGAATTATATGTTTAAGCCAGGAAATAAGATTTATTTTTTTTAAGGGAGCTCCTCCTCATTCCCTGGCCTATGCTTCTCTGAAGGACTCTTTTGAACCTTGAACAGGAAATTTTATCTTAGCATGCATAGAAGGAGCTGAGAAACAGGACAAGGGGTAATGGCTTTAAACTGAAAGAGGGTAGATTTAGATTAGCTATAAGGAAGAAATTCTTCACTGTGACAGTGGTGAGGCACTGGAACAGGTTGCCCCATCCCTGGAAGTGTTCAAGACCAGGTTGGATGGGGCTTTGAGCAACCTGGTCTAGTGGAAGGTGTCCCTGCCCATGGCGGGGGCGGGTTGGAATGAGATGATCTTTAAGGTCCCTTCCAACCCAAACCATTCTCTGATTCTATGCTATGATTCCATGAAACCTGAACAATCCTCTGCAGAGCTAAGAAGTATGCATATGAAAGTTTTGCTGTTCATAAAGCATAAACATATGAAAGTTTACTTTCATAAAGCATAAAACTGGAATAATTGTGGGTGCATGCTTGTAAAACACTTAGGAAACAGTTGAACACCAGAAAGAAATAACAATATTGTGCCCTCCTAATCTCTCAAAGGTCAATGGGTTAGCAGAGAACAATTTGGAAGACAATGAAAAATAGAGGAAGAGTAGGTCAGACCTGGAAGGAGAATAGTAAAATTCAGGCCTGTAGGGATACATTTTATCTGTTTTAATTCTGAAGTCAGTTTAGGGATGATCTTTATGGGATTAAAAACTCAAGCTTTCTTCTAGTAATTGAAATTAAACAGCACTTGCTCAAGAAAGGACAGTTTCTTATCCATCTGTCATTGCAAATAAAAGTAATACCATGTTTAGCAGTGTCTAAATATTTAGTGCTACAGTTGGATAGCACTTCTTTCAAAAGCTTCCCAGCATGCTCTGCAATGAGAAAATAACCAAAACCACATGGTCTTTGCTCCAGGATCTGCAAAATTGTAAATCTAACTGCAAAGATATTTCCAGGTTAGAAAGCCGTTACAAATATCCATATGCTTATTTCATCTAAGATATACTATGTAAGAACCTATGGAGGAAAGGACACGTTGATAATAGAAGGCTCTTTAATATATAAAGCAATAGAAACCATGCATTTTGAAGCTAGGTGTGTTCAAGATGGAAATAAAATATCAGCCTTCACAGCCAGTACGACTAACCAGTGCAGCTCATGAAATAATGTTGAGAATTGCCTACCAACTGAATGTTTACTTCACAATTTGATAATCCAATTGACAAAAATACTATGAGTCCCTTCTTTCATTAAGTATATTGATTTGTTCCATAATGGCCTTTGAAATGAAAATATTAATCGCCTTTGTAGTTTTCCTCAAAAATCTCTTAATGGATAGAAAAACCTGGAAATCACAAACATTATTGTAATAAATGTCAGGGTTGCATAGCCACTGATTGATTACCAGAGACAGGCAGAGAACACAAAGTGGAATAAGAGAGGTTGGTACTTTCAGAGCAATAAACACACTGGATTTGAGGTAGAAATCTACCTGTCCGGAGTGAGGCAGCTGCCCAGGTCCATTGTTACAGTATTAACACTTACCACAAGAACACCAGGAGGGAAAAGTGTTTCAGGCCAGGCACCCTCTTCCTCTCTTTCGCCAGGCAGCCTGACTTCTTGCCTCCCTTTTCCTTCCCCGCTTCCCGCCCGCCGCGGATCCTGTCACACAGCACCGCTCGGGCGGGTCGGCGGGCGCCAGCAGAGGGCGCTGCTGCACGCAAAATCCCGCGCACAGGCTGGGGCGGGAAATCTGCGCGAGCCGGCCCAGCCAGCGAAACCGGTGGCGGGCTGAGGATGGGCCGAAGGGAGGCACGTGGCCGCGCTGGGTCCTGAACAGGGATTTCTGCTTTGTTGTTGGCATCAGCTCTGAAGAGAAAGCTGCAGAAAGACTGTTGGTTTCTGTCCTACATTTTGCCCTGGCTATCTAGTGACTGGGGAGCAGACACTGTGCTGCATCCGAGGCTCAGATCCCCGGAGGACTGAGGGGTCTGAGACTTGAGCTGGCAGCAGCACAGAAAGCAGAAGAGCTTTAGTCCTGTAACCTGGACTTTCATAGTTCTCTCAGAGATCTTTTGGGGTCCTATAACATCGCTGGCTGTTAGCAAAGCTCTTGGTTATTTGACCTTACCATGCATGACTATTCATAGGGGCACTGCAGGAGGAAGCTGTGAAGTGCTTCCTCGAGAAGCTAAGAACTATGTGGTGAAAAGTAGTATGCTGGAATTCAGGTGGGTACTGACCTTGTATCCAGCTGACAGGGTCAGCATGGAAGGCCAGGGAAAAAGGGCAAGATACAGACCCTCCACACTCCCTGCCACTAACTCTCTGAATAATTTATCTCGTCTTCATTTGCACCTTCTGTAGAGTGATTGTGCAATCACTTGATTAAATCTGCTCTCCTGCCTACATCAGTTTTCTGTGGTGATTAAGGTAGCACCCATTGAATCTAGTCAGAAAACAGCTCTCGCCTCCAAAGTAAAGGGGTCCTGTCCCCACAGCTCCTCCTCATGTATTCACTCAGATTCTCCCTTTGCCCTCCTGAATCTGTTTTACTCATGAGCTCACAATGAGCCCCAGTTAAAAAAAAAAAAAAGTACTTTTCTGAAAGAACACATTTAATTTTAATCCTGGTTAGCTCTAACCAAAACAAAGGCACCGAGAAGAACCAAGATCTTCCTTCCTCTTGCCTGCATGCACATATAGTAACTATCCCTGCCATGACGAGCACACACGCTGAGTAGGTGGGACAAACCAGGGCTCACAGGTTAAGTCAGCTGCCCTGGATCATGCAGGGAGATATATGGCAGAGCTCACGTTAGATAATGTGACCCTCCCATGATCCAGTTCATTGTCCACCCAGTAAAGCTGTGGATACTAATTTAGGCAGATATGCCTTCTGCCTTCCACTGTTGCTTACTCATCTGTCTCCTAGATTAAAAGGTTTTGTCGATGGCTAAATTAAAACCCAATCGTAAATTTCATTTGTTGCCCTTGGAACCTGGATTGCAATTTGCAATGATAGACATTTGCAAATCTTGTTTATTCAAATCCAGGGTTTTGTTTTTAAATTGGAAAAAAAAAAAAAAAAACCAAAACAAAACCAGGGAATTTTCTTCATGCCTCCCCGTTATTGAAAACTGTCTGTAACTCCTAGGAACAGACTTTGCTAGATCCAGATATTGAGGAGTCTAAAAATCTTGCCCAGAGCTCTGTGAGAAATTGTGGACCTCTAAAGGACAGGTTTTAAAAGATGACCTTTTGATCTGCTTTGAGGAAGAAGAGACATTCTGTGCTACAGAACCTCTACAAGAACTTGGGCTTGAGAGGCTTAGTGAGGGGAGTGGGACCAAGACTGCAGTTCACAGGCTAACATTTCATGCATGGACTGTTTGCTGGCCCCCTTGGCATAGCCCTGGGAAAACATTTTAGAGAAAGAACAATGCAGAAGCAGCTAAATCACCACTTCTGAAATGCTTTTGAGAAAAAATAATCACAAAAAGGATTGAATCAAGTCCACATCAAGTGATCTCACACTTCCTGAATACAGCCAAAAGAGCTAGACAACAAGAGAATATGCTCTTGTCACCATGAATGACTTCCTTCCGGAAGCAATGGAATATTAACATAAATGTATCAGCAACAAGAAATGACCAGAGGAGCCCAGCCACGTAGAGTAGAATATCAAGCTCATGCCACTATTCACACCACCATCTGAAACTGCTAGCTGGAAAGAGCAAAACCTTCCTGATAAATTTAGCATCAGTTCAACTGGATTTCATTCACTGCAAGAATTATGTAGCAAGGAGACCTGCTACTTATGAAGGCTGAATGCTCCATTGATAAACTTTTAGAGAAAATTAGCATGAAAATTACTAGAGAAGTAGAGAAGCCTGATAAAAGATTTTTTTCAAAAACTATCTATTTTGCTGCCATAAGCCAATGCAGAACTGCTCCCGCTTTTAGATTTTTTTTTTATTGCTTCAAATGTATCGGGGATAATGAAGTCTTTTCCTACTGTTTGATACAACTCATTGTCATTAAGTTATTTTGTCTATTCAAATGGATTCATGTTTTCTTTTTTTTAGAAGGAATACATTGAACCTGGTAGGTCAATACCATTTAGCACAGCATCACTCTGAAGCAAAAAAAAAAAAAAATTGCAGGGTTTTGCTTTGTGTCATAAGGTAGGTTGAATGTTTTTTTAAAAAAAAAACTAATAAAGTGTATTTCATTGCAAATGGAACAATAGATTCTTAGTAAAACTCTGCCGTTGCAATTCAAATAAACTATTTGAGATTATTTTCCCAAAATGCTGCTAGGCTTTAAAGTAGCTGAAAGTAAACAGCAAAGTGAGTGAAAACAGAAACCATCTCCAACATCCTTCAGTATTACTGGATCATTGGATGAGTGTAAATGCATTCGAAATAACAAGACCCAAGGATCTTTTCCTATGCCTTTTTGCATGGTTTCCATCCACAACTTGGGAAAATTTTATTCTAAACGTGAAAACAATCTGGATAGGTAAAACTGTACAGTTACTTTAATACAGCACAAAACGGGAAATAGCTACTTTATTTGTTAAACATTGAGAGGAAATGTTTAACATAGAAAAACAACTTCTCAAGAGAGTCCACCTTACCTTGTACTCCCTTGTCAAAGCCCCACAGGCGGCTTCCAACTCAGACCTTCTGAAGACTGAAAGAAAACAGCAGCTGAAAAAATTTGTAAGAGGAGAAGGATCTAAGATTTTGATGACAGAGTCAGCGTTTTTGGTCAACTCTTGAGAACAAAAGTGGAAGTATTAGTGATTGGAAAATGAACTTTAGGGGCCCCTAGTTTATGAGTGTGAGAGAAAACAGTTTTAAGGAGAATGGCCCTCGTCCTGCTGTCCTCAGACTTCACACATCCAATTCTCGATCGTGCTTGTAATTTTGTGGGCATGCATTCTAGTATCTGCAAAATTCCGGTGCCTAACCTCAAGTCTTGGCCTGAGACACGTCCCACGCCCCGAAGGCCGAGAAGGATTTTACCGAGCCCAGGCGGAGAAAAGGGTGACAGGGCCCGCCGCGGGCCGCCGGCGGCAGCCGGACGGTCGAGCAGAGCCGCCGCTGCCGTCCGCAGTCCGCACGGCGGAGCCGCGGGCCGCGCCCCCTCTGCTCCTGCAGCAGCCCCAGCCCCGCCCGCCTAGGACGGCCAGACCCCGCCGGAGGGCGGCTGCCGGCGCCCGACTGCCCCGCGCCGCGCCGCGCCGCCGCCGGGAAACGCCGCCGTGCGGGCAGCGGCCAGCGGGCCCGGCCCCTCAGGGCAGGGCAGGGCGGTGCGGGGGTTGGGGGGCGGCTTCGCGGCCCCGGGCATCGCTCTGGGCACAAAGCCCGCCCCGCGCATCGCTCTGGGCACAAAGCCCGCCCCGCGCCGCTCCCCGGGCGCCGTCCCCGCCGCAGAGCTGCCCCGCGCCCGCCGCCGCGCCGCCTCCCGAGTCGGGTCCAGGTCGGCGGGACCGCTCGGGCAGCGCCGCCCTGGCCCCGGCCCCGGCCCGCCCCTCGCCGCGCCCAACCCTGCACCTGCCTCCCAGCGCCGCCCCGCTCCCCTCCCCGCGCGGAGCCGCCGGCGAGTCGGGCCGAGCCGCCTGGGGAGCTGCTGCCGGAGCCGGCGCCCGCCATGGGCACCGTGCGCGGGGGGATGCGCTGCATCAAGATCCTGCTGTTCATCTTCAACCTGACCTTCTGGGTGAGCGCCGGGCCGGGCCGAGCGGAGCGGAGCGGAGCGGGGCCGGGCCGAGCCGCGCCGCGCCGCCTGCGGCACCTGCCGCGGGCGCTCCCGGGTCGCGGCCGCGGCCGGTCCCGCGCGGAGGCGGCCGGCCGGGCCCGGCCCCGGTGGCGGCGCTGGGCCCCGGCGGAGCGCGCGGGCAGCGGCCAGTGGGGGTGCCGGGCGCTGCCTCCGCCGGGGCGGCGCCGGGGCGCAGCAGCGGGCGCCGGGGCTGCGCCGCGCCAGGGGCGAGCTTTGAGGAGGTGCGCGGGTCCCTCGGAGGAGGGCTGCAGGCTGGGCTACCTGAGCTCGGGTTGCGAGAGTGCGCTCGACTTTTATTCGACTTTCTATAAAGATACAGCTCTTCCTGGGGAAATACGTACTTGATGATATTGCCGAAAGAAGACAACATCTGTCTTAACTGGTAATTTAAAGTAGTGACCATTTCCCCAGCAAGCATAAAATTTCAAACGACAGGAGGCTGTGAGACGTTCTCCCAGCATCCCATGCAGCGTATTGCAGCGGAACATTTCTTCACAGCATCACGATGCTTTCTAATAATGTCATTTCAAATAGTGAGCCAACAGCTGCTACTTTACAAGTTCATCCTAAGAGAAAGTCCTTGTATCCTATTGCACTTACTTTGCTGAAAGCTACCCTAATGTGGCAAGGAACAGTGTCCACTGCAGAACCCTCAAGAGATTTAGAGAATGCTTTACCCATTCTCCCCTCATTGCACCTTTTTAATAGTCTCACAGTTCCATAGCACAACTGAGTTCAAGCTTGCTTTTTTCTTTCATTTTCCCTCATGCTGTGTTCCCCTTTCCAGTAGCTTTGCCGTTTTTCACACTGGAAAACAATCAGCAATGTTATCTTCTTAAATGTCTTTTTCTTTCTTTCTGATTCACTGTTTTTTAAAAAGTCACAAAATAATCCTGTTCAGCCTCTCTGGAGGAAGCAGTTTTGGGCTTTTGTCTCCTTTATGCTTGGAACACAGTTAAACCAAATGCTTTTCCCTCTTGGTGACAGCACTGCAAGCTCCGGGTACACGGTGCTGCTGTGCTCAAGCTGTAGGGGCAGAGTGATGTTGCCCAGCTGCAGCTGCAAGTCAGTAGAAGGACAAAGCTTTGTGTTATGTTGTTTCACAAAAGTGACAATTGCTGTGTTTTGTTATCTGCCTTTTCACTGAGATGGAAGAAACCATCTGCTCAGCTGGACTGGGGGCATTCATTTCAAACACATTCAAAATACCAGAGGCACTTGGAAGCCTGGACTGACAGGAGGGGGCTCCTAGCACGTTCTGGCAGTCCAAAGGCTGAGCCCATGCCTGCAAGCAGGGAGGTTCAAATGCTGTGACCAGGGTGGCAGGGGACCCTCACACTCTACGCTGTGACACTTTTGTTTGGAAAGCTGTGATCCCTAGCTCTTCAGGTATATGCTTGCCTGCTTTCTTTGCTTGCTGTAGCTATGCCAGAACAATCAAGTGCCAGGCAATGCAGGACAGATTAAAAAAGCACCACGCCAGGCTGCCAAGGATATGGTAAGCAGCAGGTGTTTTGTGAACCTCGTTCAGGTTGTGCAGTTGCTACAGGCCTAGGCTCTGGCCTCCATCAGAACAGTAGCAGAGCATCGTGCCTGGTCCTGCAGGATGCTGAAGCTGTCTGCCAGGACACCCACCATTGCCTGGCAGGCTTATAAATATGTCTGGCATGCCGTGGGTCTGAGACCACTGTCTATAGATCTTTCCCCTCAAACAACATGCCTTGACACTTTTTTTTGATCTAGTCTTGTTCACGTTAAAGGGTATTTTTCCTTGCATTTGACAGCATCTGTCATTTGTTTCTTAGTCATTTCTGTGATCCAAGATATTGTACACTGTAATAATCCTTTTACCTCGTAGTTCTGATAGGGGGTCCCATGGTGATTTAAAGAAAAATGCCCTGTCATAATTGGTCCAAACACACTTAACTTCAGCACATCCCTAAGAACAATACAAGCATCTCTTTCTGGTAAGCCTCCAAACAGAACACTTCTTACAACTGAGGAGCAGCAGCAATTCTGAAATGGCAGATGGTCTCCTGCACTTTGGTATGATGATTTAGAGGTCCAGCTGTTCTCTCTACAGCATCACATATCTCGTGACACTGGAGCTGGACCTGTGTGATACATACAGGGGAAAGGGGCACCTCTCAGCCCAAAAAGCTGCTATTTACCCCTAAAACAGCTAGGAGCATTGAAAAAAAAGTCAAGTTACTTCTGTCCTAAAAGTTTGGTTTGTGTCAAGCCAGCAGGGCTTAACTCCTGGTTGTGTGGCACTTCCCCATAAGGTGCTCTTCCTACAGTAACAGCATCTTGACTCCAGACCCAGGCCCTGAGTAGCCTCCTGCATACTGCCTGACTACAGTCCAGTTCTGAGGGTTAGGAAGGAGGTCAGAGTGTTCCTCATTGGTTTTGCAGCCTGTGTGTTCTTCTCATGGGCACTCACTTCCCTGCCGCACCCCCGCCCCACTCCATTCCCTATTGCAATTCAGGCCAAGTTTTGATGACTGAATGAGCTTACTTACAAGGTTTGAAAGTCACTAGTAAGTTCAGAAGCACCACTACACTGAAGAGCTGAAAGAAAGGAAGGAGTACATTGCACTATAATAGGAATTCATTCTTATCAAACACTGGCAAGTGCTTCCTGAATTTTCTGACAGTGCAATCCTGAGCTGTGGGATTTCAAGAAAGCAGAAAGTACCAATGACACCCCTTTGAAGCTCTCCAGCCAATTGTTACTAAAGTATTGACTGGTCTGTTTATCTTCCAGCTCGCAGGACTGGCTGTCATTGCCTTTGGTCTGTGGCTGCGGTTTGGTGGGGTTATGGCAGACTTTGCTTCAGACAAAAAGTCTCCAGAGTATTTCTTCATGGGTAAGTTAAAGTGCCTGTGATGACAGTAACCTTTAGCCTTGGTTTAATCCTGGGGCATGTGACACACCTTATGCACTGAATTATATGAAGGCCAACAATTCCTGGGCTAAACTACACAAAACTGGACATTCTGGTGCTGTGTGTCATATGCATGATGGCTTTCGTCCTTTCTCTGCTTGGCATCAACTTCCTTAGGCCTAACTGAACTCTTCTCCCAGATTTGATCCGATCCTCACATATCTTAAGTGAATTGTGCTAATAGTGTTGGAATAGAAGTTGAGATGGGTCAGAGACTCCTGGAACATGGGGCTCACCAACACATCCTTCCAGAGTTTTCTGGGCAGCTGCTAGCCAACAAAACAAGTGTCACTTCTGAATGTTTCTAACACCAGTGCAGCAGTAAAACTTTTGCTCACCAGTTCTCCCTGTGTCTGCATAGAGGCCCTCAGTGTGACTTTAAGTACCAGAGCAAATCCTTCTACAGCTGAAAAGTAAAACTACACAGTGTTCAGTCATCTCAAGAACTGTTTGTCCAACCTAGGCAGGAATCAACTAGTTCCCCAAGCCCACAGAATTGGTATTGGTCATGTCTAATTTTAGACATTTAAGATAAGTTTTTTTCTCTCTAGGATTTCCAGTTGGGTTTTCTGGAAATGCCACATGTGTTACATACCTATAGACATCCTTAAATAGCAGCTGTCTAGAACTGTCAGCAACTGCATTTCTCTATCCATTGGCAATTGTAACATGCCTTTACACCAGAGGAGTCAGACTTTTTTCTATTTTAATATATCACCCCTGAAGTTGGACTCACTCAATAAAATCCAGTTGGTGCAAATATTTTTGCCATCTACAAATGCCAAGTGTGAATGAATACCCAGTCCTGCCTTGTCCATTGAGCCACTCTGACAGGGTGGCCAGGAATGGAAGTTGACCCAAGATGTTCTGTAGCAGTCAGTTACCTATCACAGGAATATTACCTGGTCTGTGCAGTTACTTTAAATACCTTGACTCTGATACACCGCAGTCCTAACCCCAAGCTTCTTTAATATATGCAACCAGGCTAGAGGCACAGAGCTGACTGTATAGTACTGTGGGAATAGATGGGTAGGATGTTATGTCCAGCAAAGTTTCTGTGGTAGTTGATGAGGCTGAATAAAATCATTCAGATGAAAATTTGATTGGGACCTGAGGGTTACTGGAAAATATCCTGTAGCACCTCCACTGACGCAGAGAGCCAGGAAGCATGATTTACTTTTTCTCTTACATCTGAGCTGTTATGTCAGCAGCATATTAGATCACCAACTTCATTTCCAGATCCAGTTTATACCTGAAGAATTTCCTATGCTCTGTGTTGGAATGCTTCCCTGCCTCATCCACTTAATGTTTGACCCAGGAGATTCAACAAGACAGAATCATGTTCTGGCCTTCAAAATCAAGTACTGTTGGCTAGAAAGTAGTACATCCTGTGATGTGAATAAGCACCACAGTCATTTCACAGCTTTGCAGTGCAGACTGTAGCACTGTGTAAACAAGATAATCCTTTGATGCATGTATATTTAAATCTCTAAAAGATTTATTCTGCTTCAGTCCTGAATAGGAATTACAAAAGCTGTTCAGAGTTGTTAATTTTGGGAAGTCCTGGGGAATGTTCTTGTAAAAGTTTTTGTCATATACTGTGGCATTCAACTATTGGGCTGTCACATGTATTTATAGAGCTGTATGCTATAATATGTAACTGCTAGCAGAGGAAGTGCTAAGGAACAGGACATAAATATGTTGAGAATTCTTTAAAACTTGCACTTCTGACTGAATTCAAAAGTAAAGTTTTGGCCCTTTTTTCTAATAGGCATTGTGCTCTGAACGGAGCATTCCTGTTAAAGGAAAACCAAAAAATTTCCGCTGCCCTCCCTCATTACCAATCATGTTAAATGCTGTTGTGACTTCTGAGCATCTGATAGGGCAGCCATTCAGAAGTCTGAGGCTGTTAACAATCTGTGACTAAGGCACTGGTAAAAGGATGGTGATAAGTTCAGTAACAGTGGGTTTTTCCAGCAGACAAGGCTGCACTTGACAGTCATGCTCAAGAGCTTTACCTCTCTAGGAGATTTCAGCTCTGAGTCCCCCCTGACAGTTGCATATTGGGCCCTTCTCACACTGACTCTAGGAGTGTTGTTTATTTGGCTTTTTGTGTTTGCTCTGTAACAGGCATTCTGGGTGACAGCCAGAATTTTGCATAGGAATTCTTAATATGGACACTGTGCAGCACCCAAGGCGCAGCTGCCCAGAGGGCTGAAAGAGAAAGCAGATCATCAGTATGACTTGGAGATATAAACATATGGCCATATATATTTATAATTTCTTTAGCTGTGTTCCACTGACTGCTTTTGTGGCTGCCTTGTGATAACCCAAGCCCCTGTGATCAGATCAGCTTTGTGTCAGTGCTTGGAACAACAGTGCAGCTGCATTCAGAGTTTGCTTTGTAGGTTGAAGCACTGTCCAGAATCACCATCTTGTGGAAAACATCTCATTTTCTTCCTTCTAAAGAGGAGCACGTTCTGCTCTTTTTGTACCTGTATTGAGCTGCCAGCTGAATCTAACCAGCTTGTCTCTTGTGCTTCCTTGTGATGTTTTTTCCTGGATTTGAAATGTTGTTTTAGTTTAAAATAATTGATAATTATATCCTTGCATTTTCCATTAGGCCAGAATGAGTCTCCTTAAATAGCCCTGTTCTTTACCAGCAGTCCAGCTGTCTTTTCTGCCCCCTGGAATAGTTCAGGCCATGACTTGGCAACCAGGCCTGTTCATCTTTTCCAGCCACTGAAATGTTTTTGCTGGTTTGAGAACAACTTACAGGCAGCAGTGCTGAGGTCAAGCACATATGTGTTCTTAGTTTTCTCTTGCTTGTGGTTTTGTGTTTAGTGATCCATATTCCCCACTGCAGCTTGCAGTTTTTTAACCTACAACATAAAAGGTTGGAATTGGAACTCATTGACCCATGCAGTCTCCGTCCACTTTACCAGATGTATCTTAGACTGTAATGGCCTCCTAAAATTCGACATTCTCTCTCTGCAGCTCCCCAACTTTTGGAGTTCCCACTGCAGTGGCAGGCATGACAATATTTTTATGTTACTCTATGTCATAGTATGTTTTTTGTGCCTGTGCTTCAAGTGGTGAGGCAAAACTGTAGCTTTCCTGTTCTATTGCAGTTCAGCTCTGGTAGATTTCATATAGTCCTCTCATAGCTTTACTTGAGAGAAAAAAAAAAAAGAAAAAACAAAGAAAAAAAAAGATAATTTCAGCAAAGGTCAATAGCTGGGTAGTTACGTCTTTTATCTGAGTGGTCTGTGACACTATACTGACCAAATGGAGAAAAGATCTGTAGAATAAAGGGAATTCCCTTGGATTGCTCATCCTTCTTGAGACTCCTGTACCAAGACCTAGCGAATTTTTTACTGGGTGGGAAAGTCGGCAACAATCAGAAGGAAAAGAGAGATGCTTGTGTGAACCCAAGATGTCAGCATTGCTGTCTCACATTTAATTTGTCCTTAATTAATTCTTTGTAGTAGTGCTGTTCTTAAATTTAAAAATACCTAAGGCACAGAAGTGAAGGCAAAGTGCCTGCTGAGTGCAAGTTGAGCATTTTTTAAGTAAAAACTAACATGGGGACTTTTTAAGGGTCAGTTCAAGACACCTATTCTCCCCTCTTTGCTTTTGGTGGATGAAGAGGAAAGTCTGTGCTGGTTCCTTGGGCAACATGGAGGACAAACTCTCTGTATCCCTGATAAATGAAGTGCAGAGGGTCACATCACTGCCAGTAGCAATAAAAATGAAGTGTATGCACTCAACAAGCCCCATCAGGAATGGTGACAAAAACAGATGAATGTGAATGAATCAGTCTGGATTACTCTTTCTCACAACTGGCAGCACCGAAGCATCGCTTCTCTTGCACAGCCAGAGCTCACAAACTTCCTGCTATGTTACATTTCTTTGCTGCAGTTCCACGATACAATCTGTGGTCTAGGCATTCATCAGGGCCAAACCAGTTGTGGATAGAAGTTTCAGGGTGGCTGTGGCTTTTTCTTGGGGTCTGTGAGAGCATGAGTGATCATTCTGGCTTTGAAAGGTACAGTTAGATGGTGCATGCCTTAGGATATGAAGTCATGTCTGGAGTTGAAGGATGTTAGTTGTTTTTCTCCATAGCAGTGGGTGCCCATACAAACAGGAGTTGGCCAGCAGCTAAATCCATGTAAACTGCGATTCTCTGCTCCTGTGCCTCATTTTGTTATAGTTCTATTCATGTATTTTGGAGTCAAGCACTATACCCTTAGTCAACAGTATTTTCTGTCCAAATCCATAGCCTCTCAAACTCTATCAGCCTTTAAGATGAGAGCTATTGGCAAAGTAGCCTCTGTGTAGAGATGCAATACCATAAGAGGAGCATCACATGGTCCTGCCATCGTGTGTATTGGAGAGGCTTTTAGTGTTCTTAAGACTTGAGCAATGAACTTGTCTTTCTTCCTGTCATGTTGTGTGCAGGTCTTCTGCAGTTGAGGAAGAGTGGTTTAGAAAACGCTGATAGTGCCCTGAGTGGAAAAGGAAAGCTGCTGCACCAGAAATCTGCTTAAAAAATATGACACCACCACTACCACCCCCCAAAAAACCTTAGTCAAAATTAAAGTTGTTCAAAAGTCCTCAGTCTCTGTGCTGGATCATAAAACCTAGCAATCAGTTCCTAAGAGTCAGTATCCCACCTGGCAGAGTAAGGGCAAGGCCATCACAAAGTTAGTATTCTGACAAAACAAGCTAATCAAGCTTAATGGAATAATCTGTCCATCTATCTCAGGTTGATTGTTTTATATTTGCAATATGCTGAGATTCAGGAGGCTTTTTTTTTTTTTTTTAATTCATCACTTAAGAGTGAGAATGCACTTATGCTTTTTGCCTGTTACTCTGTCCTCCTGTGTAAACCTTTCTCCCACCCTACTCTCTTTGCATGTAGCTACCTAAAGCTAGCCAGTTCCACACAGCAGCAACAGTTGAACTGACAGTTACAACATTTCCTTCTTTGACACACCCTCTTCTCCTTCCTCTAGGCAGCTGCAAATCACCCTGGTGCCTGCACACTGGTCGCATTGCTGTGAATGCTGAACTCTGACAATACCGCTCACTGAGTATGTGGGGTCTCCCTCAGCCTACCTCAGTGAGCGATCAAGCAGTTGTATCTGATTCTGGTCAGACTGCCCATGCACACAGGCCAGAGCCCAGCACCACAGGCTCAACACTTCTACTTTTCCAGAAACAGCCACCTGTAGCAAGTGACCTAGGTGACTGGGGATAAACCTGTCACTGGTCCTGCATGAAGTAAAAAGACATGAAGATGTTTCCTCTTGCTGTAGCAGCACACAAAACTCCAGGAATGGAGTTTTTAAGGGACAGTTCAAGACACCTATTCTCCCCTCTTTGCTTTTGGTGGATGAAGAGGAAAGTCTGTGCTGGTTCCTTGGGCAGAAGGAACTTTTTCTGTTACATGCTTTGGTCTTCATACATGCTCTCTTTAATAACTCTGCTCTAGATGCCAGTCTCTAAAATCACTTCTAGAAAAAGAACCAAACCAATATAATCCATTGTATCTCAAGGGAAATGTCCTGTGTTGTGTTTCATTCTGACAGAACTGGAAATAAAATGGGACTGTCCACTATGAAGCCATTAAGAGGAAAGCATTTTGTCTGCTGGAAAAAAATAAAACAGGAACAAAAAAGCCCTTAGCTCCTTTTTGGGGTGTGCCACTTTCAAAAGCATCTACAGAGAGGGTTTTGATTGAGTTGGCTTGTTTTGTTCCAGCATTTACTTTATCTGCACTTGGGTGGGTAAAGACAGATACCTGCAGAGTCCTAACTTTTGCTACTGTGGGGGTTGCAGATTTCTGTGAATTCATTATGCCCATACTCTGTTTTCTGTTTTGGGTGGCTTGCAGCCTGTGCATTTAAGCATTAGAAGTGTATAATTGTTGTTGATACCTGCATCGAAATGTCGGCACACATACAGGATTGTTCAGGGTGTCCTAATCTAGAAAGGATTGCAGAGCACTGTGAGAGGATTTCAGAATACGGAATGACTGAGTGTTAGAAAGGCAGATGAAACACAGTATCAATAAAGCAAAGTGATACAAATGGTAACAGAAAATCTAAGCAGTATAAACACTGATAGACTTTAAACTAGCTGTAACGACACAGGAATGTGATCTTAGACTCACTGTCATTTGCTCTTGACAAAAGTGCCTTGCTCAGCTGCAGTTAAAAAGGCATATAAATATCAGGAAATTATTAAGAAAGAAAATGAGAATCCAAATGAAAAATTTTAAAGTCATTGTGTAAATTTCCAGTGCACTCAATGTCTTGAATGCCGTATGTGGTTCCGGTCAGAAAAGATGCAATAAAACTAGAAAAAGTACTAAGAAGTTTGGCAAGTTTATTATCATACTATGCACTATAAACAACTTCCATATTAGGAAGTTTTTCACACTATTCACATCATTAAATCGTAGAATCCATTGTCACAGGATTCTGTGAAGTTCAGCCGCGATAGTACAGATCTGCCTAATACAGGTATGTTGATTACATCTGACTTCAGTGAAGTTTGGTATAGGGTGAAGTAGATCTTGACAGAGCCATTGGAGACTACTGAGAAGTAATAGGTGACATACTTTGGCTTATGTGAATTTGGGACATAATTATTTAGGGTTGTGAGATGCATGTGAGCAAGATACATAACAAGCGCTGGTATTCTGTGGGAAGGGGGAAGGAGTGGACCAGGATGTTACACTACAGTGAGGTTGCTTTTAAATTGAAATTCAGGATTTGTGCATCAGCAGAAGCCTACAAACTGGCTGGTATCTGTAATGCTTTTGTGGTTCCAGGAAGATTAACCACCATGAAATACCTGTTGAATTCACATAAGACATGTAATTATGTCTGTGCATTATGCTCAAATTAAGGATATATTTCAATTCTCCAGAAATTAATCTTCCTTCAGAGGACTCTGCCTTTCTTCTTCAGTTTTGTAGATGTATTTCATAGATAAATATACTAAAAATCTATTAACAGAAAAATGGTAATCTCTAGTAAGAAGCCTGTTTCAGAAACTGATTTTGCTACCATGTGCAACATATACAACTGTCCCTGTCTGGCCTGTTATTTCCAACTCCCAACATGTGTTTCTCATCTTTTCCAATAGTGCATTTGCACTACAGGTTCCTTGGTGCTCTACTGAGGGCTTGAGAGTCTCGGTCCTTCTGTGGAGAAGCACATCTGCCTCCCAGACTGTAATGCACATACAACCTCAGGAAAATCTCTTCAAGTCATGTCTGGGTTCTAGGACTCCTGTCATCACTGCCTCTGGATCTCTTATACCAGGAATAGAGCTGCTTGTTTTCTCAGTGGAGTATGAACAGTTGGTGGTTTGTTCAGTGTTAAGTTACTCAGCCCAAAAAAGAAAAAGTACAATTATTTCAAATGGAAAGTGACCATAGCAACCAGGTAAACAAGAAACCCATGTGAAATAAAGCCAGACAGAGAGACAGTGTATGTTTGTCTGCTCCTGCTCTTTGCAGTAGGCTCTAGACAGGGATTTGTATCTCAAAGCCGTCAATAAGACTTGGGGCGGGGGCAGACCAAACAAAAAAGAACTCTGGGAGTGGGTTGTCCCAGGCTCTGAATTTAGATCTCTCCCAGGCTAGGCAGCCGGCAGGGTGTATCTGGTGGTGGTTGTGATGGTTCATGTGTTGTCTGAAGTAAGAATGGTTTTAATGTTTATTAGGTTCCTACCTGCCTGGTTTGTGTTGTAATGTTTCCTTTCTGTTCATAAAACATTGGTAGTACACACTTCTGCCTATCACATGATTCTTTGCAATGGGAGCATAGAGGGACTCTGGTTCTAAGGTCACGGTTGTTACTCTGTCCAAGTGCCATATGACACAGACAGACTAAAGAACTGGTGACATTTCCTTTCAGATTAGTTATGCATAGATTTGCATGTTACCTTGAGAGTGGTTTTTAATTGCTCTAAGGAACAAAGAACAGAGGTATTGCAAATTTCACTCATTGTTTTTCTAAAAATGGGGCTGATCCCTCCCTCACTCTTGATACACATAAAGACACACTGCAGTCAGCACCTATAAAATTCCATCCTTCTCTTCTACCTAGCCTAAAATGATGAAATTCTGTATTCACTGCTAATCACAAAGGTGTTTATCCAGAAATGACACACAGAATACCCTTTATCCTTCTTGAGGTCCTTCTTCACACTTGCAGATCCGCTCTCTCCAAGTACAGCCCCAGTAGGGTACACATGCTTGTACCCAGAGGAAACTATCTTATGGAAGAACTCTGTGCCATGAACATAGATACCAATCTAGAGATATCTGCCGAGTTGTGGATTTGCCATTCTTCACTATTGGGAGCCATTGGTTGCTCTGAGATTGCAGGTAACTTTTAAATTCTCCTTCTAATTGCAAAGCAGAGTCTGCCAGAAAACGGGAATCCCTCCTGTTGGAATTATCACAGGGAATGCCCCCATTTGCCATTTTCCTTTCAGGAAATAATGATTTCCCCATGGGATGAATCAAAAAATCAAGTATATAGAAAAGCTGCTGCTTTACTGCTTTCCAAATTTGTTCTTTGCAAAGTGAAACAATGGCTGAAGTATGGGCTTCCCCCCTTCTTACACTCTTATTTTTTAGCCAGAAGGGAAATCAATTTGTTACTAGGTGTTCTTTCACTTGACTTACTGCTAAAAGTAGAAGTGTTGGTTTCTCTTCACAGCTTATAAAAATCTGTGTTTGTGTGGATGGATGTTTTAGCACAGCTCAAACGACAAAAAAAACCCCACCACCCTAAAACCTGCATGTTTCCCCACAAAAAAAGGTTGAAAGAATAGGCTCTGTACAAAAAAACCCCAGTCCTATGACACTTCATTTTTCATCCTCTTGTGTTTACAAAGAAGCCCGTATTTCCTCTAGTACCCCTCACAGTCATCGGTGTCCTGGCTGCGTGTGCTCAGATCAACCAATTTTCTGTTGCATTTTGCACATGGCTTCTAATTGTTTGGAATGTGCCTCTTCATCCCTTTGCATTCAGGGGCTGAGTGTGACTTGCTTTGTGGGTCCTGAATGTTGTGGGCAGTCGCATAGATTGCAGGTTTCTGCCATTAGGTCCAGTGTTTGCCCTCCTTAATGCCATGGCAGTGTGCCTGTTCTCAGTATTCTCTCTCGATCTGTTGTCTGCTCCTGTGTGGGCTGTGTGCTGCCAACAAACTCAGACAATAGTTAGTATTGTCAAACTCTCTCTCCTCTTCATTAGCACACACAGATCAAAGTGACATAATTAGGAATCAGGAAATGAACAGAGGCAAGAAGAGGTAAGAGGAAAAATTTAATACGGGCCACAAACATTTGCTTCCTTTCTACCCTGTACTGTTTTACTTCTCCTGCACAAAAAGCTGCAGCTAGACAGTCTTCTCAAAATTTTCCATTCACCAAAACAAGCTCTCTACTTTGACCTGACTTGTACACTTCTTTTTGCCATGCTGAGAATTGTAGTGAACTTTTTTGTGTCAGTTTCTAGCTATCAAATGTGTTCCATTTTGTGACTATAAACCAAGCGTCTTTTTTTGTTTCTCTGCTGTGCTGTAGATGCCAAATCGGAGGCCATGCCAAGGCTTTGTATTTTACAGTGGAAGCACTTATGAATAGAAGCTGATTAAGGCTTTTACTTTCCATCCTGCTTTTTTTGAAACAAATGGGCTCTAGTGAAGCTTAGTTACTTCTGACACATGATACTATTGCATAGCAATGTATGACATTTAACACCACCAAATTTCTGCATTTTTTCTGCTTTGCTGATCCTAACTGGGCTAACTTGATGACTATCAGTGCCTGATGTCTCTAGGTAAGGCTATGATTCCAAGGAGTGCCATACATTGTCACCCTTTTCTTTTTTCTTTCTAGGGAGTCTCACTTTTCAGTTTAGGTCTATTCCTATTAAGAATTTGAGGTAATCATGCCTACACTGCTGTGTATAGCCCACTAGGAAAAGAAATACTAGCTCCCTGTCTTACATACTTACACCATCTAGGTTGTTTCTGAATCTATTGCTTTGATACCCTGCCTGGAAATCATCTTCCAGTTGAGCATACCTGAATCTGGGTGCTAGGAAACTTCACAGTGCAAGCTGAGAAGTAACCTGGTCCCTTAGAATTTTTTTCAAGCTACTCTTCAAGTGCCTCATTCCTGTTGGAAAGATTAGATGTGTGTGTATATATAGTAGACAAGTAAAAACATCTTTAGTTTTGTGGAATTTTTTTTAAGTGTCGTCATTATTTTCCATCTAGAAATAGCGCTCTCGGTATCAGCAACTACTAGTCCCAGGCTGAGAAAGGACAAAGTCTGGAACGAACTCTCCTGAACAGAAGATACAAGAAGGTGGTTTTAAACTCTTGGCTGGCTCAGTTGTGGGGCCAGACACACAGCAAGCTCAGCTTTGTTTAGTGAGTGGTGCGAGTTCTTCCTGTAACATGCCTTAAAAGGGAAGTTCTGATTGAGGTAGCGGTTTAGCTGTGACTCATGCAAGTGAAATGTTAAGTCTGTTTCTCAGACAAAAGCAAATCCAAATTCCTGAAAGTGGTCTCACCCCTGAGCCTCAGAGAGCTTTGCCTTTGCTAGCTGGAAGCAACAAAAAGAAATGGGAAGACTTCTTTCCAGTCTTCTTAATCAAAAAGTCTCTCTGCTAAGTTGCCTTATAAGTAATTACAGGGATTGCAGTAAGGGAGTCACACACAGAAAAGGGTCCAGGAAACATCTTTGTAATTACACGTTGTTTGTTACCATGGAGATCTCAGGAAATGGCAGTTTTGGTGTTTGGCAGTTGAACAGCAGGTTCGGCACCTGAGAGTTTTTAGGTTTTTCCAATTCATCTTTCACAAAGGGCTGACCTTTCTCTCATGAGCCAGGTATATCTTTGTATGTCCCTCCCTCAGTAAAAACCACTATGGTGTGAATATGTGTACAAGTATTAGCTTTAAGAATGCTCAGTCCTAGTAAGTCACAAGATGCAGAATACTAAAAATCTAGAAAATACAGAATATGAACTGCCAGTACAGTCAGCAGCAAATCATAGAATCATAGAATCATTTAGGTTGGAAAAGACCTTCAAGATCATCGAGTCCAACCATCAACCATCCCCACTAAACCATACCCTGAAGTACCCCGTCTACTCGCTTTTTGAATACCTCCAGTGATGGTGACTCAACCACTTCCCTGGGCAGCCTATTCCAATATCTGACAACCCTCTCAGTAAAAAAATTTTTCCTAATATCTAACCTAAATCTCCCTTGCCTCAACTTGAGGCCATTTCCTCTCGTCCTATCTCCAGCCACCTGACAGAAGAGACCAGCACCCACCTCACTACAACCCCCCTTCAGGTAGTTGTAGAGAGCTATAAGGTCTCCCCTCAGCCTCCTCTTCTCTAGACTAAACCGCCCCAGCTCCCTCAGCCGTTCCTTATAAGACTTGTGCTCCAGGCCCCCCACCAACTTGGTTGCCCTAAATCCCACATATCTAGCATCACAGTCCTGACAAAGCCATATTAATTATAATTGTTTTGTCGCTGTTTAGCAGAATGTGTTCCTCAGCAGCAATCCTTGACACAAGAAAGGTACCAGGGCAAGAAGGGTGGAGGGGAGAAGGATCATAAGAGCTGGGATAGATATCTGGCTGATATACAGTGACTGGGCAGTGATGTGCCAATGAATGGGCAGCAGGCAGCAGTTTGCCTTCTCCAATCAGGCTGCATCTGTGTGGCAGAGTAGCTGATGCTCTGCACTCATATATTCATAGTTTATTTTTTCATTTTCCTAGCAATCGTTGCAAAGTGTCATTTGTAGGGCTTTCTAGTCTAGGTTATGCAAGGTCTGCTAACAGGAAATGCCAGCAGCTCTGTTAACCCTAAGGATTTGGGTCAGATTTAAAAATAATGTTTAAATTGGTAATTGAGAATACTAAACGTTCTTATTAAAAGTTTGCGCAAAGCTGGGAGCAAGGCTCACTGTGCCCTCTAGTGTGCACAGTCTGTAGCTTCGCTGTTTCCTCATAACGGCATGAGGGAAATGAAGCTGTTTTTTCTCGCAGTGGATTGGCATGGCAGATTTCTGTGTGTCTCCCACGTTGCCCACACAAGACAAAGACTAGAATTACAAGGCACTGCACTGAGCCTGTTGTACTTTGGCTGACATGGTACCCAGAGACAAGGAACAAACACAGTTGTTGTGGTCTGATGCGAACTGACACTGCCCATGAACGGATGTATTGCCTAAGCACACAGATCAAGCATCTAAGTTTACAAGTGAGGAATGAAAAATTCTGTGCTCTGGTTTCCTTTTGTCCTAGATAAAGCCCATACAAAAAAACCCAACCTTGTTGAATGTGAGCGTTTCTAGCAGCTTTACAGGTGTCAGAGATGAATGCAATTCCCCTGACCTCTACAGTTTTTGCCCTGTCAAGTTCTGAACATAGCTAGAGATCCTAGAGATCTTTAAATATGTATGGGGCTACACTGACATCTCCCATGTTCTGCAGTTGTCTCAGGCCTGGTCTTTGCTGGCAGTCTCATCCCCAGATTGCTTCATTATCCTCTTAATATGTTTAGTCTGATAATCGACTATTTGCTGTTCTTTCTTTATGTCATTAGATTTGTCTACACACAGGTAACCTTGTGCCAGTAGCCTCAAGTCCATTCAGCAATGCAGTCCCAGGAGGAGGTTGGCTAAGGTGTCTGAGCAATCCCCTGAACGATTCAGTAACTGCATAACACTTAACTGCAAATGTCCAGAACAGGAGGACAATGTAGTGTTGCCACTGACTGCTGCAGGGCCACTGATTCTGCCTGTTGAAATAAGGTGGTGGGAGGATATCCTGCAGTTCAGATGACGGCAGCATACACCATGAGATGGTGTTTGTTGGCCATGCATGCAAGGTTCTTGGCCTCTAAGTTTTAGACGCTCTAGTCCTTTCATACAGAATCACCTTTTTTTAATATCTGATGTGATTTGTCTGGTTCTGTGATTCTATCCATTTTCAGGCAACTCTTTTCCAAGGCTTCTGATCACAGTGCACTGATACTAGCCTTTAAAAGCTGCTCATATCACATATTCTGACACTTGCATCAGTATGCTGGAGGAAAAAAAAATGTAAAGTAATGACACTGGAATATGCCTGCCCAGCAGGCAGTAAAGCAGCTACTTATCGTAAAAGGAAGATGCCACACTCCAGATCACTGAAGTGTAGACAAGCTTCCATTCTCTGCAGTGACAAAGCTCAGGACTATTGCTGAGCTTATGACCTCCCCTAGGCTGTTCTTCCCACTCATTATTTTGCCAGAGGGTGCCCATTCATTGTTTCATTCACTTCCTCTAACAGTTTTCAACCGGTTCCCCCAATCATCCTCTTCTTTCCAATAGCAATCGGCTTTTTCCCCAGTCAAAGCACTGATTTCAGAAGAACATCACACTGTAGTGCCTGTACCTTTCCTGAGGATCTTCAAATGTCCCTTTTTATATACTGCCAGGCAACTGACAGAGCATAGCTGCCAGGTAGCTTTTTAAGTTCCACCCCTACATAGCAGTGCAGCACATTTCCAGTCCCGGGTTTCACAGAAATAAGCCCTCTAGCAACGTTGGAATTTTTTTGCCTTACATTCCTCACTGAAGAGTTGTAAGGTGGTTTCGGATAGTATGGTGTATGTTTTTCCTGGACTGAGCTGCCCTTGGGACAGGAAACTTGGGAGGTAGAAGGCTTCTCATTTGTCTTCATGAAATTCTCCAAGAATTCTGAAGAAATCATTGGTCTCCTTTTGGGGCAAGAGAAACTTTTCTGTGTAACAGGTGTTCTTTGTGAGAGCCAGAGACCATTGTTACTTACAAATGCGTGGTTTTGACAAAATAGGTAGCAGACTTTGGGAAGAGAAACCTTAAATTCTTCTCTGATTCTGATTTTTCATAGGACTCTATGTATTGGTGGGAGCAGGGGCTCTCATGACCACAGTTGGATTTTTTGGGTGCTGTGGAGCAGCGCGGGAGTCTCAGTGCTTACTTGGAGCAGTAAGTAAAAGGTTACAAGGGCCTGGGCTGCGTAGGAAAATCATTCAAAAGCCTATGTTTTGTGTCATTAGTGGAAAGATCTTTACTGTGCAAGACCTAAAATGTCTTATGTCCTTTTACTGGCTAATCTAGCATCTCTAGCCACCGTTCTATTGCAGAGCTTCCATACATGAAGAAGTTCCTTTGCTTGTCTCATGTGATATACTTCCTGGAATTACCTTCTGTCTTTTCTGAAGCTACCATCTAAGCCATATCTTTGCCATTTCCACCTCTGTTTCCATATTACAAGAAATCTGACTTGACGCCCTTGTCACAGACCCTGCTTACCAGCTTGCTTTCAGTAATGTGTGGGCTGTTAAGGCCTGGGCAAGGATGAGGGACTGACTGGCAGTCCATATAAAGCAGAATTGTGCAAGGTACATTAATATAAGTTTCTCTTCTTCCTCTGCAGTTCTTTGCTTGCTTGTTGGTGATATTTGCAGCTGAGGTCACTGCTGGAGTATTTGCCTTTATAGGCAAGAAAGTGGTAAGTAGCAAGCAACTTCTAATGTAAGAATGGGGCAGTTATGGATTCCAGTGCCGACTGACCTACAGTCTGGCTCTTGCATAGGAAACTTTTCCAGGAGACTTTTCCCAGGAAGACTCTCTGACATTCTTATCTGGAGTCAATGAGAGCTTGTGTTGTCACAAGTCCAGAATGGGATGCAGTTTTTGCCCCCCTCTATTCAAGAAAATCTGTAGGTGTTGTTCAACCTTACATCCACAAAGAACATCAAGTAGAACTATGTAAGAGGGTATTGCTAGGGAAAAGGGCAAACAAATTCAAGCGCTGAACTTCAACTAACAGCGTTTAACCAAAACACAGAATACAGCATATGTACATACTGACCCATGCAGAGTCCCTCTGAATGCCAGCAGGCCACAAAACCTCCTATCTTTCCAATCATGGTACCTCAGTTTAACAGGCATAATTTTCTGCTCTGGAGGTTGATGACACAAGCTGGAAGTCCGCACTGGATTGGGGGTAAGACTTATTTGCCACTCACTTGGAAAGTCTGATTTCTGCAGGCAATACAGGAAGCACAGAAAATCTATGAAGACATTTATGATGACTATATGAAAAACCCGGGGGGGAAGGTCAACAGGACTATCTATCACTACCACTTGGCTGTGAGTAGTCCTCCTGAACTTTAATACCTTGCACTGCTACTCTACTGTCACATTACCCTTTAAAATTCCAAATGCCTCCCACTGAGGTATGAAAGAATAGAACTGAGTGTTACTTAAAATGGAGCCAGAAGCTCAAAATCCGGTTTCCTGATCACTCTGTCAGAATTCTGGTTTTCAGATTCCAAGCAATCCCTAACTTTGAAAGTGAAAATGGCCAGGCTTTTAAATTTCAGCTGATGTTTCTTGTCTTTGTTGTGCAGAAGATATGACTATTATGCCCTTTCTGGATATTAAAATCCAAGAATAAATACTCACAAATGCAGAGAGAGGTAGAAAGGTCTGAATCTCTCTGCATTTGTCAGAGAAAAAACTGTGACCCGTGTCCCAGGACCGACAGTGTGGCAGATCCTGTCACTGACTGAACCAAGTAGGTAAAGAACCAAAAGCACATGTGTGACTCAGTTCAGGCCACCCAAAAAGTTAGTGTCTGAATCAGAATTAGAACCTGTGACTTCCTGAATCCTATTTGTGTCCATCCTGTATCTACACTGCCACCCACAGAGATCAAGCCCAAGCTTTGTTGCTCCTTACAGCATTCCCACGTTCTTTAGAACAAACATTTCACAACCTCAGACCCTTTTGTCCTTCTCCCATAGCTGTTATTTCTGACCCAAAGAGGAATTCCAAGCATTTTGTGGGAGATAGGCAAACAGGAAAAACAAACCCTCTGAAACACTCTGATTTATTACTGTCTCCAAACCCGGCACTATGTTTTGTCAGAAATAAAGATTCTAGCATTCTCTGTTGTAGCTTTCGTGCATTGCCCATAATTCTGTATGCGCTATTTGAACTTTCTGCTTTCTCCCCTTAACAACTCCTGTTTCCTTGTAAGCCAGGGATCTGCTTTTCCAAAATCCACTTGCTTGCTTTGTTATGAAATAGTGTGATAAAAATCCCTTCTGGAAGTTGTTGTTAATACAAATTTTTTTGCTATGGCTTCAGACAATTGAAACTGTTTTTTGAGAATTTTGGCCCACGCAGTTGGTAGCAGTTAATATAGGGAATAAATTTATAACTTGATCTGTATTGTTTCTTTTTTTTTTTAGTTATTTATTGTCTCACTTTCAATATGAAAGTAATAACTAATTTCAGTATGAAACAAGTCTATGGTTTCCCCTTCTTCGATTCTTCATCTCTCTCTCTCTCTCTCTCTCTCTCATTTAGCTCCAATGCTGTGGTAAAGATAATATGGAACAACAAATGGGATTACCCTGTCCAGAGAATATCCAGATGCCAAAGGCAAGTGTCCTCTGTTCCGGTTGTTCTAATCACTTTTTCATGTCAATTGTTTAGTAAAATTGGATACATTCTATAAGTAAAAGAAAGAAAGAACTTCCTCTTTACCTTGCAAATTCCAGCATGAAATTCCATATGAAATGGAGCAGAGTGGAGGCAGAAATAAGTTGGAGGTCATATTGAACATGCCCAACCCTCATTTCTGAAGCCTGCTTGTAGCATCCCATGGTAGCTGAGACAATATTACATCATCTGAAAAGTGTGAAGGATGTAGCAGAAAAGGAATCCTAAATGAAAAGCCCTGTGAAGGCTGAATTTTGGCAAGTGCCTGCCTTAATCATGCATGAAGACTCCTGACTAGAAACTTTGTTGGTGTTACGAAGGATACTGTTATTTCTGTCTTTTGTGGAATCTGGTTGTGAGTACAATGTCAAGCTGTAGGGCCAAACTGCCTGATTTAGCATGGCCTATCATATAAAGGGTTTTAAATTTCGGGAAAACTGATTGTAAGAAAATAACTTGTATGTGTCAGCCTGTACAAGCAAGAGGTACAGATGTCTCACGAGAAAAGGGAATATGCTGTGAAAATTGTCCAACAAAACACAAGGCACAGATGCAAGAATTAGGACAGTGACTGCAATATTTTTTCATGTTTATCTGTTGTTTAGTGAGAACAGCTGACAGAGTTGGTTGGAGTATATTTTTCTAGGAGTAAAAGTCTTTCAATTTTGTTTTTAATAGAACTGCCTGGTTGAAATCCAGAACGTAATTGATGCTAATCTGCATTTAGTTGGAATTGTTGGAATTGCAATTGCTGGCATCACAGTGAGTAAATCCATGTTCTCACTCTCAAATCTATATTTGAGCCCAGTACCCTGTCCCTTATTCAAAGCTTTGTGGAAGGTGTTTTGCAGCAACTGGTGAGATTCCTCAAAGGTGCAGCTTTCTTACCACTTTCAGCGTGTCCTCTCTCTGGGAATTGCCCATGTCGGTACAAGCAGACTTGCATGACTTAGTTTTGCCAGTTCATTTTGTGTCCTCAGAGAGGGTCCAAAGTAATGGTAACCTTATTTTGGTGTAATAATAGGAAAGCAAAGTGCACATGAACCAAACTGAAAAGCAAAAGGTTGTAGCAGCATTTCGTCTATTCCAAAACAACTGCAGACTGATGCTTTAGGCCCTTTGAGGATCCATTCCTTAGATTTCACAAGGAGTAGAGAGTACCTGCCCTTTGCACAGAAATGGCTTTCCAGGAAAATGCTGGCTGTAGCATTGGTTCAATCTGAAGGATAGTTTATAAACAGATTTTCTAGGTCACAGATCCAGTGATCAGTATGTATTTTGTTAAAGGAACGGGATTTAAACTGCATAGTTTTCAGAACAGCATTTCTTTCCTAAACACATAGCACCTAGTTACAGGTAGCCGTTTAATCGGATTGTGTCATCAAAGCATTGATAACTGTCCTTACAGTCCACCTCCTCCCACAAGTGTGGACTGTTGTATTCCCACGGTCTGCTCCTTCCTGACAGGGCTGTGACCAGTAGATGTCACCCTGCTGCAAGGATGTGGCAGGAATGGGCAGTCTGTGTCAGGCACAGGCTTTAACAGAAAGCATTTTCCAGCACGCATGTGCCATGACTTCCTTCAGACTCAGAAACCAGCAGCAGTCAGAAGCAGCACGAGGAGCCAGAATATTAGTAAAGAAATACACCTTTAAGCTGCTCTGAAGAGCAGGAGGTTCATGGACTTGGGTGGACACTTAAAAGCAGATGAAGGGTTTATGTATGTAATAGAAACCGTGGCGTGGGTAAAGGGGATTAAACAATCCTGTGATTTGTATAGAACGTGAAGGTGTACTCAAAAATACAGCAAAGCAACATGGGTGGGACAGAGTTCCAATAACCTCATTGCTCGACAAGGATACACTAGAAATAGGAACATCTCTTCTATGGCTTCCCACCTCAGATACAGCACAAGTTATGAAATGATAACCTCTTTAGCAGCAGAAACATGTCTGTACATTTTTCTGTGCTTGTTTCTGACACTTCATGGGGTATGACTGGTCAGCTGTCTCCTTGCTTAGGGAGGTGTGTGGGGAGGGGACGTGAACTCAGTGGTTTAACTGCCTCGTAGTACTGCTCATCTCCCATCATTAGCAATAAGGCCTGAGGAGATAGCTGCTAACTGCTTTGGAGAATCAACTTGTGGCAAAAAAGAAATTTCTGGAGGCTCTGGCATCACCCACTGTTCTCTGTTTTTAACATTCCCTCTAGTTAACTAGCTCCCTAACATGAAGAGAGTTTTATATTTAATGTATAGTCTTGGTCTTGAGTAGTAACTGTTAAGAGCTTAGCTTTCTCTGTAAAATCGCAATGCTCAGCACCAGTTCCAGAGACCTGGTTCCTCTGGAATCATTCTCTGCTCTTACTCAAGTGTGTATACAATATTCCATGTAGAAGCATTCTGAAACTCAGAACCTTTTGGTGCAATACTAGGCATAATACCAATAGTCACAGTTACTGATGTCAGTGAAATTTATGTTAATATTATTAACGTTTGAGGCTGTTACGCTGGCCATAACATTTAGAAAAAAGAACAGTGAAACTAGTGTGAGCAGATAAAATCTTGGCTTTGAGTATCAGTGAAATCTCTTTTATGTTAAATGCCTGATTTCTTGGGGTTTGTAGATGGAAGCAGTCACTTGCTACTCTGCCATAAGAACCTTCAGATTGTTCTGGCATGCAGACTATTTTGTAACTGTTTTGTAAGTGGATCCCTAAATTGCATCCCTTCTCTTCTAGATCTTTGGCATGATATTCAGCATGGTTCTGTGCTGTGCGATCCGTAACACAAGAGATATGATCTAAAACTTTCACTGCACAACTATGTCCCAGGAGTTCCAGACTAAGCTTTACAAGAAGTGCTCTTCTACCCAATTTAATAATTGTAATGCATTTTAATTAGTGTTTTAACATACTGAGAGGAAAATATCCCATTAGGTGAGCAGGTGAATTGTATTAGTTACAGTAAAACCGAAGTGAACAAAAAAGGGTTTTAAAATGTCCTTTTTAATGAAAAGAAGCAAAGGTGTATCTAAGACTAATTTGATTTTTAATGTTTGTATATGTGGAATTAAGAGTTTACACATCTATAGACATTGTGTAAGCACTTGCATATCTCTCCTTACACATATATATGCACATGAGCAGGTACCTGTGTATGCAGTACCTTGTTTAGGTAAGTATGTGCAAGTGGAATATGTTGTGTGTACATGTTTGCATGCATATTATTCCAGAGTCTCACTATGCAAGAGTGTACACACACCCATAGGTATACAGTGCTTGAAACCCTTTCATATTGAGCCCCTTTTGCCAAGAATTAGTGGAGGAACAAATGCCATTTTAAAAAGTAAGACCTATGATCCATTTTGTAGCTGTTCTTTCCAAAGCCCAAACAGAGTAGAATTAATAAAATTGGACTTTATTAAGAAAAAAAAATAATGCCTAAGGGCCTGCTCCAGGAAACTTCAATTCATGTGAGTAGACCCATTGACTTCACTGTCATGCAGAGACTGGATTTTTTTTTTTTAGGACTGGACCCTTCATGCAAATGCAGAAAGCTCTGGGGGAGGAAACATGTCCAAGGACATCCAGGCTAAAGGAAGAGGGGGAAAGAGGTGGGAAGCTGGCAAGATAATGCAGTCATATGGGAGCGATTGCAGTGCAAAGTGTGCTTAAGCTTCCCAAGCTAGCCTGAGACACACGCACACAATAAATAAATCTACGAGTTAAAGGGGCCACTAAAAATCTTTATTCAGAAGTCCCTTTATCCTGCAAGACTCTATATGATATATATGCTGGTGCAGGAGTGGAGCCTATATCCAGAAAAGCAGCAGCTTTGTCAGATACTCTGTAGAATCTAACTGGCCTGTGGAAGCCAACTGAAGAGTGAAAATGGTCAGGGAAAGACACACAGCACTTTAATATCCTCTGTTTCTGCTTCTGTGACTATCACAGCTTCCATGGGGCTCTTACCTCAACCTCTCACCTTTTCTTGCGGGTGTAAGGCAGGAAAGAAAGATGGGACATTTTTACAGAGCCATAAAGTAAATTTTCTTACTGGCACCTTTAGATTGCATGTCAGGTAGAAAAATTACACTGTGTGCTTGAAATACCTCAGGGCTTGCGTTTACATAGTTTGTTTCTATATTTTTATTTTTCTATTTGTCATATTTATTCATAAGAGAATGTTCCTTTCAAAACAACCTAGAAGGGAGAAAGGTTGTCCCTAGAAGGGGAAAATAAATTACATCAAAGGCTCAGAATCTCTTAATTTTTGGCTTACTCAAGATAATTCACCATTTCAGAGAACAGCTTTTTGCTAACAATATCCACATAGCAGCTCTGTGTCTCTGATGATCACTAGGTTCAGATTTCTGATGCAGTTGTTCCATACATGATGGGGAAAAGTTCAGCTAAACTATGTATCTATCTCATTGAAACGGTCCACGATGTCTAACAGGACTTGGCATTTACAAGTCATGGGGTCTTTACTCCACTGAAACACAATGGAAAGAAATGGGATTTCAGAAAACATGTGCATTCGAGTGCACATGTTTGTGTGGAATATACATCTCTCGTTATATTTATCTCTCATTTCCCAAAGAAACTCAAACTCCCATCACTTTTCTGTTACTCAGGATTGGGAAGAGTGTTGCTGTTCCATGTAACTGATTTAACTGACACATCTTGCTGTCTTTTGTTCAACCACAACCTGTGACACTGAGACAACTGTGCACTAAATGCTGGGTATGCAGCAGGCACTGCCGACTGAGCAGTTTCCAGGCCTAGCTTCAGGTACCCAGCTGACAGGGAGACATTATATCCTACACCAAAGAAGAGTTAGGCTTGTATCACTCTGTTCACAGCTGATTAGCTATGGATGCCATGTAAAAGTAGGAACTGGGACCTTATTCTGCAAGCATCAGACCAGGAAATAAGGCCCCAATCTGCTGTCTGCTCCCAAGGAAGGCTCAACTGGGAGAATGACACTAGC
This sequence comes from Aquila chrysaetos chrysaetos, assembly GCF_900496995.4. Taxonomy (NCBI): domain Eukaryota; kingdom Metazoa; phylum Chordata; class Aves; order Accipitriformes; family Accipitridae; genus Aquila; species Aquila chrysaetos. The sequence continues at coordinate 165,534 of NC_044027.1, forward strand.
AGCAGATCCACAAGGGTCTCAAGCTGAAACTAAGAAAGTAAGTTTCTCACAGCAGACAACTGACATAGCCAAAGCAATTTCCTGGATCCCAGATATACTTGAGACTGTCCCTACAACTGGTTCTGCTCTAAATAGATAATGGGATAGTATATGACCGGGGTGTTTTCTCCCAAGGTAATACTGACAGCAAGAAGAAACCTGTGTATAGTGTCATTTTTGCCATTCAGAGCAAGACAGCTTTCCAGGAAAACCAGTAAAAATAGCACAGTAGGGAAGCCAGTAGTTCAGGTTCCAAGACTATTGCCCTAGAGGGATAGAGATTTATTGCTAATAAAGCTACTTCCTTCTGTTACACTCCCCCTCGTAATGACAGTATTTTATTTATTTTAAACACATCTTCATACAATTGGTTTTAATTCCTCAAATCTGTAGCACCGGAATGTAATGATAGAACCAGAGTTTACGTCTTTGTTTGTTTACTGTTTCCTGAATAAGTTGGAAGATGCCCATTCCTGCTTTTGAGATGCACTGAATAAAAAGGCAGCTTGCAGAAACTTCTGTTGCTTCCCCAGCTCCCCACTCCCCCAGACGTAGAAAAACATCTAAGTGCCTTATGAAAACAGGGAAGAATGGCACAAAGAAACCTTCCATAAATTCAGACTTGAACAACCTAACTTTCTGCTGAAGTGTTTTGGATTTGTGTTTGTTTTTTTTTTTCTTCTTCTGAACAGTGCATATTTTTTTTCTGAGCATAATTACTGCTTATACTCTACAGTTTACTGCTGTTTAGGTTTACGGGATACTTGCACTGCATATCAGGAACAGAATAATACCTAAGTTATTGGTATAATTTAAGCTGGAAATCAATGTTATGCATCTACTAGTGCCTTTAACAGAATCCAGAGATACAGCCTCTTTTGTTGTTTCCTGCTTTTGTCTGCTGTTGTGAGGTGCATAATATATTTGCAGTTTTCTCTGCATCTTAGTGACTGAAAGTCTTTTTTAACTCATTAAGGGACAGAAAATACACCTGTTCTTTCCCTGTCGAAGCTGTAAGAATTCTTTCCTGTTGCTTTTAGATCATAGCTAGTTAACAACTCCAGTTTTCATTTACTAGATTGAGCGGCCCTTTTTAAATGCTTAGATGTCACAGGCGGGGTTATGGCTATCCAAACTAGATATATAGTGCCCACAGTTTATTGTGCTGCTGCTCTGTTGTTTCAGCTCTTGAAAGCACAAAATCTTTGATCTTTGCCGGCAGTACAAAATCATTTCCAAGCAGCTACACCATATGTCTTCAATAAGAAAGCTTTTCAAAGGTAACTAAATCCAAACCAGTATCTAAACTTCCTCAAATACAGTTCATGCTCCAAAGTTGCATGCCAGGAGTTAATTAACAAACTCCGATGCTTGTGTGCACCAGATACATAGTAACTGCCGTATAAGTCAGCAGAAGTACCCATTTAGTCCTGTCCCTTGTACCTGTTTCAGAGGAAAGTGACAAAAGATCAAATCCCTCCAGGTGATAATTCTGAAAGCACATCACACACGTGTTCTTATTCTCCTGTCAAACAGTTTGTTCTAAAGCATGAAAGATGTAAATTGTTGATGCCTTTATTATATCTCTAAACATCATTATTCACATTTCCCTTGTCTAATTTTTCTAAGTAACTGACTTCAGTGGGAGCTTCATTTGTTACAGGAAAACCTCAGCCAGTTTTGATCTCTCGCAGAGATTGCACAGGAGCTGATGAAGCACAGCCCTGTAATATCCCTACAATGAAGATTTGTATTTCACTTTTCTTCATACTGAAAGTGATATTTTTTTAGCAAAATATATTTCATATGTATTGAAAAAGAAATTGAGTTATCTTAAGCCTTCAGATGCTATATTTTACAGCCTTTGGAGGCTACTGATGAACAGCATCAGCATTTCTGTTCATAGAAAATGTACATAAATAAAGCTTTTCAATCTTACTTCTTCCTCTCTATTGGTGCTCCAGCCACTAGGTTCTCCAAAATACAAACCACTTCCAATACAATGTATTTGCTTCTATAGCACAAATTCTGATTTTGGACAGAACTGGCGTGTCGGTTTATGCTGCAGAGTCTGTAGCAGAATTACCTCTATGGCAGCTGTCTTTGAGAGAAAAAAACCACCGTACTTTGTTGCTGAAATCAGCTTTCACTTCCCTTTAGTCTAATGTGTTCTGAAGTGGCGTTTTATCACCTTTTCTGTCTTGAATTTGAAAAAACTTTCTAATAAAAATAACCTGAAATAAACGACTACCGGAGAGAGCTTGTCTCCGTGCCCTCCAGCGTGCGCTGTCAGAGCAAGCCCCCCACAAACTCCCGGATTTCACGCTGGGGACCTTCCGCGACGACCCGACCCCCCCCCCCCCACGGCGAGCGCGGCACGCCGGGCGGCCGGCCGGGCGCTGAGCTCTAACCGCGGCGTCCAGCAGAGACCCTCCCACCGCAGCATGGCTGCCTTCGCCTCACCTTCGGCATGCTGGCGCTCGGGACACCCGGTGCGCCGCGGCTGGCGGTCACTCGGTGGCGGCGGCGCCGAAGGCCCGCGGGGCGGCCCCCCGCCCAGCGAGGGGCTCCTAAGGCCGGGACGCGAGCGCAGGCTGCGGGGCGGGTCTGGCCGGAGCTCGCCCGTCACCCTCGGCAGTGTGATCGCCCCGGCGCGGGGCCGCGGGCGGGCGGGCTCCGGTAAAGGAGCAGGCCTCGGCCGGCGAGGCCCCGCGCCGGCAACCGGGACAGGATCGAGCCGGCGGCTGCCGCCGCACCGCCACGGCTCACCTCAGGGACCCGCGCGGAGGAGCGGGCCCGCCCACCGGGGAGGGACGGCGGGCAGTACGCGCTCCGCATTGGCTACTGGCGCTGCGGCCAGTGCGCGCGAGCGCGCGGGCGGTGCCTCGTCCTGGCGGCGGGTGGGGAAAGGCGGGAGAGTGGCGACAGAGGCAGGGGCGCCGGCGGGCCTCTGCGCCCGCCGCTCGGGGCGCCCAGGCAGCCGGCGGGCCCTAAGACGTAGCGGATGCCGGGTAGGAGGTGGCTGCGTGCGCGGGGTGGGCCCGGGTTCCGCCCCGCCCCGCCGCGCCCACCTCAGGCCGCTCCTCCTGAGCGCTCGCGGGCCCGCCCTGCCGGTCGCGCCACACCGCAGGGGGCGGTGCAGGCAGGCGGGGCCCTGCGCACGGGCTGCGCGGCGGCGCCCCCTGGCGCCTGGGCGGCGCTGCCTGCGGGCTCGCAGCGCCGGGTGCGGCGGCGAGTTTTGTCTCTGCGGGCGAACCGGAGGGAGGCCGCGGGCCGTGCGGGTGCATTCTCGTTCCCCGATGTGAGAGTCGTTCACTCGTTCGGGATTGTGCTTCTCAAAATCGACCCCAGCATGGCCACCGCTGGGCACCTGCGGTAGAGGCCGTGTGCACTGGGCCGCGAGGAGCAGGCCGCCGCGGCGGAGAGCGGTAGCCCCGGCCCCCGTGGCCCCGAGCCCCGGGGCTTCCGTGCTCCTCCTTACGGGTAGTGGTAGTCGAACGGGGGCCAGGCCGTTGGCTGTAAGCCGGTTAGCAGCAAAGAAGCTGGAGAGAGAGGATGACCCAGTTTTCAAGCCTCTCGCAGGTGAGAGAGGCCTAACGTTTAATGCGACAATAGTATCGGTATTGAAGAGGAGGCCGATGACGTTTAGAGGACAAATTTGCCTCTGTGCCGATTCCGATCGACCCAGCCCCCTGCTAGCCTCCTTTGTGTTCTGTGCTCCCAGGCTTTCTGTGACTTCCTCACCAGGATTAAGATGTTGAGAAGAGGTAAGGATGTTAGGATTGTCTGCAGATCCATTGCTTAGTTGTGTGAAAAGGCATCTTAAGATAAATTAAATGTAAACAAACACCTGACCTGAAGGAATCCTTACCTCAACAGGCTGCTATCACTGGACCCGAGGGTCTTAAAGTTGAACACAAATACTGCTGAAAGGCCAAAGGGACAAAGTGCTCCGTGGGTGCGTAAATGTGTATTTAAATAGATGCGTTAACACAACCCAACTGTCTTAATTTGGATTTTTATTAGAGTGTAAAAGAAGTCACGTTAGTTATTCTCAGTGATTTTGCGTAGGCATTAACCATAGAAGTAGGCTGTTGGTTTTTGCATGCCTATGTTCATACTGAAGAAAATCTGTTGGTCCCAGCCATAAGGGAGCATTATAATAATTTTGCAGTGCTGCTTATTACTGTAAGTAGGCCTAGTTCCCTTTTTTATTTTGCTCAGTGCAAGTGCTGTTTAATAGTAAGCTGACTTAAATTTTCCTGTGCTAAATGCCCTTTTCAAAGGCTCAGGCACCTTGAGAAGGCACTGTCTGACCTTAAAGCTGAAGGTTTTGTTTCTTTGCCATTTACTAGATAACATAATTGCTGCTTTGTTGGGTAGATACCTACTTCCCAGTTTTTTCCTGTCATTCTCTATGCTCTTCACAAACCAGAGAGTAGCAATTCATGTTGCAGCTATTTGCTGAGAACTTGGGAGTCCCCAGCTCTTTTGCATCCTGTCACTACACGGTTTTTGCAGTTCTGTTGGGGGCTGGGGAATACCAGACTTTTTCACCACCAGAAGGTCTTTTGTTATCTTAATTGAAACTAACCTCTCTTGGTCCAACAGTTGTAAAAGTAGTCTCGTATACATCTAGCTGTAACTGGATTGTTTAAATCATAGGTGTAAGGGGCATATCTTACAGAAAGAGGGCTCCTACTGTTTCTGCAAAATCCTCTGGATTTTGTATTAATTGTAAACAGTGTTTTCAGAGAATTTAAATTTTCAAACCTTGTCTGCAAAGGCATTTCTTTATCACCAAATTATACATATGACAATTACAGTTCATGCCTTGTGTAGAATCCATGACAAGCACGCAAATGCTGTCAGCTTATTATTGCAGTTGACTTGGACAAAGCTTTTGCTATTATCACAGACTGGTTGAGGTTGGAAGGAACCTCTGAAGGTCATCTGGTCCAACTCCCCTGCTCAAGGAGGGCGACCTAGCAGACTCCCTTCACCTTCCACGGAGGCTTTGCTGCAGTTGAAATAAAATGAAGGTGTTTGGAATACAGAGTATCAGATTCCAGGAACATTCATGAAAACTGCAAAATTGAAAGCAAGATTTTTCTAAGAAAATTAGATTTCTTATTTGTATCCTGTGAATTCTGGTTCCTTTATTTACTATTTCAAGCAAAGTGTGAATGGAAAATCTAATTTCTTGGGAGCTACAATCATATTTCTAAAAATGAATTTGCATAAACAGAAAAAAATATATCTTGCATCTCAGTAGTATTTTCAGGTCTCAGTTAATTTGACCCTGGTAACTCATGAGAATGCAGTCAAGCTGACAGGAGATTACTATTTCAGATACTTCTTTGCCAGAGATGGGAACATTTCTTTTCTAATATTCTAGATCATTCATGTTTTGTATATGTCAGAGTTTTGATTTTTAGCTTGATTAAATTGTTTTAAGTACTTTGATTCAGCTTAATGGCCTTTCTGAATGTAATATTTAATTTAAAAATGGAAGTTAGTAGAATTTTATAAAAATGAGCAGTAATGAGTTTACAACAGAGTGCGTAGTATTAACTAGGAATCCGATAGTTTGCCACATATTGACAATTTCTTGTCTGTCATTATATGCTTTGCATTTCAATCTGAGTAAACTTTGGTAATCAGGTTAAAAACTCATCTTGTTGGTCAGAAAAGATGTTTCCAGACTGACTTGTTTCTCTCTCATTCTTTGAATGGAGTTGGGATTAATTAACCTATTTAATAGATGATAGTGGCACAAACAGGTGCTGCCATGGTTGTAACTGATGAAATACAGTGTAGGATTAGAGCTGGATAGTGAATGTATCAGTAGGCTGAAATTACAGTTTAGACTTTGCTCCTGTACATGGGAATAAGGTTACATGTGACAAGCATGGCAAACTAAATTATTTTGTCTTTATGATTCCTGCTGCAAAAGAAGAATAATATTACCGTTTCATAGTCTTTTCTCCCTCTATGTTAGAAAGGGCTTATTCTATGTAAAGAGATGGTGGTAGGACATTGGTGCCGAAACATGCCAGGTCATTATCACCTTTCCCACAGAGATGTTGACAATTCAGTTGCAGGGTACTAGAAGAGTGGCAATTGAACATTTATTTATCATCCTCAAGAGTACATGTTTGGTTCGAGTATCTGTTTCTAAATATTAATTATTTGATGTTTCTGCTAAAAATTAATTTCTACACTTTTATGCAAAACTTTAAGGCTCTAAGTGTTCTGGCAGTTGGCATTGTTTCAGGTTGTACCTTTGATTGCTTGAGGGCCATAATCAATGTAGGTCATTTTTTGTACACAGCACATGGGTCTTGGGGGGGGCAGAGAGAATTCTTGAGATGAGAAAGGGTGGAGAGCGGGCCATAGATGTCTTGTGTGCTAGTGCCTAACCTCTGTGAGGTACAGGTTAGTAACTGCTACTTTTCGTAAGAGATTGCATGAGTGAATGGAGATGCTGCTATGGATGGTGGCAAGAACATCAAATATTTGAGCTTCATCTTTAATGAGGGATGAGGAGGAGCAAGAACTAGATTTTCAGGAGAAAATGTAAGGAAATAAGTTACTTTCTGCTTCATTTCAGCATCACGGTACCTTGTGAGTAAAGTCTGCTGTTCACTACCTGGTTGACAGTTTGTAGGTATCACCCCGCTGCTAACTCAGGTACGTAACATCAAACCTGCTGTGCTCAAAAGAAGAATGGCACACTCTTAGCAACTGGGTTCATGCACACAGAGGGCGTTAAAGGACATTACAAGAGTCTTAGGGCCATCTTGCCAAGATAGGACACTTCTTATTTTCTTTTTAATACTTTTCATCTGTTAATTATGGAGTGCTATGTAAACTTAACATATGCTTCTCTTAGGACTGTTCCTTTTTCTGTCATCTGCTTTCCCTTGTTTGCACACTGAACAGTATAGGAGACTATAAAAATTTATTAAAAAAAAGCCCTGCCCTATGGATTTTTCCTAACTGGTTACGTAGTTGTCTCTGGATGCTGTTAACAGTCAACCCCTAAAATGAACTCTTCACAATAGTTCCCTGCTTGACTCTGGGCTTAACTATGGAATGGCACCTTATGCTGCTCCATAAAAAGTAATGAAGTTAAACTCTTGGGAAGGTAGATAAACAGTTTTAAGGTCTAACTGGTACCTGTTGGCACCTATCAGCACCATGAGGCTTTTCCCAAGAAGAAATACTGATGTTTAAAGTAACACATGAGAATTTTAGAAAGTCAAAGAATGTGTAGCAGATGTATGCAACTTCCTTCCTGCACAATCAAAACTGAAACTTTATGTTAATATCAACAAAAGCAGGAGTATGTTAGTAGGTGTGTCATTGGTTTTTGCTATCTTCTGGTTTTGCTGAAAGCAAAAATAAACATAAAGACAAATAAAAGAACTACACCAACAGCTGGGTGTACAGTGGCTCTGAGGGTTGTCAGCAGGTTAATTCTCTGTGGGCACAATGACAATCTTTGAGTATAGTTGACAGTTCAAACTGGGCATAGCAAGTCAGTCTTCATCTTCCTGGCTCTAGGCGTTGTTCGGGTCTGTTACTTGCCAAAATAAAACAAATCTCTGCCTGGATAATGGAAAAAGCATGAATGCTGCTCTCCTGATATGAACCCCTGGATAAATCTGTTCCACTTAATACTCCACTTTAAAAGTGAAAATTGTTTTTCATAAAGACACATTTGCAATCACTGAACAACTAAAAGAGAGCTATAGTGAAGTAACCCAGTTTACAAGCCTGGGAAGGGGTGAAAAAAGACAAAGCTTTTGGTAGTGATTTAACACGTTAGTGGCATGTATTACCTGAAAATTATATTTTATGGGGTTTTGAACCTTTAGTGCATCTGCACAGAGCTGCAAATTCTTAGCTCTGAAATAGTTTTTGTTTTTTTATAGTTACATATTGTTAAAAATCCTTTTACTATCATTTAATTTATTTATATACTTAGATTTTGATTTTTTTTTTTTTTTTTCCCCCTGGCTGCATTTGCAAAGACATGCAGAATGGTAGTGCTGTTCCTCAGTTAAGGAAGCATGGAGAATTTTGTCAGCCCTGTTCATGCCTTCAGTGTAGTCTTGCTGTCCTGTCTACAGTACTCCTGCATCAGCAGAGGTCACATTTATTTGAGCAGGGACAATTTAATCAAACTGTGATTTCATTACTCCTGTTGTAGGTGAGGGGCAAAGCTGCAACTCTGTCACTGGATTCTATAAACTCTTCTACTTTGTTTTGGAATCACTTAAACCAGGTGGAAACTAGGTCTCATTCTCAGTGATTAGTCTTGTACAATCATAGCTTGCCACAGAGTCATCAAGCCTAATGAAACAATAGCACTGGGGAGGGGGCAGAAAGGATGGGAATCTCAGTGAAAAAAAAAAAAAAAAAATCTGTTAGTTTACATTTATTTCTTTGTTCCTGGGTCTGCACTTCTCACCTGTGCATGTTCAGCACGTAGGGTGGGGGCTCAGCTTACTTTCCCACTCCTAAGGGACCAGCTGACCTGTGTGGGGGAGAAGAGTTTTTTCTGAGTTTCACTTTAAGTTTGATGGTATTACACTCCCCTTGTGGAGAACAGAGTAGCAAGATTTGAAGCTCCATTGATTCTTCAGTGCTCACGGAGATAGAAGTTTTTCAAACAATGTACTTCAATAGAAAAGAGAGACTTACTCCACTAGTGCAGAGACATGAAAAGTATGCCTAATGAACACAGGTCTGGACAACAGTGGTGATGACATAGATCTATCATGTAGATAAGCAAACTGTATGTGCTTCGTCCCAGTTAACTACACTGAAGCTAGAGCCCTCAAAAAACATAACATTACATATATGGAAAAATACTATTGCTAATATGAAGGCTGTAAGTATATGTCAAAATCTAAATCTAATTAAAATGTTCAATACTAAGAGTATGCATTGCCTTTTTTTTAACTCTGAAATATATAAAATGTTTTGTCTCTGAATATCTTTTCACAAAATACCTCAGATTTATGAGGAAAGGCTTATACATACACATAGTCATTTCTCCTTCTTCCCCAAAGTAAATTACAGGTGGGTTCTAAATACCAACCTGCAGTCCTATGATTCTGCTTTGTGCGTGTCACAGAATATCCAGTTAATTGAAGTAACTAGTGATACATCTTCAGAATAAAACTTTGTGCACACCAACTTGCAAACCTGTTATGAAATGCACTTTTATTTATGTTTAGTTGTAAGCAGAGAGGTACATTTTGACCACATTCTGTTGGAAGCTTACATGTTACAAAGCTTCTGTGGTTTAGTGCAATAGTTTGTCCTAACCTTCTCATGAACACAGTCACTGTAATCAGTGTTACATTTACCACACTTGCAGCTCACAGCCACAGGGTAGGAGTAGTAGGGGATGGTGTGATGAGGACAGCCCGGAATCAGTGCTGTTTGATACAACATCTCTTTGTACGTGCACACATTCTGGGACAGAGCACTTTTGAGTAGCAGCTTCTTGCCATTGCTGTCCTACAAAGAAAAAAGAAATTCATTGTTTCACTGAAGCATACATGAGTGTCAGAAGACCTCCTTTGATGTTTTCTCAAATGTGCAGAAAGCAAAACTCTTTACACTTAGACTAGCTCTGATATTTTCAGCATACTTCTGTTCAGATCTGTAATTTTGAATCTGCATGTGACTGGGGCTCTCTACAGCCGTAGAGATGTTCACCTTGCTTATGTGGTTTTAACTGATCTGCTTGGCTCACAGCACTAACAGTGCTTTGTAATGCATATTGGCTACCTGCTGACCAAGGTGGAACTTAAAATGCTGTGTTCAACAGCGAAGCTCAAGCATAATGTTTGGCATGCCTACTTGTGAGATATTCTCCACAGCTAGCTGTCTTAACAGTAGTGGGAGTAGATGTTACCCAAGTTGTTTACATTAAATAAGAGTGACTAAATATAATCTTCTCACCTGTTCCATCCTGACCCCACAAACTGACTACAGAGGCTCTGCAGTGACAGCAGCAGTCAGTTCTGCGCTATGCCACTGATGTTATTATAAACTCTGTAGTTCCAAAGGCTCGGCATTTCTCATCCATACCTTTGCAAAAAGCTAACTTGAAAACATGATGATAGTGTGATTTTTCTGTATGTGACAAACACTATTACAATTGGATCATTTACACACAATTTTCCAGTGAGAACAGGCACTTGTTTTGCAGTGATGGCCATTATAGAAACAACTGCCTAAAAGAGAGTAACGCCTTGTACCCGAGTCATGCAAAATCCAGCGCAGATGGTGGTGTTGATGGCCAGGCAGTAGGCACATTCCCTTTTCTCCACATGGATTGTATACTCAGAAGGAGCACAAAGTGATGCTGTTTGACCGAAAGCCAGGCCAAAGAGGAGAGACATCACAAAGAAGGGACTCATGCTAGATGGGGAAAAAACAAAGCAAGCAAACCCTAAGTAAAATTAGATGTACCTTCCAGCCCTTTTCTCAGAATTTGACAAGAACAGTTATGATAGTCACAGACTAGACATAATCTTAACTTTTTTAGCTACAGCCTGACAACTTCTTTCCAATCTTAGACCTTTAATTGAAATAGTACTAACCACTAAACAGAAAAGAAGGGTAAACAGGCCATTAACAACATAAAACAAATTCATTTTTTCCCCACTAAAGCATATTACATGGAACTTTTCACTAATGAGTGACGAAATGCCGACACAGAAAAATAACAGGAGCTAAAGGATTTGAAAATGTGACATATGTGAGAGAACATGAGCTCTAGAATTAACCAGAGATGCTAGAATAATCTCACTGGTTTAAAAATAATTTTCTCAAGAAAGCATCTTATAAAATGTTCAAGAGAGAAAAAGAAACAGCTGTGCATATCAGGCATAACACTGTATTTTTTACTTTCCAGTTGGCTTAGAGGCATGATGAAATGGGAATACTGCCAAGAATTAAATAATAGATGCAAGCAAATTACAATAAAGAACATCAGCAAAGAGTTCAAATCAATGAATTCCCACTTTATCTGTCTGTTGTGCTGACCTCATTTCTCAGACCTACTAGGGGATCCCGAGAACAAAGCTTTGATTAGTTTCGAGACAATTCCAGGGTCTACTCTGTAGCCTCTGAACTACAAACTTCAAATGACAGTGTCTACAAACATATGGACATCACCCTCTAGTCTCTTCCAGCTGTCAGTTTCCCATAGCAAAAGTCATTCATTACACAGTCTGGTTTACCCTGTAGCTGCAACAATGCAAGTCTGGAAAGACCAACCTCTTGTCAGCTGAATTCTTCCCTATTACAGGAACCTGATTCTGCCTTGAGCTGGGAGAAGCAGTGACCCAGCACAAGCTCTCTGTGTGCTTTATACTCTCCAGCCTAATCTTACTGCTTATATAATTGCATCTGAATTGCTGCTTTCTTATCGCAAAGTCATCTATTGAAAATTCATACTGAACCACAAAGCAAATGTGATAGGAACAAATGTGTCCATAATATCCTAACCTGGAAACTGGAGCTGGAAATCTAATTATTTTAACAGTCATTCTCTCCTCAGGCTTTTAAACTAACCACTGCTTTAAAAAAGTTATTATTGATTAATTTAATCGCTACATAGGACAGCAACATCATGATAGGAAGGCTAGCATGGTGTCGTGGTTTAACCCCACCCCTGCCGGTGAGGGAGGAGGAAATGTTGGAGAGACAGCCTTGATGGTGTGTGAGCACTGTGCAGCAGCAGCCAAAACACTGGTGTGTTATCAACACCTTTCTAGCTACCAATACAGAGCACAGCACTAGGAGGGCCTGCTGTGGGGATAATTAACTCCATCTCAGCCAGACCCAATACACATGGAAATGGAGTCATCCTGAATCACATGATGAATTCTACACCTATGTTTTGCAAAAGTTTAATGAAGTCTGGTTCACTCTGTTTGCTTATTACCAGGCAGGCACAACTGAGAGATGCAGTGCTATACACATAAAGTGACATATCTCAAATCAAAGCAATTGCTCTACGGTATGGTTAGGTACAGCCTGACTTACCTACTCAAACAAAACACACTGAGAAATTATCTGGCCTTGAACCTACTGAGCAAATATTGAAGTAACAAGCAACGCACTCCGAAAGACTAATTGAAAAATTTTTAAGAAATTACTCCTTGTAGCACAATGAGAAGCAAAATATTGCACCACCACCAGTGAAACCGAGATGTCCACAGATGGGGGGGGGGGGAAACCTGGGAGGAACACCTGGGAGGAACAAAAGTAAGAAAGGGTCAACAAAGCCACCATCCTCTACTGCTTCATCAGTGTCCAGCCAGCCTTCTCACTATGCTTATTCACCACTGCTCTTTTAACACCTACCCTTTCAGTTAATCACCTAAATGCCATTTGGACTTTAATCTGATGTATGTCTTGTGCAGGTCAACCACATTCTTGATTTACGTAGCCATAAGAAATACAATAAAGTTTAGTTTGAGCTGGTAAACATGGTCACTTTGGGCTGTTGGAGGAGAGATCCAGTCAGTCCTGATTGGTGTTTAGCCAATTCCTGAGTAATATTGTCTCCTTTTCCTGTGGTTTTGGACTGCTGCACACAGCTTTGTGTCCTGGACTAATTCTCCAAGGGTTTTTTTGGGTAACATGATAGAGTTCTTGTTCTATTAGGACTAGCCAAATGCTTTCTGTTTTCATAGAGTTTTTAATTCTGGGTTAATTTCTACCATATAACTTCTCAGGAATTAAATATAGCTCTTTCTGGCTTAAGGACATGAGCAGAGTATTAATTGTTCTCTCAGTAACATCTGTCCACCTACACTTAGCAACAGAAGTATAACACTTATTTTGCTACTACTCCAGTATGTTATTTAACTCTATATTTTTCTGACATATTTTAAATGCAGTTAAACATACAGGCTATATGAGTATACACATACACACACCCGTGTGTAGATACTGTGTGTGTATATATATATACACACACACACACATTATATATATGCATACACATTACATATATATGTATGGATTTGGTGGTTAAAACTTTAATCACAGAAAAGAATGTTCATCTTGGAAAATCTTTAGAGTATTTCAAAGGAGACAATGATCCTGAAAGGAAAATGAACAACTCGTACAACTAAATCCTGGAGAGGACAAAAAGTGCCCAAAATAAGAATAAAAAATAGCATTCCTAAAGCAAGAATATCGCATGTAACCCTTGCATGCACAGCTGAAGTAGGTACAGCTGATTTTTTTCTCTAAAGATTTCACAGTGATTTACAAGCACAGCTTTAGGCAGTTGGAGCTATATGTGTATACACTGGTCCTGACAGGAAGACCCCCACATCCAGGTTTAAAGTGTCCTCAACATACACTGTAAGAACATAGGCAGAGGACAGATCAGAGTATGAAGACATATAACCTTTGCTGCTTCAAAGTGCTAATTTCTCTGATTTGAGAAAAATGGGCGTAACAGGGCGGGGAAGGGGGCAGGGAGGAATTCAGATTAGGGTAAAAAAGGATTAAGAATTTGCTTTAACAAGATTTAGGGAAATGTCTGCAAACATCAATAGCGAAGAAAAAAGAATTATAACAATGCTTGAAAGTCTGCCATAGTGAGTATGAGAAAGAGAATGCAACAATAAAAACTATAGCAATGAAAAAAAGGAAAACAAACAACAATCACTGTTAGAAGTAAGAAAATGTAGAAAACTCACATGGGAAACTGGAGACTAGGAAATAAACTTCTGTCAGGACAGAGGCCAGCAGTAATGTCAAGGGACATTACTAGATGAAGACAAGCTGTTGATGCAGAGTAAGCGCAACGTCTTCACTAAGTACATGTGCATTTGAAAATGTAGTGGCTGAACAACCAACATAAACATTTGCAACAAAAATTATTAAATAAATTGTATAAGGAATAAATATTTTTAAATCAACATCATTAGCTAGCTAATGCTAATTTCAACAAGTCTTGGAATACTGAAGAAATTTCAAAACATTAAAAAAAGGGCTAATACTATGCCAATATTTAAAAAGAGAATGTTGACCCAGGTAACTCTCAACCAGCTAGCCTGACATCTATCGCTGATAAATCAGGTAAAATAACAGAAAGTTGATACAGGATTTGAGCAATAAAGAATTAACGGATGAGAACATAATTAATGCCTGTCAAGATGGCGTTACATAAAATAGGTCATGCCACACAAACCCGATTTCATTCTTTGAGGTGATTACAAATTTTGTTGTTAAGGCAACTACGTAGATGCAATGTCCTTAGTTCCATCTGTCCAGAGCCCTACTGTTGTGAAGATTTAGAGCTATTAGGCAGAGTCCAATGTGGTGTATGCTGAATGTCAGGAATTACTAATCACTGGAGCAAGTAGTATAATTTCAGCAGTGCATTTATTCACTGCAACTTTTTTATCCAGCCTCTGAATACACTGCAGTGCATTGCAGAAATATCTGACCAAGTATGAAGAAAGAAAATTCATTTATCTGGAAGCACAGTTAATTAGTCCGAGCGGACCTTGAGACTAAGGTGCTCATACTCAGGTTAGCTCCACACCGATCTGGACACAGAATCTCTTAGCTACTACCTCTTCTTTGCTGGCATCATGTTAGCCTGCCCATCTGTCATAGATGCACTAAACATCACCAGAGTGATATACACATTCACATCTCTTCACTAATTTACACAAACTATTAAGCTGGTAGAAAAACTTTTCCTTGATTGTCCTTCTGTATATGATCACAGAGTTCGTTCACTATTGACTTCTCTGAACACTTGATGGGAGCAAGATCCCACTACCTACTGGGAGCAGCAAGACAAAAGGCTGTGGCAGGACAACAAAGTAAGTCCAGTGTGGCAATCTATGAGTGCCAAAGGCTTCTTTCATACAGTTTCCTAAAATCCATAGTTAAAAGTCTGATGCTTATGATCAATTTCTTTGGTTGCCCCCTTGCTGACCTGCAGACTATTCAGTGACAGAAATTTTCAATGTGCTTTTACAGCCATCAGCTTTGTAGCTGTGTTCTGCAACAGCCAGTTACACTGTTAATTATTTATCTTTAACCTTTCTGTTGACTAAACCAATCCATTCACTGACATCAGTTGTTTTACACTTTCATTAAGTGAAAGACAGTATGCTGATGTTCTACAAGAAGTGTTTTAAGTTATCTCTGTAAACAGAATTTAGTAATGATAAAATCATTGGGTTCATTACCCAGGAATCTCTGTAATGGGCTGGAGAAATTCAGTGCATCCCAGAAGCTTATGTATAGAAATAATTTAATAGGATTCTCTGTCACTGACCAACACCTAAGATAAAAGTAGGAACAATGAGAAGTTATCACACGTTATTCCTACTCACTCTTCCCCTGTTAGTAGTACAACACAATGAAAACTGTGATCTTACGAGCACATCAATTTTACAGAGCAGAGTAACTCCTGTTTCCACTGCACATAGCACTGTGGATATTAAAATAAAAACATGTCCATGCTTGCAAACAACAGAGAATTTGAAGCTGTGCTGATGAAAAACAGACAAAGCCAATCAGATTTCTAAGATTAGTATTCTGGTAGAGGAATTACTTCCAACCCCATCCTGTTGCAGACCTCCACTGATAAAGGGATATAAGATCCTAATATGCTGCCATAGGAACAAGTGTTTTGCCAGGTTTTGCATTTAAACAGACTGTGGCTGCTGAATTTTCAAAGCTTATCTGTCTATTGCAAGTCTCTCTGTAATAGCTTGAAACATAGCTCTCATATCTTAAATTTATAGATTCACAGACGCCTGCTCTTCTCTTCCTTACCTAGGATTAGCTGCAGCATTTCCTATCAACCACAGATTAAAACAGCAATTCTCTTTGTTGCATATCGTATGCTAATGATCTCCATTTATGGTCTGAAAATACTTCATAATCCTATTTGCTGTTTGGCTCATATGATGGACCACTTTGTATTTGGTTTCATTTCTTTGGAAAGTGCTAGATATTTCTGTTATTCTAAGATATACAATTGCTACACTGAGGACAAAATCTAAAAAACAAACAAACAACAACAAGCCAGAAGCCTTCTGCAATATTATCAAGGATGAATGACTATACCCACCCAATATCGTAACAATGCTAAGGGGTAAGTCACAGACACTTTTCAGTTTCTAAGGGTTGTAGTGTTCTCCTGATTTGACTGGCAATCTGATAAGTAGTCAGTAGGTAATCAGACAAGATCTTCACTGATGAAGATCTGGTATGGAGGCTTGACACTATGCATGTACAATTGACTTTTTTTTAGATCGGAATTTAAGCTAAATTATATATGCTCAGGAAGAACACTGGGGTATGTTTCTGTTTCTCCTTTTAGGCTTTGGGCATGCAGTCCTGTCAGACGCTGCTCTTACCCAACATGCATTCCTCTCTTAGGCAACCCCATATGCCCACCTGAAAAAGAAGAGTCTGCCACAGCTATGGCAGACTGTGAAGCCTGCCAAAGTGAATGCCTCCTAATGAGGAAGCCACTCTCAGATTCCGACTAAAAATTAAAGCGGCTGTAAGGAAGGAAAAGGGAAGACTGTTTTTCCTCATGAACCCTTCCCCCGTCAAGATACTCCTGGTAGAAGCAAGGCAAACTAAATTAAATACTTTGATATCTTGGGACAGGAAAGGTGGAAGGAATAACACTGTTATTCGTAGTGGGTTTTTTCTTGTTAGAGACATTTAACTCCTGTAGCAGTATTTTTTCTTAAATCCTTTTAGTTTAGAAATTTAAAGGAATATTATTGTTTTAGAAATAGTTGTGCTTTATAATAACTATCAATCACACATACCTGAGGATTTTTTTAATGTATCTTTTTAATCAAGATTTTAATATCTTCCTTACATATGCTTGGGGAATACTGTTTAAAGCAATCCTCCCAGTACAGTGTCCGATTCTGAAAAAGCAACTTTTTAAAGCCACTGTGAAGTAAGATCAGCAACTGCCGACATGTAACATTCCCCTTCCTCTTGTATTACCCAGTTAGTTTCAGTGGGGTGAGGTCAGCACTAGTGTGGGTATACTGACTAATCTCTAACCCCAGTGCAACTTCACTGGTTTCCATAGAGACATTCCCGTGTTTCACCCAGCCCTGCCGGGAGGTATTGGAGAGTCTGAACAAACACGCACATCCTCAGACATCGGATCTGTTACTCAGTACCACCTGCGAGTCTATATGCTCCTGCATTTGTCAGCTTGGGCGAGTCCTGAAAGTGTGATTTTCTTAAGATTTGTTGTTATTTTCCGCATTCTATCTTGCACTCTCTGCTCTTGCAGCTTTTACCAAAACAGATTTTTACAAACCATGTGGAAGTAACTATCAGTAGTGTCAAGTGACAATTACAATGTACCTGGAAGTGCTTGCATACTAACCCCCTACTGTAGTTTTAAATTCTGGCAGTGGTTACATTCTTCTTTTTTAAGTAAGATACAAAATGTGGGTTTTCTCAAGTTCTCAAAATCACCTTGTGGTCTGACTTGTAATACCTGTAATATTGTATCAAGTTTTCTCACAATTCTAGAGTATTCCTTTTCATGACATAAAAACCACTGTTGCCACAATATGCTGTGCATTTAACAACAAAGAAAACAGACCAAAGAGATATTTTTTTGGACCACTTGCTGGGGGAAGGCCTTTCTTTATACCGTGCTACCACAAGGTGTGACCCTCTTGCTGAATCTCTCAGTATTATCCAGTATAGAAGTTAAATGTAAGTACTGTGTAGTAAGAGGGGTTGGAACGTTCATTTAAAAAATTCAACTTTTGAGTAAAGCCCTAACACTCCCTACTAATGAAATAACAAGCTAACAGTTTTGAAATTTCCTGTGCTTAATAAAGCCATGATGGACAAATGATAGTGACTTGACATTTGAATATTTTATGAGATCCAAGACAAGCATTAGAATAGGTAAATGCTCATTATTTGTCTTCTCAGACTTAGAACTGAATTTTCAATTCAAGTTTGTAGACTTTCCCCTCTTATGCCTTTGTTTTAGGCTGCCGTAACAAACAGGTATAGCAAAAAGTTATTACTTATCATACACAAAAAATAATTCTCAATTAAAATCAAGTAGCTGGACCAGAAATTTGAGATCAGGCATTAAACATATGGCCAAGATAAGTATTTAAATGGAATCAGCGCTGTTTTTTTTTTTTATTTTAATACATACATTTTACAATCTATAGACCCAGGGCTATAGACTCAGTTATCCAGTAAGTAAATTCTAATATTCTTTCTAAAAATATATCCAAATGGATAGGGTTTCTATTTAAATATCTCTTTAGTCAGAAGTCTACTTTAGGTATTTAAGCCTTCTCATCAAAACCCAGGATGTATAGAGAAATTAAATAGAACATTTACTTTAAAAGAAAACACAAAGACAAAAATGTTTTAATTCTAAATTCTAGTTTCAGTTGCTAATCCCACCAGACTTGCAGATCTTGAGGTTGTCAGGGATGAGGCTAAAAGCTCAAGATGAGTAAGGTCTGATTTGACAACCACTGGAAATACTGAAAAGAAACGTCATAATTCAATATCCTATTATTTGTTCCCAAGGCAATTCAGAAAAAGAGGAAAAAGCAGATTAAACAAATAAACCCGCTGCTGAACAAGAAAAGTGAGACAATATAATGAATGGAATTCAACCTATGCATTTTCTAATCCTCTTCTCTTGTTGTTACCTTATGGCAAAGTACTTTTTGCTCAGGCCAAAGATTATGTATTTCTTGTAAAAGAGACCATACAAAGACACAGAGCGGATCTGGAAAAACAATAGCAACAAGTTTTATAGCATCCCGTTTTTCAGCTAAAGTCAATCAAACCAAGGTGCAAAATGCAGCTACCAGCTGGAATACAAAAGGATCAGAATGAATAGAAGCATGTCACATCTGGCACGTTGCATGTAACACCATTCACTACACTAAGAAGTCTTCAGATATCACAAGGCTCAAGCTGGTTGTCACTCTGCCACCTCCATTTTTATCATTTAAAAGAGTTGTGAGTCAAACAACATCAGAAATGCTGAAACCAAGCAATCAAGTTTTCACAACCATATCAGTAAACGTCCTTGAAGCTCTGACTCCAAATCATACAACCCAGGCTTCAGGCAGGTGTCACTACACATGACAGCAGCATTTCCTTGAATTGCTGGGGCCAGACCTGTTTGTCTTAGTTGAAGCCACAGTACAGATGAAGAGCTGTATCAAGAAATTGATGACGATATAAATGTTTGAAGGACTAGGACATACCGTTCTGTGAATGGGGTGGGTGAAGAGGTAAGAGCAGGAAAGTGACAGGATCTGCCTTAGAAAAAAAGGAAAAATATTTAAAGTACTAGAGAAAAATACAAGTGCACACATGGTAAATAAGGATGACAGGAAAAAAGAAAGCAGATGTGGTAGGCCAGAGTATTGCTTACCCTCCTTGAAGAAGTATTTGACAGAAAAGGAACTGGAGAACTGTTAGCAATATTATTAAGCAAAGTAGTAATATATACCAACATTTCCAAATGCTTGCTTTAAGTTAAGATAACCTGATATTGACAGACTGACTTCCTGTTGGAAGCTGCAGGTCCTCAGCTGCACCATTGAAAGAAGTAATAAATCAGTATCTGTCTGCACAGTCGTTATCAATTATATTCTTGCTTGGAAGAGATATTATACCTCCGACACTGAAGGCCACATCTTCCTTGTAATCAATCCTCATATTGATTAGTAAAGACCCAGAGTGAAAAGAAATGTGACAAATATATCATGTATATGTATTTCACTGGAAATAACATTGAAAAAAGGAAATATTCTGTTTGATAACTTGTTAGCTACATTTATTGCCACAGGTCAATATAAATTTTAAAACCTTGTGAAAAAGGCATTTAGAAGTAAGCTTACCTTGCTGATACTTTTAAATAAAGCATGTTTATATAAATATATATGTGTGTGTGTATATGTAACTTTACTTGTAGTAAATGGGACTAGCCAGTAACAAATACAATGGCTAATGTCAGAATATAGCCTTTAAAATTTCAATAAAATTCCACAGATAAAAACATCAATATTCACTACTATGAATAGCTGCTAACTGGTAGCTTTCAATTTTTACTTTTTTGAATTGTGTGCTACCTGAAGGATTCACAAGCCAAAGCATATGCATTTATTAATTTTCATTTGCTCTTCTGATGCAAACTGGATTAATGCCTAACATAAAGTTGTTTATGTTTTTAGTTTTATATACAGTCCATTCACAGAAACAGGCACAGTATGAGGCAAATATGATTTTACATCCTTCCTAGCTGATTACCTTTCCTGTAAGCTTTCTATAGTAGTACTAACAGTATTTTTGTAATTTTGCAAATGATTTATATGATACACCACGTGGCACACTCATGATACCAAGAGGACTATATGATGTACCATGGATTCACAACCCTGCCACAACAGTACTGGAAAATAATGAGGTCCCAACTGATTACTTACCATTTGACTCTAGATGTGGGCAGTACAGACTTGAATTTTTACCTGTTCAAGTGGAAAGACTTTTCTCCACCTTCAAGACATTTTAATTACTACAAGACTCACTGTGACACGCAGAAACTCTTTCAATAGTTAATTAGCATTTCTAATTCTTACTGCTTAAGGTTCTTGTCATTTCTTCTACAATGTCAGATACTGTACCTATACCACTATACTGGAAATCATGTTTGGTAGACACCAAGAAAAAACATTTATTTTTCATGTAAAGTCTCAATGAACAATCATTTAAATCCTATTTTTTATAGTAAGGCATTCAAATATCACATATTCTGGAATTAGCAAAGCTATGAATGTGGGTAGGCTAGGCTTGATGTGGATTTTTAATCTTAACTTCAAGATTGCAAAATTATAGTTCATGGATCTGTATGTAAGCCATAGCTGAGAAGACTAGATAGTAGAAGTCTCATTATGGTCAGAAACAACTGGAATTTTTATTTTTGATTGCTCAGTAACTGGGCCTGGGAGTCGAGTCTACATATCTGCTGAAGATATCAACAGCAGCAACAGTCAAAATTAGAAATACGGCAACTTGAACTGAAGTAACAAACCTTGGCAAGTATTTAGATCTTGTATAAAACACCACCCCCTATTAAATTAAATGACAAACTGCACATATATGTTACGCTTCTGGTGACTGCATTTTCTTCTCCCTGCAAAGTAGCTGAGGAGATATTAGTAAGTAACATCCCAAACTGAAATGAAGAATAACTGACTTAGCACGATTATTTCACGCTACTTACAGTAAAATAATCTGTCTTGGAAGAACAGACATCTGAAATTTGTGTGTTATAAGAAGCTTCTCTGTTCTGCATTTGGTCTAATTTACACTATTTAAGCAGATATAAAACCTCAATATTCTGCAAACATATGAAATAGCTTTCCAGCAAGAAAAGTCATTCTAACTTCTCAGAAAATTTGCTTGCATAACAGATTCCATTTCCAGATATGGATGAAAAAAACATATATTCTTTTCAGATCTTTGGAGAATATTTGTCAGTTACATACAATAACAAAATCATTATTATCACTGCTCAACCAATAAGGCATAAGGAACCTAAACTACTAGCCTATACATAAAATTACTACACAAAAAGATGAAATACATATGTTTTGCTACCCACTTCAGCTGAATTCAGGATTTTGGTTTTTCATAGTATTTTAAGATGTACCTGTAGTTTTCTTGTTATCTCTAGGCTCCGAAGCAGGTTGTTGTTTTTGGGAAACCAAGATTAATCAAGGATTAACACAGAAATATACGTTGTTCTAAACTACTCTTACACTTATGTGGTGGAAGCTGTTAGTCCTTAGGAAGGGTGCCTGGTGATTTAAATCTGTGTTCTAACACATAAAGCAACAGCATTTGGTCCCATACTTCCTGTTTCAGATAAACAATTTAATGACATCTTAACATTGTTTTTACAGTCTTAAGACGTGTGCATATGTTATTCCTTACCAAGCTGAAATCTTTTTAAACTGATGTAATTCTATTGAAAATTCAATTTTAAAAATTTCAAAACTGTTTTAACATTTCAAATAGTAGCTACTCAAAAAAAACCAGTCTAAAAAGACAGTTCTAATAACACTTAAAATGAACGAAAAAGCAAGATGACTTCAGGTAAAAGTCCATGCATTTCAACAGCTTTGGTATTTCTTTCAATAAATACTATCCTTTTGTGAATAATGTATTAAGAAAAAGAGAGTAAATTTAAAAGAACAAAACCGAATTTCTTTAGAAATAGTGGGTTTAATGCCAGACTTTTTTTTCTTTTTGAAACTGCTTTCTATGTAGTTACACTTATTTCAAAATTTTAGAATGGGCTAATTTGTCTCCTGACTTCTTATAGCATAGGGGATGAAATGTAGCAAATGCTCTACAGGTAGATGTGGTTATGTATCTATAAAGTTTATGTATAGAAAGAAAATTAATGTAGTATTAAACATACTGAGTATGACAGAAAAATGCAACAATGTACTAACTCTGAAAGAATACTACTAGTGTGGTTGTACTAACCAAATAATGCTAGGGCACTAGTCATTTTTTCATTTTAAGTGAAGAGCTTTTCAACTTCTTTAATTTTTCTTTTCCTGTCCATTTTAGAAACTGCAGTCCATCCGGCCTCGCGCATTTTTCTCATGGTTGTTAGTTTTAGTACAGAGCCTGGAGTTTTCAGGTTTGATGAAGTTGGTTTCTAAAAAGAAAAATAAAGCCATCCATCAATTTCTACAACCAATTTGATTAACTGTTTGTTCTGATCTGAAGAAAAGCTAAGGTACCTTTTTTGGTGTCATGGCATATAATTGTGAAGCTTGAGGATAATCTTTGTACAATCTTTTAAACATTTCTTCCTCTGAGACTATGCTCTTAAATTAAAAATAAAAAGTTACTTAATCACACCATATTAAAAATATATATTTTCTTTCCCCCTAGGAATATTAGAGTATGGAAAAAAAAAAAAAAAAGTTAAGATGTAACTATGAAGCCTCAACAGTTCAATAAAAACAATGTGAAAAATCATTATAAAAATATATATTTTTGTATAGCGGTCCTCTGTTTGTCATATGGTTACTAATTATGTACATATAAATAGAATTCCAGAAAGAACTAATGAAATAAAAATATATACATAAATATTGTCTTGGATACAGAACCCCATGGTTTATATACATTCTTAGATATAGCAGTGTGCATAAAGAACTGTTAAGTACACAATTTGTCCTCTGATTTTTACCAGGAGGTCACTGTGTTCAGAGCTATCTGACTGAGCATCTAGCTGTAGAAGCACTTTTTGCTTTTTCCTCATGCACTGTTCTGAATGCAGATTTGTGCTTTCACTTTGCAGTTTATGTATTGGAGGAGTCTTTATAATGTATGTCTGGGAAAGAAAAAGATAGCATTTAAAATTATATTTTCAGTGGTAATTATAGAATCTAAAACCAAATTCATAACCCACTTTACAGACTGAGTATCCAGGAAGACACTACAGAGATGCTGTGAAACAATTTGCTTCACATTTTGGATGGAAAGATAAGACCCAAACAAAGAAAAAAAAAAAAAAAACCCAAACTTTTTTTTGTTGCCAAACAAGGAGAATGAACAGGAAGCTGTGGAAGAACTGAGTTTTATGGCACACTATATCTAACTTCTTCATGCTTATCTGCAGAAATTCAGGTTATTCTGAACTGTAGTCACTACATGCAGACTATAACCAACATTTAATAAAACGCAAACAAAACTGCAGGAAAAAGCTTTCAGAAAGACATTGACAGTGATATCAAGAACAAGATTGTTTTTACTTAAATAGTTCTTTCACGAGAAGTTAAACTTCTCAGAAACACTGCAATGGAACAATGCAATCCTTTTTTAGAAAGGATAACATAAAAATGGTAGTTGTTTCTATTGTTAAGATATAAACATCACATGTGAGCTTCTGACAGGCTAGAAGCATAAGGTTTTACAGTTATGATGAAGCAGCCAGGAATACTGCGATAATTTTTGCAGCTACACAAGATATTTTCTGTTCCACAGAGAAAAATGTGCCTTTACAAACAGACAACACTTTTAAGACTAAGTAAAAGAATTCTAAAGACATCAGTAAATTCAGTCCCCCTAGGACAGGAATTGTTACTGATCAGTAACAGCCAAATTAAGTAACTGAGCAAGAAAAATGACACAGTGGGAGCTCTTACACAAGCTGCTTTCTAATATTGCTGTGGACTACTTTTTTTTTTTGTGGCTATCTACCTTTTAAATCCCTGCTTATCGCAACAAAAAATAAATAAGCATCTACAGAGAAGTAAGAAATAGAGTCATAAAAATAAACCAAGAACAATTCACTATTATGAGTTACAAACCTTTAATGACGGACTACCCAAGGGACTTTTTGCAGATACCAAAGGAGGCATTTTTTTCTTTTCCATCATGTTGACTTTTATAGGAATATCATTTGGAGACTTTTTATTTTTTACATTAATAGATTCACAGTCTAGATCTAAATGAGGTTTAGGAGTCTCAGACAAAAGAGTTTGTATTTTCCAGAATTAAAAAAAGGTTTAAATTAAAAGCATTTCAATGTCTTTTTTCAAGTTTACATAATTTATCATGGAGCTTCAATTAGATTGCATATGTATAAATATTAACAAATTCTAAAAATAATTAATGATAAGGTTAAAGCTACCTTGTGCTTCTTTTCATTTTCAGGAGCCATATTTTGGGGGGGGTTCTTTTGCAAGATTCTCCTAAAAAGAGTTATGTGATAGGAAGTAAATATTTTATTTGAATTCAGCTGAGAATCTTCTTGGTGTAATTACAGAACACAGTCCACAATCATACTCTGTTACAAAGTTCACACAAATATATGACTCAGATTTAGTCAAACTGCAACATTCAAAAGACATTACTTTTGTATTTGCAGTTTCATTTCTCTTCTCCCATCTGTGCTAAGGAACCTACATACTATCCCTTTTTAATGAGAAAACAGGATACAATTTTTATCACAGCTGTATTTAAAAGAGAAAGAACTCTATTTTCTAGTTGTTATTTCATGCAAGAAACTAGAAGCATTCTTGTTTATTGAAGTAAATGTTCCTTTGCTGTCTTCTGTTTTGCATTTCTGTTGCCAGCTGAAAAATACTATAAAGCGACCACGAAATCACAGAACGGGTAAGGTTAGAATGGACCTCTGGAGATCATCTAGTCTAACACCCCTGTTCACAGCAGAGTGAACTACAGTATGTTGATCAGGACTGTGTCCAACAGGGTTTTGAATGTCTCCAAGCATGGAGACTCCACAACCTCTTTGGGCAACCTGTTCCTGGGTTTTATCTCCCTTAGAGTAATAAGGGTTTTTTCTTGTGTTTGAATGCTATTTCTTGTACTTTGTTTTGTTCCCATTGTCTCGTCCTTTCACTGGATACCACTGAGAAAGTCTTGATCCATCTTTTTTACTCCCTGCTATCAGGTATTTATATACAGTGATAATACGCCCCTGAGCTTTCCCTTCTTGAGGCTAAACTACCCCAGCTCTCTCAGTTCCTCTTTTCTGTCAGATGCTACAATCCTTTAATGATCTTGGCCTTCTGCTGCATTTGCTCCAGTATGCCCTTGTCTGTCTTCTACTGGGCAGCCCAGCATTATTTTAATAATACTCAAAATGTCGTCTCACCAGTGCTGAGTATAGGAAAAGGATCAGGTCCCTCAACCTGCTGGCAACACTCTTCCTAATGCAGCCTAAGACACTGAGTGCACTTCTGGCTCATGTTCAACTGGCTGTTCACCAGAACTCCAGGGCTCTTCCTGCAAAGCTGCTTTCAATCCTGTCAACAAATAACCTGTACTGGTTCTAAAAGTTATTGCTTCCCCAGTGCAGGACTTCACATTTCGCTCTGTTAAACCTGATGGGATTCCTGTTCACCCATGTCTCCAGCCTGTTCAGTTCCCTCTGAAAGACAGCATAACGACCTGCTGTATCAACCATTTCTCCCAACTCTGTATCATCTGCTGAGGCTGCACTCTGTCCCATCATGTATGTCATTAATGAAGATGTTAAACAGTATTGGACCCAGAATCAACGCCAGGCGTACATCACTAGTGACTGGCCTCTGGTGGGACTTCGTGCCACACTAATTGCAAACCATAAGCCCAGCAGTTCAAACTAGCCCAGCTAGTTTTCAATTTACTTTACTGTCCACTCACCTAGCCCTTATTTTATCAGTTTGCCTAGAAGGCTGTTACAAGAGACAGTGTTGAAGCCTTAATAAGGCTGAGATAAACAACATCCAGTGTTCTCCCCTCATCTGCCAAGTCAGTCGTACAAGGCAATCAGGTTGGTTAAGCACAATTGCCCCTTCATGTAAGTCTATGCTGACTACTTGAAATCACCTTCTTGTCCTTCATATGTTTGGAAATGGTTTCCGCGATTATTTGTTCCATCACCTTTCCAGGGACTGAGGTGAGGCTGACTAGCCTACGTTTCATCAGATCCTCCTTCTTGTCCTTCTTGAAGTTAAGTGTGACATTTGCTTTCTTCAAGTCCTCAGGAACCCCTGCCAGTCACCATGACCTTTCGAAGATAATCAAGAGTGGCCTTGCAATGATACTGGCCACCTCCCTCAGTCCTTGTGTGTGTATCCCATCAGATCCCATGGACTACATACATCCAGGTTGTTTAAAGATCCCTAACCTGATCCTCCTCTACCAAGGGTAAGTCTTCCTTTCTCCACACTTTCCATTGAAAAACAGCCTTTTCCTTGTCCTTTGTCATCAGAACTCCTGCCACATTCAGCAGCAGGTCCTGTAGAAGCCTTTCTTGTTGCCCTTCACTTCTCTTGTCAGTTTTACCTCCAGACTGGCTTTGGCTTTCCTGACATCATCCCTGCAAGCTTGGACAGTTCTTCATAGTGTTTCAATTTCTCCCTGCTTCCCTCGTACTTACCAACTAAGGAGTAATGCAAAACATTCACTACCACCAGAAATGAGACATAATGACTTCAGAGAGCATCAAGCTCTTGAAATCAGATAGCAAGTGAGAGCAAGACCTAGAATCAAAAGTGCACTTCACAGCTGTCATTATTGTAGTGCATAAGGCCAAGCCAAGCATGTCACCTGTACTGCTACATTTAATAAAAAAAAAAAAAAAACAAACCTTCTCTTCAATTTCTGCTTTAAGTTGTTCCTTAAGGGATGATAGTTCGCTTTTCAAACATGACAGCTCACTTTCCTAAAAACAATTAGATAAAGGATAGGGTTAACTATGCTTAACCTGGAAAAAAGAAAACGGTCCAAAATGAGACACTAA
Source organism: Aquila chrysaetos chrysaetos (assembly GCF_900496995.4). Taxonomy (NCBI): domain Eukaryota; kingdom Metazoa; phylum Chordata; class Aves; order Accipitriformes; family Accipitridae; genus Aquila; species Aquila chrysaetos. Next base: position 192,970 of record NC_044027.1, read on the forward strand.
TTAATAAGGTTATTCATTATAAACAAAATAAAATTCCGTTTGTTCAGTTGAGCTAACTTATCCATAAAGTTAGCATGCTGAGCGGTATCTACAATTCATTTTCAGAATGATTCAATCACTAGAATACAGATGATCAAAGAAGCAGTTACCAAATTAAAAAAAACAAAACCAAAACATGTAGACTTGAGTCACTCCTCCTTCTGTTAAAAAATCTAATTGAAAAAAAGCTCTGTGAAGAAATATTCTGTGAAGGCAAATGTCAGAAAAATACTGCATTTTAAGGAGATGCTGTAGAACTACACTTTTCTGAAAGTCTCAAGGGGATTTTGGCTCTCAGAAAATGTTTCTCAAAGCTAAGCTTCCCAGAAAGGTGCTGGGGGTGGGGGGGAAGCGGGGGGGGGGGGGGGGGGGGGCGGGGAGAAGAAAAAAAAAAAAAAAGGCAATGCAACTCTAAACTTAAGTTTTGTTTTAGCCTGTTTTAAAAAGAGCTGAAGTACTACTACGAAACAGGTACTTGACCAGAACTGTTCAAGGTAAGAACTTAAAACTCTTGTGAGAACAGGGCAGTGGGGGGTGGAATCCAACTATTTAATACAAAAGTTTCTTATTCAGACAGTGAGGTTAGAACATGATGCACCATCAGAAAGAGTAGACAGAAAAGGACAGCTACTCCAATTTATTTTTAGAAACATCTGGGTTTTTTTAATGCACATAATAAAATCTGTAAGAAAGTAACAGTAAACAGAAATTAGTGGGTTGATCTTTACTGTTCAGTCCCACTACAGCAGACACTTAACCCCCCCAAGTGTTAAATAGGAAGAAGTCTAATATATTTGTAATTATATTACACTTTAAGGACAGCAGCCTTGTAAGAGGCCCTGGATTCAACCCCCAGCATCTCCACCAAAAAGACTGTGATGGGTTGACCCTGGCTGGTTGCCAGGTGCCCACCAAAGCCGTTCTATCACTCCCCCTCCTCAGCTGGACAGGGGAGAGAAAATATAACAAAGACCTTGTGGGTCGAGATAAGGGCAGGAGAGAGATCACTCACCACTTACCGTCACAGGCAAAACAGACTCAACTTGGGGAAAATTAACTCACTTTATTACAAATCAACGAGAGCAGAGTAATGAGAAATAAAACCAAATCTCAGAACACCTTCCCTCCACCCCTCCCTTCTTACCGGGCACAACTTCACTCCCCACTTCTCTACCAACCCCCCCCAGCGGCACAGGGGGACGGGGAATGGCGTTTACGGTCAGTTCATCACACGTTGTTTTCTGCCGCTTCATCCTCCTCAGGGAGAGGACTCATCACACTCTTCCCTGCTCCAGCGTGGGGTCCCACCCACGGGAGACAGTCCTCCACGAACTTCTCCAACGTGGGCCCTTCCCACGGGCTGCAGTTCTTCACGAACTGCTCCAGCATGGGTCCTTTCCACGGTGTGCAGTCCTTCAGGAGCACACTGCTCCAGCGTGGGTCCCCCACGGGGTCACAAGTCCTGCCAGAAAACCTGCTCCGTGGGCTCCTCTCTCCACAGATCCGCAGGTCCTGCCAGGAGCCTGCTCCAGCGCGGGCTTCCCACGGGGTCACAGCCTCCTTCGGGAACCCACCTGCTCCGGCGTGGGGTCCTCCACGGGCTGCAGGTGGATATCTGCTCCACCGTGGACCTCCATGGACTGCAGGGGGACAGCCTGCCTCACCATGGTCTTCACCACGGGCTGCAGGGTAATCTCTGCTCCGGTGCCTGGAGCATCTCCTCCCCCTCCTTCTTCACTGACCTTGGTGTCCGCAGGGTTGTTTCTCTTACATGTTCTCACTCCTCTCTCCGGCTGCCGAATACCCCCTGTCCTAACTTTTTTTCCTTCTTAAAAAAGTTATCACAGAGGCGTTACCACTATCACTGACTGGCTCGGCCTTGGCCGGCGGCGGGTCCGTCTTAGAGCCAGCTGGTATTGGCTCTCTCTCGAACACAGGGGAAGCTTCCAGCAACTTCTTACAGAAGCCACCCCTGTAACCTCCCCCGCTACCAAAACCTTGCCACACAAAACCAATACACCCTCCATTTAATTATTTAGTGCTGAAGAGTATGACTTACCAATGATCTTTTTGATGATAACTGCTCTTGCTCTTTTATTTTATAAAGTTTTAACTCTGCATCTTTTTCTTCAACCATTTTATCATATTCATGCTGTGTAAAAAAAAACAAAACAAAAAACTCAAAACATTTGACTAAATATTATAATTATATATCTACCTAGTCTTAAAAAATTATTCTTTTTTTTTCAAATAAGGTTCTTCTGAAGATTCTTCAGAAAGCACTATGAACAAACATTGATGCTTCAGCAGAAACTATAAAACAGAAAATGCACAAGCAGTATTATTTTGTGGGCTGACAGAGAATGCTTTATCTCTAGGCAGCAGTATGTGTTCCAGCACATAAAAGCTTGCCATATTTTTATTAATGGTATCTGCTAAATATACTACAAAACAGAGTAATAAGGAATGTTAATTAAAATATGTTAAGTTAAACTGCTGAAGGTCACTAAGTAATCTCTTCATAAAAAGAGGCCCAAACTGATACTGAAGAACAGTGCTTTAGGATGGTATCAAAGGAAGCCTGAATATAAAATCCTAGAAATTTAGAAAAATGGAAGTTATCTGCCAGTAAGCAGGTTTTCAAAATCTGAAGATGGATTTATTTTTAGATTATAAGAAGTCAAGCATGTGTTCAACTTCATTTTCCTAGACTCGGGTCTTTATTATGAAGTTTCACTTTCTAATTAATAATATTCTGGTTTTGAAAGTTTTTTACTTAACGTAGTATCACACATTGCAAATCACAGAAATCAGTAAAATCTTTTACCTTGTGTTTTTCCATAAGTGCCACCATTTCAGTTATCTTGTGTTGACATCGGGTATCAGTTTCTCTCTGTGCTATTGTTGCTTCATCAGCAAGCAACCTCGTCTTTTCTAACTGTTAGTAACAAGTTTCATTTAATTCATGAACAATTAACAACAATATATTTAAGAAAAAAAACTTAGTTTCATTTCTTCTCATCCCTGTGGGTGCATATATAGTGTGTATATAGTCTCATTTAGTGTAGGCCTCATTTGCTTTTAAGATGCTTTTCAAATCCTACATCTTTTATACATATTGTTAAAATAGGCAAATAAACCTAGATTAAAAGTAAATCTATTCTTCCATGGCAGACAAGTGTCATTTCGAACCACAAGACCATTTCAAGCGCTCTACCCTAATATTTTTTGATACTACCATCAAAAAAAGGGTGGGCAGGAAAATATTAATACGGGAAAAGTTATAATCTAATTTGCTTATGCTGTATTTATACCAAGAATAGAATTTCTGTGAACAATATCTTGACAAAAAGAATTTTTAACTCAGTTCTTGTTTTTAAAGATATATAAAAATACTTGAACTTAAGGATCTAATGTACTAAAGCTTTGCTCACATGCATACACAAGAAGTTCCATTTATGTTGATGAGACTGCTACATAAGAGCAAGGGCTCTGGCCAATATAACTTCATAAAACCATCATAGAAAAAAAAAAAAAAATTAAACATTGCAGTAAAAATTAACAACTCTCACCTCTTCACGAAGTTTATTTTCATTTACTTTTTTTGTTTCAATGTCTTTTTGATAGATGTCAACTGTCTCCTTATGTTGCTTGTTCATATTTTCCATATCTAACTGTAATTTATTCACCTTTTGAGAATGCAGAATTATTGCTGTTAGTTGTTCAGGAATAAATATGCCAATGATTTTTTTTTTTTTTTTTTTACCTCTTATTTTCAAGCAGAATCACTCTGTTACTTTTCAGGTGTATGACTGAACTGTTCCCTATTTAATGTTCAGCTTTTTTCATAAAGAGTTGAACTTTGGCCTGAAGTGAGTTAGAAAACACTCATAGAAACAATGGCAACACTACAATGGGAAAGACAGCCCATACCAGTTTTGTGCACCCCAGTCAATAAAACGGTCCTAAAGCTAAAGGCTAGTCAATCACAAAAATCATCCCAATATAAGGGAACCACCCATTAGCGATCTGACACTATTCCCCCTTTTGTACAAAAGGCTCTTTAGTACTCTTGGTGTGGAATGCAAGGCAAGAAAATGAAGCATAACTGATAGTCTCCTAAGACTTACCAGTATGACTGTACTAATTTTACAATTAAATTTTTTTTTCAATTAAGAAGTGAAGAAACAGTTAATTTTCAGATTTTTATTTAGTTCTAAAAAAGATTAATTCCTTTTAGCTGCTAATATTCATGAGAATTTGGTATGAAACTAATAGGAAGAGTCTATTCCTACGTAGTCCCCTAAGTGCTGTGAATTCTTCGAAAAAAGATACAGATGGAGATTTTATTCCCACCATTGTAAGTCCATTTAAGATTTTAACTGTTTTATGGTATGTTTTCCTCCCAAGTGTGCACTTTGGTTAAAATTCTTCTTTTTAAGTTTCTCATAAGAATACCCTCAAAAAAGTCTACATCTTTCTTGAAGTGTGGTACCCAGAACTGGACACAATATTCTAATCAGGGACTTACCATTGCAGAACACAGTAAAAGAACTGCCTGAAGTGAATAATATATGCATTTATTTTAAATGCTTTTCTATTTCAATGGGGTGGCATTACTGAATAATGTCCCATACACTATCAACCAAAAAGGAAAGGGACTGATTAGGAATATAATTCCTTGAGATGTGATGTCTTTCTCTTATAAATGTCTGATAGCCCAGTCAGTGTCCAATGATTAAAAATGGAAGCATCTTTCAAAAATTATGGGCTCATTCCTGTAAAATCTGTTTCCCAGATCCATAAAACAGTTAAAAATGTGCTTAACATGTATTATGATTAGTTACACTGGGACTTAAAACATTCAGTCTTTGTACTTTACCCTCATCTTGTACATGAAGTTATTTAAACCTACCTTCCCTTCATAAATACTTGTTTTCTTGCTTTCTGCAGTAATTTTCTTTTTCAGCAACTTATTCTGTTAAAATAAAGTAGAACAAACACTATACTTTAATAAGTTAATAGAATTATGTAATGATTTAACTGCATCAAGTAGGTCGGAATCTTCAAAATTCCAGCTTTCAGCACGCAAATAACTCTCCTTCTGTTGTGCAGTTCAGGTTCCGGATTCTCCAAACAAGAGTGCTCAACTACTTACTTCAATAATACCATTACTTCAAGACCTTATGAAAGATTCCTTATGGGCAACAGCAGAGAAAAACCAAAGAGGGTGCAGAAAGGGAAGAAAAACTAAGATGCTGCTGACAGAAAATGTGCAGATGTCATGACAAAAAATACAAGTTACTTATTTTTACAGTACCGTTATTAACAATTTGTCCTAATGCACAATTCTTTTCTACTGTTGGAAACTGAGATAGGTCATTGTTTCAAGTATATCAATGATACCATGTACTAAATTAAAACAGTAAAAGTTTATTAAAGACATTATTTCTGTAATTGCATTTTTCAAAAGTAAAGGATAATTTTACAAATCATGTGATTCCAAAGGTGACTCCTTAATTTGCTCAGAGTTAAGATAAGAAAGGAAATGTTATAAGTTACATAGGTATATCTAAAGATATCACACCAGAAAAAAACTGTTGAAAAGTAAGTTACCACAAAATACCATGTTTTATGTATTTGTGAATTTTAAAAACTGTACATACCTCCTGTTGCAACTCTTCAATACATTTGGTTTTATTTTCCACCTGTTTCTTTATATTATTCAACTAAAAGAGATATTTCAAACATTCATTAATAAACTCCTAAAAAATTATGCACTGTGTTAGAGATTACTGTCAATGTTCTTAAACATGCATATGCATGAGTCTGATTAATTCTAATCGGACTGAAACACATGCTAATGTGTTACAATGATCAGAGTTTTAACCGTAAAGTACTACAAGAATTTTGCTAGCCCAGTGTCACCAACATTAATAGCAATGAACCAATTCCTCAGTGGTTGTAGAGTTTAGAAAGAAGAAGGAAAAAAGAAAAAAAAAAAAAGAGTAACTTTGCAATTTAAAAAAAAACAACCTTGTATGAAGTTCTCCCCAGTCCATGACAAAAAATGAATTTTCATACCTTATTTTCTAAAATCTTCAACTGCTTTTCCTTTCTTGAAATTTCATTTTCAATACTCTTAGCCTGGAATTATAATTGTAAATATTTCACTTCTACAATAAAATTTTGAAATCCATTATGATATTTAAAAAAAAAAAAAAAACAGGTATGCTCTGAAACTACAGTAAGAAAGTAAAAATATTTGAACATATTTAAACTAAAACTCATATTACATATTGAAAGCTAATCCATACCCCATCCATCACTAAGTGGGTATACAGAAATAAAAAAAAAAAAAGAGGGTTCTCTGCCTGAAATCTAACAAATCTGGACTTTTAAGCCTCTATGTAAAGAGTAAACATCCTAGTGAAGGTTCTTGTCTTTTATTTTAAAAGGGCTCAGCCATGTGTACATGTGTTGACTCAATTGGTAGCAGCACTGAAAGAAAGAAGAAAGCCTCTGTAAGAGATTACATCCCCAGGTAGAGCTTTGCAGAAAAAGAAAAAAAAAAAAAAAGTTTTACATTTAGATTTTGTCCTACATGTTATATTATATATTTTCATGATAAAGCACATGATATGGCATACATTTTCTTCTCTTTCATCCAGTTTACTTTTAATCTCTTCACCGTTCTTTACCATCTTCTCCTTCAAAGACTCCAGTTCATTTCTAAATGCCAAGTTAACAAGCATTAGTAAATATTTACTTAATAACTTTAACTTCTTTTCACTAATGCTAAATAAACCCATACTTTATTTTCTAAAAAAAGCTGCTAATATTGATGAGAACTTCATACACTGTTCAATGGAAATGTTCTTAAAATGATGTAAAGTGACTGGTAAGTTAATGTCTGACCTGTATATACTTTTTTGTAAGTATGGAAAGATATTCCCCTTACCTGAGTAAAGTATATTCTAATCTGTAATATCATAATGCGTCTATGAAACATGGAAGGCTGCCTGTCTATTGGGTTGTTGGTACATAGACTACTTCAGAGAGTAACGTTTAACCAGTTTCACCCTTTCACATTTAATCCATAACCTTTAACTTCTATTTTCATTTCCTTCACATCTAAGATGTTAATGCAGAACAGGATCGCTCTCTGTATGTAATATGAAGCTAGGGCAAAAATTGTTCCTGTAGCAATAGGTATCACTAATTTGTAGAAACTTCTACATGCCCAACATCAATACTAAATAGTTTCTGTTTGGCTATATAACCTAAAAAACCCCATTAAACTAAAAATCACAGAAAGCAGCATATGAACACAACATTCAGAATAACTGTGAAGGAATGGAGTCTACTTCCTTTAATAATATTGTATATTAGTATTTATTTTTACTTGCCTTAGCTGGCCATTTGCTTCTTCCAGGTTTTCAACTAGCTGCTTTGCATTTTCTTCTTTTTTTCTACTATCCTAAATAAAGACCCACATAAGTAAAATGAATAAAATTCAAAGTCACATCTTAAAAAATTCGAAGACACCTTAAGCAATATCTTGACCTGCCTTATTCGCACAAAAAATAGTTCAGATACTCTACAGAACCATGTCATATTGCAGTTTACCATATGATTTGTATTTTAAATTGAATGTTGTCCTTTAAAAACAGCTGGAAGTTTACAACTTGCCTCGTGACTTTCTTGCAGTTTCTTGAGTTCTGTAGCCATACCACTTTTCTCTTGTGCTATTTGTTCCTTTTCTAATAAAAGCTTATTGATATACACTGTTAGTTGTTCATTCTTTAGCCTAATTTAAAACAAATGGTCAAGAGAAATCAGAACATGTATTTTGAAATTTCCTTTTAAGTTAAATTTATCTGTTACAAAATGTTATTTCATGCTGAAAAAAGTCCAGGCCTGTATCTACAAATTTAAGCTTTGTGGCAAAGTTACAGTGATGCAAAAAGGCAACAGAAGAAGGAAAGAAAATGAGAGTCAACTTGTATATAAATATAATGGTTGTTGAAGATGATGTAGTTCAATATCCAGCTCAAAGCAGGGTTAATAATGAATTCAGAAACTTTCTCTTCAGGTTAACACAACTAAGTCAGAGATATGGAACAATTACATATGTACAAGTACAGTAAATGTAATTTATAAATATAAGTATGTAACAGATGTCATACTGTGTGCATAGGTTCAAAATTTTCATTAGAAAACAATCATAGATAATTTCATTGTATATTTAAGTAATTTCTATGTAAGACAAAAAAATTAAACTAATACTGTATTTTCAAAAACGATCATACGCCTCTCGCTCAAGATCTGTATTCAGTGTCATAAGCTGTTTTAAATAATTTTGTTCCTTTTCAGCTGTACTAGTCAGTTGTACTTTCAAATCATGGATTTCTTTCTGCAGAAGAAAAAGAAAGTGTTCTGAGTATACGTATGTAAACTACAAGTCATGAAAGCTATCAGAAATGAACTGACAACACAAAGCTTTAAGATGAAACAAAGCAACACACATGCCATAAATTACCCAGACCGTATCTTTACATCTCTCTGGTGTGATGTGGAAGTAGTGTGAGATATTGAACTCTGATATGAGTGCTAAATGTGTCCTCTGTGGTAAGTCTAACTAACTAGTCTGCAAAATTACTGACAAAATTAGCTTTCCTTGGACATTATTTTAAATAAAGACATTTGTTTCAGACATCATAAGCTTTTGCATTCACCTATATAAACAAAAAAACCAAAAAACAAACAAACAAACAAAATCACAGAATTCCAGTAATATGTGAATTCCAGTACTACGTGATAGAATAAGCAGGTATTTTGAATGCATCCCAAACCACAAAGCAAAACTCTTCCCTCAGAAATCTGCTGTGATTACAAGATTAGGCAAGCCTTGTAATGTAACGTAGTTTATAATATATAAATGCTTTGAATACTCCAAATAACTGGCAATACACTGATACCACAGGCACTGGCAGGTGGTTGATGGGCAGGGTGGGCAGCAGGGAGGGCAGCAGGGAGGGCAGCAGGGAGGGCAGCAGGGAGGGCAGCAGGGAGGGCAGCAGGGATTAGGTTTTAAGCACGGCACATAATGAACTTCTGGAATTTCTTATCACAGAAGGCTATGGAGGAAAATAGCATAAGGAGTTTCAAAAACAGATGAGACAAGTGAACATGAAGAAGTCCATATATTGATAGCAAAGGCAACTGACAGGGATGTGTCCTCAAACATCCTTAATACAGCTACTGTAGGAGTGTAAGGGGAATGGACCATAGATAATGATCAGGCTCCTCTACTACATAGTATCTTCTGCTGTCATCAGCAGGAGCAGAGCAGTGTATTGGGTGAAGCACTGGTCTGACTATGTGATATTTCTTATGTTCTTATATACAAGTGATAATGTGTAACTTAACTATTTATAAAACCATGTTACTATCACCCTTTATTCAGACCTCTCTGATTTGGAGAACATTTTTTATTTCTTTTTCTTTCTCCTGCAAATTTTCTACAGTAGCCTCAAGATCTTTCTTCTCCACTAGAAGTCCTTCAACTTTCCCCTGTTTAAGAACATTAATGAAACTCAGTTCAGAAAATTCAATGCACTGTATCTAAGGAACAAACATATGTGGTAAAATGCAAACCTGGTTTTATACTATCTTTCTTTAGCTGATGCAGTTCCTTGTTAGACTTGTAAATACAAGATCATAACTACAATAATCCTGTATTAAAAGCATACTTCATATAACTTAGACTTCTGTAACAGAAAATGGGCCTTTGTCACAGTTCAGTAAGGTTCACAGAGACCAGAGCTAATTACCTCAGGAAACTTCCCTGTAAGTAAGAACAGAACACTGCAGGCTCTTAAATGTTTCCCCTGAAAAGGGACATGTATCGACACAGTACGCAACACTTTCTAGATACGAAACATTGCAGTATGGAGGACACCTCACCATAACTAACACCCCCAAAACAGCAAAATAATCACAACAGATTTGTGAAGTAATAAACCTAAGGAATTGCCTATTAGTTTCCTCATTTTGTCACACATAACCTTTTCACAAATTCCACTGCCTTTTCTGGATGGTGTCAAAAGCTTGGTTATCCTTTAAACACCAAAATGAGGTCAGTCTTTACAAGGCTTAATTTTTAGAAGATTATTATGAAGAAAGCTAGACACTCAAGGAATTATCTTTGCTGTCGAAAATTAGTTGATCCCTCAGCCTTAAACGTCACATGTGTGGTCCTCACAAGGTTTGAGCTAATGTTCATCACAAAAAAAACCCCACCCAACCGTATTTTTCAGAAAGGTTCAGAATGAGGAAAGAGTGATTACTAGGCATAACTAAAAATCTTTATGTCCAGAGGAAGTGGCATTTGAATAGGTGTGGATGAAGAAGGAAATGACCAGAAATCTTGACAAGGAAAACAAAACCAAAGTAAAGCAAAACAAGAAAAATGGTGGAAAGAATCAAGACCTTCAAAGAAAACACCAAAATCATCTAAAAGACAGGTAGGAAAGTTTAGTAGCAATATTATGGCAGATTAGACAATGTTTATATATCGCATTTAAGATACTTACAAAGCAAGAGAGACTTCATATGAAAAGTAAATGCCATGAGACTAATAAAATGAACATTTACCAGTGTTTCTGACAGCTCTTCAAGTTGCATTTCTTTGTCACATTTTAGTTTAGTCATCTCTTCTACAGCACATGTAATATAAAATTAATTGAACAGAAATAATTTTACATATTTAGCAGGCAGTATAAAGCATTTATCCCTTTGCAGTACCCAACTTTCAAAACTTATGGGATTAAGCTCAGAAATTGTAAAGTTAAATTATGGCTTAATCTAAATGTAGAGTTGAAAAAAGGATTCAGAAAGACATTAGCAAATATGTATCTGAAGAGAAACTAATAATTTGTCTTAAATAAAATTCAGAGCCTATTATGTTTTCCACAATCACGGCTTCAAATAAACCATGGACTGTAAGAATGGAGTAATCTCCAAGTATCGATACATCTGCATTTTTCCAGAAAAAAATCTGGACTGCTGAAGATATTCACATGGATATGCTGAAAAAGGAAACCACTTATTAGTAACTTCAAAGTGTTTTCTATGTGCACATTCACATTACTGGTATTTTTTGCAAGTACTGGACACTAAACTGATTTTTGCTCTGGAATTCTCACAGGTCACATCTCCCTTGTTCTAGGCAAGCATCAGCAGTTAACTTTTGAACACTTATCTTTAGATGCCCTCAATACATACAAGCACATCAGATTCTATTTCTCATCTATCGTATCAGGACTAGAGACATACGCTGCACACTGGGAAAACAGTGCTAAAGATAGATCTCTTACTCTGGGGGCTAAGCAGTGCATATCTAGAAATCACACAATATGAAAGCAATATTTAAAGCTAACCACTGTCAGTGTGACTCTATATCTGACATGGGGAGAGTCGTCTGCAGGAAAGCTTAATGCAAGTGTGTTATCTCTGCTACAAGCTACAGAAGTCACTCCTGGAATCTACTGTTCAGCAGTCTAACACTACCTCTCAAACAGGTCTGCAGTGCTACCAGTCTTAATTGGAAGAGTGCAGAGAAACCAAAATGTCTTCCAGGAGAAGCCATGCATGTATGGTCTTACTATTGGAGGTCTGCACAGCACTGCTGTTTGACTGTTGCCAGCTACAATGACTACCAAAGAAAAGGGTAAAGATGAGTAAAAATAAATCTAGGCATTCCTGACAGGTTCAGGTTACTGTAAAACCATTTTTCCAAGCAATAGGGACAGTCCATTTTCAGAAAACAGCAGAAAACATTTTTATTACTACCTAGCTCATTTTTTTTTCTTTCTACAAACCTTACCCAATTCAGCAGACTTATTTCTCAGCTCCAAGGTAAGTAGCTTTGACTCATCTTCATATTTCTCCAATCTAAGAAAATGGTAATTAAAAAAAAAAAATTGTATTAGTACAAAGCTCTGCATTTGAAAGTTGAAAGACAATAAGACAAAGTCTTACCACAAGCATTTTAAGAACATTTGCCTTTCAACAGGCAGATGATGTATCTGCCTGCAACATGTATCAAATTTCACTTTTACGACTTCGGAACAGCAGACGTAAAAGTAAGCAAATATATACATACATAAATCTGTATTTCTTAAAAATAGAATGATGAAAGTCAGGGGGAGGGGACAAATATTTACTTTCTTATAGACAGTATCAACCAGCACAACTGAAAAAAATTATATTAAATTCTCTGCACTTAGACACTGTGTCAAAAAAAACAAATTTCAGCTTCATATCCCTTTGTTCTTGGATTTGTCATAAACTGCAACTACTTAAAAGACACCTTAATGCCATGTACCCCAAAATCACTGTTTCTTGAAAAACTCAGTTGTGATAATGTATTACAACATGTCTTTACTGCTCTGTTCTTATTTTTAGGAAGGTTGATTTTAGTTGCTGTCAGGTTCTTTGACAAATACATAATTTTTAAAACTACAGAAAACCTGAAATACATTAATAATAGGCATCAGTATTAAACAGTACTATTATCACACACAGAAGAACATCTTGCTCACTAAATGTTCTATTAATAAAGAACCATCAAGTACTAAATGAGATTACTGCTCTGTCAGTTAAAAGCTGCATCCACACAAAACCAAACAGCATAAACATCTACAAGTGCTAATAATTCAAATAACCAGACAGGTGAAGGACTTAAAAAAAAAAAAAAGTTATTAGTGATTACAAAAAAAATGTGATTACACCAGATCACATATGAAGTTTCGGTTTTATTCCCAGCAGCTCGGTAATCTGTTTTTTTTACTTATAAGATCATTCTTTGTCTTTAAACTGTTTAATTTACCTATTTTGCTCTCTTTGCAGCAAGCTTTTCAAATTGGAAATAGAAGTCTCAAACTCCTCTATCAGGGATGCATGCAAAGCCTTAGTTTTTTCACATTCTTCCACCTGTGCTTCCTTTTCTTCAGTGACCTGAATTAATGCTTTCACTGCAGTCTGCAATTCGGTTTCTAAGTGCTTTTGAGTAACCTTTAAAAAAATTATATAATTTCTAAACATGTTTTGCAACAAACAGCTACAACTGTTTCATATCTGAAGTATCAATAATTATTTATGCAATTACTCATCTAATCTATTTATACTGGAAAATTATAAGCAAGCTGTACCTCTGTTTTTTGCAATGAAACTTTGGCCTCTTCCAGTTCTGCCCTCAAATGTTCTTGATTGATCTGGGATTCCTTTAACATTTCTCCTTCATGTCCTAAGCAAAAAGATATATGCTTACATTTAAGAAAAATATGATATTTACTAAAAAATGCTTGCATTTCTATTTTACAGATAAATACATTCCTACAACTTAACCAAGTTACATAGTGTATTCATGTCATTGTTACAGAAAAAGCCTCCAAGATGATTATTCAACCTATTAAGTAACAGTAACCAAAATGTAAAATTACATATATTTATAGAATTTAACAAAATGCAGCCACTTATATGTATCTGGCGTAAAAACGATACTAAAACCTTCATCCCCACTTCCCAGGGAAGTGGAGGCTGAAAGCTACCTCAGTTCTAAAGAACAAAGGTATTTGCATCATATACTTTAAATATTGTGTAATATAAATGGCTTAAAAATACTGAAAATCAAGTTTCTGAAAAGTAAGTTTCCTCAGTGGCACTTGACTCTAAGTTTGCAAAATTCAAGCAATGTATTTTCCCCTTGCAATCTTCAAAAGCACTCACTGCTTGACTCACCCTTGAAAAAGAACCCTTCAAAAACAGTTATACTTCCAATCCTAGTCAATCATTTGCCTATTTGCAAATAAGATTCCATTTGAAATCCGTAACATTTTGGGGGGTTATTTGGCAAAGATGTGAAAATATGTTTTGTTGAACACAGAACAAAGCTACTATTTATGGACTACTGAACAAATATTATGCTTTGAAGACCCTTCACTAACTTGATTTGAAACAGATCAATCCAGTAGCCAGGAAAAACACTTTTATCTATTATCATGCCATGTTTACTATAGAAGTCCAACTGAAACAGAAGAATCTTCAGAACAGGGGCAGGGTTATACAGTGTCCTGGTAAAACTTACTTCTGTTACAGAAAAGGAATGACAGGGTATATGACACCCTTACAGTAGTAGAGCATGTTCACACTAGAGTTTATTGAAGAGTAAAAGAAAAATCCCTTGCGATGAAGCTGTCATGTCGATACAAAACCAGGGTGTAGCCTAAGCCTAAAGAGAAAACCTTTGTTATGAAATAAAGGCCTAGGTTTTATACATATGCAGATTACACTACCAGTCCTGATCCCACATCAGCAGCTTCTATTCCAAACCGAAATATGGCCTGCAAGATCCCAGTGTGCTGCTGACTAATAACAGGCTAAAATTATCATCATCCTGTTTCCTATACTTCTATAACCAGTTATATTTTAACATAGCAGAGAGAACTCTTACTTTTTGCTTCTACTAAGTCAGCAATCTTATTTCTTGATTCCTGCAGCTGAGTCTTGATGTCTCTTATTATATCATCTTTTTCATCACTCTGTACAGTAAGAACTGAAATCTAACAAAATTAAAATATCATAATGAAGTCTAGAAAAAAGGGCAGATTCCCATTTTCATATGTGCACCGTGTATAATTAGCATACGAACTGCTGTCATTCAAATTAAATGTGGTGGTCAGTCTTAGCCAAGTATTGATCAAGTCATATTACTCTGGATGAAAAAGCTCTTCAGTTCAAAATCAAAACATGAATTCCAACAGACTAAAGATACTGGAACATCACTAAAGTTTGCAGAATCTGACCTAAATGCAGCTCCAGCTGTTATTTTTGTCCTTTTGACTGATGCCCAGAAACACTCCTTGCCCCTCTGCAATGTCACATCCATCCTCAGGAAAACCAACAACTCTTGACCTTCCCAGATACAGACAGATGCTCAGCTTCTCAGAGTCCTACTTACAAACTAAAAACTCTTATCACAATTAATTTCTTCAATTTAATCAGTCTTCTGTCATGGCTACCTCATCACCACTACAAAAAACCTACTCTAATCTCAGATTCCTAAACTCTCTTACCAGCCTGTGGTCTGATACGCATTATAATACTTCTTCCCACCTTCCTTCTTACCAGATATGAACTATACCTTTCTTCACTATGAGGAGTGATGACTGCTTTGCTAATTTTATGCTTCTGTACAAGCCACTTTATAAAGGCAAGCATATGCATAGAGAACAGAAAGAGTATTCAGTGTTTAGATGGGGCTTTTAAATCCTGTCACTAAGATGTCCCTTGTTACGATAGAGCGGCCTTATTCACATTTCATTCCAAATAAATAATACAGAAGGAACACACCATCAAAAGTTATTTTGCAATATTAATTTCCATCCTTCCAAAATACAAATATTTTACAAAACATCAAGCACTTTTAAAATAATTACTTACATCTGATACATCAGTAAGCCATGAAAGCAAAATAGAGTTCAAATATTAACGAAACTGCAAGACTTGTTTCAAAAATAAAGCTGTACTTATTAGATTGTAAAACTGAACACACCTGTTTTTCCTTCATACTGACTTCCAGTTTCCACTCTTTTTCAGCCTTGTCCACTTTTTCTGCTTCTTCTTTTACTTTTGAGATACAGTAATATCCATAGTTAATATACTAGCTAAAATATACTCCAAGTTAAATACAATTTCCAGTTTAAGAGTGCTTACAATTGTACAGCTGTACAATTTGTTTTCTAAAGAGTAATTATTGAGGTCATGTTTGAAATTATCTTCTAATCAGGCAAAATAATTTTTGTGCCAGCTTTCCACAGAATTAGTCCATTATTCCATATATTAGTTAATAGTTTGTTATAAGAAACTAAGAGAAATGCACATGTAAAAATGAAACAGGCACACAGTAATGTAAATAAAGCAAATATTTAATTAAAATTTCTATAGCTACACACTAGTGCATTATCATTTAAATAAACCAACTACATAAAACAAGTAGTGATCTCTAGACTGTACTTCACAGACAAAACTTAGACTTTGAGTGACTATTTGAAAAATAAAGTTCCAAATCTGATCCAGTGGAAAAACAATAAAAGGGCCCAGGCATTTAACAGCAGGTAGCATGAATAAAAGAGTGTCCAGACTATCACAGTGTTAACTGTTCACCATTCTAGCACTTCATATCTTTCTGGCCTGAAACTACATGCAATCAAGTCTATGAAGTACAAAATTGTTAAGCCTGCAGTATAAACAGAATAAAGAGAATTCTCACATTTGAAACACATTTCCAATCTGGTGCTCTCTGCTTGCACACGAAGCTCTTCAAATGCCATTATCATTCTCTAAAAATAAAATTCCATATATACGTTCATATAAAACTAAGTACTTTCAGTAGTGAAGAATTATGTTTATGATTTGTAAACAAACAGTATTACAAACTCATTCATATTGGTAGGATAAATTTTGTTGAAAATAAAATTCAGAGCACAAACATATTTTGAGTTAACAGAATATTATAATTATTCAACATTCGAAGTTTAAGAATTTCTGTACTCAAGATCTAAACAATTTCTAGGACAAAATATTTTCACTGGTCCATGTTTGTAGATCCCTAACACAATGGAGGAGGAGTTGTGCTTTTCTTAGTTGCTACAACAACCTATAATTAACATTTAACCGTTATACCACGTACTCCCTGACTCTGCTCAATATCAAGTTCATCACTCCCAAACGATGCCTCACATTTCTCTTTTATATATATAAATATACTAGGGTCTTATCTTCCACACTAGAATAATTAATAACAAAAATATGATTAATTAATTTATTTGGCAAGACTGCACTTCTTTTACAAATTAAAAAGGCAAAACCCCACTTTAAGTCAAGGAATATCCACAGCTTATACTTCTTGTTCCACACAAAATCACCAGCTTCCATAATGAATTTTCTCGTTCTGTGTCACACTCAAAACCGAAATAAATTATTTTTGTTCATCTTTATTTTATATTGCACTTTACATTAAATAAAATTATCTAATAGAATAACCCTACTATACCTGACCCCAAAACCTGACTGAAGCGCTATGCAACCTGCTCTAGTTGACCCTGCTTTTAGCAGGGGAAGTTCATAGATGTTCTCCAGAGGATGCTTCCAACCTCAGCCATTCTGTTAAATCACCAGATAGGTGAAACAGAGTACAAAAAGGCAATAGAAGTTATGGCAGTCACCTAACACTAAGCAGATCACATGAATCTACATCCTAAACACTGCTGCATTTTGTCCAATTAACGTGCTCTATACAATACAAAAATAATTCCTGAAAAGGGACTGAAAACCCAACTTCCTGCATCACACATGATGGTTCTAATCACTTTATCAGAGAATGTTCTTTGTACAAACAGCATCTCAACATGTACACCTAACTCTGATAACTCAACATATCCATATAACTCGGATCACATTTGAGCCTTTTAACAAGATACGTCACTTACTTCAACATTGTTATTAAGTTCCACGTATAGTTGTCTCGTTTCTTCTCTTTCATGTTCATCTATCAAAGTAAGAATGTACCATAGTTTTCCTTTTGAAAAAGAATGCCAGCTGTCCAAGCCATTATGCTTAAACAGCATAATGAATTAAAAAAGAAATTATAGGCTCTTTTCTTATTTAAAAAAAAATCATTATGAAACAGGGTGCCAGAAGTTATATAATCTGGAGAAAATGTATATTCCATTGAAACATCAAGGAAGCTCAGCTTTTCAAATTTCCTTCCCAATCTCACTTTTTCTATGAATAGTGTAATTCCAGATCAATTTATATAACTCTATTAATTTTGACAGTATTAGTGTTGTTGAATATTAATTCATTAAAAATGTTAGTGTTTGAAAAACTGTAATATAAGCTTTAGCACTAAATTTCTTCCCATCAGCAGAGACACCCATGACCACAGAACTGTCATTATAGAATTATAACAATACTCCATCTCTTTTTCTTTTTTCTTTCATTTTTGTAATTGATACTATTTTTCCCTAAGAAAATAATTATAGAAGAGAACAGTGAGAAACACAGCTATCAAAGTACAGTACATCTACACACAGGTGTTTGTAGAAGCAAAGCTAAAAAGAAACAGACACTTCTTAAGTATCTGGGATCAAGTCAGTAAAATTTAAAAAAGATTATAGTAACAATTCTGACTTTCATATAGCATAAAATCCAAGTCAAGAACATACTTTAAAACCTCAAGAATTTAAACTTCATTAAGTTATCCAGCTGTCCTGGCTTGGTCAATTTAGTGAGAAGAATGCTAGTTATTCATAGTGTCTTGGGCTTTGGACCTTTTTTCCCCATGAACCTGTAACTGCTCCAAACAGGATAATGCCATCTCTGGAAATTTGTTAGAGAGAGCTGGGAAAGGTAACTAGAGTAGATTCTAATGGCTAAACACAGGCATGAAGTGCCACCACATATGTCTTAATATATTCAAGGTATCTGGATGGGACTGAAAAACGTCAATGGACTGACAACACTTCAGGAGACCTGCACTCCTCTGCAGTGGCTGCCAGTGGCTAATCAGGTTTGCTTACACTGCCTTAAACCTGTATCAGTGTTTAGACACCTAAACAGCTCTCAGGCTTGTAACCTTTTAGAAAACAATCATACTGACTTCAGAAAACGCCTGGACTTAGCATTACAAAAGATACATGTATTAGACCTATGGCTTCACTTCTGATTTTGCTCTGATGCACAACCACATACAGTTTATCTCAACAGGAGAATGTATTTGGAACAGAATGATAGCTTTTTTCCTTTGTGAATTTAGAGAAAGCTAGAAGTACGTTTACTTTCGTAAATCAAAATTTAAATACTATTTACATTTGGTGGACTTCTCTGTGAAGTGAGTACAGGTTTCCTTGAGCAGATTACACAGATGCCTTGAAGCACTGTTTCTAAAAGAGAGGAAAAAATAGCATAATATGTTGTCATAGGAATGCATGGTACTCTGCATACCTCAGTAGTAACAATGTAAATGCCCCGATGACCTTTACAATTTAACAGCTATATGCAATATCCCATACTAATACAGTTCTCAGCACAAAACCTAATTATTGTCACAAAAATATATTTGACTGTATTACTTACTCTTTTAAGAGATCTTTATTTTCACATATCTCATCTTCCAGCTTTAAACTTAGTTTTTCATTTTCAAACTAATTTCATAGGGAACAAATACAAAACCACCTTGTTATTGAAATATAGACTAGCAATACAGTTTCACTTCTCAAATCTCACATGAAAAAGTAATTTTCTGCATCAGAAGACAGAAATCCGTTTATCTGGTATTACATGCTGAGCCATCTTTTGTTACAGTTTGCATGAAAGACATAATAATAAACAATAATTTACCAGCAACTGAAACACTTGCAGGTATGTTATTCATGCACACATTCACCCACTGCAAGTGCACACCCGTTCTCAGAATAACCATTTTCTCAAGGCAGAAGTCAGTCAAAGATGACTCAGGTTACCAGAGCCAGCGCAAACAAACGAGCAACAGCAAAAAAAATAAAAGAAGGACCAATAAATTGTTTAAAATTTCAGTCACAAAGCTGTCCGTCACTACCAGCTAGATAAGAAACTGGGATAAAGCAGAGTGTACTACTTCCTCTATGTGTTGCATACAGAAATATGCATGAGCATACTTTATGCACACCAGGAGGATGAAAACTTATTCAGTCTTGAACAGGTTTCTGCATACCCACAGTACCGTGTGCGTGTAAATAATACAAAGATGTAATGCGCGTTGTTAAAAAGAGGAAAACCATTTTTAAAAACCAAAATGTTACTTTTGCCTTTAGTAACATTTAGAGCCATAGGTCATCGGTATCTAGACAAATGGCTTCTTTGAAGTCATCACATTAACAGTTCAAAATGTCTTCAACCTCTGCAACATACTTTAATTGCATGAATAATATTTTCATACTAAATCAGGAGGAACTTTCTCTTTACTTTACACATTCAATGTATATTGTACAATACTGGCCTGCAATTCTTGAATGGCTTTACGCTGTGCTTCAATAATCTTTCTATTTTCTTGCAGTTTTCTTTCTTTCTGCTTTAGTTCTGATTCTACAGTTAGTTTCCACCGCTTGATCTTCTCAGCCTCTTTGTAGAGTTTTGAATACAGTTCATTCATTGTTTCTATATTCTATTAAAACAGGTTCCACAATTTAATCTCAAATGCTATTTAATTAATAATGTTTTAGATTCCTATTTATCTCTTAGGAATATCTCATGAGTAAATTTTTTTTCACAGATGGTGACACAAGCTTATATACGATCAGGAACCAAAGTTTAAATCTTTGTGCATCCACTGTGTGTGTATCAACAGACATTACACAAACA
The DNA here is from genome assembly GCF_900496995.4 of Aquila chrysaetos chrysaetos. Taxonomy (NCBI): domain Eukaryota; kingdom Metazoa; phylum Chordata; class Aves; order Accipitriformes; family Accipitridae; genus Aquila; species Aquila chrysaetos. The sequence continues at coordinate 213,475 of NC_044027.1, forward strand.
CAAGTGAAAAATACCCCACTGCCTTCAGATATAGCGACATTGCTAAATAGTCTTAATGATATGGATAACTGCACTCCACCAAAAGTCAAGAAAAGTTTTGCTAGAATTATCAGTAGAGCCAAGATTCCTTCCAAGGTTCTTCACACCATTTCCCTCCTCTTACTCTGATAGATACTGCTAAGTAAAAGCAGCTTCAGATATCTTCTCCAAGACTACCTGCGGTACGTTTTTGCAGTTAACTCATACACAAAGCAGGAAGAAAAACCAACCTCGTGCTCTTATAACATCTTTAAAGCACTGTACAAGCAGCACGTGATCAGTGGTTTAGGCAGGTAAGAATAGTACAGTAGGCCACATGGCAGTTCTGCAGTTTGTTTTAGGTATGACATCACCTAATGCTATCCTTGTTTTGGCAGCATCCTGGTACTACTCCACTCCTGACTGTACTTTAATACCTGCTAGGGCTAAAAGAAGTTTAGTCCTCAGGGATATGAAAATCATTAGGAGGGCTGCAAGAAACATGTTCCATTTTGTTGCAGCAAACAGCATTTCGTATCTGGGAAGCACAGGAAGCTACCGCAAAAAAAAAAAAAAAAAATCAGCTTTACTGAGTTATACTAAAGGAGAAAAACGTTGGTAAAGATGCTATGAGTGGAATAAAATGCTTGAGGAAACCACTCCACTAAATTAATTGTTTTATAGATAAAATAAAGCCAGACAAGGCAATTGGGATAATCTGCTTCAATTTTCCAAAGAATACTCTGACTTCAATCCTTCTGCCTTTCAACAGACTATTCAGAAGCAGTTTCACAAAGATATTTAAGTGCCTAAATCTTACTCTGATTAAAACTCCCAGACTCCCCAGGCACTTTAAAAAAAAAACCAAACAAAAAACCCAAAAAACAAACACCTTGGAAATCACCTTAATATTAAAGGTTTATCTCCAGGCGTGTTCACTGAATCACAAATACCTCCTCTAAGTGATTCAGCTTTCAACAGGAGACAGAAAATTATTACTTCCCTTTGACTACTTCCTTTAGCCCTGAAGTATCTACTGAGTGGTGCTTTGGGCACTGTTTTGGGAACAAATTAAGAAGCCCTAAGAAATTAGATATGCAGAGTTTATACTTAGCTGACCTCTTCATCTACGTCAGAGCAAAGTTTTACTTGCTGTGAAATCGCATCTGAAATATGAAGAGATTTTGATCAATGTATTTCCAAAAAAATAACAGTGGAACTGTATTTAAGTGTTACAGCTATGAAATTGTTATACTACTCATGAAAAATGTTGACAGTATTAAAAAATTTTAAAGAATGTGCAAGGTAAATGCTTATCTTACTCTTACCTGAATCAGTGATTTCACCACGGTTCGGTGTACTCATCATTACAAATGGCAAATTCAAATCATCATCTGGGCATTTGTTAAAACCCTGCACAAATTTAAAAATTAGTTTCTTATGGGTAGATTTGTAATGAAGGATTATAAAACCCAGAAAAAAAAGTACAGCTAATGTGAAAATAGAATTTTCCATTAATAAATCATCTATGTACAATTTTCATAAGCCTAAGGTATTGGTAATGGCTTTGGAACTCTCTTGCTTGCTTCTTACCTCACAGTGGCTTGTGGAACTGTTGGTCTTTTGTAGCTTGCTTTGTAGACTACATTGTGGCCAAAGTGGAAGCTTTTGATGACAGGAACTTATTAGCTATTCCGTGCTCATACACAGTTGCATGGTAAAGGACTCATTAAGCAAAATGATTTTTTTTTCAAGTCCCGTACTTGATATTTATTTTTTGCTTTATTCCCAAGAGTACTTCTAAAACACATCTGATAACGTTTTAGCATGAAAATCTCATTTTACAAGGTGTTCTAAGTCACAGAAATTTGCCTCGTAAATAGCATAACTCATCTCCTCTCAGAATATCGCATTTGAATCTAAACATATTTCACAAGGAGCCTCAACAGGAAAAAATATGTTATTGAATTCACATAACCCAGAGCATAGCGACAAAAGGTTTGCACTGCACGCTTGGTCTGGTGGGACCAATAAATCAAAGCCAGTAAAGGTATTAAGAGGTGTACTTCCCACTTACTGTTCGAATTACCCACGTCAAACACATATTTATCATCGGTGGTGTACAGTTAAAATACATAGCAGGTGCTCGAGAAGATGATTCTCTTCGGGTTTGATAGAAAAAAGCAAGTCTTTGAAATTAAAAATCAAGATGTTCCCCCCCCCCCCCCCAGCACCGATCTTAACAGTTTGCAGAAAAACGAGGTCAGCGCACACACTTTCACGCGCACATATGCCCGTGCTTTGCAGAACGGAGGTTCAGGACTTTGCCTGGGGACCACCCGGGAGGACCGCTCCCCCCCGTGTCCCCGTGGAAGGGTCCCTGCCCTCTTCCACCGCTCTCACCCCGCCGCCCGCTCGTCAGCCGTCGCCTCCAGAGCAACACATGGCAAGGCAGGCGGCAGCACCGTTTACCTGACACAGCCCCGTTGTCCGAGTGCTCGTCTGGGGTTTGACTGCAGACACCTGACCACCGCTCAGGCGCGGCGGCACGAAGAGTTTAAACGGTTTTTCTTTTTCCATGGCCTCGGAGAAAAGGGCAGGACTCAGAGCCAACACCTCACGACGGGCACGCTAACGCCCCAAGCTCGCCGGCTGCTGAGGGAGGACAAAAAGGCGGGAAGCAAAAGCGCGCGGCGGAGGCGGGAGGGGAGGCGGCGAGCGCAGGGGCGGAGCAGCATTCCTCAGGAGAGCGCGGCTGAGCTACGGCGCCGCATCGCCGCGAGGGTCGGCGTCGCCTAGTGCAGATCCCAGATCTCGCAGAGGAGGGAGGTCAGCCTGGGGTCCTTTGTTCTCCATGTCACCAGCACCTCCGCGTGGGTGTGGTTGAGGGTGCGCAGTTCCGTGAGGCGCCCAATAAGGCGGGCGAAATGCTGGGGGTCCTCCGGGTGGTGGATCTTCGAGTACTTGTAGAGGATGCCCAGGAGCGGCTCCTGCAGCTCTTCCACGTGCCGCTTGTTCCTCAGGAGCGGGCGGTCTGTGGGAGAGCGCGGTTAGCGAGCAGGAGCGCTGCGGGGAGCACGTGGGGCGGTTGGGCGGGCGGGGCCGGCGGGCGCGGGCGCGGGGCGCTGCCGTACCCGAGGGCTCCATGGGCGGAGGCGGGCAGCGCCCAGGGCAAGTGGAAGCTCGTTGGAACGCACCTAACAGCTAGTCGCCTCCCAGTTTACCTGAAAAAAACACAGTTGTTGCCACAAGCAGGGCATACTCGGTCTCGGTCACTTTCAGTTCCCCCATGCTTCTGTAGAAGTAAAACAGTGCGGTAATGAACTCCTCGGTTATACCTTAAAAATGAAATGAAATAATCAGAATGTTATTTCAATGCAGAAACAAGCACTGCTATTACAAATCATCTTTGTCCAAATCTTAAAAGGCTCCAGGCTGTTCTATTGCATGAAATAGCAAACATCGTGAAAACAATGTTAATTTCTGAAGTAGCAACAACAGTTGTATTGCAGTTGTACAGTGGAGCTTTTGATATATATAGCTCAAGGCTTTATCCTAGGATGTAAGCAAACATGAACACCACCTCTTCCCTCCATGAGGATGTAATGTCTGTGCACGTAACAAAGCAGCTCCAGGGGCGGCAGAGGAAGAGGAAAAGAGAATGAGCAGCGGCCACACCAACGGTGTTGTGTAGTGTGATTAAGAACAGGGTGCCAGCAAAGCAAAAGACTCCCAAGTATTTTGATACGGAGACCTCCGTTACCTGTGGTAGTAGTGGAAGTTGGACTCTCTTCATTGTGAGACATTTCCATAGAATAAATGTTGTTTTTATCAAGGTTTTGAATGTGACAACATGTCCCGTGATCAGAAAGTCTTACATGACCTGGAACAAGACAGATGACAGTTCCCAGCGAAGCTTAATGTGACTTCAAATATTTGTCTGCATCTGCTTTGCAGATATATACCTGAAAATGTGTGAATTTTCCCCAGATCCATGCAGGCAGAAAAAATTGTTCTTTATGTCATCCAGCACCAAGTTCATTGGTTGCATTATTGTTGGTCAGAGTCTCTTGTGTTAAACTTGACACAACATATAATATGTCATTAATATAGCTAATATTATCCATCCACCCCACAATTTGTGCAAACACTCCAAAATGTTGCTCTTTGTTTGGAACTAATGGGAGGAAAACAGACATCCAATTAATTTCTTTTTTTTTTTTTTTATTTTTTTGTATGCTGTTTGAAAAAAAGGCTTATAGAAGGTATGCAGGCATTACCAGTACTATTCTAAGTACCACTATGCTTGAATAGGAAATTGTTTGAGATTGAGCTAATTAAAATGAATGGAAGTTGTTTCAAAATGGCAGAACCTCCTACTGGTGTTAATATAAAGCTTGTTAGTCAAACTTACTTTCACTTGTTGATGGCTGGCATTCAGTAATCCTTTGGTTATATATTTGGGCTGAACGCAAAAACATTGCCTCAACTGTTGACCCTTTTAGCAGCGCAATCTGATCTTCACTAGCTAAACTTTCAAATCCTGCAGAGAAAGATACATGTTAAGAATCAAGGAAGGCTGTGGCTGCCTTTAAGCCCCTAACATGAGTTGATAAAATGATTTTTTAAATGAATGCCTTTACTGGAAAGGAGGAGCCATAGTTAAAAGATGCACGTACCAAAGACTATTGGGATCTTTCTTGCTAGTTTGCAGTTGAGACAAAAACCAAACAAACAAAGTGCAGTTGTCAGTGTCCAGTGTTAGAATGATTCACAGGAAGATACAAGTAAGAATTTGGGGACTAAGCAAGAGTTTATTGAAAATTTCTTCCTACTATCTGATTTATATCACATGACCTAATACCTTATAAATTAGCTACATTGCTTAGTGACTGTGGATATTCTCTTTATTCACTGATACCTGATCTTTTTTGCAACTGTGTTCATCTTTTGACAAACTCATTATCTGCACTTATAATTCAAAAGCAAAGGAACTTTCTTATTCTTTTCTTAATTCTGATCAAAGAAGGATATGTAACCTTAAGAAAATAAACAGCTTATCCATTCTTTCAGATCTGTTCCACAGTAGTGCTAAATTACATCAAATATTTGCTTTAGACATGTTGATTGACTTTTGTCAATAAGTCTTACAACTTAAAGAGTAGTGAAAAAATTATCACCCTCCCTATCAAATGTTACTTTGTCAACTTTACATTGAAATGCAGTGAACTTAATTGCATGTTCCCTTGTTCTTGATTAAAGGAAAATACGAATAGGAGCACCTGGTTAAGTCCCTTCTGTGCTGCCTTTTCCTTTGAAGGAACATCTGGTTTTTTCTTTGATGATTATGATAAATTGCAAACAGAACTGGATTTCAGAGAATGTGTTGAAATAGTAATTCACTCTAGATGGTATTTTGAAGTCCGTGTACTTTCAGAAAATGTCTCTACTCCATGTCAGAAATGGAAAAGAAATCTAATCATAGCAAGCTTTTGAAGTGAATGCTTCTAACTTGTCCTCATGTTGGAGTTGGAATTAAAAATAGTCAGCTGAATGAGAGTTTTCTTAAAGCCTGTATTTTTCTCAGATTCATGCCATCAGTATGTTTTCTGCATCTTAAAAAAACAAAGCATCACACTATTCTGTAATATTTCCCAAAGGAAGAAACTTACCTGGAAGTCTTTTTGTGAAATCCACTAACACTTGTACATGGACAACTGCTGTCTCAGAGAGACGGAGAAAACTTTCCTCAGGACTTGCAGTTTCTTGCAGCTGCATGAAAGAGCATTTAGACATCTGATATAACCAAGATACAATGCTTAGGATAATAATAACTTAGCAATGCAGGCTGATTGTTCTGTATACGTACAAACTTCTTTGCTTCCTCAAGGGGAATTGTGTATTTTTGGTGTGCTGCTACAATGTGGTTAAGAAGCTGATGTTCCCCTGGAGTAAGTTCCATCCTCTCTGGGATCTGTTAAAAAAATAAACCAATAAAGTGACAATTACTTGGGGCAAAAATAAATGACAAAAAGAGATATTTTAAACAGAAAAATATCCCACTTTTCCAGATCTTGTTGTAGATGATACATGCTTACTATTCAGTCCCTCATCTTCCAGTTTTACATTGCAAAGAAAACTGCTCGTCTGTTTGAAATTCTTCCTGAGTCGCTTTGACTTGCATTGTACTTCAGTCAGCAAACCTGCGAGGCATGGAAGCATATATCAATATGTATATTTTCAAATAATTACAATTTAAAATAATCACTTTTATTATTGTTATAGATAACACAAGTCTTGCATCACAGGAGCCATCACCTGTAAGAAACTATGCTTCGTAGAGAATACGGCAATGTGTTATTCATTAGGCAAGTTAATGTTCAGTATCCACCAATGGCCTAAGTGTTTGCAGTCTTTTTATGTTATCTTGATTGTGGCTCTGTGACATATAAGCGTGAGAATTTTTCATGAAAAACTCTTGTGCAATTTTTTTTTTTTTTTTTCCCAAACACAAAAGCACATCTGATATGCTTACTGCTGTCCTGTCAAGGTTCAGGATATTTAGCTGTCTCTCGTTCGTACTTTCTTTTTTTTCCTCATAATGTCTTTGAACAGCAGTCCTCTTAACTTCAGGAGATACTTCCCAAGCATTGGTGGTTTCTGCAGATGAAGATACTAGAGGTGCTACAGACTCCAAAGTTAAATTTTCCTACAGCTAAATGAAGTTTAGACCAATACCATTTAGCTCTAACAAGGAGAAGGGATTGACTTTGGAAAAGGTTTTATCCAAGTTGATTAGTAAAGTAGCCAGCATGGAAGGAGAACTTACATTCTGCTAGCATTCCCACAGCTTTACACTTCTTCAAGCGACATTCTTGACACTTCCTTCGCATGTACATGTCCATTTCACAATGACCACCATTCTTGCATCGATACACTGCATTTTTGGTTATGCTACGTCGAAAGAAGCCTACAGACAAGGATCAGGTTATGACTGAAGGAATCTAAGGAGCTTTTTCTCATAATGATTTAAAGAATTAAAGTGTCTTTTGGGGTTTTTGTTTGTTTGTTTGTTTGTTTTACAGTGGAAACATTACCTTGATTTTAAATTTGCTTTTTAACAACATAGTTATGTCTTGTTCTTTCTGACTAATATTATCACTGTTTTCCTTACCTGATCAAGACAGCTCTCGTATAGCAAGTTAAAATATAAGTAGCAAGTAATTATTACTTGTTTTTATTTTAATAAGTAAAATTAATAACACTGAAGTAAATCTATAATAAATGGTCATGAGACAATCAGCACCTACTTAAACAGACACTATTCTAGTGAGTAATCAATGCAAAAATGAGAAGCATGAAATGCTTGTATTAAATACACACTATGAAAGCATTTCTTCAAAATATGTTATAAAAATGTGAATCTGGAGCAAGCGTGTTAGATAAAGCGTTCCTTGAATAAATTAAAATCCTCTGTGGAAACATCAACTTAAATAATGAAATCTGTTTGCGTAAATCACAGGTGTGGAACATTATTTTGAGCACTGTGGGGCCACGGTCCTGGGTAAGACACAGATCAGCTGGTTCTCTCACCTTTACAGCCTTCACAGGTAAGTGCATTGTAGTGGTAGCCTGAGGCCTTGTCACCGCACACAACACACAGCTCCTCCTGTCCCTTCAGCCTCAAAGAGGAGTGACTTAATCTTGGCCGTTTTAATACTTGGTATCCACCATCATCCATGTGGGGAGCTGTGAAAGGGGGTTTGCTTAATTCACAGCTGCTGATGATACACTGCCCGTCGCTGTACTGAGAGTCCAGGCCATATGTGCTGTATTGGGACTGGGAAGGCTGTGACTGTAATACTGGAGGAGGAATTTGAACGGTTGAGTATTGGCAGTAAGGCGCAGTCTGAAAATCAGTGTCTTGCAGCTGGTAGTTGATGTGCTCCGGTAAAACATCTAGATACAGAAGAAATTGAAAATGAAGTAAAAACCTGAGGAGTATCTCGACATCAGCTACTTGAAAGTTTTAAAATGTTTTATAGATTAAATAGTTAATCATAAATATTAGAGGAACACATTTTCGGAAGGGCAGTCTGACACATTCTTTTTAGATGTACTGCCTGTAGTGTTCTTAAGTAAAATCTTAGATGTAGTAAAAATGGCTTGGTAACAGTTTGGGCAATGTCATGTGGGTGCTGCTGAATCCTTATTAGTACGTAATTGAACATCACTTGCCAACTGATGATATAGCTACTCTTAGATTGTACACTTAAAGGTTGTTTTTATTAGTTGTCCACTAATAATACAGAAGAATATTTTCCCATAAGTAAGTGAATTTGTTAATGAGTGAAGTGTTTGTTATTGATACATATTTCAGGCGTAATTTTGAAAATATTGCACAAGAGTCTGACAAAGATGGTCCAGAAATTATAGTGTGGTAAAAATTACTGTGACAGGAGTCTTAAAGTTGAAATTCAGTAGAGTAAAAAGCAGAGGCTTGTTTTATTTAGTATTTTGCCACATGTAATCCTTTATAGTTAGGAAGTTTTATTTTACCAAAATGTAGGTACAGAATTATGAAGAGGCCTTCTTCCTGCCTTCCTGTCTGTAGAATTTTAATTTTATCCAACCCCCCCTAAATGTACACAGCTGTACTGAAGAAAGCTTGTGCAACATCAAAACATGCATCATGTTTCATTCTTCCTTTAGGATTGTTCAAATCTCTGTAAAAACAAATTGGAAAGGTTTTTTTTTAAGCGGTTTGGAGGTCTTTTTCTTAATGGGCTTTGGGTCCTGCTTTTACTCATCCAGAATCAAATTAGTTGTTGCAATTATAGTTACATAAGATATAGAATAACCACTTTCTATTTATAATGTATCTGGAATACTGTAATAAAACCTGTATCTTCTTCATACAAGTCAAAGGGAGACAGCACCAGTAATGTTTATATGAAATGATCGGTGAGCATAATCCCATTGTATACAAAAATCTGGATGAGAACGTGCTAATATATTTCAATGCACTTTCAGTATGGGCTTGATATTCAAATGTGTAGCTTCTAAGAGCTTGTAAAGGTAAACTAAAATGAAAATAATTGGAATTCTCACAGATGCTCATTTTACTATGCTGCTTTTTCATAATATAAAAATTTTGCTTTACTCACCATAATACTGTATGGGCTCAGGAAGACAATACCCATCAGGTACAGTGACAAATGTATTTGCCATATTCTGTTCCCAACTGCACTGTTTCATTCAGTTTGCTCTGTGATACACTGTTAAGAAGGCAACCTAGAGAAGTAGAAAAGAGAAACATCATGTGAGAAAGAATTGCTGGGTAGGTTTAGCTACAGAGCTAAAACCAGAAAACTCCAGAGCATGGAACAGTTTGCAGATCATAAGAAAATCAGAGGTATGTGCGAAGTTACATAATACTTTCAATGAGGTTGCAAAACGTTTGATTGTCCTAATAGTACGGATTCAGGATAGAGTCCGTTCCTAAGTGTCCAAGTTATAGTTAGAACTGTTTTGCTCCGAATTTTACACAAAACCATGTGGGGGAATCAGACTAATCATTGGTAAATTGTCTAGTTCAGGAAGAGATTAAAAGCTTCACTGGATAGAAAAAACCTCCTTTCAGAAAGAGGGCATTTGCACTAATGTGGATGTGGTGGATGTTATGTTTCAGCACAAAGATGGGCTTCATGAATTTGCTTCATTCCCTTTTTATGCAGATTTCAAGCAAGTAAATCTAGGAAAATAGCCAGGAAAGGCCAGCATAGAATATCTCTTCTTCCCCATGTAAATACTCTTTTATGCAGTAAAGTCACCTTTGCCTCACTTAAGCACTGCCTAACTTACATTAGGTTCCAGATTTAAGACCTTGTATTCCTTTAAGAGTACAAAGCATCCTGTGAAGACCAAAAAAATCAGTATCTCATATATGATGTATTGCCCTCTAGAGAGCTTTTCCCTGTCCCTTGATTACTGAAGGAGCCTGGGCTCCTGGTTGGATGCTTTGATATTCACTGTAACAAAGTGTACTGAGAGCTCACAGTGACATAGTTGGTGCAGAATAGCTATTGTGCTTTGAGTTCAAAACTTATCTTATTTTTCATTAATTTGACTTTACTGAGAGGTTGTGAAAAAGTGTGTTCTAAAAATACTTGCAAGAGTTTTAGGAAAAAAAAGAATGTCTATATGGACACTAGCATGAGCTGGGTTTGAGTTTATGTGTGTGTATAGACAATCTCTGGTATTGCTTAGCAATTGCATGGTAACGGAGTAGTTGTTAGAGAAGTAAGTAGGAAATCTTTTCCTTGCCCCCTTGTCCCTCTGCATGTGTGGAATGTATGAGAGCATCACTGGTTAAAAGTATGTTGTATCTGATGCCCATTGAGTAAGGACTTTACAAGACAATTTGCCAGTGAACTATTCATAGGCTTTCCCTGAGCAGACGGGAAGGACAGAAAAGAGGAAAAAGGCAAGTATTTGGAAAGTATAGCAAATCAAACTCCTATGTGTGCAATGGGATTCTCTGTGTATGCCTCTTGCAGAATTTACAGCAAATTGGATTTAAAGATCTTCCTTAAAGACTCACACATTGGGTTTTGTGCAATACCTATACCTAGGTACAGCTGAGAAAATGGATCTATCATTTCAGGGAACCTGAACTGAAGTCATGTTGTGAAAGACACACGTCCCTTCCCCCCAAACTGGACATATCTTTGGAACTGAACACTTTCTCTTCATGTTGTCAGCAGAAGGTGAAAAGATGCAGTGAGGCTGGAATGCTGATTTTTTTTTTGTTATCTCTGCTAGTAAATATTTGTTTGAGAGTGAAATGACTCACTGAATCATGAGGTCTTTATCAGTTAGATCAATTTGGCCTGGGCAAAGTCCACATTTTTCTCCAAAAATGTGTATTTGCTGAAGAAATGTGTTTCTGGATTCCAGTAGTTTCTTCAAAGAAAAATAATAGAAGAATAGAAGCTAAAATAAAATTACACTGACCCAGTCTGATAAAAATACTATATTGGGAGTATGAAGTACATATTACCAAATGCAAGGTCGTCAGTTGATTAAACATTCTAAATCTTGGAAGCAGACTTTCATTAGGCAAAGTTTCCTCAACTTAGGTATTGTATGAGAATGGATTTGAGGATTTAGCCCTTCTTACTGATTTTTATGGCTAATAAAACTTACCAGTTGCAACCACAGAATTCCCAGCCTAGAATGAGACTTTGTAAATTGACACTCTTAAATTAAGAGAATGTTATAACAGTATTAATAGTAAATCCTGTCGTTATTTGAGGAATGCTATACTGTCTTGAAATGAGACTTAATGGTCATGCCTGTGCATGAATGTTAACTGTTTCATTTTCTGACACTCGAGAATTTAGCATTAACAAGCTTGTTCTTCTGACATAAAATAGCATTGGGCTTTTTGAAACAAATAATGTAAAGAACAGAATAAGAAATGTAAGGAAGGAACTTAATTTTCTAGGGCAGGAAAGTTTTGATTATTTATAAGATTGACTGTCGTAGTCATGTGTGACAACCTTTGTCTCGCCCTATATATATGAGTCAGTCAGCAGTAGGGAAGCCTCTTCCAAACTTCTGGAGATGCTGAAATTTTGTGATGCATTATATGCTGGTCTCTCAAAAGTTCAGTAGCCCACACTCATCTCCCACACCTCATGGGAGTGAACCATGACCTAAAGGACACTTCTTCAGCCCACATATACATTCATTAACCCTTTACTATGCAGGCAAGTCAATTCTGCACGCACATAAAGCTTAGCTACACACTGTGAAGCTGTGGAATCCTTGATGGAATGTAGCATACATACCCATTTGTAATTTTCAAAACATAACTTAGACAAAGTTTAAATAAGATTGGAGTAAGAGCTTTGGGTGTTTGGGGCACTTATAGTCATGCCATTCCCAAACCAAAATATTTTGTGCCCATTTTTCTCTTTTCTGTGTACTCAAAATATAGCCATATGTTTTGTGTATGTGTGCTCTAAAAAGGAAGCAAAAAAAAAAAAAGAAATATATTCCCAGAGATGATGCATAAAGGTCTTTAGCCTAAAAAGTGGAAATAACTGAAAACAAAAGAAGGTGAATTTTTTAATAACTTGTTTCATAGAATCACAAGCAATAACTTGTTTCATAGAATCACAAGCAGTAACACAGTTAGGATGAAAGTCTTCAGTCCTTAGTCAGGCATACTGACCTGAAAGAAAATGTCATCTGCATAAAGGCACATGCTGTTCCCTGCTTTTCCTTCTTCTCAGTTACTTCTGAGGTGCTATTTCTGCTGGGTATTTTCATGTGTGAAATCCTCATCATTGGGGGTGGGGGTGGTGTTTGTTTGGTTTTAATTTTAAAAGCCTCTACAAGCAGGAGATTTTAATAATTTATTGTTTTTCCCCCAGAAGATGATGTGACCTAGACTCTAGGTTGCTTAAGCACGCTTGAAAATACTGCGCTTTTACAGGCTTGGTTTTGACAGTAATCGGTCTTCTGAACTAATAACATTCAATATAAACCAGAATGTATGTTGATTCAAGGGGTTGGTTATCCATCTAATAAAGAAATTCAGCAACATTCAGTTTTTAGTCCTAACTGAAAGACTTCAATTTATCAAAGATGGAAGCCATTAAAGAAAAAAAGAAGCCATTGAGAAAAGTAAAGTAGAATCACAAACCAGTTGCTTAATAGAATGTACACATTCAGACTAGAATACATACTGTACATCTATTTATTGTTATTTATGGTAAAATATGTTGGTTTTATCATTTCTATTGCTATAAAATACCATATCATAAAGTAACATATCCTCAACTTATATTATCAATTTTATTAAGATGCAAAACATACTTCTTGTAGAAAAGGCTCCAGGGAACTCTTTAAGAGGTATGTATTGGCAGTACTTTAACTGCTATCGTAAATAATTTGACAGTTGAGTCATAGGGAAATTTCTTGTTTATAGGGAATTTTAGGAACTCAAGCTGAAGGTCTTTAACATTTATTTAACACACCTTGTGGCATGTTAATGATCATGTAGTGGAACTAAATACCACATTTCAATCTCAGTGTTAATTGCTGTACTGTTTTTGCTTCTGGAAAGCATAGCTTAATTTTTTAATTTGTGAAATTTAAACCAAAAACCGAAAAAAATTTTAACTGAGCACAATCGGTGGCAACTGTGTGTGATGGCAGGTGATATAGTCAGTTTCAATCAAGCAATTCTGGAATGATTTTGCAGGGGAAGTTGTAGGATCACTTGATTAATCCTGTATGCAGCTTATATGCATTATTAAGGTTTTATCTGTTTCTCCCAGGTTTAATGTGCCAGGAAGCTCCCCAAAGCTGCTGTTCAAAGAAACCCCACTTCTTATTAAATGTGTTCCTTCCTTTTCATCTAATAACCATAACAGGAATTGGGTTATTTCACTAATGGACTGTGTTGCAATTATCTTGAAATCTTCTTTTGGAATTGTTACCCCATGAATAATTACTTCAAAGGTATAATTTTTATACATTGTAAAATGAGAGGTTAGAGGTGGTTTGAAGCTTACAGTTTTACAGGTACTTTGGGGAAGGGAGGGAAATAATTGAATTTAAAAGTCATTTTACTTCACTCTGTATGTCAAATGAAGTACTGTTGGAACAAATTCCTGGCAGTAGGATACCAAATTTAAGTAAAAGTCTATGTTTTCTATTTTCATTTAGTCAGCCATTTAAAAAGAAAGAAAAAAAAAAAGCAGGGAAGAAAAAAGCCCAATGCCTGAAATATTTTCATATGGCAAATTGATTTATGGCTAGAGCAACAATTTATAATCCCAGAGCATTCAGAGAAGTAAATGAAATACTTACAGTAGTTCCAGAGAGTTTCTTGTTTCCAGAGTTGAGTCCGCTGGGCTGTAGCGCTGATCCTAGCTCTGAGTCCAGCTGGAGCAAACTGGGCCTTTTCCCTATTTATCAGTTTCTGTGCATACACTAGGCTCCAGACACTCTGCAGAGCAATCCTACGGCTCTGAGACACAAACTTCCCACACAGCCTTTTCTGGGGTCGAAGCAAGGGCAGCTGCAAGTCCACATAAATCAAATAATAACTGGGTCATCAGGGACAGAGGCCATGGGGACCCTCACGTCACTGTTTCCCAGAGTTCTCCCTGTCTGATTACTGAATATTCTGCTTTCTTGGTAGAATTTAAAATTCTCACATTTTGATTGCTTAACATTGACATGTCTGAGTGTTAATGGATAATGTTCATTTCCTGGGCAGAGAAAATGCTGCAATAGTATTATTTGGAGATATCTACACGACATAATAATTGAATTTGGAAACACTTGATTAGGCCAGTATCTCCAAACACAAAACACTTACCTTGTTCTTCCTATTCTAATTCTGACATAGCTATGTTGATGCAGCACACACAGGGCTTATGCATACCCCCATAACAGCCACTAATTTTGCAAAATTTCATTCTTAAAAAAAACAAGTTACTTCCATTATTAATAATTTCTAATACATTAATCATTACAATTGGAGGTTTTCATAATTTCCTAGATACAAGATGTGATCTTTTGGATAGGGCATTTTCTTGTTAGGTATCTTGTCATTACAGTTGCTCCCTAACATGATGCACAGCAGGTTGCAAACATACTAACTCCAGGAGGAGGTCACTTTTCTACTGCGTAAGAGAAATTCTCAGTTTACCTTAGGAGAAACTGGTTCTGTTGTATATGTCATGGAATTAGATGGCAAAGGGAAAAACTCATTTCCTGTTGGTTATCTTACTGCAAAGTCACTTAAAATAGTCTTAGGGACAATAGGTTTTCATGGATCTGTGGCACAATACACAGCAAACAGACATTACCCTGCAAAGGAGAGTTATATTTGTATTTCATAGGCTCCAGAGAAGAGCATGCTACTTACTTCCAGGTAGCCTGGCACTGTTTAGGAATCTGTTAATTCTTTGGAGGTGGAATGGTTGAGTCTGGCTTTGAAGAACAAAAAAGATTGACTCACAGATGTTATTTGAGCATCTTATGGGGTTTTTTTGAGCTTTCAAATGCTCTGCATTGATAATGTGTGGTGACAGAGGGCTGGAATGCATAGATGATGCAGTAGAGACAAAGATAATGATCTTGCAAGTTTACTAAGTTGTCAAAACTTCAGTGATAAAAATGAAGAATTTACAGTTGTTAGAACTAAGATTTTTTTCATAGCAGTATCTCTTCCACATATACCATTGGCTTTTTCATCCAGCTGTTCAGCCTTTCTCATGAAAGTTGGAAAAACAAGCAGAGGTTTGTGAAATACTGCCTTTAGCTTTTAAATACTACTGACTTTTTTTAGTACTTTTTCTGATAGAAGAGACCTTACTGGTAAGCTGTTCAAATGTACCTATGGGACGTGAGTATTTAAAGCCTATTGACTTCGGGAAGCTTAAGTCTGAAGCCCAGGTTTTTAGAAGGTATCTAATACTCATTCTGTTCAGTGTAAACCTAGTGGATTCAGAGTAAATTCAACTTCTAAAATAAGTATGTAAGAACCTAAAACTTAGTCGTAGTAGAAATTAACTTCAGTGCCACATTAAGTATTAGCCCATGGTCATTTACTCCAACCCACATGCTATCTTCATAGCTGTGGTAATAAAACTCTTTTGCATAGTCATGCAATGATTCAGACCAGGTGACTGGTCCATGTTAGATACATATATTTACTTTCTTTTAACAGATCACTTCTTCTATTCAAAGCTTAGGGTGACAGTAAAAATCAGAGACCTGAGAGCCCACTTGAGTCACATAAAGAACTGCTGCAAAGAAGAGGGAAATAAATTGTTTTCCATGCTTGTAAAGAATCAAGAAATAAGCTTATTTAGGAGTAAGGAAGATTTAAATTAGATACTAGAGAAAGCAATTACAGTGGTAAAAATGGCACTGGAATAAGTTGCCTGTACAATCTTCATCACTGGATGTTTTGAAGATCAGTTTGGGCAACCAGATATTTATTGTTTTGAGTTATTTTGATCTGTAAAGGAGAAGAACGGACTCTTGAGATCTCTTCCAACTCTATTTTCTGTTGTTTTTCCTTACATATGTCAGTTTTGTAGAACACTGATAAAGTCTCTGATCAGTAACACGCCTAGTGCCATTTTCATGGGCAAAGGACCATTTTATTGGGCAAAGGAAATAATCATATACTTCAAGCATGCTTTACTAGAGGTGGTTAAACAAAATGTTACTCATAGATACCACCTGAAAATATTAGCTGAACAAGTTCATGTCACAAGCCAAAATCTAGAAGTGCCACTGAAGTGGAGAATAAGAGACACACATGTTTTCCGTAGAAAATAGTCAGATCTGATGACATCAGTCTGACCTGAACACCTTGCGTTGCACAGCTTTTGCAGCCTTATTTCCATCATTAGTGTAAACTGTGAGCTTCTGTGCAATCTTACTTACATAGAATGTCTGCCTTTATGCAGTTAGGTCTAAGAATTTGATGAGTGCTGAAACTGCAGATCAAGAAAGAGCTTCCCTAGATTGCTATCTGTTGAGAGGATTAATTTTCAAGCTACGCAGAATTCTTTGTTCATCTGAACTAGAGATTCTAGATCTCTGTAACTTGTTTGGTATCCGAATAGTTAAAGGAAATCATATCCACTCCAGCTGGATCTTCTCTACATAACTGACCCGTTTGGCTTGATCTGGTATTGGATTGTTTACGTAACTTCAGTAATTAACCACTATCAGCCTCATTAATGAAACATAAACCACCTCTTCTGCTCATTTATAAAGCATTTGTCAAACAAAACTTAAAGGGCAGAATCTCAGCAAAGTAACAGTCCTTCAAAAGCTACTGAGAGTCTGACTACAAGTCATTATGGTCACTTTGTTGTTGTTTTTCAGTAAAAATGAAACAGAAGTGATGGCATGGTCTATTGCTTTTGGCTAACTTTTCACAAAAACATCTGAGATCTGTCACATGAGGGCAATGATGCCTGGCCAACTATTTTGGCCATTTCAGTACAAAATACTGATGTTCCAGCTCATTACTGTAAATCATTAAATGATGAAAGCAAGAGTCAAATACTAAACAACTGGGAGCCTTTGGAAAACTAATTGCTAATTACAGTAATCGTTGTTATATGTGAGTTAAAGGTTATATTGAAATATAGATTATTTCATTATAGAATTAAGTCTCTCCTGTTAGTAAACTGTTCTGAAGAATATTAAAGAAAGTCGAGTATTAACAATACAGCTTATGTATTAAAATGATGTAACTTAATCTTCACCTATTTTTGTTTTAGAGAAATAAAATGTTTTAGAGGCATAAAATACACTGGCAGACAAATACATGCCAAAAAATTTGTGTTCTGAGAGCTACTTGCATTTACAGTTTGTTAAGGAACTCATGAAAAAACTGCAAGCTTTCTGTTCACCCTCTCTTCTGGATTATTTCTTAATCTTCTGGCACTGTTATGATTTTCTGCATGGCATGGATGAACCTAAGCCCTGGGTGAGAAACAGCACAAAGCCTTGTGACTAGCACTTTTGCATGTTGGCATATCTTGCACTCCTGACTCTCAACAGAGAGAAAGATTTAATTTGAATAGGATGCGTATCTGGTTTATGTGGTGGTTTTGATTGTTGGATCACACGTTCCAAGATAGTATCAGGTCCAGAAGCTACAGTAGTAGGAAATTGTGCCTTTTTGTATTCAGCACGTTCACCAACAATTTGGACGCAAAACTTGAGGACAGGCAAATGAAGCTTGTGTGGGAACGGTACTAAACTGTATATAGGCATCAGTGACGAGGAGGGTTGCAAAGAACAGAAGAGGCATGGGATTGTCTGTCAAAGATGACTTTGTTTGGTTTATGTTGTTATTTGTCTAAAATGTAATTAACCTAGAATCTTGAAAAACGTGCTTGTTTTGTTGTCATTATTTGCCTATTTTGCCTGCAGCAGAGAGAGAACCGTGGTTGGTTCACTTGAAACGTTAAGAACATGAGTGTAGTAGGTCAGGGACTGTCTTTTTCTGCATACATGCATGGCTTCTGTTAGATGGGGCCCCAGCCAGCCTGAAGTGCTTAAGATCCAATGTAATACTTCTACTGATGAAACAAAACATAAAAAAAGATGCTGTTTGTACTGCAAGTTCACCCAGTACTTCCCCCCTTCTGTAGGTTTTAAACATGTACTCATTTTTGTAGCTTCAAGCAACAGGGTTTGTGTGTCATTTCCTTTGAGCACTGGTTTGCAAAACTTTTATCTTCCCTACATGTAGCTTTTTAAAGCAGTACAGTTATTTGCAAAAAATAGAGAAATAGTCTTTACAGAGAAAAACTGTATGTTTCAGCAGAGGAATGACAGTGAGACTAGCCAGGGAAATTTAATCAGGCAGCACCTTTCAACCTGAATTTATATAGTGTTCAAATAGGAAATTATTCAACTATTCCCCCCAAAGGGGTGACAGGGGGATCCATACAGTGAACAGCTCCCATTTAGCATTGTAGAGCGTGAGTTCATTCAGTTGGTTTAGTGTTAGATAATATAAATACTCTCCTGTTTTGCATCAAATATATCAGACAAATCGTCAAATTAGAAGAGAAATAATTCAGGAGAAGATGAAAGTTCTCATTAAGTTCTTAAATGTTTTCATGGGATGAAATAATGGGAGACTATATCAGATCAGAGAGGAAAACCAATTTTGATCTTTTTAAGACTGATTTTTTTTCTTAATCATGAAGTTGTTAGTTTCACTATGCATTTGCTTACAGGCTTTTCACAAATCTGGAAGAGCTAAACACTTGACTTATGTTAAATTTTAATGCAAGAGCCAAACTGCTTAAAACTTACTTGAAAATCTCAAAACAGCCTACAAAATGTTCTTGTTTCTTCTGTGCATTCTCTTAAGCTTGGTATGCAGGGCAGTCCCATTACCTTAAGGTAGAACAGTACTAATAAGCCCATCCATTCAACACCAACAAAATGTATGGGTGTCCTTACATCTCCACAGGCTCAATACCCTGTGCCAGATCTATGTGTTTCCCCTTGGCAGGAAGACCAGGACTTGTCAATAAAATGCTCCAGTGCATCAATATTCAGCAAGGCACAATGTGGAAGAAAGTAAAGATACCAACTAAAGCTTGATTACAATCTCCTGCAATGATCTCAGAATTGGTAGTTCATAGAGAATACTGGTAAATGTAACCTTAAGCATTGAGATTCTTAAATGACTGTACTTCTTTGTAGGTACAGCAAAGAGAAGCCAAGTCCTGGACCTGATTTCCATAAAGCAGAATATCTTGACACTCTGTATTAAGCATTACAAAATAATTGTTGTGGAATCCCTTGGTCAGCATTTTATCAGCGGTGGAGTCTTGCTGCCGAGAGACTGAAATAGCTGGATATATCCATTTATCAATGATAATGTTTTCTCTTTTTTCCAGCCTGGATTCCATCTTAAGGACATTTGTTTTAATAGTAAAAAGAATATTAGACTCATAAATGTGAGTGCTGTGGTGCAATGGGTGACTTTCCAAGATTTATCAAAGCAGGGTAATTAAGATGAACAATACGACCGAGTTTCTCGCTAATAACTTTTGTCACAGAATGACTCTGTTTCATGCAACAGTAATCCACCTTGAAGTATAGGCTATGAAGTGCAAGAAGAGGATTCACTTGGCCTCCTGGTTTGCGAGTCTCTGCGCTACAGATTTTGTTGAGGGCAATACCAGTGAAATTGTGACAGTAGCTGACGATTGTGTTAACGCCATCACTTAATTTTAAAAGCGAGCAGTCAAAAAGCGTTGGGGTGTGTGGTGCGAGAGAGGTCTGTTTTGCTTTTTAAACAAGCTGTAGCTGCTGAAATATGTGGCTGTTAGACACCAAGTTTTTCCAGGAAGAACTTGTAGTGGAAATGAGAAATGTCACGTTTAGCTTTTGAAAAGCTAGTGTCTGCTGCATTACTATGTGAGGCTTGTGCTTTGAGAGACTTAGCCAAAATTTTTCAGACTGTGCTGACCACGCTTACTATTAACACGATTTTGCCCCAAACCCAAGAATTAGTCTAGAAATTTGTCCTTTATTCTTTTATCTACTTCCAGCATTTAGATGCCACTCGATCTGTCACAGATATTACCATTTTCTACTGGTCGATTCCTCTGTGCATTATTATCCATCATTTACTCTACTGGCAGTTTCTGGCTGAGTTATGGGCATTACCTGGTGCACATTGTTTTAACATCCTCAGTACCAATGCCTGAAACAGATACTATGTTGTGCTCAGGATTCTGTGCTGTGTCTGTTACCAATCTCTTCAACTTTTTCTGTGCTTTTGGTCTCTCTAGATTTCTTTTCTTTTTTATTTTCCCACTATGAGCAAGAACCTCCTCAGCTATGTTCAGAAATGCTATGTATTTATTCCATCACAGAAATACTATTTATGATTTTTCAAAGATGGCCTAGAAATGGTTTTGGTTCTGTAGCAGCTTTGCTGTTTTGGAGAGCCTCAATATGCTTCTATCTAGCGTATACTTTTCCTGCTAGAACAAATCCATGTTCTGTTTGACAAAATACAGCCATGTGGTTAAGAGTTATTAAAAGCATTAAAGCATTAACCTCTTGTAACCTCATTTTTCACTTTGTACACATACATAAGTGTTTAATCGAATTGAAGTTAAACACTAAAAAGTTTGAGAGGCCAAATTTATACATTCTCTTTAGTTTATGCAGAATTGATGTGATAAGCCGAAGGAATTACAAGACACCACTACTTAGAAAATGCTCATCCGCTGATGTGTTTAAGCTCTCTTGCTACATACTAGAAGTTTTGGTGACAAGCATTCCCAGCATTTAAATCAAGGAGCTTTGTCCTACTGGGATCCGATCTGCGTCCTGGCGCCACGCTAGCTTATTCTACTGTCCTTTGGAAGTTGAACAAATGATTCTGTGTCAAAAGATCTGCTGGAGAGGGGGTGAGCCACATCCTTGAGTGAGAACACAAGACTAAGTGCTGTGTGCTGGTAGTATCATAGACTCCTATCTTGTTCTCATTCTGCAATTTTATTTCAAGCAGCCAGAATCCCACAGAGGGACTGCGCTGATCCTGAAATGAAAGTCTGATACAGCAGTGCTGGCCCTCATCTCCCTTGCTTGTCTCTACTTGGCATGAAAAGGCCAGGATGTCATCTCTGAAGCTAGAGAAAAGTGAGTATTAAATCATAAGTATAAACGCAAGGAACAGAACAGGCCAGAGATTCAGACGTACCAGTGCAGCTTCTGCTGAGGTGTAATGATCCTTCACGCTGCACAAACAGGTAGTTCCTTTAGCTGACTTCCTAGTAGATCTGAATTGCAATTTCCAGTGCTGCATTTCTGAATGACTCATTGAGTGCCTCTGTGCTGTAAAGCTGAATTAAGTGCAACCTCAGAGATTGCATGTTTGATTTCGCAGAACTTCCTTAGGTTGAATAAGGTGAAAAACAGGAAGATACTGAACTGGTACACATATACCATTCCATGTAGCTGTATCAGGCCTACTCCTGTGTGGCTGCTCAAAAGCTCTGCAAAAATTGATGTACTGGCAGAGCCTTTAAAGGCAGCCACACAGTTCGGAGTATGAGCACAGAGAAGCAACAGTAGGTGCTGAACCACACAGGTAGGGTCATTTGAGGATATAATAGGGGGGACAGACAGCAGAACAGGGGGAAAAAGCATTGGCTACAACTTAGGGATGTCATGTCTGTCTTAGGACAGGGCAATCTTTTGCCAACTTGTTCCATAACCAGGATGGTAAAGACAGTAATATTTGTCAGTTTTCCAAATGTTCATGAATCACCCATTATGAAAAAGGAATTCTGATAATGAGTTGTCTTAACTTTTTAGTATTCTCCAATAAGAAGAAAAATAAGGAAGGACTAGAAGGTAAAATGTGCTCTAAATTGTGTTCTAGACCTTTAGTTCCACAGATGTTACTATAAAGCAGCATTACATTTCCCAAATTTGCAAAATGTATCTCATACTTTACTCACTAATCCGATTCTGATGAAATACTCCAAATGCAGCTGCTTACTCTGTTCTCTTCTGGATTGTATGAATGTTTTGAAATTGTTGCTTATATAGAATTATCTTATGCAGCACTTCTGCACTAGGCTTGATTATCTCTGGGATCACAAAGAAACTTTTATCTGATAAAGCATCCCAGATTTTTCCTATGTGTCTGTCTGAATGGGGATTTAAACTTGAAAGATGACCCAAGTCAAAGGGAGTCCCGTTAAAACATTACTGTTGAAAACATTATTAATAAAGTTGGTAATAGTAAATAAAAAAGCTTTGTGGCATGAAGTTAAGCAAAGCATCAAGGACATTAGAGATCACTAACAGTAGCTTTAGTTAGCAAATAAAGCAGCAAGTCAGCATTACAAAGCTTGTTATTTTAACTTGAGTAGAGGATGTTTACTGTTGAAGGGGACAAACAAGAATATTAGATAAGATGACAGCTCAACAGATCTCAGCCCAGAATTTATCGCACGCTGTTTAAGGGAGTATTTTAAAAGATAACCAGAAGCCCCTCGGGTCAAGGATCTATGCCCTTCTGCAAACAGACTGCGCCGCACAGAGCAGCGTTCGTTTCAACCGGAGGCTTTCCACCTGGGCTTCCCCCGAGAGAGCCCCGTCACGGAGCACGAACCTTTGTGCGTGTACGAGTTCTGGCTCAGAGAGAACGCGCAGCGCCAGGCTGCCGCCAGTGACTGGACGCTCAAGGGCGGAGGACGTCAACCTGATGCGGACTAACGCTGTTTCCCGGGAGGGGAGGGGATGGTCTCCCCTCCCCGCAAAGCCACCCAACGCCACAAAAAAAAGCACGAGGGCTCCCAGTGCTCCCCTGGACACGGCGCGGTTAGCCAGGGCCCTGCCGGCTCCGGGAAGCGGCGGGCCGCCTGCCCCGCCCCGCCCCGCCGGGCCGCCCGTCCCGCCCCTCCCGCTGGCGGCGAGGGCGGGGCGGCGCTGGCGCCAGCGCTCCGCCAGGCGGCGCTCGAGCGCCGGACTGCG
Source organism: Aquila chrysaetos chrysaetos (assembly GCF_900496995.4). Classification (NCBI taxonomy): domain Eukaryota; kingdom Metazoa; phylum Chordata; class Aves; order Accipitriformes; family Accipitridae; genus Aquila; species Aquila chrysaetos. Next base: position 236,575 of record NC_044027.1, read on the forward strand.
CCTGCGCACGTGCGGCGCGAGGGCCGCGGCCGGAAGCGGCGGGGGGGCGTACGTAAGCACGCGCGGGCGTGCGGCATCCTGGCCCGCGGGTTCGCGTATGCCCGCGCCCGGCGGCGGTGAGGGGCGGGCGCCGCCTGTGCGGCCGGGCATGGGGCCTCCGCCGCCGCGGAGGTGAGGAGCGCTCCTCGCCTCGGCGCCCGCCATGACCTGCACCATCGAGAAGATCCTGACGGACGCGAAGACGCTGCTGGAGCGGCTGAAGGAGCACGACACCGCCGCCGAGTCGCTCATCGACCAGTCCGCCGTCCTACACCAGCGCGTGGCCGCCATGAGAGAGGCGGGCGCGGCGTGGGCCGAGAAGGTGAGGGCGGGCGGCGGGCGGGCGGGCGGGTGGCGGGGCGGCCGGACCGACAGCCGTGTCTCAGCAGGGCCAGGGCGCCGCGGCGGAGCGGGCCGACCCGTCCCGGCTGCGGCCGCACGTGCTCCTGTCCCAGGAGAACACGCAGATCCGCGACCTGCAGCAGGAGAACAGGGGTGAGCCTGCCCGCCGCGGCGGCCGAGCTGGGGGGGGGGGGGCGGGCGAGCGGGCGGCGTGCCGGCGGGACCCCGGGGCGCTGCTGGGGCGGGGGCGGGGGTGGGTATCAGTATTGGCGGAGGGGTGGGGGAGCCGGAGGGGATGTTGGCGGAGGGTGTTGGGAGGCCCCGGGGCCGTGCTGGGCGGTGCACTGGGGGAAATCGGGGGGGGTGGGGGATGTGCAGAGGGGCCCCCGGGGGGGCGTGCTGGGGGAGGCTGCGCGCTTCGTGGCGGGAGGGGGCTCGGGAGGGGGGGGGGGGGGGGACGAGCCGGGGAACGCATCTGTTTCGCTTCTGTCAGAGTCGCAGGGTGCCTCGGTGTGGAAGTGGCTGCCGGCATCGGGATGGCTTCTGGGCTAGCCGAGGGGTCCGGGCAGCCAGCCGCCCCGGGCCGGAGTCCCAGGGCTGTGCTGTCAAGGGGAGTGAGTGGTGGGGTAGCACGAATCAAGTGAGCAGCTGGTACCGAGTACCTCTGGGCACCTGCTGTCATTGCTGTGAAAAATTGCATGTAGTTTGTGGCAATGACGTACTGTATTTTGCAGAGCTATGGATCTCACTGGAGGAGCACCAAGACGCGTTAGAGCTTATCATGAGCAAATACAGAAAGCAGATGTTACAGCTTTTGCAAGGGAGAAAAGGCGAAGATGCTGAACCAGTGTTGAAAGTTCATCAGGCTAATTCTTTGGTAAGGTGGGATGGAGACAGAAGGGGGGCTTAAGACCCCTGTTCCCTGTCTCTCGCTTGCTTTCATACAACCTTGGTTTCCATTCATGGAATGTCTCTGCTCCAAAATACATTTTCTGAAACTCTTGTCTCTCTTTGCTGGTATTTTTTTTTTCTACTCCTTTTACAGCGCACAGGTTGTAACAGTTATCACAGAGGACGCTGAAAAGCATAACCCTTTTGCAGCCCAGGTGAAGGCTTGTTCTTTATGCACTAGGTGGTGAATTCCCTGGGTTAAGCTTAATGCACATGGTTATCTACAGTAAAGTCAAAGACATCAAAGTTGTTACTGTTCCTGTTCAGTAATTGTAACAAAGGGAGAAGAACCTCCTAAATCTCTGTGAGCTGCAGTATGCTTAATTCTTAAGAAATCATCACTCCCAGATGTTTTTAAATCCGGATACTCTGTGCAGTGGCCTAAAAGGGTCCCTTTGTCCGTGTTTGTTGCAATGACTTTGGAACTCTAAGGTGTGGCTACTGATAACTGCCGCCTGTTTTACATTTAGGTATCTAATAACAATATAATAATAACAACATTAAATCTCTATTTAAGTCTTATGAATTAAGTTAGGCTTTTGTTAAGATGCATTTTTATGTGATTAGAGAACAGCAAGCTGGTTCAACCTAATGACATCTCCTGTCTTGCAGTTTTTTAATTGGAATTGGAGCCAGCCTAACTCTTTGCACATGTATCTTTGCGCTGATATGTGGCAACTCATTAGTCCTCTGTTTTGTGTTGCTTCAGTCCTCTGAAGTTAGGTAGTGTAGCAATGTCTTGCTTCCAGTGCTTGCTTAGGTAGATTAATTGCTCCGTTTATCAAGACTTGACGTTTGAACAAAACTTCTAATATTTTCCTCTGGCACTGCTTTTGCTCCATTTTAATGGCATGGAAATGCAGAGCTGAAAAGGCTCTGGAGAAACCTTTGATGGAATGTACCTAGACTATCTCAATATCTAGGCAAAATCTTCTGTACTTCAGATTAAGTTCATGAGTTTTTTCTCCTACCCACCACTTGGGGAACAGTAACGGCCTTTTAATATCTTTTAAAGAGCTATGTTCTTATTATAACCATCTTTCTGTTTAGAAAAAAAATAATCATTCTTTCTTCTCAGATTAAGTCTTTCTTGTTCTTCCCACTCTTTCCTAGATGCTCTAATTTGTTTACATATTTTCTGAATAACGGAATTCAAAACTGAATTCCCTGCTCTGGTGATACATTTATCTTCCAGAGGCAGTGGAACACCTACTGACACTTAGAGAAAAGAAACTTCACCCTATAACATTATCTCATATTCCCCAAAGTGCTTTGTGATAACCTCATATTTTTGTTATGTTAAAAATGCTTCAAAAGCTTCCAAATTCTTATCTTGCTACTTGTTGCCAATTACTGACATTTTTGTGTTTGCACATTTGAGTTGCTCTCTGAATACTGTATTTTGAAATGGAATGCTCTTCAAACAGGAGTTGTTGCTACATTACATGTTGGAATTTTTCAGTGTTCATTATATGTGCATTTCTGAGCTTCAACAAAATGCATCTTCCACCAAAGGATTGGAGCTGTATCTAGACAGATTCTGTAAAAACTGCCTCAAGAGGCTCTGGTCTTAACTTATTTTAGTTTTCATTGCTTGGCTTCCTTTGGAGATGAGGCTCTTTACTTCACACTGTTAATTAGTCTTGAAACCTCATTTGCTTTTGTATTTGGCATTCTTACCAATTCAGAGTCAGGCTTTTCTAATGAAGCAATATAAAATTTGCTGCATACTAATCATATTCACATGAACCTGAGTCTGTTGTCTCAGTTCTTGTCACACTTGAAATTACTTCCATTTTAGTAAGTAAGGGTACCTTATCTTGCTGACTGATGTTATTCTATTCACTGTTTTCATTGATGACTCCTGATAATGGATGATAAGGTACGTGTTTTCATCTTTAAATATTATACAAGTTAGGATTGCAAGCGCTTGGGACAAAAGGATTAAAATTCAAAACAGGGAAATAATCCAAAATCAAGAAAATGAAAGTAATTTTTTTAGAAGAGAGAAATCATTACTGTTGCTTTTGCCTGAACATATTGAATATATCATTTTTATGTCTTTCAGGAAATTGAAAGTCAAATAGACAGAATATGTGAGATGGGAGAGGTGATGAGAAAAGCTATGCAAGTCGATGATGATCAGTTCTTTAAAGTTCAGGAGAAACTAGCTCAGTTGGAGGTAAGAACAGATACGATTGCTAAGGTTAGATCAAGCTTTGGGCGTCTCTAGACTTAGTTTGGACTTTCTATGTTTGTGTCCAGGATTTATAACAGTCAAAAATTTGGGGGTGGGCTCACGAAATGCAGAACATGATCTGTTTTATTTTCAGGTTCTTGATGTTTGTATTGTATATATGAAGCCAGAAGCAAAAGATAAGCTTTAAATGATGTAGTTCTCCTCTTGCTAGCACTGTATTAATGCTTATGTTACAAAACCAGTGTTTTATTTAGCTGTGAAGGAGCAGGGCTATTTAAAGATTATGGTCCTTTAATTGTGAATTAGCTCATTTCTATTATAGTCCTTTAATTGTGAATTAGCTCATTTCTGTTTCAGCAAAAATATTGATTTTGCAGCTTGAAAACAAAGAGCTGCGTGAACTATTGTCAATCAGCAAAGAATCTTTTGAGGTGGGGAGAGAAGATCTGCCTGACTGTGAAGCTTAGGTCACAAAATAACTGTATCTCCAAATCTTGACTTCAGAGACAATTATGAAACTACCCTACAAGGATGGGTTTTGATCTGTTCTTTCAGGTGTTTCCTTGTATGTTCATCTTTCAAAATGCGTGGGCTGTTTTCTCTGCATTTTTCTGAAATTACATACTGTTAATGGCAAAGGCTTGCATCGCTGCTCCGTCTTGGTAATTGCAGCATACAGATGCTTAACAATGAAGTATTTGATGTGTACTCCCTTGTGATAGTTTATTTTTTCTCCTGTTTGTTATTTTTTATGAGCTTTAGTTAATACTTCCAGCTGTGCAGATGGCACTTAAATCCACCTTGTCAGTAGCTAGAGAACATAGTACAGGTTGTGATTATTTTATTTGATAGAAGGAGTAAGAGGTTATTTGAAAACTACATTGTAAATGGTAGGTAATACATTTTGCTCTGCCTGCACAAAGCAGGCAGGCAGGCAGAGCTTTTGTTTTGCTTTGAAGAGCTAACACTCAGTATTGGGCTGGGTTAACATTGTTACTTGGACAACTGCTTAGAAGCAGATCAAGAGAACAGCATATAGCCAGTAGAGCGCTTGAAGTAGTAACTCGTATAAGGAGTACACTTTACCTTGATTTAGGGGTGAAAATCAGAGTGGATGACCCTTTCTGACACCTGTGCTTTTTTGAAGGATGTTGTGTATCCGACTAGTTTCTTTTCTTATGGGTAGACCTGTTCTGGCTTTACCAAAGCTCCAAGGTATGGGGACACTGGCTAGCTCTGATCTAAAGGCAGTGCACTCAAACCCTGCACAGGACACAGTGCTTTCAGATCAAAGCTCTTTGGCCTCCCACCACTTTGGACGTCAGGAAGAGTGAGCTGAGGTCTGCTTCAAAGCTAAACCAAAACCAACCATGTAGACAGGTTTTTAATGTTACATCACAGGTAAGTCTAGTACCAGATGTTACGTAGTTACTGCAGCACCCTATATGGAGTGAAATTACGAGTTGCAGCGTTGTAGGAATTTATCAATATTGCAATATTTTTATTGATGTTTTTATATAAAGATTTCTTTCTTACCTGTGATCAAGGAATAATCCTCCAAGAACAGTAAATATCTCATTTCCAATATTAGTTTAAATTTTTATGCCGCTTTTTCCTAAGTGAGAATTTTGATAGATGCAGAAGGTGATTTACGTTCCTGTGCTTATTAAGAGACATTTTCTTGGAACCATTTGGAATATTCAGCAAGATTGTTTGGTAGATATAAGGGATTTCTGTACAGGAGTATTCTTGTATACAATCCTTTTCTATGAGAAGCCTTTTAAGAGGGAATAAAAAAAAAACCCAGTGGGGCAGTATTTTCTCAGGTGTATTCTGTTTTGTGGATCCTGGGGATAATCCCATCTGTTCTGCGTGTCCCCAAGCCTCTTGCACTCCCTCCCATTTTTGCCTTGCCTGAATGAAATAATACTACAGTGACCAAAAATACTGCATTTTATCTCTTTTAAATTAACATCATCTGCAGTGCCTGTGACGACATGTTTTTACCTTTGTTATCCTAGTGCAGGTTAACATTCCTCTAATTGGCTAGTTGCTGTGCAGCCTGAAAAAATGGGCACTAAATAGCAGTTGCTTCGACTGATGAGTTTATTATTAATTAGCAGTGGGCCGTAATTAGCAGGGAAAGCTGATGTATGTTCCCTTTGCTGCTGTCCTGTTCTGGGTCCGTGACCGTCTACGATTCTGCTGGGCAATTGCTGAAGAACTTGCTTTGCTCCCGTGGAACCAAGCGTTCGTCTGACTCTGCCCGGCCTTGAAATCCAGGCACAGAGCCGCTTCCCTCTTGCTCCAGCGGGGTGCGGCCTTAGGTACAGGCGAGCAGTGCTGCTCTGCCTGCCTTCCCTCCACCGGGGAGCGGGGTTGGGGGGGGGGGGGGGGGGGCGCCCGGCCGCACGGAGCCTACCGGCGCGTGGCACCGGCGGAGCCGTCGTCACCCCGTGCCTCGGCAGCCGGGCGGTGGCGGCAGCCGCCGGTCCGCGCCGTCGCTCGCCCGCCCGCCCGCCCGTGGGGCCGCGCTCGGGGCTCCGCAGCGTTTGCCCGAGGGCCGCGGCCGCGCCGGTAAGGCGACCCGGCCTCCGCTTCCCGCGCCCTCGCGGGGCGGGGCGCGCGCAGGAGGGGCCGCGCGGCGGCAGGCGCCGCTCCGCGCCGGCGGGGGAGAGGCGCGCGCGCCTAGAGGCGGCTGCGGGCGCGCCCCCGGCCAGGCGCGCCCGCGCTCCGCGCAGCCGCTGGGCTCCTCTGGGCGCAGGCGCGGCTCCGCCCCGGTGCTCTCGCGAGAGGCCGGGATTTATTCCTACGTGCTGTGCCGTGCTGCTCATGGCGGCGCTGGAGCGGGGGGCGCTGAGCTGTTGGGGTGAGTACGCCGGGCGGCGGGCTTCGGCGGCTCCCGCCGCGGCCCGGGTGGCGCCCGCGCGAGCGCGGGGGCGCCGGGGCCCCCGGGTAGCCGGCGAAGGAGGCAGAGGGCACCGCCGGGCCCGCCTCCCGCCCGCCTCTCGTCTCGGCGGGGCGAAGGGGCCGGGGCCCCCCCCGCCCCGGCCGCGCGGCGTGCGGGGCGGGGGGGGGGGGGGGGGGCGGACTCCCGCCCGGTAGGCCGCCGCCCGCCCGGTAGGGCCGCCGCTCCTAGGGACGGGGCGCCGCTGGGCCGTGGCGGCGTGCGCACTACGCTTCCCGGCGTCCCGCGGGCAGACGCCCTGCTGCCGGGGCTCTTGGGGGCTGGAGTGCCGCCCGGCGGCGGAGGTGGGGCCGCCGCGACGCCGGGACTCGCTTTCCCGGCGGGCCGCGCGGGCCGGCGGGCCGCGGGGCTCGCTGGGACGTGCGGGCCGCCGGGCTGGCCGGGGGTGGCGGCGTTGGGGGGGGGGTACGGGGGGGACGACGGACTACGGGTCCCGGCAGGCCCCGGGCGGGGCCGTGGCGCTGAGGGCTCCTGGGGACGGGCGGGCGCGGCCGCCGGGGAGGGGCGGTGGTGGATGGCGGCTCCCGGCGTGCCGCGCGCGCGCAGCCCCACCCGGCGCAATGGCTAGGCCCCCGTCCCTTTGTGTGCGGGGGAGCGGCCGCCACCCCCCCCCCCCCCCGCTTTGTTTGCGGGGAGGGTGGCGGGGCGGCCACTCCCTCCGCCGCGCCGGCCATTCCCCCGCGCGGGGAGGCGGCGGCGCCCGGCGCGGCCCCTTGCCGGCCTTTGCGCTGTCATAGCGTAGGCCGCGGCCGGCCGCCTCCCGCAGACGGCAGCCCCCGCTCGGCGCGCGGCTGGCTGGGGCTTCTGGCACCGCCCCTCGGCGGGGCCCGCGACTCCGCTCGGCGGCCACCATCTTGCTGCAGCGCAGCGAAGAGGGCCGCGCTCGGAGCTCGCCGCGCCGCAGGCCCCCTCCTGACGGCTGCGGCGAGTCTCTGTCGGTCCGGGTCCGGTTTTCTGTCCTCTGGATGAGTAACGAGCGCAGGGCTCTTCCCCAGACTCCGGACCCGTTAAAAGGAAGCGGATTTTTGGTGTTACGGTTGTGGGGTTTTTTTTAAGTATTCTGCAGGTATATATGCTTTTACAGATGTCCTTGGAAGTTCCTTAACTTTTTCCCCTGTAGATGTGTTTTTTGATGTAAAACTGACTTCACTAACCTAGTGAATGTTGGTAGCTGATCTCGTAGCTGTCATGGATTGGCTCAAGAGCTAGTGTTCGGTACTGCTTTCCGATATTCATCGGAAAAGATACGGAGTAGCTCTATCTCCCAAGTGTCTAGTAGCTGTCTTGTGCGTACATACTGAAAATATAAAGCTTTATCTTTTTATTAAATTTGATCTTAGTTATGTAAGAGGTGGCTATTTCTAGAAGCACATGTTCTAATCCTGTAAAAATGCATGTTCTTGCAGTTAGCTCTTTTTGTGAAGAAAATGGGAAACAAAACAGTGTTTGTAATCCAGCAAATTCTGGTGTTAGGCTGAATAGATGGGTTTCTAGCTGTGAACAGCTTTATGTGACTTACTGTCATTTAGCAGAGCCTGCACCTGAAAGACTTAAAGAACAGGACTTGTGCAGGTCTTCCCTGTCTTTGCATTAATCCTTTCAGCTGTAAATATACAAATGGAGAACCCAGCATGACTTGGGACTGGGCAGCTGCTTAGGGTGTTTACCATTTGGAGGAGTATTTATAGTAGCTGAATTAAAAAGTAAAGAATTTGAGGGACACACACAGTTTTTTTTTTTTTTTTTATTTGAGTTATGCTTGCTTGACAGCCCCATATTTTTTTAATAACTTAAGTGTAGTCAACCAATCTTGTTACCACATCAAACTGGCTTTTAAGGGAAAAGCTTATACCTTATTCCATTACCTGACAAAATTAGTAGTAGTCGTCTTTGGGCAGAAAGGTGTTTTGATTATTCTGTGAAAATGTAATATAGTGTATGCCCAGAAAAATGAGGAATGTAATATGATACAAGTTACAGCTCTAGTAGAGCTCTAATAATATTAGTCTAATTAGATGAAAGTGTCTCTGTGTAGTTCCTGTGATACAGTGTATGCTTGCTTCATTTCTTCTGAACTTGGTTGGGGGGATATTCATTTGAGTTCTGAAATGCTGTCCAAAAAATATTAATATCCTGAAAGAGATTGTGGTAACAGTTGCCTGAATCTAATACGGAGCTAGGTGAAAAGTCTAGCGATCCTGTTGTTCTTGCAATAGCTTTGTGTCTTCTGATTTATATTTTTTTTTATAATTGAATCTTTCACTGCAAACCTTTCATACCAGATACTGGTTTGTACTGCCCTCATCCAGTTTTGTATTTAGTCTCATTCATGTATGTGTAATGGTCTGACAAGAAAACTTACTTCAGCTGAAAGTTTTTCAGAGTGGTGACTAAAGGAAGATGCTTCATCTGGAGGAGAGGCCATTCAAATACAAACTTCTGTGAAAACTGGTTGATGAGTTTGCCTACAGCCATTGTGTGCTTTTGGGGTTTAGAATTCTTATTTGTAATAGCTGACTGCAGTCAGCATTTTCACTGTGTTGAGAGTTAAATGTCTTTGCATTCATGTTTCAGTCACTTAAGTTGACTCATTCAAATTCACTAAAGGGAATTCAAAGCTCAATGTAAATTATGAAATTCACTTTCCCACTACAGTGGAGAAATAGGCTTTGTCCATATTTTTGCTCATTTGGTGTGGGACTTGTGGAACGACTTGGGGAAGAGCTGTGCTTTGATGCTTCATGCCTTTAAATTACTGCATAACATGCTTGTTTATCCATAGATTCATAGCTGTGTTGCTTCTTACCAGCTTTTGTGCACAAAAATCTCCTCCCCATTTTTTTTTTCCTTTATCTACTGAGTAAGCCACAAAATCAAATCAAAACTTGATTTTATTTCTCTTCAAAAATTCTGTTTCTATAAGGTTTCAGTTTTACGTGGTAGGTGGCAGTTTGTCTAAACCGCTTTCTCATGAAAACACCAAGCGGTACTGCAAAACTTAGGAGAGAATTACTATCAAGTTACTGTTGCAGAGAAGCTTCTCTGTTATGTTATCAACACAAATATTATTTATGTGTAATCAACATTTTGCAAACACTTTGAAGAAGTCCAGAGAGTGGCTCTGCGCTTATTTTACATGCTATGCCAGGGTGCGTATGGTCTGTGTAGAACAGGCATGCAGCATCTGTACATATAATTGAGAAGTTTGTTTATTTTTATACAAAGCTAAAGGTGCTTCAGATATTGCTAGTCCTTGACTTACCTTTTGGAACAAAAATTACCAGGAAATTCTAATTCCCACACACACATACACTCTATTGCTACTCTGAAGGTCTGTGCAAGCACTTATAAATTAAATTATGAGACAGCACCCCTATAAAGTTATTGATAGGAGGACTAAGACTTGCATTAAATGATGTTGCTATTCATCAAAATGAAGTTGCTGTTTTAATTGTGCAAACTGGGACCTTTCCTGAAATGCCTAACTGCATATGAAGAGTTTAAAATTGGAAATACCATATCACTGGCTTGGAGGTAGTGTTTCTTGGAAATCAAAACTGAAAATGGGAATGCCAAATACATCTGTAAAACAGTCTTTCCTAGCATGGATCAAACCTACAGTATTAAGGTAGAGGAAATGCACCTGTTTGTCGGAACACCTAGGACTGATGTATCATTTCTTTTAAAGTGATACTTACTGTGTGTCTTTTTTTCCTTTCTCCAGTATGAAGTGGAACAGAACAGAATTTACCACCTGAAACTGCTGCTTCAAGTTCAGATCAGGAAAAGAATATACCACATCGTAACAACAACTCAAGACCAAAGAAGAGGAAACTTACACTGAAGATACAAGGCTTGATCTGAATCAAGAAGTTTGTGCCTACTCAACAGCTTCAAAAGAGCACGTCCCAACGCTGCTAGTAGTCTTTGTTTTCTCCAGTGCTGCATTGAAACTGCCCAGGGCAGCAGCACTTGTATTCTCTATTAGCTTAATAGATCACGTTCTCTTGCTATCTTTTTTCTTTCTCTCTCTCTCTCTTTCTCTCTCTCTCTTTTTTTAATAATAGCAGTCTTCATCCTTAGAAACTTGTGCTGAACAGAAGAATCGGCTAATACTACTGAAAGTGCAATATTTGAATATCACTGCGAGGTTAGTGCATGTGTTATATAAAGAGTTACATATATTCCTAAACTTAATAGGAAACAAGTTGTCAACAGAAGGGTGTGGGTTTTGTTAGGTGTTTTTTTTTTCTCAATTCTTTGCTGTTACTTTAATATAGTAGTAGTGTGATGAATTAATAGGATGTGCAGTATGGTTCTATTTAACAATACTTACAACCCTAGGGAGCTGGTTATTAATGTTTCTCTCTTCCAGTAACAGTAGTGTTGTGGTTCCAATCCTTTTTTTTGTCAAATAACCTCTGTTTAGGCTTCTTTAAGTCTTACTGCACAGGGTTGTGGTTTTTTTTTCTTCCTCTGAGTACTTTTATTTGTGGGGTTCATAGTTCTTATTCTTGTAAACTGACAGATCAGCTGTGTTAAAAGTCAATGTTGGGAGTGAACTGTTGGCAGTGGACAGCACAGCCAGGTAGTCATCGTGGTCCAGTATATAACCATTATATTGTAGGTCCGAGCAAGTCTTGTTTGTGCATTGATAGGTTGTGGCCTATTACTGGAAGTTTCTTAAAGAACAGTTTTATGGCGATACTCCTGGTGATACATATAAATGGACGTTGTGTTTGATTTTTGTTACACTCCGTTATAAAGTTATGTTTGAACAGGTGTAGGAATATGACAAGCATCTGGAAAGACTGCCAATATTATAATGTATCCTTCTCTCTACAGCAAGTTTTAGTGCCAGCCTGAGGAGTGTGTCTTTGTTTGAACTTCAGTTGCCAGGCTTTAGATGATTGAGTTCTTTGTGCTGTACTGCTAATGCTCCTTTAAACTCAAACTGTTCAAATGGTATCATGCAATGGTAGTCTTTGAGCAGGAGATTATAACAGTGTGGTTTTCTAACCCTAAGATAGGCAGTTCTGAACTTGATTTTTAGGTAGATTTTTGTCATTTTCAGTATCTGATGTACCTTTAGTAGTATTGCCTTTAGTCTACTACTTAATGTCTGTGGCAGGGGTGTACGTGTGTTTGTGTACTTACCTTGTATCACAGATGTGAAGTGGTCATTTTGTCAATGGCTCACAAAAAACATTTGTCACACTCATTTGAGCTTTCAGCATGGGTTAATGGTCTTGCCTATTATTCTCCTGGGAAAAAGTATAATAATATATCATTTTCCCTTCCCCCAGCCACCTTACTTGCAGGATCAATTTGTTTTTGAAAAGTATTTCAAACTCTAGGGTGGCTTAAAATCAAACACTTCAGCTGATGCCTTTCCACAAGGGCATATTCTTGTGTATGGAATGTCCTAGGGGTTGCCTTCCTCAAAAGATGAGTGTTTATATATTGGAGGTGATGCTGACAGGAACTAGTCTGTAACTCTTAGCAGTTTTGTATAGTGCTTTTTTTGTTAGATAATTTGAGAAAATGTGTCCTTTAAACATAATCCACTGCGTAAAAAAGATGCACTTCCTGTGGCTTTTGTCCCTTGAGCAGTTCGGGCTGGACATGAGGGAAAGACATCTTTAATAGGAGAGTAGCACAGCGCTGCAACAGTTAGCCCAGAAAGGTGGTGGAACCTCTGCCATTGGAGGTTTTCAAGACTCAGCTAGACAAAGGCATGTCTGCCTTTGTTGTTGGCAAGAGGCTGAGGAGGAGGAGGATGGACTAGAGTTCTCCAGGGGTCTCTGCTGGAGGTCATGTTCTTTGAGTTGCTATTTTTTGATATGTTAGTATTTTAGGACTTACTTGAACATGTAAGAGTATTGATTTATGCCAGTTACCACAGGGTTGTAGGGTATCCTGATACTTGAGTTTTTGTAATTGTAGAATGAGGGAAGTATTGATTAAAATTAAGAGATTGAGTAACTGCTTGTCCATTGTAGTGTGGCTTATCGTGCTACTGTAACAGACAATACTGCATCTTTCTGTTTATTTGTCTTTTTCTAGAAGACCTTATGTAATGCAGTTTGTTACTTAATTTTGGGACAGTATGGAGGCTATCCATCTGAATATGGTGGCAATAAAATTTATATTTAACCTGGCTGTGAACCAGCTGTTTACATAGTAGTTACATACTTTGCTTGATATTTGTAAACTACCTTATTGTAAGGTTTTCTTGCGCTGGTGCTATGGTTCTGTGTTGAAATAGAGTATTTTCATTCTCCCAAAGTTTTGACAGTGTCAAATGTACCTGAACAGACACATTTCTAAAGCTGGTAGCAAAATTATTGTACATGACGTTAGTCAAAGTAGAAAAGGATTAAAACAATTACAAATTAAGTTGGTTCTAGGTTGCAGGTCCTCTGGAAGTTGCCTTAAGGGTGCAATGCAGGGAGATGGTCATCATCTGTAACTTTTATTTATTGTAATGGGGACCTTCAGGTGTTTGTACACCTCTGAGTTTGGTCTCCCCTTTACTTTGTTCTCCTTGACAAAGGAAAAGTCACAAGGCATGGAAAATTACTAGTGAATGCAATGAGAGAGGAAACTCTCAAATGTTCTTAGAGAGTTAAGTTTTCCCATGTGTAACTTTCTTCAACTTAATCGGCTTACATACAGGAACTGCTATATAGCATCGTATATTACCAGACTTGGGACTCAAAGGTTTGGACAAATACTAATACGATGGAGCTAAGATTAAATCTGTATCAATATACTAATTAAATACTTGTGCTCTGATAACCATACTAAGACCTCTGTCAGTTATGTGAAGTTATTAATATATAAGCTAATGAACTAGAAACTGACTCCTTCGTTCAACTTCTTCAGCCCTCCCTTTAAAGTCTGAGAGGGGAAGCTGGGTAGTAAGGTAGTCCTTTCCTTGCAGGAGTTTATAGCATGTGGGAAGAAGCACAGTACTGAGAGAGACTCGAAATTAGGCTTTTAGTAGTTCTCTTTAATATAGCTTAAGAGAACATACAGCCTTTGCAGCCATTTCTGCATCGGGTTGTGTATGTACGCACCTTTGCCTCTGGAGCATTTTCCCATTGAGACTTGCAGCTTTTGTGCAACAGTTGGCCATACTACTGTTACTCATTATAAAAATGGAAACAAAAATGAGGTGTAAAACAAGAAAATAAGTAGTGCATGTTACAGAAATTATATCAGAACATATTTACTAGTTCACTGAACTTTTAAAGAGCTTGGGGGTGGTTAACACTGTACTTCATAACTACTGACCAGTTCTGTAGTCCCCCGGCACTGTACTATGCTATCACAGCTGTATGAGATGGAGAACCATTATACAGTGTCATGAGATCCTTTTCCCCACTCCTGTAGCTCCCCCAATTTCTCTTCTTTGTATTTTAGTTCATCTACATCTACTACATGTGGGTCTTAAACAGCAGGGGACTCCCCTGTGTCTGAGGCCTGTAGCTCAGGGCAGCAATGTCAACATGTTTTAGTAGCACAGGAAGTCACAGGGTTGGTTACCTTGTGAATATACTTTCACTTCTTAATGTTCTTAGTATCAACAATTTTTCAACAAATATGAAGCATTTGGTCTTTTCCCAAGCAATTATGAAGTATCAGGTTTGGTTTTTTCTTGAAACTTTTTTAGAAATTCTCACATCAAAACATCACTTCCTCCTGCAAAATGAAATGCATGAAAATACCCCTTAGGTTCTGTTATGACATCCGCTTTGCATGAAAGTCTAATTAAATGTAACATGTAAGCCATAGCATGAAGGTGGAAATGTTCCAGAAAAATAAACCAGCGTGGGTTATGCTTAACAGTTTCACCATTAACCAGTACCAGCATCTTTTTTAGAATCATTTGAGATGAATGGTTGAAGGCTAACTACTGTTGAGAAGTTGCTGTGTACAATGGTGTGAGGACTGATGTTTTCCTTTTTCTCTTGGAGGTCAGAACTCTGTCAATCCTTATTTCTTGCGGTTGTTCCCAATGTATTTTTTTAATGTCAGTCTCGCTTAACAAAATATAAAGATTTCTGCCCAAGAACTCCACAGCAGGTGTTTTTCAGTGCTGTGATCACTTTTAAACTGATTTCCAAACAGCCTAATCAGACATGCTGTAACTATACCTTTTAATACATTGAATAACTCGATGTCTGTATTAGAGTAAGAAGTATTACAGTAAGAAGCAGGACCATTTTACAAGTTGCTCAGTTGTCTTTTATCTCCACTAAACATATTGCTGACTAATTTTGAATCTCTTCTGCTTGATGCAACAAGAAAACAGAGAATAGATACAGTCTCGTTCTGTTTCCAAAATAAATACTCTGGAAACTGCAGCAAATAAAAGCCTCCAATACTGTATTTTAAGATGCATATTGACTGTTTGGGGAGGGGAGAGGGTTGCTTCAGTAGTCTTTCTTGAATTACAGTGTTTAGTGGGGTGTAATACACTTCAGCTCGTTTAATTGCTAACCTGTAAATGGAAGTGGCTTCCTTTAAAAATGAGACTTGCACATCAAAAAGCCAATGAGTTAGTAAAGGGACTCGTGAATATTTCAGGGTTGAGTCTGTGCCTTGAAAATATAAGATACCCTACCTCCCGCCCAAAAAAAGGTTTTCAGGGATGTGAGTTAATTTAACAATTCATTATGGCTTTAACTTTTTTAGTTTAATGCTGTTTTCAAGTTTTCTCAGTCTCTCTAGCACTTGAGTTCCTATGCCACAGAAATGTTAGTTTAATTCTGGGCATTAATTCCATAACTATGCAAAAATGTTTAAATACTTAAAATGATTTTTTTAGTATGAAAGACTTAACAGACAAACTAGGGACAAACTTTGCAGGGATGTGAACCTAATTCTATTGGTTCATAACGGTTGCATTTTCCTAATTACCTGTTCAATTTGGAAGAGCAGATACTTTAGATATTTTCAGGCTCTGGTGTGAAATAGTGAATGTGGGAGTACTTTGAGGTATAATACTTAAGAAAGTCAGAAGTTCGTTTTGGTCTAAGCAAGCTTTATTTTGGTGTTGTATTTCTAGCCTATTTTGTAAATATGTTGCCTGTCTAAATTTTAAGAATTATTGTTTTACAAAAGCTTGACTATTTTGGTGTTCTTACTCTATTTTAAAAATGGTTAGAATTTGCTTGTTACAGTAACTTCCACAAGCTCTTTGTGTTTGTTATTCTGTTATGTGGGCATGGAGAAAGGAAACTTATTTTAAGTAGAGTGTTTTTTGTGGTTTTTTTCCCCCCTATGCTTTCTTTTAAACAGATGAGCTTTGACCCAAACCTGCTCCACAACAATGGACACAACGGGTACCCCAATGGTACTTCGGCAGCGCTGCGTGAGACGGGGGTTATAGAAAAACTGCTGACCTCTTATGGATTCATTCAGTGTTCAGAACGGCAAGCTAGACTGTTCTTCCACTGTTCACAGTATAATGGCAACTTGCAGGAGCTCAAAGTAGGAGGTAATTAGGCAACTTTCAGAGCTTCTTGACTGAGTGAAGACCAGTCTCTTTCACTTGCCGTAGAAAATCCTTTTTTCTTGTGGCATGAACAGATGTGTGCTGTTGCTTCTGGTGGGCTAAGGAGACAACTGAATTAATAATTTATCACTTCTGATGAGAGACTTTTACAGCATTTAAGCTTTGTGCAGCTTGCATGAATACAGTTGTGGCCATTCTGGAAAAGGTGTGGTGTTAGGTCAAACTTCTATAACTGAGATGGAAACAAGTGCTTCCATCTGTGGAAGACTCTGGAAGAATATACCTCATGTACTCAGTATTTCTTTTTTTAGAATTAGTTTGAAGATGGTCTATTGTTTTTCAGACTGGGGAGGCTGCTATTTCATGCTACTAATTAATGTGGCAATGAAGTTTCTAAACTGTTGAATGGCATATGTTATGTTTGAACTTCAGTGTGAAGTCTGCTGTATAGTGAGCGGGGCAGGGAATTATTGAGGGGCAAGCCATTATGACAGAGTAGTTCATTAGCAACAAAAGTGAATAAGCAGAATAACTAGAGAAATATTTGCACATAGAGTGTCCTTCATTGGTAACAAAAGCACCTGAGCTTTACTTTTTTGTGTTTGGCTACAAGTGGCGAATTGTCAAATGTAACCATTCAGTGATCTAAAAAAAACCCAAACAAACAAACCCCCCCCCCCCCCCCCAACCCCCCAGCAAAACAAACCAAAACAAACCCAGACAAAACTGACGCCATTATCATGTTTGATTGTCTTGTAGACGATGTTGAGTTTGAAGTGTCTTCTGATCGCCGAACTGGAAAACCCATTGCTATTAAATTGGTGAAGATAAAACCAGAAATACTACCTGAAGAACGAATAAATGGACAAGTTAGTGCCTGTTTCTATACATGCATAATTTCCATCCTTTACTCCAGTACAGAAGGCTAGATTCATTTAGCATGCATATTAACTACATACAGTATACAGTTACACTGAAATATATTTTTGTTGTTCTGATAAAAATTCAGAGGTTTAGTTTGACCTCTTACTTGGCTCCAAACAGTTCTTAGAGTCAACAGGTGTTCTGTAAGATTGAAACTTTGCAACGTGGCATTCCCTGTTGAGTTACACTAGGGGTACATCCCTGAGTGTATAGTAGAGGATACTGAGATTCATTTTGTATTCAACAGTGCTGCTCCTGAAATGACTAGCAATGGATTTTTTTTTTTTTTTTTTTTTTTTTTTGACTGGTAGGTTGTGTGTGCTGTTCCTCACAATTTAGAGAGTAAATCTCCAGCTGCCCCGGGTCAGAGTCCAACAGGGAGTGTATGCTACGAACGTAATGGGGTAAAGCTTACGTATTTTACTTGAACTCTTCACTGATCCATCACTGTGGTCTATGAGCAAAAGAATTGATGCAATTTAACGTAGGCAATTGACACTGCTGAGAACTGTAGTTCTTGGCCAAAAAAAAAGCATGCTTTGGTAATTACTACAAACAGAAATGTTACTTGCTTGCTTATATCTATGGAGAACTTTATATAGAGACAAATAGTTGTTTTTCTCTTTTAAAACTTAATGAATCTGGGTTATGTAATGTTCATGTATCCTTATCTTGAACTTTTAAAGTTTAGAAATTGACCTTTAACAATGGCCACGTACAAACCTTTCAACTTAAGTTGCTTGTTACAGACTCATCAAAACAGCACAGTGGAAAAAAGAGTGTTTTTGCATGCCGTGTTTGATCATTTGCGATTTTCTCACTAAATTATTTTCTTTAATAGCAGATACTGTTATTAAACAAAACTGTGTTAATCTTTCTTTGAAACAACTATTCTGCAAATAGACTAATATTAGTCAATTTTAATTTACAGGAAGTATTTTACCTGACTTACACCCCAGAGGATGTTGAAGGAAATGTACAGCTGGAAACAGGAGATAAAATAAACTTTGTAATTGATACAAACAAACAGTAAGTTGGCATTGCTTTTCTGACTTCATACTTTGTTTTAGTAGTGTTGTGGTTTAACCCCAGCCAGCAACTAAGCACCACGCAGCCGCTTGCTCACTTGCCCCCCAGCCAGTGGGATGGGGGAGAGGAAGGCGGGGGGGGGGGAGTAAATCCCATGGGTTGAGATAAGAACAGTATAATAGGACAGAACGGAAGAAACTAATGAAGATAATAATCACAATGATAAAAGGACAATAATAATAAAAGAATTGGAGTATACGAAACAAGTGATGCACAATGCAATTGCTCACTGCTCGCCAACCGATGCCCAGTTAGTTCCCAAGTAGGGATCCGCCCCCCCCAGGCCAACTCCCCCCAGTTTATATATTAGGTGTAATGTTACATGGTGTGGAATACCCTTTGGCTAGTTTGGGTCAGCTGTCCTGTCTGTGTCCCCTCCCAACTTCTTGTGCCCCTCCAGCCTTCTTGCTGGCTGGGCATGAGAAGCTGAAAAATCCTTGACTTAGTATAAACACTACTAAGCAATGACTGAAAACATCAGTGTGTTATCAACATTATTCTCATCCTAAATCCAAAACATAACACTATACCAGCTAGTAGAAAGAAAATTAACTCCATCCCAGCTGAAACCAGGACCAGCAGTCAGGCAGAATTTATGCCTGTTCCAAGAACTGAAATGGCACTATGAAATATAATCTTAATTTTTGCTCCAGTTTTGAGTTCTTTCAGGTTTGCTCTGTTTACTTTTTTTTCCCTCTAGTACTGGTGCTGTAAGTGCTCGTAACATTATGCTATTAAAAAAGAAACAAGCCCGCTGTCAAGGAGTAGTCTGTGCCATGAAAGTAAGTGATGCTTTAGCTTTAAAGTTTCATTTGAAAATGAAATGCTGTTCCGAAAAATGGTGTTGTAAGTCATATATTTAGGGCATTAAGAGCTGTTAACCATTTGGAGCTGTGGGTGTAAACTGGGTGAAACAGTTTAAAGAGCTAATCTTTGATACTAATACCGTCCTTAACAAAGAAGTCCTGTTTACTTCCACTTATATATTTCTTGTGGTAGTCTTAGCTGTGTGCGTTCATAAGTCTGCCATACTGGTATGTCATAGTCTTTTATTGTGTTTCATAGAATCTGTAAAATTTTGTCTTGGTATGTTAAGAGAATAGGCAATTTATTAAACACTTTGTTCTGTTCTTAGGAAGCCTTTGGATTTATTGAGAGGGGTGATGTCGTGAAGGAGATATTCTTTCACTATAGTGAATTTAAAGGTGACCTAGAAGCCTTACAGCCTGGTGATGATGTGGAGTTTACAATCAAAGACAGAAATGTAAGACGAAATCCAGTAAAAACTGAAGACAAGATCTTAGGGCATAACTGGACAGCTGTCTGTTTTCTCAAATTAACTTCTAAAAAGAAGTGGGGGGAGGAGGTTGATTGGAAAACATCTGTTACTTAACTCCTCTATGAGTATTTGACTGATTTTGTGCTTTTAGGGTAAAGAAGTTGCGACAGATGTTAGACTGCTGCCTCAAGGAACTGTCATTTTTGAAGATATCAGCATTGAACATTTTGAAGGAACCGTAACCAAAGTAATTCCAAAAGTACCCAGCAAAAACCAGGTGAATTTCAGTATTTACTGAAGTTTATGTGAAAGGTTGTATTGATTGTGTTGAATTCCAGTTAAACAGTAAAAATGTTCCCCTTTCTCTGTAACAGTCTGCTGCATAAGCATCGCATCAGAGTAGAGGAGTAAGCTTGGGCTTAACTTGTAACAAACACTGATAGCAGTCACAGTATGCAATTTTTTCTAAAGATTATAAAGAGCAAGAATTAGGGTAGTGGTGCATTGGGGGTGTGTGTTTTCTTTAATGTTTCAAATACTTCCCATTGAATTTTGTGGGTTTAGGATGTATCTTTAAGGCAAAAGCACAGGGAAGAGGGGAGAAAATACTTGCTGGAATAAGCCTGATCTGTGGATTCTTGTGAGCATTAACAGTTAATGAGGTTTTTGACAGAGAGATAACTTGACCTTTACTGTTTGGCTTTGAGGAAAAAGTGTACATGAGCACTTCCCTTAAGGTTTTAGGCGAGTCTGTGTTGCTGTTTTGGGAAGGTTTGGGGTGGGAGTTTTTTGTGTGTTTTGAACACTTAAGAAAGACACTGCCTTTTAGAAGTTTTGTAATTATGGTTGTAAACTTAATTCTTGAAATAGAGTCTTAATTTCTTTGGCAATACATGCTTGGTGCTTAAAAAAACCCAAACAGCAGCAAAAGCCATCTTGCATTTGCCTGTGGACAGTAAATTACAAGTTAGGAGTGGTAGAAATGAAGCATAGTGGTCTGAGTCCAGCAGGCATTTGGTGTCATCCATACTTCTGTTAGTATTACTATTTCTGCCAACTATTCTGTCTGCAGTTATGCTGAGTCTTGTAGGTAAACTAACTTGTGTTGGGTTTTCTGTCTGCTAGAGTGATCCGTTACCTGGCCGCATCAAAGTTGACTTTGTGATTCCGAAAGAACTTCCATTTGGAGACAAAGATACAAAATCCAAGGTGACCTTGCTGGAAAGTGACCACGTTCGATTCAATATTTCAACAGACAGACGTGACAAACTGGAACGAGCCACCAATATTGAGGTTCTCCCCAATACTTTCCAGTTTACTAATGAAACTAGGGAAATGGCAAGTATCTATCTTCAGAAGTTTTTAATTCTTGAGGGGAAGTGGAAGTAAAACATGGGGGTTTTGTCTTAAATGGTAACTTAATGTAAAAATCACTACTGTCTTCCATTGCCTTTTCTGAAATCCAATCCTCAGATGTACACTTCAAACAAAGTGCTTAAATGGTCTAAAATTCAGGATTAATGCTGTGCATGTTTCCTTTAAAAGAATAAAAAGTTAACTACTGAGTAAATAGAAAATTAAACCTCAGTTGGCCCTCCTGGGGTGGATTGCTAGCTGGTTACAGCAGACAGAGAAGTAATGCAATCTTGAACCATTAGTTTAAAAATTCACATGCTTGAGTCTAAATAGTTAACTACTCCTTAGGAAAACTGGAAGAACCTGGGGCTACTCTGGTTCAGGTAGTGAGAAGTCTTAAGAATCAGAGGAGGTACTGTGTGCAGCTTTTGGATTTCATGTTTTTTGGCCAATCCCTCTCTGTCTGAGGCTCCAGCAGAAGGATGGTAAAGAGCTGTGTTTTATCACAGACAAAAAACTTCTTGTGGATTACAGGGACTAAGATGGATGTGCTTATCAGTATTAAAGAATATCTTCCATTGCTGTAATTTGGAATGTTGGTTGTGTTCCAGCTAAACTGTAAGTTTGCCTTCCTTTTCAATTGGAGTCCAATTACAATGCTGTTGCTTCAATAGGCTTTGAATTAGGGACCCTTCGCTTTAAGAAAACCACTGGACTTTGGCTTCAGCCTCTTGGTTTTTGGCATTCTATCCTATAGACTTCTACTCTGGCTGGATATATTTGCCTGCCTGAATTGAGCTGTCGTTGAGGTGACAAGTATTGGCTGCTTCTAGAAAGGTTAGCTGATTTTCCTGAGCTTGTGAAAGCTATGTAAGAGAAGAATGTTCCTAAAGGTGGAAAGTGTCTTTGCATTGTCATTGTTAAAGGCTCTGTAGTAACTGGGCTGAACTGAATATGTTCATGAATTCTATCTTGCTCAGTGCCTCTGGCATGATCTAGTACTAGTTCTTCCTAACTTGAGTAATGAACTCTTTCAGCAACCTTATAGAGCCTCTTTTTTTTTTCCCCTTTAATTTATTTTTTAACAGAGGTCAGGGTGACAAATGGATTATTTTAATTTTTTCTGACAGTTGATGGGGCACAGTATGTGCTGTTTATCTTTCAGAATTCTGTTTTTAGTGGTTACCAGGAAGGCCAAAAAATATTACGTAACATGCTTACCATAATAGACACCCATGGATATGATAGTCTGGTTTTAACAAACTTCTTTGTAAAAAAGCTTTTTAATTTCTTCATTTGTGTTTGGAAATCTGATGGCTTTTCTCTTAAACTTCCCTCCGACCACTGGTTTTATTTCCTGTTTATATCGTTTCTTGTATATTTTGTGTGTGTTTATGTATGTATTCCATACCTGTATAGATGATGCATGTATTTGAAGAGTTACCCCCTTCAAGATTGTGTTCTCTGTGTAGTAGTAACGTCAGGTTCTTTAACTGTAGTCTTTCTTGTTAATGGCTTAAATTAATCTTTTGCACTTCACTCCTCATAAGAAATTAAGTTGAGAAGCTAGGTAAGTACAACTTGTTTGCATTTCAGGTTGACCATAGCCATTAGCACTACAGTTTGCAAGGAAGCATATTGCATAAACCAAGAAGTGTGTTCACAGGATTCAGGCCTTGTGTTCAGATTATTAATGTGCTCCACAGACAGATGTGGAGTACCTGCAGACAGATATTGCATACTAGTAGTAAAACTGTAATTGTCCATTTGACTATTCTTAGGGTGTGATTGCAGCAATGAGAGATGGCTTTGGCTTCATTAAATGTGTGGACCGAGATGCTCGCATGTTCTTCCACTTCAGTGAAATTATGGATGGAAATCAACTCCATATTTCTGATGAAGTAGAGTTTACTGTTGTTCCTGTAAGTGAGATTAATACTTTTATGAAATCTTAGTTTTTAAAAAAATTGCGTGCAGCCTGTCTAAAATCTGATCAATCTTGTTTTTCAGGATATGTTGTCTGCCCAAAGAAATCATGCTATAAGGATTAAAAAACTTCCAAAGGGCACGGTTTCTTTCCACACCCAATCAGATCACCGTTTTGTGGGCACTATAGACAAAGAAGCCACTCCAGCCAAAGCCACTAGCCCAAATAAAGGCAAAGAGAAGGTAATGCTGCTCTTCTACTTGTGAAGTGTTCTGCATTCCTGGCTTTGGAGACTGAGGCTGCTTACTTAAAATCTGTAATTCAGCTTCTTCAAGCTCTGTTTATCCTGTATAAATGTGAACTGCATTGAATAGCTAATGACAGCCGTCAGTGAAAACTAACTTGTGTGAAACAACATAATAAAAGCATCATTATTGATCACATTGAGGATGATTTCCAGGAACTTGATGGGAAGTTTCTTTCTGCCTCCTACTGCATCAGGTGCTGGGTAGAATTGGTTAAAATTAAATTTCTAGGGCTAGAGGAGAACCTTTGTTGTTTTGTCATGCTATTTTAAACAATGCCAGAACACTTTAAACTTCCACTAAATACTTAACTGGAAGTGGTGGTAATACTTTCTTTTCTTTAAAAATATTGTTTAGTGTCATTTAAAGCTTCTTACTCAGAGTTGATTGTGGTGGTGTGTTTTTCACTAGTTACTGAGCAGTTACTGTAAAACCACTGTGGCTCAAATGAGCAGTGCTTGGATTGTATGCAGTAAACTTGTTTGCTTACAAATAAGGCACCAATTGCTGAGTTCTGCTGTCTTCTTTTTAGGAAGCTGAGGATGGAATAATTGTTTATGATGACTGTGGAGTAAAACTGACCATTCCTTACCAGGCCAAGGATGTGGAAGGATCTGCTAATCCCCAGATAGGAGATAAGGCAATATAACTAAGTATACCATTGGGAAATATTTTTCTGTGCATTGTGAGATGGGAGCTTCTCTTTGCCTTGTTACTGGACTTGTTCTCCGTCTAAGAACAAATGAAGGACAAGGCATCTGCATAACATTACCCATTTCTTTTCTTCTGTCCTAGGTTTGAGTGGCTTAATCTTCTGTATAACTAAGAAAAATATCCTAAAACCTGGTGATACATATATGAAAATAGTGTCTTACTATGTAGATGATGCTTTTTAAACAAGGAATTCTGATCATTAAGACAGTGGACTCCACTTGTGAATAATCAAGAGGAAATTAGCATAGAGACTTTGAGATGGATGTTGAAGAGGGAGAACGTACCCTTATGAGCTGAGCAAATTAGCATGAGAGACAATGGAAGGGGAAAAAGAGCTCAGAGATCTGGAAAAGCAGCCTAAAAGCTGTCAGTGATCAGGAGCCATGCTAGGAAGGCACTGATTACTGTTTCTAAAAATCTGAAACAAGTGACTGAAGCTAGGTACGTGCTCACTGTGGGCCACTGGTGATAAGTGTAGTGAAAGGAGGTGAATCACATAAACAGAAAGATTCTCATCTTTAGCACTCAGCTTCTTTTACCTATTAGAGGCTGGCTTGCCTTGCAGATAGTCACTGGTGTGACTGCTACTCTCTGGAGTGTAGTAAATGTT
This sequence comes from Aquila chrysaetos chrysaetos, assembly GCF_900496995.4. NCBI lineage: Eukaryota > Metazoa > Chordata > Aves > Accipitriformes > Accipitridae > Aquila > Aquila chrysaetos. The sequence continues at coordinate 260,805 of NC_044027.1, forward strand.
AATGACTGACAGGTGTTTATGGGAGAATAGTGGCTAAAAAATTGCTTTCCTGGAGAGTATCGTTACTCTTAGGTATTGTTTAGAGCTACACAGCTTTGAAACAAGTTGTTTCGGGGTCTTTTTGCTGGTGGTCGTGGTTTGTTTGGTTTTTTCCTATCTAGTATTGATATGCATCTCTTCAACAGGTCGAGTTCTGTGTTTGTGAAGTGAAGAGAACTGGTCTGCAAACAGCTGTTTCTGTCAGAATGCTAGGACGCAATTACAGCTCTAAGAGGCTTTTGGGATACGTGGCAGCCCTGAAAGATAACTTTGGATTTATTGAAACAGCCAATCATGATAAGGAGATCTTTTTCCACTACAGGTGAGTGACAATTTTGTAATTATTATTGTTTGTTTGTTTGTTTGCTGCTGGTGGTGGTGTTTGTTTTGTTGCAGGGGCAGAGTTTCGTAGGGTTGACTGTTAAACTCATTTGGACTTCACACACATTGTCGTGGTTTAACCCCAGCCAGCAACTAAGCACCATGCAGCCGCTCACTCACTCCCCGCCCCCACCCAGTGGCATGGGGGAGAAAATCGGGAAAAGAAGTAAAACTTGTGGGTTGAGATAAGAACGGTTTAATAGAACAGAAAAGAAGAAACTGATAATGATAACACTAATAAAATGGCAACAGTAATAATAAAAGGATTGGAATGTACAAATGATGCACAGTGCAATTGGTCACCACCTGCCAATTGACACCCAGTTAGTGCCCGAGTGACGATTTCCACCCCCCCCCCCCCCCCCCCCCCCCCCCCTGCAACTCCCCCCCAGTTTATATACTAGATGTGACTTCACATGGTATGGAATACCCTGTTGGCCAGTTTGGGTCAGCTGCCCTGGCTCTGTCCTGTGCCAACTTCTTGTGCCCCTCCAGCTTTCTCGCTGGCTGGGCGTGAGAAGCTGAAAAATCCTTGACTTTAGTCTAAACATTACTTAGCAACAACTGAAAACATCAGTGTTACCAACATTCTTCTCATACTGAACTCAAAACATAGTACTGTACCAGCTACTAGGAAGACAATTAACTCTATTCCAGCTGAAACCAGGACACACATATATATGCTTAGGTGTCTCAAGTTCCATTTATTATCTCTGCTGGACTGGTTCAGGCTTTTCTGTTAGTCAGCAGTCTTGGTGTTCTGTGCCTCTGAATCCCAGGCCAAGAAATACAGTTGTATTGTATATTTGAAATGCTTTGCTTTCTTGAATGAGGATTTCCTGAAAATGTGAGGTGCTGAGCTACTTAAATAGTTTCTGATCGACTTACATAAATGTTGGATGAGCATCACTGTTGTCATGTAACTAAAGGAAAATTGTACATAATTCTATTCCTGTAGTGAATACTGTGGTGATATTGATAGCCTGGAACTTGGAGACACTGTTGAATACAGCTTGTCAAAAGGCAAAGGAAACAAAGTTAGTGCAGAAAAAGTGAACAAAACACATGCAGGTAAGACTATACTTGGTATTTTCTGCTTACAAGGCTCTTGGCAGGTGCTGATGGATAAAGTTTGTTAATAATCTATTTACAGTTGGACCTTAAACCAAGAGGACAATGCTTAATGTGATCGTCATTGGTTTCCTGAAAGCTGTTGCCTGTGTTTCCAGAGAACAGACAAGTGCAGACTAACAGTCCTATAGACAGTAGCAACTCTTTGGACCTTTACCATACTCTGTCCTCTTCCATTGGAGAGTTATGAGAGACCTAGTGGCAGAATTAGACAAATTAGTAATTGCACTAGTTGTGCTTTACCTCACAGAAGGAAAATTGCAGGAGGAATGCAGATGGGGGTATTAAGAATTTGGGGGCAAAACATACTTAAACATTATTGAATGATTAAAGTGAGTAGGGAATGGGAATGCAGTGGAAGAGAAGTAAAACATTTCAATTTGCTTTTCAAGTTCTATGGCCTCTAGTTTCATGAGAAACTAATATTTTTCTACTTCCGTGTTTGAAATGTTGGTGTGGTCTTGGTTAGAAAAGCTATCATTACTTATTGCTGTATTAAAGCTGTTCCAGTTTTACTGGGTGATAGAGTGCACTGCCTTAGGTGTCTTGCAGTGCAAACTATTGGCTCCTGGTCAATCTGAATCGCTTATTAATTCTTTTTAAAATAAAGTATGACTAGAACATCCTGTTCTTCCACTGTCTTGTTTCTTTTCAGTGAATGGTATCACTGAAGAAGCTGATCCAACTGTTTACTCTGGTAAAGTAATTCGTCCTTTGAGGAGTGTAGATCCCACCCAAACTGAATACCAGGGCATGATTGAAGTCATGGAGGATGGTAAGATTTTTTGCTTTTAAATTATGTGTTCTTTCACAAATGCACAAGAAGCGTAGAAGTTTAATAAACTGTAAATAGAGGTGTTGAGGATTATATTCACACTACAGACTATATTCATACTACTAAGCTGACCGTAAGAGTACAACTTCTAATACTGGAAATAAATTCTGAATGCCCTCAGGTAGGAAAGGATACCTCTCAATTCTGTCTTGTGCTTTTTCCTCCTGTAGGTGAGATGAAAGGAGAGGTCTATCCATTTGGAATTGTTGGAATGGCAAACAAAGGTGACTGTCTGCAAAAGGGAGAGACAGTAAAGTTTCAGCTCTGTGTTCTTGGTCAAAATGGGCAGACAATGGCTGTTAACATCACACCATTCCGCAGAGCCACAGTGGAATGCGTGAAAGATCAGGTGAGTGACTGCTGCTATGAAGACAAGATGCATGTTAATAGAAAATTGCTGCTTGGCTTGGCATAGAGCAGATGAGAACCCACTTCAGCACTTGAATCCAGGAAGCTTGTTGCACGCAGATAGATTGCTTTGTACTCTGGTTCTAGGGAATTAAGTTTGTGTAACCCAAGTACTGGTTTACGCAAGCCTGTGTTATGTGACTTTCGTAAAGGTGAACTCAGTACTTGGTTTGGTGCTGATATACCAGTACTACTGGCAGCAGTTCCTGCTGTGGTTGACTCTGAAGACACTTGTTTTTGAGATGTCCTAGAAATTGATCTAACTAGTTTCTGCTGAAAAGAGCGTTAAAAAAAAAAAAAAAAAAAGTGTTTAAAAAAAGAAACAAAACTGTGCATACTCTGCTTCTAGAAGAAGCTTCTTCACAGCATTAAGCAGTTAATGATTACAGTCCACCCGAAATGTGAATGCTGATCATTGCCTTAGTTAGTTGCATCTCAGAATGATTAGAATTAAAATGCTGTGAATGCTTTCTATTTTTATAGTTACTCTGCAGCACTAAGCTCTAGTCATTTATGGAGAGGCTGGATGAGTTTTGCTGGTTGATACATGAGTAGAAGGGTAAACGGCAGTAACTGACTTCTTACACTAGTGACAGACCAAAAAATGGGTTTCTACTGTGTAACTTTTAAGGTGGAGTCTTAGAAAAGAACATGCAGCAGCGCTCTTCTCAGTTTAATACAACTGCCAGGACTTTGGCAGTTTTCAGAACTTGTTCTATAGACTTTGGGGTTTAAATGTGACTTTACAAACCCAAGAAGAGTGCCTAGACTTCCAGAAGTACTGTTTACAGACAGCATGTTCTGTTCAGTGTAGAAATTGCATTTCCAGCTCTATTAGGCGCTTCAGAGGTTTTTTCTAGAAGTAGTTGAACTGCAGTAATGAGTAAGTCATTGCATCTGTTTGGATCAAGAGGAAAGAAATAACCTTGTGATGTGTTGGTTTTCAGTTTGGTTTCATTAACTATGAAGTGGGTGACAGCAAAAAGCTCTTCTTCCATGTCAAAGAAGTTCAGGATGGTGTGGAGCTACAGGCTGGGGATGAAGTGGAGTTCTCGGTAATCCTGAACCAGCGCACAGGAAAATGCAGTGCCTGTAATGTGTGGCGTGTCTGGTGAGGATTTGGAATTAAAGTGATTTAATCTGGCACGCTGTGCATCACAGTAGTGGAGCACATGCTGCTTCTAAACTGAGCTAGCTGTTCCTAGAATGGGAGCTCTGAATTTCAGCTGGCATCAGTCAGAGCCTCTCACCTGAGAACTGCCAGCACTTGTAGGGTGTCCAGTACAGTGCAGCAGCAGAGCTCTTTTCTTAATTACAGAGAGCTTGTTCTTTTTAAAACTATTCTTAAGAAGCTCCCGCCACCATAGCAGGAACTTGGATACAGTCTTCTACGTAGAAATTAATGAATGATAAGAAAACTCATGGTATTCCTATGTAGTTGCTGGCCCCTCTGGCCAGCATAGTACATAGTGCTTCCACCTGTTTTTTGAAGAGCAACTTTCACTTTTAAATACAAAACCAATGTTGTTGGACACCCTTTTCTTTTTGGTATGTCATTTCTTAATGGTGGTGGGTAATTTTTTTTTGCTTTTGAACTATTTGCACATTTTGAAGAAAACTGCACAGTTTGGATTTTGCTTAAGCTTGAGATAGTGCTTCTACAGCAACAGGAAGCTAACATTTAATTTTTTTCTCTCAAAATTCTCTGTTGTCGTAATCTTCAGAGATGTTAATGCTGTGCCATTGTGAACTGGCAACTCGTAAGCCTTTTATTGTTGCAGTTAAAGGGAACAGAAATGTAGGAAATACTACTGACATGTGCATGAGAGTAAATGCGACACTTCTACTCACTAAAGATAACCTTTTGAGGATACTATTTTGAGCTACTGCTGTTTCAGAGTCCTGTGTTTAAAGTAATGGTTTTGAGGCAGACATACGTGGTGTCATCTAGAAGGTCTGCTTTCACACAGGACAGATTATGCTAATGGCTTAATGGGGAAAGTGACTATAAATTAGGTAGCCTACACCGTCTCTGGGACGTCATCAGTGCTCTGTATGGTTGACTGTTACAGTGAAGGCGCTAAGGCTGTTGCTGCTCCACGTCCTGATAGACTTGTTAATCGTTTAAAGAGCATTAATCTGGATGATGCCAATGCTCCTCGTCTAACAGTTCTTCGTCAGCCTAGGGGACCGGATAACTCAAAGGTGTGTATGATAAAAGGCTAGCTTGCAGAATAACAGCAGTTTGTGTTTCAACTTAGGTAATATTGCTTCCTCTGTTGGAAGCCTAAACTGTTTGAAATGTGGTGTCTGCTTTCATTCTGTAGTGAGCTAGTCACCTGCTGTGTGTGTGTGATTAAGATTATTTTTGTGTGAAGTCGGGACGCTCTACCCTGTGTGAATAATGCATGCTGTGGTTTCAGGAGAGCACACAGTACAGAAGAAACCAATTGCTGCTTGTGTTCTATCCCATAATGGCTATCCTGGTTTGTTTTTTTTTCATTTATAAACATCCTGCTCCCCTTCTCAGAGATAGCAAGTGAAATCCCTTTACCTGAACTTGGCTTTCACGTAAGGCTCTGCTTGATAAGGAGGAGTAAAGTGTCTGGAATCTGTGAAGTATGTAGGACTATAAAGAGCAACCCACAGAACCTGTTTTGTTACCGTCTTCGTTTCTGAAGACGGAGGTGGCTAATTGGATATGTGCTAATGCTGTACTTGGTTGGAACAGAACAGGTTTGCTTTAATGCATGATGCTGGAGCTAAAAGTTTGTTTTGTTTTCCTTGCAGGGATTTGGTGCGGAGAGAAAGATCCGTCAAGCTGGTGTTATAGACTGATCACAAAACCCATACCTGATGTACGACTTGAGTGGTGGGGGCTGGTGAAGGGTACTGAATATCTCCCTGTTCATCCCTTCCTCCAAATTCTAAGAAGCTATTACACCAGTTTTAACACCTTCTCATGTTATGTTTAAAATAAATTTATGAAACCATTTTAAAATTATGCACAGTTGCATTCTGGAGAACTTAAGGTGGCGCCTTATAGTATCACATTTTAGAAGCTTGTTTTGAATGGTGCATTTAACGCAACTGGTAACTGCAAATCTACATTGCCTATGTGAGTAAACATTATAGACAGCTCTACTCTGGTAGACCTTATGGAATTCTGCACTACAGTTATCTATGCTTTATCTTTGTTATTTTGGCCAAGGTATTACTATGCCTTAGTGCTCAATTGCATTATGTCTTTCCTTCCAAGTGGAAGCAGAAGGCTCACTTCAGCTCACTCCACTCAAATTCTGAGGACCATATGAGGGTGGAATAAGTTCAACTTTATATAAAATCTGTGTGAACATTCAGATAACTTAAGTTGATGGCCAAATGTTACACTGTTTTCATATTTCATTTAACTTGAGTCCTTTAGCCAGCAAAGTTGTTAGAGCTCAATGAAAGTCTCTTTCTGGGGTTGACTTATTTTTGTAGCGTTCTGAAACACATGCAGTGCAGAATTTCATAAGGCTGAGGTGTGCCATCAGTGTGGTAATTTAAATATATTTAAAACAATGCACAAATCTGCTGCTGCTTAGAACACTGCAGCTTCTAAACCCAGTTTCTTTTACTGATTTAAATTTAAAGATAAAGAAGTTGTGCCTGAAGTGAATACATTTTTTTCTTTTTTGCAGCCGGCACCCAGTGTACTGTAAAAGAATAAATACTTAGGCTTTCCATAGCTGTATTGAGACTTTCATCAAGGTGAAATAGTTGATGTCTGTGTGCTTTTTTTTTTTTTTTTTCCCCCCTCCTCCCACTGCCCCCCTTCCTCCATTTCCCCCGTCACACTTTATCAAGCAAGAAAACTGAATGATTGGTCTAAGTATTACTTTAACCAAAAAGATCAGGAGTTACTTTCTTTGAATAGAGGGCAGTACTGTGTTTGGGTTTTTTTTTTTTTTGGTTTTTTTGTTTGTTTGGTTGGTTGTTTTTTTTTTTTCATGTTGCCTCTATTCTCAATTTAGGGTTTTCTTCTCTGGGAGATGCATTATCTTTGTAAAACAAACATTGCTTTCTCCAATTTTTTCTGTTAATGGCAAAGAATGGAAATAGAATAAAGTTTTACTGATTTTGAAAAAAGCTTCCCTCCTGGCCCCTGTCTTCCTTCCCCGGGGGGCGCTGCCCTGCGCCGGCGTCACGTGCCCGGAAGCGGTGGCGGCGCCGCGCGCCTCTTCCGGCGGCGGGTGATGACGAAGCGCCGGGGCCGGAAGCCGGAAGGGCTGCGGGCAGGGTGTTCCGCCTTCGCGGGAGCGGCGGGAGGGGGCTGGCGGCGGCGGGCGGCGCCGCGCTCCGCCCGAGGCCGCGGGGAGGGCGATGACCGAGTACAAGCTGGTGGTGGTGGGAGCCGGCGGCGTCGGCAAGAGTGCGCTGACCATCCAGCTCATCCAGAACCACTTCGTGGACGAGTACGACCCCACCATCGAGGTGAGCCGGCGCGGCCAGGGCCGAGCCGGCGGCGGCAGCGGCCAAGCCGGCGGCGGCAGCTGCGGTGCCGCCGGCGGGGACGATCGCGGGCCGGGAGCTTTCCGTGAGCTGGGACGGGAGGCTGCTACCGGTTTTGGGGGGGGGGGGGGGGGGTGTTTTTTTGTTTGGGGGGTTTTTTTGCTTAAAAAGCCAGATGTGAGATCAGAGTGCACAGATAAGAAATTCCGGGAAAACTCTTGCTTGTTCTGCTTCTTGCTTCCTAAAGCAAGAGTGTAGGCAGCCAACAATGGCAACAAAAAAAAGTCACCGCCGATCTACGCAGATGGTAGATTCTAGTCGTGGTGTTGTAGTGATGGTATTTATAATGCTTCTTTTTTGTCTACCAGTTAAGGAATTTATTACGAAGAACAGGATTTTTCTTTTTTGTAAGAAAGGTTGACGGGGCTTAGAGTAGCAGTTTAAATGCTGATCGGGTTAGATACTAGTATTTGGGGGGGGGGGGGGCGGGCTAGAAAAGCTCCTCTGAGTCATACTCTCCTTTTTTATTATTATTTATATTTTCCCTTGATAATGCATGAGACAGAAAGTAGTAGTACAATGTTTTTCTCTAAAATTCGCTTGTGTATTTTGCAGGATTCGTATAGAAAGCAGGTTGTTATCGATGGAGAGACGTGTTTGTTAGACATTCTGGACACTGCGGGACAGGAAGAGTATAGTGCCATGCGTGATCAGTACATGAGAACTGGGGAAGGATTCCTCTGTGTTTTTGCCATTAACAACAGTAAATCGTTTGCTGATATTAACCTTTACAGGTATGATCTGCGTCTTTACCACAGGGAGGGAATACTGGAAAAGGCATCAGACCCATTTGCTGTTCAACTCAGTGAACACTAAGTAATAGGCAAATATTAAATCTCCCACTTCTTTCAGAAATTTTTTTAAGTTTATCTATGTTCTGTGTTAATACATTATTAGTCAGTTGAGAGTGGGGCAGTTATCTGTGACTGTGTTAATCAAATGATATTTAGAGCATACAGAACACGATCTCTGAGAAAATTAAGGCAAACACACGTAGGAGTGGAGTTATACAGAGACTAGAAGATGGAGTGTATGATGTTATTAGACATACTGCTGTAGGTCAGAACCCCTGAGGTCCTGTCCAGCTTTAATATATATTTTTGTAGCACAAGGTTGTTTGAATACTGAACTAAAACAGCTTTTATATTTAGAAAATAGTTCCTAACTTTTTTTGTCTTTGTAAAGAGAACAGATCAAGAGAGTGAAAGATTCAGATGATGTGCCAATGGTGCTAGTTGGGAACAAGTGTGACTTGCCCACGAGAACAGTAGACACAAAACAGGCTCAAGAATTAGCAAAAAGCTATGGAATCCCCTTCATAGAGACATCTGCTAAAACGAGACAGGTAAGGTGCATCCATTCTTGGCCTGACTTCTTCCTGTATGCTGAACGCAGAATGCTCTAACATTTTCCTATGTACTTTTTTTCTTATCTACAGGAGTAAGCATTTTTTTTAATCCATTTGCAATTTTTAGCTTTTGATTTCCCCACTCACTCTTAGCTTGAAAGAGTTCTGGTTTTATCACTGGGCTAGGTTAGTACACAAATCACCTCAGACTTGCATTGACTTTCTTTAAAGTGGGTCATGTTCTTAAGAAGAAGAGAGTTTCATCTGCTCTTGCTGAGAAGTGGTCAGACTGTGTGGTTAGTCATCCCAGACCTGTTCAGTTTTCTTGGCTTCTTAATGAAGGCCAATTGTAAGATTTATGTTTACAGAAAGAATTTCCCAGACTGGACTAATAGACTTCTTCAGAGTTGCATTGAATATGTGGCTCTGTGCAGTCAGCCTGTGTTATACCTACATTAGTGCGGAATGAAGCAGAAAAGGTGAAATTATTAAGCAGTAGCCAGAAAATTCTAAGAATTCTAAAACAGAGGTGGTTAGTCAAGAAGTAGCTTGTTTCCTGCATGGAACCTCTCTACAGTTACAATTTGCCTTGTTTCTTTTAATGGCTGTTAGCCTGGATGTTTGCCTCAGAGGAAGAGTTAAGAGTGTAATTGGAGAGTTTTGGACATGAGTGCTAGTTTCTTCCTCTTATGAACTATGGGACAAGTTGGCTACTACTCCTCCTGTAGAAGTATGTCTTTCAAATATGTTAAGGGATTCTGTGATGGAAAGAACAGTGATCTCAAAAGCTTCAGGAAAGAACATACTTTACCTGGATCATTTGCATTCAGGGTGTGGAAGATGCTTTTTACACACTGGTGAGAGAGATCCGGCAGTATCGGATGAAAAAACTCAACAGCAATGAAGATGGGAATCAAGGCTGCATGGGATTGTCTTGCATTGTGATGTGATAAGGTGAGCTGTAATTTAAGTTTTTCGTTGGCTTCCTGTCTGTATGTCTTTCTGTTGTTGATAAGCATGGCTTAGAAATACTAGCTGCTATAGCTGGGTTTTTTCCCTATTATACAACCCATTGATACCCAGAGATTTAGATCCTACAATTAATTACTTCTCTAAATTATTTTTTTTCCCTTCTAAGTAGATAGCAAAGCTTAAGAAAAGGAAATTCTATTCATAGCAACCTTTTGGCTGTAACCTGTGGATTTCCACTGAACTGATAATTGTGCTATTCTCTGTATCATTCTTGTCAGTGTCTCCTTCCTTTGGGAAACCATTCTGACTATTTGGAGAACGTGTAATTTCTGTCTTGTACACAAGAAACACCTGAAGTAGAAAGAGGAGTGTGCACAATTCTGCGGTCGCCATTTGCTGATGATTGATTGACTTCTGCACAGCTTATCTTGAGCTGTGTTCCTCTGAATTATGCGCTGTTCAAAGATTAACCAAATAAAATAATGCGAGTAATGAAATTTATGAGTTCCCCAACTGACTGAAGTTCTTTTCAACAGTTACCTAAAACATGTTGCTCATCACTGTGAAGACAGGTAGACCAGTTCAGGACTTGTACTATGCTGTTGCACTACACATCCATCACAAAGTTGGACAGCAGCTAATTAGAGATGCCTTTCTATTCCAGATGCCAAGAATACATGGTTCAGATGTAGCTGCTGGACGAGTCTCGATGCTACTGTATTGCGTCTCATGCTGATGCCCTGCAGTATTTTGGTGCCAGTGACCAGAATCTTGGTACCAGTTAATTAGCACAAGGTCCTTTTCTGTGCTCCATCTGAAGAGAACATCTATGGCGTCTACCTCCTTGCTCAGCTAATGGAGCAGTCGCATCTCTTGGTGTACTGGGATTCTTTCCTCACTGTGTATCTGAGTTTGTTCAAGAAGAAAACCAGTCACAAGAAAAGTGAACTATAGAGACTAAATGCTGTGAAAAAGATGACACTTTACCTCTAGAGTAAAAGCTAGAAGTGATGTTTGTCCCCTTTCTGTTGGATTCTGATTTGCAGTGCTGTCAGAGGAGTGGCACTAATCATTGCTTAGCAGGTAATGTCAGAAATGGTTTTGCCACCATGAATGCTCCTGTCACGTGTCAGATTGGTATCTGCTCTCTGTGCGCCCGTACAGCATGTTTGCAATATCTCCTTTGTGCCAGGAGTACCACTTAATTGATCCTTCTTTTTCTGTAATAAAAAGGAGATATCTTTCCTAATTTAAGTGCCTGTTTGCTAAGAAGATTTGAAGTTGTCCCCTGTTGCCTTGGGTTGAGGAGAACCTCGAGGACTGGAATTTCTTGGCACCTCATTGTCTTAAGCAGGCAAGTCTTGTGTGGGTGATCTCTTTGCCTGACAGGATACTAAAACAGGAATTTGTAGGCTGCAAGATCTAGCAGGCACTTGTAAGACGCTTGAACTAGGGAGGGGGACATAGTGCATCTGTTTTTTACTTTCTTTGTAGGTGGAACTGTTTATATTCTATATTGTTTTTCTGCAGCATTCAGATCTCTTCCTTTTCCAAGTTGGACCAAATTAGTCAGCTGTTCATTTTTAACGTTAACTGCCAACATTTATGGGCAGCTTCTCAATAGTTAATCTAGTAACTGGAGGTTAGTTAGTCTGGACAGCTGTTATTCAGCTCTGTCTGTAACTTGCAAATTATTTTATTCTGAATTATTTTCTTACCACCAGACTGTAAACATAATCTCTTCAAAATGTCTCTCTGTAAAATGTAGTTGGAGAGCCTCCTTGTCAGAGGAGGAGTGTGGGATTTCAGGTTGACTGTAGTTGGTGCAGTGGTTATCACAGACTTGGTATGTCCAGACTGAGGGGAGAAGGCAATGAGCTATAACAGAAAACTGAGCTAGCTTCTGATTGCAGCATCCTTGCAAAATGAGGAAGGAAGTGAGTTCAGTGATGACTATGCAGAAGGTGTATGATATACTGATGGGAATTCTGGATTTGTTCTAAGAGCCTCAAAGTACGAGGGAACTACTGCATAAGCTGTGTGAGTTCTTCCTAGAGCAAAACATTGTCACCTCATATAATTGGGACGTACAAGTGTGGTCACTGTTGCAAAACCTATCAGTGTTCCTTGGAATACCATGTCCTTCCCTAGTTCTTGTGCTGCTGATACTGGATTCTGTTCTTTGTGGTCAGGCGGTGTATCCCACAGCAAAGTTGAATTCCCAGTTACTCTCTGATGGAAGAGTAATGAGCCTTCAGCCAACAGAGGGAGTGTTCAGTCAGTCTGCCAAACCAGTGTAGGCAGAGAAATTGCAAGAGGCTTAATTTCGGTTTGTTGGTGTCAGATTCATACATCTTAATTTGGAGTTCTCAGTTTCAAATGGAAATTAGAAATCAGTAAATACTGAGAGAATAAATTGTTCCTTTTAATATTGCTTCCTTCACTACTTACATTCTTAATTCTCTTCTTGGAATGAAGAGGATCAATCTGTGTCATGTTTTCTTTATCTGTGATAATCCTTGTAAGTACTTTTTGCAATTTATTTTACCCTGATGTGACACTGATAAGAATTAAAACCACAACATTTTTACATAAGACATTGTTTTCCAGCAACATACACAATGGTGGGCAGCATTATGGATAGCACTGGCTGTGACTCGAGTTGAGTTCATTTGAAGATGACCTCATGCCTGCAAGTTAAACGTGACAGAATTACCATCACTGCAAGCTGTCATGTCTGTAATCAGCAAGCAGTGTTTTTCTTTTATTTGGTGCAAGAAGAGAAGTTATTTGTGAAAGCATTCTTTGAGCACTGTAGCGGGAGATGACTGTCCGCTTCTAAAGAGATATGTGACATACTGTTGTCCACTTAATAAAATTACACGTGGAAAATGATAGCTTTTGGGATACACATCTGGTCACATAGACTCATTTTGGAAAGACAGGAATGTGGAGTTTGCAATATGTTGAGTGGTGAGATCTTGTCATCCAGGTCCATGTATGTTTTTTTGATTATTTGGGAAACTTGGGGGCTTCTTTCCTGGCAAGCAGGATTGCAGAGTTCAGAGCATAACTGCCTGCTGCCTGTGGCCATGGGAAACCTTTTGCAGCTGGCATTTGATGTTTGAAGGTTGTGTGGTCAAGTATGGAAAATTATGTCTTTTGGATGGAGGTTCATCATAATAATTCTCCACATTGCATGGTGTGTTCTAGTTGTCATTAAAAATGTACTAGCTGTAACTCCAAAAGCTGTGAATTCTCAGAATTGTATGGGAACTGGCAAATGCATCTACTTTCTCTTCAGTGTTCGCTTTCTCTTGGGCTATATAAACTCTTAAAAGGGAAGAAGACCTAGTAAGGATAGGTCAGTATGTATTTCACCTTGGGAACCTTAGAGGGGGATGCATCAGCTTTTAGGAAGCTGCAGAGCTGACCTACACAGGTGGCAGTCCCATCTGCATTATTACAGTTTCAAATCTAGCAAGTGATACAAAATCAAGGTGTTGTACTACTAGTCGTGAGTATGAAGTAAGTGGTTGTACTTTGTTTCCAGCTGCCTATATTAGAGAACCCTGATTTTGGTGGCAACTGAGAGAGAACTGTGGAAAGACAAAACCCCAAGAACTTTTGGGAAGATTATTTAGAAGATAAGCACAGAAGTTTTTGCACAAAACAGGTCCCTGGAAAAGGTGGTTTTGTAGACATAGTCCAAATGTTGTTATTTAGAACTAACAGCGCAACACCATGTTAGTGCCAAGCTAACTTTACTATCCTGACTGGGAAGAACTTGCATAAACAACTTTGAGGTAAAATATAAAAAAAAGAGTAAAGCTCTTGTTAAAAAATTATAAGTGCCAATAACTGAAAGAAATGTTTCTGTTATTAGGGACTGAGAACAGCTGTCTAATGAGATAATGTAACTCTGTGGCTTGTTACTGTTAGTGTCCCCACTCCGTGGTCTTGTTCAAACAACAGTGCTCAAATTTTGTTCTTCTTGTCATTAGTAGGGCTTTGGATAGTAACTATGATGCTTAAGCCATCATAATTTTTAGTACAGTTCAATGACTTAGAATTGGATTTGAAGCAACTTCAGGCCTATGGGGGGAAGGAGAGTAGTGGAAGTTTGAATTACATTCTGATCCTATGTGTGTCCTTCATTCCCCAAGCCTTGAGTGACTGTTTGTGTATAACCTCCAGGATGGTAGGGAACTGTTGGGATCTGGACTTTTTATCCAAGGGCTAATTTGTTGTTACTTTGTATAATTATTTGCTTTCGATAATGCATCTCTTTTGGTTTGAAGTAAATTATTTTGCTTCTTAAATAACTTTTTTAAGGAATAAACTTTGAATTCTTTGGTTGTTTCTTTTGTGGCAGTGATCTGGGCACGGGATCCACAACTGGCTTACAGAAAGCTAATCACAATGCCGTCTGCTTTCTCTGTGGGATCTAGGTTTACGCAAATTGTCACTTCTGTAATGTGGCATGAACAGCTGTATCATATATGTTCAATATAGCACGAATAAGCAGTGAGAGTGGCTTTGAGATGTACCATAGGCTTGCTCCAGAGTCCACTTTTAATGACTTCTCCAATCTGTGCCGTCATGCACCTTGCATTAATGTTGAGTCTATTTGTAGTGGAGTCCCTCATAATATTTTTGCTGACTTTGCCCTTGGAAAGGATGCTTGCTAAGTCAAAAAAAGGGGGAGGGGAAATTTCTTTACTTGGTATTCCAAGAATGAAATCAGCTGTAAAGTTATTGCTGTGTCCAAATCGTGCTCTCTGTTAGGCTTTTAAGTTGCTTAATTCAGTCTTCTAAAATACTTCCCGGTTGGGTTTCCTCCTGCAATAAGGCATATTGTGTCGGACCACAAAATAAGTGTGTTTTAAGTGTATTTCTCCTAAGACATTGTGTCAGGCCTCTGGAACCCAGAGTCCAGTCTGTTTTCTGTGCAAGGAAGAACAGACTCCTAGTAACAGGAATATAAAACTCTTTGCACTGTGTAGCTGCAGTAGTTGCTGCCTGTTCCAAAAGGAGAGATTCAGAATGTGAGTACAGATGGGTGCTTAAAAGCAAGGGTTTTCTTGGCTTATTAGGAAAGCTTTCCTCCAATATGATTGTTATCTGTAGCGATCTGTTCCTAGAAACTAGTTCACACCTTAAGGACTTACTGACTTTTGTTGCATACTGGAACAGAGGCTGATTGTAAAAGCTCTAGAGGAATCTGTGTAGGGAATGACTAAGAGCAATGTGGGGAGAGAATAACTTGCTGAGGCTTTTCTTAGTGCAAGGTGCTGTTGGTCAAAGGCACAGCACATCAAGGAATGCCCTTGTGAGTTTCCATATTATCCCCAATCTGTTAATACTTTTATTCTTCAGGAACTGAAACCATTTTCTAGCAAAACTTGCCCCTAGACATCTATTTGGACAGCTGTGATACGGCTGCTCTGCCAGGCGAACTAGAGGGAGATGCTGCTAAATACCCTAACCTGCCAAATTTCTGGCATGTTTGGCCATTTTCCTTTGGCTAGACCTAGGTGGAATGAAGGCAGCTCAGAGATAAAAGTGTGGGGTTTTAAAGCCACTCTGAAGCCTCTGGGTGTGAATCAGTCACTTTCCAGCTGAAAAAGAGTGGGAAGATGGCTTGTTTGTATTCACTACTTCAGTTTAAAGAGGCTGTAGATCTAACTTTAGCACAGCATACCTAGGCTTTACTCATATTTCTACCATGAACCCAACTAAGTTGACCCTGTGATTTACAAAGCTAGGGGATCAAGAGACCTCTTGAGGAAAATGACCTCTGCACCCTAAAGGTTATTTCTGGTTTCAGATGTGAATCCTAAGATCTTGATATATCCAGAAAGGTTAGGGGCAGATAGAGTACCTGTGGGAGAGCAAACAAGCAGGAGCCAGTTTTTATTGACTGTAAATGAAATAGTTAAACAATCGTGTGGTGTGGAGACTCACAAAGTGGGGAGTGAGTAAGAACAAGAATAACTAAGAAACTGCAGACTGCTATCTGCATGAGAGGGGAGACCAGGTATTACAGATCAAGACTAACAGCATCCCAGCTCTGCCCTATTGGCTGCACCTCTGCGTGTTGTGGGGGGGGAAATCAGTTTATATTCTTGGGGAATATCTGAGAAGTGGGGCTAAACCTCCCTGAATTCTGGAGAATTTCTCAATTGTAACCCAGCATGTTTTGAAGTTGTGTGCATCAAATAGTGATCTTTCAGAGAGAGTTTCTGGATGCCCTGGAAGTTATCTGAACTGGAGATGCTGTGCCATTTGACTTCACTGACTAGTTGTGCCACAAGCTTCCCATGCACCTATGGACAAAATCTATGACTTGTTATTTCTAGCTCTGTATCTTAGGCAAGTAACTTTCACTGATTGCAGCTGCCTTCTGGGACAAGGCCTTTTCATAGCTGTTCCTACAAAATATAGCACAGGAAGCCCTTACATGCATGTGTAATTCCAGACAATGTTGTCTTTTCCAGGGGTGCTGATTTTTCCGTTCCCTTCAATGTTATGACCAAAGTCAACTTTTAAATCAGCAGCAAGACTGTGCTGACTATAGCCTGAATGCTTTGCTTGACTTGTCCTGATTTCAGTGCAGTTTTTCAACTCCATCAAGAAGTGAAGTATAAACAAACAGGAAAAGACTCTGTTTCAAATCAAAACTATTGTATCCTTCTGACCTGTTTAGGCTTACCACTTCCCATCAGGAAGCTGAGTCAGAAGCTCAGAGTTACCCTGGCAACATGCAGGGCACTACAAATTCCGGCCATTTTCTTCAGACAGGAGGTGTTTTCCAACTTCATGTGAGAGATTTGAAGTAGGTTTGAGGAGACCCTGAAGGACTGGGTACAGCCCTCAACACCTGTATGTTAGAAAGAATCTACTTAAAACAAGCCAAGAGGTACTTCCCAAACTGATACCCTGCTCTGCCAAATCCAAGACACCATGTGCAGCTTAAGGGAGAAGTTTCTTGCCACACCTTGGATTGTACTAAGTGCTGGTCTCTGTCAGGTATGCCTTGGTTATGGCTCACCGCATACAGAACTGAGTATCGCCTTACTATTATGATACAAAGTTTTATAAAGGCAATTCCTGAAAAGCTCAGGAACAAAATATATAGTTCCTTGCACTTCCCTTTTGTTTGATTCAGCTGGGAAGATGCGAGGACATCTGTGCAACTCCTGTTGCTAAAATCCAGTCTGTCAACTAGACCCCTCACTCAGGAAAAATCTTCTCTGAATAGCACAGTGGTTGGTGAGAGCACATCATTTGTACCTATCCACAGCTCCTGTTCAGATGAAAACATCATCCATGTGCCTTAGGGATTTCCTTTAAACCTTTGGTTCAGCACATAAGACATCAGTTTTAGTCTCTCTTAAAAGACTGACTTCCACAGTCGACTTTAGAAAGGTGCATCTGTCCTGAGAAGTAGTAATCTGGCCAGACAACAGGTGAAACTCTACTAAATGTAAAACGAAAGCCTAAGGGAAAAAAAAAAAAAGTTAAATTTGAGCCCTGGTTTCACCTGTTTCAGTGCAAGTGCTTGTGGTTGCACTTTAAATAGTCTTATAGTTGACCTCGGTTCTCCTTTTAGAGTGGGAGAGTCTAATTACAGGGAAGGGAAGGTGGTAAAATTAGTGTTAGGCTGCTGTGCAGTCAGTCAGCTACTTTTGCTCCGTTACAGTAGGGCATTACTTGAGGCTCTGCAAGCTTGCTGCAAAGATGTCACGGGTGAGAATTCCAGGTAGGTCTGAAAGCAAGTAGCGAGACAAGGAGCCACAGGGCAGGCTTGTAAGCCTGCAGCCTCTGGGATTTTGATGGTGTGGTATCTTTGCAGTCCAGGGGACCTTGCTGGGGACTTTGAGTGTTTTTCTTCCTGCTTGGAGTCATTTTTGGATAGTGCAGCAAAGAAATAGCATTACTGTTTAAATCTTGCTCTGCTCCTACTGAAGAAAAATATTGTCCCTCCTGCAGTGTAATGTATCCTGTAATGATACTGTTAAATCACTGTGGAAGGGGTCAGAGGAATTTCAGGAGTCTCTGGTCAGCCTCAGTAAGCTCAGAAGATGTGGGGTGCTGCCGTCCTGAGGGGATGGGGAACACAAGCTGGGCAACAGAGGTAGGGCCAGCCAGGCTTTGCAGAACAGTACAGAGGGACGTGTGACTGCTGTTACAGAGCCCTGAAGAGTATCGGCACCAAACAGTCCTGATAAGAGCATGTTTAGAATTGCAGTGCTGTGTGGTGTGATAAAGACACTGTCCTAGTCCGTGAAGCTAGTATTAAAACCTGGCCCTGCAACATCAGTAAGAGTTTGTTGACCTTCATGAGTGTAATCTTCATCCACTAAAGAGATGAAAGGTCAAACTAGGCATTTCTGGGATGCTTAGTTTGCAAATGAATACATGAATTCAAATGCCAGGAGAGTATGTTCTGCAGGCTGGACTTTGGGAAGTCAGCAGCTGGTGACTTGTGATGCCAGAGCTGCAGTCTGAATTTTCTGGGTCAGATGGAAAGGGCACGAGTTGCACCCCCAAAATGTTGATGCCACACTGTATGACCAGGAGTGAAGATCTGTGGAACTGCAGTGCCTCAGCTGTCTGATCCTGTTAGTGAATAATTGGAGATGTGACCATAGGTGGCAGGAGAATGAAACTTAGCATCTTTGAAATGACCATCCATCCTGATCTTCAGAAAGGATGGCGAGTCATGGACAAAAAATAGCAAAGCAGCTCCGGTGCTCCGAGTCACTAAAATATTTGCTTTCTTGTTCAGGAAGAAGAATGCCATTCTGCCCTCTTAAGTTGTTCCTATGCTCTTCTACATCCCTGTGCCTGGAGGCAGGTGTAGGGAGAGACCATCCAAGACAGTCAGTCTTATTAGATGACTAGGTATCTGTTGGTTGCTTGTAGTGTTCACTGAGGTGATCTAGGTTCTAGAAAATGCGTTCCCCTTGGACAGCTGCAGGGAAACCCAGAGACTGCTGTAAGGCGGAAGCTCTGCCAAAGAGCCTCAGGTTGGATGGCATCTGCAGTGTGGTTCATTTATGCGCACGCCACCGAGGCTGTATCGTGGAATAGCCAACGCTGAACTTACATCTTTATATTGCACAAAGTGACAAGTACTGTTCTTTCTTTTTAAGTGGAAGACTTTGGCTAAACTTGTACTTTACTAATCCCTTTTTAATAGCTGATGTGATGATTAGGCAAAAAGGCTTAGATTTTGAAGGCTGATCACATCTGTTTTTATTTTGTTTCTGTTTTATCTCAAACAGCAGAAGACAAAGGTGAGTATTGCTAGGCTTTTTATATGCTCTGCTGTGTTACTGCCTAGATGTGATCACTGGAAACAAACAGCAGTTACGTGATCATGGTGATCTTCAGCAGTTGAAGATCCTATTTTTCAGCAGTGCCAGCTGTGCCCCTCACTGCTTCATGGAATGGTTCTGGCTTTTTGGTCCTTTGATATATGAAGCTGCTGTTTGTTAAATATTGTCCTAGCACCCCTGAGCTCCTGCTTAGGAGATGAACTTTTTTTTAGTGGAGTTCTTTGTGGCAGAAGTGAAACATTTTGCAATTTCCCTTGCAGTTATTCACACCTTTGTTGGTTTTGGGGGTTTGGTTTTTTTTCCTTTTCCTTTTTTTTTTTTAAACAGGGATCCAGCCTAAAGTAACTTCTTTTGAATACATCCTGCTCCTAGTGGATTTGATCCATGAGGTGACAGATCCAATGCTTCATGTCCTTTATTCAGGTTGAAGTCCACAGTATGGTGCCCCTGCCCTCTTCTTCCTACTTCACGTTTGCTGAGGCCTTATGTGTCAGCAGAAAAAATTTCTTGTTGAGACACCTGTCATCCCAGAGTCCCTAACAATAATGGGATAGTACAAAAAAATGCATTTTGTCTTCTAAGAAGCATGTTGGGGCCCATTGCTGATACAGCAGCAAGCAACTTTTGTTACCAAAATTCTGTTTTTGTGACATTGCACTGCTGAAAAATGGACCTAGTGCCAGAATTTTCCCATGTGTTTTTAGCTCAGCACAAGCCCTTTTGCCTTACCGTATAACAGCAGGGAAAGGAAGCCTCTGTGTTACGACCCCCACTAACCCACAGCTAGGACCTTGGAACTGCAAATTCAGGGCTACAAGGATAAACTGTTTTGACACCCCCCCCGCCCCCAACACCCTGTGGGGAAAAAAAAAAAGGGCTCATTTTAGTAATGGTTCATTACTGAAAATCTCTTGTAGGTCTGGCACACTTCCACCATGCATGTCAGTCCTTTCTGCTTTGGTCCTCTTCTGCTGACCATGTCCTGTCTGACATGTCAATGGTGTGGCCCATCTTTCAGCATCGATCCTCACTATGCTTCATGCTGAGCTGCCAACTGCTGGCAAAACCTGCTCGATTAGTGTCTGTATGCTGCTATGCAAATGTGTGCTTCCGGGAGATGTTGCCAGAAGAGCCCTTGGGTTCTTCTGTTACGGTATTTTGTTGGCAATGGAAGGGCTTTTAACCTCCTTTCTCCTACTTCATAAGGCTCCAGCCAACCTTGTGTCAATGGCGATTTTCACAGGGCCGTTATTAGCTGGCACCTTTGCAGCATGCTGCACATGATGGGCTGAGAGGGGTCTAGTCCCCACGATGATTCCCTAGCTAGGAGCTCTTCAGCTGCACTGTGATGGTGGGAACTAAGTGCTTGGGCTGCCAGCTCTTTCCATCTCCTTCTATACCTCTGTCTTCATCCTGACTGGAAGCCTTGTGGAGTAAGTGGGTCTTAGGCTTCCTAGAGCTGTAAGGGCTCTGCCAGTCCTCTCCTCTTTCCCCCAGTGCATGCTCTCATAAATGCTTTTCCCAAGGACTTGCTTCTTTCTGGGCCTTTTTGCACTACTCTTGGACTGTGGGTGGTATTACCTTTTCTGGTGTACTGGGGGTGCCTAGGTATATCTCCAGCCCAGTGTGTGTGGCCCTGGCTCTGTAAGCTTGTTGCAAATTTTGAAGGTTGCTCAGAGTCTTCCAGGCAGCATGGAGGTGTATGTGTCATAAGGAAATGACAGCTGAGCATTAAGCTGACTGAAAGGGGCACCTGCCTGTTAGGGTGGCTGAGAACCAGACGCCTGTGCGACCCTGCACTCTGCTCCTTTTTGCAGAGATGGATGAGGCAATGCGCTCCTTTGCAGAGAAGGTCTTTGCCTCTGAGGTGAAAGATGAGGAGGTCAGGCAAGAGATCTCTCCTTTTGATGTGGAAGAGATCTGCCCCATCTCACGCCAGGAAATGAGAGCGTACATGATGCTTCAGGAGAGCTCTGGCACAACAGAAAAGCGGTGAGCAACAACCAGGGCAGTTGGGGAAAGGAGAGGAGCATTGTCTACACATCCCCAGCCAGAGCTGGAAGAAAGCAGGGGGAACACAAATCGAGGCCTGTGAAAACAGCTTACCACACCCATGGGATAAATCCTTGGTAGTCCCAGGGCATCTCTCAAGCACTTCAGGGTTTCCTCTCCAACTGTTCCCACTGTTGGACAGAAAGACACCCTTGGCCTGTTCCCTGGGTGTCAGCACAGCAATGGCCACTGAGCTGTTGGAGAGGGAGACTTGGAGACCTTTCTCTGGAAAGGTGCAATTTCCAAAGACCATGCGTGAAAGTCTGTGACTACTTTGTGTGCTGTAGCCTCTACTCTTGGCAGTGTCTGTTTAAGGTGCTCAGAAAGCACCACTGAGATGATTCATGTTGTGCACAGTTGGGACATGGCTGTGGTAAGTGCCCCTGACCCTGCACCTGCGTGTGGCCATGGAGTTGGGGCTGTTTGCCTGAGGCTTTCCTCCCTGGCAGGAAGAAGCGCCTGCTCCGCCTGAAGACAATTGCATTGGCAGTCCCTGTGGCTCAGAAGTCTATAACCAGACTGTCTACTATTGATGAGGTCATCTCTACCTCCCCCATCTACCAGACTGTGCCTGACTTCCAGCGGGTACAGATCACAGGGGATTATGCCTCTGGGGTAGGTACTTGCATGGCTATACCCTTCCCCATGCTGACTACCATCTCATCTAGTCCCTGCGTGTCCCTCAGTAGTGCCCAGTGTCACAGGAGTCTGTACCAGGTGCAGTGGGGATAGTCTGCATCTTCCAGCTCAGTCTGTGTCTCATGAGCATCTGATGGTGCCCTGCTGCATCCCCAGAGGATCTGGAGCTGAATTCCTTAGCAGGAGTCTATGGGGTGCTGCATGCTTCCCATGGGATTCTCTGGACAGAGCAGGGGGGCAGCACGGCAGGGTAAGCGATGCGCATTGTGTCACAGCCTGCTCCTGCTTGCACACAGCTATATCTGTCTGAGACCTATGCATGTCATAGAATCCCAGAATGGCTGAGGTTGGCAGGGACCTCTGGAGGTCATCTGGTCCAACCCCCCCTGCTCAAGCAGGGTCACCTAGAGCCAGTTGACCAGGGCTGCTATTACATCCTGTGCTCCTCCTCCTCCACAGCCTCCTATTATATTTGTGCTGCTTCTGAGATACTGCTGGCAGGTTGCTCCCTCCTGGGCTGGAGCAGGTTGCTCAGCTTGGAATCGCATAGCAGAGGAGCAATTAGGGGAAGCTGAAAATCCCTCCATGCACAGGCACATTCCTTCTGCCATGACTGTAGCTAGCTGCAAGTGCTGCATGGTATTCTCCCATGCTGCTCCAGTCTGACCTCTCTTGACTGCCCAAAACACTTGTCTGTGCAATAAATAAAAAATTCTTGACACATTGGGTCAGTGTATGTTGTTGGTCCTGCTTCAGTTTCAGCCTGTGCTCCAAAAATAGCTTTTAGTGTTTCGCCCAGTCCTGGCTTCCATTTCAGTGCCAACTACAGTTTGCAGTGAGGAATGTAAGAGGGGATGATGGCTGGAATTCATTGGTTCTGGTGTGAGGAACTTCCCTTTGCCATGTCTAGGACTTTGCCTATCATCCCTTTACCCTGCTCAAGCAGAGCAGTGGGAAGGAGGGGATGATAAGGTATGTATCTTACTGTGAACAAAATGGTCCTTTTTATGTCTTGGTGCACCATGGTATCTCTCAGGCAACTAGGTTCCAGTTGTGTGGTTGCGTTCAGCAACAGCCCTCTTGCAGGTGACAGTTGAAGATTTTGAAGTTGTCTGCAAAGGCCTGTACCGTGCCCTATGCATCCGGGAAAAGTACATGCAGCAGTCTGTGCAGAGGTTCCCCAGGACCCCATCTCAGTATCTGCGTGCTATCGAAGGCGAGGTCTGGAGGGCAAGTGACGCTGGCCCAGGTATATCTAGGCACCTGGAGGGTTTTCCTCTCTGGCTTCAGCATGGGGTGGGCAGGGGTCAGAAAGGGGTTGTGGAAGTGCTCCACAGGGTAGTCGTTTGCCCAGGCCTCCTCTTCAGTGTCACAGTGGCAGGGCTGTCCCTGCCCTCTGCCTGGGGTGGAGGAGCATGGCAAGCTTGTGGGGTTTTGGCTGGCAGCCTGTGCCTCATGGTATTCTCCTTTTGGCCCAGTGTTCACCCCGCCAGTGAAGGATGGACAGGATCCCTTTGAAACTGGGAGTCTTGCCGAGAACCTGGGATACCATGTCCAGATGAAGGATGGGGTGGTTTACATCTATGGAGACAAGGCAGCAGTTGGCAGAAATGAGCCAAAGGACCTGCCCTACCCCAGCCTCGAGCACTTCGTTGATGACATGAACTTCCTCTTGGCCCTGATTGCACAGGGGCCTGTGTAAGTGCACAACCCAGTGCCGCTGGGTGCAGCTGAAGAGGTCCTGCCTCTGCAGGCAGTGGGAGATCAGGGCAGAGCCAGGGTTGCCCCCTCCTCTCCCTGGGAGGAGGGAGGAACCTGCTGATGACACACCTGCAGCCTGCTGGCTACCAAAGTGTCCTTGGCCCTTGTTAGTTAGCTGTCTTGATTGGGGTCTTAAGCAAAGTCAGCATTCAGGGATTGGAGACATGCCCTGCAGGTATGCTCACACCTGGCCAGGCCTTCCTTCGAAGCTCTGTACTAGAGCCAGGAGAGGCACCACAGGGAAGCAGGCCAGGCCAGAATGAGCTCTCTACCTGAGGTGAAAGCTGCATCCCTGCGTTTGATGCGCCATGCCTCTGTGTTGAGGGGTAAGGAGCCTAGTCACTGTTCTGCCCTTTGCTTTCACTAGTAAGACCTATGCTCATCGGCGCCTGAAGTTCCTCTCATCCAAGTTCCAAGTGCATGAAATGCTAAATGAGATGGAGGAGATGAAAGAGCTGAAGAACAACCCCCACCGAGACTTCTACAACTGCCGGAAGGTAAATGGGAAGGCTTACAGCTGTAGTGACTCTGAAGACAAGCTGTCTTGGTGCCTTCCCCTCCCTGAGAACTGGATATGAGAGTCAAGGTCTTTGGCACCTACAGTGTTCCTGCTAATGGGATGGTGCTCTTGGCCTAGGCCTATTGTGTTCATCTGCTGGGCTCAGCTGTGCCCCTCACTCAACTTGGACTCACCTATGGGGTTGTTAGCCTCCCTGTGATGGTACCCAAGCATCCCAACTTGAAGCTAGATAGCTGTCCCTCTGGTTTCTCAGGTGGACACACACATCCATGCTGCAGCCTGCATGAACCAGAAGCATCTTCTGCGTTTCATCAAGAAATCATACTGTATGGATGCTGACCGTGTAGTTTATGATGCCAAGGACAAACAGCTTACCCTCAAACAGCTTTTCCAGCAGCTCAATCTGCACCCCTATGACCTGACAGTGGATTCCCTGGATGTCCATGCTGTAAGTGGTAGGGCATTTACTGTAAGACCACTCTTGGGTCACTGTCGTCCACCCCTGTAGGCATGGCTTTTCACCTCCCTGTGTACCTATGACATGTTGTGCATGTTAGCGTTTGTAGTAGGATGTAGCAGCTCCTGGCTTTCCCATTTTGGGTTGTTCGGATCAGTCCCTGCTCAGCTGGTATGCTTGGACCCACTCTGTGTGTGTAGTATTTGCCCTGATCCTCCCTACTCCAGGGGCGGCAGACATTTCAGCGCTTTGACAAGTTCAATGACAAGTACAACCCCGTGGGTGCCAGCGAGCTGCGTGACCTCTATCTGAAGACGGAGAACGCTATCAATGGCGAGTACTTTGCTACCATCATCAAGGTGAGAATACAGGGGAGGAGAGAGCAGCTAAGCACAGGTGCTGCTGTGCCCAGGGCCTGGAGGGTCCCCATGCAACTGTCCTGGTTTGCAGGAGGTTGGCTCTGATCTGGAGGATGCCAAGTACCAGCACGCAGAGCCTCGCCTCTCAATCTATGGGCGATCAGCTGAGGAATGGCCCAAGCTAGCCAGCTGGTTCAACAAACATCGGGTCTATTCCCCCAACATGAAATGGATGATCCAAGTACCCAGGATTTAGTATGTGCTGTGGGTCTGAGAGAGCACTGTGCCTTACAGTGGACTATACCTCATTTTTTATCCTGAAGGGATTATGGGGACAGTGGGCCATGTTGATCCTCTGCTAGCAGCTAATCCCTGTCTTTGTCCACAGTGATGTGTTCAGGTCTAAGAATTTCCTCCCACACTTTGGGAAGATGCTGGAAAATATCTTTGTTCCTGTGTTTGAGGCAACTGTCAATCCTCAAGCCCACAAAGAGCTGAGTGTCTTTCTACGCCATGTGAGTGTCACCTGATGATGATCTCAGGGTGTGGCGAGCGCTCACATTTCTGTTTGTGCACAAGAAATGGCATATTAGCCCTGACATGGAAAATGCCATCAGTGTGCTTGTGGCCCTACTGCCACATTCTGGGAAAGGGGGTGTGTGTCCAGAACTGCCAGGAGGGATCAGACTCCCTGAGCTGGCTGCTGTAGGGCTTTGAGAAATGCTGCCCACTCACCTCCTGGAGAAGTGGTTTGGTGTGAGCTCTATTTCTAGCCCTTGATAGAGCTTGGGGGTTTGTGAGGAGCAAGGTCTGCAACCTAGCCCCTGACTCTGCTCTTGGGTGAGGCAGGGGTACAGGCTGCAGCTGGGCTATGGCAAGCTGCAGTGGGGCAGGGTGAGCCAGCCTACCTGGGCATGATGAAGTGGGGAGCTTTGAGGCGCAGCTTTTTTGTTACCTTGCCAAGCAGATTACTGGCTTCGACAGCGTGGATGACGAATCCAAGCATAGTGGACATATGTTCTGCACTAAAAGCCCAAAACCAGAGCAGTGGACTTCTGAGAAGAACCCATCCTACACCTACTATATATACTATATGTATGCCAACATTGTGGTGCTTAACAACCTCCGCAGGTGAGGCCCAGGATCAGCTAAGGGACCTGTGAAGGGCTGACAGAAGGGGGGCTGCCTCATGAGTTGTCTCAGGTCTTTGATTGTTGGTGTGGAAGAAGCGGGGCCCTCCTTCCTCTGCCACCAGTGTAGTTTGGAGCTTCATGTCCCAGAGCAATCCAAACCCTCCTCAGTAGGAAGTGTGATGGATTGGGGTGAAAACTTTGGGATTGCAGAGATGCATCTATTGCATGCACAGAGGAGAAAAGAGAACAAGTAATGTGCTCCTAGGTCAAGCTGGATTCTTGGGGACCCACTGGTAGGGGCAGAGCTGGACCTGAAGTCAGGGGATCTTGGATCACATGCCACCTAACCCTTCTGCTTACCTGCTCTGAGTCCTTCTTCCATGTGCCTAGGAAGCGTGGTATGAACACATTCCTCTTCCGTCCACACTGTGGGGAAGCCGGGGCCATCACACATCTGCTTGCAGCCTTCATGACAGCAGATAATATCTCCCATGGTCTCAACCTCAAGAAGGTAAGTGGAGTAGTCTGCCACAGAGCAGCCCAGGCGTGGCAGAGGAGAAAAACATGTTCGCAGCTGGCCTCCACTGTAGCTGACAGTTAATTGTGCCTCTGCATTAGGCTGGCACAGACAGCCTGGCTTCAGGCAGGTGTTCCATGATTCTGTGGGTTTCTCCAGGCATGTTTGGGGATGTAGCTGAGAAACGTATTGAGATTTCAGGGGTTCAGCCTCGCAGAGCTGTCACTGGATATGTCCGTTATCACTGGAGCTGGCCAAGTTCTGAAATCAGATGGGTTTGAACTCACTTGGCCTCTTGCGCTCCATGTGGCCCCTGGAGGATTGCTAGCTTGCCTATCTCTTTTCTTGCACACGTGAACTCTGTGCACCAGATTTCCTGGCTGGGGCACTGGGCTGATCTGAGGAGTGACTCTGGAGAGGTGAAGGGTGCAGCAACTTTATCGCTAACCTGGCAACTCTGCTCATCTTTGCAGAGCCCGGTGTTGCAGTATCTGTACTTCCTTGCCCAAATTCCCATTGCTATGTCCCCACTCAGCAACAACAGCCTCTTCCTGGAGTATGCAAAAAATCCATTGCCTGACTTCCACCAGAAGGGCCTCATGGTGTCCCTTTCTACAGATGACCCCATGCAGTTTCATTACACCAAGGTACAGTGTGAGCTGATCACCTCCTACTGTCTGAGGTGCTGGGGCTGGGCCTGTGTGGGCCTCGTTTTTCGGGGAAGCCAGCAGCATTTGCAGAGGGTCTGGCATGCCAGGCCATCGCTGGGGCAGCCCTTGCAGCAGCATGGGCTGTGCTGGCAGAAGCTGCTGGCCTCTAACAGCGCCTGTGGCTGCAGGAGCCCCTGATGGAGGAGTATGCCATTGCTGCCCAGGTCTTCAAGCTCAGCACCTGCGACATGTGTGAAATTGCCAGAAACAGTGTCCTGCAGTGCGGCCTGTCCCATGAGGTAGGTGCCCTTCTGGGGAGGGCGGCCGTGGCCCTGCCTGCAGTGGTCCCTGCCTGCCTAAGAAAGGGGACCAGGACAGCAGCTCTGCCGGCGTCGTGCTCGGTGCAGGGCTCCTGCGCCAGGTCCGGAGGGAGCCTGGCAGCTGCCAGCGTTTCCCTCAGGTGCTGCCCGCAGGGGCTTCTGCGGTCTGTACCGCTGTCCTCGTCTCTGGCAGGAGAAAGCCAAGTTCCTGGGTGAGAACTACCAGGAAGAGGGGCCCCAAGGCAACGATATCCGGAAGACAAACGTGGCGCAGATCCGCGTGGCCTACCGCTACGAGACCTGGTGCTACGAGCTCAACCTCATTGCCGAGGGCCTGAAAACCGACTAGGAGCGGGGACGGGCTCCTGGACCCGGGGGCCAGCGGCAGCGGCGGCGGCGGCGGCTGGAGGCCGGGCCGGGCCGGGCCCGCCCAGGGGCGGGGCGGGGCGGGGCGGGCTCTGGGGCCGCGCGGCGGCCGCGCAGTAAAATCCCGCCTGTGAGCAGCTCCGTGCCGTCTGCGCGGGAGGGGGGGGCGGGGCTGCCGGCTGAGTGACGGCCGCGCGAGCCAATGGGCGGTGGCTCGGTGCGCGCCGGGAGCGTCCTGAGGGAGCGGGGCTGGGGCCGGGCCGTGGCACCGGGTGAGGCGGGGCGGCGAGGGGAGGTGGCGGCGGGGAGCGGAGCGGCGCGGCGGGACTCCTCCCCCGCGCCCCATCGCCTGGGGCTCCGGACGGGCAGTTCGGCCCGGCCCGGGGCGGGGTGGAAATTACGGCTTCCCGCGGGGTCGCGGCGGGGCTCGGGGCTGCTGGACGGGACGCGCTGGCGGCGGAGCCGGCCGGGCCGGGGTGCTGCTGGCCGCGGCGCGGTCCGATCGCTGCCGGTCCCGGTCCCGGTCCCGGCCCCGGCCCCGGCCCCGGCCCCGGCCCCGGCCCCAGCGAGAGCCTGGGACTGCTGGGATCGGGTAAGGAAGCGCTGCGGCGTCGTTTCCCGCCCCTGAGCGTGGAGGTGAGCGATGCTGCAGCCAGACGGCGGGCCTGCTGCGGCACGGCGTGCCTGCGGGGAGGCACCGGCCAGCCCCCGGCCGGAGCCCCGCCGGCCGCGGAGCTCTCCAGCGCCTGCGGCGGGGCCGGCAGCTCTGTCCCGAGGGGTCCCCGTGACTTGGTGTCTGGACAGGCAGGGAAGCAGCGACTGGACGCTTTCCCCCGTGGGCAGGGCAGGGCAGGGCAGGGAGCGAACGAACGGGAGCTGGACCCAGGGGGAAGTAGGTGCCTGCTCCAGCCCGCCAGCTGCCCTGCATGAGTCACCAGCCTCGAGTTTCACCACGGTCGCTCGGCTCGTTCAGCCTGGAGAAGGCTTGGGGGGCGGGGGGGTCTTATCAACGTATCCAAATGCCTGAAGGGAGGGTGCAGAGGGACCTAGCCAGGCTCCTTCCAGTGGTGCCCAGTGATGGAACCAGCGGTGATGGGCACAAACTGACACACAGTACATTTGTTCCTTCTGAACATCAGGAAACACTTCTTCACTCTGAGGGTGACCCAGCACTGGCACAGGTTGCCCAGGGAGGCTGTGGAGTCTCCCTCCTTGGAGATACTCAAAAGCTGTCCCAAGACAGTGCTGGGCAGCCTGCTGTAGGTGCCCCTGCTTGAGTGGGGTGTCGGATGAGGTGATCTCCAGAGGTCTTCTCCCACCTCAACCACTCTGTAATTCTGTACAGTTTCTCTGGGGTAAATTATTTGCTAGTAAGCTGTGATGTTTTGGGTAGCGCTAGATATTTGTGCTTTGTTGCACTGAGGTACGCAGGCCTGAGTAGTTACAGAGGTCCTTCCTGGCAGTGCTGTCCTAGAGCCTGGGGTGTAGGCTGCCGTGCTGGACCAGTCTCCCCTTGCCTTTCCCAGTTCACTGTGTAGACCCCTCTGTTGCAGTTATCATGGTTGAACGCAGCCTGTCTGAGTGGGCACCTGGCTACCACGACTCTGATAGAGCCCTAGTAGTGGTGGGAGCTCTTCCTCTTGACAGCTAGGACTTGCATCAGCCCTAATAAGGAAAGAAAAGTAGGAGTTGCAGGAGAAACAGCCCCTGGAAGTGTGTGTTCAGGCAACGGTGGTTGTGGTTTCTGCTGTCCCTGTCTGTCAGAGTTACAGAAGGGAGGGATGAGAAGCGAGCTGTGACTTTGCTGCATGGAAAGGGAGAGTGGAGCAGAGAAATGAGAAGCTGCTGAATAAACCCATGTGCTGCCCTTCCAGGGCTCTGTCAGCCAGAGGGGAGGTGCGGGAGTTTGGTCCAGCTGTCCGCTCAGTCACCGATGGGCGGGTGAGGGAAAGGCCCTAAGCAGGGTATTTGCTAGAGCAATGGAAGTGTCCTGACTAGGGTCAGGAGCGCAGTGGCTCCCCAGGAGTGTGGTGTGTCTTTCAGTCACTACTCAGACGGCTTGTCCCTTCAGGGGCTTGCAGGCAGGATTGGGCGAATTGTTTACTATCTGAGCATTTAGAAGTTAAACTCCTGCAGGGGTAGGATGTAGTGAGTGAAGAAATGGACCCTGAAAGATTTTGGGCACCCTGTCCCAAAAAGCATGTCTCTTGGGCTGTATGCTCCAGTTTGCCTTGAAGGGAAGGCATGTGCAAAGAATGTCTGAGGGTGTTGGGTATGGGGGGAATAAATGGTGGCGTTGGTGGCCTTGTAAAACATTCCTGCTTGAAACAGCTGGCTGGAGGATCTGTCCTGGAGTGCTGAGTCCTAGTACTCTGTGTTGCTGCTTGGCAAAATTCTTATCTCAGTCTTCCAGTATGTATGTAGTTCTGGGAACACGTTATCTGGATGTGTGTCTGAAAGGTTTTCTGGTGCTACCTTGGTCTGCAGCCTCTGAACCTCTTGGGGCAGCTGCCTCCATGCTGCCGAGACTTCTCCAAAGGAATGAGTGGCTGGTTGTTGTGGCCCCACACAGCCTATCTGTGGCAGCCCTTGTAACATAAAGGTGGTCGTGGCTTTATGGTGATGTCAGCCCTGGGGGAAGCCTGGAATCTCACGTCTGACAGTTGCACCAAGAAACAGCTCCAGGATAACTCATGTTTGAGTTTAACTTTTCTCTGTCTCCACCTTAGGTCTTAGTTCTTGTGTGAAGCTGCAGCATTCCTGGGGCATGCAGCCAGCCTGTGGTGTGGTGTCTGAGTCAACTGCTGTTTTCAGTATTGCTAACCTGAGCATTCAGATACTGTGAGTCAGGTTAAAAAACTATGACTTTAAAAATAGTATTGTGGGTTCTGTACGTGTGTCCTCTGGCATAAAAGTCTTCAGGGCTTACATGTTTAAAGTGGGTTTTTTTTTAGCGTGGGTAAAAACTTACTTTCAAGAAGCTGAATTTCATCACTTCAGAAAAAGACTGAAAGTTGAAAGATCCAGATACATCTTTCTCATCAGTACAAAAGTCTTAGGACCCGTGGCAGAGGTCAGACTTAACCTCCTTTTGCCGTGTAATTAAGATTAGCATCACATTTACTATGTCCAGGGGCTGTGCTTTACATGGCCACGTATCTGATGAGGTGGAACTCCATTCCCCAGCATGATATGCAGAAGTTTCGAACGAGTTAATAACTAGAGTTGCTTTGTATCGAGATGGATATGACTAAGCATACCACATTCCTGAAGTGTTACTTATTTTGATATAAAATCTGCTTGTTTGGTACTGCCCGTGTCTTTCAGACATCAGCATGGCAGAGTTTTGTTCAGTAAAGCGTCAGGTTTGTTCTGGAGCTGAACAGAATGGGAGTAGCTGAGAACTCTGGAAGGGGTCCTTGCTGCTGTGCTGGCTGTCCCCTCATCCCTCCGGGACTGAGCTGGCAGCTTCCTGAGACTTCAGAAGACCAGAAACTGTCTTTTATTTGGCTACCAACACAGGAGGCTTGGTGACAAGGAGGTCTCTTGGGTGGTTTAGAACTGCACAGCTCTCATAAAAGGAGTGAAAGATTGCTTCAGAACTGCATGGGCTTGCCAAGTCAGTGATCTGCGTGTTCTCATGTCTGTTGTGCAGCAGGATAAGGTAAGGTGGTGTGTTAGTGCCTTTGTTTAGCTAATCAGGTGCTGGTGTGAGTGTGGTCGGGGGCTTGTGGGGTACCAGCAGCACCTGCTGTGGGTGGGCTTGACCTCAGCATCAAAGAGTATTTTATTCTTGAACAGCACTGGCCACATTCTCTCCTTGAGTATGTGGTTTCAGGAAATGGAATTGTCTTGAAACTTTGCATGGAAAATGCTTAGTGTGCTCTCTGGCTTTCAGAATTGGAAAAAGAGTTAGGGCTGCCTATCATGTGGTGTGAATGTGCCTCATTCTTCTGCTTTGGATAAAGATATGGAAGCTGTCTTCAAACAGTGTGGATCAGAGAAGCTGTCTTTTTGGAGAAATGTGTGATACTTTGTCTAGAAATTATTTAATTTCTCTTTGACCAAAACTACTGCTGTCAATGAAATAATTCAGTGTTCTTGACTACACTGAACTACTATAAGTACTAATGCAGTAAGGATGATAAGTTTGGCTTCTGTGGAAATACTGGGAAGCATACTGGGGCCACTGAAGAAGTTTGGAAGGAGTGGTCAGGAGAGCAGCAGTCATGTTAAGTCTGGTTAGCTTGTGAAAGGAATGGTGCGTGTGGTCCCTGAGATACAAGTGCTGGCTGCCTGACTCAGGTGGTCTCTACCAGTTCTGTGTCCCTAAGCTGTGTTTTGGACTATCTCAGACTGCCTCAGAGGGTTACTTAGCTTGGGTCAGACCACCCCAGTCTGCTCTTTTTTTCACCAAAGATCAGTCTCTACCCTTGCCGTGGCTCACATGATAAGCTTAGATTAAACACCTAGTTCTTGATAGCAGCCACCTGCCTTGCACGCCTGGACAGGTAAAAAGCTGCATTCTTCTCCTTCTTGGATGGTTACCTTGGAAGACACAGTTCAGGCCTGTGACTGGCAGAGCAGTACTGAGCAGGAGAGAACACTGGGTGCTTTAAGCTTGTGCTCTACTGTCTGTGTTTAACATAATCCAGGAGCCATGTGTTTCTAATTGTATCTGGTAATTCAAAGATCAATGACACGTGTTGGAAGGACCTTCACTATTGCACTCAAAACTGTATGGCTTCTTAGGTGAGTGAAGCTTATTTCTTCACCTGCTAAGTAATACTACTTCACCAGCCAGTGCATGGAGCTTCACTGGCTGGAGAAGTAATATTACTTGGTAGGTTTCTGCTGAAGGAGAGGAAATAAACTCAGTGCGGATTCTCTTTCTGCGTATGGGTCTATATAGCTCTGGATGCTAGAGTCAGGTAATTGCTTGAGCACGGGGTGAACTGCCTGAACTCTGGGCATTCTTCAGTGAGCAGAGTGGGTGGCAGCACTGTAGACATAGTCTCAAGTCTTGCCAGTACCTGTATGCTAGCTGGGATTGTGTTTCTTCACTGTGTTTCTCCGTTGCTGGTTGTGCCTCATCATGGAAACACAGATGTGGACAGTAGGAGAGGTAGGAGCATTAGCCTGACTTGGGCCATGGCTCTATATCAGGAAGCAGAAATATGGCAGACTGGCTGAGGAAACTATAGCAAATGTACTTTTTGTTGCGCCCTTGCCAATGTGAGTTGGAGGAAGGATATGGGGCAGGCTGGCAGCCAGCAGACCTGACCTGCTTGAGTACTGGCAGCCCTGCACACTCTGAGGTGGACCCAACTAGAAAGCTACTGAGCAGGGCTACTCAGTCTACTCTGTGCAATGATTTGCCCTCATGGGTGCTGCACGCATTTTGCCAGGCTACTGGTCTGTGCCCAGGGGGAGCTGACAGGTGGTGTATTCGCAGAGGAAAGCTGCCAGTGCTGTTGGGAAGCAAGGGAGCATTTGGTGCCATGTCTGGGCTTGCTGTCAGCATGGAGCTGCATGTGCTCCATGAGTGCATATCCTGGCCTCGAAGTGCTTAGTCCTGTGAATAAGCCCATTGCTCCACACTGCAAGGTCCTTCAGGTACCTGTCCCCATGCAAGTTCTGCATCCAGTGGTCCTGTGTTTGAAGACCTGGCTGGGGGTAAAGGTGCCTGGTCTGAAGCTGTACTAGCTGAAAAGAGGCCGTCGCACCTCTCCTAGCCTGGCTTTCCCCATCAGACCCTTTGCTTCTTTGCTAGCTTGTGCTTCAGGTCCTCAGAAGCGGCCCTGAGCACTGTTGCTGTAGAGTAGTTGCAATGGCATAGGAAAGGGGAAAGTTGCTTTCCTGTTTGCTAATCAGGGCTGTGCAGGCAGGGATTGAGGAAGGATGGCTCTGCACTGGCTCAGGATGTTTTGGAAACAATGCCTATTTATAGGAGAGGGCAGGGAGCCCTCGCTGCCTGGAGCAGCCTGGCTGTGTGGGAAGAGGGTCTTGCAGTGGGGTGCGGTAGCACTGCAGTACCCTGGGCAAGGGAGTCGGGGAGAGTGGGGTAGGTGTGGTTTGCTGTTTTGTGTGTTCTCTGTCATTCTCAAACTTGTTCTGCTCTCTCCCTGGCCCTCTGTTAGGGGATCAGCAGCTCTCTTGTGTCCCCTGCCTACACCTTGCTACTGGCAGGAGTGGGGAGGGGGTGCTGTGCTGCGCTGGAGCTGGTGCTGGAGTTGCAGTGCCATCTACACAGTAGTAGCTTTATCTCGCTTCTTTGGGGACGTGCTGGGTTGTGGTCAGGAGCGGTGTGGCTATGAAAGTGTTGAGGACAGGGCGGAGCGCTGATGAAGGACAAGAGGGCTGATGATGGAGCAAATATCAGTTGCAATATCAGCAAGTTCAGTTGCTTACCTAGATTGTCCAAGTTTAGCCCATTCACTGCTGAGTGGGAGAGTTAGCGGCAGCTGTCTGGGACAATGTGATAAGCAGTGCCAGACTGCAAGAACCTACACTGTTCTCTCTGGAGACAGGCAGCAGTGAGCTTCTTGCCACAGTGAGCAATGCTGCTTTGGTAGAGAGTGTGAAAGTGCAGCAGAAAGCCGAGGCTTGGTGCCATGTGTGCCCAAGCCATCACTAGGTTGCTTGGGGAGCCCTGGGCTGTCCTATGTCAATGAGCTTTCTCACTAACTATATCAAGTAGGTCTGCCAAGGCCAGTGCTTTTCTATTAATTGCACCGCATATGCCTCTGCCAAGCAGATCAGCAATGCCAGGGATAGAGCCAGGGTAGCGCTGGAGCCCTGGAATTTGAGGTGTGGTATCAACGGTGGGAAGGATGCAGGCCTCTGCTGCGGTAGGGGCTCTCCACACCCAGCCTGGTGCGTGGAGAGCATGAACCCTTGTCAGGCAGGTTTAAGCTCCTGTCTTCCAGCTTGGTTTGCTTCCCATCCTTGGTTCTGCAAATTCTTACAGACTCTGGTGAGTCAATGAAGACTGGGTGTCGTAATAGCAGCTTTGGAGGACACATACCCAGTTTTTGGCAGTAAGAGCTAGCTGGATCTGTCAGGTGGAGCCTGAGTACAGGCTTTGTTTGACTTATGACCTGTGTTCCCACCTGAAGCAAGTCTGGCTTGCTTTCTGCAGAGGTCCTCTGTTTTTGCTGTATGTTTGGAATGGGGGCTGCTTGCTGCTCGTTCTGCCTTTTGCAGGGAGACTTCTTAGTGCCAGGGGAATGTTACTGAAGCCAGCGTGGCCAGGCTTGCTGCATGGCGACCTGGCCTGAACCCAAGCTTTGCTGAGTGCTTGTCTCCTAATACAAATGGAGAACATTAAATAGACCTGGAGGGTTGGAGCTTCTGAAATGGGGTAACTGCCTGGAGAATGGGAGGAACAGAGCATATTAGAGCCTGTGGGCTGCTGTCTACTGTCCAAGATGAGTTTTCAACCGTGCTGGCATATCTGAAAATA
This sequence comes from Aquila chrysaetos chrysaetos, assembly GCF_900496995.4. NCBI lineage: Eukaryota > Metazoa > Chordata > Aves > Accipitriformes > Accipitridae > Aquila > Aquila chrysaetos. Next base: position 296,059 of record NC_044027.1, read on the forward strand.
TTGGGGATGCCTTGTAAGCTACAAGTAGAGCCAAAGGGCTCCGAGGCTGGGGACTCCCCATATGAAATGTCTCTGCTGAGGTCATACAGGACCTGTAGGTGCTGGGTCTTTAGCATTCCTTCTCCTCTGCTAATCTAAACACAGGGCTATTTTCCTCATGAGCATGAGAACTCACCAGTTTCCTCAGCCTTTTGGCCTCTGTTGTATGCCTTTTAAAACTTCCCTGGCTGCAAGCCACAGGCTGGGCACCACTGCCCTCCAGTCTCACTGATAGCAAATTCAGGTCAGGTGTTGACAAGCAGAACATCAGACAGGTTTTTACTTGTGTTGTGCAGCAGGAGAACACTTCTGGGAGGAGGAGTGCAGTTGGGCTCTTCTCCAGTCATCACAACTGTCCAAGTCCTCTTGTGTGAAGCAGCAGCCGTCCTGCTGCTGCTGACTCTCTGGAGAAGATGATGTGGTTCCCTTTCTATAGAGCTGATGTGGTATCTTGTATCTTGCTGTGTCTCTGCTGTGTTGAGAGCTCTGGTAGAAACATCGTGCTGCAGTGGTTTAGCTATGTGCTGCCTGAGGTGCTCTGAGCAGTACAGAGCATCGGGAGAAACTGAGCACTCCTGCCTGACCTGCATCGGTACAAGCAAACTGCAGAGGCGCTGGCTGAGAGCTCTGTTGCAGACAGACTGTGCTGCTGTGTTCCTGTGCCATTAAATAATTTCCTTGAGTTTGGACCCTTGGGATCCCTGGCTGTGTTTTGTTCCTGTTGTGGTGTTTTGTTTGTTTTTTAAGCCGGTGAGACCCCTACTTCCTTTGGTTAACCCTCCCAGATGTGTGCTACAGAAACAGGCTTCGTGGGGAGCATGCTCTGGAAGCCAGTCTTGAACATGTGATTTGGGGAGGAATGTTCTTCAGCAATTGCCAGAGAGCAGCTGGGAGTGCCCGGTGGTGTGTATGGCTGGAGTGCAGCTGATGGTTCTTTTCTTTTTGTCCGCAGGTTGTGCTAGCAGGCAGTCCTTGCAGAGCTGACACCCAGGGGCTCGTGGACACTACTGGGTGCTTTGGAGTCTCATGCCAGCTTGATGCGTGCAGAACACGGGTGGACCTGGACAAGGCTGGAGATGGGGTGTTTGTAAGCACATTGGCACTTGCCATGCACCCAACAGGGTCAGTGGACAGTAGCTTCTCCCGCTCTGCTGTGCAGACCCTCTCCCGGAGCCACTGCCGCAACATCAAACAGAAGATCTCCCAGTGGGAGGGGAGGACACGAGGGTGCTCCAGCAAGGAGAAACAGCAGTTGAAGGACTTCGGAGTAAAGTATGATACCAGCTGCCATGCTGTACCCAAAGTAAAGCCAGAACATACAGAGAAGGGCAGAAAGACTGGGTCCAAAGATCCAAAGAGCCTGGGTTTGGACTTCAGGGAAGATGCACAGAGCTGCTTGCAGACTGGTGACTGTGGTGACCTCAAGCCCTGTGTGTGCAGCCTAGCTTCCCAAGGCAAGGAGAAAGGAGAGTGGCAAGCAGGCTTCCTGGACCCAGGGGCGACACTGCCCCCAGGGAACTTCTATACCTCACAAACTCTGTGGAGGAGAGTAGATCCCCTTCTGTCTGGCAGAGCCCCACGATTTCCCTTGGCCCTTCAGAGGAAGCAAGGGAGCTGTTGCTCCACGGAAAGAGAACTTAAAGGAGTGGACTCTCTCTGCAGGGCGGAGAGGAGCTTGAAAAACATTTACTCTGAGGCTGAGGGGCAAGAGGAGCCAGCTGCTATCCCACCACCCAAGCCCCGTAGGACTTTCCGCTATCTTGCAGAAAAGGGTGCTAGTAGCTGTAGTGATGCCAGTGCTACCAGGGAAGCTCCCCTGCAAAAGCAGCATGAAGGAAACTTGGTGTCATCCTCCAACAAGCCTGAGAAGAGAATAGCCAGCAGGAGGATCAGAGGGAGAACCCAGAGGTACATCGATTCATCTCTCGTGTCTGAAACGTATTTCCTTAAATCACTTTCTAGATGGGTTTAAACAGCTTTCTTGCCATGATATCCTTGTGGAAGTGCTAGTACTGATGATGCCTCTGTTGATGGGGAGAGGATATTTCTGGATGAAAGTATCCCTTTTCTAGCATTGCGTGTGCGCTGCTTTTGCTGCTGATAATCTTGCAAAGAAGGCTAAAAGCTCCAAACAGATGTCAGTCCCACACCTTAAAACAGAGTTGAGTGACAATATTCTGGCCCCAGGGAGAGTGCTGCCTGCTTCTTGCCCTGAGCTTGTCCTCAGCTGCAATTTGTGGATTACAGAATAGCTTTCTCTTGGGGCAGTATGGCTGCTAAATGTTCGGCTTTCCTGTGAGTGAAAGATTCTCTTGTTGCTTAAAGTTGGAGGCTGTCAGCTGTGGGTACCCCCTTTGCAGTAGGTTTGGCTACTCTTCCCTCTTTCCTGTATGTAGGTCCCTGTTATAGAGTAAAAAACCTCTGAGCTAGCTTGGCGGTAGTTCTGCTTACAGACGAGCTGCTTAGGGCAGCTGTGCTAGAGAGTAGCGTGAACATTATTGATGGAGATGTGGCTAGGACTCCTGAAACCTTCTTTCACCGTGGCAAAATGTGCAGCAATAAGCCAAATTTTATGATGATGGGCTAATACCTGCCAGCTCTTTTGTGAGCTCTCTGCAATGATTTTGAAATGGAGGCCGAATGTATGAAAATGCAAACTCGCAAATACGGTAACACCTTAGCATGAGCAGTAGGAGAGGTCCAGTAGAGAGCAGTGCGCTAATTCGGAGTACTGCTGCAAGTGCTTAGTCTGCAAAATGTGTTTTGGGTTCTTGCCTCTGTGACAGATGGGACTTGCCATACCTGCTTGGAGTGTGCTTGGCCATGGAGCCTCCAACTTCATTTTTAATTTAAAAATCTCCCAGAGTAAGTGAGTAGGACTTGCTTGGCGTGCTGGTTTTGGCTGGGATAGAGTTAATTTTTCTTCATAGTAGCTTGTGTGGTGCTACGTTTTGGATTTCTGATTAAAATAGTATTGATAACACACTAGTGTTTTAGTTATTGCTGGGCAGTGCTTACACAGTCTTGAGGCCTTTTCTGCTTCTCAAACCACCCCACCAGCAAGCAGGCTCGGGGTGGGCAAGAAGCTGGGAGGGGACACAGCCAGGACAGCTGACTCCAACTGACTGAAGGAATATCCCAGACTATGATGTTGTGCTCAGCAATAAAAGTTGGGGGAAGAAGGAGCAAGGGGGGGGGACGTTTGGAGTTACGGCGTTTGTCTTCCCAAGTCACCATTTCGTGTGATGGAGCCCTGCTTTCCTGGAGATGGCTGAACACCTGCCTGCTGAGGGGAAATAGTGAATGAATCCCTTATTTTGCTTCGCTTGTTTGCGCAGCTTCTGCTTAACCTTTTAAACTGTCTTTATCTCAACCCACGCTTTTTCTCACTTTTACCCTTCTGATTCTCTCCTCTATCCTACTGGGTGGGAGTGAGCGAGCGGCTGTGTGGGGCTGAGCTGCCAGCTGGGGTTAACCTCAACACTTGGAAATCAGAGAGTCCAGTGTGGAGCATCCATGTGCTTGATGGCCCCAAGGAGGACCATACTCTGTGTGGACTGGAGACAGCAACTCACTGGTACATGCAAATGCCTTTAGAAGAAGTTACACTGGTTTTCCTCTAGGAAATCTTTTGAGTTTGAGGACATCCAGGGCTTCCGCAACCGGATGGCAACCACAAACTCCCACAGACTTCGAGAAGAGACAAATGGCACTACAGGATCCCGGCTAGTCTACACACAGTCAGAAGACAACATCTACGAGGACATTATCTGTATGTGCCTGTGCTTCTGGGGGATGAGCTCACTTTATTTAAGGGTAGCAAATTTGCTGGGGGGGGAGGAATGAAGATGAGAATGCACTGAGGCCCCTTCCAGCTCTGTGACTTTTAAGGTCTTCCCCATCTGGGGTTCTTTGTTGATGTTAGTATCTATCTGCATGTGAACAGCCTGATTTTGGATGTCATGGAAGGTTGGTAGAATTGGCCTGTGCTAAACTGATTTCTTTATTAGCTCTTCAAACGCTTTGCTTGAGTGCTGCACAGAGATCAGTGTGAACACTGACAAAATTAGCTGCTTTGCAATAGAGCTACTTTCTCTGCAGTGATAGAAGTGTTTTGTTTTGCTGAGTCTGTGTACAGTTTGCCAAGTTGATGGTAGCGGGTTAGAAGGATCTTTTGAGTGGTGGGAACCTAATCCGTCTTAAAACAGGTCTTCCTCAGACCCTGTTAAGCCTTGGCAGACAACTGCACACTCTCCCTGCTTACATCCCTTGCAAGAATGCAGGACTTTATCTCCTTTCATAAATCCCCCATCCAATGCTTTTTCCAGGTCCTGCAAAAGAGAACCCCTATGAAGATATTGGAGCACTGCCCTTACCCCTGTGGAAGGTCCCATCTGTCTGGAAGCTACCACCCCCCCGGAGCACCAGTAGGGCTCCCAAGGTACGGTGAGGGGATTAACTTGTCATGTGTTTACAGAGTCATCCTCACAAGGGCCCTATTTTGTGCTCCCCACTGGCCCCACATTCTCCACTGCTACGTCCTTGGTTTTCCTTATTTTTTGTTGTTTGTTATTGATCTAAATGGAAATGAACAGCCATGGCAGCGGCAGTTGATTAAGCTGCTAAGGAGCAAAAGAATAGGAACAAGAGAGTTGATGAGATGCTTGAGTGTGTGGGCTGGGGGTGGGATGGAGAGCTTGGTAGAGCAGGAGGCTGCAGGAAGTTTATCATTTGTAATCTGACTCCTTTGACTCTGAGCTTGGACCAAAGCTTAATCCCATGCTTAATCATCTCTTCCAATTCTGTTTTCTAGCCTCCCCCAAAACCTCCCTTCCTCAGTCGCAAGACTCTTGAGCTAAAGCCCTCCCAGACAAGTTTCCAAGGGAAAATGGTGAAGGACACAACCCTGCCTGTCACACTGACCGAGTGGAAGCTGTTCCGAGCAGTAGAGGCTGCTAGCAGGAAAAAGAACTTGCCCTGGGTGAGATTTAAGCATGATACATTACTTTGTGCATGTCATTTCAAACTCTTGCTGCTTTGTCTAGCACCTTCTAAGTGCTTTGTAAGTGGTCATGGAGCTGTGTGTCTGGCAGGTGAGTGCTGGTTAGCACTGCTGTATGTGTGGACAATTGACCCTGCTTGAATCGTTTCCTCTCCAAGTAGTAGGGCAGGTGTTCGGGGAGCAAAAAACAGAGTGCCAGTTCTAGGTGGGGCAGCAGTGGTTTTGTTGGCCAAGAATCTGCAAACGGAGTACTAGGTCTTGACCTGGAGATTAGTGCTGTGTGTGAATACTAGCTCTTGCTTGTGCTTTGTCATTTAAGCCTTGTTCCCAGTGCTTCCATGAAGTGTCATGATGCTGGTTTTGTGCTGAATGTCGTGCAGGAATGCAAGGAGGCTCTCTGTGAGTTAAAGGGCCAGCTCTGCACAGTTGTGTGTATGTGTCCCTTGCTCCTGATGACTTCTCAGACTGACCCTTACGTTCTTGCTGCAGGCACTGAGCTGTTAGATGACTGACAGTGTGGGGCTGCTGTGGGGAGCTGGCTGGGCCCTTGGTTACTTGGTGTGTTGGCTTGGAGTCCTTGACTTGCCAACAGGAACATACCCTGGCAGCTCTTTCATAGTCTAAAGGTGAAGAGCAGCTGTTAGGGATAAGCGTATTTCACAAAGCTTTCATACAGTTCTCCCCTCTGGTGCCTCTGGCTACTCCCTCCTGCCTGTGTGCAAAGGCAGATATGCTTCTGAGGTGAGTAGTGAGAAAGGCTTTTAATCCACCTTCACGATAGAGGACTCTGTTGTCATTCTCATTTGATGCATTGGGAATCTTTCTAGATGCTAGTATTGGTTACCAGCTCATGTTCCTCAGTGATAAAGCAGCATGTAGTGGCACTTTGTGCATAAGACTCGAATTGCAGTTGTGGTGGTGGCAACAACTTAATTTTGCCATGGTAAAATCATTTAACTTCTGCAGATCTTTATTTCTTGTGAAAATTGGGTGTATTTGCTCAAACTGCACAAGGCTGAGGTAGAGGTGGACAGCTGCAAAGTACTTCAAACGTTAAGTACTTTAGAGTAACAAGCAACTTCTGTATTGTTTTTAAACAAACTGTAGGCCTGGAAAATCAGGAAGGAGATGGCAGGATTATAAAAATGCTGTGATGGAGAGTATCTTTCATTTGGAGGGGGAAGATAAAACAGTCTCCAAAAGCAAACCTATCCAAAAGTCTGGTAACAATTTACATGCAGGAAGCACACTTTACTCTTTTTGCTCACAAGGAATTGAGCCAAGATTGCTCGAGAGATTGAGAAAAGGATTAGAGTCTGAAAAAACCCCAAACTTTCTTATTGCTTAAGAAACACGTAGCTGCCTTAAACACACCCAATATCTTTCACTAGTGACTCAACTACAAAAATCAGAACAGAAATGGAAATCTTCTAGGTAAGGCTGAATGGTAGAGGGGAAAGAAGGCAGATTTTGCAGGAGAAGCACTGCTTTCTGCTGTGGGCTGTTTTCTTTCTTGCAGCCTCATGGTGCTAGGAGGACTGGCTAACGCAGGAAATGGGGAGAAATAGATATGAAAAGGAGAAGAGCCTAAGCCTAGTTTCCTGAGCTGGGGATAAAGGCTTGAGCTGAAAAACAGGTTCTCTTGCTGAATATCTTCCTTTTTATGCAGCATTTGTGGTGACAAATGGCTGGGCCCCACCCTCCTACATTCAGTGGGAGCATTTAATGAATTCTTAACTTGGGACAAGAATGAACCTGACCTGCTCACTGCATTTAGCGTAAATCCTTCTTCACAATGAAGTGATAGCTGTCTTTGACGTGCAGAATCAAGGAGCCACCTGCAGCATTGTATACCTGGCGGCTGAGGGGGGGGGGAGGAGTCTAGAGAGGCCTGTGACAGGAGTAACAGAAAGCATTAGGACTTTGGTTTTAAGGCTGTTGTGAGCAGTGGAAGGACGATTAACAGCATCGACTTGGAGTGTCTAATGTCTGTAGCTTAGTCTGCACTGGGCTATGTTTTTTTCCAAATTTTTTCTTCCAGTGGATCAGATCTTTGGTGTCCCTGCAGCATAGACCCATTATTCTGTCCCACTGCCTTTCTTCACACAAAGTACATAATCCTTTCATTTTAGCAAACTACCCTGGGACAAGGACTGTGCTTAGAGCAGCCTTGTTCTGTGCCTGACATGGTGCTTTGGAGAACTTACTCTAGCTGTCTGACATCCAACTACAGCAGCAAACCTAAAAAACAAAACAAGACAAACAAACAAAAACCAAATCCCAAGTTACATTGAGAGAGCTCTGCTTTGTCTGGGCTTGGAAAGAATTGGGATGCTTGAGAGCATGCGGAGTTCAGAGTCCTTTGTGGTGGAGGGTTTCTAAGATATGGTTGCAAGTGCCTTTGCAGTTGGCCTCTCTAATAGAAAATGGAGATCTGATGCCAGACAGTTTGCCGCTTCTGCTCTCTGTTTGGTAAGCAAAGTATGATAACTTCCAGAATGCTTGTACGGTTTGGTGTCAGCTTTGAGTGGTGCTAACAGTAATGTCTCTCTTGTAGGAGAAATTCTGTGCTCATCCATTACCCAGTGAGCTGTGCTAGAAGTAGTCTAGCAAGCAGGACTTGGGCAGCCTTTCCCAAGTGTTGTGGTGCTAGATGGTAGCCGTTGGGCTGCAGTCCTGTTGGCACCTGGACCCTTTTCTGGACCCCCACATTAACCTCTGCTTCTGCTTTGGATTTCAGCTGGTACTAAAAATACAGGAGATCTTTGATTCTAAGCGTGGAAAGAAGAGGGTGAAGTTGTGCAGTCCTGCTGGGAGAGAAGTGCCTCCAATGAAAGGTATAGAGGTCTCCAGCACCATTCTATTTGCTACAAACCTCTTGAGTGGCACAGTTCCTGTACATCCTCAGGTACTGCTAAAAGGCCAGGCACCACCACCTCCTGCAGCTCATGCTGGGCTTACTCTACAGTGCTAAACCCCATGTCTTGCAGGTGAAATTGTTGAGCTTTCAGGACTGCTATAATTGGGAACACTTGCATAAACAAAGTTTAACACTGTCACAAATGGAAGATTCCGCTATGATCTGAGCCTGAAGAGCTGGGGTACTGGTTAAACGTGCTTTTTCAAAAAAGCAGAACAAACCCCCAAATTCTCCACAAAACCACTTGGCATGAGAACTACCACTGGCTACTCCACTCATCGCTTTTGTGCCTCTAAAGTGATATTCTTTTGTTCTTCTGATTCCATAGCTGTGCTGTGGTCTTTATTTATAGTATATTCTGTTCAGCAACTCTGTCAACTTTTATAGCAGCCTCAAATAACGACCTGGTTTCTGTTCTTTGCCTGCATTCAGCTGACCTACAGGTGGTTTATGGGAAACAGTGACTTGATATCAACTCAGCTTTTTGAAATTTACTGTTGTAGCACATTTGCCAGTACTGGCTGTTCTTTGCTGATGCTTTGAGCAGGATAGGTGGGCAGCCCTGAGTGATGTTGATCTGATGAGTCTAAAGTTCTTTCTCTTTCCCAACTTTGGGTGTTGCCTATCTTCCTTCTGCATGGCTAATAAGTGAAAACTATGTGTTACAGGTGAAACCAGTGGGAATGAAAGTGATACGGAAAATCAGCCAAAAAGTGAGTGAATCACAGGGGCTGGTCCTGTCCCCATAGCACTGCACATTTGGCTAAGGCTCTAATGGGGTAATCACACTGACTAGTTGTGGCTTCTGCTGAGACAGAGAAAGGGAACATCTAAGAGGCAGCATGGCCAAGGCAGGGGAGCTGTTGCTGTGACAAATCAACCTTTATTTCTGCCACTTCTCCTGAGCCCTTGAGGTTTAATGCCATTAATCTGCCAGTCGCTAGAAGTAGATTCATTTTTGGTTTGGTAGAGTCACACTTAACTAAAATGTGTCTTGCACGAGATTGTCCCTGGATCACCTTTGCTGCTAACACTTGAGGTTATTTTCCCCCTAATTCCTTCCCTTGGTTCAGTTTTATATGTTGTGAAATGACCTTTTCTCTGAGGAGAAATCACTTGGTTATTTGTCTGGTTCCACAGTCCTGAGTTTGATCATAGGCCCAAACTACAGATTTGAAATACTTACTTGGTTTTAGCTGGTGTGGGAAGGACCAAAGAGGTCTTAGCTTCTATGCTGGTAAGGTTTGAATGCAAGATGGTAATGGTTGGCCAGCAGTCCTGATGAGTGATTCTGCCATGTCTCTAAGCGAGCATCTAGTGAAAAGGACCTATAGAATTGTTTTAGGCGTTTCATTTACTTGGAGGGAAGCGTACAGAAGGCTTTAACTTGGAGAGAATAGGGAAGTTCTACTTTTTTATGTTAAGGAGAGTAATGGAGAATGAAGAGTCTCTGCAGAAATACAGTGACTGAGTCACTGCCTGATTTCCAAAGTGTCTGGAATGCATCAAGGTGCCTGGGCCACAGGGATTTCTTACATCAGAGTGCTGTGCCTGTGCTTGTGAGTCCGTACTGCCTGTCAAGACGTCCCAGCCTGGAGGTTTCTTGGCCAGGAAACTGGGTCTTGCCCCTTTTGAATGCCCCTGCTGCTTTACAGAGTAGCTGCCTGAGACCTGGCAATTACTGAGCTGGTGAAGCTGGGCTTCTTCTCACAGCTGGGCTTCCCTCATCGTTACCACGGCATGTTGCTCTGAGATGTGTGGAGAGAATGTCAGGACAGCAGGAGAATGCTAGCTATTGGTCAAGAGGGAATTTGCAGAGCTGCTGCAAGGCCAGTGCTTCCCTCTGTGGAACAGCCATGCTTGAGGAGCTGACGCAGGAGTCCAAGTCCCGTAGAGCGCAGCATTGATGTTAGGCAGATGCACCCATTTCTTTTCCCCCTTCTTAAGGTGGTGATGAGTCCTCTTCTGTGACCTGTAGGTGTGTGGAGGTGATAGCCACAAGCTGGTTTTGGATTTGTTCCTTTCTTCAGGTCGACAGAGGTGCCTGCTGCAGGTGCAGTCAGCCTCCAACAGGAACCCGCACTACCAGACTTTGGAGAGGGATTTGATAGAGCTTCAGGAGCAGCGGCTATTTGAGCTGTTTGTGGTGGTGTCTCTGCATAAGAAAGCATCTGAGATGACATACACACCACAGATCATACAGCAGTTTCCCATCAAGGTAGGAGCTGCAAGGAAACCTGCCCACAAAACACACTCAGCAGCTGTTTATTTCCTCTCGCAGTGTGTATCCCTTCCTAAACTCTATACTAGTAAAGCTGGCCTACTGGTTAGGAATTGGAATATGAAGCACCTTGCTCTGTTACAGATCTATTATATAGCATTGGGCAGTTGTTTAATATCTTCCTTGATAATGAGTTTACTGTCTTTTTTGGGAACTAGGAAGGCTCCTACTCTAATTCTAATTGCCTGGAAATATCATAAAGCCATACTGTATTGTGATACACTGCTGAGGCAATCTGCAGGAGAGGAAAGGGAGTGCAGTGCTCTGTTCCCAAAGCTGGTGTGACCTCATCCTGGTAGTCTGTGATTTACAAACAAGGAGTGAAGCAATTTGGCTGATGGTGCACAGGAATTAGAATCTCAGGGCTTTTATGCTTATTTATACTGTTCTGGAAAAAAACAAAAAAATTAAAATGGCAAAGCCATGTGTACTAGGCCCCAAAAAGCAGAGGAGAACTGTGGAAGTTAAAGTACTGTAGCTAGAACAAGCCATTTGAAATAAGCTTTCTTTCTGTCTGTTCAGCCCAAATGGTTGACAATATCAGTAAGTGACTCGGAATTATGACTCAGTGTACACAGTAGGTACTGTGAAGCTAAGAGGATGGAGCCTTGATGCTTGCTTCTGTGGTTCCAGATTGAAAGGAATATTCAGTTGTCACCATCTAGGCTTGTACCTGCTGCCTTCCACTAAAAACCAGAACAAAACTAGTAATTCTAGCAGTGCTGTCAGGAGTAAGCCAGAGATTATGAAGGAATCTGCATGTCATCCAAATAGAGAAGGAGATGTCAGATTCATTAAGGGAGGTTATGTGGGACTCCAGCAGGACCCATAGTGTCCAGCTGCGTAAGGGATTTGTGTGCAAATAACTCTAGTGTCTTAAATGTGTAAACATTTTGGATTCACAAAATGAATAAGGGACTACAGCCAGAAAGAGTGCACAGTCTTAATTTAGTGGGCAAAACTGAACATACATAAGTAATATCTGCTAAAAGTGCGAGCTTTAGGGTGTTAGGAGGAAGAAAGGAATGTAACCAGATTTAGCTTTTCCCTGGTGCAACCTCTCAATCTGTTCATCGCCTTTGGGAAGGGCAGTGCATTGTTCTTTTCCTGCTGCCCTAGCAGACAATCAGACCCAACTGTACCATGTGGCTCTTCGCTGGCTTTTATAAATGCACTAACAAAACAAATTATTTTCTCGGTGTTTATTTATCCTCTGCTCAAATTAAAGTGTTTTGGTGAATGACTTTATACAGGACAGTCTGTCGTGGGATTTTGCAGGAAACATTGCCTAGTAATTATGGAGGTGTTCTGATCACAGAGTTGTCTCCCTTCTAAAAATAGCTTTGCTTCCAAGTAATCTGCTTGTCACCCTCTTCTTTGGGCTGCATTGCCGAAGGACATAAAAGCTTTTGTACAGCTGTTACTCTGTGAAAATGCTGTACTGTTTTTCTAACCACTCTGTCCTGCTGTCACAGCTTGGGACACTGGAATAGCCTAGATGCGCTGACTTGAGAGTACAATGTCTAAAATCAGCTTTATGCAATAAACTTTCCTCATGGGCATTTCCTACATAAATGTGATCTCTATTATTTGAAAACCTTCCTTTTGCCCCTTCTGGGCAGCTTTGAGCACGGAAAGTTGTCCTGTAATCTTTGAGGGATTTGACTTGAGCCCACACATGGTAACTGGAACACGTGACTCGGATACACTGTTTTTGCAATTGAATTATGACTCATCACAAGCTGAAAATACTCCTGTTCCTCTTGTTGTCTTCAAATCTCCTAGGAATAGAACCGAGGCAAGCTGACACAACCATCATTTGGGGGGGTCAGTTCTAGCTTCATTCCCCGATAAACTTGGCCATGCTTGTAAATCCTTACTCAGTTCTTACCAAGACCAGCTGGGTAATTTTACAAAGGTCAGGTAATTTTACAGCAGGAAAGATGCAAGAGGGAACTGGGAATCTGTTATAGTTAGAATATGTTCTCCTATACTTGTGCATTAGCTATCTGATGGTTCAGCATTTGGAATTGTCAGGAAGATACTGTCTCCCATTGTTTTAAATGCTGCAGCTGTGCACCACACTTCAGTGACTTCAAATGCATGTCTTACCCCTCCAGCCTGAACATCCCTTCAGACAGTCAAAGGATACTGAAGAGAGGCTAAAGGTCATTCCAAAATTCTGCTTTCCAGATCCCAAAGACTGGTGTCCTACATCAGACCTTAAAAGGTAAAGACTTGTTTTTGAATACTCATGCCTGAAACAGGCAATGCTGAGAGCTTAGGTGTGTGCCAGTTTCCTGGACCAGAAGAACTGCAGCCAGAGCAAGGAAAAAATGGGAAAGGCTGAATCGCTAACTCCTGTGATAGAGGGAGATGAGATATGGAGGTGGACTCAGAAGTGCTGCTTCTGCCCAAGCACTGTCTTTGCTCTAAGAAGGAAGTTTGTAACGTCTGTTCAAGGCCAGATCCCGGGGCTGGCAAGTGCTTCTGTTGCTCCTTGGCAGAATGGAGAAGCAGCTGGGAAGGAAGAGAGCTGCAGTAGCTCAATGATAGTCCATGGGCTGCAGGTTTTTACCCTGAATAGAGCCTGAAGTAGCTTGCTAACCACAGCAGGGGGTCTTCAGCATGACCAGAAAAAGAATGTTTTATAGTTTGTGTGCTTTGATTGTTGGTCTCTTCTTTGAACTGCATGGTGAATTTAACCCTGACTGTTCTTTGGTTTCCCAGTGAAACATTTTCTTTTGTCTTGACGGGTGAGGATGGCAGCCGCTGGTTTGGGTACTGCAAGAAGCTGCTGGTAAGCATCTGTGTATTGGGTGGAATGTAAAGAATGCACTGATAAATGCACAGTCAAGTGCAGGACGTGAATCAGTGGTAATTCCCCGTGTGGGTTATGTAGTGCCTGTGCTGTTGCTGAGGTTACCAGCCCTTTGAGGGCATAAGGGAAGGAAGATGGTGATGCGCAGCAATACAGTGATATGGGCTCTGGGCGTGAAGGACAGCTCCTGGAACTGGTCATTCCTCAGGAATCTTTTAAGTCAGAAGTGTAGAGGGAACTACAGCAGAAGGAATTCTGCAAATCAGCTACAGTGTAGGTGCTAGATTCTTTATTGCATCCCTGTTCTCAGCATAACTGTTCCTGTTGCCTTTCAGCCAGAAGGGAAAGGGAAGCGCCTTCCTGAGGTATACTGCATCGTTAGCCGCCTGGGCTGCTTCAACCTCTTCTCCAAGGTGAATTGGGGAGAGCCTGTTAGTTCTTATCCAACTTGAGTCTCTGACAACCTGCAAGCTCCGGAAAGTAACTGGATGCTCCTGTCCAGTCTAGAATTGCTTAGCGATTGTAATGCATCCCAGGAGGGTGGTGCTTCCTTGCCACCTTTGCTTTCACAGGGCAAATAAAATGATACTAGTGCTGAGACTTGTCAGCCAATACACAGATGACTATTCCTTCAGCAAATGACTGTCAGGAATTGGCTTCTAATACCTGATATTACTGATGGTGCCCCTTCATCCTCTTCTTCCATGACTTGGAAATGGAAAATCAGTTTGGGGGGTGGGGTGGGGTGGAAATCTCATCTTGTTTCTCCTAGCACCATGAGGAGAGTAGATAAAGAGGTAAAGACTGGGGAAAGCTATTGCAGGTAAAGGGCAGCTATTGCAGAAGAATATAGGGGCAAGCTTATGATGAAAGCTGATTTCTAATTGTTGCAGCACAGAGTTTCTAGAACAGTGTTTCAGGAAGATTTCTTGTGGAAGCGGATGGGGTGTTGGTCTTCTTACTCCTCTAACTAGTTGTGAGAATTTGATTACTGGGTACAAGACATTTCCTTGCAGTAGCAGGAGACTGGATTTGAGAATGGAGGGTTGTACTCACACGTATTTATTCCCATTTGATTGTGCAGACATTTGAGGGGAGCTTTCACGGGGATCCCAAGCGAGGGGGGAGAGGGCTTTGAGTCTGTGTTGGAGCCTTCACACGTAGCTATGGCATGGGATACTCTAACAGAGGCTCATGTCTCTTCTGGCTCACCAGCAGGCATTGAACCAATGTCCACTGTATTTTCTTGCAGATTTTGGATGAAGTGGAGAAGAGGCGAGAGATGTCCCCAGCCCTAGTACACCCATTTATGCGCAGTGTAATGGAGGCACCTTTCCCTGCTCCTGGTCGCATGATTACTGTGAGGAGTTTCCTGCCAGGAGCAGGACATGAGGTAACGGAAATCAGGACAGGCTTTCCTCTGTCGATGGTATCTCTGGGGCATAGTGGCAGTTTGCACTGTAGAGTGATGCTGCCTGTAAATAATTAGTCTGAAGATCATGTCCTGAAGTCCGAAGGGAGGCTGTCGCAGAAACCGCCTTCCTGTTGAATCATCTACCCTGGAAGTGATGCCCAGCTTTTTAAGGAAGGGCTGCTTGGGAGTCCTCTGCGATGCCAACTGCCCAGGCTGCCGGGTTCCACTGGTGAGGAGCCACCAGTTCTGTGCTCCAGCCAGGCTGCCCCTCGTCCGGCCTGACTCTGTGCCGTGCCTTTCTCCTCCAGCGCTCTGCATCTCTGCTTGCCTCTCAGGTGATGGAACTCTGCCGTCCATTGGATTCTCGACTTGAACATGTTGACTTTGAATGCCTGTTTAAGTGTCTAAGTGTCTCTCACACGATTCGGGTCTTTGCGTCTCTCCTGCTGGAAAGGAGGGTGATCTTTGTTGCTGACAACTTAAGGTAAAAAATGAGTCTAAGCGACTAGTTCTTTCTGAGGATACTATTTTTATTTCTGTGTTTGGCCCTGTTTCATGTACAAGCTTGTCTAACTTCTTGTAGTTACATTTAAAAGCTTTTTCCAGACTTTCCACACAACATGTGCATGCTTAGAATTTGGAGTATGTTATTTACCCAAGAGGAGATACGGGAACGTTTCCTTTACTGCTTTAGTCTGGGTTGATGATATTCCTAGCTCCCCATAACTGACTTTAAAAGTGAATGCATGGGGCTTCTGCTGATGCATAAACAATGTATGTGAATTACATTTTCCCCGAGCATTTCTAACCTGTGTCTGTAGCTGAGTACTGAACGAGACATTGACAATCCACTCTGTGCTTCTCTTGCCTTTCTAGCACTCTGTCTAAATGTGGCCATGCCGCAGTTGCAACGCTTTATCCCTTCACTTGGCAACACACCTACATACCAGTCCTACCAACTTCTATGATTGATATTGTGTGCTCTCCGACCCCGTTCTTAATTGGCATTCTCTCCTGCTCGTTACCACAGCTCCAGGACCTGCCCATAGAAGAGGTGAGAATTGGGTGAAGCACAGTGGAGGGACAATGTCAGTGGTATGAGGCTGACTTCTGGAATAATCTCTCTGGATTCTGTCTTAATATAAACTCTTAAACTTTTCTGAGACAGATGATGAACTTGCCAGATACATGTCAGGATGTTCCATTGTTATCAAAGATAAATAATATTCACTGCTCTTATCGACAGGCTGCAGTTACGCAAAACTTGTATTTCATGTGTGACATCCCCTGCCACTGGGGACATTTTAAAAAAAAAGAAAAAGTGATTTTTTTCTGTACAGCAACATACCTGGTTATATAAGTCAGTGTGTTTTGTACATCTTTCCCCAGGTTCTGATTGTTGATCTTTGTGCTGACAAGTTCTTGCAAGAGGTGAGTGAAATAACAGTATCAGTCACTCATGGTTATATGCCAGGAAAAGGCATCAATGAAAGAAAATGAAAACAAGAAATCAGCAAAGGCTAGTATTCGTATGTAGACTCCAGTGGCTGAAGAAATATCTTGTGTTCCTTTTTGATCAATAGAGGAGAGAACAGGCTTACAAATCCTTGTTGCAAGATTGAGGTCGCATGAGGTACAGAGCTCTGCAAAGCCAAAGATGCTGTTTATCTGAGCTGAATTTAAAAACAGGGACTAGTTGGTTCATTATGTGAAGCGGACCACCAAGATTCTTTGCTGCTTTCTGGCTGTCTTTCTGTGTCCTTGCTCTCTACAGGGCTTTCTCCTCTCTTGTCTAGCTGGGGTGTGTTTGTTGGTTTTATTTTTTTTTTTCCTCCCTGGGAGGGATAGTCTAGGAGACAAATTATCACAGTTCACTTGTGGTTCTCTGCTGAACTTTTACCTAATGTGCTTCTACATCACCAAACAAGTAGCTATAAACATACTGGAGTATTACTAGTTCAGGAGGATATTTCCATCTCCTTTTCCTTGCCTTACTGTTCTATTTTGCATTGCAGCCTGCAACTGGAGAAAGGTATTAAAGGATTGGGTTTTTTTAACCATACTGTTGAGACTTGTAATATTTTCTCAACAGACTTTTGTTGTTCTTGTGTGTTTTATCACTGGTATAATAAGCCTTGAGTCTGTCTCGTGGATATAGCACACATTGTTCTGTGTTGGCCAGTTGTGTGTGTGACTCTAATAGTATGTAGTCAGAGGTTGCTGAGCAAACATTTTTCATTTCTGTGGCTACAAGACAAATGTATTGTCTCCACCAAGATATACCATATCACAGAGTAACTTGTAACTGTTTGAGGCATGTTACGAGTATTCCCCATCTGTTCACAATGAGAAGGTTCTACTAATGATAGATACAACACAAAAATGCTTTCATGGCCATTTTTCTCTTTAGGTATCAGATGAAGATGAGATCCTGCCTCATAAACTCCAGGCCGCGCTTGTACAAATCTTGGAAGAACGAAGTGAAATCTTGTCACATGAGCAGAGTGATGCACAAGGTAGTTCTATGGAAAAGTGTTCTCACATTAGCAAATCTCTACAGCTTCTATGTAGTTGATATAAAAATGAGTGAACAGAAATAAACATTAGGAAGCGACATTTTAGAAAGCTATTTTCCTGTGATCTTACTGAGAACATCTTTCTTGTGAATGTGTCAGAAGCTTGGTGTCCTAACAGTTGTTCCTCTTTTCACAATCAGTATGTGTAGAGCTCTAGTTTTCCTTGGGCCAAGTGCATCAGTTCCCATGCTTTGAGTTTTCTTCAATTTTTTGTAAGTGGCAGAGAGAACATTTTTCTGAAACAGAGAATGTAGCAAGTTTCTGTACTTTAGAGGGTAATCTGACATAATTTTCAAAGTTGAACTGCTTTATACATAATCTGTCAGATAAATAAGTGTGAGAATTTTAAAAAGCATTGAGTAGCTTGAGAGAATGGTGTCGGCAAATAATGTAATTCCATGCACATCAGAAGTAACAAAGTTAGTTTTCCAGTGGGTTTGTGTTCTGTAATTTGCCTAATTTTTAAAGAGAATTAAATTTAGACTGTTATGAGCTTACAGCTTATTAGACACTAGGTGTTTAACAGGGGAAAAGAAATTATGAATGCTTTAGCTACTGGAAAAGCTTTAGAATGGAACCTGTCTCAGCTGCAGCAGAAAGTTGACATGGAAGAGAAATCTTAATATTTGGGCTGTGGCTTCTCTGATATCAAACACTCATCTGAAATTTAATAGTCTGAGACAGACAGCCTGAAAAGTAACTGCTGGTCCTCTTTTAGAAGAGGAATGACCAAAGTGTTCTCCTCTGTTGTCCTCTTCACAGGTGACATGCCTCTTAACTCCCTGGTCTCTGAAGCTTTTGTGCAGTTCTTTGTGGAGATTGTTGGACACTACTCCCTGCACATGAATGTCACAGAAAAAGGGGAGCGGGTGTTTCAGCGGGAACTGTTCCGTAAATCTCACGTGTCACGCAATGTGCGTCATTTCTTGCACTTCTTCATGGAAACGCAGATGTTTGCAGGGTTCATACAGGATCGAGAGCTAAGTAAGAACGTGGTCAAAGGTGAGGTTTGATCTTAATTTCTTGTTTTACAAACTCACTTTCAAAGTATAATGTCATGTGACTTTGACTCTTAAGAAGTCCTTTGTCCTGGCAAGTTACCCCCTTGGCACTTTGGTGTATGTACTGGCTCTGTGCCCTTCTAAGTACACAGCACAATTCATCTTATGAAGCAAAGAATTTTTGCATTTCGCTCCTTTCTGGGCTTGATCCTGCAGCTTACATTACATGCAAGATTTCCTTTTCCTAACCTCCTTGTTAATGATGTAAGATGCCACATGCTAAAAGGTGGAACAGCTCATCTAGCGGAATGTATTTTGTTGTTTGTTTTGGGGGGGTTTTTTCCTCCCCTCTCTTTAGGCCTTTTTGAGGTCCGTGCCTTGGAGTATTTGGAGAGTATTCCAGAGACGGAACCAAGTGGAATGAACAAAATCCTTCGGAGTCTTGGTAAAGGGACACCCTTGCTTATGTGTGTGTGGGGGGGTTGGTTTGTATGTTTTTTAAAATAAATTTAGCTATTGAACAACTAATTGCATGCAAAAGAGAGCAGGGCCCATTCTTTGCCTTGTGCGCTTGTGTTCCTTTTGTTCACGTTTGCCCCTTCAGGGGATGCCGAACACTTTGTAGGATTTTTCTTTTACTTTTAAGCTTTTGCATCTTTAGATGAAGTTTGTGGAACTTGCCTAATCTCAGAACTTTCTAGACTTGTTTCTTAACTTTGGTCTCGGCTGAGAACACACTGTAAGGGGGCAGGAGTCGTGTCTGCCGGCAGAGGTGGCCACGCCTAAATTTCCACCTTAAGACGCTCCTCAGCCAGATGACTCCCGGCGTCTCTTCAGCCCCTAACGCTGTTTTTTCTCCCTAGGAAGTAAAATGAAATTTCTTCAGAAGAAATGAACGTGCGCTGCTGCGGGCCAGTGAAGCGGCGGCAGGCCGGGGCGGGGGGCGTGCCGTGCCGCCTGCCCCGCGGCCGGAGCCGGACTCCTCCCTGCCTCCAGGAGGGCTGGGGCTGCCCGGGGGCGCGGCCCCCCCCCCCCACGTGCCTCTGCAGCCGCTAATAACCGACCACCCCGTGGCTCTAATGAGCACCCCGTGGCTCCAATAACCAGCCCATGGCTCAAACCGCTCCCGTGTCGTCCCTTCCTCTCTGCGGGCGACGGCCGCGCCCGCCCCGCCGCCGGGGGCGGGTCTGGGGGCGGGGCCGGGGCGGGGGGTCGGGGGCCGGGCCAGCGCTACGTCACCGCTTGTCTCGCGGGGTCCCGCCGGCCGAGGGCGGATGCGCACGCTGGGGGGGGGGGGGGCGCGGGCCGGGCCGGTCGCGCAGGCGCTCTGCGGCAGCGCCGCTTGGCGGGCGGCCGGCGCGGGGCCGGGCGCACGATGGCGGGCCCGGGGTTGGTGGCGGGCGACGTGGTCGTGGACGCGCTGCCCTACTTCGACCAGGGCTACGAGGCGCCGGGCGTCCGGGAGGCGGTGAGTGCGGGCAGGGGCGGCGGGGGCGGGCCGGGGCGGCGGGCGGCGTTCCTGCCTGACGCCCCGTGTGCGCTAGGCCGCGGCGCTGGTGGAGGAGGAAACGCGGCGGTACCGGCCGACAAAGAACTACCTCAGTTACCTGCCGGCGCACGACTACAGCGCCTTCGAGGTGAGGCGGATCGGCCGGCCCCACGCCCTTCACCCCGAACATCCCCTGCACCCCGGCCGGCCCCCCCCCCCCCCCCTCCGAACCCCCCCGGTCCTCCCTCGCCACCCCGGCCGCCCCCCCCCCCCCCCCCCCCAGCCTGCCGCCGCCGCCGCCTCACCGCTGCCTTCCCCGCAGACCGAGATCATGCGGAACGAGTTCGAGCGCCTGGCGGCCCGGCAGCCCCTCGAGCTGCTCAGCATGAAGAGGTGAGCCGGGGCGGCCCTAGCAGCCGCCCGCCCCCGGCGCTGGCTGCGGCGGCCCCCGGGAGCGCCGGCGGGGCAGCGGTGCCCGCCGTGCCTTCTCCTGAAGCGGACGGGCGGGGCGGCGTGTTCTAGGTACGAGCTGCCAGCCCCGTCCTCCGGCCAGAAGAACGATATCACGGCGTGGCAGGAGTGTGTCAACAACTCCATGGCGCAACTGGAGCACCAGGCGGTCCGCATCGAGAACCTGGAGTTAATGTCGCAACATGGTTGTAACGCTTGGAAGGTGTACAACGAGTAAGGCTTTCATCTGCTTTGCTGAACCTAGCTGAAGTTCTGGCTTCAGTTCCTGTGTATTTCTCACGTTTTCCCGTGTAAGTCTGGTGGGGATCTTTAGAACGTATCCTGGAATAACTGAGCTCCTTTGAGAGAGCTGTATGTGGAAGAAAAGGAGGCTGCTCTGAAAGAGAAGGAGCCATCTCTCTGGCCAAGAAATAGCCTGTGTTTCAGTACATCCCAGTCTTGAATTTTGTGAGTTATTGTTTGGGTAGCAGTTGGTGATAATGGGCTTTGAGGGAGGATAACTAAAGGGACTAATGGCAGCTTGCAACAGGATAACTCAGTAGTGGAAATAAAGATCACTTACCACTGATCCCGCTCAGCCTGGAGTCCTTATTAATAAAGCTGTCGTAAAAGCCAAAAAAAGTGGTAGGCAGTGTGGCTGCAGGAAGCACCAGGGCTATTTCAGGCAGAGAATGTTAACGTCCACTTTTGAGAAGGGTTAGCTTACCCTTAGATAAAGGTGTGGAGAAAGGGAAGGTGCAACTTAACCTTTGAGAGAAGGCAAAGGGTTGCTTAGCTTAGGAGAAGGGTGGCAGGTAGAGGATCTACTAGCTTGTGCATATGTTAGGAAGTGAAAAGAACTCTTTGTGCTCTGACAATGTTATATGAGGGAAGCAATAATAAAAATTGGTTACGGGTAGTTTTAGAATTAAAATTAGAAGATGGATGATAAGGTAGGGAGATGTTACAATAGCATTCTAGTCAGAATAGCACAAGCATAGAGTAACAAGCTTGAAGATAAAACTTGATCAGCTAATGGATATGTTTTTATGATGCTGTCTGATGGCAAGGGCTGACCATAGTGATTATTGAAGGTTTATGTCATAAAACTGCATATATTATGGTTGGAACATTTTGGCGTTGTGTCATTCCCTTCAGGAGTGATGAGCACAGGCTGCACTGAGAACAAGTTGTCTGGTGTTTGCATTGAAGCGGCTTGTTGCTTCCTTAACTGAAGAGTTAAATTGCTGGTTAAATGGGTCCGATCTAGCAATTGTATGTTTTCCTAATGCTTTGCTTGCATTCTGCTATTAGACATCTGGTTCATATGATAGAACAAGCCCAGAAAGAGCTTCAGAAGTTGAGGTGAGTTATTCTTTTTCATATTTTCATACTGAAGTTGGAGGTTGAAAGCGAACCCCTCTTCCTGGCCCCCACACCAAGCTATACAAAGGCTTGTGTATTTGCTGCTGCTGTGATCATAGGAAAAAAGACCCAGTAATAACAATAGATAAGGAATCTGACCCTGCCCTCCCCAAGCGGTTACATTCATAATGCCTATGCCACTCAAACTTTGTGTTTGTTGTGTTTTGTTTTGTCCGAACTTCTGCTTTGAACAGAATGGATTGTGGTGGAATCCTCTTGAAATGCAGTCATGTTTTCTTTTTGCTGCTGATAAGACTTTTATTTAGTGTGCAGTTGTTTTTGCGAAGACATGTTCCCCGATATTAGGCTCGGCCTATCATTTTAAAGTGGATGCTTTAATGAGTTTACAGAGATGGATTACTCAGGGATGGAGGTCATAGTATATTGAAATGATGTGCCTTCATAACTCACTCTATTTAGACAGCATGCTATGGACTTGGCAAGTAACGCTTTTCAGCTTTCAGATTTAGGTGAACTACTGTCATTTTTAGCCTGAAGATGGGAGTGTATACTGGGACATGGGTAGAAGGCAAGTTGCATAGTGATTTGTATCTTTTATCAGTACCTGCGTGTTTAGATTAGCTGGAATTGCTGTCTTCAACAGAATCAGTGTGGGAAAGGGTAGAAGCAGAACTCAAGTTGGGAAGGCTAAAGGAACACCATGATGTATGGCAAGGAGGCTAACAGAGTACAAGTGTTAGCAGTGTGAACTAAGACCAAAGTATTTTAAGCATTCTGCACTTCTTGGATGCTTCATTGTATTGCTGAATTTTGTGCATGATTAGCCATTCATCCTTCCTTTTCTGACTTTTTTTTCAGAGAGAACAAAACATTTTCTCTGTTCTGCACTTGTCCAGGAGCAGTAGACTTGAATGTTTGAAGTTTTGCTGGTAGCAGAGTGGAAGATATTTTGTTGTTGTTTTTGTTGTATTGGGGTTTCTTTGTGGTTTTTTTTTAAATTATTTTTTATTTATCTCGGGGTTCTGTGTGCAGCCCTATACTGGGATTTGTCCATCTATATGTTGTAGTTACGGTCCTGGCTACACAAGTGTTTTCTGGTAGTACTTTTAGGGATTAGGTATATTTTGAAATTAGCAGCAGATACTACAAATTGTAAAGAAAGTAGACAAAAAAAATACATGGATCTTTTTTCTACCCAGGAAAAACATTCAAGATCTGAACTGGCAGCGAAAGAACATGCAGCTCACAGCTGGGGCTAAGCTACGAGAAATGGAATCTACGTGAGTATCTAGAATTTTTCTGTTAAATCTTCCACAAGTATATCTTTTGCTTGAAATTCTTCCATGCAGAGCATCAGTGATCTTTCAGTATTATTGGAGGATGTTATCGCATGAATACCGTTGCTTTGCACAAAGTGTTTTAAAGGATTTGTAATTCAGGTCTACATAATAGTTACTGTGGTGAAGTGAATCAATGAGCAAAAGATGTGAAAAGGAGGGCATATTAGCTCCTTGAAGTTGCCCAAGTTGTTTCTTAAACTCTTCTTTATCTAAGTATTGGAAGTTAGTGAATTTGAGTCTAGTAAACTAAATTTTGTATGTTAAGGTTTAACAGGGTTAAAAACTACTTTTTATCACTTTGATTGTTCAAATTACCATTGATATCAACTGAGGCTTATCATGTACTGAGAAAAATACTGCTTTATTCTGTGTCTTTGTGCTTTCTTTGGAGCAATAATTGTCTTTGATTTCAAAATCAGAGGACTGTTAAATAACACTTGAAGGCTTTTTTATTTCTTTTCTCTTCCAGATGGGTGTCTCTTGTCAGTAAAAATTACGAGATTGAACGAACTATTGTGCAGCTAGAAAATGAAATTTCACAAATCAAACAGCAGCATGGGGAAGCAAACAAGGAGAATATCCAGCAAGACTTCCAGTGACTTAATCCCTACTGTCTTACTGCAGCATGTGTTAAAAAAACAAAACAAAAAACTTTGGAGATGCTATGTGTTCGTAGACACCTCTAGTTGCAGTTGTGTGAGGTGATAGAAAGGTATTTTCATTGTTTCTTGTTTTACATTCTGGGAAGGAGGCAGGGTAGACTCAAAATGTCCTGTTCAGATGTACTATGGGCACAGTTAAGCGTACTGTGAATTGTTTCACTCCTTACATGCCTAAAGCAGGAGCTCTTAAAAACACCTGTTTCATGTTTTTGCATTTTCCCCTATGCCTGTAATAAATGTTGTTTTGCTAAATGTATGGCTTCTGCTTCATGTTCACAACACGGCCCGAGTGCTGTCAACGAGGTGGGCTTTGCCGAGTGAACCCACCCCATAGCACTGCGTGGTTGGTGTGCGTAATCTTGAATTCGGCGTGGGAGGCTGTGTCTGGGGAAGAGGCTGCTGCTTGGTGTTACGGCATTCCTAACTGGCCCATGCCAACCCTGGAGAGAGGCTAGTATGCAACATTGCAGTAGCGTTGCAAAGGTACATACTTGTTCCTGTGCACGAGGTGTCCCAGCCGAACGGCCTGCGCCCGAGGGGATTTTCGTTAGGGGTTTTATCCCCCACGCTATGAGGGTGTGGTGTCAATCGTCCAGTTACCTCCTAATGCGTGTTTCTAATGATCCACCGTAAGTGCGGTGCAGCACAGTGACTGTATTTTTGTAGGTCTTGCAGCATCATGGTACGTCACCATCCCCGCGGCTCACCTGCTCCTCACGACCTCCAGCGCCGGCTTCCGCAAACTTGCAGGATGTGCCTGTCTCTGGGACATGGCCCCCTCGGTTTCCGCGGTGAGGACAGAATGTTCCTTACCGTAGGCGATGGCTGGTTCCTCGGCAGGGGTACGTAACGGGCCTCGGCTCTCCCCGTCATGACGCAGCCCTCGCACCCGCCGGAGCTCCTCCCGCCTGGCGCGTCTCCGCCGTTGGCGCCGCAGCCGGGCCGTGACGGCCTCCCGCGCGGCAGGGCGCCGGTTGCTGGAGGCGCGGGGCGTTCGCAGGCGCGGGCACTGCCGCCCGCTCCACCGCTGCCTGGGCAGGGCCGCGGCCGCAGCAGGCGCTGGGCTCGGGACCGGGACCGGGACCGGGGCCGGGGGGAGGTGCCCGGGGGGGCGGGGCTCGCTGCGAGCCCCGCCCCCAGGGCCGCCGGCTCCCTCTGGGGCGATTGGTTGGGAAGCCGCCGACGCCGACCAGTGGGGATTCTCCCCGCGTTGCGGTGACAGGTCCGCGCCCCGCCCTGGCCGGCGCTGCGTCACGATTCCGTCTTCGCCGACGCCCCCCTTGGCGACGGAGTACGCGCTCCCGCGCACGGCCTCTCGCGCCGCACCGAGCGCGCCTGCGCCAGCCTCGGGCCCGCCTGCCTGCCGGGGCGCGCGCACGGCGCGCGGTGACGCCGTGCGTGCGCGGAGCGGGGAGTCGGGTTCAAAGGAGGAAACATGGCGGAAAACAGGAAAACAAAGGGAGGCGGCGGTGGGCGGGGAGGGGTGGCCTGCCGCTGTGCCTCGTGCCCGTGGCGGCGGGTGGCGGCCTGGAGCCTGCGGCCGCGTCCCCCTCCGCCGCCGCCGCGCCGCCCGAGGAGCGGGAGAGCCCGGGCGCGGCGGCGGCGGCGGCGGAGCGCGCTCTCGGGGAGGCCGAGGCCGAGGCGGCGGCGGGGCCCGGCGTCGTTCCGGGGCCGGGCCCCAGCCCGGTGCCCCCGCTGACACCGGCGGCGCCGGGGCCCTTCTCGCTGCTGGACACCTGCGCCGTTTGCGCGCAGAGCCTGCAGAGCCGGCGGGAGGCCGAGCCCAAGCTGCTGCCCTGCCTGCACTCCTTCTGCCGGCGCTGCCTGCCCGAGCCCGAGCGGCAGCTCAGCGTGCCCGTGCCCGGCGGGGCCAACGGCGACATCCAGCAAGGTGAGGGCGGGGGGCGGCCGGGCACTCGCCCGCCCGCCCGCGGCTTCGCCGGCCGGCTTCTCTGCGTTGCTCGCCGGCTTCTCGCTTCTGGCGGCGGGCGGGCGGCCGGCTTCGCTTTCCCGGGGCTTGAGCCCGTGGCTTTTCTCAGCCTTGTTCGGTAGCTGTACCCGGAGGGGTTGCGTACGTGACCGCCGGTGTTTCTGGTGCCCTCGTCCTGCGCGGTCTGTCTTAGGACGCCTGCCAGCAGCTGACTTTGTATTTTCAACCGACTTAGGCTGAAACTTGGAAGTTCTTGGAATTATGGTGTGAGTTGTGTTGTGCGTTTTGTTTTGCTTTGGCTTTCGGGGTGCTGCAGTAGAGGTGTGTCTGCGAGGAGGTGTTCAACTGCCGAGTTGTACAGCACTCGAAAAAAAATTTGTCTGCGCGAAATCTAATTCGCTGTTACAGTATTACACGCTCACTTGCAAGTGGCGTGTGTAGCACGCCTGCTTTCAGGTACGTGTTTCCTGAGGACTGAGTTATAATACTGCGGTGCTGTTTGTCACTTGACTCGCTGTGCCTGTGTACTCTAGGCGTATGTAACTTTTGTGCCATGGAACAAGCGTAGACTGCTCCTTCCAGGTGTTTTTATTGAAATCACAGCTTGAATTTAATTTTTTTATTTTATGTGTTCAGGGATGGAATTGAAAAGCTTCTGGAGCTTTTAATGGAGTGACTCACACGCTGTGGTTCACAGACCAAGCTAGGGCCCTGGTAAGTGGTTTTACAGGTCTTCACTGGGCCTTGTGGTCAGAGACACCTTGTTTGGTGACATCTTTCTGGTTTTAGCAAGGACTTAAGCCTTTCCTGGGTTGCATAGTGAAGGAATTAACCTGGCTTGGTAGTGGTTCTTTCATCCAAACTGTTCAGAAGTGGTTCATCTAGGATGTGGTCTTAGAAAGTCTGTCAGTTTTGAAAAGATAGTGCATTAAATATAGTTCATAAGTGCATTAAATAAAGCACTAGGTTGGTCTTTTGATCCTTCTTGTTAAATTCAAGGTTCTATGTTTTGCATTATATATGCTGGTGAAAGACACAGAACTTGGAAAGCTAGGTTTGTTTTATTAGCAATTAGCAGGAATTATCTGAATCCTGCTATGCCTGTTAGGATACAAGTTTGGGAACAACATGAAGCGTAGCTTCTGAAGTATACGTAAACTGGAATGTTAATCCTTGTTATATGCATTTTAAGAATCCTTGATTGTGTGTTTTGGAGAAGTAAGAATTCATCCTTGGATTGCTGCATCGAAAACTTTTAGGTGATGTGAGCAAGATGTGCATATAGGGTCTAGGAGAGAATACTGGTAGAGATGTGGATGATCCATCTGTAGTGGTACATAAGTCTGTGTGAACAAATGTATTAGCTCAGCAGGTCAGTTAAGAATGAGACATTGACCAACCAGAAGATGCAGTTTTGTGGATAGCTTTCTCTGCACATTGTAAATGGAATCAGTTGAATGACACATGAAATGCTTACCAGTAAATCAGGTACAAAATGGACATTCTCAACATACAGAGAAGTACCACATTGCTTAGTCATGCAGGTTCCTTTCCTGTTGGCATGGGTTTTGATAGTCATGAGTGTTACTTCCACTTCTGCTTCTCTAGTCTCCTTAACCATGAGCAGGTGTTTTTTCATGAGGGAAGAATTACTGGGAAGTGGTACCCATAGCTACACCTGAAGCAGGCTACACTTAACTGCAGGCTCTCGCTGCTGGATTATATGCTGTTATATATGTTATATATATATTATATACTATTTTATATGCATTTAAATTTGCCTGCTATTTTTCAGTCTCTACACCTAGATGAGAAAATTACAGGTGCTATAGAAAAGAACTGGATTTTTCTTTTGACAGTTTTTCTGGTTGCTTTCTTAATTAGTTTCAGATTTTGCTCTGTAAGAGCTGTCAGTACTTGAAATAGTAAATATGTGTATTTATTGGGTAATAACTGTGGAAGCTGCTTACTAGGAGTTGAGTGTGAGGTCAGTACCTACAGAGCAGTTCTCTGAGTGACAGTACCCTTCCCTGATGAAAGCGTGCTGCTGCTCTCATAGAGAAAACAGTAAGGATGCTTGAAGGCAGTATAGATGTGGTCTATATCAGCATCTCTTCTTCTACCCTGTTGCCACTCTGTTGAGAGCCACTGCTAATGAAGACAGAAAAATGGTCTCAATTCCTAAAAGTTTGAGAAACACTGACTAAAGTTTGAAATAATTACATAAATTTGTGGTTTGCTGTATTATAAGGAGGTAACTGGTAGGTTCGTACCTATTGCACTGGTGAAAGAATTTTTTTTTTTTTTGCTGTTTACATTTATGTTGGGAAAAAAATCAGAAGTTTTGGGGCTTATATGTTTAAAACGTATTTTCATGACATTTATTTAACATAAAGTAGCATCTTGTATTCAGTTTAATGATTAATAGGTCATTGGAATGTGCATTTTATTTGGTGGATAGATGATTTCTTTACTCCTGGTGTTTCAGCTGTCCAACTGTATTCTTTCTTTCAGATTGAATAGGTTACAAGAAAATGCCTTCTTGTATTTGTATCACAGTGTTCTGAAAAATTTTTATTTCTAAGTTAGAGATTTCAGATGGTTACAGATACTGCAAAACAACTTATTATGTACCCACTGCTGCTGCTCCTCCTGGGACGATAGGTTGTTTTGAGGTTTCACTGCCTCACCGAGATATTTACAAGCTCTCTTAAGAAGATTATCTCAATAGAGAGAATGTGTGTCTCTCCCAGCTCCTTGTGAATGTCACAATCTTCATTAGGCTGAAAAACTAAAAAAGAGCTGCAAGATGCTTTCAGAGGGCCCTAAGGGAAACATACACAATTGGTTAATGTGTGTGTATGTATAATTTGAGGAACAATATATTTACTACTGAGTGCTATAATGTATAGTATCGTAAATTATTTTGATACGGTGAATTCAACTCCCATACCCAGTGTTTGTGTATTTAGAAACTGTGTATTAGTCACACCTTAAATTATGCAGTAACTTTTTAATTTGCTTTGGAAGGGGGACATAAAAATGGTATGTCTATGAGAATGTGACATATCACTTAAACTGATATAGTAGTAGTTACTGTATTTTCAGTCTAGAAAGCTGAAAATTCCTGCATCAAATAGTCTGCTTAGGCTATGTAAATGCAGGCCATCTTAGTTTCAGTGAATGTTAGTACATATCACCTGAACTTTCTTGATTCTTTAGCTTTCTCCTGTGTTGATGAATGAGGGTCGTGAATATATGCTGGAGCCCAGCAAAGGCTGAGTCCTGAAAAATGTTCAGTTCATATTCTGGACTTACTAAAAATCTTGGTCTGAAACTTAAATTTCAGTCTAAATTAATAGTGTATTTTAAAATAATGTTTTTGAGAATATTCTAGGCATGTGTTATTTTTATAAGAATTGATGTCTGTGACTGCTATAAATCAGTTTTTCATATAAAATATGATATGTTGTCAGTTCAGTGCATGACAGTTGTGATATAAGCAGGGATTGTTTGTCCAAAAAAAAAAAAAAAAAGGCTGAGTTAGGAGTGGACCTTGAAAGCAGTTAGTTTATTTTTTAATGTATTCTGATAGATTTTAGTCTGATTGTGTCATTCACTTGACCTGCGAGGGTTTGTTTCAAGGTCTAATCACTGAAACTAGAACAAGGGTTTTGATGTATGGCTATGCAGAATCATGTTTTGACCCTTACATTTGAGAGAAGTATTATGCATGTGCAGTAACTACAATTGGTGTTCTCAACCAATAAATGAAACCTGGCAGAGATTCATTCCTTAGAGGACTGCATACATGCCAAGTTTGAACTTAAAACGGAAGCTTGAGTTATTAGATTGCATGAGTGCTTGCAAATATTTCCTGAACTGTGAAGCTTTATCATCATTATAAAAATGTAAACATCTGAAAGGATTTTGAATTTTCTTTTATTCATTTAGTACTTGTGTTGGCAATCAACCTGACACATTTCAACAGAAAACAAAGATGTGTGTTTAGAACCAGGTGTCTAAAATGATGCTGTTCACTCAATAGTAATTAGGGTTGTAGAGGTTGAGGACTTGATTATCAGCGGATAGTGTGGTAGAGTTTTAGGCTAGTGCTAACTGAGGTCTCCTAAGTATCAACAGAAAATCTGAGCCATTTCTTTAAAATGAATATTCTTGAAGGAGCACAGCATCGCATAGGTTGGCAGGGACTTGCAGATGTGTCTAGCTCGACCTCTTGCTTAAAGCAGGTCTGGTTAGAGGAGGTTCTTCAGGGCCTTGTCCGCTTGTCTGCTGGGATGGCAACTTCACAACTTTTCTGAGCCTCTGTTGCAGTGTTTGCCCATCCTTGTAAATATGTGAAATACATTGTGTTGAAGCAAGTTTTGCCCTGTTCCTGCCTGTATGTGTTAATACCTGTCCTTTCTCTGCGCACCTCTGGGAAGAGCCTGGCTCTGCCCCGCTGCCCCATCGGGCAGTTGCAGGCAGTGGTCAGGTCCCCGGTCTGAGAGGGGCAGCCTCTCCTCACATGTTGTGTGTTCCAGCCCTGCTCTGGGCTTGCCCCAGTTTGTCAGTCTGTCTTGTACTGGGGAGTCCCAGATGGGGCCCAGTATCCAGGTGTGGTTTCCCAGAGTGCTGAAAAGGGAAAGGATTGCTGTCCTGGCTGGACCTGCTGGCTGGACCTGCTAATGCAGCCTGGGAGGCATTGGTCTTTTTTGCTGAAGGGTGTGCTGTTGACTCCTGTTCAACTTCTTTTCCATAAGGTACTGTAAACATTGTATTTTAGAGTATTAAAGTGAGGTCAAAGTTACTTTTTTATACTTGTGTTTTACGGTTTTAGTACTCTTGAATGTCATGAAGCGACTAAACAATTTATAAAGATTTTTGTATTACAGACCAGAGCTTATGTTAAAGGAGTTGGATCTTAGGAAAATACAAATTTTACTATGTAAGTAGGGATATATAGGAATGCAAGTGTTTGGGTTCAATATTTGAATACACTTTGAGAGATACTTTGAATTTATAATTTTGAACTACTGGAAAGACTCCTTATGTTAGCCCAGTGGTGGAGGGGATCCAGTGGTGAATGGTGCTACTGAAGTACAAAGTGCTTTTCGTAGCATCTTATCCCTTGATTGTGTACATCGTGTGCTTGCCATGCCCTCCCCCATTGAGATCAATGATCTCCTCACCGTCAGCAATACCCTTTATTTTGTTGTCAAAAGCTGTCTTGGAGTTAGAACTTCAGTGACTTTATTTTCCATTATGGCTTTTTGTTCTCTCTGAGGTTTAAGAAGTGTTCGGTTAGGCTGTGACATGTTCATTTTAAGTTGACTGAAGTAAACTTATATGTGAAGTCAACAAGTGAATGTATGGATGCTTTAATATGGAAGCTTCTTACAGAAATTAGCTATTTTGCTTTAGCTAGTGTAATGTTTGTAGCAAGTAGGTAAGTTTCCATGGCTAGTTCTAACTGTGTTCCCCTTTCTTCCTCCCCACTTCCCCTTTCTCTAACCCCAGGGCTACAGTGCTGGAGGCTCCCAGCCAGCTTCTCTCTAGTGTTTGTAAACAAAAACTAGAAGACCAGATCGAGAGGATGGTAGTATGTGGGTTTGGCTAGGAAACAGGTTGATTCTTACTGGCTCAGGAAGCCTTGCTCTTCTACAGATGGTCTCTGAAACATCTGATGAAATTCCAGAAGGGAATTTTTAGAAGTGTGCGTAGGGAGCAATGAATAATATTCAGAAAATTCCAGGGTTTTTCTTCTTGTGCAAAAGTAGTAGGTATGAGTTGAACACATACTGTCTTACTGGGCAGAACGTGTCTTCCCTAGCAAAGATGTACTGGGGACAGATCAGTTGATTTCAACTTATGTTAAAAGTACCAAGAGTCTGAATTCCTTAATATCAAGCTGGAGTGAGTATTGTAGCTGAAGACTTGACATAAGCTTTCTCTGGAGGCGGTTTCTCTGGTTTGATCCTACAAGACTGGAAGTATAGAGAATCAAGCCTTTCCCCTTCCATCTCTGTAGCTCTCAAGCATTTTTAAAATTTGGAAGAGTATTTTAGTGTTGTCAGGATTAAGATGTCAGACTGGAGAAATGAATTCTAAGGAAGTTTTGAATAAATTTCCTGTTGAAACTAGTTCAAGATGAAGGCTTTCATAGTTATGTTAACGTGTTGGAAAAAATTGCCTGTTTTGAGATGCGCACAAATAGCCATCAGAGAAATGTTATTACCCTTGGGAAACTTTAAACAAAACCATATACAAGGTAATTCTCATAGTTCAGAGTTACAATTAAGAAAAATACTTTTGTTGCAGGTTTAGGTGTTAGTTGGCAATGGTAGATTAAAAGCATCTCCTATTCAAAATCTTAAATTCTTTGAAATGTTCCATTGTGATTTGCTGCTGGATTATGTTGCAGATTTTTTTAGCAGTATTTCTGTTTTTATGAAAACAGAATTACTTTTTCTCCTCTATTTACTTCAGTTTTGCACTTTCTGACATCCTTTGATGTCTGTGGTCTAGTTTAGTGTGCTTTAGCTAAATCATAAGCAGTTAAAAGGATTACATAGATGCTACTCTCATTAGTGTTCTTAATAAAGTCTTTGACTGACAAATAAGAACGTCTAATGTGCAATGTAAGGAAGATGTGACTTCTAGCAGTTGTATAACCAGCAGTTCAACATGTGTTGCATAGTAAAATTTGTGCGACTTGCCTCTCTTTGCTCTGACAAAACTCTTCACCTGAGGTATTCTATGTTCTGCTTCAGTTGGAAGTGTAGGTCATAACCTTGACAGAATTTGCCAAGAGAGCTGGAGCCGTACCAAAATGTTCTTGTTGTACGGCTTTTCCTTGGTTTCACAGTTGTGATCCACAGCCTGATTTGCAGAGATGTGGACTCCTGTGCAGGGCAGGGGCAGCCCTTCCCGGGGTAGTGACCGTTTTGGGGATGTGGCCAGCATTCCTGATTCCATCTGCTGCGGGCTCTGCCTCAAGTCCCGTCAGTCTGCTGGAGAGAGTTGGGGTGCGGGGCAGCTCAGGCAGCTCCCCAGGGCTAATTCCTGCCATAGTTGTTACAGATACATCCCTGACTGCCTTCTTGCAGGGATGCGCTTCTGTCCGTTCTCCTTTGTGGTTTTCTTCAGCTCAGAGTAGTGTCTTGGACTAATTGGTCCTCCTGACTGTGTCAGGAGACTCCTTAGGAGTGTGTCGCAAGGAAACTGGGAGTTTCTTTTCTCCCTCTGTTGCAGGCTTTGGAAACTCTGATAGGGAGGAATGGCTCATGATGTGAGAAGATGGCAAGTGAAACCTGTCTCCCTTTGAGTGGGGTTGACAATGCAAGGCAGGCTTTTCCTACCTGCTGGGTTGGTGACTCTCAAACCAAACTTCCGGGTAAGAAATTATTCCTGCTTCTCACTTAAATCGGCCTGAGGTAGGGTAAAAGGAGAGAAACAAAACTCAGTTTAGGCTACATGTTGTATGTAGTGGTGGATGGCAGACAGTAAACATGTAGGATTGAAAAGATTTTTGCTGTTCTGTATAAAGTCTGGAGAATTGTGTGACAAAAAGTAGAATCTGATCTTAACTGCTCAATTAATTGAGGGTAAGATGTAGTTCATTTCACCACAGTGTTACTGGAAATGGCAGGGAGGGGAAAATGTGGTATGTATAGCTGTGTATATCAAGTACTGTGGAAAAGAGGTAATAAGTGTTTATGCTCATGGTTGTTACAGGTCTTATATACCATTGTGAGGTTTGTGATATAAAAAAGTAGGAAAACCGGTGATGTCAGTCCTCTTAAATGCAGAGTAAGAAGCTTAGAAGCCCACTTCTGTTACCCGCATCTCTTGTAAAATTGTTCATCATTTTCTGTGGCCTTTTAGGTCCAAAGGCTGATTGTTCTTGGATTTCTTCATGAAAGTACGGATACTCACAGGAGCATCTGTGGATCACTGGTGACATTTGTGGGATGCTTTTTTGGGGGGGGGTGGGGCTTTGGCACCTGAAGTATAACTTTGTTCCTGTAGCTAATGCTGATGACAGTATTTTGATGATAGTGTACTGTAAGTCAGAAATGAACTACAGTTTAAAATGTTTTAGAACCTCAGTGCAGAGTTTCATGTGATGCAGTCAATACTTACTATTTCTTCTAAAATTTTTTGTCAGGGAAGAAGCATTACTGTTTTATGGTTAGGTGAAACTGAGCTATATGGGATTTGAAATGCGAAGTCTGAAAGAAACTTCCTGATTTTCAGCTCTTCACTTTATTGCTGATGTTAACCTGTGGATATTGATTTATGGCTTCAAAATAATGGGAAGCCATCACTGAGAACATAGGAAGTCTTTATGGTAGTAATTAGGATAGGGGGGACATCATAAACTAGTCTGACCTTCGTCATTTCTATGAATATGTCTAAGTCTAATTCAGTTGTGATTTAGAAAAAAATTGATCTTTTAATATTTTTTGTTGTGTGCTGTCTGATACATTCCTTGGAAGTAGTTACGTGCCTGTTTTGAAAGCAGAGTTACAGTGGAAATGTGTACTAGGGCTAATGTGTTTGGTTTGGGTTTGTTTTTTTAAACAGTATTAAGCTTCTAATTTAAAATGATGCAGAAAAACAATGTAATAAGTTCTGCTGGAGTATAAGTAGGATGATATTTTTACTTTTACTTCATTTTCATTTTCTTACCTAAGAATTTTTTTGGACTGAAACTGGCAGTGAAACCTTGTTTTTTCTAGTAGGTTATATAAACATTTGAGCCTTAGTTTGTCCTAAAATATGTTCTCATTAAATTTTTACCATAAACTTTGATAGCTTGCAAATTATCTCAAGTTTTGACAGGTAAGGATTTCTTTCTGTTTTTCCTCTATGTAAATGCTATTTCAGTGTGATTTTTTTTTCTACTTTTCCCTCTCCCCTCACGAAATGAGCCACATCTGTATCTTTTCAGTAATGCAGTTTGGTTCCTAGTACAAATGATGCTGCATTAATTTGTTTTATATTAGGTTAAAAGACCAGGACATGAGTGAGTATGGGATGTGTAGTGGCTCATATAATACTGGAAAGCTACTGTTGGAAATAATGGGTATTGAGATGTGAAAAGGAAGTATAATACGCTGAATGAGAATTGCAAGGCCTTGTCTTAGGATTGTGATCTATTGAGATATGTGCAGAACACTGGTGGCACCTTGTGTGCAAAGTGTATTTGAACATGGAGGTCCAAAAAGTCAGTGTTTGACTGAGAGCGCAGTATTTATGGACTACCTGTTTGTTCCCGATGTCCTCTTGGACAGAAGCAATGGGCAAGGTGGAATTATCTGTGGTCAGAATCCAGCCCATGGACTGCTAGTTGTATCGTTCTATTTTATTCAAGCTTTCGGTGTTTTGTCTAGTTTAAAAACAAAACTAAACCTGCCTTACAGGAAGCAGTTTGCATCTGTGGAATTTGACTTTGTGTTGTGTAAAGATTATAGATCTTGGGCTGCTTTTTTTTTTTTTTTTTTCTTTTTCTTTTTCTGCAGTATTTTGTGTGATTAACCCAAGGCAGCACTAAAAGTTGGGTTTAGCTGTGGTCTGTTGTAGATGGAAAAATTTTAATTGTAAATGTTTGAAATTTTTGTTCTGTAAGTCTATACACATCAGCTGATAGATGGCTTTTATATAGTATTCCCTAATGAATTTTGTCTTTCAGTAGTAAGAAAATCTGAAGGTTCTCCATATGTGAGAGGCTTCATTGTGTATATGAAAGTAGGTACTTTCATATACAGTAGGTACTGAAATACTGGTTATTTTTCACATCCGGCTCTTGAAGCGTGTTTGGTTTGATGAGACAGGGAATTCTTAGTTGGATTATTGTTGTTGCTCTGCAGTGAATCTTCTGTCTTCTGAAGACATTGTTAATTTTAGCACTTGAAAAAATTAATGCTATTTTACTATAATGTAATTAATCTCCCTGAAATAAGTCTTACTGTTCTAACTGAATATCCACAAAGGAGTTGAGCATCACTTAACTACAGTTACTTTTCAAAGTTGTTTCAGGTGTCCCAGTGTATAAAAATACCTAGTCACTTTGAAAGCTTCTCCTTGAAAATTATGTTCACAATAAAATTGTATAGGAAGTTGATTTAAGACTAGATGACACCTGTGGGAAGACAGTGTTAAGCACTTACCTTAGTGGTAAATAAGTTTTCAAACCTTTAATGTAGGTTGTTCATAGAACATCTTTAAATGTGAATTTGGTTCATGTAGTAACTTCTTTTCAGCCCTGCTGACGACTTAAAACTCTAATTTAGCAATTACAGAGCATAAAAAAGCAGGATACTGGAAGGGAACTAGTTTAATTGATATCCAGTGTTGAAGCTATGTGTGTTTACATGTACATCTATATAAGCAAAGTTTTCTATGTGCTGAAGAAAGGCAGATGTAGTTGGCATGAGAGGATTTTTTGCTATCAAGTCGTGTGTGTTTTGGTATTAGCCTTCCCTGCAGGACACTATTTGAAAAAACACTGAAACCTTCAGGTAGTTTCTATTACTGCCTCTGCCTCACTGACCTCATGGAAATAGGTTATGTTAGAAAACGTCCTCTGTTGTATCTGGGAGAATATTGTGACACACTGCTATTTAGACATTTTCATGAACATCACTAGTGTCACACCTGACTATCTAGGCAGACCTCTCTTGATGCTTGTTTTGAGACAGACTGGACAGTAGACTTTTTCTGTTTTGCAGTTGGTGTAATCAGATGTCCGATATGCCGCCAAGAATGCAGACAGATAGATCTGGTGGATAACTACTTTGTAAAAGACACGTCAGAAACGCCAAGCAGCTCTGATGAGAAGTCAGAACAGGTATGGCAGTTTCCTGCTTGCTGCAATTCACATGCTGTTTTTGTTTCTGTACATGTTAATGCTTTCCAGGAAAATGATGGTAACTGACTGTTTCCCTTTTGCAGGTGTGTACAAGCTGTGAAGATAATGCTAGTGCTGTTGGATTTTGTGTAGAGTGTGGGGAATGGTTGTGCAAGACTTGCATAGAAGCTCATCAGCGTGTAAAATTTACTAAAGATCATATGATCAGAAAAAAAGAGGATGTATCTTCAGGTGAGTGTTTGGATATCACTTAGTCCTGCCTGTAGTAAAAACATTTTCTCTTTGGCACATGTAAAAAGAGAGAGAGAGGATTATTTAGGTAACAACGAGCTGTATGGCTTTCCCCAAAGATTTGAGAAAAGTTTAGTAAAAAGCTACCAGTGCAAAATTGGTAGGTCTAAAAATAGAGGAAAAAACTAAATTTTAAACTAAAATGGGTTATTTGCTAATACTTTGTGCAGTTTGATGTCCACTGTGAAAAACACCATAAGTATGGAAGAAACAGAATGAGACCGCAGTTTTTGGAAAGGATTTAGATCCATTCTTAATAATCCTTTTATTTAGCAGAATAACTAACTAAATGGAGGGGTTGAAATCTGGAGAGAACTGACATATTGGTGATCTTATCCATTGGCCAAGGAAATTAAATTATACATTTTTCTGTACTTGGTTATAAAGAGCAATTATAGTTCTCCCAGTAGAGAAGTATATACAGATAAGCTTATAGTCATATTCAATATGATGTTACTGTTGTATTGATATTGCTGAGTAAATGTGGAATTTGAATTTATTTTAGGTTTAATATCTCTTTCAGTTAGCAAAATCAAATGTGCAAAGTGTGCATACAGTTTTAGACGTGCAGCTTTATTAGAAGTTAATTCTTAAACTATCGTTTGACCATATGTCATTTGTAACCTACTGCAGTAATGTGGAAAACATTCTCAAAACAAGTAAAAGGTAACTGGATTTTAGCTTAGAAGATTTTATTTGTAAATGGGATAAAAATCCTGATTAGAAGACCTGTAGGTTCTAGACAGTCTGGATGTATATGAAGGCTGATCATATTGAGGAAGAGATATCTTGACATTTTGCTCGCTCTCTACATTTAAAATAATTTAAGATCTTCATGCTTGTTTCATTGTGCCATTTCAAAGGAGTAACACTGTTTTGCTTTCTGCCAACTCTTGTCAAAATCATATTAATAGTTAAAAAGTTTGCTGTTGAGCTTAGTTCTTTTAGACAATGATCTTATTTCACCTGCTCTATCAAATAAACTTCATTTTTGGAGAGGTTTCCCTGTATTTCTTAATGTGTATTGTTTAATAAGAAATATTACCTATTTAAGTTTAAATGTATTAATCTTAGTAGACAAGATACCCTTAAGGTGAAATCAAATTACAGGGCCCTAAAAAGGATTACTAATGTTTTTCATTAGGAGTGCTATGTTGTGAATGTCAAGGTGATACTATAGCTTTGCTTCCCCTTCAGTAACCTGAGTGCAGAGGTGCCAAAAAATGGTGGTTCCCATAAAGTAAACTTTCT
Source organism: Aquila chrysaetos chrysaetos (assembly GCF_900496995.4). NCBI lineage: Eukaryota > Metazoa > Chordata > Aves > Accipitriformes > Accipitridae > Aquila > Aquila chrysaetos. The sequence continues at coordinate 333,788 of NC_044027.1, forward strand.
ATCAGAAATTTAGGTTAGTGTTTATGAAGATGGAAGCCCACGTGTAGTTGGTATGCTAGCACATGGCGAGAACGTAGCCTTCCTTTGACCTGACGTACAGCGATCCTTAGTAACTCTCTTGATTGTGGGGAATGACTATTCATTATTTTCTCAGATGAGCTTGTTCCGTTCTTTTGTGTTAGAATCTAAGATATGCACTGGAGACTTTAAATTTCTATTAATGAGTGTCAGCTGTAGATTCATGAGCTCTCTTTCTTTACAATAACTTGCATGATATAACAAGCTTCAGAAATGGTGGAGACTGAGGAAGACATTCATGTTTCAAACCTTACCTGCTGTATCTTCCAAAGGCTGCTTTCCTCTGTGCTAAGCTCAAAATATCTTTAGAATACCGTGCAGCACTTTTTTGTAAACTCAGAACTATTTTTTGACGTTACCTGTTATTTGCTTAAGTGGAAAAGTTAAGCAGTTTAGCTGGGGTTTAAGTAACTTTTAACATGGGCAGTGTTTGCTTTGCATTTACCACTTCAGTTGCATATGACTTAATGAGGTTTATAAAGGTTCTGAAGTGATAATTTAGAAAACCTATGGGTGTTTGACACTATCGAAGTTTGTGAGGTTTGATCCATCCTTCAGTGTGTCAGAGGTGAAATTACACGCAATTTAATCTTTAAACATGTGTACACGATCCTGGTGTTTGTGTACAGTTTTTACATTCTCACAGGTGCCAGTGTCTTTTGAGTGTTTGTGATAGGAGAGGAATTCCTCCTTCTCTTTGAATACAATAAAGCAGAAACAGCTATAAACCACTGGCACTGTAAATATTTCAATGAGAATGTATTCACGGTAACTTCAGGGTGAGAACAGCTCTGTAGTTGTCTTTGTCCAAATTCTTAGTTATTACTTAGCTTGGAAGTTAGTTGCTTTGCTCTTCAGATTGTCTAAATTTTATTTTAAAATGCAAAAATGGTTTATTTTTAAAAACAGAGGCCGTGGGAGCATCTGGTCAACGTCCTGTTTTCTGTCCTGTCCACAAACAAGAGCAGTTAAAACTTTTCTGTGAAACATGTGACAGGCTGACATGCAGAGACTGTCAGTTACTGGAACACAAAGAACACAGGTACAAATATTACCATGTCTTAATTCCTGTGGTGCAGTTTCTCAGAGGATGAAATGGCATTGATTTAAAACAGTTGTGTCATTAAATACTGTTGTATTTACTCTTTGTCGGACTGAAATGATCCTTGCAAAGGAGAATCTGTGTGGAGTACTGAAAACTTTAAGTGATCAGTTGGTTGAGCTTTGTTAAGTATTTTAAGAGCAGATTGAAAACAACATGGTCTGAAGTGATTTGGTGCGATTAAGGAGTTAACTTGCCTGGCATTTACCAGTGCTGTCACTCTATTCAGGACTTGAATACAAATCGCTACAGCCCTGAACACCTGGTGCTGTACAGAAGCAAAAGTGATATTGAGTCATGGATGAGGTAATTTTTTGAAAGGGCATGTTTTATTATGCAACAGTCTTTCAATTTAGGGTAATTTTGTAAAAGGAGGTATAAATTTTGCCTCATAGATTAATGTATTCTTCTAGTACAGACAGAAAAATTGTTTTTGGTTGTTGAAAGTTGCCTCATTCCAAGTAAAAAGAAATGATGGGTTTTGTCTCCAGAGCTTGCATTTCTCTTAGCTGTGAGAAAAAAGTTGGAGCCTCTTAAGATACATTAAAACTTCCTGCTCTTTAGCAGCTCTGTCATATAGTTGTTTGAATGTTTGAAAAAGTATTTTGCAGTGCTATAATAGAGAATCTGGGGATAAATATGTATTTATCAGCCACTGCAGCACTGCTTTTCCTAGTCAGGCTACAAGTAACTTCTTTATAGAGGTGCTTGGCAGTACATTGCGATATTGAATTTAGTGTTGTGTTTTGTTTTGGTTTTTTTTTCCCAGAGTAGTGATTACTTTCATAGACTGCAACAGCAGCCTAATGGAGAGCTTCTACTTTTGAAATTAGTACTGTTAAAATATTAACAACCTCGAATATTCTTGTTCTGTTCTTTCATAGGCTTGATCATAAATATCCTGACATACTTGTCCAGAAAGCGTGGTCTCCTAGGATATGTTAGCTAACTTTTTCTAGTTGGTTTCTTTGCATCTATTTTGCGCATGATGCTAACTGATTAACAGATGTATCTTGTTCTACTTACCTGTTCTCTTCCAGTAAGAGAAGAGAATACTTTGCTATTAACATGCTTTGTTGCAGAATATTCTTTAAAAATTGTTCTGTCTGCAGATGTCAGTTACAGATGATTAGGGTGACTGCCTCGTCTGCCATGAAGTACAACTGAGATTTTTATGAAGCTCACTAAATCATTGAAGGAAAATCATGCCAGGTGGAAACAAGAATTGACTCTAATCTCCTGTTTACTTCTTACCTGAAATCCTAATAGTTTGCACCAGAGGAGGATGAATCCTACCATTTCAGTAGCAATATGGTCCACTGTTCGGTTCAGAATTTCAAGTGAAAGAATTGCTGGTGATTCTGTAGACAGCTGACATTCTTTTTAGCAGCCTAATGGTGTGCAATTCCTCTAGTTTAGGTAGTTTTCAGTCCACACACTTTGGAAGCTAGAAGTACAATACAATATTTAAAAAAAAAAATAAATTTTGGCTGTAGCAGGAGCTACAGCAAAATTTTAGCAGCACTAGGTTAAGTGTAGATTTTTTTTTTTTCTCCTTAAAGTGGAAATCTGTTTTTCAACTTCATGAAAATGGTTTTAGCAAATCTGCAGATCTCCAAACATCACAAATTTTGTGGCCATGGGCTTTCGTAATGCTACTTTTTGCATTATAGGACCTAAAATTTTGTGGTGCTGTCTGTCTGCAAGAACTTTAGACTGTACTTAGAAAAAGCAACATTCTAACTTTAAGGCTGAGGAATCTAAACTCATGTAGCTGAAACTTGTCTGTTGCTGGTACAAACTGAATAAACAGGAGCAGAGTCGTTTCTGTTGTGAATAGTGTTCTCTTTGCCTAAGTCTGTTATCGTAATTGTGAGTAATTTGAATCAAGACACAGTGTTACCAAAAATTTGCTCATATATCCAAACAGTCTTTTCCTGTTAGATTAGATTGTAATGTTTGCCTAGATTTTGACAAAAGATGATGCTACTTTCTTTTTCAGTTGTGGTTGGGAGATAGTATAGGTTACTTCTAATGCAGCTTATAAGATGTTTCACTTTAATTGTAGGAGTTTTCTGCCAATTTGAATGTTGGGATTTAGTGTAGTAAAGAAGGGAGGACATTCTGGGAACCTAAGTTTTCCCTGTTGTTAACAAATTATATTTCAGAAGCATGAAGTTTACTTACTGCAAAGACAAGAAGTGGCAAGTGACTAATAGGAATCCTGGGTTTTGAGGGGAATCTTTTGATAGTTGAGCAGTCAATCAGAAAAGATGAAAACTCTTGACGCTACTTAATTCCCATTGCCATTTCCAACATAGGCATTTTGCTTCTGTTGCATTGTTAATTCCTCTTCTGATGCATAGTATGTTAGGAAAACAACTAATTTCATTATTTTCCTTCGATGTAGCTACTTGCACTGTTTTCAGATGAAGTAATGGAAGGTGCTTTTGATACAATAGCTGTTTGGTTGAAGGACTTGGAAGGGAATGACATGTTCTTCACTGGGAAGTACCAAAAACAGAAAAAAAAAGATTTTTTTAATAGGAATCTTTTCTTTCAGATTAATTCAGTCAAATACGAGCAGTATAATCTCAGCTGAAAAACTGTTTTTCTGGGACGGGGGGTGGTGTATCATTTAATGCGTGTTTAAGCTATTAGTGCATTTTCCTCATCTAACGTTAACAATATGATTTGTCAAACTCTGAAGTTTCTGGTATGTCCTTTAGCTGGTGTTCCATAGCTTCCATAGCTTGTGAAACGATGCAGTGCATTGTCTCCCTGTGTAGTTGAAATTAATAAGTGATCCATAGAGGTTCAGTCTTCTGGATGCTTAGAAAGGATTTTATCAGTACTGAAACATTTTGCACACTGATTAGCATACGTATACTTTGATTTTTTTTTTCCTGTGTGTTTTGTCATATTTTTTCAAAATCTTATAGCTTTACATCTAAATTTGGAACCCTTAGTTTCAGCACATTGCTCCTTGGTAATTGATATCTTCTTTTGCATGTTTAAAAGGTATCAGTTTCTGGAAGAAGCTTTTCAGAACCAGAAGGGTGCAATTGAGAACTTATTGGCCAAACTTCTTGAGAAGAAGAATTATGTAAATTTTGCAGCAACCCAAGTTCAGAATAGGTAAGTACCCCCAAGTTATTAACTGTTACTATTACATTGCCTTTTTATGAATCACAGTAAGATGAATGATGGGACTAGAATAATACTTACATTTTAGTTGATTCTATATCCTTAGTTGTATTGGACTTAATTACTTTTTGTAATGTTTTCTTCCGTACAATACTGCGCATCTTTTGGAAGTTGTTACAAGAAACAAATGTCAAAGATGATGTCTTTTATGGCAACTTTGAGTAGAACCAAAGATGTGACACATTTATTACACTTGGGGGAGAGGGGAGGAAAAAAAAGGGGAAAAAAAGAAAAGGGATAAAAAAGGCAAGGCAAACACATCTTATGGTTTCTGCTAAGTTCAGCTCTAGGTGACAGGAGTGTTGTCTGTAGAGGTAAACAAATTTTTCTTGAAATGTTTTTGTTCCATATGAATGCCTCTGTGTAACAAAAACTTGTTTTGAAATTGAATGGGATTTTTTTTTTTTTTTTAATTAGGCAAACAAAACTTACTGTAATTATCTGAAAGGAAGACAAGCTTTTCCTTAGGTAGTTTCACTTAAGGATTCCAGGGTTAGCTTATATTCCGAGTCATATAGAACATTGAATATAGAAACAGAGAGAGCACGTGATCGCTGCTGGCTTTTCACCCACTTGTTGCGGTATGGTGTGCTGGAGGTCAGGGAATTCCACTGTGATTCTCGGTGGTTTTGTGAGCCTTCTGCAACTTTTAAGTCATTTGCAACATGTCAGATCATCTGGAGATCGGAAGTACAAGAGTAGAAGGAAGTGTACCAAAGATATATAAGGAGAAGTTCTGGTGCAGATTTTTAACTCCTAGTGGTACCAAGTAGATTTAAAAAAAAAAAAAAAAAGTTGTAAGGGAAGGAGAACATATGACATGACAGAGGCAAATGTGTGAAGATGGAAGCAATGACAATGGAAATTTTTATATGCTCATTTGACATGGAATTCTTTGAAGGGACCTCAAAGAGCACACCATCGTGAAGCAGGAGGACCAGCTGTAGAATTGTTACACGCTTGAAGATGACACAAACCTAGTTACATGGGAGATAATTAAACTGAATGTCATGACCCGGACTGGATAGACCAGGGAGTTGTGTTGAATTTGGAATTCCCTCGGCCTAAATTAAGGTGAAATGACACCAAACGATCAGTTAAACATTTTATTTATGACAGAAGCAACCTGAACTTGGGAGGCATAACGGTAGGTAGTGGGGTTTTCTCACAAGAGGAATTGGCATGGAACTACCTCAGAGACCTGTGCAACCTGTGGTAACCATATACATCAATTCAGGGAAGAAGGAGATCCCTCCCGTTGGGTCAGGAGGTTCAGAGCAGACCCCCTTGCTTTCTAGACTCCTCCACAGAGAGGAGCTCAGGGGCAGCTGGATCCACTCCTAGTCCCAGACTTGGTCAATGGTCTATGTCTTAAAGGGATGAGGTGTAGGGATTATGAAAAACGAAAGAGAGAAACAAGACAGAGAGAGAAAAAGGGGAAGAGAAAGATTTTACCAGTCCTGGGTCCAGTGTTGGTTCAGTCAGCCAAGGGGTCCAGTCCCAGTGGGTGCATGCACCTGGGGCTTCAGTTTGTGTCCTTTTATCATCCTTGCCCCTCCTTCGGGCAGGCACTCAACTTATTAGGCCAATTAGGTGTTATGAGCAGTTTGTGAGCCTTTGGGACTTGGGAGTTGTTTGGGGGGTAACTTCCCCTTCACTGCAGATGTGATCTCGTCATGCATGGTGAGCTGTCCTGCTCAGCATATCAGAACAGCGTATCAGAACAGCATGGTGAGCTGTCCTGCTTAGCATATCAGAACATCCTATCAAAATGGCATGGTGGATTGCCCTGCTCAGCATATTATAACAGCATTATCAGAACACTGGAGCTGTGCACCCTCCAGCAAGACCTCCCGGTGCTGATGGGCTTCTTTTCACCTGTGGTTCCTTGCTATGCAGAGTTCGTTGTTAAGCAGAACTTGCCCCACCACAATATTTGAGACGTTAACTCTTTCAGTCTCTCACACCGAAAGCTCAAGAAATGTCATAAAACATTCTCTGGTAAGAATTCAAGGCCAATAATGGGTGGTGCATGTATGAGTAACATATTGTGATGGTTTTTTGCCTAAGAGTTTCTGGCTTCACTGAAAATTCGGTGAATTTCTGCAGCATGTGATTGGGTAAGATCATGATGATCTGCTGAGCCAAATGGGTAGTGCAAGTGAGACACTAGGACACTAGTTTGCTTTGACATGTCATTCAGTTACTTTGTTGAAGTGTAGGGCACAAAATCCATTATCATAAAAACTTCAGAGAATGAAAAAAAAAGTATATTACAATAATCTTGTCAGTGTTAGCAGATGGTACGAAATTGCCATCATATGTGATCATGAAGCGTAAAACTGTTGAAGGAATAGCTGCCTACTGGAATAATTGTTAGGTGCCAAAGCCAAGGATGGATGCCTACTGACTTAATGAAGGGTTGGTTGAATGTTTTTTGGAGTAGAAGACCAGGTTGTTCTGTCATGAAAAAGCACATGTGTCTAAGATGCCTTAAAGGGTGTATGACACCAACAATGAAGATCATGGTCAGACAAATGAGCATTGGTTTTGTGATCATATCAGGATGAATGACATCACAAGTTCAGATGCTTGATCCAGTAGCAAAGAAGCCCTTTAAAAAAGGACAGTTTAAGTCTTTGTACTCAGACTGGCTCATGGCAAGATATTGTGCTCTGACTCCTACAAGCAAGGTAAAGAATCCTGCAGCAACACTATGTTGTCATTAGATTAAGGCAGCATAGGATCAAATAAATCCGGAATTTACAGTGGAGTTTAAGAAATGCTACATTTCAAATTCTGTGGACAGAGCTCAAGATGATTTGCTTGAGTCTGAAGAAGTTGAGAAAACGAAGACACTAAAACTGAGGAAGTATGACAATGATGGAAATGATGAAGAGGTGTGAGGTATATAAAACTGAAAGGCAGTAGTACTGAAGCACAAGAGAATAATGTAGACTAATGGCAGGCAAATCATTAGTGAAATGTTTGTATCCTTATTGTGTATTGATTACAGGTATGTAATAACCTTTTTGTTACAAGATTTTCTGGAGGAGGTGGAGGGGTCCATCTGAAATTCAGGCTTGACTTCCTTTCTGGTTAATATATAATAGCATAAAAGTTTAAGGCATCATGTATAAACTCTTCATAGTGAAAGAGACATGATATGGAGATAAATATATATGTGTACATACACACACATGTGGTCTTGGCTGGGTATGTCTCTCTGTGTGTTTGTGTAAACATATAAATAAAGTGTATAAACCACAAGGACTGTTTCACACAAGTTGTTAATTGAGATACCATCTTGATCTCAGACTGTTTAAGTTTTTTTCCAAAACTGAAATTCTAGATGGCTTCTTTGAAAAAGTTGATTAATTATGATTTCTCTGTTAGAAATAAAACAAGCTATAAATTTTGCACTTACCAGAACTTCTTCAATACAGAAATTGCCCCTTCACTCTTCAAGGGTGGGAAGATGCCTGGGGTGTTTAGTATATGGTGGCATAGTATAAAGTGAGTGCCTGACAATACATTTCTCTTTTTTTTAGGATAAAAGAAGTAAATGAAACTAACAAACGAGTAGAACAGGAAATCAAAGTGGCTATATTCACCCTCATCAATGAAATCAATAAAAAGGGAAAATCTCTTTTACAGCACCTTGAGGTACAGTTAAGAGAAAAAAATAATAGTGTTGTTCACTCTTTCCAGTCCCCTATTGAGAACTCGCATTCCATGTTTGAAAACAGTTTGTCTGGTGTGACTGCAGGTGTTGCAATACTAATATTGCCTATGAATGGTGTGTTGGAGTTAAATCTCTTGTTTATCCTTTCGCTAGCTAGAGCCTGTGGCTCCTTTAGTTTTATGTCTATGCCTTAGATTAATTCAAAATCGGGCTCATCATAAAGGAGTGTCTGAAAATCTCCCTTCCATGTTCTGTTTGCCATATTTCTATATTATAACATAGTTCTAAGGTGTGTATAATCTATTCTTTCCCTTAAATAGCTTTTTAAGGTTCACGTAAATATATTAGCACTGTTATGGTTGAGCTTCTTCTTTTTGTCTTCTCCTGATACCTTGTCTAGAAGTTTTTCTGTAGAGTATAAACTCCTAGAGACAGGTCTGTGTACTTTGTCTTGAGCACATAACAAATTGATGCAATGTGTTTGATGGAACTTGATATCATTCTTTGCTCTGTCAGTTGTGCTAGGTCATTCTTAAAATTGGTTTCCCTCCTTTTGCTTTTATAGGGTGGTGGTAGCAGGGGAAGGGAGCAGGGAAGCATGCAGGCTAGTATTAATTTTCACTCCTAGTGTCATGTTGAGTGCTTTGCTGTTAAGTCAGTGGTGATCCTAGTGGCAGTTGTTAGTATTTGTTTCCTCAGTAATTTTCACAAGTGGTGTTGACTTCAAACACATCCTGACCCTTTAAGGACACCTAGGTTCTCAAAGACATGGTAGTCTTAGGTATTTGTACATGAAGGTGTAGTGCTGGTATTTTAAGTTATATAGATTGGCATTGTAAAGGAGGCAATGACTTTAAACATACTTTCCAGCTAGCACATTCTGAATAATAATTACATTCTGACTTTTATTCAAATCTATGAAAACTTAACTTATGATTACTTTTTCACCTGAAGAGAGGAGATCCATCATAAGAAGTTAGTTCATAGCATATTGCCAGGTTGCCATGATGTGACTGAAAAATTTAAAATCAAGTTAATTACAATAGATTTTTTTTTTTTTGTTAAGGAACAGTTATTTGGCAATGAAATGAGTATTCCTGGAAGAAAAGACTACTTGATCAGGAGTGAAATAAATAATTTGAAGCTACACGAGTAAATGAATTTTGGGTTTTCTTGTTTACCTAGCATTTGTTACAAGCTAGAAAAATTCCATTGGAAACTCCTTTTTTGTGAGGTTGTAACAGTTGCCTAATCGTGTATTGTTAAATTTGAATCCTGAAGATTCAGTACTGCAGCCCAGATTTTTAACACAAGATTTACAGCTGGCAGGTTATCAAAGGCTGAAGACTTCTCAGAGATGGGGCTGCTGAGTTTACCTGCTGTACTCAGGAGGTGTTTAGAGGCAGTTTCTGGTTGGCACAGGAGCTGGTGTTCCAACCGAGTACCTGGGCCACCACTGTTGCTGTCTCTTCCAGTTGCTGCTCTGCAGCTGCTGTGGTGGCAGTTGCAGGAATGTCAGGGCACCATCCAGTATGGAGCTGGCAGTTTCGCTGGGCCCCAGTCTGGGTCACTCCCCCAGTTCTTTGTCATGCTGCTATGCCTCTGGCAACATGAGGAAGAGAACTGGTCTTGGTTTAGTAGCTGATATTTTCCTGGGATGAAGCAGAGGCTCTTCTCTGAGCCCACTACTTTCCCTGCACTTTGGTACCTCTGGGAAGAATGGTAGAGTGGAATAATAGAGAACTATTACTTGATGGTTCTAGCCACTCTGAATATGAGCATTAGTATAAGCTGCTTTGCTTGTGACATTTTTTTTTCCTGTAAGAACTGTGATAGTGGTTTACATTTTCCCTGATAAATCTGAAGCCCCCATTGTAATAACGTTTTTGTTTCTTTGTAGAATGTAACAAAGGAGAGACAGATGAAGTTAATACAACAACAAAATGACATCACTGGTCTTTCGCGACAAGTGAAGCATGTGATGAACTTTACTAATTGGGCTATTGCAAGTGGCAGCAGTACTGCTTTGCTATACAGTAAACGGCTGGTAAGGAAGCATCCTCTCACTTGTCTGTACAGTACAGAGAATGTTTAGTCAAAAGAATTTTCTAAGTATCGTGTAGCTTCATTAGATTATACCCAAGGAAGAGACAGTGAGTTGTTCATGCTTCATTTAAAAAAAACAAAACAAACCAAACCATTCTGTAATAATGGGATAAATTTTCTAACTTTTATACCACTTTTCATTTGTAAATTAAGGACTTAACAGTATTATTGTAGAAGGAATGGGGTCAAGCTCTGTAAAGGTACCTCAGTTGTTTCGCTTCAGTCATTGCAGAAGTTGTATTATTGTGTAACAGTACTTCTCTGTAATCCTCTGAGTTGAGTAAAAAATTAGTTGTACAGTGGATGATTTTCCTGGTGAATTGAGTACTTTCCAAGCTACTAAGCAAACTTGCTATTGACAGTCCTTGTTGGTGATCTGGCAGTCTAAACTTGTTGGGCAAATGCACGCTGCTTAACTTTCTCATTCTTTATTTTGTTGTCGTCAACAGTCTTGTTTTTGCTTTCCATTAGATAACATTCCAGTTACGTCATATTTTAAAGGCACGTTGTGATCCTGTCCCAGCTGCCAATGGAGCAATACGCTTCCATTGTGACCCTACATTCTGGGCAAAGAACGTCGTCAATTTAGGTGAGAAAATTGTGTTTGTTTATTCTGTGTTACTTGAAAAACTAGATTGAGTTGGGGGTGTTCATCCAACATGAGTGAACTGGAGTGCAATACATCTCTTAATGCAGAAGAACAAAACTCTATTGACATAACCCATCCAGTCCTGATTACCCTCCTTATCTGCTCTGTTCTTTCTATTAGCAAAGCCTTCTCCTCAGGTTTTGGTTTCCAATGGGAATGGTTCTAGGAATGGCCCTTTTTTCCGCCTCTTAAAGTGGTTCTGATGGTTATAGTATAACACACTAGCGCTAAATGGGTGCTTCGGTTTCTGGAATACGCTTTTTTGGCAAGTAAATAGAATCAGTTTTGGTTATCTGAACTTCATATTTAGCTACATATGGAGTAATACTAGATGTCTTAATCTGTTGGAAGTTGCATGAACAAGCATAATTAGGAGGACTTGATATGAGCTAAGTTCATGGCTAAGTACCAAGCCAGTCCATGTGATTACTGGAGAGGCAAGTGAATTAAGAAGCAGTGTTTAAGTAGTTTTGTATTCTAACATGTCTGGCACATTTATAAAGGTAAAGAAAAACAGAGCCTCATAATGGGAGATACACTGCTGTTCCTGTGTGTGTGTTGCTTGCAACTGCCACACGGTAGGTTATGGCACCGTAGCTGTAAGCTTTTATATCTTACATAGTTCTTATGAGCGCAGCTGTTTATTCCTTCTTTGCCCTAAAGCATTAGCTGCCATGGGAGTTTGTAATAGTCTTGGTGAGATAGGAGCTTTGAGCGCTCATGTACTGCATGACCGCTTAGTGACAGCTGGGATCACTGGACATTTGCAGTTACGATTACTGCACATTGCTGGCTGTTGTCAGATGCAGTAATAACATGTGCTCTTTTAAGGATGTAAGGTGTTTAATATCTTAGCCTCTTTATTATTGCCTTATGCTGCAGCAGTGTAGTGTCACAGTTTTTCTTCCATATTAATCCCCTAATCACTTATGCTTTTCAGAGAACAAGTTTTAAATGAGAGAAGAGGGGAGGTGAGCTAGTGGGGAGAGCACAGTGAGACAGAGGTATCTGTTAGCACCTGCTTGTGAACTTTTCTGTTGGATAAAAATCTATTAGAAAATCTGATAAAAATATCAGCTCTTCCTGATGCTTTTGTATGTACTTGCTTCTTGCTCGATAAGTCTCCTAGCTATGTTTTGGTGTTCCTGTCTTTAGTCAAGGAGGTTTATGTGTGAAATAAACAAACTTTTCATTGTGTGAGGTAATGGTTTAAAATTGACACTATTGCTTCATGGGCAGTTCCTCAAGCAATTTTTGAGTGCTGTTACTCTTGGAGATAAGTCAAGAAGGGAAAAAGCAAGGCTTTCCAGGACAGAGCTTCAAAGTTTGTTTGAGTAGGAACCCAGGGCAGGTGGGGAAAGCTATATAGGAAACAGAACAGAAACTGTCAACCTCAATAAAAAGTGACATGCAGATTCCAATGAGTACATGTTCAAAGAAAAAAATCAGCATTCTGTCTTTCCCCTTTAAAAATAGGACTGGAGATAGCTAGAGAGGCAATGTGGTCCATTGCATTGTATCAAGGTGGGACTCACTTGTAGCAGTGTTTTGTGTCATGGTTGTATAACCTGTTCTTAGTCATTCAGTGATGGGATACTCTCCACTGTCCCCCAGATATCTTTTCCTGGGCTTTGCTTCCTTAGGTATAGAAACTTTATGCTCAACATGCTTTTTTCCTATTTTGTTTCTCATCTTGTCTGTTTGTTGTGGACACAGAGAACAGTCATCTCTGTCTTGTCTTTTAGGCTGTGCAGTTTCAGTTCTTTCACTCTTTCCTCACAGATCATGTTTTTAGTTTTGCAATTTCTTCTTGTAGTGTGAGTTTCCTTTTTGCTTCTCTCATGTACGGTTATGGAGACTTAAAGAAAATTTCCAACTTAAATTGCTTTGTTACTGCCCCAAGGTAACTGAATTAGAAACATCTGAATATTCTGTGTTTATCAGCCTTTGGATGATGATGGAGATTTAACTGTTTACTAGTTCTTTTTTTGTTTTATGTAGGTAACCTTGTCATTGAAAATAAACCAACTCCTAGTTACACTCCTAATGTAGTGGTTGGTCAAGCTCCTCCAGGAACAAACCACATCAACAAAGCTCCAGGACAAATCAATCTAGCACAGCTTCGACTTCAGCATATGCAGCAGCAAGTGTATGCACAAAAGCATCAGCAACTGCAGCAGATGAGGATGGGACAGCCAGCTGGGTCAGTTCCCAGGCAGACGAGTCCACAAATCTTACAGCAGCAGGTAAGACTCTTATATGTTCTTATTTCACCTTTTACCATAACACTGAAACTTAAAATTGCCCTATCAAATATAAACTTAAAAAGCAGTTTGTAAATGTTAAAATCTTTTGAAATTTGACATACTTTAAATGTGACAGCTATTGGCTTTTCTTGATGTTATGTAACTAGTAAACCTACTACTGTGGAAAGAGATTGGCTTCTTTTTTCCATGTTAAAAGCAAAAATTTTAAAAAACAAAAACCCTTGCAGCCTCCCAGGTTGATCAGCATGCAGACCATGCAGAGGGGTAACATGAACTGTGGGGCTTTCCAAGCACATCAGATGAGAATGGCTCAGAATGCTGCTCGTATACCAGGAATACCACGCCACAATGGACCACAATACTCCATGATGCAACCTCACCTTCAAAGACAAGTATATCCTGTGTACACGCTTCATTTGTGCCATTGTGCCAAACTTTCATTACAATAGATGATACCTCCAGCTGTAAATGTGTTTCTGTAACACTTATAACTCACAGCTACACACATTTATATGCTTTTTCATGTTGCATACTGTACTGTGACATTTTTGCTGAACATAAGAAAATTCAAACCTTAAGAATGAAAATGAATTGTAATGTTTGTATTGCATTTTAGTTCTGGGAAACAAAACATTTCCTTTTTAATTTTTCAGTGACATTCAGCTTTTGGGTTTCTTAGAGAATAGTCAAGAATAGTGAAGTTCAAAGTGATGTAGTTGAGGGGTTTTAATGAAACCAAATTCTGAAGTGTTTTTAAATTCAAACTTGAAGCATGATGCAGAGCTCTGCGTACCATTAAGAATAAAAATTCTTGACAATGAATGTTAATGTGACTGGAAAGCCAAAAATGACTTTATAATACTTGAAACAGTTACTCTTTTCTTTAAAAAAAAAAAAAAAAAAAAAAGTTTGTAGACAGACATGGACTCTAAAGTTGTCTTTGGGGGAAGTAATTGCTTTAAGAAAAATATAACTATATAGGAAAATAATATGGTGGAAGATGTGCTCTATATTTAAATATCTAGCCACATAAAGTGTTTTTTCTTTCCAAGTAAATAAACATAGCAGTTGCTTTGCATTCAGTGCTATCAGGTTATGTTGATACAAATGTGAGTTTATATGTTGTTCCCCCCTCATTTTTTGTTGAGGACTATCATATAATGCACATGTTGCAATTTTACATGCAGTGGCTGTCTGATTTGTCCGTAATGCAGTCATGGTCTCTTTTCTTTTCCTACAGCATTCTAACCCTGGGCACGCGGGGCCTTTTCCAGTTGTTTCTGTGCACAACACCACTATTAATCCAACTAGTCCTACTACAGCAACAATGGCGAGTGCAAACCGTGGTCCAACAAGTCCGTCTGTTACAGCAATCGAACTCATTCCTTCTGTAACAAACCCAGAGAATTTACCTTCCTTGCCAGATATTCCGCCCATCCAGGTCAGTGGAGAAGATCAGGCACTTACACTGTGGGTGAACTAATGATTTGCTTTCCTTTCTGTATCTTTTTTTATTTGGATACCATTACTTGTCTGTGGAATAGTATAGTTAGTTATCACTTAAAGTTGAAGAATTAAAATCTTCAGCCATTGGCTTGGGCATGCGACTATTTTCACTATATAGGGCTGACCTGCTTGACCTGTGTTAACCTTTAGATTAATGAGTATTTAATGGCAGTCCTATAGTAAAATTCATACTTAGATTAGTTAATCCCAAGTACTGTGTTCACTTCCTTTCTTCCACAAGATTATCACGTGGGAAGATACCACTATAATAGTTGAATAGTTATGTATGTCGAATGCCCTGAATGGTAATTTATTCAGAGTTAAAGTTGCCTGGCACTTCTCTGTGATGTTCCTAAATGTAACAATTAAATGCAAGAAGTACAGAGAAAAGGTGTCCCACTGCCCTGCTTTTCTCTCTCCTCACATTTCCTCTGTACGCCAGTAGTGTGGCTGTAATCATTTCCTTGTATGCAAGAGGCCAGCATTTGCATTAGCATTGGATCCTGGAAGGTGCTGCAGAACATTTAAGCTGGCCACCGTGATTAGTCTTGAGCTGTGGTGGTGTCTGCCTGGAAATTCTTGCTTGCATAGAGTGTGGCTGTTGCTGCTTCTGTAGTGTTCACTTCATCTGCACACTCTTGGTACTCACAGGCTTGGAACTGCAGTGTGCGCCCTGTATTCTTTGCCCAGAGAGGCAGTAGATAGTACTGCACACAAGCTAGGTAGATTTTGAGGAAATCAAGCTTGTTTGGAGAGGTCAGAAGCATAATTTAATGTACGAGTGGGGGCAAAGGAAGTAAAAGTAATATGTTTTCTGCAAGAGTATTTGGGAAGCCACGGAGGGGAGGATGATGGCTTCATCTTGAGAACAGGATATTTATGTTGAAATGCCCATATGAAGCACAGGAGATTTGGTCATGATACAGGAAACAATCACCTTAAAAACAAAACCTAAATTTCATCCAAGCAGATGGTCTGCTGTAATATCAATAGCTACTTTTTAACTCTTAATCTATAGAGAGTCATGTTCAAGGGTTGTACATTCAGTTTTCTCATGAGGCTGCAGGTAGTTTGCTAATGTAAGACTAGTGGGGGGAAATAAAGGATCACATCTCTGAATGTGATCGATCTACAGTGCTGAAGCTTTGTTTAGTCATTAGAACAAAACACAAGTATAACTAGTTATGACTGGTTTAGCTGTACGTGTCTAAAGTTCATGATACACCAAGTTAGAAATAGTTGTTAGTGGGATAGTCTAAAACATAAACATGCAACTTCTAGGTGCACTGAAAATGCAGAATTCTGTTAAGATACTCTTTTTTTTTTTTATACCTCTTCATGTAATAGCTGTTAGGGATTTTAGTTGATGAAAGAGTTGGGTAGGAAGCTATTAGACTTTCAAGTTGCTTGCACAGTCATAAAAACCCACTTTGAATACAGTGTGTTTCAATACATTATTTGCAGTTATGCAGTCTTGCGGTTAATAGCTTTAAGCAGTTAAAGTAATAGGGTACCTGTTTCCTTGTTTTTAATAGATACTAAAATCTGTGTAAAAAGTGAATGGGAGGGAGGGAGACTTCACATCATGCTAAGGAAAAACAAGTTCATGGTTTCCCTTAATATCTTAATTGTGAAATAACTCTTGTAACATTAGTAATCTGGTAGTTCATATGACTAACACCATTTGTATGACTAACACACTGAACATCTAGAAAGCTGAAAGTCTGGAATCACCTAGAGTAAGTGCAGTCTATGACCATACTGGAAGAACTCAGATATTTAGGAGCTTTTGAAAAAAATCTTACTTTAAGTTTCTGACTGTGGGTTTCTGTTCTGAAAGACTGATCTCTATGACCTGACAAAAATGTTTGCTGATGTCCTGAATCCTTGTAGGGATAGTGAACAACTCCAGTAAAGATACTGGTCATAGTTTAAAGATGAGGAACTATTAAGAAACTTTAATTAGACCTCTCTGATTCAGACTATTGTTTTTGCTTCTTAGCTTGAAGATGCTGGTTCAAGTAATTTAGATAACCTTCTAAGCAGATACATTTCAGGCAGCCACCTACCCCCACAACCTACAAGTACCATGAATCCCTCCCCAGGACCTTCAGCTCTATCTCCAGGGTCATCAGGTAAATGTGATGGGTATTTCTGGTATTTAAATTGAAAATGATTACCTACTATTTCCTGCCAAAAGGGAAGTGATATTTTGTTAGTTTAAAATTTCTTTTGCTCAGAAAGAAATTCTGGAAATTTAAATTTTACTCTCCTTCAGAAATATCTTTATAGTAACAAAGTGCCAGCACATGAATGCAGTATTCCAGATACATGTATAGACTATATTTTTGTCCTATGTTACCACAATCCTTTTTTTCTTTTTTTATGCATCAGAGGACATAGTTCAGTTATTGCCCCCAAATGATGACTGGCTAGACCATTCTGAGGTTTGGGAAGTAAGTTTATAGAATAGCTTAGTCACAGAAATACTTACACCCAACAATCATTTGAGCAAGGTCATTCTAAGTGTAGCCAATTGATGATAGAGCTTTCGTTGTGCATGTGAACAAATTAAGTCGCCAATACCTAATGTTGAGTTATCTAAACATTGAAAATGTCCATTTCTATTAGTAAGAAGCTGATTTTGGTCATTTGATACCTGTTTCTCTTAGTCTTCTCTCTGCAAGATTATTGTAAGATTCTGTGAATGAATGGTTGCAGCAGTGGAACTCACTATATTTCTCAAAACCTGCATGCAAAACGTACAGATTTTCTTGATTTCATTGGTGGATGTCAGTGGATAAAATTTGAGGACTTAATGGGCTGAGGGCTATAACACTCTTTGCATTAGGTGAAATAATTATTGGGCCTCTAACAACAGTGTGTTGTCTGGTTGTTTTTTTTATGTAGTGTGCTAGACCTTTGCTCTGACCAAACGACTGAGAGGGCAGCTGACTTGTGTGAATTATTAAATTGGGATATTCTAGCAGCACTTCTGGCATTACTCAACACTAGTCATTTATTTTACTGCAGAATGTAAATTTGTACCAAGTCAACTTCTATGCTGCTTCTTTGCAGGTTTATCTAACTCCCACACTCCTGTGAGGCCACCTAGTACGTCCAGCACAGGTAGCAGAGGAAGGTGAGTATGTTACATTAACACTGCCAGGCTGAAAAATCAGACACGAAGAATTAAAAAAATGAATTGGCAACGGGTCAATAGGGCTTTGATATAACTGTGACCCAGTAATGGAAAAATGCTTACAGGAAGAAGATTGGTTGTTTTTTTGTTTTGTTTTGGTTTTTTTTTTTCCGTTTCTTTCACTATGATTCTCTGCTGTCTTGTAAACTTGAGCTATCTTGTAAATGTTCTGACATGCTTTGCCTTTGAAATTATTCAGGAAACGGTCACTTAAATGTCTTTGCTCTGATGAGTTTTCCTCTTATTTATATGCTGGTATCTTTCTAGCTGTGGCTCCTCGGGCAGAACTGCTGAGAAAACTAGCATTAACTTCAAGTCTGACCAAGTGAAAGTCAAGCAAGAGCCAGGGACAGAGGAAGAGATATGCAGTTTCTCAGGAACAGTGAAACAGGAAAAAACAGAGGATGGCAGGAGGAGTGCTTGCATGGTAAAGTTAGTTTGTGCAACAGTATGTTATGGTTTTCCTAGCAGCATGCTTAAGAATTTGGAAATAATAAAGCAATTTTACTTTTAAGCCTCATATTCTGTTAACAGCCCTGGAGATTGAGAGATATTTTGCTCCCTGGCAGTATGTGTGAACGTTAAGTGTGGGCCAGCTTGAGTGTTGAGCTGTCTCTTTTTGTAGTACTGCTAGGACTGCCAGTTACTGGGGGTTTGTGACGTAGGTACCGATAAGGTGGCAGTGGGACTTGGACAGTAGCTTGCTGGCTTATGTTGAACAAATAAACATTAAATTATGGCAGATGTTTCCCCTCCTGATTTGGACAGGACTCGACCTAGTGATGTGGATGCAAAACACACCCAGTCCTTGTCAGTTTTATGTATTATGACAGGTGGTTGCATGTTGAAAATAGTCCAATGGAAAACGGAACTTAATCTCAGTTTGGTCTGTGTTGAGGACTTTATTGTACCCTTTAATACTATGGTCTGCCAGACACAGCGTAGTCTCTTGTGTAAATTTTATCATTAGCTATTAAAATCAAATACCACCAGCAGTGTAGTGTGTTTGCTGCTTTTAATCCCTAACTAATAAAAGCTGTAAGTTACCCTTTGTTACTAGTTCCTGAACATTCATATGTATGTAATTACATTGAGAATCTTCCAACCAGTCAAAAGTTCTTATACCAGAGCACAAATGAAATATTTATGCAAGTGAGCGTTTTTCAGTGTTTCCCAGCTGTGCTTGATTTAATAGGATTGTGTACTGGGAGCAGGGTGATGGATTTGAGGATTTTTCCTAATGACAGTGAAGGTATATTTTTAACAATTTATCATTGTGTTTGGCTTGAAAGCTTGTTTATCGTGTTGTATATCAGTAGAAATGAGTCTGTTCTTGAAAGGATGGACTTGTGAAAAAGTAGTTTTCAATACTGTATGCTACTCAGGTCTTCATAATGATTTGCCACATATTTTGGGAAGTGAGTATAGTACCTTTAAATGGTGGATGGCTTTTGACTTCCAACATATGAAGAAAGATGCCCTTGTAAAATTGACTCTCTCTGATTTTCATCTGCTACTTTCATTTCAGCTTAGCAGTCCTGAGAGCAGCTTGACACCACCACTATCCACTAACTTGCATCTGGAAAGTGAATTAGAAGCATTAGGAAGTCTTGAAAATCATGTAAAAACTGAACCAGCAGATTTAAGTGAAAGTTGCAAACAGTCTGGACATAGCCTTGTAAATGGAAAATCCCCGGTGCGGAGTCTAATGCACCGATCAGCTAGAATTGGAGGAGAAGGCAATAACAAAGACGATGATCCAAATGAAGACTGGTGTGCTGTATGCCAAAATGGAGGGGATCTATTATGTTGTGAAAAGTGCCCGAAGGTGTTTCACCTGACTTGTCATGTACCAACGCTCCTCAGCTTTCCAAGGTACCAGAAACAGTGTAGTGGTTCCTGAGAAGAGCTCTGTGGTCTTACTCGTATGGTAGATTACAACACAGTACCAAAACTGGTGCTTCATCCTGAACATCAGCTAGTTCTGGATGATTTCTTGACAGTAAAAAAATCTGACATTTCAAAGGCCTGTCTGAATTGTTTTGTGTGTAACTGGTCAATGTTTATCTGATAAACACATGGTCTCTCAAAGTGTGATTCTGTTATGTAAAGTTCATTTTAAAGTCCTGGTGAGAAAGGTGTTTTAAAGTACTAGAACATACTTGGGAGAGGAATATGAGGGCAGGAAAAATGGCCTTGACTGGCAGAATTATCTTGAGCTTTAAGTTATTCCTTATCTTTGGATATCCAAGTCTTTACTATAGTACAATGTGAATGTGTAACAGCTAATGGAAAAATCTTTGTAGTCATCACTGATGATACTTTGTCCCAGGAGATCTGGAATAATTGTGTTCATTTCCGTTTAGTGGAGAGTGGATATGTACATTCTGCAGAGACCTGAGCAAACCAGAAGTAGAATATGATTGTGACAATTCACAACACAGCAAGAAAGGGAAAACAGCACAAGGCCTGAGTCCTGTGGACCAAAGGGTATGTCTCAGATCTGTAGGAATCTGTTGCTAGAAAAAAGTGCTTTCTCACACTAGCAATCCCCCAATGTTTCTTGAAGATGCTTTTGCTGTGGCTGCAGCAAACTAAATATAGTTGTGGCTGTTCCAAAAAAACCCCAGAAATGAGTAATGAGATTTTTCTTGCTGTGACCACATATATGAGTGTTGGTGACTATGTGGGAGTGCTCCATTCATCCAGTAGCTAAAATTTGCGTGTAAACACATATTCTGTATTTAAATGCATCCTTTAACATGCATTAATGTCTTCAGTGTTCTTAATTAGAAGTTCTTTGCATTTAACATTGACATAACCTTCATAAAATAGTTACCTAAGTTTCGTGTGTTAAGCTTGTGCTGTGAGAGGTGCTAGAAGTATTTAGGTGCATTCTTGTGGAAGGTGTAATGACCTTGACAGTCAGAATTTATTTTTAGCTTTATCAATCGGCCTGTGCGTAAAGAGTTAGAGTTATCAAATCAAATTCCTCCAAAGGAATTGCAAGCAAAGGAGAGAAAAATATTTTAAGAGGGAATTCATAGAAACACTCTGGCTTTGGTTTCAAATTGTTTAGTTTTGTCTTGTGGGGAAAAGGATAAAAGTCTGCAACTCAGTCCTTTCCTGTCACATGCAGTTATGGTTGGACAAAAGTGGTTGTAGTTGGTCTTTTTTTTTTTTTTTTTTTTTTCCTCCAATTTGACTGTACATTAGTGTGTCTCTTCATGTTTGACTTTAGCCCTACGCTTTTGTTTAGGAAGAAGAAAGCAAAAAGGGAGTATATTTCTGCTATGTGAACAGTAAGGTGGTGTTCTACCCTCTTAACAATGCCCTCCTAAGAACTTGACATTTTATAATTAAGCTTGTAGGGATTGTATTTAAATTTTCTAATACTAAGCTGCTAAAGTATAAACCTATTTAAAATAGGGAGATATGAACTTCTGGGCTGAGGATAAATTAAAGATATTAATGTGAAGCTGTTTATTTCTTTGTAAGAAATGTGAACGTCTGCTGCTTTACCTGTATTGTCATGAGCTGAGCATTGAATTTCAAGAGCCTGTCCCAGCTTCGGTGAGTCTCCTGAAAAATAGTTTGTGATTTATTTTTGGCATAGCATCTCTAAAAGTCTAGAGTTCGGGAAGGAACTGACTGCTTTTACTTGAAGCATGTTGCCCTTGATCAATCTAAAATTTCTGACAGTCATCCAGTATTTCATGATTCTGAGAGAGACAGAAGCTGGTTCTGTAGCTTCTCCATGCAGGAGCTCTACACCCAGTCTCAAACCTAGATATTTAAAAATAATTTCAATTAGCAGTTGTTGAATTGGAAGAGGATGTTTCAGGATACCCATGAAATTCAAGATGCTTTAGGAGAGTTTTGTGGGTTTTTTCTTTTTTTTTGGTTGTTTTTTTTTTTTTACCATTTTTTAAATGAAAGGAGGAAAGAAACTGCTTTGACTCTTCTGTTTTCAGCTGTAAAAGAAGTAACTATAACAAAAAGCATTACCATGCTATGATAGACACTGAAGGTTAGAAAGAACTTCTTCAGCAATTTGAGGAAAGGAAGTTGTTCTCACTTGCTGAACATGGATACAATGCATGATGAGATTAGCTGATTGATACTTTGATAAGTGAAGAAATTCAACTGCTGCTGTGAACTATGTAGTCACTGTAGTGATAAATCACTGTTTATTTTTTACAGATACCAAACTACTATAAAATTATAAAGAAACCAATGGATTTATCTACGGTGAAAAAGAAACTGCAGAAGAAGCATTCTCAACACTACCAGACTCCTGAGGATTTTGTGGCAGATGTCCGGTTGATCTTCAAGAACTGTGAAAGGTTTAATGAAGTATGTTAACTTCCAATCTGTATACATTTTTTTAGATTAAGATTTATTTCAACATGGTTATGCAGCTTCTCCAACTAAAGGCTCTGCTTCCTGTAGTAACTTCTGCTTATGGTGCAGATGCTGAATCAGACATTTAAAAACCAAACAAAACAAATGCAATTACAGAACTACCTCTCAGTTTTAGCTAAATGGGGAGATCAGGCGGAACTTTTAAAGTGCATTCACTGGTGCAGATATATGACTAACGAGCAGGGTGACCTTGTTACAGTACATCGAATAGATTGTAGAAGTGCTGAGGAAGTGTGGTAATAAAGACAATCAAGCAGTCCTTAAAACTGTCTCAAGCTATACAGATAATTGTTCTTGCACTCATGAAACATGGTGGACCTCTATTGAAGAAACGTCCTGTACTGAGGAAGAGTGCCTTTCTGAAGAATATTCTACTGGTTCTAGTACCTCTTGCAGGCTGAATCCAGAAAAGCATTGTGTTCATTATGGCTAGTATTAAGCTTAGTGCTTTAGCTCATGGGTATTTGGGCTCTCACAAAAATCAATTTTCAGTAAATAACTTTTGTATGGAGTCATGCTTTCGATGAATGTGGAAAGTTGACTTATTTTGCAGTGAACCCATCTGATAATGAAATATTTGCACCTTACATGTGAAATGTGACTTGGGGAGATAAATTAGCTAAATGTTATTATTAGATGGAGCAATGGAAAAAATATTCTGATATCAAAAAAAATTGTGGTATTGTGCTGAAACAAAGTAGGAGCTGAGATAAGGGGTTATCCTTGTTTCCTTGAAGCAAGGATGACAAAGCCCTGGGGAGAAGGCGTCGCAGGGAATGGCTTTCTTCTGATCTTAGAAATGCATGAAACAGCCAGTCTTTTTCTGTAAAATGTAATCTGAGTTTTGCAGTGTTTGGACTGCATTTCTGGCTCTGTGAAGAAGTAAATTGTAGGAAGTACACAAGCCTACAATTAAAATCTCAACTGTTTCACAAGTACACTAGTGAAAATCAAGGTTAATGATGTAATGCTGTAAATGCTTACTAGCATTTGGGACTTTGACACCCCCAACTCCCTTATGTCTCTATATTAGGTGGAGGTTAATGAGCACTGTGGAAGAAGTTGCAATTATGTGAACTTCTCAATCAAGGGAATTAATGAAGCATCTACTGTAGAGGAAAACATGCTGCAGCTCTTAGGGACAGAGTAAAACAAGGGAGCAAGGCCTGATGGATGTGTTTTGTGTTGATTTTTTGTTTGGTTTTTTTTTTTTTTTTTTTAAAAAGGTGTTTCAGACTTGTCTCACTGTTTGAAATGCTGGCTCATGGCAAAAGATGAGTCACCCTCACCCCTCATAATAGCATCATGTCTAGTGCCTCTAAGCCATATGCTTTTAAAAAATAGAACTCAAAGTGTGGTAAGACCCTCAAGAAAGAAGTCTCATGGAGCGCTTCTCTCTAAAGTGAGACTTTTCCACAATAATGCCCAGGCAACTAAAATTTGTAATGAAGAAGGCAGTCATGAGTAGAGCGCAGTTTTGAAAATGACTGGGAGACATTTGTACAAAGGTTGTGTGTTTTGTTGAAGGTTTATTTACCTCATGTCACCCTCCTAAGACTTGTTTTAAACCTGCTTCCGCTAAGTTTGAGAACTAAAGAGGTGTAGTCCATAACAAACTGTTTTGTTGTTATGGCTGACTTTAGTCATCCAATCCTATGCAATCTCGTAACTTTAGAAAGGATTATAATTTCATTTTTTTTGACTCTGGTATCCTTTTTAGATGATGAAAGTTGTTCAAGTTTATGCAGAAACACAAGAGATTAATTTGAAGGTAAGCGTTTCAGACCATGCACACTTGGTGAAGGGATGTGCATTTCCAACAGGTGAATATTCCTGTCTTCTTTTATTTACAGGCTGATTCAGAAGTAGCACAGGCAGGGAAGGCAGTTGCATTATACTTTGAAGATAAACTTACAGAGATCTACCCAGACAGGACCTTCCAGCCTTTGCCTGAATTTGAGCAGGAAGAGGATGATGGTGAAATAACTGAGGACTCCGATGAAGATTTTATACAGCCACGTAGGAAACGCCTAAAATCAGATGAGAGACCAGTACATATAAAGTAATCTAATGATATGGACCTAAAATTTATTGTAAAAACTGTTATTTAAGTGTTCCTGGAATATTATCATGCCTACAGTGGCCATCTTGAAGAAGCTGATAGCTTTTTAAACAGTATTAGATTACAAAAAATACTTGTACAGAAAAGCATTCTCATCAAAAGGGGAAAAAAACTGTATTGTAAATTTTTGGTGGTTTTTTTGTTTGGTTTTTTTTTCCCTTGATTATTTGCTGTATTCTTTCTTTTCCTGATGGAGGGGACACACTCATCCTGGTCTCACAGATAGAGGTGGATGAATGTTGAAGAGAAGCAGATTTGATAAGAGATGTTCCATGTACAGATAAGAAAATGTTCTGCAGGACTGGACCAATACAGTTACTGTATCTTGCCTTCATGCTGGACTGCAGTGTAAACTGTAAGCAATGTTCCTGAAATCCCCTCTTTGTGTGAACTTAAGTGCGTGTTGGTCATTGCTTTTATAATTTCATTTAAGCGGTATTGTGAATAACTGATCTTCTGTGTTGATCCAATTATCTAAATTTGACTTTCTTTACTACATTTTATGTATAGCAAAAGGAAAAAAAAAATCATTAAACTGTTCTGAATTGGCAAGTGCAGGAGTGTGAGTTCTTGACAGACGAAAGACTAAACTGGTGGCAACAATGTCTTTTCAGTAGGGCTAGGTATATTTATTACGAATCCTGTACACAGAACATTTTAATGGCATTCATGGCAGAAGTCTTAGCATTGTCTCATCTGTCCCTGATCCCCCGAATGAGGCAGAATGTTATCTCCAGTATTCATTGTCTAATTTTCTGTACTTAAGATATAGACTGAAGAGGTAATAACTGGTTGGGGTGTTTTTCCAGTCTTCCTAAATATCAGTTTCTAATAGACCACTTGGCAAACAATAACCTATTAACTACCAAATGTGTAAAATTTCCTGTATTCACTTTGTCTTATTTGTAAATAGTGAATTGAGATTTCTTGCAGATCAGCAACATTTGCTGAACTGTTTTTAAGCTAATATGTATTCTTATTAATTGTTCCTATCAAGAAAAGATTTGTAATATATGCTATTTCTAACATTGCATTCATTTTGAGGTTCTGTCTTATTTTTATTATCGAGTACTACTCAGAACTTTCTTCAGAAGCAGCTTATGAGCAAAATGTCTAGAAAGATTGGAATAAATCTGTTGAGATGGGGTTACTTGTCCATTGAACAAAGCACTTGCACAGACCAGGATTTGGCTTTGAGTGGTTTCTGGTCAAATACTGAAAACAGAACCATTTCCCTGTTTCCCTAAACCCTGTGGCAGGCATCTCTGCAGTGCCTTCCCATTGCATACTGCCTTCATTCCAGCATTTCTGGTTAAAAATGAGGTCCTCACAAAGTAATTATAGTTTGAACAGTTGTTTCCTTTACTGACAGAAATCAATACTAGAAATAATAAATGTAATTGCTGGCCTTCATATAGATTTTGTTAAAGATGAAGAAATCACATAATTGGATGAGGTCAAGTTGACAGACTATAAATTTGCTGTAAGATTTTGTGTGAATACAGCAATTCTGTGGTAAATCACTGGGGTTTTGGTATACTCAGCATGAGCAATTCCTGTGACATTGTATACACTTTACCATAATGGTAAAGATAAGTATTTTAGCACAATGTATTAAATTGAGATATGGTCTCAGCAATTTTTATGCAAATCACTTAAGATTTGATTTCTTTTTATAAGAACAACGTATATGTACATTGTGACTATACCTCTCTCAAAATAAATGAGGGGACTGAAGGTATTTGTAACTTCAAGCTCACTTCTTTAGATTACGCAAATGTTACACTTAAAACAGGTTTTTTTTCAGTTCTCAGATATTAACATAGTACCAGTTTAAATTTATTTTTTACCAGTTTGTATGTGAAAGGAAAAGTAACTCTACTTAAACATATTAAATTGACAAATAGCAAAAACTTTGCCTGTAGAAAGGATGATGCGTGTGAATAGGACACTAATAGTAACAAGGGATCATTTAATGGCTCAGTGTATTGCCTATTTGTGCATTTCTAGTTTCTCAGCTTCATTTTGCAAAGAAATATTATTAAAATTATCATGCAAATAAGATTTTGTGAATTCTCTTCAATTGGGGTTACTATTTTTATGGCGCTTAAGCACTCTAGGTTCTGTACCTTCAGGCCCCAACTTTTTAACTGTTCGCCCTGTAAGGTACCAGTCATGGATTCAAGTACCGCAGACACGCACTGCCTGAACTGGAGCGTAGGACAAGCTTGATGGCATCCTAGACTGGGTCACAAAGTGGGGGAAGGACCACACTACAAAGCTGCGGTTCGGGGGTGGCACATGCTCCCTGGCTGCTGAAGAACAGTACCATCTGTTTTCCACCCAGACCCCAGAGCATATGTCTAAATGTTTTGAGATAGGCTAGCGACAGCCTGTATTCCACTAGTTCACCTGCAAACCACAAATGATGCTAAGCTTTGACCTTGATGAGGGTTCAGCCTCTACTCTTGCACATAACCCACTGAACTAGAATTGGTCCTTCCGTTCAACTCATCAGTGCTCAGTAGTATTATGTGGAATTTTGACTTGTGTGCAAGAAATCTTAACCATTTCTTTTTTTATATAAAAGAAACAAAACAACATTCTCTTCCCCCACCCGCCCTGGCCTGCCCTTCATTTTGGAAATCCCAATACAACAATTCAATGATAGTTTTGAAATTAGCTAAGTTCTATTCAAAAATATTTGAAAGGATAGATAAGCTCAGCTAATACACTTCCTGATCCTATAGTCTGTAAATGGTCATCATGGAACTGGTAAGGGTTTGCTCAGTCAAAATGTTTTTGGTGCCACACTGTAACTTGTTCAAGAGCAAATGAATGGGGTTTGTATCAACAGGCCGCTGTGTTACTCTGTTCATCTTCTCTGTGCCAGATGATGTGTGTGCAATACATGCAAGTGACAGTGTGTTTTACCCTGGGAATTAGAGCACAGTTTACATCAATAGAACTTCTAGCAGATGAAAGATGTGGTGGGTGCACTTTGCATGCCAGCTCTTTTGTCTGCATGATAGCAGTATTCCAACATGATAGCAAGAAGGTAGTCTGGCACCTGATGTAATTATATGCTCTCATTTAAGACACTTGTAAAAAAGACCATTCATGTCTTGATTTTTGTTGTGAATGACCCTGAAGTTTAAGTTAATCCAAAGAAGTAAAAGGCAACTTGCTTTTGAAATAAGAGTGAAAAGTGTACAGTATGCTACTTGTGGACTTCTCAATTACCTCAGCAGGTATCCTGCCATGTAATTACTAGTGATTAGTGATAATGTAACCAGCTGAATAGGTTCAGGTCTTTTATTTAACTGTACCCTGGAATTAAGTTGCCTATAGCATAATAAGGCAGGGTTACTATCCAAAAAAGGATGTTCCCCAAACTTTTGAAAATAGAAATGCTCTGTTAAATGTAGAGAGGTTGTTTTTTTTGTGTGGAATGTCACCATTGCTACTACTTGTGACGTTTGACTGTGTTGGCACACTTAACACTGGATCATTGAAATGTTTTATAAACATTTCTGCAAGCCACTGGAACAGAAGTCCTTAAAATTAGCCCAAATTTATCATTCTGTTTTATAACTTAGTTTATTGGCTGACCTCTAAAAATTTTGGTAATGGCAACAGTATTTTAAAGCTATATGTATGATGTACTGGAAGTTGGCTTTTTCTTGTTTTTCTTACTCTCTTCCTTGGAAAAAGCAATAAAACTGCTTTGTTGCCTATTAGCATGACAGGAATCCTTTCCTTTGGATAGTGGTTTTATAGGAAAGTTTGTATGCATATCACCAAGTCTAGCTTTTAAAAACAAAGTGTGCAGGAGTTATTGACAATATAGTGTGGCATTTTATTTAAAAAATTGGGGAAAGTTACATATTTTTTTAAAAAGTAGGTGTTTGAGTAAATAATGGAGGTACTTTTTTAAAAAAAATTTATATGCCACAGTTTACATAGACATATTTCAGATTGAACATATTCATTGTATCTTCAGATATGGCGATTTCTTTTATTTTCTCAAAGTGCTGTACAGTAATTCTTCCATCTAGTTTCTGTGTTTGCTTATGAGAATCCTACTTTATATGCTTTCTAATGTATCTGAATTGAATTAGTTTTCAAAAATTGCAGTTGATTTGGGTATCTTTGTTATAAGTGAACTATTAAACATATGAAATGCAGTTTTGGCCTTTTCTATTGAGTGATCTTACAGCTCAAGGCTGCTTTCTTTAGAATTTATTGAATTTCTACAAGGAGAGGTACTAAAATATTTTATAAGTTCAACTTGCAGCATTCACTAGAGTGAGCTACATTTAAGAAAAAGAAGTGCATGTCTGCTAATGGCCTGCAAATGGGGGTATTTCTTAGGTTCAGAACACCATGAAACATGTATATAAGCCTATAAAGATTTGTGCAGTGGAAAGCCTGTTTTACATGTAAATGTACTCATGGAAGGGTTAAATTCATGGCATTCTTTGATTCGTCGATTATTTCTTGCTTCCAGTAACTGAACTGGTTCTTTTTTGCACATAGGAAACTTTGCTCATCTTTTAATATGATTCTTCAAAAAAGTGCTGTTTCTGTGGTATTGTATTATCTGAATAATCATATTTAACTTTTTTTCAAGGAAGTTACTGTTTCTAATTGTTCTGTTCCTGTGTTTTTTGCTGGTGTGTAATAAAAAAAAAAGAAGAGTTTTTCTTTACATGGTTATTTAATACGTTAGCTGCCTGTAAATATTTCTTGTTAAGTGCTCTGGAATGTGCTGTAGACATTGTATTAGATCAGTTTAAAGCATTGTTTGAAAACCATTTTGTTTTGGTTATTTCTATTAAATTAGAAAAATGACTCTTTCAATTTGAGTTTCTTTTTTGCACATCTGTGTTAGGTCATTAGATACTAGCTCATGTCTGGCAAAAGACTTTTCTGATACTTGCAGTGTGGAAGTACCTTGATGAAATTGTAGCTGCAGCAGTTGAAGTATGACCACCTGAGGCTGCATGATCTGCAGCGATCAGTAGTTCCAAGACAGAAAATACAGAAGCCTAAACTCGATTCAAAGTTTGTGTTGGGGATGCTGTGATTTTGCCACTCTGCACTTACTTTTCCATGAAATGGTTTGTCACATTTATCTACACCTAGTACATGAAATACAAGTATTTTAAGGTTTTCTCTAGGGTTTTTTCTGCTGCTGTCACTCTGAAGTTTGGTGCAGCCTTGGAGGAGGCAGTTCGGAGGTGTACCGTTCATGTGTGTACAGTTCCTGGAGCTGGGATGCTTTTCAAAAGCCTTACAGACCTGACGACAGTCTATAGGGAGATGGCTCTGCGGCGTTGTTCCCTGTGCTCCCCCTGCCTCCCAGTAAGCACTGGAATTATGAAAAGGGAGCTGAACTTGATTGCTCTGTAACTTGTTAACATTACACCCATAGCTGTATGATGCTCCTTATCTGCCATCTGTCTGTCGTACTCTGCTCTGCATGGTGGTTAGTGTATTTTACCTGTTGGAAGTGAGTCTGCAGTGAATGCATAGCTAGGGTCAGTGTGTTCCTTTGCTTAATAAATGTGTATTTTGGTATATCGGGGACCAGATCCATGCAGTAGTATGACATGTGGCCCTGCACTGGGGTGCAAGATGTGATTCAAAATACAGGGGAATAATGCCAGCGGAAGCAATCTGGTTGGCTGGCCAGCCCACCTCTCATGGATTCGATAGTGCTGTGATCAAGGAAGTAAGGTTGGTAGTCTTTGTAAGGGAAGAGGAAGAGCTTGCTCCTGCATCATCAGTACTTTTTGCATGCAGTGAAAAAGCCACACACATGCAATGTTGTTGTGTTCATTCACCTTTTAACTGCTGTTCAGTATGTATGCCTTGAGCTGTTCCCTGCTACTGATAAATCCATTTTTTGTGCTGATGTTGCTAATGGAGCAGTCTCGTGACTTACCATATCAGAACTAAAGGCAGAACTGAGCTTACATATCTTGGGATACGGCCCAGTTTGACTACAGCTATACAGTTTGAAGTAGGAACTAGTCTGGTTTGTTCTAACAGGAGTCAGATTAAATGGTTGCAGGTCATTCCAGGCATCAGTATCAATTGTACTGTAGCTGACCAGGCAGACCTGCAAGAAGAAAGTAAAGGGAGCATACACATAAGCTAAAATTACCTCTGAACAATTCTGCAAGCAATGAGAGAGAGGTCTAGTAACCTGGAATGCCAACCATCTTGAAGGTATGTTTGTACTTTTCATAACCTTTGCAGTTGGTGAAGGCTGTGATCTAAACATGTCTGTTACATATCAGAGAACTAACTTCAGGCTGAAGCTCGTGAAGAAGTTGGATTTTTCTCTTACTGTTTATTCTTTAAGTGCTTGTGGTGCTTAGTATCACAGAAGCTCCATGATAAGAGAGCTGTCTTCTAGGAAAGGGTTTAGGTAACTTCACTAAAGTACACATTTATTCCTGCTAAAACTGAGAACACCCGCATTTACAATGAGCTCTTGAATGCGCTTGCTTGCCTTTTGCAATCTGCAGCAAAGGAACAGATGGTTTGAACCTAAACCGTTGCACTTCAGATGGATTTTGCTGCTAGACCAAATACCGCCTGTGTGAGGTGATGCTTACTCTGCATGTGCTTGACACAAATGGATGGCCGGATGCCCTGCTGACCCTTCTGACTCCTCTGGAGCTGGAGTTTGGTGCTCTGCTGGCAGAGGAACAATGAAGAGTTCTCTGGGTGGATGTTTCATTTCTCTTTGCCAGGCACTGCAGTGCTGCCTCGCTGTGTCCAGAGCAATCTCAGCCTTGCCAGTCCATCTGCTCCATCTCTTTCTGTGGCATTAGTGTGGGCTGCCTTTGTGGCTGGGCTGTGATCTGTCATTTTCAGCACCTCCGTTTGACTTCACTCAATCCCCTGGATTCCCTTAGTAGGCTTGTGTAAAAGGAACTGGGCCTTAAGCCTTATGGTTTCTAAGACTATTCAGGAACTAGGCCTTAAGCCTTATTGTTTCTAAGACTATTCATATTAGACATATAACTAATGATTAGAAATTGTTTTAGATATGATTAGTAGAATGCAGGTGCTTATAAAACAATATGCATAAGCTGCTTATTTGTCCTATGTGTCTGCCCCTCCATGGCTGGCTTGAAACCCAGTCAAGCTGCATCAAGAGAAGAAGGATCATACATCTTAGACCTAAGACATGGGAGTAAGTGATTAGCTTTAGAGCAAGATAAATTAATAGAATAGCCTGAGTGATTTTCAGAAATTCAAAGGTAATCTTTGATGCTTAAGAAGATAAGTGATCGTGGTGACCCAAGACTTTCTGCCTACGACCACTAACTTCAGAAGAACCGGGACATGAGAATTGATGAGATAAATTGATGAATGATAACGACATGGGAACCGAGATCGACTGGAAAATTACAAAGACTTTGGCCTGGGACAATGGGTGGTAAAAAGGTATATAAGATTGGGAAATTTTTGGAAGGTTGCCATTCTCTGTGGTGGTGGCCCAACTCTGTGAGTTGTTAATAAAGCAAACCTAGAGAAACCCACATTTGGAAATTCTTTAACAGCTTGCTTGGTTTTTTTTCCCTTTGTGTCCTAGCTAAACTTCTCCTGGCTTGCTCCAATGACACTGAGCTGTTCACCACATCAAAAAGTGCTGCAATTCAGTTGCCAATTTTTTATTTCCCCCTCCAGGGGGACATATCTTAATCTCCTCTTTCCATCCTGAAATTCCACCAAGAGTTAGAAACTATGCCACTAAACTGTTTTACCATTTGCTGCCATTGTAGAATTCACATCTGTATCTCTGTAGACAAGTATGTGATTTTGGAATTACTGCCATCTTTCTCTGAGGGTTGAGGTTATAAGCCTGGATCTTCAGAGCACTGGCCTTCTCTTCCCTTATTGTTAATCCACTTCACTGTGTGAGCTCTTTCGATTGCTTCAGTGCCTGAATATGCATACAGGGGCTGAACTGCATCTCATACCGTTCTTGTGTCCTTTGCTCTGTGTTAGTGGAGCAAAGCATGCAGAACTAAGCACTTTACACTTGAGTAGAATTGCTCTTTGCAAAATCACCTTCCGATGCATTCCATGAGCTACCATTGCAGCTAAGTGCTTGGTGATCTTCACGTGATTTAATGCTTAGGAACTAGGATAATGTTAGCTAAATTAGTGGGGATTAAACCCAGGGATATAAATTCCTGCTCCTTTCATTAACACATCAGAGAGATGAGCATGCTTAGCATATAACTTTAATTAGCAGATGATACAAGACTCACAAAAGCATGGTGCTGGGTCCCGTCAGCTAAGGTTGATGGATGCCTGGTGAAGACTCCTCACCAAGGAACAAGCAAGGGTACATTATGGTGTGCAGTAGTGTACTTGGGAGTCAGTGGTGTATCTGTTGCTTCATCCTGACAGTGAAGTTC
Source organism: Aquila chrysaetos chrysaetos (assembly GCF_900496995.4). NCBI lineage: Eukaryota > Metazoa > Chordata > Aves > Accipitriformes > Accipitridae > Aquila > Aquila chrysaetos. The sequence goes on from NC_044027.1 coordinate 366,584, forward strand.
TTTATCTACTGACAGCCCTTTTTGCCTCATGTGTGGCTTCAATAAAACCCATAGTAATGCTCACAGGAAGAGCTTGCTGCTGTCATATGCAGCTCAGCCCCTGCACTCCCCCTGGGTGAACCAGATCCACCTGCGCTGCCAAAGGCCAGCCAGCTAAAGAGAGCACTGGGGCTTGTTTGGATGCAGTCATTTCCTTAACTAAACCTGTAGAGCAACTGGCTTGTTGGGAGTATCTTTATTTTTTTTATCTCTCATGTCATATCAGAGATAAATACAAAAGCCTTTCATAGTGGAAGAGTTACTCAACAAACATTATGTAGCTGGTGGGTGACAAGTGATCCTATCTGTCATGGCTCTGGCCACTATAAGTGTTTGGAAATCACGTCTTTTGAAGGTTTCCACCACTGCAGGGAATATGGGGCTGGAATATGCTGTTAAGGTGTGCCAAAGCTGCGAATTTGACACTGGGATCTGCATGGCAGTGTGTATGTGTTTCATATCACTTTCCTATCAGGAAAGAGTTAGCTCTGAAAACCCCATTCACTTGAAATTGTGTCTGGAGATGTGTTCAGTACAGTTCTGTGGCTGTTACTGGGCACAGCTACAGGGTCTGTGCCATGGATCTGAAGAGTGGTTTTGCAGTTGACTGCAGGACAAACTGCAAAATGCCAAACTGAAATCTGTTTCCCTCTTGGAGGTCATCTGTGTCTCCAGGCAATCCCAAATGTAAGTTGTTTACCTGCTCTATTGGCCTTAGCATATTTTCAAAGGAAGGAGATGTTGCAGCAACAAGTTCTTCTGACAGCATGCTGTAGGGACCATGCTCAGCGATGATTTCTGCTTTCTAAATGAAGACAGATGATCTGCCGATCTGAGGTTTAATCAGTCAACACAACAGGGAAGGTGCATGTAATTCAGAGAACTGCAGCAACTGTGTTAGGAAACATGGAGCAATCTGAATAACCAGCCTTCTGTAGTCAGACATACACCCTGCATGAAAAAGATCATGAACTGTAAGTTATGCATCATTCTGCTAAGAATTTGTAAATTAACCATTCATTCTTTAAAATCTCTTATATGGAATGTGTCACCAGATGGTGCTCTTAACACAGCTGTCTACATGCTGGTCTCCAAGTGAGCAAACAGTTTTGTCTTGGGAAGAAATTCTCAGGCAAGGCTGGCTTTGATTTCTGCAGGCGTGAGAGGTACCTGCTGAGGATCTGTCATTTGCTGGGAGCGAGGCATGGGTGATGTGCTGAGATGTGCGTGTGTTGCATTATATCCCAGGGTCAGTGTTCATGTTTAAATGGAATGTGGTAACCTAGGCACTTCAATCTCATTCATTTCTCTCTCTATCTTAGCCTTAATAGAGTGTTGTGCTTACTGCCTGGATGTGCGAGCAGAGAGCTGAAGGCCATGCTGTCACATTGCGTGTGGCAAGTTGGAAATGACTGCACTGGGCACAGCTGGCAGCAGCAGCAATCCCCCTGCCTCCTGCTGTGGAGAAGCTCTGTGGACCATGCCTGCTGGGCAGGAGGTGCATAAGAACAGCCTCAGCTGGCGACCTGCCTCGTTTGCTCCCCTTCATCTCTGTGACTGCAAGGCACTTGGGGGTCGGGGAAGCTTTCCGCAAGCAGGAGCTACTATGACAGCAATCAGCTTTGTTCTCCTGTCTCTGGCAATTAATTTGAGCACTGTTGGTGCCAACCACAAAGAACAGTGGGCTTTTTGTTTGAATCAGGCATGTAGCATAGGCTCTGGGTGCTCTCTGCACTGCTGAAACCTGTCCAGGAAGGAGATGCTCCTCAGTCATTTTTTGTTGCTAAAAGTTGTGTCTCGGGTTCCTTTTCATGAGCAGAGCAAGTAACCACTGGTGCCACCGTAGGCTTACTGTGCGCTCCTGAAAGAAACAAGGTCTGAGCATCACCTGTAGACAGGAGCCCTGTGCTCTGGCCCTGCATCTGATGCTGTCTCTTGGGCTTGTGTGTTCTTGATGCTGACCAAACAATTGAGACTAGGTGAGATCTGAGCCTGCCATCGATCCTAGCCCTGGATTTTTGTGCCAAATCAGGCCATGCAGCAGACACTGAGTATGTTCATCCTGCTTTGAGGTCTGGCACAGCTGTACTGGAACACTGAGTGGTAATAATGACCATGGCGTGGACTGGATTTTCACCGTTTTCATCTCTTTTCCTGCTGCCCTGCATCTGACGTAAAGGAAGGGCTGTAACTACCGTGAATGAGTTAAGGAACAGTATTTAATGCTGGAAAGACAGGCAGGGCAAAGTAGGTAATACTGAGGCATTTCAGTTATTCCTTCAGCAGGCAGTTGGAAGAGCTGACTGGGGCTGTAGAAGAGCTGTGTGTGGTCTGTGTCTCCTGAGGAAGCTGCAGTGTGTTCATGTGTTTACCACCCTTGTGCAATGCTCTCCTTCCCTCTGGAAAACATGATTAATCAGAATGCATTGTCAACATTCAGTACTCTGCTTTGTTATTTGGAAGTTTTCTTTCCCTAGCTCGGTGTCCGGAGCTACAATATGATCTTTGTTAACTCTACAATTTCTCAGCTCCCTTTGACAGCTAGTGATCTGATACTCAGTGTGCTGCTGCCTCATGGGGTGACTGTGGACATCTCAAACCAATTTAATCTTCTGCCCAATTATAATCAATCTAATTCTCCTCCAGATAGATACACACACACACGGTATCCTTTTAGTGCCTGAGCAGAACATAAATGTGTCAGGCCATCTTATTTGCTGCTGGCTGTTGAAAACTAAATTCTGTAGAAAGTAATTCAACATTGCTATTGCTGGGCCTGGAGACTCTATCCTACTCTGTACTTCCAGCGAGCCCTCTCTCTTTCTTGCCTTTACTGTATGATGAGCACAGTGATTGGCTTCACAGAGAAGGCCTTCTGGATGCATGTGTCTGAGACATGATTTATGGGGGCCACATTTGTAGGTGGTGTAAGTTAACAGAGCTTCATCAAAGTCAGTGGAAGACCTATACCCCCATTTACTTGATGAGTTAGTTACTTCTTACTTTAAACTAAACAATGTTCTTTCTTGTTTGTTCCTGAGTTCTAGTAATAATGTGTAGAGATGACTTTTGCAGTGTGACCCTAGACAGGAGGGCTCTGGCATGGCAGTCGTGAAGGTCTGGACAATGTCTGGGGCTGGGACCCCTGGCACCCTGGGAGCATGTACCACCCAGGGACAGGGTGCTGGAGGCTTTGGGCTGGTCAGCCTCTGCGTATCTGGGCTGGCCATGACTGGGGTTATTCCCTTTGACAGCACTCTGTTGTGATGATGGAGGGCACTTCACTGGCTGAGAGCAGTGGTGGGGAGGATGTTTGACTGTTATCTAAGCAGACCTACTAAGTAAACAACTTTTTGCCAGTGATAATGGCTCTGTGTCCTTGCCTCTTGTCATTTTAGAGCCTTGGAAAATAATGTTATCAGTAAGTAAATAGATTTAAAAAAAAACCCCAAAAACAACCCAGTGAAATCTTTTGGCCCTGAGATTTGATGCTGGCAGGAGCAGCAAACACCCTGCAATGAGGCAGACATGATCCTTTTTCCCCAGCCATTTCCCCAGGGTGAGCCCTCGGGCACCAGTGCTGGGCTCTGAACCCTTGTGCCTGATGAGAGCAGCCTGTTGCTTTTCTTCTGTTGCATGGCCCTCCTGCTCTTTCCATGGGCAGCTGGCAAGGACACCCTTATTCCAAACTGCAAGACCTGATGCTCCTCTTTCTGGGGGATATGAAACCGTGGGAAAGTAGATGCAACAGAAACCAACAGCTTTGGAAAGTCCCATATGCTGCATGGCTAATAGAGGAAGCTGGTTATATTTCTCTATGAGGATCCTAGGGAACTGAGATGATTGCCAACACATCTGTCATTTAGGATTAAGTCTTCTGTCCATTGTCACCTGTGGAAGGAGATTATTAAGTAGTGAAGTAATTGGCAAGGGTTTTCTTTTTTCCTTTTTCACTAATAGGAGTATTGCAAAGGCTGCTTTGGGCTCCCAGGAGAGATCCTTGCAGAGGATGCTCTGAGGGTAAGCTGTACATATAACAGAGATCTTCGATGCAGATCTGTATGTCTCTAGCCAGAAAAATCACTTGGATTGCTGGCTGTGGGTCTTGTGAAAGAGATTTGGAATTGTTATCCAGGATTTGCTAGGACTGCCTGCACTGCAGCAAGCGGGCCTGGCAGCAGGACCCCCACCCCACCACCGTGTCCCTGCGGGCAGGCAAGCACCTGGGGGAGTAGGAGAGACAAGGGGTAATGAGACGCAGTGGCCAAAGACCCGATGCTAGGATCACTTCGGATGGGCTGGATACTGCAGAACACGGTGTGTGAAGAGCTGTCGGTGCCTGTGGGGCAATGCGGGGTGATGCAGGGCGGCAGCGCTCTGGGAGCAGGGGCTGCACCTGTTGGGAAGGTGCCGTTTGAGAGGATACCACTCGTGTCCTTTGGGATGTTGGATGGGAAGCATCAGCACCGGATGGAGGCGGGGCTGGGAGCAGATCCTGCAGTTTTGTGGGGCTTTCTGGAGGCTGATTGAGCAGGTTAATCAAAGAGCTCTCAAGTTTCTTTTCACATGTTAATTTTCTCCTGAAGTAAAAACACTACAGCATTTTCTCTCGAAGGCACAATTGTGCACCATTGGTTTTGTTTTCTCTGTTATAGAAATATTGCTATTTTTATTACTTGTATTTCCACTGGGAGGGATGAAAATAATTAGAATACGGCAAATACTTTGTAAGCACACTGGGAGAAAAAACCCCAACTTACAGCTCCTTATTTTCCATTATGGATATCGGCTTAGCTTGTTTCTTCCAGAACGTTGAGATTAAATATATTTTGCTTTGCTTTTCTGTTTCCATGAAAACAATTGTGGTTTAAAGTCTGTGCTAATTCCAAGGAGGGTTGGGCTCACAACCTCCTGCACTCACTGCCAGGTGTTATTGCCTACAGTGCAGGAGAAAGGTGTTTGCAGGTGGATGTGTTCAGTTTCTTACTGTGCTGTGCAGACACATGGGATTTTTCCAGATTCTTTTATCCAACTCTCTCAGTGTCTAGCTCTTTTTTTTCCTGATAGAAATTGTGCCGAGGCAAAGCCATATGCAATGTGGTCCAGAGCTGTTTCAGATCTAAAGACTACCCACCTCATAGCTGCTAGAGCTGTGTGCATACATGGACTTGAAAGCGTCACATGAACTGTCAGTGGACATCACTGACCAAAGCCTCGTTCTGCTCTGGAAACACTTAATGCCACAGGGAACACCTAGAGACTACTGCAATTATACTTAAAAGGGCCTCCTCCTGCTTTCCTGAATTACAGTGGCTGAGGAGTGTATGAGAGCAAAGGCTCCTCAGGAATCTTTAGCACTTTATTACTGAAGACAAATTTTAATCTGTCTTCTGGGTTCTGACACCAGCATTTTATTGGCCTTCGAGGAAAGTGCAGTCTTTTTTAAAAAAAATTATGCAGTTATACTGATAATAGTGTCCATGGCACAGAGGGTTGAAATGAGACCCTAAAAGCAGCGGGTTTTTATCTGTTCTCAGAAAAAGGATGGGTTAACATCTGTCATTAGCACTGGCCAGCAAAGGCCAGCTTAATTCTTCTCATAGCTGTGTACCAGACAACAGCCACATTTTAGGTTTTTGCAGCATTACAGAAACATGCTTTTGACCTGGGGGGAGATAATGACTAACTAACTTTATAAATCAGGTTGAGGAACTGAAATGGGTCTAATCCCAGCCTAACACTCATTCCTGTGAGGTAGTACCATGTTCAGGTAACAGGATTTGCTGCCATAATCTTCCTGAAATTTAGATCCTAACTAACCCTAGCTTGTCAAACCGACACAGAGCTGACAGGCCTTTGTCGCAGTGTGTGTCACTGGGACTGTGCACACAAGGCTTGTGCCTTGCACAGCTGCCTCAGCTTGGAGGCAACCAAGATGTCAAGTCCTCGGGCAGGTACCCCAGCATGGGCCCTGGGCTCTCACTTCATTAATTTTATTGAGATTGTGCCTTGTGTTCAATGCACATGCTTGGAGAATGGAAGGTCAGTGTTCCCCAAGCTATTTAGGTAACGGCTTTTGGGCATGGCTGATAGCTCCAATACTCACAACCACATCTTGCTGATACAATCTCATCTGATGTCTCTCAGCCATCTGATGCTGCTGGAACAGAAATGGCTTTTTAGAGCTTCTAGCCCTGCCAAATCATGCCGAAACTGTTCACCTTGAGCACATGCAAAGATTCCAGGTCAATAAATATATATTCAGAAGTCCCATCACTAGAAAACAATTTTTTATGATAGTCCTGCCCCTAGAAAGCTTTCTTGCCTGGATACAGTCAGCTTCAAAGAAGTCTGTCTTTGGTGTCCATTTTTTTGTGCAATAAGCTGCACTGCCTCTTGGAATCAGTGCTCTTCAGGACACCAAGCCACATTTTCTTGCCATTAAACCAATAAAGCTAGCACTACACAGCAATACCTCACTGACACTTTAGGACAGGAGCTTGCAGCAGATACTGGTGACCCCTTGCAGCGGTGGCCTTTTTGCTATGCAGGTTCATCATGTACTGTGCTGAGGAAGTATGAAGGAATTTTTTATCTTTAAACTTCGCATCTCAGAGTTTGCTTGGAGTGCAGTCCAGGGACTGTCACTTCAGGCTACAAATTCAGGATTATTCTTCCTTTCTTCTTCCTTGTGTTGCCAGGATATTCAAGGAGAGGTATGTCTAGAACTGAGTAACTGCTCCCAAGAAAGCTGATACAGGGAATGAGCAGCCACTATGCAGCCAGGAGAGACTAGGTATATACAAGGGGGGAGCCAGCATTTCCTTTATATTTCTAGTATTGCTTTGTGCAACAAATGGAGCCTTGGCAAGTTTTATTGCTAAGCAGTATGAGGGATCAAGTACTGGAGATATTTCTGTTGGTGAATGTTTCTGCTGGAGATGAACAGAGGAGCAGTCTGTGCTTTTTTGTGCAAAAAAAGTGTAAATCTTTGCTCTTGGGGGAAAACAGCTCTGCCTGACTACCCTCTCCACCATGTGGAGGTACTTCTTTTTTTGCTGCATTCTTACCAGCAGAAATGTAAATAAAGCTCTGTCTGCTCCGTATGCTCCCGGGAGCAGAGGCAGGAGACTGCAGTTCTCTGGCAGCTCTGTACTGCACGCAATCCGGTACAGATTTAACACTTAGCGCAGAGCTTGTTTAGATATTTTTTTTCTAAAGTTAGTTTGAGCTCAATTCTTGCTACTAGTATTGGATTTACACTAATTCTTAAAGCTCTGTCTCCATTATGACAAACAGGGTCATCTCTTCTCTGTGCACAGAGATTGGGTGAGGATGTTGGTTTTGCTTGCTGCTTGCTTACTGTCAGCCACCACAGAAGATCTGCCTATCAAAGCTGTGTGTGAAAGTGCACAGCAATACATGTTACGTTTGTACACAGATGGCACATTGATGTTGCCAAAGGATCAGATCAGCATCGTTTTTCCTGGCAAGAAACTCTGAATAATTTTTGAGCTGTTTCCAATTATCATATTAACTGGGAGAGTAAACAATATCATACTTAGTTAGAACTGGCATAAATAAAGGCTGCTGCTCCCTCTCCAGACTTGATTATTATTAAAAAAAAAAAAAAAAATCAGCTTCAAATAGATCCTAGTCCAAATTAAATGAAGAGCATGTTCTATCTCAGCTGGACAAATAAATTTGTGATTCTGCCTTAGTAGCACACATTCCCATAGGTGTGACCAGATATGCTGGATAGAAAAAAACATTTGTACATATAGTTAGCCATGTTTGGACTCCAGACATAAATAGCCTACAATTAGATATGTATTGAACATACTCTCATTAATCCAATTGCAGTGTGCTACAAAACTTTCTAGTTCCTTGAATGTTTGTGGTAATATTGTCTTTGGTGCTTGTCTTCTGCTTTACTGATGGGAAAATTATCATCCTTTCTCAATCTTCTCACTCTCAGATTATTATAAATGTTACCGCTTTCAATCTTGGTTACTGAGCAGTATGTGCAGCCCTCCAACTGATGCAAGCTATAGCCAGTATTTTCATTCATTTTGTAGTCTTGTCTGAAGTGATTATTTCAAAGGTAACTCAAAAGTTGTGTTGTTGCATATAAGGCGTTTCTCTGTGTAATCCAAGTCCGTTGAGCCATTTTTCCCTAACATTTATTCAACTCTAAGCCCTTCTAGTCTAGCTACAGATACAGCTTTTTCTATTTAACTGTTAGCTTTGCCTCTCTAAATGTAACATCAGGCAACTGGACAGGGAGAAGATAAATGCTACCATTTGAGAGGAAGGCATGCCATGCTTTCCTAAATGCCATGTGAATGCAGCTGCAGGGAAAAGCTTGCCAGACACGGGAAGTCCAAAATGCCAGGGTGGATGCGGACGAGACAAAGCTGCTGAACCCCTTCAGAGATCATCAGTTTTGCCCAGGTCCCTGGGAGTGTGGGGGGGGGCACTTGCCTCTGCTGTTCATACTGGAAGGTGGAAACACGACTTAGGGGAGCAATTTGGCCTCCAAGTACAAATTCAGTCTGAGGCAGGCTGCAAAAAGGATGCTCTGCAGCAGTCTAGGAGCCGCCCCTGTCCCCCTGTTCTGTGCTCGTGCCCCTCCACCCTTTGACTGTGGGGTTCCAGCATGGCTGGGGAGGGGGGCACAGCACAGACTGGAAGGTGGTGGAAGCTGCACTGCCTGGGGAGAGCGGTCTGGCTCCTCCGGAGCTTTCCTTGTGCGGCTCCATGTGGCAAAGTGGGAGCTTCCCAGCCAGAGATGAGAGGCAAAATCCTGTATCTCAGTAGCCATATGTATGTGTATATGGGAGAAGAGAAGCAGGCACCAGAGTCCTTGCTTGGGAAAAGCAGTGTTTGGATTTTCAGACATTGCAGCTGCTACCTGGCTGTTTTCCAGCCATCTATGTTGGAAAATCAACAGTGCATATGACATAAATTCAAAGTTACAAGATGCAAAAAAAAAGTCTGGTTTTCTGTTCTGAAGAAATATTTGTTGAGAGTATAGATGCTAATACCAGGGTCTCCTGTTATTGTTACCCAGCAAGCCTGGAATCCTCCGATATGTAAATGAAGGTGAATAATTGACCCAAGGTGACTTTAGATTTAAAAGTAAAAAGTTCTTGGTATTACCTTTGAAATAAAATTAGCTTTTTTCAAAATAACTTATTATTGATTTCTGTGTTACAAGCTCTCAGTTGGACATTAACCTTTTTCTAAGGGTTTGGTTGGCGTGGGGGTTTTTTTGTCTGTTGAAATCTCTTTAAGTTAAATGCAAATTTCAAATGCAGCACTTGACTGATGTATTCCAGGAATGCCTCTCTTAGTGCCAGTTTTGGTAGCTCAGGCAAAAACTGTTGTTGCACTGGGGAGACATGGTGATGGTATCATTAGCCAGGGGCTCACTTGCATCCCCTTGGGTCTCACTGTACTTTGGTTTTGGGAGTCTGGGCCACAGGTGCCTGGAGGAGGAAATGAAAGGAGGAGCAGCGAAGAGGTGCTGCTCCCTCACCAGGTCCAGCTCAGCTCCTTTCTTGCCTGGCCAGGAGCACAACAGCACCCACTGCTGCAGTGGTGCTGGCAGGCATGAGCTGATTGCCAATAGCTCTTATGAGGCATCATCTGAGATGCCTGTGTGTGTGTCAAGGCTGGTCACATGTATAACTTATGGGTTTCAGTGATGCAGGGGGCAAAACTGCTCCATTTAGAAAAGTCTTGGGAGGCTGTGATGGGTGCTGATGTACTTATTCCTTGCTTCTTGCTGCCATTAGCTCATATTTTGAAGCTGGCTGCCAAGCCTGGGACTCTGTTGCTTGTGAAATGTAGGTGGTCACTCAGCATAGGAGTTTATCACTAAATCCCAATGTACATGACCTCCGCTGAGCTCTCAGGACATGGTGTGTGCAAACCATAGCTACTTGATCCACTGCTTTGTCGAAGTAAATTGGGTGAAATCTTTTGTGCGGGGAGTCACAGTGGCAAATGTAAACTTGATTGCTACTTGGGGATGCTTCAACACTCTTTGCTAGAAACTATGTGATCCTGGTTTGGGATGGTCTGGTGCTCTGTATGCATTTCCCACACCTTTTATTAAGGTATAGATGGCTTCCAGGGTATGTGGTGTTTCATGCGGTTACAGAAGCTATAAGGCTGGATTTGCAGTGCTCTAAAATTTAGCATGGCTTACATCCTGCCTTGCAGAACAGTCTTCCCCAGCTCTGAGAAACCAACGGCTGATGTTTGTTTTCTGCCCTACAGTGGCCTCCTGGACACTGCACATACCTGAATTTTCCTAGAGGAGGGTAATGTTGTCCTGAAAGGCTGGGGGTTGTTTTGCTAATTTGTCTTTAATCACTTTTGCATATGCTAATCTGGTTCTGGAACTGCTGCCATAAGTGGTGCTTTCAAGCAGTGGGCAGCAGACTACTACTGGAGAGAGATCAGATGTTTGGGATCCAGTCACCCTGAGGAGGACTCTAACAGGGAAGAAGCAGCACCAGCACAAGGTGATTGTAACTTAACCTATGTAGTGTCTTATTGTTTTTTTTTCTTTGTGTGCTGATTGATGTGTCATTAATCTGCCCAGGTGAGCAGCGTGCTCATTACAGTAAACGAGTTAGGCTTTGTCACAGGTGAGTAAACATCATCTCTGATCCTTCCAGCCTCCCCATGGAGGTCTCAGAGCCCCAGCTATGGCTTTCTTTGCATGGGTTCTTGCAACCTGCTCTCAGGACTGCAAATCCCTGAGCTGCATCGTGACTACATCTGCAGGGTGGACTCAGCTCAATATGTGTCACATTCCTCTTACATCTTCTCAGTCACAGGTGGAAAAAATATTCTGTAGGACCTTCTGCAGTGGCACTAGGTTTCTTCACATACACGAGTGTACATCTGCAAGTTTCTTCTCTGGAGCAGGAGGCAGAAGTAAACCAGATGTTCAGCTTTGGAAAACATCCTGGGCTGAACTGTTGAAGCAAAACTGTCATGAACTCCTTCATACTTCAATACACATAAGAGGCCATAGCAGGGTAGGGCCTAGCCCCTTGTAGATGTTGTATGGACCCAAATCAGGGAGGGAAAGGCCCTTCTGTAAGGGCTGTATAGCCTAAGGAAAAATACTGTGCAATGAATAAGGAAAGACAAAGGCTGGGGGTGTCGGTGACAGGAATGATTGGTTCTAAAGACAGGTTTGGGGCATAACTTGAGTTTCAAGTTTCTTAAAAAGATAAATAGGTGGGTGGTTTTAGTGAGTTTATCATATAAATGTAATGCAAACTATACCCGAGCTTGAGCTCCTGGCGAATGACTGGTTTAGCTTCCAGCCTTGCAAAGTCTGGAATCTCTACTCAGTAAACATAGACCTCTGCAAGCCGTGGTGCTGCCAGCAAGCAGCTGGTGATGTTGGTGTTTGCTTGCATGTGGTAAACATTTTCAGGAATACTTCCTAATCTGCAGATATGCCTCAAACTGTTTGCAGCAGAAGGTTATACAGCACTGACCGGGAGGTGGTAGTGTCTAATTAGAAGTGCCTCTTTGTGACCAATTGTAGGATATTGCTGTGTTAAGAAAAGATTTCACTCGTGTTGTCATGGCAACAGAAGTTTTTGGAAGGAGAAGTGCTTAGTAGGTAAGTTGCTCTTGCCAGAGAGAGGTTTCTATGCTGGATAAAGCACTGTGGCAGAAGCCTGTGCTCAGCTAGCAAGGGTAAGGTGTCCAAAACACATTGGTCTGGGCAGGGAGGCAGGAAAGACTGGTGTGACCAAAAGGGTCCCGTCTGCATCTGCACAGGGATGTTGGAGCAATGCCTTTAACCGTGTGGCTGGCACATGCACCTCAGCTGCTACACAGGCCCTTTCTGCTGGCAGTGAGTCACTAACCCAACAGTTGGAGAATTTACAGTACGTTTTATCCAGCCAGCGAGGGAGTGGGAGCTCAGGGCTACCTGCTGAGTGGGGGCTGGCAGCCCCCCACAGAGCTGCAGCGAGGTGGAAGGGCACCTTGTTTGTGCTGACCTGTGGGGAGGTGTGGGGCAGCACTGGGGCGATGCCAGCTCCCTAATGCCCAGCCTCTGTCGTCCCCAGGCTGGTCCAGAAGTGGGCAGGGACCAGGCGGGAGGAGGCAGCACTAGAGGCACCTGGGGTAGATCCCAGAGTTCCCAGCCTGGGGACTGAGACACAGAGCTTCTGGGGGCTTTGCAGCCTTGCAGGAGCCTGCGTGGCTGGGCTGGAGGGTTGTTAGAGGACCTGTGCTGCAGGGGAGCCTAGTGCTGCAGTGGGTGCTCCTGTAACTCCTGGGACTCATGTGGTGTGACAGCTCAAAGTGCTTCAGCAATTAACAACAGGCAAAATAGACACAGTGGCATGGATCTAAACATTCTCTGTTGTGACGTGGGGCTGAGGGACCCAGAGCTTTAGCCCTGCCTCTCCAGTATGCTCATTATATTTGTACTAGCTTCCCTGCTCCAGAAGCTGCAAGAAATCATTCTGCTGTACATAATTTTAATTGCCTGTTATACAATTGCTTCTTTTCCCATTCCTGTCAAATCTATTCTCTGTTCAAAAGTGTAGCTTTGTTACATGGCATGACCTGTCTGTTAGATTAGAATAGGAATAAAAAAATACTGCAGAAAATAAAAAAAAAAACCCAAAGAATCTAATTATGAAGTAGAATAGCATTCTCAATCTCTATTGCTATCTGCAGTCTGTTGTGTTAGGACCAGTACAAACGAATCAATAAAACCTGCTGCTTTTCTTATGTTGCCTTTGGCAGTTGTAAGTAGTTTGTGCAGTGTTCATGGGAGCACTCTTGTTTCTCTTGTCTGATGATGTGCTGCCCTCAGCCAGAAGATTTCAGCATTCACTTTTTTTCCAAAATTGCTCTGGGGCTGGGATTTGAAACTCTGCACCTGGAGAACGGATAATGGGCAGCAATGAAAGGGTTAAAAAGAATTATCTGGGCTGCAGCTTTAACAACGTCCTATGGAGGGCATGAAATTGAATTTGGTAGGAGGTTCTTTGTCTGGAACACGCCTTGGCAGTAAACAGAGATCTGAGCTCAGAGGCAATAAGGCATCAGGAGCACTGGCAGGACTGCAGCAAGCTGTGGTTTCGGGACCCTGACTGGAGACTCCCTGGTCTGAATGCTGAGGAGGGTTTGTAGATCTGGAGCATTGCCTGGCACAGGGTGTCCCTTAGGGCGCTGCCATGCCAGAGGGTGGAACTGGTGTGAATCTGTTTGTGTGATTAAAAATAAACAAACCCTCTTTTCCTAGTTTGACTTTCTTAGACAGCAGAGGGGGATAGCGGAGGATGCAGTGTGGGAGATGAGTGGTACCAAGGATGACGGCCGTTGTCAGAAGGCAGTCCGCATTGTCACCGAGCTGTGCCGGAAGAAAAGTCTGCCTAGCTTGGACCTGGACACTTGCAGGGAATTCCTCCTGCTGCCTTCCGACCAGAGCCTGATTATCTCCGAGCCAGGTACAGTACTCTGGTCCTGTCTGCTCAAGTAGTGCTTGTGATTGCCAACAGCTGGAGGAAGGCAGGAGGACTCTCACAAGGGGAGGGAAATGTTCGCAAGCCCCGTGTTAGACTCGGGGGGCATTTTTCTCGGCACGCATCACTGTGTGGTTATTTTCCTTTACACGTTCCACTGTGAAGTTTTGGGTGCAAGTACTGCCTCACTTGTTGATGCGAAATGGTGTAGCCTGATGGGAATAGCTGCACAGAGGGGACAGATGTGGTGTTACATGCTGGTAAGGAGGTGGTTAATGAGATAAAGGTTCTGTGAAAGTTTCTTATTTTTTTAAAACCAGACTCCTGTCCCGTATAAAACAAAAAGCAGTAAAAAGCCTATTTAAGCAACTGAGATGACAGGAACTGATTGCTGTTATCCCAGTTTGAGAAAAGGAGGGACTTGCATGAATTTTTGTTCACTAGTAAGGGATCTTAATGTTCTTTCATGTATTTGTTTTACCTTCCCTAAGAACTGCCTGAAGTTGTTCCTCGTCAGCTCGTAGAGAGACACATTGGCATGTCAGAGATGAATCAAGAGCCAGCATACTGCTGTAAGAGCAAAGGGGCATTTCTTTATTGCAAAGTGGTGAATCTTCTGTACACTTTCACTCACAGCTTCTTGTTCCAGAGAGGCTGTCTTCTGCTATAACTTCAGAAGACATTGGCAGGGGGAGCTTACTTTGCAGGCTCTCATGCTGAGGAGCTAAAATAAAAATTCCATGCTTTTTAGCATTATTGATAACATGCTGTAAGTTGTTGGTGTATTAGAACATTTGTGTAGAGTGCTTCTTTTAAGATAATGATCTACCAGCCAGCCTGATTTCACCGCATAAGTTTTAAGAAACTTTTCTTCTCCTTCTGAGGACACCTGTGCAGAGCCCGGGTGCAGCACAGTAGCCTGTCAATCCCTGTCCAAGGCTTTCTGTGTCATCTTGCTTCAGTTTCTCCTGCCCCTCTCTGCCACCGTCTTGCACCAGGATGCAACTGGCACCCAGGGCACACTGGCAGCTCTCCAGTTTCACTGAGCTTCTGCCATATGTTTGCTTGCAGCGGTGTTTCCACCACTGTTTTGCCAGTATGTCCAGCCTAACACCTTCCTTTCACATGCCACTCTGCTTGTAACTTCATTGTCATCTTAAAATGATTTTGCTTTATACCTGCTTGTTCTGATGGTCTCTTACCACTGCTGGTACTGTCCTTATGCGTTGCATCCAGTGCAGCTGTTTTCTTTATTGCAAACAACTTACTGCATTGCTTCGTAATTTCTTACCTTGGTACCAAAATTAACATTTTCCTGACTCTGTGCAGTACAGGTTACTGCTTTTGTTCCATCTGCCCTGATATGACAGATTTGCATTTGTTTGTGCAGTCTGTTCAGGATCTCGTTTTTCAGGTCATGATCACACCATCATATGCCTTTAACATCTCAAGTGTTTGTCTGCTCTGATCTCTGGTTTAAGTGTCAGCCTCTACCCCAGTGCCCTGGGCAAGTCACGCTGGGCTGGCTGACTGCACTGAGTGCATTAACAGCCATTACCATTGTCTCTGCTCTGCACGACTGGGCCCATTTTTATGTCTAGACAGCACTGAAGACACCATTTGGGCCCAACGGGTACTAATATTTCTCAAATGCCTGGATGTAAAACTGCTCCAGCAAAGGAAATAAATCTGTTTGCATTAAGTGTTAACTAATGCAACAGTTACAGTGGTAAGATACTTGTTACATTAGTGTCTGGATGTTTATCTAATTATCTGCATTTCTGCTTTGTCCATTTTACACGGAAGACTGATGTTAAGCAAATTTGCTATCGGCTACCTATGTTCAGATCCGGCAAGTCCTTCCTCATAAAGATATACAAATAAAAACTGAGGTTGTGTGAAGATGAGCAGTGATACAGCTTTGAGACAAGGTGCCATACCGGTACCGACAGGAAAGTCAGAGGAGCCATGCAGCACGAGTTCTGGGTCCTGCTGAAGTGTGCTCGTGCTGGACAGCACAACCTTGGCAACTTGGATGCAAAGTTTGCTGGAGTAAAATTAGCCCTATTTGTCATCATGATGTGAAGTCAACAGCTTCTCTGTCAGTTTGTAACCTCCTGGATAAATCTATTAGCTAATGGCTGAATCAGCTTGGCTTGTCAAGTGTCTTGATGAAGTTCGCATCGTTTGTGAGCAGGCAGACGAAAGCACTCTAATGCTGCCAAAGCTGGAGCCAGGGCTGCTTCTGCACAGCTCTGCTTGCCATTAGACTCTGAGAGGTAGTTTGGGTTTTTCTGATGTTTCATATATTGATGGAGAGCAGTATCTTCTGGGGATGCTGTGGAGTTGCAAAGAAATTAGCCAGGTATCACTAGCCTTCTTGAACTGCATCTGACAGTGGAAAAAACCTGCGAATATAAAAATATTACCGAGTAGTTTATGTAAGTATGTCAGTATGGTTTTATGCAGTCATTTTTTTTTTTTTAAACCATTTTGGACTGAATGTGGAAAGTGCTACTGTGTATAAAGTAGATGCTCCTGCGTTATGTAATGGCTGATTTTCCTACTTAAAGTCAATAAGAAAAATAGAGCTGCAGCATTTCTCCAGGATGCCATACATTACTGTACACCCAACAAAGGAACATTGCAGGCTGCTGTTGCTGGCTAGTAATCCTGCAGCTAAGTATGTCAGAAAAATAAGGTATTTGGATGAGGAAGGTTTTGGTATCAATGCATCAGTGGATATGCGAGGGTGAGCTTTGCCTGCAGTTTGGCCCATGGCGGTGCCAGGAATAGAACTGATCTCTTGGCTGCAGGCCCTGAGATTGAGCAAGATGCAGCATCCTTTTGTTGTGCCTATCTAAAATCCTCCCCCGTAGTTCTCTCCATCTGATAGCTCTCTTCCCTGCCAGTCCTCAGCTGTTGGGCAGTGATGCTGTGAGTGTGACTAGTACACAGGCATAAGCCATAGAGAGTGGAAATGCCTGTGGTATAGGGACAACATTTACCACTGCAGTGATGTGCCTTAAATGAGTGGAAACATCACTTCTCTGCCCTGGAGGTGCAGTGAGTGCTCTAGGATATAGCTGAGAGTTTTGTGGACAAGTCCTACTGAAGTGCCAAGTACTTGGCTGACGATGCAGAGGAGCCGACACTGCCAGACTCCCACGGGACCGCTGTGCTGGGCACAGCAAGCCACCCCATATCACCTGGTCCCTCTGCCCATGGGAGTGGAGCTCCTTGTTGGAGAGCAACCGGCTCCAGGGTCTTTGGGAAACGGTGCCAAATCCGCTCTCCAGGGCCCACTGTGAGCTCCTGTGGTGGAGCGAGCTCTCCCCTGACTGCCCCTGCCCAGGGATGCTCCCAGGGGTACGAAGCCCATGGTCCTTGCTGTGGGCAGCTTGGCTCCAGCCTGCCAGCATCCCTGGGTACCAGGCATTGTGTCATGCCCTGCACAGCTCTCGCCACCATGAAGTGTGCTGTGCGCTTATCTGCACGGTCAGGTTGTCGCTCAGTTTGGACTGAATTGTCTTACTGACTCACTCCCAATGTTTGCCTGAACCAGGTCCCGCTCCTTGTGGGTGCACAGTGCCAGGTCTGACTGCAGACAGAGGCTGCCAGCCGGTCCTGGGAGGTCATGCCAAACAGGGGATGGTACAGAAGATGGGAGCTTGATTCCACAGAGAGATTTAAAAACAAAATGATCATTCTGAAATGAATGTGCAGAGCTGGTGGAGTGTGACTGGAGCCTGTGGCTTGTGATGCTTGCTGACTTTAAAGGATGGTGCATGGGTATGGGAGGGAATTTACACCAGGATCAGAGCACATCCAGGAGCAAACCCCTGGGTTTGATTTCTAGCTCCAGCACTACTGTGTTGCAACTTTCTTTAAATAACATAATTTGGGTTTTTTGCCTCAGTGTTTCCATTTGTAAAAAGTTCCACTGCCCTGTAAAGTAAGTACAGGATACAATGGATGATGTGCAGAGGTGTTGCCGTTTTTACCCAGAAAGCCACTATAGGATTGCATGCACAGCAGTCCCTGTTGATCTCGGCACAGCCTGTGTACCCTCCTCAAACCCTTCCTTATGCACTGATTCACCCTAGCAAAGTGCTCTAGTGATTTCCTAGTGCAGGATATGAAAGCTGAAGTGAGAGGAAGAAAAAGGACAGCTGGGGAAAATGCAAAACCAGAAGAGACTTTATGATAATTTCTGTTTCCTAGCACACTTTGTCAGCTGTCCTTCTGTGCTCTAATGCCGCAATAATTCAGAGCACATTTAGTGTTTTGCCCTTTGTGTGAACTGTTCTTTTTAAACTTCATGATGAAGGCAGTACATCTTGTACAGCACTGAACACCCTCCTGGCACTTCGCAAATACTATTAAAATGTTAAACCCACAAGTGCAGAACTGATCTTGCTGTAGGCAGAAAAAGGGGTGAATTTTTGTGCAATAGAGGGTTTTTTCATTGCAGGAATGTTGATGTGGAAAGATCACCTTTATACGGAGAAATGGCTTTTGGAGTATTTTTCCTGGAAAAAGTTATCCCTTGATAGGATAGTTTGACTAAGGGGAAAATTGATGACACACCCATTCACTGATATGGGATGCCTACAGCCACTACCTGTGAAATACGGGCAGGTCTTGAATTTACTTGCCAGCTGTAGTAACACACTTTTCTGAATCACAGTTCAAGTGTATTTTAAGTAAATATAACAGTAAACATGTTTAAAGCCACCCAGGCAAAGCTAATATTAATCACTGAAGCTTGTGTTTCCAGAGGCTAGGCATGTGAGGAGTAGCACCTTGGGGCAAAGATCTTTCTTATCACTGAGTAATGTACTTGCAAAATGGATCTTGCCTTCCTCTGCAAGCATCTGGTCCACCAGCAGGAAAAGAGCAAGCTAGAGCTACGTGCAGCAGATTTGCTCTTTAGCTCAAGTAAAACAGGTTTGTGCTCTGATCCTGAAGGTATCGGGTTCAAACCTTGCTACCAGAGGAAGGTTTGCAAAGCTATATTAAAACAAGGTTAAAACCAGCAGCGTAAATCTAGGAAAAATGGATTATATAACCTGTCTATGAACATTTGTCTTTGCTTATGTATTGTGTGTGGATCTATGACTCTACAGCTTCCTCTGGCTATGCACTGTGATGGTCCCGGTAAATAAAATGCACCTCTGGAGCTGTGTGGAGTGTGTGTGTTCAGGAGCTTTGTAAGTACCTCTCTGCATAGATGCAGGTTTGCATCTGCCTAATTGCTGTTGGTTGATTCATTCCTGAAGCAGTACAGGGAGGCTGATCATGTTTGTAGCTTTTTTTTGCGGACCTCGGAGCCTATTCCAGTGCAGCTGCAGTAGCCTTATGCATAGTCAGGGATCAGCATCTAAAACTCCATAGAAACAGGCAGCCAGATTGCTGCTGGTGTTAATTGAGTGTGTGAGCAGGCTGAGGACGGTGACCAGGAACTGAGCTGAGGTGCAGATACCTCTTTGGTAAGTCCACATTTCTGAAGTTACTTTGTTATTTTTTTGCTTTTTTTCGTAATATGGAGCCTCTTTTCCTTAACAAACATTGTGCTTCAGCAGTTTCTGTCTTTGCCATTGAAACATTTTCTTCTGCTTTGAGTATTTTCCTTACGTTTCACTGAAACCAAACATGTGCTTTTAGCTAGTTCAAATCAGGGCATAGCCTGACTCTGATCTTCTCCATTGTTTTGCGGTATGACTCTGAGAAGCTGGTATTTTTGTGTTTGCAGGTGTTTGCTGCTTGACATCTTTGCTTTGTTGAAGTCATACCAGTGCAATGTGCACAGCCTGCTGCACATACCATGTATTCACTAACAGTCGTATAGTCTCACATGTGTGTATTCATTGTTCAGAGATAAAAACAGAACTATAACTGGATCTCATGTCTGATACAATTTTTCATTTAACTATAGTTTCAACTATCCTTGCTTTTCTTACCTGTTTCTTCTTCTTACTGTTCACGTTTCTAGGTACAATCGCATATTCTTCCTTAGGACCCCAGGTTTCCATCTCATGTTGGTTAGGCAGCTTTTTCTAGCTTTAATATTTGTTATTTCTTTTTCAAATATGATAATATGTATTTTTCCTTCCTATCTGTATATTGTAAAATCAGGAAGCTTGTCTGTAACAGCCCTTGTTGTTTCAATCCAGTGGACTCACTAACATAACAGTGACTTATGCTGGGAGTTGTTTGGGAGAGATGTGATTTGTCCCTCTGCCATGCATTGTCTTTAATTATACTTGTACTTCGCAAAATGGCATCCTAGAGGGACAGAGAAGGGATATTTGGAGTGACTGTACATTAACTATACATTTTCCATGTCTATAGAAAAAAAGAAAGTTATCCTGCAGGGTGTCTTGTACATAGTGAAACTGCAGATGCTAATTAAGGCCGCCTTTATATTTAGTTCAGTTTGTTATGCTGTAGCAGGTTAGTGTTTGACAATATCACAGGAAACTGTGCAGCGAAGACTAAGGGCAGGATGCCAGAAGCTCAGTTCATACAAGCCTTTTCAAAACCACCATTAAGACATACAGTCCTAGAGTATTGGGTTCCATGGAATAATAATTGCCCAGAAATTGTAGCACAGCAGTGTCTCTGGTAATGTAAGTATTACTCTGATTTTCTATGCATGTTTGTAACTGCTGCAAAGGCAGGCATGTGCTCTTGTAACAACACAGTGTTAGGTGAGTACAGCGAGCACCTCCTTAAATGCATTCTTTCCATACACAGTACTTCATCTCTTGGACGTCTGTGAGCATTTGCTCAGAGTTATTTGAGCTCATTTCTGAATCTGGTCTCTGGTCAAAATGTTCATGCTAAAAGGACTCGGAGCTGCACAGTATGGAGTGATATGAGTCATTGGAGAAGGAAAGAAGGAATCTCAGAATCTATTTAAGAAATCTGTAGGATCAGGCAGCCCAGTCTGCATGCATGACTGCTGTGTAGTACATTTCAGGGGTTAAAGATCTCTGTCTTTGTTACAAGCTAATGGAAGCAGCAGCAGCAGCTAATGACAGGAGCAGAGCCATTCAGGGAGGAAGTTCCCTGATCATTCAGCGAAGCTTGAACAAAGAAATGCTCTTTTCATAACCGCTGCATTTCAGCGCAGGGTCTCTGTACCGAGCAGCCGGTCCCATGTAGGTGGGTGGCTGGGAGATCCTTCCCGACTGCTCTGCATCCTGCACAGAGCCTTCTTCAAACAAGCCTGTGCTCTTTTTGCCATGAAGATCAGACTTGTCTTTTGTCTGCCAGTTATTATCAGCACAAGTTGAGAGAGAGAGAAAGAGGGCATGACGTGTGCTTACGTGGTCATACTGGGTCTAGATGGCTTTAATTGGCAACCTCACCTCCTGAGGACACAGATCTGTATATGAGCCAGTCTTTGCAGTGTTGGGAGCCAGGGGAGTTTCTCATGAATCCTGCATCTCTTCTTTTGGGTTTCCTGTGGGGCAGGTCCAGGCAATAAAGCTCTTCCATCATGCTTTCATGTAGTCAAGGAGCCCCCTTGCACTGGGCGGGGGGGGGCCATGTCCCTGGGCAGGGGGGCACTCAGCTGAAGGAAAGCCTCTGGAAAGATTTCTGGGCCACCTTGTCCCACACTTGGGGACTTCTGCCATCCCCTGGCTGAGCTGTGCTTTTTTGGGTTCTCAGTCTGTGTCTTCTCATGAGATCCCAGATCGCAGGGCTGGGGGCTGCCTGGCACCCGTGCTGGGATGAGGATCAGCACTAGCTGCAGGGTTCACCCTTCAGGCTGCAGGCTGGGATGGGAAGAGACCCTGATTCTGCTCCTGGTCAAGCTTTATCCCGAGATCTTTTCAGGGCAGCCTGATTTTAGGGTTTTTTTTGAACCAAAATGAAGTCAAAGAGAGAGCCACAGGGAAGCATTTCCCCAGAACAAAACCTTACTGTAGAAAGTGAAGGGCAGAGAGACAGCAGCTCTGGTGCAGTGAACCTAGACACTGAAACACTGCTGACCCTGGCACCTCTGATGTCTCAGGACAGTCATGGCTTTGACCAAGTTTTTGAAGGGAAATTTTAAGGTCCAGGGTCTTTGGTCACTCAAGGGAGACAGAGTGACAGTGAAAAGCTTTTCTTTTTTTGTTTGCATTGCATTTTGAAACACAGTTGTATTTCTACATCCCAGAAGTGTCTGTATTATGGTGTTTTGCTCTCTGCCCAGCTCTGTTCTGCTTCAGCAGGTCTGGATAGAGGCTTCCCCCCCCCTCCATGTTGAACAGCCTCAGCAAGGCTTCCCTGGCACATCTTCAGTGCTCGGCTCAGGTCCTGTATCTACAGGCTCACATCATGGGAGGAAGATGATGCTCAGTGTCAGTTATTTAACCTCAGCCCAGGGACACTCTGTGTGTTCAGCACTGCTGAGTCGTTTACAGATGTTGTTACAGCATATTGTGATAAAATATCATGGATTAGCACACAGCTATGTACTATAATTACATGCAGTGTGGCTTATAATAGTTCATTAGATTGTCATCAGTTAGGCATAAAGCAATGACAACTCTTACTATCTCATTTATAATACTCTAGAGAACAGCTGATTAAGAAACAAAGCAACCTAAATCACTGGGGAATGTTTTCTTTGGTTTGGAACAATTTTTTTTTCTTTTTTTGTCACTTTTGATAACAGAAATGCTGCATTGCTGACATCTCAAAGTTCTCCTTCTGGTTCCACAGGCCAGCAAAAGTTTGAGTAACAATGTGCCTTTAATGCAGTGTGGAGGGAAAGTCTGAATCGGCAGGTGGGTCAATAACAACTGAATACCAACATATTTGGTCTTCAGAAGCCTTTGATCAGTCTCCTCCGGTCCCGCTGTTCTGCTGGGGCACGGCCATTTTAATGAGTATTAGTTATTTTCTCTGGGTATTGATACAGGCCTCTCAGCGTTGTGTATGAAGCCCATAGTCACTAGCGGGCAAGGTGGGTTTCGTCTCCAGATCCCCACCGGGGAGCCCAGGCCAAGGACAGGTTAGGGACTGTCCATTGGCAGAACCAAATTCCAAGCGGGAGGCTGGGTTGGCACTGCCGAGGATGTCCGTGTGCTCGTGTTTGCCTGCTGCTGCACCAGCCACCTCTGCTGCTGTGTTGGCTCTGCAATGTGAATGACTCTTGCTTGGGGTCACTGAGTGCTTCTGCATGTTGTCCCCAGCAGCGTGCTGATGCTGCACCTGCCTCTGCATGTCATGCAGGGCAGCGGGTACCACCGGCGAGGAGAGAGCTTCGTCAGCGCCCCAGCCCTGCGACCACCCACGGTGTTGGAGACCTCCTCTGCCACGGACGTTTGTCTCTGGGCATCCTCTTGCAGCCAGGTCGGGCTTGGCTTCCTTCCCACGCAGGGGGATGGAAAGAGGAGGGAGCGGGGCTCCACCAGCTGTGCCGAGACCCTTTTGCAAAGAGCTGTTCCAGATGTTGCGGTGACTTGTGCTGCACAGCAAGTGTGACTGCTGTGCCTGTTGCTTTTCTAAAAGCCCCACAGCCAAGGTGATAGGTGGCCTGTTAACCCTGTCTCCAGTACTGACCTTGGTGTTTTAATACATTTTGGCTGGATCTTCCCACCCAGACAGATTTAAGATTTCTTTTTTGTTTCTAATCCGTTTCAGCCATGATCTGATCTGGATTTTTAAAGACATTCAGCTTATGTGGGCTTTCACTGAGCTACCCATCACCTCCGATCTGAAGGAAGGTGACTAAGGGAAAGGAACGGGCTATCTTTTTCTAAGCTCGAAAGTCTGATTTTCTTTCCTCTGTAGAAGATGGCCCTGGATCCAAAAAGTCCTGTGGCTGGAAAGAACTTTTTTTTTGGCCTGTCTAATACGTAAATCAGGAAAAGGGTGTAGGCACAGGAGTGTCTGACTTGCTGTGGTCAGTAATCAAAAGTCTCTAAGTGGAAGGTGATGCAGCCCTTTCAGTGGGGCCATTCACAGCCCTGCACCCTGCAAGTTCAGTGCGTGCAAGGTGCAGACTGTTCTGTCTGTTAAAGTGGTCTGAACTGCAGCTGATTGCGGACTACTTAAGACTTTTTCAACCTGTTTGACACTGTAGTTGCCACATCTAAATGAACAAAGAACTGACTATATCTTACCATGGCAATTCCTGTGGCAATCCCTCTGTCACTTGTGTTTGGTATTACTGCTTAGCAGAGATTTTGCTGAGCTCTTGTTAAGGTTGCATGGTATTTCACAGTTGTGTTTTGGCTGTCCAGAACCAGACATGGTGGAGGCTTCTCCTGCATGTAGCAGGCATGCAGATGTCTTTTGCTTGTCAGCTATTCATGATTTTTTGCTTTTTTTTTCTTTGGCAACTACATCTTTCTCCATTCTATTTCAGTGAGCAAAGCACAAGCCCCAGGGTACTGAGGTCTCCTCTTATGTTGCACTCCTTTGTTTGGTGTATTACGCATTTTCATATGTAGGCGTTTATTTTTTCCTTTTTTGTTATACATATGTACATGTGTGTAAAGTACCTCATTGTTGATTCTGCACTTGAAAATCACCCTTGGTGTTTCCCTCCGAACTACTCTGTTCAGATTTTCTTCTGCTTTTTTAAACTCAGCCTGGGGGACCAGTGCACCTCCCTCTCCTGTATCTGAGCGCATTTACTGTCTGTTCCCTGGGTGATAAAAGTACCAAACCATAAACTGAAAAACACCAGGTAGTAAAGGGTATGATAGCCTCTATTTTCCCCGCCTTTTTCTCTTTCTTCAATGCACTTGTGTAATCAGCTCTCTTAGACCACCAGGTGTGAAGGTCCCTCCCGAGGGTCCAGGCACCAGGGTGCAGCAAGGACAAGGACAGCACAGGCATTGCCCTCCTCGAGGGAGCGAGCAGCTCACAGCCCTCCAACCTGTGCGCCTGCTTCGTCCAAGCCAAGACACAGCAGGAGCTTCAGCTCTAGCCTGGATATGTAAGCAAAACCAAAACCAACTCTCTTTTCTTCTTGCAGGCAGGGCACAATGCAGGTAACTGCTCAGGGGGTGTCTCAGGACAACGAGCTGCCACGGTCTCCATCACAGCACGGGGAAAATGAGTCCTGTTTCCCGGCTGCGCCCCATACCCGCGCTGCTCCTTGCGGTTGTGGCTGGAGTTGCCAGAATAGTACTTTATTCCATGTGCAAATTTATTGTTTAAATGTTTTCTCCTTAATTATAATTTGAACTGGGGTTTATAAAATTTGGGAATTTGCAAGTACTGTCACTAACAAGCTGATAGCTGGTTTCCAGGACAACAAATTACACTACTGTTAAAGGAACAAAACTTGCATGAAGTTGTCCATGTCTCATGTTCTAGTTATTCTCCCAGCTACAGAACTGCATGTCCTAAAGACTTACAGTAAATGGTGAAAAAAGCCCTGGCATTGCTTAATGAAAGAAGTTTTGTCTGGACAGGGGTGATGAGGTTGCTGTTTGCACTTGGACCATAGATCATAGTGGCTTGAAACACTGGATCCCTGCAAGGTCTCCTTATGAAGCAGGTTATCTTCATACTTAACGTGCAATAATGAGATGGTTTGAATTTTATAATCTTATATAATTACTCTCAAAATAGCTTCTGATTCATCCTTCCCTTTGAAGCTTATAGTTTGCATTCCAATAAGCTCTTGCATGGCAGGAACCCTGTGGTAGCAGCAAATTAATTTTTAAGAAGTTTTTTTCTATCTAACTGAAACTTTGGCATAGCCAGTTTGACCATTCATGTCTCTATCTTCCTATAGTCTGTTACATAGCTGGGTGTGCACAGGAGATGAGGAGACTCTGTCTGGGTTCCTGCAGAGCCTGTGCTGGCAGGAGGAAGCTGGTGGGAGCTGATAGTGCAAGACTCAGTGTCCAAGGACTGAGGAAGCATGTTGAACAGGATAAATCTCCTTTTAGCTTCATGCAGGAGGAAAGTTGAGTTTGCAGAGCTTCCAAGGGGACATTTCAGAGACTCTGTGAATGTCTCCTCTCAGAACACCTGCAGTATTCATCTCATGAGGATTTCTACCTCTCTCCTGGTTTGAGAGGGGAGCTTACCATTGAGCTACATATGATGGACTGAGTGTGAAAGTGCTCTTAGTGTAAAACAATCTGTGAAAACTCCTCCTGCTTTCACGTTTTCCATTCACTTTCATTGCGTTGTCTTCTGTAGAATTACTTGTGGCTGACATAGAGTAACAAAACAAGATTCGGGCATGCTCCGCAGCAAAAAGCAGCTGAAACTGCTGCTTGCCTTCACCTAGGGAAACTGTAAAGCATACCAAGGTCGCAGGAGCGTGCATGGTGCAGGAGTCTCTCTGGGTCTCTGTGGATATTTCATACTATTGTGCTGTGCTGGACAGCTGAGAGAAATAATCAGTGAATTTTTACTTACATTGTGAATAGACAAGAACACCCTGATTTGTTTGCTTCTGGATGGTTTGTGGTACCAAATATTTCTGTGACTTCATTTTCCTCTCCCACATACTCTAAGGATGCAGCACTGTCCTCAGCCAGGTGACGCTCCCTGTCCTCCTGTAAGGGAACCTGACAAACAGCCAAGGTCCTGTTGGTCTGAGCAGGGTGTCAGGAGGTGCAGGCAGAGCCATAAGTGGCAGCTGACACTTGCTCCTGTTGCTTGGATCGCTCCCTGGATAGGAGCAGTTTGGAGGGTCTAAGAAAACGGACTCATAACCTGTGGACCTGCAGGTGATTGATAGATATCCCCAGTGCTCTCCGGGTCTTGCTGCCTGACTTGCTGCTACATGGGGGCTGCTCTGCAACTCTTATCACCACCCACAGCATGAGATAACGTCTGAGGGACGATGGAAGCTCTGCTCAATCCATAATTGTTTTCTGACCTGGTCCTTCAACATCTGCTGAGAACTTGATGAAATATTTTCCCCTCACTAATGACCCACACCTCTGTGATCTTGTTTGAGCAGCAGTCCCTGCTGCAGTGCTTCACAACACATCCAGCTCCTGTGCTGCTAGGCTGCTTGTGAAAAGCAAATTGACTGCAGTTAGACTTTGAAGTGACAGCTGCTAATGACTTGTCTAGCTTAAGAATATTTCAGGACATGTTCCTATAGTTCATAGCTGCCTAGAGAACACAACCAGTAAATCAAGAAGAGAAGTGTTGCTGAAGTTTCAAATGACAACCAAATGGCAGCGAGTAGGCCTGAAGACGTGACAATGAAGACATCAGCGGAGGACTGGCACGCTGGACATAATCCCAGCAAACAGAGGCAATTAGTGAGCAGGCTTGCAATGCTTCCCTCTTGCAGTCATGTTCTCTGCAGACCCCAGCGCCCACTTAGCTGTGGGCTCTGTTAAGTAGAGCTGCTTGCTGATACAAGAACCGAAGCTGTGTTGGGTGACAGGGACAATCCGATCTTTAATGTTTGCTTTGTTACCATTCCCACGGCCATGGCATGCTTGGGGAGGGGATAAGGAGCTGGCAGGAACTACGCACTGCTGCACTGCAGCTCACCTCTCATCCAGCACACATTTCATGATTTATAAGACAGCCAGTTTCCTTTTAAAAAATTCCTGTGCTCTGTTTGCTGCTGCACTCCATGGTGCCTTGCAGGATTTGTTCAGAGCTGTATTCCCGAAGGGGTAGTTCCCTTGCTCTGCTGTGGTTCGTGTTTTGGTTTTGGCTGTGGTGCTGCTGGATGCTGTGCTGCTGCCTTGGTTTAACATTTGGTTTCTGTTCCATCCTGTCCCTGCTCCGTCCTCTGTAAAGCTTCAAAGCTGAACGGCATTGCTAAATAAACATGACTATAGCTAGGATTTGATGGCAACCTCTTCCTTTTCCCCCACTGTTGTCCTGTGCTACCCTCTGCCCCTGCCTCAGGCATCCAAGATTCACCACAGTTTCTCATGCCCAATTTCCATCCCTCAGCTAATCAGACTTACATTGCTGATGTTTCTCAATTGAGAGAAAATCAGTTCAGCAGTTGGTGGGTGCCTCACATGGTCTTTTTTAGCCCTAGAGCTGCTTGTCTTCTCCTCCAGCAGTAACTCTCGTAGTAATCCATCATTTGAATGCGTGATCTCTACAAAGCCCTACAGAAATAGAACGATATATTCTCACAAGCACTGTTGCAATAGAAAAATGTAGCAAAAATGGACAGATATATTACACTGGAAAACCTGTTGCCAGTACAAGCGAGGTTAAGGTACATCACCATCACACCCTACCTCTGGGCTCTGCCATCTCCTGTAAGTCCTCTTCCAGGAGCATTTGCTGTGGCAAGACGTTACATGCTCCAAGCCATAGCTCAGAATAGCTGGGGGCTGTTTTTTCAGCTGAAAGAAACCTAGTGGGGAACAAACCAGCCAGAGCTCTCCCTGATGCTAAGATTTTCCATTGGCCACCAGAAAACTTACCAGTAAGAACGTCTCATAGGGAAGATGTCCATTTGCTCTCGGCAGGATCAGGTCAGTGGCTTTGTCTGGGTCTGTGCATGGTGACAGAGCTGTGGGACCACTTGTGCCGTGGCGGCAGTGCTGCCAGTGCCCAACCTCAGCAGAAAGTCAGGTCACAGTGCCCTCGCTGCTTTGGTGAGGGGACTGTGCTGAGGGAGCTCCAGGACCTGCAGAAATGCATCTGTCCTCTTGCAGGTGCTGAGGGGCCCCGGGAAGGGGACCGCTGGGTCAGTGGCACAGGTCCTGGTGGCCACTGCAGCTGAGCTCCTCCAGCATGAGCCTGGCCCCATGCAGGGCTTCAGCCTGTAGCATTTAATTTTTTCAGCCCCCTTGAACTTCCACTAGTGGTATTCAAACTTTGTTTAAATCCAACAGGTAGCTGGAATGACTAATAGATGCTGCAGTGCTGAGCGAGCCATCAAACGTATTTTGTTTTCTCTGTGGGGAGTGGGTGGAAGGAAAGCTAAATTACATCTTCAAGATATTAAATATAACTCTTCACATTAAACTCAGAGTTATCCATGAATCTCTTTAATGATAATGCAAGCTACTTCACAGTAATAAAAGTCAATGTTGCCATAATTAGACCAGTATTGTCTTGCAGTTAATAGACTGTTGTAATCATGGCTTTGTCATATTATTAATCGTTTTCTGTTTGGATTTTGCTAATTATCCCCCTTGGTAACTCAGTTTGGGTATTATGAAGTCATCAGGGACATAAAGCTGAAAGGTAGTTCCGCCTTATTCTCTTAATTAGTTCCCATCCAAGATGAAACAAAATGGATGGTTGTACTGACGAGCTGCTTTCCAAGTGCATGGGTACTGGGGCAAGGGAGGGGCTGGACGAACCAAGAAATGACCCTCCTTTCCTAAATTTGCTTTTAGCTTTACAGTTTTAAATTGCTCCACTGTTCCTTTGTCCTGCCTTGGCCCGTGTCATCTTTTATTTGAAAGGCAGTAGAAAGTAGTGACCTTCTCAGAAGTTTTATAGTTTTGAGGCATTCTATGAGCTTTGTTGTAAGATTCAATAGCAAGGTTTTTAGATGTTACAAAAAAATAGTAAAAACACAAACCAAGAATTCAAGTCAAAAGAGAAATGAGATTGTTTGCTGGTAAAGTTGATACGTTTCAGACTGTCTCCTGTGTGCACTTGGCATCCCTGTTGCTCACTGCCGGCTTCAGGTCTTTTCTGCAGTGAGATCATTCTGTCAAAGAGCATTTCACTGCTTGAGTCCTCTGCCAAATATTCACGGTCATGAAACTTGTTTGTATTTAAATGCTTGAATATGATCTGGTCTCTCAGTCTGTGTCCCTTGCCACTGCCTTGGGGTGTCCCTGCATGTCCCCATTGTCGTGCTGGTCTTGCCACTGCTCCTGATGGCTCTGGGAGCACGGTGCTACCCTGCTGTCCTTTACCATGGGAGAGGGACAGTCGTGGGCTGCACAGCTCCTAAACATCACCCAGCCAGCTTCTCACTGCCCTCATCCTTGTTTTCTTCGCAGATACATAACTGCTCCTTCTGCAAGAAAACCAAAGTGCACTGTGGTTTTTGTAACAAGTTGGTCTAAGCTGTTTATGCTGTCTGTGAAGAATTTGATTCATTATTTTTCCCTTAAGCCAGGCTGCAGGGGTGGGAGATCAGCATCTCTGTTGACTCAATTTTGATGTTTCACGGTACCACCTCCTGCATAAGTGGTGATAAATGATCATTTATCATTAGCCTCTCAGGTATGGCTTGCTTTCTCCTGTTCACTGAAGGAAAGCATAGCAAAGACCATGATCCATGGGCCTTCCCATGGATGTGCTCGTGTCTGTCCTGGCGGCAAGTGGCTTTCTGGTTTAGAAAGCTCTGTTTCTCTCTCCATCAGCTGCTCTCATGGGGAATCTGTGACACAACTTATCAAAAGCTCATTCCTGGCTGAGAGGAGCCTTTCCCCAGTTCTCCTGGTGTGGAAATGCTTTTGGTGAACGTCTCTGCTTTGCAGCAAAGGACCAGGACTGCTGGTGCTGGCTGACTTCTGGGACATTGCTGTGGAATGTAATAGTGCATTGTGTCTGTAGGGACTGGGACAAAGTCTCAGTTCTCCAAGGAGTTCAGGTGCACATGAAAACGTAGCGGGGGGGTGTCACAAATGCACTATTGCTCTTTTGCTTTACAATACCATGCTAAACCTCTGCCTCAAAAAGACCTTCATAAGTGAGGCAGACCATCCCTAAAGGAGCTGTCTCTGTTCCACCAGGTGAATAACAGCTTGGTGACTTATCCTAAGCATATCAGCTCATGCAGGTAAATGTTCATGTCCATGTCCATGTCTTTCCTGCTGCTTGTTCTCCTCTCCCTCCTTGTTAGTCATGTGAGAGCTTCATCATTGCTGCTCTATAGCCAAAAGCAGTTTCCAGCTGAGGGTTCCTCTGGGAAGCAGGTCTTGCTCCCCCAGGGGAGTGAGACTGGAAAATAGCTGTGTTAATTTGTATTTTTCACCTCCTCCTTTTAAGCTTTATCTTTTCAATTACAAGTTGCAATAAAATCCATTTTCCAACATGGCAATTTCTCCCGTGTCTCTCAAGGGAGCTGGGCTAGGGTGAGGTACCAGCACTGAGTTAGATAAGACCAGGGTTAGGAATGGCTGAAGCTGCTCTGCACTTCTAGGGCCCTACTTACTTGATAACAAAGCGACAAATAACTCACTGTTATTTTTTAGAGGAGAATAGAATAGAAGCATAGTTCTTGTGTTTTTCCTCAGATGGGATGTTTCTCAGAGCGACAACATGCCTCTGTCCCTTGCCAAGGACGGTGATGCCGTGAGCGGTTGGGGGGCTCCAGCGAGCTGGCTGCGGCACAGGAAACATTCGGTAAAGCAGAAGCTGAACTATTCCTGTGCTGGTCTGCGTTAGAGCCCTTCCTTACTGCTAGATGCAGACACATGCTTCTTTACCCTCCACTCAGGAAGCCTTGGCTCCAAACGTTGCACAGGGTGGGATAATATAAACAAATGAGCCAATCTTTCCCCTGGGCTGAGGTGTCCTTTTGGTCTGTTCTGTCTTTGGAGAAGTCTTTGGGGGAACAGGCCTTACCTCCATCCATGCCAGGAATATCCAAGCAACCTCTGGCCCTGGGGCATTTTCTGTTAGATGAGGAATTACCTTGTTTTTACAGTTTTGTGTAAGTTAAAGGACATTTAAAGCATAACATTTTGAATACTAGGTATTTTTTTAAAAGTAACTGGTATTTTCAAATTCATAAGAGAAAGATCATTAAATCAATTAAGGTCAACTCTGTCCAACTGATATTTAAGTTTAATAAGTCACGAAAAAGTCTTAGGGAATTCAATGTCATCTTCAGACAAACCAATATTCTTCCCAGGCAGATGCTTTAAAAATGTCTGTAAAATCCTGATCCCTTCTACTTGTGTTTTATGTGAGCTGTCAGAGGAAAGAGTAGGAGGTCATGCATAAAAGTATCTGTGAATCCTGTCAAATACATTATGAATGCCAGCTCAGCAAGAAGTGACATGAACTAAGTTCTTTCTCAAGCTGGCAACAGGTTTTCAGAAGGGATAACTGATTATTTCTGATGTTTTTCCATTAATGAGTCTAGTGTGCAAGCAGAGTCATGCATGCTGTATAACTTCTTGGAATGGACAGAAGTATCTTAACTGAAACTTTTCTGTCATGTAACAACTCCCAGCAGTGATAGATTCTGCGTTGCAACTATTTCCTTTGTAACAACATAGACATATTTGCAAGAAGTCCAGGTTCGTAAGTTTTCTTATGAAACTATTTGACACTGAGTTTCCTGGGCACAATTCCAAGACATAAAGTATAGGAAAGTGGTACCTCTGAGCTTTCTGCTTTGGTGAGAATACATTTAGCCAAATCTCTAAGGAAGCTCCACCGCTTACTTGTACAATCCTATTTATTATTGAATAAGACGGGACCTATTTATTCACCCCAGTAGTGATCTGTATTTCCACCTTGGAGCTACAGCAGAAAATAAATGGTGCGGTCTGACCTGTATGGGGAGCTGGTGAGGGAGAGGAAAAGTTGCAAAAATTTCTGGATGGCATTTATTCTTTCCATCTGCACCTGCTGGCAGGTTCCAGCCCTTCATTTCGAGTCAAAGCAGCTGTGGGCAGTCAGAAGTTTTGCCTCAAGCTGTTAGTGGATTTGCTAAGCTACGTAATTTTGTGGAAAACCAATGCATCTCCTCTGGGATATGAGAAACAACAGATGGTTTCCCAGGTGTTCAGCAGAACTGCCTTGTTCCAGTGTAGAGGTCGCATTTTGTGTCTGATGCTACCTTGAGACTTCACTTATAAGAACTGATGCAAAAATCCTAAATATATAGTAGCTGTTGTATTCTCGGATAGCATGTTAACAAAGTTTGATGATATAAATGGGTTCCTGAACACTTTGCTGTTATAGTTCATCAATGGTGGTTGGTTTTTTTCTTTTGTTTAGTTTTTAAAATAATTTTTAAATTCAGCTATTTTGTCAAGATAAAATTTAGTCTTTCCTCATATTTCATAGATTCTCTCAGCCTTAAACATTAAATGTCTTATTACAGCTGTACAAAACTAAACTATGTGAGCAAAGGAACCAGAAGGTCTTCTTATGGCTTCTATTTAAGGTAAAGCATATATCAGGGATCACGTTTATAGTAGCTATGATGAAGCACAGATGTGAGTTTCCCAGTTTATGTCCTAAGAGCTAAACTGCCTGGTAAGGACAGAGTTTGTGGGAGATGATTGTTTTAAATGCAGTTTTTGAGTGAGTCTAGAATTTCTTAGAGCTCATGGAGGTGAGAAGGTGTTTGCCTTAAGTACATTTACACATGATCCAGAGAGGTTCTGTCAGCTCACATGGACAAAACTGAAATACTCACATCTGCAGCCGTCAACCTTGGCCTTAACCAGTTGGGACGAAAGGACCGCTCTGTGCCGCTCTGCCCAGGGAGGCTGTGCAGACCCAGCAGAGGAGGACCAGAGCCAGGTCCCTTCCTTGGGGTGCTGCTGCCGACGGCCGTGTCCCGCTGCGTGGTGCGAGCTGTCGGCCACTGCAGCAGGGCCGCCATCCCACGCCTCCCACCCGGCACGGGCTCCACTCCGGGGAAGCAGGGGGCTCAGCCCAGGTTTGGGAACCAGCCCCGTGCTGCAGGAGAAGAGCAGCCGTGTCCTGCTGAGCCTCTTCCACACATGATGCGCTTGCTTTCTAGCAGCTACACCCGGTCCTGCCTCCTGTCAAGTTAATTTTACGAGAGGCTTGTTATACTTGCTAAGAGTCATTTTAGTTGTGACTACTTACACAACTCAGAAATACACAGGGCACCGGCCCTGTTCCACAGGTCTCAGGCAGCGAATTAAGTAGCTGCTGTCTGTTTCATTCAAGTAGCTGCTGTTGTGGCGATGCAAAACATTTATGGTCCAAGCATACACATAAGTAGAGGCAAGTAAGAGGTGATGGTTATTCTGTATATACTTTTGGAGCGTTTGATTTTTTTTTGCTTGTCTTTCTGTCCTGTCTTGCACTTAGGTAATTTAAGGAGTATGGCTTTACTGGTCACTACAAATAACACAGCAGGCAGTCAAGTAATTTTCTGTGAACTCATAGCAATCTGTGACTGACTGAATTGTCCATAGTCCTGTCACTGCAGACTTAACTCCAGAGCAAAACCTGTTTTCATCTTCAGGAACTGGTATTCTTTGTGATTTTGAACTCTTGGAATTTTGGCTTGGGTGGGAATCTGGGAATTAATACACTGTAAGAAAAGAACTAAAAATAGCCAATGTTTTCACTTTTTGAGGTGCTGTGAATAATTTCACAGCCTAGATCATCTATCTATCTATCTATCTTCCTTTTTTCCTGATTCTTCAGCCGTAGGTACGGAAACTCTTTCCTCTCCAGAAAAAGATTGAAATGCTGAAATACATAGCATATGAGGTAAAAGTGACTCAGAGAGTCAGAGAACATATACAGCTTCTGTGCTATTCAGAATAAGGAAGAATGTGTAGTACTTGCTGTACAGCCTCCTTCTATGTTTGATTTCACTGCATCAGCAGCTTGTAATTTTTTTTTTTTTTTTTATTGTATTGGTATTTACTTTTTATTCCCGGTGGGCACATCTGGACAAGATGTGAGCATTGATAGTGCAACAACAATCTGCTTTCAGGATCATGGTAGATAGATTTTTTTTAAATATAGTGTCTGAACACCTGTGATATGAAGCAAAAAGGCTGTTTCTGCCAGTACAGCACTGGAGCTTGTTTCTATCATGCAGTTCTGCAAATCTTCTCGCTTTCAGACTCAGCAGTTTGCCAATACCACAAAACAAACCAAGGATGATATTTTATGGCCAGTCTAAGCATCATGGTATAAAACTTCATAGCTGTGGCCATCTGGAGACACCCATTTCTCCCCAGATGTGTCTGGGGCAGGAAGCGGTCCCGAATCTCTCAGGGGATGCTCACCTGGGTTTGACTCTTGCTTGCAGAAGCTGCTAAGAGCTCTCCATTAGTCATGATATAAATCAGTTTGGACCATTTCTTCCCTTCACTTACAGCTTTCTCACCATCCTTCTTTTCTTTCCCTTTCTTTTCTCCTTTCCCATTCCTCCCCTCTCCCTGTTGCTGTTGTCTTCTCTCCCTCTGTAGAGCTCTCCGTCAGCCTCCTTGCAGTGATAGTTATTGTGTGTGGACTGGCCCTGGTGGCAGTTTTTCTGTTTCTCTTTTGGAAGCTGTGCTGGGTTCCCTGGAGGAACAAGGCCATTTCTTCTAACCTGGCCGTCTTGCAGAGCGAGGCAGGCTGCAATAAGGAGAACATGGCAGACAAGCTCAAGGACACGGGTGCCATAAGTTTCCTGGAGGCAGCGGTGAAGATCAGCCACACATCGCCAGACATCCCCGCAGAGGTCCAGATGTCCATGAAAGACCACATAATGCGACGCACACGGATCCAGAGGCAAACAACGGAGCCTGCGTCTTCCACCAGGTGAGCGGGAGGCAGTGCTCTGCAGGGATGCTGCACCTTGGGGCGGCTGGCAGAGCGGGAGAAGTGTTTAATGGAGCCTGAGGTTCGGATACCTTCAGGAAGGCTAAAGAAAGCACTCCCACCTACATGCTGGATTACTTTCCAAAGATTGGTCATTAACCAGTTAATGTGTTAAGACTGGCTTACCGTGGGCCCTTTTAAAAAAGTCAAGGATTCAAGCCCTATTACTGTGACTTGACCTCATTGTGTCAAGCCGTCAGTATACTTTGGCCACTTTAATTTTGCTCCAACATGAGAGGCAGGCTGAAGTTTCAATGATGGTATGCTGTCAGACAGAATTAGACCCTTTTGCTCTCTCTTGTTGTTGTGGCTCCTAGCAGAAACAATTAGATAAGCAGAATTGACATATCGCTCACTGCACAAGCTTAGAACCAGCTGTGCTCAGTGCTTATGCTC
This sequence comes from Aquila chrysaetos chrysaetos, assembly GCF_900496995.4. Taxonomy (NCBI): domain Eukaryota; kingdom Metazoa; phylum Chordata; class Aves; order Accipitriformes; family Accipitridae; genus Aquila; species Aquila chrysaetos. The sequence continues at coordinate 402,016 of NC_044027.1, forward strand.
AGTGCATGTCTCTGTCTCAGCTAGGGACAGAGATGTCAACATCATACTCAGTAAATCAGGATAAGGCTGTATGAACCTTGGGACATCTTCTCGGCAAGAATACTGAGAAATACGGTACTTTTAGTTGACACAGAAGGCCGTGAAACTGGGACAGGAAAAGGTGATCGCAGGGTCCTGGCTGTGCCCCAGCACTTCTGCTTGCTTTGTTGGCCATGCCCGTGATGTGTACAAGAGTGCAACTGCGAAAACAGACATTGCTCAGAAAATTGGCTGCAGTATTGCAGAATTAATAAGGCACCAATCACAGCCTTCTGTTTGAAGAAGCTGGAGTTAAAATCAACATGGTGTCACCTGCAACTGTTCCACATACATACTCTTTTATTTAACTGCACTGCTTTTTGGATTGCCTCTCTGTCATGCACACACTTATTCTGCTTTTATTACACCTTTCCAATGGAGGAGAAAACAAAAGCTCAGCCTGTCTGAATTAGGACAAAGTGGGACTTGGTTGTATGTGGGAAGGTTTCAAACCCACTTTCTCAAGCGAAAGAGCCCAGCATGAACCACAGGCAGGCAGCCAGACCTGGGGACGCTGGGGAACAATCTCAGCAGTTTGGGATCTCTGACTCACAGCCCAGCCTAGCCCAGGCCAAAATGCCTTTGAGGAACCTGCCAAGGAGAAGTGAGGTGTCTGAGCACCATGTATCACCAAAAGCTAATGCTCTGGCTGTACAAGTTCTTTGTATGGTTAAATAACTCCATATACTGCTCTTGTAAACACCAGATAATCTGAAATAATGCCGTGAGACCACAGAAAGGTTTTATGCTTTGCTTGGGTAAAGCTTTGCTTACATACAGTTTCCCTTGTGCTGAAGGGGAGCTCAAGGCAGGAGACAGCTTCCAGATGAGGCTGTGCATTCCTCCCTGTCAAGAATTATCTATTGGTTTCTCATGAGAGTCTGTTGGAGAAGTTTGGAAGCAGCAATACCCAGAATAAAACCTACCTTCCTGAGCTGGTTGTGGTTCTCTCATTTTAAAAGATTTTTTTTGCCTGAGGGAAACTTAGTGTCAGTATCTTGGAAGTGTAAGGACTGAGGGTGGGAATAGGTCTCCACGCTGGGTTGACTATGGCTTGGTTAAGGAGTTGTTGGGTCTCATATACTTAGCTGTGGGGTGTTACTTGTGTAACAGGTGAAAAAATGCAGCTTGCTGCAAATACTCTGAAAGTTAGGAAATTTGCTGGATCGGTTCCTTTGACCACTGGAGGTGTTCCCTTCAGTGTTCATTTCCATAACATATGTGGTTTCTGTGCACAGGTCAGGAGCACCTATTGCACTCATTCTTCTGCTCTTCTTGCTTTTGTAGCTTTAGTAGTCCAGGGGAGAAAAAGGAGAGAAATCTCCTTGTGAAACCATGCAGCTGTCATGTCTTCCTTCTGCAGGCACATCTCCTTCAAAAGGCACCTTCCTCGGCAAATGCACGTATCCAGTGTGGACTACGGCATGGATCCACCAGCTGTGGCTGAGCAGCCAACCAGCATCGGTCGCATTAAGCCTGAACTCTATAAGCAAAAATCTGTTGACTCTGAGGACCCCAAGAAAGAGGCAGCAAAAACCTGTGGGAAAATTAACTTCGCTCTCAAGTACGACTACGAGAATGAGACACTGACCGTCCGAATTCTCAGGGCTTTTGACTTGCCAGCCAAAGACTTCTGCGGCAGCTCAGATCCCTATGTGAAGATCTACCTCCTGCCTGACAGAAAGCGCAAGTTCCAGACACGGGTCCACAGGAAGACTCTGAATCCCACCTTTGATGAGTCCTTCCACTTCCCTGTGCCCCATGAGGAGCTGGTGAGCAGGAAGCTCCACCTGAGCGTCTTTGACTTTGACAGGTTCTCCAGACACGACATGATAGGAGAAGTTATCTTAGAGAACCTGTTTGAGGCCTCAGACCTTTCCCGGGAGACTTCCATCTGGAAGGACATTCAGTACGCAACAACAGTGAGTATCTGCTTTGGAGGGTCATCCCTGCCCAGGGAGCATTTGCAGTGCGGTGATGCAGCATGGCGGTGGTACCTGTGTGTGTGGAGGACAGGTACCAAGTGTGTGGTGAGCAGCTCCAGGGCAGGATGGGTTGGGAATCTCCAAAAAGGGCTGGACTGCCTAAAGGGGTAAGTCCCGCACAACTGCCAGCTGATGGGTTTATTGCCTCTCTGCAGATGGTACTGTTAGCCCTGGGGACCTACAGCCATCGCACGCAGGGGTGGTGAAGGCTGTTGTACTCAGAAGCCTGTTGGCTTTACCAGAATCCCAGTTTACTGGAATTTCATCCCCTTACTTAGTGACTTGCTGTTATCTCACCCACAGCGAATCTCAGTGATAACAGGTTTGCTAAAAAACAACTGAGGGGTTCAGTATGTTCCTTGTCTGGCCTCCCATTGACAAGTGAAGGGCCTCAGGTTCTGGTTGTCTGCCACGTGCACATGATAACAGTAAGAAATAGCTCTGGAGGGCCACTACCAACCCACCGGAGGTACTGGGCTTTACTGTACTGAGCGTGTTGTCCGATGTGTTGCTGGCAACTCTTCCAGAGCTTGATGTGGGTCTTTTAGTAGTTCTGTTGAATTCCCTTTGAAAGTGAAGCCAAGCATCAGAGAAGGAAATGTCCCAGTCACTTTCAGTGTTGCAAGGAGCTGGCAGGATTAGCCACCTTCTCACATTGATCACTGAGTGCAGAAGCAATGACATTAACCTCTACATAATAGCTGTCTGCTCCTCCACTGTCCTCCCAGGAGGACCTGGCTGGTTCTGAGGGCAAACAAATGATTGAACTGCTTTACATTTGGACACCAAGTCAGTCATCGTCTTTGTCATTTCATGTTGTTATTTCTGAAACTGGAATATGAGATGTCCTCACCCCTGTGGCTGAAAGCATGGGCCCTGTCAAATTTTTCCTAGTGATTGGCATAACCCCGTGACTTGCAAAAATCTGTCCTGCAACTTCCTTCGTAGCTCATCTCATACCTTTGCTCTCCCGCTTTCTGTGTTGGGGAATGAACTGTCAAATAGAAACATTTATTGCATTGTGGTCAGCAGTATCAAAAGATGTTTGCTTTTTAACTCTCTGCAGCTTTTTTCTCAGTACCATGTTCCTCACTAGTTGTAACCCTTGGTCACTACTGTTAGTGCTTGTTCTTTCATTGTAGTGTGTTCATAACTTTCTAAAAGAGCTGTGAGGTCTGACATGCATGTGCAGCACTGCTGTTGCTGCTGTCGTGCCGCAGCTGGGACTTGGTGCGGTAGGGCCTGGGCACTGCGGGGAGCATGGTGTGCGAGCAGCGTGTTAGCCCTGGTGGGTAGCTCTCAGACTAGCAGCTGCCCTGGCAGGGCACCGAGAGCAGCCGTCATGCTTCTGTGGCAGTACAGTTTTTGCCATGCCTGTCTAGGGACGCCGACATCTGTGTGATGCCTGCCAGGTACCCCAGGGCATTGCTGGGAGCAGTGTTGCCTTTTGAGCATCTTGCCTGCAAGCGGGGTGGGAGGGAGGCACAGGATCAACCACAAGGAAAGTCAATAGTATTAGTTAGCAGGGTGTTTACAGCTCTTGGCTTTTACTCCACAAATAGCCGTGTCTGTTATGATTAATGGATGGTTTTGAAAGGAAAAATGCTGGCAAAGAGGCAAGAAGGCATCAGGCACATCTGTTCACCTGGGCAAAAGGTTGCTAGGAGAGGAACAAGGTGCATCACACATGCGGATGCCTCTTGGAGGCATCTACCCGTTTGCATCTTCTTTGCCTCTGAGACTCAGTTTGCTCTCAGTCCTGCCAGGCTGGCTGTGATGTGCCATGGTGTTGAGTCCTGGGGTGAATTCACCTGTGTGGTGGCAGGGAGTTTCCCTTTCCTTGCCTTATGATCAGCATATAAAGAGTGTGGTAAGCCTGAAGAATTTGGGGGGAAAAGACCTGTGGGCAGGAGTGAAACTGGGAAGGGGTAACACTTGGTCTGTCTAGACAAAAAGCACAAAACCCACAAAGCTGCAGGAGAAGGTTATGGAGTTTTTAACATGTGTATGTTCTGTGTTTTGCTGGGATGGTTCTGCAAGAAATAGTGGATGTTTTCCTAGCTAAGTAAACTAATTTAATGGGGAAAAAAATCCCACAAAAACAGGTGGAGAGGCACCAACAGAAGCGTTGTTGAGGGAAAAGCCTCCAAAGAAGGTGTGAGAGGAGCAGAGCCAGCATCATGCCCAAGACGCGTTGTGTAGCAGTCTTGCAGAGCTGCCACAGAAACATCGAGTGCCACATTTGGCTCCATCCCCTCATTCTCTCTGTGCCATTCTTTGGTAATGGGCCAATATTGGTACATCTCAGCCAGTTGTAACACACCCAAGGACATTTCTGTTAATCAAAAATGAGAAGGGTAAATACAGTTTTCATAATACCCAAGGAAAGCTGTGAGTGACTAATAATACATTAGATCAATCATGTGAGTAAGAAGATAGGAACGTACTTAAGCAATGATATAAGCTATTCAAATAGCTAGCACTCAACTATTCAATTAATGATTGTACAGCTCGTGAATCAGTGAAACATTTTTGGTTTCAAGTTTGCAAAGGTTATTGATTCAGAGCTTCCATTATTCCTAAGAGGTACTGATATCAATTTTGGAAATTTCCCAATGTCTATAATCTGCAAGAAAATAATGTACCCACAGGACATGTTTTACTCTCCTGTATTTATGGTTGCATAGAAAAATCTCTTGACCTAATACAATAAGGTCAAAGAACAATTTATGTTAGTTTTATACCCTGAACAGGTCCTCTCAGTGCAAGGAGAAGAATAGAAGGTGAGATGATGCCCAGAGGGTGCTCTCACCATCTCATATAGGGCTGCTTTTTTCTGACATCTGTGTCCAAGGTTTCCTGCCCTTGTCCCTCCCAAACCACACAGACCAAAGAACATGTGAAAGAACAGATCCAGCCCAGTGTGTTGTCTGGATGCCAATTGCTGTTGCACTGTGCAGTAGACATAGTGTCCAGTGCAGCCAGCACACAGTGAGATTCAAGTGCTCATTTCTTTGGGAATAGAGCAACCATTTCAAATCATAATTTCAGAATATTTATTTTAAATTCTTTTCTATTGACAGTAAGGTCTATAGCTAAGACTGGTAGATGCAGTGTCTGTTTGGAGCTGGAGACACTTAAGTGAAAAGGTATAATCCCAGTCCTCAAGCTTAGTTCTGATGCAGTGGCAGTGTTTGCAGCAGGTTCCAGACACTCGTTGCGAAGTGCCTCCTCAGTGCACAGTTATTTATTCAGGCTCTTTGTTATGTAAAGTAATTAATCTTAAAAGAGGAACCATACCTCTAAAAGTAACAAGAAGTGTCATGTTTTAAAAAGCGAATTGTAATTTCCAGCACATGATTTTTGAGTGGTCTTTTTAAGACACTGTAAATGAATGGGGCTCCATAAAATACTGAGCTCCTTGTCCTCTGAAAATTGGCCACACTAGAGTCAGGCAGCAAGAACTGCAGCTCAGCTCAGCTCTCAGGGTGCGGGTGACACCAGAGGTAAAACTCCCAAACGTTTTGGAGTGGTCAGTGGTTTTGTTCATTGCTGCTCTATCTCCAAGACAGCAGCCTGACTCCAGCACACCCATTATATTCAAGGTGCCGTAGCTGAAATGCAGTCAAAAGTTAGAAGCTGCAGGGGCTCTAAAAGCTCTTTCATGTGTGATGAAAATGATCCTGGTACCTTAATAAGGTACCATTAGTAATATCTTGTGAAGCAAGAAATATAGCTCCCAGTAGACATGTCAAGAGGTACTAAAGGTAGAGGAATAATAACTTAGTAAATGTTTCCACATACTTCATTACTGGTCACTGACAATGAGACTGTGACTCGAGACCATTTTGTCACATCGGAAGGAAAGCTGTTTAGGATGCCATTGGTTCATTAAGGTGAGCAAGAGATCAGAGTGGGAACTTTGAGTGAGTGAGAGTATTAAACTCTTATTTACCAACAAATAGCACCTTCTGAGACAACATTTATTTGGATACTTACAGGTCTAGCCATACATTGTTCTGTCCAGAAAACATTTGGCTGCCACTGTTTCTTTTGTACACTCTATGCTTGAGAAGATTTTCAATTTATTTGCTAGTCAAGTGAAGTCTTGTCAAGAATCAACACTTTTATATAATGTTCATTAGTATTCTGCACGTCTAAGTGGAATAAATATCTAATCTTTGCCTTACCAGAGAACGAAAAGGAAATCATTTGGCAAAAATCTGATCCATCAACAAGGTCTATTCTCCTAACACTTAGCAAAGCTTTAAGTGCCTAATGCATATACTTGTCTTTCTAGTTCCATCACTCTACTACTAACAGCTACAATTTCTATTCAGCAGATCATTATATCCCATTGTAATGAATCAAGCACTCTGTTTCCAAAAATAATCGGGTTGTTTGCTCTACAGATGTGGGATCTGTATGTACAAAATAAGATTTTTTTTTTTTTTTTTTAAATCCATTTTTGGAAGGTGTTTGGAAATCTTTCTGCTGACTTCAGATGATAATGCTTTCTAGTTTAAATAATACTTTGGGTTTGTGGAGGTTTTTTCCTGAATTCCCATGAGCAAGGCAATGATGGAAAGGGCCTTTAGGAGGTTTAGTAGATAAGGCTGCATGTACAAGAGGTGCTAAGAGTGATGTGTAAAAGTTATTTTATGGGCCACTAAAAGAGTAAATTTTATTGGCCTCTGTGTAATCCAGAAAATACCAAATGTTTCTGAGTGCCATCTGCTGGTTAATTCACTATTTATATACATACATGTACATGCCTCATACTGCGTTTGTTAGCTCTTTGAAGGCATCTCAAAGGGGTTGGTGGTCCAAATGATAGTAAGCATGTCACAATCTAAAAGCTTAATTGCCACTAAATGGGGCCCTTCGTGGTTCTCTTCTGTTTTAAAGCTATGACCCCCTGGTCTGTAACTACCTAGTAATTCACGCTCAACTTCAGAGAAAATCACTGTGTAACTCAGAGGTCTGCATTCTCTGCCGAAACGTTAGGCACCAACGAAGTCCACAAACCTCTATTACTGAACTGAAGGCACTGGGTGTACTAGAAAGTCACTCCTTGACTTTGTTACAGTGTACAACCAGAGAACATGGCACCGCTGCATGTTAAGGTCTCACCTTTCTGTGATCTCGCTCTGTGTTTGTATTACATCCCTCCATTTGAGGAAATAGATGTGTCACACACTTGGCACTAGAAGATATATACTGTACATTCAAGCAAAACTTGATACTAATATGATAACTAATATGATTTCCTTAATGGCCTTCATGTGGTGTTAGATATCACTTCACTTCTGCATAAGCAATAAAGCAGAAAAAGAGGAGTGCATTAGCTGTAATGTTGCAATAGGAAGCACATACTCCATTACAGCAGTGGAAGATTATCCTTAACTATGATTTGAAGCAGTAACATTTGGACACACATTTTTTTTTCCTGTTCCCAATATTCTTTTTTAGCCAAATAATGTTGGGATACACTGGAAGCACCGCCATATAATAAAGTGTCATTCATTTGAAAAACCACAGAATAGAGAAAAGCCTGTTTCAGTGTGCGCACTGCATGTATCCTGCATGAAATGTTGTGGTGTAGGGTGGAGGCAGCCTAGCTGGTTCTTGCATGTTTCCAATATAACGTGTTCTCTGTTTTATTAAAGGAAAGCGTGGACCTGGGAGAGATCATGTTTTCCCTTTGTTATTTGCCAACTGCAGGTCGCCTCACCTTAACAGTCATTAAATGCAGGAATCTCAAAGCTATGGATATCACTGGTTACTCAGGTAGGTGCTTGATGGCTGAGAAGGACCCCACTGCATCCACACTTCTTCGTCCCTCAAGGTGGCCTCAGTGGAGAGTGGGCATAGGTCTCTTGATACCAAGGATGTATCATCATGGAAACACCTGACAAAGCTTTGTCCATGTTTTAAGTACAAACAAAATTATAAAAGTAGAATTATCTTTTAAACCTATTCCCAAGGGTATGAATCCAGGGAAAGTGATTATATACGTGAATATACTATTCAAGGAGACTGCCAGCAGTTTCCCATCCCCACTGAAGGGTTTGCAGGGTCAAAGCTCTGATCCATCTCTTGAGTTGGACACTGCAGATCTGTTGCAGATACTGACCCTAGCAGTTTTATGTGAGTAGGGCATTTTTGATCAGATAACCCCCTGCAGCCAGAATCAATCATTTCACTCCAAGATTAGGAAAGGATCGTGGGTCACCTGGGATTTACCCAGGTGAATGTGCATTCCTCTGTACGGTGGCCAGTACTCAAATAATAGGATCAAAGTCACCTGAAGACTGTATGCATTCACAGTTTCAGAGAGTTGGCTTGCAAATTCAGCATGCACGAATTCTGGATTTCAACATAAAAAGCAGTTTCTCTTCCCGAGATCAACATCACAGTATTTGAATTTCATTGGTGACTTGTATAAAAGGCAGTAACAATACAGTAAAAGATCTTCACAGAAAATATTTCTACTCAGTTGGAGCTTGATGCTGTATGAAATGTCTGAGAATTGAGACTTCAGATGAAGCCAGCTCAGCGTTTCTGTAATAATACATTGCACATTTACTGTTACTTGAAAATGCCTTGAAATCGCCTGGGCAGCTGTTACAGCAAACAGGAGCTGTTTGTAACTTGAGGGCATTCTGCCATGATCAGCCAGTGGAAAGCATGTGAACCAGAGCTGCCCTAATACCTTTTCTTTCTGCTGCTCTCTGACATTGGGAAAACAGGTTTTAAAATTCCCCTACTCACTGTAACTGTGCTCCATAATTTTAGCAGTTGGATAGTTTTGGTAGCTGTGCAGGAAAGGATCCCTGTAAAATAGCCCCCTCTGCCTGTTTTGATTGTCAAAATGCTGCATTACAGTTTGCTCTGGTACGCAAATTTTGAAAAAGTTACAGTTTTGCTTCAGAGAAAGCACTAGGTTTGCTGTCTGTGGCCGTGCAATTAATGTAAGCTAGAATGCCTGAGTGCCCAGTTGCCATTATCATCTTCTGATGAATATTGGCTCTCGGCTTGAGATGGGGCCTTCTTACACTTGCAAACCCTTATCACAGAAAAAATGATGGAAATGACTGATTTTCCCTCCAAGAAGTCTGTGGTGCTGGTTCTCCAGTGCCTGAACCTCATGTCAGCACTCACACCAGTACGAGAAATGGTGGATTCAACTGGTACACAGACATCCCTTTTTCTAAAAGTAGATTTGAGGAGTGCCTTTGGCTCATGATAACTTACAGCCCATCCTTTGATAATGCTGTTTCTATATTGTGATGGTAACAAAATAAACTTCCATAAACAGAAGGCCTTTTCCTATCTCTTCCTCTCCAGATCCATATGTCAAAGTGTCTTTGCTCTGTGATGGGCGAAGACTGAAAAAGAAGAAAACCACCATAAAGAAAAACACACTTAATCCCACTTACAATGAAGCAATAATCTTTGACATTCCCCCAGAAAACATGGATCAAGTCAGTCTGCTTATCTCCGTCATGGATTATGATCGGTAGGTGGAGGCTCTGAAGAGCGGGAGGGGAAAACACCCCATTGGGTGCAGGTTTTCCTGCTCAATAGCCATTTTCCTTAGTATCAGGGCCTTGATTGCACAGCTCTGGGGCATCAATCTGTCTCTAGTGATTTATTGTTAAAGTGTCATTGATAATTATGTTTATAGAAAATTACCTGCTAGGATAGTTAGTATGGTAAAGCTGGTCCTTTGCTTTATGGCATTCTCCTGAGTAAGTACTGTGTTCTCCTTTGCTATTTGCTTGTCCTGCAAATCATCATCCCATTTTAGAAGGCAAATGGTCTCACTCTCAGCAGCAATTGGTGCATGGATTATCCATTACTGAACTTGTACTTATTCTTGGTGTACACCACTACGTCACGCATCCTTCCAGATTCTGTATCTGGACTGATCTACAGTTCAAATCTTTTAAAAGTTGTTATAATTATTTCTGGTGACAGCAGTGCATCACTGTGCTGGGGGCTGCATGTGCTGACAGTAGCAGACAAGACCTGACTGTCATCATGCAGATATGACAGCCCGTGTTCACTAGCACTGTGCCTTGTGGCACTGTGGTAATTTGATGTCAGAAGTCTTGGTTAGACAGTGTATGGGCAGTCTGAGCGAGATGTTGCTTTTCTGCTGTTCTTCAGAGTGGGTCACAACGAGATTATTGGGGTTTGCCGTGTGGGGGTCAATGCTGAAGGACTGGGCAGAGACCACTGGAATGAGATGCTGGCATACCCACGCAAGCCCATCGCACACTGGCATCCATTAGTGGAGGTAAAGAAGTCTTTCAAAGAGGTGTGTGGCATTATTCTTTCCTTTTAATGCATGCACTGTGCATGAGTGAGCTGGTTCAAGGCTTTCAGAGAGCTTCTACTCTCACCTGGGATTTTCTGACAAGAGCTGAGGGAATTTTCTCACCAGAAATGAACTCTAGAAAACAAGCACCTCTGTATTGTCTTGAAATAGCTCCTTGAGCTTGCAAGCAAGAACAAAAGGGACTGTATTTACAGATGTGACTGTTACTGTATTGGTTTTTTCTTTTTTTTTTTTTTTTTTTTTTAATTAGCGATTGAGAGCAGTAAGGAAAGAGAATGCTGCTCTGATTGCAGAACAAATTGTCCAGGGATATCGCCTATTTCAAGTTTCAATTTTTTCATCCTAAAAGATTTTTCTCTTGACTCATCTTCAAGCCTTTGAGGGAGAATAAATAGAACAAATGTAATTGCTCTAAGCATCTCCAGAGAAAGAGATTCATTTGATGGAGCCCCAGATGATAAAATAGGGCTGAAATGCCTGGGTAGCATTTTGACCATCTCTAGCATTTTTTTCCCCCCTTGCATTCCATTTTCTCATGCTCCTATAGAGCTCTTTTTGGTTTTTGCCTGATTTAGGTCATAAATTCTGGAGGAGAGAGATGTGGAAAATGGCACGCATGCTATTGACACTGCAGGTATGAAAAGAAAGCCAGCATTTGTGGCCAGTGATAGTATAATAAAGGCAATAAAGCCTCCTACTGTATCTGGGGCTAAGGAGGCATTTTCCCTCAAAGCCACAGACGACATAACAAAAAGCATCTTATTTTCCCCTTGAAATTCAGATACTGAGGCCTACTGGAACGCAGATACTAGGCTTGGTGATCATTCACAGTAGTCTGAATTAGGATGCATCAAACCCTATGTTTCTTTGAAATCTGCTCTTTCCTCTAACAAGAGTGCAGTTTGTGCTCCATGCTCTCTATCCCAGCTCATATTCATCAGGCTGGTTTCTGAAATTCGGACGTGCCCATCCCAGAGGCAGGTCTGCTTCTTCTGTAGGTTTCTTTCTTTCTCCAGGCATTTGTAAGCAGCAACCATGTGAGGTGATGCCAGCCGCCCGAGCAGAGCTCAGCAATGGTTTTCATTACTGCTGCGTCCCTTGGTGGGCATTTCTGTATCGTAGGTGAAACGTGGCCGTAGGGCCCTGTCCAGAGCAAGGGTTTATCAGAGGAATATCCTTGCTTCCTGGACCCAGGTCAATTACACCCAGTGGGAAAACCTGGCAATTAATATTTTAGTTTAAGTCACAGTGGTAATACATATACCAGATAATGGAAATCTGAAAATTCACACTCGCGTGTAAGAGGTATTTTATGATCTCATATTGCACCACTGTAAATCAGGAGTAACCACCCAGGTCAGCTGTGAAGAACTGGTGTAAATCAAAACAGTATTAAACTGATGTGCAATTTGTGTATAATGGTAGTATTGCCTTCAGGTGGTGAGCAGTAAGTACCAGGCGTTCATTAGCCTTTCCATGCTACAATACTGGCATCGTGCACGTGAGCCATAGCTGTTTGGGCAGGCAACATATGCCACCTCACGCTGCCACAGAGAGCTGGGGATCAGTGACTGCTGAGTTTCAGCATAAATGCTTAGCGATCTATCATTTGATCAGTTAGCTCAATGTCTGTATCATCCGTAGCACCTCACAGCATGATACCAGCTGCCATGTCCGACCCAGGGGCAGGAATTCCTTCTCCAGTTTGTAATTTACATGACTTTACTACGCTATTTCTCAGATGCAGGTGGGAGTTTGAAAGAAAGACTCCTGTAAAGTTTTTGATAATCTCCTATTGATTAAAAAAAAAAGACATAATTATTGTGACAAAACTCAGAGAAACAAAGGGAGGCATGTAAGATGACTCACCTGCTAAAATACACTTTGAAAACCACTGCTGAGCCCCCAAGACTTTGGAAAAAAACCCGAGTGAATCATTTCACCCCCTAGTGCACAGGTCAGGAGCTCTGCTTAAAAGAAAAGAAAAAAAAGCCTCTGATCATCTGTTCCGGTATTTCTGCCACAAGCTGGTGCACATAGCCAGCAAATAAATGGTCCCTGTATTTATTTGTCCTTTTAAGTTTTAGGACTGCTGTCTGCAAATCCCTAGTGCAACTTAAAAAACCACCCAAACAGCAGAGGCACAGGCTCCTGGAGAGAAATTAATGGGAAATGGTATTTGTTGGTCACAAGTAATTGCATCATCTTTTCCATATGTGCTTGTGCATTTTTTTAAAAGCAGCTTGGGCTTTGTATCCTGTATCATCAGCTCCAGGTCCCCATGCACATTGAGGCTGTCCCGGGCTCTGTCGGTCCAGGACCCGTGGGCTGCCAGCTCCCCGGTCCATCTGCCCTTGAATGCAGGTGCTGGGGGAGAAGCTGCTGACCCCCCCACCCCTTTTCCACCCTTGTATCTTTGTGGGGGTGAGCTCAGGCTGTGCTGGCATCCCCAGTGGTCATCTTCATCTTCACCTTCACCTTCAAGAGCGTTGGCAGCTGGGCACCAGCAAATGGAGCATTTGCTTTCCAGGTGATCCTCACGCTCTTCTGTTTGCTCTAGTGATTAGTAACAGCCTCCACTCTGCTTCAGTGTCTTTCCTGGTTGAGTGCTTGATCTTAAACTGAAAGCAAGAAAATTAGGATTGAATTGTCTTTTGAATGTATAAATTGAGCGGTGGATGACTGGAGCTGTTAACCTGGGAGCACAGAGCTGCTCCGTGCCTGCTGCCATCGCCCCCGTGCCGCTCTGCAGCTGGATGTCCTGGCCCCCTCCGCTCACCACGCAGCTCAGGACTGCAGATGGGTGAAGAAAAGGGTGGGGAATCTGGAATTTCCTTCTACACACGTACTGCCCTGCCTGGTATGCTTGAAAAAACTCTGGCCAAAAAAATGGGCTTATGCCATATTTTGAGTACAGCTTAGAATCACAAGTTCTGGTGAAGTTACCAGGAAAACCATCACCAGACGTGTGTCGCACCAGGAGGAAGGACTGGCCCCGGCCCCTCGCTCCCTGCCACAGCAGTGTGGGATGGACGGACGGACGGACAGCTGGATGCTGCTGCCCTTGGGGTACTGGCCTCCTCCTCCGTTGTGGGTATGGTTCCTTACCCGTCCAACACGAGGACCCTGGGAAGCATCAGGTGTGTTCCACCAGCCGCCGTGCTGTGCTAACACAGCCCAAAAACCTAATTTCTGGGTTGGCAGCGAGACTCGAGCCCTTTCTCCACGAGCCAGTGTTGCTCGCTCTTCTCTTTTGCTGCTGGAGCCTTTAGGGAAACTTGCTTCTGTTACACTTCATGTCTTTGGTTGCTCCATATTTATCAACGGTGAGTAGCAAACTGTAACGACTGCACTTCTTTTATGACCATCATCATTAAAAAGAGAAAATGTGCAAATGAATCATTAATTACAGGCTTCTAAGTACTGTCCTCCTCATACCGCCATTTAGAAGGAGAGTTTGTGAGCAGAAGGTGAGAATCCCACTTGCTGTTGCATTTTGAAGTTATGCTGACAATAAACTCTTGTCCTCAGCACAAACCTGTTCCCATTTTTCAGCCCTGAGGTCCTGCTGGCACCTGTTGCCATGGCCTCGGCCTCCTAGGTGTGCTTCAGCCATCCCACCCATTGTCATTTCTTCTGCATTTCTCAATACATCCATCAGCCATGTTAACTGACGTGTCTATAAAAGGAAATATAAAATTACCGTGCGTCTTTCCAGACTTTGAAGGGGGCTTCTGAAAATTGGAAATTTCTCTGTTATCTATGAAAGACAAACTCTGTCTGATATTGTAGAGTAGTATCATCAGTGCAATGCAAAATGAGTCTTTGATGTTGCCAAGTACCTCTGACATTCAGCATGGGAAGCATTTATTTGTTTAAAACATTTCTCCAGATAAAAACTGGTAACTCTGCTGAGACCTAAGTCATGCCCATAATGAAGAACAACCATTTATCTTTAAAGATATGCAAACCCAGCCTCTTCCAGACTCTTGGGCATATTTGACTTTCATTGAACTGTTCCTAGTTTCTGACTATTAATTACACAATGGATGGTTCACCTTTTTGGATTAAAGGAAGGAAAAATATCTGCAGGTACCTCATGGCACACCGGTTACTTGAACCTACTCTTGGAAGAGTTTTCATCACATTTTTGGGGTAGCAAACATTGTCACTGTAACTGCAGGCAGAACAATGCAAGGAACGTTGAGGACTCTGCCAAAAGCCCATTTCTATTGTAATTTCTGCTTACCTGCTGTTTTATTGGTAATTCTCCTGGGAGGCTGTATCCATGTTTTCAATTCCTCAGGGATTTTAGCAAATACATTTGACATGAGAAACATAGAAGAAACTGTTTTCTTACCTGAAGGTAGCCTGTTTGGAAGGAGAAGCTTTCCAGCTTCTTCATTCATCAATTTCTCACTCAGCCCTGATTAAATATAGTCTGTATAATGCAAACCTGTGTGCGGTGAGTTACTTTACACTGACTGGTCGCTTTGGGAAGGAAATTGGCCAAATTCTTGACCCTATCTCTGCCCCTACATTGTAACCATCAAAACGCACACTTGTGAAGCGAATTATAAAACCAGCCTCTGCCAGCTGGCTGCAAATGAATGTGAACGTGCTCTGTGTGGTGCATGGGCAGACCTGACCCCGAAGGGGCCAGCGCTGATGAGCAGCCATCCTGTGGACAGCAGACCCGGTGGCATGTCACAGACGGTCACCGAGGGGGACCTGCAGGGCGATGCACCCCGGGAGCCGGCAGGAAGCACGGCCGCCCCAGCCCCAGCCCCGTTGTTATTGCTGACACTGACAGCATCTGCGAACGGCTGTCTGGCTTGTGCAGCCTTCCTGTGAGCGCCGTGCAGCTGTCCTGTTCTCCCATTTTCAGTTGCGTTTCATTTGAAATGCCTTTGCCAAGGCGAGGGTGAAGTTCGATTTACCAAATGAGTTTTCACCCATGGAAGTGAAATTCATACACGCTAGAGCATTAATATTAGCCAGCAAAGTGGTTTTGCTTATGTAGGAGCAGAAGGAATTGATCCATGGGGAGAACAAAGCAGTGGAAATACTATGCCTCCTGTTGTCTCTGGGAGATGTCTATCATTTGTCATTTGAATTTAATAAAACAAGATGGTAAGATGGGCAAGTACTCAAAAGCTTCAGGAGTAATAGTTTTGAATTATAATAATAGCCCCCAAGGCAGAGGAGTAATAATTTATGATCCTGTAAGTATGACAAAAACATATTTGCTACATCTACTGACTCTCTGATCTGATTTTCACTTTGAGAAATGTCTCCGGCACTGTGGACATAGCTTCTGTGGAGTAAAATTACCAGACTGGAAAGACTCAACTAATTTTGCCATTAAGCAGTATTTCTAAAACAAAAATGCAACAGCACTAAACCAGGGAACAACAGAAAGCGAAACTGAGTGCAAACTTTGTCTTCATAGCACACACAGATACTGTTTATTTTTCCTTTTTTGTGAGCAGTCCTCACGCTTGTGAATCGATTTACAAAGCAATAAAGTAAATTGTTCAGTAATTCTTCCTGAGTGGTTAAACACAGGCATGCAGTAATTTGAAACATGCTGTAGAGCAGATGAGAATACTGCAGAACAGGAGACAGGCAACAAGGTAAAGGGGTGGGAAGAAGTTCAAATAATCTCTCCCGTTTGCTTAGACTTGCTTTCTTTTTTCTCCCACCAGTGGCAAGGCCGGGCAGCGAGCTTTGACAGCCAGGGTTCCTGTCCCTCACCTAAACCACCACCCACACCATGATACAGAACACGGCGAGTAAAATGGGACTACACCAAGTTATTTTTGCACTTGGCCTACAGTCTCAGTAATTTGTTGCTGAGTGGCAGTGGCAGCAGCGAGACTTTCCAGTCTAGTTGTTCCTGTGTAAGTAAAGGCAGAAACCCGTTTTGTGGTCAAATATGTCTTTGTCTAATATGTCTCCCAAGGTGATGTTTTTTTTGTGGCTTTTACTGTATGGATCTGTTTCCAGAGGAAGAAGGTGGACTGAGACATGAGCTGGAAGTTTGGTCTGTAAAATAACATGTAAAATAGTTTTTAGTGTCCACGAAGACTGGAAAAGTGCAAAGATGCTCTGAGAGTCTACAGACAGCACAGGTGGCAAGGAGAGGGGACATCTGGACCGGCCCTGCTGCACTGCCTGTGCCCGCTTGGAAGAGCAGCAGTGAAAGGCGTGAGAGACTTCTGACTCGCGAGCAGGTCTTTACTCTTGTGGTCAGCCCAAATCCAGCGGCGTGTTCACAGGTTTCCTGTTCATGTAGAGGTGTTCATGAGCTGTTAGAAGTTTGTGCAGTGTGTATCCTAAAATCCTTCTGTCATATATAAAAAATGCTGTTGATTCCTCAGGGGGGGAAACCTTTTTTTTTTTTCCCCTGTATTTGAAGTCTCCCTAGAGCTACTTGCATGAACAGTTTCTTAAGACCCCTTCATAGCTGCCACTCATTCTCCCCATACATCACAACGTTATCTGGAGTGGAGTGCAGAGAACTGCATTGCCACAGGTGGGGTTCCACACATAAAGGGGGGAAGATGTTACAGAAATTGGTGAACGTCCTTGCATGAACATTAGATCTTTATTTCTTATATCATCCTAATATTAAAGGGTGAACAAAAGGGTAAAGGGAAATGCAGAAACACAACCAATACTCAAAAAAGCTTCCAAATCTTTTTCTTGAACTATCAGCACTTCCTTAATGAAAAAAGTTTCTAAGGCCCAAACCCCGGAGGAAGACCAAGTTTTGAAAAAATGAAACTTTGCTGGTTTCTTGGCTGCAGAAGCCAAAAATGAAGTTATAACATCCCAAATACTAGCTTTGCAAATGCAGCTAAATCAGCTCATCTTTATCAGACAGCTGCGGATATGGGACATTTTCTTATTGTGGATTTTTCTCTGAGTTAATAAGTACATTAGTGCTGTTTGTTCTACTGTAATTAAATTAACTAAATGCAAATATTTTGGTTTCGAGTTAAAACAAAATTTGCTAGCAAGGCAGCCATTTCTCCTCACATCAGGTTAGCAGAACTGTATACATCAGCCACAATCTTCAGGTCAGTTGCCATTTTCCTAAATGTCACACCATGAGTCTTCACTGAACATCATGACTAGCAGAGAAGGATATTTGTTTGCATTGTTTTTCTGGTTAAGATGAATCCTTTGTTCAGTGAAGGACAAATACATAATTTCTCATCACACCTTGTGTCTTAATTCTTTTTATGTGCCACATGCTATAGAAGCAGAAACTCAATAAAATTATTTTATTTGTATGTCTTGCCTTGTCTGGTGAAATACTTCTTCTTGTGAAAGCAGTAATTGTGTTTTATGTGATTTTAGATGGTTACAGTAATCACAGCAGATGCTATAAAATGTGATAATAACAGACCCTCACGTGGTATGAGGCACTGCAAGGGCAGACTGTGTGATTTGAAGCAGACACTCCTTAGGCCATAAACTCTGCAGTTCTTGGTTGTCCTGGGACAATCAACGCACATCCCCTGGGGAATTGCTGAGCACTAGTCACAGAAGAAAAAATAATATTTCAAGCACTTACAGTTCATTGAAACAAAAAGGTGGTAAAACTGAATTAGCTTTCCAGCATAAAGAGTACTGTAGACTTCTACCAAGGGACACCGCTGAGGGCGCCGCTTTCCGAAATAACCCATCCTATCTGGGAGTGTTCCAGGTCTTATGATGGGAAAGAGTTTCTAACCATTCAAAATAATTGACTTACAGTGGTGGATGGTTCAAGAACTGACCACAAGCCCCCTGAACCTTGACCTGAGCTGAACCGAGCCTCTGCTGTTTAATGTCACGAATTGGAAGTGCCTCTCGCTGGTTTGCAGATCAAAGCACCTGTAACGCAAGACGTACCCAGCAGAAGCCACAGCAGTCCCAGCTGGATGCAAGGCTGGCACTTGACAATCTTTAATTGCACCAACCCACTCCAATCCTTTTCTTTAATCCTGGCTTCTTGGCTTTTGGTGTTCTCTGTATAATCTCTTGTCTTTTACCCATTCTTCTTGTTATCTAGGATTTAATCAAAACATACGTGGGGTTTGACACAAAGCTTCTATTTTTAATCCTTGCTTCACACAGATAATCAATTTCTACTCAATACTGGCTGTCACTTGCATTACTGGAAAACTGGATCTTACGCTAGTGAATAACACCCACGCCTAGATAGCACAAACCCCTACACTTATATTTTAAATGCTGAGATTTTGCCACGTCCCTTGGTGAGGGGATAATCAAACCATTGTGTGTTTGTCATCGCCTCAGCGCAGCCACTCGGGAAGATTGGTCACACTAATGGAAACGAGATACACTGTACAAGTGCAAATATTTCCCTTTCATCTAGAGAGGGATTATAACTCTGAAAACTAGCTAAGCCAGGCACAAGTGCCATCCCAGGATTAGTTAAGTTGCTCCTCACTTTCCGTGCTACTCTTACCTATAATAGTAACTCACAGGGCAGTTTAAATTATTAACAAGCAAAATAAGGAGGACCACCACAGGGCCATGTCCCTTGGAAGAGTTTGCCATCATGGGACTTGGGCTCCTTTGAAAGTCACTGCAAGGCAAATTTCCCTCGCCAGGGGAGGATGCCTGCTGCCGTTGGTCCTGCTCAGAACCAGGTGGCTGCTCAAGGGCCTGATGTGCTGTGCCAGGCTGATGGCAGCGTGCCAGGGAGAGTGGTGCCAGGCGGCCAGAGGCACTTCCTGATGCACGGATGCTGGGCATGCAGGCTGGAGGAGGAGATGCTCACAAAACAAGTACTGGCTACTGGTCACTTTGCAAAGTCTGCAAGCAGCCACAAATGAATAGTCTATTTTATTTTGAGTACTGCAAGCAAAATAAACACTCACGAGCATTCCCAGAGCTTCCTTTTTTTTTTTTCTCCCTTTCTTTTTAGTTTTAGTCTCACAGTGTCCAATTTCATAGAACAACAACTGACTGCAGGAACAGTAAGAGACACTGAATTGAGGGCTGCCACTTAAGGACTGCTAGTTTAATGATGGGGACACAGGGAGGAGTGAATCCCCACGGGTCCTTTGCACTGCTCATTACAAGGGGTCAGAGGGCTGAGGTACTGTCCCAGCCAAGTGCTCTCCCACTGAATTGAGGATAAAATAACTTGGTATATGAGAAAAAAGTGAAAAACACCCAATGGAAAGTGAGTTTCAGCCATGGTGAAGCTCTGCTCTTCAAGCTGTGCAGGAGGCTGGGCTTCCAAGCTGATTGCATTATTGTGTGATTTTTTTTTTCATACATGAACAATGCATGGTTTGGCAAAGAGAAGAATCTTGTCATAACAATTTATATTTATTCTCCAAAAATGGCCTTTAATTTCTAATTATAGAATGCTACTCACACATAGGCAATCACAAAAAAAAAGCCAGTGAGGAAGAAAACTACTGTGGTTTTATAGGGTTTTAAGAAATAAATAAACATGCTCTGTAACTTTCTTAGAGGAGGAAAAAAAAAATTAAACTCAATACTGATGCTGAATGTGTGTGTGTGTGTGTCACAGCTGCCATACTAAGGTTGGCTATGTGTCTGCCCCTTCTACAGTTGTGGATCAGATTCTATAGGAAGATTTTGTACAAATTTGAACAAGACTTACAAACTCCACAAGGATGCCAGGAGCCAGAGGGAGGGGCTGACAGACTGGGGTATTTGGACTCTGGATCACAAATCACTTAACTCCATGCAGCCTCACTGAAGCCATTAGGATGCTGGAACCAGCAGACAGGGCAGGCGCAGGGACACATGGGATATTCAGTATTCCTGGATCACTCGGTGGTTGCCTCCAACGGTGACAGCATCGGCCGCCCCAAAGGGTGACTCAGCGGCGACAGACACAGGTTTCTGGACACGTGGGCGACTTGAGCTGACCTGTGCCCACTGTGGGCTCAGCGGAAACTCTCTAGCAGGATCAGCTTTGTGTGCTTTATTTTAAACTTTATTCTATTTCTTTCAAAACCTTTTATTTACACGTAATTCTTGAGTAGCCTATTAAGAGATGTAATCACATATACCTAATCCCATACATGTGCCAATCCTACTTCAGTCTTTAGTCCAAGTATCTTCAGCCCAGATACTTTTGTCTTCACTTATGAGGTAATAAATTAGACAGCAAATTATAGCTCATTTGAGAAAAGTACAGCCCCATTCTTTGAGATCCTGATCTCAGTTCTCTATTTGTTCTTCATTTTTTCTACTTTTGTTATTTGCCCTCTTAATCGTCTCTCTAATCTAGCAGTCCTAGACTTCTCAGTCTCATTTTGCTAGAGGTTTTCTCCCCCAGGGCCCTGATCATTCTTCCTGCCATTAAGATTATATATATCAGCACAGTTGCACATTTGTTTAAATGCTGGGTCAGGGATCTAATATCTAGTTATCATGCATCACACAAGGATGACCTCCCTGGGACTAGAAAGTCTGTTTGTCATTTATACGGAGTCACAGCTTCTAGATGCACAAACCCGATTGCTTTACTCACTTTGATCTCTGCTTACACAGCTTCTGCCGGGGCGTATGGGGCTGGGGCACATAGCCCGGGCAGCAGCCGTCCCACACTGGCCCAATCTGGCATGAGTCCCAGTGATGCCATGATCCCCAGCACGCCGTGCCCAGGAAACCTGGGTCATGTCAGCTTCAGCGTGGTGGGGACCCCACGGAGGGCAGGCTTTTGGGTGATGTCTGTCTGCTTTGCAGCAGCCAGTTGCCATTGGAGCTGCCTGTTGCTCACCTGCCCTGCGGGAGGACACAGTCCCAAGACACTTCGTCTTGGACCAAAGATCTCATGGTGAATGCGAATACACTTTTTCTTAAATGTCTCCACAGCAAAAAATATCTAGTCTTCATTTTGCAAAAAAGGTAATGTAGCCTGCTTTTCTGCCAGGGTGAGCATCACACCAAAATCAGCATTGTCAAAACACTGGTAGTGCAGGTGAGCCTGTGAGAAGCAGAGTTTGGCTCCTCTTTGCAGATGCATGGGCTTAGAAGATCTGGATCTTTGTCCAAGTGCCAGAGGCATCCCAGTAGCTCCGCTTGGCTTACAAACCTCTGCAGTCAGCCTTCAGGGGCAATGCTGCTTGAATGTTTAAGAAATGTTTCGAGTTTTTTTTCCCTGGACTTTTCTCAAAGATAATTTGTAATTATATTTTACAGCTTTATATATATATATACATATATATATATATCTTAAGACAGTGTGTTAGTCATGCAAATATGATTACGTACCTTATGTTCCCATGACATTAGTAATTAAAACCATGGAATTTAAAGCACATATTTCAAAAATCCAGTGTAGGCTTCTATTAAAAATGCAGTTCATTAAGGCTAATAAAGTACCTTAGAACGGGTCAAGGCAAATCCAGAGCATGTTCCGTTGCCGTGGGAACAGCTGGCACCAAAGCCAAGTGAAGACGTGGTAACCTGCAGCATCAGAAATAACAGGTAAAAATATGATTAGGAGAGAAAGCCGCCCCAAACCCAGAATGGCATTTTCCCGCCTGCGGTGCCAAGTGTGCTGAGATCCCCATGGCCATTCCCAGGGCTGGAGGAGCCGTTGCAAGCTGCTGGCCCTGCTGTGGGCTTGGAGCAGGGTGGGGGTTACGGTGCTGCACCCCCAAGGAGGCCTCCCATGGGAATGGGGTGCGTGGCAGCCTGGAGGGCTGTGGACATGGGACATCAGCTGTTTGTTGGGGCAGCGGGGCTGGAGGCACTGCCAGACCCCAAGGAGGCAGAGAAACGTCCCATAGCAAAGCAGTGACCAGGAAATGTGACCCAGTCATCAAATTCACATACGTAACTACTTTCTGGATTGTTAATTGCTTCCAAAGTGGAAGACTTTCTCCTAATCTCCCATTAGCAACTGCACATCCCTCTCCATTTCAAATTGCCTTAGAAGATGAGGGTTTCTTTGCTGCCATGAGGGACAGAGTGAAAGAGCAGTAATTTTTTAATTAAGTCAGTCTGCTGGCGTTACTCTTGGATAGCTTACATAAATGAAGGAGGATTTTGCTCATTGCTCTGCTGCTTTCCTCCTGACGCTCAAGACCACCCTGCCTACCCCTCCAGCCCCTTGGCCCCGAGCTGTGGACACCCCAGCAAGTCTCCCCCTCTCAGCTCCGGCAGCCCCGCTCTCTGCACCAGCCTGCAGGGCCTTTGATCCCACGGGACCAATCCTGTGCCACAGGACCCCCAGCCGACTCAGTGCTGCACCATGGTGCACGTTGCAAACCCCCTTGGGCACATCTGCTCCGAAGGCTGCTGTACCAGGCACAGCCCTGGGTATGGCCCCTGCCTGCTGGAGATGAATTAATGCAGTTTTTCTAGGACATAATAGTTACAGAAACCAGGAGGACCTTTCTGCCTGTTGCATAACCTCAGCTTTAGCTAATGAACCTCTAATTGCTGCATGCTGTGCGTGTTCTGCAGGGTTGCCGAGCCACTCTCCCACCAACCAAGCTGGCCCCTCCGCAGGGATGTGCCGCCCTGGCCCTTGTGCCGTGAGCACAGAGGGAATTTTCCCCTCCTTCCTTGTGCCAGCGGGGTCCCGCACCAGGGCCGAGCAGGAGGGAGCATGCTGCAGCCCCGGAGTGGTGGATGCAGAGGATTCTCCTCCTCGGGCGCCCGCAGTGCTGGGCTGCAAGGCTGGAGCATCTGCGGTGCCTCGGGACCGGCCAAACGCCGTCCTGGGAGCAGGGATCCAGCTGCCCTGGGCTCCGGTGGGCAGACGCAGCTGCTCTGTAGCACGACGCCCAGCCGCCCAAAGCCTCAGCGCGCTTCGTGAACCCATCGGGGGATGAACCAGCAGAAACAGCATGTCTCTCCAGACTCGTACGTGAAATGGGTTTGCAGATTCATGCTGTGTCCTGCCTGGCCCCAGTGGTAGGACAGCGTTTCTCCCTCCTGCAGTCTCAAAAGGAAAAAATCACCAGGCCCCTAAATGGCATCATGTAAACAGGAGCCGAGGTTGGTTGTATTCCAGATAAATGGGCTGGTGCTGGCGCAGGAGAGGGTCCTTCCAAGCTCATCCCTCCAAGGCAATGCCACCAGTGAGGGCCGTGCTGCTCCTGGGGTTCTTGGACGCTGCTGCACTAAGGGAGAGTCTAACATCGTTCCCAAAGCGAGAGATCCCAGCAGCAGGAACAGAGTCAATGATGCAATGAAAATTATTATTTCCTAAAATTGCATGTTTCTCCAAGCCTATGAAAGTGGCTCTTGCAATGACAGGAAAAATGCACATAATTGCCTGGTTTGCCTGCATACAGCTGAACATCCCAAGGAGATACTGCACAGTCAATACATGGCACGATGACACTGCACCCCAGCTGTGCAAAATTTCATGGGATTTATTGGTACTGATGTCTCTTGATGAAATTATATTTCTTTCTTCCTTTATTCTATAACAAGCTGAACATTTCAATTTCTGAGGCAAGCTTGGTTCGGGAATGGAAGAAAGCAGAAGGTGGCAGATGACACTGACATCGGAAGTGGCTCAGTTGGGGAAAACTGCTTTTCGCTTAAAACCCCACTTTCCTGGAAAAACTGCATTCAAGGAAGAATTGACAATTTAGAACAAAGCTGTGAGGAACAACCTTCTGCAGGAGCCAGATACAAAGCAGAGCTCTGGTCTGTGGCCTGTGTGTTTGGCTGTTAAGAGTCCTCCAGGTTGCAAGGCTTGAAGCAATTTTGGGTTAAAAGGGAATGAAAACTAAAAGACGAGAAGGACTCTGAAAGTCATGGGCTGGACTCCAGCACTTGGCAAGAAGCAGCCTACCTGGAGGTCAGGGACTGGATTTCCATTGCAAATTAGTCAATGGATCAACATTTATTTCTTTGTTCTCATTTTCCCCTTAGTGGCATGTCTAATTATGTATTAAAAATCTTGCTTTCTCATTCGGAGGTCGCCTGTCTGCTGCAATGCTACTACCCCGTCCCCACAGGACCCCTGCCCAGTGCATCACTGGCTGGTGAGGTCCTGCTGCCCATCGCCACCACTGCAGGTGGGATCTGTCCCGCTGTGGCAGAGGAGGTGCCCCTGCCCTGCCCCTCCTCAGTGCCCCACCAAGCCCTGGGCACAGAGCTCTCCCCACGCAGCAGCACTTTAACTCTGCCCTGGTCCTCCTCTCCCAGCCCGGGGCTGGGTAATCGGAAAAGCGCTGTTGCTCTAAATCAATGCTAAAATGTCTTTGCAGCCCAAGGAAAGTTTATAGCTTGAATTAAGAGCTATTAAGCCTTTGAGCGCTGCTGCTTGGCAAGGGAGAAAGAACAAAGCATGCTGCTTTGGGGGACTGACAGATCAGTGGGATGACCAAGTGCCCTCCGTGAGCAGAAACAGGGACGTACCAGGGACGTGCGTGTCTGTGGGCTCTTGCAGGTTGGTCTGGGGAAGGACCTTGCCACAGCACCGGCACTGCCGGCACCAGCAGGAAGGGCTGCACCACGCACCCACTCGCACTGCTGCGGATGCCCTAGTACAACACCTCAGCTCAAAATCAGTCCCTGTAGCACGATGGGCCGGCTGTTCCTCTGCTCGCTGCACCTCTGCACCAGACATCTGGTCTCCTCGGTGGCTTTGCCTCGTGGATTTAATCAGACCTTTCATTTTTCCTTACTTGAGCAATTCCATGGAAGTGCTCTTTGCATCATTTTCATTTACAAGGATTAGTAGGTAATTTTGGAGAAATCCATTTAACTGAGCAATTAGTGAGTCAATAATACACTTCTGTGTTTTGTTAGAAACAGAAAAATTGGTAATTTCTGTTTGTTTTGACCCTACCTCTGTAGTAATGGCAGCAATTTTCCACAATAATCACAGTTACCATGGTTATATCTACCTCCAGGTTGTCAGACACCTGCAGCGGGACACCATCTCTGCATGAGCACAGCCGGGGTGCTGCACTGGGAGGGGCAGCTGCTCTGGCCCCTCATGGGGCCCCGCATCCTCGTGCCATCCCAGCACTGGTGCAGGTGTGGGTGCTGGCTGTGCTGGGAGCCCCCGGGCAGAACGGGGCACGTGCCCCTGCTGGCACTGCTCATCCTTCCCTGGCCGGCCCCAAATCAGTGTTTCACTGAGGTTCAACTGGGGGTGAGGGAGCTGGAGGCAAACAGACAAACAAAACTTTATCTTGTGTTTCTTTGGAGCTGGCCCACGATCCCCAAGCTGCAGCCAGTGCTGGGGCAAAGCACTGGGGAGGGAAACCCAAGCCCTCCTTTGCACAGGGAGAATCACTGCATCCCTCAGCATTTTTGCCTCGGGAGAGGCAAAGTAGAAAGTAGAAAATTCGGATCTATTCCAGAAAGACTCTGGGGAGCTGATTTTCAGAAAGGAAAGAAATTAAAGAACTGCTTAGCTGAATAGCTGAGCTAGTATTTTTCTGTCCTCAGGAAACAACTTTCATAATAATAGCATTACTAATAATAACACCCCAAAGAAAATCCTAGTGAAATCATGTAGACTACAGGATGCGTGAAATCCCTGGGATAGTGTGAGCTGCCTGCGTGGGTCTTCCTCGTGTCAGCGATATCCTTGCTGGCTGGAGACCAATATGTTACCACAAATGGGAGCAGTGCACACAGAGTAATCCATCTTGATCAAAGTACTGAAATAACTCCAAATTCTGTTAGTAAATGAAACTGTCCAGAAAATAATGAAACTTTGTGTGTGTGTCGCGAACCACAGCTCCTCTGACAGGTTTGTGAGCTCTGAATTCAAAGACTTTATTTTTAATCTTCCTGTCAAGAGGAAAGGAATGAGCTGACACCCCAGCACTGGGATGGATGAGAGGAGCCCGGGCACCTGCAGCACCCAGGCTGGCTGGGCCAGGTGGGAAGCCAGCTCTGCAGGGACCCCATAATTCTGCAGAATGCACCTTTTTAAAGACATTTCAGTTTCTGTCCCTTCCTTTGAGCTGCAGCACACCTCCTCCAACACAGCACATGTGACAATGAGAGTGCAGAGGGGGTGCGAGTGTTGTGGAGGGTTTGGGGGGCAGGTGGTGGGAGGCATGAGGGACAAGGGGCAGCTGTGTGCTGCGGAGGGTATGGTAGGAGCCAGGTTTCGTGTTTGAGGAGGAAAAGCGGGGCTGGGGGAAGCAGGGGCAAGCTGAACACAGCCGAACAGAGCTGTGGCCCAGTGTGGTCATCCTCAAGTCTCAGCATCAGCATCTCCCCCAGGCAGAAATGGCTGTGGATGAGGGGACCCCCTCAGGCTGAGTACCCCCGGTTGGTCCAGCCAGTGCAGGGCTCAGCAGCACTGCAGGTGAGGGTCATCCCTGCGGATGGACAAGCATCCCAGGAAAGCCTCCCGTGGCACCTCAGGGTTCCAGTCCCTGCAGACCCCCCCACCACTGCACCCACACTGCCGGGGCCCTCCTGTTCCCAAAGCCACAAAACTGCTTTGTAGATCCCCTGACAATGCGAAAATCAGAAATAGCACACAGCTGTGATTAAGCACACACTTTTAAATCCCTGTTATTAATTGGAAGATCCCACTTTGAGAGGAAGGAGACTATCTCCATTTCAGAAAGCAACAGCTAGCTGAGCCCAGTGTCAGCACATCTGGCCAGAAGCTGGCAGCACTCAGCAGAGAGGGATTTAGCTCCAGCCCAGCCCACACCAACACGAAGCCACAGGTCTGAGCTCTCCCTCTCTGCAACAAAGCTCCAAGCAAACATTTCCAGTGAATTTGGTTTTGTTTATTCTACATTTTCATTAGAAAGTGCAAAGAACCGTAAGCAAGCTGCTGCCATTTTGTGTCCCTCTTAGCACATATGAGCTCAGCCCGAGCTCCGTGTCCTCCCACTTCTGCTGTGAAGTCCTGGATAGAGTGCTTTGTTGCCTCCCATTTCATGTGTGAAGAGTTAGACCTCAACCAGATGTTACGTGGGCAGAAGTACCTATTTGAAGTTAAAAGCCTGTGATTATACTTGCCTACAAGCCATTAAGAAAGTATTTAATGGAGAAATTATCCCCCCCTTCTTGTTTCAATACAATAGCATCTTTACAATACACTTGTTTAAGTTGCCTACTTTTAATTTTAGTTCCCTTGTTTCTAATACTACACGCAGAGCCATTTCACTTTATCAATAGCTCCTGTGAGCTGGAAAAGAGTCAGGGAGGAAAAAAACACAATATCCTTGAGAATTAGACAAAGGGGAAGAAATTAGCTGGAAGATCTTGCTTTCTCTCTGCTCTTAACGTAACTTCTCAATTTACTTTATCAGATTGCCTTCCAAAGAGGAGTATTTTTCAAGAGGAGCAGAGATGAAAGGGATTATTACGTACAAAGACTCTTCTTTAAAGAGATAAAATATTTGGCAATTAAAGCACAAGAAGCTGCAGACTCACAAGGAAAGCAGTGACTTCACTGGAGCAGTCACATTACCATATTTCCCACTAACCCCTCATTACAGAAAGCGATAACACCGCTGTGAAGTGCTGCTGCAGTGGAGGGGCTCTCCTGCCCACTGCCCAGCCGCGGGAGCCCAGGCGCGGGGCACAGGGCCACCAGCCATCTCATGCTGCAGCCCACGGGCGGCTGCGTCCCAGGAGCAGGGGGACACGGGAAAGGGCCAGCCCTTGTCCCAGAGCCACCTCCATCCGGTGGCTGAATGGGACCATGTGCTTGGAAATTAGGGTTTTTAACAACCTCCTGTGAAAGAGAGGGTCTGGCTGTCCACGAGGGCTGCAGGTAACCTGCCCAGGGCTGAAATGGAACGTGCTGGAGTCTCTGCCGTCAGCGGCTTTGAAGTCAAGGCTGAACTTTCCTGAAAATCTGTTAGTTCAGAGGGAATGGCTGGGAGGGCAGAGACCTGGGCAGCCCTGGGGCTGGGGCGGTGCAGGGCAACTGGGAGCAGCCACAAAAGGGGCAAAACCCCCATTTCCACACAGGGCAGAGGGACTTGAGGCAGCCCTGCCGGGGGAGCCCGGGCCTGTCCTGTGGGCAGGGCCGGAGGACGCTGCTGCCGTGGGGTGGAGGTGCTGGCCCCAGGCGCGGGTGCAGCCCTGGGCAGGGGAGGGATGGGGCCAGGTGGCAATTAACAGCTATTAGGGCACGCAGGGCCCCCCGACAATCCCACAAGCTGTGGCACAACCTTTGCTTTCTCCTAATGGGGTTGATAAATATTTAAACATGAAAAAAAGAAATCAATTAACCCTAGCAAGAGATGAACCCTTGTGTTTGCAAGCAGCAAAGCCTGCGTGGTGCCTGGGGGGTGGCTGGGAGGGATCACGACAGGAGCCCACAGCAGACGGGGGAGTGGGTGCATGTTTCCATCCCGCAGTAAATATGAATGCCTGTTCCTGAATCTCTGCTGATTTTCTTTTTTGTGAATGACCCTCTTTTCTGTGGGTTATTAGGCAGGAGAGCCACCCAGATGTGCTTCCTCTGAGGTCTCTCACTCGGTGCGGTCGTCTGTTAAGCTGGATGATGGCAGAGACTTATCTCCAGCAGGATGAGAAGGTGCCAAGCGGGGCCAGCCCCATCCTGGGCGGCAGCACGGGGACCAGCCTTGAGCATGACAAGCCCTCATGGTCATGCCACCCGCACTCGCGTGACAATGATCTCCTTCCTGGTGAGGGCAGCTGCTCTGCGGGAACCGGGGACTCACTGGGGTTTGCCTGGCTCCTGCAGGCACCCACCAGCCACGCAGGACCACAGCCAGTGAGCTGCCGCTCTTCGCTCAAGCTGCCTTCAGCCAGCTCAGAGTTGAACCACTTTTAATGATCAAACGTGATTTTTGTCTAAGTGTTTGTCAGCAAATGAAGATAATGCTGTTCTGCTTTACAGGGGTTATTCCAAGGATTAATTAGTTGATGTTGCTTGAAGTACTTTGAAGATGTGGAGTGCTAGATAAGTGCTGCGCTTTATAAGCTGATCAGGCACTGCAGTTATTTTTCCATTTTGCGTCTCATTCCCAAAGTGTTTGTACAAAACAAATTCCACATGAGCATGCAGTTACTGTAGGCGCTTCTCACATTGGGGCTTTGCAGGGTGGCAGCAGATGCCCCCACCCGCCGTCAAAGCTGTGATTTCCCGTGTTAGTATAACGTGTCCCAGAGGAGAGGAGCCAGACCCTCCTGGCACTCTCAGGGGGCTCTGCTGTGGCCCCGCTTCCCCACCCCGGTCCATGGGACACGTCCCCACCGGCACAGGCGGCAGCAGTCACCCCGAGTGGGCGGCAGCGTTTGGGGGTGCAGTGAGAGACCCTCCCAGCACTGCTTGCAGGGATGTGAGCCAGAGGGGACTGCACCTCTCGGGCAGCTCGTGTAGAGAGAAATCTCTTTTCCTCCCATTTCATGAGCAGTTTTCTGGCAGCGAGTAAAGTGCAGGGTCTCAGCTCTCGCAGAAGGAATGCGCATGTCGTTGCGGACAGGCTGACCTTTGCGTCTGCTCCTGGCTGTTCCCAGCAGCCGGGGCTCCTGAGGGGGACCCTGAGCAGAGCAAGCCAGCCACCCAGCTATGCCGGCTTCTTGCCCCTCCTGCCACAGCAAGACGAAGCCTAATGAGCCACATTTTCTAAAGAGATTAAAATACTTGATGAACACGTGATGCTTGGCACAAGCGGGACTCTGGCAACTGCTGCCACCGGCTGCACCCTTGTCCCCCTCATGCCCAAGGCAAGCAGGAGTGTCTCAGGGGAGCGAGTGTCAGATTTTGCAGGACTTGTTTCAGGTTAGAAGATGGTTTCTGGTGAAGCATCATTACTGCCCCATCAACGCTAATTCAAGCTAGAGAAATCATTGGCATAATTATTTACAACTGCAATTTCTGAAAATTGTATTTTTGTTACCATAGTTATTGATCTTGAAAAGGGCTATAAATTAACTTGACAGTTCACATAGTCCTTCACACTTGGATAATTTCTCTGCTTGACTTGCGCTGTGTGTTGAACTTTCAGCACCATCCAATTACAGTCATTCAAAGAGTGTATTTAAACATTTTTCTTATGCAACTGAAAGACATTTTAATTATAATACAGAAGAACTTGAAGCAAATACCAAGTGATCCCCACATTGCAGGACAGCTTGCCTTGAGGTGGGTGCGGGGGGATGCTGAATGCCTGGCTTCATGGCAACGTGGGGGTGGCCTGGCCCTGCTGTGGCTCTGGGAGGGCCGGTGGCCCCGGGAGCCCCCCAGGTGCTTGGCAGCGGTGGTCCCCACGGGGCCAGCACCTCCCTGGGGCACCCAGGCAGCTCCGTGTCCTCTCACCCTGGAGCGGGGCCCTCAGCCAGCACGAGCAGAATGCAATTCTCACCTGGCCAGACCAGCTCACAGCTTCACATGTTCAGTGTTTGTCCCCAGAATTGATCTCTGATGGAAAAAGGGATGCTTAATGACACATAAACACCTCGTAAGTCGTTGTCTGTGCTCTCCAGACACTGTGACAGGAACAAATCACAGCAAACCTCGGTTTCTGGGGGGCCCACAGCATCTCCGGCCAGAAATGGCCAAATCCTGCACCCTGCAGGGGTGTGGTGCAAGTGGCAGCATGTGGGACAGTCACCACTGGGTGACGCAGTGGGGACTGGAAGGACGTGGCATGGTGGCCACGCAGGGCTGTGCCCGTGCCCAGCAGGTACCTGCTGTGGACCCGGCCCCTGCCTCGGTGACGGGGGTCTTGAGCCCTGGCAGTGCCAGAGCTGCCATCCCGAGGGGCTCCCAGCACCTGCCCTGTCCTGCCCCATCTCCTCTGGGGCACTGCTGCTGTGGGGCCATGCGGAGACTCGGAGCTGGTGAAACAGGGACGGGAAGGGGCTCGGGGGACCCAGGGCCTTACGTAAAGAGTTTGTGGCAATCCTGTGGCTTCAGGGGGAAGATGACTGTGCTTCATCAGAAGTGAACTGGGAAAATCAGCAACATCTGGTGCCTGCTGGCTAGGACACCTCCCTGGCATGTGAGGAAAGTCTCCAGTTATCCTCTCAGATTAAGGGATTTTACTGTTTGCTCACAGTTTTGTACATGCAAAACAGGCTGGCCCCGGCCAGGCTCAGAAGTCCCCTTGCTGCAGCAGGAGCCTGCCCAAAGCCCCAGCTTAAATCCCTGCCCAAAGCCCCAATATAAATCCCTGCCCAAGGCCCCTACCCAAAGCCCCAGACTAATCCCCCAACCCAGCCCCCCTACCCAGCCCCCCAACCCAAGGAGCTATCTGCGCTGGCTGCTCTGGCCAGCCCTCCATGGACACCCCACCCTTGGGAAGTGTCTTTTGGGATGACTCTGGGGCAATGTGGAGCTCGTGGCTCTGGCAGCCTGGCCCCAGCGCCCCGCGCTCCCCCCAAGTAGGTGGCTGCAGCTCGCTGCATAGTATTTATTCATTCTATCACAGAGAAGAAAATCTCATTAAATTAGTCCAGGTTTCTGCAGGGGCGCCTGGTGCCGGTGGGTGGAAGGTGGCCAGGGGTGGGGGTCCAGCATTTCATCATTCACAGTGATGGGAGATGGGGCAGAGATGCCGTCCCGTGCCAGGGCCAGCTGTGCCCCATGGGGTGGGATGGTCAGAGCCGAGCTTGCCCAGGCAGGGTGGCCGGATGTGCGGGGATGCCCTGCTGTGGCCCCTCAGACCTCCAGCTTCTTCTTCATCTCCATGCGGTAGATGATCTGGTAGCCGTCGTCCCAGGCGTAGATCTGCCTCTCCCGGGGGCTGTACTTCATGCTGGAGTGCGAGCCATAGCGCTTGGGGAAGTAGACAAGGGAGGCGTCCTCGGGGGCCAGCGTGCCACTGACGTCGAAGACGCACTGCACGCGGGAGCGGCTGGGCAGGCGGGTGTTGTAGACCACGTGCAGCGTCCCGCACACCACGAAGGCGCCCTCGGCATTCTCCCGCGGGCATGGCGTGTCCCACATCTGCTCGATGTCCAGTGAGGTGGGGTCCAGCTTGGCCAGGCATATGTTCTTCTCGTCCTCCTTGGTGGCGTAGATGGCCCAGAGCCCCTCCTCGTCGGCCGCCACCTCGATGTAGGTAAAGGGGGAGAGCCCGAAGACAGGGATCTGCTCTTCAGCCGGGAACACCGAGCTGTCCACCACCGTCTTGTTGGCCAGGTTGAACTTGATCACCTGGAAGGATCCCTGCTGGCGGATGTAGTAGAGGTGCCCGTCATAGACGAGGTGCCCAGTGCCCACCCAGGGGTAGGGCAGCTTGATGCGGGCGGCCTTGCGGGTGGCAGAGAACAGGGTGAACTCCCGCATGCGGGGGAAGACATACACCGTGTCGTTGGCAGTGCCGTCGAAGACGTAGATCTTCTCGGAGTTCCCTGCGGCATCCTTGGTCCACAGCCCTGAGGTGCTGCCGAAACGCTTCAGGATCTTCATGGCTCTGACACTCGCGATGGTATCACTGCAGTCTGCAAGAGCGGGGCAGCTGTGAGAGCCTGGAAGCCACCCAGCCCTGCAGCGGGGACTGCTCCCTCCCCGTGCCAGTCACACAGGTCCCGCTGCGTCCCACCCCAGCCCTCAGGCAACTGCCTTGCAAACTCGATGAAGAGGTTGCAGTGCCGTCCCTGGTGGCATCGAGAAGTCCCCTCGTGCACCCGTGCCATGGGCAGGGGAGGCCACCCTCATGCCAGCTCTGCCCCAAGAGCTCTGGAGAAGCCCAAGGCCTGGGGCTTGGATGCGGCTCCCAGGCAGCTGTGGGGATGCAGGATTTTGTTCCAGAGACACCTGAGAGATGCCCTGCTGGGACATAATGCCATGGTGCATGGCCGGGGGAGACTTGGACCTGGGTGGGCTGGGAAGCCCCAGGGTAACCCCGCACCCGGGTCCATCTGCCCGGGGAGCCACGGCAGCCCCTCACCTGTGAGCTTGGTGTATTTCTCATTCTTCCTCTGCTTGGCTGTGGCCACCTGCTTCTCCATCAGCGTCTCATCCACCTCCACGCAGGGTGGCGCAGGGTTCTGCGTCTCCAGGTAGTCCACCTCACGCTCCAGCCGGTCCACACGCACCGCTGCGCTCTCTGCCTCCGACCGCATCGCCTCCCGCTCCTTCTCCGCTGTCTCAAGCATCCCCAGCACCTGGTTCTTGAAGTCCCGCAGCTCCGTGGAGTAGCGGCTGCTCTGGTCATGCCACTGTGAGATCCTCTCCTGGGATGGCCAAGCAGACACTGAGCTCTCTGCACTTCACAGCCCGGCCACGGCAGCCATCCCACTGCCTGCGCGTGGCTGTGGGAGCCCCCAGAGCCACATGGCACTGCAACGCTGGTGCTCGCGTCTCTGGGTCCTGTCCCGCCATGCTCCTGCACGCGCGGTGCTCCCAGAGCCCTGGTGCTCCCAGACCTGCGGTGCTCCTGCACCCACGATGCTCCCACTCCCACGATCCCCCCATCCCACAGTGCTCCCATGCCCATCACGCTCCTGTGCCTGCGAGGCTCGTGCTGGGCTGTGCGGGGCCCTGGCAGGGGCCGGGGCAGGGGCACCCCACACCAGCTCTGCTCTGTCCCCAGCCCGGCTCCTCCTCGCCCCAGGCCTGCTTCCACCGCCAGGGAGGAAGGCCCCGGGAGCCCCGTGGCGGGGCGAAGTGGGGCAAAGTGGGGCCAGCGTGGGTCCCTACCTCCAGGAGGGTGAGTCGCCGCTCCACGTACTCCATGAACTGCTGCTGCTGGGCGCGGAGGGCCACGGCGAGGAGCGGCAGGAGGAGCAGGCAGCGCCAGGGCCCCATGGCCGTCAGAGAGTGCAGCCTCCACCTCAGTGCTCAGGAATGCTCCGGCCTCTCGAAGCCCTTATTGAATCCAGATGTGAAGAGGGGAGGAGAGGCTGCTCCACTCCCCGCAGACCAGCCCCAGGCGCCTTAACCCCTTCGCGCCCCAGCGGGTGCCCACACCGGCCCTGCAGCGTGCCAGCGAGCCGTGGAGCCGGGGCAGGAGCCTCGGGACACTCTGCTGCGGGCGCATGTGGCGTGTGGGGAGCGGGGAGTGCTGCAGCAGCCCCGTGCAGCAAGGGTAGGACGTGTCCTCTGGCGCTGGGGACAGCATGAGTGGCAGCGTGGGGACAGCCTGTGGGACAGCATGGGGCCAAGCTGGGCCTGGTGCGAAGCCATGGGCACAGCCACGGCCCTGGCTCCTGGTGTGCCGATTTGCAGAGGTGCCCGAGGCAGACAGCCAGCTGGAGCTTGCCTCGGCCACACACCAGGTCTGGTGGAGTCAAAGCTGGGCCAGCACCGCAGCCGCCAGCCCCCTGAGCCTGCGGCACCCCCTGTCCTGGCTGCTGAGCCGGGAGCTCCTGCCTGCCCCTGCCTCACGCTGGGGTCCTGCAGAGTCCCCCCTTGTCCCGAGAAGAGCCATTCTGGCCCAGCAGCTCAGTCAACCACCAGCAGTCATTCCAGGGGCTGCCCCGCCGGACATGCCCGCACCCTGTCATTTGGGGACATTTGCTCAGCGCCTGCTCCCGAGGCTGCCCGAGTGCCACTGTGGAGCCACACAGCAGCTCCTGCACCCCTCGTGCTGGCCGAGGGACAGGGCAGGGCCCAGGTGCAGCGTGACGGACGAAGACTGCAGCTCCGTGCCCAGGACGCAGCCAGGCCCGCGGTTGCACCTGCAACCCGCCCAACCTGGTGGTGCTGCTGGCACAGGCCGGGGCACCAGCCGTGGCCCCAGCTGTGGCCCGTGGGTTTCCTGGGCTCTGCCTGCAGATCTGCATGGGGCTGAGGGTCAGCCGCATCCATGCACAGGACTGCAGTGCTGCGCACGGGGCGAGTGTGCCACCTAGTGCTCCTGCATCCCGCATCCCTGCATCCCGCATCCCACCAGACTGCACAGCACAGGCCACACAGGGCCCCCAAACGAAGCTGCCATGCTGGCAGGGGCCAGGCTCGGCCCCAGCACCTCTCTGCTGCCTTTCACACGAGGCCATTGCTTGGGTGGACGACCGGGGTGCCAGCAAAGCACAGCTCACCCGCGGGCCAGGGCACATCCCCACCTGCCCGGGTTAGTGACGCTGAGCACGCCAGTGCTCGGCCCTTCGGTGCTTTTGGGGCAGTTGACTGAGCCCACCCCAGGCACCGAGGTCGCTGGGGAGCTCAGCCCACGCTGGCGCTGGAGCAGTTTCAGGCTGACACTGGTCTCTCATGCTTCTTGCCCCGCTCCCACAGGACTCGCCCTGCAGACTCCGTTGGATGCGCCCCAGACACTCCTCTGGGCAAACGCAGGGGCCCTTCGCCTGGCAGACACAGGCTGCTGGGTCCAGGGAGGACCCGGGCTGCCGTGGGAGGTGCAGCGTGCCCCCGGGACCCAGGGACTCGCACCAGGCAAGGGGCTTTGGCAGCCATTTCCTTCCGCAACTGCCCCTGCAAGGACAGGACATCTGAGAAGAGCCCTTCTTCACTGGCAGTCTCCCCCCGCCAGCCCACCCAGAGGCTTCCAAAGTGCTCCCCAAAAGACAAACGCTGAGCCTTCCTCTGCACTCCCAATCCCATCACTGCGCAGCCTCAGTTACAGGTGTTCTGGGAAGGGAGGGACTCTGTCCTCACCTCCTACTGAAGTCTTCCGGGGCATCCAAGTGTCTAGCAAGATCAGAAGGGAGAGATTATTTTCAAGCACCTCCTTGCATCTAACCCAAGTAGGATTCAGACCAGAATGGGAGGCTATACAGCAGTACAGCCACCTTCAGCAGTCCTCAGGGCACCTAAGCTAGACGTGCGAAGTCAAGCGCATTTATGAACATAAACCAAGGTGATGGGAAAGCTTTTTTTTCACTTGAGATAGTCCTGATCACCGGTTTACCCCCCAGGAGCACCACCAACAGCCGCAGGGCCCGAGGGACCCCTGAGCCGTGGCACAGCAGCTGCCCAGCTGGCACAGCTCGCCGGGGGCTGGTCCTGCCTCGGCTGCTCGAGCCAGGGCCCAGCTCCGCTGCCCAGCATGGTGCGACACACACTGCCTTTGCTCTGAGACGAACTTGCAAAGGATCTCGTGTCGCACACTACCCCTGAATGTACAGTTGCACCACGCTGTCAGCAGCAAACGATTAACAGTTAGTGCTCATATTTCATCCTGGATATGCCAAAACCCCTTTTCCATCCCCTTTAATAGATCAAGTGACCAAATGAATAGAGTACAGAAAATTAACCCTTTTTATTGATGCATTGCAATTGTTCTACATTTTTACCATATTATGTAGAAAATACTTAAAATACAAGCTACTTTGTAAAACCAAAGACAAACATTGAATCCAAAGATAAACTATGTTTTCACAATGGACCCTTTTCCCATATAGTTAGTATTAAATTTTTAAATATCTATTTCTTTTGTTAAAATGATTTTTACATACCCCCTAAGTACATCAGCAATACAAACATAGATCAGTAATTGTCAGAAACTACCTGTATCTAGCGGCTTGTAAAAAGGAAGAGCACAACCATAAAAGAAAGTTAAATTTTACACAGTAACTAGCATATCAAATACATTTAATAAAGTAGGAATTCCATTGCAATATCAAGGATTCAAGCAGAAATACTAACATTACATATAATGTACTGCTACATGTAGTGAGATAGATATATTTCAAGCTGAATCTGAAATCACACATTATATAAAGTTTAGCAACAAACAACCATGTGGACATGCGGCACCATTCAGAAGTTTAAATAAAAAAGAAAGCAGGGCTGTGCCAATCCTGTCATTTAGAAGCAATTTAGTTTCATGTACTAAAAGAAATTGCCGAGTCAGAGGTAAATTACTGCATCCCATCAACTAGGTGCTAAGCAGGAAAGCCTCAGAAGTTGCCTCTGCAGTGGCTATCACAGCTGCGAATACAGGTCAGGTAATAGGAACTACTGATTTAACAGTTCAAGAACCACACAGACAAGTCTAGATGGGACCACGGTTATCAAATATTAAAAAGGTGAATCCCAAACTAGTTTTAAAAAAGTTAAAGGACTCCCAATTTCTATCCAGAGATAGCACATTACAAAATATGTGTAGCGGCTCTGACAATGAGGAGAGTCAATTCTTTAACCTAATTTGAAGCTGGATATGCAAGGGAAGAAGGGATGTATCTCCTTAGAGCAGACTACAATACACTTAAATTGGGCAGTACATACGGGGGCCAGGCTGGGATCCGACGCACTTGTGAAGCCAGCACCAAGATGAAAATCTGGCCCTGCTGGGGTGGGGTTTTTTGTTTGCTTGGTTTATGCTGTGTATCACAGAGGAATTTCAGGGTAATCGACAACTTGTTTTAAA
This sequence comes from Aquila chrysaetos chrysaetos, assembly GCF_900496995.4. NCBI lineage: Eukaryota > Metazoa > Chordata > Aves > Accipitriformes > Accipitridae > Aquila > Aquila chrysaetos. The sequence continues at coordinate 439,644 of NC_044027.1, forward strand.
TGGAGTACTTTTCATTTTACCTATGTCATTTCCATCTTGTCCTCCTTGTTCCAATACTTTTGGAAACTTGGACAGTGGAAGACATGACACCATGCTTTGTGAATACATTTGATGGGGTTTAATTATGTAATAGGGACTCTGAAGATATATGGTCATTTTAATCTGCCTTTTCAGGGGGGAAGCAGGCAAGTTCTTCTCAAAATTATTAGCAGATTTTGCTAGAGGTCTTTTTTTCCTGCTAGGACTTCACGGAAAACGCTTTACTGCTTGTGAAACAGGGAGTAACGTTTTCCTGAAACACAGGAATTGGAGCTTGTTTTGCCTTTCGGTGGAAAGGCACAACTCTGTACCCAAGAGGTATCTCAAGGCAAGTACTGAATACAAGCAATGTAATATGGAAAAAAGTAAGAAAGTGCCTACAGCAACAAATAGCATCGTTTACACCAATGATGTGGCATAGCAAGATCGGTTGGTTATCCGCACACTTACAGAAGTGCTCTGACTAAAAATACACTGAACAACAACGTCGCTAATGCTACCGTCCAGTTCCAAAGTCCTTGATCCCTCTATTGAAAGAGATGCCAAACCTTAAACAGTTCATCAACTTCAGGTCAGTCCAGACTTTCTTCTATCAATAATGTGGAATTTCAGAAATTACTTTTGCACTTCTTGTCACATACCGGTCAGAGAACTGGCCTCTTTTCCACTGGGACGGAACATAAACTGGGATTCAAGGTTACCAAAACCTCTTATTGCTGCAGTAATATGACCGCTCAAGCCAGTTTATCATCCATTTGGACAAGATACTTAATCTACATACTGAAGATGAGAAATAATTCCTAGTACAACGGACCCAAGAAAACAAAGTGTAGTTTAAAAACTGCACTGATTATCCAAAATGAGTATTTCCTCTGAACACTAACTAGGGCTACAGCTGACAAACCTTCCCAACAGCTCCACATTAGCAGTAGCATTATAAAACTTTTTTAATGGTATTATGTGCTTTACAGCAGGCTCTCTTTGGTATAAATATTCTATCACCAAGCTAGCAATACTTTACAAGAAATGTCTGCTATTAACGTGGGGGAAGGTAACGCCATACTAATCTAATAAAAAGTGATTGCACATTATTTAATCACTTCCGCAATATTAGACTAAACATTCCAATGCATTCCCAGCACTACCTTATTCGAAATGCACTGACAGACATCTAACAGTACATGTGCCATTTCAAGGAAAAGCTTTAAGGAAACATCGCTTCACTCCAAACAAAAATGTAGCTTTTTATGATAGCATTAAAACTGAGAACAATGCACCTATGCAACATACTGCTGTTCTTGCTGTGATAAGCTTAGTGAATTGCTTCAATTCGACGGGGGCTTGCTGGTCCCTCATAAGGCAAGCTCACTGTAAACTCTAGTCACACTACATCATCATTTAAGGCACTACAATAAGGGGACACACCAAACAACTCTTCATCACACATACCTGTGCAAAACAAATCAGAAGGTATCCTTTTCTCTCATGAAGCTCTACTCCTCTCTCAGTGCTACAGTGATGAGCTCTAACCATTGCATTATATCACATACATTCCAACATGAATCAATTCATTTTGGTTTAAATACAAAGGATACATCAATTCCATCCCCAGGAACGTTTAAGAATTAGACAAACACTAAGTACAGAGTTCAAGTATAACCACTACACATTTTGATTACAAAGACAGAACATTTGGGGTTAGCAGGAAGTTTTGCTTGTTATATTTTTCTAATCAATATGTACATATTTCATTTTATGTAAAATATTAAAACACCACCAATACAAAACTTCTAAAATAGTTTTAAATTCAGTAATAAACTTTAAAATCTGGATTTTTTTTCTTTTTTCTTTTTCTTTCTCTTTTTTTTTTTTTTCTGATTCCTACATGCATGTACTGTATACAAGTCTTAATAAGAGCGCTTTAAAGTAGCTGTTGACATATCCAGGAGGATACGCTCACAGGAGTATAAAAAGCTGTACACATCAATACAGTGATGTTTCATTGTATTTCAAATTCAACTCCCTCCTAAATGAATCATGTGAGGAAAAACAGTAAGAAAAACAGAACAAAGAAAAGCCCTGTGCTTCTGTGAAGGAATCCAGCTCCGTTATAGGGCCAGCATCTAGTAAGTTGCAGAAACCAAATTTTAGAGCAGTGCTGCACTATTCATTCTCAACTGGAGACTACAGCATCCTGATGAAGCTGCTGAGTTTGGTTACACAGTGAGATCTTGAATACAGTTTGAAAAACTTAGAAGAATTCTGCAATGAATGCAATAAAAATTCAGCTGCATTATGGAGACACAGAATTTTCAAGAAAACAAAACAGATTTCAGGGTTTACACGGACTCCTGAATATATAATGTTGCTAGTATGAGGCAGCTGCCTCTACCAGTCCTTAAACAAAGCAGAGAAGTAAACAAAAAACTTTGACAGTAACCTATATGGAGATGTAATGGCTTTTGCAGAACCAGCAATTTGTTAGAGACAAAGTGAATTAGAGAACAAATGTTAAAATATTAAACTTGATTTTAAAACTGCCCCAGCAACATAATGAGATAAACGTGCATTACATTTTTAGTGGCAACATGGATTTGTGCAAGCTGCTAAAATATAATCTGCTAGTCTTTTTGTTTAAGTTATACAAGTTAAAAAAGTCATCAGGATCTGTCTTCCAAGACACTGATTTTCTTTCCCCTTTTGATTAGCACAACAGAACATTTTTAAATAAATGTGACCATGAACTTTTTAAAAGCATCTATAAAAAGTAAGTAAAATTTTAAAAACTTAATTAGTGACCCTCATACTGGTAACAAAGCATGCTGCTCAGTTAGTGACTGAACTCACTAGAGACATTTTTGAACAACATACAACCAGATCAGGGAGAAACAAAAACCAGGCAGTCATTACCAGGTAAAGGTTCACCTGAAATCCTTCTCCAATCTCTCAGGCCTATTGCAGGACAGTGCTTTACTAGGAACTACAAGTATGAGTACTGGTTGATCTTTGTAGGGCTCAGCGGATATCCAGTGTAAATAGCAGACCCTCTGGAAGCACCAATATAGGACTGGGGAGCAAACTGGTGTTGGTACTGGGCAGGCGGAACATTTGCAGAAGTCAGCAGACTTGGACCGACACTCACAGGGACCTGGTGGACAAGTGTGCTAGGGTGGGCAGCATACGTGGTGTGCCGCGAAGAGCCCTGAGGGGAGAAAAGGTGGGCGATGGACGTGGTGGAGCCCAGTGTTGCAGCAGTGGTTGGAGCATAAGTGTACATATGTGGCTGGCTGGAGAGGTGTGCATTTGCTGTTGCTGCTGCCAGGTGGGGATGCACTGGGCTGCTGTGCTGAAACGTGTAGGGAGCCTGAGAAATAGTTGACGTGAGGGGTGCCACATAAGCTTGCTGCCTACGTGGGACAGCATTTCCACTTCTCTCCTGTGAGGCCAGCACTGTTGCTTGCTGGTTCTGCAGAGAGAAGAAGTAAATAAGGTTAGCGGCTATCCTCAGTGAAAAGTGCAGTGGACAGGAGGTGAGCAAGGAAGGGTCAGCCAGAGCCTCCCAATCAACACCTCCATTCTAGCTACAGGGCTGACACTTCTGCAGATCCTCCCTTCACAGCTCTGTGAAACCCTCACATAAATTTGAGAAGGGTTACTGCAGTTCCACTGAGATGAAGGTTACACTTTTCCTCTACAATGCGATCAAACTGCCACACCTGTGGTACCCCAGTACACAGCTGTACAAGTGCAGGCAGGTCCTAGGACTGACCCAGCCCTTGAACTCCTCACACATCTATTCTTCTGCACCTCAGTGAAAGCAGCAGCAGGGCTGCCTCATTTTAGCACAACAAAGCCTGTCTTGTCCCCATGCCAGAAATGAACCGGAGGTGCAACACCTCCTCTCTCCTGAAAGGCTACTGCAGCTTGACTCAAAGATCAGATCAAGAGTAGTGACACAAACTGAAGTGAAACCAATCTCTGAAAGTTTAAAAGGAACTCAGGTGCTAATTGTTCGTTTGAGAGACAACGTCCAGCCTTAATCTCCTGGTCAGGCCTTTGTGAGATCTAGAGAAGGAAGGTAAAGAACAGAAGAATCTCCTCATACTGTTGAGTGCCTTCAGTGGTACTCTCAATTCAACAGCTGGATCCTGGTGTTAGTCTCCCACCCGAGTGGCAAGAATGAGTCACTGCAAGACAGGTGTGACTAGGAGCACAAAGGAAGAATATGGACATAACCATGCTCCCTTCTCCTGTCCTCTGCTACAGGAACAAATTCTTTGCCTTGAGAAACTTCACCTATACTCCCTACAGAGTTTACCCTACCCTGCATAGCCACAGGACAGAATCAGCTTCAAAAAGTTAATGAGGTAGCAGCTATTGATCCTCTTGCAATCAAGTCATCCTCCCTGCCATGTGGCATAGTATTTCTAAAGCAAAGCAATTTTAAAGCATCATGTTCAAAGGTCAGCAAAAGTCACACAGTGCCTTACCTGGCTGAGATTGAGGGGCTGCACACCATTTGTTACCACACGATGTGAGCGGTACCCAGTAGGTGTTATACAGCATCCTGACGACTGCCCACTCACAGAGGCCACTGGCTTGGTCTTACTGGTGCTGCTCAGGATGCCTGAAAGATTTCAAAAGCTTAGTCCATTCTTCCCTCTCACATGCCATGCACTGTGATAACCAGCTTAGATAACCAAAGAACGCACAGGGACTATTTCTGTAACAGAGCCTTTTCTTCAATTACGATTTAAAATCTGATTGCACAAGAAATCATCAGGAATTTTTACAGATCTTTCTAAATGCAGCCAAACATATATGAAAGGTAAATCTATCAATGAAACTGAAAACAGAGCAAGGCTTGCACTCTCAGGACAGCAGCTGTGAAACCTAAAGCTGCTGAAGACCCAATGCAGATAGTCCCAAACTGTGAGGACAAAGCTGTCAGGGGTAACAGAGCATCTGAGCCTTGGCAAAAACTACTGAGCGCAGCAACTTATGAGAGCATACCTACCTGAAGCTTGGGTAGCTACAATGCAGTCATTGAGCTGTGTTTTCAATGGCGGCACAATGATAGTCCGAGAGCTGGAGCTGTCAGCCGCTCCTCTACTCGGCAGCTCCATGGCACCGCCTGTACTCCTGAGAGAGGAAAGTGGGTCTGTGGCATAGGGGCTGTTCAGGGAGGAGTCGGAATCAGGGGAGTCATTAACAGTAACGTAGCTGATGACATTGGATCTCTGCTTCATACCCAAACTGCAGGGGGGAAAAAAACAAACAAAACAAATAGGAAACATTCTAGCTTTTCCCACTAGATACAGGAGATCTCCCTCTGGGATCTTATACCCTCCCTCCTTGTCAGATGAAATTCTGATTAACTAGAGACACAAACAGCACAGCAGACATGATGCAGAATTTTCTGTCTTATGCAGTGCTTCTTAGCCTAGCCAGGGCTTTGCATGTAGCGTTCTCCACTCTCCTTGATGCTTGGGCTGAGCTCAGGACAAATCAGTACTGGCCACCTAAATGAACTTCCTACCTGGCAGGTTTGTATTTGCTATCCTCTTCCTCATCAGTGTCACTGCGAATGGTGATGACACTGACAGGTGGGCTTGGAGTGTCTGGGATCACAATGGGCTGGTGCTGCTCCTGCACTGGGACAAGCACGTTGGAAGAGGAGGAGGTGGAGCGCAGAGGACTGCTCCCAATGAGCGAGTAAACTTGGGAGGGCACAGCCTCTAGAGTTGAGCTGGGCCTGAAGGAAAACCAAAGCAGTAATCAGCTACGTGTCAGCAGGCTGGGACAAACCAGCACCAGCATTAAGAACAGCCAGGCTCCAGCAGGCTGGAGCACACATACAAGAAGAAACGTCTTGAAATACACAAAGAGAACTTCAGTGCAGACACTCATACAGAAGAGCGTCATAGAACGCATCCCAGAAGGGACCAACGCACTCAGTGATGCTCTGAACAGGACCGATTAATCTGAACGCTGCCAGAAACTTGCCACCCCTTGTTCGACAGATGTCAGTTCTGTCACTTGTATTGCTATGGCACCAACACACCCCAAATGTGTAAACCCCCCCCTTCGGCCAGTACAGTAAAGCACTTGGTGAACCACATTCCTTGCGCTCTCACTAAAATTAATATCACTTATATCAGTGACTACAGTACAGAGACTTTTTCCAAGACATTTTTAAAAGCAACTGTAGCACATGAAAAAGTTACACAGACAATGCCTCTGTGATCAGAAGACCCGTTTTTCACACCAAAAAGGCAACCTCCACAAACACACCCACAGTCTTTCTAGGACTGGGAAAGGAAGCCTTACTTGGCTGCGCTTGGTGCTGGCTGCTTGTTCTTCTTTGCTGGAACATTGCTGCTTTGCTGCTGCCTAACAACATGAGCAACTCCGACATTCAGAGGCTGCGCTGTAGCTAATGTCACATGGTTGGTCAGTAGTGATGGCTGTTGCATGAGAGTGCTATACTGATTTCCATGGGAATGTGCATTCCTGAAGCAGAAAAAAAAAAAAAAGACCCAAATCCCATGACTACACTGCAAGTTGCACCAAGCCCCTGCGTGACTCTGAAGGGAAGGGAGAAATTCTGTGCACTGCAGGCAGTACTGCGATGGCACATATTTCCATTCGGCACAGAGCTGGACCCCTGTGCAATCCCTACCTCCAGTCAGCTAATTGCTGGCTGCCACTGATCGTCTCTGGAATCACAGCCGCTGGCTGAACAGAGTTGTGCAAAGCAACCCCTGGGAGCTGCTGCCAGGTGGAAGGAAGCAGTATCTGCTGGGTTCCCCCAGGCCAGGCCTGCTGCAAAACAACAAACAGATACACAGGTTCACTAGATTTCAGTTCCTACAGGTGGAAAGAGATTTGTTCCAAGCAATAAATGCACTCGTGTAGATTGTTAGCTTGCAGAGATAACGGCACATCATTGCACTTTCTCAAAAGGTCTCAGTACAGTAAGAGAACAAGAAAACCAGAGAAACAAGCTTCCCCTGACACTTTGCTAACCTTTTGTATCACAGATGTCACCTGGGGAAAAGAGTGTTAACATTGTACTGCAGAATGCAGCCAGATATTGTACTGCCAGATGCAGCATGAATGTTCAGCACTGTTTCTGCATGTAAGTTTATGCACGCTGCTCTGCTGAAGGATTCCAAAATATGAAGGCAATTTGGTCCTTTCTGGTTTTCTGCCTTACAGGGCTCACACTGAGAGAGCTGAGACAGTGTTACTATCATGGAAATTCACCCCACCTCAACTAAAGTATTTAAGAAAAGCCACACTGAGAGAAACATTTAGTTACAAGGGAGATAGGTGAAGATATTTTCAATTCATTAATATTATTTAATGTTCCTGTCCAAATTGACAAAATGCAGTTTTTTTCTGGGAAAAAAAACCAAACAAACCCCAAAATAAATTTGGCAGTACAATATTTCTATGATTTTGAAAACATATGGCTCTCTTTCTTGCAGTTTAAACTGCAAAATCATAAACACCTGCTGTTTTAAATAAAATATTTCTGCAAGTAACAGATCCACTTATTACAAATACCAGTTCCAAACAAGAAGCCTTCAAAGCAGAGAGCTGCTAAAACCTCTGCCGACATAAGCAGAATAATAATAATAATAATAATAATATTAAAAAAAAAAGAGAAATATGTTAAAAGTCACACCATGCGTCTTTCCAAAAGCCAACACCTGCACAAGACAAAGCAGAGAGTTTAATACAGCAAGATATAAATTCCCAATGAGAGGCAGAAATCGGGCCTTCCAAGCGACGAACTGTTTTGACAGAGGAAGGACAAAAATATGCAAAGCTTAGCAAATGGCTAATGCAAACTCAGGGGAAGCAGCAAGGGAGAAGTGTCGGAAGCACTAAAGGTGAGCAAATTCACGCCAAAGGCTCCCAGAATCCAAACAGAAATAGTAAGTCCTCCAGAGAAACTCAGAATCCAGGCTCATAGTCTGGAGATAGCTGAGACTGATCTCCACTGCTGTACAGGGGAGTTGAATGTCAAGTCCACTGCACACACACAGGAGAATAGAATTTGCCTGTTGAATCAAAAGCCCAAATACACTTTTGAAAACATCACTAACAACTCATTTGTGTCCCAAGCTCTGCTACAGTCACCCCTTGCCATTTTCAGAGCCTAGATTGCAGCTTTTCAGCAATCAAAATTCAAGAGGAGGAAAGGAGATACATCCCTGGGTCTGTTTAGCTCAGAGCTGTGACCCAGGAGAACCCCACTCTCCTGCCTTCCCATCCTCAGAAATAGGGAGCAGTTCACTTGGTTCAGAAGAACTCAAATGAGTGGGTTTTAATTTCAGTACAGGTATGACTCGAGCAAATTCCACTTCAGCAGAGGTCTCCCTCTTGGAAGAAAATGACACTCAAACTACCACTTTAAAGCCACAAGAAACAACATGGTTCACATAATGAAATGTGCTTTGAAAGACATGTGAGGATACCAGCACTTAAGTGCACTGCAATGTTTTCATAAGCTTCACTGATCTGATTCTGGAGTTTTACAATGACTTCTTTGTGGCACTTGCAAAGTTGTTCCAATGCAGATGCCAAATGAATACAGAAGAGGACAATTTTGAAAACATATGCTTCTTAAAGGTGTGTTTATTCCCTTCCACCATCCTTTTTAAAAATTGTTCCAAATAGCCTAAAAGCTAGCTATTGCCATTTTGGATACTAGAGCTCACCTTTAATTTCAACCAAGAAATACATATGAACTGAAAGTATCTGTGAAGAACATTATCTTTATCTGGATGAAGCAAGCTATCTGCGATTGGCTATAAATAACAAAAGGCCAGAAAATTACTGTCAATGTTCAACAGAGGTTAAGAGAAATCAACTGCTAAAGCAATACATTAAAGAATTTGCTATCATTAGAGATTTTAGCCTATGCTTAATGACCTGAAACATTTCTACATGCAAAGCAGCTTTACACATGTTGAAAACAAAATATGTAGCTAACTTGCCAAGTAGTTCAAAATCTGGCCATCCAGGTACCTGTAGCAGAGTCAAGCTAAAGACTGATTCGTTTGTATTCAACAATCAAAAGGCAAAGATAGGATAGTAAGCAAAGAACAAGAACCATTATAACTCTTCTATAGTATAGCTTAGAAGAGCTTTATAATACTAGGCTAGTAAAAAGTAATAGTCAATGGATCTGGATTCTTTACAGAGCCACACTAAACGTCAGAGTCAGACAGTGCTTCAGCAATGTTGGGGAGGAAAACAACAAGACATTAAGATGTAGCAAGAACACAGCCACAAGATGGCACATGCTTCCATGCCCTCTGCAAGTCTAAGTTAAAACAAAAACTCAGTTAGTGAACACAATCAAGGGAGGCAATTACCAGTACTGCAGCCGTCTGTTCTACTAGCGCTGGCCGGCCGGCTGCGCAGTTCAGAGTAAAGGGGACCGCATACTGCGGCGTGATGGTGGCTACTTGAGGATGAAGAGTTGCTACCATTAGTGGTGTACAGCTTCCCTGAAATGTAGATCAGGCAGTGAGTGAAACACATGTACTGAGGCAGGATAAGTGGGTTCAGCAATAGGGCCAGAAAAGGTTTCACCTCACTGGCATTCTATAGTGCTTGAGCAGACTCCAGAATTGTAATGGATGCAGTGAAACCAACACCCAGACCCTCTGGGCATGTTCCTCTAAGCAATTACATGTTCCTGAAGGGAACGCAAGGAACAGGGAATTTGGGAACAGGATCTCTCCGATGACACAGTTAAAAAGTAAAAATGAGATAGTGTTCAGCTATTGACACTTTACTGGGCCCCAGAGAGCAAGTTACACTACATACACTGTGCTAACTGTAACACAAACTGCACCCCTAGCAGGACACAGTATTTACTATCACACCTCCAAATTCACATACAGTACGCTTGGAAAAAGATAAACTAAGGGATTAATAGAAAAAGGCACAGTAGGTCTTTTGTATCATGAAAGAGCAAGGTTATCTGTGATGAAACCACCAAGACACATATTAGTCCATCAAATGTCTAATTAAAACTAGATTCTTAGTGTATAATTTGCACTCTCAGGAAAAGCAGGGTTTGGATTCGGGTGGGCCTCCTTCAAGTGTATTCTGCTTTTTGGATACCATTCGTTACCTGTATAATTATGCTAAACAAACCAGAGATGACAGAATGCCACCAAAATTATTTGGACTGAACAATCTAAAAATCACTCCTCTACAAGTAGGTCAGTAAGTACAACATACTGCCTGGAGAGTAAAAGTAATAAAGTATGCGTTAATGTCAACAGAAACTAAAACTATGCAAATAAATAAAAGTGCACTCTAATTATAAAGGCAATTACAACTTTTCAGTGAATAAAACCTGTGAATCACTGGGCACTTGCTATATATTAAAGCATTACTTTTTGGAAACAAAATTGTTTACGACACATCACTAATGATTAAAATACCATCTCTTAGAATTATTTGTGAATTTTGCTACCGCATATTGTTTAAACTGCAAACAACAGAAATAGGTATGTCATCGCTACACATCAATTCACACTAATAATGTAACTAATTGAGAAGGATTCAGAAATAATTTTGTTGATTTACAGATGAAATTTTAACATGAGTAATCTGTGTTGCCACTTCTGTTCACTGGGATCTCGCTTCTCACAGAAATTTCTTCTAAAATTTGCTGCCACATTTTTAAAGTGTAGGCAAAAATGCACACCACTACCTATAAGGCAGTGTACAACCGTGAAAAAATACAGTTTGTTTTTAGCAGCTGAAAACTACATATTTATTCTCATTATTAAATCAAACTCCTAAAACCAGGGAGGCACATGACATAAAATAGTTTAGACTTTAAATATTCCAGAAAAACAAAACTAAACAAGAAAACACTGTCTTAGAAGTGATCTGCATTTAACCTTTCAGAGTGTTCTGAGAACCCCCTGCTTTCACCCCAGCACCAGAGGGGCAGTCAGGTTCTCCTGGATGGTGGTAGGAATTGAAGGTAACTCTATGGGGTTTTTTTGTTGGGTTTTTTTTTTTCTTTCTTTTTTTACCTGTGTGAGAACTCCAGACTGGATCTGCAGTGGCTGTGCTGCAGGTGCTTGTGGTACAATTGGGACAGCATTCTCCATCCTTACTGGGAACCCAGAATGCTTTGTAGTTGCCTGAAGTCCAGCTGTGGAGGACAAGAACACATCACCGCTAAGCTGCTTTATTATTCCTTTTTTTTTGTTTTGTTTTTGTTTTAGTTTCTTTCCAAAATCAAATTCCTACCAGGTAAGGGCAGAAGACAGGGCCAGATGAAGACAAAGAAAAGCTGTTCCTTTTGACAAAAGCATACTAATAAAACACCAGCTGAAGTAAATAATTCTGCAGTTCCGGTATGCCAAAGGGCAACAATGGACAACCAGTCCTGAAAAGCTTGGCTCTGTTGAAGTCCATAGTCTTGTTTTCAGAAACAAAGGTAACACAGACATCTAATTCTATGTTGCTTGAGACTAAGTTCAAAGTTCAAACCTTACACTATCGGTTCCCATTTCATATATAACCCTCCATCCAGATATAAGCATAAATAGAGAACTTTCAGGATTAACAGAGCTACGCTTGGGTTAACCTCACTTACTTGCAATCTGTGACAATTTGCTGCTAGCAAACTACACGGCTGCATCAGTGCTTGTGAACTGAGACTCAAAGACCAGATATTCACTCCTGACATACAAAACACAGCACAACACTTTCTTATTTTCAGATAGGTCTGGCTCCTCTGTTCACTGCTTTCTGTGGAATGCCATTGTGTTCAGTTTGGGGGGGAAAAAACTGTTGAGCAACCAGATGAAGACTGCAATCTAGGCAGGCAAGATACGGTCACCTGTTCAAGCATGACCTAGAAGAGAACCAAATTGTCTACACATGTCTGACCTGATTCTGCACTTGCATCTGATGCAAGAGCACTGTGTGACATGCACAGAGTGGTCTTCTGTACTTTCCCAATTTAGTGCAAATTACAACTTCTCATTTATACCTAATTGAAACCACAGTATCATATAAAGGGTTTGTCTGCTTACTTTGAAAAGCAGGGGGACAAACAATGAAGGTTTGCTGGAATGGGTCAGTCTGTGTGCAGATCTGGGTGGTTCCAGGTTGCAAGGAAACACTCTGTTGTGCCACTCCTGCAACTGGTGCTGCAGATGATGGATACAGAGCTGACTGATAGTTTAGCAGTGAGACGTCCGAGTTTGCCAGGGAAAGAGTAGCAGCAGCAGTAGAATTGGAAGCCAGTACACTGGCCTAGGGGGGAGGGAAAAAAAAAAAAAAATCAGATCTACCACTCCTAATTGTTATAAAACAAACAACAGGAACCATCAGTATTATACTACGAAGCAAGCACCAGGAAAAGGTTTCAGGTAAAAGGCCTAAGACAACATAGGAGAAGAAACATGAATTCCACCAAGTTTACTTACATTGCTGAACTGACAGGCAAGTATGATCAGGTGAAGTAAAGAGACTGCCTTGGCCTGAGTTTTGGAAAACTAAATTTTAAGACAAGACTACAAATTCTGGAGACCAATTTAAATATAGTATTTTGCAGAATAGGATTTGGCCTGAAGGCACAAAATTAGACCACTCCATTTCTTTGATTAGTATACAACAGCTAAAAGGTGCTATACCTGATTGTGTACTGTATTGAGCTGGTTGTTGAAGCTCATTGTCAGATTTGTGCTTGTATTAGGAGCAACATGAGTCGTGAATGGGCTCTTAATCTGATTCACTGTATCATACATATTAACTCTTCGCTTGCAGATCTCCATATTCTGAAAGCAAGATTTCACACTGAAACAGAATGACAGAAGGAAAATATCAGATATATAAAAACAGTACAAGAGACATGACAGATTCCCAACTTTATGCACACACCTTTAGGTTTAGGTTCCTTTTTTTTTTTTTTAAATCAACAAAGAATGTCCTAAAACATGAAAAGGAAGCTTATGAACATTCCATTCCTTACACATGCCATTGCTATTTTTAGATCAGCCAGAAACTGCAGAAAACAGCATTGACAGAAAGCAGAAAAGTGCTATTCTGTGTCTCCAATAAGTCCTCCTGAAATAAAACAAGAAATCTAAGGAAGCCTACTGATTACTGTGTGGGAAATCCAGTAGATGTGTCATTGTAACAAATGGATGGTTCAAAGTCTTCAGTGGAGTAATTCTCTTATCTGCATCAATTGTCAACATTTTCTTCAACAAATCAATATATTCCCTTCGGTCAGCCTTCTCTGCCAACATGTCAGTCCCTTCCAAGTCTGTAGACATATTCACCTTGAAAATAAAATGAGAGTAGTTCACACAAACATCAAATTAATTGTTACCTAAAAATTCAGTAATTTTACATCATGCAGAAATATTTATTAAGTATTTCTGTCTCTTAGCCAACTTAATTTTAGGTACTACAGCGCTAACACACAACCCTTCCCTTGTTCATTCTATAAAAGGAAGTCAAACTTACACATGGAATTCTCATCTCAACATGAAGTTGGTCTGTTCAATAGATATCAACAAGGCTTCATTCTCCACTGCCTGGCAATATGCCCTCATTTTTTGTGTGGGTCTATAAGGGGCTAGCAAATCAGAATGGCAAGATTCTACGTTCTCTGCACAGATGTAAAGTCATGATAATGGCTACAAAAGCAATAGAAAATTGGGACAAACATATTTAAGATTCAAGGCCTCATGATATTAAAAACACTCAGATATTCCTTCATTCTATCTCTGAAAATAGAATGAAAAAATAGAACAATCCATAGTTCCTGTCAACATTTCCAAAGTCCAATAAGAGGTCTAATCCTATAAACACATCTGGAGGGGCTTAGCTTTCCTACTGCTCGACTATTTCTAGTGATAACAGGCTAAGCACACTTGTTGCATCTACCGGATCAAGGCCTAGAGAAAAAACAAGACATTTCTAACTGCTTCATAATTAACATTTTGATAATCTTTAATACAGTGATTTCTGATGCAAATTGGCACCATGGCAAACCTACATCAGTGTTCTCAACAGCATGTGGAAGAGGACTGCTCCAGCACAGGAGCCTCATTTTTAGAGATCCCAATAATGTATGTAATTAATATGATAGTTATCTGTGTGTTATAAGATCTCCACACACCTGCGCCATATCATCTAAACAGTTGAATATGTATTTCCGAGCTTCTTTTGATTTTATTCCTGTCTCCAACTCATGTTCTTCTGGGGTCTGTAAAAGAAAGCATTTGTTAATATAAACTGAGATATCACATACTGATAAAGAAAAAGCAGCAAGAAAAGAGCCAAGCCAGGTGATCTTTTGCCTGCTTTAAGACAAATCACATGCCAGTAGGCCAAACCAAATCAGCCACGGGTTCTCATCTCCTCAGCTGGAAAGATCATTCATTGCAAAGCTAAATTAACAACAGGATGACTTCATTTCAAGGCTTCGCTGGGTAGTGCATTAGCCAGAAGAACTGAAGATTTCTGATTTAGGAAGAGAAGAGGCTATAGATATTTTAAATCCCTCTTTTACAAAGAAGAAAGGCAAAACTCCCTGCCTTTTGCTGCTCAGCTTTAAAGGCAAATCGAGTGTATATCTGATTCTTTCCTGTCCTCTGCCAATACATAAATAGATTTCTGTTAAACTAACAAAGACCATCATGAAATACTCCCTATTTTACTCTCTGTATTGTCAGGAGATGACAACAAGATGACATACTTCACCGAGACCGAGCAGGCCATAATAAGTAACCATTATCTCAATTACTTTAACACCCACTCTTTGCTGGTACTATCGTGCACAGCTGCTATTGTTAGATGAGTACCAGGAGGTCTGTACATTTTCTGAAATGAAACACACAAGTCAGCTATATTTGATGGCATTTCAAATCCTATCTTCACTCAGAACGTTTGCGCAGCACACTAAAACTAGGTACGAATTTATATCAAGTCCTCAATGAACAAAACAAAATTGGGAATTAAAAAGACAAACCTTTAGCCTCCACAGTGGGTATCCCAAATTTGGATCTCTGTTAAAAAACCTGCTTGTTTTCGTTCCCGCACTGAGAAGATACTCCGCTGGAAGGCCTTGAGTTTGTGAAATATAACGAATCTAGGAAAAAAGATTAAAAGAATGAGGACTCCCAATATAAAGAACTCACAGCTAATGGAGAAATCATCAGCCAGGTTTGTTCATAGCGAATAGGAAATAACCTGTAAATAAAGAATGTCCAGCTAACTGAAAATGCAAAATTAAAGGGACTCTGTCAAGTATTTGTAAGGACACTTAACTTTTTCAATCATATTATCTGCCAAAATTTTGGATTTTAAATACATCTTTCTTATTTTATGGAAATATTTTTTGCCCAAGTGTATGTGAACAGATTGTAAGCTTTTGAGACGTGGATAAAGTAAAGTCTTCAATATCTGCAATGTAAGAAGTACACCTTTTGAGAGAAAAATACCACAGAAGTTATAATGTATGTATATATAATTAAAGGCATAAGTATCTAAGAAACATTGCTGTGACTGGCTACATATACTCTAGGCACACAATTTGAGAATAATGTCACGGCAAAGCTCTCACTGACCAAGAAAGCAAGACCAAACCTCTAGTACAATCAGATTCTCACATCCTCAAAAACATTTCATATACTTTACACATGACAAAAAAATTGCTCAGAATTTTGGAAAATGCACCTGCATACTTGCAAGGGTATCGATATAACACTGGTAAAGAGCTAACAAATAAAAAGGTATGCTCAAAAGGAAAGAAAATAGCAGATTATGAAAAAACACAATAATAAGCTTTTAAAAATATTCCAAGTGTTGCCCAACTGCTAATGCTATTTGCTCTCAAGATGTACGGTGAGAAATGTGACATTGCCTTTGTCATGACTCTCTCCTCAAAGGGGTCTATTTAAAAGTTCAAGAAAAAAACCCCTGATGAGTCTGATTTATAAAAGGAGGACTGGAAAAGGGTTAAAGTAACCTGGCTTTGTCCAAATTATCAATTATAGGTCCTTTAGCACGTCTCATTTCTTATTTGCACAACTCCTGCTATTCCACTGTGCCAAACCAGCTAAACATTGCAGGGCATTTAACTCACTGTTACAGCTTGTGATCCATATGAATTTACAGACTCATTTTTCATTTATGCCAGAGTGGATCTGAAGTGTCTGCAGGTGAGCATTTTTTGTATCTACACAATCATTCAGCTAAGAGTTCTGCTGTTTTTATGAGACATAATTCTTGCTTTAGAGCCAAAGGGTGTTTAAAAAATAACTGTAAATCCCATCCCAACCCATGAACTCATCCCTGGAGAGGTCCTCTCACAAGTTCTGCCCGAGCTTTTACTTGCTGCTACAGAATCTTAGAAAACATGAAAGCAAGTCATCCCTAGTTTTCAAGGGCAATTCAGATATCAGAATCAACCACATGAAGTCATACCTCATGCTGCCTCACAAAGGACTGCAAAATCCTGTCTATTAAGCAATGGAAAAAGCACCTCCTCCCCACCCACCTACATGACTAGATAAGGTTCTCAGAATTACACAAAACTGAGTGTGCAAGGAAACCACCATGCCGTACCTCAGTTATTTTCTAACTCATTCTGCTCATTAAGGTACCACTGTGTTTCCTTTGGAAATTTACAGTGCTGGGAAGGTGTAACACAAGTAAATTTAGTAAGTTTTCATGTATTTTATCACATAAGGAAAACTATACCAAGCACTGTAACCAAGATACCACCATAAAAACCACAGTGGAAAAGTTACCCTCAAAAACCCTCTCATATAGGCTTTTTGTCCTTTTATAGGCAACTGACTAGCCCAGGTAATAATGCTAAGTATCCATGGAAAGAACTAATTAGTTCAAGCTGCCTTTTCAGACTCTTGCCCTTGTATTTCAGAGACAGCTTGGGGCTCACACTTTGCATTAAAAATGAGGGCTGCTGTAGGTATTAACAGGACAGGAATGATAGGCTTGCTTTGTCTCCACATGGAAAAACTACCCTCATGGTAAAATTACAGAGGGTGTTTCAAGTCAGGACACACACCTCACTTCTGTTTTGACAGGAAGGTATTTCAACAGCTTTTGAGTTTGGAAGCCAAGGAGTTAACTGTAAATTGAGTCTATATATTGGATAACTACATTCAACTCAAGTTAAAACACACAGAACTCCGTGCTCTCCTGTACAACAACAGAGAGAGATGGGCAATGGGAATATCACAGAGACAAAATTAACTTAAGATGACAGACAACAGCGATTTATACTAGATGAAATTTGATGTGGGAGACATTGGGTTCAGAGGGTCTGAACACAGATTATTGTGGTTTCATTTGAACATCCCCACGTCCGGCACGCACTCTCACCTGATCATACTCAGATGCTCCTGGATACAGAGGCCAGCCTAGAAACAGCTCAGCTATCACACAGCCCAGTGACCACATGTCAATAGCTTCACAGAACGGTAAACCCAGTATGATTTCAGGAGCTCTGTTGAAATAATAATAATTAAAAAAAAAAGTAAAATCTTTGACTCTGAAAGCATGCAGTTCTTTCCTATAAATTGCTCTGGATAATGCCCCTCCTTCTCTCCTTTAAGCACAAGCAAATCTGTGTGAAGCTAAGTGATTCACTTTAAAGCAGAAGGTGTTTCCTCAAGTGGCCTAACAGATCCCAACCTTTTAATCACTTAGTGGCATGGCTGGATTCATTTTATTGCCGTGCTGCCCTCCAACTCCTAGGTGGCCTTTATGCAACTGTGATACGAACTTTCTCCTTCAGTAACCAGTTTAATGACACCTGACTGTATGGTGTGAGGAGTCCCTGAGACAGTGCCCAGCCTACCCTAACAGAACTGGGAAGAAAAGTTCTGGCAAATGGTGCTCAGACTTCTCTCAGAAGAAGGTCTCAAGATCCCAGATAACCAGCTGCAGAGGCCGCCTGTTTTCATGTGGAAAAGAACAGCATCTGCACAGCCAGAAAAAGGAGCTCTTCAGAGAGCCACTTGGTTTCTATCAGCAGGTTTTCATACAGGGTTTGTTTGGAGAGTTTCGAGTTTAAAATGGACGGAAAGAACACAGCTGGAGATTGTGACTGCTTTGCAAGGTTGTGTTACAGGTTTCTGTGCACTGAACCACACCTAATGCAAAATTTACCTGTCTGGCCTAGCCTTTACAAGAAGGTGATGAAAAAAACCTCAAACTCCAAGCAGGGTTTACTTCTGCAACAGGTTGGAATTTCGGGGAGATTTCTGCCTGGAACTGACTCATAACACAAAAGGATGTTTTAATACAACTCTTCACCTACACACAATTCTGAAACAAACTGATGCTGTTCTGTCAGGCTGAATTCTGGTCATACATTTGCATACAGCATAAAACCCAAGTGCTGCAAAAACCACGTGAGTTGGTGTGGGAATTTACTCTGGAAAGTACAGGAAGCCTTGATCTTCTTCATGCATAACTAACACAAGCGCAGAGGAAGACAGAAAAGTCCTAAACTCCAGGCTATGTATTTTCCAGTCGTGACTCGGGTAGCATGCCCCAGGGTTTGCATGACATTTCTTGTGTTACAGTATGGATATTTCTGTTGTTAAAAAAGGCTCTGAAACCAGTCTTTCTACAGAATTCTGAAAAACAGGGCTTGCATAATGTACAGGTGTTAACAGATCTGACACCCACCTTCCTCAACTGTTCAACCCAAATGTACCTCCCAACTGCTTGTATATGGCAAGAAGTGACTCTCTAATTAATCACCCATTGTGTCGTGGTGACTACACAATTACCATTAGCCAGCCTCCAAAACAAATGCACTCACCCCAGTTGCCCAGGCACAGTGCCCCCAAGAAAGCACAAGATATATCAAAAAAGATAGATAGCTGAACCAGCTGTTTGCTGCAGCGAGGTCATACCTATTCTCTATCGTTCAGCTTTAAAGCAACAAGGTTCTTCTATTATGTCTGAGCCTCCCCAAAACAGAGCCATGATATACCTTTAGTATTTAAGCCAAGACATTCTGACACTCCTTCTACTTGACACTGATCTCTTTCTACCTTCTTGTTTGTCTATCCCTGGCAGTAGTCGACTTTGGAACGGTTTCACATATGTAAAAATGTAAAATGATTATGCAAATATGATAAAGATCTGATATTTGAATGCTGAATGTCCTGCTAAACACTTATATTTTAAAGAACTATGCTAGCATAGATCCAACTTTCTATAGGTTAACAGGCAAAAACAAGAGGAATCCATTTCTGTAGTACTTTGGTCTTCACAAGCAGAGTAAGTACGATGCAGTCATTCACACAGGATTTTCAGAACCCCATGTGCCATTAGTCTACCAGTCATCATCAACAAACTGTATTGATCCTCTTGATTATCCTTCTTATGCAGGAATTTCCAATTCAGATAGGACCCAAACCTGTCATATAAGGAATGCTGCATGTATAAGTTTGCTTGGTTTGGACTGGCAAACAAACTAAAATATAAGTGGTTTGTGGTATAAGCAGAGCATGCCAATCCTTCACAAGTGCATTAAAAAAATCCCACCAATTCCAAAAGAAAGAAAGAAAGATTAGTGGCAACAAAGGCTGGATGTGGTAGTTTGTTAGTCTTTAACTACACGCTGGAATAGACTTACGTATTCCATTCCAAAACCTCAATACCAAAATGATAGCAAGTTGAACTCTATGCATTTTATTCCCTGAAACTAAATAAACTAACTTCTCACAAGCCACCTGATTTCATTTTGATTGCAGAACAGAACTGGTAAATCAGTATCTCATCTCCTTTTACACCACTATAATTAGCGGCCTTATGAGATGTGAGTTGAAACAGGACAACAGGCAGAGGTCACTTTCATAGCTGGTCTGTCAGAGGTTAAAGTGATTTTATGATCTTAGGCTCTTTGAAATAGAAATCAACAACATTCTTTCTTTGCATACATGCTTGCCAAACTTGGACTTCCAAAGTTGGCAAATATGCTCAGGCACTCTCAGAAGAGAGAGGATTCACAGCAGTAGCGGAAAAATCCGAGACTTACTTTTAGCATTTCAAAACACACCATGTTTACGCATGGGTCTTCAGGCCTCCCCCTTGTGAAGAATGATGGTAATATGAAGCTTGTACAACTGCAACTAGCAATGCAGAGAATAACATCATCACCACTCAGAGCTGGATTAGCAAGCAGAGAGTTAGATTTGGCAGCATGCACTGCTGCTTCTCAGGCCAACATGACTGGGACAGAAGTAGGTCATGTAGCCCAAAGCAGAGGTAAGAAACAGATACTACTGCACTCTGCAAGCTCCCTCAACACTCAGTGCCACCTTCTCATGGCCCAAATTGTTCAGTCCTTCAGCTTAGTATCTTCAATTTGGTAGGTGCCTCTACACTGACCCACAGGAAACATCAGGAGGTAGGGATCTGAGTAAGACTCACATGGTGGCTGTACTTATACATAACATGGGACACAAGTAAACCTCACACTCTGAACAGCAGGGAGATCAGTCTTCCCAGAGATTTTTCACTTCTGCAAGCTGTCTGCTTCCTTGTATTGTTTATCCTCCCCAGGGAGAACAAAATCATCCATACCCTTCTGCACCTGATGTAACAAGCATATACTCTGGTTTTCAGGTCAGGAATTACTGCTAATAAATCTCAGGACTGCCATAGAAACTAGTCACTGCATAGAAGCATGACTGCCAGAGTTAGTCTACTCCTAGACTGTGCCTGGCTTCAGAGCCAAAGAATTTTTCATGGGCACTTCTACTCACACTTTAAGTCAACCATGTCATGACAGTAAAACTGCCCTTCTTGCTTGGGGTTACGCTGCGGAGGCAGCAGTAATGCCTGTGGAGAGAGGGAGCCTGCCTCAGCCTTACCATGCTTGCCCTGACAAACACAATACTACATCCCAACTGGATGCACGGCTCCAGCAGTATCATTGAGACGGATGCAAGTTGTCCAACTGCCAGAAGTACAATCAGAACCTGGAGTGAGCAGGGCTGTTGGACAAGATGACCTGTGGCAGCACTTAGCATTACTAATAAAGGAAGGTTTTCTTCCTTCAGGGTATATATATCAGAAAATTCACCTTACAGTACCCAAGTTTGGCTGGTTTAGATGTCTCTACAGGAGACAGGGGTTACATAAGTGCCAGTAACAGGTATTAAAAACAAGAGAAAAGTGAACACAGAACAAGAAATTTATTTTTAATAGCTGACAGAGACTCAAATGAAGAATTGGTTGATACTGTTTTATTAAACACAGCATTGAAAAAATTTCCAGCTTAGAACTCATCTGAACACTAATTCAATGTGAATATGGTTAAAGCAACCCAGTTCTCCCACAATAAGCTGGTTTCTACACCATCTCCGTAAGTTCCTAGATTATGGATTTTAGTAATCATCACCATTAAACTAATTACATAGCACTAAATATTAGATTTCCACATCACAGCATTCTTAACTTCAGTCAAGCAGACAGTCTTAAACACCATCTAATATCAGGTTGTTTGCCCCTCTGGCAGTGTCGGTCACCCCGCGTCAGGGAGGCGGAAGTGGCTTGGAGTTCAGTGCCACACACAAAGATGAAGCAGACAGCTTCATTCCCAGCAGCCCCTTTAAGATACTTATCCCTTGCTGCTTTTGCCTCAGCCAAATCTGATTTTTGCAATATCAGAAACTGGAAAGCACTATATGCCTCCCCAAACTGCTTTGCTCACATGTGCTGCAAGTCAGATTGAGCAGATTCTTGATCAGCGGTCACCTCTTTCAGTGCAACAACAACAAAACTAATAATGCATTTTAGACAGTGAGCATTGTAACAGAGCTACAGCGCATAGAAGACAACTGCATTACAAAAAATAACAATCAATAGTTTAGAATTGGAAAGATTGGTGCCAACAAGCTGAGTGAAGATCATGAGGAATGGATTAAGAAAAGTCTATATCACATGAAGGAAATGGCACAGAAAGCTGGTACTTGGTGTTAGGGTGAGCAAAACAAAACAAAGGGGACAAGGATACAGGGAGCATGAGGAATGAACAGAACAAGCCTACTACAAACCAGGTCTTTAAACTGAAGCTAGGAGGACGGGAAAGACATCAAACAGGGCAGAGACACAGGGTGGGGTGGAGTGTCTCAAGTCCTCTGTCTCGTCCCAGCTGGAAGGACTAGATACTAAAGTTTTGCGTCAAGTGAGCTCACATTCCACTGAAAGCAACCCTGACAACACAGCACAGACTTTTTCATGTCCCTTTGATGCCAGAAGTTCTTTCTGCATCCATTTATTGAAGTCTACTGCTACTTATATTGAAATACACACTATGAACGGAACCAAGCTGAAGGAATAATTGAAAGAAAAAGCACAGCTTGCTTTAGCTACAGAGTTTCTGAGTTTTAACATTTTTGCCCATAGTTTGTTTTTAATTCTTAGACAGGAGTAGGGTAGAAGCCGTTTCTACATTTCGCTAAGGGAAGCAGAGATCTAGCTCATCCCCATTTTAAGAGCTACAGGCCTCATGAAAGCGTGACTTACCAAGGGCTGATACAGGAAGTCATGTGCTCATGAAGCGGGTTCAGACAAAGATGAAACCAGAAGAAACAGGATAAAAAGAAATTGGCATCCCTTTGACTTATCTCCCTTCTAAATGACCATGGTTAATGGACTAGTTTCAGATCATGGCAAATAAATCCAAAATGCGCTACTTACTAGCAGCCTACTGCTTCCCCAGTTTGCTACTTCACACATTGTCACAAACAAGCAACAGGGTAAAATCAACTTAGTGCACTACTCTGGGGTAAAAGGAAGGTATTGGACTGCATATTATGTCACACTTGCAAAGCAGAAGTTCTATTTATTTACATACAAATTTCAGAAGAAATCTCCAGGAAACATGCAGAACAGTGGATAGGCTGATCATTCCCTCCTTTCCCCTAAACTGGGATTAGACCTAACAGCAGAAGAGTTAAGTAATTGCAGAAGCAAACCCCTAGCACCCCATCAGGATCAGCTTTTCTTTGCCTGCGCAGCGTATGAAGGTGAGCACTGTGTCAGTACTTACCTGTAATAGCGCGACTGCAAATAAGTGGAGCACACTGCTTTAGACACGTGGCTGGCTGAACCAAAGTCTATCACCTTCACTCTGTAGGGCTGGCGTGCAGGATCCACCAACATGATGTTCTCTGGTTTCAAATCAGCATGTATCAGACCCAAACTCTTTAACTTCATCAAGGCAGTAGCCACTTGCTGCAGAATTGGTCGGATGTATTTCAGGGGCAACGGACTGAACTTATTTTGCTTTAAGAAATCATATAAGTTCTGTTCTAGCATCTCAAATACAAGGCATGTATGATTCTTGTGTTGAAAGCACTCATAGGAGCGAACAAAGTTATACTCATCAGCATTCTCGCTGCTCAAGCGAGAGAGGATGCTCACCTCTATCTGGCCCTGCCTAGCATAGGAAGGATGGTTCTTCAGGATTTTGATGGCTACAATCTCCTTCGTGCTACGTTTCCAGCATTTTGCCACCTGACCAAACGTCCCTCGGCCCAGGAATTCCAAGACCTCATAGCTGTTTGTCATAGAGCACAGGATCTCATGCTGGACCAGCTGATAATCCCCTTCACCACTGGAACTACTGCTTTTAGTAGTTACCGTGGTGGTTGTGGCCGCAGCACCCACCGCAGGTCTGTTTTGCAGCATGAGAGGTGGATGTTCCTCAATTATCTGCACACTACCGTTGCTGTCGACCTCTTCACTTTTCCTTTTTAATCCACATTTTTGGTATGGTTCCAGTAAAGAAACGTTGCTCCTGTGTGTTAGGGTTTGGCTGTTCTGGAAGGACGCTGTTGCACTGCTGCCTGTGCTGTCGGCTGCTGTAACCACAATGTGCTCAACTGAAGGAGCAGGGAGAAGGAGGTTCTGATCGTAAGCAGGGATGCTGAAATTGGCTACCTGATGAGAGGAGCTTGCTTGTCCTTGAGCTGCTGGGAGGTTTTTGCTGTGGGTATAATATTTGTCACTACTGCTCTGTCCTGAAACATCCCAGACAGAGGGCTCCACTTTCAGTTTCTTGGCACTGCAGAAGGCACTCGAGGATACTGACGGAGGGGAGAACACCTGCAGCTGTGAGGCCATACCTGAAAAGGGAGAGGAGAACTCATTAGGACTGCTTAGTGGCAGCAGGCTGTGATGGAACGAGATCCTCCATCTGCACAAGAAACAGAATGGCAAGTATCATTCTAAGCACCATACGGTGCCTACCGCCTCAGAAGGCAACCCTTTGAACTGCTGGTCCTAACGGCATCCACAGAGCGAGGCTCTCTGGTGGAATTACTGCATTTTGCCTCACTGCCTGTAGCATTAGAAGCAGATAGCTCTTCATCCGGCTTTCTAAAGGCTAAAGAAATCCCAGCACGGGACGGGAAAACAGTACTGAAGAACGGGAGACAGCACGCAAGTGGGAAGATGCCGAGAAAATGAAGATCACTTTCCCCCCCGCCCCCAGGCCTGCTCCCCCCTCAACTGTAAGACCAGAGTCAGGAGGGAATCTAATCAGACGAGTCAAACTCCTCACCGGGAGTCGCTCCGGCGGAGCGCACCCCGGGGCAGCGCCTGACGCACCGACTCAAACGCCACGACCGGGGGACGACGGCCAGCAACGCGCCGCCAGCCGGCTCGCCCGGCCCGGCGCCGGGGCAAGGGCCAGGCCCCGCCGCGGGCGGACAGCCGCCGCCACCAGCCCGGGCCCTCCCCCTCGCCCTGGCGCGGATGAAGCCGGCAGCGCCGCCCCGCCGCGTCCAGCTCGGAGCCGGCGGGGGGGCGGGCGGGCCTCCGTCGCGCGGGCCTCCGTCGCGCGGGCGCCGAGGCTTCCCGAGCCCGCCGGGCCGCGCCGGCCCTCCCCGCGCCCCGCCGCCGCCGGGGCCCGCCCGCACTCACCGCCGGTGGGGGGTTCTCAGCCGCGGGCCGGACCTGCCTGGGGGACACACGGGGGTGCGGAGCCCCGCAGCGGGCGCATCATAGCCCCGCCGCGGCCGCCGGCCCGGCCCGCTCGGCCCGCGCACGCCGGGGGGAGCCCCCAGGCCGCTCCGCCGCCGCCGCCGGGCTCCGCCGCGCCCTCACGGCCCGGCCGGGCTCCCCCCGCCCCGCTCCGCCGCCGCCGCCGCCGCCGCCCGGGCCCGAGCGACCCCGCCGCGCTCCCGCCGCGCCCGCTCCGGGCCCCTCGGCCGCTCGCGCCAGACTGAGCCAGCCGAGCCCCGAGCCGGCCAGGCGGGCCGAGCGCCGAGCCCGCCCACGTGACCGCGCGCGCCGCCGCCGCCGCCGTGACGGGTGAGAGGCGGAAGGGGGCGGGCGCCGGCGCCGCCCAGGCGGAAGCGCCGGGGCCGGGCCCGGGCGGGATGGAGTTCTCCCCTCCCCCTCCGCGCCGCGGGCCCGGGGCGGCTCTCCGGGGCCCCTGCCCCGTCCCGAGGCCCGGCGCCTCCCTTACCCCGGCACGCCCGCCCGGGCTGCGGTGAAGCGGCTGTCAGGGGCCGGGGGTAGTTTCCGTCCCGCTGCCCGGGAGCCCTTCCAGCGAGCCGCCGCCCCCCCCCGTCTTGGAGCGGCCTGCGCGCTGCCGCCGGGCCCTCGCCGCCCCCCGGGCGGCCTCGTGGACTCCCCCCGGCCCGTGTCCGCCGGGTGCGCACGGAAGAGAGGCCGCGGCTGCCGGAGCCCTCGTGTGCGCCGGAGGGAGAGGCGGGGGGAGAAGGCCCGACCATCTCCTCGGAGGTCAAACGCTGCTGAAAGGGATTAGGCAGGTGAGATCAGCATCGCCCGCTCAGAATTTTTTAATGCAGCCTCTTCCATAGTCAGTGTTACAGAGACCTTTCTTGGTTCTCTGTCAAAAGCTTACAGTATTTTAAAATAATGTTTACAAATACTCTTACCAAAATCTCAGAAACTTTCGCAGCTTCGTATTTACTGAGAACAGCAGTGCAACAAGCGTGAACTCGCATCTTCTAACAAGCACAAAGAATCAGGGATAGTAGTTTGCATCCAGATGGAGGTGACGGGCAGAAAAAAAGAACATGCAATAAAAAACATAAAAATCAAAGTACCTCGATCTCGCAATCCACTGTTGCTACAGTTAGATCCTTGCAGGCAGAGATGG
This sequence comes from Aquila chrysaetos chrysaetos, assembly GCF_900496995.4. Taxonomy (NCBI): domain Eukaryota; kingdom Metazoa; phylum Chordata; class Aves; order Accipitriformes; family Accipitridae; genus Aquila; species Aquila chrysaetos. Next base: position 465,883 of record NC_044027.1, read on the forward strand.
CAATAAGGTGAAAGATGGACACTATACCAGCCCAGAAAAAGCCACTGCACGTCATCATCTCCAGCTTTTTGAGGCTGTTGGAAACCCAGTCCTGTAACTCTGGAGCGTTCATTAACAGGTCACCGCCACCCAAGGCTGAAGCAGTAATGCTGAGCTGCAAAAACGTGCCTATGCATCCCTGGATGCCACAGCACATTTAATAACGTAACTTCCTTGAGGGTGTGACGGGGTCGTGGTCCTCAGACAAAAAGTACCAAGTTCTAGCACTAAGCAAAGGGCATTGATCAGGGATGGTCGTATGTTCAGCTTTAAAAGGGACCAAGTAATATCCGCTACATGTAAAAACCTAAGAACTGAAGTACTACTCTACTGATCCTTCTGAAATGCAGAAGGAAATTGGCCCCCTGAGACCGCTTAAAGCAACATAAGCCCCAGGAAAGGAAGTGCTCCTGGAGACTCTCCACAGCATCCCTTCTGCCCCTCTGCCACGAGGGCTGGGCTCTCCCCACATGGGCACATCCATCCTCCCAACAGTCATGACTTCTGCAGCTGAGACCCCCACCAGTCAGCACAGTGCTCCACCTCAGATGGGTGGGAGAGTTCACGCAGACGCACACTAAAATTCAGATCCGGGAATGCACACTGACAGAGCCTTCATCGTGGTGTTCACTATTACACAAGCGCCTTTCTAAACCATCCTCAGGGCCACTGTCAGATCCCCCAGGGAGGGAGAAAGCCCAGGGTGTACTGAGGAGGTTTTCTGCTTTGCAGAAACTTAAGTGCAACTTTTTTCCATGAAAGAGTGCTGGGCAACTCTAACTACAGTCATGATTTGGGGCACTAAATAACATTGCAATGGACAGCGAGACAAGCTGCCAGCAGGTAAGTGTGAATGGGACAGTATTGCTCTTTTGTGTAAAATCCTACAAGTAATGTGTGTGTGTGCTTAAGATTCAAGAAATAACATTTTCCACTTTCTTCCGCCAGCAAAACACCGTTCAGAAGCTCCACCCCTCTGTACTATCTGCTAAAGGAAGGTCTCAGTCCTGCATGGAGGACTTGGGGGTTGCATTTCTCTCGGCCTTATTTTCTTGAGGTTTACAGTGAACTGCAAAGCAAGAAAGCACGGAACACACTTCAGCGAGGGCTTGGCTCAGAGCCCCTTGAAACCCAAGGGAGCCTGATATGGTCTGTGCCCTGGGCTCACTGTGGAACTCATCCCCTACAAGAAGGGGGGGAACTTGCCTCCCCAGGCTCTCCCTCCTACTCCCCCATGCAATTCTGCAGCTCCTGCCTGTTGGGGTGAGGAGCATGGCTTTCCAGATGGCCTGAGTCCTAGGCTCCACCATTTACCGGGAGCAATGCCTGGAAACCAATCATAAGATCATGTGGTGCTCCATTCCACAGGTCTGTCGTGAGTGGAGCACGCACACAAAAGGAAAATATTCTCATCTTCCTGGGCACCTGCTCACAAAGTCCCAGACTCCCTGAGCCAGGCCAAGAGGCTTGCTGTCAAGTAAGGTCTGTCCCAGTTGATTTACTGCACACTCATGGCCGCTTGTGCTGAGGCTGGCATTTGGCCAAGTACAAAGTGACAGCAAGGAAAACTTCAGCACTGTAGCGACCTTAGCAAAAGAGCCCAAATTTAGCAGGAGTTGCAAATGCACACAGAATACCCATAGCCAGACAGCAGCGCATCTGAAGAAGGCACCTCACATGATAAGGGTGACTCTACCTTTTCTCCTTTGCTACATGTTCTACTACTTTTTCAGAGGGCTCCATAAACGAGCACAAAGCCAGAGATTTACGCCTGAGGTTAATTTGGAACAAGCCCAAAGCTACAACACACTGTATAGGAAATTATGTAAACTCATTGAATTAGTTTTCTTGGTGAAGAAGAAAAGGTTTCCCCATTACACAATTCTTTTTATCTAGAAAACAACAGTAAGAACCTGCACTGCAAAAATGGACAGCAGCTCTGCAGCAGAGAAGAGAGAAGTTGTCATAAGCACTTTAGCCTTTTAGTATGGGAAGCGGAGTTAGAAACACTACTGAGCAGAGCGCTCTACAGTGTTCTGTTACAAAATTACATTATACGCTTGTTTGCCGTGGAGCACACAAGCTAGGCAAGTTTTACGTTGGTCTCTGGGCAGCAACCTAAAGGGTACTTTTCCTCCTTTCCATAGCATAGGCAGGGTGCCCCTTCGTGGTTTTCTACTCTGCTTTAGAGAAGCTAGGGCCAACTAAACTGTTTCATAGTATAGTGATTGGACTTTCACAGGCGACTGTGTGGAAGGAACTCAGCAGGCAGCCCTACTCCCAGAACCATAAGCCTGCCCTGCCCTCATGACAGGCCAGCATTTGATCACAGCTTGTTAAAAGTGTTGAAAACAGCTCATTCCTAGCTCCTCTGTAGGCTCTGTAAGGCCTTGGGTGGGTCATTTCATCCCACTGGGGCTTGGTTCCCAACTGTGGAACAGAGATAAGCAGCATAAGGCTGCTCTGCGTGTATAGATTTGGGAGGGCTTTGGTCTGAGCACGTTTGGTTTTTTTTTCCCCCTGGGATAACTATAAGTTTCCAAGCACATGGCCCTTAGATAACCCACAGTCAAGCTAGTACTTGGCTACAGCTTCTCCTTGTCACTGTTGTGAGCAAAACACACCTGTGGTAGCAGTGTTGACAGAGCCCTGTGCAGCTGAGCTGGAAGCAGCATGTTCAGACCCTGGTGTACATGACGCTCCAGCTCTTGACCGCACTAACACTCCCCTGTGAGCTAGGCTGGTGGTAGGAAAAGAAGGAAACTTTGGAGGCAAGCATGAGGGAGAACAATGCCTGTAAGAGGCCAGCTATTTACTGCCAGGAGACTTCAGGGGAAGCTGAAGGATCTTCAGAAACCTTAGAGCTCAACAATACTATACTGCCAGTTTTGCCCATGAGGCCATGTTTTGTTTTCCAGGATTTTAGAATAACACACAAAAGTAGTATTTTAACACCTAAGAGAGGGAGAAAACCTGTGGCACTCTAAAATGCCTCATGCACCTGCTGTGCCGAGGCAAAGATCTCCAACGTGCTGACTGTTGGTCAAATCTCTCCTGCTTCTATTGCCTTTTAAAACCATGGAGAGATTTTAGGTTTCCTTGGCTCTACATAATTCAGATAACTTCTTTCTGAAGTGGCAGGAATTACCTTTTAAGCTCTAGTAACAGAAGCCAGGATTTCTTCTGCAGTTTTAACTAAGCATTCAGAAATAGGGTGCAGATCCCCAGCTTCTGAAGTCTCTGCAATTTTCCACTTCTTTTTGTGTGATCTAAGGATCAGAGTTGCTTCTGTAAAGAATTGCCATTTACTACTCCATTTTGCCCAGAGGTTCACCAGGAGGTTCTCTCCTTCTTTACTTGAATAAATGATAGATAAGAACGGTTGATAAGAATAAAAGAGGGAAGGCTGGACCCACAAAACTTCAGCAGAGAAATGCATCTGATCTCCAAGGTCATTTGCAACATACCTAAATGGAGCAATGACTCAGAAGGCAAGCATTCCTTCTGAGCAATGGAGATGCTGCAGGCGAGAGCAGGACGTGGAATCTGGGAGTTCAGGCAGCGCTTCACTCACCTGCCTGTCAAATGAGTCACTTAAATTTCAACGATATTTAAATAACAGCCTGCATCTCCAAGGCAGCCAGCAGCAGACAAAACACTGCAAGCATAGCACAATTATTTCCCTGGCAGTCTCAAATGTTACAAAAGATGCAGGTGTCTCCACTCACACTGACCTGATGGAGCTCTGCAGTTGAGTTTTGATTAGCAAATAATAAAGCAAAAAATAAAGACCACAGCAAGAAGCTTGAGCTGCCCTTGCTACCCCTTTTGAAATGTACTTCACAGAACACTGCTCCATCACTTCCAACGTCCCCTTAGCAGCTGGCAGGCAGAATCAACTGGCAGTCCCAATGAGAGGCACTGCTTTTATTATAGTGATAAATGTTGCAGTGCCTGGGAAAGCACAGGGTTGGGAGTTAGGACTCATGTTTGCCAAACAGCTTTCCAAACATACCCACTCTGGCTGTCATCATGATTACTGTTCAGGACAGCCTTGTTTTTAACAGGTGTGGCTGCTGCATCTACAGGCATCTTTGAGTAAAGCTGGGGCTTGTGAAAAGCAAAGAGCAAATGCTTCCTTTTCTAGCTTGATTCAGGGAATTCAATCCATCTAGCTGACTGGTCTTAGAGAGACCTTGCAGGACACTACATTCAGAAGAGCCTCTGATCCTGATCAAAATCAAGTGAAACATTTTGCATTGAAAGTAACAAAAAGGAGGCTAGACAAAGCCCAGTAACAAGCTTGTTTGTTGCTCCAGGAAAGTGCCTAGTGACCATTTGCACTCTAGTTTTGCTGCCTTGACCCTACGGGGAGCCGATTTGTAATGTTGCTAGTGCAGTTTGACACAGACAACAACAGTGTTTCCAGGCTCCACAGTGGTACCCCCTGGCTAGTCACACTGCTGAAACTTCCTGACCGCGCCAGCCAGGCTGCGGCTCTCTGCAGTTGATCTGGAACTGCAAAGTGCCTGCCCACTAACTAACAGAGCCAATTTTGCTGTTCAGCCACAGTATTCTTCCCAAACAATGCTGCTAAGACTGAACACTTCACACCACTAAGCAGATGTTTCATTATCTTCCATCCCGTTTACCACTGCGTGATAAGAACAGGCAGTGGATGGGAAGGCAGTGGGCCTAGCAGAATGCTGGCAGTTACCAGAAGCGCTTTGCAGTCAAGCAGAATTCAGACATGCAAACTTGAGTGCAGAGACTGCAGAGGATCTAGTAACCCATTCTGGAAAGTCCAGAACTCAAGAACCCAAACAATGCCTATTTCTTCCAGCCAGTAACCTGAAAAACCATTGACAGTTAACATTAAGATGGTGCTTTGAGGAGAGCAGAACTGCATCCAGCTGCAGTTGGCTGGATGCAAAAGCAGTGCTGTCTGGAGCTATTAGTAGACTAATAGATAGAAAATAGATTAATAGACTTGGAGGCACTTCATTTTCTAGATTTCTTTAAGCACCATTTTTTAAATGTACCTTAATACGTAATATTTGTAATACATCTTGGAGTGAACCGGTCATAGTCAATGAGGCATTACAGACATATAGAAAGGAGACTTTTCAGGGCTCTCAGATTCCCCCTTCTTGCTACTTTCATCACATATGTCCCCATTGATTACTTCAGCTGCAGGCAGCTCACACCCTCTGCAGCTCACTTGAATTGACCTGGCAGTATCTTTTGTCACAAGAGACAGGTAAGTCACTGCAAAAAGTGGATACAAGGCATGCCCGTAGTGGGACTGAGCTTCCCAAGTGTAGTGTGGAGACCCAACAGATGTTGACAGAGATATAAGAATAAATAAATTTTAAAAAATTCTACTGCCTACAAACTGGCTCTAGTTTCCTCCTTGTCCTCTAACAAGAGGTAAAGAAAGTAGAACCCCATAGCTGAGCTCCTCTCTCCTAATGGGAAACCTGAGCACAGAGAATGGGATGCAGTAGTAAGACCTCTAGAATCACTGCTATCAACGGCATTGGCACTGGCAAGTGTCACGCAATTTTTCAGAGCACTTCTCCCCTCCTAAAGAAATCTTCTACCAGCTCGTCAAATTTCTGTGAGGAATTCAGCTTTAGGACATTTAAGGGAGTGAGTAAATACTGCTCTGCAAACCCAGTTGGAAAGTGCTCATCAGAAACAAGTGCCTGGCTAACAGTGCTAGCTGCTCGTGCTACTCCTGGCTGTTCTCCGCTCAGCTCTTCCTTTCCTTTCTCCTTGCCCGTGTGGCAAGTGCAGCCTTCTTTCGAGCAGAAAGCTGACTCACAGTAGTTCTGCTGAGGAACCTTAACACCAGTGGACGCTTCAGATTTCTCAGTATATTTCTCTGGGGACTCATAAACAACTCCTCGGGGCACAGAATGCCAGGCGGCTCTTTTCAAGAGACACAGGGGTTCCTGCCCCATCCTTTTGCTTTGCTGCTGTACAGACTCTTGGACAGGTTTTGGGATTTTGAGGTCAGGAAGCACTGGGGGGGCAGAACTTAGGTATTTCTGAAAGTAAGCCTGGCATGTGCCACCCCTCACGATCGGAATGACTGAGCAAGGCTTCAGCCACTTCACAAACTCGCACAGCTCCGAAAAGGACGAGTGGTCCGAGTACGGAATGGGGTGGATGTTGGGGTGGGTGACCTTCACGGGCCTGCCGGTAGGGAGGATGGCAATGGTGGGGTGCAGCATGTTCCAGCTGACAAGGGTATCCCAGCGGATCTCGGTGACATCCACAGCACGGATCCAGCCGGCCCCCTCCTCAGCGGTGAACACGTCGGGCAGCTCCAGCAGCCGCATCTGCTCCAGGCGCCAGGGGCTCACCACCACCCAGGTGCTGAACTCCACGGCCAGGTCCACCAGCAGCGTCTCCTTCCCCAGGCTGTACACACCTGCGAGGAGAACCATCAACAGCACGCCGGCGGCAGGGTGCGAGCCCCCGCCGAGGGGAGGGCGAGGCGAGCCCGCCACCATGCGAGGTGGCACTCACCGATGACAACCTGGTGCCGCGGGTGGGCACGGATGACGTGGGCGGCCTGGCGCGTGGCGTGCTGCCGCGAGGGAAGGGGCCGGTGCGGGTGGCAGTGGGTGTTGTCCAGGTAGAGGCGGTCGACGTGGCGGCCCCTCAGCGCCGGCTCGCCCCGCATGGTGCTGGTGTAGCGGAAGTCCCCTGCAAGGACAGGGCCGTCAGGGCGGGGCGGGGGCGGCGGCGGGGCCCGCGGGGGCCCGCCCCATACCTGTGTAGAGGATGGTGCCGAAGGCGCCCTCGAAGAGGAACATGACGGAGCCGGGGCAGTGGTTGGAGTCAAGCAGCGTCACCGTCACCTCCTCGCCCAGCGCATGGCTCTGCCCCACCTCCAGCGGCCGGATCCAGCGCGTCGGCACCTGCGGGGGGCCGGGCGGTGAGGACGGGCCGGGCCGGGCCGGGCCGGGCCGAGGCGACCGGGGCGGCGGGGCGCACCTACCTGGAGGCGGCGGTGGAGGAGGCGGGCGGTGAGCGGCGAGCAGTACAGCGGGCGGCTCCAGGTGCTGGAGAGCCCCACCGTGTGGTCCGAGTGCATGTGCGACAGGAAGAAGAGGCGGGCGCCGCCCGCCCTCCGCATGCTCCAGAAGTCCACGGCGATGGGCGTACCGGGGATCACCGTCCCGCTCATGGCGAGCGGGCGGCCCACTTCTTCCCGCCGAATTTGGCGGGCGGCGCCGCGCAGGCGCGGGGAGGGAGCGGGGCGGGAATGCGTGCGCAGCGCGCTGGGCGGGGCTGGGGCGGCACGTCAGGGGTGGGGTGGGGCGGGGCGGGGCCGGCGGCAGCGGGCGGCGCGGGGCCGGGAGCGGGGCCGGGGCCGTGACCATGCCGTACCTGGGCGGCGAGGAGGCGCTGCGGGAGCTCCGCCGGGCCCTGGCCAACCCACACGTGCAGGCGGACCGGCTGCGGTACCGCGCCGCCGTCCTGCGCGTCATCCGGTACGGCGGGCAGCTGGGCGGGCGGGGGTCTGGGGGCGGCGGGAGCCAGTCCGGGGCGGGCGGCGCTGAGCCGTGTCTCCGCCGCAGGCACATGGCGCAGGGGGCGGACGTGTCGGGGCTCTTCCCGGAGATGGTGAAGGCCAGCGCGGCGGCCGACGTGGTGCAGAAGAAGCTGGTGTCGCTGTACGTGCGGGCGCAGGCCCCGCGGCAGCCGCAGCTGGCGCTGCTGGCCGTCAACACCCTGCGCAAGGACTGCGCCCACCCCAGCCCCGCCGTGCGGGGGCTCGCCCTCCGCAGCATGTGCGGCCTCAGGTGGGTCGGGTCGGGCGGGGCAGGCGGCGGGGAGCCTGGCCGGGCCGGGGCTGCGGGGGTCGGCGAGGGAGCGGGTCGGGCCGGGCCGGGGCGGCGGAGGTCGGGGGGGAGCCCGGCCGGGCCGGGGCGGCGGGGGTCGGGGGGGGGAGCCCGGCCGGGCCGGGCCGGGCCGGGGCGGCGGCCCGCTGACGCCCGGCCGCCCGCCCGCAGGATGCCCGGCATCCAGGAGTACCTGCAGCAGCCCCTCCTCAGCGGCCTGCGGGACAAGGCCTCCTACGTGCGGAGAGCGGCCGTGCTCGGCTGCGCCAAGATGCTGCAGCTGCAGGGGGACTCCGAAGTGGGTAAGGGGGGGCTTCGCGCCGGGCCGCGCAGGGCTGGCCTCCGCGGGGGAGTGCTCGCTGGGCAGGAGGCGGGGGTCGCCCCAGGGCCGGGGCACACGGCTGCCGAGAGCCAGCCCCGGGTGCGGTGCCCTGCCTCCGGGCTGCCGCGGCTGCAGGAGAGAGGGAGGGAGAGAGGGAGAAAGAGGAGGACGGTGAGCGGAGAAAGGAGGTCCCATGCCAGAGTGCCCCTTGCGTACCTGCTTTTACAGGGCCTCCCGCAACACCCAGCATTTCCGCGGTCCCTGATCGGCCGGGCGCCGTCCTCGCACCTGCAGACCTTCAGGGAAAAGTTGTGCCAAGGGCAGGTGTTGCTGTAGAGCTGCCAGTTTTGTTGAGCGCTTCTCCCAGTTCAAGCCGTACCTTTTGCTCCTGGTAAATGCTTACAGACAGCGATTGAGTGGCAGCGTGTCAACATAATTTGATATAAGGACATCTGCTTCTTTGCAGATGGTGCATTGGTGAATGAGCTGTACAGTTTGCTTCGTGACCAGGATCCCATTGTAGTCGTGAATTGTCTGAGGGCCTTAGAAGAGATCTTGAAGAAGGAGGGAGGAGTTGTCATCAACAAACCCATTGCCCATCATCTTCTCAACAGGTTTGTTTTCTTTGACACTAAGGTGCTGCTGGACGCTTCATTCTTGTTCTTGCATTTTGTGTGCTAGCAGAGTGGGTATTTCCGGGCTCCTGTCAGAACTCGAAGGGAGGAGTCAGGCACCCAAAGATGGAAGTGCCCACCCTAAGAGAAACTAAATTACTTTTATGCTAAGGTCTTAAGAGAAATGTGAGATGCCCTGCTTTTCCAGGGAGTCTTTGCTTTAGCTGGTGGTTTGTTTTGGAATTGTAGGTTAATGTGATTAGGTTTTGGGGCGCAGGGGTTGGTGACAGTACACATGATGTATTTGTGGGACAGGTATGTTCTAGTATGTCTCTCCCAATCCATTGAAAGGTATATAACTCATCCATTGCTTGAAGAAATTAACTTTTCTGCAGGTAATTCTACATGATCTGGCAAAAGAGGGGTATTGCTCTGCCCAGGGTTCTTGTCAATGTTGCTGTCTGGCTTAGAGCACCAGCAAAAGTGCACATGACTGATACTGAGTTAAGCCTATGTGCATACACAGGTCGATTCTCTTGCGATAAAATTGTGGTATCTACTTCTGAAGCATGGCATTTGGTGTGGAACAGAGACCGTAAGAAGCTCAGAGGCTAAGGCCTGTACTCTGCCTAGCGCAGATCTTCGTGTGCTTCTTGACTCCTGCAAACTGTGTTTATTCTCTTGACAGGATGGCTGATCTGGATCAATGGGGGCAAAGTGAGGTGCTTACCTTCCTTCTGCGTTACAAACCCCGCAGTGAGGAGGAACTCTTCGACATACTCAATTTACTAGATGGCTATCTCAAAAGCAGCAGCCCCAGCGTTGTGATGGCAGCCACCAAGCTTTTCCTAGTGCTGGCCAGGGAGTACCCACATGTGCAGGCAGATGTTTTGGTGAGAGTGAAGGGACCGCTGCTGTCTGCCTGCACCTCTGAGAGCAGGGAGCTCTGCTTCACTGCGCTGTGCCATGTACGTCAGATCCTTGGTAGCCTTCCTGGCCATTTTAGCAGCCACTACAAAAAGTTCTTCTGTTCATATTCAGAGCCCCACTACATCAAATGCCAGAAGATGGAGGTGTTGTGTGAGCTGGTAAATGATGAAAATGTACAGCAAGTGCTGGAGGAGCTGAAGGGCTATTGCACTGATGTATCAGTAGAACTTGCCCAAGGGGCGATCTTCGCCATAGGTAAGAGCTGTGTCCTGCCTCAGCAGCAGCTGCAGCCCTAGATCTTTAAGGTGGGCCTTTCTCTGCTGAAGTTTATCTGGCCAAATGCCAAACAACTGATCTGTCCTGAAGCAGTACGGCCTTCTATAGAGCAGCCTCCCCAGGAACATTTTGTGTGAGTGTGTTTCTAAACCACGATTGTGCTGATTCTTTCAGAAGTCCTGGCAGTGGACTGTTTCAGGTTGCACATAATGTCCTTGAATCTTGTTCAAATGTCTGTGCTCTGATGAGATGCTCTAAAGGAATTGTGTCATTTCATCTTATTAATGAGCCTTATAGTATTGAATGAAACTGTGTAGTGGGTGGAGGAGCTGCTCTAATACCTACTTGTTCTTTTGAGTTGTGATGGGGGCAGAGTTAAGGTGATTTGGGGCACTTTAGTTTTGGTTTTGTAAGCTTTAAAATAGGTACGTTTCTATAGTATACATAAGGAGAAAGCCAGGGATGCTAAAATGCCTTTCTTATGTGTTAGGTTTAAGAAAAGTACAGAATTCTTCTGAGGCATGGCTTCAGAAAAAGAAACATATCCGTTGTGTGGAGAACAAGCTCATTTGACTACGCTTTCAGAAATAGTAGTCAAAAAGGAAAAGAGAAAGACTGTTTCTTTAAAGTGAGCTTGTGATGAATAGTTGGGCTCATGATTCCTATTTCACTCTGCTAAAAGGTTGACTTTTATGTCCTTTGGTGTCTCTGCAGGCAATATTGCTAGGACATACACAGAACAGTGTGTGGGGATTCTGACAGAGCTCCTGGGGCTTCAGCAGGAACATATCACTTCAGGTAATCATCTGCAGGTTGTTTGCCTGGCTTATGCTTTCAGGAAGTGGCCTTGCTGGGGCTTGTGATCCCAAACTCAAGGCTCTCAGAGGCACTTGGCTTTTAATTTAATTGGCAACTTCAGGTGGAAGTCTTCCTGGTGGAGTTGGGGGTATATAGTGTGACTGGACGTTGTAGTTTTTCCTTCCTTAGGAACTACTCTTTGTGGTGAACGGGGAGATGGTCTTAGCTGCATTCATGGTCTGATGTGGAGACTCCTTTCTGGCTGCCACCTCCGAGGGAGTGAGGGACTCACAGAGGCGTTTTAGTGACTGTTTGAGGGCCAAGATGATTAATGGATCTTTTAAATCTTTGTGATTTCTGTTCCCCATATTCAATTCTGGTCCAATGAAGGTCTGATTCAATTGTACCCAGGCTTCTCTTTTTCTTTTGCTGCCCTCAGATTTAACTGCGTATCATTGCTGTTTCTGCCCTCTCCTTTAAGTGGTCTTGCTTTCAGTTTTGAAAATCAAATGCTTGCACTCAGCTGTTGAATTGGATCTTGGAAGCTGCTGGTGTTTCTGTAAGCGGGCAGCAGAGCCTTTAAAATTTTGACCTAAAGTTCATGAGACTTGTTTTGAATTGGTGTTAGTTTTAATTTGTCATTCTAACCTTGTGTGTCTGAAGCATCATGAGTCAGTGTCTTTTTAAAGGCTGGGGAATGTCCAGAAGAGTGATTACTTTCCAGCAGCCAGAGGAACAATCTGAAGTTTCAGTGCTTTATTTTAGACTTGGTGCAACTTTGCTCTGACAAATGCAGTGTCATGGAACTTTGAAGAAGGGTGTCTCAAATCACAGTCACAAGCAAGGCACTGACCTCCCTAGCTAAGATTTGCAACGTGTCTTGAGTGGCTTTTTTTGGAATTTCCCCTCCCCCCACCAGTGGTTTTATAACTCTTGGGGAATGCTGAGCATTTTGTTTCATTGCAGCGGTAGTACAGGCTTTTCGGGACCTGGTTTGGCTGTGTCCCCAGTGCACGGATGCAGTGTGTCGGGCACTGCCTAGCTGTGAGGACACCATCCAGGACAGTGAGGTAAGGTGCCTTTATGCCATGGGCTGGCAGCTGTTGAGGATGGGTGGGCAGTGACTGTTTGGCTTTCTTTTGGCTGGTGATTGGCGGGCAAGATCACAGATCTTCAGAGGACTTGTTCTCTTGCATCTGTTTATTTCACGTCAATGCTGTCTTTCTGGTGAACAGCACCTATATGCTATTTTTTCTGTGTTTCTTTCAGGGCAAGCAAGCGCTGATCTGGCTCCTGGGCGCACATGGTGAGAAAGTACCAAATGCTCCCTATGTTTTAGAGGACTTTGTGGAGAACGTGAAATCAGAGATGTTCCCAGCGGTGAAGATGGAGCTTCTGACAGCATTGGTGCGACTTTTCCTGTCTCGTCCTGCTGAGTGTCAGGACATGCTAGGGAGACTGCTCTACTACTGCATAGGTAGGTTCCCTTCATTCTGTTTCACTGAAGCTGTAGTACAGGCTTTTTGGGACCTGGTTTGGCTGTGTCCCCGGTGCATGGATGCTGTGTGTCAGCATCCTAGCTGTGAGGAGACCATCCAGGATGGCAAGGTAAGGTGGCTTTATGCCTTAGGCTGCTACTTGGCCCCTAGCTGTCTGGTTGGTGAGTGTAACAGGCTTATGCTGTATCCCTGAGAATCTGTTTTTAGTAATTAAGGGTTAGTACTGCAGGGAAATCTGGATGATAGAATTCTCCATAAATTATGTCTCTCTCTAATTCACAGAGGAGGAGATGGATATGGCAGTACGAGACCGTGGATTGTTCTACTATCGCCTTTTGCGGTCTGGTGTGGAAGAAGTGAAACGGGTCCTGTGTAGCCCCAAGTCTGACCCCTCCCTGGGGCTCCTGGAAGACCAAACCGAGCGATCTGTGAATACATGGGCTTCAGAGTTTAACACTCTTGCACCAGTTTATGGCAGAGAACGCTGGGCACTTGTCACTGCTCACCAGCCAGCAGAACCCTCTTACACTTGCTCTCCTTGTACTGACTCCAGGAACAGAGACACAGGTAATCTGCCTCACCTTCACCTGGGATCCGTTTTCCCCTTGTCGGTATATGTGGGTTTCTTTGGAAGAAGATCACAGTGCTTTGAGAATGCTGACTTAGTGTTCTGACTACCTTGTGCAATGCATGGCTGATCACCACCTCACTAGCCCAGGGGATGCTGCTGGAGGCGCTGTGATTCCAGCCTTCTTCATCTGATGGCTTCATAAGATGTTCTTTGTGAAATTGGGAGCTGCACCTTGTATGCTACATCTCACATGTTTGTGGTTTCATTTCAGAGTCACTGATTTCTGAAGGGAATAAAGAAGTCCTCAAGGTTCATCGCGACACAGGCAGCCTGACCTTAATTCCTGATGTTTACCTGACTGCAGAACAGTTTGAGAAGACCTGGCTGAGCCTGGACATGAGCTGCCACCTCTCTCTGCCCTGGTGTGGGACTGTTCATCCGGATACCGTACAGACGGCTCTTCACGTTGTCCACATCCATACTATTGCTATGAGCAAAGCTGGCGTCCAGCCATGGAAAGCTTATCTCAGTGCTCAGGATGACGCAGGTTGCCTCTTCCTAACAGAGCTCTTGCTTGAGGCGGCAGATTCAGAGATGCAGGTTTCAGTGAAGCAGAGTGAGGCAAAGCCGGAGGCGCTGCAGACCTTTGTTTCGGCATTAAGGACGGTCATGGGGACAGTTGCCGGACTGGGGTCCTGATTGGTCCCTGGTCCCAGTAGGATGCTTGCTCAGGGCACAGGAAAAGTTTATTTCTCTGGCTTCATTTGCCATACCTGATGCTGGTTTTGTACTTTTAAACTGTGGGAGTGTTAGCATCCCTTTCCTGGGCCTGGAAGGCACACGTGGTGTGGGGGTAGCTGCAGGTGGCAGGTACGGGATTGCTGCAGCTGGTGAATGGGGCAGGGTGAAGGGTCTGTCCTCCCTCTGGGCTGGGGAAGGGACAAGGTAATGCAGTCGTGAGCCTGCTGCTTCTGGTATGAGTCACAGAAGTGGTGGCATCTGCAGTGATTATCACAAGACACTAACATTACTGATGGAACCAGAAATGAGCAAAATTCAGGGATGTGTTCTGGAGAGGTTTTTTTCATGAGAATTATAAATAATTCATAAAAGTTCGGAAACTCCAGGACTCTGCTATTTATCTCACATTAAGAGGAACAGTGCAGTGAAGAGAAGTATTTAGTTCTTGGCTCCCTTTACATGTGATTTATTTTTCTGTCTGATAGACAGATTTCGTTAGTAGCTTCACTTATGGGTGAATGGAGCTCTGCTCCGTCAGAGACGGGTGGACAGGGTACATTGTGCTTACTAGAACCAGCATGTTTCTTCTTCAAGAGAAAGAAGTGTATTTTCTAGTTGAAATGTGTTACTGTAGTCATGAATTACCCTCTCTGAAGTTCCCCCCTCAACTCCCTGTGGCCAGGGCGACTGTAAGGAAGTGCAGGAGCATGCAGGTTGTGTATGATGTGTTTGCATGAGTTAATATGGCCTGAGTTTTGTAGCCTGCATCACTTTGGCCATGTTGGTGAGCTGTCAGTCCTTGGTACTCACACCAATAATGGAACAATTGCTGTTTAGATAATTAACCTGTATGGAATATTAAATTTTGGCTGATACTAATTTTTACCATTTGTTACTTTATAACTAGAATGGGTATTTAAAGGTTTGTTTTCTGTGTAGTACTTATCGCTGTGCAGTACTGTCATCCTGTCCTCACAGTACAGTACATGAGATGGTGCAGTAACTGTGTGGCTAAATTTTTACAGTTTTTAAAGTTATACTCTGGCCAGCCTCGGGACTTGTTTTCTGAAGAGCATGGTGACAGCACTCCATCTGCTCTATTGAAAGTTAGGGAGAGTCGGACTTTGTACAGTGTCAGGAAGAGTTTCTGTGTCACAGCCACGTTTTTACACAGTGGCAAAACCCTGAAGAAGGTTCCTTGGCTTAAGGTTGAGGTACATAGGTTACTATAATGAGGCTTTATGGTACTCTGTAAGGAGTGGCTTTGTTAACCCTATTCTGTAAGATTTCTTGTAATTTTTAATTTCTTCTAATTTTTAATTTCTTTTAATGACTGTATTGTGCCTTTAAATTGCAATATGCCTTCCATGCACTTCACTGAAACACTGCTGTCACTGTTAAACAACAGGTTTTAGATTTTATTTCTGATTTTCCTAATAAAAATGTGAATCATTCCTGGCTGTTTTCTGGAGTACTTGTTCATTCAACTCTGAAGTCTGTGGGATGGAGTCATCCGATCACTACTGTGGATCTGGACAGAACTGCAGTCCAGTTCCTGCCTTTGTGTCAGACAGGGCTTTTCTCTCCCAACTTCCTTAAAGCAAAGCTTTAAGGAGCAATTGTGCAATAATTAATTTCAGTCTCATATGCCAAATTACTGTAACAGGTAAGCTACCTACAGGTGAATGCAAAGGTAGATAAGAAGTCAGCTGTAGCAGGGCTCTGTTAACAGTTTCCAGTGTCATTATGCATATGCTGTATTCCTGTCCTTACGGAGAGCTGCATTGGAGCATTGGCATTATGCAGTTTTCAGAAGAAAAATAGTTGGTAGCTTGTTGGCAAGCTATCATTTACTCCGCTGTGGCTAGACCAAGCCTAGTCTTTGTTTGGGATGGGACTTGGAGCTCCTAGCCTTTTATCCAGACCCCTTTCTTGATGAATGAACAGGTCAGCAGTCTTTGATAACTTGTAAATACTTATTTCAGTTGATCTTAACAGAAACGACTTACTTTGAAACTAAACCACACCCATAGCTTGAATGACGACAGTTAAGAGAGCAAATATTGGTGTGTTGTGCTGTCCCGGGGAGGAGTCTGGGGCCATACTCTTCCCAGAAGGAAGAACCTGTGCAGCTTTGGGAAAAGGAAGCCAAAATCCAGAGGCAAAGCTCACCCGCACATAAGAGCAGCTGCGGTGGTGTCCCTGCCCACTCTGCGGTGGGGAGACATGCTGCAATGGCAACCTTCGAGGAGCAGACAGCGTGCGTTGTGAAAGCCTTGTTCTCTGACCTCCTAAGCGAAGATGAGAGTGAGTGCCGGAGCCTGGAGACAGACTCGGGAGGTAAGGCCTGTTGTGGAAGGAAAAAATGGTTTCTTTGCTGCAGATGATAGAGGACGGAACACTTAAAGGAAGGAGGCTGTAGCTTGGGGTTGGGTTTCCTAAAACGCAGGCTTCTGATGACTTCCAAGCTATCTGTTTTGGGAGAAAAGTTAGAGCAAGTCGTCTGAATGCCGGGCAGCCCACAGGAACAGTCTGCCTTGGCAGGGCCGGGCAATGGGGGATGTGAAGGACGGCCACCCCGCTTTCCACCCCATGGGGCTGTGGGTGCCGGCAGCGGGCAGTGCCGGCAGGGAAGGTGCTGCTGGCTGCTGGGCCCTGCACGGGTCCGTAGGTCTTGACTTGCTCCAAACCAAGGGGGTGGGACACGTTTTAACTGTCATTATCAAAAAGAAAGCTCATATTTCTTATTGGATAAAAACAGTTGCTCTAACATGTAAGACAGAATGTGGTCTTTGCTTCCCAAACGCCCAATATCATTTGGGCTAGTTTGGTTTGCTGTGCAATGCTGCAAGAAACCCAGAATTTCGCCCGTATTCATGTTGCTTTTCCCGTTATTTTCTTGGCAACAAACTAGTTAAAATGTCCCAAGAGACACTGGGATCTTGCTGACACCAGAGAGCAAGCAAAGTCCAGTTCTCAAAAGGTTCATGGAAGTTCATCATTTTGCCTAAAGAAGAAGTCTCCGTTAGCATATTGCTCATTTCCCTCTCCTGGGATAGACGCTTGTGCCTCTGCCTCTGCTGTCCTCAGCACTCTGAAACTGCCCCAGAGCCCCAGGAGACGCAGGCTTCTGCCCAGGGCTGCAGGCGCCAAGTGCCAGCACCCGAATGAGACAAGCTGAACTGGAATTAGCAGCTGGATGAGGAGGGGGGGTGGATCAGGAAGCGATGCCTCCAGATAAAGTTGCCTAGTGCTTTATGTCGAAAGATCCTGCTTTCAGTTCCTTGTAACTTTGCCAAACGTGGAAATAGTTTTGCTGAAACTTTCAGCTGAACCTGGCTGAACCTTGTTTTGGTAATATTCAGAAAAAATAAATAATACTCTGTTGGTTTTTTTCCCCTCAGGATGCTTTAAGGGAAAAATGCTTTAACTGAGGTACTCCCCCCTTCAAGTAATTTAGCTGAGAAGTTCTAATGGTTTTATATACTTGAAATTTGTGAAGTATGCCTTTTGCTCCTTTGTGAAAACCTTCCCAAATTTGGGTAAATATGACACTTTGAAATGTTGCCATTTGCGCTTGCTCAGAAGAGACCTTGAGTATAATATCTAAATTCTCTGAAGACTGCATGCGATGATCTGCAGCCTCAAAATGCTGGGGGAATGCAGGCAGGACTTTGCCATCCCATTGCTGCTGCTGTGTGACTGCAGTTGAAAGAGAGAGATGAGATGTTTTCCAACTCTGCTGACTTTCCTTGCTTGCTTCTGGCAGCCTGGGAGGAAGGAGCTGCCGGAACCCAGAGGGGTAAAAGAGAGGCATTAGGGATGTCCATGGAGAAACAGGAGTGGGGATGAATTGAGACTTGAGCATGAAGCAGCCGAGGTGGGAGGAAGGAGACCTTGACAAACCCATGGCACAGAGCCTCTAGGTCCCTGTAAATCAATGGATACATGAACAGCTGTATGATATCTCTTAGGGACTTTGGTTTTACATTTCCTCATATGTCTCGTCGGAGGTCTACCCTGCATTAACCTCCCAAGTGCTTGAGGCAGTAACTACCATAGCGCCTGCCAAAGCCAGCGTTTTGGAGGCAGTAGGCAGCTAAAGGGGCTAGGCTGTCAGCATGGGTTCTCTTTCTCTGCCTTTAACGCGTTATGCTGAAAGCCCTCACCCTGCTCTCTCTGCTCTAGAGCCTATGCAGTTGGCAGGAGACCCTCCAACCAGGTTTGACCCGGTCGTGGTCGCCAGTCGCCTGCGGCAGATGGGGGACCAGTGCAACATGGATTTTGAAAGGGTTTCCTCAGAGGCTCTTGCTCAAGTGCTCAAGGGAAAGGTAAGGCGCAGCTTGTCCTGCCTGGCCTGGCCAGCTCCTTGTCTGTAGGCCAGCCTTGTCTCACCTTGTGTCGGAGAATGGGAAAAAACTGGGGAGCATCATGGCTTATGCTGCAGGAGTCAGGGGGGATCTGAGGGGAAGGGGCACGATACCCCGCAGCCTCCCTTCATTTCTGTGTCGTGGGCAGCACACAAGCCACCGGGACAGAAGCCAGACAAGGCGCAGTGGGACCTGCCTTTTCTGCTCCTCTCTTCCAAAGGAGGTGCTTTTTATCACCCGAGAAGCCCTGGAGCTGCCTGTGCTGGCCCATCGTCGCAGGAGATGCTCTGGAGTTGGTGGGGGCAGCTAGTGTGTGGAGGGGGAAAGGAGGAAGACTGTGGCGAGAGGAACAGAGCGGGTTCTCCAGCCTGCTGCAGACGATCTGGCTCCAGCCTGCCCTGCGGCCAGAGCTCTCGTGCCAGCACACTTCCAGCGCAAGTGCTGCAGGCAGCTCTAGCTTCAGGTTCATTGGAGTTCTGGTTAGGCTACCAGCTGTCCTCCCCAGTCCTTCAACCGTGCTGCGGCTTGTACAAGCCACGGTAAAGGACAGTCCTGCCTTGAATGTCCTACGCTGTGTGGGGTCACCTGCTCTAGTCATGGGTAGGAGAAGCAAATGCAGGAATTGAACTGAATGTTGGATTTTGAGCCAAGACGTACTTATCATGCTGTCATTTAAAAAGAAGCTCAAACTGGCCTCTCAATGCTTGCAGATGGAGAAGTTTGGGGCTGCCGTGGACTCCCTCAGCAGGAGCTGGAGTGACCAGAACCCCGAGATGGTCTATGAGAGAGTTTTTCTCAGTGTATCTGTGAAATTGCTAATGTATGTTGCTAAGAAAGTTCCAGCTATGGTGCATCCCAACCAACTCATAAAAGTGATTAATGGAAATTTTCGAGTGAGAAACTACATTGAGGCCTGCGGTGGATGGGTAAGGGTGTGAAGGTGGTGGTGATGTTTGCCTGGGCATTTATGGCTTTTCCTTTGTGTCTCTCACCTCTCCCACCTGCCTCGTACGGCTCGTCACCGATACCCAGCGTGTCCCGCAAGACACGCGCACCAGCTAACTCTGCGTATAGCCGTGGGGGCATGGCTTTGCTCAACACCTCAGTGAAGTCTTACTGGAGTCAGCGTCAAAATTCCCGTTTGCTTCTATGTCTCAGGGTTCAATTCCTCATCTCAGTATCTTGGAAGCTCAGCTTGCTCCCTTAGATGAGAATCAAGGTAATGAAGGATGGGCCATACAAAAAGCGCCGTCCTGCTTGTGCAGCTTTACAAACCCCACTTGGTGCGTTTTACCTGGGGAAGGGATAAAATTGGTCCAGGAGAAGGTCACAGCGGGAGGCAGGTCGTTCATCCCTCCATCCCATGTCCTTCTCTTCCTGCTGTTTCCTTTAAACCTGCCTTGAATTCTTTCTCTAAAACACATATACATGGGTTTTTTTGTTTGTTTTCAGGAGAACTTGGACAATTGAGAGAAAGGGCTATACTACTTTCCAGAAGGTGAAGCTGGTCTTGTCATTGATTTAAGTGGAGAAATGCTGTTATACTTCTTCTGGAGACTGCAAGCAGAGTTCTACACTTTTACAATATGTAAAAGAGATTCTGTATCACCACAAGCAAAAATGAATAAATGTTTGTTGTTACTAATTTGTTTTTCTTCTTGTGTTTCTCTTAAATATAGCCATAAAAGCAGGCTTCACTCTTATTCAAGGTTTCTAGGTTAGTGCTGCAGACTCATCAGGTGAATGTTTTAAAACATGTTTCCGTTAGTTATTCTAAAGATCTCTTGGTTTCTCTCACATGATTCAAAGGCTTATTTTTTAAAAATTAACATTTGACATTATTTTAATCTACAAGTGATGGCTCTTTCAGAGTGACCAGCAGCCCTTTGCCTTTTAGAAACTGGATACAGAAATCTTGTAACTATTCTGTACCTGATCTGCAAGAAAACACAAAAGGGGAATACATTTAATGACTCTAGTTACAATCAGAAAGAGAAACAGACTTGGTACAGCTAATCTGAAGTCTTTGTGCAAAATGTGAGATATTGGATTGATCAAGGTTGTGATTCCCATACCTTTTTTTGGGGTTTTTGGGGGTGGTTTTTAGTTTTGATTAGTTTAGTTTTTCCCACTTCTGCAAGTAGAGAAAATGGATGTCCTTCGAGAACTTTGCTCTCTGCATCTTCTTCCCACTTCGGAATGACCTCCACTTTGTCCTATGGGGTTTTTTTAGAGTACCTGTGAGTGTTAACGAGAGTGAGTGAGGTGAATTAGGCTGGCATAATTAATTCGATTTCTATAGTCTATTGGAGTCAGATTTGACGCTCTCTTTTGGCACAAGCTGCCAGATGTGGGGAATTGTGGCTGGAAGAGTTGACCTGAAGCATGTTGATAGGTTTTCTCTGTTCAGAAGCAGTCACGCAGTTCAGGGGAGTACATGTGCAAGCCAGGTTCAGGTGCTCAGCATCTGCCTGAAGTATTCCTTCAAAATATTTTGCATTTAATGTGGAAAACAGGCAAAGTTCTAAGTGTGAAGGGGGACTGTGGATTTTGCACACTGGTTTAGGGACTCCTATAGTCACAGCATATTCCGAGACTGAAGCCTTCGCCCCGACTGCCCGGCAGTGAAATGCAGCCGCCCGTGGGCATGCGTGGCTCAGCTGCTGCCCGCCGTGCTTGCCCCTCCGGACTGTGGCCCGGCAGGGCCATGCTGCTGGTGGTGGGTGGACATGGTGCTTAAAGAAGTCTGGTGTCGGGGTGCTTGGCTCTGGTCTCCATGTCTCCAACATCTGACCACCTTCGTGGCACAGCGCATGGGGAAAGAGCTGGGCGTGCTGGAGGGACGCGGGGCAGCTCTGCTCCTGCTGCGAGGCTCCTGCCCAGCCCAGTGCTGCCTACCCTTGCCGTGCACCGCACGTGAAGTGTGTGTGGTTTTAAAAGGAGGTGCTAGGGCCCCAGGTTGTGTGTTTTGTTTTGTTATTTGACCGCAATATCTGTTGCGTACTAATTTCCTTTAAGACTTGTGATGAAGTCAGTAAACCACAGCCTGCCGCGAGTGCTCTCCAGGCTGGTGCTTTCCGCTGTGGCATGCACTTGACATGTCCGTTCCCAGGTTCGGCAGGCCAGTCACGCTCCGTCTCCAGCAACATGGACCAAAGGGAAATTCTGCTGCAAAACCTGGAAAGGGCTGAAGGCAAGAAGCTCAACCGAGAAGAGTTTGTAGACGAGTTTTTGGTAAGTTTGCTTAAGGCACAGCTTTGTGTTTCAGTTGATTTTAATGGGAACTGCTCAGTCGCTTCTCAAATGGGGACATGATTTGCACGTGACAGTAAGATTTTCTATGAATTTTACAGCAGAAGGAGACACAGGATTTAACTGAGGTAAAAGGAATGTAAAGACAGAAGAGTAATTTAATAGTTTGCATTCAAAGTAAAACTGCTTTTTAAATAATTACCCAAGTGCTTCCTGTTTTCTACTTTGCGAATGTACTTGTCAAGACACAGTTTCACTTTGCCTGCTAATACAACTGGGAGTAGAGTGAGGAATACGGAGCCACTGCCCCTTCTCCCCATTGCAATGCGTTATATCTGTGATACACGTGTTCCTGCCAGGGATCTCCAGTTGTTACTTGACACAGCTTTTCCTTTTTTCGTTTCAACAGAACCCCCCCCACCCTGCCCCTGTATCACCTGCAGAGTAGGGAGCGGGTGTGCAGAGAAATGCCCTGTGGACCCAAGACTGTTGTACCTCATCGACACCGGGCACCTCGCCCAAGGTGTGAGGAGACAGCGATCTGAGCAGCTGGATGGGCCTTTTCTCCAGCCTCCAGCACTGTGCTAGGTTATGTGGAAGGGCTCGTGCATCCATTCACAATGAGTGCATGTGCTTTATGTCCAGCAGTGCTTCTGGCCCCTCCTGGAAATTAATTTCTTGCTCCCTCAAGGCAAAACTAGCAAAAAATGCTGATGGCTCTCACCTTCCCCTGTGTTCTGCAACATCTAGCTGCTTGAGATCTGTGCAGTGCCCCAATCTGTGATCTTTCTGACATCTTTTTCTTTGTTTGGGTGGCAGGGATGCATCTTAGATGGCAATCTGCTGTCTCACAGTTAAAGCTGATGGCTGGCAATGGCTGTTGATGTATCAGCTGAAGGAAGGTTGCTCTGTCAGGCTGTCTGGGCTGCTCTAAGAAGCAAAGGCATTGCCTAGCTTTAGCAGACATAGGGAAGGGTAAAACCGGTACGTCTGTAAGATCTGAGATGCTTCAAACACCAGAATAACCACTGGCCCCAAGCTATCCCCCCGGACAAGGGCTGCAGCAGGCAGTGGTCTCTGGGGAAGGTGCAGGGGATACTTAGGACTCCCCACAAGATCCAGCCCTGCTTTGTCATACCAGTGAAGGCTGGCACTTCAAACACTTGGGAAAAGCTTAGTGCTTGGTTTCCAGTTGTCTGGGTTGGAGGGAAGTGATTAATCTGAGCCTGCAGTGACAGTCTGTTGTTCCATGGAACAAAGCGCTGTCACAGGCTGCTGAATTTCCCCCTCTCACTGCTGTGCTTGGGTTGTACTGTGCTGTGCGAGGTAGTAGGCTGCCGAGCCCTGGTGCATGGGCTAGTTCTAGCAGCCGAATGTACAGTTAATTTTGTGACCAAAATGGCAGGTAGAAGTGGTCAAGACTGTGTTTCCTCTTGTACTGGAAAGAGATCTTCCCAGGATAGCCTGAGTTGCTGGCCACTTTTGCAAGTGCAGAAGCCTTAACAGGCTTGCATTTCCAAACTTGGTAGAAATGTTGGATGCTATTTCTCCACCCAAATGCCTCCCCTCCCTTTGTGTGAACAAGCGTTTGTACATGCAAATTGTGGTGGTGTTACTGTAAATGACAGGGGGTTTTTTAGAGTCCCCTTTTTCTGTTTGTGCAGTCTCACAGCCAGAGTTTGATCCTTACTGCTCTTGCTTGCTTTCTCATATGTAGGCATTTCCCAAGCAGTTTTATGTCAGTTTATGCAGGGACAGAAAAGTAAGGCGATTCAGAGCCTCAGCTGTGAGAAGACTGGCTTCAGTACTAAGTGATGCCCCTTCCACGAAAGCTTACCCTGGAAGTTGGGGCTGCATTGGAAGGAGGCAGGAAGAGGATGCAACAAACACCAGGAGGTTACAGGGTTGTGTAGTCTACAAAAAACATCCTGCTCCTACAACTTTTATCACACTGTGCCTGCCCCCATGTTCTTGATTTGTGGACTGTACTGGGCCTTCTGTGCCTTATTCCTGACTCATTCCATCCAGGTCAGGGAGATGCGACTCCTGTGGTATTGTGGCTGGAGAGCAGCCAATTTTAGGGTTTTAAAAGTCCAGTTTAATGTTAAAACCAGCAACTCTGACTTGGATCTGAATTGGAATATCCGTGCACAGAAGTGCTGTGGAGATGGGATATGCGTTGCTGTATACACCTTTTATCTGTGGTATTGCTAAGGGGCTGCTTGGCCTGGTCAAGTACGTATGAGCTACAAAGCCCTCCAGCTCCTGATGTGGCCTTTTGGCAAATATCATCATTCTGGAGCTTAATGCGTGCAGGCCCTGAAGGGTCTCATGTCCTAGCGGGTGCTTGTCTAGAGCAGGCTGGAGTCAAGGGGAGTTTTGCAGCTCTCCTGCAGTTGCTAATAGGTTGGGTCTGCAGCAAGGAAAGACAGGGGACAGGATTCTCAAAACTGGGTGAGAACTTCTGGGAGAGCTGAAACGCAAACGCTTATGAGCTCCCGTGGGAGGGTCACTGGTGAGCTGACTCTTGAAGCGATTTATGGTGAGCGCTCAAAAATCGGGGCCCTGAAACCCTCAGGACTCCTGCGATTCCTGCTGGTGTGCTGTCGTGCCAGAGCTGCAGCCTCCGAGCCCTCGAGCACACCAGGGAGGGCTTTGCTGGTGCCAGCAGCAGGGACTGCCGCCTCCTCAGCACTAACCCCTTTGACCACAGAGCTATTTTGGTTCAGCGACCCTGAGACCAGTGGGCTGTTTTTCCCCACGCTGTGAGCGACTGAGCCACCATTCCCACTTCTGTTAGCAGCTCAGGCAGGTCACTGTGAGGCGCACACGAGGCATGCGAAACGCTCTCACCTTGCAGCTCAGGTGTGCCAGTGGTCCCTTCCCTTTGCTCTTCACTCCTGCACCCCTTTCTTTCATAAAGGCACATGATCCTGAGGGTTCTTCTGGGTCAGCCTGGTTCTCTGGACCCCAGCAGTGATGTCCAGGAGAAGGGCTGTGAAAGTATGTCTCCAGGGTGTTGGGAAAGGAAGACTTGCCCTTCAGGGTGTGAAACCATAGAGACACAGATTAGAGAAATGGCCTTTTGTTTTAAATCAAAAGCACCCCTTGGTGTCAAGAAGAGTGGTTAGGTAGACAAAAATTTATGAAAGAAAAAAAAATACAGCAAGAATGGTGCTTTTGAAGTTGATGGTAACAAACAGTGCCTGTTACTTAGAAGCTGATGTCAGTGAAATAAAATTCTGTGCTTTGGCAAGGAAAAGATGCTTGAACTCTCCAGGAGTGCTGGAGCTTTATCCTGGAAATGAAAAAGAAGAGAGATTCATACCCTGAAGGGTCTATCCTAGGACTCCTTCTCCTTTCTCTTTTATCAGTGCATGTAGCTACTTTCCTCCAATTGCTTGAGCTCCTTTAGTGGCTTGAGCATTGCTGTTTGCAGCTACAGATGGCAGCATCTTTACCAAAGTGAGAAAAATCAACTAATTTACCTGTCTTTTCTGATATAATTTGTAAAGGTGGTTTAACATTGTTACTCCTCTTATCTGGGTGCCACTTATACTGAGAATGATTCCCCTGTGTCTCACTTATTTGTGAGGGTGATGCTTTACGTGCTGTATAAATGCATCATTTCACTTCAGAAACCTACGTGCCCGAGCCTCGCGTGGGCACTGCCTCAGCACACACTTTCCATTCTTCAGAAGCCTGTGCTGGGGCTCTCAGGTGGCTTCTGTCTCTATTCTTGCTCTGAGTACCTTGAGAAAAGCCACTCAGGAAAGAATTAATGGTGCAGACCTTGCTTTGTGGTAGTGAACCTGACCCCTAGAGACCTTCACACGTACTCTCTAGTAGTGTGTTTTATGTAGCACATCTGCTGTAATTTGTTCCATTCTTTTATCACAGAAGCTGAAAAGGCAGTCAACAAAGTATAGATCGGATAAAATCTACCCTACAGCAGCATCTGAGCAACCAGAGAACATCAAGAAGAACAGATACAAGGACATCTTACCCTGTAGGTTGGAAATGGCAAATGTTCCTATTCAGCCTTTTTTTTTTTCCCTAGCTCGAGTCTGTTCTCATCCTCCAGTATCTGCTTGCACAGTTGCTTATGTGTGAGCGTATCACTGGCTGTCAGTAGGCCTTGAATTCTGCTGTTCAGATTTAAGGCTGTATCTTTGACTGTTGCAGTGCATGCTCTGGAAGACTTTGGCACGTATTTTCTACAGACAGAAGAACTTCTATTCAGTAGGAAACACATCCTCTAATGACTACTCTTGCAAGCTTTCTGGGTAGCATTGTAACCACTTGTTTTCCAATGCCCTGTAGAGAATGGCTTTGGACAAAGATGTCTCCATGATGCACAAAGCAGACTACAGGCAAAAACTGTTGTGGCTTGTCCTGGCTCGATGCAGTAGTCTCCAAAGGAGAGTCTGTCCTAGGATCACAGCAGACTGTCCTTTTCGTCCATTCTAGCTTAAAAAAAAAAAAAAAAATCTAAACCCACAGACCTCATTTAAGCCTGTAAGACGGCATGGCAGGACGGCATGATTTTAGACTTGGCTTCCTCCATGGTCAGAGAATGAGATTGGTGTTGCACTGGGGTAGTGGCAGCATCTGCAGCTCTTGCCTAAGCCCTCACCACCGCTCTGAAAGCAAGCTTGCCTGTCTGCTGTTTGTGTGTAGGCAGTGGCAATTCTGTGCAGGGCTATTGGTAGGTGCAGGAGGAGGCATTAGCTGCTTGCACAGCCACTTATCTGCTCTGGGATGAGTTCTTTGACGTACGTGGTCCTCCAAAGCACCTTGTGCTGCAGTCTGAGGAGCTCACCTACCACGAAAGACAAACAGTAATGGCTGCTGCTTCTGCTTTTGTGCCTGCAGTTGACCACAGCAGAGTGGAGTTGTCCCTGATTACATCAGATGCAGATTCTCATTACATCAATGCCAACTTCATCAAGGTATTGCTTCTTTCGTGGTGTTTTGCCGTGCAAAGGTGTTTGTAGCAGCTGTTATTGCTGCCTGCTTGAGTTATGCCAGAAGGAGCAGGTCCTGTGGCTCTGGTGAGTGAAAGGACCATGCAGTAGTTTCTGGGCTGTGCTCAAGGATAACTGATGTAAGGAAGATGTGTACAATCAGTGAGCCCTTCAGAAACACCCCTTGCAGCACAGAGGCACTGGGCTACAGGGCAAGGGGCGTGTGCTCTTGTTCGGGTGGGTGGTGGAACAATCTGTGGCTCACAGCCCCGACTTCCTTGCTGGCGTTACTGCCTTTGGTGGGTGACAGTGGTGCAAAATTGCCTGTGGCCAGAATCGCCTTGCCTGAAACCAATGCACAGGCAGGAAGCCTTGCACTGCAGCACAGCTGAGACCCACTGCAGCAGTGAGCAACAGGGCAGGTCAACACGGGCTGGTTCTCCATCAGGAGCTCCATGTGTTTTGGGACATGTGCTCATGATCCTTCTCTGATTGATAGATAGATAGATAGATGGATGGATGGATAGATGGAAGGTTTCCTTTGTTTTGTGTAACCTGTCTGCAGAAGAACAGACCTTCACAAGGGGATCACCGTTTGTTGTTTGGCCAACAGCCACAGATGTGCCAAGCTGCACACTGCAGAGCTGGATCAGCTGTTGCAACAGCACCTCCAAGCTCCCAAATGCACTGCAAGAATTGGTGGTCTCTGGAAGCAGATCTCATCTCAAGCCCAGCTTTGCACACCATTGGTTTCCGGTTGCTTAATTTAATTTAGATGCCTAAATTTTAACTATATAAAAGCCATTCTAAGTCCTTAATGGGCTCATTGGGTAGAAGTAAGATTCAGAAGGAGGGATGACTTTATTTCTGCTAGTGAACTATGCAAATATGTCTCCATGTCTGATCTGAATGCTGTTTTAGGGTGTCTATGGGCCAAGAGCATACATTGCAACGCAGGGTCCTCTCCCCACTACTGTCACTGACTTTTGGAGGATGATTTGGGAGTATGAAGTCCTGGTAAGGTGCAGATTTATATGCCTTTTTTTAAAAAAAAGAAAAGTTATCCGTACAGCCAGTCATAAGTCCTTTTTGACTAAGCAGACAGTGGGAGTGTCAGGGTTTTACTCCAGATGTTGTGCGTGCCCCGCATACTTCCCGTGAGCCTCCTCCACACTCATGCCGAGACAGGAGTCTGCTCGTGGCTGTCTCGGCATTTGGGCTCTGAGTTGAGTGGGAAAGGTCCTCGCACCCAGGCTGTGGATGATGTCCAACTTTGATTTGCCCAGCAGTCTGGGACTCTGGGGAAGGCAGCCCACAGAACTTGCTCATTGCTGATAAGCACCGATAAGTGATAAGTTTGATTTTACTGCCTGGATAGGAAACTTGTGTTCAGACTGTTCTGATGAACTTTCTTTCTGCAGATTGTGGTCATGGCTTGTATGGAGTTTGAAATGGGAAAGGTGAGTAACGTGTCAGAGGTGGCCTCTGCTGTGACAGTGCCCGGGCAAGGTGGAGAGATGCAGATTTTTATTAAATCTCATTAGCAACAGCGAGTTTCTGTTTGATATGAGCTGCTTCCTGAGCCTCCAGCTGCAGATTCTTAAACCTTTTCCAGTAGTGCAGCTAGCCTCTTTGGAAGGGAAAAACCAGCAATGATGGCTCCAGGAAAGGGGAGGCTGGAGCTGGCTGGCAGCAAGAGCCGGGCCTCCTCCCAGCATAAGTGAGACAGGAGGCAGTGCGGGTGGGCCGGTGGTGAATAACCAAATATGTCCTGCTTCTCGCAACAGAAGAAATGTGAGCGGTACTGGGCAGAGGCGGGCAGCTCTCCCCTGCAGTGTGGTCCTTTCTCCGTCGCCTGCGTGAGTACAGCTGCCGCGAGCACCGTGTCACATCGCGTGCGCTGGAAACTCGTGTCATCTGCAGAAAATGTGACTCTAACTTCTTGTTCTGTAGGACACTGAAGAGAAGAAAAATGAGTATGTGATTAGGACTTTAAAGGTGACCCTGAATGGGGTAAGTAGGAAAGGTCAAGGCAGGAAATGCATCTGGGCTAGCTTTATTATATAAATAACATATTAAAATATGGCACACTTTGTGCAGAAAATTTTATGCTGCTCAGCCTGCTATTTTGGATTTGACAGTAGCTGAATGAACAAAGAAAGTAAAAAATTAATTAACTCAAATCTCAGTTTCTGAAGCTGTTTGTCAGTCGTGGCAAATGAGACCCTGGGTAAGTGAGGCCAACAGGTAACATCAAGACTGTCATAAAATGGCAGTGCTTCTTTTGTAGCAGGAACAGCTGCAAACTGCACCTCTAACCTTTGCCTGCCGATGCAGACGGGAACTGGAGATGTCTGCAGCACGCCAGCTTCCCCTTGCTGTGCCGGCGGCCCAGTCGGCGCCTACAGGAGCTGCGGCAGCATCCCCTCGGTGCTGTGGGCTGGCCCCGGACCCTGCCAGCACTCTTCTCCTCTTGCAGGAAATCCGCACTGTCCACCAGTTCCACTATAAAAACTGGCCAGACCACGATGTCCCCTCATCCATCGATCCCATCCTGGAACTCATCGGTGAGATTCGCTGCTACCAGCCGGACGACAGTGTCCCCATCTGCATCCACTGCAGGTGGGTGAGCCGGTCACCAGCAGGGACGGGCTCCCAGCCCCCGGCCCCCCACTTCCCGAGCGGCCGCAGCAGGGGTGGCAGCCGGTGCAAGCCTGCAGCCAAGCTCCTCTCATAGGAACTCCTATGGCAAAAGCATCCTCTGAGGACAGCTAGCATGGCCGGGTGGCAGGAAAGGAGACAGGTGGCAGCAGGCCAGCAATAGCACATGTAGTTGAGAGACCACCAACGCTGTGCATGTCCACATGTGGGCTGGTCGCCACAGAAGGACTGAGAACTGCTCACAGGAGCACGAGAGGTGCCTTCCAGCCTGCAGCAGAGCTGTGGGCAGATGGAGCCTTATGTGGGGCAGGTGAAGCTTCAGCAGGAGCAGCAAGGCCATCGTCTGGGTCTGTACCCTCTGCTGTGCAGGACGGGAGGGTCACAGGAGGCTGTGGATCTTGTTCAAATATCCTTGTCAGAAAACACAGCGTGCCCATCCTCTGACCTCCACTAGCAACCCTGCTGTACTGTCATTGCAGTGCCGGCTGCGGGAGAACGGGAGTCATCTGTGCAATCGACTACACCCAGAAGCTGCTGAAGGACGGAGTGAGTGTCAGCCCGGTCCGCATCTTTGAACGGCACCTGCGTGCAGCAGTGCTGCATCTCTCTGTCTCTCCCTCGCCTTCTCTCTCCCCTTACTCTCCCTTTCACCTCCTCTGACTCCATGCAGATGTATTTCAGATGACAGCCATGAATGGGAAGTCCCCGCAGCCTGACTGGAGAACGCTGGGGGCCAAACTGCTGATACCCCATTCCCAGTTTGTGCTGCTTCTCTCTCTTTAGGCTCTTCATCATCCATGCACTCTCTGTTGCCACTGCTCCCCTCCCCATCCTGATGCAAAGAGCCCCCAATGCTTGTACTGATGGGGCAGAATCCTCCCTCCCATTGCTCCCTCTGGCAGGACCTTCAGATCGCGGAGCTTGGCTCTGTGCTGTCCTTCAGTCTTCAATACAACTTTACTGTCTATATTCGTCTCTCCGCACTTAAGCATCAGAAATCCAGTGTTTCCAAACTAACACCTTGCTTTGCTCTGCCTCTTCAATAAAAACATGTGTAAAGTAATCTCTGGCCTTGCAGCAGGTTGCTGGGACTCGGAGGAGTGGCTGCTTTCTGTAACCGCAGCAACCCTGAACCCATGGATCTGGGAAATCAGTGTCTTGTCCTTTGTGCTGTTCACAGCTGTTACCAATGCTGTTATAAAAAGGGTATTTTCTGTGGAGCGCAAGACAGGAGGGAGGACGCAAGCTGGTTCGTAACAAAAAATAGCACTTTAAGCAGGTCCTTTGTTAAAAATTCTTGCAATAGCAGGCCTGAATTTCAGACACTGCTCTAAACTGTCACAACTTGGAAGCTGCTTGGAATTAGATCTGTCTGTAATTTTTTGTCTTTTTCTTGCAAGATTGTTCCAGTGAACTTCAGTATTTTTAGTCTGATCCAGGAAATGCGCACGCAAAGGCCTTCCATAGTGCAGACCAAGGTACGTTTGGGAAATTTTGCCAACTGGTATACTCTTCATACTGGCACCTCAGCTTTCCCCAAGGACAGTTCACAGTAAGGAAACACAGAGTGGTTGTGCTGCTGGGAACTAGGGTGTATAGATGTTCTGTAAGGTCCCTTTTCTGAACAGAAGAATGATTTTGCAGAAATTAATTTGGTAGCTGACCATTTCCTTGTAGACAGCTGGAATAGCTTAGTGCTTGCAGTCTGATTTATCGAACACTTAACGCTGTGAAACAAGGGACTGTCCAAGAAATAAAGTGGGAACTCTTCGCAGCTGAGACAAACTGAAGAGGAAGCTCAATGCAGAACAGCGTTGTTTGTGCACCTGAAAAAAACCCAAATGCTTCAGTCTGAACCCTTTGAAAGTTGTGGCTTCTACTGCTTTTGAGAATTTTACCCTGCCAATGGACCAGAAAGTGGCAGCTTCTCTCAGGGCCGATGCCTGTGATTTGGGTAACAGGTGACCATTTGCAAGTACTGCAGGTGCTGGCTCTCATGTCTGTTTTATTTGTCTGGAACGCAGGAGCAGTATGAGCTGGTTTATGATGCGGTGATTGAGCTCTTCAAAAGGCAAATTAAAGCACTTGATGCCCAGGAAGATTCTGCTGCTTCACAGGTAAAAGTCCCCAGGATAAACACACTGCCTCTTGCAGCCTTGGGCATGCCAGGTCTAACCTAGATTCCTACTGCAGAAGTCTCCTCTGCAGAC
The DNA here is from genome assembly GCF_900496995.4 of Aquila chrysaetos chrysaetos. Lineage (NCBI taxonomy): Eukaryota > Metazoa > Chordata > Aves > Accipitriformes > Accipitridae > Aquila > Aquila chrysaetos. The sequence goes on from NC_044027.1 coordinate 496,992, forward strand.
CTGGAATGAATCCCCTTGCTTTCTGCTACCGTTGGTGCCCAAACTGAGCCTCTTTTCAAGTTAACCCATGAGAATCCAGCTGTTTCCCTGAATGTGCAATGCTTATCACAGGATTTGGCCCCAAGCGAGAGCTAAATTTTCTTTGGTGTCAAAACCATTTTCTATATACTTTCGTAATTGTTTAATGTAATGAGTGAATAGAAAAGCACCAACTTTCTACAGCAGCAGCTGATTTCCATGTGTATGTGCCAGTGAAACTTGTCTTCATGGAGTGCTTGCAAGCAACAGAGTGACTTTCAGTGTAGGTTGGGAAGCTTGGATGCACAAGGTGGTATGGCTAAGTGTTAGTCTGCAACAGGGTGGTATTCTAATGAGGTAATTAGCATTACAGCCGGACTGTGGGAGAAAGTAGGCTGAAATATCTTGTGAAAATACATGTCAAAGTCTTTCAAATCTGATACACCTCTGAAGAAAAAACAATGTGGTCTCAGTATGAAGTTGCATATAAACAGGAACATACAAAACATCCATGGTTAAGCTTTTTTTGCTCTTGCTGTTCTTCTGTGACTGCTGGCATGAGCCTTACCTTTCCTGTGTAGCTGTTTGCAATCTGGCTGAAGTAAATGCATTGCCATTCTTAGGCAAAGGCTAAAAGGTTACAGTTAGCTTATTTTTGTCAGAAGCTTTTGTCTAAAGAATTGGGAACCGGATCCTGCGATGGGACTCATGCCTCAGTTTTGCCACAGGATTTGCAGGATGTTCCAAGTGAGAGCTGAGTGAGAAAAGAGCTGGAAAGAGCATCTTTCTATGTGTTGTGGACAGTCTGTCAGCAAAGGAAATGCAAGACTAGGTTGACCCAAAATGCAGAAAACGGTTCAGGTCCGGATGTGGTGTTGTAGCTCCTGGCCAAACCTCTCGCCCACCTAAACCACACTGCCCTCTGAAAGCACGTAGCAGAGCATGGGGGATGGTCATATGCCGAAATGTCACAAATGAAACCAGTGCCCAACTTGCCAGGCTAAAGGCCACATGGGGTCCTGAAAGCAGAGTTGTCTGCACAGGCTGTTTTGCAGGTGTTTGGAACAGCTGGATGGTTGTGCGGCTTGCTGTACTCTCATTTCAAAAAGGTGCTGACGGGAATTGCTGTTCAGGAGGTTTTGTCCTCAGTTTTCAGCTCCAGCTTGGCATTTTCAAGTTGGTGTTTGTAATTTCCAAACTGCATAAATTATTAAAGGTAGTTGGCACAAATTCCCACTCCTGAAGTAGCATGTTTGTGTTCTTTGCATTCTTCCTCCTCACTCTTGTTTTCTAACCTTTTCTTTCACTAGGTACAAAGAAGGCATCCTGTAGCCAAGCCGCTTCTGACTCCAGTGGAAGACATATATTCTCTGAGATTACTAACCTGGTAAGACCATAGCGCAGGTATCCCCTGGGTTAGTATTTTCAGTCAACCATGCGATTTCAGGAAGACACATTTTTTAATGTGTGCTTTGTGACACAGTTCTGTTTGAATGTTGCATTTCATTTGTCAGCAGGATCTGCAGCTTCCCTTGAGCCCCACTTTGACTCTCACACTTGTTCCTAACATACTTCTTGCTCTTCTCACTGATGTGTCCCTGAGACTGCTTCTCAGCCTCTTCCCTGCCTGCCACTATCTGTCCCCCTCTTCTGCCCTTGGGTCTGCTTCATACTGTGCTTATAAAGTGTTTCACACATGAACTGAAAACACATCGTAGGGCAGTATGAAAACAAGCTCACGCATGTGGAGAGACCCCAGTGCTGGTTCATCTCAGCCCTCTGCCTGGAGCTGTGCACCCTGCAGGGTGCACCCTGACTGGTCCCATCTTTCATCTGCACCTGCCACGCCAGTGCCTCTTGCTCTAGGAACAGCAAGCCTGAGGAGTCTAGCTGCCTGATGTGGGCAGCTTCAGAGGGTGATGGGATCTTTCTGTGGGCATGTTCTGGTTTGCAGTGCCTGCTTTCTGTAAATAATTTTGCTTTTTGGTACAGTCTGCACTGAGGGTGTAGTTTACCTGTGTAAAGGGCCTTCCTCCGTTCACCATTTAACGGTGTTCAATTGGGGCACCAGGGTGCACAGTCCTTCCCTGTGTTCCTTGCTTGAGGCTCAATCAGGCTCTACATTCCCGGATCGGCTCTTAGAAGCAATGTTGTGGGGCCTTGTTAGTAGGCTAACAGAGATTTCTGAGTACTAGGTGGCTTTGACTTCACACCACGGTGCTTTATTGCAGCTCGGAGCAAGAGGAACAGGATGTGCATCAACGTCTTCCTCCGGTGGTACAAAGCAAAGCTTCCCTGATATCGTTGTCTGCCACGGGAGTACACGACAGCTTAGAATGTGGAGTCCCTCCCATCAGACAGGCCATCTCCTTTGGCACTTTGAACTTCATCAACTGCAGAAAGGCAGCTGCCACTGAGAAGCAGAGTGCTGGGGACGCTCTTCAGAAACACCGCAGTTTGGAGTTCAACAGCATCTCTCCTGAGCAGCTGCTTCTGAGCCTGGAACCGAAGGGAGCAGGCAGGAGAGGGCTTCGTGGCAGAGCACCTCTGACACGGACTGCATCGACCCCTTTTGTGCTGGCGCAGCAGGGGGAAGGCTGGGAATGGGATGGACGGGATGCAAAGCCCGTTTTGAGTTCACAGTTGCCACATGCCTGTTACTCAAGCTTTCAGGTGAAGAAGCAGGATGGATTTTCCCCTGTTGAGCTGAAGCACTCGAGCCGAGAAGCAGACGGCCCCCCAAGCCGCAGGAACCGTGGGCAACGTCCTTACTCTTATCTCTGCTCAGCAGAAGACCCCTACTTCTCTTCAGTCTCTCCAGACGACCCCGTTTCCCCCGTGTTTGCTGAGTGCTTTGTGGAGGGGCAGGATGCACTGCTCCCTTCTTGCACTGCGAGTGCCCCACTGCAGCCTGCCGAGGCCAGCTCCCCACCACCCAGGCCTGTGTCCCACCACGCTCCCCCGCTGAACGACGAGAGGATATTCTCCCCGAGTAAGTGGTGCAGCACTGCAACAAGCCGGGCTTGGTCTCTCTGGGCTGCGGCACGCCGGAGCGGGTGGCGAGTGTTGCCTGTTGGCATCCAGGCAGGGCTGTATCTGCTCCTCGGGACTGTGTTCCACGGGAGCTGAGGGAGCAACTGGTTTCATCCTTGCACTCATTTCATCCTGCCTTAAATTTTTCCCATAAAAATAAAAAACACTTTTAGGACAGCATGATTTGTGGTTTCGCATTACACAGCTGCTCTGGACTACTATGTTGCCTCGGTACAGCTCTCACAAGAAGGCAGGGATTGGTGCTGACCAATTCTTAGAACAGGGTGCTCCAAGAAGTGCTCGGAAAGCTCCTAGAAATGTTTTTCTCTGAGGATCTAGTTTCCGGGTTAAAACCCACTCCTTTCTGCAGAGTGTCATGCAGGGGGACGCTGACATCCCACTGACACTGAGAGAACCAGGACTTCAACATTAGTGTTTTGCCCAGATCTGTAGCCTTAAAACCATCACCCGCCATATGGAGAAGGTAGAATTATTCCTTGGTCTGGTCAGTCCTGGCCCAGTCAGACTTTTCCCATTGTCTGCAGCTTTGGCACTTGCTCAGCTTTGTCCTGCTCAGGCCCTTCAGCATTCAGTGTCACAAAAGTGTGCTCATTATATAGATGCTAGAGACCCTCAGAAAGTTATGGGAGTTGCAGCACAAGCCAAGCAGCTATGGTACCGCCAGCTGTGAGCTTGGCTGTGTGCTGGGGGTATGCTCGTCATTTTCCTCTGTACAATGGGAATTCTGCTGCTGATGCTGCTGTAAGTCTGCCCTTGGGGCCATGTAGCTAGCAGCAGGTGAATTGGTGCTGAGGACTATTTGGATTTTCAACTGCAGTTCAGAGGTGTTTAACCATCATCTCTGGTGCACAGTTGGGCAAGAGCAGTCAGCTCTCAGAGTCTCTACAAAGGTCTGTAGTTCTCCTGCTATGCCGTGCCGTGCAGGTAATCTGTCCATGTCTCCCCAATTAGCCACCCTGCCACAGCCAGATGATGACGATCCTCCACCCCTGCCCGAGCGAACCCCTGAGTCCTTTATTGTGGCCAGTGAATCTGGTAAGTGCATTTAACAAAGCAGGGGCTGAGAAGTGCTCTGAGGGCTCTTTCCCATGTTTGTGTGGTATCGTAGCATCCAGCAGTGCCTTTGCTCTGGCTGCCTGGGATGAGAAATGACCTCTCTTCTGTTCAATTGTTTCTAGGACAATTTCCTCTGGTCACTTCTGATTTTCACCTTCCAGCCAGAAATGCAAATATCGGAACCTCTTTGGAGTGGAGTGGTGAGTCTCACTCAGAGATGTTTAATGACTCAGCAAGACTGAGACCATGTAAGGTAAGTGGCTTTTTATCTCTTCTCCATCCCTGCCACTATGCCGATTTCCCTATCATGTTTCCTTCTGTGAGAAAGACCCTAGTTTTGACACTGTCTACTTTCCGTAAATTAGTTCAGGGTTCAGGACTGGGAGGAAGATGTGGTCTCAGTCAGGCTCCTCCTTATCAACATCTACTTTACTCCAAACATTATTTTTGGGGGTCCTAAATCCCATACAAGGTAGTAAAAATATTGTCCCTCTTCTAGAGGACAATGAAGATAGGATGTTAGCGGACCGCTGAGGTTCACACCGCCCTGTGGAACAGGCAGGAGCTGAACAAAATTTATGCATCTCTTGATCATCCCATAGTTGAATTATAGCTTTGTAAAGTGAAACAGTAAGGCGTAAGTCTATCTTCCATTACATGAGCATGGAGGTGTGTGGGGGAGGGCGTTTGCGCAGAACGTCATTTCCTCATCTTCTCTGGCTTGCTTTTGTGCAAGAGAATGACATTTGGTTGTGGGAATTTCAAATACCTTCCTTGTTTTTTGTTTCCAGAGTGTGAAGCTGCAGAGGCCACAAACAGGTATAAGTTAATGCTGGGATAATCTGTCTTTGGAAATAAGGTCTGCTTTTTACTGAAGCTGCTTTACCATGTTTAGTGAATGTCTTTAGGATCTGTGCTCAGTCCAGTGGAAATTTTGTGTTGCTAAATGCTTCTGCAGCTAAACAGAACTAGACAGTTCTGCAACCAAATGAACTGGTAGTTTTGTATTTCCTAATCAGCTCCTGTCTCACTCTGTACGTGATGATGTTCCTTGCAGCCTCCTCAGGCTGAGGGTTGTCACATCTTTTGCTGCATGTTGTGCATTTCGTTTGAGATGATTGACATATGCCAGTTAGAGTGCTGTGGAGCTCTCAGCGAACTGATAGATATATATATATATATATATATATATATATATATATATATATTTAAAGCTAGGTAGCTAACTCTTTTATCTTTGCTTTCTTAGAGACAACCCGGGATCGCTCTAACTCTCCTCCCCCGCTTCCTGAAAGAACCCCCGAGTCATTTGTTCTTGCTGATGCAGCAAGTAAGTGAGGAGTTATTTTCTTGGCATGTAACTGAGATTTTGTACTTACACCTAAACCTGTAGATAGCGAGGAGATCGTGGCCCACTTGTTCAAAGCATTACCAACGGTAGTGCTTCAGGACTTAACTGCAGGAGAGTTCAGTTCAGCTCCTTTATATCTTCAGATATAAAGAAAGTCAACACAACTAGGGGACCTGCTGGAAATTTCTAGAATTGCTGCATTAGAGGAAATGAAAAGTAACAACAAAGCACTTAGAAAAAAGCAGGAGGATTCTTGAATGACCACTGAAAATGTTCTGATGTATGTTTCCAGGTCTGCAGCCTGCTGCAAGACATTCTACAACGAGTCCTCCAGGCATGGAGAACAATGCTTCCAAAACATCGTCAAAAGAGCCTATGAAATGCTTCAGGAGAAGCAAGGTAAAAGAAACAAGACAAAACGAGCTATTGAAAATGTGAGAGGGTGAGAAGAAGAGATTGTTCTAGCTACAGCTATCGCTACTTTCTCACTGCTAACCTTGTGAAAATTGCCTGCTTTGAGACCACTCATATTTAGGGCAAGGAAACAAGACTAATAGAAATATTCTGTTGTAGAACTGCAAACAAAACCACTGTCTGCACTAGGAACAGAGTAACTCAGCCATACCCACGTGAATGGTTATGCCTCGGCACTCTGCCCACCTGAAGTGCCAGTTCCTCTTGGAAAAAGTTGCTTGAGTGGAGTCTGAATTCCCGTATGGGACAGACTCTACTCATCACCACTCTCCTCTTGTTGTGGCCCTCGTTAACTATCCTCATGAGCAATTGTACTTCGGAATGTTATGGTTGAGCAGAAAAGCTTTTGAGGAAAAGAGCAAGAATAATACAAACTGGAGGCACTCAGGCTGGCTAGAAAAAAGCCAGAGACAAAGCGAATGGCAGAAGTCGGCATTCAGTCTCAGCTGCTCGGCATGATACTTCTTACGAGATGTGATACATGTATATTTATCAGTGAATTCCCTTTAATCATAGTAGCTGATTTACTGCTTGCTACATTTTTTCCCAAAAGCCTTCTTTTCCTTTTTTTTTTTTCTTTTTCCTACAGAGCTTGAAAATACTGAAAAATGTGAGAAAGAGTAAGTCTTTCAGGCTAATGTGCATCTTCCTAATGGCTTTAAGCAAGTATATAAAGAAATATGTGGGGTTGAATTTTCAAGAACCTGAACTCATCAAATGTGAAACGCCCTGCACGTCTGCCTACTTTGGAGTAGGACATAGAGAGCTGTGCTGGCTAGCTGAGTACCATCATCTCATCTGGATAGTAATAGTTGTTTTAGGAGTATCACAAGGATGCTGTGGTGCCCCTGTAATGACCTTTGGGTACCTTGGGGATAGCTCCAGTGTACCCAAACTACCAAATTCTTCAGGTCGTTCAAACCAGTGTTGTGGGACAAATACTCTAAAAATGGGGGATGGGGTGCTGTGGGGAATGTGAGCCCTGTCCTGGATTCTGCCCAGTCTATTTGGAGCACAAATAAGGAGTTTCTCATTAAGTTCCCTTTGATCTAAAATTAAAATGCTTATCTTGAAAATAGGACTGCTAAAAACTGTTTAAAGCACTTCTGAGCAAACATTGTCCCAGAGGATTGCACTGCAATAGTACGCTCGCTCCCTGCTATGAGCAAATAATGTTGTTAAAACTGTGAGGCATTCAAGTTCTGCTAGTGTGGAAAGTAGTTAACTTTGTCTTGTGCTGAAATAGCATCCGTGCGTAGTGTCATCATGCATGTGGCAGTACGTGTTTTCCCATAGGTGTGTCCGGGTCCAGCTCTTCAGGGAATTATCCTAGTGACTAACTGCTTCAGCCTAATTTTTTATTTCTAGGCATCTGTAGTCCATCTTCACTGACAAAACCATCAGAATCTGCCCCGTTAAACCATTCGAGGTCGTTCCTTCACTTTGGTATGTTCTTCTCTTTGTGTTTTGGTGTAGGAAGTACCTGTTTTTTGAAAGTCTAAATGTAGGTACCAGGCTGAACGCTAACAAATAATGCTTATTATTTTTTACACATTTACAACTTTATTCATGAACTGTTTAAAGAACAGGTAAGGACGGAAAACACAAACCCTGAAACCTACTCTGACAAACGCGTCTCAGTGTGTGAAGAGTCTGAAGCATGTATTTGGCTTTCCTGTATCTGAAAGCCTTTATGTGGCAACAGAGACAGCGGAAGACAAAGACAAAGCTGTAGCATTACCACTAGGTCGCTGCTTTATGTTGTATAATATGGCAGAGGAGAAATGACGTGTTTTCTATTTTAAATTCTTCTACTAAAGAGTAGTCATTTATTAGATTAGGCAAAAAATCTAGTTATCTTGATATTCATGTTATAATGACAGTATTTGTCAGATAGACACGTTGATAGACTGTTTTTGCACCAGCTGACTTACAACTACAGGATGTTGCTTTAAGTCTACCATATCTTAAAATTTGGGAAAGAATTGAAATTATGAGTATTTCAAATACCACATTAACTTGAGGAATTACATAATCAACATCTATAACATACAGAATTTGTTGCATTAAAAAAATTATTTCTTCCTAGGCTTTGCAAATCGATTTTCAAAACCTAAAGGACCAAGAAATCCACCACCAGCATGGAATATTTAGATACGTTTTATAGATTTGGCGTTACAGATTTGTGAAGTCCTCCTGATACACCTTGAGTGCTCACCCCAGCAAGGTTTCCATCAAAATAAATACATCAAAAGCTGTTGCATGATATTTGCAGCTCAGGCACTACTTGCACATTCTTCACCAACTAAAGTTTTAAAGTAAAGTACCAGCAACTAAGCACTTTCAGTTAATTTACAACAGGATGGAAACTAAAAACGGGAATAGAAATTTTATCCTAAGGAGGGGTATATTTTTGTTGTGTTTTGGAACATATTCACTTCAAAAGGATGGATTTGAGCTTTCTGAAACAAAGCAGTGCAAACTGGTGATAGGATCTAGCGAAAACTATTGAATGATATGGAGGGCCAATGGTGCGGACCAAAGCAGAACAAGACTCTGGATTGTGCAGACCCAGCATCTGTGTAACTTCACTCACAGGTGTAGGTCAACCATAATCAAAGACGTGCACATCCTTAAATGTTTACATTACTTGGACTAAAAGAGAATTAGCTACTCAGACTTCAGAAATAATTTTCCTTTAATTTTTTTTTCATCTAAGCAAATCAGATAATTTGTCTAGGTTTTTGGTCAATAAGACTAAGATGGTGATTGCTCATATAGAAACTAAACTAGTGTAACAGACTGCAGAATTAGCTGACCCAACTGCCTTCCCTATCTGAAAACAAACAAACAAACAAACAAATAAAACCCACCACCACAGCAAGCAAAATATCATTGTATGTTTAAAGCAATGCTGTTTTTAAGGATTTGTGACTCTCCAGCACAAAATTTCAGATGGGTCTCTCGGAAGATGAGATTTCTAGACAGATTCCTCTGCTATTTATATCCTCAGTGGGGTGGGACAAAGATGTTGAGAACTGCTTGTATACGATTGTTTTCCTGTAGAGAGTGAAAAACAAAGTGGGATTTGGGGGATTTGGTCAAGAGAGGAATCTACTGACAACGACCTGAAGAGAGAACTCAAGCTGGTTTAAAGCTGCTTTTGCTGGAGCAGTGGCTAATACGGCCCGGAAGGAGCCTGCCTTATTTGTTGCCGAAGTCACCTGCTTTCTCAGCAGCAGGAGCCAACAGACGACCCTACCCAACCTACACTCCTGTTGCAAGTCGCTTCTGCGTTGCACCGAACCCACCAGCACCAGTCAGTGAAGCGGGCCGGACGGAGGGCGGAGGCAGGCCTCGACGCCTTCACGCAGCTGGCTGCCATGTCGCGCCGCCTGAACCGCCCCCAGCACTGCGAGGCCGGCCGACGGCCGCCTCCGTCCCCGGTTTGACGGCACTGTTGCTCGCGCAGTGGTACCAGAGCCCAGCGGTCGCGCATTTAGCCGAGGAAGCGTTTTGTGACGTGTGGGAAATGCCATAAAAATAAAAGTTTAATTTATCGGCCTGCACGCCCGGCTGTACTGGCGGGTCCGCGCGCGTGTCGCCGGTCTCCCCGCCGCTCGCCCCCCCCCCGCGCTGACGCAGTCGCGGATCTGGGGTGATCCAGAGCTTTCCCGCGTCCCCGCCGGCCCACGTGACCCGCTCCCCGCGCCGCCCGCCGCCTCGGCCGGCCCTGCCGCGGCCCCGCGCATGCGCCCGGGGGCGGACTACACTTCCCGGCGCTCCGCCGCGAACTACATCTCCCAGGGGGCGCCGTGCGACGCCTGCGCAGTGCCGCCTGGCGCTCGGGCCATTTAAATGTGTGTGAGGGAGACTGTGAAATGGCTGCGCAGGTCGCTGCGGTGCGCGCAGTGTCCCGGGCCCCGGAGGAGCCGCCCCCGCTCCCCTCGGGGGACCGGACCGGCCGGCCTCGCGGCGGCGGCGGACGACGGCGGCGGGGCCCCCCCGGCGAGGCGGCGGGCGGCAAGCGGGCCCGGCTGAGCCAGCAGCTGCTGGCGGGGCCCGGCCCGGCGGAGCCGCTGGCCCCGGCCGCCCTGCCCGGCCTGCCCGCCGCCGCCGGGCTCTTCACCTTCTCCCCGCTCAGCCTGCCGCCGCCGGCCGCGCTCGAGGAGCGCCGCCACCACCACCACCGGCATCGCCCCGCCGCCGGCCCCGAGCCCGGCCGCCTGGCCGCCGGGCAGCCGCAGAAGGCGAGGCGGGGCAGCCCCGCGGACGGGGCAGCCGGCCGGCCCAGCAAGCGAGGTGAGGCGCGGGGCGGCGGAGGGGGGAAGGGAGCCACGGGGCGGCGGCGCGGCTGACCGTCTCGGCGCCCGGCGGTCGCTCGGCCGGTGCGGATCTCGCCCCCGGCGGCCCAGCGGAGCCCGCCCGCCGCGTCCCGCGGCGGCGGCCTCGGACGCCGCTTTCCTGGGCTGGCCGGGCTCGGCGGCGGCGGAGCCGCGGCTGGGGCTCGGCCTCGCCCGCCGGGGCGAAGGCGGGAGCGGAGAAGAATGCTCGCCACTCCCGGAGCCCCGAGCGTGGCCGCGTGTGGAGGTGTGCGAGGTAGGGCGAGCGGACCGTGGCTTCAGTAGCCCTTGTCGCTATTCCCTGCCGCGGCGGGGCACGGCACTCCTGCCACTTCGGGAGGGAGCGCGGAGCCCGGCGGCGTGTGGCGGAGGGACCGGAGCCGCGGGCTCTCCGTGCCCGGAACGGGCGCTCTGGTGCTGCTGCTCTTAGTCGTGCTGCTGTTCAGCATCGCTCTCGTCGCGGGTTCAACGTGTAAGTGCTTGGATAGCAAAGCTTTCTTCCTACTGTGCTTGCTTTAACATACGCTAGAACTGAGAAGCTGCTGTTTTGTTTTGGGTTTTTTTGTTGGTGTGGGGTTTTTTTGGTTTTGTGGGGTTTTTTTTGGTTTTTTTTTTTTTTTTTTTTAAATAAATGCCGTGCGATTTCTCTGACAGGAAGGCCAAAACTGGACGGGGGGGGGGGGGGGGGTGTCGTCGTCTCTCTTTTTTTTTTTTTTTTAACAGTACAAATGACTATTTTGGTTCTGCTTACAAATTTATGATAGTAAAAAGCTACTTGGTGAGGGCAACATAGGTGAAAAGCAATTGCAAATGCTGCTGTAGTAAAGATATTACGTTGTGAATTGTGCTTCAGGAGTATACGTAAAGGTATTGTGCCAAAGAAACCAAAGATGCACGCACTTACAAAAGTTAACTCTGCAGTGTAAACTCTGGATAGTATTGTCTTAAGAAGGGGCAAAACTGTTACGGGGAGAGCCTTTTTGCTACTGTTTAATGCTTCTAAACCACTGTGAATAATGACTATAAAAGCTCCTGGGCTGTAAATTTCAAACATTAGCTTGATAAATGTTGATAAAACTACAGAAGTAGTATGTCTTGGTAGACTGGGAGTGTCACTGTATGTCAGTCCTAACCCAGTAATCACATGAGGCCTTCTCTTAATGAGGGCTTAAACACTGTTAAAATTACCATCTGAAGTCCAGATTTGCAGAGGAAAGCTGTTTGCTAACTGGAAGTCTGAAGCTCTTCACTACTTGTCCTAGACTGCATATGTAGTGGGTTTTGGGATGTAGCTGGATTTCTTTTGCTGTCCATCTCTATCAGATTTTATTTCTATTCATAATCTAAACCACCTATTTCTTTGACTCTACTATTCTTATCTTTGGCCACAGGTGACAGTGAACATCTCCCTTGTTTTTGCTTTTTAAAAGTGATACTAGTGTGTTCAGTTATGTGATGTCTAGTTGCTTTAGACTAGCTGAGTTACTGGCACTGCTGTTATTCTACCTCACTGTGGGAGTCCACGGTTTGATGGCCTGGCTATAGCTTTCTTTGTGTTTGAGGTACTGGAGGCTTTCCATTTATTTAAAGGAATAATTAAAACTATATTTCCTTCAAGATTGTCAGGCATTGCCATAATGTCATTGTCTAGGTTCACGTAATACAGAGGTTACTCTCACTGTAGTAGTGGGACTCTGCAGTGTTCAGTGGATACAGCAGTGGTCAGGATAGCTTTTATCCTGAAAATAGACCAGTGTTCACTGGAAGTTCCAAAATGCAGAGAGTGCTAGCTGTATCTCTGTTATTAGGGAATATCTTCAAACAGGAAGATACTTTGAATTAAAACCAGTGCATGTCTGAGGTTTTGAAACTATACCTAAAATTAGAAATGCTTAAAATAAGACACCTTTAACAACCAAAAATTAACTTCGAAACATCTACAGGGAAGTATTCCTAACAGCTCAGTGGTGGCATGAAATTCTTGTTTAGTTTCAGCTTGGAATCTCTGGTCCTACCAGAACAAAGATCTTTTGTGTGATTAGTATGTTCGTTACAGTTAGTAAAGCAGTATCTATACTTGAGAGCTTAGTGATTGAGTAAGCTTATGCACACTTCACTTCTGAGACTTCCAGAAAAGCTTATTCCAAGAACTGTTTCAGTTGACTTACCAAAACAAGTGATACTGCATTTCTTTTCCTGGTTTCCCTAGCTATAATATAAAAACAAGGGCATTTGCTGTTTGTAAAGGCTAGCAGCAGTACTGTGAAAACTTGTATTTCAGGTCCTAAGACAATTGTATGAAGTTAGTATTAAGCAATCAACTCTTTCTTTGCTTCATGAGTAATTCTGTTCGTTACACCGGGCTGTAATGAAGGTCAACCATCTTTACTAAAGAGCTCTGAGACCAAATGAGTAATGATGTAGTTAAATACTGTGGTTAGACTGAATAACTTGAAGCTGCATGTATTTATCATTACACCTATTCTCATAGATCAGTGTAACATGTTTTTTTTTCTTCAAGTGCTGCAAGAGAATAAAGAGGGAATACAAATTTGATGGCTTAGCAGGCCAAGAAAGGAAATTTTGTTAGCACAAAGCCATGGGCTGTGGGAAACTGAAAAACTTGAGCTGCTGCATCTTCTAGTCAGATGTTACCTTCAGCAGCAGATTGTTCTGATCCCCATAGCTATCCTGGTAATATGGCTCTTAGAAGTTTATGTGCATTGTTGGTGTGAAATAGTTCTTTGATTCAGGCAGATTAAAATCTTGTCTTGGCAATTGAGTTTTTTAACAGTTTTCTAACTACCATTGTCACTTGCTAAAATATTACTTGAATTATTTTTTATTCCTAAAAGATGAGCAATTCAACTATTACATTTTGCCTAACAGAACTACTTCACGTTTTATCTCTCAGCCTTTAGCCTTTTGCAGGTTGATTAACTTTAAAAAACCAAGAAACAAACAACCACCTCTTAATTTCTAGCTCTGAATTAGCTGAATGGTTAACTATAAGACTAGCAAAAGATAGCTGAAGATGTGGATGTGATGATTTGGATCCTTTAATACAAAAGATCAGTAGCCTAGGATTATTTTTTTTTTTGGCCAGAAAGCTAACTGCTTAAAGTATTTTTACCTCTAAATGTCGATAATGCTTGTATCTCTTCAGCTGCACTCTGTTTTGCTTCTATATTGTGTATCCAAAATCAGGGAAGTGTTCTGTCATGAAAGTCTTAATGTTTAAATGTTATGCATACTTGATTATCCTCTTCTGCTCCATGGCACTTGCCTTGAATGTCAGAAGTTATTAATGTACTTAATTATAGATGTTCTGAAATATGGACTCCTTTTAAAGGTATTCTAATAAATCTATTAAAAATGGAAATATTGCTAAAATATTAAGCTTGAGTTTTGGGAGTTTTCCTTAATTCAAGGCTTTCTTTGCATAATAACTAGATGTACTGCATTTTTTGTTGTATAATTAAGTCTTGTAAGTCAAAAGTCCAGGTATTACTATTGGTCAGTCTTCCTGGGAATAGATAGCTTTAGCAAGTGAGAGGTCTTAATTCTTTTTGGGTGAATATGCTGCCACTGCAGAACTCTGATCTTATCTCTGTTGTTGCTGCCAGAAACTCCAGATGAAAATGGCAAAACCCAGCGAGCTGACAGTCTTATTATGAAGAAGATAAAGAAAAAAAAGAAAAAGAAACACCGGGAAGATATGAGGGGAAAACGCCTGAAGATGTACAACAAAGAAGTGCAGACGGTGTGTGCTGGACTCACTCGCATTGACAAAGAGACTCTGTCTCAAGGACAGTGTGATAACTTAGAAATGAACAAGGAATCCTTCAGGTATCTGAAGGATGAACAACTCTGCAGACTGAATTTGGGTATGCAGGAATATCGAATACCCCAGGGAGTACAAACACCATTTGTGACACACCAGGAGCATTCTGTTCGCAGCAGCTTCTTGAAAACTGGCACTAAATTTAGTAACTTCATTCATGAAGAACATCAGTCCAATGGTGGTGCTCTGGTCCTTCATGCTTACATGGATGAACTCTCATTTTTGTCTCCAGTGGAGATGGAGAGATTTGCAGAAGAGTTTCTTGCGTTGTCATTCAGTGAAAATGATAAAAATGCAGCTTACTATGCTTTAGCCATAGTCCATGGAGCAGCTGCTTATTTACCAGACTTCCTGGATTACTTTGCTTTTAACTTTCCTAACACTCCAGTGAAAATGGAAATTTTGGGCAAGAAGGACATTGAAACAACAACAATTTCAAATTTTCACTCTCAGGTAAGAACTGTTTAAAAGCATAGAAGTTGCACGACACCTAGATTTGATTAATCTCATTAATCCAGAGCAGGGATGGCCTAAAATAGGTGAGGCACAAATATTTTGGGTTTTGCAGATGAAAACAGATGATGTTGGGACTACTGCTACTGTGCTGTTTATTCCTCTTTCTGCTTAAAGCTCTTTTGTGCCCACTGGTAGTTGGTGAATCATATTTCAGACACTGTGAACTGTGACCTGTAGAAAGATCTGCACTGATCTTGCAGACTTTCAGTCTAAACTATCTTCTAAACTTGGGAGAACACTGAAATTGTTCAAAACAATAGGCAAGTCTGTATTAAGAGTTGTATAGATTGCAAATACTAATACTGCTTTTCCTATTCAATGGATCTAGGTTGTTTTTTTGCAATGACATTACTTTTCAGGTTTCAGTATATCATTCACAACAAATAAGTTTTTTTTAACATCTTAATTCTATCAGTAGCTGATGTTGGGTGTTTAAACTTTCCAACTTCAGAGGTGTTTAGAATATCTTTTTAAGTGGATATGAAAAGGCTTTAATTTTAAATACTACCTTGATTTTTATAGTAGGCTTGAACTATCTTAAATTCTCAAACTGTATCTCCATGTAACTTAAATGGATGCAACAGTAGTAACTAAGCCAATTTCAAGATTCACGTATGAAAAACCCTTGCATTTGACTCTTGTGATCAAGCTTAGAAGTATCTATGAACATACAGCAACATTACAGTTTTTATTCCATCTGAAACAGATTTATCTAACCTATTCCTTCTTAGTATAGTCTGAGGACAGATTCAAACTGCTGATTACTTTTAAAGTCTTTATTCAAGATCTTAATTACTTTTAGCGGTTCACCTGTTGGAAGGAAAACTCTGAAATTCTGTAGTGGTGTGCACTTCAGTACTATTGGAACAGACCTTCTTTAGTAACAGATTTTGAAATGGTGGTGGTTGTGGATGCATTATCTGGATCTCTCCAGAGTTTACCGAATGCTTGTAATCAAGATTTGCATTGGAAAAACAGTTACTGCTTTACAGAAAGTTACCACAACCTTATGAAGTCTGTGAATACTTTCCAGCATTTATCACAGATACCATTAAATTGGTAATTCTGACACTTAGCTTATGAATTTGTTTGACAATGAATAGCTGCTGCAGCACTTACTTTAAACCAGCTTCTATTTCTTGGTTTAAGTAATTCTTTGCGCTGATGGAGCTGCATCAGAGCGCATAGTACTCCAAACACAGTCTGTCTGATGAGCATACAAACTGCTGCTGTCAGCAAGAACGCTTCTGCACAGTACACACCTGTGTTCTGCAGATGTGAAACTTGTCCACAGGTTAGGTTTTTAAAGTCTTCTGTATTAGTGATTTATCTATGTTCTTTGACATCATGATTACATTCTAATTTACTCTGAGTATGTGTGATGACCCCCTAAAATGGCTGAACAGTGTCAATTAGATATTTAACAGTTACGCTTTTTCTTGGTAAATGTCCCCATCTTGTGAACATGAATAGCTTATACTATAAATACATGTGAGGAATGTATGGTAACAAATGAGAGGCTTCACTGGGTTATAGTCTGTGCTGGTATTTCAGTTAATTCTATTTTAAGTACTGTCTAAACTTGATGGAGTCATGACATTGGTCTAAAACACCTTTCTAAACCCAGCTTTAGCATGACCTGGTTAATGCTCTTTGGCTGAAGTACATTGGTGTGGCTCTTACACTGAGCAACCATAGAGAAGTATAGTAGTATAGTTGTCACAACTCTTAAGACAGCTGAAACGGGACTCTTCAGAGAATATAGATGGTGGTAAAGTATCTAGTTTAAGGAGACGCATTTAAATTGATGGTGGATTCAACTGTGGTTCCTCCATGCTGCTAAAACTAGCTTGCAAAAAGCTAGCTTATCTTTAAATAGAGAAGGCTAAAATGCACTGCTTAAGAGAGCACAGGGAGGATGAGTCTGGCTATTTTACTGCTATTCCTTGGCAGCACTCTTGAGGAATAAACAGACTGGCTAAGCTTCACTTTTGGACCTTCCTGTATGAGAAATTGTAGAATACAAAAGCACTTTATAGTTATGCCTTAGCAGATTAAGCATGTTACAGTATTGCATGCTGTAATACTGATATTATTTTTAATTGAAGGTAGACAGTTAAGTCACCTCCATTCTAGGTTGAACCTTCTGTATGCATGAGTTTGCTGTACTGAACCATACTGTGGCAAGGGGATTTTGAGTGTTAGATAGTTTTGAGTCCTGGAGACTTGGTGTCAAGAAATCAAAATTTGATCTGTAAACTGCAAGTTACCTGGAAGTTAATGTGACCTTTAACTTGTACAATATTCAGCTGTTTTGTGTACCTTTTCAGACAAACTGAATTTTAGTAGGAAGTGTCTCCAGTTCAAAATAAGGACTTTAATCTGGAAGACTTCATAAAAAATCTAGTGATAATTAACTCCCTTGCAAGGTGAATTCCTTTGTACTCAGGGTAGTGAGGACAATGTAAGCTGAATGTTTATAACAAGGCACTCCAATGTGTATTTGTAGTGTAACTGTTTGGTTTCTGTATATTAAAATAATTATGCTTCAGTGTTCTCTGGATTTTTTTGCTTGCATTGGCTCTGGCTCATTTTTTAGTTTGGAGCTATTTGCTTGGATTAAGAGCTTTCAAGACTCAAATCACTGAACAGTAATTTGTAAGCTTTTTTCGCATAAGAGCATACTTCAATTTGAAAGTTCTTAGCAGTGCAGCTAGAATGAACTCTTACTTTCCCTGTCAGTTGTTTCAGTACAACTGCTTCTAGGTCTACTCTGTGAGTTGGAATATATCTAGACTTGAAAAACCACTCCTGCTTTTTTTTTTTTTTCCCCAGAAGAAACTGATCAACTGCCTGATCAGTTCTCTATATGGTCCAAAGAACAGTTAAACTCACAAAGGAGTGGGGGTTCTGGGAACAGGCCAGGAAAGAGTTGAGGGAAGTAGGTTTTGCATAAGCTGCTATTGCTTCTGGGAAGAAGGTGGGAGAAGCAGCCCACAGGTGATAATAGGGTAAGCTTTACTACGCCTGCAATGTACTGTCAGGATAGGTTACTCTATTCCTGACAACTTTGGTTAATGAATCATCACTGTTTGGTTGTCCATCCAATCTTAACTTTTCTTACTCCTGGAAAAAGGTCTCTTATTCTGGAAGGGCAATTTCTTTTTTTTAGCAGAAGCTGTCAAAGTATAAAATAGAGAGATTGTGCATCTGTACTGCAAGCTTAATTTGGTTTATCACTTATATATAAATAAATATATAAATAATGCCAAATGGTCTTACTGAAATACCTGTCAGGTTTTAGTCAAACACATAACCCTTGCTGTAATGGCATGTCACACTGTCCTCCCTTCCTTTTTCTGTTGTAAATAGTAAAGCTGCTTGTATTCTTGCTTTCTTCCTTGTAGTAAAGTGTTTGTGTGGTTGGTTTTGTAGCTGATTTAACATATTAAAATATTGTCACTGACAACTGATTCATGCTGTTCTTGAAACTAGAGAGAAACTTCTGAAATGTAACCTCATTTGTCTCAAATGTGCCTCATCTGTATGTCCTCTTCCTACCCTACAGAGGTATACTGCTTGCTTAACCCTTCATGAGGCAGGGGTCTGATTTATCTCAGTAACATGCAAATACCAGATCTGTAACTTCCACAGGATGATGCTGTCTGCTTCTGTTCTCACTTGTGCCCATCAGTGTTTCACACATATCACTCAGCTGCTATAAAATGTCTCCATGAACACTGAAGAGCTAAGTTTAAAAATGCCTGTAACTTCACTTTTAGTGTGATACTGTATGGTGTAGGGGATACATTGGGTAGTGACAGCTGTTTGGCATTTTGAAAGGGCACAGGACACCTGAGTGGTGTTACTAGCCTGATGGTCCTTTTACAGCAGTAAAGATTGTATGGATCAGATCAGGTACCTAGTGGCAGTTAGTACTCGTATTATCCAGTAATGTTTTTAAAGAAGCATAGTGAACAAATTATAGCAATGATGGTGCTGTGGTAATAAGTTATTAACTTCTGACAGCCATGTAAACTGGAATGACCCAGGCTAAAACAAGAATTGAGCTTTAAACAAAAATAAGAAATTTTTAGAAAGGTCCTAGTGGATATAACAAAGTCACTTCAGGTATTTCATAGTCTTGCCTTTCTTACCTGAAGAGGGGTGCAGAATATGGCTGTGAAATTAATATAGCTGTTAAGAGTGCATCTAGAGCACTTGGCAAATGAAAGGTCAAAGTAGTTTGCAAGAAGGTGCAGCAAGCAGGTTGCTTGGTCTTCCTTCACAGTTGGGTGGTTTAGTGTCCCATGAGTAAGATGCCTGTTCTTTTAGATGGTCATGAACATGCTTGTTATTACACACAAGGTCTTAGCATACTCCGTATTCTTGAGACTGCTAGCCTAAGCAGTGGTATTAGTATTTGTGCTGCTCTGGAGGAATTAAGGATGAGAGAGAAACTATGTGAAAGAATTTTTTACAGCATATTAAACTAGTAGACTACTTCCCCTGGGATTGGCTTGAGATGAATACTACAGCCTGCTGGGGATTGCCATGAGTTGGTACATAATTTCAGTTTAAACATGTCCTGATTTTAATTCTCAAGTGTATATATTTCTTTAAGTTCTATTAAAAACTGGGAAAACATTGAAATCCAAGATTTCCTTGAAGTATTTCTAGTGTCTCCTTTACAGCTCTTATTCTTTTCTGTTTTTTTCATTGGTTTCCAGTGCATTAAAAAAAATGTTAAAGCTTCTAGTTTTTCATTACCTTTGAAAACATTACAAGGAAAAACTGCAATTAATTTTAACTTGTGACAAACACCTGTGAAACACTACTGAATCTCAACAGGTGGCTTCAATAGAACAAATTGCATCTGGAAGTAGTCTGTCTCCACTTGCTTTAATAGTACCAAGCAGCTGAGTTTAACTAGCTTAAGGACAAGAACATTTCAGCCCTTAGTTCTCCTGTAGGTGCACAGAACTAGATTAATGCTATGGTTTTCCAGTACTACTGCTTTGAATTGCATTCTAGCTAGCTGGTGAAATTGTTCCACTTTACTGATGTTAGATATGAACCTTCACCAGTAATGTTCTAATAGGATTTGGAGACTTAACTTTCTCTTAGGGCAACAGCCAAGAAGAATTAACAGCCTCTGAAGATAGTGCCTGGTTCATAAAATCTGTATTGTCAAAACCAGAAAGTTAGTATGCGCTCATTCAGCAACTGCTGCTGGTCTTGATGGACTTCAAGCAGAAGTTCTGTGAGTGACTTAAGATATAAACTTCTACACATGCAGGTAGAGGTGATGCGGTGCAGTAGTTGGCTTAGGGCCGAGGAATAAAGCCTCAGAAAAAATGTGAAGTTGTCTTTGGCTCTGACTTAGCTTTTAATTAAAATGCGTGTGCAATCAATGCAGAACTGCTAACTGCATATATACAAAGTTCAAGAAAGGAAGACTCCGGAAATAGGAGTAAGCTAAACTCCTATAATTAAGAAGCTAAATATCTGTGATTGCTGCTAGAGGATAAAATTGCAGCAGTAACTAACTCTTGCTTTATTAGTCTCCTAATTTACCATTAACAACTTCATGGAGTAGTTTAACTACATCTGTTTTGTTGGCTAAACTGCAAAACTTAAAACTAAAAAACTTAAAACTAAGCTCCTTCATACTTAGAAAAGGTATTACGCTTTCTGAACATGGCTATAAACCTTCTGTCCCAGCTTAGCCATGGAGATTGGCTGTAGTTTTTCACCACTAGAACCACTTGATGAATGTAGAGAGGCTGTTGAAGAGTGATGGAAGGTTGGGGCTTAGACAAATCAAGTATACAAAGCAGACTAATTATGGCAGAATTTCTGATCTCTTAAGATTGAATAGCTGCAGCATCTACGTACAACCTACTCTGTGGCCATATGGCATGTTATAGCCACAGTCTATAGGATGAGACTAGAGAACACTGGAATCTTGTCAGTGGTTCTCTGGGAACAGGAAATTGGCAAGAAAAGTTTCCAGATGACCTGGGAAAGTGGGACAGTCTGTGCTACAGAGGATGTCAAAAAGCTGTAAGTGAGATTAAAATGTTTCTGGCCACAGCAGTGTCAGCAGGTTATATTGCAAATGGTAATCCTAAAATTTTTGTACATGGACACTGGATTTCTAGCTAGACCTCTCATTTCCTCAATTTTTTGTCCAGTTTTTTGTATACACTGTAGCAATATTATCAGAACTGCTGCATGAAGGACACCTAGATTTTTCACTACAGTCATAGGGAAAAGACCTTTAGGACATGACTGAAATGAAGAAAGCACATATATTTCAATAGCATGCAGTTTGAAATGTAGAAGCAACAGTCAACTGCACAAATTAGTAGAGACTTTAAGTTTGCTGGTGAAAGACTGAGTTACAATGAAACTTTGTGTGATGGATTTCTCAAGTCAGCCTGGAAGTGTTGAATTGTTCCTGAATTAGTCAAATACTAACTTCCTATTAGTCAAATCTTAGAAGTATTTTCTGTCAGTAATACAGACAGGAGTTCTTTTGGGATGAACCTATGGGCATCTGTTCTAAGTGGTCAGACTCTGTGCATATTCCCAAAGGCATCTCTAATGAAATAGATGTAGATAAGTTGTGTAGATGAGTCCAAGATTCATCTCATCTGTGGTCTAGTGTATTATATTAATCAATTTTAATCTCTTGTAACAGAACTAAAGCTGTGGTGGTATTGTGTTTTCCTTTCTGCCACTCAGGTCAATCGAACGTACTGCTGTGGAACCTACAGAGCAGGACCAATGCGGCAGATCAGTCTTGTTGGAGCAGTGGACGAGGAAGTTGGGGACTACTTCCCAGAATTTCTAGATATGTTAGAAGAATCTCCATTTCTCAGAGTAAGCAGTAACTTGTGGTGTTTTGTTTAAAGCACTATAGATAATTAAACATTTACTACGTTTCATTTTTTCCTAAGTAATTAGAAACCATAAAGTATTTTCTCTATTGATATGCTATTTAGGCTACTGAGGTATGTTCTTTCCTGTGTCCAAACAAAAGGTACTGAATTAGGTAGCTACAGTTGTGTAAATAACGAAAAAATTAAATACAGTTTATCGTATGTATGCACAACATAATCATCTACTTCCTATAAACTAAGTTCAATAAAGTTAGGTTGGAATACATTTTACTTCTCAAACTTATTTTAGTTTCTATGCAATTCTTTTGACAGCAAATTTGAACCAGTTTTACCAAAGGCATCATTTAATTTTTCTATCTCACCCAGTGTTTTGTGTTATGTGTGTTTTGTGGGTTGTTTTGGTTTTGTTTTCTTTTAGATGACTTTGCCCTGGGGTACTCTTTCCAGTCTCAGACTTCAGTGCAGGTCACAAAGTGATGATGGTCCCATAATGTGGGTGAGACCAGGAGAGCAGATGATCCCAACAGCTGATATGCCAAAATCGCCATTCAAACGGCGCCGGTAATGTTTTGTTTTCCTTTCCGTTAGTAAAGGTAAAACATTGCAGTTATGCCAGTGTTAAATTTGAGAACAAAACCTAAGTACTTTATGTGTAACTAGTTCTTCAGAAGGCTGATTCACAGATTTAAGTTTTTAATTTCTGTTTCAAATTGGCTCAGTGGATAAGCCAAATATGTTATTTGTGATAGTTATTTTATTTCACCACTTTTCATAGTAATATGTCCTAGATTGAAACCTCTTTTTATTATCCGTCAGGAGACTTCTTTTATTCATCTTATTTCTGTGGAAAGAACTAATTTGGTGGTGGGGGCAGGTGAAATGCTCTAAAAGAGCAGAGATCCTTAAACTGTTCGTGTCACATTTTAATGTTAGTGGTAAAGCACTTATAATACAGTCTGCCTTCTCAGGAAATATTGTGGTATACGTATGTACTTATTGTCTTTCTCAGAAAGAGTATGCTGTAGAACAAATTTTAGGAGATAAAGAATTGAAAGCATATTTTAATTGTAATTTCAAGCAGAATTTTTGGACGGACTCCGAAATAACTAAACTTCAGTATCTTACTAAAATACCTCTTTCACATACCATTAAATGTCTGGGAGAATTCTTTCAGCACAAGTGAACAAAAAATTTTTTTTTGATGATAGGATTTGTTTTACAAAGTTTGACCTCATAACCTGAATTGTACTTTGCTGTATCTGTTTCGATCTTTTGTCGAGTAGATGCCTAGAAGAAATCAGAGGGAAGTGCTTTGGTCTTTGATTTTGAAGCCTGCAGCACACAACATTTTAAGATTATTTTAATACAAGTGTTTAATTTTGAGTAGTCTGAGATGTTTTTTAGTATGTCTTTCTTGTCGTGTTGTAGGTCGATGAACGAAATAAAGAATCTCCAGTACCTACCTCGGACCAGTGAGCCCCGTGAAGTTCTGTTTGAAGACAGAACAAGAGCTCACGCTGATCATGTGGGTCAAGGGTTTGACTGGCAGAGTACAGCTGCTGTAGGTGTTCTGAAGGCTGTACAGTTTGGGGAATGGTAAGTGCCACTGAAATGCAACTATTCTAGTAGGATGGGGTGATTCTGAACACTTTCTCTCTTAAAAAAACAGAATTCCTTGGAAAACAAGCCTAGTCAAAGAAATGGTTTAAACCCTGTAATGAGATAAATGCTGTCTAGAGCTGGAAAAACACAAGCTGTATACCTACTATTTTTCCCTCTTCTTGAGGCAGTAGAAAAGTTGTAAAAGCAGTTTGCAGAAAATTCTAGTGACGTGCAAAATAAGCCTAAGATACCGTGCCTGGACCATCATCTGTGATTGTCTTTTCCTGAATAGGTATATTAATGCTAACTTCTGTAACAGTAATCTAAGAACTCAATTTCACGGCTACAGTGCTTTCTCATTTCATGTACCCAGGACATTGCTGTTGACCTTGTACAGAAACTAGACTTGCATCACTGTTATTTCTAGCAATTACAGTAGAAATTGGATAGCATCATTAGCAATATCATTAGATATTCATGTGAATAAAAGGCGCCAGAACTTCCTTACTCTGATTCACAGCCCTTGAATAAAACCCAGCTCTTCATTGCTTTGGCTTCAGAGTTACTTTATTACTTTACATTTTTCCTTTAATTAGACAGAATAATTCTCTATTATAGATTGGAAGAATTGAGGCAAATTGTGGTTCTTAGAACATACAGAGAACTTTGATAGTGGCAATTTGAACCTAGTTCTCAGATGTTTTGGTATAGTATTTGTCCATGAAAACATCACTTCTGTTGTGTGTGCATCAAGAAAGAAGTAAAATGGAAAAAAAAAAAAAGAAATCTGTGACCTATACCTCCTTTTCAAAATAATACGAGTATTGAGAAGTGATAAGACTTTGTGTGCAGTGTAAAACTGAAGTAGGTCGTTGGTTCAATGAAAAATTTTGCTGGAAAGATGTATAATTCTCTATAACTCAAATTCTTTAAAAATACCTGGAATTCTCATCTTTTTCTAGGAGTGACCAGCCTCGTATAACCAAAGATGTGGTTTGTTTTCATGCTGAAGATTTCACTGATGTTGTGCAGAGACTTCAGCTGGACCTGCATGAACCTCCAGTGTCACAGGTATTGAATTTTCCCTAGTGACAGCTCATTCTTAGCATTTTGGAATTAGCTTTGGACAGTTTTCAGGTTCACTGTATAGCCAGCCCTTTTGTATCCTCAGTGGCCCTCAGTTCACAGCTCTCTTGGGCAACTTCCCTTCTCATGTTTCAGAATAGAATAGTTCAGTTGGAAGGGACCTACAGTGATCACCTCGTCTAGTCCAACTGCTTTTCCATTCCACCAAGCTGGGATTTATGCTGTGAGTCATGATAATGTGCAATAGAGACAACTAGAAGTTGATTAAGAAGTCATGTATGCCTGTTTCTGCTTTTTCTAATACAGTGATGTTGTTTTAGGATGTGAAGGCATCTAAGCTCAGTCCTGTCAGCCAAAACAATGCAACCTCACGTCGAACTTACTGTTTTCAACTATAACTGTAGAATGCTCTTAACTGTTCATTGTCTTCTCCTAAGAGGTGCACATTAGATAAATTATATTTTAAAAGTCCAATTCTCATCTAAATTTGAAGTTTTACCTGTTAAGCAGAAACATTCTGATTTAGACATGAAGTACATTGAAAATAGGTGGATACTGAATTGTTTAAACAGAGTATACCACTAACTTTACCATCTTTCCTTCTCTCAGTGTGTTCAATGGGTGGATGAAGCCAAACTAAACCAAATGAGACGGGAAGG
The DNA here is from genome assembly GCF_900496995.4 of Aquila chrysaetos chrysaetos. NCBI lineage: Eukaryota > Metazoa > Chordata > Aves > Accipitriformes > Accipitridae > Aquila > Aquila chrysaetos. Next base: position 521,903 of record NC_044027.1, read on the forward strand.
CATTCGCTATGCTAGAATTCAGTTGTGTGACAATGACATCTACTTCATCCCTAGAAATGTCATTCATCAGTTCAAAACAGTGTCAGCAGTCTGCAGCTTAGCCTGGCACATAAGACTTAAACAATATCACCCTGTGGGGGAGACTTCTGAAAATGCAGAAAGCAATTCAAGCTTGAACAGTAGTGTTCCTGGAAAGACAGAGTCAGAAGGTGAACCCCAGTGTGTGAGTGTAAAAAAAGAGTCTGAAGAACCAGGTATAGAAATGCAGCTTACAACAGGGGTGCTCTCCTCTGTTTCTTCAATATCAGGACTTGTGCAACCAGATCAGGTGGCCCAGCCCCTTCCAGGTTTTAAAATAGAGTCTGATCAGCAACACAATCCACAGGATCATGCAGGCTCTTCTGTGTGATATGTATATAATCAAACATTTTTTTAACAACTTTTTAAAATTTTGATGTGAAGTTATAGTTTTATAACTGGCTTATGTTTTATTGGAGAAATCTTGCCTATAATTCTATAAAGAAAGGTGACATTCCAAAATGTCAAGCATATCTTTTTTACACAGATTATGCAAAATTCAAGTTGTATTTTAACCCCTTAGTACAACCTGTAACAGTGGTCTACCACTTCTTTCTGTTTAAGTAAAGAGATATTGAATATCTCCTCAAAGTCAGAATGAAATTCCTCCAGGAACATAAAATGATTGAACTACATTGGTCAGTGTTACTTCCCTACTTTTACTTTATCTCTAATCTTCACCAGAAAGTGATGCTTTTGTAGAAGACTTGCAAAGTGACTTTCCCATCTCATTTTAATTGCTTAAAAAAAAAAAGCGCACAGCACTTTTGATGATTTGTGAAATTTTTGGTATGTCTGTACTTGACATGTTGGTTTATATACAAGTTGGGTTTATATACAAGCTATAGAAATTGATCTCTATTCCTTACAGTTCCTACAAAGGTGATCTGTAAAATTAACTGAAGAAAGTGTCTGATCCCGTTGAAATGCAATGACTTACTGACCTAACACTTTTGATAGCACTGCTTATGCTGTTTGATGGGAGGGTTTTGCTTCCAAAATACATCTTCCCTGAACACGATTAATACTAGTGTCAAAATTAGAGAACCTATTGGTAGTCTTGTGGAGGAAACTGCTATCTTTGAGCACTTTAAGGCTTTAAAATACTAACCAACTTGGCAGCTTGTTTTGATCAGGTCGTAATGTGTCCAATGGAACCACACTTTCCCTTGTACTGATGCACTTAATATAGTAGCGTTGAGTTGATAACTGACTTACACAGTAAGGCTGTCCTTATTCTAGGAAGTTCTGTATTAACTATTTCACAATAAAAAGTATTACGGCATTGGACTGCTTTTTCCATGTGTAGCTTCTGGGTGCCCAGGTACTGTGGAAAAATCAGTGGCACATGCTAAATGTGTAGAGTGTCAGCTATTGACAGTTTTTAAACAATATTTCAATATTTCTGGATGTTAACGTGTAATCTGTATTTGACTTTCACTCACCCCATTTATTACTGCCCTTTCCAGTCATCAAAAGGAAGAGTCCTGTCCCTTTCTCCCTCTCCCTTCCCCCTCCCCACATTTAGAGTACAAGTTGGGTTTTGGTGCAACTTAAGCTGTTTCCAGATAACTTTTATTTGTTCTAATCCTCACTGGGGTAGGAAAGATTTGAAACACTATGTTAGACTAGACAAAAGCAAAGATGCTGTGTTAGTTCTGGATGCATCTTTTTAATATCAATTGTTACCCTTCTCTTTATAAGGGTCTCTAAAATATGTTACTCTATTATAAATCTTACTTTGTGCAATATTGTTTGTGTAGGCTTTTATATACATATTAGCACCTCAGTGTAGAGGTCACTATTTTAAACTGATAGAAAAATAATCATCAGAAGATACTGCAGTGATTAGTTAGAACCTGTATTACTCCTTATGTGTATGTATGTATTGTCTTCGGTACAAAAATGAGGACTAGGAAATATTTCAATTTAAAACTAATTTACAGATTGAAGTGGTAGTGACTTGTTTAGTAATCTGTGTAAATAAGGTGTTAGAATGGAAAGCTTTTATGATGAAAAGTAATGTGATTCATGCAGGGTTGTAATTTAATCTTAGCAGAAATTCTAGATGACCCAGACTGGTTCATAAATGAGCCGTCTGTTCTCTGGTGGGTTTTTTCCACTTTTTATGTTGAGAGGAATTTCATAGCTTTAAGGGTTGTGCAAAGTAAAATTCCTCACAGGCAATAGTGGTTTCAGTTCACCCTTCACATTCAAGGATCGTATTACCCAAGGGTGTTCTTTCCTTTTTACGAAGTCTGCTAGTCTTCCAAGTGCCCATTTCACTTCTCACATGTGCTATTCTTTGGTCGTGTCAGTAGAGGTACATCAATAAGGTGGCTGTTCTTTGACAGCCAGCACTGCGTACAATCACTCAGGAATTGACAAATCTGGAGATACTACAGTGAGTCTGCAAACATAACTTTAAAGGCAGAATAAACAGATTAAGAGCCCCCATACACCAACTTGTCTGTTTTACAGTGAAAGTTGAAATAGAATGAAGAGGGAATCAGTTTGGAAGTCCTCTGTAAATTCTAATAGCATGTTTTCAAATGGATAAAGGAAGAAAACCACAGTGGCTCACGTTGCTTTCAAAACTGTAGCTTTAGTGAAATCTGTGACTACAGCCTGTATACCTGGAAAATGCTCTGACTTATCTCTTTGGATGGAGGGACATGATCAATAGTATCATGCTCTCTTTATGTTCCATTCAATTACTAACTTAATATCTAACCCCAGATTTAAATACAGCAATGTATCTTCAAATGACTTGAATGTTGCCGATGCTGTTCTAGCATGCTTGGAAGATTGAGGAAGAGAGGAGCAAACTTTATAAAAATCTGTTACCTAAATACATCATTAGCTTTGGTACACTTTAACCAAAATGACATCCTACTTTCAAACTCCACCTCAATTCTGGATGTAAAGTATGAGAGGGATTGCTTATGAAGCTGATCGCTATACTGTCTAGCCATTGCTTCAAGATCGCTTCAGTTGGACTGAAAACAACAGAGCAGAATTAGAACAATGCCTTGATGTGAAAGATGCAAATGTTTTCCAGAACAAGACATATAGAATCCTGATTTTTATAAGCTATAGCTGTTTAGAAATGAAGTAATGAGTTTAAGCCACTTAGTGTTTGCTGAGCAAAACAAATCTCTGGGTAGGTCCAAGTAAATATTTCTGAATGTCTCTCATCTTAAATAGCTGGCTGTTTGAATTTCTCTAAGATTTCATAAAACAGCCTACATAATGAGATAATAAAACTTTGGTGAATTTCATGGGTTGTTATAACAGTTCTCAGTAGTACTCGGATAGAAACAGAACAGTTCATAAATATGAATGCGCTGGTCAGTTACTGTAAATCCTCAATTATCCGTTTATGAGGTTCTGCCCTGTGATATGTGTGTCAGTTGATAGGAGAAAACACTCCTGCTTTATGCTGGGGACAACTGCTAATCGACCAAGCGCTCTGTCTATAAAGAGTGATCAGCTTTGAGATACGTAACTCAGGCTGAGGCTTCTATTTTAAATGAAGTGCTGTTGTTTAAAAGTGTCACTTGGGATAAAGGTGAGTAGCTCAGTTGTGCTAGAAGTGGACTAGCAAAATGCAATTTGAAGATATGAAATACCAGTTCGCTTCAGTTTCCTCTCTCCTTTGGACATGCTACAAGTCATTTTGTGCAGATACTTGACACGTTCTCTTCCAGGAAGGTGGGACACTCGGTGAAGTGTTCTCAGGGGATTCATAATGAATGCATTTCACAGGTATAGATCTTGTCGTACAGAAGAAGGGCTTTCTACTGTGCTCTGTCAGTTTTCCTGCATGTTACAGTTTAGTTCCCCTGGACAAGGCTAATTGTCAGAGCTTTTCCCACAGGCGTGAGCTCAAGTCCTTAATCTGGCATGGCCTGGCCATTTTCAGGGCCAAATCAACCAAGTATAAGCCCTGGAATTGTAGTTTCCAAGGAGTGCTAAGTGTTGGCAGCCCTGTACTTGGTTAAGGGGTGTGAGGAGAGGGGAAGGCTTGTTTCTACTCCAGAAAAGTGGCCTCTCTCCCCCAAAAACTCGTCCTGTGCGTTCTCGTGCTGCCCAGTGAGAAACCCCGGCAGTGTGTGGCAGCCTCGGGGCGATGGTGGAGGGGCTGAGGAGATGTCTGCGGGGCACTCCGAGTGTTGAGAGAAATACATACGCTTCTGATTTCTTTGTACAACATGTAAAGAGACTTCTGTATTGCTGTTTTTGTGATTTAATTTGATTTTGATTGGCAGCTACGATTTTTTCTGTGGTTTTAATTTATCTAAGGTCTCTGCCTACAGAGGACGTGTACAATTGCCTGGAAGACTGTTTGCTTTGTGCGGCCTTAGTATATTTATTGACATTAGCAAGTGTTTCGAAGAGGTTTTACCATGAGTAGTGCGGCGATGAAGCGCCCGAGCCTCTGTGTGAATACTCTAACGCAGTGCATTTCTGTCAGTAGCTGACTGTACACCAGTGTCAAACTGTTAAGCTATTTCTTTGTAAAATAGTCGAACGGAATGCATAGAATTTTTTCCTGTAAAGTATTTTTTTAATAAACAAAGTCTGATTTTGTCCTTTACCTGCCTGGCTGCTTATTTCTGCTCCAGGGCCGCGGCGGCGGGCGGCCGGGGCGGAGCCGGGCTCGGCGCTCTCCTAGTGCCGCCTGGGCGGGGGCGGGCCGGCGGCAGGCGGAGGCAGTCGAGCACCGGGCTTGCGGCGGTCTCCAGGGTAACAGCGGCCCGGGCGGCGGCCGGGGCCGGTACCGGGGCCGGGGCCGGGCCGCCCCCGAGCTCGCCTGCGCCCCGCGGCGCCCCATGGCCTCTCGCGACAGGGATGCCATTTCCTGGTACCAGAAGAAGGTGAGTGCGGCGCGGCGCGGGCGGGCGCGGGCCCGGCCGTGCCCTCAGCCTCCTCTCCCTCCAGATCGGGGCCTACGACCAGCAGATATGGGAGAAGTCCATCGAGCAGACCGAGATGAAGGTAACGGCGGCGGCCGGGCGCAGCCCGGGCTCAGCTCCCCTGGCGGCTAACAGGCCTTTGTTTTCGGCTTCGCAGGGCTTCAAAAACAAGCCTAAGAAGAAGGGTCACATTCAGCCGGACCTGATCGACGTGGATTTAATCAGAGGTGAGCGGTGCGCGGGAGGCGAGCCTGCTCCCGGGCGGGTGTGTGTTCTCCGGCTGTGGAGCCCGAGTCGCTCAGCTTTCTGGCAGCAGCAGCGTGGAGTGCCGCTGAAGCCCCAGACCGTAGCAGCGGGGCAGGGTGCCCGTGCATGCTAGCGCTGGCGCAGAAGGAGCGTTGGAAACCTGAAAGCGGAGGCGGGAGGAATTCGGGGTGGCTCAGCAAAAGCAGTGGGAAGTGGTTGGTGAGAGCAGACTTAGGTAGGTAGGGAAGGGTCACCAGCCAGGGTGCCGAGATAAGACGGGAGGCTGCTTTTAGACACGCCTGTTGGAGCTGTGTAGACCACGACTGCCTGAAGTTGGGCTGCTGTCACCCTTCTGAACTGCAGCCTTCTGACAGGGCTTGTTCGTGGCCAAAGAGGAAGTCATAAGTAAGGAAATTCTTGAAATTCACGATTAATGACTTGTTTGTTTTTCCTTTCATTCCAAGGCTCTACATTTGCTAAAGCCAAGCCTGAAATTCCCTGGACATCGCTAACTCGGAAGGGAATTGTGAGAGTTGTATTTTTTCCGTTATTCAGCCAGTGGTGGATACAGGTTACCTCCCAGCGTATTTTTATGTGGCTCCTGGTGCTCTATGTTATGCAAGGTAAGGGGTAGCAGCAGTCTGTGCCACAAGCCTTTTTCTGCAAGGAATGTAACATCATTTTGTAGTCCATAACCTAAAGCGTAAGGATCCTATCTGAAACCTACTTAATGTAGATGTCAAGATGTGTGGCACTAGTATTTGCAGAAATTATAAAACAGAGTAAAAGTAAATAGTTAAGACAGAAGAACTGGTCCATGCTCTTAATTTTTGCATTTGATACAATTTTGTCCTTTTCAGTCATAGCAGTTGTGTTGTATTTCATGATGCCTGTTGTGAATGCGAGTGAAGTCATGGGACCAATGTGCCTTATGTTGCTGATGGGAACTGTTCACTGTCAAATAGTGTCCACCCAGATCAACAAACCTTCAGGAAACAACGGACTCAGCAGGCGAAGGAGGTGAGCGGGGTAACGGGTTCGTTTCTTGTCATCAAAGCATGTGATGGATTGCTCATGGTAGAAGTTAACGGGTAAATATCTTCTGTTCTGCTTTTATGTAAATGTTATTTAACCATAAATGTGAAAACGAGTATTTTCTGTCTCGTTTGTAATCTTCTCATAACCAGGACAAATGCTGCAAATTTACCAGGGTGTGATAGGTCTGGTTTAGTTGCTAGGTGGGCCTTCTCTTTCTAACGTAGCTTTTTAATACAGTTTCTCTTTGTGGCCAGAGGACGGCATTCTGTGCAGAAAGGCATCTTCGAGGTTTTTCAAACCAGTCCAGTATCCTGCTTTCGCATTAACTGCAGGGAATTGCTGATGTGTATTGAGAAGAGAGAGATTGCTGGCAATTTGTTTGTGCATGTGGGAGATGTTACAGTCCATCTACTAAATATTTAGCTGTTAGGTGTCTGAGTTAGTTAGTTTAAACACTGATACAGCATTTTTGAACACAAGATGATGGATGTGGTCATGCCTCCATTAGATTTCTACAGCAAAGATTTTGTCCAGATTTTGTCTGTTGCATCCTTTACTAGTGATGTACTGGTTGGTGTCCTGTGGGTATATGCATAAATTCTGTTAATCCAAATAAAATTTATTTTATTTGGAAATAAGCATTTTGTCTGCATGACTTAAGAAAAATAGCATCTAAAAAGCTGTTCAGATCTGATTGAGATCTTTTAAGAAAGACCTAAAAGCAGGTTGCTATGCAAATTTAATTCTCTTTTTTTTAAAAATCAGGAAGTTACGCAAATCTGTGGGTGTCGATGGGAACAGTTGGTCTTCTCCTGACAAAAACAGTAAAGAAGAGCAGTCTGAATCTGCATCCATTCTTAACAATTTATTTAGTATGCTTTTCCGAAGGAGGTATGTGATCTTCACTGGGTTTGTTGTATTTGTAATGACACTGAACAATTTGGTATCTGGAAAATGAAGACAGAATGTATACTGTCACTGACATCCCCAAAGTCTGCCAATTAGTTTCTTTTGAACTAAAAGCACTCTTGGTATTGTAGGAGGCTGATTCCTCCTGAATTTTTAGTATGTCCTTATTAGGAGATCATATCATATCTCACAGTATAGCTAAAACTGAGTGTTAGATGAGTTGCTGAGAGTGGCAGAGCTTATTTTTATTTATCAGATAAGCGACCTTTCTTGAATGTGCATGCTCAAATTATATTACTGTCTTACCTGATTTCCAGAAGCAATTGTACCTTCTAGTTTAAGTTGCTTGGATAGTCATCCCACTTTACCACCTTACTTTTTCTAAAAGTAACTCGAGGAAAAGGAGGATAGTTTGTTTGGGATAATATTTCATTGTCTTCTACCGTTTTATCAGGTGAGTTTCTTGATGAGGACTTTTTGTCTTCTGAATTGCTCTTATTTATTTTTTCAAAATAAGAAAAAATTTTTCCCTTCGTTTAGAAGTTTTAAGATGCTATTAGTGTTACAAAGAACCGCCCAGTGAGAGTGAAGCAGATAAAAGTCTCTTCAACAGAATTAGGACACAAAGAGCCTGTCAGCAGACGACAATTATGTATTCCCTTAGCTATAGTGTTTAATGTTGTACCTGTGTGGCAAGTGAAAGAGACCATGATGTTTTCCTCAAAGAGTTTTTCTCTGACATAAAAGCATTTAATTGTATTTTCTCTCATAGGATTAGAAGAGTAAAGCTGGTAGCTGAGAAAGGGACTGAGACAGAAAATGGTGTGAATGCTGTGAATAATGGCATTAAACACAGACATGCCAGATCTGAATACAGGCTGTTGCACTTCAAAGAGAAAAATAAACTTTCTGATGAGGAAAAGAGCCATCAGGTACTGGCAGGAAAGATCCATTTGAAGTTGCAAATTTCAGTATATTCTGTATGTGCCCAAAAGGTTGTTGATACTTAACTGTATGGTTTGATCTAATACAAGATACTCTCTTCTTCTACTAATCTTTGCTTGCATATAGGAAACCTTAAAAACCCTTTCTACTTCTGGATTGACCAGCTGACATGCTGCTGATACTTTACTGTCAGCATCTTTTCATCTGTTAGAATTGACATACTTGACTAACAGATAATCCTGGAAAATGTCTGTTCTACCAAAGTGCTCATTTAGTTGTAGAGACTTCTGATCACAAGATGTTCAGTTAAGGAAGACTGCTGATAATGATTAAAAATACATAAATTGGCAATCTTTAAAAGCAGTTGTGTAAAATAATTCACCTTGCAAACAGTTCCCCACAATATCCTCTCAGAGGGGAGGCAGGAAAGTAAAGACTGAAACATCCCTTGGGAGAGAGAAAGACAGGAACTAAAGCATCATGACCTCTGTTGAAATCTCTAAAACATAAAACTTTGTGGAGTTACTTTTGAGGCTCCTCTGGGTCGGTAAGGTGTGAACTCCCACATGAAGAACTTAACTTAGATTAGAATCTGTGTGGGACACTGTAGTACTATGCCATCCCAACTTCTCTATTTCTAGGCATTTGGAGAGGAGCAGAGCTAGGTGTAGGGGGACACATCTCATGATTTGGGCCTGCTAGCCACCAGCTTGTAGATGCATCTGTTCTCCTGGGCTTAAGGTTGCTGGTAAGATACAGCCGGCAGCTGCTGCTGCCTCTTCCTGCCTTTGCCCCAAATCCAACCCCACCCTGCCCAAGATTGCCTCTCATTACCTCTGTGGCAAGGCAAGGGTGGGGGTAAGGAGCTAAAATTTGTGACGTCTCTGTGATGCTAAGTTGGATTCTGTTTCTGCATATTCTATGGAGACCATCTTCTGCTGGCTTTTGCAGGTAATAAGAGATTACTGTGTATACCAGTGTAGCAGCAGGACTGGCTTTGAACCTTTGGTTTGATGCAATTCAGGCTGGTCCTTTATTGGTGCCTTCGTCTTATTTTGACTGCTGTATTTCTAGGATGACTGCACCAACAGAGGGGGCGTTTCTGATGAGCTTTCGAGTGAGGAGGATGCTGAAGCAATGGCACAACGGATCTTGTTACACCAGAATGTAGAAGGGGCTTCCAGTGACAATAGCTATGAAGAGAAGAGGCCTCTTGTTTCTCTGAACCAGGCTGTCTCACAGGTACTCATGTTGAATTTATGCCATTTTCCACACAATTTTTTGCTGTGGATAATGAGCTGGTTTTCCTTTGTTTTGGCAGGTCAAGCAAGCCCTGAAAGGTGCCAGAGACTCTGATAGTGTCGTGGAATCTGAACTAGAATCTACATTATATAGTCAGGTATGGTTATAAATTCAAGAGACAGCTTTACTGAGCCTGGCCAGTGCAGGGGCATCCTCCCCATCAGAACAGACCATTAGTAAATGATAGTGCTTCTGCATCTTCAGGTATAAGGTGTGGCCTCCCTCCCTGCTTGTTTGCAGCTTGTAAACTTTGTTCACAATTGTGAGTAGGCTACTTTTTTTTTAACAAAAACAAAACAAACAAAAAAAATCACTCTTATTGGCAGTGTAGTATGGTCCAAGCTGCCTCTAATTGCTCATGTTCAATCGCTACCATTGCTCTTGTGGTTTGGGTGGCAGCTCTGCATTGTAGCTTTTAGGCTAATAAATTTTGATTTTAAAATGAAAGAGTAAATCTATTCTGTGATACATACTCATTCACTCATTCACTTCAGGGTACTTCAGGACATGGTTTAGTGGGCTTGGTTAATGGTTGGACTTGATGATCTTGAAGGTCTTTTCCAACCTAAATGATTCTATTCTATGATTCTATTACTTCATCTTGTGCCCTGCCACTCCCCCCACCTGAAAATAAAGTAGAAATAAAATATATTAATATCAAATTATAAATATAAAAATCTATAAATAAATATAAAATGTGAATGAAATTTTAAAATAGATTATGCAAAAGCCAGAAAACTTTTCCATTAGAATGAATAATTCAATTTTTATTTTGTAAAGTTGGGAATAGAGGTGGGTAACTAATGCTACCTGTGTGCCTTCCTGCCTAGAAATGCTGGTTGCAAAAACTATCACTGAGTAATACTGTTCTTAACAGTTTGCACCAGGTGGGCATGACTGGGAGTTCCTACCTGTGTGCCTTCCTGCCTAGAAATGCTGGTTGCAAAAACTATCACTGAGTAATACTGTTCTTAACAGTTTGCACCAGGTGGGTGTGACTGGGAGTTCTCAGCTGCCCCTGGAAGCTGATTTAGCCGATTGCTGGGGGGGAGGAGGACGTGGTTCTGCAAACGGTGCAGGGCTGTGCTGTGTAAATTTTGCTCTGCCTCAAAGGACATGAGGTCCTGCATTAGTGTGGGATCCCGGAGCTGTAGTGCAACCCGGAGAGACTCAGAAAGTACGCGCCATGACTCTGAGACAGAAGACATGCTTTGGGATGATCTGCTTCATGGGCCAGAGTGTCGCTCATCCTGCACCAGTGACAGTGAGGAAATGACTGTGAGAGGTACCAGGCGGGATTTGAAGGAAGACGTTTTCCAGCAGGTTTGTTGATTTGTATCCAGTAGCTGAGAATACTGTGAAAGATTTCCACATCCCCCCTCTTTTTTTCCCTGTTTCAGGTGCCCCTCTTCCCCCCCCCCCCCCCCCCCCCCCCTTCTGTCCAACTAATATGAGACACACCTGAATGCTGTTGGTCTAATATGAGCAACCTAATGCTGGATGAGCCCATTGTGTCAACTGTGCTAATCACATGGAAGTCTGGAATGATCTAAATAGTATCAGTGATCAACTCCTTCCTCCCCACTGGTATTATCTGGACCACTGCAATCCCAAAACAAAATACTTCACCCAAAGACAAATTTGGAATCCCCTTCTCAATCTAAATACTTTCTAGGAAAAAGCATTATTTAATAGCGGGACAGAAATAGATTATACACCTTTTGCATTCTTTTCTCTTTTATAGAACCATTTGTTTTGGCTGCAGAATACAAGTCCAGCATCTGCAAAAGTGAGTGCACTGATCTGGGAAGGGAATGACTGTAAGAAGGTGGACATGTCTGTGCTGGAGATCAGTGGGATTATCATGAGCAGGGTAAGAGGGCTGTAAGGCATTGCAACCTCTCTCCCTCACACTTTAAAAAACCACTACCAAGAAACATGAAAATAGCTATACATGCAAATATGAGGTGCGGTATAAAACTGGTCCTTCCTCAACTGCAAATACAGTTGTCCCAAATGTTCTTACTTCAAAATTGCATAAACCAAAATTTAGGAGGTCCTGCTGAAGACTAATCAGAGCTGATTATTGTTGGCTGTGTCTGCAGTGTGCTGAAGGTGGTGGTTTTATTGAGTAATTGATTGTTGTTGGTTTTGTACTGAAAAGGGTGGAATTATTTTAGGCCATGTCCTTTGAAGGGAAGGGGAACTGAAAGCTTGATAAAATTAATGCTGTCACAACACCTTGCCTTTTCCTTGATGCAAAACCCCAGGTAATCATCCTATTTTTGTTCCTGCTTTCCAGGTTAATGCCTACCAGCAAGGAGTGGGGTATCAAATGCTGGGAAACGTCATCACCATTGGATTAGCGTTCCTACCATTCCTCTACAGACTCTTCCGCACAGATAACCTGGAGCAGCTGTGCTCCATTTCTCTGAAGGAGCTTTTGCACATCTTTTGTGGAGCACCTGCTAGCACCCCTGTCATTGTTTTGTCTGCGATCAACTTCCTTGAAAGACTTTGCTTAACCTGGATGTTTTTCTTCATGATGTGTGTTGCTGAGAGGACATACAAACAGGTAGGTTTAAATGTGCTGTTCCCTTTCATGAACCCTGAGGCAGGTGTTCTACCAGAACCATGCTTCCCGAGACACAGGCAAGACAAGCATGTCTTAGTGAGCTCAGGTGTCAAAGCTGGTAAGATGTCTGAGAAGTTTAGGTAGGGAAGTCTGGTAAGACTCCTATTCATCAGTCACAAACTTAAACCTGTCAGTACCCTTCCTGACCCCTATGCTCCCCCTCTTACCCAGCCCCCAAGGGAAAAATAACATTTTAACATCTTGAAATGGCACTCTGCATGGAAGTGAATGCTTCAACATGGAGCTGTTTGGGGAAAAAGCAGCAGCCTACTTAATTGGCCTGTTCTAAGATGGAGCATTAGATAGTTGGCTACATCGTGTTCAGCTCCCTCATCACTGTGGGCAGTAGCTTTGTCCAAGTGGCTGTAAATGTTGTGTGGTAGGCAGGCTGGTGTTACGGTTTTAGCGAGAGCTCTGTGGCTAATCGTGCATAGCAACAGCAGTTCTACCTCTGCCATCCCATGATGACTATGGTTATTTATCTGAGAGGTCTTGCACTGAGGTCCCCTGTTAGGCTCCCTCAGTGTGCCACAAGGCTAACCTTTTCTGCCAGTTACCACTAAGCAATCCCAAGCAATCTTTTTTGGTTTAGACTAATTTACATTTGTGTGTGTATGTTTTTGTTTTTAATTTGCAGAGGTTTTTGTTTGCCAAGCTTTTTAGTCACATTACATCTGCTCGGAAAGCCAGGAAATATGAAATTCCTCACTTTAGACTCAAGAAGGTAGAAAACATTAAGATCTGGTTATCCCTTCGTTCCTATCTAAAGGTCAGTTCTGATCCAAGATTTGATTATTACAGAGAGTGTAACCAAGTCTCTAGGTACATGTACTTTACCTCACTGTTGTTTGGCACTTCAGACAGCACTGCTTGAATTGTTAAACAAGTACAGCTGTTTGTGGTGAGCCTTGACTTCACAGCTCTGCATCCAAGCCTTAGACCTGACTCAGTGTCTTTGTTTCTGTAGAGGCGAGGCCCCCAGCGATCTGTGGATGTTGTTGTATCATCAATCTTTTTACTGGCTCTTTCAATTGCTTTTATATGCTGTGCCCAGGTGAGATTTTAACTTTGTTTTTAAAGAAGTAGGTGGAAAACTCCCAAACTACTGGAGGATTTTCTTTTGCCAACCTACAAAGTGCTTGAACTGTAGCTATTTGTCTCCAAAGTAACATGGAGTCGTTTCCATTTTTATAAGCTTTGTAATGTTTAGTGGGCAATAGATACTCATTCTCTATGTTCACAGGACATCTTACTTAAGAGGGCTAATTGTAGCATCCTCTTTAACCACTGTTGTTGAAAAGCAGGTCCATAACTATTACTTACAACTTTTAATCCTTCACTAAACCTTCTGTTATAGTAAGCAGTGTTAATGCTGGAACTTTTCTTGGTTTCTTTGGTTTTGGCAAGAGATTCGTTATAATGTTTAGGCAAGTTCTTGATACCATGAAGATGCAGTGGCGGTAGCAGTAAGACTGATGATTAGTAGATACTGAGTCTCACTGCTGTGATTGCTTTTGTAAGCCACAGGTTTCTGGAGGAAGTAATGACAATCCTAGTCCTGCTATATTAGACCCAGTGAGTACATACTGGGAAAGGCAGAATCAGCTTAGCCTGGCTGTGGTGGTCTGAGGCTGCCAGTGGGACAAGCACATGTGAAAGGAATGACATCTTATTGCCTGTTAATTGGAAAGAGGAAGAACAAGTGTCCTTTTCTAAGTAGAAAGAAAAAAAATCAAATTCCAGGCTAAAGCCAGGTTGGAAACCAGGCCTTTTCCTTTAACCTAGTTACATGAATGAATTACAGTTCAAGGGAAAAACTGTCAGTAGCTGTAGAGCATGGATGGATGTCTGTTGAGAAGGGGAGTAAGGGCAATGCTATTGCGCTTTTCCCAAGAACAGGCATGTTACTTGTTATTGACATTGGCACTTTTTTTTTTTTTTTCAATACAGGTTCTTAAGGGTCACAAAACATTTCTGAATGCAGCTTACAACTGGGAGTTCCTGATCTGGGAGGCAGCACTTCTTCTTTTTTTACTACGTCTGGCATCTTTGGGCTCCGAAACCAACAAGAAATACAGTAATATTTCAATCTTGCTCACTGAGCAGGTATCTCCATTTAGCTTATTCTCCCTTTGGCTTTGTGGCTTGCTAGGATATAATTACTGCATTTCAAACCAGCTTAAAAAGTACTGGAATAAAATTTTAAAATTTAGAGATCAACCCTTGTGCTGGACAGAAGGTAACAGAACACTGTACAGCTGGGGAAGGACAAGCTGTTAAATGTTTGGACAGACTCAAATTCTAAAATTCGAGGTTATTTTGTCTCTGGGTTAACACGTTAGCCATGTCAGTTGGAAAGGAACGATATTCTCACTGCTAAATTCCTGTCTCTTGATACATCACTTCTTTAGGAGTGAAAGTAGACTGGAAAAAATGGCTCTAATTTCCCTTGGAAATTAGTTGGGGGCTAGTGCTGGAATATTCAACATCCAATCTGTTAACGTCTCTGTCACAGATAAACTTATACCTAAAGATGGAGAAGAAGCCAAACAAGAAAGAACAGCTGTCTCTAGTAAACAATGTTTTGAAACTATCTACAAAGCTACTAAAGGTAAGCTACTCTCCCCAAAAATACAGTTGCTAAATTTTATGGAAGCAATCACTGTGTGTTTTTGCTCTTCCCATTTCTCTTGTCTTGATTAGGTAAGTTTGTGAGAACTAAGGGAGGTTTTCTGTGCTTCTATAGCTATGGTATAAGATAAAGCAATAGAAGACCAGTGTGGTTAATTAGTGCTGCAAACATTTGGTTAGTAGTGGCTTAACTATGATTTAGGTGAGTTGAGAGGCTAGTATGAATGTAGCATGTCTCCTTACTGCTTGAATCTCGTTCTCCTTCAGCAGCTTCGATGTTGAAGCTTGTTGACAGTAGCAGAGTATGTATTTGGAAATGAAAGAGCACAAAGTCACAAACTAGCCTAGACAAATTCTACAGCCTGTTGTGTCAAGCTCTTGTTATGCAGCTAGTGTTGCTACAAAGGGGACTTGCAGATTCAGCATGGCTGTTTGTTAGAAAACATTGAGCTGCGAGGCCTGAAATAGAGTGGGAATTTCTGTACATACATTTAAGAAAGGATACAGAGGCAGTACATGCTTAGCAACGTCTGCCAGAGCACCAGTACTAAGCTAAAAGTCAGAGGATTAAGTGCTTCTGGTATGGATGAATGCTAATGGACTTTTTTTTCCCTTTTACTGCAGGAATTAGATACTCCATTTAGGCTGTATGGACTGACCATGAATCCACTAATCTACAATATAACACGTGTTGTAATACTCTCTGCTGTCTCAGGTGTTATAAGTGATCTTCTAGGATTCAATATCAGAGTAAGTATAACTCCTGTGCAAACTAACAGGAAATGTCTTGTAGGGGTCACTTTTGTACCATTGCCAAATTCTTCCCACCCAAGCAGAAGAAAGGTTGTGGGTTTGAATTAGGATCCCTCTACAGGGTAGTTCAGAGAACAGACCATGCTGAATGACTCTCCATCCCCTGAGCCAGTTTTTTTGGGGGGAGGACAGGACTGACAAAATTTCAGCGCTGTTCAGGTCTTCAGTGCCCACTTAAAGCTGTTTGTTAGTCAGAATCCTGGGTTCTTTCCCTTGGGAATGAAGACACAGTCCTCCTGTG
Source organism: Aquila chrysaetos chrysaetos (assembly GCF_900496995.4). Taxonomy (NCBI): domain Eukaryota; kingdom Metazoa; phylum Chordata; class Aves; order Accipitriformes; family Accipitridae; genus Aquila; species Aquila chrysaetos. The sequence goes on from NC_044027.1 coordinate 537,660, forward strand.
GCTCACACTTAACAGAGCTTGCTGAGCAGAGCATTCAATGCATGATGGGCAAAAGAGACTGTCTTACCTGTAGATGAAAAGCATTCAGACCATACTCACTCTTAGTATCTCTTTTTAGTTATGGAAAATTAAACCGTGAACTGACCAAACATCAGTGCTCAGCCCTCTCTGCCAGGAAGACAGACCAGAGAAGATAACCAATAGCTTGGGCAAAAAGCAGAGGTACTCTCAAACTACGGAAAACTGTAATTACAATTTTTTGAACGGATTCTCAGTTATGTATCAAAAGCCCTCCCTCTGCTTTACTGTTCTACAACATACAGAATAAGCTGGTCTAATCAGTGAAGTCATCCCATGGCATGCATACACAGCAAAACAGAATTAATGGGGCCAACTACTAGAAGCTGGCACTGAAAATAGATGGAACTGTGTGGGGCATCAAACACTGAAAGCCATACGAAAGCTCCTACTGGAGGGACACTGGTGATTGCTGCAGGTGCCTTGTTTCTGTAAAGCCTGAATCCTGTGCATTTGACAAGTGATGAGTCAGCCCTCCTGTTTCAGTTAGCATCATCCTTTTTCAGAGAGCTCTGGAGCTATACTGAAGTTTTTCAGTTTGTGCATCCTTCTTCAGAGTTCTGCTCAGACTGGTAATACTTAGATGCATTTATCTGAATGTGCTGAACAGTGTTTCTTAAAAGCTCAGTGTGCTTGAGGCTTTGCCTCTTTATCCTGAACTACTGCAGGAAGCAGTGAAATTTGGTCTGCATAAGATGAATTCTGCCTCCATGTTGACAGTTAAGCAACATAACAGACTCCTGCTGGCTGGCTTATGTTGGGTGTGCTGCAAATAAATGATGATCATTTTCTGGAAAGCATTAGTTACATGAGAACAACCTCACAACACACACTGCTACCAGTAAAGCATTTATCAACTATGGAATGTTTTGCTCTGTTTGTTCCCTCTAACACCTCAGTTATGCTTTGCCTGGGCTGTGTCCTGAGGGCATCTCAGCATGTCTCCTTCTGACAGCCAGCTTTGCTCAGTGGTGTTGAGCAGCTGTTGCAGCTCTGCACTGCAGCAGTGCCTTACACTGGAATACCTGAGGAAGAAATCTGTTGTGAGAATCAGTTTAGTGGAAGAGATGTGGCAAAGACTTCCTCACCCAAAAGTAGATCAATGTTTAGAAAGGGCATAGGACAGAAAAAATGTTTTAATGACATCTGTAAAGCTTATGTTTTCCTTAACTGACTGCTACCTTCTATTTATTAGTAATGAAAAAAGCAAAAACTGAGGAACTTTTCATAGCTTCATTCTTTCACATAAGGGGTAAGATGGTATAAGAATTTTTGGTAGTAAATTGTTTACAGCTATTTTCTGTACAAGGAAAAGTTGTAAGATGTAAAAGGAGATGACAATTTTATATATCAAAATGTACAAATAAACCTACAGTACAAATATTTCATCATTAACAACTGTTTCTACATGACTTAATGATTTTTATAATACCTTTGTTGAACATCTGTTATTTGAACAGAGTCAAGGAAACTGCCAATAATAAATTGCATTTGTTTTCCAGAAGAGTATTATGTTTGTGGGTAAAACCTCGGTCAGATTTAGCGGTTCAAAGTATCACACCACTGAAAGTCAACCAAGAATCTGTTTTATACAGTGCAGAACCAACAGGCAAAGAACTGGATTTTCTTTTTAATATCTATATAAAAAATAATGAGCGATTTACAGGTCTCTCTCTAGTCAGAACCTCAGAAGTATGTATAAAGGTGCTGTACAATATATAAACATTTACACCCAGTACATCCATACATTGCTTAGCATTCCAAGGCCACATTGCTAAGTCATCTGATACAGTAAGTACAGATACAAGTTCTATGGAGGGAGAAATCACAGACAGGTAAGACACTAAATCAGGTCACTAACATATAGAAAAAATACAGGGGTAGCTGATGACAGGGAAATAATTTCAGTGGTGCTAATTCATCTTTGTATAAAACATCTGAAATTTGTTACTGTACTCAGTGGTTAGGGCAAGTGCATACAACTCAACATAAAACAATCTCTTGTTAAGAATACATGGTTAATATCTACACAGGCTACTTCAAAGTATTAAATATTTTCACAGTCATACTCCACAACACGGAGTATTTGTACGTATTATGCTACACAGCAAATCTCAATAGATCATCCAATGTCAAGCAGCAGAGCACAGTTCAGATCTGCTTTAAAGCCTATTTAATTTTCAAAGTCTTTGTTTAAAAAGCTGTTTGAGTAGTCATCAGTACTTCTAAAGAATTTAACTCAGAACTGATTCACTGTGCTTCACTAAGCTTTAAAAACATTAAATGTTTCAAAGCCAGAACGCAATATTCACTCTTTCACTTTCAAATAGCAAATCGTATTAGTTTGAATTTTAACATGAGTAAGTAAAGCTTGACCTTTAACACTTCTCTCCTTCTGCAATCTGGACCAATGGGCTCCTTTTACCACTTTTTTGCAGTCATTAAAAACCTAACATGTCAGGAAGTCATCACTAAAACCATGACTAAAATAAAACCCTTCAATTTATGCAGTCTGCTGTTCTTACAGCTGTAGGACTGATGTGTCAGTAAATTCTGATGGCAACACTCCTCTTTTAAAAATAGGTATTCTAGCCCAAACAATAGATATTAAGTCTCATGTACCCTGTATATCATCCTATTTAGCACTCTTAGAACAGATCACACATTCAAAGTAAAATATGGGAGACTTCTAATATACACAGGCAAGAACTTCATTTAAGAAGCTGCTATGGCAGTTGGTTCTGTCCTAGAGGTCAATTGTTATCTCTACACAGGGAAAAAATCCAATTCCTAACTAGCATTAAGTAAAGATGGGACTTCAGTATACAGCACCACAATGAGGCTGAAAATAAATATGCACTCATTGCTTATGTTTACAAAGAATGCTAAGGATGACACAGTGCCACAAGTGAAACCAAAGGAATTATGTTATTTAACAGAACCCAGAATTTTCTCTTTTCAGACACATGTTTGCAAAGAGTTGTTATAACCATCCTTATGAATCAAGAAAATAAAGCAATTTTGCTGTGTTCATAAAAAGCAAAATTACAAAACATTGATTATGTCAAATATAATTTTTATCTACACAATTCTGTATTAGGTATAAAAATTTAAGAAAAACATCAACTGAACAGCAACGGGCTCGTTTGCTGCCCTAGAATTGATAGAACCAACTCACCCATCTTCTTACTGAACCAGCAAGAACATGTGTATTTCCTTATGTAAACATGCAACATGCTCTTGAGAAAATACCCATTTCAAACAAAACCTTGCCTTTTCTGTGACTGGAATACATACAAGAAGGATTAGATTGACTGGATACAGTAGCTAACTTGGCACAAGAACAAGAAGTGAGTCATGATCACATTGGCAATATAGGCATTAAATAATTTTGTTCAGAAACTCACAATACTATCTGAGAAAGCCGTAGCAGTGCAACGTTGAGAGCAGCAGAACACCGCCTTCAAAAGGACAAGGGGACAGCAGCTTATGGAAGAGTTTCATTTAAGCAATCCAAAAGGTCCTTCATGCAGCTTAGATTAATTTAAGAACGAATCAAATACTTTCCACCCTCTAACCAGTTTCTGAAAAAAATGACAATTTTGTGAAAAGAAACAATGCTTTTAGATGACCAGTATTAGAAACTTGATTAAAACATGTTCTAAAAAAAAGTGTCAGTCAAACCCGTTTTTCAGCCACACCTGCTGTTTGGGTGACTTTACATGCGCTTGGTACCCTCCAAGGTCCAGGAGTTATTGGTGTTTTCTTGACTGGAGAACTATTCTCGGATTTGGAAATTCCATCATCTTTGGTTTCATTGGGTAGCTCCATGTGTCTCTCTCCGTGTTGTCTGTTCAGCATAAGCATCTCCTGTGTTTCTAGCCTTCTTTGTTTCTCCATGGAAAGCAGTGGAATATTGGAAAGACTGGAAGTTTTGAATCTGCTGGAACTTGGCTCTCCAGAGTTTGACTTCTTTGTTTTTTCATCTTCAGATATGTTTCTCATAGAGTCACTGAATGGAAGATGATTCTCATCAAATGCTGCATGTTGTCGTTCTGGAGACCACCCTTCCATCTTTCCAGAAGTCATCTGCTTCGTGTCTTTCCTGGTGACTCCTGTTCTACCGTTTCCACCTTTCAATTGCTCAACAGTCATCTTACCACCACCAGTTGTTCTATTCTGATATTCTTGTAACCTGCCTACCCTTTCTACATTTTCTTGCTTACTGAGATGCTTTTGGGGACTGGCAGACCTTCCTTGCTTTCCACTGGAATACTCTTTTTTCTTACTATTGTTCATCCCAGTTTCTGTGTGTTTATTCTCACTCTTTCTGGAACTGTCAGATTTATGCAAGAGATTGCTGTAGGTTTTTTCAGGGTCCCCTTTTCTGGGGCCATGGAATCCTGTGTGAAGATGCCCCTCAGCAGCCACTAACTTTTCTGGACTTGCAGATCTGTCTCTTCTGGTCCCTACTTCCAAACTACCTGTTGTGATTTCAAACCCAGGGCTGGAGGGACATTCCCATCTGTTCTTTGTTCTCTGGGGAGAAGACTGAGGCTTCATCTCAAACTGGTTTTCAGTTAAAGTGCTTATCTTTTCAGGCACAGTGTTCTTTGCTTGTTCCAGTTTCTCAGACAGCTGAACTCTTGTTAAAGCTTCTCCTGGTACTGGTAAATAACACACTTCAGATGGGGAAGCAGAATGTGAAGATGAAGATAATGGTGACTGTTCTTCATATATTACATTTGACGAAGATGGATTATAACTATCCCAATCACCTGGAAATGAACAGTGAGAGATTTGACTAAATGACTTAGACAAACAAACAACAAAAACCCACTAAATATTTTAGAAATGTGCATACTACTGAGGTTCCAGGATGTTACATGAAATCTTCAGTTTAACAGACTATGCAGTGGCATACTCTTGAAGTCTTAGTCAGTTTTCTATATTGCATTGTTCTGCAACCTACAACCACCATAAGGATGTGATTTAGGAAAAAAACTTGTGCTTAGAATGCTGGCATGATCCCTGCGGGACTGACACCATCTTGTATCAGCACAACTTTAGAGCCTACACAGCAAAATTGCAAAATAGAAAGTCCCTGACCTACATTGTTTAATACAAGAAAACCAAATTAACTGAAACTGTTATGCTAAAAGGAAACTGAAAACAGTGAAAAGTTGAGGTTATTCATAGCTTTGCACTTTAATAATAGGAAGAGATGAAACACAAGACATGCAGATTTACCAAGTCTTTAAGGAAAAACCAAGAAAAGCACTGAAAGCCCTTAATGTTGCTCAGGTTTCACGTAGGGACACAGACTGGAAGGAGCCAAACCTGAAGGAGGAAGAGAAAAAGCCCAGAACTACATACCAAAATCAGAGTACAGCAAGCAAGATTTCAATCAGAAATGTATGATTAACAGCAAGACAAGAGGCAACAAAACCCTTCCCCTCTCCACCGTTGCTCATCTAATCTAAGTTGCTTAACCTAATCTCAGGCTGCACTTTGGACAGAGGGCTGGACCAGATGGTCTCCAGAGGTTCCTTCAGACTCTTCTATGATTCTGTGTTTCTACCTCAGACTCAGGAGATTTCCGTGAACAAGAGGGCCAGGAGTGATTCCAGGCAACTATTGCACAGCCCTCATAGTGCAGGATAAACACCATTTATCAGTGCTGAAATTATACCAAGCTTAAATAGCTATTAGTAAGGAGAGAGCTGGAGGTGCCCTCACACTGCCTCCCTCTCTTCGAGCTTGTAAATGCTGATTTTAAAGAGGACCTCAACAGAAGCTCATCGGAACACTAGGAAGACTATATTTAACTTTCACCCTTAATGACAAGGTAATTCAGTGAGAGAGACAAACCCAGCCAGCCAGGAATCTAGCAAGATGGCACAGAACAGACTTCGCAGTTCACAGATGGGCTGTTTCCGTGCCATGCGCTAATTCACTGATTTTACTGTGCTCTGCAGGTTGGAACAGTAAGATGTTACGGGCCATCTTCTAGCTCTCTGGAGGAAAGAAATGGAGAAAGTTCTAAGCAGATTTTACCCCTTGAGTGGATGCCAGTTGCTGCCTGTAAATGACTGAACACAACAAACTATTTGGTAGTTCAAACTGTGTTTTAAAATTTACAAAGGATAAACTCATGGTTGGTCACTATTATTGAAAAACTCTTCGTCAGAAAATGTGACCCTACAATTTAAGAAGTTTACCATCAGAATCTTGGTGTCAGCATCAAGAGTTAAAAGACTAAAACGTGTACTCGGAGAAAAAGTGTGCTTTGCTTTAATATACTGCCACAGCCACAAGTTTTTTTGATTTGTAGTTTCAAAACGTTTCCTAAGTTAGACTCAAAATCATAATTTCTGTGCTCTGTAGCTAAACTCAGAGCTCCTGCAAGCATTTGCTTTTCTGTCCTTTTTTTTTTTTTTTTTGGGGGGGGCGGGGGGGGGGGCTCACTTTTACTTTCCTGTTGTACATGCAGAATTCACACCTTTATAAACAAACAGAATCCATTTTGAGGGCAAAGCTGTCTCGCTCCCTGCTTTCTGAAGTTTTGGCTTTGAAAAACAAAGCATACCATAATTTAGAAGGCTAAAAACAGTGAAGTAAACCTGTACAAATAATATTCTTAATAATGTAGGCATTTTGAACTGAGTACTGCATCATAGAGAATTTTAAGTTAAATTAAAAGGCAATCAGTGTTAATTATCACATTTGTATAGGAAAACTTGATTAGCTTGCACAGAGCTGAGAAACTTATTACAATTACAAATATGCAGTAATTTCACACTGTATAATATTCCTAGGTACTTGTCATGTGTTAATTTTACCAAAAATATTTCTTATATTTTAAAATAAATAAGAACACCTGCACAGCTTTCAAAAAGGAAACTGCTAACTATTTCAGTGAACAAGCACCAAAGTCTCCTTATCAGACTGTACTCCATTGCCATGAACCCTCAAAATGAAACAGCACTTGAGATGACGTACTGTGATCTGGTATCAAGCCAGTCCCTGGTCTCAGCAGCAGCAAAACTTTATTCCCTCCAGCCTGAATCAGCTCAATGGCTCGTGTGTGAGTGATTCCTTGGGTGGGTTCTCCATTAATTTCAACAATTTGGTCACCAACCTGATGAGAAAAGAGCAACCGGGTTAGTCTTTGTGAATCTCTGACACCATAAACTAATTTTTAATTCAGAAAGAAAAAAATATAGGTAAATGCTTTATTTTTCCTCTCATGCTAAAATCCACTCAGCAATAGCAACACAATTCCATGGCCGCTGATCACAACGCAACGCTCTGGCAGTTCAGAGCTCTTCATGCAGGTCATCTGCTCAGCCAGCTCAATAAAAGATCTCAGATTAAACACATCTTCTCTTTATTTACAAGTGATGAGACAGATATAGCCATATGCTTGAATGTATTTTCATTCTGGACCATCATATGGAGGGAGCTTATGGACAAACCATATCAAACCTGGCACCATGTGCCTGTTTAAAGTCACGCTAACCAGGTAAGTAACAGAGCAACTTCTCTACACTTAATGCAAAGCTGAATACTGTCACAACAGAACAGGTTTTATATAAGGAAAGGATTTTTTATTCCAGGTAGGAGAGATCACCACTATGCAGTTATCAGTACTAAGGTCTCTCAGGCCAATTAGCAACTTACAGAGATATTAGGCAGGTAATTACAGTTCACACTAACTTTGCAGGCTGCTGGGAAGGGGTTGGAATAGCATCCCCACAAAAAGGGTCATGAAACCTATTTCGCAATACACAGATCAGCCAATGGATGTCACTAGTGCATAAAATCAGCAGTTTAAAGACACTGCCTGGGCTTTGTCAAATAAACTCTCTCTGCCAAAGAAGGTCACTGGCTGGTTACTCATCGGACAGGACAGGACGCTCCACACCACACGTCGTGCCTCCCGTCACGCTCAGTTGCTATTAACTGGGTGAGAAATTCTTCTTCACTGTCCTAAAGTACAGCCAGAAAATGACACCATTTTCCAGCCGAGGAGGGAGAAACTGAATGACATGGAAATTGTGAATAACCCCATGCTGGGTGAATGCAGCCCCTCTGCGCTCTGCTGGGGACACACAGCACAGCGCTTGCAGCCCTGCTCCTCCACAGCCACCAGCACCAGCCAAGGGTTGCGGAGGGCTCACGTTCCCCAGGGGACACGACCATCCACCATCGCAGCAAACACATCCCTGCATACACGCATCCCCTGCACAGTGAGCTGTGAGGTGCTAAGTGGTGGGAGGGGGCTTTACGCAAGACCACTGAGGACCCACGGTCCGCAGTGAAAGTCAACATGTGGGAGCTGGAGTGCTTTCAGCAATCTCTTGCTATTGTGGTCCCACCACCAACCCCTGCCTTGGCACAGGTCGTCTATGCGAAGCAGAGTGCAGTCAGCTGGGAACCTTTTGGTTGCTCTTGCCCTGAAAGCAAAGCCCTGGAGCTTAGGGTAACAACACTTGAAGAAGCAATACAAGAGAAAATATTCGTACTGAACACCACACTCATTTAGTCTCTCAAGCGTGAGGGGAAAAAAGCTAATTACTGTAAAGAATTAGGATAATAGAAATTAACAATACTTAGAATTTCACATCCAGTTAAGCCCCATAGTGGTCCTAGCAAGAATCTGTGTCAGCCCTATTCTGCAAGCTATAGCACAAATGGAGGCAGAGCCTTGTGCCAGTGGCCGTATGTACAGCGAAGCACCAGGACTGCATGGGGACGGCATCTCACAGGCACCTGGCTCAGCTTCACGCTCCAGCCTCTGAAAATTCAGCTCTGGGCAGTAGTCACAGATGCTCACGTACCATCTACCGTCGTTCTTTGCTATTGTACCCATATATTTTGCTTTTACTACAATATTTGAAAGTGAATTCCTTACACAAATGTTAGAATTAACATAATAAGCTTTGAAAAAAGTTAGGATTGTATCTTCAAACACTGCACAGAACAGCAATAGCACAATGTACACACAAACATTCCTTAGAAATTCACTGACTTGGACAGTGATTCTCCTTTCGGCTTTCTGCTTCACTGTGCAATTTCTTGTCTGGGCTCCTGAAGTATCCTGAGTATTTGCTGCTTACACCCTGGGACATGTACATTATTGTAACTCAAGCATGGATGGACAGTTCATTTTGGACAGCCAGAGCTGTTCATATATTTCTCCTTTGAAAGCCTACCACCACAGCATTTGCTGTCACTGCACAGTAACAGCTGGAAGAAGGGCAGCTGTCCTGATGCTGTTCTGCCTGCTGGGACCCTGCACTCATGAAAGAAAGTTTGTTGCCACTGTAGGTGAATTAATATGCCAAAAGGCCAACTTGATCAACAAATTGATTAGAGAAGACAAACTCACATGTACTCTCCCATCTTTGACAGCTGGCCCATCTTCAGCAAGTCGAAGGATGAATAAGCCCATGTTGTATTCCTTTCCTCCTCGAAGGCTGAATCCAAATCCTCGAGGGCCCCTTTCCAGCTCTACTAGGAAACAGCCAGGATTCTGTGCGGGAAGTCAGAGAAAAAAAGATGAGGACTTGTAGGCAGATTTAAGTATTTGTTTTTCTGGAGAAATGCTTCACACATTTCTGTATTTTGAGAAACGTGCAATTCATGATTTAAACTGAATTAATCACAACTCATGTATGACTACGTATAATGGTTTCATTCTAAGTCTAAACATACAGAACATTTTTCCTTCTAAGTTTTAGATATGCATGAAATTTCTTTAAGAAACCTTGCGAAAGGGTCTGTAGTAGCCCCATTGCAAGCACTTTCTGTTTGTTTTATAATTATGAGTATTCCACTATACTAAAGAGATAATAAAATTTAGAACATGAGCAAAAACATTCTGTGAAACACTTTAGTCCATTTTTATATGCAACTTTTCTACCCACGTCTGACAGGGATATGTTTTATCATTCTGCTTTTGAATACTCTGTGGCAATGTCACTGTAGTGTCTTCATGAACGACTATTTTGCATGTCTCCGCACCCTCTGGACGGTTACCTGTACCTGGGAATGACGGCTACCAATAACTGAAGCAACGCCAGCATCAGACTGCGTCAAGTGCTTATGCTCGGGCCAGGAAAGCCTGTAACTATTTGAAACTTCTTTTCCAGCTTCACTTTCCGTAGCTCCCCTACACAGAGGTAAAAGGATGTGCATGTTACCTTTGCATTAACAACCGCTCTGGTCAAGCTTTTCTACCTGTTCTCAGTTCCTTTTGCCAAATCCAAAAGCACTGTACCTGTCTGCGCCAGAAGGGTTGATCTGTGCTGATCCCAGCGGTCGGTGCTGTGGAGCTGGACTCTGCCGGGCGGAGTTTGTTCCTGATGGAGGACCACGGTGTTCTAATAAATTCAAACAAAATCAACAAAGAGAATTTCCCAAATATAAAGCTAGGCACACTCACCACGAGACCACGGTGACCATCAGTGCTGTGTCTGCTGTTCCTAAGGATGCTACTGCCGCAGCATCTCAGATTGAGCTGAGCCTACCACAGTCACAAGGTGAAGAAGATTTTGCAGGTTCTAACACCATATGCCAGGAACCCAAGTATAGTTCATTGGTTCCATGGAATAAATTCCTAGGAATTTTATTCTTACCTACGTTGCTTTTCCTCAGAAAAACAACACAATTTTAACCGAACTAGACATGACCAGAAGGGTTGTAGACTGTCTGCAAGTTGATGAAGACCAGAAGGGATTAGGGCTAGTCAGATCCATGAAGTTGGTTCAGATATTCAATATAATAAAATTTTCTAAGAGATGAAGAATAATGTCCATTTGAGAACATATCCCTTTTTAAAGGTAAGAGGAGAATGAGGATCTGCAGGAGCAATGAGGATTCAGAGGTGAATACCCCAACAATGGAGGGAAACTGTCAACTCATTTAAGGCACAATGGAGAGTTTGCTACCAGTCAGCTATAGGAAAGGTTATGAACTGGTCCCACAACGACACTGGAGGGACTAGTTCACTGACACGTTATCAAAGAGAATTTTAAAGTGTTTTGCCTTCTCCCAAAGGCTAAATAAAGTATAATGACATTTTAATAAAATCTTTTAAAATAGCTTAAGATTATTTTCCCTTTCACACAAAATACAGTAATTGTGCACTTTACAATAAATCCAGTGCATTTATGAAAAAAACATATTTCGGGATGCAAAATGTCTCTGTTACTTAAGAGTACTGAACCATAGTCTATGCAAAAAGCTGCCTCTTAGCTGAAATGGCAAGTAGTGGCCCAAGATGAACTTATTTACTGAATTATAAACTAATAAACTCCTTTTCCTTACAAGGGTTAAAAAAAAAAAAAAAAAAATCCCAAGCACCAAAACTAGGGATGTTCCAGTCCTCTGTTAGGTGCGTCACATTACTGCATTTCTCTGTTACGAACAAACAAACCCCAGTAAAATATACAAAGTGCTCAAGCATCTTAAGGGAAGGAAAACATAATACATATTATTAGACTGAATTTCTCAGGTATGCAAGACCTCCCAAGTCCTTCACAGGACTGCTTGGTGCTATTACTATGACATGCCTTAAAGAGGTTTTTCTCTAGAGACAAAATGTCAACTTTTACTCCTGGTTTATACTCAGAGTTTTAATTTAGAAGCACAGGCAAGAAAAATGCCATCTGTTTGTACAAATTCTCCAGTTCTCTTTTCAGCCTGCTCTCTTGTGTTTCCAGCTAACACATGACAAAAGCTGACAGGCTCCTGCTTTTGTGAAAAATGTTAAAGAATGTCTTCTGGCGCATGACGTGGAATTCGTTTATTCGTATGAAAAGCAAAGATCACACATCTGTGAAAGCTAGAAGGGAGAGGGAAGGGGTACAAGGCAGTATTTTCGTTGCCAGTCTCAGAGGACAGCACTGAAGATGATGCACTGGGGAACAGCAAACTCTGTTAGGGTTTATGCTTTGTGACGCTGAACAGCTTCTGGCAAAATGGGTATTTTTCTCTTTGGAGCTGCATCTTGCACCTTCCTTGGTGTTAACCACTGTCTTGTGAACCATCTCTGTGAAGCTCAGCTCTCCTCCTGCAACCCAGTGGGGAAAACGCCTGAAGCCCTGACTAATTCACATCCACTCTGGCCTTCTACAGGAGTCTGCTGTAGGGAGGCTTATGCTGTGAGCTAAACTGTACTTCTCCAGATAAATCAAGGAGAATTTTAAAGTGGTGATATATTCCCACTTCAGTGGAACAGGTTCTGCTTCTCTCTCCTTCATTGTCACAAAATTCTTTACATCTGAAACACGCCAACTCCAGCTCCCCTAAGCCACACATTTTTTCTAACTGGTCTCTTCAGTCTAGTTTTATCACCTGCTACAGACTTTTTTTTAAACCTCTTTGTTGATTCTCCCCAGGTTCTTGCTTTGTCTCTATATTTTGGCTCCAAATCTGTAATTGAGGAAGTGGGAAAAGTTCTCACACAGAGTCCAGGTAAGGTCATGCATAAATAAGGGACAAAAATGTTATATTCAGAAAGCTTATTTTGAAAACAAAGCTGATTAAGAGCCCCAGAGAAACAGATCTAATGCAATCAACTCAAACTTCATTTGCATTACAAACATTGCCCTGGGCAACTGCTTTGAGGTGTGTCCCTTCAAACTGGAAAGAATTAGATTTTATAAACATGAAAATCTTAATAGAAAAATAACAATTTATAGAAGTATCACTGCTTCAAGCATTACCAAAAAGGAAATTTGAAAATCTGTAATCTGAAAATTAATTTTCTGTAATTTGAAAATCTGTTGTCTTTGAAATTCTGTATTACAGGCTGAGATAGCGTGTTAAATATTTGCAATGAACGTGAAATTAGAGAATCATCTGTTGGCTTTATTCACGTTCTGGCTTTAGGTATTTATTATTTAAAAGGTTAAGAAAGCCAACTTTCTGCCAAAACAATGATAGCAAGTTTAATTAAACCCACAAGCAGCAATCCAGAAAAATGCAGTGGTAAGCAGGGTTGGAAAACAGCTTTTCTCTTCAAATGATTGGATTTTACATATTTATAGTGAACTGTTTGTGTAGAAACAATACCATATTGAATGCAGTGTTGCATGGGAGCTTTCATTAAAAATATGGTCTCTAAAGATGGGACTTTGCAGTCACAAATACTCACTTTGCTGCTTAGATGACATGGCAGTTGCGTGTGAAGAATTTGCTAGCAGCCTGGGAGGCTCTGCAGGAAAACCCTGAACAAGGTTTTCATGGTGGAACGTGACCATTTTTCAAAGGGTAGTTTTGGCAGACAGAACTACAGGATGTTTCTGTTGTATCCCAGGGATGCAGCATTAGGCAATTTGTGTATTTTAACATGGCAGGAAGGAAAAACTCTGAGTGCCTAAATGGAGAGGATCTGGAAAGCAGGTGTCCCTGCGGCCTTAGAGCACCCTACCTCTGGCTGGCAGAGCCGCTCCAGAGCATCCCGGGGGTACCTGCCTCATCTGGAACAAAGCTCCTGGCAGCGACCGCAGCAGCAAGAGACAGGCACTGTCCAGAGGCGAGAAGATTTTTCTCTCTGAGTATCATCCCATGTCTGCTACAGCTCCCCCAGGAGAGGTCATTTCCCTTTGGTTGAATGCAAGGTCTGGACAGGACATGTTTCCATGTGAGCAGCAGTCTCTCACATGAAAAACCATGAGAATTTCCCTTACCCTGCATCATATTGTTAATACCTGTATCTAATTTTTCAGTATAACCACCTTCGCAGCTGTCTCTCTCTACCCCACCTGCCTTCAGCTCTTCCACAGCAAACAGATGAGCTTCACTTTTTTTTTTTTATTTCCAAACATCTTAAAATACTCCACTTTAAGTGAATTAACCTCAGAAGTTACAAACATCAGACTTTGGCAGTATGGTAGGACCCATCCACCTGCCGGAGCTGCACGCCCTCCTTACCTTCCTCAGCCACGACAGTCAGAGTCACCACGTTTCCTGCGTCCTTGATCAGCTGCACTATGCTGTCATGTGAGAGCTCAACGATAGATTGACCGTTCACCGCCGAGATGCGGTCTCCCACTTTCAGTTTTCCGCACTGGTCAGCTGGGCTCCCATCTATAACTCGCCCAATCTTGTGAGGAATCACTAGGAAATCAAGAACAGGGACAGTGACACGATTAATATTCATGTCAGATAAGTATCACCCAGACCCAGAATTGCCACAGACATCCCAGAGACCGCTCCTGCTCCAAAGGGCGGTACTGCCAGCACAAGAAAAACTTGCAAGTAACAAAGAAACCTTCACTCAGTAGAGTGAATGGAAACACCAAGGCCTGACAGCACGGCCTTGTCACAGACAAGGTGTTGTGCCTAAAGGGAAACACGGGAAGGAAATGGGTCACATCTGCAAAGGGATGAGTAAGGCCACGTGTCCCAGGAGCTCTCTGAAGCAGTTTGTTTTGCCACTCAATGTATTGTTTTCCATTTCACGCATAGACCCCGGAGCACTGTGTGGACTCAGACAGTTATGGACATCCAGTTTAACAGAGTCATTAGAAATCTGGATGCATGGGTTATCTCTTCCTCCTTACAACCAAAAATTAAGCCTTAAATACACTTCAAAAGGAAATCAAACTTCTGCCAGACACTGACTTAGTAACCTGGTGAGCACCTTCAGCAGCGACCCTCAGCACACCCAGGCAGCACAGCAAGATGTGCTTGATCAGCTCTGCACAGACCAGTTCCCTATTCCTGCTCTCTGAGATGAACTTGCACCTGTAATAATTGTCTTGAATTTTAGCTAGCTCTCCTGGCTTGGTTTCCTCAGTTCGTCCCATAGTGACACTCTGCTCTGTGTACAGGCTCCTCTAGAGGCCAAAGCAATGGGGCCAGAAAAGACAAAACAGGGAGAAGGGACTTTTATGAGAAGCAGAAGGAAAGATGACTGCTTTTAGTTACTTTCCCAGAGCAGAACACAGACGCAGGAACGAGCAGAACTAAAAAGGCACATGAAGGGAGGGATGATCCACTCCACCATGGTGCTTCCTCCAGCGCCTCTCCTGTGGGAGAGCACAACCACGGCCCCGGCAGCTCCTGCACTCTCCCCGCCAAGAGCCGTGCTGGTGCTCGGGGAAACATCTTGTTTTACGGTTTGCCGACCCGAACGTCAGCACTGCAGATGGCACTCAGCAGCCAGTGAGATACCATTGCGACGGGAGAAGCCTACCAAAACCTGGGGCAAAAGAGTGGTTCATTGAGCTGCCTGCCTGCTGACGTGACCTCAAAAAGCAGATTCACATTACATCAAAGCACATCAGTCAGCATGCTTTCCCATGCGTCTAGAACAGCCTTTCATTCATCTGGATGCCTGAAAGCACAGCAAAATTGGCTCCTGACCTTCCTAAATCCCTCATAAGGGCTCTTCTGCACAGAACTGCTGCACTGCTCCTTTGTAACTTATTTCCAAACACCTCTCCAGACTGACCTCCACATGTTTGATAAATGCTCTTCCTGGTACTTCATGTAAAAGCCTGTTTGCACCTCCAAAGCCTGAAGTGGGTTTGATGGATACCTGTTTTCTGTAGTTGCTGCTCTCCCAAACATGCTTTTCTCTGAGGGACCAGAGAGGCAAGGAACATTATGCCCCTGTCAGGATTACCAGCTGGTTTTTCAAAACTATGACAGCAAATCTGAAACACTTTCACAGTGTCATCAGCCACCCAAGATTAAAAAGCCATCAAGGATTGTTTTAATGAGCTAGTGCACACAGAAGTTAGTATGAAGGAACAGACATTGATGCCTTCTAGCATCTACCATGAGTTTAAATTTTAATTACACTTCCCTTAATAGACTTTTTTTAAGTACTATAAACCTAAGAGCCAACTGTGAAGAGTAAAGCACTGCAGGGTTGCAGACTCAATTGCTGATTACTTGTTTTAAAATATCCTGGCTTTAGAACAACACAGTAGCTTCATGTTAAACTGTGGCACTGAAAAGTTCTGCACAGCACAGCCTGTGGAAGCACCAGCATCTCTTTTCCTGTGTGTTAGAAACAGCCCAGACCACAGGGCTTATGTTTTCAGCACTGGAATTGGTTTCAGTTGTCTTCTCCTTTCAGTTCTAGTATCAAATAAACAGGGGTTTGCAACAGATCCTCAGACAAAAACGTTGTTTGTAGTACAGTTATATTATATTAGAATACCAATGTTATAGAATAATTCTGCTTATAGCATTTTGTCTTAATATCTGACTGACCAGACAACACACCATCAACCCATGGCCACTCTGAAACAGGACACAATTATCTGCGCAGCATCATGCACAGGAGGGTGACAGCTTGCCCTGCTGCTGCCATGGGAACCCAACAGCAGCTCCAAGCGTGGACCACTGGACCACTGCCACTGTGCCGTCCCACTGTGCCAGGCACTTCCAGAGCGGCTGGCTTCAACATTCTTGAAAAGGTATTGTCTGAGCCAAGACTGCATCACAGTCTAAATATATATCATATGAATTCAGCACAATGTTATTTAGAATCAGTTTTTTTCTGTGCTTCTGCTGTTTTTTCCTTGTGCAGTAAAATGAAGTGGAAAAACAGAAGAAAGTGTCTGAGGCTCAATAAGAAGAGACACACTTTCAAGCCATCGTTATGTCTGTCTGGAACCAGCTGAGGAAGTTTCAGAAGGGTGATTTACACTAAGGAACTAAAGGAACTGAGTAAGGATTTCAGGAGTTATCTGTACCTTAATGTCAGTGAATTGAGTTCGTTTGTCGGTGAACACACTGAGCTGGCTTGTATTTTGAGGGCTGCCACAGATAACCCAAACCTGATGGCCAAAGGGAATGAATCTCAGAAAGATGACCCTACTCGCTCCCTCATGTCAAAAATATTCAATAGCCTCTACCTGGCACTACAAGGTAAGTAGCAGCCATCAGCATGGGGAATACAAATGCACTTGATTACACAGAACAGACCTGCTCCTGTGCAGGGGGTCACAGATCTTCCCATTAATTGACTGAGACTCCAGGGCTTCCTCCAAGCAGGTTCTCTCATTCACTTCTGCTCACAATATTTCTTTTTATTTTTGCTTTTAACCTTGTTTATTTTGCTGTTTATCTTTACAACTATGCCTGAAGCCATGTCCATATATCAGAACCATAATACCAGAGCATGCTACTTTTTCTTTTTGATGGTCTTTCTAGACAAACACCCTATCTGTCTGACAGTAACAGCTTCATTGCTTTCTTCCAAGTACTGCAGTATCTACTGTCTCAGATCCCCAAAATAAGAAATTCTACCTGATTAGGTAATACAGAGCCAAGGTTGAAACTATTCTTCTATTGTGAGAATCTACATCACCACCACAGCCTGACAACTATCCACGTCCTGAAGACTGGCCTGTGACAAGTGCACACTCCTGTGTACAGGCTGGTTGCATGTGATATACTTTCCCTCTGCTCCCCACTTATGTCAGAGTTGGGTGAAAAAGAATATAAACATGAAGCAAGACAGACCAAGCCTCAGCTAGGTGGGCTGTGAAATAGCATGAATGAAAGACGAGCGTATCTACGCAGAGTGCTGTGTAGGTAACACCAGCACTTCAAAGAAAGAGAAATCCCTGAAGAAGCTGCAGCCCTGCTCATGCCTGCTAATGCCAGCAGCAGCTTTGGTACAAACATGACGCAGTGAGGCCAGGCAGTGACAACGTCACCAGAACACGGCGCTTACCACCAGGAGGAGGTTTGTTCTTTGAGGTGAGGATGACGAAGCCAAATCCTTCATTTTCCTTCCGCTGCAGACGGACATCATAGACCTCTGGGGACTGCTGGTTTGCAAACTCCACCCGATTCAGGCGGGGAGAGCCGTTTTGCGTCAAGACAGGCTGCAACTCCTCCTCCTCTGGTTGCTTTTCCCCTTGCAGGTAACAGACAAACCACAAATAAGGAAAAACCAATACTGCTCTTTTACCAAGCAGCTACTACAAAACTGTACATCTCAGCATCAGTGCCAGCATAAGGAAACACTGCCTGCCTGGGAAAGTAAGGGGTGAGTTTATTAACAATACAATTTGGATCAAATAGAAATCAGATGCAGGACAAAGCATTCGAAGGCCCAGAGTCCTACACAAGTATGCACAGTTATGCAAGGAAAGCCTGCTGCACACAGCCAAACAGACTTGGCAGTGTGTACCCAGACTCTGTCAGAGCAATCTGATGCCTTCTTATAGTAAAAAAAAAAAACATAATGGCTTTTCTGCATGCTACAAGTACAAGACCTACGGCAGAGATCCCACTACAAACTACAACTATTGCTATCTTAAGTGAGGAATAACTGTTTACTTGGAACAATGGAAACATTTTTCAAAAGGCAGTTTGAAGACTGAAGCCAGGCTTTCTTTTAGGAAACATACAACATTTTGGTCCTGAAGTAGCCTATCTATCAGAAGGCATCTTAAAGAAATTGAAAACTGATCTTACAAATACTTTTTCCTTTTACTTGTATATACTCAGAATTAATGGTTGAATAATGCAATGGAAAAGCAATACTGGTTGCTAATTGGCACAGGGGACTTATCAGTACTCCTGAACCCCAACCCAGCTCTGGCATTCATATGATCAGCATCATCGAGTCAAGGACAATAATCTTCTGTACACTGCCAATCTGGACAGTGATCTAAAACAGCAGAATCACAAGATGCTGCCCTACATCATCTCTGGTTTGAATGCACTTATTCTTGCTACACATAACATGTCAAAAGACTTGAGAATACAGCATGTTGTACAGAAAAGAGATTGTGTTATTACTCCATTTGCATAGTATTAGTGGCTGTTCTAACTAATATCTGCAAAAAGGTTTGAAGAAAACACCGCTGCCATCATAATTTTCAGAGCCTTACCTGTGTGAGCAGTGCAAACCAGCAAGCACCAAAGCATCAGCTTATCAAATTCTGCTTTTCTCCACTTACTCAGAATTATAGCTGACCCTCCTGAATCTCAGGCTGCTCAGCTCTAGTGCAATAATTGATGAGTTTCAGAGCAGCTTTGATTGATTTGATTACAAAAACATTAAGTGTTCCTTTAGCCAGATCTGTGTCCTGCAGTACCCTCTCCAGACAGACACGTACCACCAAAGATGATCTTCCTCCGGACTGTGAGCAGCACTTGACCATTCCGTGCAGCACTGGTCATTAAGTCCAAAACTTGTTTGTGTGACTTCCCCTTAACAGGGACCCCATCAATACACATCAGTTCATCCGCAGCTCGAAGCCTGCCGTCTTTTTCTGCTGCTCCCAATGGGATTATGGCTCCAATATAAATCTGTCAGCAGAGCAGAGTCAGGGGGTTTGAACAGCAGAACATGAACTCATCCCAACACGTAATGGTTGGAATCCAGGTGAATCCAGACAGATGAGGGCTTTTGGGAAGGTATTTTTAAAGATTATCTGACTGTCCAATTCTAGCAGAAACACAGCCAGTGAGTGTACTTAGCACAAGCTGACTCAGTGGATACAAATTGGGGGCTCAAAGCATTCAGTAAATACTTAAAAGTTTGGGGGCATTTTTAATACTTATTTACATGAACTCTGGAAGCATTGCTATCTCTTGAGCATATTTTTCTGTTTGCTAAAAAGCCCAACTTTTGACATAAGCATGCACTATGTACTTATTACAAACATATGATTTCCCAGACATTATTGAAACGAAAGCCTCTCATTTGTTCTACTTATTCTAGGGGTTTGGGGTTTTTTTTGCTTTGGTTTGGGTTTTTTGGGGTGTTTCGGGTTTGGTGTCTTTTTTTTTTTTTTTTTTAAGACGACCAGGCCAGAGTGATTGGAGAAGAAGCAAAAGCTTTCAAAAGAACTCGGTTTTACTTCTGAAAAGCTGCTCAGACAGCTCCATGCTTCAAGTTTTTTCAGGGCACAGCTTTTGGTGATTAGATAATGAATTCAAACAGCTACACTTCCCTTATCAATTTTGTCTACCCCCACCTCAAAGTGCTACTAAATATAACACAGATAAGAATGCCACACGCTATTTCACATGCTAGAATAACATTCAGGTTAAATGGAAGATTAAGAATAATTAAGCCAGTACTTGTTGGAGGTTAAGCAATGGTGGGCACATCATCTGTACACAACATTCACGACATCAGCTTGACACTTACCAACAGCTATGGCTGTTACGGAAACAAAACACCACAAATGCTATAAAGTGCACAGAAGTAAAATTCTTTGGTTTTGCTCTTCCTTTTTCTTTAAATGCATGTTAGAGGAGGAAAAAAAAAAAGGCTAGCACTGGATCACAGCTGTGAATGGAAAAAACCATACTCCTTAACTGTAATCAGAAAACAATCTATGAGTATCTATTCCAAAAGCTTTTCCTCTTAACTTGACAGCTGAAGGAATGGCCCCTAAAATATGGTACAAGTCTTAGCACTTCTTCCCAGAGAAAAATTTTTGCCTTTTTGGAAATGGAGGGAAGTCTCCTGAAGCCTGCCTTCAGAGGGACAGACTACCCAGGGGTTTCTGCACTGGCATTTACCCACCTGCCTCCAACTCCGCCATTCCTTGGCAATAACCTCTCAAGCAGAGTCTCATCCAAGTTCAACTGCCACAGCTCTGCAGGCTGAGGCCAGGAAACACAACTACATTGACGACTTAAAATCATAACTGAACTCTAGTCACTGACCAGGTTAAAGCAAACTAGGCTCTAACTAGTATTCTTCCTCCTGTGCAAACATCAGAGCTACATTTTGATGCCAGTTACAATGCAAAACAATACCAATATCCATTTGCAGGAGGAAGCCAGTCTTAACAGGTTCTGCTTCCAGGCTTTCACAAAAATCCTGAAGTACCACATTTTGTATTTTCTGAGATGAGAGGGAAAAAACACAAGGCAAATAAAAGCCTGAAAGAGTGCACTGGAAAGGCTGTACTTGTCTCCTCGAGACAAATCCACCAGAAACCACAATGACTGATGGAACAAAATGCATTTTTAAAAATTCGGTGGGAGAGGTGGGAAAAAAGGGTTGCAACACAATCCCAAATCTCTCCTCGTTTCACTGGGCGGCTTTCAAAAGAATGGCCTGACAGAATTTTTGCAGGGTAAGCAGCCGCTTCCTTCCACTCATCTGCTCCCCAGCACGCGCCAACATGCACAGCGCACTGAGCTTTGCCAGGGTGCATTTTGTGCCAAGACCACCATCGGGATCAGGTGGAAACAGGCAAAGGCTGGGCGCCAGCACTGCCCTTTTGAGTGCTCCCAAGACACAGCAACAACTACAGAAACACCATCAGTATTACCAGCCTGACACAGAAAACCGCTGCCAAAGACAGACTCTAGATAGCGGAAAGGGCACGGGAGCCTTGCAGATTAAAGTCAGCCACGAAGAGGAAAAAAAGAAAGGTAATCTGAATCAACTCTTGATCTTTAAAAGGCAATTACTGAATTGATCAATTATGCCATCACTGAATTGTTTAGAACGAGAGGAAAATGAGGATGACAGGGTAGGAGTCATTCCAATGGTAATACTGTAAGATAACACGTAGGTAACTGTAAACAGTTTCACTTACGGGCTGATCTGGTCCATCCCCTCCAAGCACCCGGAAACCAAAGCCTGACTCTTGTTTTCGCAGGAAAACATCCAAATCTCTTGTGTTTGGAGCTAAGACAAAGTAACATTTCAAAACATGTAAGGAGCTATCTTTGATTATTGAAAGTTCATGCTTTTGGTGGTGCATTCTGACTCTTCTTATTGACTGAACACAGTAACCAGAAACACAGTAAATAATTCAAACAGTCAAATCTTCAGTGACATTCTCTTCCCAAAATGGAAAAATAAATTTTCAAGAAAAGGCTGAAAAAGGAAAGGATAGATTGACAAATGCCAAAGGAGAAATCACAGCTGCATTCGTACAGTGGGCCAGGATAAAAGTCAGTCTGTAATACAACTCAGAGCTACCTTCTATAAACTCTGAAATGGTCAGGTCTACTTCAGTGTACTTCAGAACTAGATCATCCTTGAGACCATTTCTATGTTTAACTGTTTTATTGTAATAATGGTTGAAACATATTGTATCTTTTTTTTAAAAAGGTGTTCCACAGTTTTCTAATTTCTGTATGACTGATGCATTTCTCAAAATGTTTGACCTACAGGAGGTTAACAAACTCAGTATGAAAGTCACAGTAGTTTTACCACACATATGACAAGGAAAAAATTCCTTCATAATTGAATATTTCCAAGTTGAAGTTGATATACTCACGTTTGTCCTCATATATAGTCTTAGACTTCAGGTAGACTTCCGAAGGGTCCAGTTTAGGAGAGCCTGGTCGTACAGCAGTGGGTGGAAATGGCATTGGCTGTGGGATGGGATCACCGACAGCTTCCAAACTCCCAGAACTGTCCTGCTTGTCCTTCTGAAAGAGACACCACCCCACAAAATGCATATTAAATCAAAAGCATAACTGAACTTGTGTACTTCTGCACACAAAGAACATGATGCAGAAGTGAAATGCAGGGCAACACAGGGGAATAGGGGAATAATATTACAACTCAACGTAGCTTTTCCACTGTATGTGTCTGACTGGACTACTAAAGTCTCCCTAAGCAGGCCACAGATTTCTACTGAAGACTGGGCTTAGAAAGGGGGTTTGAAGGGACTGATGCTCATAGATGGGTAAAGCTAGCCAGTTCCTGCTGGTTACAGATGTGTGAGATGAAGCAGGGCGTGCAGGACCAGTCATGTCTGGAGAAGAGACAGATTCCTCTGCAGGCACCCGCCAGGCTCTGGACCACAGTCCACCACCACGGGTGAGAGCTGCTCCGCAGGCAGTGCCTCCTGCCCACAGCCAAACCACATCCAAACAAGAGCACGAGGTGTGCCCAACATCAGGTTGTTTGCTGCAGGTATCCCAGTGGCATTACAAATACTGAATAGGAGGAATACACTTGGGTAGGGTGTGGCATTAGTAATTCAGTATTTGCATTTTTCTTTTATGATCTGATAGCTGCAACACTCCTTTTACTGTTTCGTGAAGAAAGGACACCAAGCATCTTTGTGGCCACTCACCCTAATTTCCAATCCATTATGCACTAAAGTAACTCCAAATACTTGTTCTGGGCTGAAACCCAACCTGGAAAACTGTAACATGCTAGTGTGCATGCATCTGTGCATGTTAAACAAAAGCACAAGCAGAACAGACTTAGATATGCCCTTCTGTGAAGAGTGGAAGAAACCCCCTCCAAGCAATTTAGCAGTTTGACGCTTCTTGCAAGTTTGCAAACACAAGAACTTGCCCTTTTTAACTGAATTATTTTGCCATGCTGCTTAATGCCACTGAACATCGAGTGCTCCATGGGAAGTTGCTACTGCATGCGTGCTGGAATGCCAGTCCCCAAGTACGTAGTATTTTTAGCACGCCTGCACAGAGTGCACTGACATGGGAGCCACACTGACAAGGCTTGCGTCCTCAAACTGCAGAGATTTATGCACCGATTTATTTAGCATGGGCAGCTGTACAATTGCAAGGAACCGAATCTGCAAATCTTATTGAGTGCAGTCTGTTTCAAGTGCACTGAACTTGTGTGCTCACATTATCCCACTGCTGGGATACGGCTTCAATAATCAAACAGCAGGACAAAGATAGAAGCTACATCTACATCCTGGTAATGGGGTTTTCCTAAAATGAAATAGTTTCTTCTATACAAGAAACATTTTTAAAGGAACAGCTCTGTTCACCAACTAGCCTAATTCATAAAAGTGCTCATGACAAAAATATGCATTACTATCAGCATTATCAAATCAGAGGGTATTTTATTAAACCAAAAAATTCTTTACTGAGCTAATATGTATTAGCTACACTAGGTATAAGATACCCCAACAGATCGAACTTCCAGGAATAATGAGTATCAAACTAGAAATGTACCGCTACATAGAGACTTCCTGAAAATAAGGATTCAAGCAAGCATTTTAAGAAGGAAGTACTAACCAGTCTGTTAATTCTATGCAAGGAAATATTGAGAAATATCAAAGTGTTATAAATTTCCTTTAAAAATCCCATTTCACTTTAATACAGGTAATTAGCAATGAACAAAAAACATAGATAACTATTTTGTTTCCCTTTTAATGGGTATTCTGACAGCAGTTACTTAAGACAATTAATTTGTACCAGCTGAGTAAACATGGTTTTGATAACTCATCTTGCAGATTATCACAGGGACTAAAATCCAGAGGAGATGAGACTACAAAAGCAGGTCAAAGTGTGCACAGATAGCAACTTCAAGTATAGTGCAAAAAAAGGAAATAATGATAGAACTTAAGTGGCAATGTCATATTTAAAATCATGACAAATCAACAATACATCCATTGTAATGAAAGATCTTTGCTGCATTCTTGATTCTTCAGTAGTAAGAAGAGACACACCCATCACACCATTAAACAACTCAAAGGAATCTTTTGTGTTAAGTAGACGATATTTATGAGTCTGTTTTGCAACCAAAAATCCCTGAATATTCTCCATCAGAAACATAATTAAATACATCACTAATACTCACCCCTTTGGCAGTTTTAGTAGGTGAGGGTGGACCTGAAGAAAATACAATGTAGAAAGCAATTTCAATACTAGGTCACCAGAAGTTTGAACAGCATTAAGGCAATATAATCAGCTGCTCCTGGGTTAAAAATAACAACTGCTTATTCAGTCTTTTTTTTAAATGGCAAAATGAATGTTCACTTGACAAAAAACATCACTTCACAGACGTCTCAAATTAGAACTGCTAGCTGTACAACAATGAAAAATACCTATTTCTCTTTTTGCTAGACACTGGTCAACCAAATCACACATCAGTTCATTGGATACGGAGACTTTGTGAATTTGTCTAGAGGAATTTCACTTGCTACCAAAGAAATGTAATTATTTCCTTAGCTGATTAAGGAATAGTAGCATTTATACAGAAAAAGATCTGGAGATTTTTGCAAATGTCAGTGACTGTTTGCAGTGACACTCTCAGGGCTACAACAGAAGCTTAAAGGGACACTAAGCAGCCACACGTTGCTTAATAATTCATTCAGCTCCTTCTGGCAAACACACACTATCTACTGGTCAGCTTTTGGGGAGAAGACACATTCTGGTCCATGACTGACAGTCAATGAAGATGTATAAATATGCAAATGCAAAAATGAGAATTTTTCTGGTATTTCCAGTGATCAGCTCCACCTCACTGCAGATGTTTTTTTCTGTCTCCTGTAATCACCTGTCCATTACAGCTAACAGTTACTGGAATACATTTGTAAAGCCTCAGAGAACTCTGTCCATCATATGCTTTGTATTATGCTTGAGACTGCATTTTTGCTTTAGCACTCCCTAGACACTTGGAAGAGACAGTGCATAAACATATCATAATAAAATTTTTTTGAAAAAAAAACAAACAACCAAACAAAAAACCCAACCAAAACCCTAGCAACATGCTCTCACCCCAAACACTCAGGTATTAATTTAACTTGGAACATAATGGCTCAGAGACATAATAAGCTGCTACATAGCTGTCAAGACTGGACACCATTTAGATATTGCACTAAAAAGAGGACTTTTAAAAAGCATATAACCATATATGACAACTGTAAATTCACATACGTACCTCCTCTTAAGATAAGCAGCGGCACCTCTGCTCCTACTGGAAACTGCTTCAGTACCTCCACCACCTGCAGATGCGTCAAGCTCTGTACGTTCTGATGGCAAATCTCCTTGATTACGTCCCCCTTCTGAAGGCCTTGGCACCACTGGCTGTCTAAAATCATTTTCACCTTCTGTCCTGTGGGACTGTCTGCGATGGCAAACCCGAAGCCTTTAGGACCTTTGACTAGAGGAATGGTGACCAGCTCTGGCTGAGAGCCTCCTGAAGATGCAAGAGAGATCCTCTGCTCAGTTGTATCCATGGAAGGGCCATTCAGACGACCATTGACCAACATAGGGCCCATTTTTCCATTCTGGTCCAACACAACTGTTCCTGCTATTAAATCTTGGCTGGTCACACAAACATCTCCTTTGGTCACAGGCGGTCCGTTTATAATAGGCGTAGCTGTCACTATATCTACCACAGGGTCTTCATTGTCATCAGGAAGAGGATAACCACGACACAAAGTCATGTTCACATACTGATTGACAGGAACTAGCTGAAACATCTGGACAACATCTGCATGGGTATGGCCAAGGACACAACTTCCATTTATGTCTACAATGACATCACCTGTTACAAAAGAAAGTTCAACAGTGTCAAAACCAGAAACGAAACCATCCACACCTGTCTTGTGTTCTGAGACTCAGAACAAAAGCTTAACTGGAGGAAATCACTGTGCAGTCTCCAAAACTAATAATGAATGGTGGCTGGGCTATTACCTCTTGGCTATCTGTTGCCAAAAAGCATAAGGGATTTCCTCTTTGCATTTATTCTATTTCATCTCAGAACACACAGTGTGCTGAATATATAAAGTTTAATCTGCAGCAGATTTAAAAAATGATACTCTACAGCCACAGGAGATGAAGTAGTGCACGCATACTACTGCAAGCAGATGTCTCCTACTTTAATTCATATTGTACAGCATCCTAAACTCAATCCAGAATAAATCGGATTTTTTGGGGAGGGGGTCATATGTTTATTTTAGGACTGGCTGAACTTAAGCTAGGATTGCACCCACACATGTTCCGTACTCTTACACTGTTGCCACACGTGGCTAAGCATGTATTTTCAAAATTAAGTGGAAGTAGGCTTCAGATCCTGAAACCTTGTTTCCTAATTTGCATCCTTTTGATCATGAAACTTTGCATGTGCAATACAATATTCCCAGCAAGCAAATGTCTTATCATTTAAATGCCTGGGCTTCAGTAAAACAGTAACTCTCTTATTACATGAACTACAACAGGAATAGATGTACATCTTTTCATTCAAACGTGTGTGTGCACCACAACACAATGCTGCAGGATCGTCTTCATTCTTACAGAGGAAAATTAATTGCATACAAACAAGTTCAAACAATAGGTCTGCAACAAAACAGGAAATTGTTTAATTTCGTAAGTAAACAGTATTATATCATCGAAAGTATGAACTCTTCTTACTCTTACCTGAATAAGAGACTTTACATGATACGTAAAGAAGCATTTTGCCTTTTCTAGTATGTAAACCATATGTCACAGTAAGCTTATATGTAACGTAAATGTATAACATTGAAAAACATGCAATTCTGCATGGATTACAGGTATTCTCATCCCTCTTGTTTCCTCACTTGTCCAGTTTATATAGCTTTGCTTGCTCATTCCTGCTGCAGGTTTTTTTCAATTTTAATATTTGGTGTTATGTTTTTTGGCAGCAACAAGGCAAAACAGACCAGGATTCAAACACACTATTTTTACTTTATGTATAGAGAAGAAACAAAAAAAACATTCTGTAAACAGCCATGAAGCCAAAAGTCTTTGCTAAAGCAGAACTACTGAAATCTTCAGAAGAGTCCTCAAAGTACATTTGTATCTAGAACGCTGCTTCTTTTCCTTTTCAGCCACTGCTCTGCACAGACCTTTCACAAATCTGAAAACTATTTCATTTAGTGAGGTGTTCATATTCAGAGTCAGTGGACAGAGTCATCCAACCTCCTGTGCCTCAGAAGCTGCATTCTCTAAAAGCACCACAGGAAATGGAAGTTTAGAGAAATAGTACTTGACCTGGTGCAATTCTCCCATCTTGTGCAGCGGGTCCGTCTTTTAAGACATTCTTCACCTGGAGAAACTCATCAGGTCTGTCCCCTCCAATAATTGTAAAGCCAAATCCCATTGTACTTTTTTTCAGCGATGTCCGTATAAGTGCTCCTGTAAGCTGGGATGGATCTCTAGTGAAGACAGACTTCTCTGGTCCTTTTGAATTATGGAATAGAGAGACATGAAGGTAGGAAACAAGGGTTAGTTTTGGTAAGTTGGTTGGTTGGTTGTTTTTTAAGGTGTCATACAAGTTAATGATTTGTTTGGTTAACATTGATTAACCTCTGCAGCACTGTTACGGAGTAAAGCAAGCAAGATACTGTTACACTCATTTCACAGCTCAGTTAAGTGAATGGAAAAGTTAGGAGTTTTTTCAAGACCATAGTACAGATTCCAACAGAGCTGGAACTAAAGCTCCCACCTATAATTCCCAGTATTACACTCTAACCCTTGAATACCAAGCTTAAAATAGATCAAAAGCATAAAAATTCAAGGTGTGGTTTTACCTGCATCTTCCAGCTGGCTCTTCTAACCCTGCATATATTAAAAAACTCCTTATGACAACCAGCTTCAGAATGATCGAAATTATTTTAAAGCAAGTCTTAGGGTCTCAGTTCAATTTTAACATTAAAAAAAAAAAAATCGTTCAAAAAACACTGTGGATTTGGGAGGGCAACACCACAACAGCCAGCAAAAAGACAAGGATAAGGCCTTGATGAATTCCAAAATTGGTTACTTATGATGCATACTTGCAGATAAAGATATTAGTGACAAAGAACACAATATTCTGCGATACCTGATTTTGAAGGGCCAACATCAGTCTGTCCTAGATGTTTCTTTCTTTTGGCTTCCAATACTGGGTTTTCAAACTGAGTTTTCTGGTTAATATGACTGTAGACATACAAAAGGTAGGTCAGGATTTCAGCAGAAAGCATTCTGCCTATTTCACAGAAAAGAGAACCACAAAAGATACATCTACAAATACTATTTTTTATTATCTCAGATAAATGCCGTGGAGGAATGAATGATAAACTATCATAATCGACACTGAAAGCATTTTTGTTCTTTCAACAACTTGATTTACTTTAAGAACCAACACAATTTTACTTCCTGTAATTATTAGGTAAAGTATACCTTCATTCCACTGTGCAAATTTTCAAAAGGTTGTAATAGTTTAGAACTGAGAAAACCTGCTTTTTCTGTTGACCCTATGTGTTGCTTCCATCTACCTATAATGTTTACAAACTCAGACATCACCTTTTTAATAGTAGATGCTAGAGTAGTACAGCAGAGTGGAAAAAAACCAGTAAGTTTGAGCAGAATTTAAACACCTGTGATGGCTTTGCAAAGTCAAAAAATGTTAGCTTGCTCTCTGAAGCTACCATTTTCAACTCTCCTAATTTTCTTCTCCATGGTTAAAGAGAGATTTCATTTACTCTGACCTGAAGGAGATTCAAAAGAGCTCTTGCAGCAGTTCAGTAGTTATTTACTTGGCTCTTTGGAGACAGCAATGAGATACAAGTTATTTTTGCTCTTTTATAGTTATCAGGTGCCACTCTTAAAACGAGTGACCCCATTTTTGTTAAAGCTAAGAAAAATGACATCAGCTCATCCCCATTAATAAATTACTTTGGTTGCTACTTGTTTTCCCTCCCCAAATGAAATACAGTCCATTAAGTCAGTAAGTTCACACCATGGATCTTCTCACATGCCACTGCTTCAGAAGTATGCACCATGTGTTCACGGCCCCTAGAACTGTTTCTGCTGGATATGTTTAATATTTACATTGCATTACAACCTATACATACTGCCTATCAAGTGCTTCATTATCTTCTGCTCAGTTTATAACTATGTCAAATTAATAATTAGCACTTACTCAACATAATATGTTCCGTATTGAGGGTCTTCTATTTTTTCCCATCCATAAGGAAGTTCTGCAATCAGAAAGAACAAAATTCTCCATTATAGTGGAAAACTATCTGCAATTATCAGAGTTCTTACGAAGGAACGAGAGGACAGATTACAGACTCATGAAAAATATGAGGAAAATATAGGTCTTTTTTTATTTCCCTTCATTTGTTTGAGGCTGGTCCTTCTGATGAAAGGATATCAGCCTGTTCCAGGGAATCTGAAGCCCTATAACTCTCACTCTTTGTTCCACTAGATGAGACGACTTGTATTCAACAAAATGACACCACTTTAAACATATAATAAACTTAAAGACGAGATACAAACTAACCTATTAAGAGAGGAAGAACCTATAAAGGGGAAGAAAAATACATTATTTAAAATTAATCTAATTATAAATTATTAATGTGATTTGAAAGTTGTCGACTTTTTTAACTACACAATATGAACATGGTCACGCTGCTTCTGCCCCCAAATACACCATAAAAGACAGCTATCAATGCCTCGCAGTATCACATCCCAAGCTTGTAAAATCATGCATCTCCATTCCTCTTGTACTTTCCATTTAAGACCACCTAGCAGAAGTAACACCACCTTTATGTATTCTCTCAATAACATCAGGATATTTCACTGTCACATTCTGACAATGTTTCAGTTTTCAGTCAACCCAAGAAACCTTCAGCCAGAACTATCACAGCCATATGTGATGAGTAAGGGAGCCCCCACCATCATAGGCTATTTTGCCCTGATGTTTACAATATAGTAAGACACCCCAAAACTAGCTAGCACTTGTTTAGGTCTGGCCGCATCAATCCAGGACAGACTGCCTGGCCTGCCAAGATGACAAAATGCAGTTTGTGCTGCTGCAGCCTGACTGCTCTTGCAGCCACAGCAAGCTAGCTGACAGTGGCTCGGGCTTGGACTGCATTGGACATCCCTACATTAGGGGTCTAAAATAAAAAATTACGTTTGATATAGGTACTGAAAGTTACATGTGAAAAGCTCCTTTTTATGGCAAATTCAGTATCTGGTAAGATGGTGCCCCAGCAGCAGATCATTACTGACTGAAGGTGACAAGCAGTTAGCACAAAGGTCCAATTATTCTAGTTTTACTGTTCTAGTTATCTTGACCATGGAAATTTAAATATTATAATAATGGCTACAGTCAGGTAGCTAGACATTTTAAGGATAAAATTGCTATGTAGTCTTGTTTGAGGCTGCCCTAAGTTTGACAGTGACAGGAATTTTCCTAGCATATGACAGCATGTTACCAATTGTTAATACCAGCATCACTCCACAGGGTTTGACAAAAGACTCAGTGGGTCTATTCATTTAAATGTTGTTCATTTGGGTATCCTGCATCTCTCTGTTTAAAGTGCTCTTTTTATCCTGTGGTGAGCTGCACGTATGTTTAATAAGCAGCAGTATGCGTCCATTGCTCCAGCTGGCTTCATTATGAAAACATGGTTGTTAGGCTGTGCGATTTAGGAAGACGACAGGCTATTCTGAGTCTGCCTCAGCTTTTGTAATGTCAGGCATTTGCCAGTGACAGAGCTATTTGGTACTCTTTTCTAGCTGACTAAATTGCATGACTATGTAGTAAACGGTTGCAGGAATTGTCTGTAGGCCAATCATGAACCTGACCTGTAAGTCTTGAAGCAACAGCGTGAAGAGTTGAAAGTAGTCAGTTTGTTCTCCCTACTTATGCATTCAAATATTATATCATGTCACATGCAATAGGTATCATTAGGAATAGGTATTATGCTGTATCTTCTTTATTATTCCTATATTCTACCACTTATAGACCTTTTCCTCCTGCCATATTCCACCCGCACAACAATTTCCAGTGAGATCGTCAATAATGTATGCAGCTTTCTCCTTAGCAATGATAGTTACCAGAACAAAATATCTCATTCTCTTCTCAGGAATGCAGATAAACCCATGATTCAGTCAGATTCTACTGCTCCAGGGAAAATACACTATGGACTTCCCCAGTCTGATGTAAACTCCTATTGCCACCAAACTAGGGACACTCAGCACTATACCGCCTGTTCCAGAGCCACGTGTAGCAGGAAAAAGTTTCCACCACAGCAGTAATGGATTGTATCCAGCTGTGATAAACTCAGACATTTATCAGTCACAGGTAACACACGAATTCCGAACATCTCACCTCCATCTTCACAATCTTCAGGAGCTTTGGCCTTCTTACAGAGCCGCGGATCAAGCCACGTGGTTGTCTTGGTGTTATGACTGTGGAGCAGAACACATGCCATAAAAAGAAGAGAACTCCCTCAGACTGAAGAAACTTTGCTTTACTTTTACTTTTAAATATTTACCACCATAGGCAAACTGTAGCCTTTAGATAATATAACCTTTTTTTGTGTCTCAGTCACATCATAAAATGCTAAAAAGAAAAGACAACAATGATGCTCAGAGGTACCAGCACACTGGAGACTCTCCAGGACAGATGTGAAATGTTAGAGGTACAAACACTCTCCCCTGCCCCTGAGAGCTCGTGTGGGAACAGCAGCTGTTTCTACCTGGAAGGAAAAAGTATTTTTAGCCTCTTCTTATGCTTAACTCTCAGTAAGGTTTCTGTTTCATTTTTGCCTTAGAATTCATAAATGAGGCTGTTTCACATGTGCACATATGAGCTACTTTCCTACCCTGTGCTTTAATCTGTGCTATTTGTATTTTTAAGTGTGCATTCCCAGCCAAGGAACACAAGCAGTGAAGAAAGAATAAACAATCTCTTGGATTTCACAGAAATTTGACATAGTGAAGATTTATATGATGTTATACCTCACTTAGCAATACCCACCCAGCTTTGTATTTTGTGAGACACAAAACTCATATTACAAACAAACTGACTTTACATGTGGAACCATAAGGCTTTCTTGTCTGATGGCAATCATACAAGTATGCAACACAGATGACTATCAGTAAGGAACACAACAGTAGGAACAGATTAAATTTCATAGAGAAATAGAAGCAGTAAGAGCAGAAGGAGAGAGGTGTAAGAGCAGCAGGCAGCTTCCTAGACTGCAGCCCATCAGCATTTCTCCCCTCCGAAGGGCATACCAACCCCTGACAGGTGTCAGTCTACTCACTCAATGAAGTAGATCATGCCAGTGTCAGTGTAGGCCATCTCCCAGTTCTTAGGCAGTGGTTCCAGAGTTTCATCCCTCGACAAGTAATTTCTGAAGTCCATGGAGCTGCTTGTCTGGTTGTAGCTGGGAACAGGTTTCATCCAGTCAGGAGAATCTGAATGTTTTTCTTTGTTTTCTGCAGTTGTTCAGGGAAAGTGTTACTATTTGTCAGATGTTGTTTCTCACAAAGAACCACCCTCTTAATCTGGCTATGAGTGGATGTCAAACATGTCCCTGCATGTGATGTGCATTTTTCCACTTTTTTTTTTTCAGCTGTGAACTTTGAAAAGCTGACATGAAAACACTGAACTCTGCTCTTCCCCTGTCAAACAGAATTAGCCTTGTATTATGTGTCTGACCCTACCCTGAAAAATCAATGCTGGCAGAAATCAAAGTTCACTACACTTTCTTGCCGTTCCTACATAAAGAACAGTGTTTGTAATGCCATCAAAAAAAAACCAAACAAATCCTACCAATATTCCTCAAAGCACCACAGTAAAATGTAGAGAAGACCCAAACTGTCAATAAAACAAACACCACTCTCCCTCAAGCCACAAGAAGAAAATGCTCCCAAAAATCCCCGCAGAAAACTTTAAATGCAAGCCTCCACCCTTCAGTCCCAAGGTTATGCTCGGTATCCTCCATCACATGACGATGTCCATGACCTTCACCTAACAACCAGGCCGGCCACCGGGCCGCTCTGTGCTGTGGTGATGCCAGCCCTGAAGCTTGCAAGATTAGGTCAGGTCTGGTCAATATAAGTCTGTCTTAAACAGTCACACAGAGGATCATCTGCAAATGCAATGTGACGGTTTCTCTCCGCCACCAGTTCTTCCCCCTCGAGATGAGTAACCATGACAGCGAAAGAAAGAGGGCATCCTGCCAATCTTTGAAAGGTCCGACTGGACACTGGTGCAGTCTCAATGCACTCTGCTTTATTTCTCTCCATAAACTCCCCTTCAGGCAGTTTCAGGTTGTGCAATAGTTCCCTTAACCAAAATCACGTGAAGATTTTACAGTATGAGCTAGTGTTGCCCCTTAAACCAATCGCTTCACTAAAATCTCCTGCATACAAATTCAGTAATCTCCTCAAAATTAAACAATAACATTTACAGGGTATGAATTATACTCTGCAAAGGATTCCATGATTTGAAGAGTGGATAAATTTTTCCTTCCTCCTCATGCAACTGGCCGATACCCAGCACTACATGTTCTCTACTGAGCAGTGCATTTTATGATGCAATTGCACATCTGGCTGGGAGAACAGCTGTTTCTTTTTAAAAGATAATTTCAAAATCAAGTAAAAACACCAGTCTGAATAGAAAAACGCCTTCAAACTTTACCAAAACTAAGGAAGCGGTTCAAGCAAGCATAAATGTTTTTTGTATACTTCTTATCCATTCATACAATACTTCAGGGAATTTCTCCCCTTGTCAACCAACCTATCCCTCCGCTGCCATTAACTGCTTCCTTTTCCTCCTCTTCCTCCTCTTCAGGGAGAGAACTGTCCATCCTTTGCATTTTGCTGACAGATGTGGTTCTTTTTCTCTGTGATTCGGTATCAAAATCATTGTCAAAAAGAACTTGATCCACTGGATCAGGCTGAAAGGGGCTGGGCTCTGCTGGAGGCTTCGGAGTACCATAAAAATTACCTGACAATGAGACAGAAATCAAGGTCACTAAAGCACTGATACATCCTGAAAGTACTGGCAGTGAACGTTTTATTGCCCATGTGAAGTGTTTTTGGCGAAAGACCTGAACTGCAACTTAACTTCTTAAAGAAGACATCAGCAGTATCAAAAACCATTCAACAGTCAAAACCTATTTATTCCTACAGTGTCTTTTTGCCAATGATGCTATTGGACATCAGAAAACAATAGATTTAATTCAAAATTTCTATCCTTCCACATGTTTTCAAAAGAAAAAGACAGATTTGTTACTTTGCCTGGAATTCACTAATGCTCCATAAAGAGACTTGGGGAACAGTCTGAGAGAAGCAAAACAGTGAAAATCAATTGTTCTTACTCTATATACTGATTAACTGATTAACAAAGTAATATGCAGCAACAGAAACACACTAAAGTCAAAAAGCAAATTAATTTTGTGCAGAAACAAAGTATCTATTTACACAAACCAGTTACAAATAATTGCTTTTAAAGTTACAGGCCTACAATTTTCTGCTGACAATACACTTGCTAAACAAAGCTGCTAATATAGCTTCACCTAAAAATGATTTGTACTTGAGAAAAATGAACAGATTTTTACTTCATTATTTAAGTCTAAAACACAAAGACTAGGAATCATCTGTTGTTTTCTGGAAAAGAATTTCAGCAATTGACCTCTCTCCTGACTGCTCATATGATTTTTATTAGGGAATTGAGCACACAGCAGGAGAACTTCCCAGAATTCCTGCTGGGGTAACTTTTGGTGGCTGGATATGGTTTTGACCATGTAAAAAAAATAAATAAGAAACCCTTCTGAAAATATCAGTGAGGGTGAGGCTCAAAGTGGTGACAGCCAGATAAAGAGGTGCTAAGGGTGGGGGAGGAAGTGCTAGTTTAGTCTAAATTTGTTTAGGAGATTTCCAGACAGGAAGGTGTTAACAGACAGTAGGAGACATGTAAACAAGGAGGTACAGAGCCTTTCACAGAATTTTCTACTTTGGACTTTTTTTTTTTTTTTTTTTGGAGACAGGGGGGGAAATCAATCAAAAACACTTAAGTGCCAGTAAACCACCACCTACCAAAGAAGTCCTCTAGATGCATATTAAAGTTGCTTTAATCAAATATATGTTAAACATATGTAAAAATCAGGCAGGTTTATGATCTGGTAAATTCTGTTGAACATCAATGAAACCTGCACATGCTCAGGATTTCTGAAAATTTGGTTGTAATTTGGTTGCCTTCAAGTACAACTATGTATTTGAAAAAAATATAGTCAGATCATATTTCAGGTTTTATAAACTTGAATACAAAAAGCAACGCGAGATGTTTGCAATTTTTT
Source organism: Aquila chrysaetos chrysaetos (assembly GCF_900496995.4). Taxonomy (NCBI): domain Eukaryota; kingdom Metazoa; phylum Chordata; class Aves; order Accipitriformes; family Accipitridae; genus Aquila; species Aquila chrysaetos. The sequence goes on from NC_044027.1 coordinate 573,524, forward strand.
CTGTTCACAGTGTCAAGAGGTAAGTCATTCAATAGTAAAAAGCAGTAGAAACCAGGCAATCATTACTTGAAACCCATCTGCAACCAGGTGTGCTCCACAGGAGTGCAAGACATCCCAGGGCTGAGCCAGTCAAACTGGTCTCTCCTCCCTCCCACTTTAAACAAAAGGGGGGGTTCAGTCCATCCCCCCACCGCAGAGTACAGGGATGTGAGGAAGTTATCTCTGACTGCCATCAAACCCTTCAAAACTAACCAAAGCAAAGCAAAAACCCATCACACAATGGCACCTCCATGACTCCTCTGGATAACCAGTTCCTGACAGTTCACTACCTTCATTACAATGTTTTTCCCCATCACATTTAACAAAACCAACTTTGCTACAGATTTGGACAATCTGGTCTAGCACTGTTCAATTTTTCATTGCAAAATACTTGGTTTTTTCCCTGTTGTATCAGAATTGCCCTTGCCTCCTGTCCTTTTGATGTGCGCTTCTGAGAAGAACATGGCTCTGTTCTCAAAGGTTTAAACAAAATTGACTGAATTCTGTTAACACAAAATTGTACCAAGCATAGACAAACATTTTCAGAATGCTTCCTCAAAAATGCAATAGGGAAAATAATCAGATGGCATTAAGACTGGTTGAAAGGACAACCTGTGATTTAGTAGAGAGCTTTAAAAAAAGACCACTACTCCTCTTCAGTCTAAAAATAGACTTCGTATTGCCACTCTACTAGTGTAATGACCATCAATGGGCGGGAAAAGTGGCACCTCCTGGGTACAAGGAGCTACACTTAGACCAAGATACTGGACATGAGTACTGGGTATTCCCATTCCATTAAACTTCATCAACATACCATCATATGTGCCACTTTCTAGCAAGGCTCCGCTTTCTTCCAGTGCTTTAAACTGCTCAACAGGAATGAAATTATAGTCTACACCAGGGACCTCCCCATCTCTGGGAGCCCTTGTAGTGCCTGAAAAGACAGAGAAAACACTCTTGTAAGATACTCAAGTGCTGCCTGCTGTACAATTCAGTAAAAACAATATATTTTTGAATCTTTATGCAATGATGATGTCACTCCAATAAGAAAAGAGTTAGAACACTGGTGAGCAAGTAAACAATAACGTATAAAAACTAGGCCAATAAATTATGTAGGTGCGACAGTTGTATTGAGGAAGGTGGAGAAAAAAGGCTGGGCGAGGTAATTAGAGAGAATTCTTTCTTATGCTCAGTGAACCAAAAACTACTTCTATGGAAGCTGACGACGCCTGGGCCAGGCAGTTGCAGTCTGGGATTCTGGGGGGCTGTTTAACAGCTGTGGTATTTTAACACAGCTATAAAGGTGCTTCATGTCTCCATTGTTTCCACCAGTATCAACTCATTAATTTGCAATAACGTCAGCGTGACTAAGCACATTTGATTTTTGGGCCACCAAATCCATAACTGGGCACAGAAACTATTTTTTAACCTTACAATTTAGAGCGTAATTCAGCGTAATTCAGCTATACTCCAAACCCTGGCTGTAGGTAAGCTTTTTCAAAGTAATCAGTAAATTGCTGTGTTAATGCAGAAGTTCTCAAAGTGTTATGTCTATAAATATGGGCCTCCCATAGTTATAATAGCTTAATTAAAGCTCTCCTGGAAAGGACTCCACTGATTCATTACTGCCCATAACCTAATAGCATTTTAAAGGCATATGTCAATTTTTTCAGGCAGCAGCATGAACAAGAACTGCTAGTAAATAAACTGCATTTCACTATTATTATCTTTTAAGAAAGTCACAAACTTTTGGGCACAGTAGTTACAAAAATGTTACTTGACAAACTTTTAAGTTTTTAGTGCAATGAATATTTAAATACAGTTGGTGATGAGCCTTTTTTATCCGTGAACCTTTGAGACAAGGTAAAGGATGATCTTGTGATAATTAAGAAATGAAATGGCGCAGAAGGGCGAGAAGGAATGACAGGGTATTTGGCAGCTGTAAGAGCATCCTGTACCTTGAATGGTGCTTTCTATAAATGTCCACTCATGTGAGCAGTAACCTTTAGGCACCTCGCTAAAGGCAAGTTAACACCTGCCTCAGTTGGACCAAAGATGCTAGCAGATGCTCAAGAGCAGAAGGGCTGGCATAACTGATGAGACAGGTCCATCCAGATTCTCTCACTAATTAATTCTTGCTGTGACACTGAAGTTTGTCCATGCGCTGTTCCTTCCTCCTCTTCTTGTGCCACAGATTCACTCTCCCTCCTGCCACCACCTCCTTGTATGGTCTTCTCAAGATGAGCGAACAACAGTTCCCCTGTACCTTCTGCCATTGCAACCCTCCTGCAACTCTCCTTCCAGCTGCGCTACTTTGCCTAATGCACACGACCCTCTCAAGGTCTCAGTTTCCTCTTTCTGCAATACACTGACAAAAATCAGGACGTGTTTGCTCTGCTTGATCATGCTGAGGAAGATTTATTTCCCATGGCAGCTGTGGTTATTCTAACAACAACTGAAAAACTTCCGAAGGGTAAAACACAGATAATACTAAAACACTCTGAGCTATGAATTCTGAAGTTTTTGCTGTTTTGTCAGTCCATATTGGCTGTACCTTTTCATTGCAACTTAAGATACGAAACTATTCTAGCAAAGTCATTTACAGAAGTTCCTGCTGCAAGGTAAAACTATAAACCAGATTAAGAGTGAAGGCATTCAAAGCTCTCAAATTATGTGATGGTTAACAGGAACAGATCAAATGAGGCTGATCTTTACATACTTACAAGGGATGGTTCTCAAGTAGAGATTGTCTCTGATCACTTGCTGGAGTTTATGGTCTATCGAGCCCTTCTGGAACTGAAGGCTCAAGTAGTGGCGCAAGTCTTTGTTGATGACTTTTCCTTAAAGAACAACAAGCAAGAATAACTTGTAAAAATTAAGCAGGATCTCACAACAAGAACAGCATTTCACTGCTATAAACATTTCAAAAAAAGAAAGCAGCAGGAAGAGTTGGATTGTTCTAAATGCAACGACCTGAATGGAAAAGCCACTCTACGCTACCAAAGCCTGACTCTCTGCTGCTGTAAATTGGCACGGTGATTTTAAGCACAGCTGAGCAACCGCCATCCAACCTCAGTGTCTCCCAAGCAAGAGTGTGACAATATTCTGGAATTGTTTGGACATCAATAAGAAGTATTAAAATACAAAATCTATTACCAAAATTAAAAGTCTCTATAGCCAGGAAACTGCTTCAAAATATAGTAAGAATGCTTTCTATTCAATTTACACCTACTGGCTAGGCACCTGAACTCAGTATTTTGTCACATGGGAATCTGCATTCTTGATGTTATAAAAAAGAAATATGTTCTTTTTAAAAACACTACATAATAGGAAAGAGTTTTTTTACAATTATTCCTTTGCAATACTTCTGTCAGGCATCATTAGCGAATCTGTCATATCACTAGATAACCACGGCCCCTTCAGCACACAAATAACTGATCTCTTGTATTAGGGCTTCATCCTTCTGACAGAAGGGTACAAAACCAATCTTTTGTACCCTGTCATCTTCCCAGAAAGCACATTAAATAGGGTTCAGTGACCTTGACAAATTTAAGTTACATACTACAGCAAAACAGTTGGGGCTTTAGGGAAAAAGACTCAAGTCTTTGTCTTCAATACCCAACCTAGGAGATGGCCAGTAGCAGGCATATGCTGGTGTATCACAACAGCGGGAACAAAAGCTGGAACAGACAACTGCTCTTTTTAAATTATGTCAGCAACAAGTTACAAATTTATAAACCTGCCATAGGAGTGATTCTGACAGGAGCCTCTGAAGCCTACTAAGGCCAGCTGCTGAAGAGACTAGCTCAAAAGGCCCCAGAATGAAATGGGCCACAGACCCACATCAGCCTTAATACAAAGCTCACCTACACCTTAAACTGAGATTACTGTACTTACATAAAGCATCAAATTTGGAAAAAAACCAACAAACCAAAACCCCCAAAACCCTTCCACCACTCACGAAGTTTTCCCAACCATGTGTCACTGCTGCAAAGTCAGTTGCATGTTTTGGTTTTGGCAAGTTTGCACTTTCCCTTCCCTTTTTGCCAAGTTAAGGGCAGATACACACCTTATATTTGTCTCTCAAACATTAACTCGGCTACCACCATTCACTAACAGCAAACCATGTTTCAATTTGCGCCCTTTTACCTCTGCTGGAAAGTATTTAAAAGCAAAACCAAGATTACCTATCAGCCCTCTCTTTGTAGAGGTTTGTGCTGTCCATAAATTAACCAAAACCCAAACAAAACCACCCTAAGCCCCCAAGCAAAGAAAAGCCCACCGCACACCCACACATGCCCCCAGGAACACAGGCAGCACGCCTGCTGCTTAACACAAGCCCTGAGCTTCAAATGAAGTCCATTTCTCACCCTCCTTTAACACTATCATTTATTTTAAAATTATGCCCAGAAACACAAAGAGCATTCTACAGCATTGAGACGACACTGCAGTACAGTCCTCACTGCTTTCCAGGAGTTATACAAACGGTACGGCAACTCCCACTAACATGGGTGGGGTGAGCAGCATCCCCCCGGCCCCCGGACTCCTTCCCAAACACGAAACTCGCAGTAACTCTGCAGCTCCCCGGGGTCTGACACTCTCTGTTGTTATGACAGCAAGCCCCCAGCTCAATTCCCTCTTTTGCCATCATGAGCTGTTCTTTATAAAACTTTGGATTTGCTTCCTGCAGCATAATGAGCAAAACATGCCACAGAAAATGAAAACAAATGGTGTAATCTCCAGCAAGAAAAATATTTTCCATTTGTTACTACAAATCACTTTATTATTTGTAGACAAGATGGTTTCTCAACATTAAAAAATGTTTTACCACTAAAATGGTCCATCCATCTCCCTGTCAAAGCCAGATCTATAGCACTGCACTTTAACAATACAAGCATATTTCACTTAGGCAGATCAATACACACATATTTCACTCAGGCAGATGAATCTGGTTGTTAGTTATGTTCAGAGCGCTCCACATCGGACAAAACTTGGCAAGAGGTGAAAATCTGTACTGGATATAGAATTAGAGATAGAGACTTTATTCACTGATCTTACCCTCTTCATGTTTTAAAATTTAAAAGCTCATAAACCCTCTTCAATAAGTATCAACTCAGTCCAAAAAAAAAAAAGTAAAACCAAAGCTGCTGCTAAGGATATGCCAACACTAAGGGGTTAATCTTAACATTAAAACCTTGAAGACTGGACTATACTCTGAGACCAAGATGACTAAATTGAAGATTGAAAGGATTGCCTGGGGAAAACAGAAGAAAGTCAGACAAAATAGCAGGCAGAGAGAAAATGACAGGAAGTCACATAGAGAATGGTGTGCATTGGAAAGCAGAAAAATAAAGTAATAGTAAGGATGCTTTAGGCAACCTCCAGAGCTTGTTCTTATGCAAAAGCCAGATATTTCCTCCTTCAGGAGCTGAACATGCTCCCTTGCATTGTTTCACGCAGGCTTTTAGGAGAACTTCATGTATCAGGCTCTCCAAAATGACCTAATAAATGTCGGGTTGGTGTTTGTTTTGCTGCTGAGCTCTCTGTGAAGGACGACACACGCAACACAGGGACCAGTCAAGAGGAATAATGTATTTTATACCATTCGGGTTCTGCAAGATGAACAGGCACAAGCCTCTTGTTTTCAGTTTAATTTAAATTAACCACAAAGAATGAGGATATGCACACTGCAGTTCAGTAAAGAAAACTAAGTGACTGCAGAAGAAAAAAAGCCTTGAGTACCACTGCAGCAAAATACAGCGCTGTGAAGGACAGAGGCAAGTATGAGTGACAGAGACATTGCGAAAAACGGGGGTAGTGGCTTTCATCTCTCATCACACCATAAACTGCAACAGTAAAGTTGCCTTTGCTGCTGTACCTAAGCAGGACAAAGATAGCTATTTATACATGCAACCTGTCATGGAACTGCTAAAGTATATGCATTGCAATTGCAAACAGATGAGTATTGCCATGGTACTACTAGAATTCAACACAAAGAAGGCTGTTTCTAAATTAGCAATGCTGGTGAAACAGCAAAGCTCAAAGTTTAAATATGCAAATAAATTTTAAGAATTCAATCTGTGAAGACTTTATGCTGCTGCCCAATAATAAGTCACAGCAAAATAATGTCACAAGTACGTCTGGCTAATGCTGTTAGTACATGGAGTCCATCTGCGACATCCCCCACAAATCACTCTGAAGACCACGCGGAAATTCTCCATTTCATTTTGATGCACATTTTAGGCAGGCAGACATAGGTGGCAACTTTCTAGAGGCACGGCACATCGTATTCACCACACTATGCGGGGAGCTATATTCTGAAGTTTCCATGCCAACAACTCCTAGAGACAGTGGCATCTATATGCTAATAAGGAGCTGCAATGCTGACGGGCAAATGAATGAGTACACAGCGTTCTTCTTTCCAACTTTTCAAAAAATACTTTACTGTTAATTATAAAAGCAATTTTTCAAAGTAGCAGTTTATTAAGAGCATAGTACTTTCCTATTAAACTATATAATTCATTACTACGGCTTACACTTTCACTGTAGCCTTTAGCACAAAACATATTTTAAGGGACCAGATGTGAAAATGGAATTGCACTCCCTCAATATAGAATCAGAGAATGGTTGGGGTCGGAAGGGACCTTCAAGACCACCTCGTTCCAACCCCCCTGCCGTGGGCAGGCACACCTTCCGCTAGACCCGGTTGCTCAAAGCCCCATCCAACCCGGCCTCGAACACTTCAGGGATGGGGCAGTACTCGTTCTCGGAGTAAATTTTTAAAAAGCCTGTCCGCAGTCCCGGTGTGTTCCACTGGCGAACCGAAGGGTTAAAAAACCCTCAAAAGCTCACAGCAGGCAGGGCGGCAGCCGAGGCCTCTGCCCAGGGCAGGGCGGGGGTGTCCCCGGCGGGGGACCGGGGCTGGGGCAGGACAGAGGCAAGGCTGGGGGGCTCGGGGGGGGGAACGGGCCCCGCTCCCCCGGGCCGGCCGGTCTCCGGGGCGGCGCGGCCCCTGAGCGGTCGGGCAGGGCAGCGGCGAGGAGCCGGTGCCGCGGCAGTCTGCCGCCACCTCCCGGCGCCGCCGGGCCGCGGGCCCGGCCCGCCCCGCCGCCAGCAGAGCCGGGGAGAGGCGGCGGGCCGGGACGGGCCGGGACGGGCCGGGCCGGGCCGGAGCGGGCCTCGGCGCCCCGAGCGGGGCCGCGATGCAGATGGGCCTGGGGAGTTTGAACCGCGCTCCCAAATTCCTGTCACCCGACGCCCCGCTCCCCGGACGCCCTCGGCCCTACTGCACACAGGGCTGCTGAAGCGTGAAAGAAGGAAAAAAGCACACATGAGGTGCTGCTACACAATTTTGTTTTCTCGATGGAAACAAAGCAGAGGAGAAACGTAAACAGAATTTCATCATGTAAATTCAGAGTTTCACAAGTGTAAACAGAACTCCATACCCTCCAAGGTTACACTCGGCTGGGTGATGTGTTACATAAGCAGCAATCGCAAAAGGCAACCCCGAATATGAAAATGCCACGTGAAACACACATTAAGGGCTAATAAAACAGCTAAATGGCTTTGCTCAAAAGTGGCTAACTAAAACAGGAATTATTGTGGTTGATCAAGTGGAAAACAGTTACTGTTTAATTAAAACTAGGCTATCAATACATAAAGTAAGATTAAGCAATCTGTGACGTGACTAAGCAAAAGCTGTTTAAAGAAATGTTCAGCTACACAAAGCAGATACGTTGCATTAAGAAACCCAGTTGTAATTAGTGTGCAACACATTAACTTTATGATATTCCTCAGCAACTACTCATATATGATAACTGAACACAAGTTACAGATCCAAACGCATGCATTCACTGAACACAAATTCTTTCTAAAAGGATGCAAGAGAATCACTGTATTAACAGAAAAGATAGAAGAGCCTAGCAAGTGACACAGCCTCCAGTACTTGCACTGTGATGCTGCCCACCTAACAAATACACACCTACATTCCCAGTATAAGAAACACGTGGGAGGTTCAAATTATTTCAATTAAATTAGAAAGAGACAGCAACATTTAGAGAATGTCTGACACAGTCAGCAGGTGCGGTTTTCCTCAGCTTGTGGGGCAGAAACATCGATGGATAACTATGCAAAAGTCTGCTTTTCTTTCACAGAAGAAAAGGGGCCAGCAGCCCTGGGACTGCTGAGGATGGCTGAGACTGACAGCGCTGCTCGGCAGCTCATGTTCCCGTGCTACAACCCACCGAGGGCTCCGTGGACATGCTCCCACTCAACACTTCCCTGTCCCTCTTCCAGGTAACACATGCAAGAACCTACGTTTGGGGTCTGACCGTTACAGAGAGTAGCTCCCTAGGAAAATTCAGGCCAGTAAGTTGAGATGACAACCACATCCGGGGCCAGCAATCCGCCTGGGAACAGAGATACTGGTCCCCTTATCCACTGATCTCCACTCAAGGTAACTTCTGCTCATTCACTAGGTAACTGCTGCTTCTTCAAAGAGCAATCAAGCTCACTGTCAGGTGAAGCATTACTTTCTAAGAGATAAGGAGTAAGAAAATCACTGTGTTCAGGCCACAGGGCTCAATAAGCACCTACGTGCCATCTGGTGATTACCAGCTGCTTTGGAGTTAAGTCACTGCAAGGATGTTCAAAAGACCAAAAGCAGATAATCATCTCAGGAATGTGACATGTATGCTTCTGTCGTTTGCCTTTTAATGAGACTCAAACAGCAGTAGGTCCACGCTGCTCTGCTCCCAAAGTCTAAATTAATCACGTCTTTCGATTGCCAGATCCGACATCAGAAAAGGCCAACCGTTGACTAATTCAGCAGAGATTCTCCAAAGGGCCATAGTGGGCAGGTCTCTGGCTCAGATATTGTAAGGGCATCTTGATTTGCTGTATCACTGGTAGGTAGCGACATTTGTCCGAAAACGGCAATCTGTCACAAGACATAGATTTTTCCCCTGACAATGAACAGAATAGATGAGGTAAAGAATGAAACTTGATTTCCCAGAACAAACCATGGGAGAAGAGCCAAATACCTTAGAAACTTATTTTTGGATGTGAAACACCAATGATGTATTTTACAAAGACAAAATACCCCCCCCTTTAGATTATTAAAGGGCATAAAAAAGAGAAAAAATATATTTTAATTTGTTCTGGCCATACCGACAGACTTCTCACCTTCTCCCTCAACCCAGGATCATTTGTAGAGATTTGGGTTGAGAACAGACCAACAAACATCAAGAACCAAACTCTTCTGAAATTACCGACACTGTTATCAGCAGAAGGAGAATCAGGAAATGACTTGGGAAAGTTGCTTCATGAGAGAAGGGAAAGTCCTGAGGATGAGAAGGTGATGAGCACAGATAAAACTGAACTATTTGGGAATACAGATAGGCATCAAAGGAGGTATTATGATTCAGAATAATGCTGTAAGGAGAAAATATTTTTAATATATATTTTTTGTATTCCTTGGTAAGAGGTCTTACAAAAGCTTTCAAATATTCATTAACAGACTCTCACTAAAGCTTGCTGGGCTGTGTGAATTTCCCTCTACTAAATGTCTTCAGTCAGTTTATTCTCTGCAGACAGGGACAACAAAGATATTTTTATTAAGCCATGCTGCACTCAGTAAGCTACACGAGTGTTCCCCCAAAAAAATCTTAGATAACATGAAACTCTGCAGACTAGAGCCACTGGCACAGGGTTAGCATCAGCTGTGACACAACTGTGGGAACAGCAGAGACAGCCCAGGTTTAGGTGATGAATGTACACAGATGAGCAAGAGGCTCAGGAACAAGTGGAGCGAACATGGAAAGGAGAGAGGGGCAGAGACGCAGCCTCGCATGGCATCTGTGTGGGGAAAATCCAAATCGGTCTTGTTGTGCAGTTCTGGAAGTTATTTCAGCATCTGGAGAAAACATGTTATAACAAAGGAAAAAAAAAGTATTTGAGAAATTATCAAAACTTTCAGGCAAAGGACAATTCGAGAGAAGTCCTTTACACTGTTCTTCCTTTGTGATGAGCTTTTGTACACAGCCCTGCCAAGCACATCCCAGCGTTCTGAAAGCTTGAAGAGACTGCTCTCTATTTGCTTTATTTTACCATGCTTTTTAATTGCATCACATAAAGGTATTTAGGAAACACTAGCCATATGAAAATCATTACCCTCCTGCATGCCAATGTCCTATGGAGATATACTCAGGGGACGTTCAGACTCAGGGTAGGTTTTTGCCGGTGAACCCGACCTGCTCTGCATACTCTCAAGCTGTCCTGCTCACCGTTTTCCTGTGCAATGCATCCAAGAACTGGACATTTAATAAATATTGAAGAACTATGTAAATAGCTACATTTATGAGACTGATTTTACAAATCCCTACCAAATACTCCAAGGCATAGAGTAATGACACAAGACTAACTGGCACAGGTGGGAAGTCCCAGAGCATCAGCATAGAATGAAGGAAGCAGGACTGGAGGAGACCTCACCAACAAGTGGCAGGACCTGCCCAAGCAGCAGAGGAAGGAATTTAATTCCTCCAAGTAACAACTAACCTGTAAACTTTTAACTACAATAGCAAATCTTGTTTCTTTGTACTGAAGAGAAATCATGGTGTAGAGCATTTGCCGATTACCATGCTGTAAAATAAAGGTTGTTACGTGGCTAAATGTTGCTAGTGTCAATCTTCTTTAAAGAAAATTGAATTAAGGATCTTTTATGTAGCTATACTATGGCTGTGTCATTAAAGATATTCTGCAAATTCAGAAAAAGTAAAGGGTAAGTATGTCAGATTCATCTAATTACATTAACATGATAGACACAGAACAATTCATAGAAGAATTTACATAGGGTCTACTGTACAGAAAAAATCTCAAGGCACTTCATAGCCACAATAATCCATTAAGCCAGACTCATTTACTAGCTGAAAGCTGAAAGATATTAGAAAGGTTTACTTTGAAAGGCTTGTTTAATTGTAGTTTGTTATATGCTGTCCAGTAAATTCTTGGTAATATTTCTTATCTACGGAAATTATAGTAGAGATAAGCCTTACAGTTTTAGTAAATCATATACACCATAGCATTCAAAATACTGGAAGTGTGTTCTACAGTCCTTCTGAAATAAATGAAAAACTGTTTATCCAGATTTAAGAAACAAGGTTGCCACAAGCCTCATTACAGTATGTACATCCCACTTCACTTTGGGGATCTTCTCATTTTTGTTAAAATACACTTAGAAAACACCAATAACTCCGAGTTTTGACTTTTTAAGCCTACAGATTTAGGACATTGCTCATTACTAAAAATGATCAAAGAGGCAATCAACACAAGCCTTTACAAGATAATGCCTTAAGATCTTCAGTCAAGGTGGTGACTGATTCAGGGAGATAAAGTTTCTCAATCCTCATTCTTGAACATCACAGCACACTGTGTTGTACTGTTTCCTTGAAATCTTACAGGGTTGGAAATGTTCTACCAATAAACAAGCCCATTGTTGGTAAACCTATGCAAAAATAATTTGGCTTTGTGTTTGCTTATGAACTTCATCATCAAAGCCTTTCAAATTTTGAAGATAACTAAAATATGCTTTGGAAGGCATATCCCCAAACAATCTTTAAGAAATAAAAAAAGCATTGGCAAATAATGCATTGTTTATTCTGAAAAAACACTTGGAGCTGAGAAGGACAGGAGATGAAATGTAAACAGTGGGAGCCTGTATGCAATCCTCCAGGTTTTTATTTTTGGCAGTACAGAAACAGCAGAGTCAACTGTAACAGAAGCCTCTAGATTGTGAATATCCATGGCTGGGTTCCTCATCTACCATGAAAAAAAAAAAAAAATCTATTGTTTAAGTGCAGAAGGAAGAAGAAAGAAAATATTGGCAGAACACAGGTGGCATTTAGATGGAGTTTTCAGAGCCATTTGGTTGGTACATGAAAAAAACCACTTGTTACCCAACTAATAATTGCTGCCGTTTGCAAATAGATGCATCATAGTAGGCTGAATCTTGGAAGCGAAGAGTAAAGATCCAGCACTGTGAAATCAAGAGGTTTTTAACAGAGGAAAGAATCACCTTCTACCACCTACCCTGAGCTCATGCCCCCCAGCTCCAGAGCACAGAACTTCTGTGGGCAGGGTGGGTGGACATTCCCCTGCACCCACGGAGGGCAGCTCCCATCTAACTACAAAGGACAACAATCACAGCTTTTCTTCACCTAAAAGCAAAAGCATTTAGCTCACATGCCAGAACACATACCAAACAAGGAGAGCATCAGTAAAGCTCAAGTGCAAGCCCTGGGCTGCCAGGGCTGGAGAAGCAGGAGCGCAGAGCTCCCAGCAGATGAGCTGCCCCTTCCCTCTGATCTGCTCCTCAGGCACTGCCCCATCTCCGCAAGGGCGCCTGCGGCCAGCTAACACATGGCAGGACAGTGACACGCACTGCTTTGGAATCGCAGAAGAAGTTGTAAATTAAGACCAGCTGCATTTGGAAACCCGTATGTAGGACAGTGACAGATAAAGGCTCTACTGGACTCAAAAACAAGCAGCATTTTGCAGCAATACTATTTCAGTTACAAGAATCTCCATTAGAGCCAAGCACAATTTTGTGAACAGGTATGTATCTTTTCATGAAAATGAAGTATATACATTTAGTGGGGTTCACACGAAACAAAACATACATGTAAAAAACCAAAAAGATTAGTACACAGAGATAATGAGAAATGTTGGCAATTACTGGTGGACCACATAGTTCATTGTTTTTCACCAAATGCTACTTTTTCTTTTCTGCATCTCATTACACCTATAGACATTCTCAGCCTAGGCATTTCTGTGGAATGACAGCAGACATCATTTTAAGTTGGTTTTGTGCAATGCATAGGTAGCAAAAAAGTTTGCATAGCCTAATACACTTTCTGCCTATAACCTTAAGGATTTTTAAAATGAAAGTCTTTGAATAAGTTCAAATTTCCAGATGCCAGCTTCAAGCATACTAGTATCAGAAATGATTACAGTAATACACTGCACATGCAAAAAATCCATTAACCATGGGAGTACAGTCAGGAGAATTACCAATGGGTAGGGTTTTCTCTGATAACGCCAAGTATTTTAATGTACCATTATTAAACAGGAGAACAGCAAGGCACAAAGAACAGTACAGCTGTTTCTGATATAAGATCAGACACTGAAGGAGATATGAGTAGAACTCAAGTGATTTAAAATAATGAATGGCTTTCAAATAAAATGCAAACATAACCATTTCCTTCAACTTAACAGTAGGGAAGAAAAATGCAAAAGAACTTTCCACAAGAGAACAGTTTGACCTTTTATATTATATATGGACAGTTTCCTCTCCTCTCTTCGATTTAGTATTTTCTTGAGAAGTGAAAAAAAGCACTGAACATATCAACAGAGTTTTGCCTATTTATAAAGACTTTCTATATTTTCAAGAGATATTTTAATCCTCTACTTTTCTCAAGATCCTTCCCCCATACTTCACTGGGAGGCAGCATGTATCCTACTTAACTCACAGGAAAGATGAAGCATTTTACAACTTGCTGAAACAACCAAGACTCACTGCAGAGAATTTGGTTTTAATTACCATGGGTTAGTACCTAAAAGAAGAGATATACTCTGCTCTCAGCTCACAGACAGCATTTTGTATTTTCATACTATTACGATGGCTGGGGGGGAAGAGTCAGTGAAGAGTGTGTGCAGAAAGTCACCCTTGAGACATCACTGTTGATACACCAGATGAAGCTGTCCTTCTTGCAGGTCAGCAGGGAAAGGCATCCTTTCATTTGGCTGCAGCTGTAGCTGCTCTTTCTTCCTCACCTCCACCGCCGCTCTGCTTGTCCCTGTCCTCCTCATTTTGTAGCAGTCCCCACAATACTCCATCCGCTAAAATGGCACAATTTCTATCTCAGATAAGATGTGTTGGCACTGATAATAAAGAACAAGAATCCAGATAGACTGCACCCTGTAAGCCTCTACCACTGCCAGGTTTAAGACAAAGACAAGGATTTACAGGGATATCTGGAAAGCTCACTGAGCACAGCCTGGGAACTTTGAAACACAAAACAAACCGTAGATTTGCAAGATTGAACTATGCCTCTCAAAGTAAGAGAGAAACATAAAGCATAAGAGGCAACAGGTTTCTGACATCGTGACAGTAGGTGAATACAAACACACTGAGCAGGACAGAATATGATCTAATTGAACCACCGTGCAGGTGATGGTGCCTGTACAGCAACATACAAATGGGCTCAAACATGTTAAAAGAGTGTGAGTGTGTTACAACAATCTAAAAGGGTCAGAACAACAATTAGAATTTGTAATATGCAAACATGTTAAAAAAATAAAAATACAGGGTTGTTTTAATAATAGCACTTTATTAAGGCTTCCTAATTAGGCACTCAATCCCTTGCTGAGTTTTAATCACTGTGCAACTCACTACACCTACAGAGGCTGCGTGGCATGAGTAGTATCTGTCACTGCAACACTCATACTGTAAAGTCAAATACAGACATTGGAACCATGAAATCAGAGTCCTCTGTAGTTGTCATAGGTTTTAACAATACATAAATCATTTAGTCTGCTCTTAATTGAGCAGACATAGAAGTAGAACACTCCAAAACAAAGACAAGTAAGCTGAACAAGAGGTGATTTTCCTTGGGGTAACTATCACTTGTTTTTCCCAATTTATAAACAATCTTCCATTCATTCCCTTAAATTTACAATGTGAGATTTTAGTTATTCACACCAGAGAAAACTATTTACTGAGACAGCAAACAAACCAATTTGGTCTAGAAAGCACAATTAACATACACAACTGAACAAAATGTTACTTGTGTCCCAAACCTGTTCTAATATTAATGCTTCCCTTCCATAATCTGCAGCTAATGTGCAAATATCAAGCATAACATTTAGTAAGTAATGTTTCAATATCCCACCCCAACAAGGGATTCCACACAGGGTACTTTTGCAGGTTAACCTATTGCAGTGTTTGGCAAAAGTTGTGATGCTATGTTAGGACAAACACAAGGGCAGACATTTCAGACACCGATGTACGTATAACATACCATATCTTATTGCTTAAGCAGTGTGCAGTTCTACAGAATGACACATTTCAGTCACATCCCCAAAGAAAAATGTCCTTGCAGCTGCTCTGTATTACACAAGCGATTTAATCTGCTTGGGACTTGGCACTATTTTCCCAGCATAAGGGTACATGTTCATATGCCAAGACCTTTTTTTTTTTTTTTTGGAGTGTTTTGATTAGAATAGAACTTATGCAAATGATAGACAGGTTTATTTTTAGCCTGCTTTCCATAGGAAGCAAAACATGCAATTACACTCTGCATAATTTCTAGGCCCACTAACCTGTTTCGGCCTGGAGTTTAGCAGAGTAGGAGCCTGACAAAGATACTATACTCACAAAGATGCTGTACGTCTGTTCCCCTAGAACAGAACAAACCTCCTGGATGGCCAACCAACACAGGCAACAGAAAACATTCACAGCAAAGGCATACTGCAGCTGTGTCCATGAGCAGCAGCACAAGGTCCATTGCAGCTGGACCCATAAACCAAGTTCACACAACAGCAAACTGGGCTCTCAAATACCTGACCCATCCCAAACGTCTCTGCTTCGCATTGTTTTCAAGTACAACAGTTCACTCCCACACACTGGCCCATGCGGAAACATCATTGATGGGCTTTATGTGCACACAGTTCTATTGGGCTCCTCAACCCCCACTTACTGCAGGACCCCCCAGGCTCCAACCAGGGCAGGGACCCCGCTGAGCACTGGACACACAGGTAAAGGAGCAATTCCTGTTCTAAGGAACAGAATCATCATTATGCAGTTTTTATGAAGGAATTAGGGTTTCTCAAACCAGCTTTTCAAGGAGCTCGAGAAATCACAACACTCCCAGAGCCCGGCTGCAGCACTCCCAACAGATAGCTTGTGCTTTACCAGAGAGAGGCAGTTTAGCAGTAAATTCAAGTGGCAGATCACACAGCTGTGCCTCACCACACTCCCAAGGACTCCCAGGAAAACACCAACATCTACATGCCAGGTCAGCACTCCTCTGATCAAATTAACAGATGTGCCATGTCACAGCAGTATTGATTAGAGACATCTCAAAGTTTAATTGGAAAACAACACACAGCCCCCCAGCACTCTGCACAATATGGACAGTCAGCAAAATCCCTGTAACTCCAGATGTGCACTGGCCATGACTAATGTTAATGCCTGACTCATACAGAGTTCACATAGCAATTCTGCATCGAGAGATGCTTTATTCAGTCTGCTACAACAGCCAAGGATCGGGGGCACACCAGCATGCACCGCAGTGCTCCGATAAGAAACAGAAAAGTCCCTGCAGACAGGCCAGGGCAGTGCCCACGGGAACACATGCCACACAGCAAGCACGAAGGCTGCACAGTGTTTCTTCTCACAGATATGCTCTTTGCACAAGTGTGGCTGGAAGGAAATAGGTTTATGTTCCTCACATTTTTCAGTGCATTTCTCAGCAAAAACAAGCTTGTTACAGAAAAGTATCAACGCTGACATTTTAAAGTGCTGGTATAAACAGCACTGCAACTTTTAGCTTGCCTAAGTCACACAATTTTCATAAAAATAAAATATGAAAAAGACTTTCTCTCAAAACACAACCTACAAAACAGCATTTAGTATCAGTTGTGGTTAACTTATACCCTTAAGGAATCTTGCAAGATTTAAAGTTTTCTTCAGAATGCCTCCAAGAACATACTGAACATCCACTGTACAGTTTGACAGCAAGTGTACCCAACTCACAGTGTTACTACACTGTAAGTTAAACGTAAGAAAATAAAATAATTCAAGACCTACCAACATTGTTCAAAATACTTTAAAAAAACCTTTCAATTCAGAAAATAAGGTAATTCTCTCTTTCACCTCTATGAAGACGTCAGTCACGTGTCTTTTCCATCATTTATTTGGCACTATATCTACAGATGAAAAGTACAAAAAAAGCCAGGAGACTCATCCCAGCTACCTACAAGACAGGGCTCAGCTACCAGCAAAGCACATCCTCAGACACAAGCAAGCTCCTACCTTGTCCATAGAGAACGAGCACACATTTATCTGTCACAGCCATTAATCTCACCGGTTTCACTCAGTGAACTACAATTCTGCTATCACCTAATTTTGCAGGGAAGCTTGTGTTTACAATCTTAACGGCATGCCGTTGTTGAAATCATCATGTAAGGAAAGAACATTTCCCTATGTGTTAAGTTAATCATCATGTAGTATTAAAAGCGAAAGGAATTTCTCTTTTCCCTTGCGCAGCATATCCTATTATTTCATCCCTATTCACTTAGTAAGATTTATTTTCAGTTATGGCACCCAGGATTTTCAATTAAATATGAAATAGTGCTTTCTCTGAGGGGAGCAAATGTGAAGAGCCAGATGCCAGCAAAGAGGAACTGCTCAGCGTTTGGGATTCAATTGCTTCCTAGCAAAGTACAAGCAAGACATTGCCCAGGCAGTCCTAGAGCATCCCATCACAACTCTTCACAGCAGAAACTCAGCCCCACAGCAAGGCAGATCAGAGGAGGTAACGTGGCACAACTGCATTGAAGGTGCCGATCCACAAGCTCCAAAGCAAGTCATGGGAGTAGTGTAAGTCATCACCACTGAAAGCTACAGAAGGGCTGTCAGAAGCAATGGTGTGCTCACCTCCACAGTTTTCCATATTAATTTAAATTTCTAACAAACTCAGGCAGCTGAGGCTGACATATTCCTTCTTGTTACTTACGTTCCAGCAAGGTAAGACAGGTACTTGGGGTCAGAAACTGCTGCGAGCAGTACGATGAGCACCCGCCTGCCTGAGCTCGCTCCTGAACACCTGTGACCCAACAGCTTTTGCCTGCTGTTCAGCACTAGGTTTGAGTAAGTTTTTAAATGTTCAGGGAGTTGCTGCCTGCGTCTGCCAACGTGGGTGCCAACCGACTGAATGCACCTGACACGTTGCAGAGAGTAGCACGGGGGGGGGGGGGGGGGGGGCACGAAGAGGGTGGGACACACCTCATCCAAAGAGGTTTCCAACACGGAGACAGGCTCCTCAACCTTCCTGCTCCGTGAGAGCAGGTCTGCACGACAAATGTGCAGTGACCGAGGGCAGATTGGCTTTAACGACCTATCATCAAGATAAAAGAGTGTATTATCAACCTAACTTGAAACACAATTATGAAACCACCCACTTGGAGCAGCGATTCAGCCAACGTAATATTTTAGCAGATGAGCTTGCTCTGAAGTATAAGCTTCATTAGGCTTTAACTGATTACATCTCTTGTCCTAACCGATTGTTCACAATTTATTTTTATGGTCATGCAGGCAGAGAAATTGCAGCATAAAGTAGGAGCCACTATGGTGATGCAAAACAATGCAGTAGCTTTAAATTTACAGGAGGATATAGATACCAAAGCCTTCCAATTTACTGAAAAAATTTGCTTCATTATTGTTCCCATTCTAAAATGTTCCGTAAATAAAAGTGTTTGGACCCTGGAGGACTCAGGAAAAAAAACATCGGTGAAAAGCGATTTAGTAAATCGAACAGTTGAACAATTCCTATCCTACAGATTAAGCACACACAAGATCACAAAAATAGACACAACTCCATTCTAAGAAAAAAGCTCAACTATTAGATTCCTACAAAAATCACCTGTTTTTATTTTTTACCAAAAAGTACAATTATTATAACCTAATTCGAAATTATTTTCTCTCTAGGGCAACACTAGTAGCAGCAAAAAAAATTAAAGAGATTCAGTTGCACTGTGTACATTTGAGTCCACATTGCAATACTTGCTTTTTTCCCATAAAAAGTTATCTACCGAACTGAGAATTATTTGAATATTTACTGTACTGATTTAGTTTAACAGCAAGTGGCAAAGAAAGAGGAAAAGACGTGCAAACACGCAGGTTAGTCAAGAGCCATGCTGAGGCTCAGCCATCACCCAGAACCTCCTGGCCCCAGGGCTCTGGCGAGCGCCACGACATGGTTCACCGCAAGAGGCAACGCTGGCACCAGGGAGGAACCGCACCCCGGTATAAGGACTCTTCCTCTCCACCAGCTACACATCCCCACAGACACCGAGCTGCTGCTGGATGAGCAACACCAACACACAAGGAAACACAGAAGGAAATGCAATACTGTGAACAGGTTAAGGAAATGAAGCAGACTGCAGTTTAAAGGGTACACGTGGAGCAAGACCTGTCACGGGTCAGAGCAAAGCCCATGGTCTAACCATGTCACTCATCACAAAGTTGCTAACCTGGAAAAATATTATTACAGGAACAGCTACCTTCCTACAGCTGTGCCTTTTACCTTAGCACTTCCTGGGAACAAGGGACACACAGCTCAGCTTTTTAGACAATAGCTACTTTGAAGAACCTTAGACAATTAGTATAATTATATTTTGTTGTTTTCCATATGCTGTATACATGTACATGTTTCTGACCTCTGACAAGAAACCATATTTCACAGGGAATGATTGGGTTTTTCATAATATAATTAATTTAAATTAGTTTACTTCCTTGGGCAGAAACTTACTGTCTGCATAAATGACAGTGTTCTGGATCAGAGTCCACCAAAGAATTTACTGCCAGGATTATAGAAAAAATGATTTTTTGCTTGAAACATAATACAGACTCAATTATTTGGCAACCTAGTATATTCTTGAAGTACAAAAAACAACCCTGAAGCACAGTATTTGTAAGCAGTAGTAAAAATTAACAGGACAGATATATATTGAAGTTTTTAAGTTTTATTATTTGCATATGCTCTAACATCGTGAAGTTACTTAAGAAAGTTTAAAGCCTACTTACATTTTAAAAGTCCTTAACGATACTGTAAATTATCTTAGCCCATGTCCCGTGCAGACATATATACACAATACATTCAGAGTAGCAATACAGAAGAGACATAGCACTCAATACTTTCAGTCCTAATACTGAATGAAAAACCCCACTATCCCAGAGCATTTTAAGATAGTGGTTGTCAAAGCCTCCGAATGCATAATCGCATCTCTAGGCTGCTAAAACCTGAACACAGCCATACGGCAATCAGACAAACAGCACAGACAAACAGCACGGGGAAAACTTAACTCCTCAATCTGACTGTAGAACAACACTGGCACCATCAGTACAAATGCTGGGAGGCAGGAAAGGCTCCTAAACCCAGTATGGAAACCACGTCTTGGTAGAGAGGTTTATGCCTTATGCAGATTATATGCATATGACAAACCAAACAAAATTATAACAATTAAAAGCCTTACACTTCTTGTTATATTATCAGACAAGTGTTTCCAATGTCTTGCAGAAAATATAATGTTTTTATTCTTTATGTCAGTTCCTGCACTATCCTAACATTAACCAGCATGTGTAAACAAGGACTGAACCAATTCAACCATGGAAGAAGCTTTTTTCAGAAACGACAGCCAGTGAACAGAGCAAAACAAAACGAAACCCAACTAACCGACCCCCTGTCAACAACTCTTCCCCTTCAGGAATTTCTCACATCCCTATGCACCAAGTCTGGTTCAATTTAAATCTGCACCCAGGGGAACGTCCCACGGGGCTGTGCACAGCACTGCAGCCATGTCCAGTTCACAAAGCCACCCTGTGAACACATGGATCAGTTCCAGCATTTAATGTGAAAATCCACGCACCTTCCCTTCATCTGTCTGCATGAAAACATGTCTAAAACCAGCCATATCGCCACAGCAGCTACTATGGAATCTAAATGTTAATTCTGTATTTTGTAAATACATCTTTGATCTAATAAATCCCCTTATACCCATGTGTTAAACAGCAGTGTTCACAACTTACAAGCTTTTTCCAAACCTACTCTTCAAACTGTTACACCTGTGACGAGTCACTGGTCAGAAAAACACGGTTGTGCTGTATTGTTGGACAGCAGGAACAAAAAGGGCACTAAAGGGGGCAAAAAGGGAAGGATGATGGTATTCACAGCCTAGTACATACTCATTTACTTCTCTAATGTGAGGGGGAAAAAAAAGGCATTGCAGAAGAGAATTATTCCAGAGGGCAGACTGTTTTAACTGCAGCCGCAGCTCTAAATTATATAGCCAGAAGGTCATAACGATCTTTATCTTCCTCCTTTGCACGCACTCACCCATAGATAGAACAACAGCAACTCCATTCCAGTAACAGAGATAACCTTAAACTTTAAAAGTTAACTTTAAATGGCTGCCTGTCTTTTTTTGTCAGTTCCTGTGCTTTGCTGCTGTTGGCTAAGCAGGTAAAAACTCCACGGCACCAATGATTATTTTCCTTTATTGACAGTTTAAGTTCAGACATCCACTGTGTGGCTCTTACATCATTTAAATTACAATGCACCCCATGCTTAGAAAACAGAAATGTTATATTTTTACCAATAAAGGGTTAAGGAGTTCTAAGTCAGTTCAACTGACCTTGGTATGACATACCCACAACACAGTCAGCTCTTCAGCAACACAGATGGTTGAACTGATGTTGTCAATGTTTTAAGCTCAGAAAATACCTTTTTTTAAAAATTATTATTATTATTATTTCCCCATGCTGGGTTTACTGTTTTACATATGCCTCTGACTGCCAAGGAATTGTTAACTAATCACCATGAGATTCATTTTGTTAGTACACAGCTGGGTACTTGGTCATGCAACATCTGCTTTTCAGCATTTCTTTTTCATAGCTATCAGTAGTTTGTAAGAAAACAGCCTCAACAGAGTATGTCAGTATGTGGAAAAAAGAAGCTGGTAACTAACAGCTATTAAAACATAAACCTTCAGATTAATAATGAACCCATGTCTCTTACAGAATGGAAAGCCCATCTAGACCAGATATGAAAGCCGTAAGAGACATTCCGATTTCCTCATTGCAAGGCATTTATTAAAGATTGCTGCCACTTCAGAGAACATAATGGGAATAACGCACACTCCCGGAGTCACGTGTCTCCAACCAGTTTCCCTCCTGAAGCCCAGCTCACCACCTCTCCTGTGGAGATGAGCTCTGGCTGCATGCCCTGCCGGCAGCGCCGACTGTATCAGAACTGCTACACAGAAGAGCAGCCTCACGCTGAATTCGGTAGCGGGAGGTTGCATTTTATAGAGTATTCTGGCAATCACTTCTCAAGTGCTTACCAAAACACCTTCTGATGACTGACCGCAGAGTCAGACAGTTGCCCATCTTCTGACCAAAGCCACTTAGCTCCCTTGGCCAGCAGAACCTGACAGCCCTGAGCAACTTTGAAAAGATGTATTTGCTGCCTCTCCTCTGCGCTTTTACCTGCTAAACATTATCAAAAGAAGCTTAAAAAAAAGAAAACTGTAAAATTTCCAAAGAAAGTTTTTACAAGATAATCTTCTTTTAAGAAATGCTTCTGCAATAAAGTTTTTGGAACATCTGCATTTGAGAGATTGGCAGATTTAAAAAGGGCAAATAACCTATTCATTAAAAGGATAAATCTGGTTTTCATAACCAGAACTTACGGAACAATAAAAGAAAACTCACTCTTTCATTGCCACCTATGCTACTTCTAAGTATACACCACAGGTCAATTCTGCAGCAGATTAAGTTCTAGCTGGCACATGTCAGCATTTGTTCACCTATAGAGAGGTCATTCTGCATGGGGAACACAATAGCTGTATTTCCAATTATTTTTAGCCTCCGAACAAACTTCTTCTACTACTTTAAAACATACTATGAACTAGAACTAGTTGAGGCAGAGAGAAAAAGCAAGGACAGCAACTTCACAGCAAGGTAACCGCCATTTTTATTTTTACTCTGTGCTTTCCCTCATAAAAACAAGCTTATGTAAGCCATGTACAACCATACTTAAAACCAACCTGATTTTAGAAAGTCCTCATGTGCCATTGCTGCAGTCAGATACCAGTCGCACGTATCACTTCACTTGTAGTCAGCTTCCAAGCCACCTACTTTCTCTTCCCGAAGTACAATAAATGGCCACAAAATAGACACAGCAGCAGTGAAAAAGAATCAGCATCTAAAGAACAGGGCAGAAAATAACTGCTCCTCAGCAGATGTCTACAACAACTGTGTGGATGACAATCTATTAGATTCAGTGATTAACTTTCACCAGTTGCTTTCAGTTTCATTTTTGCCCCTGGAAGTTCGGCACAAGGTAGATGTCGTAGGCAAAATAATAACGTTTGTATAGACTAGGAGTCAGAAAGGATCATCCAGTTACAATAATAAAAGTTTCACATTTGGAGTGCTTAGCTCTTGGATTGCGGTGCATTCGGCTCAGGAAGCTTGCCAGTCATCATCTTTATGCAGCTGTCTCCAAAGGCTGGACTCATTTATATCTGCTTAAAGAGCTCACTAAATTCAAGACTGACACAGAAATGGAATTCTCATAAGAAAGCACTTCAAATAAAAAGACAGCTTTGAAGGCAAAGCCAAATCTAATTTCTGTTCTCAATTCACAATCAATCAGAAGGCAGCTATGGATGTATACCCCAACAGGAAAACCCAAACTGACAGCACAGTAGTTTTTTCCTGTATTTATTGCATCATTCCCTTTTCTGTCATCCTTGTCTGACCATATAGGTTCTGCAGTAATCTCTCTGAAATGCTTTACTATTGCCAGAGCACAGCATTTCATAGAGCAGGTATTTCTGTTACCCACAGTAGATACTTATTAAAATGCTTCCTTTCTCCTTGCTTCCAGGACACATGGATGAACCTGAAGGTAGAGTTTGAAAAGGTTACCTTTTTCATTTGAATACAAGTATATGATATACATATTAACTTACCAACATAATAAAACATACAGCTAGATGATAAAAAACTACCCTGCACCTATGGTCATAAGAATTACATCAAGCAAATCTGAGAGCAGGTACCTGTCCTAACAATATTCATCATCTCAGAAAACCATGACGGGAACGTAGTCAAGTTCCTTCCTACTTTTACTTATCATATCGAGTCAGAATCAGGTAGCAATTATATAGCTAGCACCTGATTGTTACTAAACAAAACAGTTTAAATTCCAAAATTCACCGTTCAGTCCCCATTGGCAGCTATACAGAAACAGCAAAGAAAAGAAACCAGACACCTTGTTGTTCAAATAAATTATGTGATGAAACAGAGATTAGCTTGTTTTTATCTGCCAGTTTAAATTCTCAGTAAGAGACTAACGGGGCTTTCCTGAAGGCGCTGTCAGAGCCATCAGGTGAAACCAATGCTGTGCGTGTTTGGTAAGCTCAGAAAGCTCAGCACCCTGTGCACTGCGTGCAGCGGGAGGGTTTGCTGTGCCAGAAGGAGTATTACTGGAAAGGGGCGACTGCATAATTTGCTACTGTAAAAAAAAAAAAAGCGCACGTCCAGCATGCAGGCTAAGAATAAATTTTGAAGAGCAAAATTTCAAATATCCTCTGCTTCTAAATTTGTTTTGCAGCGTTTGCAGTAGCACTGAGGTCCAGCTAAGTCTGCAGGCATCATTTCAATTTCCTGCATTTGCATCAGATGCACATTGTTACTTCAAAAAGCAGATCTTATATTTAACAAATATGTGGAGATAAAAATAAGAAAAGCCTCACACTTTGCATTTAAAACTTGTACTGCCAGGTAACAATGAACACTAAATCTTTCCAGATCACTGCAAGCAGCCTCAAGAAAAGGCCCAGTTCTCATGTCCCAATTTCAAATTCTTTAGATAAGATAGAAAGTTCTGTCAAAGAACGGGTTTGTTTGGGTTTTTTTTTTTTTTTTTTTGAGAACAGCGTTACTGTTTTTCTTTGCCATTTCCTTAATACCCAACATCTCTGCAACCACACATGCCAGGAAAGGCAACAGACCTCCAAGAACATAGTTCAATTAGAAAAAAAAAGTCAGATGTATTTGCCAAGAGGCAATAAATAACAATTTCAGAACAACAAATTTTATACCCCCTGAAGGTGATTCAACAAAGCAGAAACTGATTTAAGTCCTTTTTCTCTTTGCTGTATTTCTCCCAGTATAAGGAAAAAAAAAAAAAAACCAAAAAAAAAACCACCACAAACCAGTCCACAGAAAGAACTTCCTCAGGTAAAAACCCTTTCACTATTCCTACAGCATGACACTTCACATTACGTATCAGAGCTTGATGCCTGAATGGAAAAATATCCCATTTTTAGTAGACTTAACTGAGAGAAAAAATAGAGAATAGCTGGCAGTTTCTGAATACTTTAGGACTTCCCTGTGGATATACTACATGCACTTGTGTACAAATACAGGCTGATAAAAAGGTTAACGAAGACCCCAGGATCCCATCCTCAGGGCCACCATTGCCCCTGGAAGGGCTACCGCAGCCTGATGAAAATCATTCCGTTTTAAGCAGTGTTCAGCACCACAGGTTAAACAGTAGCCCATCCACAAAGCAACTTTCACATTCATTCCACATTCCCTTCCTCTGCAAAGACACAAGAAAGCCAATACCCTCCTGCTTCCCAACAGACACACCTGTCTCGCCATTTTTTTGTTACTGAATCTGTGCTAAAATCAGACTGTTGCATGGCCAAAGTTTATTAAATTTATGCAAATCACAGCACAGTAGCAGCATTCTCCAGTCTCCAGAGAGTTCTAATTCTCAGTACTTGGGATAAGGAATCATCTGCATAGCACAAACGCTTCCAATGCTTCTTTAAAAAGCAACTGTCAGTTCTGATGGCAGACAGCTAATTACAGGAAAACAGCTTTAAATGAAGAACTATGCAAATCACTTATCTGTGCTTATGTTTAAAAAAATATGCTAAGAACATTGTTTCAACAACACAAATACCCATGATTTACAAATACTTGTACCTCCAGGTTCAAACCACAAACTGTATCTTCCACCGAACCCAGTGCAGACCCTGACACCAACAAGGGCTCACCAACACCCACCAACGGGGAGACACCAAATGCCAACCGAGCTCTGACCACAGGGCATCTCACCCGCCCTCTGATCTGTCTCCAAAAATACCCTTAAACTTCACTCACCACCTGAGACAAATCAGTCTGAACAACACCCAAAATGGCACCTGCGTTTGCATGTGAGCTTACAGTGACATTATTCTTTACACATCTGGATTACCTGCACCCTCTGTACAACAGAAAGGCCCTGGAGCAGGAGACAAGCAGTCACCACACTCTCGCTGCCATCTGCAAGTTATTTACTAAGGTAGAAAGATTAATATGGAAGATTCATATTAATAAGGCTATTCAGTTACCAAAAGTAAGTGACAGTGAAGTATTTTCAGTACAGTCCTTACGGCTGAGCAGACAAATGTACCTTCTTCCCCTCAGGTTACTCTATTCCGCAGTGACAAAGCGGCAGATTTATGCTCTAAACCCAAACCTCATTTTGAATCCCTACACTTTACATGGGGGTTAAGAAAGATGTCCCTGGCTAAGGAAAACCCACATATCCCAAAATATTTTGTAGAACAGAGCAGAACAAAAAGATGTAATACACAGCACAGTGTAAACAACATTCAGTCCACTGCAATCATTTGCTATTTTGATGAACATTAAGCACCCTGCCCTAATGAATTCATTTAAGTACTAGCAGCATTTCCTAATGGGCATTAATTAAACTTTTCCAGCATCTCTACCTTCACCAGAGAAAAGTAATTACTCACTGCTGTCCTACAGAGAGGGAAATAAAATCCACAGGATTAGGTTTTTTTTTTATATTGAGTAAGTAGGGCAGATAGGAAAGCCTGCAATTTAGAGGCAAGTTGCTGTAGTTCGTAATGCCACGACATGAGCGATACTTCAGGCCTTGCATTGAGTAAAACTGTTTTCCTGCTGCCTGTAAATAAGCCACAAAACAGGGTTTAGTAATAGTACATAGGTCTGTCAAGGGCATGACCATTTGTCTTTTTCAAGATTCTAAGAGGACACAGCCTAAACCAGTTTACCTCAGCTATTCTGTATAGTTCAACCACCAGCTGCATATACCCATCAACATTTCATACTTTTATCTATCAGTGAATACATTTTTAAAGTATTTTATTCATAAATATGGCATATTAATGCTTCTATAATAAGCCATTTAAAACAAAAAGTACGTGCATGAGTGGCATCTGCAGATGTCAGAGATCTAGAACAACGGACAATTTTTATTTATTCATACAAAACTGTTTTATACAATAGGGACCAACTCTCAATATGAAATAAAACCACAGCAATTTTGTCTTCAAACTTATGTCATTAGCATTTTTTGTATATACCAAACACAATGCATTAAAGTCCATATTACAAATGTATCTTCCAAGGAAACACTGTCAACTTGAAACAGAGACAAGGCAATAAATATTTCAAAATATTGCTCAACAATGGAACACTATTTTTGATTACTTATTGGTACTTCCACTCCATGGAACCCACAGTACTAAGCAGTTTTCACAAACAAGTTTCTCCCTGCACCAAAGCATTTACAATCTAATCTCAGTGCAAAGAAGATTAATGAAATTACTGAGCAATAACAGTTTCAGCAACAGAGGTAAAAATACTTCCCTGGCAGTTTTGGTCAGCTGATTTCTGAGGAATTCTTTAGACCAATAAAGGACAAAACAAGCCATTAAACATCATTCCCTGGGATTAATATAGGGCTCTGCCTCTCTCTTACGTAACAGGATTCTGCAATTCCCCCCAAGTACATGCATTAGGAGGAAATCATTTCCACAAACCTAAAACTTTAGGGCTTAGTTATTTCCTGATAGTTCTGTGGTTTTAGATGTTAATCCTCTTGCATTTAATGAGTAGTACCAGCAAATGCTGCTTCTGTCTATTGCAAGAAGGTCACAGTAAACTTAGCATATAAACAAAACAAAGTTGCATATACTGGCAATGAAATCTTAAAGAGGGTGGGAAGGCTTAGGTGGTTTGGGTGTTCTTGTTGCTGTCTATTTGAGCAAAAACTGTGTCAAAATGATTTAAAAATCCACCTGTGCCCTTAGCTTTTTTCATACAAATCACTTAGCACAGGAGGGACATACTTAATCAGCATGATGACTTACACCGAGTTCAAATTATGTCAATGGTTTTCTGTTTTGTTTTTTAATAATGTCGGGAAAAGAAGAAATAACTTACACACATGCATCTCTGTAGTCAGCTGCAGGAAAAAGCTGGTAGGCCACCAGCTGTGCAAACATAAGAAATGTGCCAAACAGAATAAGCCAGCCCTATTTCTACTTTGGTTATACTTTTGTTGTGATCTTCCAAAAAGTCTTGCAAGGAAAAAGAAAACATATCAAGACAGGTACTTCTGCCTTTTGTTTCGATTTGTTTTTAAGAGAGTGATTTTTCCTACCCAAACTCACTAAGTTTTATGCTGGACACCGCTCCCCCACTACGTGCTGCTTTTTTCAGACTCCAAAATGCATCCCCAAGACACTATGCACATTACTTTTTCCTAAACATTGGCTACAACTACATCAACTATTTAAGAGATATAATACTTTTTAAAGAGGCTTTCTTTACTAAATTAGACAGCAAACCACCTAGTCATCTAAAGATTACATATACTTCATTTTAACTTTGTTAAAAACATCACACAAAACAAAAGCACAAAGTTGCATATCAGTTGCTTTGTCTATTTCTTTACAACTTTTACTACCAGTCTTAACCACCACAGGAATTTTATTTTCAACAATCTACAAGAATAATTTCTTTTTGCTTAACACCAAATCAGATAATTTTTTTTTGTTAGGATATCAAGAATTAAAACTGGTTTAATTATCTGGATTCACCCAGCTGCCTGATTTCATGAGTTAAGAAAGAGATACTTGCAGATACTCTAAGAACTACTCAATTGCAGATCAAATACCTCAGGCCATATTTTAAATTTCTTTCTGGGAACCTTTTTGGTCAATCACCAGAAGCTGCATCGCTCTGTTAGACACCCCACAGCAGTGGGTGTCAGCTTGCGGCCACTGAAGACTGAGATGCCCTGAATAACTCCCACGGTGTTCACAAAACATTTAAGAAGAACAGACAGATTAAAAATGGGCTTAATTTTGTCACACAAGACTTGGTGACACTGGAAAATTCAGACAAACAAGGTGAAAGTTACTGCTCTAGAGCAAAAACCACTTTCTACCCCAACACTATTTCCACTAAAAACTTAACTTGATAAACTACATCACTGTATCAAACAGGAATTAAGCAGCCATGTCAGATGGAATTTTTCCTCTCATCTGTTCTTTCATCAACATGAAAGGAGATTTTTTTAAAAACATGTTTCTTCTAGCTAAGCACAAAACTGGTGCATATGCCACTGTGCACCACTCCCACCTTGGTCAGGGGGATCTGCTGAGATAGCTCTCTCCACCGGCACTCCAGGCTTGCCAGCATTCCACTTCGGCACCCAGCAGGACCCTGGGGACACCGACAGCCAACTCTTACCCCACCACAACTGCGGCACAGCATTTCCGCATCGAAGCCCAGCACTCACGCTCCTGCCCACCCAGCTGCAAGCTGCAGAAGAGCACGTTGGGAGACCTGCACCTTCTCCAAGCCGAGGGAAAGGAGGATCCAAGAAGATGGCACGATGCCATGGCTGGAGCGGACTCCAGCAGAGCACTGCAGAAGAAATCAGCTGCCACGGACTCCCAGAGGCAAAGCCTGAGGCTGGTCACAGCCTTTCCCCTTTCCCCCATACCAGTATGCCCCATTTTGCCACAGAGCATGCAAGACTTGACTAGCCCTGTCGAAGGGCAAACAGATGGCTCCTGGCAAAATGGTTCCCAAATCGCATGCTACATCCTTGCCTGCATGCTAAAACAGTCCTTAACAGGAGAGAGACAATTTGAATCCCAAAACATAATAGCAAACATTGAATTGCTCTCAAAATACAACTGCAAAACAATCCTAGTCCAAAGGAAATTAATTTCTCTAAACGTTTTATCAAAAAAACCTCTGGCAAAGGCAACGGGAACATTTCAGTTGAAACTCAGCACTAAATACAGTCCTTTATATTCTCTACATTCAAAGCTTGATACACAGGCTAAACCACCAAGTATCGATGGTTGCTTTCAGAGCAATTTTTGGCAGATGACTGCACAGATCTCCGGACTTGCATTTTTAAAATTCAAAATGGCCTTCAGTGTTCTTTATAGCTCAGAGAAACTGGCCGATGATGTATACCTCAAACTGCATTTGATTACCAGGAGGTAAACAACACTGGAACATACCAACCATTCATTTTTATTTCTAAGACATGAGATCTTTATTCATATTTGCACTACAAAGAAGTGAAGGCCTAAAAATGCATGTGGGTTTTTAGTGGGGTGGGCGAGGAAGTGAGCTTGTTTTTAATTTTAAATGACTATGATGTTTAGTCTATGATGCATCTTGAGTTGAAAACTTCTGAAAGTGTTTTTATGTAAACCTCTAATAGTCTGCAGACAGCTACTGAACATTGTAAATCTGCAAGCCAAGAATCCAAGATGGAGTAAACATCACCCCAATTCACATCTTCCAGGTGTTTGAATGACTGTTTTCAAGAAAAGTGGTTTCTTTAAAAAAAAAGAAAATTATTTCCAACTTCCCATTCTTTATTTCCTATTGTTAATAAGCTTCATAAATCAACCCTGGGAACACCTGGGTTCTCTCTCACACCTGCAGTTACCTCCTCTGTCGCAGCATTTGCAGCGGCCCTTGGGCAGTCATCCTGCACCACAGCAGCAGCCCTGCAGCACACCGCGCTGGATGCCGGCGCGTGCAAGGGCGCAGTCGGATGGCCATGCCCAGCAGGACAGCTTGCTGCACCTGCATCAAACAGCACACCGAACAGCTGGGAGGCACATTAGAGCCAAGAAATGACCAACACACCCTGCAAAGCAAACATTTCAGGCTCCACCGGGCCAGAGTTTGCGGAACAGGCTGCCCACGGGGCACAGCTCTCCCCAGGCACGCAGCCCATGCACGCTCTGTTCACCAGCCCCAAGTGCCCAGTGGCTGCAAGGAGCCCCCGGCCCCTCCGCTGCAACAGGAGCTCTTTCAAAGGCGTCTGTGCCAAGCTCATCCTCAATATATTTATTATATATAAATATATATACAAGTATATACATTTGTAGTCCGACAAAGGAAGGATGGGAGGATTGCCATGTCCCCCGCTTCACCTGAGAAGCCCAGGTGACATCCAGCAGTAACACATACCCCAGGGACTGCCCCTGGCACATCACACACCTGAAGACGCATTTCCTGCCATCACAGATTATCTGCTATGGGTTACGGCCTCATACCTGTACTGTGAGAGAAGGAGCAACAAACTCCTAATCCTGCTCTTTTGTACTGTTATGGCATATTCCCATTCCTCGTACTTATTTCCTTTGTGTTGTAATTCCACCTTCCTCTGTCTCACCGCACACGAGCTTTTCCAGGCTGGTGATCTCTTTCTTTGCATCTGCTCTACTTCTGTCTCTTTGAGATAAGGTGAGCAGTCATCCTCAAAGTACTCCCTAATATTATTTGCATAAATTGGCAACACCAGCTTGTGACTCACATCTCCCACATTCCCCACTGGATCCAACCTGCCC
The DNA here is from genome assembly GCF_900496995.4 of Aquila chrysaetos chrysaetos. Taxonomy (NCBI): domain Eukaryota; kingdom Metazoa; phylum Chordata; class Aves; order Accipitriformes; family Accipitridae; genus Aquila; species Aquila chrysaetos. The sequence continues at coordinate 605,126 of NC_044027.1, forward strand.
CACACGTGTCAGCTCAGGCACCTGCGCCACAGCGGAGTCAAGGTGATGCTACCGGCTTCTTCTAAATACCCAGTGCCAGAGATGGTCCCGGATGGTCCCAGCCCCACCAAACCCATTTTTGTACAAGTACAATGCAACCATTGTTGTAGTCAGATTTTGGGTTAGGTTCTCATGTTAGGGCAATACTAGTCTGGACTTTTAAGAATGCACGTTCTCTATATCCAAACGCAGTGGATTTAAGAACAGACAACTTTAGTAACAGATAATGCACACAATCACATTAACCTTGTTGATTGCCTTTACCACCTTTTTGAAAGAATACTTCATTATCATGCAGATGGAAATAATGCATTTCTAGACACCAAACACCAGAATACTTCTGATGTTTTTATCGCATTCACAATCCATATTCATAAGACACCAGCTGTTAGTCTGATTGTATTTATTACCAAAAGTCAGTAATGAAACGGCACTGAAGCAGAACACAGTTAGAATCAATACTCACGTGTACCATGATCTGATAGAGCTAGAATTCAAGCTTTACATTTTTGCTTATATAGGTAACTGAAGAGATACACCAATCCAGAGCTTAAAGTAATTAACTTTTTAACTGTCTCTCAGTAAAATAATTTACAGTAGATCAAGCTATACAAACTAGACTCCTATTCAGCAAGGGAAGAGTGACACAGGATGGACAGTAAACACGCTAGTGATTTTCAATCTGAAGAAGCTACATTCAGCTGAGAACAACCAATTCATGAAAAATTACAGGCTTGAGAAACACATATATTGAAAAGTAGCTTTAAGCAAGCATTTTAAAGGTAGCTATGAAAACACTTTAAAAGCTCACCATTAGAGAAAGCCCAGAGTTATGTCTAACAACCTTGGTGTGCTTCGCAAATGACAGTACATTTCCACATAAGATCATTACTTTAACACAATGCATTTGCACATGACAAAAAAAGAACAGCAACATAAGCATGAACAAAAGATTGCTATGATTGTATTTCGTACTGAAAGCTACACCTAAACTAATCACAGAGCACAGCCACATGCAACCACCCATATCTGCATCTTAAACAGCAGCACTGAGGGACAGCTTGTACATAGGTTTTAACAGCCAGTATGGAAAAGCTTACGTAAACCACAGCATCCCTCGACTTGTTGCACCCACAGTGGCAATCCCCTTTTCTCCATTAGTGCCTTTACAGTCTCCTTGATACTATGCTGACAAATGCCCCTCCTAGGATACTCCCCTTTTCACCAAAAGTATATGCTCTTGCTTTTAAAAATTATTAGCTTGGAAGCCAGCCCGTAGTATTCAACTACTGCTGGTATGTCACCTCGGAGCAGCTCCTGTTCCCACTGTGACCCGCTGAGGGCCAAAAAAAAGATTAATTTAACAAAGATTGAAATACTAATTAGAAACCGAGAAGACTAATTACTTAGGATTCTGGTTTCAATGACGGTGTAACAGATCAATACAAGTCTGCAATCTTCATACTGCATCTTCCCCCCACCTTCTGTTCAGCAGAACTAAATAAGGAATTCATTCTCAAATAGAAAGAGCTCATATTTTTCTTAATCCAAATCTAGTACTCTCAGGAATACTATTACTTTGAAGAAGAAAATTGTTCCTGTTCAGGGAATAAGATGTGATTTAACTAACAGCCCATGAACGCAACAAGATATTTCTTAAAAGGATGCATCAAGAATTAAAAACAAGAAACAGAAGAATTAATTCAAAGACCTTAAAACAGAGCAACAATCAAAACTAACGTAATTTTCTCAGCTGTCAATCTGAATGCACAATCCTTGTCATATTTTAAGATTATTTTTTTTTAAAGAATTATCAGCTGAAAAGTATCTTGAAGCAGATGTTTCAATAATAAAGGAGCATGGTACATAGCAAGTTATACAAGCACAGCTTGTTTACTTCAGGAATTTTCTAAAAAGACAGTTTAGTTTTAAAGTGTCTTTGTTTTATAAAAGGAAAATGAAAATTCTTGTAAAAAAATTAAGGAAATTTTATCTTCTAAGAGCAATAAAAACCAGCTATTTTCTACAACTGACTAGCATTTCATTAAAGCCAGCCAAGAATTCAAAAGCAATACCTAGACAAAAATTATGAAGATGAAATCTGCTGTTGAAATCATGGCTTCTAATAAAGGTTCATCTTTATTTCATTCTGGGCTTCAATCACATAGAAGAGAAAGCCTCCTGACACTGCAGAGTAGTGGCAAAATTACAGTTTCAAAGATTTTAAACAAATTCTATGCTGGCATGTAAACCTAAGCTTTTTTTTTTTTTAAATAGAAAAGCAACATAAACATATATGCAAGAATTTCAATCAAAACTGTCTACCTGAATTGGAAATACTTCCTTCCAGGAATAACTGGAATACAAGTGCTTGATTATTCAGTCCTAGTGAAAATCCCACTCCAATAAAGCAGGGGACCCAGACACAGAGGAGGTGGGTTTGGAGAAGAACACTGACTGCACTACCTGCTCTGCCACCAGCTGCAGGTAAATGCCGGCCTTACTCTGCACTATTCTACTGGATGTCTCCTGAGACACATCAACAAATGGTACAGGGAAGAGAATGGCTCTCCTGAAGGGAACAAAAAAGTACAAATTAAAACCATGGTGTTAAGCAGCACAGTAGCAAAAGCCACATGAGGCCTTGTTATCATTTGAAACTAACACGCCAAGAAAGAATAGAATAATTAGAGCACATTTATGGTGAAATCATTAACACAGTACTCATCGCAGTAAAATTTAAACAAAGGAGTATGTGAAAAGGAAAGGCAGTATGTTCTATGCCAAGAATAATATGTTTATATAAAGATGAATACGAGAAACAAGATTATAAATTACATGCACATACTAATACCCATCCCTTGGCAAGTTCTCGACAGTCCTCTGCATCCGCACATCTGAGACGCAAGCTAATAGCTTTTTGTGCAAGGCAGCGCTCTCAAACTGCTGTAGGACACACCACTGCTACTGCCAATGCTTTAGAGAAGTGACAGCCTCCAGCAGAAAGCATTTCTTGTTCAGTTTTCTTTTTCAAGACTGCACATCTGTCTCCTGCCCAGTTTCATGAAACTGGGATAACTTACACATTCATTACAGCAACCCTATATGTTATAGGCTTTTCTTAGTGTGGTAAAATGAATCAACCTCTCCTTCTTTTGTATAAAAATGGATCAGTTCCCCATGTACTCTCAAGCGGGGAGGGCAGCTTTCCACGCCAGCATCCAGCAGCCCTCCACCTAACACGCATCAAGGACTGAAGGACCTGAGCTGGCTGCCTCAACTCCTCAGACAAGCAGAGTAACACATTAGTCTGTTTAATCACCGAGCTGGCCTACTGCCAGCTTCCAGAGAAACACAAAATTAGGGTAATGCCTTTCCTCCGAGAGGCAAAATTATCCTAGTGTGTACTCTGATCTCTGTTTTAACACGGCACATTTAGAATTCATCTGATTTTGTGAAAACAGCCTCAGAGTGCGGCATGCCCTCCTCTCTGCCTTAATTGCCAAACATGCAAATGTTTACCCCCACATGGAGGCTTTGTACCTGCCTCAAGCACAAGGGAAAATGTAAATGAACCTTATATACTCAGCTTCGAGTATTATGTCTCAAGTGATGAATCCTGATCTGAGTCACTGTATTTGTCATCACCGTTTTCATTCATTCTGCTTCAGAGAAGGGACCCCCTGCAGAAACCAACTTCTAAACATTTCCATTAACTCCTGTCAGTAACAGAGGCATTCGGGATCGATCACCATGCAATTTTAGAGTAACATGAGAAACGCATCCAGCAGTAAGTTGTCTTCTTGTAAGCTTGTACTAGATTTTGATCAGGAGAGCATTTTGGTAAGATAAGGCCTTGCTAGCATCAAGATCCTCAAGTCCCAAGAGCATTACCTGATTTAGTGAAAGATACTGACTCAAAAAAATTAGTTTGGTACTGAGAACTTCAGAGTACTACATCCACCTGTCAATCATCTCATTCTCTGTACTAATGCATCATAATTCAAATAAAGCAATAGATCTGAAGTAGATAGTCACGTCCAAAGGCTGCAGACCGTGACTGAGCACACACAAAGCAGCAACATGCATCAGCTTCGGACTGGGGTGTACTGTATGTATTGTAAATGGTGTGAAGGACTGAAAAAATAAAGATCCTATGAGTTCTGTGAGTATGAGCTGGGAAGTCCTCCACGTGCCCCAGCCAGGAAAAAAAAACATCAAAGCACAAACTGGCAACTTCCTGCAGGCCAGGCAATGCAGACCGGAGGTAATGGACAAATGCCTCAGTCAGGGAAGAGCTCCAGCCACAACTGTGGAAGTCAGCTATGAAACAAATACACAGGAAAACAAGGTTTAATAGTTTGAAGAGCACTGAGACTAATAAAAAAAAAAAAAACCAAAAACAAACATTTAGTCTGAAGGGGACTTTTCATCATTTTACATCTTGCTGCATTTTTTGATTAAAGATCAGTTTTGACACAATGGAGCCAACATGCATTCTCTCAATAATCAAGGGACAAAACTATGCGCTCTGGAGGAGTTTCTCAAGGGGAAGAGCTGCAAGACTCTGCCCATTTCTTCCCAGATGCTAGTTATAGTGGCCATGAAACCATAATAATTGCCACAAAGTGGCTGTATTCATCAAAGCTCCTTAGTTTGGAAGGAAAACACATTCCTTCCTACATAGTATCTGGCAACTCAAGCTGCAGAAAAAGGAACTTGCAGATCATCAGTAATTTTTCTAACTTTAAGTCTGCAACCTAGTTTTGATGTATTTTGGCTACCATGCTGCTATGAAGAAAGAAGGCATTCAAAGTTACATCGATGAGTATGCTAGCAAGCAGGCTCGCCTGCACATACAAACATCTTTCTGGCTAAATCTGAATGCCATATGCAACTAGCAGGTACCTTTAGAGGATGAACTTAGCACTCAAAGACAATGGATTTGACTAAAGCAAAATGCTTTAGTTTTTCCTTAACGGAAAGAAAAGAACCTGCAGCAGTGCCAGCTAGTTACAAGGCTAATGTACTAACCCGAGCAACACTGGACAGGGAAGGTCCTCGAGCCACATGGCAGCTGTCATTTGGATGCACGTAAGCAGGCGATTAGCTTGAAACCAGCGCTCACCAAGTGTGGCTAAAATACAAATGCACTCATCATGACGAGCTGGCTTACATTAGCATGCGTGCAAATACATACAAATATCACATTGCACAAAAAGCCTTATTTCTCTGTACTGGTATTTTGCTCATCTGATCAAGAGTATGATGAATTACACAAAAATAGAGGTATGGTTATAATCTCAAACATCAACTAGAACAAAAGGATATCTAACTTCTAGACAACTCAGATCCCCAGCATCAGTCCAGGTGTACTGACAGAGAGCTTGAGACCAGCCTTCTGCAGACTTTGCTATGTTAACCCTTACCGATTCCGGAATCAAAGATTTCCCAGCTAGCCTGCACGCACCTGAGTCAGACCTCTGGGACATGGCTGTGGCACTGACGACACTTACCCACAGCCTGTGGCACACTGGTCTTGTTCTCCCTCCTCAGCAAGTAAGGACAGAGCAAGAAAGGGAAGGACAAATTTCTTCATCAACAAAATGGTCCATCATTTGCGATGTGCAGTTAACAGATGGCATTCAAATTAACATTCATATCTTTCAAGTGTCTTATCAAACAAGACTAAACAGCATCTTGAAATTTCCATTTTAAATTTTGTATGAGCTTGCTAGAAGTATCACAGACAGATTTTACTGCTGTCAACTAAAGCTGTTGCTGCTTTTAATGAAGGACTACATCGCTACTTGAAATAAAGCGGTCCAGTCCCCCAACATGCTGTTCAAGGCCATTGGGACACCTGCACAGACTTCACCTTGAAGACGCAGCCAGCTCTTAAACACCAAAATTGTCCTTCTAAAATGCAGCAGCAGACCATGAGCACCAAGGCCTTATACACACCCTAAAATTCAGAGACAAGGCGACAAATTCCTCAGTGTTGTGGTAAAGACCCCTCAAGTTGGATCCCCTCAGACTTCTGTCCCAATAGCACTCAAATCTGAAGAGCCATCAGGCACACGAAGGCCTGCTAGCAGAGGCACTCCATGCCTTTCAACACAACAGTTCATCTGAGAGAACAGTTTTGACTGGAGAAAAACATGAAACATGGGACCTTAAAAACCAGTAATACAATTACGGGTGTCTCAGAATTCAGACATGTTACGAGCACACCACAAACTGCTGGCTCCCCAGTCCTTGCTCCCATCACCACCACCACCCGCACAAGCCCTCGCATCTTCCCAGCTGCCTTCCCAAGGTCAGCAAGTCTGGCTTGCTCTGGATCACAAGAGGTAGAAGGGAAGCCAAATTCAAAGTCACAGGTCTTCACAGAGAATGCCTTGTCAACAACTTTCCTAATTACATATACTCTAACTGGAATTCTGCCACTGAGCACTACTGTGGCAGTCTTGTAAAAAAAACAACCAAGAAAAACAGTTATGCTTTAAAATACTGTATTTAAGGACAGCAAGTCTAACACAGAAAATTACTGCAAAATCATCTGATGTGGTAAATAAGCTTGCAATATGTTCCAGTATGGGAAAAATTGCTGGATCTGAAGCTTCAGTTTGATTTGTTCCAAAAGTTATACAAAATCAGCACAAAAATCCTAGTTCTCTTTTTACAACTCAACCTAGCCTTCAGTTTACAAGTTCTGGATGACTATGCTAAACAGCACAGGTCTTTGCAAGACTCCAGCAGTAGTTTCCTTCTGTTGAGAAAATCATTCCTGTATTTTAACCAGTTACTAACCCACAGGAGAATTCTGCTCTTAATCTCTCAGCAGCTACCCTACCGCACAACGCTCACTCAGCAAGAGCCTTATTCAAAGTCTGTTCATACCTTGCTGAAAGTCTGTTTGAAAATGCACTACAACAAAATACTTGGATTTTATTAAACCAACTGGTGAACCTTCAAAAACTAACAAACAGACTTTCTTCTGAAAAGCAACCCACTCTCCTCATTAGATGGTATTTATTCACATGCCCAATATTTTCATTCTTAACTATAGTTTTAACCAACTTGCTGGCATCAGAAGTCAGTCCTATTGATCTTCTGGACCCTTTTCCTATTGGCACTGTATTCCCCACCTCCTACCCCTTCCACACCACCGATGACTTAAGGAACAGACAACACACTGCTGTTCAGTACTTCATATTTGGAACTCCTAACGAACATCATGTGGCTCTGGCCATTTTCTACTATTCACTGTATCAATTTCTTCTAAATCTTTTCTGCCAGTTTTAACTTGACAGTTTGAGACATCTCTCTGTTATGGAAAGTCCCAGAACAGGAATACCCCTATCTGCCTCCATAGTAAGCACAAGAAATTTCTTGGATCTTCTAACTATAGTTTCATCTTCCAAAAGCTCTCTCTTTTAAAAATGAGATTTATTATTATTTTCTATATATTAAACAATTTGTTTCCCAGGTTTTTTTAATCCTCTTATTTTACATTTAACTTGCAGCTGTTTGTTCTTTTTTACTTTCTTCGTTCAGATGGGATTTCCAATTTTGGAAATAAAGATGTGTTTCAAAGCCTGCCAGGCTTCTGTAGGTGCTTTTAAGGTGTGAGTTTGTTTTTTAAATTGTTTAACAGGTGATATGCGTCAGGGCCAACTGCACAGTCTCTATATAGAAGATGACTTTTCATGATTGGTCAAATGAGGAAAATCTGATTTTAAATATCTATTACCAAAACTCAAATCGCAACCCAGCAGTTATGATGAAAGGAGTACAAGACAGGTGTTAAACAAAGAAGCCGTGTAAGAAATATTATAGACTTTGGTCATAGAAATACTGGCATCAGTTGGAATTCAGGGAAAAAGGGTTTTACCAAAGACAGTTTCTTTGTAACGCATCACGTTCACACCTGGATTGTCTGACCAGGAAAGCGGTAAACCTGAAGCTCGTTACACCATGAATCATTAGCTCACGTGACTGCTGGTACCACTATTCAGCATTAACCTGACACTTGGCAGGCACGTCGGTGAAGAAGATTTTACCACGACGATCTGGTATCATTAGTTAATTAAAGTGTACTCAAAATTAATCCAAATCTATGTAAAAAGAACACCCAGAGCTTGTTCTCGGTGTTGGTCTTTGGCAAATTAGAAACCAACAGGACACAGCAATGGCATTCTCGCAAGCCACACTCCCACCCTCCCCAGTACTGACCACCTAACACGGCACCCTTCACCTGGCTCTGAGCAGCCGATCATACAAATACCACGAAAACCCACGGAAGACCGTTCCTCCAAGTTGCGGACCCCGAACTCACCGGACGGCCGGTGCCGCACACGGACAGGGCGGCGAGCAGGGACCCTCCCGGAAGCGACGGAGTCACCCGAAACCTCTGCTCGGCCCCGTCAGGCGACCACCGCCCGCTCCGCCGAGCACCGCACGGGTATCACCCCCCCCCCCCGCCAAAACCACCCGAAAAACAGCAGCGTGAAACCAGGCAGCCTCCTCGCCCCCGGGCTGCACTCGGGTGCCGCAGGGGCGGGCGGGCGGGCGGCCGGGGAGCGGGCCCTCGCCCCGCCGGGACCGGCGCGCACACCCAGCGGCGCCCCCGGCCGAGCCCACCGGGACAGGACGGGACGGGCCGCCCGCCCCCGGGCTCGGGCCGCGGCGCCGGGACCGAGCCGGCGGCCCGCAGTCCCCGACGGGCCGGGGGAAGCGAGCGCCGCCCGCCGGCGCCGCGCCGGGGCGCGACTCCGGGGCCCCGCGCCGCCCGCCGCCCCACGCGGCAGCGGGGCCGTCCCCCCCCTCCTCCCGTTCCCCTCCCCGGCCTGCCCCGTTCGGCGGAGGCGCCCTCCCGCAGCCGAGGAAACTTTCCCCAGCCCGGCACCCGCCCCCCGGGCCCCCGCGTCGCCGGGCGGGCGGGCGCTCCCGCCACCCCGCCGCGGCCCTCCCGCCGCCCCGCAGGGGCGCCGGCGCGGCTGGGCCTACCCGCGGCCGGCTCGGCGGCGGCGGGGCGGGCCGGGCCGGGCCGGGCCGCGGGTCCGGCGCGGCGCGGCCTGCGGCCGCCGGCTCACCTGGGCGCACGGTCTTGAGGCGCACGGGCTCCCTGAAGTGCCGGACGACGGCCAGCGTGTCGCGGTGCGTGAGGCCGCTGACGGGGGTGCCGTTCACCTCCAGCAGCACGTCGCCCGGCGCCGGCGCCTTGCCCGAGAGCAGCGCAGGGCCCGGCGCGCCCTCGCCGCCCGGCGGCAGGCGGCCCGCCAGGTAGGGGAACTCGCCGCGCTCGGCGCCGCCGCGCAGGAGGTCGGGGTCGGGGCCCGCCGGGCCGCCCCAAGACACCACGCACTCCTGCACCTTGCTCAGCCAGTGCCGCTTCTTCCGCAGCGTCTTGGACATGCCGCACCACGGGGCGCCGCTGCCCGCCCCGCGCCGCCGCTCCCACCCCGGCCGCGGCTGCCGCCCGACTGCCGCCCCGCCGCGGCGGCGCCCCGCCCGCCCGCCTGCCCGGCCCCGCCGCGCCGCGCCCCGCCCCGCCCCGCCGCGCGCGCACCCGCCCCGCCGCGCCGCGCCGCGCGCGCCCCCGGACCCCGGCCCACGGCCCCGCCGCGCGCCCACGGCCCGGCCACGCCCCCGCCGCGCCCTGTCGGCCGCGCTGGCCACGCCCCCCGGCCACCGCGCCGCCGGCCACCCCCCGGGGCGGGGCTTGCGTCGTCCGTCACGGGCAGCGCGGCGGCCGGGACGGGTCTCCTCCGCCCCCGGCCGTGCTGGGCGCCTCGGCCCCGGCCCCGCCAGGGCCCCCCACCAGAGCCGCGCCGCGCCGCGGGTGGGTGTGAACTCTTGCCCAGGAACAGCCCCTCAGTCAGGGCCCGCCTCGGCCGGTCTCTCCCCTCGGCCAGGAGAACCCCCAGCCAACACCTGCCTCAGCCAGGCTCTCCCCTCAACCAAGATCTCCCCTCAGCCAGGACCTCTTCTCAGCCAGGAGCCCCCCTCAGCCAGCACCTGCCTCAGCCAGGATCTCCCCTCAGCCAGGCTCTCCCCTCAGCCAGGAGTCCCCCCAGCCAACACCTGCCTCAGCCAGGCTCTCCCCTCAACCAAGATCTCCCCTCAGCCAGGACCTCTTCTCAGCCAGGAGCCCCCCTCAGCCAGGATCTGCCCTCAGCCAGGATCTCCCCTCAACGAGGAGCCCCCCTCAGCCAGGCTCTCCCCTCAGCCAGGATCTGCCCTCAGCCAGGATCTCCCCTCAACGAGGAGCCCCCCTCAGCCAGGCTCTCCCCTCAGCCAGGATCTGCCCTCAGCCAGGATCTCCCCTCAACGAGGAGCCCCCCTCAGCCAGGCTCTCCCCTCAGCCAGGATCTGCCCTCAGCCAGGATCTCCCCTCAACGAGGAGCCCCCCTCAGCCAGGCTCTCCCCTCAGCCAGGGCCCGCCTCGGCCTGGCCGGGCTGCGCTGTGTGGCAGCAGTCTGGAGAACCTCCGCTGCAGGGAGGGCCGCCTTCCCCTCTGCTGCTCTGCAGGTACCTCCCTGCATCAGCCCCAGTGCTTCACACCGTCCTTCACTCAGTGCTCAAGCGGGGTGTCCATGCACCTTGCTCCGGGCTACCTTTCCCACTTGCATTTACTGCCTGCACAACTAAACAGGGGCAGAACACCACTCTCCACACGGCCGCCCTCGCTGGAGCCGCTTGGTTCAAATATGGCTTGAGCATGTCACGCCAAAGCGGAGGTCAAAACGGTGGCTACAATTTAGATATTCCCGCAAAGACATTTTTTTGACTGGAAAACACAAATCCAGTGCGTTTGCTCTCCGCATGAGCTTTTTTTATTTAGCTGTGTATCAAAGATTTCAGTAGCAATTAGCTCACGCCAGGTACAGATTACACACCAGGTACACACCATGAAAGTCACAGCATTTAGGAGCACAGCACAGCTGTTTAACAAATGAAACATTAAAAACTACTAACCACAGGAAAGTTCATTCAAAATCAATGTCACCACTGTAAAAGCTGAAAATTAATCCTTTGAAAGCTTTATGGTTCAAATTTGCAAATTTCTCTGCCCAGTCCTCTTAAATTGTTTTTCTCTTACTCAGAGGCTGAATTTCCACTGCAAATCTTTTTTGACATCTACAATGTTTTAGGAGTGTCTTGAAGGCTCCAGCTGTGCCCTGTGGGCTGGAGTCCTTGCTGAACAGTGGGGCTGTGTTAAAAAACGGAGTCCTGACAAGGTGTAGCATTGCCATTGTTTGCAAATAAAGAGGTGTGACTTTGCATAACTCAAATACTTCTTTCCGTTCCATAGGAAGAAATGAAGAAGACAGTATCAGCAGAGTCCAAAGAATGTTTGCTGAGTTGTAAAACAAAGGATTTTTGTTTCCATTGCTGTGTCCCCGTGTTCACCTCAGTTTGCACAACAGAGGGCATTAGAAGTATCACATTTCAACATGCAATGTTTTGCAATGGTAAATAGCAGCAAGTGGTTAATTTCTGCATAGTACAGAAACCACTAAGAAACCTGCTCATAACAAATACCAATAACTTCTGCTACTAGATGCTTTCCAGTTCTTACAGATTCCTCTACCTCTAAGGCCTGTTAGTCTATGACTTACATCGTAGCTATTACCAAAAAAGCAAGAATGCTTCCAAAGAAGTTAGAAGAATGCCAATCTTGTAATAAAGCCATGCTTGCTGGGGTGAAACAATGTAATCTAAACTTGTTTGAGAACATCAACCAAATGCTCCCAATACATCTGAGGTGTAATGCCCCCGGCTTTAATGGAGTTGCAACAAGCACAGGTTTAGCTCATTGTGTTCGGTGCTATTTGAGGTACATTGGGCTATCTGCCAACAGGCATGCAAAAAACTGCCAGGGATAAATTTTCTTTCACACTTGCAGAATGGAAGCAAGAAGGCTGACAGCTTTGTGGCATTCGTGATCTGGACATTAAAAGGGACACTGTCACATCATTTAAAACCAACCTTCAATATTTTACACAGGAATTGTGACACCAGGCGTGATCTGTAATTTATGAGCTGCCGACAGTGGCCTGTGCCAGACGTTCCAGAGAATACATGCAATCATATGTAGACAGCATGGACATCTCAAGGAGGAGATGAGTGTCCTTTTGGCTGCAGGGTTAGCAGTTTATCCATCCCCCTAAACAGAAGGCTTGTCCGTCCCTTATCTTATGAAAATGCAACTCAGTCTTTTCAGAGTCTCAGGAAGGCTGAGACTTTCAAACCTTGAGTGAGATCCCCACTGTGTTTACACACCTGAAATGGGGGATAGCTTCAGAAATGCTGAGCTTGACACGCTAGCTAGTAACACCAATAAAAAAAGCAAGTCGTGAAGCTGCTGTTCCTTCAGTGAAAGTCCTGTTGTCTTTAACAGTATGCTTCAATATAAATTTGAAAGCCAAAAAAAGCTGCCTAGTCCTTTGTGAATTTTCTGAAGCTCCCCATCTCCACAATGCCAGTAAGTTGGGCAGGTTAGTTGTACATCGTATGAACAAGAATCCTCTTCTGGAGCTGCATGTTTACCTTTCAGTCTCATTGTATTTTGAGAGAGTAAATAGTGTTGTTGAATGTATTTATTTTCTCAGCATCATTTGCTAGTCCCCTGTCTCCTCCTAAATACCGGCGGTGTGGATGCACTGGCACCATGTGCAAATCCAGTAGATGTGTGAAGCTTCCCTCAGACGGTGACCGCAGCCTGCAGGGCTCCCTGGGGCCCTGTCCTGGGGTCCCTGGTGTCACCTCTGCTGGGTTCACTGCACCCTTCAGGGGTGGACACTGCGGGAGATCGGGGCATCCTCCTGGCCACCCTGCTGCAGTAGCCCACCCCACGCAACACATCTCACTCCACAGGACCTGCTTTATTGTTCTGTCATGAATAAACTGCTTAGGAACTGACGGACAATTTTAATTCTCATTTATGTCACACGACAATGAGTACATTCTTTCCTTCCTCCCTTCTGATTACTAATTGCAGCTCACAGACACGTAAAGTGTCTGCACAGCCTCGCAGTGATCAGAAGGAACGTGCTCTGCACCACCGCCAGCCCCAGCCTACCGAGGTGTGAAGAATTGTGTGTTTACTGCGCACTAGCATTTGAAATCTCAGTGAGCTAAAAGGGACCATCAAAGAGACATCAGTGCTCCAGCATCTGCGGTTCATCACCTGTCATGCCATGGCGGCGGCCATCAGTCTCTGCTGTTGGCATCAGCACATGTACAGATGCCATGAAAACGGGGTGCTGAGCTCCGCCACATCAGAACTACGGAAATAAACTGCTTCAAGGCAGGGCAACTTCTTGGTAGGCAGGGAAGAAAAGTTTGTTTATCACACTGCCAAAGTTCAAAGGCAATCAAAATAGAGAAAACATGTCAGACTGCTGTTTAATTAGGGCATGAAGACACACTTTCTCAGAGAGGACAGAAAGGCAATTGTGGTGTTACATTTGGACTCCTCTGAAGTCCTTCTCCTAGCACCCAACACTTGCAATGCAACTGCCTGTGTTACCTGCAGTTCATCAGTCCTCCTGTGCTTAAAGGGAAGAGACCCAGACAGAGGCAAAATACTCATGCAACACCTACACACACAAAATAAGAACAATTCCATCCTCAGCAAGGGTGAAATGAAAGCAAGTTGCACCAGCACAGAGCAACGTGCAGACATTTGTATGTGTAGAAGTGTGTTATTTTCTATCCTCCCAGTGACTGGGCATACAGGAGCTCCAGCTGTCTCACAATGATACTACCTGACCACAATGCTGTTACAGCTTTTGGGAGAACCAGTGGTGATGGTTGACTGCACTGCATTAACTGAAAACAAAAATAGTTGCCAGGGAGGAGCAGTAGGCACAGCGTTCCTCCCTAAGCGAAGCACTCATCTCAAACACTGGGTTAACAAATTATTCAGTAAGCTACGTGCCTCTAAGGAAGCATAAACAAATTGCAGTTGGATAAGAGTGGCTCAAAGCCGGGCACTTGCTATTCTGTGGACAGACATATCCAGGACCATCTATTTGAAAACTGTGTGACCCTAAGATACAGTTATCTGAAGGCAAACTTTTAAACACATCATAAATTAACTTGTACAGGAACAAAAGCTGCCATGCAAGCAGATCTTAGCAGGGAATTTCATCAAGCTCAAAAAAAGCTTAGAGAATAAACCCAAGTCTTAATAGAGATCTGTGTCAACCGGGGCTGACTAAGCCCTGGTGTCTGGACTCCTTACCTGGGAATGGAAAATGTATCAGCCCCAGCAGGCTGCAGATCAGTATCAATGAATGCTTCACTGATACAAAGCCACTCCATAAATCTGCCTGTATTTAATACACACTTTGCCACAGCACGCAAATTAGAGGCAATACCAGCAAGAATAGCATTCACACAGCATTATGTCCTTCTCTCTCTGCCCCCCTTCCACAAATAAAAAACCCCATCCTTGAGGTTGAAAGAGGCTGTGTATAGGCAGACCCCTGCAATGGAGAACATGAAAAAAAAAATGATACCAAATGGTTTGCTTGCTTGATCCAAGCATCTGCCAACAGGTTAAAAGCTTGGACAACTGATGAGTCTGCCCCTGACCTGTGTTGTACTTGCTTTGCACAATGGCAGCAGTGTTTAGTTATCCTCAAGCTGGGGAAAAAAAAAGGGGGGGGGGGGGGGGAGAACAACAAACAAGGCACTGCTGAAAGAGAGGAAATAATTTCCATCAGCAGGTGTAATGCAGATATGTATTGAGCACACTGTAATATGCTCTCAAGCACTTTTCATCTACTTTGCTGTTTCCTGTGCAGCTCACCCTCAAGAATCAAAACTTCCAGAATAAAAAAAAAGGTAACTACAGAGATTGCTCCACATATGCCTGCTGCAAGTGCAGTTAGTTGCTGCTGTAGCTTTCTGTGTAAGAGTTAACAAGATGAACTAAGAGGACTTGTCAAAGTGAATAAAGAAGCAGCCTATGCAAATACCCCTCAGCCGCTCGCTCTGGGACACACGAAACGTCTACAATGTGATGTGATCAAGCACTGCAAATGCCAATGAATGCAAAGTGGGGATAAAGGCCCATTCAAACAGTGAACTGAGAGTCATGCAGTCATATGGAATCACAGCTAAGCCTAGAAGAAGTAATGGAGCGTTTCAGTCTAGATCTAGAGCTTAGTGCTTTGCAGAAAAAATCAAGGCTGGAGAAAACCAGTGGGATGCTCTGACCTGGCTCGGGGAGGCAAGCAGGACTGAGGGGTTTGGACAGTAAGGATGCAGGTGCAGCAGAGCCAAGGGAGTGTTTGCAGGGAGCTGTAGTGGCAGGCTGCTCATAAATTCATCTGGGTATATGCAGTCAGGGCACACTCAGGAAATGAATGCACATGCCAGCTCTCAGTGATAACTGACCCAATCTCCACTGGTACCATCATTTGGTGTTCTCCCTTCTGCATCACTAAGGGGACATGTCCCCCCTTTGCTGTGCTGAGGCACTGGGACCATTTCACAAGTAGCCACAAAGCTTTTACTGTAGGCCCTTAGTCCTCCTCACCTTCTCCTGCATTGGTGCAGAGGATGGATCCTACTGAATTCATTAACTGGAAATCGCCTGTGCTGGTAATAGGATGCAGCCTCGGCTAGTGGGTGTCACAGGCCAACTCTCCTCCGCGTATGAGACTTACTGGCAAAGACCAGGCGGTTTGCAGTGTGTGCCTTCAGATCCAAACACTTCCAAAGTCTGCGGCATCCTGGGTTTACTGAGGCAAATCTTTAATCCTTACAGCACTTCTGTACGCTGTATTGTTTAGGCTACTGCCAGCTCAGGAGTTGAACCTTTTGACTTGAACCAGACAACTTAGGAATTGAGACAAAGGATTGGTTTCTTGCTTTTTCAAGCTAGACTTGTTTGCTTGTCTACTTGCATACTGGAGGGAGGGCTTTTTGTCTGTGAATTCATAATCACTCATAGGAACAGAATTACCTGTTGCAAATGTTTCCACTTAAGAGCTTACCCAATACAAATCAAATTCAACCACAGTTTGAACTACTACTTCTGGTACACTATTGAGACCATTTATCAGAAACAGCAGAAGCTATTGGTTTGATGATATTTTACCATGTTCATCAATTCAGCCATTTCTCTCCATTTGGGTGTGTTTCTGATCATCACCCACTAAAATCCCTTGCTTGAACTTTCTCCTTGGTGTCAGCCTACTTCACCAGCAGCTGAGTTAGCATCTGTAAGCGGTTCAGCTGTGTCAGTGGTTTTACATCTTTAATAGGATCTGAAATATCTGTAGCAGCCTTGTCAAGTTTCATAGCCCCGTTCACAGGGATTTGGGATAGCTGACATGGTCCAAAACCCTATCCCAGTATCTGCCTGATAAATGTAATCCCCAGCTCCTCTCTGATTCCTGCTCCTTTTCCCCAGTCACTTTCTCTCTCCTAAACAGCTATCAGCTGCATGAACAGCTGGGGAAACAAGGAGGAGCAGACCAAACTCATGGAGCAGCACTAAAAGCACTCTGTACACAGTCAAACTTCCCTGGAGAACACAGAAGGAAAATCCAGCTTCTTGAGAGTAGATGCCCACTCCTGTAAGTCATTGCCTTCCAGGACCCCGAGAGTTCTCCAGTTATTTGCTGGCCGTACTACAGTCTGCTCTTTCAGAGAGAAACTATTTCTATCACAGCAACGAAGGTGCATTTGAACCAGTGATGGAGGGCTGAGGTGCTGTCCTGCCCTCTCCAGTTACACCAATCCTACTGAAAGAGGAGCCATCAGGGAGGAGAGGGGGTTTGAGCTGCAACAACACACTAACAATTTTCTTTATTTCTAGAAAACAGGACGAAGGAGGAGCAGTGGAGCGATGGGACCAGAAAAACACACATCCTTCCCCTCCTGTTCCTCCTGCGCTTGGAAGGAGAACTGGTTGCCTGCCTCTGTGAGCTGCAGCACGCGCATCAGCCTTCTCCGAGGGGTTGCTCCCTAGTGTCTGAGGTGCGATTTCAGACTAACACAACTGGCCTTTTGTTTTGCTGCTATTGTAGACATAGCTGGCTTTGTCACTTTGAGGATCTCTTTCAACCACACTAACATTTCAGAAAGCCTCATTTGAGCAAATAAACCTTGCCGAGCTGAAGAAGGATGGCTGCATTCGTTTTTCCTAGCAACATGATAATTCATATCTGGTTACATTACACTGTACAAAGCTATATGATTAATACATTTCTTGTCTTCCCATGATTAGTATTTAAGCAGCAGCAATGGCATGCAAGGTTTTTACAGACTTATTTAGAAAAGACTGTCCCCATTCTTCCTTTTTTAATGTTAATAATGTAGTTAGAGTCTCAGTAGATCTGTCATAAAAAATATTATCAAAGGAACCAAGATAAGTGCAGAATTATTTGCTGTTTGGAAAATCCAGACACATCACAGAAAGCCATAATAACACAAAATAACTTTGATAAAAGTTTTAAAGAAAGCTTTTTTTACAGCCCCAGCAGTAATTACAGCTCATATTGAAATAAGCTTCTTACTGTGGGCTTAAGGTAATTTACATTTTAGTACAAGAAATCAAATAACGCACTCTGACAGAACAGACTTCACCTCAAGGGAGGGGTCATCCAGGTATTGCTACTATAGATGAAGAGCTTGGCAAAAAATACACCTAGGGTTCAGAGGAGATCTCTAGAGAGACTTCTGGCCCTCTGTTTTGCTCCTCAGCAAATGGCAGGACCATAAGGCGCTGGAAAAGGGACTCCAAGGATTATACCAGCAAAGCCCTCCCCAGGCTGCCACCCCGGACGGCCAGCACAGCTTGAGCACAAGAGTGCTCGCCCCGGCAAAACCCTCTGAGAGGGGCAGCGGCTCACTGCCGCGCTTCGGGGCTCTTGGGGATCCAGCTCCCGAGCGGGTGCTGCCAGCAGCGCCCAGGGGACCCCGTCCCCGTCCCCAGCTGTAAACGACTGCTGCTGCAGCTTGCCCAGACCTCCCCACACTCGAGAAATAAAGATCTCCTTATTTTCCATGGCTACCATGGCAATCTTGCTGTGAAGTGCAACGGCTGAGCATCCACTAACTGAAAAATAAATTGTCATCTTTCCACTGTACCATGTTCAGTTCCTAGATTGGGTTTCTCCATTTCCCCATAGTCTTCAGCACGTTCAAGTGGCAGTGTCAGAATCAGAGGCCATTTACAAATGTCACTGTTTCTTGAAGAGCACTGGCAAGACACCTTTCTCTAAGTTTTTTTTTTTTTACTCCCTTCCTCCCTATGCCCAGTCATATCGGCCAGACAAAAATAACACCACTACGTTATGACATCCATAATTCTGGAATTCCTGTTCTATTTTGATTCAATTTAAATTGCTCTAAACACAGTGAGACAGATTTTCTAGATTCTTTTTTTCCTAGCAGTGTTTATACAGCAGTACGTCACTGTAGACCAAAACCCGATTAGTACTTCTGGTTTTTGTTATCACGTTAATAGCAAAGGACTCTTTTGGAGTAAATGGAATATAATAGAAGCTTCATAGTTTTGCCATGATACTTTACCATTATCATTTAGAGCTAGTTTCTTTTGTAGTCATTAATGAATAATGACAATATAATAATCTTCAAAGCTCACCATTCCAGCACCAACCTTTCCTCTGACTTATAATTAAGATGTCAAAATTAATTTCCCTCTCAGAAAGCAGGAACTTTTCTTTCTTTGCTGATGGATCTGTTTTACAGATATCAATTCTCAGCTTCCAGAGCTCAGCTCGACCTCACTGTGAAGGACAGTGTGCTGGAGTACACAGTTCTCCATTTTTCAGTGTCAGCCCTCAAAACCAGTTTCACTAAGAAAGAAAAGAAAAAAGAGAGTGATCTGTTGGTAGGTGGCCCGTGCAGGCTCAGGCACTGTCTGTTATCAACATAAGGGTTGGGAATCATAGAATCATAGAAACATTGAGAGTCATTTATTTGGAAAAGACCTTTAAGATCATCGAGTCCAACTGCCAGGGTCTTTTGCTGGACTCCACAGCATGATATGGTGCCTTTCATTTTTAGGTGAATGAAATAAGATATAGCAAGGACACGCAGAAGCAGCTCAAGGACTCACTAAAGGTGCAAAGACAAGGCACGCACTGGCGAGGCGGTGCACGCACTGCAAGGCTGCAGAGCCGTGCTTCAGAGATGCTGCGAGGGCTGCACGCCAGAGAGGAGGAGCGCTCTCCGGGCGTCAGACATGCCTAATGGCAGCATTTCGGTGCATCTGATGCCCAGGGAGCACTCTTCCTCTCCACTCATGCTGGGCCAGCCTAAGTGGCAGAGATGTGGGTATCCTAGAGGATGCCCTCATCCAGTTAAACATTCATGTCCTCTTGCTTCTTCTCATGTATTTTTATTACTAACAGGTTTCTCAGCTGATAACACACCAGCAAATACATTATTCAGTCTGGCTCGTTGACTGCACTGCTGGCTGTATCCATTACACCAACATTCTCCAACACTTACGAGCAGGGAATGCAGGATTCACTCTGCTGCGTCCGAGCGCCCCGCAGACCATGGCCAACGCCGTGGGGGCAGAGCGGGCTGCAGCAGCTCTGCCCAGCCCAGCGGGGCTCAGCGGGGAGAGGCGGCGGGATGGGGCCAGAGCCAGGGACCCCTGTCCTGGCTCAGCACAGGAGCACACAAGCCCCGCTCCTCCAGCTCCCTGTCAGCCCCAGGAGACATAGGTGAGGGCAGGAGGGGCTTCTCAGGGCTGAAGTGCCACTTGTGCTTCTGCTGTTACATTACAGAGCCTCTATTGCTACAACAAATCCCTTCCCCGCTTTTCCCACGTGCACCGTGAACATAGCAATTACCTTTGCATCTCACAGGGGGGCCGTGAAGCTTAATTAATTTGTGGGTTTTGGTGTTTTGTGCTCTCAAAATGCAGTGTGTTTAATTCCTTCATTACTTCACAGTTAATAGCATTATTTATTTGAGTTAGGGTGGTCCCCACAAAGCCTGCGCAACAGTGGGTTCCCGATGCCATGCGGTGCACAGGCAGCGGGAGGAATGTCCATGGCGCAGGGGTTCTGGCTGGGCTCGGGAGGTGCAGGCAGCTCCCCCAGCACGTCCAGCTGCAGCTGGAGGTGCGAAGCCATGAGGCAGTGCCTGTCCCTGTGGGTTAATCCCCTCCTGCAGCGAGGTCCGGGCTCCCCAGTGCTCTCTCTCCAGGGGCTGCCTGCCTGACCTGGCACAGCTCCCCACGGTCCCTGGGCACTCACCGGCACTGGCAGCACACGGACCTCGCTGAGCTGGACCGCGAGCCAGCGTCTCTGCAGCTACGACAGGCACAGGCTCCCTGTGTTCCCCATCACCCACCAGCATCCTGGGGGAGACCCTCCCCAGGTGGGTCTGTATCCCTGCTTGCCTACAAGCCGCAGGGTGGGGAGAGGCTACAGCAGCACGGCCCCCAGTACCTGCAGGTGCTGTCATCCATGGGGACAAGGTTACATCCATGGGGATGCAGTTACATCCATGGGGACGAGGACATGCCTGTGTGATGAGCGGGATAGTATGAGGGGGATGCAGCACCTGGAGGTGAAGCTGAACCCCTGCTTATCACAAGGCAGCCTTCATGCTCAGCTGCTTATAAAGACCTATCAAGACAAAAATTAAACAGGCCATTAAGCAGCACTCCAGTGGATTAACATTAGTCTGTCTCCCTTACGCTGCAGGATTTCAAAATTCCTTTGAAGTTTGCGCATTAGAAAATCACTTTCCAAGCCACATAACTTTGAGCTTTAGATGTTTCCTAACAGTTCTGTGGTTGAGGAACAGCTGACTAATCCTTTAGGATTTAATGAGGTTAACTAACATGCACAGCTTTGTAGGGGAGCTGTAGTTGGTGGAAACATGAAAAACAATGACAATAAGTAATGCTCTGTAAAGAGCCATTATGGGAGCATGGCATCATTTCGGTAACTTTTGCCAAAGCTTCTTTTTCCTTCAAGGAGCACAGGTAGGGGTTCTGGTCTTGTTCAATCATAACAATTAATAATGAACAGCACTGTTTGCTTGTAACTCTCACTGAAGTCAATAGTATTACACGTTTCTGTTCTCTGGGTTAATTTCTGATTTTGTAGCTTTTTCTCTGGTTGTCCAGGGAAACCCTTCTACCAGCAGCGTTTTGCTAGCAGCCGCTAGCTGTTAGCAGCCGGGGCAGGTGGCAGAGCGTGCCCAGTGCAGGGCTGGGACTAGAGCCCACGTCCCGCTGTTTGCCCAGCAGAGCCCAGATCTGTCCCTGGAGAGGTCTGGCACTGAGCCCTCCTCTCAGCTGAGTACTTGGGACAAGGATGAACCCACAGCGAGGAGCCTGAGCCGTCTCCGCGCGGCCGTCCATAACGGGCAGTTTGTTGTGCTGTTTATACCTCCTGCACATTTGTACCACTGCTCGGGGTTTGTTCGGTGAGGCAGCTGTGCCTGTCCTGGGGCTGGAACGCTGCCGAGGAGCAGGACAGCCGGCAATGGCTCTGCATCCTTCTCAGCTTGTGAAGTCGGCTGCGGAGTACCTGTGCTTCGGGTGCCTGGAGACTGAATGATGAACTTAATTTGGTATTTACAGAACACACTGAAGTTGCACATAACAAGTTGACACATAAATTCATTAGGATGCAATTACAGTGATCAGAACTTAGGCTACTCAATTATTTTTAGCAAGAACATGTAATTAACTGCAGGTTCACGTCAAATGCTGCCTGGTGCCATGAATCAGATTCAGAGGATTGGCTTGCACAGGAAAACACAGCAGTGGGTTTCTTCTCAGAGCACAGACTCCTGGCTGGGACATGGCAGGCTAACGGGAAAGAACAGGCAGGCAGGCAGTGGTGGTTTGTTTTGTGGGAGACAAGCCTGAGTGAAATGAGATGAGCAGAGCATCTTGTCCGTCGCCTGGCAGCCCGGCTGACGGGGACAGAGCCTCTTCCTGAGAGAGGGCTTCAGACACCCCAAAATGGACAAGGCTCTTTACTGCTGAAGGCATGACTCTCAAAAGCCATGTGCAGTAACATGTGTGGAAAGCACATGAAGGATGAGGCAATGCTGCTGGCACTGACATGAGCTCCTGGGAATGACTTCAGGTGAGAGGAGGCAGAAGAGGAACTTGCTGTTCAGCTAACTGCTCTTACAAACTGGCCCACGCCATACTTATGGAGACCAGCAGAGGAAAGGGGTAGGATGTGCACGTTTATGACATCGTGAAAACGCTTAAAGTGTTTTCCTAACTGAATACTCGTTTGGTAACCAGAAAGAACTGGTTGCCAAATCATCCCCATAACTTCCAAACTGCTGCTCAATTGCCATTTCAACAAAAACATTTCAGCCTCAGCCGACAGTGCAGATTCAAGGCTAATTTTCTTACATGGGAGGAGGACCTGTGTAGCCCTGCTGCTCTGCATAACCAAGCACAGTCAATGCTCCATAGCGGGAGCCGCAGGAACCAGGTCTGTGAGAGCACCCAGTTGCAGATGGTGGATTCTGAGAAGTCCTTGCGAGGAAGCCCCCCGCCCTGGATGCACCGACACCTCCATCATCACCCCTTACCCAGGCAGTGCAGAATCTGTCCACATGCAGGGCCTCCCTCACTGCTGAAGGCAGTGTTTTGCCAGGACCAAAGGAGGAGAAGCCAGATGAAAGCTGCAGATTCTGTTGGGATGCAACAAAGCTAGCGCCTTACTCTCATATCGCCTCAGTTGGAGACTGGGAGCAAACAGCCCGGCCATCAGCCAGGCTGGCAGCAGTGCCTGAGGAGCCCTCCTCAGGGGTAGCTCCTCTCCCTGCCCTTCTTTGGGCACTGATTTGGGGACCCACCGGTGTCCCCAGGATGTTCCTCCTGCCCAGCCCACGCTTGCTCTTGCTCTCACACACGTGGTCTTACTCCCACCGCTCCCACACTCTCTCGGCAGCTGTGGGAAGGACAAGGACAAGGGGCAGGAAAGCAGGAGGCTCCCCGGTACAGAACAAGTAACAGACCGGTCCTGGCTGCATCAGGGACGCGAGCCCAGTGCATTGAAACTGCGTCGGGTATTATCACTTCTGCACCATTGCTGCCTCATGATTAAGCACCATAAATATTTATCAGTTACTATAGGTGCTTTGGAAAGATCTGCCTGTTATGGCTCATAGATCATAGTGGCGCTAGAATAAAATAAAACTATGTAAAACTGTTTGCCTGTTCCTCATTTGTAACTCTCTCCTTCAGCTCACAGGAGCCTGGAGACAGTGGTCAGGGCTGTTCTGTAAAAGCAGTTTCTTTACCACCTCTTCCACTCGCGAATTATTTCATGGGAAGATTTCTTCTAATAACAAGAGTGGAAAATTCAGTGTGTCAGTTGATATCTCAGTCACCCTCAGGCCTTCACGGTCCCTGAAAAAATATGCATTACACAAGTAAAAATCCCTTACAGAGCAGTAGCCAGGTAGGTGGCTGTTTAGGGTCTGTATGTGAAAAGAAGGAAGAAAAAAGAAAGCAAATCTTTCAGGATTTACTGGGTGCATAAAGCAGGAGAGTAGCGTGGGTGTGAGCAGTGTAACAGGACCTGGGAGACGTGGCACAGAGTCCTGTATGTTACTGAAGTTAATTTGGATAATTGTCGTCCCTCAGGCCCCAGGGCAGTGCCCTGGTGTGCAGGAGTCCTCTCTCCCTGCTCCTGTCTCATCTGTTCAGGAGGAAGGCTTCTGCTAATAGCCCAATATTCCCACATCTCATTTGCAACTGGACTTTTAACAGACTCCTACTGTCTGCCAAATAATAAATAAGAAGCCTTTACACTGCAACATTCAGCTTATTGCAGAGAGCTTTAAACAAAGCCTAAATAGCAGCTGATTTAAGATTAAGAAATAAGGTTGGGAAGGCAGTGCTGCTGATAGCTGTAGCACGTGGGTGAGAGCGGGCAGAACACTCCGGCGAGCAGTGCACAGGCGAGACCTCAAACCCAGAACCTATTTCCAGGCTTCAAGCCATCGCTGGAGAGCTTTCACGTGCAGCCATGAAGTGAAGGCATCCAAAGCACTCCAGAAAACGCCTTATTACAGCAAAATCATGTAACTCTGGATTTCATCATTTACGTCTCGCTGGGGAAAACCCCACAAGCAGGCGCAGCGAGGCCGGTTGGCACAGCAAGGGCAGAGCCAGCGCCCGGCAGCACCTGCGCTCCGCACCGGCGCAGAGCCGCAGGGCAGCCGTGCCCTTCCCAGGGAAGAGCAGAGCCAGACGTGCCCACGGACTTCACAGGCCAGCGCCTGGGAACCAGGAGGCACCAAACCGGAGCAGGAGCCCGTGTGCCGACTTGCAGGCAGCCGGAGTTGGGCTGGCAGAGGCAGGAGCACCCCGGGGTTCGTTGCAGCTCTGCACGGCGTACCTGCGGGCAAGCTGGCACTGGTGCCGCTGAACGATTTATACACCGCTAACTCATGTACTTCCCTGCTGCATAATTCATACCTTTTTAGCAGAAGATAAAAACTTCACAACTGCTAATGCGCAAGCGTTTATTAACGTGGAGACTGCCAGACAGACCTTGGATTTGGAAGGAGCTCTTGAGAAAGAGCCAAAGTCTGTCCTCTGTAAGCAGATTTTTTTTGAAAGCTACTGCCTGGTAGGTAACAGGCTCCAAGCGATTCTCTGGTGGCTGCTGAGCTGCTGCTTCATCTTGGGGCCCCTGAAGAACTTGGAGCATTGTAGAAGCAGAAATGAATAAATAGATCATTTCCTTTATGCGAGGCTGGGTGCTGGATGTGCCGTATTATTCGTGTTCCTCTCCTGCACGGAGCAGCAAACCAAGCATAGAAAGGAGGAGATAAGAGCGTTCATTCCCACAAGGAACACTGATAGGATGAAAAACAAGTTTTAAGTCATGTTCTGTGCAAGGTTGTTTATAATGCCTGTAACTATTTTTAAACCTGGGAAATGAAGGGCTGCTAGCTGCAGAGAGCCCTTGAGGGTAGGTGCATTGTGTTATATATCACTGTCAGGTGAACAGGAGCGGACACTTGGTACCAGCAGCCAGCATGGGGACGTCGGTGACGCCATCCCTCCCCTTCCCTGGCAGGAGCCCGGCCGCAGGCACTGCCCAGGCAGGTGGCTCTGTGCACCCGCTGTTGGAGTGACACCAGCCTTCAGGGGGACAATGTCACTGCAAAAAACCTTCCCAAAAACACTGCTGGGGGAAAAAAGGCAGTTTCTGGGACTGGAGGAGGAGCGTGGCAAAGCCTGCCGTGTGGTGCCGCCTGTTTCACGTGGCCGTGTCCAGCAGTACGGAGGCACGCTCGGGCAGGACAGCTTTGCAAGCACGAGGCTGGAGGCAGGGCGAGGGCAGCTGCCTGCCGGGCTGGCCCTGGGTGCTGGGGATGGAGAGCCGTGTGGGAAACACCGCGAGATGCTGCAGCTCCTTCAGCAGGGGAAGACGAGGGCAGGATGGGCAGCCAGCCCCTTCCCACCTCCCGCCCCATCGCCAGCACGCCAGCACACATTAACTCTCGGATGCTGACAGCAGCTATTTTGAACAGCCTCTGACACGGTAAAGTGAGAAATCAATTCCCAGAGCCAGAATTTCTCTCTCTAGCATTTTGGAGAGATTTGAGGCCACCCAAGCTCATGCTGTAGGTTATCACGCAGTGCCTTGACCGAGCCGTACCTCTGTAAAGAGCCTTCCCATGGCCCCTGCAAGGGCAATCCCAGCCACCAGAAATGCAGCGCTTTGCCATTGCATCGCTCAGCTCCCCACAGCTCAGCCCTGGCTTACCTGGGCATCAGGGACTATCCGAAATCTACTCTGTAATTTCCTGGAGGTTTGATGTGTGTTCATCAAATTGAAAGGGATTAAAAAAAGAAATTAATATCACAAATACCCTAAATGAGTTGGATCTATAAACACTTCCCTGGCACCACTAGCACACTGTCAATATATATAACATTATTTAAATAATAAGTTAACATATTTCATCTGTAAATTAAAATATCTTATTGAAATATATGCTGATTACAAGGCAAATGTCTTTGTTCTAATTATCTTAATTACAGGCTTTTAATGGCAAGAAGCTGTAGAAATAAAAACACACGTAAATGGCAGCTTATAATGGTGATAGCTGCACCTGCTAGCACTTCTACTGTGTTGTCAGGGTAATTAACACATTGATTCCTGTTGAAGGCGAGGAGAGTGGTGGGTTTGCAGGGAAGCTGGCTGGCTGAGGAACATGTACGCACATGCCTGTTGCATGAAGCGATGGTGGCAGCTTGGACAAACTCGGTTCAGCATCCCCGTTTATACAGCATCCACGCCACAGGTACAAAACACGGGGGCTTCGCTGCAGCGAGCGGAGAGCAGCTGCGTTGGAGGGAGGGGAGCGTGAGCGTGTGCCGCTGTGATCTGCCGGGCACTGCGGCACGTTGGTATCTTCATCAGCCGGTGCTCTCCCTGCTCCTCCCCGGCACAGGCTGTGCCACCTGTATTTCTGCAGCCTGCCCGTCCCCCACTGCCAGCCCCCACACTCGCCCAGGCAAACGCCTCGGACTGTGGCAGAGCCAACTCCCACCAGCCCTGGCCATGGCCAGGTCAGTGCTGCAGCATAATTAGTTAATTCATTTCTCATCATTTTGTCCTACCTGGCTGGAGTGCTGACGTGAGTGCTGCAGCCCTGGAGGAGGGTTTGCCGTGGACCAGCTCGGAGGGAGCCCCGTCTGCTGCGCCCACTCCACTGGCGGGTCCGATGGTGCCAGGGCATGGGGCTCCCCGCGGCGATGGGATCCGACCTGCCGCCTCCCGCGGCACGCGCCTCCTCGCAGGGGCACGGAGTCTAGTCCGTGGGCGCTGGGACATCGGGCAGGGCCATTTCCGAGCAGAGGACCGACACCGGTCTCTGCTTCACAGCGGATGGGCAGCAGATCCCTCTTCTGCAAAGACATGCAGAGGAGAATTAATTTCCATTTGCTCTGGTTCAGTACTAGCAATTGCATTCAACCTTTTGGGCTCCTGACTCCACTCCCATTGCCTGTGCCTGACAAACTAATGAATTTCTGTTGATTACTTGTCTGTGCTGCATCTGCTACCTTCATTTTTTTTCTCATTTTAGCTCCTTATCTTTCTTCACACTCTTTTAACTTCAACCTGTGAATGGCTTCATCCTTTCTGAGCAAGGCTGTGTGCCTCTCACAGGCTCTTTCTTATCTCTGAGAGCACAAAAAGTAATCACACACTTTGTCCTATTGCTGGATGCCACACAGCCCTCAGAGAGACGGGATTGAACTCACTGGAGAATAATACCTGCCTGATTAGTGGGTAAAAAAGCCCCAGCAATGGAAGCCCGAGCTGAAGGCTGATGCCTGCAGGCCTTCCTCGCTGCATCGCCATCCTCAGCAGCGCATCTGCTCCGTCCTCCGGGCTCCCACACCAAGACACGGCGGGTGGGAGACTCCCGATAGCTGCCACATGGAAAACCGTGCACGGGCAGCAAGCGAGCCATGCACATGCAGAGACACGGGCTTCACTCTTGCGCTCGTGTGTAGCCACATGGATAAACGCAGAGGTGCTGGGGGCAGAGGCTTGGCAGGAGCAGCAGGGGAGGAGTGAGCCCATCTCTCCCCGGCTGACGCTGGCAGAGCCTCCCCTGGGGCACCCGTCAGCAGGAGGGGTCTGCCAGCTCCTGCCATAACCTGTGATGGTGTGGGCACGGCTTCTGCAAACCATAAACCAAAAATAGATCAGAACCAGGTTTTATTTACTTTCAGATTTATGCCGGCATGACAGTTCTTGCTCTCCAGCTGTGCATTAACCTGCATATCCTGGGAACATGAAGTCGTGCCCAAACAATTGAGATGGTACAATTTCAGATTGGATTCCTGGTCTTGTGACTGCAGACTATGAGACTCGACTTCTTTTCCAGCATTTGCTGGGTAACCTGCTGTCCTGGCCCAGCTTGGGTTTATTCTTGAATTACCAAAGGTACTTAACATAATTCAGAAAATCTCAGCGGTACCTATTTACACTCAGCTGAAGAGGGACATTATTTTTCCTGGTGAGGTATTTGAGCGGTGCATGAAATCAAATATGCAAAAGGTTAAGTCTATTATTAAAAAAAAACCCCAAACCCAAATACCACTGTGTCGAGACAAATGCAGCAACAACACTCACGCCCTGGGGAAGCACGGATTTTGTCCTCAAGATGAATATTACAAACCTTTTTAGAGGTTCCTGCAGGTCATTTATCAACATCACATCCTAGGAAAGACGTTCCCCAGCACTCTCCCTCAAACTCTTTAGCTGCACTGCTGGCAGCAGGAGCAGGGCAGGTGCCGGGGCTCTGGGATGGCAGCCGTCGGTATCGGCCGTACGTCGGACCATCGTGCCTGACTCAGGACAGACCAGCCCTGGCGACGTGCCGGTGACAGCGAGGAGCTCTCTGGGCCGGCTCTTTGCAGAAGGAATCGCTGGCTGTGGCTCCCCTGTTTCCCGCGGGGCTCCTGGGGGAGGCTGAGGACAGGCGAGCCCTGCCAGTGCTCCGGGAGGTGCAGGGCATCCCCCGGCCACAAGCCCTGCTTTGTCCTGGATCCGTGCACGGCTGCCTCGGTGGCCAGCTCTGGCTGCAGGGCTCCTTTCCTGCTGTGCCGAGAAGGTGACTGACATCCGAAAGCATCCTGACACCTCCCGCTCCTGCCAGGCTTTGACTTCAGGACATGCGATTGCTGCACCTGGAGCCATGGCCCTCACATTCATTTCTTCTTAGATAATTTGCTTGGCTGAAATGCACTTGCGGTGACTAAACCTTAGCCTAAGAAATATTGTAAGCTTGCAAAATACTGTTTGTTTATTACACTAAAAACAGGGTTTCTGAAATATCATGGAGAATTTTCAAGTTCCTTTCACAAGTAAAGCCAGAAGTCAGTTTTTATTAGTGAAACCCCAGCATTGACTTCCTGGATATCCGCAATATTTTGTGGTGTTGTGTTGTTCATTTGGATGGTGAGTGTCCTGCCTGGTCCTCAGCATGACGCGGTGCTCCTTTGTTTCAATTGCCTTCAGAAATGCCCCCTGGAAAGGGTCTCTCTCCTCTGCACACAGCCTTGAAATCTATTTTGAAGAAAACCAATGTATTGTAAGAGCAGACTGGCAGGCAGATTTCAGGTTGTTTTTCTTTTCTAGCTGGACATATGGATACAGGAAATCTTTCGAGACCTTGAAGATGAAAAGTGCCTCCCTTTGAATTCCTAAACCAATGCGTCTTGAAGAATAGCCTCAGAGAGGGAAGATGAGTGGCACAAGGAATTCAGCACCTTTTCTTACTGTGCAGTATTCTTGAAATTTAAAAAGTAAAATACCATGCAGAATGAAGGAGAAGGGGAATAGCCAGTCACGCTGAGGACATTTGGAGGAGTGTGCTATTATGTAAAGTGAGCCAGGGAAAGGTTAGCAAATACCACTCCTTCTCTGGGGAGCCCTTCTCTTGCAGGAGTCATTAGTGCACTGGCAGGATAACAGATCCTCTCCGCTAATTCTCTAGGTCATAAGCAAATTAAGACAGAAAAGCTGATCCGCTATCAATCTACATCAGGCACAGCTGACCAGCTCACCTGTCTGGTAGCCACTGTTTTACAGAAAGGTTAGGACTGGAAATATCAAAGTCTTGTCATTAACCAAGCACATTTTCTTCTTAGCTCAGCTAGGCTGGGCAAAGGGGCACTGGGAGATTACAGGGCTGCAGGATGAGGCCACTCCTGGCACACCTGTGGGTGGGAACACTGCACCAGGCGCGTGATTCCCCACGCTCTGGGACTTCCACTGGCACTTCTTTGCCCCTTTGAGAATGTCCATGGCTGCGGGATCGCAGCTGTGTTCCGTGGCTGGGGGATCTGGGGAGCATCGGCTCGGCCTGGCAGGTGCCCAGCGGGGAGAGCTGGGGTTCAGCCAGCTCCTGCTCAGCTCAAAAACTTGATGCTGGCTCATGCTAGTGCAGCTCATGATTGGGAAAGGAACAGACCAGGAAAACATTGTTCACGGGATGTCAGAAACTCCATCCCTAGACAGGAGCGAGTGAGGGAGGGTGGCAGGGAGACAGAGGCTTTCCTGGGAGCAGCCTGGGTCTCTCCCAGCGTGGGCACAAGTGCTTTTAATAACCTACAATACAAATGGCTTGGTGAGATTAAAGCAACCCACTCATGGGGAGGATTAAGCACAGGTCTGGAGCTTCACCCTCACATGGACACACCACTCCTGTGGATGAGCATCCTGGGCACGGCAGCACGCAGACAGAGCCATGTCCTCTGCCGGAGCCTTCCTGCGGGCACAGCCCCAGTGGGAATCGCCCCCAGCATGAACACTGGATGAGACCCCGGTCTCTGCAGGGATTTGGCCTTGTGCTGTGTGCTGACGGGCTTTCGCCGTGCCGGTTCAGCAGGAGGGAGGTTCGGTCTCTGCCTGCGCCGGTTGCCCCTTCCCACAGAAGTGGTTCACCCTAGGAGCCGTGCCCAGACTTTGGGCCAGTGGCCACCTCGGCCTCTTGCTGTGTCTCATATGCTCACCTTGTGTCACAGGGTGAGCAGGGAGCCGGTAGGGCTGAGAGCCAGCCGGGAGAGCCAGCCCCAGCCCTGAAAGCATCCTGCTCACACCTCCCATCCACCCTCCGACCACTGCCGCCCCAACCACAGCACCCAAGGGGGACGGCTGCGGGAGCACGGGGAGCTGTGCCCTGAGAGCACCAGCCGAGAGGAGCCCAGGACCCCCTGTGCATGGGAACCCCCTGCAAACCTGGGGGCAGAAGGGGCCAGCAGCTCCTTGCCCTGCCGGCACGGTGGCCCTTTGGGGTCCTGGTGGGGAGGCGGCGCTGGAGAAGCCTCGTGCAAGAGCTTTGCTGCATGGCTGCTTTTGCAAGGAAATGCATTCTCATCCTACCTTTGGCTCTGCGAGTCATCTCGTGTTCAAGCCATGGTGGGACACAGCACAGGCGCAGCAAACCTCACAGAGCAGCAGAGCTGACTTCAAACAGAAATGCTGCTTGCGAAACCTCCAGAGTCATATTTGCAGTGAACAAAAACACCCACCCGCATGCAACACAGCGTTTCAAATCCTGCCTTTAATCTCAGGTTCCAGTAACAACCTTCTCCCCATCCAATTACTTGTCTTACAATTGACATCGCAATATTAAATTCCTAAGAACTAAAGCGTTTTGAAAATATAACCTACTTTAAAGCAGACAAGACTTATAGTGGAAGTATTTGCTTTCTAGTCCTTGACGCTATCAAAGTCACTGATGCCTGATCAGCAGCCCCTTAAACGAGGCCTCCAAACACACAGTCTGGCTGGCACTTGCCAGGCACCATTTGCAGGCTGAAGCCCTGCTGATGACAGCCCAGCACCTGTCCAGAGCCAGGCACGCTCCCAGGGGCTCCGGTCCCCTGAGGTCTTTGGTGTTGGGTTTGGCCGGGCTGCGATTTCAGCACTCGTGAGCAGCACAGGAACAGCAGAAGACGCCTTTGCCGTTGCAGGGAAAGGAGGTCGATCAGTCATCCTTTGGAAGGGAGTCACAGAGAGACCTGCAGCAGGGCGACAGCCGAGCGCCTGGGTCTGGGGCGCAGGTACAATTTGTTTGGTCAAGCTGTCTAAAAGTAAGGAACAATTAGCCATATGTTAGATAAATGCCACCATAGTGGGAGACCTGACCAGCACGTATCGCCGCACAGTGACCTGTCCCAGAGGAGGACCCTGCTGTGCTGACCCCCACCACCCCCCGTCCAGCCCCTTCTGCTTTGCTGGTGGCACCGAAGCAGGTCCTGACTGAGCCCCTCCGGCTGCGTGGCAGGCGACAGCCCCGTCACTGTCCCCCATACGGCTATTCGTTCTGTTTGACTCCGAAACCGCGTGCAGCTGCAGCATGCCCTTGACACCCCTCTCCTGCTGCCACCCGCAGACGCTGGCAGGCGAGCCAGCGTGGCTGCTAGCACCCTCAGCCCGTCTGAGAGCTGGGGTCTGATCCGCACTCCTCTGGCCACTGCCTGAGGTGCAGAGGCTGCCGCATGCGGCTTTAGCACTGCGGGCTCATTGCTACACAGCTGTAGCATTGAGGAGCAGCTCAAACATAAAATGGGAAATCTTTCCACCAGTGCAAGCAGCAAGTCTCAAGCCAGCCAGCCAGGCAGCAGTACTCCTGGTACACGTTTCTGCCTGGCCTCATCCTTAATCATAAATTGCTGCACTAACCTAAATGGAGAGGCATTAACTTTCACTCCTGAAACAAGGTGCAATTAGTTGGGCATAAAAGAACACAGAAGTGATGCTAATTACCCTCTAAAAGATGAATAGAATTGAGTCAGAGAAGCAGAAAATTACCTTCATGGGGAATCAGCTCCAGAGTTTAAACCGAACCAGCAGCAGTGGCTGGATGGGCACCACGAGGTTCAGTGCTGCTTCTCCTCCTCCCTGTTTCCAGCCAAGCCACGAGCCCCATGCCAGCCGGGCAGGACCCCAGGCACCGCAGTGGGGTCTGCATCCCACCTGCACCACCCTTTAGCCATAGACTTGGCCACGACCACCCGCTCACACTGCTCTTGGACAAGGAGGGACAGCCAGGCAGGAGGATGCTGTGCAGCTGCAGCTGTGTCATCTCAACCTCCAAACTGAAGAACTTGTCTTTTAACAACAGTTCACAAGCACCTTGACTATCCCATTTTGTTTATGCCTGGAAACCATTCAGATTTTTAATTAGCCCTTAACTATTCCCTACCCATTTAGCAGCATTCAAGGAATCTATCGTACTGTTTTCACATCCATCCCGCAGGCTCCTCCATACTGCCTCACGGCACCTTGCTGATCAGTAATTGCTTCCGATATCATCACTGACAAACTCTCCTCATTGCAGCCTGCTCACAGATGGGCAGCAGCTCTGCGGATGGGCCGAAACCCCCATTACCAGCCTTCCTGGAAAGACACAGTTCCTCCAGACCATTGCACAGTTTTGCCACCAAACCCCCGAGCCCCAGCCCGTGCCCCAGCCCCACGCCCGGGGTGTTGCTAAGGCGCTGCCCTGCGCCAACTGCCGTGGGGTGCTCCCACTGCACGAAGGGTCCCAGGTCCCCAGCACACATGATGGTGACAGGACTCACAAACCAAACTGGGATCTGCCCCAGGTTTACTCTCCTGCAGCCGTGAGGAAATCTGTCCGTAGGGCAACACGCCAGCCCTTCCGGAGTCCAAGCCACTTTCTGACTTCAAATTCTTCACTTGAAGAGGTCTGCTCTGCGGCTGCGTGTGCCCAAAGCAACCCAGAGCATCTGCTGGGGTGCTGGAAACCAAACAGGACAGCTTCAGGGCTTTGTATGACCAACACGTGCAGCAGAGATGTGCCACAAACAGCTCCGGTGACAGCCTTCTGCGCAAGTGCTTCATGTGACTTTCAAGGCTGAGCAGCCAAGGTGAGGCGATACTCTTGTCCTTCAGATCGCAGCAGTGAGGCTCGTGGCTGCACCCAGCCCTGCCAGGGCTCCAGCACTCAGGACTGACATCCCCAGCATGCCCCATTTGGGACTGGGTTTCCCCAAGAAAAAGCTGGGGGTCACAGGGGGTTTTATCCAGTGTAATACCACCTGCATCCAAGATCTCAAGGAGCTTCAACCCCATCTGTTCCATGCAGGCAGGCACCACGTGGTACTGTGTAGCTCCTGGGACTCTTAATAGTAATTTAAAATCGGTTCTACTCAAATCTCGGTGGTAAGGGTCTAGCGAAAGCCATCTGCCGGGGTCTGGAGCAAGGCACCTACTGGGACAGCTCTGACATGGCTGCAAATGCTCCTGAAAGGAAAGAGACCTGGCTCTCCTGAGGGCTGATACCTCTGGAGCCTCCTGCTTTCCCTACTACTCTCTGAGTTCGTATATATAAAACCTTTATGTTCCCATCAAAGCTACTCCTGGATTTATGCTTATGGGAAAAGCTCATGGAATATGTTGTGGGAACTAAAGATTTAAAAAGGCAATTTGAAAAGCAGTCCAGGAGGCAGTCTGCTTCCAGGTACTGCTGCCGCTTGTTCTCCCTGCTGCACAGGACTTGCCGCACCTGCAGCACAGGCTGTTTGTTCCAGCCTGGGTTTGAATGCTCTTTTCATTTATAAGATGCATTATTTACCAGTCTGACATGCAGCTAATTTAAAAACAAGATTTATCAGCAAAAAAGCAGTGCTTGCTATGGTGGCTTCCAACAAGCACAGTAGAGTGTTTCGCTGGGCTCGTGCTGAATCTGCAGATTCCTGCCCAATCCATTACCAAAAGGCGCTGGCAGCAGAGCCCTGGCCCCACAGCCTGCCGGGACTCGGCACATCTCAGCCCTGCTCGCAGTGCCACCGGGAAACGGCCCACATTGGACTTTGGATTTCAACAAAGCCAAGCAGAAGGAGGCTCACACCAAGGGAACGACCTTCATGGCATCACAGCGAGTTCAGTGCCAGTAAAGAGCCTGGATCATGCAACCAAATCCTTTCTGGGCAGCCAGAGGATGAGCCCAAGGGACCATCAGCCCGTCCTGCTCCACGGTGCCCACGAAGCAGGGGAACAGCTTGCAACACACATGAGGGGCAGCAGCAGGTCCTGGGGCTCCTGCAGAGGGTCCTGGGGTGCAGCATGGGGGCTGTGAGCGGTGCCAGCCCCATGCCCACCGCCATCAGGTCTCCGCGAGGCTGCCTTAGAGAGAGGCCGAGGGAATGGATGAGCATTCATCACGCCATTACCTGACAAGGGAGAGTATTAAATGTGCATAGGAAGAAGGTACAGGTGTTTCCTGCAAAGCCTGCATCCCGGTGGTACCCCCCGCCTGCTGCACCCCCCTGCCCTGCACCTGGACCCCCCGGGTCTCCGAGCTGCCGCTTCCCACGCCCGGGAGCTGGGTCTGCCCTGCTCCTCCAGCCGGCCAGCCCTGTGGTAGCCGAGCAGTGCCCAGTCTTTTGTATGGTGCTTTGTGGGTAGAAACAGCTCCCTCCAGCTGAACAAAGCCGGAGGAACCATTCCGGTGCCAAGGAATTTTTAGCAAGCCGTGGGAAGCGTCAGTCGCTTTGCAAAGGTGCGACTGTTCATAGAGCGAAGCGTAACTGGAGCTCATCAACAGATCAAGATCCACCCTGGAAACGGGATATCAGCTCTCAGAGGACCAGTGTCCTCTTCCCGCGTGTTCCCTTCCCAGCCAGTACCCCCCACCCAACCCCTCCGCCTCCAGCTCCCTGGACCAGTTACCCCATGGGCTATTAACCAGCACTACTTTTGGGCGGGAGCAAACCACAGCATGGCTAAGACCCTCTGAATGCAGCGGCAGAGCCACAGGCACGCAGGCCAGGGACAGCTGTGTCTGGCTCAAAAATCACCGAGGGGCTCATTGCCCCTTCCATCACACCTGCGCCTTCGCTCACTGACACGTGCGCACACACGTGCGCTGCTCCTGCCATCGCTGCCCCTCCTCTGCAGCCGGGAGCTGGAACATGCTGTAAACACAGATGAATATTTAATATTCAGAGAGAGTTTTTGTGATGACCTAGATTTCTTTCCCCCAGACACCCTGCTGGGACCCAAGGGGATTGCTTGGGGCAGGAGCACGGCCACTGACATGCACGACCCCCCAGCTGCTCATAGCAGCCCCCAGCCCAAATAAGCCAGGAGAGCACGTTTTCCCTGCCTGGTGCCTGCTCCTCTCAGGGATCCTGTTTGAGCGAAGGTCGACACATGTCTGCAGGTGCCACGCTCCTGGTCTGCAACGGGACCGAGCACAGAGGCAGGAGGCAGATGCCCCGCTCCCCTCCGATGCACGGGAGGAGCAGCTGGGATGCTCCAGGCAGGATCAGCCCCTTTCCCGTGCAGGGAGCTCCCCCGGGAGAGGTGTCCATCGAGAGCATCCCGGCCTTAGCACCCGCCTCGCCCCAGCAGTCCTTGGCTCTTCTCCCCACCTGCCCAGGCCAGGGGCAGGCTGACGTCCCCGGGAGCACTCGCTGGCACTGCGGCACCAGCAGGGCCAAGGGTGCTGCTCTCCTGCTCCCGCTCCGGCACGCGGTGGAGTTGTGTCCTCCAAAGGCAGTGCTGCCTTATCAATAATAAAAGGCAATTTCCCCAGACAGGCCCAGGAGATTACGCATCCCTTAGCGCTCCTCATCTGCCGCTGACAGGATGGGAAGAACTTTAATAAGATGCGATTTGACAGTAACGCAAAACAACAACAGCATTAAGGGAAGAATAATGGCAAAGGCAGCTGTCAAAAACCTCATGTTCTCTAACCAGGAGAAAGAAATCAAAGCTGTCAGGTCCCAGTAGAGGAGCGAAGGGCAGCCGAAAGGGAGGGCAGGACCGCAGCGGGCAGCCAGGTACCACTGCCCATGGGGGGACCCAGCCACCGAGGGAGCTCATCTCCAGGCCGGGGGGACAGGGAGCACAAGAGAACCCACCACGGCACCAACCGAACGGAGACCCCGGCGTCACCACAGCCAGCTCGGCAACGCGCCGGCTCCATGGCCATGGAGCCCAGGGAGGGAGAAGCACCGTTGTGCACCAGGAGCGGGGCAGGCAAGTAACGCTGCACGTCCATCACGGGGGCAGCAGGACCCGGTGCCGCGTGCCCACCGGTCTGCACCGCACACAGAGGAGCTGTGCACCGCGGCCCCGCGTGCCGTGGCCGCTGCAGGGGCTGGGGCCTGTCGACCAGGCTGGCTGTAGAGGGGGATGGAGACGGGCCAGACGCTTTTGTGTCAGTCTCTATGAAAACGAGCCAGAGGACATCTGATGGTGTTGAGACAGAGATGAAAGGTATCCAGAGGAGTCGGCTCCACCAGGTTGTGCCAGCTCAACGACCCGAGGTCTGCAGCCCAGGAGCTCACAGCAAGGACTCAGGCACAGGGCAGCGGTCCTGGGGGAACCCACAGGAGAGGGGGGAACCTCCAACCCCGTGGGGACGGCACAGCCGACCCCGGAGAAGAGGGGACACGTATCGGCAGACAGCGCCGGCGGCCCCCGGACCTCAGCGCGGCCACGAGAGCCGAGCGGGATGCAGCAATGATTCCTGGTGTCTGGCGGGCAGTTTCCAGAGCCCCCTCTCCTCCCGGGCTGTGGCGGATAGGTCACCACTAATAATGCCGCACGGCTCGAGCCACTGAGACCTGCCCAGGTTAGGCTGGCAGGGCGATCTTCCCTTTAACAAGGTCACTGGATTTATGGACGCTCGTGTATCCCCCACATGTCATTTGAGCCCATGCTCAGTAATTCAAGTTTGCTCACAAAAGTTCAAATCCCATTAATGCCGCCACCGGGGAGAAACCTGCTCAGTGCAGCCAAAGCTCCCAGCTCCTCACCAGAGAGGAGCCGAGCGGCACCGCTGCTGTCCATGGGAACGTTGGCCCACGGGCATCATCCGCACAGAGCACGGCCTGGCTCAGGCCAGATGAGATCTCATTAATGTCTATTATGCCTTAATACTTATAATTAAAAAATGAGGGTAAGAAAGAGAAAGGCCCCAGCAAAGACCAGATCCCCTTTTGAATATGGGCTGCATTTTATGAACCACATAAACACAAGAAACACAGAAACATGACTCTAAGCCCCTGGATAAGGGCCTGCCCATGAAGAGGCAGCGCTGCCAGAGAGTTTCTGTGCACTATTGGCCTCCATCAAGTGAAGGATTCCCAGCAACCAGCTTCTGTGCTAGAAATGATTCCCGCCCCACCCCCTCGCAAGGACCCCCGCCTCCAGACAGGGCGTCCCTGAGCCTCGCGAAGGACCTCAGGGCAGTCAGCGTTGGCCAGGCGGCCGGGCAGTGGTCGGGATGAGGGTCCAACCAACAGCGGGACGAGTGGTGCTGCCCTGCGGTGTCAGGGGGGCTGCAGGCAGACGGCTCAGTGCGAGGTTCTGGGGGATGTTGCGTGAAGCCTGTAATACCCAACACCTCCTCACCAGGGAAGGCATCATGAAACCATGCAGGAACAACACATCCTGCTGTCTGTCTGAGGTTCCCCACCCCATCCCTGCTGCGCTGATGCCTGCGAGATGGTGCACGGACCGTGCAAACAACCGTGCAAAACCCCTGTCCCCCCTGGAGCCGGGCCCCTGCAGAGACGACGCTGTTCTGCAGGACGGACGAACGCTCTTCTCTCGCAGGCTGGATGCTCCTGCTTCCTCCAGTTGCAGGCCCTCAGTTTAGCATAAGTCACTGCGGGGCCATGACACTCATTACACAACCTGCTCATTAATATTGCAGCAGCAGACAGGGTAAGGCTTTGGGCAGCCAGACTGGCCGGGCGGGTGCCGCATTTTGGGAGCAGTGGAGGGAAAACCTCTCCGTAAAACCACTGGCGCAGCCCCAGCCTGAACACCACAAGGGAACCGCAGACCTCTGTGGCTGATGCTGCTCCTGTAGGTAACGACAACATAGGGAGGAAAAACACCAGGCAGAAAAGTGACTTGAGAGCCCCTCACCATCCGAAGCACTGTCCCGAGGATGAACAGCCCAGATGGGGACGCCGGGGCTCTGGCCGGCAGAGCTCATCACATTGTACGGTAGCAGAGGCTCTGCCGAAAACTTCTCCAGATCCAGCCGTGTCGGAGCATCCAAGGGCAGGGAGGGCCTGCACCTGCCCATGCTACCCAGACCCCTAGAGCTGCTGCCAGTCCAAAAGCCAGTCAATAAAAATCAGTGAAGGGTTTGATAATGTGTATGCCTGGAAAGACAAACAAACAGGGCTTAATGAAACCTTTATTTTAAAAATATGTTTTTTAATTTAAATGCAAATTGGATGCTGTGTTATCTGTAGGTCACTTGCACTGACACACTGCTTAATTAGCAGGGATGAGTCTCAGGAAGCAAAGGCAGCTAATGGCTAGCCCTCTCCTGTGCATTTGTTTTAAGTTAATTAAAATTTTTCAGAAAGAGATCTGTCCTGCTCTGCAGCTCCTCACTCTGTTCAGCCAGTCCTTTCCTAAGCCAAGCATGCTGCCAGGGACGCTCTCAGCAGGCTATTAGCTATTAATCGAGTAGGGCACATTTCTTTCTGCATCCTGAAATCCCCTTTGGCGAGTCACAAATCACAGCCCACTGTTCGATAGATGCGCCTGCAACATCCAGCGTAAGGCAAAACGGTATCAACAATAAATCTGAGCAAGGACGTGAGAGATTTTTCTAAATGCTGGGGTGAATTACGTATATAAGTCTTCAGAAGAGACATTAAACCTAATGTGAAATTGAACCTTCAAAGTGATGAGCGGAGCAGTTATCCCCCGTGTTACACGCGAGTTATGTGCAAAAGGATCTCATTTAGAGAAAATCTGCCTTTGCCAAGAGAGATGAGCTGGAATCGAGAGCAGGAGCCGTGATCCATGCGTCAGGGCTCCAGGGACAGAGCTTTAACCCTTCCCTTGGCCCAGCTCTGCCCCTTGCCGCTGCCTCCCACAGAACCCCCAGCCCAGGCACGGAGCGGGGCCCCCGCCAGCTGCAGAAAGCTGCTGGTTGCTGAACCGCACCTCGCACGAGTCGGCCGCCTGGCCTCGTGCTCATGCGGGGGGAGACCTCCCCAGAGCAGCCTGAGCCACGAGGCCGGGCGGTGGGAGCAGTGAGGGGATGGCACCGGCTCAGTGCCCGCAGTGCTGCTCATGGGCACTGAACAGGAGCGGCCCCTGGTCCGGTACAGCACCAGGATCCCGCTCTGGGACACGGCTTCTTCCCGAGGGGGTGGGAAGTCTCCCCCACCCCTGCTCTGCCAGGAACAGGTTGCGGTGTGCTTCCCCTCTGCAGGATGAAGCAGCTGTCAGCTTGCAAGATAAACCCTGATATGAAACATTATCAGCAGACAGTGGAAGCAGAGCAGGAGTGACCCTGCGGCAGCGGCAGCCCCCCCAGCACATGGCCAAGCGCAGCAGCCATCAGGGCCTGTCAATAAATGCTCACAGTTTAATCAGCTTGTGTCCCTCGACAGAGCAAATCGATAGCATCTCATTGGAAGAAAATGAGATAAACAGAACCCTTAATAGCGCTCCATTTCCCTGCAAATGGGAACCCCAATCTGGACCTGCCTCCCAGGCACAGAAAAAAAGGCCCTTGATTAAAGGGCACGCTCCGAGGTTGCCCCTTCTCTGCCATGCTGCATTTCATCCCATTTCCCATCCTGACCGGCTCGGTGCAGCGAGGACGAGCAGACCCAGAGAGCTGGGTGAGACACGGGAAGGAAAAGAAGGCGGCAGCCACGTCGGGTGGTGGGAGCCCAGGGCCTGGCTTTGCCTGGTACGTGCTGGGTCTCCGGGAGGCTGCTCCCCTCCTCCCTCAGCATCCATAACCTGGAGGGTACGGGCTCAGCTGCTCTCCTAAAGGGTGTTGGAAACCTCATCTCCAACACGCAGGCAGATGCACAACAGGAGCCAACAATCCTCTTCGCTCACCTGGGATCCACGGGCAAGCGGTCACGGCCCGTTCGCGTGCTCAACGCTGCCCGCACTGACAGACACCCATGCACGGTCCGCGCCGTCGGGACCCGGCCCTCCCACGCTGCCAACGTCTGGCTGCAGGCACCTGCCTGCTTTCCATGGCGAGGTAACCCGGCTCCCTGCCGCTGGTTTTCCCAGTTAGCTACCTCAGGGCAAAAGCCATGAAAATTAGGATTTAGAGTTTATTTGTTCCCTATACTCTTGTCTGCCTATGAATGCCTAGCGTCATTCTGAAAAAGGATCCTGTGTCTCTTCCAGCTTCCTATGTGTGGGGAACAGCAGACCAGAGGTCAGGGAGAGCTCCCGGCACAGGCGACAGCCGCAGCTGCCTTGGCACCGAAGCCTGCCCTGCCAAAGCCCTGCCAAGGCTGGGGCTCCCACAGACCGAAGGACAGTCTTCTCTTTCCATCTCAGCTATTCGCTTATTCCCTTGTTAAGCACATACCCTGAAGGACCTGAAACACTGGGCTCGATCTGGCAGAAGAGGAGGTGACCTTTCCAGGCAGGAGCCTGGAGGGACCCCAGGGACAGACAGGGCTGCTCCTGGAGGGGGAACACATCATCAGGGCTGCGGCAGCTCGGAGGGCTGCACCCAGCCACAGGCCTCTGCCCACCTCCCCGGGACGCGCACCCTGACCGCCACGCTGCGTCACGAAGCTGTCACACCGACGTGCCCATCAGCTCTGTTGCTCCGCGGTGCCCAGGCTCTCACACTGCGTGCGGGGACGTGCGTGGGGCAGGTGCTCACGGCCCCGACCAGAGCCTGGAGACTCATCTGAAGGGGCCACTAACTCCTGCAGGAAAGGAAGGAGAAGTGGAGAGTCTGGCAGGCAGGAGGGTAGGTGACTTAATGAAGTATCCAGTATTTTAAACCACTGAAGGATTAAAGCAAGGAAGGGATAGGATCTTCCACAAAAACTCAGTCATTAGTGAAGCCCGAGGGTAGATGCAATTGTTTTCTGTTTTTTCCTCTCTTTGATGACCCAGTTCTATAATCTCATCAGCACCAGGCTTCAGTGTTAATTTTTAAATATGCTTGGGTAACTGAGAACATTAACTATTCATGATCTTATCTTCAATAGCTGTTGGTTCTCTGACACTGTGCCAGGGCTGAGATGTACATAATGAACCAGGGAGAGCTGAACTTACCAGGGAAGGCAATAGCTGGTTTTTCCTGAGCATCTTGTTGAAACGATCACAGGATGGGGTGGGGTTTCACAACACTCATGCTCCTGGATAAATCAAGGCTTGTGGCGCAGGCTTGTATCGAGGCCATTCCCCCACAACCGCAGTGGCTTGAAAATACAAAAAGCTGGGATCTGGGGAATGCTGCGGACACTCTGTGAATGCTTCAGCTCCAGTCCCCTGGGAAACCCCAACCCAGTTTATAAATACGAGGGGAGCCTCCTGAGCTGGCAGGCAGCTCTGCTGGTCCCCACCCAGCCAGGTACACCCAAGGCCAGGTATCGGCACTGCAGGAATCCCTGGTTATCAGGCAGGTGAGCTGATGAATACAGAAGTCAAGAGCCTGCACACAGAGAAAGGGCAGCCCTTTAGCTCTTCCTATGAAGGGAGACAACAGAAGTAACGACAATTGCTTACAGCCTGGCTTTGCTTTTTGGATGTTTCAGCGTAGGTCCTACAGACACGACACGCTCCCCCGCGTGTGGGAGTAGAGACAGGCCACGAGGACTCAGGCAGCGCTGCCAAACGCATCGCACGTTGTCACAGAAAACCAGGCAGGGACCCAAGGCGAGGCTGCCAGCGGCTGCCCCGGCCTCTGCCGCAGAGCCGGCTCCTACAGCTGCCGGCAAGGCAGGAGCCTCTGCG
The DNA here is from genome assembly GCF_900496995.4 of Aquila chrysaetos chrysaetos. Classification (NCBI taxonomy): domain Eukaryota; kingdom Metazoa; phylum Chordata; class Aves; order Accipitriformes; family Accipitridae; genus Aquila; species Aquila chrysaetos. The sequence goes on from NC_044027.1 coordinate 647,449, forward strand.
CGGGCTGGCTGGTGCTCCCGGGAGCCGCATCTGGGGACGCTCTCTGCCAGACTGGTCCCCTGGGCAGCCCCTGGCTGCTACGGCCGGGAGAGGAGAGCCCTGCGCCGGAGGCTGTCTTGTGCTGTGCTTCATCAACAGCAGCGCGCCAAGCCGGGTGACTAACTCCCACATGTCAGGCTGCGTGTACACCCAGCTCTTGTGAACCTTTTCCTAGGATGCAAACTTCACTTGTCAGCAGGAACAGAGGATGAGGCAGCTACAGGAGCTCCGGTTAACTTGGGAAAAGCTACACGGTGCTGAGAGCTGTGAACAGGTAAAATGGTGAAGCATACAAAATGGAGCACAGAAGAGCAAAGGTGAATAATTAGCAGAACATGAACCAGCACAAGAATACAGCGATAGAAATAGAGTAAGTTATTCAAAGGAATAAAAAACTTACCCTGGCTTTTAGGAGGGATGGTAGCTGGTAGGGTTGGAGGCACGCACCCCTCCCCTCCTGCAGCAGGTACGCAGGGGCACGCTCTCACCAACTCATTTATGCTGACAGTTTGTTGCCAGAAAGAAAATCTCTTTGGTACTTCAAAGGATCTGAATAGCAGGATGACAGCGTTGGGAGCACAGTGATCTGCGAGTCTCCTGGCCCAAAGTCAACAGCACCATGGGAGAAGTACCCACACATTTTCAGAAGAATGTACAGGGTGTTTCCTACTGGAAAACTGAAATAAGAATCACAGTATCAGAGAATGGCTGAGGTTGGGAGGGACCTCTGGAGGTCACCTCATCCAATCCTCTGCTCAAGCAGGGACACCTGAAGCCAGCTGCCCAGGAACATGTCCAGATAGCAAAGTTTACTGTATTTTTTTCCCTACAAAAATTAAATATCATAGAACAAAAATGAATTATTTAATCTGCAAATTAACAAAGTTACACTGAATGCTCAATGTATATAGCATTTTATTGAATGAAGGTATATTACAATAGACAAACATATATTACACATGCTATACAAAATATACATTCTTATGTGAGAAAAATATAAATAGACACTAGGAAATAGCAATAGGGAACAAGAGCAGTTTTGCTCACACTGTCTTATGAACCCCCAGTTCCTGTACTGTTAGTACTTTGGCATTGATTGAAGAAACTATTTGTGTTTACTGAAAGCAGAATGGCCACTCTGTCCTATCTGCACCTCCTGGAGGAAAGGGGAAAGAAGAGAGACCTGATTTTTTCTGCAAGTCTACCTAGGAAGTTTTTCCACAATGCTAAGCACAGCAAGGTGTTCACCTACTTACAAGCTTCAGCTATTTACAACCAGCTTATGGACTTTAAAGAGATACCATTGCTCATGGAAGGATGCAAATGTCCTAATTCATAATGGCAGCTTTTATAGGCCAATATCTCAGAGAAATCAGTGCAGCTTTAGCTCCTAAACGGCTTCAAGAGCTACCACTTCGGTTTGTTCTGGTGCAGTCAGCATGAATTTTAAAGCCTTGGTCCTGGCCAAGCACATCTTACATACCTAAAAGGGAATTCAATTGCACTATGGAGTTGTGCCCAAAGTACACCTAAGGTCTAGACATCCACAGCTGTACTCTGACAGATCTGTATTAGCTCAACTCCACAGAAGAGATGAAAGAAAGTAACAAGCATTTGCCAAATGGCGATGGGAGACAGAGCAGCAGGAGGGGTGCTATTTTCCCACTAGTGGGAAATTGTGGGTCTCCATGTGCCAAGAGGCACTCTGCCACAGCAGCCTGTGTGAGTATTTGGAGAAAGCAGCAAGCAGCCCAAAAGGATGAGACTTTTCTGCTGCTCTAGTTTCATGACATGACCTTTCTCATCTGGATTTAAACAGACAGTACTGGGTTCCTGCAACACAGATAACGTTGGATTGAAAATAAGCACTATGTCTTAAATCCTGTCTGGAAAGGAAAAGCCTGGAGGAAATAAAAACAGAAAGGAATGAACTTAAGATTCTTCTTTTAGCATGTATGTTATTAAAACATTTCAGATGTCAGAGCCCAAAAAGAGTTTCACACCTGTGTTTTTTCTACTTTACCCAAAGATCAAGGACAATTGGATCCTCTTCCTACTAAAGCTGCTGGCTTCCAAAGCAACCATAGTTGCTTTGAGAGCATGGTAAAGAGCCCTTGATAATATTTGCTCATTTGCATAGATCTATTATTCATGCCCAAAGAGCTGTGGGAAAATAATCATTATTCCCAGCATTTCCTCACTCATTTACTCAAATAATCCACAGTCTCAAAAGTTACAGCTGTGTTTCTGCATGACTGCATCTGATACTTCAGTCACACCCCCTTCTATCTAGGAATGGATCAATGGGAAGTCTTACATACCTCTCTTGGGCTGGTCCAAAAAGGTTTTTCTGTCTTTATAAAAATATACCACACAGCTGTTTTCATTTTAGTACATATTCTACAGCTTGGAAAAAATGCAACAATGACTAGGAGGAAAGCCCCTTGCTCTTCAGGCATGAGTATACAGCATAATGTTGAAGAACTCTGGCGCTGAGCACTACCTATTTGCTGAAAACCCATCACTGATGAGTCTTTAACCCCTTCTACACAATGGTGCATTTTCCCAGGAGAACAAACTTTTCAGAAAGTCTTTATAATGTTCTTCCTCCTAATTTTGTCAGGCACATCCCACTAACTAATGAAGTTTGTGCTTCCTCTGTCTCAGCAAATACTGATTTTCAGTATTGAATGGTTCCCTGCATATCGTTTCATTTCTCACCTGTCAAATATTTAAACAATTTGGCCACGCCAAGGTCTAGGGAACTATTAGAGAGTTCAACAGGGCAACAATTTTGCCTGATATTTTACAACAGAAAAGGACACAAGTGTTTCAAACTACATATGCCTCTTGCCTGTGCAGAAGAAACAGGAAGTCCACAGTATAGTTCACTAAGCATTTATCAAATGCTCTCCCAATTTATCCAATGCTTTTCATCACATTCTTTTTATAAGTTCACTTAACTGTCAGCTAGGAAAAATACATGGAGACCTCTGTGCAACATAGACAAGGCTCTTTTTAAAGATAAAAGCTTAGATAAACTTCTGAAACAAACCACTCAAAACTCCCACCTTATAGCTATTTTACCAGATGACCAGAAGGAAACATTTTCTGTACTGTTCTTTTTGTTTGCTATTTACAAGAACTTCTGGGAAGTTGGATCCTACAGTCTCAAATACAGGTTACCACTGCTTGTTAATGCAGGGTCTGTTGGGCTTTATGCTCTCCTGGACAAGACAGGTGCCTAATATAAAGATTTAAGGACCCTCTCAACACCTAAATGGGTCAAACTTGGAATTCTGCTAATGTCATGAAACAGATCAGCTTGCAGTCAGGTCAGCCAGGCTTAATGCCTACAGAGTTGTACGTAACAATGAAATTAATCAACAGCGCAATTTCACCACATACCTATAGTAAATTCACTTCTTTCCAAAACAAAGACAACTCTATCCCCGCAGAAACAAGCTTTCAGTCCCACCAAAAAAAACCCCATATGGCTTGATATGCAGCTGTCAAGACTAACAGTATGATACATACTTTGGCATAATAAAAAATATATTTACATTACAGCCAACACATTTATATGCTTAGTGTATACAAAATATTTATAAATGCAAATTTATTTACAACTAGAGTCCATTATTCATAGGAGAAAACAAGCCCCAAAGTTAGACTGGTCACAGATGCCTGCCAACAGTCTAAGGAACAAAAAGCTGGCCAAGAGTTTTATGCTTACAGTTACTGGGGAATTCCATGAGGAGGCCCTGAACATTTGTTTTCAAGCAGACAATGCGGTGTGAAATAGCTATGCATTCTTGAGAGATTTTCACAGCATGCACCAACACAAAGGCTGCTTCCAACATCAGAAAATGCATGTTTTAATGCTATTCTTCTAGATATCACTAATCCTCCATGTGTTCTCTGTTGCACATTCCCATTTTCTAATACACAGAAATCCAAGGAAAAAGGGCATGTGCCACCTCCTCTTAGGGACTCTGACTCTGTTTTGTCAGCCTGTAATTGTAGACACACGTACACAAGCATCTTTGGCCTTGGGGTTAGTCCTGAGGTAGTAAATACAAAAAGTCAGTTGATACGGATTTGCTTTCAAGACTTCATTTTAGTGTCTTACGTGGTTTCACTATAGTCATGAATGTTCCGTGTCCTATTAAAATCAAAGTTATGTTCACGTAACCTGTGGCAAGGTCTGGGTGAAGCAGCTTGTTCCCGGTCACTGTCAATAATGCCCTCGCTTCGAAGAGGTCGTGGGGTCTCGCGGGCTGACTGATGATGCAGAAAGTGTGAGTGAGAGAGCGCTAGGTCTTTGTTTACTCCCCATAAAGGAAGCTGAAAAGGTTCTGAGGAAGAAAAATTAGAAGATGAACAGGAGTGAGTTCATGATAAACACACTCAAATTTTAGATAGGTGTTTTGAGTTGTGTGACTCAGCAATAACAGTCTTTCTGAGGTTTTTTCTATTTTTGAGAGCATATTTTACTGGATGCTCTCCCTTCTCAGCAATCTGTTACAGTAACCAGAAACAACACACACAGTTTCAGTGTGAATTTTTAAAAAGGCTACCTGGAAGGAATTCAACATAAAAACAATCAAACTACACAAAAAAAAAAAAAAATAATCTTCTGGAGTTCTTTGAGACTCAGGCTACCTCCAACTGCAGGGCTATTGGAATTTCTTATGTGAAGCTTTAACTCTTAGCTAATAGATGTCCTTAAACTACATGCAAAGGATCACATTCCACAAGCTTTAAGAGATGAACTGCAGATTAAGACAGACCATCTTTTTAACATCACCCTCTTCAACTCTTGGGTACTGGATGCAAACTGAGGGCTAGTTCTGAGAACAGGTGGTTAATAAACAGATGAGTTACTCCACAAACTAAAGTTACTTGAAGAATTAGCTGTGTGTCCATAGTGAAAGGCAGCACAAGGAAAGCCAGTGTTATCAGGGAATACAAAGCAACAGAAGGGAAAAGGGGACACTCACCATTAATCTGCTGGGAGGAGATTTTCTTTTCACTTATTTTGTCATGGTTGGTAAGGAAGACAGACATGTCTCTGTCTGCTAAGAGATTATCAAGAGTACTGGTTTCATGCTGGGTGCGTGCTGTATATGTTTCCTTAGGCATCTGCACCATGAGATTGGGGAGAGTTTGATCCACGGGGTCCTCTTCTGTGATGTAGGCATATGGACAGTACTCTCGTGTCCTGGAGTAGATGTTAGCATTGTCGTAACAGTCTGAGCAGATCACCAATGGCGCTGCACCACCTGATAAACATGATGGAAAAATGAAATACTCTCAAAGAGGATAAGGATGCTTGATTTCCATAGACTCTTTCACATCTTAGCATGATCATGTATTACAGCAGTACAGTTTGAAGGGCCTTTATACAATTAACGTGGTAACAGAATACTCGGCTTGACTGTTTACTGAAGAAGTCACATGACAAATGCTCTAGGTCCCCACCATCCAAATTCTCAATAGCACTGCCCTTCTGAGGCTGACCAGGGGAAAACCATGGACATGAGCAAGAACAATCTCATGTTTGCTCTCCTGTTTCAAGGGCAAAGGGGTTCCACGCAGGTCCAACCAGCTTGGGCACCAAGCTGAAACAGCCCTGGAATCAAACTAGGATACCTATCCACATAGGCTTACACTCTTATACCAGACTTGTACCCTCCATGCCCACACACCTGAGAGCAGATGGTAAAGTGGTCATTGAGACGAGCTGCTTCTCAACTCCTTCCTGATACAGATGCTAGTGTAGTAGGACTACAGACTAGAGGGAACAGATCACGGGACAGATGTGAAAAACTTACACTGAAGGATCACTTTTGAAAGACAGCCTATATAAGGACTGGATGGCTCCTCAGCATTTGGATGGTAAAAAATAGCATCTCTGTAGACTCAGTGACACAAAGATCTTAAAAGGCATCCAAACAAGATAGGGACACAGTGTAGACCCTTTAGTTGTAATTGTAGCAAGTGGACTGTATGTCTCGCAGAGGCAGTAATTTTACGCCAAGGACAAAAGGTACAGCAAGTCATCTTCCAAGCGAATTTTATTTCCACCTCTATTGCTTGGACTCTTGAGATGCCAAAGGAGAGAAACAGCATAAAAATCTACCTTGACATTTAACCTAGGAATTCTCTAATGGCTTCCCTGCCTTGCTGAACAGATCACAAAGCCTGAAGCAAAGAGCCTCTGGAGGGAACTGTATTACTCTGGCACCTGAAGGACAGCAGTCAGGACATCTACACGCAAAGGCACTCATAGCAGATGTGAGCCCAGACATTGCTGGACCAAAGATTAAATGATACGCGTGGAATGCAGAACCTTGATAGCACAATATAAACAAACACTAGAACAAAAACAGGAGATGCCTCAAACTCTGAATGATCAATGGAAATTTTCAGATTACCCTGAATTCTACTCTAGGACAAGTCACCTTTGATGTTAATATGCAGTATTATGCTGCATTGTGCAATACTGCCGCCAGCTACAAGGACTAGACTGTGCACTGGCATCCTGCTGAAACACAAGTAATACATGTGATGGCTTTGCTTACCATCTGTGCCTTTATGCACGTAGCTACCGGCTGGAGGCATAAGCTGCTGATGGCTTCCTGCCTCTGAGTTACTGTAGCCTTCCTGAGGCTCTGACAGAGTTCCTTGGGAGGACAGATAGCTGGGAATGTCTGCAGGTAGGTTCATCTCCTCTGCAAGGCATAATTAATATCGATGACATTAACAGCTAAGTGTGAAGATTTCAAGGTAGTACCAACACTATTACCCACATTAACAAAAATGTCATCCAGAATTTCAACTCGCATATAGTTATCTTTTTTTCCTACCTCAGTGACTAAAAAATCCGTATAGCTATTTCAAAACTAACAGGGCCAGAACAGCAATTTACATGCATTATTCCAGGTCCTGAAAACATTTGTAAGTTTATTCAAATATTTATTTCCAAATTTCACTGTTTTCCCTCAATGTAGAACAAATCTAGTGTGTTAGGAATAAAATCAACACACTTTTGATATTTTTAAAAAAAACAACTCTAAAATGAAGAAATTTGAGCAAATCCCTGAAGGAATTTTAGAAGGAAATCTTCAGTTCTTCAATCTTATCCATCTGTAATGAATCCAGAAATTTCACCACTCTTAACAAGTGTTTTGGTTTAAAAACAAGGCTGAAGACTGTTGCTTTTGCACCTTACCTGTGTTAGTGATGCTGTAATCTTCACTCTTCCTTCTCATGTGGTAGATCACAATAACCCATACCAGGGATGTTCCCACAACACAGCACACCACGACAATAATCACAATGCCTATTGTTGTCCAGCCATCCTCCTCATGGACAATGCCACTCTGGGAAGAATCACAATTTGGAGAAGCCAGGACATTTAGGTAAATATGGCCACGCTCGGTGCCCAGAGTGTTGGACATAATGCATGTGTACTTCCCAGCATCCTCTAGTCCAGCATCCACAATGATAAGGAGTTGATTTGCTGCAGCAAAAAAATGCCGTTCTGTGACTGTCAAAGGGCCATCGTCTTTAGTCCAGTTGAGGCGAGGGGCAGGACTGCCACCAGCTATGCACTGCAAGACAGCAGTTTCACCTCGGGTTACCGTTCTGTCTTCCAGGGGCCTAACGAAGGAAGGAGTTTCTGTGACAGTAGAGGAAAAAAAAATAAATTGTAAGGTAACTTCATTGTGCAACACCAGTGTGTAATCCATGATATTTAAAAATCTGTTCTTACAACCTGAACCTAAACTTGAGCAATGAAATGCAGGATTCAGGAAATCCTATGAGTTCAGCTCTTCTATGGATCACTGCAACAAATGCAGGTACAGCAAACATCCCCAAAATTATGCTAGCCACAGTCTGCTTTATGTATTCCAATTCTATACTTGCATATGACCATAAAGTTACAAGTCAGTGTCTTCAAAAATTACTGCACTCTAGAAGGAACTATCCTTCCATTATTACTCAGCATAGTTCATGTTAAGTGTGACTAAACTTGTTGCAAGGCAACACAAATTGCCTATCTAGTCTACACTGCTGGATTGAGATATGCCCCTCAGTCCTCTCCTGCAAAGATAATACTAACTTCACTGGTCAGCACGGTAGCTTAGCTTCTAAAGCTTCACTGTTCAAAAATCATGTCAAGTGCTGCTCTTTGTACTATAACTTCACTCATTAGGACTTAAGCTTGCTACTTACAGATAAGCTACACTACCACTGCAGAAGTGAAGGGATCCATATGCAAGCACAGATTAGCACACCACTTACCTAACACAGTCAGCGTGGCATTTGCTGACAAACCACCTGCAGTGTTTTGTGCCATACAGCTATAGATTCCCATGTCTTCTATTTTTACATTTGCAATAAAGAACACATCATCCTCAGGCATGACGTGCATCCTTCTCTCTCTTGCAGCAGGGAAGTCCGTGCCACCATCTTTCTGCCAGGAGATCTGTGGAGTAGGGTGGCCCTCTGCAGCACACTCCAGCCGGGCCATTGCCCCAGTGCGGATAGTAAGATCCATGGGGGTTTTCAGGAAAGAAGGTAGCTCTGGATCAAAGGAGACACAGTTTCAGTATTTTCAGCACCAGGGAAAAAGCAGCAAAAGCTCCACAGCACAGAATATCTGAAAACAAACAAATCCAAAACACGCCTGTAGTTCTCCCTAAGAGAGGGGCAGATTCTTCTTAAGAACTGCACAAGTTTTCAGCGGTCATTTCTAAGAGCCTATCCTCCAAATTTAAATACAGTACCTACAGTGTTCATTTAAGATGATCTGAAGGACAATATTTCTCATGGGGAAAAGACAGGGAAAAGGTTTAGCCTTCTTAAGCCCTTTGTCATGCTTTTTCTTCCCTGGTAATAGGGAAGGTGAACTTCCATCTCATCAGTCCAAGTCTGCATTATCTGTTCTGGGCAAGCAAGAGCAACACAGGCACCTCCGCTCTCAGATACAACAGGGATCAGCGGTCTACTTACTGATGTGAACACTGTCTTCTTACCTCCCTTCCCTCAAGCCAAAATAAATAGAATCATTATGGCTAAAAACAAAGGACTTCATAACTGATTTTTCAGAGTTTGTTTCCAGTCCCACCGGTTATTTTTAGTTGAATCTTCCCTAGCTTTACAAACACATGGGAAAGGTGCTTAGTTCTGAAGAGACAGCAGAGGGAGCTTTTAGTTTAAGAGACTTCTACCTCCATTTAACTAGGTGAACGACTAATTGTGTTATAATGAAAGCATGGGAGATATCTGCCCCTTTTGAAAAGTGAAAGGAAGGCTTTTCACCCACAAAAAAAACCCAAACAAACCCCAAACATTTCTCTCCTGCTTTATAAAAAGATATTTGATACTTCTAAATACCAGTAAGACAGTCTTGCAAGACTATTTTGGGCCAGCTCTAGTGAAAAATAGACTTGTAGCTATTCAGGTAAAGCTTTAGGTTAAAAGTGTTCCTCCTTTGTTACCATTATTGCTTACCATTGACAGTCAGCTTGGCTTTATTGGAATAATTAGAGCCAAAGTGATTGGTGACAATGCACTGATACCTTCCTTCATCAGTGAAATTCACATTGAAAAGGTGCAGGACAGTGGTATACTCGACCACCTCACCACTTCGCTGCTGATATCTGGCAAAATTCTCAACCTCTGCATCATACAATACTTCACTGTCTTTACGCCAGGCAGTGGACATGGGTGAATCACTGCTGCTCACAGCAGTGCAAGTCAGAGTCACATTCATGCCTCGCAGAGCAAAGGTGGTCTCAGGATGCACTCTTATCTGCGGTTTAGGGAAATTATCTGAAAATAAAAGCACCAAGATTAGTTACTTTCCTTTTCAACTTGCAATAAATATTGCAAGAAAACTCACTCAAAAGACAATGTAAGCAGAAAGAAAGCTTTGGGAACAGATGTCCTGCTTGAGGTGCACATATTCAGCTGTTTTCAGTTGGAAATCAAGCTGTGAAAGAGGATTAGAACCACAGATAGCCGTATGAAAACAAGCAGTGTAAAAGCATGTCTTGAGGAGCGCCCTGCATTTTGTACAACTGTCTGGAACTTGCTATATTTAGACCACACACAAAAGCCATGGTCAGCTGAAGAGCTAGGCTATTTTACAGAGGACTGAGACTTATTTTCAGATAGTTTAGGTATCTTGAAGAGCCTTTAAGTTCTACAAATACAAAGCATAGCAAGCTGGCAGTTCACTCTGTCTCATCCCACTCGATGAGAGTTACTTCAATACCTATTATTTCAGCAAAGACATTTTTGTAGGCACACACAGTGTTCAGTGTCAGGCACCACGGTGGTAATATTAGAATGGAGAAGTGGATGGTTGTGCCTACATGATGATTATTGTAGCCTTTACCACCAAAAGAATGAAAGAATTGCATACACACAAGTAACACTTATCAGACTGCTCACCCGGAAAACGGAACACCAGACTATTTCCAGGCCTGCCACAGACTTCACACATGACTCTGGGCAAAGAGTCCCTCAGTTTTCCATCTCACAGTTTGGTTACAAAAATAAACAGGCTTATGTCTGAAACTGTGGTGGCAGAGACCAGATAAACATTACAGATATGGAGCATCAGAAAATGTGCAAGAGTATTAACTACTCTAGCCTTGGTGGTATGGACAAGAACCAATAAGGAAGTGTCAAACAGCCCTTCCAAAGCTAAAGGCATTCATAAGCAGGGAGAATGGAAGCATAATCAGTTTTTAACAGTAACCTAAATGAAAGCCAATGCAGTCTCACAGAATTACTCCCTCAGGTTAGCTTCAGTGCTCAAATACAACAAAACAGAGCAAAGAGAAACAGAACTAAATCCCGAACTCCTAAAGCAGACCCCGTGATGTACACAGGCCCACATATGCATCATGGCCAAGACCAAGTACCTCCAGCAGTGCTACAGCCAGATTTCAGAAAGGCACCTGCACAGACTTTTGATATAAAAACATGGTAACACAAGTAATTAAAAATACAAACCACAGACAAAGTCATCAGGGTCCACACTGAGAAGGCTTTGTCCTGCTAACCATTCAGGATGAGCACAGCTAACATTTACAGCCTGCTGTAAATGGCTGTCAGTGAGCCACTGTGGCAGCCATTTCAACTGGCAATCACAAAGCAAGCTGCTAGTGTTCAAAATTCTGCAGAAACAAGGCAAAACAAAAGTGTGATTAAAGTTTATGTATTTCACATTCCTACACGTGATTTCATGCAGCAAAACAACTTAAAGCACATACGTTCAGTAATTTCAAGATTTCCAGTATTCTTTTATGCCTACGGGTATTTATTATAAAATGTTAGTTACATAGGCTATAAACAATCCAGAAAAACCTTCCCTCCATGTCAGCATTATAACCTTACATTTCTTTTTAATTCTGAAGAAAATAACCTTGGATTTTCAACTTCTAAAAAAAATATTAAGCCTGTCTTTACAATTATCCCATCCCCCTTTAAAGCAATTAAAAGGAACATAACACTGCAGAGCAGCTCTACGTCTCAAACTAAACATACTTGCCATTAGGAAATTAGTATAAGCCTCAATACTCATTTTCATGCCAGCTAATAAATATTTAAGAATGAAAGTGATTTGTTTTATACAGGTATCTACTGCAGATTGTTTTCTCTGCTCCACAGAAGAACTGCAAACAGGAAACAATGATGGGTTACTTTTTCCCCCACCATCTGATTTCAAAGCTTCCTAAATATTATGTACAAGTATGACTGACTGGAGAAAGTCCAGCATTTTAACAAGAAGTGATCTGCCACTAGATAAATCCAGTAGTGAGAGAGGAGAGGCATGCAAACAAGCCACAATTCTATCCTGCTGTTTACCCATGCATACCAACAATTCCTCACTTTTAAGATACATTAGAGAAGGCAATGAAAGTCTTTAACACATAAAACGTGTCTCCTCAAACTGGCAGATCTTGCAGACTTAGTCCATCTGGCCAAAATTAACTAATTGAGTAACAGTTTTAAAACAGATTACACAATATTCAGAGACTTTATCTCATAGAGGTGACTGCATTACAGTAGGATTAGTCTTGGGTGTGAAGGTCACTTCTCATTATACTACTTTAAATGTCTGAAGATCACAAGAGGCTCTAGCAGCTTAAGCATCTGCTGAGCAAGTAAAAATTCTTGTCTAGTTGTGAATTTTAAAGTCTTTCCCTAGCCTCAAAAATGGGAAGACAAAATGTAGGTCTTGCTAACCCCTCTGAAAGATTCCTGATGAATTATTTCTTTTGTTCACTGTCTACATGCCAGCATGTGCTCAGCTTGCTGCAAACCCATAAGATATGAAAAACAGAACGGTTCAGCACTGAAAAAAAAAAAAAAAAAAAAATTTTCTACTAATTGCAACTAAGCAAATAGAGGTGCAGATTTTATCAAACCTTAAATCTAAGTATACTGCTACCAACTTTGAGTCAATAATTTACCAGCATTGCTTTAAATATTTCATGATGAAAGCAGACACACTTCAGTCAACTTCAGCCAATCCTACAATGGCTGAAGGATTCTTTACAAGGTAGGACTTGTAAAGAATCTGTAAATAATTGTCATGAACTTACAGCTCCTTCAGGTGAGCCTGAGCAAATGCATTTTCTTGGATGGACATTACCGCATTGTTGCTTAAATCTCTGTAAGTTAAACAAAGAGAACAATAATGGGTAAGTATGATTTCATATGCTACCTTCAGTTAAATTTTTGAAAATTTGACAGAGAATACAAGACTGAAGTTGACAAATAGTCAGAAGTTCTACAAAGTAAAGTACTTACAGATGTTCAAGTCCTTCAAGACCAGAGAATGCTTTTTTGGTAATAGACTTAATCTGGTTTCCTTGCAAGATTCTGAAAGACAAAGCCCCCCCAAACCCAGAAACCAGTCTGAATGTCAATATGATCACAAATAAGACCCAAAAGAAGTTCCCCATGATGTTTAACTAAGTATTTTCTAATTCTAGCTGCGCTAAAAGATCAATACTATTTTTTGAGCTTAAAGGCTCAACTAATTTTCCCAAGAACAGGGTTTCTTTTCCATTCTCAACTTAGAGATCTGGGTTAGAGATGTGTCAGAAGGTAATTTAAGACAGCAGAATGAAACAGTGATAAGTAGAACTTGGGAGTGGACCAATAACTTCCTAAATCGGCCACAATCACATTAGTTCCTGAGACTGCACACTCATACCAAGCTGTTTGTTATAAGCAACGTCTGTAGCTCCACAGGATGGAGCCTTCCACAAAGCACATGGCACTGGATGAAAAGTGCAGTCTAAGTACCAAAAAGCTGTTAATTCAATAGTGTTTCATATTTGCTCAAAAATACTTTGGTTTGCCTTTTTTTGGGGGGGGGTTTTTTTTTTTTTTTTGGTAAGCGATAACTTTTACCCAAACTAAAGAACCACAAAAAATGACAATCATCACACAGCAGGCCTGGGCTATTCAATAATAAATGCAGTCAAATACTTATTCTTAATTTCTTCAAATTGGTGCTGCTAGGTGATCCAGTGCTACACAGATCCAACGCTCCTGAACATGGAACCCAAACCCCTATCAACAGGTTGTAGCACACAAGTGGAAACACACTGAATACAGCTGCCAACTAGAAAGGCTTTCTGCCTCATGCCACTGATTTACTATTACTCAATATTTTGCACTCTCCCTCTACTCTGCGTGCCTGGGAAGTACTGCCATCTCAATGGTTTGTAATACATACAGTTTATCCAGCCTGCCAAGTCCCACAAATGCTTCATTTGCATCTTCTATGGCCCAGGAGATTTCATTGTTCCGCAAGTCCCTGCAGGAGAAAAGCTTTCTTATACAGAAGCCTTGTAACATCATCATGACCACTGCTAGTGGTGAGCTAGGGAACAGAACTTACTGTTGTACAGGCCAGCTATGGTGTTCTGGCACAGTATCACCTGGAAGGTCTCAAAAATCTTTTATAAAACTAAGCTTGTCAGAAGATGAATATCCCATTTCAGAGATGCAAGGGAAAATAGAATTGTTCAAGATCAGTGCCTCAGACAGAACCACAAACAAATTCTGCAGTACAACTTCTTGATGTGGTATTTAAGGAAAGACCCAGTCTGACTAGCACTTGTCATGTGATGGACTATTTACCAGCTGGGAGAGGCTCCTGAAGCAAGTTGGTTCATGTAAGTGAATTAACCAATACACTAGCAGGATTAATCTTCCTGAGTAACAGGCTTATAATAGTATTAGCATATTAAGAGATTACACACAGGTTACAGTGTAAAGCTGCCAGGCACAAAGTAGTAGATTTTCAGAATGAAGTTGATATTCTGCTCACAAATCTTGTTACCAGCTAATGGGATTTCTGTTTGACCTCTGCACAGCACTTCGGCCCCTCACATAGAAGAGCGGTCTAAACAGCAAAAGCAATCCAACAATATGGTTCAGAGAGGATTAAATGCTTTTTAGAGAGAAGGAGAAATAAATTCAGCTGCATTTTTAGCCTGAAAGGCATGGACTGAGCGAAGAGTTTCTGTCAAAGCCACAGTTTTCATCTGTTTTGATACCATTGTGCACAGAAGTCCCTGCAGACAGGAGTGTGTTTAAAGGAAAACAGACCAACGAAAAATAGTCTGTACAGCATTTTACCAGATATTATATGCATCAGCTTGATGGAGCTTCCAAGCAAGTCAAGTGACACAGAAAGCTAGCTACACATACAGGCAATTGTATGCATCATCTCATATACACACTTCTTTCCTTGTGCTAATGGCAGAAAAATGAAGTATCTACTTTCCCTTGGGCAAGACTGTAAATTGCGTAGAAACATCCTGGAAGAAACTGGGATCAACCTCCAGGACATTGTCAGTGGTAACACATTATTTTCTTATTTTTCTTACTTTGAAATACGGAAGTCTTGTTCTTAACACCACGCAGCAATCATTTCCACAATTAATATATATACACTTTAAAGTTTAGGACAAAAAGAAAAGAATTTCATGATTCATGCATCACAAGGTCTTAACAAATATGACCTTGATGCTTGCTCACATTAAGTATTTTCCTCTTTGAAAATTATCCAAGCTAAGGTACTTGACATTAGATCACATCCATGAGAAGAACGACTAGATGAATAATATGCCAAATTTATTCCCAAATTGCTAATTCTTGTGATTATGAAACTTGTTTCTAGAATTACCTCCAGGTCTGCTTCAGAATTTTAGATTGTGAATGCTGGAGGGGTCTCAATGCCAAACTGCTCACAGTATTATGAAGTAAATAATGCAGTAAAATGTAAAACTTCAGTGCTATTCTTAGATACACCTTTAATCCCACTTTGCTCTTATTACCTTGTAGTTAATATACAGTTTTATGGTTTATTCTCGTCAATTAAAGCTACATTGCAGAATAGAGGCAGGAGCTGAACATACAGAGAAATATTTACGTCAGCCTTAGCATTGAAACAACCAGTATACAAACAACAATGGAACTAATCTGACAGCAAGACGGTATCTCCTGTTGTTTGAAGTATTTTTACACTCCACTACTCAGACCACTTAGCAAAATGAGTGAGCAACCCAAAAGAAAAGCCCCTCATTGTGTGAGCTGAGGAGTTGGCTCCTCATGCTTGGCTGGGCACAAATGCTTGGAGCCTTGTTAATCACCACCGCCCTCTGTCCCGTGCATTCCAACCCCCGAAGCAAATGGCCAGCCTCTCAGCTGTTGACGCCCCTGAGGAGCCCAGGAAAACCTACTAATTAATCTGCTCTTGTTCTTTTTCATGCTACTCTAAATCTAAGAAATTAGTTTTAATTATTTCATTAAAAGGTTGCATTAAGGTTAACAGAATATGACTGCTTACATAAATCTCTCTGGTAAGTTTGCTTATTTAAGCATTTATTTAATGAACTGACAGAGGGGTTATAAACTTTCACTCCTTTCTCAACTACCATTGTTTAGGATGATTACAACTGTTCAGATCTACTTGGGACACTTTTTTTTTTTTTTTTTTTTATTAAGAGCCAGGATTGTGTCTTTTCTTGTCAGAAATGCCCAATAGCTGCAGCTGCTATGAAAAGTCCTGGCAAGTGCAGAGCTGTGCCTCTGACAGCAAGAAGTAATCCTACACCCCTCCTATACGCTATGCCTATGACTTCAGCACACAAGCAGGGTGGGCTAAACCGTACCTTCCGCAACCAAAAGGGTTCACCACTTGGCTTCTGAGGTTCCAACCCTAACAAAACCCTCTGGAATTAAGAGAGGTCCAGGCTGACCATTCACTCCACAACTGGCATTTATACTATCCACACCTTCTCAGAACTGGTATGACATGCAACTGGGCACTCAAGGTCACCAAGCCACTGTTTCTTATCACCACTAAAATTAAGTGGTTAGTTTGTTTTAGCTGGGCCAGAATTCTGTTATCTCAGCAGACCAAAAGTTTATCAGCCCCGCCATACCTGCAGGCAGGACAGCACACAACAATGCCAAAACACTGATCTCAGGCTTGCACGGTGCAATATTCATTGTCTTTATTTCCAAAAGCTTCACTGCATTAAACTGAGATTTCAGCTAGAAGTTTTCTGTACTTACAAGGTTCGAAGATTTGTCAGACCTCTAAACACACCATCAGCAATGTGACTAATGCGATTGTCACCCAGGTTTAGTTTCTCCAATAAACCAAGTCCCACAAATGCAGACTCCTTGAGGCGAGTTAGCTGGTTGTACGACAAGTCTCTAGAAACATTGAACATGCACTTTTAAAGGCAAGTAGAGGGGGATTAATTATGAAGATACTATTGAACTTAATTAACTATTGCATTTTGATTAATTTCTTTAACAGAACACTTACAAATATAAGTAAAATACACAGCATTACCATGGGCCTAACAAGGAAATTGAGTACTTCCTTTGGTAATTCATTCTTCCTACATATGTGCTATCCAATCTGTTATTGCAATATTACAAAATCCCCAATGAAAAGCAGCCCAGGACTTACAGCTCAGAAAGTCTTTGGCAGAACTCCCATGCATCTGGACTGATCCTGTTAATGGCATTCTGGCTAACATAGAGTTGTTGCAATGTCCGCAGACCATACAGCCAGCCCTTGTTTACTTCTGTTAAGTTATTATGTTCCAGTTCTCTAAGGAATTAGAAGGAAAAACATTTGCCAAATAGATAATCAATGAAACATATATTTACAAAAATTTCATCTTGTGGATCTCAAAATTATTTACTAACACTAAGCCTTAGGCAACCTGAAATACATGATTATATTCATTCCACTGAAATCAAAAGAACAAACTAAAGTATATGAAGAACTGAGTAACTCAACAACAGCTGCAAAGATCCAGTGGCAGAAGCAAAACTGTAATCTTTGTTCTCAATGAACACTTTTAAAAAAATCTTTTGCTAACACTGCATGGCATATCCTTGCGCTATCTCTGTCGAACAGTCACACAGCAAAGAACCATCCCATGTTATGAGGAGTGCAAATGCAAACCACCAAAAAGCAACCTACAGAGTCAAAGCATTCTTGATCACCAAGTGGGAAGAAGTTGGGGAGAGAGCCAATATCTTTCCACCTCTGAAATAACCAGACATGATACCAAAATAATGGGGAAATACGGATCTGTATTTCCTGTGAAGCTCATCAGTATCTCAGTACAGCCTTGATGTAAGGGAAGCCATACAGGACACAACCCTCCACAGCTAGAGTCCCTAAAAGAAATACCACGACTAGGCATACTCACAATTCTTCTATATTACCCAGGCCAAAGAATGCTCCATCCATTAGTCTGCTAATCCCATTGCGCTGCATTTTCAAGGATTTTAAGGACTCCAGTCCTTGGAATGTAAGGCTTTCCACTATTTTAATCCGGTTCCTTTTCAGTTCCCTTTTATAAAGATGACATTCAAATATTAAGACATCTTTCAATAAGCACCACTTTGTGAAAGTCAAGAACACATACTGAGATGAACGACACAGCTGCAAACACCATGTTTTTAAGCTTTCAAGACTGCTACTTACAGAAACTGCACATGAGGCAATTTGAAGATCTTTGGTGGAATCACACTAATCCTATTTCTGTTCAGCTTTACCACCATTAGTGAGCTAGATAAGTTATCAAGACAGCCTGCTTCTAGAGTAGTTATTCTGTTGTTACTGAGATTCCTAGGAAAGAAAGAGGAAAAGAGGCCTTTCAGAACATGGAGAATTTTATGAACACAACTGCACAAGCCCTTCAGAGCAACCACTTATTATTAGAACTCAAGTTCCCTGTGAAGTCACATCACAAATCTGAATGGTGGTATAACAAACTAAATCATTTTTCCCAAAGGAATCAGTGCTAGGAGCTGATTTTTACTGCATGCCCATGTTTCAGTTAGACATGGTTAAGACAGTGTCAACAGTGATCTACACAAAATGGGCAGAAATCATTCCATGTCCCTGCTGGGTGAAGCACCTGCACTTTGACAACAGCAGTTACTGTTTTCCATACTATTTGAGAAAATGCAATACAGATCGGTATGAAAAGTATTTTATTTCAAGCACATTTGTAGCTATGTTAAGGCACTGCTATCAGTTCAAAGCCATGCAAGACTGCCTACTTTAAGACAGTAACTTAGAGTAGATGAGGTCTTCAACATTATTGTTGTAGAGCCAGGAATCCCAGATATAACAGATCACTCATACTTACAGGTACTTCAGTTGCATCCGTGGAAAAGAAGAAGCTTTAATTTCTGAGATAAGATTAGAACTAAGATCTAGATTTTCCAATGAAAGGTAAACTTGGAGTTGCTCAGCATTTATTTCTGGAATGGTGTTGTGTACCCTGAAAAATACCAGCAACAAATACAATTATCAAAACATCCCATCCTTCAAGTTGCACAGCTGAAACAGTTACAGGATTCTGTGTATCAACATTATTACAAGCCTCTTAAACGGGACAGTGTTGATTCCTAAAGCAGTACTGAAAATCCAAGAGCTATTTGCCACCTTGACATATGAATAGATTCAAATTCTGGGGCCTGTAGCTGGGCTGTTCCTTGTGGGAACTGTCACCCCTAGGCTGAATCCCTCCCCTTCAAAGCTGCCTGCCTTGGTTGACTGCATTTTATTGGTAATTTAGGGTGACTTGATTGTCTAAATAATTTGTATTTCTTTAGAGAGTGCTTACATATTCCCTAAAGCACTTCAGATGAGTAGTATTTCAAGACAAAAGAAGCTATGTTTTCCTACAACTTGATAGCAGAACTCTAATAAAATTCTCCCATTTGTTAAACAAGAAAAAGGCAGACAAGCTATTACTTACAATGAGAGAAGAGTTATATTAGACGTTGTTTCTCCAAAATACGGAATTTCACTTAGCTCATTGTAATTCATTTTCCTTAAAAATAAAACCAAAAAAGATTACCGGCACTTCAAAGAGAAGCAACCCCCTTCTGTACGCAGCAGAAATAACTCATATCAC
Source organism: Aquila chrysaetos chrysaetos (assembly GCF_900496995.4). Classification (NCBI taxonomy): domain Eukaryota; kingdom Metazoa; phylum Chordata; class Aves; order Accipitriformes; family Accipitridae; genus Aquila; species Aquila chrysaetos. The sequence continues at coordinate 666,999 of NC_044027.1, forward strand.
AGAACGCATTTAACAATTTTATGTTAATAATACTTAGTAGTTGACAAAAGAGATTCCCTAAAAGCTTAAATACTAATCATTTGAACAATTTAATAGCGAAGCATACTAGTTTTTTACCATTTTTGTGGATACTATTACTTCTCTTTAATTTAAAATCAGATTTAGTCAAAACAAACACTTCTCATTTCTTTTTAAAAATATTGGTCTTCTAATCTTTAATGAAAAAGTTTTCTGCTCACAAAGCATCAGTTTTACACATAAAATGTGTTGCCAACATCGAGCATCCATTTTTAATTAACCGGCACTGAGTATTTCTACAAGTCAGACCAGATATCTAGACATGCAATGAAATGCACTAATTAGAATTAGGTAAGATATCTTTAGAGTTTATCCTCATAAAAAACGACTTACACTTCTTGTAGTGTATGAACAGACAAATCAATGCTCCAGTTGGATGACAATAAATGATTATGACTTAAATCCCTAGAGAACAGAGAGAAAAGTTATTCTACTCCTGGAATAATAAAAAAAAGCCAACCCGCAAACATGTGTGCTTTATTCAACCTAAAAGTTTTAAATCACATTTATGATACATAAAATTCCTCCTTCACCAAAGGAAGAAGAGATTCCTCCTAGCTTCTTCTAGTGGTCACTCACAATAAAAGTCTAGACAGTTCTATTTCTCTACTTGAATCAAATAACTTCTTGTTAAAAAGGCTTCTTGAAAGAAAGATCATACCTGACCAAAACATTTTTCCTTTAAATCATAGCTTTACAGACAATACTTGCCTATCTTTCTTACAAAATGCCTGTTATTGAACTGTTTCCTGTAGCAACGATCCCCATTTTGTCCGCCTGCCCAGCTTTTCAAAGATGCTGACTAGTCAAGGCAGGCTTATTTTAAAGGAACAACATACACACTACACACAATTACCAAACAAGCTGGAGGGGAGAGAAACATGAGGCTGGGAAGCTTACAGAAGGCATGCTTTAGTACCAGTTGGTTTTGCTTATAGGAAACAAATGCAGGAGTTGGAGTATTAAATGGGCAAGAGAGTCGTTAAATCTAGTTTTAAAGCCCATACTGGATGTTGATGCTATTCCCATTGCTTTAACTTTAAAGCAGTATTTTATTTTTGCCTTGGACTTGGTGCATAAAGTGTTACAGGAAGGGGGGGAAAAAAAAAAGGTCCACTTCTGAGAGCTAACTCTTTGGGCAGGAACTATCTCTATTTTGTGACATGAGTCAAAGCATGACCAAAAAAAAAAAAAAAATCACGTTTGTGATGGAAACCTGGTTCTAGCCATACCAGTGAGGACGGACAGACATCAGTCCAAAGGGTGAAACCAACCCATCTTTTTGATGCCTTTCTGGCACAAGTGCAGAACAGAGACGAATCCCCAAAGCTCATGCTGTCGTGTGTTGGAACAGGCCTGTCACTGCCACCAAGCTCATGAAACACGACTGATATCCCCACCACAGTCAGAAAACTGCTGATAGGTGCATATATAACTGGACACTGCCTATTAAATCAAAAAGTCTGTCTCTGCTAGCTAGTTGTGCCTGTCTGTCAGCAAGGCATCACACTTCTCACTCCATTTCCAATTCTGATGTCAAGGACAGAGGTATAATGAGCTATTTTCAGCAAAAGCTGTTCACCTCCTGATGAGCTTCTCTGATAAGGTCCTGTATCACTGATTCTCTTTAATGATTACAGATGTAGCACAGTATGTATTTACTACAGCTAGTTTTCAGATTATAAGGCAGGCTGCAGCTCTGCTGACACAGGAGACAAAATTATCCTTTAAGAACAAAACTACTATGTATCTGTTAAAAAGAATAGTAAAGTGTAATTGATCACAGTTAAAAATATTTCTGTTGACAACCAGGCTCGGGCAGTCAGGGCACCCACACGCTTGTCTACTCTTGCAACAGCTTTGGGCCTGTGGTCGACTTCAACTACCCCAAGGGTCAAACCTGTACAGACACGAAGCTGCCCAAAAACCATGACTAGGGAAAGAAAAGAAATTGTACCGATGCCCTGACTGAAGAAGGGGTTGCAGTACAAATTTAACCCTCACCAAGTACCAGTAAGCATCCATCGGTGGGTGTTAACACTGCCACAAGAACCCTCCATGCAGAGACTTGCCGCTAACCAGAAGACAACCTGAGCAGGACCTGGTTTTATTCACCCCAGTGCTCATGGCACCAGATATACTTTTGATCTGTAAGACCAGAATCTACTGGGAGAGAGCAAGGACTTGACAGACTATTTGTTGTTAACTTCCACTCAGTCTCAGCAATAAAGATACCGTTCTAGCAATGAATTATTAAAATCCTGGGTGTCATGGCAAGTCAGATGGTTGTTAATGTATTCTTTTAATTACATCAAGACGTAAATTACACAGATACAACAGCAAACAGGTTTGCAAACAATTATTCGTTCCTACAATTTAAAAAAAAAAAAAATCAGGAGAATCTGGAAAAGAGAACAATGCACATGCAGCCGCTGAATGCTACTCTGCAGGCCTGCTCCCTCAATATACGCAGTAATTAACCCATCCTAAATGCCAATAACACATAAAACCAACTGAGTATGAACTGCTCCTAGAGCAGCCTTCCCATGTCAGGAGAGGCTGAGCGCTCAGGACACCCTCTCGGTCTGTCTGGATCCACCCTGCCCACCGCAGCCGGAGCCCGGCTCAGCCCCGGGGCTCTGGGCATGCCGAAGGAGCCCGGCATGGCCTGTGGGAGCCATCAGACACGCACAGCGGCGGGGGCAGCGCTGATCCCAAATCCCAGAGGAAGACGACTCTTTCCTCGATCTTTCAAACATGCAGGCACCCAGCCAGTGCTGAGGAGACTAATCTTGGTAGAAGTGGGTTTAACCAGACCAGTAGTACTAAGCCACACTATTTCCAAAGGACCTGAGTGCAACATGGAGGAAGGATGAGACAATGGATACAGAAGACAGTAACACACTCCTCAGGGTGTCCAGATAATACGCTGATGAGCAAAACCATGCCATGGGTGCTGAGCCAGACCAACCTGTGTGTCAGGCATGGTTAGCGGGCACTGACAAAGATCTCAGGAGTCAGATTAATATGCAAAGAAAACAGAAACTTGATTTTTCTAAGGCTTTCAGGAAGAATATAATGTAATAGAATATTTCAGTTGGAAGGGACCTACAATGATCATCTAGTCCAACTGCCTGACCACTTCAGGGCTGACCAAAAGTTACAGCAAATTATTAAAGGCATTGTCCAAATGCCTCTTAAACACTGACAGGCATAGGGCCTGGGTGATGAGGATCTGCTAACATTAAGCTATCCCCCACCCCCAGCCTACTGTCTTACAACTAAGTTAGAAATTAAGATTTTAATTTAGAAAGCCCAGGCAAGTATTTTTCTATTATTAGTCAGACTTGGACTACAACAAAGATTTCATTAACAGTAAGTCCTCGTTCAAGAAGTTGGGTATAGTTCACACATAAAACAGTTCTGACATTATTTATATCTAGTTACTGTTACTGATGCTTTTTGAAATAGACTGACTGATCACTAAATACAAAGTGAAATATATTGTCTCATTTTCTGTGTTTATAGTTCAATCACACAGCTAAGACTCCTGCTATCATGCAGAACCAGATATAATTCCCTTGCTCTGAAAAAGCCAAAACCGAAGAATCCGTCATTTTAGAAACACTTGCATTTTTGCTGAGGCCCATGTTATGCAAGATACAGAGCAAACATGCAAAACTTGTATTTTAGAGATTCATCTGGTATTGTATATAAAATCATCTAAACATTCATTTTGAGCTTAAGTGGTATTCATCTCAAGTAAATAACATAGAATGCACACACCAAACTGATTACTGTATACTTAGTCCTGGAGAACAATCTTAATTCAGCCCAACTGAGCATACCCACTTCCTCCCTGTGGCACTGTGCTGGTAAAGGTGTTGATGCAGCAACGCAGCCAGCCGTTTGAGCTGAAAATACATAAGCTCACCCAAAAAACCTGTTGTGAATGGAACTTGCTGAACTAATTAACTGATACCTATTCTACTTTTATTCATCATCTCCCTAGTTACCAGGATACATAAACACACTGTCAGGCACTAGTACAGGACTGGAAGGCAGCAACCACCAGCATTGTGCTTCCCTTTCCGCCTACAGATGACTGCCCTACAAACAGGGCTTGCATCCCTTGTTCCAAAGAATGTAATGTTAAGATGCAGACATATAAAAAAATATTCAGTAACTCCTTGACTTCCCTACCCTTTTCAACACCCACCAGGTTATCCACAAAACATATGTAATTCAGCAGGAAAAATGAAGTTACAGTTGCCTGAATACTTCCATCATGAAAACAACTTCTGAAGGTACTCTCCTGGCCTTATTAAAAACAAAAACCCCAAACAAAACCAAAAACCCCACACACTGGAAGCATCACCTGCAAGTAGTTTGAAAGAGTTAGGAAAACCAAGAATTTTTAGTCCTCAAAGTTATGTGAAATGATATCACAGAACTAAGAGGGAAAAGCACATGAAGGACTTTTTCATGCGAGACAAATTAAGCTTTGATTAATTTTAAACAGCTTGTATGCATTATAGCTCATTTAGATTCAGAACTGCTAGAGTAGTCCTAGTGAAGAAAAAATGTCACACACACACACACACACACACACACTTTGTGTGCCAAAATCCTGAAAGCCACAACAGAGAACATACATGGAATGGATTGAGAGCAGCCCTGAGAAGGACTTGGGGGTGTTGGTTGACGAGAAGCTCAACATGACCCGGTGATGTGCGCTCACAGCCCAGAAAGCCAACCGTATCCTGGGCTGCATCCAAAGAAGCATGACCAGCAGGTCGAGGGAGGGGTTCTCCCCCTCTACTCCGCTCTGGTGAGACCCCACCTGCAGTACTGCGCCCAGCTCTGGGGTCCTCAGCACAGGAAAGACAAGGACCTGTTGGAGCAGGTCCAGAGCGGGGGCCACAAAGACAATCTGAGGGCTGGAACACCTCTCCTGTGAGGAAAGGCTGAGGGAGTTACGGTTGTTCAGCCTGGAGAAGAGAAGGCTCCAGGGAGACCTTACAGCAGCCTGCCAGTACCTAAAGGGGCCTACAAGAAAGCTGGAGAGGGACTTTTTACAGGGGCGTGTAGCGATAGGACAAGGGGTAACGGCTTTAAACTGAAAAACGGTAGATTTAGATTAGATGTAAGGAAGAAATTCTTCACTGTGAGGATGGTGATGCACTGGAACAGGTTGCCTGGAGAAGTTGTGGATGCCCCATCCCTGGCAGCATTCAAGGCCAGGTTGGATGGGGCTTTGAGCAACCTGGTCTAGCGGAAGGTGTCCCTGACCATGGCGGGCGGTTGGAATGAGCTGATCTTTAAGGTCCCTTCCAATCCAAACCATTCTATGATACACTTAATTATTGTTTGCAGCACATGTCAGATTGCATAACATAGCACAGCACCAGCACCACTTCTTCCCATTGCGTTTTGTGCCAAGCAGTTTTAAACACACCCTCTATCAGCGTGGAGAAAGATATAAGTATTTGTTGAAGCTTGAAAACTTGGTCTCCAAACAGCATGGATATCGTTTTGCTTATTAGCCACCTGATGAACTGCCAACTCACTTTTCCGGGCACTGACACCCTCCCTAACAAGTGCTAATGTTAAGATATCCTTGTACCTTTCTAAACCTGAACGGTTTCACAGACAAGTTAGTGGTATTTCTGTGCTGAAATACACATTTTCTCTTAAACATTTCCAGTTGCTTACCATGCAGGGAAAGAAAAGAAATACAGAACCACAAAGGGGCAAGAAGGTGACAAGCTTCCTTAGACATACCCAGTTTTTAATACAGATCAGACTCTTGAGTCCTGCTAGAGGAAAGCCTGGAGTTAACTGAACAGTGGTTTGTACGTTTATACTATCTTCCAAAGAGGCTTTTTTTTCTCTTGGTCTGGAATAATGTTACTTCTATCAACCGGGAAAGACGATCACTCCAAGAGGGCCTGAGAACTCCCCTGTGCACAAAAGAGGGATTTGATATCCCTCATACTTCAGCACCTCTTCCGACCGAGTACGCTGTAGCCAAAGGTGACAAACGCAATGGTAACTATAACAGTAATGGCCAAGGAAAGATAAAGGCCTACCGCACTCTGACCCCGTGTGTGAACACTATTTAGCACATTGTCTAATTAAAGTCTTGGGAGCAGAGATGAAGGGTGGCTCTTAGTTCTTTTGTCGTTTTTTTCAGAAAAACAATGGCAGTAAATGTCAAGGAGAGTCCAGAATGGTTTTCCTGAGGGAGAAGGAAGGAGTCACATAGTCGCAAAGCAGCAAAGGGATGCAGAGGAAATCAGAAGCAGTAGGAACTGCCACAGCACCCGGCTGAAGTCAGGAGCCAGAAGGAGTACTTCCAAGGACAATCATAAGGGACTGCGTCCTACAGCCTGACCTGAAATAAACGTTAAGTCCTGGCTTGACTGGCGTTGCCAAAAGTCTTAATAACCACAACCTGCTTCTGCTTCACGCTCCTCTCAAACGTTACCGTCGCGTACCAGGATACGAAAGGCAGGAAAGCTGTGCCGCGGCGACCCCGAAGCACGGAGCCTTCCTTCGGGCGCTTGCTGGCGCAGCGGGGCCAGACCCTCCTCCGCTCCTGCGGTTTTGACTCGGCCGCTGCCGCTGCGCCTGCGAGCCAGGCTCCGGAGCCGGCGGCCGCTTGTTTCCTCCCCCGCCGCCGCAGCACTGCCCACGGCGCTCCGGGCCCGTGAGAACAGCCCACGGACACCGAGCGCCGGCACCGCCGGCCACTGCGGCCGGCCGCGCCCGCCCCAGAGCCACACCGCGGCGGCCGGAGGCCTCCCGCAGGCCCCGGCCTCGTACAGCCCTCCGCCGCCGGGCCCCGCACGCCCCCGCCGGGACGCCGCTAAGCCCAGGCTCCGGCCCCGCACACCCACCCCTTCGCCGCCGCCCGTTAGGCCGCGGCCTAGCGCACAGCCCGCCGCCCGCTAGGCCCCGCGGCCCACGCCGCGCCCCGCCGCCCGCCCGCTGCGCTCACTCACAGGCCCGTGGTGCCGGCGGGCAGCGGCGGGATCCTCCGCGGGCCCGGCCCGCCGGGCAGGCGGTGCCGGCTGCAGTCCAGCAGGCCGCGGCGGCAGGAGCAGGGCGCGGCGCAGGGCTCGGCGGCGGCCGCCCGCGCCCACAGCGCCGCCGCCACCGCCAGCAGCACCACCAGCAGGGTCCGCGGCAGCGCCCCGCGGGCGGCCCGCACGCCCGGCCCGGCCCCGGCCCCGCTCCACGCATCCCGCGGCCCGGCCCGGCCCGGCCCGGCCCCGCGCCGCCCGCCCGGCCCGGCCGCCGCGCCACGCCCCGCCCCGCCCCGCCGCGCCACCTCAGCTCGCAGGCGGCGAGGGGCGGGGCCGAGCTCCGCGGGGGCGGGGCCGCCCATGGTGGGGGGGTGGGACTCGTGTTTGCCCCGCCCCGTCCCCGCCTCAGATCGGCGGGCGGGTGGTGGCGGTGCGGGTGGTTCCCGCCTCGCTTCTCCCGCGGGCCGCCTCGCCTCGCCTCGCCTCGCCTCGCCTCGCCTCGCCTCGCCTCGCCTCCCGCCGCACCCCGCAGCCCCGCCGTGCGGTCAGCTCCGCGCTCGGGGCGGTGCCGTCAGCATCGCTCAGGGCAGGACCTTCTCTGGGGGGGGGCGTGGGGCTCACGGAGGGCTCCGCGGAGGCTTGCCGTGGCCCCGCGAGCCGAGTGTTTTCACCGGGTGCTTGGGCCTCTCTCCACAGGCCCCGCTCGCCTGGGTTGTGAGCGAACGGCTCACCGCGCTGCTTGTGCTGAGGAGAACCTGCGCGAGAGGGGAGGCCTTTCCTCACAGGGCGCCTGTCGGCGGCTCCCGAGGCCACGCGCCTCTGCTCAGGGGCTGCCGGGCCGGCGTGCACCGGTGGAGGGGCACTGCCTGGAGAGACCCCCGGCCCAGCTCTGCCCTGCCAGCGGCTGCACTCCCACAGCCGGCGTGAGGGCGGCCGGGCCTGCGGTGCCTCACCCCCCGGCAGCAGTCTCTGCAGTGCCGGTGGTTGCTGGCACATACCGGAGCACCACCAGCGTCCAGCCCTGCTGCCAACACCTGGTCACAGCCTAGAGCAGCCGAACCACCGGGCACTTGCAGCCTGTTGCTGCGTGCCCTCTGCAACCCATCCATCCCATCTGCGTCCCGCCGAGGGGCCCGGGCTACCCCCGCACCCCGCTGCTGGAGGCAGCGGCTCGCTGCCATGGCCGTGGCTCCATGCCGAGCCACCGAGGACGGCCAAGGGCTCTGGGGAGCAGGACCGCAGGCACCTGGCGGGTCCACTCCATGATTCGGTGGGAAGCGCTTGGCCGCTCCCGAGAGGCCAGGAGGTCTGAGGGGTCTCTGTGCCTGGGCAGTGACGGGAGCTCTGGGCACTGTTCGTGCTGTTCACACACAGCCACCTCGTGGTCCTGGCCACAGCCTGGAAGGGACACGTCTGCAGGACGTCCCTGCTCTCCCAGGGTCTGGCTGCCCACCGCATCAGGCTTTGGGTGGGCCAGGCACGGGCACCGTGCTCCCCGACGCAGCCGTGCACGTGTGGCTGCACACAGCCCTTGGTGCTGCGGTGGCTGGGCTGGTAGCTGGTGGCCAACCCAGCCCGCCCAGTCAGTGTGGGGCTGCCGGAGGCTCCCGTCCCGAGCAGGCTCAGGAGAAAACATCCCGCCTCGCCTCGGGTCGGGATCTGCGGCTCAGCAGTGCCCATGAGCAGGGCAAGCCAGTGCTGGCGCTTGCAGCGCCTGCGGTCCTGGGCCAGCCCCAGCTTCCCCGGGCGGCCTGCAGTAAGGCTGGGCAGCAGCCAGGTCCTGCTGCGGGCCAAGTCTGGCTGCATGGGGAAGGCGTGCTCTCCCCAGCTTCCCGGCCGAGGGAGCTGCACACATCCCTGCTTCTCAGAGCAGCTCAGGGCATGGCTTCTGCTGCGGAAACTGGAATCAGATGCCAGTGGCAGGTGGAAGGAGATTCCCACAGAGCAGCGGGGCCGGGCTGCCCTGCCTGTTGCTGCAGGCACGTCAGCATCTGTGTGAACAGGCCTGAGCTCTGTGCAGGGACAGGGGCACCGCAGTGGTGCTGCCACTGGGGAAACTGCTGCCCGCGTCACGGTGGCCACTTGCAGTGCTGTCCCCGGCTGCCCAGGGCCGCAGGCTCCGGGAGAGCTCAATTAGGAGCATCTGCTCAGACAAAGTGCAGGGCCCAGCACAGGTCTCTCCAACAATGGTTCCCACTGCAATTTGCATTTATAAGAGTATTGCCATGGCAGCAGAAATTTGCATATTAATAGAAACCAGTCCTAATTGTTGAGCTGCTCCTAATGTCTCGGAGCAGAAAGGAGCCTGCTGTGTTTTACCAAGCTGCAACTGCCACTGCTGGAGGCCCTGCTTTCCCAGCCAAGTTCCTTAAAGCTCTCCCCGCTACTCCCTCTGCCAGCCCCGGTCTGGCGCAGCTCTCGTGAGATCTGCGCAGTCGCCCACAGCGTCAATTTAGGAGTGAAAGCCCGGGCTCCCACCCTGCCTGCTGGGAGCCAGCTGCACACACACGGCTGATGCTGTATGCAGTGCACCTCCTGCGTGCCCGGGATTGCCCGTGCCTCCCTCCGGGTACCCAAGGCCGAGCCCTGCTGACCGTGCCGAAGCGGGCGCAAGCCCTTGCGGAGTAGGTAGAAGTGGCGCACCCGGCACCAGCTGAAACCGTCCTGCTCGAGGTACTTTCAGCCCGGCCAGCAGGGCCAGTGTGGTCTAGCATGGGGGAGGCACTTGATCCCTTTCCTGGCCAGGGAAGGACTTGCACAGCTCCCGGTCCTGAGATGAGGAGTCTCTCCTACTCAGCACAGGTTGCTCCTGGATCCCCATGGCAGGGGCAGGAGGCTCTGCCGCAGCCCAGCCCTGCTCGGCCCCCTCGGGCTGCTCTCCTCTCCCAGCGCCTGGGCTGCTCTGCTCCTCCTCAAGCACCCTGGGTGGAGGCCTGGGCTCCTGCCGCAGCATCTGCCGGAGCCCCCGCGGCCCCCCAGGCGCAGCTCGGGCCTGGGCAGCCTCCCTGGCTGGGCAGCGCTGGGGGCTCAGCGCATCCCCTCGCCGTCTGCAGCCTCTGCGGAGGGTCCTGCCGGGGAGGATGCTCCCCAGGCTCCAGCCCGGCACGGCTCCCTTCTTCCCGGCGCTGAGCTGCGGCGTGGGAAGGCTCAGCCTGCGCCGGGGCCGGGCCTTCGCCACTGGATGGCACACGAGCCCCGGCGGAGGAGCCCGGGTGGTCTTGGGGTGGCTGTGCAAACGCCCGGCTGCTCCGGGCTGGGGGTGCCGGCAAGTGCTGAGGGGTGCTGGGAGATGCCGGGGGGTACTGGGAGGTGCTGGGCTCCCGGCCCCGCAGCTCCGCTCCCTCCTCGCAGCCCTCGGGAGCGTCGGTGGCTCGTTCAGAGCGGGACTCTGACCGGACGCTATCTGCCGCACCTCCAGCTGCGCGCCCGGCCGCTCCTTGGGAGCATGCAAGGCTCTTCCCGATCAGCAATCCCTCCAGATAAGAGCGAGCTCACCTCTGCTCCTCGCAGGCTGGAGAATCAGGGAGGTCTTTTAACCTGCCAGCCTTCACAAGCACAGGCTGAAACGAGCTCTTTATTTAATATCATCCTTCTTGCCAACGACTCTCGTGGAAGGTGGAGGGAGTCAGCCTGGCTGATAACTCACAACAAAAACCTCTCTCTCCCCTGACTCCCTGACAAGCCCCTTCTCCATCTGCCCCTGTTGTCCTCTTGGCGCTGTTCTGGCTCCACGGGCTCCTCACCAGCACAGAGGTACCTCTGCATCTCTCCCCTCACTGGGACGGCTCCCACCAGCATCCAGGCAGTGTGGGATGCCTGATGCTGCGCTGCTGGGACAGGGCAGCACCAGACTGCCCAGGCTGTGGCTCCCCTGTGTGGTCAGCCTGCGCCGGCTTCGCCCCGGTGCTGCCACCTTGTTGGCCGTGCCGCTGGGGCCTAGGTGCCCCGGCTGTGCCCAGGAAGGTGAGTGGGCAGCCAGAGGAAGGGGCAGGGTGTCGCTCTGCCGCCCTTGGCCCCATTGTTCTCCCAGGGCCGCTGTGTCAACAAGAGCTGGAAAAGGAAGCGGGGGCTAAGGAGATGCCAAGACCCCCACTGCTAAAGGAAAGATAAGGAGGGAGGGGGCATTTACTGGCTTTCCAGGGGTGGCGGATGCAGCAGGGTCCCCTGCAGCACATGAGAGGAAGGGCATTGTGTCCCCAGACAGCCTGCCATGCTACCACGCAGACGGCGGGCAGCGACTGGGGATCCACGGGATGCTCAGGTGGTGGTTTATTTAGGTCAGACTTTGCAAAAGATGCAAGTGATTTGCCCGAGAAGCCCTGAAGAGGCCTGGCACTGTGGGGGAGGACTCGCTCACCCTGATGGCACTGGACTGCTCAAGAAGTGAGGCTTGGTTGGCAGGAAGGGGCGAGCGCTGGGGGACTTGGCTGCGCCGCTGCCTCCCCCAAGCACCACTGGGATGCAGCAGGCTGCTACACACCCACGCCGGGAGCTGGGCACTGACATTCCCACAGCCACCCTGCCTGCAAACGGCCCTTCAAAGGGGTGGCAAAGTCCAAAGAACAGCGGCCATGGACCTGGCCAGGGCTCGCAGGTCTTGCTTGGAGCATGCACGGAGACACCCCACCGCCACGGTCTCCTCCCCGGCCCCAGGTCCATTTGGTTTGGTGGCTACAGGAACACAACCCCGCAGCTGCTGGAGTGCGGCGGCCGAGGAGCTGCCGTGCCTGTGTGAGCACTCGTGTGCGTGCGCCTCCCCAAGTGCAGCGCCTGCACGGCCTCAAACACCCGTTGTTCGGCCGGGAGCCGGAGCCAAGCCCCAGCACTGCCGGCCATTGGTGGTCCCATGGCATGTGTGCTGGAGCTGGGCACTGGCGCCTCGTGCAGTGCTGCTGCAGTGCAGCCAGGAGATGCAGAGCTGCAGTTTTGCAATCATCTCTGCTTGTGGTGTCATTCCTGGCATTGTCATAAAGTAACAGCAAAAGCCCCAAACACCCCCGCGGCCTTCGGGCTGCCCCCGCCCTGAATCCACACCCTCCCGGTCACCAAGCGCTTCCCAGGAACAGTAAGGAGATCTCCAGGCCTGTTTTTCCTGGGAAATCACTGCAACACAATAGCATCTTCAGCTGGAGCACTGCTCTGGCTCTGCAGACGTGTGGCCAACACCTACAGCCCTTCCTCTCTACAGCCCTTCCTCTCCCTCCCCTCCGGGTGGTTTGTTTGTTTCCTTCAACATTTATGGGTCAGCTGGAGTCAAGAGAGCTAATGAGTGTGAGCATGGCCCCGGGCGCTTCCCAGGCCTTTACCGATGGAATGCTGCACAGGGGATGGGACGGGGATGGGGATGGGGACAGGGACGATGGGTTGGCCTGGGGAAGGCTCCGGCCGCACACACCTGGACTGGGCAACCCTGCATTTCGACAGTGGTGCAGGCTCAGCTCAGAGACTATAAAATCGGGAGTTAACTGTCTCCCTAAAGTGGGCCCATAAGCAATAAATTAGGAACAGTTTAATATTTATCCCAGTGTGGAGACCAAATACTGTGATAAACTGAACAATAAAATAGAGCTGTTATTTTATAACCTTTAAGCTATATTTAAGCTAAATGGAAATTAATCTTTTAAAAAATCTGACTTTATTCAGATTTACGTTTTCATCATCAGACCAGATCAAAGAATTTCCTGGGGAAGTTTATTTTAGGAACGTTTTTGGGACGTACACCTGTGATGTTGCTCTATTTGGGGCACTCAGACTATGACAGACCAGTCACAGCTCTTCCTCGTCGCCACCAGCATTACTTCCAGCGACAGGATAGGAACCACCCTGCAGACCTGCTCTCTGGTGTGGAAAAGCACTGGATCCAGGCAAGGAGACCGTGACCTCCCCAGCATCTCCAGCAGACCACCGCGTCCCGCTCACCCCGGCCGGGGTGCCTGGTTCAGACGGAGGTGTCATGCCAAAGGCTCTGCAGAGCCCCTTCTTGGTCCCTTGCTGCTGGCAGGTCCTGCTCAGAGGACGCAGGGACCGATCACGTTCAGGAACCACAGTCGCACAGCACCGGGTCTTTGCCTGCTGCCTGGCCATCCTGCAGCGGCAGCCGCGTCCTGCCCAGCACCTCTGGCACCGTGGCTGCGGGAACTCCCGGAGCCAGCATGGGATCCAAAGAGCATGCCGACGTCAGAGCCAGGGCAAAGTCTGGCAGGACGCAGAGAGGTGTGAAAGGCAAAGCGCCGTCACATGTGCCTGATACACGTGACTGCCGGCGGAGGACCAGCGCCCGCGCTGCCTGCCCGGTGCTCCGCACTGGCCCGGCCGCATCCTGGCAACACGCGCAGGCAGGAGGAGAGCGGGGCCAGGAGAGGGATGTCTCCCACCAGGCACGTCTCCTGGAGCAGGCAGCAGGAGCAGGGAGAATCATCCCTTCCCATGGCTATCGGGTACCTGGGACATGCTGCGCTGCAGCGATGCTGCTGGTGCCTCGCAGCTGCGCTGCACGGTGTGTCCCGAGACCATCCTGGTCCCCGGGCTCTGGCCTGGGATGACCGCGCCAGCCCAGGCCGGCGGTGGCCTTCTGCCGGTGGGGTGCAGGGACGAGCGGGTGCGTGTGAGGGTGCCTGCGCACCCCGGCCAGGGCATCGCCTTTCATGAGGCTTTGTCGGCACCATCACTAATAATATCAAGGTGTTCTGCCAAGTTCCTTCCAGCAAACCTATGACTTCATTCAAAGTGACAAGGGACCTGATTTATTATACTAACGAGCCGGCGATAAATAAACATGACCTGAGAGAATCCCAATCCCACAATTCCATTCTTGTTCGGCTCCTTGGGGGAGATGAAAGGTTTCCTGCAATTTCCCAGTGCTACCCAGAATCTCCCCTACTTGATCTGCCAAAGCTTTCTCCTGCTGTCGAGCCTGGCATTTGATTGAATTGACAGAAGCGGCTTATTAATTGTACTAATGAGGGGCTCAGCAATATGGAGCGGTGGAGAGAGTCCAGTGTGGCTAATAAAATGCTCAAAGCTGAGCAGAGCATAAGGTCACCGTGTTGCCAGGCTACTGGCTAAGCTGCCTGGAAAACGAATATGTGAACCAGTAGGTGACTCTGGGAAAAATATTGCTCCAGAACTCACATAATTATTAGGACAGTGATGCTTTATTTTCTTAGGAAGAATATACAGTAGGGAGGGTGTGAGCGCACGGGTGCCGCAGCCCTCTGCGCTCTCGGGAGCAGGCAGGGGCTGAGCGGCTGCGGCAGCCGGGGGCTGCAGCCGGCGCTGGCGCTCGCTTCGTGCAGGATCCCGCAGCTCCGCTGAGTGGGACCGGGCCGGGGTCGCCGGTGGCTGTGGGAGCTGTGCCGCAGTCGGGACGACGGCAGCTGAGCGTGGCAGCCTGTGCCGGGAGCAGCCGGGGGCTCTTCCTCGCCTGGCCCCTGCCCGGCAGTGCTGTTTGAGCAGGAGCAGCACATTCGCTCGCTGGGCCCAGGCATGCAGGAGCCCAGAGCCAGGCTCCAGGAGAAGGCGTGAGGAAGGTGTCCACGCAGTGAGGGATTTGGTGTGGCCTGAAGGGAGATTTCAGATACCTGGTAACAATGAGGGAACTGTCCCATGTTTGACCTAGTGCTAGTTTCCCAAATACCACGGCAGGGAGAGATAAACAAGGCTGATTAGAGCTAACAGTAACAGTAAATTTGGCAAGGGGATGTTCTCGGGATCTCTGATCTCTTGAGACAGTAATTCCCGCTGGGAGTTTACCATACAGCCCCCAAGGGTTTATAGCAATAAACAGGAATATTTTTGCTCCAGTAGGAAGGAAAAAGGAAAAAAAAAGGACAAATACTGATCTTAATCTCTTTCTTTGCAGCCAGTTTTGGAGCCCCCATTCAAGTTCTGCAAATTGCACCTCACCAGGGGAGATCATTCTCATACCAAGACCGTTATCTGAACGAAGCCCTGAAGCATGAGCCCTCTGGTTTGCAATGACGGCTCTGCCTTGGTTTGCAGCGACGGGCTCTGCCTAAAGCAAACACTGAAAAAAGGTCATTAATCTTTCAAGCTGGTCTGGGACTTGGAGCTGTGGCACTGGGGTCTCCCATGTACCCCTCTGCCCGATACCCATGCTGTGTGTGAGGCTGCCCAGCCCGCGAGCTGCCAGCTCTGTGCTGGGAGTGTTAGTGGGGTCCCTGCACAGGGAGTGATCTCCAGGGATCTGGACCATCCGCCCAGAAGAGAGCTGCAGGCCACTGTGCCGTGCACTGGGGTACTGAAGTCTTTCCCGCTCCATCGGCAGGAGCAACCTTGCAACCTACGAGGCACAGTCATCAGATGGGCTTGGTTTGCCTTTTCAAGAGACGCATTGGCATGGCTGCGGTGGCTGGCGAGTGGCAGCTGCTGAGCCACAGGAATAACACTCAGGCAACTCGGCGGAAAGGTCTCCTTCCAAAATCCACCACATTTATGTCAGGGGAATGAAGTAATGTGACAGAAATGGCTTTGCCTGCGGATGGGATCATGGAGGCTTACCCGTCTAAACAGAGAGGCCAGTGGGGCACCAGGGGATCGCCAGAGCCCCTTGTCTGCTTGCCCTGACTGCTGTGAGCATCCCTGGCTGTGTGGGGCCAGATCCTGGCCTTGGGCTGGCTCCTGGGGAGGTGCTGGTTGCTGCCACCCCACCCTGGGATGAGCCAGTTGCTGTTCCCCACAGCGGCTGGGTGTTGGGCCAGGCAGGAGGGGAGGGTGCCCCGGCCCCACGTTCCTGGGGAGCCGGTGGCACGTGCCCTGGCAGCTGGGCACGGGCATCGCCTGCAAGGTGGTGGGACAGGAGCCGGGGCAGAAGGGCAGGCGGGCGGCAGGGAGGAAGGGCAGCCAGTCTCCATGCCGTGCCTCACCCCCCGGGGCTGACGAACAATGGCAGGGAAGGCAGCAGGGAGCTGGGAAGTGCGGGGGACACAACAGGACACTCTCCAGTCGCCTGTGCCCTGCTCCTGCCAGAGCCCGGCAGACTCCCTCCTGCTGACACTTGCCTCCCAGCTTCAGTCCCATCCCTGGTCCCACAGCTCCTGGCCCCACGGCTCCCTGGCCTCGGAGGAATCCTCCTGGCCCTTCCCTCCCAAAGCTTTTGTTTCCCTTCTCTGGAGGGAAATGGATCTGAGGCTCAGGTTTCCAAGGTGGAAGAACAATTTCTTCCCCTGCAAATTGCCCCTGCTTTGTTTTGTTTCCTGATCCCCACTGACTCTGCTCGCATAGGCTGGGAGGCCGGGGCAGCTGCCTGCCGGTGCAGCCCGTAGGGCACCGGTGGCTGCCCACTGGCTCCCAGGGCCACTCCGGCGAGTGCGAGGCACCCGTGAGCTCTGCCCGTGCCTCTGTGGCTGTGTGGCTGGGTGCGGGAGCCGGGTGCCTTTCCAGGGGAGCTGCCTGCACCCCTGGGCTCAGCGAGTGCAAACTGGCTGAGCACAAAGCTGCAGCTGCAGAGCAGCCCCCCCGTGCCAGAGGGCGGCCGGGCAGCGTGGGGTCCGAGTGCAGGGCCAGGGTGCACCTTCGTGGGCTCCAGCATCCAGCTGAGCAGACCCAGCCGGGACACAGACCTCAGCCTCGGCATGGCCTTAGCCCTGGTTCAGGTGGGACCCGGGAGTTTTTCAGACAGAAATGGGTGTTACGAATCTCCTGCTCACCCTGGGGCTCCATGCCTGGGGCCGCAAGCCTCTGACACCTCACTGAGGCCCTTGCCTCATTAGCGATCTGCAGAGGTGCAGACCCTGCTCCAGACAGGCTGGTCCATGAACTCTGCCCCGTGCGTGGGAGTTTCGGCTGTATTCCCTCCATAGCTGAGGTGCAATTCAAGGTTTCCTGGCGTGAGGGCTCTGCTGGCACTGCCGCAGCCCGCTGCCCTGCTGCCTGGGGTCTCCCAGGCCGGGCGGACCATGCCACAGCATCCTGCCCTAGCCCCCGCTCCCCCGGCGCTGCGGATGCCAAGGGCCCCCCGCCAAGTTCCCTCTACCCAGCTCCTCTCGCCAGCTTGAAATTCACTTGGGAAAAAAATACTTAGACTAACAAATAACAAACCTGGCAGCTGGCCAGCAATTCAAAGGCTCCAAAAACGAAGCCGAAATTTGCAGCTGGCCACACTCCCTGCCTGGTTTGGCAGCATCGCTGGTGTCTGAACACCTGCCAGGGCCCAGAGCAACTGCGGCGCCTGCAGTGGAGCGCGCCGAACCGGCCGCAGGGCATCATGCGTGCCCTGGCACCGCTGCCGGGGCTGGGGAGTGCTGGTGTACCCGTGCCCCGGGCTTTATTCTCACAGAAAGGGATATGCTGGCTGCAGGGAGCAGCTGCTGGGACAAGGAAAATGCCCTGGAAAACTGTTTGCAAACAACTGTGCTGCTGTGGGAGGCAGGGTGTGCGCCAGGGCTCTCTGCACAGCCAGGTTCAACAGGGTGGTGTTGCTCCTCTCCCGCATCCCACGGACCTCCCGGCTGGCCAGGCTGGCTCCCTTACCATCCCATGCAGGCTGGCATCACCGCCTGAGCCATCTGAACACCAGCTCAACCAGGTCTGGTGCTGCCAGGGCGGCGAGGGAGTGCAAGGCTGGCTGGACAGGGAGGTCAGCATGGTGCTGGGGAGCACGCAGCCGGGCGAGAAAACACAACAGAGCCTGGCAGAGGGTTGGGGCTCCTGCAGGGCAACGCAAACTTTGCTAATCTTAAATGACACCGAGGCAGAGAGGTGCAGGGGAGCGGAGGAGCCGAGCAGGCGGCTGCCGGAGGGGCAGGGCGCTGGGCTGCGGCCCCCCGGCCTCCCCGTGCCTGGGAAGGGGTGTCATGTGGAAGGGTAATTGGATCCCAGGATTTACTGAATGATACCATGGATTATTTCACAGCCATCATGTCACAGGGTAATCTTGTTACGGCATTACACAGCCACATGCACGCGCAGCCCCGGCATGCCCCTGGCTGGCGACACATGGGGACCTGCCCGGGATGATGTCCCTTTGCTGAAGCTTGGTCTGAGACCAGACGGCGGGGGGGGGGTCAGTTAGCCAAGGGTGGCTGGTGCCATTTGGGACCTGGGGCTATCTGAGGTACACAAGAGGCTGGGATGCAGTGCCCGGGCTTTGCGGCAGGGCGCAGAGACCCCGGGGGCGTGAGGGGCCTTGGCGGGTGGCGGCGTGGCCATTCCTGCCCCGGCGGCACTGGGGCTGGGCTCTCGCCCCAGGGATGGCCTCCCTGGGTAGAGGGGAGAGGCGGCTGTGCAGCCCGGCACGCAGCATCGCCTGGCTGGCACGCAGCACCCGGGAGCCGGCTGCCCACCGCGTGCCCCTGGTGCTGGGCTCCCCCCGTGTGGGCTGGTTTCGGCAGAGCCCAGACCCCGAGAGGGAAAGTGCCCGTTCTGGGAGAGCTGAGCCCCGGGTGTGCTGGGGGAGCACAATCAGGGCACCCCGCGGAGGCAGGGGAGGCTGGCGCCTGGGATGCTGCGTGGGACTTGGAAGCGGGGTCTGCGGCTGCTGCTGGTCCTGTGACAAATGTCTCCTGTAAGCCCAGACCATGCGCCTCCGCCTCTGCTCCCTCGGCTCCCTGCAACACAGTCGGCTGCTTTTCCAAGGCATAACGGAGGCAAATCCCATCTCTGAGGGAGTGAAAATACAGCTCACCCTCCCGAGGTGTGTAAGAATAGCAGATGAGCTAAGGCAGAAAAACAGCCGTGACCACAGCTTCCTGCTGTGGCCCTGCAGCCCCAAGGAGATGGAGATGATGGAGGCCGCCCCTGCGCTGGGGCACCCGGAGCCGCACAGGGGGTCGGGAGCGCTGCTGGGAGGGGAGGGCAGCCGTCCAGCCAGCACCGCGGTGCGAGACCCCGGCGCACCGGGGCCTGTGCCCAGATCCCCCGAGCCCGGGGCTGCCGGAGGGCGGTAGGAAACCCCGGCACCCTCCTCCTCCTCCTCCTCCGCCCTCGCCCCTCCGGTTTGGGATGGGGAAGTGGAAACCGTGGGGCAGTGTCGCCACGAGAGCTGCTGCTTGCCGAGCCATGGCACTGGGCATAGTCTGTGTTTTACCGGGGATTAATGATCTTTGGTATTTGTGCCCCAATGAACTTCCACCCAGAAAATAAGTATTTGTACCCGGCAGCAACAGGTTTAATCAAAAACAAGCTTTTATAGTGTTTCTTGGTTTGTTTGCACCCAGCTGAAACACTGAAATCTGAAACATTGCAGATGCAGCCAACTCTCCCACAGCAGCTTTCCAGCAGGTTAACTTTGGACTGGGATGATAACAAATTATCTGCTAAACACACATGTGAAGGGAGCTTAATGCCAGCATGTGTGACTTGTCTTCAGCTGCTCCTGCTCTAATTTTCTCTGACTTTCTGTATCACTCAATACATTTTGTTCTTTTAAGCCTGTAAACCAGGGAAAGGGTAGCAGCGCCTTTATCCTAAGATGGAGCATGACCTCCTGCTTAAAAACAAGGGCTGGCTTTATTTATCCCGAAGCTGGACTTGGGGAATAACAGAAATGTTTGTTGTCCCACAAAAGACTAGTTTATCGGCTATTATTAGAGCAGGGATGATAATTCAGAATGAGCAGCTTATTAGGCACATTTAACCCCGTTCTCTGTTTACGGAAGATCTGGGATTTGTTTAGATGGTAGCTGTGGTTGTTGCAAGGATTTTCTTCTGAGGTTTTTTGGAGACAGAGTGTGCACGCGCCCCGCACCTATGCCGGCATTCATGCCATGGGCTGTTGTGCCGCCGTGGTGGGTAGGTAGGTCAAAAGACATTTCATGGGGCACCTGCCTGGGTGAGGAAGCAGTTCTGGCTTGCACGTAGGAGTGATTAAATTGTTTTATGCAACTTCTCCTGCCTGTACGGCTCAGCCACCAGAGTTTGTGTAAACCAAACAAAAAAAGCACATGAAGAAAGCAGAACTGAATTTGCCAGCAAGAGCTAATTTTAACAGACACTTTGCAGTATTTACCCAAACCTTATCCCTGGTAACATGGACTTGGAAGCCTGTAAGGGATTGGAAGGACTCGGGGTCTGTCAATGTGTTTTCTCCTTTTTCTGTTTTCTCCTTAAATGTGTTTTCAGCCTTCTTGCTACTCACCACTACGGACAGCACTGTCTCCTGGAGACTGGCTGTGCAGCCGGCCATGCAGCAGCAGAAACGCCGAGGGCATTTGGTGAGGGGCTGTGGGTGAAGACAGAGGATTGGGACCTGCAGAGTGGGAGAGGCCGTGGGCAGAGCGGGCAAAGCGGGCAAAGCGGGCAGAGCATCCCGGCGGGGCAGAGGCGAGAGGAGGGTCGGCCAAGCGGTGGACGCGGCAGCGGGCAGGTCCCTGATGAAGCAGCAGACGCTTCCCAGGGAAAAGCCACCTGCATCCCGCGCCGACCCTCGCTGCCGGCAGGGCATGAAATCCCGGCCTCCGCGGCAGCAAAAGGCAAAGTCCCAAAAGGCTGTACTGGGGCCAGGACTGCCTCCAGCTTTCAGTGTACTTTGGCGGTGCCGGACTTAGGCCTGTGTTTGTGCAGGGAAGGGACCTGACTCACTTCAGAAGGAACCGGCTCCAAGCGAGCCTTTGGGATGGGCTCTGGCCAGCGCCCGGGGCCCCGTCGCCTCCTCTCCCCGCTCCGCCGGCCAAGGGTGCTGCTCCCTGCTCCCTCCCTTCCAGGGCCTGGAACGATGCTGAACTGGGCCCTGGGAGGGAGCAGAGCCCACGGGCTCCCCCACCTCTGCCTGCAACCAGGGGCTGCTCCTTGTCAACAGCAAGACTGTCAGGGCATGCAGCGGCTGCGAGCTCCTCTCCGGGGATCTTTCCTCCAAACAAGCACGGTCGAACAAAGCCGGGGGGACAGAGGCTTTCCTGACATTGTCAGTCCTGGCTCTTTGGGAACGGAACAAGTGGGGTTTTGGAACAAGCAGCACAAATGTGTATTTACATGTGCACACAATAGGTCGTGTGCTCACCAGCGCTGAATGGGAGCAAACCACGGCTGTTCTGCTGCCGGGTCCTGCCAGCAAGGGAAAGACTGAAACAGCAGCACCGATAAACTCAGCCACGAAGAAACTGCCAGCACACAGAGCCTGCATTTGCTTTCCTTTCACCTGTGCTCGCCTTCATGCAGCCTGCAGGGTTGTGGGTGAATGGCAGGGTATTTTAAAAACGCACCTGCATTAGAGCAGCCTCACCGCTCCTCCAAGCTGTGCTCTACTCTCCCCCGTGCCCAGTAATCTCGGGGACACAGAGCACAGCAGTGCTCAGTGCCAGCATGCCCTGGGACACCTCTTGGTGCAGCCGTGCTTGGGATGCTGCCAGGGAAGCAGTGGCTGCAGAGAAGGGGGCAGGCGGCTGCTCCAGCTGGGGCGTTGCTGGCATGGCATGGCGCAGGTGCTGCCTTTCCCTCCCTTTTCATTACCTGATGGGCACTGGCAGGTTATTTTGCAGGGACTTACAGGTATTGAGCCAGCCCAGAGAGGGAGAGCAGGGCTGGATGGTCCCATACTGCTGCCATCCCTGTGGGCAAGAGGGTCTGCAGGGTGCTGGGTGGGGGGACCTGGGTAGGGCTGCCAGGGAACAGACACACAGACTAATGTCCGCCCTGCCTCCCTGCGGCCCCCCGAGCAGGGTCACGTTCACTCAGCAGGCATGAATACGGCTCCAGAGGAGCTCCTGCTTGGACACCCAATCTGAACCATGAGGAGCTCACCCGAGGGCTCTGCATCCCCTTTACTGGTGCAGGAGAAAGCGAGCACATCCCTGACCTCCTCCCTGCAGCTTCTGCCTTTCCTTCCTGGTGGTCGCCCGGACACAAAGCACCCCAGGCTGGGCAGTGTCTGCAGCATGGGGCTCTGCACTGGTGCTGGCACTGGTGCTGAGGGAAAGGGCTCGGTGCCTCCTCCGAGGACAGATGGGTGCTCAACCCCTCGGGGCTGCACACATGGAACCCCAGGGCAGCAGGCACGGCCCGCTCTGCAGGTGGCTTCCTTCCCAAGTGCCTGCCAGCCCAGCCGTCCTGGTTCAGCCGTGCGCTGGCAGTCCGGGCTTCCCAGGTGCAGTGGCAGGAGCAGGCTCCTTGCCGTCCATGACCTGTGCGCTCAAGCCAGGAAATCCCAGCCCTCTGGTACTTGCCAGGCTCCAGGTTTAAAAATACTTAAGGAAAATAATCCTCCAGTCTCATTGAGGCCAAAGCAATTTTGGGCAGGTTTCAGAACAAATACTGGGGGTTGTGTTTTGTCTGTTCTCGGCAGGCACTTGGCTCAGCGCTCGCTGCCTCCCCGGGGACTCGCGCAGCCGTGACGTCTTGGTGGCAGTCCTCGGCCATGTCGCGGCTCGGGAGTGGAGCGCGCCAGGCAAGACATCCACTGCGCATCGCAGGGCGGGAGCGCTCAGCCCCGCTTATCAGCCAGGAGTGGCCTGACAGCGGCTGAGGCCGTCTGCGGGGTTTGGGAGTGCGGCGTTTCACGCCCAGGTCCGTGGCACTCGCCCTGGCCACTGCTCGCCCTCCGCTTCAGCCTCCTCCTCCGTCAGCAGCACTCGGCAGAGCCCTGGAGTCTGCTGGCCCTGCCGCCCTGCCCCGCGGCTCCCCAGACTCCGCACGCTCACGTGCCAAAGCACGGAGCGCACCGGGCCTCCCCCGTGATGCCACCAATCTGGGGAGCACTGGGGGCTGGCGGTCACTGGAGGCAGCGGGAACAGCTGCCCCAGCGCTGCGGGCAGCCCTGTGCAACTGGGCGGTGGGAGCAGTGCACCCGGGGGCCGAGAGGCAACTCCGCAGGCGTCAGAGCCAGCTGGGCAAGCCCCGTGCCGGGAGGAAGGCAGGCTGCCTACAATCCTCTTGGCCCTCAGGCTGCCTGCAGTCCTCTCCCTTCCTTTTCACACCTCTGAGAGTGCCCCAAGCTTCCCCAAGATGACGCAGGACCAAAAATTTCAAGTACTACAGAGAGGAGCCGGGCTTTGTACAACATCTCAAGGAAACAGCTGCTACAGACGCTGCAAAGCAGGACCAGAGCTGGAGAGCAGCCTGGAGCTCCAACTTATCCCCGTGGTGATGCTACCCTGAGACCACTGAAGGTGCTGTCCTCCCAGAAGCAACCCAGTCACCAGCCCCACCAGCAGTGGAAACCGATCCTAAAGATGCATCCTGTGGAGAGGGAGAGGTGCTGCAGCTTATTTGAAGTTCAAGAGACACGGCCATGAATGCCACCAGCCTCTGACAGCTGGGGATCACGCAAGGCAGGCTGTGAAATAAGGTGGAAACAGGCTCCCTGGGCAGGGATACAAGGGAGAGAAAAATGCAGATAAGGCAGTGTTATTGACATATGAAGTTATTTGGTGCAGGATATGGTTAAATTATTTGCAGAACCCCCACCTTTTCCTCCCCACCCCAAGAACAGGAATAGAGTCATTAAAACAGCATGTTCTGGGACAGTGGTGATCCCACGGGAGAGCTGTACACGGTGAGAAGTACGCCCACCACCGTAGCCTGACCTGGTAGCCCTGCCTCTTTCCTCAGGTGTCCCCACCTCCGCCAGAAAGGTTTTTGAAGAAGACGATCCCAGCATCTGGTGTATGTAGCAGAACAGGATCTCATGCTGGTCAGACTGGTTTGGGTGACCCCAGCTCGAAGAGGACAGCAGTGTGGCTGGGCTGCAGTTGGGTCTTCATCCACCAGCATCACCCTGAGGACGGGGCCTCTGTGTCACCTACAGCACATGGTGATGCCCCATCCCAGCAGTCTGCACACTTGTGAAGGTGCAGTCGCTCCCTGGGGTGAGATCTGCCTCCAAGCAGAGGACTGAACCCCTCCTGCCAGGGGGGGTGTCAGCCCCCTCCCCTGCCTGCGCAGAGGTGCTGACAGCGCCTGCTATAGCCCCTATAGGATGGGCTGCTTACTTGAGCGGAGGACTGGCGCTGCCAAGATGTGCTTGTCAGGCGGCCAGTATGTGGGAAATGAAGAAGGAGAGCGTGGAAGGAACGAGTCACTGCACTGGGAGCATATGGGATGGCAATCTGCAGGGAAGGACGGCAGCCCCCACACTCCCTGAAGAGCGAGCGAGCGGAGACCCTCCCGAGTCCTCACAGAGCAGCGAATTAGCATTGGAAAGCACATCAACCAGCATCACTTTCCTCTGGCTCCAGGGATGGCAAGGGAGGAGGAACAGAGATACTATTTCTTGTGCCAGATAAGCTCCCTGGTAAAAGGTGACACGCGGGTGTATGCTGCAGCACGAGGGGCCCACGGAAAGGAGCCAGAGAGCGCTCACCCCAGAAGATGAGGAAGAGGCACAGTGCAAGGGTCAAGGGAGAACCACAGCATATGTGTGACATCTCTTAATGTTTGCTATGTGGTCCCCATGCAGTCAAGGATCCCTTATTTCTAGGCAAGCTTGCCAAGGAAAGCATCCTTCTCCTGGCAGTGAAGATCAGCTATGACAGCTGCTGGGGTGCAGGCTGGAGCCAGGCGTGCAGCACGGTGCAGCCTTGTCTTTCTTAGGCAAGACACAGAAAAGCCAGGCCAAAGCAACTGCAGCAGGCGAAGTTCTCCACAGAGCACAGTTACCCTCTTCCCATCTAGCAAGAGAGGGGCAAGCTGACCTGCTGCCACGTGCCTCTGACTGCCACCACCCCACGCCGTCCTCCTCAGCTCCCACTTCCCCGGGGCTCATGTGGAGGTGGCACTCATCCTTCGGTCAGGGCTCCTGGGAGAGACTACGTGAGATTATCCTCTTTCTGCTGGCCTCACATCATCTCATGCCCCAAATCACTGTATTTGTCTCACCACTCACTGGTCACACTGTGCCCCTACAACTGATTTGGACAAGGAATTAGCTCCGCTACCATTGGGTAACATGTATTGGGTGCAACTAGTGTGCTGAGCAAGTGTAAGATAAACCTCAGCTCCTCTTTATGCCGGCAGATGCCGGTCTCGCTGATGCAGTCACTAGTGTCTGGACCCGGGGGACTTGCGACCACTTTGCAGAGACACGACCTTGCTAAGGGATGGTCTGCGTCCCCGGGGGGACATGTTTGTGAGCCTGATGGCAGGTGGAGGACAGAAGAGCGAAAGGAGCCCAAATGGGGGAGAAGTGTTGACCTAAATGAGTGTAAAGACGACCAGAAGTGCAAAGGTTTTCTATGGTGTATTAGTGGCCATTCTGAACATCTTATCAGCAGACACTTTCTTCCTAAGACACATTATTTTCTAAACAATGACAGAGGTCATTACACCAACATACCCCTGAACAATATTGTGCCTTTATCATCCAACGGGGGCAGAACCTGCACGTTCCCTGAGGACAGCACTCCGACGCCTTCTCTTCCCCATCCGTTGTCATGAGGTCGCTATGATGGGTAAACTCAAAGCCTTGAAGCTCAGTTGAAGTGAAATGTGAATCCAAAAGTTCAGAAAACATTTTCCCAAAGCCTAGTCAGGAAGCTAGGATGGATATCTCAAAAGAACAGACTTTCCCAAGAGATTTCCAGTAATTCCTGGATTTGGACTCATGTTGTTACCTTTCTTATCAAGCAGGACATGCGTATTCATGACAGATGAGAGGGCTAGAGTTTTACGCCTGCTAGAGACATTAATTCCAAGAGAACCCAGAGCTAGTGATTGTATTTTAAGATTACTACAGGTCCTTGGTGTTTACAACGGGACACAGAAAACCTGAACTTGAATTGCTCTGCTGTGGCCTCTTGCACTCTGGAAGTAAAATGGTTTGGCTGTACCCGACTTTGAACTTGATTAGCGTCTACAACAAATGCAGCCAGTAGCAAGACTGCAAGGCTGCTTAGAGTTGCTTTTCAAGGACAGCTTTGTTGCCCAATATCCTGAAACAGTATCCTGTTTTCTTCACAAGAAAAAAATTCCTAATGGGATTAATATTAAATCCGTCTTTTAAAGGAGACAAAAATGCAGCGGCACAGAACAGAAGGGACTCCTTTCCACTTTCCACAAGATGGAGAAACAGCAGCAGCAGCAGCAGCAGCAGCAGCGGTGCTGTCCTACGGCTTCACACCTGCCCTTCCAGCCCATCGCTGCTCCAGCAGCTCCCTGCTCACCTGAGCTCTGCCATCCCTGGCCTCTCGTTTTGTGCATTTCTCTAAAAAACAGCCAAGCTGAGGGCGTTGTACAGCAACGCCAGAGAAAGCACACGGTCTCCGGCTGTCATACAGCTTCATTCATCCCAGCAGCGCTGGGTCTCCTCAAAGGTACTCAAAGGAAGCCCGTGTCCTGGCTGGGATCCCCCCGTGGCACTCAGCCCGGGCCGTGCAGAGCACTTGATCCTAGATGGGATGTTAAAAAATGGCAAAGCAAAGTGGCACTTTGAGTTTGATCCAAAATTGCCCCTTTGAATTATTATTCATCTTGTTGTCTAAGCAAAACAGAGTGCAGACCTCTCCCTGTTAAGTCACACAGCAACAGACATATGAAGAAAACTTCCCACCCACTCACTCTTTGGTTTACGGTGTCTTGCCTCAGAAGTGGGTGAATGAGTTTGTTGTAGTCCCTGGCCTTCTTTTATCAAGTGCACCTGGACCATTAAGTGCCTTGACATGCACAGAGCACACCCGTAAACACGCGACGGCGAGGAGCAGTGGTTTCCTTTGATACAAATGGGCTCGTACCTCCTCTGCAGCTGCTCCAGTCTCCATCTGCGGAGCGTCACTGCTGTTTCCCTTCTTTCCCTGTCTTGGCTCTGAGTTGAACTACACCACACTTCTTTGAGCTCTAAAACAAATTAGAGCATCAGACATGCGACCCAGAAGACAATTAGTGTCATTAGGCTGTGGGAGGCAGCAGCTCAGGAAAAACATTCCCAGGTAACAGTCCTTTTGTGCAGCATTTGGTACATGTGGGGAATGATGAGGACTCGCTGCATGGGCGCCACAGGTAGTTTTGCATTTAGAGGGTGAGGAGCTCTGCTTGGGATGGGGATGCGCTTCCAGCAAGGGCCTCTTGCGCACACCGAGGTGTGCCGAGCCCGAGCCCGTTTTCTCCCGCAATTGGGGGGAATGCCAATGGCATCCAGCTTGTCCTCGGCACCCGGCTGCTTGGGGCAGCGAGCAGGAGCCGTCTGTAGCAGAGGCTGCACGGGGCTTGCTCCGGCTGAAATAATTGCAGATACACCAGAAACATCCCCCACAGGCAGCGCACGTCACTTTTCCGTGGAAAAGCAGGCTGCCAGCTCAGGCTAGCAACAGTCAGAAATTTTGTGGTGAACACGTGAAGCACTGTAGTCAGGCAACCGGAGAGCTGATGGTTTTTAACGAAGACCCTCTGCAGCATCCTCCACCCAAAGGGAGCTGCTCCCGCGGCAGGCCGGGACTCCTCGGGAGCCGGGACGCGGCAGGGCCCGGCAGCGCGACGAGCAGCTCCCCGGCCGAGCCGGAGGGCAGGGCGCGGGGGGGACGGGACACCCTGCTCCCCCCGCGGGGCCCCCCACGGCTGAACACCCGTACGGGGCCACGGAGTAACTCTTGCGGGACACGAAGTCCCCGAGCCCACGCCGCGCCGCGCCAAGCGCCGGCTGCCTCCGGCCCGGCCTTCCGCCGGCGACCCCGCCGCCACCAAGGGCCCCTGGACACGCGCGGGACCGGCGGGGGCCGGGATCCGCGGGGGGACCGGAGGGGCTGGGGCGGCGGCAACCGGGGTGGGCTGCGCTCCCTCCCTCCAGCCCGCCCGCCGCCGCCGCCTTTTCCCCCCGCCGGCCCGGCGGGGCGGTACGTGCCCGGGCGCACGGCTCGGCGCGGCGGCCGATCCCGGGGGCCCACGGGGGCTGCCGTGGCGGCGCGGGTCGGGGCGGCGCGCACGTGGCGCGGCGGGTGGGGGGGTGGGGGGGGGGGCGGCGCTCGGCGGCGGCCCGACCCGCTCTCCGCTCCCCGCCCTCCGCGGCGCGGCGCGGCCCCTCCGCCCTTATAGCGGCGGGGGCGGGGGCGGCGGCACTCGGCCGGCGGCGGCACGCGCAGGTAGGGCCCGGCGCTGCGGCGGCCCACGTGGCGGGACGGGACGGGACGGGCGGGGGCGCGGGGTCGGGCCGGGGCTCCGGCGCTCTCCGGCTCCGCGCAGCCCGGGGCCGCCGCCGCTCCCGGCCCGGCGTGGTGGTCCCGGGCAGGCGGGGCTGCGGCGGGGCCGTGCCGGCGGCGGGTCTCGGGTCCGTACCTGTAGCCAGTCGCGCGTGGGCGCAGCCGGCGGCGCCGCCGGGCTCGGCGGACCGGGGAATTTCCCGCCGGCGGCGGGTCTGGCCGGGCCGGGCCTTCCGGCGCCCCCAGCCCGGGGGTGCACGGCGGCCCGGGTTTTGTTCCTGCGCTGACCCAGCCGCGTGGCTGAGGGTCCCACGCGCGCCCTGCCCGGAGCGACCCCGTTTGCGGGACGAGTCTCGTCCCCCCCAGCCTTCCCCCACCTCCCCCCGCCATCGCCATCGCCGCCCGGGCCGCCGGCAGCAGCCCCCCGTGGCCGGGTCCCGCCGCGGGCAGGGCCGCCCGCCCCGCGCCCTTGTCCCGGTGACCTCCCTCGGTGGGGCGCGGGCCTTGAGGGGCGATGGGCCGGGGGCAGCGGGGGGCGGCTGGTCGCCTCGGGGGTACCGGGGGCGGGGGGGTTCAAGGCCGGCGGGGGGTTGTCCTGTCCCTCTGGGTTCCTCGTCCCTCCGCCGTGGCGAGTCTCGTCCCCGGCGCGGCCGGCGGGGAGGGGGCCTGGCCGCTCTTGACCGCTCCCCACCGGAGGCACGGCCGGCTTGTTTTGGGGGGCTGCGCGGGAGGGTCCATCCGCACCGTCTTGCAGGCCCCCGATAGAGGTGGGGTGCAGGGGGAAGAGGCGATTAACCTGGGTGTCTGGCACCCGATAAGAGAAGAGGAGCTCCGGGGATGCGGCTCCGGCTGAGGTCCCCGGGAACCGCGTGGGAAGCGCGCCCTGCGGGCGAGGGTGGGTCTGCGACACCGCGGCTGGGAGGGGGCTCTCTCCCCTTCCCCCCCGGGCAGCCGTCGTGCGGAGCGCTGCTGGAGCCCTCTGCCACTGCGTGGGGATCGCTCCGCGATGCCGCTGCCCACTCGGTGCTCGCACCGGCCCTCGCGTGTTTCCCCTTAGCAGGAGCTGGACCTCCGGCGCTCGAAGTCACTCGGGTGGGCGAGTTGCCGCAGTCCTTCCAGCGACGTGACCGGCTGCTGGGGTCGGCGCTTGCGGGGAGGAACCCGCCGGACCAAGCCCCGGGAGGGGCGGCTTCTGATGCCCGTTTTTGCCCCCCCCAGCCCGCAGCCGCCCTCCGCGGTGCAGGCAGGCTACCGCCCGGCCGGCCCAATCCTGCGGTGATGGGCTGCCGGAAGCCGGGACCGCTGGAGCTCGCCGGCAGCCGGTGCGAGCTGGCCCTCGGTGGTGAGGGGCTCCTGCTCGCTGTGGCCTGGGGTCCGGGGACCGTGCTGTTTGAAGCCCGGTGGCCGCTGGCAGGTATTTGCTAGCCCCAGGATGAGGTGCTCGGGGAGCCGAGCAGGGCCGGGTGGCAGCTGGGCTCCTGGGGAGGGTGAGTGGGCCCCAGCGGACGTGCTGGCGGGGTGCTTCGCCCAGGGTGGGTGCCCTGGCTCGGGCCGGGGTCCCGCAGGCGAGGGGTGTGCGAATGCGTCACAAAAAGGTGAGCGGTGCTTGTGGGGTTGGAAGTTGACCTGAGAAAAGGGGATGAGCGGGGAGAGGAGAATCAGAAGGAAATTGTGGATAACTTGTGGCTGCAGTGGGAGGGGTGGGATTTGTGTCCTTCCCTGTGACAGCACGTTGCCTGGCTGCTGCATGGCCCCTTCTGCCCGGCTCCCACCATGCCCTGTGAGGTTGGGCACCTTGCACAAGGGTTGCCGATGTTTCTGGACTTTTAAGTTTCTTCTGAGGAGAAAAGATGGGGTTGGTTTTTTTTAGTTGCATCACAAGAAACCTGAAATCTAATGATACTGGTTTTGTGCTTTTCTGTGAGCCTTAAGCCTTTTTGTGGTGCACAAGCATCCTATTTTCATGCTAAGTGAGGTAATTTAGTGCTGGCTGATTCTCCTGGGTGTCTTTGCTCTGAGGTTTTCTTGGCTGTGTCTAGAAGGAAAGGAGCAGGGCTGAGAAATGGGCCAGTGCATGGAATAGCTGGTGTGTGCTGGGGGTGGGGGACGGACTCGGCCTCCAGGCACAGAGAAACCCCCAGAGCCCCTGGCTTTGTGAGAAGGGGCTTTCTCAATCTCAGATTAATCACTGGGGTGATGGATCTCTTAATTACAAACAAGTGGTTTGGTAATGTACCACAAACCTCCCTGCCCCAAAGTCACAGGGGTGCCTGTGCCCCGTCCTGGCCCCGCGGGGTGGGGGTGGGGGGGAAGTGTGAAGCATCGTCCCCTTCCCAGAAGGTGGTTCCTGAAAAAGGTGCAAATGGTTGCGTGTGCTTTCTATTGGCTCTTATCTCACGCAATTGGCCTGATTATCTGGCAGCTAAGGTGGAAAATACCCAGTGACTTGCACGCTATTATTTCGTATAACCTTTATGAGGAGTTGAAAAGCTGCACGTAGGCTAAGGGAGGCGAGTTGCATCCCATTAAGCACTATAGTGCTAATCTCATTGTTGCACTTTTATGGCTTTTCCTATTTCCTTCTGTGGAATCAGCCCGTAATACCAACTTTTAAGAAAGTGGGAGCCTCTCACCAGTAGTGTCTGTATGACTCACTTTCAAATGTGCCCTTAAAGCTGCTGCAGTGTAGTTGTACTGTAGCCAAAGATTCATGTGGGGCTGTAGTTAATTCCTGAAACCGCAGTCACCCGAGTGCTGCTGGGGCGTTGGTGAGAGTCTCCCACCTCCTTAACCAGTACTGCCTCAGCCCTGGTTTGAGGCCTTTAACAGAGCGATAATATGGCGGTGGCTGGGAGCAGACAGCTCAGACTCTTGCTCTTGGGGAAGAGAGTGGCAGTCGTGGTTTGATTGTAATGGCTGTGACTTTCTGGGGTTTTGCAGCCTCACACTACCCTGCTCTGCCCTGAAACCTGGAGTGGCTGCGTCCCTGGCTGGCGGTGCAAGTGAAAGAATGCCGATGCTATTCTGTACCACATTTTTCTCATTCTGAGGATTTCCTGGTGGGCACGGGACGTCCTGGGAGCGTTCCTGAGCACCACTGGTGTGGGGAGGATTGGCTCTGCTCCCTGGCAGAACATGGCTTGTGCTCGGGGTGGGACTGTGAAACCCTGCACAGGGGCTGAGAGGCCCCTGTCCCCTCCTGAGACTGGGGGGCTTGGCTGGCTCGGGGGGCTGACAGCCAGTGCTGCGGGAAGCCCTTCCCCTAGGGACAGGGGCATGAGCGGGGTCTGGGGCTGTATCGCCAGCAGTGCCTTTGCTCTGTCCCCAGTACCTCTGAGCTGGAGGGCAGGTGTCTTGTACTGTAAGGGCTGCGCTTCTTAAACTTGTGCCTTTTGGGTGAGTCCCTTCAAACCTGCGTGGGAAACCCCCCAGCAAGGCTGAGCCTTTCCACAGCCCTGCAGCTCCCCGGGCTGAAGCGCCGGCAGTGAGATGGGCTATGAGCACAGGGTGGGCAGCCACCAGCCCCGGCTGCCTGGGGATGAGCTGTCCTCTCGTGGGGCTGATTAGAGAGGGGGCTCCGGGTGCTGTGCCTGGGGTTGAAGCCGACATGAGCCCAGAGGATGCCTATAAGAGCTACTTCACACAACGTTCTTGTAACCCACCTGCAAACCCCTCCGGGTCCGCCTGCAGGGTTTTGGGTCAGAGGGCTCCGGGAGAGCCATTGCCACAGCCAGTTTCTGGTACAGAAATAAGCCAGGCTTTCTGCTTTGGTCTTGTTCATAGCTTGCTTAAACTTGACGCTTTCTCATACCAGTAAGACGCTTGGTCCTTGCTCTGACAGGCTGAGCATCACTGGTGCTAATAACCAGGCACGGCCGCCCAGGGTGGGACCTTGCCTGGTGTCTGTCCGGTAGGCAGAAATAGCTGCCCGTCTTTCTGTTTGGTGGGTTGTTCCCCGACAAAGCTCCTGACAAACCATCCCAACATCCCGCTTCACAAGGCGGCTCGCAGCCTTTCGCAGCCCGTGCACCGCGGCTGCCGCGCTGGGAGCCGTCCTCGGGTGGCCGGGGCGGGGGGGCTCTGGCCGCCTGAGAGACCCGTGGGCAGTGTCCAGGGAAGGCCTCTGGCCCTGCCCGGGGAGCGCCGGCCGCCGGCGGGGTGAGTGGGCCGCTCCGTGCCTCTGCAGGCTGGGGCTCGTGCCGGCGGCGGGGTGCAGCTGGGAGCGGGAGGAGGGCAGCTGCCGATGCTGCCTCTGCCAGCGCGGCCGCCGTGCCCTGTGGCGTCTGCCTGTCTGCGTGCCCGGGTTAGCTCACTGGGCTGGCAGACCGGGGCACGTCTGAGGGTGCGCTGGCCGTCCCCGGTGGGGAGAGGTGATGAGCGGGCTGGGCCGCTTCTGACAAAAACCTTGAGCTCAACCCGTGCGGGCTGCTGGCCTCGAGCAAACCCTGCCGGTGCTGCTGACCTCGCCTCACCCCACCAGCGAACGCTGCGGCTGAGCAGGACCTCAATCGACTATTGTCTTGGTGCAGAGCCCTTGCAAGTGCTGGGGAGTCACGTAGGCCATGTGCCGCCAGGTTAAACCCGGGCTATGGGTGCTCGCTGGAATTACAGCTCCACGCTTAATGCTATAAACCTGCTTAAAACTGGTGAAAGTGGTGTCTCATTAGCTCATAACAATCTCTATTTCATCTTGCTTCTGGCCAAAAAAAGGCCAAATTTGAAGCTATAAAGTGTTACTGGCTGTAAACAGCTCGCGATTGCCAACACCTCCATTTATTTCCCCAGCGGTAAGTACGAGGTCTCAGTTTAGTTTCAGGGATCAGAAGAGATGCTCGGGGTCCGCTGGCTTCCCACGTGGACAAGTCTCCCACGGGGGTGTTTATGGCCCCGTGCTATCCCCACCGCGTGTTGAGCACTGGAAGAGCCTGTTGCTGTGAACTGAGTTTGGGAGGCTGGGGTGGGGAGGGGTAGATGTGTTTCAAGCTCTTGTTTGGATAATGCTTTGGGACAGGGCTGGTGGGAATGGGTGCTTGCCAGGCTCCCGGGAAGCAGCATCCCCATCCCGTGTCCCTCCCCTCTGCTGGGGGCTCGTGGCGGGAGCCCCCTTGGGGAGCATGGTCTGGTGCTGCTGGCAAGGGGCAGCTTTGTGCTGCCTTGTGCCCGTCCTGCCTGGCCTGGACGTTTCAGAGTCGGCATTCGCTGGCCAAAGGCCGGGTCCAGCTGACAAAGGCACGAGGAGCCCAAATGGCTGTCGTACAGCAGAGACCTCCCTGGGGATCTTGCGGCTGCTGAGATCCCGCTCCAGACATCGCCACATCCCTCTCTGGAGCTGGGAGAGCGCAGGAGGAGCAGATGGCCGGGAGTGGAGGCAGCCTGGCTGCAGCAGTGCTGGGACGAGCTGCCATGGACTTCACGCCCGCCAAGGAGGAGCGTGCCGAGGTGCCGGCTGAGCCTTTGCCTGCAGCGGCACAGGACAGCCCTGCCAGCCTGTGCAAGCTCCGGGGCGGTGATGGGCTGTGGGAGCAGAACCTGGGGCTCTGCCACCTGCCCTGCAGCCGAGCGAGAAAGCCTGCCCTGCTCCAGCCTCAGCTCTGCCAGCCTCTCCCGAGTGCCCTGCTCCATGGGAAGGGTTTTGCAAGCTCACACGGCCCCAAATGCCGGGTGAGTGTATGCCCGGCGTAGGAAAGCCTTGAGCTGGAGGGATGTGCGAGGGGAGGCAGAGGCACGTGGTGGCTGGGTACAGCCCCCTGCGTGGGCAGGGGACGTCCTGTCTTCCTCTGACCCTAAAAAGGAGCAGTGTGAGGACACTTTCATAAAGGGTTTGCCCCAGAAATATTTTGCGGCATTTGCAGCACTTTATAAATGTGAGCCTCTGTCTTTCTGCTCTGGAGTCCTGCCAATCCGGGGCTTTTAAAAGCGCAGCAATTTGCCGCATTATGTAACTAGAAGTCTTGAAATCTTCCTATTCCAGGACCCTCCAGAGAAGGGATAACAGTGCTTGTGCGTAGGACCTAGGAGATGGAAAGGGTTTTAGTCTTCTGTGGGATCTGTTTCGAGACGATACAGTCCTCATTGCCTGAGAAGCCTCAATTCCTGCTCTTGCCATTGCTGTGCAGAGGAGGGTTGCTGTAGGCTACCCATTCCTGCGGATTAGTCAAGACGTTTACGGGGAGCAGATGTGATACTTGCAGTCATTACTTGGTCTCATCAGTCTTAATTACTGCAAATATGGTTATTTTATTTCCTAATAGGGCAAACTGTAGCTGGCTGCCTGGCAGCTGTGAATTTGATTTCCAAACACGTCTTACACGTTGCAGCTCTTCCAAAACAGAGCTGTAAATGTCATAACTATGTTCTGGGTGTTTTTTTTTAATTTGTTTTTGGGTTTTTTTTTTTTCCTTTTTGCAAAGGGAAGGGAAGCTTTCCAATTGAACTGGCTGCCTTACATGTGCTTTTTTTTTTTTTTCCCTCTCTCATTTGA
Source organism: Aquila chrysaetos chrysaetos (assembly GCF_900496995.4). NCBI lineage: Eukaryota > Metazoa > Chordata > Aves > Accipitriformes > Accipitridae > Aquila > Aquila chrysaetos. The sequence goes on from NC_044027.1 coordinate 701,606, forward strand.
AACTACTTCTGTGTGGGGGCAAGGAGGAAATCGGCAAGAAGCCTTAATGCGGTTGAAGGAAGAGCTTTCTAAAACTGGTCTTTCTTAATAAGGATTTTCAATGAGTCAGGGAAAAATGTTGTGGCATGCAGAACTCATCATGTAAACCCTCTGGCGTCAGGCTTTGGGAATCTTGCTTCATGGTCTCAAACCTTGTTCAGTTCAAGGTTTTTCACTGTGCCTCAGCAATGCAAGAGAGGTCATGTCTAACCCGCCAAAAGTCTTTTATTTTATAGAGAGATGCCACCTGAGCACCCGCAGGAGGAGAAATGCTGCTTGCGGGGAAAGAACAAATAGATGAACCAAGCCACAGTAATTTTGGTGCAGTCGAGCTCCTCGGGAGCGGTGGAAGAATTAAACCTGTTTGTGTGTCTCAGGAGCAAAAGGGAAAAATCCCCAACACCTCATCAGCACCCCCCAGCTTTTGATTCGGATAGCTTTTATTGCCAGTAGTTTTCATTAGCGCTAACAAGTAGATTGTATTCCTTGCTGGTCATTTTTATTGCCAACACCTGGTAGTCTCATCTCTTAAAAATGTTTTGGACAAGTCAGTGTAGTTAGATGATACTTTAAAGTTCACTGAAAGCTGTGAAAGCTCAGTATGACTCAAAGCAAGAGGTGGCTGGAAACTCCAGTGTGCAGCCCACGTGGGGAAGTGATGTTAAGCAAAACCCAGTGTTCATAATGGCTTTTCAGAAAGAGCATGATGGGTGGGTGAGCTGCTCCCCATACCAAGAGGCCAGAGGTACCTGGTGAGCCTCTGCAGAGCCTGGCACCTTCCTCTCCGACTGCCGATGCCAGGCTGGTGCCTGCGGGTGTGTGCTGGCTGCAGGCTCTGCTGCGGGGGCTTGCCTGCAGCTGGACCCCGCTGGTGGGGGCTTGGCCCAGCCCGGCTGCGGTGCCTGGGGGTCCGAGAGAGGAAATCAGCTCCGCTGGCTCCTGGGCATAGTTCAGCCTCGGACGTGCCTGGGGCAGCGTCTTGTAAATGATTCCTTTGTTGGAGCAGCAGGGTGGCTCGGATCTGCTCGTGATGGTCATGTGTCGCACTGGCTGGGATGCAGGAAAATACTCTGCCAGTGAAAAAAATCGGTGTCTGGGTCGGGCTAAACCAGTCTTAGCGGCTTACAGAAACCAGCCTCCCGTGCTTTGCTTCCTCTTGCCTCGTGTGGGTCTGAGGCATCACCTGAGCTCGTCTGGGTGTCGGGTGGCTCTGGCAGACCCGCTGCTGTATCAGGTAACTTTGCCTCCGGTGCCAGGTGGGAGCGGGGGCTCCCTGTGGCTCGGGGCCACCAGCGGTGCTTCAGCTGGGACACCTGGATCCCGGCCTCGGATGTGCACCGAAGTGACACGTAGCAAGCGAAAACAAGGCGGGCGCCCACAGTACTGTGTGGTGTGCCGAGGGCACAAGGGGACGTGCCAGGTAGATGCTGGCATGTCAGCAGCTGTGGATGAGATGGTAATCGCTGTGAGCCTGAATGGATGCGTGCTATAAATAGGAGGTTGCACCTCTCTGAGCCAGCACGCTGCTTTGAAGTTGTCACTGTGCCTGGTGTGACCCGTGGGAGCTCTGGAGACAGCTCTCCTGCTCGGAGGCGGCTTTTTATTCCAGTGGAAACCTGAGCAGCAGAGCAGAGAACTGCAGAGCAAGGGGTGGGCTCTGGAAAAGGAGCCCCATGTTCCCATCTTGGCTGATGGTTCTTAATATGGGTGGCTGGGGGGGTGGGGTGTCTCTGGCTGTGAGGCCAGGGAGGGCCACGGGGCATCAGAAAGTGTGTTCTAAAATCTGCGGGGGCACACAGGAGTTCCGGGGACTGTAGTGATTCCTGTTGCTTTGCATATTGTAAACCACGTATGTGAGCAGCTGCTCTGGTTGCGTTTCCTCCCTGGGACGGCTTGTGCTGCTCTCTGCTGCCTGAAGCAGCCTTACTTTCTGAGTAACCGCAGCTCCAGGGTGTGAGCCAGGCGTGCGGCAGCTGCAGCATGGGGAAGGTGGGAGCAGCCTGACTCTGCTGGTCTCCGAATTGCTCCAAATCGGCCTCTCTAAGGGGATTCCACACTTTAGCAAGCCTGGATGACATTTCCCCATTTATTTTGTTTTCTAATCCCTTCTGGTTTTGAGTTTTTAAGGTGAATTGTTTTTTACACTTGGGGTGCTTTTGTGAAACCCACCGTAGCCTTTTCGGTAGGGGAGGAGGGTTTGGCCGCAGCTGGGTCAGGGTTACCGTGCTGGGGCCAAGCCCCTGGGGAGCTGGGTGGGCTCTGCCGGGGCTGGGGCTGCTCTGGGCAGACCCACCTCCCCTCCCTGGGCAGCGGTGGCAGTGTGTGGGAGCCTTCCGCCGTCACCTCAGGCTAGGTTTAGCCACAGCCTGTGGACCTTCAGGGCTGGCAGGTGTGCTGTGACACCTGCCTGCCTGCTCTTTCTTTGCAGAAATGGAGGTGTCCTGGCTCATGCACATGGACTTATTTCCCCTGCTGTGTCTGCATTTAATAACCTGGGTGTGCTGCTCCTGCTCCGGGTGGCCCAGGGCTTGCCAAGATTCCACGGTGTGCCGGGGTGGTGCTGGGATCGCGCTCCTGGAGGAGCTGCAGGGGCTCTGCCCCAGGCAGGCGAGCCCTGACCAGACTGGCCGCTGCCCTGCTCACCCCTCCGCAGGTCCAGCCCTGTGCTGCCGGTAGCCCTGCCCGCTTCACTGCTCTGCTCTCGCTGCTGCTGGCTAGGACATTGCCCGCCCTTTTCAGCTTAGGACAGGGTATCACGTCTTTGTTGCTGATAAATACCTGCTGGCCAGGGCTCTTAAAGGCCAGCCGCAACCTAAGCATGTGTTTTGGGACAGCGTTATGAGGCCGGTGTGCTGGTGAGCCCCGAGTGCTCGCCTCTTGATGAGCTCTCCCAGAGATGGTCGGGCACTGGTGCCATGCCAGCCTCGAGAGCAGGGCTCGAGCGGTGCCGTTGCATGCTGGGGAGCTGGGATGCAGCCATATTCTTTCAGCTGAGGCAATACTTTGTCCTTTGCAGATCTTTGAACCCCAACTGAGTCATCGCCAACTTGGTTCAAGATGCCACCGGCCATCGGAGGCCCTGTGGGATACACTCCTCCTGAAGGAGGATGGGGATGGGCTGTGGTCATCGGAGCCTTCATCTCCATTGGGTTTTCCTATGCCTTCCCCAAATCCATCACCGTGTTCTTCAAAGAGATTGAGGTCATCTTCAACGCATCCAGCAGCAAAGTCTCGTGGATCTCCTCCATTATGCTGGCTGTTATGTATGCAGGAGGTAAGTGGACTGGAGGCAGCAGTACACGTGCTTGTGTGTCCCAGTACAGGATGCAGCTCTGCTGTTGGGTCTGATTATTTGCACCTTGCTATAGTGACAACAACTGAAACTTTGTTAAAAGTTGGAATTCTCTCCTTGAGAGCAAAACTTCCCTTCACGAGTTTGCTTGACGGAGGTTGCTCAAAAAGTTCTATTTAATGCCCAGAATGCAAAAACCAGGTTAATCTGTCCTCCTCTGCAAAGCTGTAAGTAAAATCTTTCCGGGGAATTATGACTTGTGTAATTCTGCCCTTGTCCTTGTTACGGTGCGCTGCGGGCTCTGTCTGCTTCCAGTGCCTGCCTGAAGGCCAGGGGAGGTGCTGGGCCATATGTAGGAGCCCCGCTCACGGGATCGTTTTCTTTTAGATAAGACATCGATTTTTTTATTTTGTTTGTTTGTTTCCAGCAAACAGTGGCTGTATCTAGGGATCTGTCCCCAGTTTCTGGTCAGCTCTGTGTTCTGGAGTGCTCTGAAACCTGGCGCTGCCTGTTCTTCCTCACTGGTGCCGAGCAGCGCCGTAGGCAGCTTGTGCTGTTTGAGGGTGGCAGTGTGCACTGGAAGTAGAGACATGAGCAGAATAAAGCAAAACTACTTAAACTGAAGCAGCTCCCCTCCCCCATCCTTCAGAAACTGCTTCTTGGAGTCTTTTAATCCCCAAGCTGTGTGCTTTGTGGTTGTCTGTAACCAGTGAGGAACAGGCAAGAGTGCTCCCCGCAGGGTGATGTGTTCCCAGCCCTCGCCTCGCCGGTCTACAAACCTTGGTGTCTTGTACCCACCTGCAAACGCAGCTTTGCACTGGGTCACTCGGCTGAAAGAAACTCTTATTGGGAGCCTGCTGTTGTGTCCACTTCAGAGGCAAATCGGAGCTTGTACTGCTGCCATCCCCAGCTGGCGAACTGCCCGCGTCCTCGTTGCATTTGTGCATCGAAAGGAGCTGACGTCAGCGCCCGGCTAAGCACGAGGCTTTTCCTTTGGGGAAACAGGCTCGGCTTTGTCCTCGCTCAGCTAGCGAAGCGACCAGCACATTTCCCTGCTCCGATGTTATAACAAGCTTGTAAACCGTGTAACTGCCTTAATGAGACTCAATCTGGGCCATTCCTCCTCTCCTAATAGCTCAGAGCTGATTCCTCTGGGTGCCCCAGGGGCAGCTCTGCTCGCCAGCTGCTTTAATCCCAGCAGCTCGCCGGTCTGGAAACCGCTTGCCCGTAAGCTGGCGGCAGGGATGCTGAAGGTACCCCAGACCTGCCCAGGTGCATCCCCCAGCTGCCGGAGCACGGGAACATTCTGCTGCCCCACTCACTCGTTCTAGGGCTCCTGCAGCCTGAGCCCAGACCCTTTGCAGGGTCTGAATCGCACTGGAGCGGTCACAGTGCGCATCCTATTCTCCCTGTCCTCCAGGTCACCTTCCTGCAGGACCTGTGGGCTTGCTTGGAGGCAAAAAAAGTAGCTTATGCTTTGGCAAAACATGCTGGGCTGATGGTATCTTGCAGAGCTGGGGTAGCTCCTGTCCTGGGCAGGGCTGGCGGTGGTGGAGCAGCATGTCCTGCAGCCTCATGCAGCCGCCCCATGCAGTCACCATCAGGGTACATGGATGTAATGATCTCATGCCCTTTGCTCAACTCCACATTTAGGATTAGGGAGGACTCTGGTTCCATTACTTACACTTATTTCACAGCATGAATAATCAAAATAGATCTGCTAACATTTGGTCAGAAGTGCTTCATGCAGATCTGTAAGATAGGAGTGGGTGTGAATTTTTTTTTTTCCTTTTTAATTTAAAAAAAAAAAAAAAAAGGCGGGGGGGGGAAATTGCCACCAGGGTACATGATGCTGCCCAGCCAGGTAGCTTCCTGCTAGCTGCCCTTGGAGCCTGCTGCTTGAGACTGGATCTCCTGGAGGAAAGGCTGCTGCTGCCTGTAGACTCTGTCTGGGGGCATCATGTTTGCTGGGTTCAAGGTACAGGTTTTGCAAAGTGCTGAGTGCTCTGCGGGGAAGAGTGTGAGTTTGGGGTGATGTGACAGCCTCTGGGACCTGCTGCTGCCTCTCATGGCACCAGGGATGTGGCCCCTCCATGACTGCTGGTGGCAGCATCAGGTTGGAGCCGCTGGCACAGGCTGCTCTGGCTGGCACATAGGCACCACGCTGGCTGTGGAGAGTGGGATGCCACGGGGCTGGGGGCAGTGTCTGGCAGCAGGGCTTCTGTAACCTTCTCCAGGCTTTGTTTAAACTGGGCAGAAAGGTCAAGTAGAGTCTGAGGACCCATGAATAACATGTTGACAACCTTGCTATCTGTTAATGGCAAAACTAGGTCTGTTAATATTCAATGGATGTTCATTCAGTTTATTTAAATACATTTTAGTATCTGTAGAGCATGCTTTGCAGTATCTAATCACTGTTTGCTTTGGATTAAAGCTGATAATGAAGCACTTAAAAGGTGGGTGTGCAGAGCAATTGGGCTTGTCCTGCCTTAGGGGTAGCAGTGAAAACAGAAGCACCCCTTCTCCCCGGGGCGGCACGGTGCCACTCGTCCCGCGAGCCCTTGGGGGGCTTTGCCTGCGCCCCTCGAAGCTGTTTTTTTTCACAGCTTTGGTCTTGATCAGAAACCTCTCACTGGAGACAGGCAGTTGCTGTGTGCTTGCTTTGCTGCCCAGACTCCAGCCTGTGCTGGGCAGGTGGCCATGGGCAGGGCAGAGCCCCCAGCCCAAAGGAGAGCACTGCGTGGGGCAGGTGGCTTTACCCCATGCCAAGCCCCTGTCCCTGGGCGGCAGCTGGTGTCCAGGCAGCTCCTGGTTTAGCCCACAGAAGGCAGCTTGCTCAGAGAAGAAGCCTCAGCTTTCTGTGCTCTAACCACATGTCACTCTTTTATCTCCAGCTGCCTCTGAACCTCCTGTCCTTTCCCCTTACCCCAATTCCCTCGCTGGGTGAAGTGTCACTCTGCGAAAGCTAGAAGCCTGTGGCAATAAACCTCCAGTGTGCTTGCATGCATCTGTTTTGTCTCTCGTGCAAAGATAACTCATCTCTGGGCATATCTCCTTCAACACCCTAGGTCCCATCAGCAGCATCCTGGTGAACAAATACGGCAGCCGGCCCATCATGATCGCTGGCGGCTGCCTCTCCGGGTGCGGGCTGATAGCAGCCTCTTTCTGCAACACGGTGGAGGAGCTCTACTTCTGCGTTGGGGTCGTAGGGGGTAAGTGATGGCTCTGCCCTAGGGGGGCTGCAACGGAGGTAAGTCCTCTCCTGAGGCAGCAAGAGGAGCAACTTAGACCCAGTAATTATTAGGGCATGTCTGTGGTGAATTTGCATAAATCCTGATTCCTGTTCCATATTCTAATAAGAGATGGCCCTGGTGACCTAACATGGGGAGACTGTACTAGTGACTCTACACGGGACTAGTATTTGGTACTGAGAATAGAGAGCATCTGTTGTTTCTGCCCTGGGTTAGGCTTGTGCCCAGCCAGTCGACATAAGGTTTGTCACGAGCCGGGGCGGTTCTCCCCTTCTGGCTCCTGAATTCCTGCGGGCGGCTTCTCTGCTGCCCTGGTGCCTCCTCCCAAGTCGGCAGCAGGGACCGAGTGCTGCTCGTGCAATTGGGAAGTCAGTACAGCCAAAACGGAGCTGTGAAACCCCCAGAACTGAAAGCCCACTCTCCGGCTCGTCCCACCAGCCCTTCTGCCGGTGCTGCTGGCTTGTGGGGGTGGTTGAGCTCTGAGCCCCTCGTCTCTCCTCTCCTTCAGGCCTTGGACTCGCATTTAACTTGAACCCAGCCTTAACCATGATCGGCAAGTACTTCTTCAAGAAGCGTCCCCTGGCTAACGGGCTGGCGATGGCAGGCAGCCCTGTGTTCCTCTCCACCTTGGCACCCGTGAACCAGCTCTTCTTTGGCATATTTGGCTGGCGCGGCAGCTTCCTCATCCTCGGCGGTCTCCTGCTGAACTGCTGCGTCGCCGGATCCCTGATGCGGCCCATAGGCCCCAAGCCAGATCAGCTGAAGAAAGAGGCTGCTAAGGAGGTGCTGCAGGAAGCTGGGAAGGCAGTGAAAAAGGACGACGGTGACACCGGCACAGACCTCATCGGTGGGAAGGCCAAGAAACAGAAGAGCACGTTTTTCCAGACGATCAACAAGTTCTTGGACCTTTCCCTGTTCACGCACAGGGGCTTCCTGCTCTATCTGTCAGGCAACGTGATCATGTTCTTCGGGCTATTCACTCCCTTGGTCTTCCTCAGCAATTACGCAAAGAGCAAGAAGATTGCTAACGAGTCTGCAGCCTTCCTGCTCTCCATCCTGGCCTTTGTAGACATGGTGGCCAGGCCTTCCATGGGACTGGTGGCAAACACCAAGTGGATCAGACCCAGAGTCCAGTATTTCTTCGCCATCTCTGTCATTTACAACGGGGTGTGCCACCTCTTGGCCCCCATGTCCACCACCTATGCCGGCTTCTGCATTTACGCCGGCTTCTTCGGCTTTGCCTTCGGCTGGCTGAGCTCGGTCCTGTTTGAGACCCTGATGGACCTGGTGGGAGCGCAGCGGTTCTCCAGCGCTGTCGGCCTGGTGACCATCGTGGAGTGCTGCCCCGTGCTTCTGGGACCCCCTCTGCTAGGTAGGGCGTGCTGTGCCCGGGGAGCTCTGCCCGGCCTCACCGAGCGGTGGCAGGTCCCTCTGAGCAGCGGGGCAGCCCTTGGCGCTGGGGCTGGGGCGAGGGGGGGCGAGCGCTGGCCCTGAGGCTGCCCCAGCATCTGAGGGATGGCTCAGGAGGTGGGGGCTGAGCCCCTGGCACCGGGTGGGCGAGCAGGGGCTGGAGGAATAAAGGACCGAAGCTTAGGGTGATGGGCATGGGCTGCTCTTGGGAGCATCTCCCCAACCTGGAGCAGTTCGGGGGGTATCTCGCTAAGCTGTCCCCTCTCTGTCCCTCAGGGAAGCTCAACGACATGTACGGTGACTACAAGTACACGTACTGGGCCTGTGGGATCATCCTCATTGTCTCTGGGATCTACCTCTTCATCGGGATGGGCATCAACTACCGCCTGGTGGCAAAGGAGCAGAAGGCAGAGGAGAAGGCGAGGAACGAAGGGAAGGAGGAGGAGACCAACATCGACGAGGCTGAGAAGCAGAAAGAGGCAAACAACGACGTGGCCCCCTCGCCTCAGAAGAGCGCGGAGGATGGTGTCAAAGAGGAGGAGAGCCACATGTGAGGGACCGGTCTCAATCCCGGAGTGTCGGGGAAGTGCCGCTGCCCTGGCGCGGCAGCTGGGGCAGCGCTCCGCTGGCGCTGGGCGGCCGTGAGAAGTGTTTAAACCAGGTGTTCATTTTTAACCAGGCTCTGAATTGTCTTTCCATCTGTGTTCAACAAAGGTAACAGGGCTACGCACACAGTATCCTCGTGTGTCGGGGGGCAGGGGGGCTTTTTATAGGCTGGCTTTTTAACAGTAACATGAATGTACTAATACGTGCCTTACAGTCTTCATATCTAGCTGAATCTGGACGAGCCTTAACTCTAAACCGTGCTTTAGCTCTGTATTCTGCTTGGGGTGGGGGTGGGGGGGCATATGCGTGTGTTTGGGGGAGTTTTGTTGTTAAAAAGCCATAAAAAGCAGGATACTGGATTTGTTGAAGCACGATGGGCTTCAGGGCCAGCCCCGGATGAATACTGCTTCACACGCTTCTTACCGCAGGCCCTCCGCGGAGGGGGAGATCCGGGCATGGGGCAGGGTGGTCTTCGGCTCCTGTGCCCGGTGCCTCCTGGCTCTGTAGGTGGTCTTTAGGTATGTTTTGAAAACACTTTAGCTACTGTAGTTCTTTAAAATCCCTCTTTTGTAGCTGTGCTCTCACGGGATATTGGGGTTGGAGAAGGACGGCTGCGCTTCACGTTGGGCAGAGTTGCCCGCTCCGGGGCCGCGGCAGTCCCTGTGCACCCGGCCCCTGCAGCCGAGCCCCCCGTGGGGAGGGCTGGGGTCCCCCCCTGCCCCCCGACTCAACCCTGGCAGTGCCTCTTCTCAGCCCAATACTGGGTGATGTGAAACGGGTGCGGACGCAGGGGCTCAGCTAGCGGTGCCGGGTCGGGGTGCCGGCCTCAGTCCTGCCATTGGGCTGTGCTGCCCGTCCCCTCCTTGGGGTGGGTTTCCACTGGAGCATCCCTGTGCTGTTCTGTTCACCCAGACGGGTGTTTTGGGTGCCTGACCCTGGGCAGAGCGGAGGGGCCGGGTGGGCCGGGTGGAGATGGTACATCCCTGAGACAGGCCTTCTGCTTTTGCTCTTTTATCTCTTAGAGAAACCTCTTTTACTTGCTTCTGTTCAACTGAGATCTTGAGGCAGTGGATGCCTTAACTACTCGCATCTAGGACACGTAAGGGGGAGGAAAGAATTTGTACGTATTTATTTTTTATTTTTTAGTGCTGGAAAATATCTCAACGTACGTGGAGCAGGTTAATGGCTCTCAAAGTTCTAGTAAATGTTGATCAGAAATGATGTAAGAGGCTGTTTTGGTTGTTTGTTTTTTTTTTTCAAATAAACTTGGTTTTTTTACAATTTACTCATCAAACGTTGAACTTCTTTTCTAGAATCACACTTCTGTGTGCCAGGTGATGTGTATTTAGGGTCAGTTTTGGGGAGAGGTGAGCAGGGCTGTGGCAGAGCCTGGGTGTCCACCCACTGCTCCAGCACTCCAAGGCTCCCACTGAGTGGGTCCTGCTGGCTGTGGAAGCTCATCCCCCTCCAGCGGGGGTGAGATGCCCCTTTCCCACCTCTTCAGCTGCAGGAGGAGGCTTTGGTTGGGGTTGGGATGGCTACAGGTGAGTGTCCCCGTGCACTCTGGTTTTAGAGACATTTCTGTTCCCCTGCCCTTCCCTACTGGATGCCTGTGAAAGCCTTGAGATCCCTCTTTATTGTGAGGGGGGGGTGGCCACACACTTCAATGTCTGTTTCATGAGTGATGGGCAGACTCTCCTGCTGTCTGTACTGTCTCGCTCCGTGAGCTGAGCAGGGCCACTGCTATGTGCAGCCAAGGGCCCTCCTGCCTGCTGGCCTGGCACTGATGGCAGCTGAAACCTAATGAGGGGGTAAACGAAGGTCTTTGTGATGGAGCTGTCCCAGGGTCCCTGGAGCCCCTGGCAGGGTCAGGCCCTGCACTGCTGCCGCTCTCCTTACGCTCCCTCTGCTGCGGGGTCACTTTGGGCTTTGTTTTGGTTGAAACCTCACAGAAAGCAGGCCACGTTTTTTTCATACTGTAGAGTAACTTTATAAAGCCAACAGAGCATTTTGTACAAAAGGATTTTGTTGTACAGTGCTGAGCTGTGATACTGTAAAGCCAAGTAATTCTATTTTCATAAATGGCATGTCTGCTGCAGCTGCAGCAACAGGTTCATGTTGCAATAAACCAACCTTGAGGAGCTTCCCCTGTTGTCCCTGTTTCTGTAGGTACGGACAGACCAGCTGCCAGCCCTGCCTACTCCCCTCTGCATGCGGGGTGGTCTCCGGTCAGGCAGGACCACCTGGGTGGGGGGCTGCAGCGGTGGGGGCTGCAGGAGGGGGTTTGGATGTAGCCTGGACTGCACTGCCGGGCTCTGGGTGTGTGGCTGACGGCCACCGTGCACTGACCGTGCTCGTGTTGAGAAAGCATCTGTCGTCCCCTGCAGCGAGGGCTGTGCTCAGCCCCTGCTCTGCTGGTGCCCGACCTCCTCCGGGGCAGTGGGGCTCCTGTCCGCCCTGGGCTGTGGTACTACCACAGCTCACGCAGGCTTTACCGTAACCAGCGTTGTCTGGGAGAGGCTTGCGCAGCTGGGGCAGGGTGCCAACCCTTCTTCTAAGGAAAAAAAATGTTTAGACAATTTCCTGCTGCTTGGACTTGGCTGGCTGGGAACACTTCAGTAGTAAATCCTCGGTTGTTTTATAAGGGCGGCCTCCATGCCCTGTCCCCTCTGTGCTGTCTGGAGCTGGGTGTCAGCCCTGTCTTGGCTCCGTGCCCTCTCCGGGACCTCCTGTGGGACTGCTCCTAGAATCCACTGCTGTGGAAGTGCAGGTGAAGGAGGAAGGGGTGTGCGTGGGTTCAGGAGGAGAAACTTGCTCTTGCCCTGTACTAGGCTATAAAGTGACTCAGTCTAGAAGTCGTATAATTGTCCTGCTTGTAAGGGCAGAGCGCGGGGGCCCTTGCTGCGTGCCGTGGCAGGGCTGGCACTGCAGCAGGGCGCAGGCTCTGCCCTGCAGCAAGCCTCTCCTCCTGCCACAGCCTGGCGGGGCAGGGGCTGTCTCTGTGCCCTGTTCCTCCCTCACGGCTCAGCTTGCAGAAGGAGCAGGGCTATATTTAGTCACATTATTTCTGTGAACAAAGGTATCTGCAGTGCTGGGAAGTAGAAGAGCTGTGCTCAGCTCCCAGAGTCCCTCACTGTCACCTACCCGTGAAACAGGAGCTAAAATAAGCCATAGGGTGTGGTGTAACTGGTGGGAGCCCTTGCTTTTGCCATGCTGATGGGCGAGCGGGTGGTGGATGCTCAAACCAGCCCTTGGTGCCTTCAGGGAGGTGCCGCCCTGCGACACCCCATGTCCCAGGGCCACCCTGCGGGCTGAAGCCATCCATGGGACTGCTTGACCAGAGCAGGCTCGGAACTGCTGACATGAGACTTCTGCGAAGAGCCACAGAAAGCCCGTGGGGACATGGGTGCTTCCCCACTCCCCAGGCCAGGAGGTCCTGGTGGCAGTGGGTGAGCCGTGCGGGCATTGCCGGCCAGCCCCCGCTGATTGCAGTGCTGCGAAGCCAGCCCCCCTGAGTTATTGCACAGATTTCCTTCGCGCACTCCGCCAGGCCGCCTTCCTTCCTCCTGGGGGGTAGCAAAATAAAATTCTCTTCATAGCAGGCAGAATTGAGGAAATACTTGGGAGCTAATTCCCGTGCAGTTTGTTTTCCCAAACATCTGAGGTCGCCGGCGAGAAATGCTCGGCAGTGGCCGGGGGGGGCTCGGGGGCTCCCAGGGGAGCGGGCAGTCGCTCCAGCTGCCGGCTGGGAGCCGCTGCCAGCTGCCGACCGCCAACAGTAGCCCTGGCTGGCTGATGGTACAGCGGTGCTGCCGGTGGGAACCGGGGTGAGCCAGGCAGACCCGCGCTGCGGGCTGCCCTCCTTCCTTCCCTTCTTCCCTGTTTTAGGGGATTTGGGGGATGTGAGCTCACTGGGTGACCCCCTGCGGACGCAGCGGCAGGGGCTGCGGGCTGGGGAGCTGCTGCTGCCTCTGCCCTGGTGTTGGGGCATCCTCCGCCCACCCACCCGCTGCCTCTCTGGGGGCTGCCCAAGTGCACCCCAGCCCCGCGGGTGCCCTGGGCCCATTTCCCCTTTCTGTGGGGCAGGAAGCTCCTGCCGTGATGCCCGTGGTAGCGTGAGGGGCCAGGGCAGGCGGGGGAGAAGGCAGCCCCGCAACAGCCCCGCATGCACAGATGCTCCTGGCCTCCTGAAACGGCCTAATCCTCCCCACAATGCGGCACAATCCCCTTCCCGGTGAGAGGGGGAGCCCGGCCGCAGAGCTCATTCATGTGACAAGCATGAGGAGGGGATCTGGGTCCCTGCCCGGCTCCCCCTCCGCCCGGGGAGTTTATTCAGTTTTTTCGGGAGATTTGGGTTCTGCTGAGTGTGCAGCTCCGGCCAAGCAGTCAGGGCTGCTGCTCTGCAAACAACCGCTGCCGTTCCCAGCCACCCGCGAAGGTGCTGGCCTGGGCAATGCTGAGGCGAGCGCCGTGCCGGGGAAGGGAGGGCAGCTGCCGGGAAAGGCCAGCCTGTCCCACGGCCGGCACTGCCCGGCCGGGCAGGAGGCAGCAGGTGCCCTCCCTGGCTGGGACAGGGGCAAGGAGAAGCGGCGGGGTGGCCGGTGCCATCCACGTGGCCGCTGCTGGCTGCCGCCTGCTCGCTGCAGGTGGGTGCATGGGAATGACCGCTGCCTGCACTTGTGCAGCGAGCACCCCGGTTCAGCCCTGAGGTTGGCCAGCCCTGCCTGCGGCATGGGGGAGATGGGCAGGACCGAGCAGACGGCCACGGCCATGGCTGTGTGCTCAGCCTCCGCTGCCTGGTCTGGACTCTGGGGGGAAAAGCAACAGCCCCTTAACATACGAGCAAAGCAGCATTGTGGGAGACAGATAATCAATTGCTACAAGATGATCGTTAATTATTTTCACTGCACATTATATTCTGTTAATGAGAGCCCTTTACTGGTGTCATGGAGCCGTTACAGGGGAGGTGAGCGATGCTCCACTGCTGCACGGTGACTGCAGGGCGCAGCACGTGCCCCGGGGTGGTTCCTGTGGGGCGGATGGGCTGTGTTCACTGCAAACACTGTCAAGGACAGTCTCTGCTGGACTTTGCCTGGGCTTTTTCCCTGGGTGGACCCGAGACCTTTGCTCTGCTTCATGCAAATTGTGATGTCCTCATGTTACTCAGGTCAGCCTTGGAGAATAGCCCCGAGGTCTGAGGGCATGCGGTGTTGCCTGGGCAGGGGCTGGGGAGCTGCAGCCGGGGTGCCCACTGGATGCTTGGGGTAGCTCTGGGCCAATGAGGCAAAGAAGGTGTTTGTGCAAAAAGCCAACTGGAGGCACACAGTGGGCAGGCTAGTCCTGTCTGCACTGTGTGCCGTGACTGTGCATGGTGGGAAGAGGCTGCACTGGCCCCATGATGGGCCCGGACGTGTCCTGAGCACCCCAGGCTTTCTGTGGTGCTGGCTGACGGCTGCTGCGCTGGCAGCCGGGAGGTGCCCGCAGCCGCTGGGGCCGGTGCTTCGGCCAAATGCCCATCTGTGCCTGGAGCCGTGCCCGCCACCCTGCCTGTCCTGCACCCCGGTGTGCGGTGGAGGGTGGACGAGATACTCATGGCCACCCTGGATGCTGCCAGGCCTGGCAGGAGGGACCCGCAAGGCCATCTTCCCCCGGTGCAGCAGGACAAGCTGATTTACCCCGCTATAAATCAGCAGAGCCTCCTGGGGCTGCAGTGCATCGCCTGCTCATCCCTCTTGGGCTGTCAGCGTCTTAACAGTAGCTTTTATTGCTGTGCTGCCCTGTGACGTTTCTCTGTGGGTTGATATGAATTTAATTATTACTGTTCGTCATGAGAAGGGGCTGTGCTGATGGGTTGCAGAGCCAGCCACCAAGATTTACAGCCAGAGGGGCCAGTTGCTGGTAGAATTAAGGCTGGGGCAGAGCATCGGTGACCTGTGCCGGGGACAGCTCGGGACTCGGCTGCCTCGGGACCGCTGTCTGCCACGGCAAGGGCAAAGGCTTGGTCCCAGCACGGTGCAGCACAAGCCCCTGCTCCTCCAGGAGCTCCGAGCCAGGCCTGCCACCAGCCCCGCTTCCCGTATGATGGATATGGTACGGTGCCAAGATATGCCCATTTCAGGACAGGGCCCTGGAGGCTGGGAGAAACATTTCCTGTGTAAGAACTGGCGAAGTGTCAGTGCTGCAGCGGGCAGGAACCAACCCTGGTGTGGTGGGAGTGGGGGGTAGGGGCCGGGGTGGGTCCGTCAGCCCCAGAGCGGAGGGATGGGGCTGCGGGCCTGGGGCCAGTGCCACGCTGGGAGCCCCTCTGGGCTCATGGAGGCATGGGGCAGCCGGTGCTCCAGACAGGAGCCAGCCGGGCTCCCGCACCCGCGCTGCAATGCTCCCGGGCAGGCGGGAGCCAGCCCAAGGAAGGGGCAAACCCGTCACCCAAATCGCTGGAGGGAGGTGGCCTTTGTGGGGCCGTGGGCTGCTGCGAGGCGTGCAGGCAGGAGGCAGCTTGCAGGCAGGAGCGGCTTGCAGGCAGGAGGCTGCCGGGAGGCCCTTGCCTCGCCATGCACAGTGCTGCACAGGCAGTCCGGTGTCAGATCCAGCTGCATGAGCACCCTCTCGTGGCAACCCCCCCACCGACCCCCCCAGCACCTGCACCCTGCACCCCACCGTGCCCCACAGCCCATGAGCCACGAGCATCCCGGGGGGCTGCGGGCCGGGGTGCAAGCAGGGCTGTGCCGAGTTAACCCAGCCTGCCTGCACCTGCGACTCCGGGCGTGAGAGATGGGAGTAATTGCGCTGGGAAAAGATTAACACCGAGTAAATCAAAACAGTATGATCCTGGCCACGATTAACAAAGTATTAATTAATTACGTACCCGCAGAAAAAAAGATAGCTAATTACCTTCTACGGAAAATTAGGGGGGAAAAGACAGAAAATGAAACATGTTTAAAATTTAATTAGAGGCTGCATGTTGTGCATAAGAATGAACCTGTTTTTGTGAATTTAATTGTTTGCAATTACAGATCAGTGTCTCATTTTCATCCCCTCCCCGTCAGGCAGTGAGCTGCATCCCTCCTCCAGTGGTGCTGGTCTTCCACCTCCCCTCTGCCCCATCCCTTGCCATTGGCGTGGGGCAGCTGAGCCGCGGGGGAGCAGAGCGGTGTCACAGCAGCTCCTCGGCCAAGAGCCCGAGCTGCTCCCACGCGTGGGTGCAGAGCCCGAGTGCCCCGCTGACCCCTCCGGCGCTCCCCTTCCTTTGATGTGTGTCTCAGGAGCGCCCGCAGCCCGCTGACAATGAAACGGTAAAGCTAACCAGGCTTTGAACTGCAATAAACCGTGCGAAAATGGAATCAATTCTGCAGTCGGATGACTCAGTAATGAAGAGTCAAGTCCCACACTGCGGTGTGTCACATCTCTGATATCTTCATTGCTTTTATCTGCATGGAGGGAGCAGATTTAACCAGCTTTCAACTGAGACTGCAGCAAACGGGCTGGTGATTATCCCCTTCCCAGAGACATCCCGGAGGTTAATCCCTTGATCCACCCAGCGCACCGGGGCGGGAGGAGAAGCTGCCGGCGGAGAGCTGGGTCCTGCACTGTCAGCGGGTGCTGCAGGAGCGTCACCAGCCATCCCCAGCTGCCGGGCCCCAGCTCTGCCCAGCATGTATGTGCAGCCTGGCACTAGTGCCTGTGGCAGGGTGGCCGGAGCAGCCCGAGGGGCACCCAGCACGCTTTGGAACCGTTTGCCAGTGGGAGCATGGCCTGGGCAGAGCCAAGAGCAGCGCTGGGCTCCCTGCGAGGCCAGGGGGAATTCTTTCTGGGGCTGTGCAGGACATTGCAGTGGGTGATGAGGCTACGGGCTGGGGCCGGGACCAGGGCCAGAGAGCAGAGCAGTGAGGGACTAATAGGTTAGCAACATTTTAAAATAAAACACTTGGTCTCACCCAGAACAATTTCTGCTACAACGTCACGTCAGCCCCAAGCTTAGGAAATGGCTGAAAAGCCAGTCAGAGCACCATGTCCCGGCACAAACCCTGGCCTGGTGCTGGACGCCATCCCAAACCACTTCTATCCTCTGCAAAGCTAAAGGGGGAAAAGCCACATCTGGCTGCAGTCCCAGCCCCCCGCAGAAGTGCTCAGGCAGCCCCAGCTCCAAGCCCAACCACAATGTGCAGACACATTTACAGTGCATCAGCCACTTCAAAGTGCATCCTCACCAGACGTACAGCTCCATGGCTCTGAACAGCCTGTGCTGGCCAGATCGCACACAGGAGCTACAGGAACAGTTGAAAATGTCTGTAAAATAATTTAGGAGCCTCTCTTCCAAGTTTCTTCCCACACAAAGGGAAGAAACAATAAAATGGGGCGATTTGCTCAACAGCAGTGGAGACCCAGAACTCGTCCCAGCCTATGCGGGCAGGAGCAGTGCCTCGCTGGGAAATGGGGTCCCTATCGGCACTGCCCGCTGCTTGGGGCAGCCAGGACCGCTCGGCTTTGCCATCAGGATGAGGTGCAGATCTGTGGCCACGTTTCCCAGGCCTCAGCCTTGGCCATCGCTGCTTTTGAAGGAGCGGTGCTGCCTTTGAACCCTTCCCCGTGGCTGTCTTGGGTCTGCACTGTCCTGCGCCGGGCACTGCGACATGGCCCCGTCCTTCGGGGACAGGTGGCAGATACTGA
Organism: Aquila chrysaetos chrysaetos; assembly: GCF_900496995.4. NCBI lineage: Eukaryota > Metazoa > Chordata > Aves > Accipitriformes > Accipitridae > Aquila > Aquila chrysaetos. Next base: position 718,871 of record NC_044027.1, read on the forward strand.
GGTGACTGTCACTGCTCTGTGATGCATCTGGTGTCAAAACCGGTAAGAATTCCCATTAGTTGAAGCTATAGTTTTGTCCTGTCCTAAAAACGAGATCTTGCCAGGTTTGACTTTAAGTATGTAATGAATAGCATTCAAGTCAGAACAAACCCAGTTATGAAATACACTTGTACTAATAATGGCTTTTGAGACCATATGGAGATCTAATACACGCCAAGTAAAAGGCAAAGCAAGCCATTATCTTGAAATGTCTAGCTCTCACTCAGCCAAACACTATGAAATCATTATGTTTAATTATGGGATATCACCCTGGAATACCAGCTTACTAATTATTTATAATGATTTCTGAATGCATGTTATAATCTCCTGGACAGGGCACTGACAGTTTCCACGGGCAGCTGCAGCTCATAGCGCTTTCCTGTGGCCAGGCACCATTTCTCCCAAGAGTTAACACTGCCTCATTTTATGATCCAGTAGGCTCAGAGGTCCCTGTTCTGCAAGGACACTGCCACGGCAGGAACAGCTTTTGCTTCCTTTTCTCCCTGTGATCCGCCAGGCGCTGGCTGTGCACCCACAGCTTCCCCCAGTGCAGCCTGAAGGGTATGGTGGCGTGAAGGGCCCTGTTCCCCCAGGGCCGGGGGAAGCAGCAGGACGGGGTATTGCCCAGCAGCTGCAGCAGACCTGTCCCCTCTGGGCACATGTGCCAGGGGCTGAAGAGCCGTCAGTTCTGGGAAGGGTGTGCTTGTGCATTTACGAGGCAGCTGCGTGGGAGAACAGCAGCAGTTTGGGGGGAGCTGCACACCCCGTCCGCCAGCCTGTGGATGTTCCTGCCGCGGCCATGGGTGAGTGGGGCAGGTGCAGAGCCCATCGTGGCCACCAGCCCTCCCCAACGCTCAACCTGCTGCCCTGCATTTCTGTGTCCTCGCAGAACCTTAAGCTCTTTGTCACCGGAGTATCTCCTGCCCATCGTTCTGCACCCTGGGAAGCCCGGTTAGTGCTGGAGTCCCAGGACGGTGCTTGTGGCTGTTTGCCCCCGCAACGGGCAGGGCACCATGTGAGTGGGCAGCGGGGCATCTCCACGGTGCCAGGGGGTAAGAGGTAACGGTAAGAAGGGCACAAGACCCCCAGAAATTTCTCCTTGATGACATCAGTGGCAAAGTGAACGGCCCCTGCGTCGGCCAGCTGCTTTTCAGCCGGGTGGGGGAAAGGAAAAGGTCTCATTTGCTGTGTTGACCGTTCAGGCGGGTGCTGGCCGGAGCCAGGACCAGGCAGGGTCTGGCCGGGGCAGGTGGGTGCTCAGCCCCTGCCTCGGGTCCCGCGGCCCGTCATCCCCACTTCCCTCCAGCTCCTCTCCCAGCCTCTGCTTTCCCCCGGGGGGGGGTTGGCCGGGGCAGGGGCAGCCCCCCGGCAGCAGGGGCCAGCCCCAGGCGGCCCCAGCTCCTCTTCCTCGCCGCGGTCCTTCGCAGCGGAGTCGCGAGAGGGCACTGCGCGGCCGGCGCCGCGGCGGCTCCCGGGGCCGGCTCCCGGCGATCGCCCGGCGCTGACCGGCGGCCCCGGCGGGCTCCTCGGCGTGTGGGGGGCCGCAGGACGGGGCTGGGGCAGCCCCCGGAGCGAGGGCCGGGGCTGGGCCGTCGCTGGTCCCGTACTGGCACAGCCAGCCACGGGGCACCGGGTCCTCGGAAAGGAGCGGGTGCGTTCCGCGATGAAGGTAAAACGCTGGCCTGCCGGAACGCACGGCTCGTTGCAGTCCTCTGGCTGATTTGTTGTGGTTGGAGGTAATGGACAGCTTTTCTTTAGCCACGAAATTTAGAAAAAAAACAGCAAAAAGCAGGAAAAGTAAGTGCCAGCACTCTCAGCACGTCTCCATGGAAGTAGAACAAGTAGGATTAATGCACGGCATGGTCGAATAAAGGCACAAGAAAAGAGGAATGAAAGAAAAGCGTGGGAGGGGAGGGGAATTAAATCTCACCAGGTCGGAAAGCAGAGGAGCTGAGAGAAGGGCTCCTCTGAGCATCTCACTGAAGTGACCTTCACCTGTGGAGCCGGGGTGGGAAAACCCACGGGACTCAACATTGCTGTTCCTGCAGCCTCTCCTCAGGAGCCCGGGGCAAGCGCCCTGTGCCGCAGGACAGGGATGGCCGTGCTGCGCCTGGCCCTGATGCTGATGAGAATGAAAACTTCACCAAGGCAGGAAATCCAGCCGCTGCCACGCGAGGACCTGAGCACGCAGCTCGCATTGCTTGGCACACGCAGGGTTACCTAATTTACAGGATTTATGACCTCCAGTGCTTCCCATGTTTTCTCTACCCTCCCCTATTAATCAATAACCCATTATCATAACCCTTAGGAAATGATTTATGGATTGTATCTTCAGCTTCCATCTTGGAAACAGTACTTGTCTGCATCACAGCTTCCTCTGGGCTGTGAGGATGAATAGAGATAGTGTGTGCCGGCTTGGAGGGGAAGGGACGGCATGGCTGCCTGCCCAGCAATGAAGACATCCCAGGCCCCGGTGTCCCTGCGCAGCACCACGCCACGGCCCCCCCCCGCTCCTGCCTACACCGGCCGTGTGCGGGGCTGCAGCCCCCAGCATGGTGAGGAATGGTCTGGGCTGTAAAGCAGCAGGCAAGAGTGGGAGGCAAAGCACCAGTAGCCCAGGGCCTGGCAGCCACCGGGCTACTGGTCTGTAAAAAGGTGTTTTCCTGGCACTGCGGCCACCACCGGCAGTAAGAGCACAGCCGTGAGCTTGCCGCGTCATCGGTTGCAGACCGTGTTATCTTCAGAATTAATATGCAATCGGCCAGGGGCATGGATTATTATAGCAAAATTATGCAACTAAGTAGGATGTTAACAAGTTGATTTAAAATTCATAAATGAGGGGGGAAAAGATAACAGGGCAGAGAACGGCAGGCTCAAATTAATTTAAACTCTTTGATGAGGAATCAGCGATGTAGGGAATGAGATAGGGAGGTGGATTAAAGGGAGTTCATATTTAAAATCAATTTGAAAGGGTGCCAGAAACCACTCCATTCAGACTTGGTCATTGTGAGACCGCGTCACTTCTTTCATTAGTTCCAAACTCTTTGGCTGTAATTACCAGGTCCCAGGCGGGGTGGTGGCTGACCTCTTCCCAGTATCTGCAGAAGGCGCTCATGTAAAACTGCTTTTTTGCCCCGACTTGATTTGCTCGGGACCACAACGGCCTGGATCCCATACCCGGAGAAGTGGTAAGGCGCAGTCGTGTCTGAAGAGCACCCAGCTAGCGTGTACGAGAGGCTCGTGGGGAGGAAAGGAGGAGGACGGAGAAGAAAGAGCAGCTGAAGGTGATGGAGAGACAACTCCAGGTGATGGTTTTGTGATGCAGAAGTGTGGCTGCTGCTGCAGGAAACAGAGGAGGAAAGAAAATGCAGCTGCTTTACTTATGCCTACAAGTTCTCCGCCATCATCACACATGCTTTCGTGATAGATTTACATAAATAAGGCTTAGAATACAGGCTAAGGAGCATATCCAGGGACTCCTGTCCTGGCCTAGGACATAAGCAAAGCAGGGTGGAGAAAGCTGCCATCTCTTGTCTTCTGCCTGGTCCTTACTGAGAAAGAATCTTTTGCATTTTTTAAAAATCATTTGCTAAATCAACATCACTTTCATTTGTTTCATTTGTTGATTTTGCTAAATCAACATCACTTTCATCTGCACACATGTCCGTGTGCAGCAGCATGAGGCTGCCCATCATGCATTGTCCAGCCCCGGCGTGTCTCTGGCCACTGTTCAAATGCCAGTTAGATGAACTGAAGGAGTAATTTTTAAATAATAGGAAAAGTTGTAAGGAAACGGTGTCAGTATTTAAACTTAATTGGCTTATGTGGGGCTCAAATTCCCAAAGTAGCCATTTTTTAGTAACAGCAGCATTTTTATGGGCTTATATGTGAGTTATGTATTTTAGGCAATCAACAGACTACCATACTTTTTCCGAAGCTAATTTGAAATGTAAATCCATATAGTTGTTCTTTGTGCACTAATCCAACTGTATGAGCATAATGCTCGCTGCAACGTAGGCTCACTTAATCTGTTATAATACTTCCATTTTAAGCCTTGCAGGGGCAGTGACTTGTCCTGTTCCTCTGTCAGGCCAGGTTGGAGGGAACCAACGCCCTCACGCTGGTGCTGGAGCTGCAGGAGAGGCAGCTTCCCTGGGCGAGCAGGGTGCTGGGCACTGTGCGATGTGCCGCAGGGATCACAGCCTGGCACGCTGACTCCCCGGCTCAAGTAAAGACCTGCTCCCAAACTGGTTCCAAGCAGGGAGGCATACATAAAAACCCAATTAAAAATATTCCAGCTTTGTTTTTACTCTTGGTGACTTGTCAGTTTAGCAAACAATGGCACTTATAACCATTAATCATCTGGGCTCAATTTGTGTCGGCTGACTCATTTACCTCCTGAGCAGGCAGGCCTGCAATACTTTCATTGTGTGTTTAACGTTACAAATAATTTATCAAACAGAACACCCAATTAAATTGCCCTTCTGTATCCATTAGCCATCATATTGATCTTCTTTTTGCTACCTTCACCACTAGCTGTGGGCCTCAGGTTAATTTAATATCATAAATATTATTGCATCTCTCCCTGAAACCCTGCTGATGAACCCGCGCCTGCCCTGAGCATCTTTTGGGTTTGCTCCGCACTGCCTGTCCCCAGCTGTAAAGGACATTCCCCTCTCCATCCTTCTGTGGGATGAAATCACAGCTGCTGGTGACAGTTCTGCTGCCAAAAGGGCAAGAGAAGGTGCAGAAATGCAAAGTGTCTCAGCAGTCAAATCCAAATCTCTTCACTGCAGAGAACTGGCGGAGCGGGAGGTGGAGGCCCGTTTGCTCCCGGTGCTGGGGATGAGGGTGTGAGTGCTTGGGCACGCCGGGATGAGGATGTGCCTACAGCTGGACTTAGTGATCCCAGCTGTCCAGTACCTGTACAATGACATGGGATCTCAAAACATTTCCAAACATTTCCAAGTTTCAGAAATGCTGCAGAGCATGTAAATAGCTGGATGGTTTATCTTAGTGGAGGGTTAAATGGCAAAAAAAGGGAATTAAGTGACTTGCCCTAGGCTACATAACACATTAAGGGGAGGCTTGAGATTAGAAGCCAGGTGTCCTCAGTCCCTCTCCTCTGCCCTCATCACCAGATAAGGTACCTTCTTTAGTCTTTCTTTGCATCCATGAATCTCAATTTAATTAGCTTTATCTCCATATACCTGCTTTATCTCTTTTTCTGCACCTCAGAGGCTGATCTCTTGCCATACTCCTGGGCTGTGTGTGCTCTTTGCAAAGACCATCCTCTTCAGCCCCATAAGAGGCAGGCAATAAATGAATTTACTCTTTGGACTAAGGAATATTCTTCCTAATTCACTGACACACTAAAGCATTTTGTCTCTATTCCCCGCAGAAACCCTCCGAGTAGGAAGAGTTTCCATCAAAGCGGGGAAGTTTGTAATCCTGTGCAATTTCATGGCTACTTGGAAATAACACATCAAGGGAAAAATCCCATACTGTGCCAAACTATTTGGGAGTGCTGGGTCAATAGCAAAGATAATTAGATACTAACAGAGTTATTCCACATTGTCCTCTGAATTGTATTAAAGAAACACTCTGCATCAAAACTAAGTGGAAGAATGCTGCTTAGTCTTTTTTGTATCCACAAAGCCACAAACTGACTCTATTTGCTCCTGTCCTCACAGTCCAGCTTCTCTACCTGTTGGTGGAGCCTGGGATGCTGGATGGCCACTTGCATGCGGGATGTCCTGAACCCCCTCTCCATTACCCGCAGTCCTGGCCACACTGTGGGAGCATGTGGGTCTCCATGGGTCCAGAACCTTGCTGAGCCCATGGGACACACAGTCTGACATGGGGGGGGGGGAACCTGGGGAGGACCATGGGGCAGGCTGGACCAGGACATCTCCTGCCCCGCCTGCAGCCAGGAGCGCTATCAGGGCTCACACAGAAGAGTCTGTGGCATCTAAATTAATCACTTTATTTATTTACTTAATTAAATTGGAGTGGTGCCATCAGAGAGTCAGCAGAAAGTGGAATGAAAGTCATAAATAAAAAAGGAAGGTGTAAACTTTGGCAGCGCTCCCGTGGGTGGGCAGGGCGGGTGGCGGGGGGGCTGCAGGGCAGCGCGGGGTCCCAGGGCAGCCAGAGACCCTCTGCCAAAGGGGCAGGGGAGGCTCTGTGGGCAGACAGGGGGCGTCGGGAAGGCTCCTAATCTCCAGGAGTGACAGCTTAGGCACTGACCCCCAAATCTAGTGTCCCTCTGGTGCCAGCGTGTGCCTCCGCCTCTGCATGGCTCCCCCAGCCGCCCACCCTGACAGCTCTCAGCCGGCAGCCTCGAGGGAGCATTAACCCAGGGCAGTGGAGACTCCTCTGACAGCAGCTCTCCCTCAACCCTCTCTTTTCTTATGGCCTGCTGAGAGGAATGAAAAATAACCCACGCACATCCCTATTATTTCCACATTAATATTTCCTAATTTAAAATGCCACAGCACATTAATCTAATGAAAGCATTTAAACCTTCTTCCCTGCCTTGGCCCTCCAGCAGGTTTGGTACACACTGGATTATTGCCGTGTCTCCCTTGCCCTGTGGAGCATCCCCGGCCCCACAGCACGGCTGGTGGGCACTGCATCCCCCCAGCTGCCATGGGCACGGGGCAAGGCTTCTGCGGGTCTGGGAGGCTTCTGCAGGCACCCCTGAGTGTTTCTCACCTCCCTCCTTGTGCCCCATCCAGCGAGCGGAGGTGAGGCGGGGTCCCGCTCCAGCCTGCAGCCCCCCTCCCCGAGGCTGCCGGACCACCGGTTTTTGGCACGTTTCCTCTTGGGATCAGGGCTGCAGCCTTGCAGGGAGAGGGAGCGCATGGGTGCCTGTCTGCAGGCAAACACGCACGCCTGAAGCCTGAGAAGGAAAGAAAGGTCAAGAAGCTGCTCATACTGACACGGCATGGCACGATGTCATTTGGCAGCCCACGAGGTGATGGCTTGTGATGGGAGCGGCAGAAATTGCAGACTCCAGAGAACATTTGTGGGCCAAAGTGACACCGGCTTCTGTGCTGGGCTAAGGAGGGAGCTCAGTCCTGGGGAGCAGGGCAGGCAGCCCAGCACTGCTCTCTGAGCAGCCGTGCCCCAAAGGGAGGCAAGTGCCCACCCACGGGGATGGCATCCCCTCGTCACGATTCCCAGTTGCGGCTTCAAGGCTCCAGGTGCCAGGAAGGTGGGAGGATCGATATGTAGGCATGGACAACCGCACAGGCACTGAGACTTCAGGCAGTTGCTGGCTCCCTAGTGCTGGCTGGGAAAGGAGGGCATATGGGCAGGCAGCAATGCAGCCAGCCCCCCGGACCCCCCAAGCTGTGGAGCATCACTCAGGGCACCCTGTGGGTGTGCGAGGTTTGGCTCTCTGGGGCATCAGGTCTGACTGGCAGGAACCTGCCCCCGGGGGCAGCCCTCCTTGTCGGCACTGTGCCCCCCAGGCACGAGGCAGCCCCCAGCACCGGGAAGCTGTACATGCCGCCCTGGCTTTGCATTCCCGGCACATCCCTGGCTAACGGATAACTGCGGCAGTACTATAATTCCATAATCGCTTGCAGAGAGACGGGTTCCTGCCTCCTCATTTAAAATGTCACAGCTTGTGTTTGCTCTTTTATGCTTTGTACTTCCAATGAACTTCTTCTTCCCAGGACCCATTAGCTGGTTTAAAACTTTATAACAATCATTAGGGAGTTGTTCATTGCTAATTGTGCAGTCAGGAATATGCTTGCCAAGCTCCACCACCACTTCCCTCCTCCTCCCCTGCTCATTAAGGTGCATTGCTTCTGCCCTGATGCCGTGTCCTGCCCGGAGCAGGCAGGCACGGAGGCAGGCAGGGCAGGGACGGCGCTGAGTGCTGCCCGCTGGGCCGTGCAGCCGCAGAGCAGAAGCCACAGGGAAAATCACTTTCCCTCTATTTATAGATGCTTACCAGCAGTTAATGCACAGCTGCCAGCCTTGTCCTGGGGAGTAAAATCAATGCCTTCGGTATCCTCTCAGATACCCTGTTCAGGGTACCCCCAGCACACAGAGCTCGTGGAGACAGTGAGTTCCACCTCCTTGGGCTGCCTTCTGCAACCTGCCACCTACAAAGGCTTTACAAAGGAGGGAAAGGCTCCTTTTCATGGTAGTGGGGGGAACTGGATGCTATGGCTGCTCCTCAGCCCGGCTGGTGCCCACGAGCCACGCATGGGGCTCTGGCCAGGGCACAGCACTGCAGTAGAGAGACGCTGTGCAGAACGTGGCCTGACTGGCAGGGTCAGCCCATCCTGACCCAAAACCTTGCTGGTGTTGGGGCAGAGAGAAGGTGGTTTCCAGAGGTTCTGGCTTCCCCTAAGGCATGCACTGAACTCCTCTCTGAAGGGCTGAAAAAGAGACGTTTCAAAAATGAAAGCTGCTTTTTACAATGAAAAGTATAAGCTGAATCTGTAATGACTGCAGGGGGATAACATGTTTAATCCTCCCAAGCAAGAAGGAAGATCCCTGCTAATCCATGCTTAGCCCCAGGAGGAGCAGGCAGGAGGGATGCAGGGGGCATTTCGGTGAGCAGCAGAGCCATGGAGAGCTCCTGCCTCTGAAGAGGGATTAAGGCAGCCTGGAGCTCCGAGGCTGAGCATCGCACCCAGCCGAGGGCTGGGCGTGTGAGGGCAGGGTGCAGGGTGCGAGCCTGGACGGCACATGTGCTAAGAGGGGCTGCAGACGCGCTCCTGGACACACCGGTCAGTAGTGACTTGAGATGCCATGGCTTGGGGTGTATTTTCCCTCTTTGCCACCCTCCTGAGTCCTGCTTCCCCCTGCTCTTGGCTCCCCGACTCATTTGTCCTTGGGAAAGCTTGTTGCACCAAAACCAGCTCTGTTTGCAAGCAAAACAAAACCCCTTCATTAGCTGGATACTTTTCCACTGCTGCTGTAACCAAATGCCAAGTTAAATAAGTTATATGAATGGTATTTGATATGGTGACAAGCTGGAGGAGACCTCCGGTGCCTGGAGGATTAATGTCTCATCTTTGTCCTGTATGTGGAGCAGGCGAAGAGCGCAGAAGTCAATAATGCACTCAATTTTGTTGCTCATCCCCAGCCTTCTTCACCAGTAATTAGACTGGGAAATGATGAAGTGTCAGGCTGGTGGCATTTTCATGCTGGCCGGCTAGTGCTAATCAGAAAGGAGAAAATACACTTTTAATTGGATTATGCAATCAGATCTGATGAGAGGAAGAAACTTCTTCCTACTGAACAGCCATTTGTTGTTGCTTGAGCGAAGGTTTTGTGCCCTGCAATCTCACTTTGTGCGTATTCTTTTAGTAGACTTATTTTCCCATCTTAAAGCCAATTAATTTCCACTGTGTCCAAACGCATCTCGGGTCCTCTTCTGTGTGCTTTCCAGTCAATAGCTCAGGCTTCTCTTTCACCAGGGGATGGCAAAGATTTCAGAAATCACTGTCATTTCAAGGTTTGCACTGATGTGACCATATTCATCCACAAAGTGAGGACATGAGACGCGCTGGAGATGCAGGGGGAATTCTGACAAAGTAGCAATTTTGTCCCCATTTATCCTCACACAGCCCACACGGCAGAGAAGAATTAATGTTTCCTGGCCTGTGTGTCTCCCCATGCCCCCCGGGTGCTGCCTTGCTCTGCTGCCCGTGCACACCCCGAGCCCGCTCAGGCGGTGGCAGAGCTTACAGAGACGTGGGCTGGGTTGTGCATTGCTGTGAGCTGCACAGGCGGAGGCTGGGATTGCTCCTGGGAGCCGGGCTGCACTCAGCATGTGTTCAGCTGCGAGTTCCTTAGAAATGTCGGTCTGGGAGTTCCTGCTTCACTGTGCAAACCCAATCAATCATCTGGCTTGTCAAGATGACTGAAGGAGTTAAAGTGATGAAGGTCATGTCATCGCTGAGATCCTGAGCAGTGCTGTTTGTTCCACTGCCTGTGTCTTTCTCTTCAACCTTCCATAGCCCTGCCCAGGTCCGTTTCTGTTCCCAGTGGTACCCACCAATTCCTTGCTGCATCCCTGAGGTGTGCGCATCAGGGTCTGACCGTGCCACCAGCTGTGGGGACAGCAGCAGAACAAGCAGGAGTGTTCACAGCCACGCTGATGCTTGCTCAGGCCAGAGCCTGAAGGACAAGGACAGGAGATTCCCACCTCCTGGTGCAGCTAAGGGCTGGCACCCTTTGCTGTGAAGCTGTTATTTTCCCAAAGCTTATGTGTATTTGCTACAACCATTTTTGAGACCTGCAAAACACTGGCTTGCACCCACACATTGAACATCACCTGAAGCAGAAGGGTTTTCCACATCATTATTCCCCTGGGCCCTGCTGGAAAGGGCAATTTAGGAGCAGCTCAGTGTCCTTTACAGGGTAATGGTCTTTTTGTCTGTTTTACAATGCAAAACAACTGAATATTCTTGTCTTGTGGTAGGTTTTGGCTGGGATAGAGTTAATTTTCTTCACAGAGGCTGGTATGGGGCCATGTTTTGGATTTGTGCTGCAAACAGTGCTGGTAACACAGGGATGTTTTCATTACTGCTGAGCAGTGCTTGCACAGAGTCAAGGGCTTTTCTGCTTCTCACCCCACCCCACCAGTGAGTAGGCTGGGGGGCACAAGAAGTTGGGAGGGGACGCAGCTGGGACAGCTGACCCCAGCTGACCCAAGGGATATTCCAGACCATAGGACGTCATGCTCAGCATACAAAGCTGGGGAAAGAAGAAGGAAGGGAGAGACATTCAGAGTGATGGTGTTTGTCTTCCCAAGTAACCATTACGTGTGATGGAGCCCTGCTTTCCTGGAGATGGCTGAACACCTGCCTGCCGATGGGAAGCAGGGAATGAATTCCTTGTTCTGCTTTGCTTGTGTGCGTGGCTTTTGCTTTACCTGTTAAACTGTCTTTATCTCAACCTACGAGTTTTCTCCTTTTTACTCTTCGGATTCTCTCCCCATCCCACTGGGGGGGGGTGAGTGAGCAGTGGTGTGGGGCTTAGTGGCTGGCTGGGGTTAAACCTCAACACTTGTTGGTATCTTATCTTCTTGATAATAACTCGTGCTCTTGTTTGCCATGATATTGTTCTAAACCACCATTGCATGATGCTGCCACTGCATGTCACTGTTAAGACAGTGACAAAAACAGATTGTAGTGAGGTTTAGCACGGCTGGGGGGTGGACCCACTGCCTCTCCGCAGGAGCTGCCCCTGCTCCCTGCCCTCTCCTTACTGCAGGCAGCTCATCCGTCACACAGGCTGATGGCAAACTCTGCAGAGGCAGGGACGGAGGGGACAGAGGCGGTGGCTGGCAGCTGCGCCTGGGAGTTCCTACACACCGCAGACTCAGCAGATTTGGTGAAGTGCATTGTGCAGCAGATCCGTGGGAAAGGAAACAGCAGAGCCCAGAAGTCCTAGTCTCTGGGCCTGAGAGTTACAACACAGGAAAGACAGCTTGCATCCCTGCAGAATGAAAACCCATTATCCTTGCTGAAACCTTCAGGTCTCAAACCATTTCAGATGTAATTCAGTTTCTTAACGCAAAAGAGAAATGCTTTCCAGGTCCTCAGGGTTGGTCACAGTGATGCTTCCTGTTGCTGTTCAAGTTAAAAGCCGTGTTTGGAGAGCAGCCTGGCAAAGGGGAAGGAAGTGATGGCAAAGCAAAGGGGCACCATGCTACCACCATTCCAAAGGCATCACAGCTCCACAGGCTTTAAATATTTATAATTATTTTTCTCAGCTCTTGAATTATTAAACACTGGGTGTGTGGTTTACTCTACAGTGAACGTGAGCAACTGAACTGTATTTTTTCCAGATGAACTCAGTGCTGACAAGGATTGCCAGAGATGCATTCTGCACAGCTTGTCTGCATCTCAGCGGGTCTGATCCATGTCAGAACTATTAGACCAGCAGCTTGTGACCCTGTGGATGCCAGAGCTTTTTCTTCAGTTCCTGGGGCTTAGTTCCAGCTGTGATTAGCACAACCCAAGCAGTGCATTCAGACACGCTCTGCTGACACCACTGGGCACTGCGTTCGCTTTGCACAATGCTCCAGCAGTCTACTGCGTGGGGAAGGGCTCACTTCAGTGTAACTCCCTCCTCTTCCTCCCGGGGCTAAGCCTGACCAAGGAGCACAGGGCAATTGAACCTTGTATGCAAGCTGCTCTGCATGTATGGGTTAGTCTAAGGCCAGACATTAACTGAAGGGGATGAGATCATATAGACAAGACCCAAGGCAAGGAAGGGACTGGGAAATGCCTCACGTAGCCCAGCCTGAGGCTTTGTAGGCAGACCAGGATGCACAACCCTGCTTAGAAACTGATTTGCAGCCCTGCTGTGATGGAGAAGGCAAGGTGGAGGCAAGCAGTAAAGGCAGACAGTATAACGGGTAACTTAGTTGCAAACTCTCCTCTGAATTTTTAATTTGCCTCCTATCAGAAGGCTGCAGTCCATGACACAAACAGCAGTCCTTGCTAAGCCCTGCTTGCTCAAGCAGGCAGGACCATTTTGGGGTGCTCAGGCTGGCAGCAGCTTCAAGAACCAGGCTTAGAAGAGGAGGAGGCTGCAAAAGCCACTGAAGGAGCCTGCAGTGCAGGTCCGAGCAGCCTGAGGAGGCAGGTACAGGACTGGCTGTGCGCAGAGCGGGAGGCTGTCGATAAGGCAACATGCAGTGGTGCAGGACGAGCTGAACTGACAGTCCCGAGCGAATCCCCACTTGCCATTCCCCTCCACACTTGAAGGCTTATCCACAGACAAATAGGGACTCTCCTCTTCTGAATTCAGCTGCCATTAGAAAGGGCTCAGCAGCCTCCCTTGGGTACCACAGATAAGGAAACGACATGCCGATGGCAGGAAGACAGCTCAGAGCCATGTGCCAAAACAAGGCTGTGCCGGCGATGGATGGGAGCCGCCGGGCCGTGGCATGGCGTGGGCTGGGAGAGCGGGCACGGGCACGGGACTAGGGAGGGGAGGACCAGGGTGCCGGGCACCAGCAGTGGTGGGCAAGCCCTGCCTCGCACGGCTGCACTGATGTGCCAGGGCTCTGCAGGGCGACCGCAGGAGAGTGGAAACCACCGGGGATTTGCAGGAGGTGCTGAGGAGCTGCAGCCCAGGTACCCAGTTTTGCAAAGGCGTCCAGCTGGAAAAGCCTGTGTCTCTTGGCGAGTCCGTACCGGGGTCTCCCTCACACGCCCCTTCATCATCCCCCCCACTCCCCAGCCCACACCAGCCGCTGCCACCTCTGGCGCATGCGGGTGGGAGAGGGGCTTCTCCCTTTCACCATCACCTACCTCTCATGAAGAACACTGCCCGAAAGGGCACATGCCCCGGTTGTCCCAGAGAAGAGTTTAGCTCAGGATATTCTTCCCCTCCCTTCAGGGTTGGGGAGCTGAAAGGTGGAATGAATTTACTATACATGCCAAGGACCTAGAGTTAATTTGTTTTAATTTGCTAATATTGTGAAGGTTGAAATATATGATTATTTTTGTGTATATTACTTTGAAATGCAAATTCTAATGACAGCTTAGATATCTGCATAGTCTTTCAGGGTTAAAGGACAAAGGGTAGCTAATAACTTGAAAAAAAAGTATTTCCCTATAAGGCTTTGTATTATCAGGCAGCATTTAGCCCTTGTTTCTTCTACCTGGCTGATTTTGATAAATCCCCTGGCCCACCAGAACTAGGAGCAAGAACTCCATTGTACTTTGCAAACAGCATAGAGAACTGAGCAGCGGCTTGTTCTCACTTCAGCCCTTTGGGATTCACAGCAGATGCGAAGCGCTGCGGTACCGGGCAATTTCCAGGCTTTGCCTGTTCATCACATCGAGTTCCCCCTTTCCTCTCTCCCTTCTCTCCAGTTACCAGGATTACCGTAAGCAGTTGGGTTTTCTTTCATTGTTAATGATGCTTAAACCCAGATGGATTTACAGGTTCCCAGGTCTCCGTCCCGGGCACACGCTCCTCTCCAGCACACGCCTTCGCAGACACAAGTGCTGGCGGTGCCCAGAACGGTGTTAATTATACAAGGGTACGTTGGCAATAACACGTGGTGTACATTTGGTCCTCCCATGCCCCGCATGTGAATGTGATCAATAAGCAATCCAGTCATTAGAAATAAAGCTACTGCTATTATTTGCTGATCGATAACTCATTAGTCTTGGACATCCCTGCCTTACAGCACCTCTGTAAGGAGAGGAGCTTACAGCAGGCAGACCAAGGGCAGGGCAGGGGCTGCAGCCCCACGTCGGAAGCCCCGGCACAGCTGCCCAGCACTGCAGAGCACCCGTCTGCCTGGGGCACGGGTGGCTCATGCTGACACTCGCTTTGCACCAGCCAGGACACAGTCAGGACACGACACCCCCTCCCCGCCACTGCTTTGCTTCTGCAGGATAATCTGTTTGCAGAGCCAAGGGCAATTGCATCTCATCTCTTAAAGGCCTTCGCTACACAGGATCTCACCACCACACAAGTGGAAACATGGCCTTGGCTCCGCTCTTTATTTCACCCCCCCCGGTACGTCTGCATGTGGGCAGAAATGTCTCACGGGCAGACGCTGCTGGGCAATAGCTGCTCAGTTCTTGCTCCCTTTCCCCGCCAGCAGCACATGTCCCTGCCAGCACAGCAAACATCTCAACGCTGCCACTGACTGCTAAATTGGGGCAGTTGCAGGCCAGTCGCAGGGGCCCTCCTGCAGGTTTGCCCAATCTGTCAGCACAGGCAGTGCCTCTCGGAGACTGGGCATTTGGAGATGGTGGCCAGGGACCCAGGGCTTGCGGGAGCATGGCCACAGCCACCGGCAGTCCCGCCGTGCCCTACACCCACTCGCATTTATCTCCACGGTGCTGTCACCTGCGCCCCTGGTGAGCCTTTGGTGCCTGAGGACAGCAGGATGTTTCTTCAGTCCGGGCCCGTATCTATTATTAATATGCAATTGTAAACAGCTTTTTATTATTGCACACCTCCAACCTCTCCGTCCCCCATGCCCTCCCTCTGCTGCTCCCCACTGCCCCTGACTGGAAATGTTGACAGTAATAAATGGCTGGCAAAGCAATTATACACATTAAGCTGAAAAGTATGAAGCCGAGGTCAAAACTATTTTCTTTCTATAATTACATGGAGAGTAAATTCATTTTGCCAGGAATAAAAGCAACACAGAAGGTCACGGTGAGCAGAAGGGAGCCGGGCGGCCAGGCTTCCCCACTCCGCAGCTCCATCACAAGCTGCCTCCGCAGCCATTGCACCTCCCGGCACCTATCACTCGAACACTGAGCTGTGAGAAAGCCCGAACTTAGGCAGTCCTGCCTTGCAAGAGCTTTTTGCTCCATTTATGGTTCTCTTTTTGCTTTCAGGTCACTTCCTAGCTTCTTAAGTGAGTGGCTGAGCTGGCTGTCCCACTTGTTTGAACATGAGCCAGCCCTGAAACAAGGCTGTTCAGTCTGAAATAAGGTTTATTAAACTGTAATAGGGTTTGTTACTCTGCTAATGCACCATATAAAAAAAGCTATGAAAATCAACTGCTAGGTATAATGCCCTGCTCATTCCCCAACTAAAGTGTCTTGGCCTTTTTATAACTGACTTCATTCTCAGCAGAGGAGGAAAAAGACCTTCGTCCCGCTGAGCCACGATGTTGTCCCCACCCTGCCTTGTGCCCCACTCCCACCTCCAGGCCCCATGTGTGGCCGGTGCTGAGGGGTGGCCCCGGATCGCCACCCACGGTTGCTGGGAGGGACGGGCTGGGAAGCGGAGGTGGCCAGCGCCCATCACCAGAGGAGCTCCTCTAATGTGTGACCTCCAGTGCAGAAAAAGCTGGTGGTGATGGCATCAGAGGTGAACTTGAGCTTCCAGGACCTGAACAGATTCAATTTTTCCTGGGTATTAACAGAGTCTCCTGGGGAAAAGTGTGTAATTGGCTTTTCCAGTGCCCTGCAGCACTGGGTTGCCTTTCCCCAGATCCCAGCTGCAAGAGCCGTGACTTTGCACAGCCCCACTGCCTCGGGGGGAGGCTTTTGAGCAGAGGCAGCATGCTGCAGCGGCGTTTGCTGCTCCCCAGGCACTAGGGCAGGCAGGAGCACCGAGCAGGGTGTCCTGGGTGGCACTGGGATGGGGGCGAGCTGGGCACAAAACCCAGGACCTCACTTACAGCTCTCCTTGCTCTGGGCACTGGGAAAGGTTTCTCCTGAGACCTGCTCCTGGCTGGCTCTGAAGTGTCCAGTTTTAGCTGAATAATCACCTGTCTTGCACTAGAAAAGGATTTCCACTCTCTAAAATAAGCTTTGGTGAGTTTTTGCTTTCTGCGAATCAAAGCTCTGAAACAATTAATCACTGCCCAGCTCCTGCCGGTGCATTTAAATGCTCAGCTTGAAACAGAGATCAGTAACAGGAATTAATCTTTCTGTAACAAGGTCTTCAAAATAACGATCACTGTCCCACAGCTGTTCTGAAAGAGTTGTTCTACTGCCCTGCAAACAGAAGGGATCCTGCTCCACATTGCAGCATCAGTGAGAAATGGCTGGGATCGCTCTGCAACTGCCCCCACATCTCCTGCTCTGACCTTTCCCTATGCACAAGGACGAGGTTTGGGGCACTGGTGCTCCTCCACAGGAGGACGAGGAGGAGGAGGAGGAGAGGAACATCCCCAACCTTTCCAGGCACCCCATTTGTGCCATGTCCTCGCACAAGGCAGAGCAGCAGTCAGGGCACTGCTCTGGGCAAGTGCCGTGCTTGCCAGGGACAGGGTTCCCCATCCCTCCCAGGACCCCTCAGCTGCAGGAGGAAGGGGAGCAGGGCACAGCAAGTGTGCGACACGTTCCCCTCACCGACACCAGGCAGGGCCGGGAGAGAAACCAGCTCTGCCATTGCTCGTCACACAGCTGGATGGTGACCTCCAGTTATTCTCACAGAGCATCGGAGTTAACATCTGGCAATATCTAATGAAACTCCAGATTATTAATGACTTCCATGCAACATTTACAGTTAAAGGGCATTTCCCACAGCTGTTTATATTTCAGCAGAGGCGTGTGCAACCTTTCTCTGAGATCCCCAGAGCCTAACTACGGTAACTGCATTCGATAAGGAAAATTCAAATCAACTCCTTTCCATTTCTCCCCCCCTTTCTTTTTTAGTTCACAGACCATGAAGGAAACAGATGGGAGTTGAAAAGAGATTGAAAATGACAAAGGAAGTCTAGAGACATTTATTTCCACTCAGAACAAATTAATTAGGATGTCTGGGGACACCTGATTAAAGTTTCTGACAGAGTAAGGGAGCTAAAGCACCGTTGCCTCTCCGTGCAGGGAATGCATTAACACACACGGTCACCAGAGCCGAGCTGCCAGGGCAAGGGGAGCCAGCACGGGCAGCACCAGGACCCTGCTGCAGGCAGGGCCAGGCTCGCTGCCCACGGGACAGGCCCTGGGAAGCTGCCAGCCACTCTGCCTTCAAAGTTCCCAAAGCATCTGAAGATTTTTTTTTCAGGTGCAAGCCTTTCAGCTGGGTTATTCTGGGGTTTCTTGCCTGTATTATTTAGAAAGCAAAAAAAAAAAGAAAAAAAAAGCTTTCAAATTTTTAAAGTTGATGATTTTCCTCTTTCTTTTTGATATTAGACTTTCTCTCCTTCTTCCTCTCATTTATTTTGCATTACTGCCAAAGGGGAAGAGAAACGCCATAAAATAAGAGTGTTAGAGAGCAAAACCTGAAGACAAAAGCAGCAGCAGTTGAGAGAAAGGCCACCTGGTAGGTTGGGGGTAGCTCTAACGACACCTTTTCACCCTAAAGACGTTCCTCCTCAGGTGACCTCACCTGTCAGTTCAGGCCTTTCTTAGGCAGGAGCAGGAGCCAGACCAGCTCCCGCCGGGCACCGCTTTGTTCTCCGGGCTGAGCGGCTCCGGGGCCGGTGTCAGACCCCGGGAGTGGGGGGAGTTGGTGGTGTCAGCCCCCGGGAACCCCCCCCCAGCCGCTCCCCCGACCCCACGCTTCTCCTGCGGGGAAGATGCTCCGCTCCCGGGGGCTGCTGCTGCGCCAACCGCCTCCAGGGAAGGGACGACAGAGACTGGTCTGACTGGGAGCCGCCAGCGAACGTGCCGCCAATGGGTGTCAGGTGTCCCTCCATCAGGTGCTAAATGTGTGCGAAATTCCAGGTTCTGCCCTGCTACAGCAGGGATTGCCCAAGTTTCGGGGCGGGGGGAGGCGAGCTGCCCGGAGGACTGCAGCTGGCTCTGTATTTCATTCAGCTTTATTTCACGAACTGTTAGGTATCTGCAGGCAGTTTCTGCGTAATGTGCTTACGGCTGGGACAGAGCGGGGAGGGGGGCTCGGTACCCAAGGGCTCTCCATTAAAGCAGCGGGCGGTGGGTAGCACGCAGGAATTGGCACCGTACCTGTGCCACGGCCGCAGGAGGGATGGCAGCGAAATGGGGCTGCGTGCCTGCCGTGGGGGTCTTGGCATGAGCACCCTGCAAAGAGGAGTCACTCCTGGGTGTTGGGTAGCACATCACTGTCCTTAATGAATTAACCCACTGTTTGTCTCCAAATGGCCCTTCAGTGAAGAACAGCTCAAGCACCTAAGGAGTTGTGTTTGCTTCACACCACAAACTAGTGCAGAACAAGGGATCTCCCATCTCCTCTTGCAGCCTGGGACCAAAGACCAAGGCTACAAAAAATGCTGCTTTTCAGGATTTCCAATGTCCCTTCCTCCTGCTGCTGCAGCTGAAGCAGGAAAGCTCGTTCGTACCCTGGCTGCAGAGAGCTGGCAGTCTCTGACCTATGACGTGCTGCAAGACCTGGCCATCGCTGGCATGGGGCTATAGTGCTGATGCAAAGGTGTGCAAACTCCTCACGTTTATCCTGGGAAATGACAGCATAACGAGCTGTTTCCATTTGCTCTCTTTTGATCTCACTGGAAACATCACAGCACATGGCAGCAAAACACCGTGTTTAAATCTGTAATGACTCCTGGCACCATTCCTAATTTAAATCAAGGGGTATGTACTTTTGGCGGAGAGTGTTTTTTATGACCCTATGTTCATATCATCTGTCAAGAAGACAATTTGGCCTCTGCAGTATTCATCTATTTATCTAGACGTGTGCACTTGTTACTTCAATGCTATATCACCTTCCATTCAGCAAGATTTATTTTTTTTCCTGTTAGCCTCAGAAATTGCTTCCATTCCCCCAGTTGCTGTGGGTGGGTAACTAGTGGATACACATTTATGGTCTGATGCAAAGTGTTTGAGAAGCCCATTGAAACCCACTGTGGGGGCAAAGATGGCACAGAGCAGGGTGCTGAATCCTCAGCACCCCCGCCTGAGCCCAGCACAGTGCCTGAGCCCTGGCGCAGGGGCTCTTCCAGCCAGGACACAATTAGCCAAGATGAAACAGCAAAGTCCTTTCTAAATTAAATATACATAAAACCTGCAATTACCAAGCTATTTTCAGCAGAGAATACTGTCATTTCCTACTCATTCCCATTCAGGGGTCCCTCATTTTGCCACCACTGTTCAGAACAGGGTCAGCAGTGCTGAGCCCCAAATACCTCCATTATTCTGCACTCTGAGGGGACCCTTCCAAACACCTCCATCACCCCTTGCACCTCTCTTTTCCTCTCTGGCTCCTTATTCCTGTTGTTCATGACCTGTAAGCAAGCATGGATGTAGCTCAGCTCATGACAACAAAGAGGGAGGGAGAAGGTATCAGTGCATGTGGGGGGGATTTTTCTCTCCATCCGTAATTTCTGTTTAAAATTTGATAAACTCCATGAAATCAAGTTTCCTTATTTAACTTGCTCTGAGAGAATGCAATAAAGCCACCCTCGAGGAAATCTTCCAGAGGCTGCAGGCGTGGAAGGGTGGCTAGGACCATCTCTGTCCTCCCCAGGCGAGGATGGAGCACAGGCAGCAGGTACTGGGGGGCTGGGGCTGAGCCCAGGTACAGCAGCAGCACAGCCCCACAGCATCCCATGATTGCAGGGCCGAGACCAAAGTTTCTTTTTTGGCCCTATTTTTAATCCTAGCAGGAAAGTCTTCCTCCTCATTGGGAGCTGACCATTATAAAAAAAAAAAAAAAAAAAAAAAAGGCAGCTTTTATGGCACGTTAAGTAGTCAGAAAAGCAAGATCCATTTGTTTCAGTGGGAGTTTTCTCTTTTGTCTAACTGTACTTGGAAATTTGCTGTCTGAAGGAGCACAAACACTTTGAAAAGCAAAAGGAAAACTTTGCTTATAAACTATTTCATGCCCAGGGTGGTTGGACAGCCACACCAGGGCTACAGAGATGAGCAAACACGGTGATCTAACCCACGCATGGGGAGGACGTGCAAACCTTCCGCCACTTCCTCCGAGAGCAGGACATAAATCAGCCTGTCAGCACAGACAGCACTAAGCAGAGGACAAGCTTTTTAAAACAACCCTTTTATTCTTGTCCAAATCCAGCTCACTGCTCCCTAGGCCCCTTGGGCCACGCCAGCCATCGGTGCTGCAGTTTGATGGGGATGGTGCTCCCCGCGTCACTCCCTCCTCCTGCCCAGCAACTTCATAGCCACCCTGAAGGAAAGAATAATAATAACAATAAAAAGGTAAAAGAACGGAGGATTGGTGACTTTTGCACAGAGCCGTTTCCCCAGCCAGCCGAGCCACTCACGGTGCTTGGGCAGACCCCAGCCCTGTGGAAGTTGGGACGTGCCCCGGGAGCTGGGATCAGCCGTGCCTTTGTTGGTCCCTTTGATGGACCCAGGCAGCACCTATACTGGGCTGGCAGCAGGTTATCCTCCCCAGCTCAGGGCAGCCCCACTCATCAAGGCAGTAATCAGTGTCTGTTTGGACAGGCTTGTTTGTTCTGGGGGGGGCAGAGCCGAGGCAGGGGTCACCAGCAGCTGCCAGCCCTGCTGCAGAACAAGCACATTAAACATCACCGGGGGCTCCAGCCCAGCCACTGGCAGCAGAGCAGCCACCCCAGCGTGGGTCAGCATCAGCACCGGTCCTGGCTAACGTCGGTACTGCTGCACTGCTTGCAACATGAGCAGGTTTGGCCATTAGAAATTATCTGCTGCTTGCAGCCGTGGCAGGTAGGTACAGGGGAAAAGAGGACAAAGCCAGGAGGAGGACGCGCTAACCCAGAAGCCATGGGAATGGCAAAAAGTTGGGGGAATTCAGCAACTGGGCTGTACTCTCATTGCCATGACCACTTTTCCCATTCCTCATGGAAAGCTGTTCCAACAGAAAAATAGCCTGAAGCTACTGGGTTATTTCTTTCCTTCCTATTCTGTGAAAATGCCCTTTGGGCATCACATTGCCTAAGCGGAAATTTGCCCATTTTTCCTGGTATTGAATCTATTAACCGATCTGGCACAGCTTCCCTCTGCCTGTACACATTTGCAGAGGAAGAACATGATAGACTATCAAATCCCTTAACTTCTGTAGCCTCTGCTGTTAGATAGTGATGTAGATATGGAAAGCATAAGGGAATCACAGAAATGGCATAATGATTTCTTCAAAAGGATATCATTTGGAAACAGCTTTTCTATTTCCACTTTATTGGTTATTTTTAGTTGAGCAGCTGTTCTTCTTGTGTTGATATAATACCTGTTTCTTTCATTCCTAAAGAAATTCTTTATTCTTGTGGCTATAGAATTCAACTTTAGAGGTCACTTATTGTTTCCAACTTCAACGTGCTCTGGAAGGAATCTATATTCTTCTCATATGGTTCCTGGGCATGAAAGCAATCTCTAAATACTCAGAGGATAAAATGAGGTCAAACCTGCAATTCCACACGGCTGCTGCTGAGTGAAACCAGTGCTCCAACCTGCTGCTTTGTTTCTGTCAAAGCAGTTTAGAAAACAGCGGTGGGAAATTATTTTGCGATAAATAGAAACCTACAAGCACAGGCAGCTCTGCGGCCTTGGGTTTTCTTTCAAGCTATTCCCCTAAGAAGAGATTGGGAATTTCAATTGGCCGGACTAAATTTATAGCTGAAGGAAGAGCCGTTTCACATACAAATTATTACAATTGTATCATTCACAAAACCCTCTCGTGCAGCAAAGATTGCACACCCTCCACCAACGTGGGGCTCGAGCTGCAAGATTTCCCTTTGCACGTGGATCAAAACAGATACTTTGTGGTAGGAAGCAGCATCCAGACATCACAGCTTCTACAGAATGGGAGCTTTCCCCTCCGTGTCTCTGCAAGAATCAGAGCAGGAGCTGGAAAAGTTCTGCAGATACTTGCACAGAAGCAGTGGGGATGAGCCATTTGCCAGTGAGCTCAGAGGAACCGCTCCAGTGCCGGCTCAGCACTGTCTGGGGCTGGTCAGGGCATGGCTCAGGGTCCGGCACAGCCAGGCCTCCACAGCCAGATTTCCCCCCGTTTCCCACGGGAGGATGGGGGTGTCCCCGCAGGCACGCAGCCGGGACGCTCGCTGGGGAGCACGCTGCAGAGCCACCCCTTCGCCAGGGCACCGGCTGGGTGGGAGCTGCGCACAGCGCTCGGATAAAGCACTAATAGCCGTATCGAGGCATTCAGCTTTCTTCTATGTGCAGTTCATCTTGGAAGCCTCCATTGTGTCTGAGGCTAAGTAGAAGTGTTAATTACACCGTGCTCATTTCCAAGGTGGATATTACAATGCCTTTCCTGCTGCAGCTGGAGGAATTTACAAAAGCATTAATACCCCATTCTGGAGAAAATAAAGCATTTTAAATGTCCCCCAAAATGCACTTAGTTTCACACAATTCAGCATTTGTAGAAGTTGCAATTAGCTGAGCCAGTGCTGTATCTCCCAAAATAACCAGTTCCTTTCTTTCCTGATGCTTGTTATAACACTGCAGAGGTTGTTAGACATTTTCTCACCATCAGATTGTAGTTAGATTCAATTCGTATAATAGGGAATTTTAAAACAGATTCTTTTTAACCCTGTTCTTACAAAAAACTTCCTTTCCTCCAGCTACCTGGATTTGAACTAGCCAGAAATACTGTGAAAGCATCTTTTGTCACAGCCTCAGCAAAGGGAGGATTCCACCCACCTTCCCTTCCTGCACAGCCCTGCCTCTGCCCCCACAGCAATTAGCCCAGGCCAAAACCAGAACCATAACCCTGAACTGCCCAAGCAGAGCTGGGCTTTAGCCCTGCAAACTGCCCACTTCTCATGCATTCGCCTCGGCACATCTCAACTGGCAGAGCGAGAGCAGCCCCCAGCCTTCTGTCTCAATATTTGCTCTACACAAACACCTGTAAAGGTGATGTTTAACACTCCAAAGATGTTATACTTGAATTCTCCTGGGTGACTGAGCCAGTGATCAACTGCTATCAGAAACGTATGCCAGGAAAGCAACACAACTGCCATGCAATGACTCCAGCTTGCCACTTTGTGGGCTTAAAACCCAGAAACAACCCAGCAGAAAGGCAGGAGGGTATCCAACAGCTGCTGTTTCAGGGAGCAAGAATAGACTGCATGGGATGCGCTTAGATGACTGAAACTTTTGCTGTATAAAATCCAGGAAACATTCAACATCCATGGAAGTACTTGCAAACATTATCCTGCTTAAGCTGTCCCTTTTTGGTGCACAGAAGCTCAAACCACTTTACAAAGTAAACTGATACACAAACTAAAATTTATGTATGTATACATATATACACACAGTCTAGCTTATATCCTGTATTTTCTATTTCATGTGTCAGCAACTCTATATAGAAAAACATTGTGTGTATAAGGAATCATTGCTCTGACTGTAAAAATGCAGGTTTCTCTGGGTGAAAAACATTATCTGTTTAACTGTGCATAGCAACACTACAAATCCATATAGAACATGAGGCAACTTTATTACATTGCCATTTGCCGCGGAGTTTGGGCAGCATCCAGTGAGCTAGCCTGCAGCAGGGCTGGCACTCTGCATTAAACAGTGGAATTTGGGCAGGAATTGACCATGACTTCATTGCTTCCACAGTATATGTCCCCACTCTTGCAAAAAGGGTTATAAGACCTTTAATTGTCTAAATACCTGGGTCCTTTCCTCATCTGGAAAAAGGCATCTGTATTCCTGTGCCCTCCGAGTCCTGCTGTGCCATCTCTCCCATACCGACACAGCCCAGCAGTGGGGTCTGCTGAAATCCCACATTTTGCTCATAGGAGACGCCAATCCCTTTTTGCATCTGTCAGCCCAGAGTTGCAACCAACAGTAAAAAAATAAGCTGTTTAAAAAAAAAGTCTAAGCAACTCTGTATGCGTAGCTCATTGAAGTAAAAAAATTGCACACTGCAACTTCAAGATCTTCGTAATTAATACACATAAGTGATTGATTGACCTCAAAACTTTGTGGCAGGAAATCTATTCACTTGCCAATCAATCCAGAAGAGCTGCCATTTAAAAAGGACTAAGACAGATGGCACCAATGAATTGTGCTGCAGTGAAATGAGGCTAGGAACGCAACTTCAATTTTTCACTTTAATCTACACCAGAATGTCACTGTGTTCATTTACAGTATCCACGCACGTTGCCACGTACCATATGTAAAATGACTGTCTGCAGGCTGAGGGGAGGTGTAAGAATTTGGTAACAAATTACATCAGGACATGTAAACAGAATGAGAAATGCTTTACCCTAGAATGAGGTTTGCCAAAGGCCAGGTCTAGAGCATCTGGTGGAAAGGAGCCCACAGGCAGGAAGAAGCCCAGCACTGCCTCGACCAGCGTGGCTGAGCCAACACGAGCTCTGCTTCCAGCAGAGCAAGCGGCTCTGAGCCACCACACACTCTTCTGAGGAGCTGTGTGAAGCTGGACAGCTCTGTAGAACTTTGTAAAATAATTGGAAAACATGATTTGTGAATTTGTATTATGCAGCATTTAGCCAGCGGCTGGTGCATGAAGTCCAAGTGGAGTTCCCCAATATTACACTCATGAGGGGGTGTCTGAGCATGAAGTGCTGACAGCAGAGACCGGTGAGGTGCGACCAAAAGCCACATGGGCTCGAGGACACGCAGCAAGGCTGAGAACCACTGCCATCACCCCCCATTTCCACCTTCACTGGAACACTTTGCATTCGTAACCTTTGCTTCCATCTGTAGTGTTTGTAGGAGCCAGCCAAACAGAACACACAGATTCAAGAGCATTGCAATGCCTTGGTCTGCATGAGCAAGTACCCTGCCACATCTTATGTGTACAGCAATGCAGTAGAGACGTTAAGAACCTGCTAGAAGATGGGCAGAGCTGAGCACCAGCTGCCAGGGCTTCCTGGCTGCCACGTTGCTGCAGAGATCCCCCCTGCTCTGGGCACGGGCTGGAGGCACCGGCACTCGGCTCGCCTCCGCCCTGAATCAGAGTGGACCTCCCTGGGCAGGGATGTCACTTCACTTAGTCTTAGATTCTGCAATAGAAAATCATTTCTCCCTGCTTCGGGTCATTAAAGCTTCTGTCAGTGATGAAGCACCCAAAAGTTTTGCTGTTACAGACTGCAGCCTCACCCGACAGCTGGGCTGACGTAGGTAAGCTGGGAAAAAGCAGCACAAAAGATGGTGATAGTTTTCTGGGAAGTTACTCCACAGAGTCGCTGCTTCCCATACGATACTTGGATTTTTTTTTTTTTTATAAAAACACTTTATCCCATGAAAGCAAGAACTTCCTTGGACACGTGGACAACAAATAATTAAGAAGTGCAAATGAAGGCATTTAGCAAAGTGTTTTGCTGCATTTCAAAGGGACACATGCATGAAATCTTCCTTCAAAGGCTGCCAGTGCACAGAGCATGTGGGAATCTGACTCTGCCACCTGCTACCCATTCAGCTGCAGCACAGAGGATGTTTATACACACTAATTGGTGTTGGGCATTTTTTTTTTTTTAGTAATTCCTTCCTTCTCATTTAAGCTTTTTCTCTTTCCAGATGAAAGCAAACCACATGAATTTCTCCTGATTTAGTGGAACCCCAGCTCTGTTTATACTGACTCAGTGTTTCCTAATTTAAACCCAGGACATTTGTAATTTCAGGTTTATTTGCAACCATTAAGATTTTAATATGTTAGCTTGAACACTTTCACAGAAATGTGCTGAACACTATTTTCATTATAATTAGTGCTGCAAAAGAATTTCTGGTTCTGTCAGCTTCACTTTTAATATTTTATAATCAATAGCTAGATAAATAATAATGCAATCAGAAGCCCCTTTGCCAGTGATACAAATGATTCTGAAACCCAACTAGTGCAATTAACATTTTCTTTTAATTTCTCTGTGTAGAAAATTGAGATTGCTGTCAGCAATATTATATTTCTTGGAGGAGAAAAGTAACTAAATTCTGGCTGTGCCATGACTCATGTTCTGCCCAACAAGAGGGATCCTGCTGATCTGAGCCCACCCGAGGCACCCAGCTGACAGGGTCTGTCATCTCTCCTCCCCCCCCCCCCCTTCACCCCTGGCAGTGCCAGCAGCACCCACATCCTCCTGGGGGGCCACAATGCCCCGGGGGTCCCCGCTACCCATGGGAGCCAGTTACACAGCGCTTTGCATCAGCCCCATGGGAGATCCATTCCCTCTCTCTAGGAGAGGCTTTTGCAGTTTTTTTTCCCCCTATTTCTCTTCTTTGTGGAATTTGGATAAAGGGTCCCTGTCATTATCTACATGGAAGTAACATCCCTCCTCTAATCGATTGGACAAGGAGAGTAATACCAGTATCTGATCTACCATTAATTACAGAGACAATTATCTTAAGAATCCACAGACTAACATTCCCTGTGATTAGTGGGAGATCACTATCTACTCTGATAGGAATTTCTTCTTATATTAATGGTGATGTATCAGGTGTGGCTGGAGCTGCACTCCTGCATTAATGGGAAAGGGCACGCTTCAGCCCCTGTCCTTTGCACCTCACATACTGTTAGACCCCGCTCATATGTGCCGACTTGTACATAACACAACCCAGCAGTATGTGATCAGGTAATTAAAGACCCTCGGACCATAAGAGAGTGCAGGTTTTTTTGCCACGAACATCAAAATGTGATACTCCTTAGCAACATTTTTGGGGCTGGACCCGAGCACATGGCAGCCTCAGACCCAGTAGCTGGGGCACTGCCAGAGGAGACCCCCAGCACAGCGCAGGATGCACTGCGTGCACAAGAGCTCAAACCCCAGGCACTGACTGCCAGCCCCCCCAGCCCAGAGCCTGACAGAGCTCAGCCCCCCAAACCTCACACCAGGGCTACAGACGGTGACACTGCATTTAAGATGATGCTCGAGAGCAGCAGGCAATTTCCAAGCGTGGCATGCTGCTGGGACTGCAGGTCTCAGGAGGGTGCTGCAACACACGCTGGGCTCCCACCCCATCTGATAACAAGTTTATACCCTGAGCCTCCGGCCCCAGAGGAGAAACAGGATGGGGAGGGATGGAAGCAGCTGTGGTCAGCAACAAGCTGCAGGAGACAAGCAGAGAAGCGAAGACAGCAGTGACGTACCTGGCATGAGGCTGGGCAGCTGTAAGGGCAGAAATGCTGCAATTACTTCCTGCAACCAAGCAAATGAGACAGGCAGGGTAATCAATGCTATAAAACTGTCACAATTCACATCCTGAGTAAATAAAAGGCAGACATGAAACAAACGGGACAAACACAACATGTTAAAGCAGCAGAGGGATGTGGTTCAAAAAACAAAGCAGCTTTTCCCCAGGAAGGACCTCCCTGTCCCATGCCAGGGCAATGGGCAGCCCAGCCCAGGGTCCTGGCACAGAGCTGAACTTTCCCTGCTATTTATTCCTCCAGCTAAGGGTTTACATTTCCTTAGAACAACAACAATGTTTTCTGTCAAAGAAAGCTTTATTTACAAAACAGTTTTCTGTTTAACAAAAAACCCCAAACAATCACAAGAACACTGCAAACCACTGGTACCCCAGCCACTCCACTCTGCCTGGAGTGGTTTTCCTTTCTGCAAGGGGAACGGTCCCCACAACAGTTAATTTTGGTCCTACAGCAGTAAGGCTTTTCCTCCCCAGATAAGAATGTGTGTTAAAGAAGATATGCAAGTATTTCAGGGCAAGAGGTTCTTGCTGACAGATAATGAGATAAACAGCAAATAAAGAGGCACTGGCATGCAGTGGGCACCGAAGTCAGTGGAGCTGCTGTTATTTACAGCAGCTGAGCTCTACCCCCTGAGTCATAAACCATGACCCTGCAACAACACATATAATTAAAATACTAATCTCTGTGAAAAGTGGATGTATTTAGGAAGACCGTAATCATGGCTGAACACAAATAGAGTTCGTTCTTACAGATGCAGGACAGTTTCCAGCCTGTAATAGCTGTGCAATGATGCTTTCCTCCCTCCTTGCTTCTCCCAAGCCTGGGCTGACTTCTTGATGGTTTGAATTAAGCAAAGGCAGAAACAGCTCTATATGAAGATAAATACATTCATTAGCAGTGGGCCCTGATATAGCTTCATTAATTTATGGCATCCAAAATCCTCCTCTTGAATTATTGTATACATCACTAGAATTTGACTCCTGAAAGCCCATTGCTGGTTCAAATGCTTCATAGTTTCATGTTCCTACATGGGCACATCTCAGATTTGTATGAGCATGTGTCCCCACAGTCATGATCACATGCTTTTGCAGTGATTTTTTTGAAACTTTTCCCCCCATTTTAAATAGTTCATGTACAAGATATCACCATGAGAACTTAGTAGAGTCCATCCTCATGAAACTAAGTCCAGTATTTAGTGACAAAAAGAATGCTACATGGAATAAAGGGCTCTAGTAATGGAGCAAGTATCTGGAAGTAGTAAGAGTAGATGATAGCCTGAGGAGGCAAAGTTATAAACCAAATATTCTGAGTCTCAGTGGAGAGGATAGTCACAGCTTGCACTGTGATATAGCCTGTGATACTAGGGAAGAAAAGAGAACCAAAATGAACTAGAAGTCTGGAAATATTCTAGTTCCTAACATGCTATTTCAAATGCTTGTGTTGAAATTATCTTTGGAGTGAGATTGTGTGGAATATTTATTATAGATTACAGGCTCCTGCTGCTAAGTTAATGTTTACAGGAGGCTGCTTAAAATTCGGTGCAGATGCCTCCATGTCAGCCTTGCTGTTCCCAGGGAAGTACCCATCTGAGCACCAGTTCCCAAGCAAAATAAACTTCAGTAGAAACCATTCATTTGCTTCAAACTGAAGCTCTATTTCAGGTCATGAGAATCATCAAAAGATATTTGGAGCAATTTGTATGCAGATGTGTTTATTTAATCTGAAGTTATTTGTGCAACTGCATTGTAATAAGATGAGAAATGGGAGATAATTTCACAGAGGTTTTGTTATCTTCTTCTTTAGCAACAAAACACTTTGGTGTCCTTTGTCAGGGGCTCAGGCTGGCTTTTTAAGAGCAGTGAAATCACCTTCTAAAACACAACAGGGTGTTGCCACTCAGGGGGGGTCAGCAACTCTGCTTGGGGATTTCAGTTTAGAAAGTCCTCTGTGCAGGAGTGCAGGGAGGAAAGGGGTTGGCATCGCTGTGCTTTGGAGGAGCAATCACTGGGACCCCAGTCATGCTTCCACCTGGGCAGGTGGGGTTTGATACAAAGCTGGGTGGCCAGACCAGAGTATCATGGAAGCCACTAAGCAACAGAACAAAACCCCTCTGTTTACACACCATAAGTGAAAAAAAAAAGAGCAAAAATCACAAATACATTTGCAGATACTAAGTTTATGGAGATGGTTACAAGCACCCAGTCTGCCCTCAGCACAAGCTACCCATTCTGCTGTCCTGTCCCACGACCAAGCCTATAGCTCTGCCAGAATCACACACACTTTTGCAACAGCACCACCACTAGTCTCATTTCACTCCAAAATCATCTAACCATAATTTCAAGTGTAATAAAGTCATCTCATATACCATTTTTCCCAGAAAACAAGTTTTGAACCAGCCCCACCTGAAGCCAGCCAGCTGCCAGGGAAGCCACCAGGTATCCTCTGCCCCCAGAGGACATCTCCAGGGCTTTCCAGAGACACCCTGTCCCAGGGGGGGTGTGTGTGGGGGTATCACCCTGAGGCATAGGGGGAGGATGCCATGGGCGAGCAGGGAGTGAGTCTGGAGGCACAGCACAGGGGTGCTGGGAAAATTAATCTCAAATTCTGATACTCTTTCAGTCAAACTTGTAATTGTTTAATGATTTAGAGTTGGGTCCCTAGACATAGCAGTGGTTACCTGAAACCTAAGATCTCGCCAGAAAGTATTCCAGAAAAAGAGTTTGTCTATTATGCTTCTAATCAGATGGTCTTGAGAAGCCATTGGATAAAACTAAAGAGAACTGGAGGAAAAAAAAAAAAATGGGAGAGAGGTAATGGAAGAAAAGCAGAGATAAAGTGCTGTCTGGAGAGAAGAGTGAGGAAATATGCCCCACAAAATAAATTGAGAAACATGAGAAGACGATGAGATCTCATTTATCTCTCATGCATTTCTCTTTCAGTGATTGAGCACTAACAGAGCAATAAAAGGGCTGCTCTGAAATCTTCTCTTGTTCAGGATTCACAAGAAGAACACCCAGAGAGCAAGCCTTTAGCTATGAATATTTTTTAAGGCTTTGCTTACAAAGAACCAGATCACTAACCCTGTTTTCTCTAGAAGTTGCACACATCAAATTTAGGTGAGCAAGACAGTATTAACTGGGCAGTTGAGCACTTAATCTGGACAGCTGGTGCAATGAGAATCCCTCATTTTCCCACATTGTAATAGAGGAGTACGCAACTTAATCAGAGAAAGGTTTTGTTAAACAAAACCAAGATCTTGAATCCTCAGGAAGAAACATAGGCAACTTTACAGCTTGTACAAGCATTTACAAATAAGTCACTTACATTAGCGCTGTAGATCATGAACATTCCCCATTTGAGCCCAGCAGCACACGAAGACCACAAATATCTTGAGGAACACCACCATACTAGACCATACACCCAAAGACATGAAAGAGTCTTTCCCCACAGAATTTATGCTCTGCAATAACGATGCTCCCACTTCCATCTGCTCCTAATTGCAGGACTGTGCTCCACCCCACCCTTAAGATGAGCAATTATGTTGTGATTAGGGGCATTCATCTCTCTTCCCTAGTGCTGCTTCAGGCTACTCACAGCCATTGCCTTAAATTAGCCAAGCAGCTCTGCATTTACCCTCCTCCAGAAGGAATGCTATCCTGAGAGCACGGCCACCTGTGTGAATTACTCTTCCGAAGGCTTTGCTGAAGCTGCAGGAGCAATGACCTTAGCAAGGGGGGGGGGTGAGATCAATCACGGAAGGATGCGGTGTGTCTGCTTGGCCGCTGCCTGCCAGAGCGGCTGCTGGGTGAACGGCCGTGTTCAGCTTCATTTAGTGGAACCCAGCAAAAGCCAGAAGGTACAGCGTAATTAAGCATGTTTGTAAACAGCAAATGTAGCACAGTCCCACAGATATCTTATGAAATGCGATAAAATCTTCTGTGAGCCCTGGGCCAACAGGGGGGAGAAATGTCTGCTGGTTAGACAAGCCCTGGAAGCTAATCCAGCAGTAACAGTGCAAACAGCAGTGCACAGAGTTTCGTTTCCATGTCTTGGTGTTGGAGACTGTTGGTATGCATTTAACCATTACACATTTCCTCAGACCCCATTAAGAAGCAGCTACTTTAATGACCAAGGTGTCTCCTGCTAGTGACAGCTCTTGCAAAATCTTCCCAAGGGATCAATGTTCATTAACGCTCAGCCAAGCAGAGCTCATTTAACCCAAACAGGCACAGGTGGTGCTGGGACGTTTGCAGAATGGGATGCAGTTCTGTATTTCAGGGGTGGTGTCGGGGAATAAACATGAAGAAAACAGTCTCTCCTGATTCACGTGCTGCCACTGTATGAGCTGCCTCCAGATCATGGCTCTGCAGGTGGGGAGGATGTGTTCCCACCAGCCCGGGCAATGGTGGAGGTCACACACCCAGCGGCATCGGGTGAGCAGCGTGGGCCTGGCCGAGGACGCTTGCGGCTGGGAGATGGCGAATTGGGGTCTGCAATGCAGAAGGCTTCCTGTCTTTTCCCTAGAGTTTAGAACAAGTCAGAGGTCTGGCCATAAAATCCCCACGTGGAAAGAGCTAATAAGAAATCATGTTAACTCAAACCCAGGGTTAGTCGCTGGAGACTGGCCTCGTCTCTGCTGCTTGCATGCTCTGCTGCTGCCGAGGGCTGTGGGATCCTGCCCTGGTGAGCAGGGGCTGGTGGTGGAGATCAGGAGGAAAAGCTGCTGTCTGTTGGTAATGGAAGATGAAGACAAAAGATCTGTGAACCCAGAAGATTTCCAGTGATTCTTCCAGTGCAGGCAAAGCCTTGGCATGCATATACCATGCCTGCCCAGCCTCAGCAAAGCCAAAAGACCAAATTGCTTAACAGCAAATGTACTGTGGAGTGTGAAATGTCCCCAGTGGTGAGGAAAGCAAAGATAATCCACACTCCCCTGGGCTAGGTCCCCTGGCAAACGCAGCGTTAATGCTCTGCTGCCCACCTCTGCACCCCCAGGCTTTCCGCTATTTCTGCTGCTTGCTGTAAAGTGTAATTTAATGTGGTTGCTCCTGGTAACTAATGCTGTCTGTCTGAAGATTAATTATGACAATTTCAGAATTTCCTTATGAGGAGAAAATAGGGTTTATTTGAAAATGGAGCTTCACAGGCCACACAAATGTACCTCATGCATTGTGCCTTGGAAATGTTAGTGTTTGCTAGCATTACTGGTATATGGTGCTCAACACATTAATGGGGGATGATTAGAGCATCATGTTAAAATTAGACAAATGTTTTCAGGCCAGAGAATAGTTCTGAACTCCCGAGTTCGGTGATTTTCTTACAAAAGTTGCAGTTCCTATTCGTACCTCACAGATGCTCCCGAAAAGGAGCCAGAAAGGGCCAGAGCGGCAGCTCTGTGCTAACAACATAAAAAAATTGATCCCAGCTGAAACTTCCCATCACTTCACATTAATCTTTTTTTCCCTCGTGTGACCTGGAGTTACCAGAGACGGCAAACGCCAACATTTTTGTGCCATCCACTGCAGCAAAGAGCTTTGGAAATGGCAATTCCTTTATTCGCTTGGCGAGGAAAATACCTTAAGTTTGTACTTGTGAGAGGGATTATTGTATCTGGAATCAGAACACGCTAATCCCCCCAGTGCCACCAAGCCTGTTGTTCTTTGGTAGCTACTAATCAGCATTAATTCTTTAAAGTCTCTTGCTTTCCCCTATTCCTCTCTTATTCCAATAAATGTCACAAAATCATTTATTAGCCTGAGACGACAGGCTGTAGACTAGTTTGATTTCCCTCAGCATGCACTGCTGATGTCCCTTGGGACACAGAGTAATTTTTGCCACATATTCTTGGAAAAATGACGTTGCTATAAATGCCAACAAAATTGAGGGAGAGGGGGAGTTCACAGAAAAAAACCCTTTCCAGCTGTCACTGGCAAAACATCGAGGAGAGTGTGAGGGCCTGCCTTTCTGCGCACCGTCCTTGTCCTTAGCTGAGACTTGGCACACAGAGAAGCCCAATTCAGCCAAGATTTAATTGTAAATCTTGAATAAATGAGCCCTGGAGGACCAATGCCTCTCCTGCCTTCCCTCAGCCCACACAACCCTGAGTGTGCAAGTCAGATAAAGTATTTTAAACCAGAGGCTGCAGCTGAGTGGGGAAGAGATGAAAACGTTGGGCAGGCGGCTTCTGGAGGAAGATGCTAAAAATTCCTGGGAGTTTAGGAGGATTTTTCTCTTTTAAGAGGCAATGGCTTTTGTAATGACTGTGCACAGATTTTATTTTTAGGACGACCTATCTGGAGACTTAGTGTTAGCAGTGCAAAACCTCTGTATTTGCTTTTCATTAGAGCAATTTAATTTGCATTTGGCTAGTATGAAAATTCATTGTTGTCAGCAAGAACAGCAGCAAAAGGCTTGCCTGGAAATCTATCCTGGTGCCCCACACTCTGAGCTGTGAGAGTAATCAGCTCTGCAATCACACACTTCAGCTCCCTCCAAAAATGCTGTTAAATTGTACTCTGCCTCCTCTTCCCAAGTAACTCTGCATTTTGTTCAGGAGCTTACATTGCATATGAGAAATAATATCTTCCTGTAGGGAACTGGAGGACATGCAGGTGCTAACGGCTTCCAACATGACAATCATGGCTTCAGAGGAGATAACTCCTTTCCAAGAGAAAATAACAGCTAATCCCAGCTTTCTATACCCCTTAGCCGCCAAGGGTTTCCCTATCTGGTGGTGTTCTGGGGCTGAAGTTAGACAGACGTTGCTTTAGGAAATAGTAACATGCATGAATCGATTTCTTATAATAGTTATGGATCATGGGTGGTGTTAGAGGCAGAGCACAAGGAAATAAATTACTTCCTGCAGGAAGACATGAGTTGAAAGAGACTGTCCCATCATGATAAGAAGATAACGGGCTCAGAAGACCATAGTGTTTAATTACAGCATGTGTTATTATTGTGCTTGCAGAGAGTAAGGAGAGAAGTTCCCTATAGACATGGTGTTGTGGCAAGGAGGCCCTTTTAGAAAAAAAAAAAAGAAGTAATGCTAATATTTCAGTTTATTGGAGAATTTGGGCTATGTTGGTGGTACTGTAAAGTACGTTCAAATAAAAATCCAAGGGGATGCCATGGAAGTTCTGTCTGAAGCAGTGAAAGAACTGACTCCACGAGGCGGATGTGGCAATAAAATTCAGGAATATTGTTGACACACTAATGTTATGACTGAAATTTGAAAAAGTAATTCACTGCCTGATTGCAGAGCTAAATATAATCAACAATGCCCCCAAACAAGACAACCTCTGAAGATATGAGTGATAGCACAGGAATTTTCTCGAAAAGCAGGGCCTGAGTCTCCAGCGGGTTCCTCTGCGGTCCCAGGGTTTGCTCTCACTGCATCACCTTGTTCCACCTCCGGTTTCTCTCTGAGGCCATCATCCCGGAGGAGCCTCTGCTGCGCTGGAATTTCAGGCTTGGGCCACTGTCCCCCTGTTAACTTCTCCTGTGGTTGAGCTCTTATATTTGCCACCTTCATTAAGTTTATGTGTCCCCCAGGGCTGTTTCTGAGGCTTGATGGAGAACTTCCCAAACCCCCACCTTTCCCCCGTTTTGAGTCCCCCTGCGGTGCCTTTTCCTCCCAGTCCTCGTTAGCATTCAAACACACATCAGTGGGGTTATGTCTTCAAGGTTAAAAAATTCTGATGGCAAGTCAGATTCCTGGTCTGAAGTTTTCCTTTGAAGTCTTTTTTCGAGCCGCTGGGGAAGGCAGCAGGCGGGGAAGCGCCGAGCAGAATACTGACACGGGGTGCAGCCCACAGACCCGTGCCCAGAGACACGGCGCAGCCATTTCTGCTGGGGGAGCTGGGCGACGCTGCGGGGCTTTCGTTCCAATGGAGAGGAAAAATGAAACCGTCGAGTAGTGAACAATAGGAAAATTAATCATTCCGACTTTTGTTTTCAAAACTATAGCTGTTCATCCACTTAACATTCATGAAAGGTAACTTAATACGTAATGTACAATAAATTAAAGCCTTTATTTCAGTGTCCTTCTGCTCTTCCAGCAGAGTGCATGACACACATTGTGAAACAGAAAGAATAATTAGAATTCACCTCTGGGAAAGAAAACTAAGTAATTACCATTAAAAAAAGTCTTTCTGCCATTTTCTATGAAGCAAGCAATTCCACTAAGGTATTATCAGCAATCAATAGCAACGTACTTCAATAACTGATGATAAGAACACGTGTCAGCTGGTTAAATTGACCTTACAGCGTGATCTGTCTGAGTGCACCAGAAGATGCTGCAAAGCCTCCTTGCACAGAGTTGTACCCCGACCCAGCGTGCAAAGGGGAAGAGCTGAAGCAGTTCAAATCCATGTCCATCTTCCTGGCAGGGAGGTAAAGCGGAGGTGCTTGTGCTAATCGCAGGTGGTAATCCAAGACACGGAAAGAATGCAAGCTTCAGCATTTTTCCCTTAAATTACTTAGGGTTTTCAATTTGGAAACATCTTTTATATTCTCTCCTAAAAACCCGCGTGCTGTCCTGCACAATAAGGAGCGGCTGCCGTGCTCCACCCCGGCCGTGGCTGGAAGTGAATGTCTGCAATCTGCATTTCAGTGTGCGGTCTGGGGCCGACCAGAACTGTTGGGTAAAACCCTGATTCAACAAAAGAGTCAAGCAAAGCACAATTTAATATCAATGGCTGGCATTAAACATGTGAAGAATTCACTTAAGACTGTGTCCGTTTATTTTTGGTGGGCTGGGATTCCTGATCGGATGCGAAACCTCAGCAGGGAAGACGTGGGCTGAAAGAGCCACTTCATTTTCTGCCAGGCAGTTTGATTTTCTGGAGGTGGCAAGGCTGGCTATTTTAAATACTTTTGATCAATTCTTTTTTCAACCATTATTTTCTGGAATTAAGTGAGTTTTGATTAGAAAATAAGCTTAACCAGCTGCTTTATTAGTCAGCGGAAATTGCTTTGGCTAATTGACAGAGGAAATATTGGAAGAGAAATCAAGACCTGGAAAATGTTACTTAACAGGAATAGTTCAGCTCCCCTAAATCACGTTAGCTTTCCATTTTGTGGCAATATTGAATGCAGGCCTGTTATAGGCTCTTTTTCAAGAGGAAATAGCAGAAAATTTTCCTAGTAGTGGAAAGTAATTGCGTTAGATTTATTGAAATAAAGATGATTTATCCAAGTTTGTGACTGGGAATATGAGTTCTCGAGGTGTAAAAACCAAACCTGATTATTTGAATCACTCTCTTATAAAATTAAAGATTTATTACTTGCGATGGAGAAGGTGAAGCGGGGTGGCACTTTGTTCCCAGCCACCCAATGCCCACAACTGCCCCTCAGTAATGCCTGCTCAGATGCCCTGTGCCTAAGTGACTGAAACGTCTCCTCTCCTCTGTGGTTTTCTTCTGAACAAAAGCTTTCGCTGGATGGGGAGGATGGGCCTTTCATTATTTTCCTCAAGAGGCCCCAGGCGTGCTGGCTGTCCCCCCTGCCCATCCTCACAGCGCAGTCCCACCCAGAGCAGGTACATTTCAAACTGAAAGGGCCAGAAGTAAAGCCTGAAGAGAAGTGATAGCGCTGGTCCTTCCCCATCCCCTCCCTGGGGCTGTGCTCGAACCACTGAGCGCGATGGATTCAGCCCCTCTGGTCCTTAATCATCCTTTGCTTTAGCTGCTGACGAGGTGTGAAAACGAATCCCCTGGGCTGGGCTCTGCCCAGCTCCTGCGAGAGCCCCGAGACAATCGCTCCCCCATCCCGCAGCCCCGCTCCAGGGCTGAACCCCAAGGGCCGGCATCCACCGGGAGCAGCAGAGCCCGTGTCCAGCGTTGGCTATCCTGCCGGCGCTGCGGGAGCGGGGTCCCTGCCCGGGTGCTCCATCATGCTGACAGCTCCTCAAAAACTGCCGCTGCCGGCCGCTCTGCGTGGTTGTTTGGCTGCCAGGCTCCCAATGGCACCATCAATCCCAGCCTGTCAAGGCTTGTTGTCCCTTAGAGTGGTCAAAACAAAAGCAAATTCGGGCGGCAGCTATGAAAGAAAGAAGAGAAAAGGAAAGGAAACCTCTGGGCGTGCATGGAAGACAAGTCAAGCAATCGAGCCCCCAGTCAGACCGAGGGGTTTGCTTGCGTGCGCGGCGCTTCCTGAAGGGCTCCGAGGCACTCGGAGCCTGCCTGGTCCCCGGCAGGACGGACCGACTTCTCCTACCATCTGCATTTCTGCAGGTGCTATGAGCAGGATGCTGGCAAGCTGCCCCTTCCCCAGGCAAGTGGGCACCCACAGTCAGATGGGGTCACGCCGAGCTGCTTCTCCAGCTTGGGGTTTCATGGGCCGGTCACGAGCTGTGGACACTGTGCATCCTCCCCTGCTCTCACCTGCTCCTGCCCAGGTTCAAAATCAACAGAAGATGAAGACAAGAGCTCTGAGATGCTGATGGCCAATGTCTGTCCCTGATGAGGGAGGCCTTACACTGGATAGTTTGGTTTAATTAGCACACTGCCTACAAATGTCACTGTATATATGTACTGAAACAGAGAAAGAATCATTTTGAATCACGTTGTATGGCTTGGCCTGAAGTTTCCTCTATGGTGAATTATTAGCTTGGTGATAAATACATTTTGTGATCTCCTACATCATAAACATTTATTTCTAGTGCTAATTAGAACAGATTCATTGTTGCAGAAGTTACAAGTATCTATAAAAGCTTGCAGTTGTTTCACTAAGCACTCTGCATGCAGCTGTGCCCCCACAAATCTGGAATACAGTAGCAGATGGCAGGTATTATTGTACAATTAGCCAGAAAGGCTGGGTTATCTGCTTACCTGGGTAATTAAGGACTTTGGAGAAAAATGTTCAGCTAAGGCAGAAATATTAATATTACATCCCTTCTGCCTAGGCAGGCTCTGCTTTTGAGCCTTACATTCACTTTTGGTTTTGAAAGCAGAAGTATGAGGGATGGCACAGAAAAGGAGCTTTTCCAATTGCTCATGTGTATGAGGGATTTTTAGGGCTTGGGGGTTTTTTCGGTTGGTTATTTGTTGCTTTAATGAGGGCTAAAACCATTTTGCTGTTGCTTTCTGGTGCTCTGGTAGTAACCAGACACATTCTTTTCATCTGTGTTTTCTGAGTGTTATTGTTGAGCGTGGTTGTGCTCGACACAGTCAATAAATGCTGGGGAATAAAATGATATATAAAACGTTTAAGACACGAGAGCTTATGTAGCAATCCTTCGCCACAAAGCACATTTTTCCTGATGGCTGTGAGCCCCAGGGACGGAGGATGTTTCAGCAGCTTCTCCGTCGTCCCTTTCGACGCACGCAGCCGGAGGATGGTTTGCTTGGCGCAGAGGTAACTCTGGGCAGCAGATCCTACAGGCATCATCAGATTTAAAGCCTGCATGTGCCCTAGTGCCATCAACGCAGTACTCTGCTGATGGGAAACCTTTCACGCTGGTACAATGTGCACCATAAATTACTGCAGGTGAAAGCATCCCAAATGCCAGCTGATAACCAGCCGGCGCTGAGGTTTCTGCTGGGGCGGGAGCGGGGCCGGGGGGGACCAGCAGAGAGATGCAGCTCTCGCAGACAGCCCGGTCCTCAGCCGAGTCCCAGGGGCTGGCACAAGGCACAGGGCAGCCTGGGAGGATTGTTTGGTCTCCTCTGCTCTTGGAGGCCTGTCCAAAGGGGTGGGTGAAGGTGCGCTTCAGTGCTAGAGCTTTGGATGGGGATCAAAAGAGGAAAAGCTTAAGACTGGGCATAGCAAATGCAGACATACCTGTGCAAACCAACCTTGAAATTGTGACATTTGGCCCTTCCTGATGCAGCACAACATCTCAGCAGATGTGTGCAGAATTCCCTTAGCTTTTATCATACACAGAACTGTAAATGTGACCCCATCTCTGCTTCGGCTCCCCTATACTGGTATAGAGGGGGTACAGAAATAGTCATAGCACAAACCAAGAGGAAAATACTGAAATTCATATTAAAAGTCTTGCCTAATTGCGTCTTCAAAGACATTGGACCAAGTTCCTATTTTGGTTATGGTCATTAACTCTGTTCCAAGGTATGTTGCTAGGATCATCTGCAGAGAGAATAAAGTTCACAGGCAGACTCCTAGCCTGATAAAGACGCAGCTCAGGTCAGGCTTTAATGTGCAATGTTCCTCATAGAGTGATGAACTCTGAGCTGGTAGCAGGGCACTTTCTTCTCGGGATCTCATTTAGGCAAAAAATGACAAATGTAGCTGCTAATTTAATTGTCTGTTGAATTGCCTTTCTCAGAGCTGGCCCAAAAATCAATGCATGGAGATATGTTGGCTGCGTGTACCTAGCATTATATATACCCCCAAATAAACCCACCTCTCCTTTTAGTCAATTGCAAAACAGTGTAAGATGATAATAAAGACTGAACACAAATAGTCTATTTGGCTGAAATATCTGTAATTTAAAATGTGAATGTTCCTGCTTCCACGGGAGCTGAAATGAAAGGTCACGTGTCACTCGCTGGCAGCACGAGGCAGGGGTAGGGAAGCCCGGTGAGCAGCAGCAAGCGTGACGGTGGGTCTGCTATGTGGGAACTCGCACGGTGAGCAAATCCATGCCTGAGTGGGGAAACATCCCAAGGAAAGGACTGCGTGGTGTGAAATACAAGTTGAGAGTTGCAGGGTGCTTGCTGCTGGGGTGAGTTTTAATAATAGACTTGAGAAGCCAAACTGCTGCAGAGCTGGGCAGAAAGGCAGCTTGGACTGGTGGAGTAACACCCGACAGAGCGAAGGGTGGGCTGGACCCGAAGGGAGTCGGGGGCTGTCTCCAGAGCTGCTCGGGCCCTGGACGAGCCCAGTGCACTGCACCTTTCCTAAGGGCTGACATGTGCCGGTAGCATCCCGCTGTTGCGGTTAACCCCAGCCTGCAGTACCGTGCTGTCCTGGCTGCTTCACAAGGCAGGATGCAACAGGGCTCCCAGCTCATCTCCAGGTCAGTTGTTCCTTATGCGGCAGAGAAGTAGAGACACCAGGACTGGTTTGGTTGTCAAGTGTCTTATTTCCCATGAGCAACATTAGCCATGTTTTGTTTATTTAGATCACTCAATTTGTTTCACACTAGTTACTACTTCATTATGGTGGCATGCCTACTGCGAGCACAATTTCAAAGAATTTTAAAAATTTGATATGCAATATAGTCCTTGAGCTTCGGGCCAGATTTTTCCTTAATAATTTAATTCAAAATTCATGTGAACCCCCAAAGCATCACAAGCTCCCTCTGGAAGTCCAAATGTGTTTCTCTCTAACCATCACTTGCATAGCCCTCAGTACTTGTAATGTAATGCACGATGTAATATGAAAAATGCTATTTTCTCATCATGAGCACGATGTCAGAATTATTTTCCTCCTGTTCTTTAAGATACCTGTGCTTTCCCAATCCTTGATTAAATGTCAGGTCACACTGGGTATCCAATCAAAGCTGGAGTCGTTTCAGATCCCATTTCACATAAGCACAGGGAGGAATGTTGAATTTTTATCACCTTTTTTTGAATTGAAACCTCCAGGACTGAGAACAGATATATCCAGCCCACAGAAAAACAACACTGGGGCTGCTTGCACCCACCACCGCAGTCTGCCCCGAACGAACCTTGCGCGGATCTCATTGCCTCCTTCACGCACTATGTTCCACTGAATTAAGCTCAAAGATTAAAGCAATAAGAAAATAAAATTGAATTAAGTTGATGAGAATGCAAATAATGTCATTTGTAATTAGATCTTTTGTCTTCTTGTTTCATTCCCTACTCTTTTATAGTCTTTCTCTTTCCAGCTTTTGTGTCTTCTCATCCCTCTTGAATTTTTTTTAAATCCCTCGCTAAGCTCTGAATAACACGTCTGCATTATGTAATCCTCAGACAAATAATTAACCGAGAGTGCCTGTGGCAGTGGAGCCGGCCGAGGATGGTAATCTTTCCCTGGCATTGCTGTTGCCTCGGCTTCTGGTTTCTGACCGCGGCATCCCCCAAAGCCCAAACGCACCAAACCCGCTGTTCCCAGCAAGGGCACGGCAGGCAAAGAGGATTAGCCCCGTAAAGCCACATAAGACGGCAAAGAGCGTATCGTTGTTGGAAAGCAGCCCGATTTGTTCTGCAAAAGCTGCAGCGGAGGCTGGAGAGCAGCTGGGGGGAGGACACCTCCGCATTGCCCCCAGCCTTGGGGCTCTGCAGCTCCCAGTCCCGCACCCTGTGCTCCACCAGACCGACCCCCCCCGTCCTCCCAGGGCTCGTGGGTCTGCCGCTGCCACCTTCCCCTTGCTGGCCTGGGGCATAATACCCCCAGAAATGCAGAGACTCGTTGCTCCAGCTGCAGTCTGTAAATTGTTGTCGCTCCGGGGGGAGGCTTCACCAGCCCAAGCACCCGGGTCTTTGAGGAGCACAGGCACCCGGCCCGGGGGCGGGTGGCAGAGGGCTGATGGGCCACCGCTGCAAGGCTGAAACTGAGGGGAAGTACCTTTAAATGAATGTAACGTCTATCCTAGCTACAAGCAAAGAGCTGATGCCTCTGAGGACCTGACAAAGTGAGCAGCCAGGCCAACAAATGACAGTACATATGATTCATCTGCAATGAAAGTCCCTTTCATGTTGCCTGCTCTCGCTGCAGTATCTCGGGGTTGAGCAGAGACCTCAGCCTACCTGCGCGTCGCTCCCACGCACTGGTTTCCACTCCAAAGAGCTGCTGTGCACAGGGGACGGCGATGTCTTGTAGCAAGCTGCAGACGGAAACTGTGAGCCTCTGGCTCGCTCAGAGAGAGCTTTAAAAGCAAAAAGGGGAAATATTTGTTAGACTAGCAGCACTATTGGGTTAAAACAGAGCCTTAGAGCATTTACAGGGTAAAAAAAACCCCATGAACCCCAGGAGAAGGGAGAGCAAGGGAGGGGAAACATCATCCCACTCTCCTGGCACGTGGAGCAGGGGCTGCAGTGGGCAGCCAGCTCTGGGCCATCTGTCCTCTTCAGAGACTGACATCGGACCTTAAATCTTGGATGTGTGACAAATAGCTCAGAAACAGTCAAGAATCCCCAGGTGGTCCGGGGCACCACATCTTACTGTGCCCAGCATGCCTAAATCCACAAAAGAGGAGCGAGGGGGGCAGGGACCAGGGGGTAGCCATGCTCCCCGCTGTGCTGGGCAGGGCTGGGGAGCAGCAGCTCCCACTGGAAGCACGATGACCTCGGGGGGATTTTCCCCTCAGCTTTGAAATCCCATAGTCCCAGCACCTGTGTGCTGCCAGGTCTCCCAGGCTGCTCTTGCTCTTGGGTGTCCACGACTGTCAGTGATTTCTGTTTCGTTTTGCAGCAGCAGAGGGTAAAACCCAAGCATGCAGCTCACGGCCGGCCTGCAGAAACCAACAGGAATTTGACCAGGGACCAAGAGAAAGAGCAGCACTGTCCTCTGGGTACTCAGAGTTCCTTACGTAGCGGCTGTATGCAGGGAAGGCTCTGATCAAATTACCTTCCAAGCACGCTGACTATATTTGCCTAGAAGCCTCGCTTTTATAACTGCATTTTTTTTTAATTGAGAAAGATGACAGCTCAGTTTTCAGCATCCTGTTTCAGCTCCTGCCAGGCTGGTTTTATCACCCAGCCAACACTGCTCCCATTCATTCACACCTGGATGCTTTTGCTGTAGCTGGTGTTCTATGATTCATGCTTTTGGTTTCCCTAAATTGGATTATTGCAATCCGAGGCCTTTTGGGCTGCCTGCAGACTGTTCTGGTACAGCATAGTGCTGTAGCTCAGTGTAACACGCAGAAATTTAAGCTCTGATCCCTGTTACGGTTAATCTTCATCCACTTTCTTGCAGAGAGCGGATTGAGCTACTGCTATGTGGGATGCTCTGCCCTGCTCATCCAGCAGGAACCTCCTTCCCCTTATCATTCATGTGGTTTTGAACCAGCCATGGGGTTGCAGAGCTGGGGCGTGTCCAGTTCATGATCTTAGCCAAATTCTGAACTTACTTACAAAGAAAATACCACCAGGTTAAACAGAATTTTCCCCTTCTGAGCTGAGTTGCTCCCGGTTGGGGTCCGTCTGTGGTTCTGCTGCAGCAGCTCACGCCCCCTCCTCCATGCTCGCAATAACCCCGTCCCTGGGCTGAGCTTGGTGGGACCGTGCTGACAGCACAGCCCTCAACCTGCCACTGCCTCGTTCAGTGAGTAGTATCTAGAATGTTATTTTGTTGGTGTATGTACAAAGAAAATAGGACATAAACATTTGAGTGAGGGAATAAAAAATGTTTTCCTTTCCATGCCACTTCATAGTTGATTTCTAGTTTGTCATTGGTAATTAACAGCAGACATTACTGCTTCTAATTCCTCATTTTATTGTCCTCTGATGCAGAACAATTTCAGTGGTATAAGAGCATTTGCCAGGCTGTGCCACGTGCTCACATGAGTGGGAGACTACACGTCATTCACTTTGTAAAGAACCATTAAAAGTGACTCCAGGAGTCAATAAACCAACAGCTTCAGTTCAGTTGCTTTATCAGTATTGATTCAGTTAATAATTATTTATCTTAATCCTAGGCCCCCCCACAGCTGCCAGTTTAACCCTTTGGAGGAGGCATGTTATGGAGTCAGGCGGCTGCCTGGCTCCCAGGCTGCAGGGAGGTTTTCTCTGTAATGAAATTCTTTAGTGATTTTCTGCTGTGATAGCCCAGGCACTCTCACCCGATGATCAATAGGAAGCCGAGATAAATGGCAGAGCAAGCAGCCCCTCTCTGGGAAGAGTGTGGGGGACGGGATGTGAGCACAGATCCTGCTCAGAGGCAGCAGGGCTGGGAGGGACTGGAGCATCCCCACACGTGAACCTCATCTGGGTGCTGGCAACCTGCACCCCGCCACCCTGCAGCCAGGGTCTTCCCCTGCCTTCCTCTCCCCCCATCCAGGCAGTATCCTTTGCTGTACTGTTTTCTGCTAGGATGTTTGTGCGTGGCATTGCTGGGCTTGACTCTGCCCCTTTACTCCCCTTAACCTCCTATACAAAACCTTCCTCCTCCTCTGACTCTCCAGACCCAGCAGTATTAAACACTAATTTCCCATTTATTCTCGATAAAAAACATTCTTTAACTCCTAATAGCTTTCCTAAAGCCATAACCTGCTTTGTCTGTTGTTTAATAGGAAATCAATATTGTTGTAATACAGTGAAATTAACATTGATTTATCTCATTCTAACTGGCAGCTAAACCAATAAGGCATTAGTCCATGTGCTCCTTCCAGGAGGTCCAGTCAGCTTCTTCAAGCCTGATGTGTTTCTTTTTGCTAATAATTAATTACAAAAATCCGGCGTAAGGCTTGC
This sequence comes from Aquila chrysaetos chrysaetos, assembly GCF_900496995.4. Taxonomy (NCBI): domain Eukaryota; kingdom Metazoa; phylum Chordata; class Aves; order Accipitriformes; family Accipitridae; genus Aquila; species Aquila chrysaetos. The sequence continues at coordinate 763,732 of NC_044027.1, forward strand.
AAAGGGGATTAGGCAGAATAACTACTTGCAGCAGTTTTCTAAATTAATGCAAGAGTGGAACCTGTCACACTGAGATGCATTTTAAGCGTGTTCACACTGGCAGGCACAGGCTGCCTAAGGACGTCCACCTTTGCTTGCTGGGGGCTGGGCATGGGGGCAGAAGCCACCAGCACTTTGTGCCCACTTGTCATGACCATTTCAGCTGGATTAGCAAGGGCGGCAGAGCCCTCACCTCTGGAGGCACAGCCGGGGTGCCCAGAGTGCTTGAAGAGGGGACACTAGTTTACACCGTGGCCATCTAATTGTCATCATTTGAGCTCCCCTGATGCATGCCCTACAGGTGCCCATTCTTCCACTGAAAACGTGTGTTTAGAGGGAACTCTCCATCCCAGAGATGGGTGGCTTCACTGCGGGGGGAGGTTTATATGAGCAATGGTGCTGCTACCTGCTAGTCCCATCCCTGGCTGCACGGGTGAGAGTCTGTCCTTGCCACGTAGGCAAGCAGCAAAGTGCAGGCCAGAGGTCTGAGCTTCAGCTGTCCATGCTGTGTTATGAACGCTTAATTGGCTAAACAGCTTCTGTAATTACATCCATAAAACCTGCTGCACGAGGATTCCCTCACCCGCAGCTTCAGGGTGTAAATTGTGCATCCCACTGGATTGGGATGGACCTGCCCGTCCTGGGATCACACATGTGGTGGCACAGGCAGAGGGAAAGGACAGGTTTCTTGTCGTTTTGCTGGAGCTTTTGCTCCAACGGTGGGTGGTGGATCAGCCAACAAGAAATCAAAAAGTAAAAATGGATTTTGGTCCAAGGAAAAAGGACATTTGTCTCTCACTCAGAGGACTGGGAGAGACATTTCTCATTTGAATAATGCAGTGATTAACTTTGAGGCAGGAGGGAATACTCCTCTGAGACAGGAACGCTCTTGACTGCAGTTTACATGGGATCTACAGTAATTCTGTTGTATTAATATAATTACCAGACAATCCATTTCAATAACATAATCACAACCCATATTTCATTCCTCAATTACTGTTCTGATTAGAACAGTTTCTAAGCCATAACCTCCTCACAAACCCATCACTAAAATGATTTTTAAAAGAGAACAATCCAATAATTACTCTCACCATGTTAAGCCAATTAGCCCAGTGGCAACGGAGCAGAAAGGTATTTTTCTTACTGGCTACTCCTCAGCAGTGGAAAGAGAAGTTTCAGTGGAAGAACGCATCCCTCTTCAGAGGCCTTTTTGAAAAACTTGTAGTCTTTCAAACGATGAACATGCTGGGACAATTCAGCCCGGAGCAGCAGAAGATGACGCACTGACAGAGTTGCCCTTGCAGAGAGTTACAAGTTGGGGTTTGTCCAGTCCCATCTCCCCCCCACATCCCATCACCTCTCCCCTCCAGGTACTGTGTGGCGATGCCCCTTCAGGGAGCATTTCACCGACCCAGGTAGAGACCGGTGCATGATGTACAGAAGATGTGCCCGGGCTGCCGGGCACTGCTCATCGCTCCCCGCTCCCCACTGCTTTCCCGAGACTCGGCTCCATAGCCATTTTTCCAGTCCTGCAGTTCCGCCTCGGCTGCCCTTTCCCATTTAACCGGTTTTTGCCAGTATTTTTCCCGCTCCACCTCCCTGCACTTCTGCAGTGCCAGACAAGCTGCCGCTGCAGAAATCTTCCTACCTGCCCCTTGGCCAGGAGCCGCTGCCGGCTCTGCAGTGAGGCTGTGCCATGAGACCGTGAGCGGGTGAAGTCTATGTCTGCTCCCATGGCGTACTGCCCTGCATCCCTACTCCTGTCACCGACTGCGTTTTAGTGCCGAGGATGACCCAGGGTTTGGCCAAACGCTGTTTCTGCAGCCAGTGGAGGGAAGGGGAAGGTTAGAGAAGCTGACAGCTGTGCTCACTGAGGACTGAGCCTCCTAATTACACCCTCGTTAAGAGCTCTGGCTGCTTGCTTTTGCCTCCGAACCATCTGCAGCACCGACAAGCCGCCTCGCCAGGACACGGTTCGCAGGAGGCACGGTGCCCACCCCTCTGCCAGCAGCCACGGCCCTCTGGGATGAGCCCAGGCACCCCGGGGATGGGCACAGGCAGCCCGGCTGCTGCAGGCTCTGCTGAGCGGGGACCCTGCGGGGGGCCCCCCCTGGCCGGGCGCAGACAGAGGGTCCTCAGTGGGACCCTGTCCCCGTGGGCAGCTCTGCCTGCCCCCAGCTCCGTGTGAGCAGCCACGCTGCTGGGGTGCTTGTTTCGCTGCCCGGGAGCTGGATTTTCCCCAAGCAATGTGTGGGGAAAAGGAAACCCATGCATGTTCTCGACACCTTATCTGAGCAAAATATAGAATCTAAAATTGGGGACTCTCCCTGTCTCAGAGCCTTGCCTGTCCTCGGCTGGCGTGGGAGCGGGTGATGCCACCGTCCCGCAGGTCACACCTCTGGTTCCTGGGTGCTACCTGCTCCAGCGCTGCTCCAGACACCAGCCCTAAATGTTCTAAATTTAAACAAATTACATTTCCAGCTATCCATGAGATTGCGGCAACATGTGAGGGATGAATCCCGCTTGTCTCAGCACTGGAATTAAAGAGCAGAAATACGATTGTTTGCCATAAGAAAGCAGTTCAGAAAGCTCCATATTACACATTATCATGTTATACATGATGGCTTTGCACTGCAGTCCTCCGAGATTGTCATGAATAAAATCTTGACAACATTCTCTCCTGCATTAATCATTTTAAGCTGATCCTACAGGATACAAGGGCAAATTAAATTCTATTTGCAATTTCATGCATGACGCACAGGCGCGGACGATGCCTGAGCTAGCAGTTTTTCAGTAAGACAAGCGTGTAAGTTGCAATTATGCAGTTACTTTCTCCCATGTGCCAACACTCTTATTACTGACAAATTTATAAATGAAAATGTATGAATGGTATTAAATTCACCTTCAAGGATGCAGCAAATTAAAATGAATAACTTGTAAGACTGTATTTGAAGAAAAACACTACTTTTAATGGTTAAAATTACAAATGGAAACTCTGTGCCTTTCCAGGGCTGCCCATGCAGCCTGCTCTCCTTGTGTGACCTGATGCGCCCTGTGGAGATCAGGAGGCTCCGACACCGACCCGTGCCCACGCGGCTGTTGCAGGCAGCTGCCCGCTGCAGGCAGGCACCTGCTGGAGGCAAGCGCCGCATCTCCCACCCGGGCCGGGGAGCAGCATGGGCACACACCGGCTCCGGTGGGACGGGGCGGTCAGGAGCCGAGACCCTGTCCTGGTGTACTCCCATCAGGAACGCTGGGTGAGGAGCCCTGTCCCCGAGGCAGGGCCGCGGGTGCAGGCAGCCCACAGGCAGCACGGGGATGGCTGTTGAAGACAGCAGCCCCAGCCCAGGTGGGCTTTTCTAGACACTTTTGGCTTCTAGCACTTCCAGGGTGTTTTCTTCTTCCTCTCTAAACTGTAAATAACTGGAGGAGCCTGGCCCTGCAGAACAGCCCAGTGCCAGGGCTGCAGAGCCCCACAGCTCATTAACAGCTTCTGGAACAGAAGAAAGCAAGAACTCTTTTTTCACCGCTTAGCACTTCAAAGATCCTTTCATTACTGTCAGAGAAGCACAGGGCTCCTGCTTCCACCTCGCTCTCTCCCACTCCAGAGACTCCAGTGGCTGGGCCGTGCAGCCATGCAAGGGAGAGCCGATGTCCCCGCTGCCGTCCCTGCACGGAGCCTGGGCGTCTCAGCAAACCCGCACAGCAGCCTGCACGGCTTTGAGCAAGGCCAGAGCCCCTGATGGAGCTGTGCTGGAAGTCCTTCTGCAGAGATTTACAGTTACCATCTGACCTGTTAAGGCAACAATCTGTCACTTCTGCAAGATTAACTGTACCTATTCAGGCTGACAGAGGCTCATGCCGCTAATTTTACAGGATCTACAGCCCTAATGTCTTCCCACTTTTGGAGATGTGCAAGAAGTGCGGCATATGTAAGCTATGGTATTGCTGCATGGTCTTTCTGAGCAGCACAGCACAGGCATTTATTAACGGTTTCTACCTAATGCACATCTCATGAGAGACTGCAGCCCAGGCGTTTCTTTATTTTTCATCCTGCATGACTGAGTCCCAGACAGCCTTCTCCAGCCTGAAGGCAACCAGGACTTTTTGGATCAAGAACAATACTGATGCAAAGTTCCAGCCTAACTTCACTAATCAAACACAACGATTTTCCAAGCAGCAGCTAATTACCAGCTGCCTGGGTCTCTCATAGGGGAGAGCTTGAAAAGCAACAGCCGCAGGTATGGTTGCGTGCAGGGAAGCCAGCAGCAGACAGCCTGGAGGAACCCAGTGACTCACACAGGGTGTCTTGGCATAGCATGAACGGTCTGATGTTGATTCAGGGTTTTAAATAGGAGCAGCACCAGGAAAGCAAAGTAATAACAGAGGTAATAATAACCCAAGCATGCTCACTGCCTGTTTGTAGGGTCAGCAGTGCCCTTGATGTGCTGACACTACTCTGCTTGAGCAGTTTCATTAGGCACAAGAAATGTCTGATTCACCCTTCAGGCTTCCTGGCACATCTGCTGGGAGGGACTGTTTCCCTGGGGCTGCTCAACCCTTTGCCATGCAGAAGTCCGAGGAGCTGCTGCTGTCACCTGTTTGCAGCAAGGCTGGCATCCCTGACTCCCTGAGCCATCTAACAGGCTTTGTGGGACCAGCTCGTCCTTCTCAAATGGCTTCTTGGCTTTCCCTGAGCAGCGTCTGCACACTGCTTCCTCAGTGGCAGGGAAGGGCAAGGGGAGAACTGGCAAAAGTCTCCAAGTTCTCCTTTTCAAGCTTCACCACAGTGCTAACAATTTTTAAAATGCTGTTCTCAGTTTTGTTCTTTCCTTTTTCCAAGGTCCCAGCCCCTGCAGTCAAGTGATGATGCGAGTTTCTCACTCCAGCTTTCATGGGATAAGTGTTCAAAACAAATGAAGCAAACTGGAGGGAGGGAAGTAGTGTGGAGCTGGCAAGTAGGATGTCTCTCTGGAAGGCACATCTGAGTCAAAACACAGGTTACAGAGAATAAAGAAGGGGTACCTGGTGGGTACTTGAACCAGTGTCTTGTACACCCTTCCCACACCCCAACAATACTACCTGGCTCTGGAAAGCAAAGGAAAAGGGCCAGATAACAAACCTTTGTCTCAGAGAAATGCCTTAAACTTCCCTTCGGAGGAATTAAATTCCTGCCTAAGTACTCCCCAGCCAGCCAGCTCCGTGATCTCCTGTCCCCCTCCACTGCACAGCGTATGCTGATCATGCTCCATGCAAAAGTTCAAAGCCATTTCCAGATGCATTTGTAAGGAGGCCTGTGTTAATCAGGTTATAATGTAATATGCTTCTTAGTCCTCTGGAGGGGAAACTTACACTTTTCTTCAAAGCAGTTTTCTCTGATAACTTATAACCTTCCCCCCTCCGCCTTTCTCCTCCTTCAGTGTTACTTCCCCACTGGGAGGAAGTGATTTTTGTGAAGTTATCATGTACAATATCATACAGCAGACTCCTCCGCTTTGCTCTTTCTCAGTGCATCAGTTGCAGCAGAGCCTGGGAAACGCAGGGCTCAAAGTGCTGAAGCAAGTCCCATGCAGGTACTGCAGCTCCTGCCCTGCTTCTCCTGCTGGGCCCCCCCACGCCCACCTTCTCACCCCCATGGGGTTTTTTCCCCCTCTACATTATCTTAGATTAAGCAACTCATTGCCTCAGACTGCAAAAAGCTTAGTAAGTCCCTGGAAAGGATCAGGCATCAGTACAGATCACAAGGCAGCCTGGAAACCTGTGTGCGCTTACAGCGCTCTCCAGCCCCTTGCATCCTTTGTTTGCCTCCGCTTCTCCCTTCTCTCTCCCGGCTCTGTTTGTGTTATTTATCCCTGCGATTAGATCAGCCAGCTCTGCAGTGCGTTTGGGAGGGCATTTGCATGAGACATTATCTGCGAGGCACAGCGCGCAGTGCTGTCAGGATCTGCCTCCCACGCACCCCACGCCGGCCCTGCAGGCACCCATCCTGCCCGGGCACCCTGCGGGACCGGCTTTGGCTGGCAGCTCCCTCGGCAGAGAGGCCACCCTCCTGGGCATGTAGCTGGCCCATTGAGCAAGAACCCTGCAGCCCCCCAAAATGCCATGCCGACGCTGCCAGGCTGGGGACCAGGAGCCCCCAGGCTCGTCCCAAGGATCCCGTCCCCTGGCTCCCCTCACCCCACGGGCAGGTGCTCTCCGGTGTCAAGCAGCGACCCTGCTGCAGCTGGAAACACACACAAAAAAATCACAGGTGCATGTGAAATCCTAAATTTAAGTTGTAGGCACAAGGCAACCAGAGAGGGAGCACCCCAGATCTGATAACAGGTGTGTAACAGGCTGACACCTCTTCAACACAGCCATGCAAAAATCATGCTGCACTCCAGCCCGCTACAGCCTGGAGTCCTGAAACAAATCCAAAGCCATCACCGACCCGCAATGCTGCTCTGAACACTTAATAACTTTTATTGTGTGTTTTCTGTCTGTGTGTTTGGAGTTTTCTTGTAATTTAGGTGACAGGACGCCAAGGAGGAGCCTCGTAAAAACCCTATGCCATGTTTTATTTGCACCATTATGCTAATAGCCTATGGCTTTATTTTGTCAGTCTATAAATTACCTATTCACAAGCAAAACACTTCACCCTGTATGAATGCACCGTGCTCAATTAATACTGAAAATCAGGCTGTAACTGCATGGTTGCAGAGACCAAGAAGTTCCACAAAAACAGAGGAGAGAAGCCTGGCACGCACCTCCAGCAGTGAGGGCGAGCTGTCATGCACACAGCAGAGCAAGAGAGAGCAGAGCCCTGCGCAGCGCAGCAGCCAGACTGCACCAGGGGCTGACAGGCGCGCCAGGCTGAGCAGGCACCTTCTGCTGCACCTCAAAGCCAGGGGACAGGACGGTCGAGCAGTGAGGGCAGCGGTCTGCCGGGAGGATTGGGGCTCAGTCCCCCGAGATCCTGGGGCCTCCTTTCGACCAGGCCTTTGGCAGCTTCCCAATGCGCTGCTGCACACAGCTGGACCCCAGTTTCGGTGCGATCAGGGTTTGATTGTGATGCTGTGAAACGCCAAAATCAGGACTCAATAGTCAAAAGACTATTAAGCAGGTATCCTTTATTGCAGCGCTGGGCACACAGGGGATTTCTCCTCCTATTGTGTGCGCCTGTCAGGTTAATGACATAGTTTATATACAGATTCTATATGCATATTCATCAGATTTCCGAGAAAAGTTTTACATATTCATTAGTTTTCCGGGAACTCATTATCATATGTAAATGTCCTTTGCGCAGGCGTACTCGAGGTCTCTGGTGGTCTTCAGGAGTCCTCTGGTGGTCTTCAGGAGTCTTCCTCACTTGTCTGCTGCTTGACCCTTCTTGGATGATTCTGCGCAGTGCTATCTTCTGCACATTTGATACATCTTACCCTGAAGAATACTCATTAGTGCTTCTATTATCTATGCTTACATTTTGAGGTAATCCATATGGATACTTCTAAGCTAAGTTACCTAAGAGGGCTAAAGCCCTTATCTTCTTCAGAAACTGCAAGGCCATCCAAAAGCAATTTCTCATACATTTTGCAACATACAGAACTTTTATCTACTACTGATTAGCAAATAATTGGGCTAAGAAATAGCAAGGCCATTGTATAGCAAGGCCATTGTATTCAGAAAAACATCTTACATCAGTTGCTTGGACAGGGGAGCACCTATCCCCAAACCCAACACCAGCGTGTCTGAGGAGAGACCACAAACCAGCCACCACATTGCCCTTTTCAAGGTTACCTAAGGAGGTAAGGAATCAAGGCATTCTTTTGCATAATTAGCCCCTTTTGTACTTGCCGTATCATCACGGGCTTCTCTGAGAACATTTGTCACCCTCATATATTTTCTGGCTTTTTGGGGCCTATTTAAGCATTTTTTTGTTTTCTAGAGTAGCTGTTTATGACCTTGGCAGATGTTGCCAAACGCTGCCTGCGCCACGACAGCTCTGCGTGGGCTGGGAACAGGGACGCAGAAGGGCTGCAGGAGCTCGGCAGGGACTGCCAGTGGCTCACACACAGACATTTATCGAGGCAGCACCTCTGCCTGAGTACAGCTAGATTAAACACTAAGCATTGGCTAAAGCGTGAACACGCTGGCAGGCAGCTAAGCAAGACACTGGCTGAGAGCTGCAGAGCCGGGAGCAAGGATGCGGGCATGGGCCAAGCATCGCCACCGACTCACTCCAGCCGTGGGAACCCAGCTCCGCTCCGCTCCCCTCCCCGCTCGCCCCGGCAGCCGTACTCACGGAGGGTTCCTGCTGCAGGCAGCTCACTCTCCCGGGAGGCTGGTGCTTGCTAACCACAAGCTGCAGAGACACCCTGAGCCCACCACCCTCTGCCCCGAGCCCTTTAATGCCTTGCCCCAGGTGTGGTGGGCTAGGAATCCCACAGGTGTGTGCCCCCCGCCAGGCTGATGCTGGCTGATCTGCAGCTCCTGAGTAAAGACATGTAGCTCCCTGCCACAACTGCTCGCCTCTCAAATTTACCTAACCCTGAAAACACAGTCCTAATTAAAATATTGACGCAAGGAAGTGGAATCAATCTCCAGTTGGCACACCAGGACACGCGTTGCATTAAATAGCAGGCAGCTGGGTTGTTATGGACTCCTCAGGTGACATTTAATGGCTGTTTGTACAGGAGGAGAAGTGACCCCTGGCTCAGTGGTGGCAACAATTAGCACAGAGCAAGCCACAGTATGTGCGATTTTAACGTTGAATAAAGACTCCTGGTCCCCTTAAGCATCCAGGCAAAAAGCTGGGTGCCTTTTTCAAGGATGATGAAGGTCCCATTTTCGGGGTCCTGGGGTGCAGCTCTGAGTAGCTCATGCCGGCGGGTGGTTATCAGTTGTCACCCTGTGGCAGCTTCCCCTGGGACCTGGCCCACCCGAGGGAAGATTTTCTTGTGTGCCTTTAGGCAGTAGCAGCCAAACCCTGGGGTGGAGGGAGAGGAGATGGGGCTTTGCTGGAGGACACGGTGGGGAGAGGGGGGGTCTCCCCCAGCAGAGCAGGGTGGGAAGTGGAGACTTCAGGGCTGCATTTGCTAAAACTCCTTACCTGCGGGTAATACTGGGGCTCATTTTCCACTCGCTCCCCTCACCAGTGCCCCTGCTGTGTGTGTGCAGCATCAACTGGTCCAGACTGGACCCCTGCACCTGGGTCCACCTGTGGGCTCCAGCGAGGGGCGAGCAGAGAGGGGGGGTCAGAGCGGCTCAGCCCCACTCCTGCACTGGGAGTGGTGCGCTCTGCTGCTGAAAAACGTAAAAGCAATATTACAGGGAGCATCAAAGGGCTGTGGAAGCTATTGTTAACCTACATCAAAGATGGAGGCCCTAGCAAGCAGCTTGGCAGGGGTAGTGAAAATCACGGCAGTGAGATCAAAAGGAATAAAATACCAAGATGTGCAATATTTCTTTGCCAGCTAGAGAGATAACTGAGAGAGCTTCAAAGGCATCTTCTGCGCTCATGACTGACTGATAAATAAATAAATAAGACAGTTGGCTCCTTCTGAGCTCAGCAGTAAGAGGATGAGGAGCAGGGAAGGAGAGCCAGCTCCTAACCCTGCTCGATGGCCCGTCACACAGGATCGCTCCCTGCCTTCCCATCTCTGCTCCACAGAAGACCAATGATCTAGAAATGAGTGCAGGGGTAAATACTCAACGGCAAACACCACCTGAGGTTTTGCCTTCGCTATACGTTCATGTCCCGTACATGGTCCATGAGTCTCAGGCCCTGAGAGCGGCTGTCGGTGCACGACCCAGTGCAGAGCATCCCCGGGCTGCCCGTGCCCGGCATGGAGGGGCTTGTGGCTCTGCGCTGCCGGAGCCCCACGTGCTGCCCTCCTCCCTCTTTGTGGTTTTAAGCTGATTCTCTTTGAGACGGCTGTGACTCCTTGCACAAACCCTCCTCCCAAGTGTCATATCAAAGAGGCTATTAAAAGTCTTCCAGAAGTGTAAGTTTTCACACTCTTGTTACGGCTGACGTTTGCCAGCAGTGGCACCCAGACCTAATTACTAGCCCCTGTTATCAAAATATGAAACTCATTATTTGAAAGTAACCTCTTTCTTTCTCCCAAAGTATGTTCATAAAAATGACACATCAGGCAATTTCTTTCCATCCATGAGTTACACTCCATTTTCTAGGTATTTTAGGAAAGCACCATACATTTCATTTTTTGGGAAATGGGGTTTTTGCCATTCGGGAGGAAACCCATGTGGCAGTGAGTACTGAGAAACTGTGGCACATGCCACAGCAATGGCAAAGCCCTTTCAATCCCTATCCCAAAGGACTGATCCTGCACCGTCGGCCCACAGCTGCTTCTGAAATAATGATCCCCTATTCCCAGGGAAAAGCCCCGAGGGAGTGGGAGCTCCCGGTGGGGTGGGAGCACTGGGGCTCGCTCCCACCTTGGCAGCACCAGCAGCGGATGGTCCTTCCCAAAGTGCAAAGGCTGGTGGTGCCTCAAAATCAACCAAATGATCAGTGCCGCTGAGAAGAGGCTTTTGCCCATCACCTCCTAGTTTTGACAGCATTGTGGGGTGGAGGCGAGACACCCCAGGCTGTTTTGTTTTAATCTTGATAGCTTCATACTCCTTCTCTCCTTTGAATGTGTGGGGAAGTCACACATGCACCAAAAAACATGGGTGCAGGCGTGACAGCGTAATTCCCTCTGGAGGCAGAACCCTATTTTGGGTATTTTTCTGGTTTTTGGTCTTTCTTCCTGTCAAGAATAAGCTGCAGCAGTAAGTCCGCAATTGCTGTTGAACAAAGGAGGCAATCCTTTTATCTAAACGGCAAATTCAGAAAATAAACAGGGAAACAGCTTGGCTCAAAAACTCTGAACAAACTGCAAATTATTCTGTTTAACAGAAATGAGCCCGTTCTAAATTTCAAATTGGAGAGTTCAGTTTTGACTGTTAGCGGATCAGAAGATGCGTTGCCTGAGTGTCGGAAGGCAGCGGAGCGGAGGGAAGCAATTTCTAAGTCCTGCCAGGTCCCCGGCTGGGCTGAGCCCATCGCGGCAGCCGCCAGCGCTGGGCTGGTTATTTGCCCGGTGGCTTTAACGAGAGCTCACTCAGGCTTACCCGTGATTATTGGGTCTTTAAACTAGTAATGATTAAAATGAAATAACACCACAGCAGAAGGCAGACTGAACTCCCTTCCCTCTGCAAACACACCAGACCTCTCTGCCTGCTGGGGTAACAAAAGCACATAAATAGTCCATTTAACACTGGAAACCAGCCAAACAGGAAGAAATTTATTCATGGCATTTTTGCAGCTTTTGTTTGGGGATCTGCAGGGGGGATTTCAGTGTAAACCTGCCTGGCTTTGCTTTTGTTAACCCTTGTCTTGCTTTTTGGGAGGGAAAGGGAAAAGCAGCAGAGCTTCAGGCAGACAGTGTGGGTTTGTGTGTCCTGCGAAAACCAGGTATCAGAGTCATTCCCAGAAAAAATTTCCATTGAAGTGAGAAACAATTGCAGATGTTAGAGCAAACAGGCTCCTGCTCGGCTCACAGGCTCACTGGTCTAATCCAACACTGTCGGAAGCATAGGGTGCACAGCTCCCCCCAGACCCTCGGCATTTTTCTGTCCTGGCAGGGTTTTCAGCTCCGATCCTGGTGTGTGCTCAGCTCAGTGAGCGGTTCCCTCCGGGACTGCTGCCCTACGAGCTGCTGTTCTTTCTGCCACACTGGGGATTATTTTCCTGCTATTTTTTTCCCTTTGCTCATTTTCTCCTGGATTCTTCACTGTGTTTGCAGCATTTATAAGGGATGGCTGTCCGTCTTTCTCTGAGCGCAGCGGTCCGGAGCTGCCCACTGTGTGTGGCAAAGGGAGCTCCAGCTGAGCCAGCTGCGACCGCTGCACCCGGTGCCTGTCCCACCTTTTCCACTGCTGACACCCAAGTGAGAGGGTCAGGTGGTGGCTTTCTTGTCTTTCTGTTTCTGCTTAAAACACCAGGATTTATCTGTGCAGTTTCTTTCCAACATTTCTGCATGAGAAATATCATCCTGATGTTCCACAACATCCCCACAGTCCTTTGCCAAAACCAACAAAGCAGAAAGATATCTCTTCGTGCTGACATTTCTTTAAATAATAAACTTTTCCCACATGCAATTTTGTATCTGAGATGTTTTCCCATTAATAAATGCTCTGGCAGTGGAGAGACAGAAAGCATGAGGAACCGGGAGACATGGTCCTGCACATCATCCAGACTCTGCTCTTCCCCAGCTGTCACGCTTTCTGAACAGGCTGCCTGAGTCTTGCCTGTGGCCTCCTCAGCAAATCCCAGCCAATGACTTCTGTACCAACTTATTTTATTGCTGATTTAGGCTTTACTGTCACCTCAGTTGTTTCACAACCTTTATGGCTTGGATATTTTATATGTGCAGGTACCTCCCCTAAAAAAAGCAGAACAGACAAGGTGACGAGCCTGGAAGGGTTGAACAGGTCAAGGGTTAGATGGTGACATTCACGAGAAAAGGTCTAAAACCAGCACTCCCCGCCAGTGCAAAGGCACTGCATCCCTGCCCCAGCCCCAGGAACTCGAGCTGAAGGACAGAGGGAAATGGTCAGGACGCACATAACTGCCCTGCTGTGTAAGAGTGTTATTTCCAGCACTGGGTTAAAGAGTTCAGCCGTGTAGAGCCAGAGCCAGCTGGTGTTTGAAGTACTGTACATTTGCATTATAAAGGATCAGATCCAGGTATAAATTATATATCTTGTTTCAATACCATCTTTAAAAGCTAGTGAAAATCGTCCTTTGAAGAACTCATTCCTGTGATAACAGACCTGTATTCCACTTGTGAGGAGCTCACCCCCTTTGCAGAGCGGGGATGGCAGAGGGGTGTGACGGCATTCCCTGGGGGACATGGTGGGGTACGACCTGTGCCGCACACAGACCCAGCTGGCTGCCGGGAGCACAGCAAAGCAGCTTAGCTTCCATGCTTGGGAGTGTTTGTCTCTTACAGATCTGGGAGATGATTATTTCCATTCTGGGTATAACAAAATACATGGGGACACATGCTGCCAAACTGCTCCCCGACTGCACTGCTCAGAGCCTGTCTCCATGGGAGATAACGCAGTTAGTCCACAGCTAAAACCATCTACAGAGGTATAGGAATTTGGCCTATAGTACTTGAATTATTGTCTCCCTGGAAGTGTGCCCAAAGGAAGTGAAGCCAGCGGGACACAGGGCCATGCGCCCTGGGAGCCAGAGCTGGGGGCTGGAAGAGCCCAGCCGGCCAGGGCACGGTCCTTGGGCTGCTCCCTGGGACTGGGGACTCTGCTTCCACCGGCTCTCAGGAACCGCTCCGGACAAGTGCTGGAGGGGCCGGGGAGCTGCCCGGCGGCTCTGGGGTGAGAGCAGAGCTGCGGGCAGAGCTCAGAGCAGGCTGGGTGCCACCCGCAGCACCCGTCTGCAACCCTGCCTGGCTGCTGCTTCTCTTGCTGCCAAAGAGCCGCGGCACGGCAGGAACCGGTGCCTCGCTCCGGAGCGGGATGCACAGAGCTCACCTCGGCACTCCTGGACACGGACTGCATAAAAGTCTCCAGGTTGTTCAGCAACCTTGGCATTAAAAGCTGTATGAGTCTGGTGCTGCCCTCGCCTGCTTGAGGGATCGAGAAAACTCACCATCATCATCCCAGGGAGTTGCACAGTAATGTACCCATTACATCATTTTTATTGAGCTTGTCTGTGTCCATTATACTTCAGGGTCGCCGCCAGCAGCAGGGAGGTTGCCAGTGCCATCAGCCTCCGGCGTGGGCTTGTCCCACCATGCCGTGCGGGCAGGAGGAGGCAGAGGGCCCCCGGGCCCCGGGACGCCGCGTCTGCAGCTGCTGCGCACCCCTCAACTCCTCCACAGTGGGCAGTGGAGCCGGCCTCCCTCAGTGCAGAAAAGAGAAAAAAAAAGAGCGTGGGTGCTCTGGCGCTGGGGCTGCCATCAAAACCCTCCTGCTGGCTAGCAGCTCTCCTGACCCCGGTGGGTGCACAGAGCTGTAACCCCAGGTCGGCTCTGCCGTCCCCCCCCGTGACCCTTGCTCAGGTCTGTTTGCTCCCTGTGCCGCTGACTTCAGCCAGCACCGGAGAAGCCGTGTCCCGGGGGGGCTCCCACGGTCTCTGCCCACCCGGCCGGCGCGGCTCTCCCTGCTGTGACAAGAAAGGTGAACAGAGGCTGTTCTCTGCTAATATCACAGCTGTGAAAATACCTTTTTTGATCTGTGTGCATAGGAAGATGAAGGGGTAGTTTGCATACTGGGAGGCATAATCTGCAGTGTGATGTATGTATTTTTGTTGTCTCCTCCAAACATATTTAGAGGATTAGAGAAAGCCCACATCATACAAGGGATATAATGTTATTAAGGGAGAAATGTATTTTTCAGCACAGGCTGCCTGAAAGGTGTGCAGCCAATAGTGTTTTAAACACCCCGGTGCAGTTATTCATAGAAAATGCTTTTCATTTTTTTCCCCTTTTTTTTCTAGTTTAACTGTAGTCATCATTCAGCCTTATAACTATAATGGATGGTTGCTAGAAGCCTTCCAAACAAGCCAGCACAATAAGATACAGACAGTTAACCCACATCAATTCTCTAAGGAAATTTCATGTTGGGCCCTTTAATACGCTCTTTTTTAAATTATTCAGATAAGTTGGTGCATAGGGCACTGCTGCAGGGAAAAGATTGAACCTGGAACAAAGTGGAATGAGATTTGAAATAATAAAAATAAAGAAAAAACACACAGGCAAGCTTCAGGTACACCTCAAAAATTCAAATGAGCTCATTTGCAGAGCTAAAAATTTCCCAGGGACTCAAGTTGATTCAAAGAGAAATGTATTTAATTTAAAACAACTCACTTCAGGGAGCTCTGCACTGGGATGAAATGTATTAAATAATTGATCAACTGAGGAGTAAGAAAGAGGGAAAAAAAGAAAAAGAAAAAAGAAGGGAAGAAAGGCACCTGGCTGGTGTGTGGAGCTGGAAAGGAAACACACGGGTTAGTGTTCAGTGAGAGCCCTGCCGCCCCGGTCCCTCTTCCCCCCAGCTGGGCTTAGTGACATGGGGGGGGGGGGGGTAGGCAGGGGTCCCTGTCCCCGGGGCTCGCCGGCAGCCAAACCAGGGGCACGGGGTGAGCCCACGGGACAGCGCATCCCGGTGCCCCTCCGGTGGGGTGTGGGGACGTTCCTCTCATCCCACCACAATGACACAAGTTTTTATTACATTTTCTTCCAGCCACAAAGTCAAACAGATCCTCCGTGTCCTATGTGGCCTCTGACTTGGTATTGGTTTCCTTTCTGCTTCATGGGGTATTTTACAAAGTGCTTAAAATAAAACAAATATACTTAGTCCTTTCTCCTCAGCAGCTCTAAGGGCAGATTAAGATGTAGCTGGTATCAAAACACACATACCGATAATTTTTCTGCAGTGGTTCAGAGTTGGATGTAAAATGGAAATACACTTTTAGTGCTTGGATGTAACACTGCTGTGTATGCAAACAGCAATTAAAACCTGCAGCCAAACTACATAAATCCACCAGCGACAGAATAACTGCAGTTAAAGGGGAAAAATGAAAAGAAACTGCAGTTCATTTGCATTTTTTAAGAGTAATTTTGTTCAGGCTACAGTTGTTCTGAATGAAATGTAACTTCTAAGTACTGTTTCACTGCACTGAGGCCACATTGTGAATACAGGAGGCTTTGAGCTGCAGCTGGGCTGCTCTGCAACAGTGATGAGTACAGCGCAGCAGACATTGGGGACCCATCTGATCCAGCCTGGGCCACAGCAACCGAACCCCCCCCCCACCAAGCCCAGCCGAACTGGGGAAGGTCTGAGCAGCTTCGTGCCACCCCCAGCCTGTCAGACAGTGCTGCCTCTCTAAATGTGATTTTTATTGATTTTTATTTAAATAGCTTCCCTTTATTAACTAAACCAGGAGATGGCACAGCCTTCCAGACAATATGCTTTCTGCCAGCAGCAGTGGGCAGATGAGTTAATGCATGCTGAATTTAAGACATCTCTCTTTTTACTGCAGACTTTACCCACTCCTCCTGCGGGAAGCCCCTGGGGCACGTGGGCTGGCGAGAGCCTGTGTAAGTGTTCGCTGGTGTCAGTGGCAAACACCGGATGGATGGTCTTATAACTTCAAATAAATGAATTAAATTAGAGGCATAAATGTAATTGTTATCCACTTCATTTACCGTTGACCGTGATATTCCTGCTCAATAAGGCTCGAGGAGGGACGCGTGCAAAACACCCTGGACCGCGGACGCTGCAGGGAAGCGAAGCCCCCCCAGGCTCCAGGTGCGACTGAAGTGGAGCTGGTCGGCCCTTCCGAGGGGCTGGTGTCACTCGGGCGCAGCAGCCTCACCCGGCGTGTCCTCCAGCGGCGTTCCTCCCGCACAGCTCCTGCTCTCAGCGACGCGACCAACGAAGGCATGGGAAAAGCCGGGATCAGAACGGCTGGAGCTCAGACAGATGCTGGACAAGGGGCAGATGTATTTGCCTTTGGAGCAGTACTGGGGCGCCCAGCTCTGCTGCTGAGGGTGAGGGCTGGAAACCAGGTAAAAGATTCATTTGAGGATACTCACCCAAGGGCAGACCCAAATGCGTCCTCCTGCCGCTGCCAGCACGCTGCTGCCTTCGCTGCAAGCCTGCCTGCTCCTGCTGCGGCCCGGAGACGGGCAGCTTGGCACGGGGGTCTCCCAGCTCTGCCCAGGGCAGCCGCCACCGAGCGGCACAGGGCTGAGCCGAGCCGAGCTACGGCTCTCCCCAGCAAAGACTGCTGTGCACATTACAAATAGATGCTGCTCGCTGCAGAAAATGAACTCAAATTGTAGGTCTCATACAGAAAAGTGAAGCAGGAGATAGGAACAGGCAGAGATGGAAGAGGATGTATAATTTTACTAGCCTTAATAGCAGACAATGAAGCCAGTTTTTAACAAATTGGTAGAGGAATAGTGGCTCTCCTTTGTGTCAACAGGCCAAGAAACACCCCTGGATTTACCCTCTGCTGTCTCCTTTCTTCCCATTTACTACACTGCCCTGGATTACTTCCTTTCACACCTCATTAGGACCAATAGAATATGTAAAATTGTAAAGAGATCAAACAGAACTTTGAACATCTTTTCCTCCACCTGTGATCTGGTGGTGTTGATCCTGGAGATTCCCAGCAATGTTTGTTTTTTCTCTGCAAAACATCACTGTCAAAACCAACCTGGTTTGGGGCATGAGTTGTGCTCCCCAAGAATGCAAAAGCATTTTAGGTTAAAATCACAAGTACTTTGTTTCATTTTCTTTTTCTTTCCTAATCTTAAATAAAAAGAACCACCCCACTTTCTTGTAATTAAGTGCCCAGGGGTATTTCAGTTCCCCAAGAGGTCTCGATTTTCCAGCAGGCGTTGGTACCTCTCACCGACAGGTGAAGCAGAGGGTTGAAGGGTAGGAAATACAACTGACAAAACAAGGGACTTCAAAACAGTTCCTGCTGCTCTGATTTTTTTTATCCTGCAAGTATGTGCATATGTGGCATCATTCAGCAAGTGAGCTAAACCCTTGGGGCGTAATGCATACATTAAAAGTACAGGATTGAAGTCAAAAAGTGACAAATTTAAGGAGATTATTTCTGTAAGTGTGATTGTGAATTTTCTGTCCTTTTCTTTGCAAGAACATTTTTATCCTCTCCACACACCCCAATTTCCATAACAACCTAATTGTTGTAATTGCAACCAATTTTTTGTATGTGAATTTAATTAAAAACAGTTTTCTGTTGATCGCCAATGTTTAACCAGCTCATTAGAGGCATTTATCTTTGTGAAAAGGAAAAAAAAACCACTCAGACATTGGAAACACTGACGTGATGAGCTTCTATCGATTAGCCTGAGCCCAAGGGTCTGTATTTCATCCTTCAGGAGCAGGGGGTCCCCAGGGCCAGGCGAGCGTGAGGGACCCCGTGGGAAGGTGACGCTGACAGAGATGCAGCGCCCCGGTGGGCAAAACTGGGGACCGAGCTCTGCCCGCTCGCCTTGGCATCCCTGCTGCCAAGAGGGAGCAAGAGGGAGCGGGAAGCACAGCAGAGCAGGGATGAGGGTGTCCCACCCTGCAGAGTCTGCCTGGGATAGGGGGACTTGAAAGCAGCCGCATTAAGCAGCCGAGCACATCTGTGCAGGCTGTCCCCAGGGAAGAGGAGCTATCTAAATGAAATGACAGTGTTAGCAGAGGGATAACGAGGTATGAACTGAAGAATAAATTTACGCTGGAAATTACAAAAAGGTTTCTAAGCTCAGAGCAGTGTGGGTCTGGGTTGTAAAACCCTTCCAACAGCAGTGGAAATAAAATCCACCGTACTTCTAAGAAGCGGTTTGACGAGGTTCCACAAAGACTTGCAGGGAGCCGTGCCGATGATAGAAGTGACTCGGTTTACGAGGTTCCCTCCAGCCCCGAGCTCCCGGGGGAGAGCCCTCAGAAGCCGGTACAAAGCAGCATCAGTGCCCAGGGCAGACGTGCCACATAAAGCACAACTCCCTTCTGCTTTGCTTCAGCAGGACAAGGGTGCCCGAGCCCCACAGCCTGCGGAGGGGCTTATGGCTTGGACACCCCCAGCGCAGCGCTGGGGCCGGCTTTGGAGGAGCGTCAGTGGCGAAGTGAGAGGTTCCAAGGGAGCGGTGAGAAAGGCAATGCACATCTTATGCCAAATGGGATTGCTCTGTTCAGCATTGGCAGAAGCCAGAAATTCTTAAAAAAAACCCCAAAATAAAACAAAAAGCCAAAAAAAACCCCAAAGAACCAGTCAAAGAAAGACATACAGGGACCAACAGAAATCTTCTTCCACTCTCTAGGAAATACCAGCAGGAGTTACCCTGTGCTCAGCACGGCTAATGCACTCTGCTCCCTTTCTGAGCCAAATACATCCCACGGAAAAAGTATTGATTACATGAATACAGACTAATGAGAGGCAGGCAGCACCAATGAAGGCAGTTAATTGCTTATTGCGCTTTCCTTTGGCTGGTCCCTGGTGATTTTTTCACCAATGAATAATTCAACAGCCACTGACACGTAAGTAATACCTCCTGATTTGCATTGAGCATCATTCATTAGGAAGAGGATGAAAACCTCACCTATCCACCAGCTAATGCCAGGGAAATGAATATACCATCCGTTCATTCTTTTTCTGGGACCTGGAGGCACGACGTGTCCTTCTGTGGGCGGAAGGGGAGGAATGTGCCCTGCTCCCCAGGGAACCCAGCCTCCCATGGAGAGGTGTGTGGGGCTGCCGCTGCATCCAGCACATCCACGCATGGCCTCCAGCCTCTGTGACTGCCAGCGCGGCAGGGCCAAGGGCCGTGACTCTCAAAATCCGCCTTATTTCCAGCATCAGCCTTTTGGCATTTTACATCACTGAGCGCTACGCAGACCTGATAATCAGATTTACTGATGGAGCTCCTCTGTCTCAGAGACCCAACAAATCCCTTTTAATCCTTTTCTTAAACTCTGTCTTACAAGTGCTTACAACAGAGTTTATATTTCAGCTTTGGGTCTAATTTTGGTTTCCAAATGTTTTTTCTTTTCAAACGAGGCTGTAGCTGTACTCATTATTTCTAAATGACCGAGGTGGAGCATATTCTACACACTCTACAAATATTCCACCATGCTCCCAGGCCACCTCCCAGACCATGCACCATCCTGAAATGTGCATCCAAATCTGCCATACCCATGTGCCAAACGGGCCAGGAAAGGCACCGACGTGGAGCCCGGCAGCAGCTTTGCCTTCACCAAAGGCTACGCATAGGCAGATGGGGGCCAACACCAACCGGCTCAGCCTGCATTTGAACCCTGCCAAGGGCTGCCTCCTCACCCACCAACAGTTCATCAGCAAAGTGCCTCCAGGCCTCTGCCTCCCCCCACCCGGGAGCAGTTCCCATCCACCCAGGCTGGCAGCAGGGAGGGTTTTAGCTCAGGAATCTTTTTTAGGAGAGATGGGTGGGTTTGTGGCATGTGACACACTGCCAGGACTGGGACACAGCAGTCCCATGGCTTGTCTAGGTCCTTTCCAAGCTGAGAAGACTCTCCCACATGGAAAAAAACCTGCATTTTTAACCTGTAGCCAATACTGGTGAGACAAAGCTGAGCGAGGGCAAGGGGAGGAACAGCCTCTTGCCTTCCCACCGGCAGCAGATGCTCCCCATGCCTTAGCAGGGATCTTTGTGAGTGAAGTTACAGGTGATTTAGAAACCAGCAGACAAAAATAAATCACCCACTCCATTTTTTATTTTTTTTTAAAGTAGGAATCATTGCAACAAGTGATGAGATTGTTCTCCTGTGAACATCTCCTTGTTACATCCCAACTGAGGCACCTTTTGCGATGGCTGCAGATTATATAAAAGCCCAGCCTGAGTCACACCAATTAATCTCTGCACCAGCAGCACCACTCACTGCTTTTCCTGCCTCTTCTGCATGCGGTTTTCTCATCAACCAGCTCAGCCTGTTCCCATAGAAACCAAGAAGCACATCACTATAGAGTCACGGCTTCTGGGGTTTTTTGAGTTAGCATCAGACCTTTATTCTACCCCTAAGAAAGCCATGCTGATAGTTGGAATTGGGGACGGCCACTCTGCCTTGACTGCCAGCAGAAAATGGGACTCAGCTGTGAGTGCTTCCATGCACGGCACCTGGGGAGCTCAGTGGGCTGCAAAAAGTTTGCTGTCAATATTTTCATCTCATGAATCTATTCCAGCTGCGGCTTCGTCTTTTGCATCTGCTGCCTGCAAGCATTGGTTTCTTCTCTGGTTGATGTGTGCTTCTAAACGGGAAGTTTTGCTGGCACTGAAACTCACTGCGGTAGTGAGCCCTCACCTTCCTCCGGGGAAGGAGCAGAAGCAGCGTTGTGCACTTTGCTGGGCCAGATGTGATGAAAAACATGGAGCAGCTCCAGCCCCAACCCTGCTGCAAGGGCCGTACCTGTGCACGGCAGTGGGGCTGCACAGCCGTGTCCCATTGCTGTACGGGCTGGGTGCCAGCAGCATGGCACGGGCTGAGCGCCTGCTCCCGGAGCAGTGGAGGGATTGGGGTAATTCAGCTTCTCTGCCACCCACCTGGGTGACCCCCCCAAAGCCCACCGCTGCCAGGAGCATCCCGGGAGGAGGGCTTGGACCGGGCTTGGTCGCCAGCAGCAGCAGATGCAGCAGCTCCCCAGTGCTGCGGGTTTCAAAGGGCTTTGGAGAAAGGAGGCAGTTACCCCTCGCCAAGCCCTTTATGCAGGGGAAATGGAGTTTAAGGCCACCAGTTTGGGTGCACATCACAGGGAAGGAGCTCTTAGGAGCGAATGTATTTAAAGATGCTTCTGGAAAAGCTCTCTCCTCGGGTGCCTCGGGCAGGGGTGCAGAGACCCGGGGTCCCGGGGATCCCACCACAAGGAGCCAGGCAGAGCTGCCTGAGGATCCCGCTCCACTGGGGAGAGCAGCAAGGAAAAAGCAAGTCTCAGAGCCACACCTGACGGGAAACCTGAGATGTTTTGCCTGGAGTTTTGTTTTTCCATCAAAAGCTGCTAATGTAAATATTTACTGGCAACTATTCCCATTCTATTAGTGACAGGGCTTTGTGCAGGCTGTGTTTCTTAGGGAAATACTTTAAAAATCTCCTTGATGTATTCAAATCACCTTCAATGTATTCATTTAATTTGCTTTTTTTTGCAGGAGTGAAACTCCTGCACATATGGCTATGCTTATGCAACTAGTTGATTAGATTTTACATTTCCATGTGTAATTTATGGTAAATTGCCCACAGATTCATTAAAAACCCCCATCCTTTAAATATGTCCTGAATAATCTCTTCCATGCATTTTATATAGAACAAAAATAGGGTGATTCTGTATTCTAAAGGGACACCTACTGATAAGAACATGTTGCATTTGTAGTAGTTTAAATGCAGGATATAGAAAATGTCTATCTTGCTGGGATTTTAAAGCCCCACTAAAATGTATTTCAAGGAATCAATCAGTACTGAGTCAATGTACAAGAATTGCTTTAATAAATCTAAATAGATGTGTCAGGCTCTAAGTGAATTGCACATTAAATAAAATCCGATTCTTCATCAAATGTATTGATTGTTATCATTAAGAGCATATTTGTTATACTTTCTGAGCAGGGGGGTGATAGAAATTACAGCAGCAGAGAGCACTATTTTGCTCATGGGCTGCAGCAGGCTCTCGGGAGTCGACCCATGTGTCCCTGTGAGCCCTGGCAATTCCTTAAAGCCTTTGTCCTACACCAGAGAAACCTCAGCCCTTACGTGTTTCTGTCGTACATGATTGGGTGTATTTTTTTGTGCAAGCCTAAGAAATACAAAAGTCATCTCCACGTGTATCTTCCCAGCTCTGGAAGAGAGCCCCGGGGTGAGGCTGAGAGCTGGTCCCCAGGGGTGGGAATGGCTCACGCCTTGGCCCCAGACACAACGCCTTGCCCTGCACCGACCCAAACTGCTCAGCCGTGGCCCTGGCAAGTCTTTAGTTCATCGCTTCTGCACAGATCACGATCATAGAAGTTCAGCTGGTTGAACGCTGCACTTGGATTTCCATGATGGGTCTTGTTAAATGTTCTTTAATCAACTTTGCTGGGGAACGCACTTGGCTGCTAGCAGCGCGGAGCGGGCTGAGGGGTTTAACTGCGTGTTGTGGCCCAGCCCTGACCGGACTGTAATGCTGCTGCGGTCCTGTCCAACGGTGCCCAGCAGCAGCACATCCCAGCAGCAGCACATCCTCCACCACCACTGCCCTGGTCACAGGATCAGAGGTGGTGTGAGAGAGCGGAGGTGCTCCCTGCATTGCGAGCATCCAGCATCGGTGCACAGGACCACGTCTTGGTGTGCAGATCCCAGCCAGCTCTGTGCGCCAGCGCTGCAGGGACACCGCTGGCCCCATCAGCACAAATGCTGCAGTAAGGTTCGGTGATACATGCTTTTCCTTCATGCATTTCACTTTCATTTGCCCTTATGTTTTCTTTAACCCTGTTAAGCAGTTTGGGACAGATATTCTGTAAAAATATATTCTCCCCAAAAAGCTGTTTTCCAAGTGTGGGTTTGATGTACAATAAACTGTTCCAATGTCTGATTTATAAGGCATATGAAGTTTCTGACTGAAAAAAAATATGATGGATTTCTCAGGTGCCTCACTGATTTATTGACCATGTGGCAATTTATAAGTCATGTCAGCAACTTCATAAGTAACACAATTAATTCTGAAGTTATCCCCCAGTTATCCAAGTCCTGTGTCACTGATGAATACATGATGGGTCTGAGTTATAGCTTGGCTCTGAACTATGACTGACTCTGAAATAAGTCACAAAGCTGAGTCATAAATCACAAGAGATGGATCTGGGTACACCGCTAAGTCGCAAGCACGTCATCGGATCACACACCCCCATTTATGGGCCGGTGAGGTGGTGTCTGCATTATCTCATGGTTTGTGAGGTGTAAATCTGGGACGGTGCTGCCATCGGGGGCAAGGAGCCAGCGGGCGCTGGGAGCCCTTCGCACCCCTCCACACTGCCCAGGAAAGGGCAAATGGGGAAATAACCACCAGAGAAAGAGGTAACACTTGAAGGTGTGAAATGCCACTGCTCTGTCAATCAGCCCAAAGGCAGGCTCCTCCATCGCTGGAGCAGCTCCGGCGCGGATCGAGCAGGGCACAAAGCTGCCCAAGCGCTGCCGTGACCCAGCGACTGGCTCTGCGAGAGCCTCCGAGGCACCCCGTCCTCCGGAGCTCCCGCTCGCTCCCTGACCTCTGAACGCCGGCAGACTGAATTAATCCGTCATTACCAAAGGTGGTCCATCAGCCCCGCCGGGAGCAGGCAGGCAGGGGTGATGTCAGGCAGGGAGGACACGAGCACCGTGACAGATACAGCGCTGCAGAGGGGACAGTGCTGGGGCGGGACGGGGGGACATCGCCAGCAGGTCTCAAAGGGAGGGATGCGAGTGGAAGGTGACACCGAGGACAGGCACTGGCTTGCTCTTCTACTCACTAGCAGAGGTGGCTGCTGCACCCTGTCCCCCCATCCCTCCCACTTGCCCTTTTGGAGTGGAAAGAGGTTTTCGTTTGTCATCTAATTTGTCTGTTATTTACAGGAACTAATCCCCGGCAGCACCAGGCTATAACGATAAAACCCACCTCTACAGCAGAGCGGTTGTTCTCAGGAAATCAGCCTGGACATGCAAATGCACCGAGCTTATGACTTTCACTGGGACTTAGTGTTTGCCTAAACAAGAGAAGGTGGCTGGCTGTGTCCTCGGCTGTCACCACCAGGTGACATCCACGTTTGCCACCAGCATATGTGCATTTGCTGCTGGCAGCCCCGGCAGCACTCCTGCAGCAGCGCAGACACGCTGGCCCCGTCGCTGGTCTTAATGACACCAATTAGCAGGCAGGGACACGAAGGGGGTGCACGCTCCCACCAACCTGACCCTGTGCCTCGCTTGTGGGGACGCAGCACCCACAGACAAGAGCTGGGCCCCTCGCCGTGCCCTGCACGCGTACCGAGGTGTTTGCCACCATGCTGCTCGTGTGTGCTCACGTGTGCGCGCAGGCTAGCTCAGGGTAAGTGAGGACAGTCTTCTCCTTGCAGATTAGTAACTGCAGGTGTGCCTCATGTCTCTGTTCTCGCTCTCTCTTCCTGGGGTACCGACTCTACAGCAAGCCTGGCTGGCACTGGCAGATATCGTAGGCTATTAATTAAGATGTCATTTACAGGCCCACTGGGTGACCTTAATTAAACTATAAAACGGCAAACACTAATAAGAAAGATGATATCCCTGTGGGTGGTGAATCAAGTACATTAACCTCCTAGCGAGGAAGCTTTCCTTCATCTGACGGAGACGAGAGATCTCCCAGCTTGCTGCCAGGGCTGAGCCTGGTGGCCCTGGTGCCACTGTCGGTGGCAGTGGTGGGCTGCTCCCCTGCCTGCGGGACACCTTCCTCCTGCACCCGCAGCGTGGCACGGCCATGATTCCTCCTCCCGAGCATGACAGCATGGGTAACTCTGGCAGACTTGACGCCGACAAAGGGGCGGTCCTTGAACCCTTCCTCAGAGCATTAGACACTTCTTTGAAGGACCGTCAAGATGGGTTTCCCTTCTCCTTTTGAGGATCTTCTCCCCTTTCTGCTTAGCTGGCACTTACTGCAGACTGAGGTGGAGATCACCAGAAACTGCACGGGCGCTGTGGATGTACAGGGAGCTTTTCTGTTTGTTTTCCTTCCTGTGCATAACTCAGATG
Source organism: Aquila chrysaetos chrysaetos (assembly GCF_900496995.4). Classification (NCBI taxonomy): domain Eukaryota; kingdom Metazoa; phylum Chordata; class Aves; order Accipitriformes; family Accipitridae; genus Aquila; species Aquila chrysaetos. Next base: position 789,052 of record NC_044027.1, read on the forward strand.
CTGTTACGCTAAACACTCATTTCATGTTCCCAGGAGGTGAGGGAGATGTCATGGGAGACACATTTACATTTGTAAACTGCAATCAAAACTAATTAAAACCAACACAAATACTGATTAATAGAAGAGGGAACCTGATGCCAAGTCCCATGGCCCCACCCCAAATAACAGTGGCTTATTTTTTAAGAGGCAGATTTGCTTGTTCTCTTTGATTTCCAGCATCTGCTGGCACATCTCCAGGTCCTGGCTCCGAGGCAGTCTGGCAGCCGTGCTGCGTCTGGAAGCGATGCAGGGGAGACCATCTGATGGCCAGAGGTTGTTCTGCCCGAAACACAGCTTTTCCTTAAAAACTCACCGCTGGGACATTACAATATGAGGTAAGCTTCATCCCTGTTCTCATTTTGCACTAGGCCACTGGTTTCAGTTTATTTCATTAAAGCTGAATTTATTCCAGCAAAGCAGTTAAAATATTCATTACTAGTCTTGCCACCTTTAAGACTCCCTGTTCCCTGTGCACCGTCCCTAATTGCTCGCTCCAGGCAGAGCGCTGGGATGTCAGCTCTCCAGACAAGGTCTCGAATGGAAAAGGTGCCAACAGAAGGGAGTCAGAGGTGCAGAAACAGCTCACACCAGAGCGAGCTGCCACACGAGCAGGTTGTCAGCAACCTAGTGATGAGCACAAGCAGCAAGAACAGCCCTTTGCACATGGACTTAGTGAGAAAAACCCAAAACACATAGCTTGCTAAACATGTAACTTTGTAAATGGAGCACTGAGCAGAACCAGAGGGAAACAGTTCTAAGCGGAGCAGAAAGTCGGTTTGTTTAAAAAGCAAGTTCTTGATTACTGTGGAGGGAAACCAAGCAGAACCACTGGACGGGGTATGAGTGATGGATGTTTCTAGGAATATAGATTTGAAAGTGGTAACTGTGGCATCAACCATCAGCTCTGTCCTGGAAGAAACGGACCCACCTGCCCGAGCATCCGCCTGCCTGCACCAGTGCACGGGCACTGGCGACGGGGGCCTCACCCCCCAGCCCTACCTGTCCCACCGAAGGATGGAATCCAGGGAGCAGCAAACCCAGGGCAGGAGGGCCGGGCTGAACGCCGGGGGGCGGGCAGGGGAGTGCAGCGGGGGAGGGGGGGCGTGGGAAAGGTCCTTGGTGCCCCCTCCCTGTCCCCGGCTGTCCCCGCAGACCCTCAGCTCAGTCCATGCCCACTGCCAGATTTTCTGCTGTGGCTTCTTATTGCACCCAGGTAGCTGCCAGCACGAGAGGACGCTTGGCTGGGATGGACTGCAGACAAATAATTAATGTCCGTGAAGTGGCCGTTATCACACCAGCTCATCTGGCTTTTCCCTCTGCAATGAGCCTTTACTGGGACAGTGTCTGGCAGTCACTATTTTCAAATCACAGTTTTTTCACAGTAAAAGGCTATTTTCCCCAGGCAGCCAGCAGGGATTTTATTGTTTAAATAGTGTGAAATCCTTCTTTATGAGGCCACTTGCCTTCTGGTCTACAAGAATGGCCTTTTGCAGCATCTAATGTTCCCTGTTATCCCCGATGCTATTTGTTAGAGAGACAGCCTATCCGCTCCAGCCCCGCTGCCCTGCTCTTCAGCTGCTAACTGTTGAGGATTTAAAGATAAAATGACCGAAGCTGCAGGTGAGGACTGCTTAGGCACTGCATCCACAGGTGGTTAATCTTCCAATTTCTTGCAAAGGATTTTAACAGCGTTTCCTTGTGAAAATGGGAGGTTTGCTCTGCTTATGCCTCCTGTGCTCTGCTGTCCTAGGCCTCTGATTCAAAGGGAAGGTGCGGGAGCCAAAACCAAATATTAAGCAGACACCACAGAGCCGCAACGCACATGTGCCTTTTCCCAGGAGCAGCATCAGTCCGGACAGAGCCAGCGACAGGGGCTGAAGCACAAGGCGGGGGGTCTGCCCAGGCCCCCCTGTGTCAGGGCACCGCAGGGCGAACTCTTGTGTGGGCAAAGCCCCGAGTGCTTCCTCGGCCCCAGCCAATGTCGATGTCTTGTGTGGGGACTACACGCCATCGGTCGGGTTCAGGGTTCTGACACCCTGCGTGGCAACGGCACCAGCTCACTTGTCAGTGTGACTATACAAAGTTGGTATTCTGCCTTCAGCTCAAGTTATTAACCCAGTGTTCCTTTCAAACAAAATATCACACCGCTTAATTATTTTTTGGCTAACCGTTTGCAAATGCCATCAATTACTGAAAACATGACACCATTGCCTTTTGCAAGGCACTGGAATCAGACTCCATGTCACCCTCTGACAGGAGCACCGTAAAACTGCATTAATCAAATTGCGTATCAGTCACAAAAATTGAGGAGTAATTTGTCAAAGTCACAGCTGTGCTCAATAACTGTTTGGAGATGACTAAGTAATTAATCAATAATGCATCCTCACCTTTTAATTTCCCTAGGTTTCTGTGACTTGCACAGTGGAATGACTGGAAAATAACAGACCAAGTTGTCCGGTGGCTTTAGAAACGGCGGCTGGCGTTTACCGGGGAGTTAATTCAGCCTGGCCCGGCACCTTCCCTCCTCTCCTGCATGTCTGCGGGGTTGGTACAGCTCGTGCCGCCTGCAGCCCAGACCTGCAGGCAGGCTGCACCTCGCAGCGGTAACCACCGATGCTCAGGAGCCCATTTCAGGCCGGGTGGCACCAAACAGAGCCCGGCAGGCGCAGGCAGCTGCACGCAAGCAGAGGCACCGTCAAAGGGACAGAAAGCATCGCTGAGGGCTTGCCTTTCTGTCCAGACACCTGGATGGATCCTGCCCAAACCCTCCGGTGGGGTGGATCACCACAGAGCTGGACACAAGCTCCAATTCCATCAATCAAAACCAGGCTTCTAACCTCAAAGGTCACCCTGTAATCTAAATAACTGCTTATCAGAAATACTGTTAATTTAGTCTAAATTCTTCTTTCTTAATGTTCTCGAAATAACACTTTCTCTAATGCAATCCAAGAATAACCCATCAGTGTAATGAAAAAACTTCCCTGCGAGACTGAGCTGCTACTTCTTGAATGCCCTAAAAGAGATAATCTGATTAATAAAATGGTCAGATTTGCAGTACCGAAGGGCTTTTCAACTCAGAATCAATCAGTTTACATCTATCACTCAATATCGGATTCACTGAATGCATTGTTGAACTCATTGAAAACTACGTTACTAATATTAAGTAATTAGTAAGATTAATGCTGTTGCAGAGCTACAACCTGGGCAGAATCCAGATTGATTAGAGTTAATTATCTTCTGCCTGCTTAAATAATTTATATACTGTTTTCCTCACTATGTAAGGGCAGAAAACACAGAAGAAAGATTCCCTTCCTCTGCATGGTACACGCGGGGCTGAGCCACCAGCGCCACCGAAAGATGTTTCAGAAAGACACCCCTAACCGGGGGGCTGCCTCCTCTTCCTCTGCCAGGTCAGTTCATTTTGCACATCCCGACCCCCCATCAGCACCCGCTGCTCAGCCCTGTCGCCTATCCTGCTTCCCGACCGGCGTGGGCACCCCCACGTCTGCTGCTGCAAAGCCAGGATGTTTTCAACTGAATTCACTGATTCTACACGCTGTTTGGCCCACAGGGCTGATGCAATAACTTATGCATGATCCTGGCTCTCTAATCAAATTTTCATTATTATAAATGATTGCAAAAGTTTTCATATTCTGCATTTTGTCTTTGCAGAGAATTTTAAGCACTCTTTAATTTTGTCCCTTGGTACTGGTATGTGTAATAATCCCGCTGATCCATATTCATATCCTCCCAGCCTCGCAGCTCCTGCACAGATTTCACAACTCATGGAATCATTTCCTTAAAGAACGGAGTATCCACAATATTTATTATTGTTATTAATGCAGAATGATTTCAGCCCCTTTAATAATCACAGGACATGATTCCCAGTGTATTTAAATAATTGATTGACTTAGCGCTCACTAATATGAATGCATCCACAAGTATTTAATTGGATCATTACTTGATCCCGGTGCCGTGGGGTGTATCATGTTACCAATAAATCAGTTATGCATCTCTCTGCTCACAGAATCTTTCTCCTGGTGGCTCAGAGGACCAGGCTGGTCCGGGGAGCACTGCGGAGGGGTGGGTGCACTGGCCCAGCTCAGGGCTCTCTGAAGGAGAAGGTGACGGCGAGGGAGGCAGCCAGTCCTACTCCACGGGACTCAAGGTGCAGCCGGCTCCCAACACGTGTGGGGAAGCTGAGACCAGAGAAAAGCACATCATTAGAAGGCAATGGAGCGTGTACTACTTTGTCCATGTTTTCAGTTAGCAGGCATTTATTAGGGATGTCTGACTTCTATTCAGGTCAACCTGCTAATATTATACTAACCTCTGTTGCCACTGATGTGCACAGGAAAAATTCAAACCGCGCTTTGTGGGGATTTTACATGCCACCCAAAGCATCTCCTGACCATGCTCAGCACGCTGCTGGCCGGAGGCACCGCTGGCTGCCCACCGCGGTGCCCGTCAGCCCGGCCGTGGAACGATGCTGAAGCTTCTCCCAGGGCCCGCAGCCCCAGCACGAGGCAGCGCGTGGCCGGAGCACCCTGGGTGCCCTCTCCGGGCTGGTGCACGTGGGGGTGAAACAGCGTTTCCCGAGGACTGCAGCTGCAGAAAGCGACCAGCATTGACATTCCCCAGGGAGTGGGGACCCTCTAAGAAGATGGGGGGGAGTGAAGCCGCCGGGGCCAAGGGGTGCCGGGGCCAAGCAGCAGAGCCCGTGGGCGCCAGCCCAGCAGCCAGCGAGGAGAGGGTGGGAGCTGGCAGCGGCGTTTTCCTGCTGAATGGGATGAAAACCGGAAAATATCCCTTCTGCCTGAAACCACACAGCCTCTCCAGAGGGATGGGAAGCTGGCCCGAGCGCCAGGGCAGGGGCAGGCAGAGCAGATGCCCAGCCGGCCAGCACAACCCTGGGGAGCAAGTCAGCTCAGCTGGCAGAGGGGACAGGAGAGGTTGTCCTGCCCAGGTGGAACCAGACATGGAGACTGGGCCTGATTCTGCATCAGTGCCGTTAGCATCCCTGTGATATAGGGGGGGATGCACCAGCCTCCTGTGCTGCAACATGGGCTTCACACAGCTGTAAATAAATCTGTCCCACAAACACAGGAGCTGCCCATGTAGCTGAGCCCTCCCGTGCCCAGCACAGCTTTCATCTCCCCAGAGCATCTTTCCATGGCTTTGGTCCCTGTGGGCAAAAGGGCTGCTGGAGCAGCAGCGGCACAGAGACCCTTTCAGGAGAGCAGCTCCTGCGTTATGGTGCTGGGGCTCTGAACGTGACAGCAGGGGATCAGGACCCCGGTGAGACAGGCAGCAGGGGATGCTGAACGGGCCAGGAGAGCAAGTGCTAAATCATAGATTGAATGTTCCTGCAAATGTCAACAAAATCATACGCATATTTTCATTTTTACCTATTTGACCCATTAACTAACTACAAAATTTCTCAGTAATCCCCAGCAGATGAGCATCAAAGAGAAGACCTATGGTCCTAGCTAATCCCTTTATTATGAAGTAATGCTACAGAAATCAAATACCAGCAGTAAGTCGGGAGATTAACAACAAGCTGGGAAATGCACAAATTAAATTGCATTCTTCCTCGCTGCTTTGCTCAAGCCAATGGCTCCGTTTCTGCTCCAGCCACAGCAGGCCCCCCAGCAGGAAAACAAGGTTAGAAATCACTTTATAAAAATGAGAATCTACTTTAATCCCTGATGCAGTCAGTAAGCAGAGCCTGCCCAGAACAAACCGATGCCTGTGCAACCCCCCCCCGTCTCTGTGTGTCTTTCGCCTGGGGAGGGGAGAGCGTCTAGCTTTTCCAAACGTGCAGGGATCCAAATCTGGAGACAGAGCCGTGCCTGGGAGAAGAGACGAGGGACAAGTGCTGCCAGGCTGGCTGCAGCAATGACCATGTCTGGGGCTCGGGACGCCTGCCTTTTCCTGCCAGCTTAGAAGGGGAGTCAGGGATGAGGCTTTGCCTGCAGCGAGGTGGGACACGGGCACTGGTCTCCGGTGCGGTGCCACCTCTCAGCGGTCCCCAGGCTGTCCCATGTCACCTGCCTGGATGTGGGACAGAGGGACAGGCCCTGGGCAGAAGAAACACGACGCAAAGAAAATGGGCTGCAGCCCTGTTCAGCAGCGATTGCTCCAGGGACGCGTGGAGCTGGGGGTTTCTGCAGGGAGGGCTGTGCCAGAGCCGCTGGATGCGGCTGGGGTCTCCCGAGCAGGTGGCAGCGAGGGCCACCGTCCCCAGGGACCCTCTTGGGGCACAGCGGGAGCCAGGCCGCCTGCAGCAGGGCCAGGTCTGCGGGTGACCCCCAGCAGCGTGGTTTGTGCCCTGACTCTGCTTTTATTGCACAGTAACATCTGAATGAATATTTTATTCATTCCCTTATGAACATCTCCACAAATGCACATTTTAATAAAACATGAGGACACATTTTTGGAGGAGCCATCTAATGCTTCAAACAGCCCCATCATAGCTTATTAAGCAGAACAAACACTGTGCAGTTGTATTTTTATCTTGGTGACTCTAATGGAGTCCTGCCGTGTGTGAAGCAATGGGGAAGGTGCCCAAGGCCCCACGTCCTGGCAGCGGGGCCCGACAGCAGCCAGGGCTGCTGCTGCCTTCTGCTCCTGGCCCCGAGTGCCGGTGGGATGGGGCAGTGCGCGTGAACGCTGGAGCCATTTGCTTCACCCCCCCGCAGACCCCTCGGTCAAACATGGATATATCCGTTTCTGAGCATGCCAGAGACAAAAAAAAAGCCATACAGAGTTTCTTAGTGAAAGGTATTAGCAAACTAGAAAAAACACTGAACCACGTGCTCATGTGCAAAACCACACACGAGCGCCAGAACAGTTGCATGTACCTTCCACCCGTCTGAATCACATAAGCTGGATGAGATGGACTCCACTCCTCATCTGATAAGCCAATTTTGGTTTTCTGCATTCCTAAATACAACATGGGAGCTGCACAGTAGTTTTTTTCCATAGCTGAGGTGATTCTAGCAAAAAAACTTGCTGCTTCTGGAAAAGACAAAATTTTTTCTTGTTCTTGTTTGAATTCATTGTAAAAGTAGCAATAAACCAAATGGCCAGAGAGGAGCAAGCTGAGTGACAGCAGCAGGATGGAGGTGGCAGAGGTTACTTCTGCCTCTGCCTGCTACAGGGAAAGGGAGCCAATTAAGTCTGAGGAGGAAATTTAAAGCCGGTGAGAGAAAATGTTCCTCCAGCCCTAAACTGGGCTGTTCAGCTCATCAATGCAAGAGGCCCCTGAAGGCAAGTTGCCCACGAGCAGATGTAGGAGCGACACTGGCAGAAGTCACAAGGGTGGCACCACTTATAGCAGCAAAATGTCAGGGCAAGCAAACCGGACTTTGGGGAAGGGCATGGACCAGCCCCGGCTGGCACGCACCGCAGGCCTGGCGGGGGAAAGGGGCACCAAGGACTTGGCTCTTGGAGGCATCAGCTTCTTCCACGGTGACACACGGCTCATGGCACAGGGGTGGGCACAGCCATCCCAGCTCAGACAAGGTGACGTCCCCGCCAGCAGCATCTCTCAGAAAGCTCCTGCTCTGGAAGAGCTTTGCCTTACTGCTGACAGGTAGCACTGATTTATAAAGCAGAAATAAATGAGTCTGCTCTGCAATTTCACCTAATTTTGTCTCCCATTTCAATTTGCCATCTTTCAGCATAATGCCGGATGGTTAATTATGTTTCCATCTTACTTCTCAGATAATACCCCCCTTGTACCGCACATCGTAGCTGCTCAAAGGGTTTCATTTTACCTTTCATTTCACCTCCTAGCACAGGTCTAAATTTAGTCAGCTTGTAATTTTGGGGTATTTTATACATTATGCCTTTATTATTGTGAAGTAAAATGGAATCCTTGTCTTTTAATTCACTCTCTAATAATTCTCCACCAAATCTTAATACAAAAGGCTTTTTTTTCTGAAGACTAATTGAATGGGGTGTAATTATAATACCCAGGGAGATGATATTGAAAGTACCTTAACTGTGACAGTTTCCTCTGACTAATCGCCCCTTCAGCGACTTGCAAATCTTGGCTGCGCAAGCTCCCCATCAGTTACTGCACTAACGTGCCAAGACCGAACTTAGGGGGATTTGGGCACAGTGCTGCTCCTGGGCTAGGATCTCAAGGTCTCTAAGCCACTGATGTGGCCACAGGGGCTCCTCTGCCGTCCTGGGACCAGCAGTGTGGTCCCACGCAGAGAGAAGGGGACAGGGTGTCCGAGGCAGCTGGGGGCCATGGGGGTAGCACCGTCCCGCCAAGGGACCAAAGGCGCAGGACATCACACAAAGTCCTTGCCATGGGAGCAGGAGTCTTGCAGCCACAGCGCAAGGACGTTCCCATCTCCATCACCCTCTTCCTTGGCTTAATGCTCCTGCTAGAATTGTTCTGCCTGTTTGGCCAAAGGAAAGTGTTGAAAATAAAGAAAGAGAGCACAAGGAAGGAGTGCCAGGAGCCGTGGCAGGAGCATCCTTTCCCAGCTCCCCCCGACCTGAGAGATGGGAGAGAAAAATCAGCACTACTGCAGGCTGCAGCGGTTTCTTCTCAAAAGCATTTACCTGCCAGGAGGGGAGCAGCGATTTTCCATATTTGTATACTTTACTGTGATAGCAGTATACAACAGGCAAGGTCAGCACTCAGCAGAGACACCAAGGGGCTATTTCCTCACTAAACCATGTATTGCAGTAAGTGAAAAATAAGCATTAAGGGTGGCTATTACACAGACAATAAAATGTTTTTATATCAGTGTAGGTGTCAAGCTCAACAATTCTGCAGAGTGGATCCTTCACATTATAAGCCAACTACAAATACGCTTAGCCAAGCAGGGATGCTCCTAGCAGCAGCCCGGTGTTTGTTATTAGAAATAACAGACTTCCACTCTGCATTTGGCAGCTAGTGCTCTTGGTGGGGAACAGGCCTCCCAGGTGGGAACAGTACAAACATAGACTGGCCCTGGGGAGGGGTGGCATCTGCAGGGACATCACACTGCAGCAGTGAGAGCCACCATGCAAAGGAGAAGGGACAGGACAGGGGAAGCTCTCAGCAAAGCATCCTGGAGAAATTAATGTGCATTGCTCTAGGATCACCATGAGCTAATTAGCCTTTGCTGGCCAGAACAGGCTTTCAGCTCTCCTCCAGAGCCAGGCATTTTTCTTTCCCTCAAGTACATACTTACAGAGGCTGCAGTCAGTATCAGAGGGAGAGAAGGTATTCAGCCAGAGCTCACCAGCTTCCAGCCCAGCCATCGCTTGAACTAACAAGGATCAGGTCTGGTGGGGGTACAGGCATTTGGCGGTTTCCAGGTGCAGCTTATTTGTGGTTAAGCTTCTGCCACCAAAGCTTACCCAATGCAGCAGGGATCTGGTCCCACAGCGGTGCAGTTTCAAGCGCCCTTTGCCACCACGGATGCTGCAGCACACGCCAGCTCTGGTATCTCATAGTTCCCTGGGCTGCTCACCTTCCCACTGCCTGTGTGCCCCTTGATGAGCCCTTGCTGCCGCTTCCCAGATCTGATTTGGGATCACCCATTTCTGGTATCTCTCTGGTTAAACTTCCTTGGCCAGAATTCACTTGCGTACAGACTAGTCCTAAAAGCCTCGAGAGCAGGAACCACAGCAAGGACTAACACCAAGGAATAACACTGCCAGAGCCCTGGGAGCACATGGAGGGATGGAAGGCCCTTCTCACGCTGGTGCAGACCGTGAAGTCAGTGCCTGACCCGAGGAGCAGAATCAACGAAAGCTCCCAGCCCATTGTCAGTTGTAAAGGGCAGAGCAGGAGCAGACAGAAGCAGTCCTGGCACAAGCCCATGGAGGCAGAGGACAGCAACGAAGTGCCATCTTCCCGCAGCTGTACTGAGCCTAGGGGCATGGAGAACCCCAACAGACACCCACAAGTGGGTGTAGGCAGCAGCAAGCTGCTCTCCCCTCTCCTGCAGGAAAGCAGCATGTCCAGGACACTGAGGTACCTCCACTGCCCAGGACACCACAGAAGGGCACTGCAGTCCCCTCCGACAAGCCAGAAGTGGGAAAAGAGAGACATGGGAAGGTTGCTAAGAGAGTACAAAGAAAGAGCATCTTCTCAGAGCCACATCACTCCCCAAGAGCAGAAGAACCAGCAGCTGAAGTGCCCGCTGCTCCCCAGCCCGACTGCCCTGGCACACAGCTGGCAGGAGGGGGAAGCTTCAGCCCAGCTCCTGCACAGAACAACAGCAAGAAATGTCAAGAACAGTATCTCCTCCCACAGCAGCACCCACTGCCCCTGCCTCCTTTATTTAAGCTCTCCTGGGCCCAGATTGCTTATTGCCCCCAGCTGCCTTCACACCGCAGCCTTTAACCCCTTCCCTTCCCCCCAGCTCAGGGGGTGCATGGCCCTTGATCACCCTGGGGGGAAGCAGCAGGTTCTGCTGACAAACCCCATGTTGGGGCTGGAGGCACAAGCCCAGGGGCTCCAGGGCTCCACCAGGCTGGTTTCAGCTGAGCAGAGACAGAGGGAAAGGCTGGTTTATGCAGCCCAGCCCAGGCTCCCGCACCAGCCCCTGCTCTCTCCCGCTGGCATCGGAGAGCAGCAGGGTAAATTATTCATGCTGTGAACAGTGCTCGATAAATGAGCTTGACCGGCTCTTTGTTCCAGCCCGGCAGCCCTTGGCCCAGAGCAAGGCTCAAATTGTCCCGTCCTGTCCCCCAACCTCTGCCTCCCTCCTCGCCAGCGCTGCCCTGTGCTCGGGGGACGTGTCCTGCCCTTCCTCTCTGTGAGGACAGATCCTCTTTTCTTCAGTGCTAAGGAATCGCTTGCCAATTATTCTGAATTTGTTCCTTTTTTTTCTCCCTCTGTTTGCTGTTCTGAACTGATAAGATTTCCCGCCAGAAACGGCTCTGCATCAGGGGAGGTACAGAAAGCTGACGGTGGATTTTTCTGTATCTTTTGCCCATCTTTGTCTTTTCTCCCTGGGGAAGGAGCCTCCCGCTGCGCATCCCTTCTCCTGATAACTTGTGGCCCAGGCTCGTCTCACTCTGATGGAGGAAAGCCATCTCAAGGGTATTTTCAGTCATTCAGCTGTGCTGGGCCCCGGACAGAAAGCCACCGCGCAGCCGGGGCTGTCTCAACAGGAGCTCAGCAACATCCCAAAGTCGGGAGAGCTCGCTGGCCCCGGGTGCATGGGCAGCCACAGGCAGCTGCCAGCTCCTCCTCTGCGGGGCTTTGCTCTCCGCTGTTCCTCAAACCATTCCAGCCAGCGCAATGGATAATAACAAAAAACATATCCAAACACTTGACAGAACATGAAAGCCCTTTGCTGGGTAACCCAGCAGCCAAGCCATGCAGGGCCCGTGACAGGACAACCGCTGTGCCCGTGCTGGCAGCACATCAGCGGCTGTGGCCCCGAGGCATGGCTACCTGCCCACCAGAGCCAAGAAGGTTGTCGCCGGTCAGGTCTCAGCATGTTGGAACGGAGAGACACGGGCAGAATCATCCCTGCAGCAACGTCAGTGAAATTGAGACGAAAATCAGCCCGCTGAGCATCGCCTGAACTGTTCCTCTGCGGTTCGGCTAAATGAAAGAGTATGCCTTTTTAATGCAACGTGTAATTAGAGAGTGTAAGTCACAGCCAAAAGATTTTATTGAGCCAGAGAATTAGACAGTTGCATGAGAATGAGAGCGGCTGCTGTTGCACGAGCCAGTTGGGATCGGAACGGCCAGAGCAGAGCCCCCAGCCCCTCCGCCTCAGATCCGGTCGGCAAGAGAAGCGCTCCCAAAGCCTCCCATCTCTGCTGAATGAGAAGATCCTTTGCTGAGATTAAAATGAATTTATTATTTCACAGTCTGGTATTTACATCACATCTGAAGCAGGTATTACATACCCCGTTACAAAAACGTCTAAATAACGAGTTCCGCGGGTGGCAGCCGGAGCACGGAGGCAGGCGGCTACAACGCACACCAGCATCCCCGGGCAGCACGCCATGCTGCCGGCCCCAGCTCCCGGCCCCCCCTGAGCCGGTGCGTCCCCCCGCACGGGTCACGGAGCGGGACTGGGGTGCCCGGGGAGGTGCTGGCCCTGCTCCCGGCAGCGATGCTCTTGCTCAGGCCGTGTGCCACCCGTCCCACCCGTGCAGCAGCCCCAGCGTCCCCAGCCCTGCCGATGTCGGGACCACAGGGCTCTCGTCCTCTCCCCCTCGAGCTGCCACACCAGGGGAAACAGTGCGTCCTGGAGAAGGTCACGAACTTGGGGCCAGGAGATGGTACATTTTTCTTTATTTTGAATTAATGCAATGAAGCCTGGCTCGGTCTGGGTCTCTGGCTGGGCATCTGCATGGTGTCAGGCATGCCAGACCTGCAAACAGAAGAGGGCTTCCCCCACGCGTTACTCTGAAATTCGATTGCAAACACAAGCTGTAACTTGGTGCCTGGGACTTGCACGGTAGAGAACAGATATTAAACTCGCAGCCTGATTAATGCAGTTACTGAGGAAGGAGAAACCAGCAGCATGCTCCATGGAGACATTTCACCATCTCCAGAGGCCGACGGGGTGTCAGGCACCACTGGCCATGCTGACGCATTTGCCACACATGGTCACAGCAGCCAGGTCACAGGGCAGGGAAAGCACAATGCTCCAGGGGTCGGAGCAGCCCCCGGGTGACACAAGATCAGGCCGGAGCTCAGCGCCTGCTCCTGGGAACCCACAGGGCCAGGAGCTGTGAGCCAAATGGGGGAGGGTTTCACACAACTATTGACTTCCCAATTCCTGACAGCCACCCTGAATCAACATCTTGGGGGATGGGGAAAGGTGACTCACAGCAATGATTTCAGCTATTTCAGAATAAAGCCCATTTTGGGGGACCACTGTCCGTCTGTCTCTGTATTGTCAACAGCTCTTACATGATGGGAGTATTTTATTTAAGAGGATAGGAAAATGAGCCCGTTTCTTGGTCAGTGGGTGTGTCCACAGGGGAGGAGGGGACCGCGGAGTGACAGGAGTCTCGCAGCTGTGCAGGGGTCCCATACTTGCAGCCTCTGGGGAAGCCGGGGGTCAGCAGATGCTCTGATCCGGTACCTGGCACGGTCCCGCCAGCGTGCGCAGGACGGCAGCCCCGGAGCATCCCGCCTCCGCAGGGACCACCCGGCCGGGCCGTGTCCTGCTGCTCCCGGCTCTGCGGAGCACCGGGGGCCCGCGCCGAGGCTGGTCAGCCGCCGCCGAGTTGCACGGAGGCTATCGTGTGACCTGCGGGCAGAAGAGAAGAGTGGGGCAGGCGCCTGCTAATGGCAACGGTCCATTTGTTGGCAGCGGGCGAGTTACCCAACGCATCCCGCTGATTCCCCCATCTGCGAATTGTCAGCGAACAGCCTCGGGAGGTGCAAATATGATTGGCTCTTTGCATTCATTTAATGGGGTGGTCGTTCCAAATTTCAGCTTATGGATTGTTTGTGAACCCCATGCTCTGGCTACAGCTTCCACTGGGGGTCTGTCTGCAGAGGGGACTGGGAGGGACAAATCCAGCCCCTCGGCACAGTTCCTAACGGGCACCCAAAGTCACCAAAAGTTCTTTTGAAAACATAGGTCTGCGTTTCCAAAATGCCGCCTCCCTAAGGGAGGGCAAGGGACCCAAAAGGGGTGCTAGGAGGATGGCCATGGAGGTCAGGGCTGCTGGACGAGGGAGGAGAGCAGAAGCCCTGGGGTCCTGCAGATGGGAACGGTCCCCAGTGAGAGCCTAGGACAGCAAAGCCAGAGCAGAAGCTTTGGGCTTAAGTTAGCAGCTGGGGGAAAATTAACAAACAACATTAAGATGGGAAAAAGTCAATGAGCTAAATGTAGTGCTGCAGTTAGTGGTCAGTGATGGATGCCCAGGGCCAGAGGAACCTTCTTGGATGCCCATAAAAACACTTGAGCATGAAAGTGCTTTCCGTGCACAAAAATAATAGCAATAATGAAAAAAAATCCCAACATCACTTAATACGATAATTTTATGGCAGGGGATGTGGGGTGAGAAAAACTAAAGCATAAGGAATAATTACACTCAACAGTATGAACAATGATTACAAAATTATGCAACTGATTAACCATGGCATATATGTAATTACTAATGAGTTTGATAAAATTTTAATTATACCTTGTTCTTTGGGGCATTCAGCAAGCCATGAAAATAATAATCATGTAGCACTCTGTCACAGATGATTGCCTCAGACGGGGGAGCGGTGATGGATTCAGGGCTGCACCACTGGGCTCGGACAAGCAACCTCCTGCCCCAGAGCAGTGGGGAGATGCTGGGGAGCAGCCAGGACAGCCCAGCAGCCCCGGGCTGGTACAGCAACATCCCCAACATCTGCTTGTGGGCTGAGCCACGCAACGCCCTCCTCACTGAGCCTCCCCACAGGAGTTACCGATCAGCAAAGCCGTGGGACCCACTCGGGGTTTGCGCTACCCCCACCGGCCCCTCCAGCACCGGTGACAACAGCACAGCCCAAGACCCTCTGCTCTGCTTCGGTGCATCCATAACAAACAGCGCATGCCCTGGAGAAGCCGGAGCTCTCCCCTTCCCCTGCGAATTCTTCAGGGACACTTTCCTGGGTTTTGCTTGCCCCAGGCTGGAGAAAGCGCAGCCAGGCTTCCCCCGCCAGCACCCTGCCAGGGGACATACCTTGGTCGTCTTCACTTTGTTGCCGCTACTGCAGCTCCAGCCCGAGAGGTCGGGCAGCACCTTGCACTCCTCCCCGTCGAGGCACGGCTCCATCTGGCACCACCACTTCTGCAGCACGATGGAGGCTGGGGGAGAGGAGGGCGTCAGCGGGGGGCTGCGGCACGGGCTGCGGAGGGTGCCAGCCCTGCCTGCCTTCGGGCGGTGGCAGGAGGTGCAGCCCCTCTCTCCGGCACAGCCCGCATTTGCAGTGACCCTGCCGAGGAGCTGCTCGTCGCCTGCCTGGCCTCACTCCGAACCCGTCTTCTCTCGCTACCCCAGGTAAAAAGCCTAAGGACAGCCCTGTCCTCGCTCCCAGCGAGAGCGGGGAGAACACTGTTGTTCAATAAGCTGCTTCGGGCTCTGCTTACGGAGGCAAAGGGACTGTCTACTACCGCTCTACTCTGTTAGGCTTTTGTAATTTATGCCTCCAACGTGGGCAACCAGAGCGGGCTCCCCTATATTTGGGAACGACAACACACACAAGCTGTTTGGGACAACGAAAGCCTTCCCTGATAATTCATCCTGGTATTTCTTGGTGTTGCACACAAACACACTCACAGGATACCGGCTGTCAAGCGAATCAATACGCGCTGGCAGAGGCTGCAGCTGCTCCTGCCGGCTCTTTGGTGATGCCACATGATGTCATTCGATAAAATATACATGGTTTGAGCTTTGCTTAGTGCTCCTCGCAGGTGATGGTGCTGCATGGCTGGAGTCACGTCCCTGCCTCTGGCTGCAGCAGCACCGTGGGCAGAAGTGCAGGGATTGATGCTGCGGCGCCTGGCCCCAGCGCAGCAATGCACCAGAGGAGCTCAAACCGCTGCAGCACCATAACCCACCCACGGCACACAGCCCGGGGCTGCACAGAGGCAGGTAACGCAGCCACACCAAGGGAGAGTGTCCCCAAAATGCCCCCTCTCCCCCTCTGCTCTGCTGCAGGAGCCCCTGGGCAGGTCTCCTCTGCTAATCCTGGGGCACAGAAACCCCACGCCAGCCTGACCGACCGGGAACACAGTCGGGGGTTGCACAGAACCTGGCTTGCAGCTGCGGGATACTCACCATCCACGCAGGAGGGAGCTGCCCGTGTCGTCCCTGCCACCTGCCCCGGGAAGCAGGAGCATTTCACCGTCTGGGAGCGCTCCTCAATCTTGTTCTTATTGCAGCACCTGTGAGCTGCAATGACTTCACACGTGCCAGGCTCTACGTGCACTGCAGGAGGAGAAACAGCCACCGTCAGGCAGGGCTGTGCCCCGGAGCCCCCAGGCCACCTCCCGCTCACCATCCCTGGGCAGCGCTGCCGGTGTGTGCCGGGACCGAGGCACCAGGGCACCGGGAGCCCAGTGCGGGCAGCGCTGTCCCGGCCTCTGGCAATCGCCCCAGGGATGCTGATGACATACACCTGGCTCATCCCAGCATCTCCCCACCCCACCCATGAGGAGAAGCACTGGTCCTGGTCCTGCTCCAGACCTCCTGCCTCTGAGCTCTTACTCCTAACAGCCTTCACATGCGTCCTACCCAGCAAAATTAATAGCCTCTTGCCACGGCCAAGCCAAGAGCTTTACTGAAACGAATGCACACATTAATTAATTGCAGCTGATAATGAGATGCACACTTAGCTATAAGAGTGGATGGCACATAGTGCTGCCTTTGGCTTCAAAGAGAGTACCACCACCTCCGACCCCAGCTAAAACCAATGCTCCCATCTTGCCATCACACACCATCCTCTGGCTGGAGGAAGGGGGAGCAGGATGGCATTCCCACCCTGTGGTGACACAGAAATGTCACGGTATTCATCAGAAATCCGGGCTGCTCTGCTGCTCCCCCTCCCAATGCCATTAAAATATTAAGGAAGAAAGAAAACTAATGTATTGGCTTATCACCTCTGGGATCCGGGTATAGAAGCTAGTTAGCATCACAAATCAATGACTTTCACTGGGTAATGGCCCACACAAGCACAATGCAAATTAGCCAAACAGGGCTGGATAGATTTCATTCCCATGACCTAAGAGGGGGTGATCCCTGCAGGTCTTGTTTAATGAGCACTGGAGAAGCGAGTGCAGAGCCATGCACTGAGACATCCCCTGGGTCACCAGGAACAGGCTTTTATTTCTGCAGTGAGCGGGAGCCAGGCTGGGAGGAGGACAGGGAAGCTGTGTTTCTCCAGCGCGCCATCCCAAAATGCGTGCAGACGAGCACGCATCAGGCTGTCAGACCTGGCTGCTCCGCATCCTCAGCTCAGTATCCACGCACTCGGCCCCCTCCCTCCGCACCCCCGGGGTGCGGGCAGCAGCCCTCAGCAGCCACGGGAGGAAAGGCTCGGTAAAGGCTGCAAGCAGGACATGCAGGGCTGCAGGGAGCAGAGTGCCGTGCTGCTGCTGGTGGAGGTACCCGTGAGCACAAGCCCACGCTCAGCCCTTTCCCAGCACACACGGCTCTGGCAGTCGTTCCGACCCGACCTGCATTTGCCAGCTTGCCCTCGCCATCCTGCCCGTACAGCCTCAGCTCCCAGCTCTGCTTCGCCCCCCCCCAGCCACTGCCAGGAGGGTCCTGCTGAGGGTCCCAGGGCCCCATCCACCCCCATCCCCGCAAAGTGAGGCAACCGGCCCAGGGACTTTGTGCCGCAGGTTCGTGCCGGTGTCCCCTGCCCAGCTCTGCGGGAACTGCCACGTGAAGGGGAGCGGGGACGGCTGACCCGCATCACAGCGAGCGCTCCTGTGTGTCCCCGGGGAGAGGCAGCACATACCCACACTCACCAGCAAACACCGCCTGCCTTCCAGGAGTTTTTGGAAAGCAGCCACTTCACCTTCTCAAATGAAAACTCAGGGAAATGGGATCTCTCCCCAGGCACTGGGGGAAATCCCTCTGCCTTGCAGCCACATTTTCACATTTCTGCTGGGAAATGCTGATGCAAGTGCAACTTCCCAGCTTGTGCTGGCTGGGCACAGCTGCGCCAGCTTTCAGCCAAAGCAGCTCTTGCCTCTCTCCTGTTCCCACCATGTGCGAACACCTGCCGGGAGACGAAAGGACAGGACACGAGGAGCCACCCCAGGACCTGCTCTCCAGCAATGCCACCAGCCTGGGGCCAGGGCAGAGAGACACTCGCTGCTGTGCAGAAAGGCCACATCTTAACGTGAACATGGGCAGTGACAACACTGCTTGTCCCTTGCAGCCTGTTCCATCGAGGAGCCACACACCCCTGTGCGCTGCACCCGCCGGCACATGGGTAGGATGGGCCATGCAATTGCCATGGCTTTAATTTGGCTTTATTTATTGTTATTTCATGGTCATTTTCTTTTAATGAACCATCACTTTCACTTCTGCCCTTAATAATTACACAATTACCTACCCTGGAAGTATTTTGTAATAGCATCTCTGGCCATAAATTTTATCGTCCCTTTTAAATGCCATCATAATTCAGCTTTAATGATAATTTCCATTCTTATTGTATGCAGAAACAGTGAAAAAAAAGCTTTGGTGGAAGTGAGAAGGAAAGCAACTCATTACAGAACAAACGTGACTGTTTTGCCCTGTTTTTACAGTTAATGGGATTTTTTCAAATAATCTGAGGAATAAGCAGAGGTCCTTGGCTTTGGCAGACAGAACCCACATTCCCACCACGCTCTGGTCCAGAACCTCAAGGAGTCACTCACCCACCCTGTGCACCCCAACACAGCCCCCCCCGACAGGGGATTTTACACCCTCCAACTTTAGCACTCGCACACAGCTGTGGTTTTGACTCATTTTTATGAAAGCCTCCCTGCAAAGCTTCATTAGCAGAGCTCTGCCCAGGAGGAAGGGCCAGACGACCCCTCTGCTCCCTCTCACTTCTGCTCTCCGGCTTCTCATTTTCAGCTAATTTAAAAAGGTTCAGCTGAGGGAAAGCCAGGCAGAACTGAGAAATCGCTCATTACAGCCATGCAATAAGAGTTTGCTAACATGCCAAAGCCCTTTTAATTTGCTCAAAAAGGTGCAGCACAGAGATAAAGAAAAATTTGCCTCTCCTCCGCCTTACTGCAGCTGGCTGAGCACGGCGGCACCGCGGTGCTGGCACCGCAGTGCCGGACCCGCAGCCTCAGAGCCTGTCCTGCCCTGGCAGGAGCCCGTGGGCACCCGCCGCATCCCTGCTGGTCACGCCAAGGAACCGCGGCCGTCCCGGCAGACTGCGGGTGTGCAGACACAAGAAGGTGCTCCCACCAGGACAGACGGACATGGTCCATCTCCAGCTTGTGCCTTGCCCCCAGCTGTCCGGGCACGCCAGGCAGGGAAGGCAGAACCCATGGCAGATGAAAGATGCTCTTGCTAAGATGCTGCTTTGTGCTCCAGCCCTGCCGGACCCAGCCCGGGGCTGCGATTAGCTGAGCTGTACCGGGGGTGCAGGTCTGCCGTTGTGCGGGGAGTGCAGAGGGCAGCTGTGAGCCTCAGAACGGAGAAGTTCAGAAAGCCTTTGTTTTCCCTCAAAAGCATACAGCTTTCCTTTGAGCCAGTCGCAGCCCAGGCAGCTGCTGCCAGCGGGGTCAGGCAGCAAACGGCAGTGCCAGGAGCAGCTGCCCCTGCCTGGGAAGGGCTGCCTACCAAGAGCACCGTGTGCGGGGGCAGACACCCCATCGCCCGCAGCCAGGAGCTCCAGCCCACCCGCCTGCTTCTGCCGCAGGATTCAAACCGTGAACAGCTCAAAGACAAACTGACGCACCACAGAGCTCGGGCAGGCTCCTGGCACAGCCCCCCAACCCGCTGGCACAGCCCCCCAGCCCCCTCGGGGGCACGCACAGCCCTGCAGCAAGGGCTCTCCTGAGGGCAGAGCTGGGGGAGCAGCACGCACACCCCAGACCAAGCCCTCTCTTGGGCCGTGAAATACTTGCATCTGCCTCAAGGTCTTGTGACCATCCGATATCCTGCCCTGGGACACAACTACACTGGAAACTTGGCCCAGGCACTTCTCTCCAGTGCAAAACCCCCCAGGCGCCAGCCCCGGCCCGAGGCACGGCAGCAGGGCACGGTGGACCCCCTCCCCAAATGATTGCTCCCCGCAGAGCTGCAGGCTGCGTTGGAGCAGGAGGGACAGCCCCACAGGGAGCAGGGCAAGAGCTACCACTCCTGGTGTAAAGCACCTCAGGTCCCTACACACCAGATTCACCCGCTTTCCTACCCCTCGGCCACAGGCAGCATGGGACCACACCAGACCCGAGTGCCACGGATGCCGGCATCCGAACGAGCTCAGGAGTTTGGGGGATTGTAACTGGATGCAAATAAACCCCTCTGCATCAGACACGGTGATTCCCAGGATGTCAGCAGGAGACTTTGCTGTTTCCTCGTTGTAGAGGAGATGAGCAGCCCTGTGCCGAGGGATGCTGGCAGGAGAGCGGTGCCAAGGGGCTGCCCGGCCGCTGCTGAGCAGCTCCCTGCCATGCCGGGCTTTCATGTCACACGCCTGGGAAGAGCGAGCAGAGCCCGATCCAGATCGCAGGGAGAGCGATCAGCTCCTCCAGAGCTCCCTGCAGCTGCTTCTCCTTTTGCTGAGCAGCAGGAAACTTCAAACCAGATAGGACTGAAAATGCAAACCAGATGGATGGTGTGTTTAACACCGAGAGCAGGAAACCCCCAGAGAGCCTGGGATAAGTTCCAGAGCTTCTGGCACGCTTCTCCCTCCCATTTATCTGGTATTTCCCCACTGGAACTCTTTTTAAAAAAAAAATCTTATCTCATGGAACCATAAAAGCATTGTAACACCACAAGGCTTTTGAATTCTGCATGCAAAAATAAAATAAAACCTCTGTCCTACGCTGGCTGACCTTTAAGTGAGTGGCAGAGCATGGGTTTTTATGGCATAACCTGAAATGACATATTTTTTGTGTCTCAGGGAGGCGTGGGCACAGCTCCGCATGTTCAGTGTAAAATACGGCTCTGCTTGCTGGTGGAGAGTTGTAAAATGAAGAGAAGTTGAATGCATGTAACTGCCAGGCAATGCCCAAACCCTCTGCGTCAAACCCCCTTCCTCCTGGGCACTGAAATGCCATTAAAGGGGTCCAGGTGTCCTGAGGAGGGCTGAGCAGCACAGCAGAGAGAGGCAGAACCTGGGAGGGAGGCAGAGGGTCTGGTCCATGGCAGAGAGCATGGCTGCGGGCTCGGTAGGCTCTGCTCAGAGGGCAGCATGGCCCCGGGGGCACCGGGGAACGAGTGGCTCGTGGGCAGACCTGGGCAGCCAGCGGCGTGAGTGATCTGTACTCCGTGCCCTGCAACAACTCTACTACTAATATTCACTAAATAATTAAAGTCTTAAAATCACTACTGCCTTAGATGCATGTATTATTTAAGAGGGTTTTGGAGAGAAGCAGGCTTGTTTTTATTGCTCATTATCACTGCATGTCAGTTGGGATTTTTTACTGTCTTGTCACCTTAAGACTCTACATCATGCTCTGTCCCCTGCGTTGCATGTGCGAGTGTGCGCACATCCATGAACCGCTCGTGCAAATCCCATCACTACATACGTGTAAGCAGAAAACCAAATGCCTGGACTGTGTCCCAAACAGCTGAAATTGTCTGGCCATCATGCGACAGATGAACCTGTACGGGCACCCTGCGACTAGGGGATAGAGCTCCCAACACACAACCTGCCTTTCCCTGTGGCGCCGAGCAGTGCTTCCCACACACCCAGCGCAGCTCCTGCCTCATCTAGAGAAAGTGGCTTAGAAAAAGACTCCATCTTGATGTAAAGGCTGCACATGACGGAGGAACCAACACTTCCCCAAGCGAGAGGGAATCTTGCAGAAGCATCTCACGAATAAACGCCATAGGGCTGCTGCCTACAACCCGAGCAGTGATGCACTGACCAGTAAATCTCTCTTACAAGATAATCAGAAATTGGTGCTCTGCTCTCCACTCACTCAGAGAACCTCATTTCCCGAAAGCAAATCCCAGCTGCCTAAATGCCTTTACTTCTGTTCTGGGTTGAGTGATGAATGTGAACAAAGGCAAAGATGGCACTTTGATTATCAGCATTAGAGGGGTTTATCTGAAGATGCTGGGGCCACCTTTGCGGGAGCTGTATCCAGACAAGCAAGCCTTGTTCATCACGTAGAACTCACCACGTTATATGGGGGATTAAATTGCTGGTGAATCATTCTTCACTGAGGAGTCTCCTATTCAATTTCCAAATGACTTAATCTCTGCACTTGATTCATGTGGCTATTTAAATCCAACCACATACCCCAGGAAGCACTGCTCTACTTGGACACATCAGCATTCCCCATGTACTGGTGAGCACAAGTGGTTAGAACTTATTTTCACAGCCAGATGTTTGCAGTGTGGTGTTTCCCTGGACAGCTAACAGAGTGTCTGCACGTGGGCTCTCCGTTCAAGAAATTCAGAAGTTTGAGGGCTCCAAAACCTTGTGGCCCCATTGTCACAATTAAAGATCTTCCTCTGCTATTGCTATTGTTTTTAGGTGCCAACACCTGGTTTTAACTGTGAATAAACGCAATGCTCTAAACAGCTGAAAGCTCTGGACGTGTCTGTCCTTTTATGCACACAATCCACCAGCATCTCTGACTGCGAGGGTCACAGGCAGGCATCAGCAGTACAGCTATGGCCATTCCCCCCTCCAGTTCTACTCCACATGCAGAAACGTAACTGTGGCCTTCCTAGGACAAAAACGTCATTGCAACTGAGAACACAACCTTACGCTTATGTTTCAAACATAACTTTTACCAAAAACTGTCCCAAATGAAGCAAAAGCACAGGGCAGACAACAGGAAAATAAAGCCCATGAACTCAGCAAGCAGACTAAGAACTCCTGGTTTGAGCCCGTGGAAACCCAGCCCAGGAGAGGAGGCAGCCGCCAGCGCAGCCACACCAAATACTTACAGTGCCAGGAAACCAGGACGTGCAGAGAGAAACCGTGTTAATACAGACACAGAGTGGGGTCAAACTTTTAAGTATTTGCTCCTGGTATGCCCTCTTTGCTGTGGATTAGAATTTGCTTGAATAAAAAGTACAAGATTTGGTCCACTGTGGATAAGTCTGTGTGAGCGAAAAATCCCCGGCGCTCTGCCTGCGAGCACATGAATTCATGAGCCTGTCTCCTCACGTATGGAGCGAGATTTATACATAATTCACACCCCACGAGTACACTTGGGCATTTGCACTTTAAACCTGGGTGAGTCGCTGCTTTATTAATGCCAGGTCTGACTCTTCCAAAAGCAGCAGCTCCTCTGCAAACCGCTCCTGTCGGGGACCAGGCAGGTTGGGTGAGCGCCCGGCTGCGGGCACTGCCCCAGCCTGTACCCTAGGGAGTCCTGAGCTGGTCCCAAAAAGTCATTCCAGAAACGACTAAGGAGTTGTATCTTCTCACGCAGCTGCTACAGGTTAGAAGGAGGGTAAGGCAGGTAACTGCTGACTAGCTGGTTGAGGGAGCCACTCTGGAAGATACATTTTGGTTTTAAGCAACGAGGATCGGGATTATAGGATTAGAACTGCTTTAACTGTCAGGCAAAATGACAGAAATAGGACAGGGTTAGGTGTGGGGTCAGGCAAGAGCACGAACAATTTCAAATTAACCCTTAAATACCCTCTTTTCCAAACACAGGCATGCGAGGCAGACAGCACGTGCCCCAGGACTGCTCCGTACTCCAAGCGCTCACCTGTGGGGCACAAGTCTGCCAGCACACCAGTAACATCAGCTCCCACCCACCCACGCCACCCTCTCACCATGCACCGAGGAGAGGAATCCCCAGCCCTGGGCCACCAGATTCCCCCTCTGGAGTGGCCCATCAGGCTCCTGCACTGGGCAGGACGGGCACAAAGGGCTGAGCACGGCTTCTCAGCTGCTTCCCTTCTCAAGACACAAACTTCAGCTGTGCGTTCATGTAACCCCCTCCAAAAATCACGCTGATTGCACAAAACAGCTTTCCAACATACATGCACAGAGGGGGATCTCGAAGCCACCGCTGGGAATAACAAATTAACACCCCACAGCCAAGGCTACGCTTTCCAGCAAGACTTTCAGTTCTACATCAGTTTATACTTGTTCCATGTTTCAAGATGATCTTTACAACCAGAGGGCTGAAAATTTGTGTTTCTAAT
Organism: Aquila chrysaetos chrysaetos; assembly: GCF_900496995.4. Taxonomy (NCBI): domain Eukaryota; kingdom Metazoa; phylum Chordata; class Aves; order Accipitriformes; family Accipitridae; genus Aquila; species Aquila chrysaetos. The sequence goes on from NC_044027.1 coordinate 812,863, forward strand.
GAAAGCCTGAAGTGGAGAGCGTCCATCGCATAACAAGCATGGTTTGTGACACTCATTGCAACTTAGATGGAAAGAATTACCTCGGTAATAACCTGAATACATAGATGTGTCTCAGATTTTGCTACAAACATAAAGAAATTTGCTTTTCAGCTCCTCAGACCAGCTAGGCTCACCAAGCAACAGTTTTTAAATGTCCCATATTAAGTATTTACAAGTTATAACTCCAAGGAACAGCTTTACTGCTATATGGCTCCAGGTTCCTGCCTGTCTCCAAGCAGCAGCCCAGGGAGTTTCCTGCACGCATGGACACTCGAAATGCAAATCCCGCAGCCATCGCAGCAGCACCGGAGAGAAAATGTCGGTGACTTTCGGCATCCACTTGCTGGATTTTGCCCCGCACCTTCAGCATGCTCATCCTCACTGCCTGGACCCCGAGGTCCCCCAGGCCATCGGCCTCCGGTCCCCAGAGAAACACTCACCCACCCCCACAGCCGGTGCGTGCCACAACCAGAGACCACCTGCACTCGTCCTCCCACCGAGGAACAAGGGACGGACCCTCATCAAACATCTTGGTCCCACGTAACCCCCACCCTGGGCATCCCATGGAGACCCCAAGGTACCACCAGTGTCACGGGGGCCCTGGGCAATTGCACAGGAGCATGATGCCCATAGCGAGGATGGCGCTTCCCCTACCTGAATGGCTTCTGTGATGGGTGGAGGCCAGCGTCAGTCTTCCCCACAGCGTGGTAAGGCAAAGAGTGAACACGAAAACCCATTTGCTCAGGCTTTGTATGTCTCTCTCACTCATTCTACCAAAAACAAGAAGAGACGCATGGAGGAAGAGGGGCTGAGGAGGGTCGGGAGGTGCAGCCCCCACTCACCAACGCTGCTGCACACAGCGGTGCAGCCCCTGAACATGCACAGCCACGGGGACCGGGGTGGCCTGGCTGCGGGGACACGGCCCTGGAAGGCAGGGCACGCACCCGGGATTCATCCACAGCCCTTGGACAGGCTTGGACTTCTTCAGCAGCCAGGCCATCGCAGCAGGACAGAAAGAAATCACACCAGCAGTAGCACAGACGAGAGATAGTTACCTTTTACTGGGGATTCACACTAACACCTGCGCATCTGCAACCTCGGGTAGGTCAGGTCTTTGCAAGGGGCAGACATCAGTGCATCTGAAAGGAGAAAGAGAAATATGGGTAGCGATACCTGCTGTAAGTACCCGGGCAGTGCGAACCGCTGTGTCCCCTGGGAGCGGCTGGGGACGCCCGGGAGCTTGGCTGGTCCCACATCGGCACACATGCTCCCGTGCACACGAGCACACGCCTGCCCATGGCACGCAGCAAAACCTCCCTGGGAACTCAGCCCATAACCCTGCTCACCCCCTTTTAACAACAGCAGGACTCCATCTGCTTCAAAGGAGTTGCTCCTGATTTTTACTGCCGAGCGCGCAAAATCAGGCCCGTTATAGTACGTTATTAACGCAGATCAGAAATACTAAATACAGACCCCGGGTGCGTAGGAAGAGCCAGAGTAAATCAGCAGTGAGTCATTCCAGGTATCGCCTTTTCCGTGTGCAGTTACGCGCTGTCATTGCCCTTGTGTCACCGAGGTCCCTTGCAGTGACACCCAAGGTTTGGCTCTCAAGGGCTGCGCACTTGCAAACCACTCACTGACAGACAGACGGACAGACCGACCACACCGGCTGTCCCAGGGCCCAGCGCCACACGGAGAGCCGAGGAACGGGGCAGCCGATGCCCAGGCGGACACGCGCAGCCCGTGGCAGTGCCAGGACCCGCACCCCGCTGTCCCAGTGCGATGCCTTCTTCTGGGGCTGCTTCTCCTCGCAGCACAGCTGCAAAGTTCATAAAACCACACAGACAGACACAAAACTGCATCCACTACCTTTGAACGCACCTGGTCCCCCAATAACCTCTCTCGGCCCCTCCGTGCACACCAGGGCACCGCGCTGGCACCCCCTCCCACGCCACGCGGGATGTGCTGGGAGGGAGGTTTTACATCATCTGGAGCCCTTAAGGAAAAATTTAAATCCCCAAAGACTTGGTATTTTACTGTCAACTGCTTTAAATATGTTCTCTGTACCATTTATCAGCCACGGCCCTGCAGGTGGAAACGGCTCTGGGGCTCTGCCAGCAGCAGCACGAGCAATAACAGCTGCGACGACGACTTCTCCGCTCGGCATCCGCCAAGTGAAGTGACAGCCTCCCGGCCTCGGTTATCGCCTGCTGAGATCTCACCGGGTCCAGGGCAAATAACCATGTCCCCCATAAAACTTCAGTGCCGGATCATAATTTATTAACGAGAGGCCAGGAAGACAAGTGGCAATGACGCCAAGGCTCGGGAGCGCTGCCAGGACCAGGCAGCGGGTGCCTGGGCTGCCCCTGCCCCCTGCAAGGCTCGCGCCTGCGCTCCCCTCCCCGGTGAGCTTTGCCGCATGGGGCCCCGCTGCCCGCACCCACCGGGGCTGACGCTGGCAGCACGGGATTCCAGCCGGGCACTGGACAAACCCGGGCTGCTGGGAGAAGAAATCTTTCATTTTCAACCATCTTCTAAATTTCTGTCTGCTCTGGACCAGGCTGGGACAGTAAAACAGACTCATATAATGAAGTGCCGGAACAGACAACACCGACATTTTTAATCGAACCAAAGTGTTTTGAGGTGGTAAAAGGGCATTTCTTGTTTTGAAGCATTTCAAAATGAATTGTTCTGTTTTAAACTGACATTTCAGAATGAAAAATGTTTCATTCCAAAATGCTGATTTAAAATGATATTTTCCATTTTGATTCTCCCAACTTGGGGGGGGGGGGGGGGTCAGAAAATGTCACCAAAAACGTTGACATTTGCCCAGAAAAAACAGAAAGGTATCTTGACAAAACCACCTATTTTATGCTAGAAAAGAATTTAAAGGTAAGAAAATACTCCTAATTAACACTGCGGGATAGTCAGCTTGGCGAGGAGCAGACTGAAGTGTGGTTGGTGAGGGTGCGGACACGCAGGCATCCTGCTCTCTCTCCTTCCTGGCCCTGTCCCTGCCCCCTGCCCACCGGGTGACAAGGGACTGATCCTGCTCCAGCACAGCCCTCCCGCAGGCTACACCCCGTGCTGTGGGGACTGGAGGAGCTGTGCAGACCTGCACCGCTGCCCAGGGCCGAGGCAGCCCCGAAGCCCCCCCAAGCCACTGCATCACCAGGACGAACTCAGATGGCTTAATGTGCAAGAAAACCATCGCTCCTTGAAGTTGGCATGAGTTGATGCAACAAGACTGCGCCGACTCCCTCGTGTATTTAGGTAATCTCCGGTGCTCCGGCGGGGCTGTCGGCAGAATCTGCTCTGCAAGAGGCTTGCTTGGGCGGAGGGGTTCACACAACAGCCTGCACTGTCCGAGTCCCTTCAGAGATGCAACAGCCCATCATGTAAATATTGATGCCAGCTTAAAACGCGTACTATTTCCTCAATGAAAAAGTAAACAGCTCTCTCGGAGCCGCTCAGCCCTTCACGTAAATCCAGGGTCACTGCGTGCAAAAGCACTCAGCACTGCGGCCAGCTGGGAGCGGGCCACGATGCCCTTGCACACCTGACGCCCTCACACACCTGCGTATGCACGCACCCACCCCTGCCCACACTGGGCCAGGGGAGCCAGGGGGGAGCCGTGCCCCGGCTGGGCTGGGACACGTGCCAGAGCACACATCTGTCCTGCCCCACCGAGGGCTGCATCTGGCAGCCCAGATGTGAGGACAGCAGCCACAGTGCTGTCACCAGGCTCTGCTTTTCTTGTGGCAGTGAGCCCCCGACACCAACACACATCCCACGCAGCTTCCAGCAGAGCAGCCGGGTCCCCGCGGGAGCTCAGCCCGCACCGAGAGTCCCTGGTCTCCCGGCTGTTGCTCCGGCTGCCCCTCCACACGGGGCGTGCAGGGAACACAGCTGAGCTCCCAGGCACGAGCACCGAGCCCCACAGCACGCAACAGAGCCCCTCTGGAGGAGCCTGGCCCCAGCTCCTGCCCATGGGACCCTCCGGGCCACGTGAGGTCTGCAGCAGACATCCCTGAATCACTCGGCTGGACCAAAAAGCAAGCGCACCGCTGGCCACCTCCATCCCGCACAGGACAGGGACACACTCCCAGTGCAAACTATATTTAGCTCAGAAAGGCAGAGTTGTTTGCTATAGCCGAGGAAGCATAAATAAATCACAGAGTTATCAATAATGCAGCCCGCACTGTCCACACTGCACTCAAAAGGGAAGCCACCGCGCCAAGCGGCTGGAGCCGAGCCGGCAGCCAGGGAGAGCACACAGGGTTCAGAGGAGCACGAGGCTGAGAGGTGCCATCCCTGCAGCGGCCATTGGAGCGATGCTTCCCCCAGAGCCATGCCGGCACCAGCACTCAGCACTCCCACTCATGCACAAACTCCCGTTAGAAAACACAGCTTTGCAGAAATTGCTATTTTGACAGTTATCAACCTCCGTCGTCATGAGACTCCAACTACAAAATGTTTGGTCTGACTTGAAATTTTTCAGCCTGGAATGTCATTTTGAAATGAAGAGCGGTGTTCTGGCACGTCAAAGCACTCAATTTTGATTGAAAATATCAGTATTCTCTCTTCTGTTATGTTCTGTTTGGAATTTTGTGGAATTTTTCATTAATATTTTTTGTTAGCTGCTTTCTGCCTTTTGGGTCTGAGCTGGGACGTGAAGTAACTGCAAAGTGCCCAAATCTCTCTGAATATAAATCTCAGTTGTAGCCAGCACAGCAAGAGATGACTGTTCCTCTGCATGGGCCCACATGGCCCAGGCCATCACCCACACCTGAGCCTCATCGAGGTTCCCCCAGCACACGGGCACACCGGGAGCACCTCTGCACTGCCCTCCCAGACGCCAGCCACTCTGCCAGTCGCAGGAGCTAGACACTTTTCCCCCCTTCTTCATTAAAGCCACACGTGTAACTGCGACCCTCCAGCCAGGACTGCTCCGTCCGCAGCTCGGCTGGCACTCAGCCCGGCGCCCCACAGTGCTAATGAGGGACTCTCTGTCATTCCAAATTATACTCCAAGTCCTGCCGGTCTGGAGCACTGTTTGCAATGGTTCATGTGAGCTGGATAATTACAGTTAGCAGAATTCCACCCAAAAAAGAAACAGAGTGGTGGGGGAGGCTGGCACATTGGCTGGTTTTCTGTGCTGAGCAACACAAGCCCTCCCTGCTGCAGCTCTAACACTGTCAACCTTTGTGCACACCTGGCCCTACAGTTCTGCCAGTTTTCTGAACGCTATTTTCAGACTCCTGCTGTTTCAGCACTTCTTGGAACTTGGGCACCTTTGTTTGGTGCAAGAAGAGGTGCAGGCTTTGGCCCAACAGAGCACAACCCGGGGGTCCACAGTGCCAGGCAGACCTGTACCTCAGCCGCAGAGCAGGGAGGAAACCTGGCCAGAGCCCAGCAGGCACAGAAACCTTCCCGTGATGTTGGAGAGGTTACACTGCCCATTGGAGGGGGTGATTTTATTTTAATACTTTCCTGAAGCAAAAAGTCAGACCGTCTTAGCAAATGCCCCACTGTGCAGGACCGGGGGACAGGCTGCGCACCCAGCCCCATGACTACCCTGCACATCCCTGCCGTGCCGCATGGCTACCTGGCAAACCTCATGACAGCAGTGGCCAAGCCAGCCCGTTTCGTACACGAGTGAGGGCTGGACCCCAGACCACTGTGCCTGCTCCGTGCCCACAGGTGCTGCCCAGAGGGAAGGTGTCCTTCCCTCGACCCAAAGCACAGCTCCATGGGCCGCACAACAGGCGATGACAGCAGCACAGAGAGGCTGCCGAGTCTCCTGAGAAGCTGACGCCTCCTCAAAAGATCCTGACAAGCAAGGAGACACCTCCACAGTCCCCCCGGGAAGGCACGGCACAGGCTCTGGTACGGCTCTGCCTCCAGCAGCCAAAGAGAGGGCAAAAGCAGCAGGGCAGGCTTGACAGAGGGCATCTCCGTTCTCCCCCAAGGCTGGAAAATCAGCTGAGCGCTGGATCCTCCATCCCGGGCAGGCGAGGAATGCTCAGACATGCACGGGCTGTGAGGTTTGGGCCCAGGACCTCTGAGACACTCTGCTGCTGCCCGTCCTGGGAACAAGCTGCAAGGTTGGGGGTCCCTGGGGAGGCTGGTCAGCAAGATGCTGCCATCCTCTGAGCACAGACTGACAACAGCAGCAACCTCCACAGCTTCGGGTTCATCAGTGCAGGCCAGCAGCCTGGCTAAATCCTAGCTCCCTCCGCAGCACTGAGGATGCTTAATTACAGGCAAAGCTGGGAAGTCAGAGCTACCGCGGCCGCAGAGCTGGGGGCAGCGCCTGGGAGGCTGGCATGCCCACTTGGACCTGCACTGACGGGAGCTTCACACAGCATGTCCTGCACCCTCCCACACACTGTACTGCCCTGAACACTGCACTGCTCCTCCCCAACGGGAAACCCCACCGCAGGGGAGTCTGGCCCAAGCCCCAGAGCTCCAGGTTGAGCCAAGTCCTTTTGCACACTTCGTTTTAGCTCTTACTCGGGGTGCACTTACAGCAGTCCAGCCCCACAGATGTGCTAGGGACGGCAGCATGAGGCATGTGCCCTCTGACCAGGCAAAGAGGTGGCAGGGGAGCACAGAGAAAGGCAGAGGACTCTTTCCCCCAGGTGTGCTCTCTCATCCTCTCCTCTACACTGATTTATTTCCAGCTCCTTGCTCATTCCTCCAGCGTCTGCAGCATTTCCTTCCCAGCCAAGGTGAGCGGGAGAGTTTTTAACTCTAATTCCACCCAAGTACGGGCCTGTTCCTGCTCCCTCACTCGGTGAATCCCACTGCCCCGCTGCCATTTTGAAGGTCAGCTCTGCTGACAGTTCAAACCTCAGACTCATCCAGTGCCAGGAACCTCTCTCTGGCAGAGTGTGGCCACTCATCAGGGGTGTTGAAACCCAAGGTCAACAGGAGCTCAGTCAGTCTTGTCAGTGGAGGAAAGCAGACGACTTGACAGCTCAAGTTGTTTCCCCAGGAGATACAACATCATCTCACCTGTGCAGGCTCTTTGCTGGGGTGTGGGTGCCCCAGCACAGATGAGCGGTACCAGGGCAAGGGCACCTGCACACCTAATAGCCCCCCGAGCCTCGCACTGCATCAAAAGGGACGGCTAACCGGCAGGAGGAGGGGACTCCTGCTCCCTGCCCAACGCCCCAGTATGGATCCGCTCCTGCCCGTCTCCAGAATGAGACTGGTACAACTGACGCTCTCCTCCGGACCACTGAGCCTCCCCTCGCAGGTGAGGGGGGCACCCAGCCCGTGCGAGCTGCTCCCCATCCTGTGCCCCTCGAGCCACCCCACGGGGCCAGCGCCCCTGCCCCGCTCCAGCCTGGCATCGACCAGAAGCAAGCCCACCCCGGTTGAAGGAGTTACAGCAGAGAGGAATGAAGCAGAAGGAAGACTGAAGCCCACATCCCATCCCGTCCTGCCTGAAGCCTGGGCTGCAGCGGACAGCTTGCACCAAAGGCAGGCAGCGGCTGGTCTCCATTTCCCCTGCCAGGGTGAAGGAGCATTTTTGGCTGCAGTAACCTCGGATCTCTCCAGCGGTGCTTTACCTCCCAAAACGGCAAGCGGCTGCGCGGGGCTGGCAGGCTCGTTTCACCGGGGGTAAACTGCACCCCTGGCCAGAGCGCAGCCCCGCAGCAGGACCCTGCCAGCCCCGGTGGCCAGACCCAGGCCCCACTGGGTCGAGCACCCCCTCCCGCGGGCACTGCCCCCCCGCCGCAGGGCGGGCAGGGGCCGCAGGCGACCGCTTCTGCTGGAGTCACCCGGGACCGAGCACACGGCAGGGGCCGGCGCGGAGAAACTTACTGCGAAGACCGGCCCGACCCCCCTGGGCCGCCGAGGGGCCAGCGCAGCGCGGGGGGCTCGGGGAGCCTCGCACCGCCCCGGGGGGCGGTACGGGACGAGACACGCCGCACCGAGCGGCGACCGGGCCGGGCCGGTAAGGGCTCCGCTGCGGAGCCCCGGGCCGGCGCCCCCCGGTGCCGCCGCTGCCCGCGGGCACGCCGAGCACCGGCGGCTCCCCCCTCCGCCCCGGCTCCCCGGCCGGTAACGGCGCTGCCCCCGCCAGGGCTCAGCGTCCGTCCCCCCCGCACCGCCCCCGGGGACCGGCACCGGGCAGGGACGCGGGGCCCCGACGGCGCCGCCGCGCCGAACCTCGGGCACCGGGGCCGGCCCGGGGGTCCCGTCGCGCCCCGCCCGCCCCAAAACTTTCCGTCCGGGCCGCACGTACCTGCCGGTGCCGTCCGCGCGGGCCGGGGCCGCCGCTGCCCATGGCCGCCGTCCGCCCGCTCCGCCGGGTCAGCGCCGCGTCCGCGGGCCGCTGCGGCCGGGGGCCGCTGGCATCGCCGGGCGGCGGCGGCGCCGGCAGCGCTCGGCTCGGTGCGGGGCTGGGCTGGGCGGGGGCGGCGGGCGCGGAGCCGAACGGCCCCGGTACCGGCGCGAAGGGGCGCAGCGCCGCCTGCCGCCCCGGGACCGGCACCGGCGATCCCGGGCTGGCGCCCGGCTCCGCACCAACCCACCCCACCGCCGATCCCTCCTGGAAGGACGCTGCCCCGCCCCAATTAGCCCCGGCGCTCATTAACGTAGCCAGTAGGGAGGACCGGTCTCAGCTAATCTACCTCACCGCCCCCCCCCCCAAAAAAAAAAAAAAAAAAAAGGCGCGACAGCCCCGGCGAGCAACGAGCGGTACTGTATGGTGCTGGTGCGGGGACGGACGGACAGACAGACTGACTGACTGCCGGCCCCGCTCCCGCGGCGCTCTCCTCCAAGCCGGAGCCTGGCTTCAGCCTCAACCCACCAAAACTCGCAGCTTTCCTGGAGCCAAGAACTGCTGAAACACCGGTGCCGACCCAGACCCCGACACCAGCCTGGGACGGTTGTTGCCCCAGAGCAGCTCTAGGCTGGCCCAACGAACCCCTCTGGGCCACCCCAGGACACCTGCCCGTGCTGCTGTGACAACTGGCAGCAACAGGCTGTAAAATGCCAACAAACAGCAAAAGCGAGGGCTGAATTTTCACAACAATTGCTGCCAGGAGTTAGTTCCACAGCCTCAGGACAGCTGAGACAGAGGCTGGAATTACATATAACTCATTTTCTTTGTTTTACTCAAAACTGTTTGCCTATCAATGAACACCTTTGTTTTTTGAAGACAGCTCACAGTTTACTCCGGGACCTTTCAAGCCAGAGCTTAGCTGGAGGCACTGAATGATTTCCAAGACCAATCTGACTTACAGGTCAATGGCAGCTGTTTGGACAAACCACATGTGGGCAGTTTGCAAATCTCCCAGCCATTTTCTTTCCGTGAGATCACTGAAAGATCACTGAAGCCTTCGTGCATCCCCTCTCCCCACCCAGGCACCGGCCCTTGGACAGGGCTCTGCTGAAAGCCCCAGAAAATTGCCACATTCAGGCCGTCCTCACCAGCCGCCCACCGGCCCCCGAATTGTACAAGCCTCATAGCCCCCGAGTGCGGCTGGAGCAGCAGCTGGCTCTCTGCACACCCAGGGACATCTCGGGCCACACCAAGCCAGGCCCCTCGCTGCCACCCAGCACCCTCGCCCGTGGCTTTGGTGTGCACCGGGTCTCAGCCTGTCCTGCTTCCCAGAGCCCTGGCTCCTGCTCCTCCAGCGCTCCATGCCTCTGACAAGCCTCATCATCTGACCTGTTTTCCTTCCTCTGATCCAAGCGGGTTTCTGCAGCCACTTAGAGCAAACCACAGCCTCTCAGCGCCTCGCATCAGATGTTTCCATTTTTTCCCTAGGAAATGATGCAGGGCAGAGCTAAGTCCCCCCGCTGGGGAAGGTTCCTCTCCCCTTCGCATACCCACAGCAGAAGCCCAGACTTGTCCCTCTTTAATCTTGGTTTGATTTATAACACCTCTAGTTCAGATCAGTAAAACCAATTAGTGCTGGTGAAAGCAGAGAGCAGGGAGCAGCCACCATGGGCAGGGAGGCAGAGGCAGTGCCCGGCCCCAGGCAGCCTCCCCTGAGGCCGGTCCCTCCCAGCCACCCCAGTGCCCGGGCTGGAGGGGAGATGCCCCGAGGTGACCCACCAGCTCTTGGGGAACCAGACACCTTGGCGTCTTCCCTGGGGGAAGAGTCACCCCAAAATGCACATAGGGAGCCAGGGGAAAGCACCCCAGCTTTAAGAGGACCCTGATAAGAATAGGTTTCTTTGCTATTTTACCTGAGGGAAATAACTTCTTTTTCCCTCTTTAAAGTCAAAATTGCTGTATGTTAAATTCCAATTAATTAGACTTGGATGCTCAAAAGAAAAGGGAAAAGCTCTACAAGATTAACCCAAACCCCAGTAATAAGATATTAAGGAAATACAAGCATCTCATTCTTCAGAGCAGAGGGTTTTAATAATAATGGCAAAAATCAATACAAAACTAAATTAAATCTGCTGTTTATATTCATCAGGTAATTTGATAGAGAGTCTGCCAATTCAGGTCTCTATTGCTATGATAAGTAAATACAAACGTACTACTTTTCAGATCACAAAGTTTTAATGGAAATGATCAAGAGCAAATGCAATCAAAACTACTTTTCACACCAGCCAAATTCCAATTAAATTAGGCCAGATTATTCAATAAGGAGGCCTACAAAAATCAAGCTCTTCATTGATGTAATGGTACAGAAATACAAACTTGCTGCTTTCCAGATCACAGCATTTCAATTTCAATGCAGGGGAAGAATTAAGACTTCAGTAAAACTGATTTCATTTAAATTCCACTGGAAGTGAACACCGTAATTCCTCCTCCCCCCTGACTTCTTGTTCGACTGTGCAGCAGCAGCCTTCAGCACTGCTCTCTTCCCTGGCTGTGGCTCTTCAAGGAGCCTGTTATTTTACTGGGAGCAGGGAGAAGAGTTTAGCATCTGTAACAAGACGAGTTTCGCAGGAAAGGTACTGCGCTAGAAAATCTTAGTGATGAATACTCCCGCTACCATGTAGGAAATCACTTCCCCTTAGACTGGGTGGCTGCCAACATACCCAGAACCCTTCTGCACTCTCTAGATAACCAACCGGCTTTTTTTCAGGAAGAAAACTCCGGGTTTGCGACAAGGGCTTGGGTTAGATGGCTATACCGAGGCAGATGGGCACACCAGAGGACTTTAAATCCTCAGTGCCATCAACTTATCTGCAGCTGCTAATAGGCAGAGGCATACAAATTATTTTATTAAAGTTGGAAAAAGCAGAAGTCCTGACATTTTATTCCTGGGGAGGATTTGTCACACCCTGTTTTCAGTGGGTCACTGAATTAAGATTCACACTTATTTATCCCCTTCCTCTGAGAAGGCACTGATGTCTCCAGGCTGTCTCAGCACCGAGTACCCAGCTCTGAGGATTTTGTTCCCTTTTCAGAAGACTTTGCTGACAACAGGGAATTTCTGTGCAGATTCCCAGCCTGACAATACAGCAGTACAGGAGGGAGGATCTCCAGGGAGTCTGGGCACCAGCCGCACAGGCAGGGACGAGTACCACTCAGGGTCCCTGCATCCTCTGGGATGTGTGTCTGAGCTTCCAAACTGAAAAATAAAATCCCCAAAGGCTCCATAAATTCCAATTAGCCTTATTATCACACATTTATTATTGTCCTTCTGTATTTCTGCTGTCAGGTGATGTTATACAAGAACAGGAGACTCATGAAGCCTTTGAGAGCAGAATTTCACATGAAGATCCCTTGGGTGATGTGAAAGGGGTAAAGCAGTTTTGGTAGCAGCAGAGGGGGAAAAGCCAAGTGACCCAAGGAGGTTAACCTGCTGACCTCCCCTTCTGCAGTGGGGACAGGTGAGGGTAAAAGCCTATAGGAAATCTGCACCAACACCAGGTCCTCTGGTCTGCAAAATGCTGACTACAACAACCTGCAGCGAGGTCACACGCGCACCCTGAGCTGCAACGCTCCAAAGGCTTTTCTGCACTCAAGCAGGAACAGACACGGAATAAAGATGTGTGGTCGCGATCAAATTATCGCTTAAAAGAAATAACAATAAATTCTGAACTTCCCAATTACAGGGGACAGGCAAACCTTGGAAACCATTAAGAGCTGCTTCTTCTGTTGATGAATTATCCAGAGTGCACAGAGGTATTTGCTGAGCTTCACTGTACTACACTAATTATAAATTAATATATTGCTCATTACACAGTAAAGCTGTGCAGTCAACTAATGCACTGCTGCAAAGAGCCGATTTTAAAACATCCTCTGGTACTTTTATGATCTAGATGTTTAATTTACTTCTGTTCTGGCTTAAATGCCACCAACATGTCATTCTTTCACATAGAAATATCGCTGCCTTCATCCTACCTCCTCTGGGGCTCAGCAACATAGATGAATAACGAAACTTAGAAAGACTTTTGTAATGCTAAGCAGTTGCACGAGAAATTAAGCAAAATAGCATAATTTAAGCCTAATTCCTGTGTTGTTAGTTTTTAAATCGGTGTTTATAATGGCAGCAAGCTGGCAGCGGTGGCATTGGTCCTGGTGCCAGTGCTCCCCATGCAGAGCTGCTTCCTCCTCCTGCGCACGTGGCTGCTGCCCTGATGAGCTCAGCTCCTTTTGCCCACAGAGACAGGTAGAACCAGCAAAAGGGCTGGCCTTCGCAAAGAAAAATGGCTTTTCCAAAGGAATTAAAATCTTCACTCCTTTGAAATAAAGCTTTTCATTTAAAAAGGGCTTTGGAAAATTGTTCCTCCAGTCCCCCCACTAGAAATTAAAAGGAATCATTTTCATTACCATTTTCACATAGCTTTGTCCAGAAACAGAGAAGATGTCATAACCTTATGTCTCCTCTGTTCTGCATAGGCAAACCCTCAGCAATTAAGGACGGAGGGGAGGACCCCAGAGTTTATCCTCTCCCAGGAGCTGGGGGGCAGGGAAGCACCCAGCTGAAGAGGGGAAGGAAACACCAGTGTCAAGGTACAGCAGAAACCCTCAAGTGATGCCAAGCTATGCAGAAACCTTGGGTTCAGGTCAGCCTGAGCAATCCCAACAGCTCTGGAGGCTACAGGAGAAAGTCTCCCCAGCTTTGCACCCACTTGAAGAGTGTTGCTGCTAAAAATAGCTCAGTGCAGCCTGGGGATGAAGAAGCATCTCCAGAGCTGAGTTTGGAAGCAGAAAGCTGGTGGCTTTGGTAGGAATCACACTGGACAGCAGGTCTGCCAAGTAGACCATTGAAGGCTCACCTGAAGCCATGCCCATGGAGGGTGAGTGCCTGGCCCTGGACTCAGACAGGGAGAGACATTTTGGGCGAGACGGGGAAGCAGGGAAAGTACAGGCATCCCAGGCAGGAACTCCTGAGGGGTGGGAAGGGCAAAGGGCAGAGCCGCTGACGCCTGAAGTGGCCATTTACTGGCATTTGCCTCCCCAAGCTGGTAGTGTGACTCAGTCCGTAACTGTCTGTGTCCCCAGACACATGCACAGGTCTTGTGCCAGGCAGACTTGTGAAGGGGAACACCAGCCACGCAGGCAAGGAGGAAACTTCACATTGAACTGGCAGGCAGGATGAATAGGAGGAAATGTAGCCCTCTTTCTTGGAAAACACTTATTAGCCTTGCATTGTTTCAGGGAGCATTCTTGCAGCATGTTTTTATGTCAGACCATTCTTTCTGTGCAATGCTCAGCATAAAGGAAATAACAAATACAAAACAGGATCAGCCTTACACACGAGCCGTTTTGGAAACTGCCATTTCTTTCTTTCTGAGGAAAGCATCCTGGTGACTCAGCAGTACAGGGCAGATTGGCAGCCCTACAGAGGGGGGAAGCATTCCCTGGAGAATCCAGTGATTTCCAACCTTAATAACAAAAGGATATTGCACTCATAATATTTGAGGACCCCCCCCCCGTGTGACCAGCAGCAGGACTGAGACGCTGTAAGGGGGAAGGCATCCGGAGCAAAGGGAGAGGACCCAGGGCTGCTGGATTGGGACCAGAGGGGTGCTGGCCTCGGGGCTGGCACAGCTGCTCCCAGTCAGCCCCTGCCCACCGCTCCCCTGTCCACCACAGCTCCCGGCCGTGCTGGGGCAGCCCCGGGGCTCCCAGCTGCCCCGACCCCTCGGGGGTCCAGTCTGGCAGAGCACGCAGGCAGCCAGAAGGCACTGGAGGGTCACGGGGAAAAAAGATGGGGAGCCAGTGCCAGAAATCCGTGAAGCTGGGTAACCAGTGCATGTGCCGGTGCTGCAAACCCAGCCAAACCACGGGGGGCTCCCTGCCCCCCCGACTGTGACAAACCCCAGAGCAGTTTACGGAGAGCCGCAGCGAGCCGGGAGCGCCAGGGGATTCTGAAATACTTTGTACGAGACAGCTGGACTCCCCCCCGCCAAGAGAGGGGCAGGAGGGGGGCTGACGGGCTTGCCTTCGGGCACAGCCTGCTGGCCGGCAGCTCCCTCTGCCCAGCGCGCTGCGGGGGGGCTGGGGGGGCCGGCCGGTCCCGGGGCTGTAGCGCAGCCTGTGTCGCCATCCAGCGCCTCCTCGGCTCCCTGCAGCCCCCCCCCCGGACCGATCCCGACCCCAGGATCAAGGGGTGATGGAGGGCAGAGGTGCTGCTGAGGCAGCAAGGGGCTGCTGGGGGCGGCTGTAGCCCCCCGTGAGGCACAAACACAGCCAGTTCCAGCTGGGGAAGGGGGCACAAGCACTGTGAGGAGGAAGAGCAAAAGCTGTCAGCAAGGGGATGTTCCTACCTGGGCAGCTTAGTGCTAGCAGCAGAGCAGCTCCTACAGGAGTTCAGGGATTACTGGAATTAATAATGAGAAGCTATGGCATACTCCAACCCACTAAGGTGAGATGTAACAAAGAAGGACACATGTACCTGCTGATAAATCTACCTGTGTCCTAGCTATACTTCCAACTCAGAGCTGTAGGCCAGTACTCCTAACCCTCCCCCCAGTTTTGTAGCACCTATAGTGAAGGGGGAGCAGGGACGTATTTATGAGGGAACACTTTAATTGGAGCCAAGCAACAGCTGGGACACCCAGGTGAGCAGTGGGTGCAAAGCAAGGCAGGAAATGAAGCAGCAGCTGCAAATAGGGGTGTGCGAGCAGAAAGCAGAGTAGGAAAGGGGGTATGAGTTTGGGTGTGTAAGGACCTTAAGAAAGGCAGGCTACTGAATAGCTTAAAGCTAAGGGTTAGAAGATGGGAATATAGGGAGTACTGAATAACTTTTGGAAGGTGATCCTAATAGTCTGGTGCAGTTAGAAGAGCTCTAGCTGAAGAAGGCAGCTAAAGCATGGAGAGCTTTACAGAGCTGGCAGCGAGAGCCCTGCTTCTGCTCAGACCTTGCAATGCAGAAGCCCTGTGTGGAAAGGAATAAATGGTTCCTCTGTGGAGCTGAGAGCACTGGGGCATACCTGTCTTAGGAAATAGCCTCAGTTTTACTTTATGGTAGGTAAATACTGTGCTTTTTCATTTCAGCAGGTTTTTTGTTGTCATAGGAACCCAGAGGCAGGGAGGTGCTGAGGTTGGGCTGAGCTGGTGATGCTGTTTAAACTAGCAGCTCTTCCCCTCCCAGCCAGCGGGAATGTGTTGTTCTGGGTCAGCTGAATCTGCATCCTGATCAGTGCTGGAGTGCAGAAGCCTGGGTGGAAGGGAGAGATTCAGCTCTCGGTCCTGTCACGTTAACTCCTTTCTCCTCTGCAGGCTGGCTGTTTATTAATAGCCTGGCATGACTGCGCATGGGTTGGGCCTCACCGACGAGCGCAGGGAGAGTGACGAAGCACCTGGCCCTGGCAGGGGATGTCATACCGGAGTAGGTGGCTCTGCTGGAGCCCCGGGAAGATCCACCCGGGAAACCCGTCTGCTCCTCTGCCGGCAAAGCACAGGAAGGGGACCGGCCACGCGTGGGCAGGGCGACCCTGCCTCTCCTGCAGAGCCGTCTCCCTGTCTTCCCTCTGTCTCCCGCCGCCGGTAAAAGACTTTCCCAGCGCTGCCTCTCGCAGCCGCCGTGCTGCGCGGCTCTGGCTCGTCCCTCCGGGGCTGGCGGCGGCCAGCTCCCCACCGGAGCCCCCCCCCCCCCTCCCCGCCGCGTTTCGGGGCGGGGGGCTCTCCCTCCGCCCGGGGCCGGCTGCCGTCCCGGCTGTGCAGTCACCGCGGGGCGATGCGCGTACGCGCTGCGGCGCTGAGCAGCCGCGCCGGCAGCCCCGCGTCCCGTCCGTCCCGTCCCCCCGCCTCCGCCGCCGGGGCGGAAGGCGGAGCGGGCCGCGGGGCGGGGCGGCGGGCTCGGCAAGGGCTCGGCCCGGCTCGGCTCGGCCCGGCCCGGCGCGGTATGCTGCTGCGAGTGCGCGCCGCCGTGGCGCAGCTGGTGGCGGGGCTGGGGGCGGGCGCGCAGCCCCCCGCCGAGCCCCGGGGCGGCGGGGACGGGGGGTCGCCGGCGGGAGCCTCCTTCTGCCGGCCGGCCTTCCTCCAGCTGACGCCCGAGGAGCTGCGCCGCGCCGACGACCACGCCGGCCGGGCGGTGCAGAGCCCCCGCGACGGCCGCCGCCGCCTGCCCTGGAGCACCGGCTACGCCGAGTGAGCGGGGGTCGGGGTCGGGGCCGGGCGGGGGCCGGGGCCGGGGCCGCCCCCCCCCGGGGCCGGGGCTGCCCGCAGCTGGACGCGCTCCGGCCGGGGGCTTTGCAGCCCCGGGGAGGAGGAGGAGGAGGGGGGGCACACGGGGCTGGCAGCGCTCGGCACCGGAGCGGGGTCCCCAGGAACCGAACTGGGTCGCGGGCAGCCGGCGGTGAGCTGCGCTTGGCTCTTCAGAGGCGGCAGATGGGAAGCTTGCTCTTTAAACGGCTGCTGACGGGAAAGCCGTCCGTCCGGGTTCGTGCTCTTGCCCATTCCCGAGGGTTTCGGGCTCCTCTGCCCGTTTTGTTTTCCCCACTTAGCCGCGCGATACCCGGTGTCGCTGATGGGGAACCGACACCGAGGGGTGAAGGAACTGCTGCAGGACTCGGGGGAGGAGGGAGTTGAAGCTGTCTTGGGAGCGAGACCGGATTTCGACTTCCCCTTCAAGGGCCTGATTCTCTTCTCCTTTTACTCGCTGCGAGTTTCACCCTTAACTGAAGGCCAGCGGGGAAGGTCAGGCTTTGAAGACCACCTTTGCTGCTCAGTGCTGTCAGTCTGCTCCTGCATCCCTTGCTCAAGCTGATCTTCCCGATAACCTAGGGAGCTCTTTGAGATGTTAATTTGCCCCCGGAGATACTGGGGTAGGAGTACCCTGAGCAAAAACCACCCGGAGCAGAAACCACCCTCTGCTCAGCAGCACGACTTCTGTCTCCCAAGACTTCTTTCTGCAAGCCACTTGAAAAGTCTGTACCCAAAGAGCTCATCCTGTTGTGCATGTTTACAGCTTCCTCCCATGAGCAGGTTTTGCAATCTAGACCTGAAATCTGCTGTGCCAGCATAGGCTGTGAAAAGTTAGTGTGACTCTTTTTGCAAAAGTTCTGCTGGTTTCACCTTCATCACCTTCTCCCCTCCTTCTCTGAGGCACCTGCTCTGTCTGAGAGGTGCTGGGTGTGATGGGACATGGATGAGGCTGTAATCCTGTCTGTGAGTCCTGGCTGGGTGTGTGTGCATTGGGGCTGGTGCAGGTTTTCAGGCAATCTCTCTGCTTGGGGCAGCAGTGGGGACCTTCAGCAAACCCACCTTTTTCTGGTCACCTCCCTCGGTGGGTGCCTGGAGGGCTGCTCTCCCCTGGACCCAGCCGCGCTGGTGGGAGCAAACACTGCTGCTGGCCCCAGATCAACCCATGCAACTGGTCTGGGACATCTGCTTTCCCGGCTGCTGCTGCCCCAGGCAGGACAGGAGTACCTGCAGAGAGCATCCCTGGGGATGTGGGGGCATGAGTGGCGGTCGGGAGGGACGAGGGACTGCGGGGTGGCCTTTGCTGGAGTGTGGTGTGAAAGAAAGAGCCTCTACCCCTTGTTTCCTCACGGCAGGGTGATAAATGCGGGAAAGAGTCAGCACAATGAGGACCAGGCGTGCTGCGAGGTGGTGTTTGTGGAGAGGAGGCCCAGCCTGAGGGGCCGGCTGCCGTCCAGGGAAAGCAGCGGGGAGCTGGACAGGGTGAGAGCTGGGGCGGTGTGCGCAGGAAGGGACATGACGGGGAGGATGCCCAGGGGCAGGACGTGAGATGGGGCATGTGGAGATGCGTGCGCACCGCGGCTTCCCCAGGGATTCCCTCTGTTCCCAGGCGCGCTGCCCCTGCTCCCTGCCACCTCCTGCCGTCATACCCACTGGACTACACTGGGGCTGGCTGGCCCAGGGAGGCTGCTGGCCCGGGGAGGCCACTGGCCCATGTGCCCTGGTGGGTTGCAGAGGTGGCTACCGCACTGGCCCAGTTATGCCTCCCCTTTGGGGGAGTCGGCTGCCGGAGATGTGCTGCTGGCAGCATGAGGTATCTGAGGCAGGGCTGGGCTTGAGCCAGGGACCAGCTGTGTCCAGATACCCTTGATCAGCTGCCTGCCTGCTCCTGCCTGCACTGGGCTGGCACCTGCGAGCTGGAGGCAAAGTCTTGTGTCACTGTCCTCAGCTGGTGACCCCAGCTGCTCCAAATTCCCCGTTCTGTCTGCTTCCTCACAGGCTCACTTCACCTTCCTTTCTCTCCCCACAGGGCAGGAAGGGTTTTTATTTCCACTATTGGGCCTTGTTTGATGGCCATGCAGGCAGCGGTGCTGCTGTCATGGCATCCAAGAGGCTCCATCTGCACATCTGTGAGCAGCTCCGGGACCTCGTGGACATCCTGCAGGACCCCTCCCCGCCTCCCATCTGCCTCCTGCACGACACGAGGGCCGGCCCTGCGGAGCCGAGCCGGGTGCCCCTCACAGAGGACGATGGGGAGGTCCCCAACGATGCTGTGCCACGCTTTCACCTGGAGAAAGCGGTTTCCCATGAGAGCCTGGTGATCGGTGCCATCGAGAACGCCTTTAAGCACATGGTGAGTGAGCCCCTGCCTGCAGGGATGCCCAGGGCATCCCCTGGGAGCATCTCTGCTGTCTGTGTCTGCGTTGGCTTGTCCCCTCTGCAAAAGGCAACTCTGCAGCAAGGAGGGGGCTGCAGTGACGGCTCCTAGCAGGATGGTCCTGGAGAGAGCACTGTGATGCTCTCCCCTGTTTTGGGCGTCAGGAGGCAGAGGCTTTGGGCTCCAGGCCTGTAGGGGTGCAGAGGGCTCCATTGCCCTTGGTTCCAGCAGTCCCAGCTGCTCCCCTCCTGTCTTGCTCTTCCCTGCCTGCTCCACTGCCCTGGTAAAGCCATGTCCCCAGCTGCACTGCGGGACCCCCGTACCCCCAGCCCTGCAGCTGCCCCTGGGCTGTGTGGGGAAAGGTGCCCGGGCCCCAGCTGACCGCTGCTCCCCACCTGGAGCAGGCTCTTGGCTCAGCCAGCAGCTGAGGTGCTACCGGAGCAGCCGGGTGCTATTTTGGGCTGCTTGCAGCTTTACTTGCTGGCATGGGGCCTCCCGCCCTGCCTGGAGCTGCTCTCTGTCTTCCCAGGACGACCAGATCGAGCGGGAGCGGTCGTCCCAGCGCCTGTCCGGGGGCTGCTGTGCCCTGGCTGCCGTCTACCTCATGGGCAAGTTCTACGTGGCCAATGCCGGCGACAGCAGGTATGGCCCCGCAGGGCAGCCCCCGTCTTTCACCCCGTAATCGGGAAGCACCCCGGTAAAGCAGGGCGGTGCTGGAGGCATGGCTGGTGAGGAGCACCCGGCTCCATCCCTGGAGCTGGGCTGTCTTGGGGAGGGCAGAGGAAGCAGGACTGGGCAGAGCTGTCGCCTGCCTGCCTGCCTGCACGCCCTGGGGAGAGCGTGCCCTGCCATGATCTCTGCATTTGCCTGGTGCACAGAGGGGAATGCAGAATCACCTTCCAGAATCTGGGACTTGCTCCCTTCCTTCCCGGCAGCGTCCTGTCTGCTTCCCAGATGGCTCTGGATCACACCCTGGCCCCTGCTGCCAGAACTGGCCTGGGCTGTGAGTTGGCAACTGAAAATTGCCCTCAGCAAAACTTTCAAAAATGTGCAAGAAGTCATTTTAGGGTGCACTTCATACCAGTGAACTGTTTCAGGAGAAGGACATGCAAATCTATGTGCAGACAAGTCCCGTGGGAGCTTGGAGCCCAAGGATTTTGACTGATACATGCATTTCCTTGGGTGCGTTGCTGTAATTGCGCCTGGGTGTGTTCATACCCCCGAGCAACGGCAGGAAGGCAAGTCCACCTTATGCTGAGGGTGAAGCTAGTTTGAATTGCCCTGTATTTACTGCAGGGTTAGCTTGTCCTCAGCCGTGTCAGGCCCGCAAATACAGGCTCTGGTAAATTGTCTGAGGCTGGAGGATGTGCTTCCAGCTCTGGAACAGAGGAGGAGATCCTTTGTGCCTCTGCTTTTGGGTGCGGAGCCCCTCCATGGCAGCAGCAGCCATGCGCACAGGGTCCTGAGACTGTAACCAGGCCTCTGGGTGAGGGTCTGTGTACCCTCCTCGGGCATCGGACACTGCCATAGCTGGGCTTAGCCAGACCCTGCTGCCCTGGAGGAGACCTGCAGCCCTAGGCAGGACAGCAGGTGAGACAGCTGGGCCACCAGTGCTGGAGATCCTTGATTTCCCCCATGACATCCAGAAACATCTCATAATCAGACTTTTTTTTTTTATTTAACACATCAAACAATCAGACTGGCCCCAGCAGCGAGCTGCAGTGCTGGTGTAGGCTGGGCACTTGCACCCATGTCCTGCTGCTAGCAATTTCTGCCTGTCCTGTGTGCGGGTCCCCTTTAAAGGAGGGCTTGCCACCTTTGTGCTGATCCTCTTCTAACTATATCTTCTCCTTTGGTTTGCTCTGCTTCATTCTCCTCTGCCCCATGCTTCTCTTCCATTTTTCTCTTCCCTCCCTGCCCCTATCCCGTGCAGGAGGGAGGCATGCCCTGCCCACCCAGGGGCTATGGGGCCAGTGGAGCCAGCAAGCAGCCCCCCAGCTCAGGGCTGGGAAGAGGGCAGGCAGTGGAGGGGAAGGGGTTGTATTGCCTGGGCAGCTGTGCAGGGAACCAGCCCTGGAGAGCCAGGCTTAGCTCCCCCGTCATGTCTCCTCTCCTCTTCTCTAATCTCATCCTTCCATGTTTCATTGCAGGGCCATTATCATCCGTAACGGGGAAATCATTCCAATGTCCAGGGAGTTTACTCCAGAGACAGAGAGGCAGAGGCTGCAGTTTTTAGTAAGAAAGACCTTTCTTCTAACCTCATTCCTGCTGAACCACCTCCCAGCCCCTTCCCAGCCCCCCACGCTGCCTGCTGGGCTGCCTTCTTCGTGGGGTCCCAGGGGCCGAGGGCAGCCCCACAACTGGGACATGCTGATGGCACTTGTCCATCCCAGCCAGCTCGCTGGGTTGGGGAGAGGCACTGGGATGCGGGGAGCTTCCCCGGCTCACTGGCGTGGGGGCATCTCATGGCTGGTGGAGCCCTCGTTTGCTGCAGGGTCAGCTGGGGATCCTGGGCTCTCGGCATGGGGCCGGTTTGGTGCGGTTGCATGGAGACGCTTCAGTCCATCTTGTCCTGCTCCTGCCTGGGGAACGGGGAGCACTGCCTGCCGCTGCTGTGGGAGCACCAGGCTGGCTTGCGCAGTGACCAGGAGGAGCGTGGCTCTGCTCCCTCCACCCGCCGTGCTCCCTCGCATGGTCGAAGGAGCCGCAGCGCTCGCGCCGAGTCCTAGTTTCTTCCCCGGCTGCTCCCTGGGGAGGCAGGGAGCTGACGTGTGCTAGCGGGTTTCTAGCTTTCCTCCTGAAAGCTCCTTCTCCTGGCCTGGACAAACCCCACTGTGCCACACAGGGAGACTTTTTAAGGTTATAAAGACCTCTCTGATGGCAGCACAGAGGAGGAGGCGTTTGTGTTGGAGGAGGTCTTGCTGGATGCGATTTCCTGGCTTGCAATGTACTTGGAAAAACACTGAGGCATTTTTTTCTTGAATCTATTTTTGAATGACCGAGAGGAGGAAACCACTGTGAGCGGGATCCTCTCCAGCCGGCTGCAATGGGCAGGGGGCCAGGCGCACGCTTGCTCTGCTGCACGGTGCCCAGGCCGTGGTCAGGGCCCCCCTTCCTGAAGCAGGATGGGGCTCTCCTTGCCTCTGCACCAAACCCTCCCATGTTCCCAAGGGCTCTCCTCCTTTCTTTCAGCTCTTTCTTCCTCCATCTGCATTTTCCAGCGCTGTCGCCGTTCCTGGTCCCCTGCACGCTGTGCTCCAGGAGGCCCTGGGGCTGCTGGTGCTGCCCCGGGAAGGGGGCTTGTGCTGCTTCTCATCCCTCGTCACAGCCACAGCAGGGACATGGTTTCTGGAAAGACCCGTCGGCTCTTTTCCTCGGGCGAGTGCCCTGTGCTGAGCCTGGGGTCCTGGGAGGTTTGCAGCTGACTCCCCCTGCGCAAATTCTAGCTTCTCCTGGAATTTGCTGGGTTTTGATCCCTTTGAGAGGTCCTTATTTCCCAAAACTCTCCATGCAAAAGCTTCACCTTCTTGCTGGGTGTTGGCACAGCTTCCCCCTCTGGGCATAGCACAGGTGGGTGTTTTGAAGCTGCTTTACCACTGCTGCCTGTTTGAGTTGCAGCAGAGCAACTGATGTTATCCCCACCATGAAACACCGTAGCCGAGGTCCCGGCAGGCTGGCAGGTCCCACGGTGCCTGGTGAGGTGCTGCGGGTGGTGCCAGCCGGCGGGGCAGGCACTGCTGCATGGATCCCGCTCTCCCGGCCCTGCAGCTGAGCCGCTGCTTCGTCCCGCAGGCGTTCCTGAGGCCTGAGCTGCTGGGGAAGGAGTTCACCCACCTCGAGTTCCCCCGTAGGATCCAGCCCAAGGAGCTGGGGAGGAAGATGCTGTACAGAGACCAAAACATGAATGGCTGGTAACCCCCCAACCTGCCTGGCAGGCTCTGTGCTGAGGGGCGGCACTGGGGTCCCACTGCATGTGGCTGTCCGGCTCCAGCATGCCTTCCCGCGGGGTGGGGACTGTGGTACACTGGGTACCCGGGTCTTGAAGGGGCCTTGTCCTGGGGGATGCTGTGTCCCAAGCAGGCAGGGGAGGTGCTGGAAGCCTTCACCTGCTGATATGTTGTCTCTGGCTTGTTTTAACCAGGGCTTACAAAAAGATAGAAGAGGATGACCTGAAGTTTCCACTTATCTATGGGGAAGGCAAAAAGGTGAAGTGCTGTAGCAGGAGCTGGGGGGGGCTCGCTTCCCACCTGCCCTCGCTGAATCCGGTGGTTTCCAGCCTGGTTTTGCTCTGGTTTTGCTAGTGCTGTCACCGCTCCATTGCCAGCGATTCTCAGCCGGGAATGGAGGTAGATGAAGTGGCTTAAAGTTTTCTTCTGATTTTGCTGTTCTCCAGGCTCGGGTGATGGCCACGATTGGGGTCACGCGGGGCCTGGGAGACCACGACCTCAAGGTGTTCAGCTCCAACATCCACATTAAGCCTTTCCTGTCCTGCTTCCCAGAGGTGAGCCTGGCTGCCGGCCGCTCCGTGCCCAGGGGTTCTGCAAGAGCTGGAGCTGGTCGGGGTGACCAGATCCGTGGTGCACCCAGTGCAGCAGGAGCCTTCTCTGCCCCACACCCTCGTGTCTTGTCCCATTGCTTGCCAGGTCAGGGTTTACGACCTCACGCAGTATGAGCACTGCCCTGATGATGTCCTGGTCTTGGGCACCGATGGGCTCTGGGATGTCACCAATGACAAGGAGGTGGCTGGTGTGGTGATGGAGGTGCTGACAAGCTACGAGCCCAATGACCCGTGCAGGTGAGCTGCGAGTGGACAGCGGGATGAGCGTGTCCTGCTCTCTAACACCTTCCCTTGGCCTTGCTCCTTGGAGCAGTGTCACGGCCATGTCTGCCTCTGGCCTCGGGGCTGGTGCTGTTGCTCCACAGCATGCAATGCTCCCCTGGATGTGCGTATCTGAGCTCAGATCTCTCCTCTCCAAGGGACCCTTTCCTGCACCTCTAGCTCCTCCAGCTTCTCCCTTGCTAGGGACTGCAGGATGCTGTATCAGGGAGTCTGCAGGGTCTGGGGTCGCTGCTGAGCTGCACTGTGCTGTGCCCCCCAGGTACACCATGGTGGCCCAGGAGCTGGTGGTGCGGTCCAGGGGGGTGCTGAAGGAGCGGGGCTGGCGGCTGGCAAACGACAAGCTGGGCTCTGGCGATGACATCTCTGTCTTTGTGATCCCCCTGGGTGGCCCAGGCAACTACACATGATGCCCGATGACCCCGGGGCAGTGGGGCTCACCTTGCCTGGATGGAGGTGAGCAGGACACTGGTGCTGCCTCAGGGCCACCTCTCCCCAAGCACTTGTTTCCTGAGCCAACTGTGAGAAGAGTAAGAAACCTGGAGCCTCTGTCTGTGCCCCTGCCCAGAGCATCCCCCTCCACCTGCTGCATCCCAGCCCCAGGTGGTGTTGGAAAGGTTTTGGACAGAGAGCAGGGACTGGGATTGAGGGATGTTTTTCGTGCTGCCACTTTCTTGATTGCTGTGAAAAGCCTAAAGGCTCCCTGGCTGCTCAGTGTGTCCTTTGCACCTCGCCCTGGGCCTGGGTGCACTGGTTCCAGCAGTGTGCAACGGCCATCGGGCTGGTGGGGCACTCGTACCTGGAGAAGTGGGTGCCTGCTGCTGCAATCATCTCCTTTCCCCCCGCCCTGTGACACTTGCACCAGTGACACTGAAGCTGCTGTTGGGGCTGGGCACTGGGGCTAGGACGGGCTGTGGCCTGGGGTGAAGCCCTGCCAGCAGCTGGGCAACACTCAGCCCGGCAGAAGTCCAGTTGTGGGTAGTGTGGTGGTGGGTGAGCTTTGTGCTTGCCCTCTTCAGCCCCTCACGCCTTTGTCCCAGCCACGTACCTTGTCTTAGTCTCCAGTTTGGGAGCATGGGACGGTGCTCGATCACTGTAGTGTACTGAGAGCCCCAGGGAAGGAATGAGATATTGCACTTGCACTGGCTGTGCCACAGGTTCTGCCCCCACCCCTCTTCATGCCTTGGATCACTGCTGTGTTTCTGGAGCCAATTATTTATTATTAACTGGAGAGCTGAGCTGGAAAATGTCTAAATCCTTTCTTGGTGTGGGGAGTCTGTATGAATATATGTCTATATTTTTGAGTGGTTCTAAGTTGGCCACTGCCGAGCAGCAGCTGCACACAGAGCAGCCCTATTCAGCCAAGCTTAACAGCTTAAATGTGCTGCATGGATCTGCTTAGCTGAGGGCTGGAAACCCACAATAAAAGCAGCTCGGTTGTGACTGGGGGGGGGGAAGACAACTCCCTTCTTTTTCTTAATAATCTGGAAGCTGGTGCCAAGCAGAGCTGTAGCAGCAGTTGATCTCTGCACGGGATGTTATTTTGCATCATGCATACCTCTGACCTGGAAGGATGCGCTTCGTGGGCCTCTGCAGAGTGTTGCATCCTCCCAAAATATGAGGGGTGGTCCTATCCTGGCAGTGTGGTGATGGGGAGAGCTGGGCCACGCTCCCTTGTTTTGGAAAGGCTCTGTGGCACCAGTAGTTTCTGTCCTGCTGTTGCTGGGTGCAGCCAGCTCTTGTCAAGTGTCACCTCTAGTGAATGCTGTTTGTCTCTTGTAATTAGCAAGATGTAAATAAACTGGCTGCACTTAATGGGAAGTGCAAGTTATCCAGCGAGATTTTAACCTCTTGACATCTTCTGTGCTGAAGGGAGCAGCGAGTGATACTGGGGCCGGGAGCCTGTCCTTATGTAGTAGCACTGTGTGTTTAAATAAAGGTTTTGCCACTTGCAATCCCACTTCAAAGTCTTTCTTGCAGAGCTCCTGTGAAGAAGACTTACCTAAAAGCCAATTAGCTCTGATTAATTTATGTAGGCAGGCTTGGTAGCAGAGGCCCAGGCAGAGCCATGTGACCTGCTGTCCCTCTGCCCTTGGCCCTGGCCAGACCCCATGGAGTATCCCTCCCTCGCCCATGGAGAGTGGGAACTGCTGCCAGTCTCTGCATGGTGCTGCCTGGGGTTGGCTGGGGGTCGCAGCTCCCTGGGGCTGGCTGGGGGTCAGTGGTGGTGGCCAGCCTGGTGGAGAAGGGTTGCAGGGTGGGTCAATAACCCAAAACAGGACTTGGCTGGTGAGCGCTTCACTGGGCTTGGATGAGGACTGAAAACCAGCAGGCACCAGCCTGGCCCCCCTCGGCTGCTCCCTGCTGCAGGCAGCACATGGACGCAGACAGGGAGCGGAGGGGAGGAAAGCTGATGGTTTTCCTGCCTGTGGGGTCCTTTCTTCAGGGATTGGGGTGGGCTGTGGATGGAGGGACAGCTCTGCAGGTTGTGGCTCTTGGGGGAGCTCCCAGGAACTTGACTGTGCCCAAGAGGCAGATCCCTCTCGGGGAGTTCAGGTGTTCCAGCATCAGCTACCGCCTGCCTCTAGGGTGGGCTGCCTGCTGGAAGCATCCCTGCTGTCCCACATCCCCCTGACTGCCACCCAGTACTCCTGGTGCTCTAGATGCTCATACACGTTTTCCTCACACCCCCAGCTGCCCCACACTTGCTTGCACAGCCCTATTGCCCTGGCGCGATGCTTTTCGTTCTGGTGCCTGAGAACTGGCTCTGCTTTTCCAGGTCACTGCCTGGGAGCTGCTGGGTAAGGCAAGGAGGCAGAGGCTGCATTTAAAGCTTCCTCTGTGGTCCCCTTTTTTACTACGGAAACATTTCCTTTGGAACCAGCTCCTGGCCTGGGGCTTGATAAATTAAGAAAAATTGTCTCCGAGCCCTTAAAATAGCAGCAGTTTATGAGCCTGGGTCTGGGCCAGGACCCTGGGGCTGCCTTTCCCTGGCTGAGCGACAGGGACTCAGCCCTGCAGCTGGGGGGGGCGTCGCGGGGGGGAGCAGCCACCGGGTCCTCCCCTGCCAGCAGCCCGCGGTGGGCAAGGAGAGCTGAAGCCCCCCTCCCGCGGCACTGGGGTCATCTCGGTGCGGGGCCTGACACCTCACAGCCCCCCCCGCCTCTGCCGGTGCCCCTGCGGAGGGGACTCGAGATCCTGGGGACAGGGCATGTCCCTCACACCCCCGGTGGGAAACGGGGCTTTCCTCAAGGAGCGAGCAGCCCACCGGGCAGCGGGGTGGAGGGGGGGGGGGTTCGGCCGCTGGCCCCCGCCGGGATCTGCCTTCCCTGGCAGAGCTCGCCTCTTGCTAGCGGTGGCTCTTGTCGCTGCCACAAATAACGCTCACGGGGGGGGGGAAGGCGTCTCCTCGAGAGGTGCTCCGGTGCGGGAGGATCCCCGGTGAGGGGCCAAGCACGGGGTGGGCTTTGCTAGTGGTCCTACCTGGCGGGGGGGGTGGTGCTGGGAGCAGCAGCTCAGCCCTTCCTGGCAGCAGCGGGTGCTCTGGGAAGCCGAGCGCCTGGATCGCCCCTCTCCCTGCCCGGCGTCGGGAACCGTAAACCTGGAAAACCCCCTCGGGGGAACCTCAGGCTGCCCCAGCACCTCCCTGCCCGGCCGGGCTGCGACCAGCCCGGGGATGGCGTCTGCGGGGACAGAGCGGCAGGTCCTGGGTGTCCCCGGAGCCGGGATGGGGGCTGCGGACGGGGACAGCGCGGGGAAGGGGCCCGGCCCGGCACCGCCCTTCGGCTCGGCCCGGCTCGGCTCGGCTCGGCTCGGCTCGGCTCGGCCCGGAGCGCTCCCGCCCCGCCCCGCCCTCCGCGGGCGGCCCCCGGCCGGGGCGGTGCCGCCCGAGCCGCGCTGCGGAGCCGGGGCTGGAGCTGGGACCGGGACCGGGAACGGGAACGGGAACGGGACCGGGAACGGGGCGGCGGAGAGAGGTGCGGGCTGGGCTGGGCTGGGCTGGGCTGGGCAGCGCAGCGCTCGGGGTGCGGGGGCCTGGGAGAGCTGGGCGGGGGGCACTGCTGGGGCTGGGGGGGACTGGGGGCCGTGGGGTCAGTGCCGGGGAGGGGGACAGCGGGGGCTGCGGTCAGTGCTGGGGTCCGGGAAACTGGGGTGTGGGGTTACTGGTGGGGTGTGGGGTCGGAGCTGGGGTGTGGGGTTACTGGTGGGGTCTGGGTTACTGGTGGGGTGTGGGGTTGCTGGTGGGGTGCTGGGTCCGTGCTGGGGGGGTCCGGGGCACTGCTGGGGGAGCAGGGCGTGGGGGCGGGTGCCCCAGCCGGGCTGGGTGGGGTGCAGCGGGACAGGACGGGATGGGTGTGCCTGGGATGGGGTGCGGGTCCCAGGGCGTGGGGCAGGGGTGGGTCAGTGGCGGTTCGGCCACCGTGGGTCGTCCCTCGAGGGTGGCCTTGGGCCGAGGGTCCTGACTCACCTGGGCCAGGCTGGGGTGAAAGCCCGGGGGCTGCTGCCCTGTCCCACCATCCCTCCCCACAGCCCCCACCCCAGCAGCGTCCCCATGCACTGCCTTGCTCGCGGAGCGGCCGCTCTGTGTTTTCTTCAGAAAAAGGAAAAAAGTTCCCTTTGTTTACTGCTGAGCTCATTTTTAAACATTTATGTTAGGGGGGCTTGCGGGGAGCAGAAATAATTGTGTAATGTCTTAGGAGCAAGGGAGCATTCCAAAAGCATGACTGCGCGGCCCTTTCCAGCACTAACAATCTGGCAGCCAAGTCTTCCCAGCAGCCGCCAAACCCCCCAAATCTAGCCTCAGCCTCTTGACACCCCCCGAGAAAATGGCAGTGTGATCCCCGGGTTGCTTCACAGGGCACATCTGCGTGGGGGGTGGGCTGGGAGTGGGGACCCGGCTGAGCCACCCGGGGCCGGGCAGCAGCACTGCCACATCCCCAGCAAAGTGTTCAGGTTGTGAAAGCGGAGACAGGGAGGTAGCAGCTTTGGCTGTCTATATTTCACTGAGACCAGTTGCATCTTATTTTAATTTTGCCAAGTGCCTTTTGGTGTCAAAACAGTTTCAATGTACATTCAGCTCCTCCTTCTCAGCTGCAAGTAGTATAGGTAGAGACTGTGCGAGGTTTTACGGACTTTAAATTGAATCCATGATCCTGACAGCTACAGCTTCTCCAGGGAAACTTTTTTTTAAGTGGAAAATAAGCCAAGTCACTGTCTTCCAACAGGTTATCGGGAGCGTTTAACCAGGCTCACCTCCTAACTTGCTGTTTACACTGGAGAGGCGTATTGACATGAAAAGTAAGGAATGTATTAGCAAATATTGATTAGCCCTGGGGCAGCAGCAGTCAGGCATTGCACAAGTATAGGCATCTGCTGAGATCGTGGCATGTTATTTGAAGCTTTCAGCAAGACCCTTGTACTGCCATGAGTCTGGGAAGGCTGTCACTTCCGCGGGAGGTAAAATAAGAACATGGCATGATGACCTTTGGAAAAGGAGGTAAGGGCAGGCAGCGTTTTCCCACAAAGCTTGAGCACTTGTGGTTCAAGCTTTGTTTAGGCTTTAGAATTCTTCTGGTCCAAGTCCCTTTCTCTGTTTTGCTCGTGGATGTTTTTGTGGGATTTAGCAATGAAAGCAAGCCAGCCTGGCCGCTCTGCTCCGGGTCCGGGCGGTTGCCCTTTGCTGCTGCACTGGAGCATGCTGTAAACCCAGGCTGGCTGATCATGCCCAAAGAATAGCTCAAAATTTTAGAAAAAAATCAGGAAGATATAAAACTTAAGCACTGAGTTTGAGCTCCTTTTTTGATGATCGCTCATCATGTGGATATGGCAGGTCTAGGTCTTAAGAAGGTTTTGGGCAGCTTTCCTGGAGGTAAATACAGACCATTTCCTCAGTGCTCAGTGCCGGGTAGTTTTGGCAGCAGTGGCAGGCGGGACGGGGAGGCTCTGAGCAGCGGGAGCCGGCATCGCTGGTGGGTGTGGGTCGTGCTCTGGATGTCAGCAGTGGTTGTTGGCGTAAGCGAGGGCTGCAGGCTGGTCTCCTCTGTGCTACACAGAAATGCACAGCTTGGCCTGCCCGGGGGCTGTGCGAGCGTGAAATTGCAGATGCTGCTGTGCCAAAACCAGCGCCACTTTGATCGTCCCAAAGCTGCGATCCACCCGGGAGTTTGGAGCTTGCAGCTCGGGCTCTGCCCTGTCCGTTGCGTTTCCTTTTGGCATTGCTCTTCGCTTCAAGCCCTTTTTGGAATTTTTTTCTGCTTCTGTATAAGAGTCCCTCTGATACCTGAGACAGTTGCCAGGACACTTGTCCTGTGCTACCTTGGCCATGGTTTAGATGTCTCAGCAAATTAAATTCCCCTCGATGGGCGTACCTGTCAGATTTTAATTTGGAAGTTTACTTTCTTTTTCATTGCACCAGCTGTGCCAGCAAATCCTATGGGCTAAAACCGTTTCTGTTGTGAAACAGCACCGGGGGGCTTTCTGCCGGTAATGCATGCAAATGACCCGTGTACCTCTCATTCTGTCCCCAAATGCCTTCAATCCCCTTCCAGTTACTTTAACCTGGGGACAGCTGTGGCCTTGCCACACACTTTGGTGGGGTTCCCTGCTTGTGCTGATCGGAGCCCTGACCTGTTGGGGGGGTGGGAGGAGAGATGCTCCCGGTGGGTTCTGGAGCGAGGCACCCCCCCACGGTGTCCCCGGCCCCTGGGGCTCCAGCAGCGCCCATGGTGGCCTGTGGCTGTCCAAAGCGGCTCCTGTTTGCCCAGTGGCACGTCTGCGGGGCCCTGTCCCGAGGTGCCCTTGCCTGGGGCGGTGGCAGCAGCCCTGTGCACACACACGGCCATGTTTAGAAGCGGAGACAGCTTGTCCTTGGCTGCACTCATTAGGAAACATTTTCTGTGTTCCCTGCTAGTGTTTTGTGCTCTCTGGATGCTGCGAGCTCGCTTAGGTCTTGTCTGTATCGCAGGTCGCACAGCCTGAGCTGAAGGTGTGTGTTTTGGGGTTTTTGAAATCCAGTTAAATGCCTTGTAGCAGTTCTAACCTTGAGTCTGGTCTGTACTGCATTAGCCCAGCTTCTTCCCAAACAAGAGTTAAATCAAAACAGCCCAACCCAGCACTCTGGATGCTTTTGTTTGTTAAACCATTGAAAAATTTAGCAGAGCTGAAGACACAGCAATGCCAGGAAGATCTCGGTCTGTTCAAAGAGGTGGTTTTCCTTCTGTGGTTGTGTCGCAGTGCTGGGGGGTGCGGGCGGGTGCCTGGGCTTTGGGGTGACAGGGCTGCGTGCAGTGGGCTGGCTGTTCCCTGAGCCTCCAGTCCAAGGGGAGTGACTGGAGAGCTGCCGGCGCAGAGGAGTATTTGAGTATTTTCTAATCATCCGACAGGCAGTCTGTAAGGAGATGCTTGGTGGCAGCTCTGCAAGGCAGGAACACAAGCCTGGGTCTGTTCTCCCGTCCCTGGCCAAGAGGATCACCAGGGCAATGCCAGCGGCTGCAGGAGCACTGCCTGGAGGCGTCGCCCTCCTCCTTCCTCCGCTCTCCTCTGCTCGTTCAGGACGAGGAGGTTTTGTTCGGAGTGGGACATCTGCCAGGCTCGGGGGCTGTGGGGAGCTGGTGCTGCCACAGAGACAGTGCTGGGGGTGTCCCTGCAAAAGGACTGCTCCCATGGCTCCATCTCCGCCAGCCCAGCCCAGACCTGCCAGGCTTTGGGGTTGTGCCCCCAGCCAGGGCTGTGGGCAGAATAGAAATTCAGCTGGTTTTGCTGATACGTGGTGTGACGGGTCCGGCCAGGGTGGGGCTGTCAGCAGCAGTGCTTGGGAATTTCTGGTTTAGAACAAAACCCCTCTGTTGGCTTGGGGAGCTTGAGCCTTGCCAAGGAGGTTCGCTGAAAGATTTCTGTCCCTAGTTTGAGCCCTTCTTCAAAGCGTTAACATCTTTCTCTGCCATTTCCTGAGATCCTGTAGCAGACACTGGATGATGGACACATCCTGCTGCCAGAGGAATTCCCCTTTTCCTGCTCAGCAGGAACTTCACATTTTGAGGCACCAAGCTGGGAGAGGCCGATAATGCAAGGGCTGTACTGGACCCCCAGCTTGTTTTATGGTGAGGGCTTTAGAATAGCTGCTTGGAAAGCAGAGTGGTGCAATTTGGTTTCATTTTGCCATTGCTTGGTGTACTGAAGGAACTGCCTGCTCAGGATTAGGCCGCTGCCGGCAGCATGGGCACTGCTGGCGGCAGTGGCACAGACTAAACCTGCAGCCATCCCGGTGTGGCCCCAGCCTGCCCTCAGCAGTGGGCGCAGGGCCGGGCGCGGGAGCCCTGCGGGGTTTGGCAGTGCTGCTCTGCGGGAGATGCCAGCACAAAGTTGCTGCTCCCTTTTGTTATCTCTGTGAATGAGCAGGAGGCATCTCCAGTGAGGCACCTCAAGTGCTGCTCACGCCTGAAAACGGCAGTTGCTGTACGGGCTGGGTTGGATTGCCGATGTGGCTGGGCAGCCTTTGCTGTAACTCGGCGTGGTTAATGCTTGGCAGTGTTTAAAATCTGGATTTCTCTGTCTGTTGTGGGCGACTGTGTCCTTTTAATCATTTGGCCTGCCAGCAGTTGTAGTAAAGCTATCCTCCTCAAATTGTCTTCATGTTTTCCACTCTCTTTTATCTGCTTGCGATCTGGGAACAGTGCAGAGCCCTTCGCATTGGGCTCCAGTGCCCCAGGGACTGGCCTTGTCCTGCTGAGTGCCAGAGCATCCCTGGCAGAGGAGCTAATGTCTCCCCGAGCAGAGTGCCACCAGCATCTGGTGTTGGTGCCATGCCGGCTGGCTTGCGAGGCGAGGGCACGGATGGGGTCAGCCCAGCTGGCCACCGAGGCACACAGCGCTCACAGCCTCCTTGCCCTGCTCGCCTTTGGACGCCAGCTCTGGATTAGTAATGGGCTATTTCTGGATTGCTCTCGTGAGTAATGGAATGAATTGTGCTGAGATTTTGGGTGGGGACAGTGCCTTTGCCCTCTGAGTCACTGCTCAGCATCATGTCAGGCTCGGGAGCTGCCGGGGCCCGGAGCCGTCCCAGGTCAGGGTGGACAACGGAGGCCGTGGGAAGGAGCTCTGGATGCGGCAACTCTGCTCAGTTTGGAGCATCTGCTGTCCCCCTTGCCGGGACGGCGTGCAGGCAGGGGAGCGGCGGAGGGGAGCTGGCAGCCGTGCAGGGCTGGCTGCCGCAATGCGCTGCGCCGCTCCGGTTGTTTTTGTTTTAGGTCTGATGTCTGGCAGACTGGGCACGGGCAGATCTTGATGTCTGTCTGGGAGCGGGTGTTCATCTCCCCAGGGCACCCGCTGTTCCTTGCGCTGCAGATGCGTGTCCTTCTGCGTTGTGTGGGTTAGATAGTGTCGCGTCCCACACCACCTTTCTTCCTCCGTTTGTCTTTGAGATCCAGAGTCGAAAGCAGCAAATCACATTTTGCTGTGGGCAAAGGAGCTTTCTGTCTAAGTAAATAGACTTTTTCGCCCATGAGCTCTCCTTTTCTGTGCTGTGGAGATGATGGCTGGAGAGATGACGAGCCTTTGGTCAGATGAGAAGGATGGTTTGCAGCAGGAGTGATGTGTTTCTTGTGTCTCCAGGAATATGCTGACCTCGAGAGCTTTCCCTCCTCAAGCGTGCAGGAGACAGCAGGCTCCTCCAGGCCCTTTATCTGCCTCTATAACACAAACATCGTGTCTCCTTGGGACGAGCTCCTGGCTGGCTGCCCATGCGTGGGGCTGCGGGTGTCCCTGGCCCAGCTGGGACAGGCAGGAGCAGGAGGGCACAAGGAAAGGGGATGGGAGCTGTGCCGGCAGGTTTCCCCTCCGTGCTCAGCCCCTGGCACTGGGACCCTTTGGGCACTTTAAGTTTTTTTTTTTTCCAACTTCAGTGTTCCACAAACGTGCTCGCTGTCTATGTAGACATGCTGCTCCACTGGGATGTGTGCTTAATGCCGAGGCTCCTGGTTGAGAAGTGCCGGATCCTGCTGGACACAGCCCTTCGTCCTCGCTCTTCTTGCCTTATAAGTGCCGGCTTACTGTTTTTATTCATGGCTCCACAGCACTCAGCAGCCATGAACCATTCCTGCTTCGGCCTGTGAGCCAAGGTGCTTGTAAGCTGCAAAGATCCAGGGCTATGGCAGGGTCTGGCCTGGATTTGGGTGAAACCTTTCTCTCTTCTGCCCCAACCACACGGTTGGGCAGTTCGAGTGGTGAGAGCTGGGGTGGTCCCCGAAACTTCCCCAGGGGTTTGTGTGACAGCTCTGGGGAAGTTTCCTCCAGGCAGGAGCTTAGTGGTGACTTGCTAAGTACGCAGATGAGAGGAGCTCTCTTCAGCCCGCTTTTGAAATGCAAGTCAGCCGCTGAGTCTAATTTCTTAATCCTTCACTTGCAGCTAATTATCATGCAGCCTTACTTGGGTTTTTCTCTTTTCCTCCCTTTTCTGTTGGCCCAGGACACAGGTGTCATCACCCCGGGAGAGGACAGGCGCCAAGCCTTTGTTAAGGCTGGGTGTCAGTGCCCCGGTTAAAGGCCAAGCTTGCGATGGCCGGGCCTTCCCGGCATGATCCGCTCCCAGCCTTGCAGCTCCCTGCATTAGCATAGGTGTGTGCATCCTTCCCGCATGGTTATTTCCCCCGAACCTCCCCAATGCTCCAAGCCCGAACTGCCCCTTCCAGTCCGGCCACCCCGGGCAGAGGGGGTTTGGAGAGGGGCAGGGCTGGCTGCAGGACGTGGAGCAGCCCTGCCTTCGTGAGCAGTTTTCTGGTCACCTATAATTTCCCCCAGCGCACAGAACAGCATGCGCCTTTCCAGGGATTAAACCCTGAGCTGTCAGTGTGCGTCTTGCCCGGGATTTCTGCAGGGACAGAGAGCTGGTGATGCACGTAAGGAGTGGGTCAGGCTCTTTGGACTGAAGCATCTGGGAAGCTGGGGATGGGAGATTTTGGGCCCGAGGTCGGGGGGGATGTGATCCCACCACGGCTGATTTTCTCATGCCTCGTTCAGATGCCACAGCAGGCGTTTTGTGGCATCGTCCTGGGTGATTCCCAAGCTCAGCTGTAATCTCCTTTTGAAACTCAAGGATGCAAAGGCATAGTTTTACTTGCAGGACTGCATCCCTTTTACTTGGGGCAGAAAGCAGCTTGCTTTACTGCAGGGTTTTGGCTCTGTTTGCTGAGTGATGGCTGGCAGTTTCTCCCGCTGCCCGTGCCAGCGTCGGCTCTCAGTCGTTATGTGGCAAAGGCTCCTTTGTCAAACGGGCTGGGACGGGGCCAGCCCGGCGCCGGGTGCCAGGCACGCAGGTCTTGCTCGCCTGGACCTCCGAGAGCTCGGCTTGGCGTGTTCCTGCTGCTGATCGGATTATTTGGGAGCCGGTGATTGTGCCTGGGTGAAACCCAGAGTACAGTTTCTGCC
This sequence comes from Aquila chrysaetos chrysaetos, assembly GCF_900496995.4. Taxonomy (NCBI): domain Eukaryota; kingdom Metazoa; phylum Chordata; class Aves; order Accipitriformes; family Accipitridae; genus Aquila; species Aquila chrysaetos. The sequence goes on from NC_044027.1 coordinate 848,122, forward strand.
CTGAAGAATTTATAATCTGAAATAAAACCAGCAGGTGTGTGTGACTCCTAGGATATCAGAAAAGCCATTTGCCTGGGGTGGTGGCACAGCGAGAAAGCCCAGCGTGGGAGGGGTGGATGGCCGGGGCAGGAGCCTTGCTGCCCGTCGCGGTGGGTGAGGCAGAGCGGTTTGTCGTCTTGCACGAGGTCCCTGCGTGCAGCCACCAGCACTCACCGCGGCTGAGGCATCGGTGTGATGGTTCTCCTGGCCGCGGCTGCAGCGATGGATGTAAATGGTTCCAGTCAGGCTGGTTCTTGCAGTGCCTGTGAGCCGGTGCGTGCGGGAGCTGGAAGTGTGCCCGGCGAGGCTGGGAGAGCCACTGTCCTGGCAGTCCCTGGCTGCTCACGCTGGCGTGTGCCCAGGCGCCCGTGTCCGGTACCCACCCGGGCAGTTGTGCGAAAGATTTTGGGGCACGGGGGGCCAGGAGGGGCTGGGAGCGTGGACTGCCCACGGCTGCTCTGTCCCGCTCACCCGCTCTTGTCCCCACAGCGATGGCGGCCATCAGGAAGAAGCTGGTGATCGTGGGAGACGGTGCCTGTGGAAAGACGTGTCTGCTGATCGTGTTCAGCAAGGACCAGTTCCCTGAGGTCTACGTGCCCACCGTGTTCGAGAACTACATTGCCGACATAGAGGTAGACGGGAAGCAGGTAAGGGCTGTCGCGGGGTGCCGGACCTGTTGCCGTCCCCTCGCTCCCACCGTCCCGCGCTGGCAGTGCCACCGCCCGGCTCGGATGCTCCTGCAGCGCTCAGGGGAGCCCCACGGCTCCTGCGTTTCTGGGTCATCCTGAACTTGCCCCAGTTTGAGGAAGACCATAGCTATAACAGAGGAAGATAAATCTGCTCGCTTTTGGCCTGCTAAGCCATCTGCAAGCTGCTGAGCCATGTCTCTCTCCCCTCCCAGGTGGAGCTGGCCCTGTGGGACACAGCGGGTCAGGAGGACTACGACAGGCTGCGGCCCCTCTCGTACCCGGACACAGACGTTATCCTCATGTGCTTTTCTATCGACAGCCCGGATAGCCTCGGTACGGACCGGGGAGCAAGGGGGGACCTGGTGCTCCCACGGGACTGGGTGCTGCTGCTAAACCCCCCGGGGTCCGGGAAGCCCCCGTGCTGCCCCTCTTGGGGATGCCAGTCCCTCCCCTTCATCTTGGGGCTTTGCATGCACTGAGGAAAATGCTGGGAACTTGCTGGCTCGGTGGAGGTGGTAGGAGAGCAGGATGGCATGGGGTGAGCTCTCCCCTCTTCCTATGGGAAAAGCCTGGCGCTGGTTCCTGCGGCTGCGAGGAGGCCAGGGAGGAGCAGCGCCTCGGCTCAGGGGGGTCCCTGTGTGCTTCTTGCAGAGAACATCCCTGAGAAGTGGACGCCAGAGGTGAAGCACTTCTGCCCCAATGTGCCCATCATCCTGGTGGGGAACAAGAAGGACCTGCGGAACGACGAGCACACACGGCGGGAGCTGGCGAAGATGAAGCAGGTGGGGGTACCCTGGGTCCCGCTGCCTTGGCCAGCGACCCGGCTCCCCCCGTGCCACCTCGCTGGGGCTTCCCTTTGCCGTGCTGGATCCTGGTGCTAAGGGCTGGATGCCCCCAGGGCAGTCACTGTGCTTTCGCTGCTGTTTTCTGGCGATGTTTCTGAACCCTCTTTTTAATGCTTTCTAGGAGCCGGTGAAGCCAGAGGAGGGGAGGGACATGGCCAACAGGATCAATGCCTTTGGCTACCTCGAGTGCTCAGCCAAGACGAAGGAGGGCGTGCGGGAGGTCTTCGAGATGGCCACCCGCGCGGGCCTGCAGGTCCGGAAGAACAAGAAGCGCAGAGGCTGCCCGCTGCTGTGAGCAGCCCGGCGGGCCGGGAGGCAGCTCTGCCTGCGCCGGCGCCTGCTGCTGTGAGCAGCCCGGCGGGCCGGGAGGCAGCTCTGCCTGCGCCGGCACCCGGCTGCCCTGCGCCGCGTGGGGAGGGAGCGCTGGCAGACGGCTGAAGCGGGACCTCGTGGTGCCAGTACCTGCCCCGAACCCTCTGCACGAGAGCTGCCACCCAAGCCCGCGGGGTGTCCCCGCGAGACTCCGCGGCCGTGAGGGGCCAGTGCCTTCAGTACCCGCTGCTCTCTACGGGCCGGGCATTTGCGTAGCTCCCCGTGTCGCCCCGTTTTGTACCCACATCCCTGGTTTTGCCTCTCCCATGGGGATTGCTGCAGTGTTTGCTCTCCCTCCCCAGCTCTGGGCAGGTGCCGCAGGAGCGGGAGGTGCTGCCGGCTGCTGCCCGCAGCTTGTGTGTGGGGTCTGCTGGGCCCTCGGCCGCGCGGGCAGCACGCACCAGCGTTTTATACAGACTTGCCGAGGGCAGCTTTCAGCCCTGTCTGTGCGTGGAGCCAGGCTCGGCTGCCACCCAAAGCGCTCCGCTCCTGGGACCCGTGCTGGGGTAGCGCCTCTGCCCAGCTCTGCCAGTAACGCCTTCTTCGAGTCTGCATCGGTCACAGACTTAGCACCAGTAAACTGAACTGCATAATTGGGAGAATAAATGCAAACTGGTATTTTAGTAATTGTAACTCTGCTTGTGTGGCATCCTTCTGGCTGTCCTTTGGGCCCCTGCACTGGTCTGGGCTGCTCCCTGGGGGCCAGGTCCATGTGCTGCAGGGTGAGGGGCTTGCTTGGCCCCCAGACCCTCTTGCTTCAGCCACTGGCGCGGGATCAGGGCTCGTCACCATGTGCTTGGGTAAGACCCGGGGAGCGGTTTATGTGGGAAGGGCCAGGCAGGAGCTCCCCGGCCGTACCCACTCCCTGGTGTGATGGGCTGCAGTCGCTGCTGGAGCCATCCCTCCTGGAGCAGGTCGGGGCAGGGCTGCAGCAAGCCTGTCCCTGCTCCGGCAGCCCCAGCAGTGGTGGCAGGGCCCAGGACTCGACATCAACACATATTTTTTCTCTAAATCTTTATTTGAGGAAAACAAAGCGAAGTGTGCCTGCGCAGCTGTGCCAGCTCTCAGGCCAGGCAGGTGCCTGGTGGGGGACCCCAGCCTCCCCGCGCCTGGCCGCGTCCCTGCCTGCTGCCTGCACCCCAGTCACCCACCGCAGCAGCACTAAGCTCCCCCGCGCACCCAGCGATGCTCTTCAGAGGCCAGACTCGCGCTTAAGCCATTCATTGAACGGTGAGACCAGCCGCAGAATTGGCTTTTCATGGCTGTGTCAAAAACTATTTAAAATGGAGAGTGGTCCCCGTGCAGCTCTGGCACGGTCCTGCTCTGCGAGGAGAGGTGTCTGCCCCGGGCTGCAGCGTGTTGTGTGCTGGAGTTTTAGGCTGGCAGCAAAGGCCAGCAGGACCCCCTTCCCTGATGGGCTCAGCCCCATCTCCGCAGGGATGCACAGTGCACTGAGCACCCTGGGACGGAGGCAGGGGGAGAGCAGGTGGATGCTGCGGGCCAGGGGCAGGCTGAGGGGTGCTGGAGCTCCACGGGGCTTCTCCTCCTTTCCCAGGTGGGTTTCCTGCAGAGAAACCCAGTGGCAGAGCTGGCCTCTGACTCAGGAGGGGACAGGCAGCCCCTAAGCAAGAGCCCGTCATGAGCCCTGTCATGACCCTTGCCGCAGGAGAAGCCTCCCAGTGCCCCTCGCACACACGAACCCACGGCTCGGCTCCAGCCATGCTGCTGCACCAGGGCGCCGGTGCAGCGTGGCCAGCCGTGCCGCTCCTGCGGGGCTCTGCCGGCAGATCCCAGCCCTGCTCACCTGGTTGCTAATTGCTGAGGCGCAGCTCGTGGAGGTCGGCAGCGAGGCCATCCTCCACGGGGCTCTCGTCCTCGTAGGGGTATCCCGTGTAGCCGCCCTCCGCCCTGCAGTACCTGAGGAACCTGCGGGCACAGAGCGAGCGGCGTGTGGGCAGGAGGTGGCACTGGCCTCGCTGCCTGCCATGGCCTCGCTGCCCGCCATGGCCCGGCACCGTCCGCAGGCAGCAGGGAAGGGCAGGCAGACGCTCATGAGCATAGTCTGCGGAGGGGGCCAGGCGCAGCCGGGCAAGGCTCACCTCTGCCAGTGGTGGTCCTTGCTGAGCACGGCCGGGTTACCCACCACGATCAGCAGAGCCTTGGCCCTGGTGATGGCCACGTTGAGCCTCTGAAAAGAGAACAAGAGCGAGGGCTTTACCCTGCAGCAACACCTCTCACCCTCCTCCCCAGCCCCACCTGGATGCAGGCAGCTCTGGTGTGGCACTGAGCACCGGGAGCAGCTCTGCCTGCCTGGGGGGCACCGGAGGGGAGCAGGGGGTGCCGAGGGAGAGGGGCTTGCTCAGGGCAGCACAGTACCTTGGGGTTCTTGAGGAAGCCCAGCTTGAAGGTCTGGTCGAGCTGGAGGTACTCGCTGCAGCTGCGCACGGTGGAGATGAGGATGACGCGCCGCTCCTGGCCCTGGAACTCTTCCACGGAGCCCACCTGGGGCAGGGACAGCAGGTGAGGGGCCGGGGAGCATCCCTGGGCTGGGGCTGGCAGGGGTCCCTCCGCCCGTGGCAGGGTGGGCTCCTCTCCCCCCCGCGCCCAGGACTGTACCTTCAGCAGGCTGATGTCCGGCAGCGTCCGCAGGACGGGGTCCAGAGAGGTGATGGCTTTCCGGATCTTTTCCACCTGGGGGGAGGCACACAGCACAGTCCGGCTGCCATGGAGCCATCCTCACGTGCCAGCCCCAGGGCTGCCCATCCGTCCCAGTGCCCCCCATCCCCTGGGGAGGTCTCTGCCCGTCCCCTGCCTGCAGAGCTGTGCCGCTCACCTGCTTTCTGTAGGGAGAGATGATGCCGACCTCTTTGGGCGAGACACTGGGGCAGCCCCCCTTGCCCCGGCTCTGCAGCAGCTTCTTGAGGTAGTGGACCAGCACCTCGATCTCAGCCGTGTTGAAGAATGAGGGGCTCTTGGCCTCTCTCCGGTCTTCCCCGCAAACACCGTGGAAGATGATGGGGAAGCCCTGGGGGTGGAAAGCGTTGGGCTCTGCTCTGCCTGTGGCTCGGGGCTCCCCCCCAGCCCCCTTCCTGCTGCCTCCCCTACTTTTTTGGGAAGCTCCTCCCAGGCGCAATACAGACTCCGGACATCGAGCTCGTCGCTCTCGCAGGCCTTCAGCTCGCTGTCGTAGAAGAGCTCATTGGGGATCTTGAGGATGGCCTCGTGGGACCTGGCAGAGGTAGGACTGTGCCCAGGGTGGGTGCCACATGGCCCCAGCACCCTCCCGGGCACTGTGCACCCAGGACAGCGGGTGCGATCCCATCTCCCGCACCAGCCGGGGCACTACGAGGCTCTGGGGAGCCAGAGCCTGGGGTGCATGCACAGATCCTGCACCAAGCCACGCTCGGCAGCGCAGTTCTACCCCTGCCTGTGCCTGTTCCCGTGCTGGCCCCATCCCCACCTGTAGTTCCAGAGCAGTTTGGTGACAAACTGTGGGTCGTATCCTCCGCTTGTCTTCTTGTACAGGGGGTTGTGCAGCATCAGCCTCTCCAGCAGCGAGATGCCTGTGCCCAGTAAGACCCTGTGGCTCCCTGCGAGGCCGCTCGGCCCCCAGGTGCCAGCAGCACTCCCACCCCTCTCCCCGCTCACCCAAGCCATGCTCGATGGCCAGCGGTGACCTCAGGACGGGGCCCAGCTGCTGGGGGTCTCCTGCCAGCACCAGCTGCCCGCCGTTGGGGTTGGTCTCCTGGTCCATGGCAGTAAGGAGCCCTGGGCAGGAGGAGAGCTCAGTGTGGGATGGAGGGGGGGTCCCCAGGCCACACAGAGATGCTGGTCCCCAAGACGGCAGCCGCGCACCACTCACCCGCAATGGCAACCATGCTCTCCGGCTCTACCGCCTGGCCACACTCGTCGATGAAGACGTGGGAGAAAAACCCTGGGGCGAAGTTGGCTGACACCAGCCTGGGGGAGAGGTGGAGTGGGGCTGCCTCGTCATCCCTGCTCTGGCTGGCCATCCTTCCTCCCCTCGCCTTCATCCTCGTCCTCCTGCAGAGGACGGGTCCCCCCTGCTGCCCGCCCTCCTCCACACCCCCTCCCTGCTGCACCCCAGCAGGGGCTGCCCTCACAGCCTGGTTGCAAGGCAGCCCCGGGGTCTACCCGCCGTGGGTGGTGGGGACAATCCCAGGTCCTCTGACCTTCCTGCTGTCACCAGCGTGGTGATGAGGATCCGGTAGCGCCCCAGGTGCTCCTTGCTCAGGTACACGTAGGAGCTCTGCTTATCGTCCCAGTTGCAGCAGGGCTGAAACGCAGGTGTTCGGTGGGATCCTGCTCTCCCCAGGGGCCGCCAGCCCAGACGTGCCGCAGGGTGCCGGGACAGAGGGGCAGGGACCTACCCTGATATCGGCAGGCACCTCCTGGTAGCTTCTGGAGCTGGCGATGAGCCTGTAGACGTAGCGGGGGGGGATGTCCTTGATGAGGCGCTGGCACAGCAGGTCTGCAGCGCTGTTGGAAGGAGCGCAAGCCAAGATCCGGGCGTCCTTGAAGCACGTCCAGACCTACGTGGGAGGAGGGGGGCGATAGCACAGAGCCCCCGCTGGCCAGGGTGGGCAGCGGTGCCCAGGGCTGGACCTGGGCATGGGCCGCTCACCTGCTTGATGGCCTCCACCAGGGTGACCGTCTTGCCAGTCCCGGGGGGGGCCGAAGATGAGGTATGGGGCTGGCCTGGACATCCCCGTCACGATGTGCGTCACGGCTCTGCACTGCTCCTCGTTCGCCTGCAGTTTGCGGTCAAACCACCTGCGGGAGCAGAGGTTGAGCGTGCCGGGTCCCCATCCATCCCCTCCCGCCCCGCAGGCACGGGGACTCACCGGGGCTGGAAGGTGCCTGTGAAGAGGGACTTGTGGCAGGAGGCGGAGGGGAAGAGGAGTCTGGACAAGCCGCGCTGCATGGCCAGGGTTGCAGCCCGGTGCTGGACCTGCAGCGGCAGCCGGCTGAAGGTGAAGGTCACGTCGAACCTCAGGTTGTTCACAAACTTCTTCTGCAGCCTGGGAAGGAGCAGTGTGAGCAGGGCACAGGGACGCTCCCCCACACCCTCCCCAGCCCTTCCCAGCCTGCGCCCAGCCTTCGGCATGTCCGAGCGGGGCTGCCGGGGCCCTGCCAGGCCGGCTGGGGCTGGACACCACTCACTTGGAGGAGAAGCCCAGCCTGACCTTCTCCAGCTCCACGCTGTGCACGTAGCCCTTGTACTGGACGAGCGGGGAGCAGTCCCGCTCGCTGCTCAGGTGGGCGAAGAGGTGGTCCCCCTTCAGCACGGACGGGCGGTTCTCGGCCACGCCGGGCACCTGTGCCGAATAGCTGGAGTGATGCCGGGCACCCTGGGAGCCCTGGCACCCCTCCCACCCCCCCGGCTCCCCCCGCGCACATCGAGGACCAGCAGCGTCCTGTCCTGCACCATGGGCACGTCCTGCATGTCGTAGCGCCGGATGTCCACCTCCATCTGGATCTCCTCCAGGTGCAGCAGCAGCTGGAACTTCTGCCGGTAGTTCTCAGCCTGCAAGGGGGCCTCCAGCAGCGACCTGCAGGCAGCAGGGACGTCACCATGCCCTGGGGACACCGCGGCCAAGGGGCAGCGGGTGGGAGGTGCAGGGCCGGTGGTGTTGCCCCCACCCCTCGGCACTCACCACATGGCAGCCCAGCTGGAGCTGGCACTGGCATTGGGTCCGAGCAGGATCGTGTCCTTGAGGCTCTTCGGGTACTGGTAGGTTCCCAGAGGGATTTCCCTCTCCAGTTCGTTTTTCAGGGAGCTGGGCAGAGGGGACAGCAGTGCCGCAGGGACTGCAGGGCTGGGCTCCCCCCTGGACTGCAACCACCCACGGCCCCGGCAAGCAGGGAGTCCCCAACCCCGCCATCACCAGCCATTGCACGGGGTTGAAGCAGTGTCCTGGGGTGCCGGACAGCCGGGTCCCAAGGAGCTGAGCCTTGTCCCAGCTGGAGAACAGGCTGGGGCCCTCTGCTCTGTCTCCGGAGGTTGGCAGCAGGTGACCCCGCCACATACCTGTCAGGGGGGATGCCGTCCTCAGTGATGACAGTGACAGGGCGCTGGAGGCTGGCCTGGTAAGGCTGGAAAGGCGCCGAGGGCCCCAGGTCCTTGGCCAGCTGGCTCTCGGCGACAGCAGCGATGTAGCGCCCGATGCTGAAGGGCTCATCCGGCTCCTTGGTGAACTCGAAGACCACCACGGCACAGAAGTACCCATTGCAGGTGGTCAGGCACCGCACCTGGATGGGGTACGTGCCGCCTGTGAGGCAGAGGTGAGAGCTGGGTCCTGCATCTCCTCCAGCGGGGCAGGGTGCGGGGCAGGGGACGGGGATCTACCTGGGTGCAGCAGCAGGGACTGGCCCTGCGTCGCCCCTTGCTCATCCGTGAAGGAGAGCTCCCGCGACTGCTGGTGTGGCTGGCACCGCCGCAGCGTCACGGCCTCCGCTCCGCGGTTCTGCACCAGCATGGTGACCGTCCGGGACTCACTGGCCACCACCGGGAAGCGGATGTGCCCGTTGCCTTTGTCATGCTCCGAGACAATCTCTATCCCGTGCTTCTCGTGGACGAACTCAGCCCTGCAGGAAGGGAGGGTCAGGCCTTCCCAGCCGGGGTGGGGGATCCCTGGGGCCATGCTGGGGCAGGGTGCTGCCAGTCGTACCACTTCTTGGCACGGCTCTGGGGCACTTGTGGACCGGAGCTGGGCTGCTGCCCTGGGACAGTTGCGGACGCCGACACCAACGCCTTTGCGTTCGTTCTGGGTCTCCGGTACTGGTCTGCCACCACCACGCGCCTCTTCTCCTGTGAGGAGCAGCCAGCATCAGCGTGGCCCCGGGGTCCTGCTGGGGGCTCCCACAGAACCAGTCCCAGTGGGAGTGGGAGCTGCTGTGCTGCCCCAGCCCGGGGCCTCCCTCACCTTCTTGAAGTGCACCGACTCCGCCTGCACCTGCGCCCGGTGGGTCACCCTCAGCGCATACAAGATGCAGGAGAAGTTGGGTATTTTTGTATCAGTCCTGCACAGACAAGGGAGAGAGGTTTCTGTGTGGAACGGAGCACGGCTGGGCTGCCGGGGGCACAGGAAGCTAAGAGGAGGTGAGCAGGAAGGGAGGGTGAAGCAAGGCACGGAGGCTGGGATGAGGGGCACACTGGTGACTCCCCTCTGTGCCGGGAGAGGGAGGAAGGACTGCAGCTTTTCTCTGGCCCATGCAAATCTTACATTCCTGCAGGCTGCTCCAGCAACTCCATGCTGTGGCACAGTTGTTCCAGCTGTACCATGGCTGTTCCAGCTGTGCCACGGCATCACTGTCTGGCCCCGACAACCAAGCAGTCCCTGTCCCTGCCAGTGCACAAGTGGCAGCAGGGCAGGGACGCGTCCCTGTCCCCAGATACTTGACAGAAGAGGCTGTCCAGAGGGATCAGCCTCCCACACAGCCCCAGGGGCTGAGCCGGTGCAGATGGAGGCTTCTCCAAGGCATGGCCACTGCAGTCCCAGCAGCAATGCCCCCCCAGGTACCTCCTCCTGCACCCTGCGGCATGTCCCGCAGCCCGTCGGCAGGCTGAACCCCAGCTTTGCCAATGATTAACAGTGGTGATGTTGCACAAGGGCCAGCGTGACCGGTGTCAGCAGGGTGAAGTGGGGAGCGTGGCAGGCAGTGGATGTCCGAGGCTGTGCCCAGGCAGCTGCTGGGGGGCCCGTGCAGCTGGGGAACATCCCAGCAGGGCTGTGGCAAGATGGAGGGGCTTGGAGGCATGAGGGGCTGGTGTCTGGGGAGGCAGCTCTGCCTCTCGCTGCATCCGCAGCCCAACGGGACATGGGCTGCCCCAGCAACGCTGTTCTGTTTTTTCCGTTCCCAGAGAGAGAGGAGCCCCTGCGTTTAACTGGTCCAGGTGGTCCTTGCTGCTCTGAAAGCACACGCTCCTCCATCCCACCCAGGAAGGTGTTGAAGGAGAGCCCCTGAAGACCCCAAGTGCTCCCCAGTGCTACCCTCACACCCAGCTCCTGGCCGGAGCTGGCTCGATCCCCCAGGTGAAGCCCCAGCAATGCCGGCCAGGGACCGGTGATGCTGGCCAGGGGAACGGGCGATGCTGGCCGGGGGGACCGTCCCAGGCGATGCTGCCCGGGTCTGGCCGAGGGCTCTCACCTGCCCCGAAACTCCAGGTTGTAAATGCTCCGCAGCGTGTCCCGCCGGCTCTCCTGCTCCCGGCCCGTGTCCTGCAGGAACTGCACAAACTGATCCCCCCACTGCCTGGCCTCCGCCACGCTGAACCGCGGCATGGCTGAGCCGAACCGTGCCGAGCCGAGCCGAGGTGTGCCGAGCCGAGGTGTGCCGCGCCGGGCTGGGCTGGAATGAGCCTGGGCTGGCCCGAGCCTGGGCTGGCCCCGCGGGGAGAAACGAAAGCGAAAGGGGCCGTGCACCCTGCGGGACCGCCCGCCCCCCCGGGGCTGGGGGGGGCCGGGGGGCGGCTCCTGCCCGGCCGCGCTGGCCCCGTCCCCCGCAGCATCGGCCGTGCCCGGTTAGGGGAGAGCCTCACCGGGGGTCCCGCACCCCGCGGAGGGTCCCGGCTGCGGGACCCACGCGGCCGCGGGAATTGCCCCTGGCTGCGTGCGAGGGTCTGGGGCGGGGGCTGGCCCACCCGGGACTCCGAGGGGTGCACACCCCCCTCGCAGGGCTACCCCAGAAGTGAGGGACACGCACCCGACCCCGGCTGCGGTTGTGGGGCCGCGGGGAGCCGAGCTGTCGGGCGTCCAGCGTCTGGGCTAGTTGCCTTCCCCCGGCCCGCAGCCCCGGCAGTAATTGCCCCCAGGGAGGGAGAGCAGAGGCCGCCAGCTCACACCCGGGCGGCTGTCTGTCGGGGCAGGAGAGGTGCCCAGGTGTGTTGTATCGCTGTATCCCGTGATGAGGGGCAAGAACTCCCACAGCTCACACAGTTGCTCTATAAACAGGGCAGCAGCAGCAGTAAGAGCTGGTTTTCACGCTTGTCTCTGTCCCTGGTTTTCTGTGTTTTCATCCTCCAGCCTGCCTAGTGAGGATGATCATCCCTGACCTGCTTCTGTAAAATGGCTCAAGGCCCTGGGATTGCTCATGGTGCTTCTTTTGCCTTGTATGTAGCCCAAGGATGTTGGGGTAAGTCTGCTGTTTTCCCCACTGTAGCTCTGGTGGCTTTTCCTCTGACCCAAGCTCTACTAATGACCTGCCACTGTCTGGAGGTGGCTGATAAGACTGTGATGACACGTGTAGGGCCCCTTGCATGTTGCAGGAGGGCTCTGAGGCTTGAAAAATGGGCATGTTGCCTTTGGAGAAGTTGCTTGTAAGTCTTTCTGTCATGTATCGCAGGCAGAATCCTGGAGCTTTAAGGTTTGATCCTGCAAACAGAGAGGAAAGCTCTTTCCATGGGGAGCAGCTGGGTAGCCTGGCTGCTGACTGGGCTGGCAGGACTCATCCTGCAGCGCTGGGCTGGGCTGGCTTTGCCTTCCCTGGCTCAGCCAAGCTGTGGTGCCTGCTCGCTGTGATTCATCTGGGGTCCGGCTTTGACTTTTGTACACTTCAGCAGAGCCAGCCCAGGATATACTTTGTTCCGGAGCTGGCCTCAGTCTCTGCTGAAACCTCTGGTCTCCAGCAGATAATTGCCGATAGCTTTAAGGATTAGAATGTCTCTGGGCATGCATCACCGCTGGGCTGGCACTTGCTTAGTGCCCCAGCGGCGGTGAGTCACACCAAGTGTTGCTTTTCCAAGGAAGAAACGGGAGCTGGGGGGGGGCTAGGACTGGGATAGCAGAGCCTGCTGTAGGGAAGGCTGGTGGGGGAGAAGGGCCAGGGGCCAGGCAGGGAATGGGTTGGCCTAAAGGATGATTAGCTAAAGATTTGGAGGACAAAGAGATAGAAATGGTCTTAAGGCTGGAACAAGTGGCAGTGAACTACTTGCAGTGTAATTCACCCAGAGTGGGGAAGACTAGCCTTGAGGCAGATAAAAGCTCTGTTGTGTGCACAGCCTTATCTTGGGCCGCTGCTTCAGCTTCACATTCTTGGAATTGCTGTAGTGCTTGTCTGGATGGGACCATGGCCACAGACCACAGCACCTTAGGTGCTCGTCCACACAACCTTTCATCTCCTCTAGGCGCTGCGGGCAGGGAGGAAACCCTTTCTACAAACACCCGCTGGCAGAAGCGCTGTCCTTGAGCAGCTCTTTGCACAGCAGTGTGCAAATCCTCCAGAAGAGTCCTGCTTTGTCCAGTGCACCCGGCGTTGGATGCATCCAGCCGTGCTTCACAAGCCGAGTAGAAGCAAGGTAGGTGTTACAGTAAGACACAGATGATGAGTGGAATAACATTGTTTGCTATTTTCCGTGGGGTAAAGTGCTTCATTAGAGCTGCGTGACTGTTTTTAACTTGCAAGTTCTTAGACCTCCAGTTCTCTGGTCTGCTTAGCAGGGTGGGAGCATCACCTGTGGGTTTGCAAGCAATACCACCCCTGCTTTCAGACTGTTACCGGTAGATCTGCCTTCATCAGGAGCTAACAGAAGCGAGACCACGAAAAGAACAGACACAAATGGCTTTAAAACAAAGACCGGTGTATTTCTACTAGACTATTTGATACAGAGGATGCCTGTAGGATGAATGGTCAGTCTCAACAGCAAATACAAATATATTTTATTTAGACAAAACTTCTCACAAAGGATAGGCATGCTTATTTTGTGTTATTACTGTGCAAAACCTGAAGTGTAATGCACAATGCACAGGCAGTCCCATCCCTACCTTCCCAACCCCTTTCTTTGTGTATTTAAAAATAGGAAGACACTAGCCAGTTTAAAAACCAGAACCTGCTAGAAGGCCCAGTGATAACCAAGTGCAAACAAAGCAAAGTGAGTTCACCAAAGGGGTTTCATTTTGCAGTGAATCCACATTCTGAGTTCTGACTGAGAAAGAAAGGCATATGCATGCCTCTTCAACCTCCTCTTAAGAGAAGCTGGTAGGATTGCTATTTTTGATTTTACAGAAAAAAAAAAAAAGTAACATAGAGCAAGCATTTAGAGAGCAATGAAGAGATTAATTCCAAAATCCCTTTTAAGTATGACAAGAAACTGGCCACAATTGAGACAAAATGGAAAGGTTTTTTCTCTCACTTTGGTGCAAGTTTATTTATTTTGTACACTATCCATCCATACACCTGTGATACAAATTCTATGAACCTGCCACAAAGCATTAAAGCACAACATACCTATTATTCTGTAGACATTTGCATTTTTAATCACCATCCAGCCTACATGGATCAGCAGTGATTCAACACAGGAACTTTGTAGTTCTGTAAAAATGCAGATGTCCGATAACCGTACATACATGAGGCAGGGGATAGCAAAAATGTTCATTTTTAGGTAACATGGCTCAAATCTTCAGATTAAAAAAAAAAAAATTGCGTCCCTGGAAGAGCTGGCTGCGTAGGGATTTCTGTAAAGGATCTTGTAAACTCATTTTGTATAGTAAAATCTAAGCCTGCAGGTTTTTTGCTTTGTGGAGGTCAGTAATAAGGATACATAAGGACTTACTGTCTTTTGCATTTATTGTATCTTGCAGCATAGCGCCTTGAGCTGTTGGCAGATTTGACAAACTTACTGGAGTACCTGCAGTGCTGTATATGGGTGAAGGGAATGCTCTGCACCCTCAGCTGTATTTATAATAGGGCTTTTCCAGCTAGGAAGTTTTCCAACCAGTACAATCAGTGATTGAAAACAGCTATACTTCTGAACCATGAATGTGGTTTAATTAAAACGATCTATCAGTAAATGCAGTCACAACAGGAAGTTTATGTGGCAGGAAACACAAAACACAAAGACAACACTATTTGTTCCACAGTTCTCTCTGAGGCTAGAAAACCTGTTAACTTCGAAAGCCCTAGAAAAATGCTGCACTGGTTTAGAAACCATCTACTTGGCATAGGACCACATTTGTTTTTTGCACACAAACATTTCATAAATCTTATTTCCGCATTAAGCATTCTGCATTTCTTTGCCAATCTTGTAGCTGAGGATTTTGTTCCAGTCGATCTTGGTGCGGGTGACAGGTAGCTGCCGGCGTAAGGCTTTGAAAGTGGTGTCTGACATAGTCTGGTAGTTTTCACTGATTGCTGTCTGCAATGGCAAGTAGATTCAGTTATGGCAGCAAGAAGACATTCTGAGAAAGCATGACTTGGTGTTAAAGCCACAAAACCCCTTCTACAAGGTGAAGGCACACTATTGACTAAGTTAATAATGCAGTCACCAGTGTGTGTGCAAGTCAAAGGGTTTTTATTAAACTCCCCTGTGAATGTAGCAGTGTCTCCTTAGAGGTGTTTCACTGACTTATCTGTATCGAGTCTCCTTGCACACAGGCTGGGACAATGTAAAAAGCTGTCGCACAAATTTCCTCTTCAGTATTTTTAACTGTCACAGAGGAAAATACTTAAGACTCACCCACCCCCCCTTCCATGCTTGTTCCAGGCATCATTTGTAACCCTTTAAAATAACTATACAGCAAACTTGATTATTAATTACAAATAGCTTTACAACTATGTTCTTTAAACAAATACTACTACCCTTTTCTAAGTAATTCTTACAGTCAATACCAGATTCAGCCAGAAACAGATTTAGAGGTCAATTTTCCATGTTTCCATTAACTGTAAATGGAGACTGATATGATTCCATCCTATTTATTTAACCACCGCTGATCTTACCTGGTACTCGTTTTCTGCATTTTCTATTATCTTAATAAATTCCTTAGCTGTCTGGACATCACTCTACAAAGGGGAAAAATAAATTTTTGTATGTTTAACGGCAACTTACAAAAGCTACACAATAGATTTCTTCTCAAATGATAGGCTGAGTATAGATGAAGTGGATAACAACAGCAGCTTCCGCCTCATGTTTGTAGCTGGGTTCCTTTCACTTACTACGGATGTGTCTCAGTGAGGCTCAACACAGAGGTATGTATTGGCTAGAGCTTGTGCTCCACACTGAAACAGGACTGCACCCTAGTGAGCAAAAGGGAAGTAGACCTTCATGGTATAGATTAGGGATTTTGTGACTGTTGCTCCCTCTACTGTACTACAGGACTTCTTGTTTTGCCTTAGTACACTGCTTTTACTGTTCGTTTCCCTTG
Organism: Aquila chrysaetos chrysaetos; assembly: GCF_900496995.4. Taxonomy (NCBI): domain Eukaryota; kingdom Metazoa; phylum Chordata; class Aves; order Accipitriformes; family Accipitridae; genus Aquila; species Aquila chrysaetos. The sequence continues at coordinate 863,227 of NC_044027.1, forward strand.
CATATAGAAAGAAAAGCATATTCTGCCCTCTTTTTAACAGACATTTGTAAGATAAGCCTTCCAAGAGAGACTACTTTCTAACACGGTCTAACTTCAAGCAGTTGAGAATCTGGGTTTCCCATGTGACCCTTAACACTATAACTACACTGACTAGTCACCCTAAAATTATATTACTTTAAAGTCAAGAGAATGTAGTCATAGAAGTATATGCTTCATGAGATGCTTAAGAAATAAATTAATTGCTTTATCATAAAAAAATCTTTTACCATACTTACTGAAACCTGTACGGAGTCCTGGATATCTTTATGACTAACCAGTTGAACATTGCCATCTTCATAATAATGAACCTGAACAAAGAGACAAAATGCAGGTTATCATTAACACTCATTTTATAATCCCTAGAGCCCCCAAATGCTACCAGAATGGCACAACAGCATTGTTGTGCCAGTCTTCTCTGCTTACGTGGAGACTAAAAGCAGGATGGACTTTCTAAAAGGTTTCATTCTTTGTCAAGACTGTTCAAGATTATGTTAATGCAGTAAACGCCTAGAGTTGAAATAAGAGCAATTATAAAAGAATTCATGGTATAGGTTTTAGCCCTATAAAGTGAAGCAGACTTGGAGGCATATAGGGTAATGCTATGTAATAAACCACAGGCCAGATTGTAGACTATGTCTGAAACACTAGTTTTAAGAATTAATTTCTTGAATTGTATAGTTTAATAGCATCTTGACTTGAAAAGGCCATCTTGGCTGTATTTCAGCATCTCATTCTGAGTCGAATGCATTCATGTAAGAGAAGCACAATGCAGCTTCTCCTGTTATTGCCAGAAAAAGTAACTCACCTGGATCTTGAGCACTGCAGCCACTTGAGCTGTTGGTGGTGTGATGGTAAACTTCCATTCTGATCTCCAACGACCGTTCCTAAAAACAATCCAAGCATGAAAACTTATTTCCAAAAAGCTCTAACAACAAAAAGAACCAAATTAATAGGAGCAAGTTGTTTCTGTGGTCACCTTATGACCAATATTAGTGCCTTACGTGGCACTGAATTAAATTTCTGAAGCACAGCTGAACACAATGCAGCTTCAGTACAGACTAGCTCCAGTGTACTTGTGCTTTGAAATATGTAAGGGGGTATCTATCTAACTCTCTAATGCCTTTCTCTCTGGACAGGTCACTGAGCCACACTGAAGCCTCTAGGGAAGTGCCAAGGGGGCTGCAAGGAAAACAGACTACAGAATGAGAAGCAGAACTTCTTGGGAAGCCCAAGACTACTTGCTCTTCAGACTGTGTCAGAAGACATAGAGGATGGGTTTGTTTGAGGACTAGTACAAGAAGAAAATACGCTATGATGAAATAGTCTTACCAGAAGTTTTTGGGCTGGAACTGGTGGCTCTCAATACAGGCAATAATTGTCTGCTGCCCATCTATAGATTTACCATAAACCTGTATTTAGAAAAAGAGTTAAAAAGGCCCAAGAGCTGAGGAAAGCCATTCTTAATTTCTGTTCTTGGCAGCATTGTGGAGGCTTGCTATTGTGGTATCTTACTGGAAACACATACCACTAATTGTCTAACACCTCCACTTGCACGTATGTACAAATAACGCCTCCTTTTTATTAACTGCAGGTGTTAAGGTGCGTGGCAGTCACAACTATGAAAAATAAGGTCTAATACGTCTTTACCACTGTGTGCATACCAAGATATTTGCACCCTCTTTGGAACTTGTTATTCCAAAGTTAGCAAAAATGCTAGTGAGGATGGAGAATTGGAACAGCACTGCCCAGCACAAAGTCCACTCAAGGTACTGACTGACATGGAGCAATGAACTTTCAGTGAATCAAGATGGATACTCAACAGTACAGAAGCCATTGGGGTAATGATCTTTCACATAAGCTCTCAGTGCACTGTCACAGGCATCTCTCCATTGTTTTAAAGCTGATTCTGTGTCCTCAGGCTGGGGGTCACTTGCTTCTTTCCTTAAATGATCAAACTTAAAAGAAAGTTTGTTTCTTGGGTCTAAAAATCTGCCATTGCCCAGATCACCATGTTCTGTGATTAAGACCTGTAAAAGAAGTTGAAATTAAGATACACTCACACTGCTGTAAATGTGCTGGTTTGCATTTTTTTCTGACTATTTGAATAGATATCAATGTTTCAACAGATTCTTTCATTGACCTATAATATCACATAAAGAAACAAGGATTTTTGGTAGTAATTTCAACTAGGAGTAGTTGTAGTGAGGCTGTAGGCAAATTCTCTGCTCTTCACAGTAATACTGCACTTAGTCTTCTGTCCCAGAAATGGCTGTATTACATTAATGTATATATTTAGCTTAAAGTTGGGCACCCTTACAATACAAACAAGTGGTTTTGCTTTTGAAGTTATTTTTGCTGTTTCCTTCCCCATTTCTAAAGGAAACAAAGAATTTTACTCTGAAATTTACCATTTATTGTCATGGTCCGTGTTGTAATAGCTCTCCTGGTCAAGAAGGGTATATAGATGTGGCTACTTCTATTATACACAAACTAAAGTACACAGCAAAGCAGCACTGTACCTTCCCTCCCCTTTGTCTTAGTCACCATAATTCTCTGGCTTGCCAAACATTGACTTTGGGGGTTGGGTTGTACTGTAACTTTCTCTTGTCAAAGCTATTTCTATGGACAGTCCTCTTAAAAATATCTGCCTCCCATGAACATATCTGGGACACCAGAAAAGCTAGGTCAGTACTTGGCTCAGAGAATAGAACAGATGGTCAGGCCAGCTTTCTATCTTCTGCAGGACTTGCTGCTTGTTCTCAAAAAAAAAAAAAAAAAAAAAAAAAAAAAATTGTTTTGCTGGCATAGACTGGATAGTATTAGATTGGTATAATCAAAGATACAGTATGCTTTTTAGTGTAGCTGGGAATGGATTAAAAATGCAGAAAATGGAAAAAAAACCTATTAAAGATCTACTACTGATTGTCATTAGGAACTGTAAGCAGGTGGCAACATAAGGATTTGGAAGTGAACTTTAAATAAACAGTAATCTTTAATCATTCCTACTCTAAGTAGAATTCCACTGACTTCAGCATGGAGCTTTACTTAAGGAACAATGAATTAGAGTTACTAGGTAGTATCAGACAATACTTTAAGAGAACATTTCACCTATGCTTCTTCTATAAGAACAAATGATGTGTGGGGGAAGGAGGAGAGGTGATAAGTTTTGAGTAGAATTAAACTAGTCAACATCTTGATGAAACAACATTTTTATTGGTTTTGCACAGTGTAGTAATACAAACCTCAAGTGTTTTCTCTTACCTGATCATCATACCCTTCTATCTTCACCGGAGTGAACTGATCCATGTTATACTGTGCAAATGCACTGTTAAGAATTAAAAGAACATGAACTTTAGCTGTACATGCACATTTATTTTGACTCAAGAATAAGTATATGGTGTGATTTACATTACAGAAAATTTCAACTTGATTTGGCAAATAATACACATAAGCACTCTTTAAGGATTTTTTAAATACCTTTTATTGACGATAGCTATAAAACCCCAGGTCTAAATAAACCCAGGTTTATTTAGTGATGCCCAGGAAAGTACAGAGTTCAAAAGTAGAACAGCAGGCAGCCTGGGGGAATATGAGCAAGGCAAGGCAAAACAGGAACACCCCAGCTACAATTCGGACAGCAGTAAGGTAAACAAATGAGTAGTCTAATATTTATAACAATTTTCTTACGTAAAGACCTGCTGACTGACATGTCACCTAGCTTGAAGTAAAATCTTAGCATCAAAAAGCTTGTATGCATAACCTTTAAGCACCTTCTGATGAAACTGTGCAAGTAAACAAGGTATTTTGAAAGCTTTTTTTTTTTTTGAGAGCAGTTCTTTTTCTAATCATCAGCTAAGGATTACTCAGTATTTCAGGCTTCACTTGCTTTACAAATCATGCTTCAACAAGATCAGACATTCCTGCTGTTGCAGAGTTAAACCTTTTGGCAGAGTGCCTTCCTGTCAGTTTTATATGGCCTCTACAGCACAAATTCTAATTTGAGGCTTTTAATAAGAATCACCCATGCCTTTCATTATGTATTTTGTTGGGGGGGGATAAGGAATTACAGAAGATTGCTCTCAATACAACAAATGGCTTGCATGCATGACACAATGATGGGTGTAAGAAAACATATACACTTCTGATGGTAATTTGACTTGTTTGAAGTATCAATACTTACTGTGCTGCTCCTTCCCTGAGAAGATTATCATTGTTGAGCAATAACCGGACATCTGGAGAAGAGAGAATTCAGGTAGGTTATTGCATTTTTTGATCAAATGTTTCTCTTTATGCATTTCATTTTCAACTCTACAAATGCAAACATTAAAATGGTTAAATCATTTTATTAAGCATATGTAGTCACAGAATGACAGCATGCTTTTCTCTCACCACTTAAACTTAAAAAACAGTATATTGTGACACAGCCTTAGGCTCGTATAATAGAGGAAACATGAAGAAAACACCACCGATCATTTTTCTGTATTTACTTACCATTGAATACTTCATTGAATTCTCCAGGGGGTGCATGAGTGATGAATTTTGCAGCTATACGCACCTACAATGAAGCAGAAAAGTAATTGAACTAAAGACAAAAGATAATTTACTGAGTTCATACATACTGCAACCTACACTGAAGCAATTCACCAACAAAACCAATGCTGACAGTGATAGGAAGTGCTGGATTTAGGGAGAAATCGAAGCACGCATTTTCAAAATAAAAATAGTCTCATAAGACCAGATTCTTTTCAGTGTAACCAAGCAGCATAATTCCAAATGTACTCAGGAAGATGTGCAAACTTCACATGGGCGCCTGTAAAAATGTGAACTGTTCAACTTGCACAGTACTAACCTATTTAAAGAATACGAATGCTGGCTAGCTGCTCTTTCTGGTGACATTCCTAAACAACGTTTTTTCCTGATCCTTGCTAGTAATCAGAAACCTAAATGGCAAGGTATATAAAGAATAAGAAACCACTGTGGTAAAAGTGACACTGAAACTAGATGGTAACCTGCAGTACAACCACGTAGCTAACGAGTGTCCGACATATATTGCAGGACACTGTGATTCCCTGTGATGCAGCTTGTTTGATGCTGATGACTGGCTGAAGGAGATGCCATTGCTTCACAGCAAACAGCGTGTGAAGGATGAGCGGTTGATACCTCTAGAAATGGAGCAGTAAACCAATTACATCAACTGCCATGGGACTGCTTCCAGAGTTAATTGTGCCTCATGGACTTTGAAAAGCCACTGATGTGCTTGGAGTGCAGAAGGTGGTATGAAGATAGAAAGTAAAAGCTGGGAACTGACAGAATGGGGGAGGTGATGGGAAGTGCCAAAATGAACCAGAGACATCAGATGCAGCCTCCAAATGAAGCCATCCAAATTTCAGCAGGTGTTTTTGGTGGGTTTTTTTTTGTTTGTTTGTTTGTTTGTTTTTTCTTTCTTGATCCTCTAATGCTGCCCATGTCACTTCTAACCCTGGGCAGTAGACCCACCACCTGTGCCATTCTGTGGCATGTTACTCCTCTCATCTTGAACTAGTATTTCATTGGAAACTACTGTAGTCCTGCCATGAACTGTCAGAGTGGTGGAAGAATTCAGGCATGTGGAACTGAAAGTGATACAATAAATAACTGAAAAGGCCAACTGTAAGGAAAATACCTCAATGTCTGCAAACTTTGAAGCTGGAAAACAAAACCCCATTCTCTTCTAAAAGTAATAAAGCTGCATTGTGTTCTGAAATCCAATATACACGTCTTGCATTGTTAGAATTTAGGTGGTCTAGGTACTGATTCTGTTGAAACTACGAAGTTAAGTTTATGGTTTTCATAATAAAATATTTTATGTTTTTTACAGGACCAAAGGGAATAGAATTATCTTGGAAGACTTGAAACAGGAAATGTCACAAAATTAAACCTCTCTCTTAGAATAATAAAAATGTCACATTTCTTCCAATAAGTACAGCTAACAAAGCTGTGCAATAAGCCTTACTTGCTCAACTAGATGTTTATTGAAGATGACTGCAGAACAGTGCTCATTACAACTCTGATTACTTTTTCTGCTTCTCATTTTGAGCAGTAAAACACAGGAGTGTGTATATAGCCAACTGCTTCAGCTGAATTATTGCCAGAGCTGGAAATAACTTGCTTCTCTCAACAGTCTTCCCTGTTTTAATTAGAAATTGTTGTTTGTATTGTTTGTCACATAATGATTTAAAGCAAGTCATGAAAGGAAATAAACACCTTTCCAAACAAAGAGTATATTGCCTTATTCCAACAGTAGTAACAACTCTGCCTGAACTGGATTGAGCTTCAGATAAAAATAGATGGTCTTCCAAATTAGCATCTATTTCAAAAAATATATATACATTCTTTATGCCTGAACTAACTGTGCAATACAAATGAAAAACTAAAAAGTCAGTAACTTGTGTAATTGGTACAGTACAGAATGTCAAACCATTTTCTCCTAATTTTCTGCTTTTAGATAAGGTTGGTAAGTATACAGCAATCCTAAAAATGCAGCTCCTACTGTTTGAAAATTTTCACTATTTAAAGAACTGTAATTAGGACACATTGCTGCCATAATCTTGTTAGATTTCACTATCAGAAGTCTGGATGGTGATGAAGATAACCTAGCAGTAATTAAGAGGGACACTGCTGCTTTATATCCTCTGTGGACTTTGCTGAGAGCCAGCCCTAAATGGCTGAAAGCCTTCTGAAATGACACCGTGTGCTTTTCTGAGAAAGCGCAAGTGTAAGCACTAGTACAGGCATATCGCTGTGCTAAAGCACTTACAAATATGTACCACTTCATGCCATGGTGCCTCTCAGTGGGAGGATTGCACTAGGATACCTCCTGCAAATTAACTCCCCAGATGAACAGATGCGCTTTTATAAGGTGCTTCAACATACAGAAAAATAAAGCCCCTAAAAAGCCATAAAATATAGTATCTTATAAATTTATGCAAAAATGTTGTGGCTGCAGAATTGTACTGTACATGGAACCCTCATAAAAGGGACCACTGTTTTAATAGATTGACTTTTAGATCAATGGGTTCTCATAAACATATACTTGTGAAAAAAACAAGTATTACAGGAGGGCTTTTTACAGTCTTCCACAAATTCTTCCACTTGGAAGGATGAACAAAATTAAATCAACACAGAAAGGACTCCACATTTCAATCAAGCATTATCACAAAACCAGCCATAAACAAAGCAAACACTGCAAGTCAACAGTGTTCATTTTTATAAAGTATCCCTAGCCCTTCCTCTCTTGTGGAGCAATAAAATACAAAGCATCTAAGTCAAACTGTTGAAATCAGGAGTGGAGTGCAGGAAACGGGCTGCAGAGTAATTCTAAATGTCAAGCATTTGAATCGCTGTTGGGTTTTAGAGTTGTTTTGTTTCAAAGTAGTGTCAGCACGGTGGCAGAATGTTCATTTGCAGAAGCATGAAAGTAAGACTTTCTGCAAACTGACCTACTTCCTGGCCATCGTTGCCATTTCAGGTAGCTTTGCAGCACGCTAGCAAAATGAACTTCCTGCTTCTAAAATGGGGAAAGTGTCTGAGAGGGAAGCTGCTCAACCATTAGTTTAAGCTGGCAAAATGGCAGCAGAATGAACTTAAGTAGACAATAGGGTACATTGCAGCAGACCTTAAACTAAAATGAATCCCTTAGCTTACTTAAAATACGTCTATAGAGGATAAAGAAGCGAGGCTTGGAGGGGGGATGAAATGAATTAATTTTGTTGCTCTATAGATTTTTTTTGTTTGTTTCTTTGCTTTGTTTTAAAGCACTGGTAAACTCAGACTGAAAAAAGGCAACACATATAAAAGTTCTAGACCTATCTGAACAGTTATGAAATGGATACTATGCTAAATCTTTGCTGCATGTTTCTTTTTCAGATCCTTGCTTAAGATTATCCTTTTCTACCCATGCTAGGCATGGAGCTACTTTAAATTGAATACAGGTTGCCTGAGCCGGGACATGAAGTAGAATGTAGGCTCTGACTTCAACTGAAATTCTATCTACTCTGCCAAATAAAGTACTTTGGGACATGTAGTTCTGAAAAGCCTCTTCTCAAAGGACAAGTCTTCCCCACAAGTGCTTTGAAAGAACTGCAGATTTCAGGTAAATGCAGCAGGAGAAGGAAAAAACCCCACCTAGTGACCCCAGATGCTTGCAACACTGACTCATTCCCAGACTAAACAGCTAGCCTAGATGTGAGCCTACGAACAGGGACCCCAGTTCTACTTCCAGCTCTTGAAGGACTTGCTAGATTACCAAGGGCAATTTACTTCACCTCTTTTGCTCTCAGACCTGTACCACCATAACTGCCAGCATGACCAAGCTTCAGTTTTGTTTTAATTTTCACATCAAATGCAATGACAACTTCAATTTTAGCAGTTCAAACGAAATTCCGCCAAATGACGTCAGATAAATATTTTATACACCATTAGATAGATTTCAGTTATGCGCTAAAGACCATATGAATTCTGTTTTGGAATATTTATTTCAAACAATGCTCATGTAATCTAAAATATTAACTAAACGGTGAATTGCACCTTGAAAGCTCTATCTGCTTGTTTCCCAGTCAATGTCACTGTAACAAAGGCGAAACTGGCAGTTTAAGGGAAAACTGAAAGCAGGCTCCAGACTCGTAGGTCCTTGAAGATCTATGAGCCTTAAAGCCCCCTCCAGGACATTAAGAAACAAAGCAAAAACCTACATGTAACATTCTTATGATGTAAGGAAGAGTAACGGTGGATTTTTTAACTACCATTTGTAGGTAACTAGCGCTACCTGGCAGAAAAGGCGACCTCTTCGTTTGTTAAATGAAACTCAGCGCTGCCTGTAAGACTGTAATTTTCCCACATTCCTACGCAAGAGAAACAATCTGTTCATTTCTCCCTTTCCTAAAATAAATATCGCTCTATTTGCTTCTGCTTAGTCCCTTCCATCCAGTGTAATCTGTAGGCTCTACATCAAAGTTACTGTGAGGAGCTGGGGCAAGCAGAAAACGTGAAGACAGGCTCTAGCAGCGTTTTGGAACTGAGCAGCTTGCACAGCACCTTTTAAAGACACCGATAACTTTGTCGACCTGGGAAAACAAAGCCGAAGAGCAGAAAACGTATTTTCACGCACAAAGACGCGCCGAGGCACCTCAGCTGCACCCAGGCAATAAGGAAACCGAAACGCAAAGCGTGGCGCTGATAAGTCACCGCTGATCCCCAGCCGGCCGGCCTCTCACCCGGGCAGCGGCCGCCCGGCCGGTCTCGGGGGCCCGCCCGCCCCGGGGCGGCGGGCCCCCGGGCCGCGGGTCGGCCCGCCGGCGCACCGGGTGAGCTCCTCCCCCCCGCCCGCTGCCCTCCTGCCGGTGCTGCGGGGACAGCGGCGCCGGCCCACCACGGAGGGGCGGCCCTCTCCCTACCTTCTCCTCATCCGACACCCGGTCCTCGAAGTCGGCCATTTTGGCAGCTCTGGGCCCGGCCCGGCCCCGCGCGGAGCATGCCGGGAGCGGCGGCGGCCCCCGCGCCGCCGCCGGGCTGGGCCGGAAGCGCCGCCGGCGCCATGTTGGCTGCGGGCAGACGCTGCGCGGTGGCCATCGTAGGAGCGGGCGGGGCGGGCAGGGAGGGCCGCGCTGGCGGGGCCGCAGTCGCCGGGGGCCTTCGCGACTCCCGGGCCGCGGCGCGGCGCGGGGGGGGGGGACCCTGGGGCCGCGCCCCGCCGGTGGGGGAGCGGTGATGGGCTCGGCGAGCGGGCTCCCCGCGCTGGCGGGGCCCACCGGGCCCCGCCCCGCCGCCGGGCGTCCCGCCCCTCTCCCGGCGTCCCCCGGCGGCGGCCATGGCGGACGGCGGCGGCGGGAGCGGCCGGGGCCCGCCGTGTCCCGGGGCGGCCGCGGCGCTGCGGCGCTGGGAGCAGCTGCGGCGGCGGGCGGCGGTGGCGGCGCCGTGGGCCCGCGGGCTCCTGGCCGTGGCCGCCGGGCTCGGCCTCTTCTACGTGGTGCTGCGGGTGCCGCTGCGGCTCCGGGACAGCCTGGCGGCCGGTGAGACGCGGCGGGGAGGGGGGTGAGGGTTCGCCGGGGGAAGGCCCCCGCCGTCCGCCCTGGTAGGCGGCCGGGCCGGGCTCCTGTGGAGGGAGGGCTGCGGGGCCGGGCCGGGCCGGGGCGTCCGTCCTGGCAGCCGCCTGCGGGCCGGTCCTGCGTCCCGGGCCTCCCGCAGCGACCTCCCCCCCCCCCACGTCCCCGAGCGCATCAGCCCGGCCCCGGGGCTCCCGCTGTCCCTCCGGGTCCGCCTCGGTGACGGCGTCGGGGCGGCTGGAAGCCTCCGAGGCGGCTCTCGCGGTGCCGGCCGGTGCCCCGGGGGAATGCCGGCCGTGCCCCGGCTGCCTCCCCGCCCCGCGCCCTGTCACTTCGCGCCCGGCTGCCTGTCACCGCCGACACCCGCTCCCCGCCCCGGGGTGTCTCGTCAGGCCCGAGGCCTGAACGGGGCGGGGGGGCGGTGAGCCTGCGGCAGGGGAGCTCGCCGTCACCCCCACGCTGGGCCTGGCACTCCAGCCTCCCTGCCGTGCTCCCTGCCAGCCCGGGCTGGTGGCCGGTGACAAAGCTGACCGTGCGGTTGGGGTCAAAACCATGGTCAAAGTAGCCCTGGACAACTGCGTTCCCTGCCTTGTGCTGTAAATGCCTGGAAGGAGAGGTCGGTGGAAAACGGATGTTCTTAACACTGAATAGGAGCTTGTGTCAAACCAGTATGTTTCCGTTTTAGGTTAAAATGAAATAATACAGTGAATTGTTGCGGTCCACCCGCCATGATATGGTTGAAACTGTAGGCTGCTTTGTCTAAGAACTTGCACTGAGTTTTTTAGATTGGGTATATAACCTATTTTGCTGTCACAGATGGTTACAAACAGAAAATAATATATGGAAAGGATTCTCTAACAAAGTAACTTTATCTGTAAAGTTACCAGGGCTATATTGTATTATGTATTTGCATAGTATTTCAGCGTTGTTTAATAAAAAGCTATTTGTGTTTTTCAGTTCTGCCTGTTAAGTCTTTGTTTTTGCTTCTCTTAACAGTGACTGTGTTCTTAAGCACTTTGACTCCGAAATTCTACTTTGCCCTTACAGTGACTTCGTCTTTTATATCTGGACTGATATTTGTAAGTAGTCAGCTTTTATTTTTTTAAACAACTATAGCACTTCTAAGATGCTTTCATTAGGGGTAACTGAAATCGGCTTTTTTTTGATCAGACTCTAGAGGGTGCCTTTGTACTAGGAAGGAACTTGTTGTTTAGTATCTTCTCTGGTGTGTTGTACATGCTCTTTTGCTCTGTGTGTTGTGCGTTGGGGTGAGTCTAAGGAAAATAACTTGCACCTGTTTTGGAAACTAAGGCTTCTTTTAAGGAGGTACGTGTCCATATATACATATACATATATGTGCATATATACATAGATACATTAAAAATGCAAAATATGTGTGCAAACTGTGCAGACCTCTCTGTGTAAAGAAAACACTGAGATTTTTATCTTTCTTAAACTAGGCAGTTAAGCGTTTAGCTTTCCACAGTAATTCTGGGGGGGCTTTTGTGCATGTGTTATCATGTAACTATCTTAACAACTTCGGTGTGAAAATGAGCCAATAATTCAGCTCATCTTCAGATGACAGTGTGCACAGACATGGCTGACTGCACGAAATTAATGGGGCACACTTGCATGCTCAGTTCTGCTAGCGCAGCTGTTTCTGCAGTGATGATCATCTGACCCTGATGCAGACTGTGGCACTACATACAAATCTTTTGGGTTAATCTTTATTTTCGGTATTAAAAGCTAAAGAAAAATGTCTCTTCTCGTCAATTAAACCTATTTACCAGAATATGCAAAATGTGTTTCATAGGTGATTTTTTTTGTAGCCACCATTTAAAAAAAAAAAAAAAAAAAAGGTGTTTTATTTATGTGGTAGAAACAACTTGTTTGCTGTAATGTTGCTTGGGTTTTGATTGAAGGATCTGAGGAAAGTCATATACAGAGGTGGATTCTGCTTGTGATAGGTCTTTTACATAGGTTTGCTCTTAAGAGAAAAAAGTGGTTATTGGTCAGTCCCTATTTATAGTAATGCTTCTTAACAAATAATACAGTTTGTGTAAACATTGCCTCTTTCTGCATGCTAATAAAAATACTCCTAAGTTGGTCCAGGGCTGACAGTGTGGTATAGTGCTTGAGGACTTGTGACATGCAGGTATTTTTAATAGCTTCAAAGGGAGAGAGTGTAATATTTTTTACCCAAAATTTCTGGTAAGTGAACTTGATTGCTGTTAATTCAGCTTTTTCTCTTTGGACTTTTCTGAATGGCAAAACATGTCAATTTAACTGTCCATTTTGTGCTTTATTCTTTTAGATTATTTTTGTGAAATGAAAAAGCTACACCTGTCTTGAAGTTCTTGCCTCTATGCACAGTTTCCCTATACAGGCAATTTCTGAAAGGGTTTAGAGGTTGTGCTAATGATTTGGGTCGGGAGGACCGTATGTTTGACTAAAATTTTACTGTTTTGTTTTTTTTTTTTTTTTCCAGTCTTGTTATGTGGGTGATCCTGCATGACAACAGAGGTCAAAACCAATAATTGTTAATTTGTATGTGTATAAGTTCCGTCTATAGTCATTTGCAAGGGAATGTACTAGCTGTGAACAATTGGCTCTTCATTTCTGATGTTTGTGTTGGAAGGGTGTCACCTAAGGAAATTTCTGGTGCTTTTTTCTCCTGTGACAGGTGTTTGAGTGGTGGCATTTCCGAAAATACGGCACGTCTTTCATTGAGCAGGTTTCTGTGAGTCATTTGAGGCCCCTCATTGGTGGTGCAGAAAACAGCCCTCCAGCACCAGCAGCATTCTCTGCTGGAGAGAATGAGTCAAGCAGGCAGAATATGCCAGGTGATTGTTAATGTGTCCCAGCAGTTTTCCTTAAGCTTCAAGGCAGCTGGTTCACAGGAACTGGCTTTTAAATGGCTTTGACTTTGCATTAGTGTAGTCCTTGTAAGAACTGGAGAAAGGCCTACATCTTACAATGTGCTTTATTAATAATGGTAAAAATAAACTAAATAATAATGTATCTTTGATCTACGTCATTCATTATTAAAAATATGATTTAGAAAATATATTACACATTTAGCTAAAACTGTTTCAGTAACATCAGATATTTACTATTCTGAATGTTTGCTTGATAAACATTGTATGAGTATAAATGGCAGTGCTTAATCTTACCACCATGTGCTTTTGTACCCCAGCAATGTTGGGGAGCAAAAATATTTCTGGGATAGCAGAAGTTTATGAAGAAGATGATCGTATGATTATGCTCAGGTTGTATAACAATAAAATTAAAGGAGCTTTTGAAAATAAAACTGCATTTGCATTACTGCATTTTAAAGTCAAGGTAGTATTTCCAGTATTTCCTGTGCTCTTCATTCAAAAAGTACCTTTTTTTTTTTTCCCCAGAGTGCAAAGTGTGGCGAAATCCTCTCAATCTTTTCAGAGGAGCAGAGTATAGCAGGTATTAATTATCTTACTTCCTATTGCATATTTTTTAAATCAATTGGGGGCATACACATGACTTCTTCACAGAGCTTACACTAGGAATATCAGGAGACAGCTGAGGCCTGCAAGATTATAGGGGTGATTGATGCCAATCCTATGTTGAAAAGGCACCTATCCAAGCTTTGAGTGTTTCAGTGTTAAGAATGCAAATATTACTGCAACATCATCAGGTTTTTTGAGAGTAAAGTAGGAGAAAACTTTATTCAGAGATTGAGACAGTGATTCTGAATCTAAATTCTCTTTTATTAAACTGGTACAGCTGTATTGTAAGTCTCCTTGTGTTATTTCATAGGAACAGCTGCTTCTTAGGAAGCCAGTTCCCAAGCTGTTTAGAACTTTACAACCTGTACAGATTATGGAACAGTAGTACTTGAAACTTGTGGTTAGTAGCTCCTGCCTTCTATTAATAAAAATTTTCTGCACTAGCTTCGGTTGTTAGGCATATCAGGTGTCCCCCTTGGTATCAGCATTACTATTTACTGGGAGTGCGTCTTACTGAAATTTCTCCCGTTCAAGATACATGTGGGTGACTGGGAAGGAGCCTCTTACATACTATGACATGAATTTGTCTGCTCAAGATCATCAGAACTTTTTCACGTGTGATACAGATGCTCTTCGGCCATCAGATACAGGTACCAATGTCGTATGTGTAAGATGTATAACTGTTGGAGAGTGTAAAGTGGGTATTTTTAATATATTTCAAGGTAGTGCAAGCTATTGTGTCAGATACTTTGTGAAATGATAGCCTTTCCAACTACTAAGGAGGTTTAATAGATGTATGTAGTGAAAAGATGTTTTTTTACCTTGTGCTTTCTCTACTAACTTTAAGGCTGTCAGGATCCTGACATATTTTAAGATCTCGCACTTTTCAAATAATTAACTACACAATATTGAAAACCTGGATTGTATTCTCAACAGCCAAAGATGTGGTCTCATTTAAACCTTAGTAATGAATAGTGCAGTCTCCAGAATTCTTTCGTTGTGTTCCACATGTTTAGTGCAGAAAGTGTTCTCTACCTGGTTATTGTCAGGCCGGGTGCGAGCTATTGTCAATTTGTCAAGTTCCGGAAGTGTTACTTGTCAGCTGGCTGTGACATGCTTGATATGAATGATGTGTTTTTGTTTCACAAAATGGAGTGTATTGTCTCGCTTGCTAAGCCAAGACTAATATTTTGTTTCCAAAAGAAAACTCAAACATTTTTCCACTTTACTCTTGCTGGACAGCAGAAGGTTTTGTTCCAAAAGAAACATGTATAGATTCTTCAGTTTTCTTATCGTACTTGAGATAGGCCAGATATGTAACTCCATGAACGTAAGGTTTTGGAGTTCTTTTAGAACTGTAATTTAGTGTGAAAGCTATTAGTTCTGCATAGAAAATGGTAGCTCCAAGTATGTTGTTTTTCTTTTGCTAGAAGTTGGGTTTCGGTTTGGGATTTCCATTTTTCCCTAAGGGAAACGTAATGGAGAGGGGTGTAGAGTCATTGCATTGAACTTTTGTTTGGTCTTTATCTGACCGTAATTTTGAATTCAAGTTTAATTCAAACGGCCCCTTTGAATACATAGATTTTACCTTTTTTAATTGTTTCCCAGAACACTTTCTAACAAGTTGATAAATTATTATAGTATATCTTAAATTGGCTTTGCTATGTTACGCCACTCAAATGTGCTTTGTAAATTTAAAAAAAAAAAAAAAAGAGAGAGAGAGAGAGAGAGATTTTTTAACCCTTTATGATCTGGTAGTTGTTTAAATACTTAAGTATGAAACTATACCTGTGCAAGACAGAGCTTACTCTATCATTGTTTTCTTTGAAGTTCTGTTTGAAAGCTTAAATTAAAATTTTGTGCAGGTCTGTGCAAGAACCTGTGTTTAACAATTGCTCCTGCCAAGCTTTCAACAAGTCTTGGGAAGTGTTTCCAAAAATCTGTAGCAATTTAGAAATTGTACATCTGCCTGGTTATGTAAGCTGTCTTTGCTTCTCAGTGTAGGAGTTCTTAAATGATCAGTGAATAATCTTCCTGGTGGTGTTGCTTTCTTAAATTAAATTTGGGGCATAATGAGAAGTTGCAAGATTCTGCTGCTTGTGGTAGAAACTCATGCTAGAATTAAAACACTTGTTTACTCTTTCCCGTAACAATCATATAGCAAACAGGAATTTGCAAAATGGAAGTGAATGTTAATGTAGAGCTGAGGCATAAGCAGCCAGCATTGCCTCCACTGGCTCCCAGGTGTTTCGCCAGTGTCTCTGTCCCTCACCAGCCTTTCAATGTTTTTGCAACAGTTATGCAGAAAGCATGGCGAGAGAGAAACCCTCAAGCCCGGATTAAAGCAGCGTATCAAGCTTTAGAGTTGAACAATGAGTAAGTTTAGAGTATAAGTTCAATTGCTGTATTTCTAGTGTGAAAGATTAATGATATTGAGCATGCTATCAGTTTCTTGTTCTAATAATTTACTTTTAGTAAAGTTCTGAATAGCTTAAGGGGGACTTCCGTGACTGAGAATTGCACACAGGGCTGTCAGTTGCACTGAAGTTATTGAACTGTTCTATAAAAAATAGCTTTGTTCTCCCTTTTTCTTGGGAAAGATTTTTAAAAAAATCTTTGTATCAGTAGCAATAACAAATGAGAAATCTTATTCAGATGTGGAACAGTCTAAATTGGATATGAGATTGTATGGCTTTCAGAGATGGCATTGTGGTAATACTGTATTTGGAGTTCATAGATGCCACTCCAGTAAGGGGTTTAAAAATACTCTTGTAACACAAACCAAAGAATTTCACACGCTTCCGTGATCTGTTTTGTCATGTAGTCGTCTTGTTTTTGTGTAAAATGTCTACCTCCTGGTTTTAAAAAAGCAAAGCAAACTGAACACAAAAAACCCTTCTCCAGACAATTACCAGAGCATTTTTAATATTTCAAGGAAAATAATTTGACTTGCTGTTACAATTCTTTCTTTTGTTCTTTCTCCAAATGTGTGTTTTTTCTGTAAAATGGAAAGGGTTTCTGTTTTCCTGACAGTCACTGTTTGAACTCAAGTCAATATTTTGGTACTTTAATCTTGTCAATGCTTAGATATTAAACATGAGTGAAAGCTGCCCATTTCTAATGCTTTTAATGCTGATTCAAAAAATACTAAACTTTGTGCCTCAGAATAATTAGTGGTTTTTTTTCCTTATTACAGTTGTGCCACTGCATATGTCCTCCTGGCTGAGGAAGAAGCAACAACTATTGTGGATGCTGAGAAGTATTTCAAGCAGGCTCTGAAAGCAGGAGAAATGATTTACAGAAAGTCTCAGAACTGCCATTCCCAAAGCCCCCAGCATGAAGCACAGCTGAGTAAGGACTTTTGAATGACATGAACTCTTGTTTTTATGTGAGCAGAAATGTAAAACTAAAGTTATAGTTAGTGATTCTAGTTTGATTCCCAGTTCAGTGAGGCAGTTCCTACTATTTTAGCCATGCTTATGCATGACATGCTATGTGATCTTTTGTAATACCTGAATGAATCTTTGGAAGTGGGAGTTACGCTGTGTGTTCATCGTGGGTTGCCTCGCTAAGACTCAGTACATTATTGTCAGGGAAAGTTAGATAGGTAGAGCAGGTTAATGAAGCAATAAGTGCGTGTCAGTAGCACCTTGTTTTATTCCACCCAACATTTTGGAAAAAAAACAGAATTTTTTTTGTCATTTAACCTAGTTAAAAGTTGCTGGCATTCGTCTAGATGGGCCTTGATTGGGACAGCAGTAGTAATTATTTTATGCTTTTACATGTGGTTAGGAAAAAGGTTGTGGGATTTTTGGTGGGTGGTTGGTTTGGGGTTTTTTTGAGAGAGGGAAGGAGAGATAAGGATTGAAACTGATAGACTAATCTTTTTTTATCTTTGTTATCAGGAAGAGACACCAATGTATTGGTGTATGTGAAAAGGAGACTAGCTATGTGTGCAAGAAAACTTGGAAGAATACGAGAAGCAGTAAAAATGATGAGAGATGTAAGTAAAAATTTTAAAAAGTGAGCAACTGTTGTTTTCAGTCACATTGTCCAAATTGATGGTTTATAGTTCCTTTCTAGGCATCATAATTAATGTAATTGAATTATTTTCCAATGAGATTTGCACATCATGATTCATGATTTTTTTTGAGAACAGTTTTTCTGGTTCCTACATGTAGGTTTTAGATTTTGTATTATATGATGTCATATGTTCACAGTTCTGTTGTCTGGTTTGCTTCATGCTTGACTCGGCAACTAACTTGTCAAAATAGCCAACTTTAGGCTTCATCATAATTTTAGTTTCACTTGCCCAGGGTTTATCATAAGTTCTTTTTTCATAGGAAAGTATTACTGACCAAACCAACTCACTGTGGGAGCTGTGCAAATTTGGCCTCAGAGCATGTTGTATACTTACACTCAGTATACTTATTTTCCAGTAGGTGAATGTAGGAAAGAAGTAAGGTAGAAATGATGGAATTCTTTTCATGCTGCTTATATGTCAGTTTCTAACATTGTGAAAGAACAGAACATTGAAAAAGCTTAAATTATTGTACTGATTGCTATTAAGCATTTCAGGGATTCAAGTGCAATTCTATATCTGCTTAATTTATTTCTCTTTATTGATTTGCAGTTGATGAAAGAGTTTCCACTTCTCAGCATGCTGAATATTCATGAAAACCTCCTGGAGGCACTGCTGGAGTTACAGGCTTATGCAGATGTCCAGGCAGTTTTAGCAAAGTATGATGGTAAGTGATGCCTAATGGGAAATACTGGTGGTTTTGTATAAGAGTATAGGTGAGGTAGGCAAGGTGTGCCTGTCCAAAAGCAGATGTCTACCCATGATCTCAGCTAGTTGACTAGATTCCCTTCATTGGCAACAAATACGCGCTTCCAGAGTGCAAATCAAGTTTTTTCTTTTGAATGATGAGGTCAAATTTAGGCAAGATAAATTGCTTTTTATTATTAAAATTACTTTTTATGTTTTTAATTCTAATCTGTAAAAAAATCTCGCAGCTCACTTTGCTTCAGTTCAAGGATTATTTTAGTTTTTTAATCTCTTCTACATCCCTGGTTATGCCTAAATTCATTAGCCTTTTTCAGTCAGCACATAGGCCTCTAAGTAATAGATGTAAATAAGCTGGAAAAGGTAGTTTTCCCTTCTGTAATCTTCCAGGCTTGGCCTCATGATTCTGTAATACTGAGGATGCTCGCCAGAGATTAGCAACGCGCAAGCATACTGCTTGCCAGAGATGAGTGGTATGCAAGCTTTGGTCCGTTAAATGGCAGTAGTTTACTTTCACTTTCCATCTCAACTAATACATTTCAGGTGTTGTGCAAGTCTAGATAAAGGTTAATAAAATATATACTTACTTTCTTATTGTCCTCAGAGTTCTGCCACCTAGGTAATGCCCACATCACTAGTGTACAAAGTGCTGCTGTCAAAGCTGTCCCTTATATCACCTTCAGAATGGAGGGACGTAGAAGCAGTATTTTGTGGCAATCATTTGGTGCCCTTGAGAAGTTGGTATGTTCTCCCTTGTGCCTCTGTTCTTTATTGCTTCAGGGAATCCAAAGTAGGATATTCTTGCCCAAACCCTGTGCCCCTTGTGCATGGCCACCCTAGCAGCCTGCTCCTGTTACTTGACTGTCCACGTTGTTCTGTGTGGTTTCTTACTAATTTAACAAAACTATTTGCTCTTTTCCTGGTGCTTCTTTATGTTAACATCAGGAATTGTGACACTCTCTTAAGAAAGGGTTGCTGATTTTTTTTTCTAAGCATCTGGAAAAATGAGTATGAGCTTCAAACTCCCTGTAGCACCCCTGTGTTTTGCTTGACACGACAGCCAGACTTCTAATAAGTGATGGACAAGCCCAGAATGGGATTTACAAAAAAAGCAAGAGCCATCTGACTATACACAACATGGTACTTGGGAATTAGACCCCAGACTTTGTCTGCTTTTAAAGTAAACTTGTACTGTGGAGTGCTAACCTTCTAATCTGTAATTGTCAGCTCAAACTTGGCCTCAGATATTCTACAAAACCTACAACTAAAACAATTTTTCCCCATGGAACTGGAAAAGAATGGAAATTGCATTTTCATAAAAATTTGTCTACCTGTCTGTAATGTAATTTTTTTGGTCAGCTTCTAGTCAGTCTCTTTCAGTATTGTGTAAAACTCTGTGTTAATGTACAGTTGCAAAATTAGGTAAAGATGAGAAGCTTATTTTAAACCTTCATGGGTTAATACAGGAAAAGTACACTGTTCTTAAGTGTGTATTTATACATGCATTTCTCTTTGAACTCAGTTTCAGTGTCTTGGTGCGTTTAGAAAAAAAAAATACTGTTTTACACCTAACTACGACTCGTGTGAGTTTTTAGTCTGAGACTGACTGGTGACCAGAAAGAAGACTGTGCAAAGAAATTCAAAGTTTCTAATCATAGCTGAAACGTTCCAGATGTTACATTTGTTGTCTGGTATACCCAAGTAGAAATCTTTAAGCTCAAAGGATGTGGGTTTAAAATGTTTGTCTTTCCTTAGAATCTTACAGCTTAATTATTTTATTTTATCATAGATATCAGTCTTCCAAAATCAGCAGCAATATGTTACACAGCAGCCCTGTTAAAAGCCAGAGCTGTTTCAGAAAGGTAAGCAAGCACATCTGTGAAAACAGTGGTTTGCTACTAATCTTGGGTTATGCTGTAAAATATGAATTAAAAAGGACTAAAGCCAATATGTATCAGTTACATTTCTAAAAGCAAATTAAGTGTATTTATCTATACATATATGTGTGTAGTTAAATGTAATTTAAAGTTTCTTTTAAGCATCCATAAAGTTAATACAGGTGAAGATGTTTTTCAAGAGCCCATGTACACACACGTGCTTTTGTATAAATTTTATTTTCAGTGTCTTGCTTGTGATGTTCAACAATTCTTTGTTTTGTGGATTGGGTGCAGGATATTTGTGGTGGTTCATGTTGGCATTTCACTTTTGTTCTGGTCTATTTGCACAGCTGATTCTAGCTTTACCTCCAGGTAGGTGATGCTGTAACAATCATGGGCACTCAATTACCTTACGTGATTGACATGAAGTTTCAAAAAGTTAAACATAACTTTGTCATATGGGCATGGATGACAGTCCAGATTACTTAAATTAACATGGAATTTGTCTCCTAAAAGGGTTTGTTTATCTTTCTTGATAAATAAGCCAATTTTTAATGAACTCCAAGCTTACAATGCAAATAAACGCCTGGTTAGAATTTATTATTTATTACTTTTGTTCAGTGTGGGTTTTTCCCTTCAGATTCTCCCCAGAAACTGCCTCCAAAAGAGGGCTTAGTACAGCAGAAATTAATGCTGTGGAAGCAATTCACAGAGCTGTGGAATTTAACCCTCATGTTCCAAAGGTAAGAGTATTTTATTTCCTATTGGACCACTTTTTATTGTCTTCTGTCTAGTTATGTTATCATTTTGTTATTGGAGCGTTCCTAGCCCCATGTTTTCTTGAAGTTGATTGTAACTCCAGCCATTGCGTTGTTAAATGTGCTAGTATTTATATCATAAATGTTTGGTGGCCAGAATTAGTTGTTTGCAGTAAGTGATAATCAAACAGGGTTTTTTCCAAAAAATTTGAACTCAAAATTTTCTAACTCGTTGGAAAATCCAGTAATGTATTAGTGAAGTCCCTTTATTGGGTAAGGGTAAGCATTAATAAATGTAAATTTAGATATTTAAAATCTCTGAACCCAAATTAAGTTCTCCAAACAATAACCACTCATAGTGCTGTGCTTCCAAGCATAGCTTCGGAACTCGGGTTATTGAAAGATCTACAGTCACTTATTTTCTTCATCCACGTGTAAACAAGATTAAGAGTCAGTATTGCTACAGGCTATAATTTAATGTCTGGCATTACTTGAAGTGGCCAAGATACAGATTCCACTGAGCACTGGGTGAAAATAAAATCTTATGTTGCTTTTTACTGTACTAGTATTGGTGATACATTCAGTTTGAAACCTTGAATACAGAAGGTTGGCTTAGTCCTGGACCTAATCCTCTGCAAATGATCATGGAGTCCCAATGACTATTGCTGTGAAGGCTTGAATTATCCAGCCACTCTATTCTGTCTGCCTGTCCAATCTAATAGAATGTGCACTGAGGAAGCTAATTGCTGGGAGAAATTGCTGCTTGTTTGCATGACTGATCAAGAGCGTAGCAAGTTCATTTCAGACAGTCTCAGACAGATTTTTCTTTAGCCTGTGCCTTTAGGGGAAGAAGATTATAACGCATTATCTAAAAGTTCTTTTATTTTGTGTATCCTCCAGTTGTCTCAGGAGCCTCGTATACCTTTTTAAAGAAGTTGGATATAATTTCAAACAGGCTGTTTGCAAAATATGTTCTGCAGTTCTACAATCACAGAAACTGATTCTAGTTGCACTAATTTGATCTTCTCTTCTAATTGTATACCTATCCCAACATCTTCATGATTTTTTTTTTTTTATTATGATATTGCCCTGAAACACCGATTTATTAGATGGCAGGGCAGAATTTTATTGGTGCTGGCTATCTAGAGCTCTGAAATGCTCATAGTCAAAGCAAACAAGTAAACAAGGGCACAAACAAGTGAAGTAACTTGCCCAATGGGTTACAGTGGAGTAGTGGGGAAGAAAATACGAGTTTCGAATTTGCAGTCAGTTCTGTCCCATGGACTAAAAGTAAATGAGTATGTAAAGTAGAAATCCCTTTGTTCTTGCATGTGATGAAAGTGGTTGTCTTTGCACATAACATCATTTTGCATAAGGAAAATAAAATAATGTTTGTTTCTCTTTGTTCTGAGTTATGCCTTTACAAGGATGGGTTTTGTTTGGAAAGTTAGGAAGGCATTTTACAGTGCTGGAAAATGGTACTCTTAAGCCATTTCAAATTGGAGATCTCTAACTACATTTTGGTAATGTATGAAACAATATTTTCCCATCATCTTCTGAATATCTTACAAATTTTTATTGTGTATAAAGACTTTCTTAAATCTGCAAAACCCAAGATATTTTTAGTACTGATACCTTGCCTGTTCTGTGCGTAAACGTGGACATGAAAATTTGCCAGACTGTGGAATTTTTCTGTGGTAGCATGGGCGCAGAGACAGCCAAAGCCTGGAGTTCACCACTGACATGTTGTGGCAATGCTTGCGGTGGGGCTTCATCACCACTATTGCGTTCATATTCCCTTGCTCTCTGTGCAGTTAGTACAATGGAAGAGTGGGCACTGCGGAGAGCATGAGGAGTCAGGTCAAGGGTCAGATATTTGAGACCATTTTCCCACAGCAGCCCTGTGTGAGTGATCCTTTACTGTGTTAAAAAAAAAAAAAATTTAAAAAAAAAAATTTGAAGAGGATTAGAGGGGATTAGCAAGAATATTACCCTCTGGAGTGTAGGCCCAAGGCACTAAGAGAAGAACCTAGCCAGGCAGTAAATGTGCTTTATTTGGCCAGGGCACAACCCCTCCTACATTCCTTCAAGAATCTGAATGGGAAAAGTTAAGTCCTCAAACTGGATTAGTAAATAATCTCATAGTTTGTGGCATCTGGTGAAATAAATCGGCGAGTTAGCTGCATTCTTACACTTTGGGAGACAGTCAAAGGAATTGCCAGCTACATTGATCAAAGATGTGGATTAACTTGGGCTGTTATTGAATGAGACACTATATGCTAGGAGAGAACAACTCACAGGTAAATACTAGAGCTGAAACTGTCATTTCATTCTTGTAAAAATTACTCATCTGTTTTTAAAAGTGAAGTTCAAATGAATACCTGTCTTTTATTAATGTACCATGAGAAAACAAAATTGCATGTCCTGTGTTTCAAGGGAAATGGAAAATGATTAATCCTTGTGTTCTTTGACCCTTCTGTGCATCACATATTCTGGTGATGTAGGGAGAAGGCTGAAGTTGAAAAAATCTGAAATTGGAGATACTTTGTGGTAGTCCAGAAAAACCACATTAAACCAAGATTTTTTGTGGGTTTGGTTTATTATTCTTCCTTTGGTTAGCATACTGACACTTTCTGGTTTGCTACTCATACTCGAGAGCTAACAAGTACTTAGTCTCCTACATTGAAACTTTCAGTGATTAAATGATGAGCAAAAATACCGTTGGTTTGTTTTGGTTTCTTTTTTAATCAGTCTAAACTTGTAGCTCATTGGTAGTGTACCTGTGGCATTATACTTTATGTATATTGCACAAGCATGTATTTTTATTTTGCCTTACTGAAGATGCTTCTTTTCCCCTGATATTTTGTGTGTGAAAACCACAATTTAAGAGTCTTATACATGGATGTGTGTTTTGCTGTTTTTCGCTTCCCATGTGAGTGCAGGCTGTCTGCACTGTGTCAGGATTGGGCTGTTTCTTCAACAGGTGGAAGTTGGCCCCTGTGTGATATGCTCAGTTCTGCCTCAAATGATCATTTATGTTTCACAATTAAAGATTTTGGAATATTCTATGTAACCAAGTATGCTTTCCACTTTTACTTTCAGTATTTACTAGAAATGAAAAGCTTAGTGCTACCTCCAGAGCATATTCTGAAACGAGGGGACAGTGAGGCAGTAGCATATGCTTTTTTTCACCTCCAGCACTGGAAGAGGATAGAAGGGGCTCTAAATCTGCTGCACTGTACATGGGAAGGCAGTAAGTATCTCTCCTGGTTTTATTTTTTCTGTACAGTAGACTAATCTCTCTGCCTTTATTGACCTCAAACACGATTGGTTCTCTTTGTGAGAAGCTGGTCGCTTGGTTCAGATACAGATCTAATGTCACTCACTCTTTTTTCAGCATTTAGGATGATCCCATATCCATTAGAGAAAGGTCATCTTTTCTATCCCTATCCGAGTTGCACAGAAACAGCAGACAGAGAGCTGTTGCCAAGTAAGTGGTTTCTAAGCAGTAATGATAATAAAACATAAGCTAAGGACATGTTCAGTTTGTGGTATTCTGTATTTACCTTACTGTGACTTTTTTAGTTTGAGCTTCCTGTGAAGGGGATTCAGCTATTTGTTGATGTCCCTCCCAAACGATCCTGAAGCACTTGACGTGCGTGTGTGGTAAATGTTAGCTTGATTCTGTAATAACATAAGTCCTTCAAAGATGAAGTCTGTGTGTGGTACATTCGGACTAAGTTTGGCCAACTTTGAGAACAACAAAATGGACCGGTTCTTTAAATTACTCTTAAAAGAAGCCATGGATTTGACTACTGTTGTAGAGGAGTCGTTTCCTTTTAGCAAGGAATAAATGCATGGTTCCAGTCCTGCATTTGGGTGTCTAGCAGAACGTGTCTGTGATTTTAGGGAGATTCCTTGGTTAATTGATAGCTTCGTAGAATATGTATTGCTTTCTGTCATTAATTCATTAGTACATATTTGTCTGCTAGACAGTATGCTTCCTGGAACTTTTTACCCGTGTAGGTATTTCTATGGCTTTATACTAACACTTGACACTGAAAAGTAAGACTTGTCCAGCTGCCCATTACTTCAAGATTACTTTATGTAATTATGAGCCTACATCTTTTTTTCTTTAGGTAAGGCAAACAAACTAAATCACTAGGGCCTGTGCTCATCATATTTAGGAAAATAGCATTAATTTAGATTAGAATCGGACTGTTAATTGTACATGTTAATAGAATTCCTTTGGGGGTGAACTTCTACATCATGAAGAAACGCAAGTCCCACAGGACTGGAAAGGGCTACTGCAAAAGCAACAGCAGACCCACTGAGACCACAGCTGTGGAAAGGAAAACTACACATACATGTTTCTATTTAAAAGCCTGAAGTTATATTTAAAATGTGTAATTTAAATTTGCCCCCAGACTGCTTTAAATTACTCATTTCTCACTTATGCAGGATATTGCACAAGGAATTCCTTGGTTAGCAACTAACCCTAAATTGTAGACTTCCCAGCATAATTAAACACCAACGCATGCAGATATTTCAACACGATCACTCACACATTCCTGTTATGTTTTAAATATAAAGCTACCCATAAATAAAATCATCTTAACAGTTTTATTGCAGTACTTCCTCAAGAAATCTTGACACTTAATTTTTTTAAAATTTACCTATTTAACATAATGTTGACCAAATCAGTGATGCAGAAATCCTGTATTGGTGTGACTAGTAACAGTTCTCAAATGGCTGTGAACATACAGAATTCTCTTTAGTTGTCCTTACCTATTTCTGATTTGATTTTAATTTCCCAATGTAGGATAAACTAGTGCAAAAAGAATCCTTCCTTTTTTTTTTTTTTTTTTTTTTTTTTTTTACACTTTCCTATCTTACATTGGGACCTTTCCTAAATTATATTGCTCCATGTTTTAAAAGTCAGGTGAGTTTCTACATAGTATGAGAACAGTGTTCCATAGTAGACAAGTAGTTTCTTTGGTTGCTCAGTAAAGAGGACTGTGTTGCTATCATAGTGTATCATGACCTAGTAGGGCTGGTTGCATGTTAAGAAGGTGAACTGATAATCTCTGGGATAACATTAAACACCTGTGATGGGCATTAGACATGGAACTCTGAATGTTCTACTAAGTTGTGCTCCAAAATCATATACTTAAAAGCAAACCAAAATCCAAGCACTTTGCCATTAATGAGTTGCAAGAGCACAAGCCACTTTTGCTGGGCTTGCTCTTATAATGGGAGCTTTCATGTGCCAGCATTCAGAAACAGTAACTGAGAGGGTAAAGTGTCTTTTTCCTCCTCAGACTTCAGATTAAAAATGAATACAATTGTATATTCTTGTTTTACGAAAAGGCTTACTTAAATTCTGAGGCTTTTGTTGGATTTTTAAAAACAGCTTGTCAAGAAGTGTGCAGCCCTTTCATAATTACTTACCTCTATAGAAACTATTTTTTTCGTCATTTAAAACCCCTTTAAAATCATTGGATAAAAGTCAGAGCTGCAGGTATTCAGAGCCAGTAACTAATTGCAAATTCACCAAACAGGTCCTCAGCTGGTAAGCAGTAGTAGTGTCTTGAGTGCTGAAAGCTCCATATGCCAGCCCTTAGCCTGTCTAATCACCTTCTTTTGATTTTGTTACCATAGATTGGAAATTGCAAGGAGCTGCTATGTACAGAATTTATAACCTAGTCCTGGGACTGTTTTCTTTGAGGTCTGCTCTGTCAGCTGCTCTGAAAAAATTTACTGTAGCCTACTAACCAGAAATCTTTGAAAAGTATTGAGGAGCTACCTTGCATGTATATATAACATGATGGTTGTTTTGTACTTGCTGAGCTTCTTACAGGATGGGGACATGTGCTGTTCTCTTCAGGTATCAGGATTAATGCTTCAGAGGGTTGAAAACACCTGAATTGTTTAAATTGGTCTAGGTAATTTTGAGAGCTTGTGAATTTTACAGTTCTTCCCTCTGTCCTGTTAAAAGAGTAGGTACCAAAAAGTAAGACTGATGAAATGCTTCAAAAATAAAGCCCATGCAAGTGAAAAAGAAGATTGGGAAGAGAGGGATGTAATGACTATTAATAATAAAGACAAGCATTTAGTGTAGGGGAAAAATTTTTTGAGAAGTTTAAGTACTGGGGCCTAACATGTGCTGCACAGTAGTCTTGAGTCCACACTTACTCCTTCTGAAAGTCTAGAACTGAGTTACAAGACTGTGTAAATAATTCAGAAAACTGTCCTTGATTATCAAATGTCAATATTCTTTATTTTTTCCTTTCAGCATTTCACGAAGTCTCCGTTTACCCACAGAAGGAACTTCCCTTTTTCATCCATTTCACAGCAGGCCTATGTTCCTTTTCGGCAATGCTTGCCCTCCTTACGCACCAGTTCCCTGAGCTGATGGTCATTTTTGCTAAAGCTGTAAGTGTTGTCTCTGTGATGGGGCTTGCTTAGGTAACTTGTGGGATTTTTGGGAGTTTTGAGGTCCATGGTGAAGTATGCTCTAGTCAGTCTCATGCTTGTGGGGCATGAATTATTTTATCATCTTTTGTAAGAATCTAGTGACAAACACTTGTTGAAATTTGGGCAAAATGTCCATTTTGACAAGAAGGTGAACTGTTACTATAACATACCATGGCTTTAACTTGCACTCTTATGGTGAGAGAGCAGCATTTCAGCACCAGAGAAATTTTGTCACAGAGCACTGTGTTGAGTATGAATTTTATTCTCATAGAAGTGGAAGACTGCAGTGTGAGAGCCTCAAAAAATAAATTTGTTGATTGGAGATTTTGAGAAGTGTGTAAAAGGCAGGCTGGACTGCAGGAAAAACAGGTCTCTTGTTGAGCATTGGAAACTAGTAGCATGATGTGAATGAACCAATGAGAACAGAGGAAGAGTAACTGTTGACTTCCAAGCCAGGTTCAGAAGTTAGTAAGCTGTCGCCTTTTGGGAACTAGACCAATGGGTTTATATCTCATCTGGTTCCAGTTACTAGAGAGAACGCATTCATTGACCACGGTTCTGTCATTTGAGTACCTGTTCAAGGATAGAAACTGGACTTGACAGTGGCAGTGAGGCTTTTTAGCTAGATAAGTTTCTAATCTGTGCTGCTTTAAATGAATCCAAGTATGTCTGCTGTTGAGCCGTTTGTTCCTATGGGAGCCTTCTGTGCCCATCTCCTTTGTCCCTCTCTCTGCCCTGCTGGTTTTAGGGTTTCTTTTCCTTGGTTATCTGTTAACATTGCTGCTGCTGGCTGTAACCTTGTCATGTTTCCCTGGACTCTGAAAGCTGTGCTGACTTACTTTGGCAGAGGGAGAAGCTGCATAGGCAGCTTCCCCTCCCCAGTTCTCAAACTAAGCCATGCAGTATATTCGGCCTTTATTGAACTGTGAATCTCATGCAGTAGAGCAGAGTGGCAATAAAGAGCTCTGACCTCTCAATGAATCATGTATTCTAGCTTTGCTAGTCAAAATAGAGGGTGAAAGGTGTTATGCTTTCTTGCTGTTTTAGTGCAACAGGTAATGGAGACCTGGGAGGTAAGCCTTTTTTCTTAAGACTACTTTGTTCCTAAAAGCGTTGGCTTTGCTAGCAATTCTAGTCTACAGTGTCCAAGTCATGCAGGTCTGAGAGTGGGGCCTCATTTCCACACAGTTCTGTTGATCTTTATGTTGGAAAATGTAGTTGGACATGCCAGTGACAAATTTCAGTGCGGTTCATAATTGGCTGGGTTCATAGTAACTAGGGTCTAACTATCTGCTTGATTAATTCTGTAAGGACTGCATTAGTAAAGTTGTATGATTTCCAAAGAGATACAAGGTCAAATGTTATGCTAACAAAGAATTGCTTGGTAAAGTTCTCTCTGCTGGGTTTCTTGAACCAAAAAAAAAGACTTTGTAGGAGTTAGTTGGCTTTGCATAATGGCATTTTGAATGTCAAGTGACATGTCCAAATGTGGGGGAAAAACTCCTAGGGTTTGGTCATTTTGGCAGTGTGTTTATTTCACTTGTTTTCTACAGGAAAAGATAGATAGTGTCTGTTCAGCTGAAAAGATGATCAAGAAGCATGCATATCGCCGCATCATTCCACCAACTGAGTCACGGTGGTAGCAGGCACAGACGAAGGGGTTCTTGCCACTCACTGTGCTAGTTTAATACTGGCAAAAGTGGAAGCTGTGTATTGAGATAAACAGACAAAAAGTGAATTCTGTATTAATCTCTTGAGACTGACAGCTGAGAAGGAAACACCATCTTCCAGTATTCTGCTATTTTAGATAGAATTAATGTTAGCTCCCAGTCATACTCTTAATGACTAATATTCTTCCTTATTTTAATTATTAGATTATTGTACTCTTGATCCCATTCCTGATGTTTTCAGAAGCATTCAGAAAACTTGTAAGAAACAATGATATTCAATATCAAACTAACACTTCTGATTTTATTCATAGATTGCTTCAGTATTTTAACTATAGATAATGCTGTGATTGCTGCTAACACTTTATAAAGCATTATCTCTTGTGTTCTGGAGGTATGTGGCAGTAGCATCTAGTTGAATTTTCATAATGAAAATGAAAGTTTACCTTCTCTTTAATGACAGCTGCCTCTCCACCCAAGAATACTGTAATAAAACAATTATTTGCTGTATCTAGTGTTGTATCTGCAGGTAATTCCAGCGCTTTAAGCATTCTGAATGAATTTTTTTTTCCTGTGTATTTCATTATTTCAAGTATTTTTTCATGACACTGTTTTAGCTTACTAAATATAGTAATTTGAGATAATAAAGTTCTAGATGGTAGATAGCTGGAGTGCTTTGGCCTTACCGAAAAAGCGATACAAAATATGTTTCCAACAAATTGTTGAATTGTTGGATTTCCAGCAAATCTAGAACACAGTTTTAGGAATGACAATTGGAAAGTATTGTGTATATGGAATTTTTCACTGTAAATCTCTAAGCGACTTAAATGTAATCTAAGGAGTCGTATTTCAGTTACTTCTTAATCAAGCTGTTGTTTCCAGCAATCGAATCTACAGCAAACTGCATGCCTCTAAAGGGTTTTAAGAAGTTGAATACCTTTCTATTGACTTGAAAAGTCTGAGTTTACATATTTTCATTTGCTAGCGCTTTAGTTTGTTTCCTCCATAATAAATCACAGGGTAAACCTTGGCAAATTGCTAAAAATATTGTAAGTGGCCAAAAATCACAATGAAGCATTTACTAGTTCCAATGTATACAGCGTAATACACCATCAACAGAGACTTGAGCACTGGCACCGGCTGCGAGTCGGCTCCCTCTGGAATGGGAGGCAGTCCTGCCTCTGTGCTCCCTGGCCCTGGGACCAGGCGCCGGAGGGATTTTTGTTGTGTCTTGCACAGGTGGAAGGGTTTGCAGGCACTAGGGACTGGTGCTGGCAGAAGTGCTTAGCATTTATGCATCCAGTTAGAGCCAACTGTGGCTTGTTAGTTCTCTTGCAACTCGGACTTTTAATGTTCTTTGACTAAGGGAAGATGTACCATATGAGTCAGTGCCAGTGAGGACAGTGGAACAGGCAGCACTAGAGAGCTCCGTATGACCTGCAGTATGAGTTCAAGTGCTCTCAGTGGGTAAGACCTCAGCCTTGCTCTTTTGTTTCAGCTAGATTTCTGATCTCGTGGAGAATCACTCTGTTCTTGATCATCAGAGACGGCTTTATTTCTTAAGTAGTTGCTGTTCAGAATTTTCTCAGTAAGTGACAGAAGGGAGGAGGTACACAAAAGGGATGACAATCTATACAGTTCACTGAGCAAGCTGAAAAATACTCTGTTACATAAAACAACTTCTGTTGAAACTGCAGGCAAAAGGGTCTGATTATTTTTCCATTCAGTGTGAATTTGTATTAATAATTACATAGGTGGAGAACTGGGTAGCTATATATCATCTTGCAAAAGTGATGTTGCACAATTCCTTCTGTATTATCTTATAAAGACACTGAGGAGTCTGCCTCCAAGAAAACTAGAGATGCAGAGTGATAGCAGGCACTGTGAATAGTCTTCTCAGAAGTTCCTGAAAACAACTAACATGCTTACCTTCCAAGCAAATTAATCCCATTTTTTAAGTCCAAACCTTATGCTACTGGAATAGACCAGTATTAGTTAATGTTAAAGTATTGAAAAAATATTGCAGCAGTGTTCCTGCTGAAAACAACTTCCTTGTTCAGGGAATTGGACAAAATCCTAAGACAGTCCATGTTCCAAAGTGTTATGATATGGATCGCTTGATATTTTCACAACAAAGAAAGAAGTCATGGGACTTAAATTAAAAATTGGCTAATTTTTATGGTTGCAAGATTAGGAGAAAACATTTCTCATTCTGGTTGTTCCATAGCTCCCTGTTAGAGGATTCCTTGCCATTTTGCTGATAGCAGCCATCTAGAGACAGAAAATAGGACTAAACAGACCCCTGTCTGGCAAGTCCTGCTTTCTGTGACACTCTGCTTTACTTTCTGAACAAATCCCCCTACCACTTTCCCCAAAGCTCATTAAGTGAGACTGGAGAATTAACTTTTTAGCCAGCTGCTGAACTTTTCATATTTATAAACACTTGAGTCTTTTGCTTATCTAAGAGAAAATGTGTATAGTTTGGAGATGTGCACTTCCCTGCCAATGTGTAATGAGTGGTTCTACACTTCATAGAAAAAAAAGCCTGAAGTTTCCTGTCACAGCTGAGTGTCGATGCCAAGGGCAAAGGTTTCTTGCCTTGCTAATCTACATCTTAACTCATGCACTTAATGTGAAGGTGCCACACGCAAACAGGCAGGGAAGAAGCTAGCTGCAATGAAAAGTTCCTGCGGCGCTGTGAATGTTATGTTTTAAAAGCCTTTTTAATGTAATATTTGAGGTTATGATAGAAGCCAGGAGGGCCAAAGTAAAACCCTCAAAGTAAATGAGTCCTGTCATTGCTGCCTCATGAAAAGAAGGTTTGTATGAGGATAACACGAGTCCCAGCGGAATACTTGGGGGATGGGTTGAGAAGGTGCAGGGGAGTTTGTGCCATTTGTTTTAGCC
Source organism: Aquila chrysaetos chrysaetos (assembly GCF_900496995.4). Lineage (NCBI taxonomy): Eukaryota > Metazoa > Chordata > Aves > Accipitriformes > Accipitridae > Aquila > Aquila chrysaetos. Next base: position 895,302 of record NC_044027.1, read on the forward strand.
TAATCTTTATTTCTGGAACTGTTTAGATGGCATCTAGAATATGGATCCTGTCTGGAAGCATGGGCCAGTCTTGGTGGATGGTCTGTTCGGTTTTCACACGTTTGAGTCGATGACCTATAAATAATCCATGCCTGAATATCCAAGAAAATACACTACCCTTCTCCCCAGTCTGTTCAACACTGAAGGCACACTGCTCAGAGCAGCTGGAAGAGTTGTAGCACAGAGAAACGCCGTCCTAACCCCTCCTGCTTCTGCCTAGGTGCTGCGGGTGCTGTGGCCTGTGAGTGCTCCCAGCGTTCTGGCGTCAAGCTGAGTGGACCATGCCAGGGGTGAGTGGACAAGGCTGGAGCTGTGGCTTCCAGAGGGTTTTTTTCTTTTGTGTGCCTTGGCTAATATTTAATGTTTACTACAAGCCTATTTCATGGCATCAGCATTGAAGGGATTGTAGCTCTGTTGCCTTGAGGGAAAGATACAGGGTGGTTTTTTGTTCATACCTTGAGCCTGTAAAAGGACATTGGTTTTGAAACTGAGCTAATTTGTTGTTGTGTTCTGTTTCTTCCAGTGCTTTGGGACTCTTTCACCTTTCAGCTTCATTATGGAAAATATTGAGGTCCTCCTGCTCTCCAGTCTCTGGCATCTGCTGACTCCAGTGTGACTGGAGTGTGCTTTCCACGATGGTTCAATTTTGTTGTTCTCACAAGCCTCCCCCTCTGGTGGTTAGCTGACCCCTAGACATGGGGGGCAAGGAAGAAAGCTGGGCTATTCAAACTGATATCTTTGACAGGCTTCCATGTTGGTAATGGTGCTTAACGTATGAATTTCTTCTTTGGCCTTAGCCTGTAATCATCTAAGAAAATAGTTTTTGTTGAGCAATACCTTATTGCTCTCTTAATCACTTGTACAACTGGAAGCTAGTACTTCCTCTGTAAGAAAGGAGAGGACACAAACTGAGCAGATGTTTGGAGTATTGACACTTCCTTCTCAGCTGCAGATGTACCAGATAATTGGCTTAGATTTAATTTTATAAACCTTTCTCAAAATATTTGTTAACAGCAGCAAAGTATGGTTCTGCTTTCTTTATTAAAAGGTTGCTTCTTAACACATTGAATTTGTTGACTTCTTAAGCGTCTGTTTAATATAGATTATAGTGTGCAAACAAAGATTTGTTTCTACTGTATCCTATGAGCTTGCATTACACAAGGACATGGTAGTATAAACTCCTCTATTTTGTATTGTTACTTGTTTAGATTTAATTGTGCATCTTCTGTCTTTCAAACCACTTTACCTTGAAGAACAGGATGGTTTCTGAAACTGCCAAAAGTGGTTGTGACATCTGCATGGGAGTCTTTTTGGGAGACCTGAATTTTCAAGTGTTAGTCCAAAGTACTGTCATTGTTGATATCAAGACTTGAAGAGAACTGAGATGTGGAGCACTCTTCAAAGGAATTGCTTCATTATACGGACCAGCCACAAGGGTTTGTTTACTGCAGAGGTGAAAAGATGGTGGTGGTAGCCAAGTGGTTTGAGGTAACTGGTGTGACCTCCATTTCCACTCTCCTCCATTAGAGAAAATGTCTACTTTTTCACATTCAGGTCTGCTGCTTGGCATTGAGGAAGCAGTCATGTTGGCCAAGGCTTTGTAGAAGTGGAGGTGACAAAAATAGCACAGGCTTGTGGATAAGTGCTAATTCTGAGCACATGAAAAGTTGTCCATCATCTTACGTGTTACAGATAAGCACATATACTTACCCGTAATAACTAGGGAAATTTCACATGTTCAGTCTTCACTGATCTTTGTGAAGGATTTATGTAAGCTGTGATGTTGATAGTTTCTTTCAAAGGTGTTGTAAATTATTCTAGTTTCTGAATCCTGGGTGGATGAAGCTTGCTGTAGCTTACTATATTCTCTGAAATAATACCTAAATCAATCAATTAGGGGTCAATTTGAGTTGACCTATAACCTGTCTTGATGCAGAAGACTGAGAAATACTTTTTTATTTTCTTTCCCAAATCCTTCTTTACCTTGTAAACAAAGTACTACGAAGTGGACAGTCGCCTATGCATCTCATGTAAGTGTAGCTTATTTGTAACTCTGGCTAAGAGCAAACACACATTTGGGTAGAAATGCCATTGTTACTCTCCACTGTATATTTCTATTGACTGGGCTTCAACCCAAGTTAAATACTTGAATTCATTGAGGAGTCAAGAGGGGAGCCTGACAGAAAGGTACTACCAAATTTTTTTGAGTTGCCTAACTACTAGTAGGCAATTTTCTCAACTTTCTTTCCAGTTGAATATGCCATTGGGGCTGTTTCTCACTGTGGAATCATGGTGGTGATTAATAGATATGTTGTGTTCATGTAATTTCACTTCTTGGTCCGCAGGGGCCCATAAGGTAACCAACCTAATGCTTTTTAAAGTTGAACATTTTCCAGCATTTGTGTGGGGTTATAAATGAAGCACTGCCTCCCATGTATCATCCCAAGAGCTGCTTTCTTTCACTGTCCTCCCCTGACATAACAGTAACAGAAAGGGGATGGGCTTATGCTGAAAGTGTAGCTGGCAGCAGGCTATGTAATGAAAATCTTCCTGTCTCTCTAGAAGTGCCAGTAATTCTTGAGGAAGGAGGAGCTCTCTGTATGATTTTCTGCCAGGATTGTTCATGCTTTATAGAACATTCATTTGCCAGTTAGGAGTAGGGCCTTACCACCTGATCCATACCCTAGTAATACCCTATCACTCCACATGCAATTAAGTTGAGTGCATGTATATATATGAAAAAAATTACAATTATGACTCGGGACAGGTAAGCATTGATTGTTGCCATTTCCCTGAAACATGCACTAGGGTGACATTATAGCTGTTGGGATGGCAAAAGCCTTTCCATAAGGCTGTATGTGATGTTAGTAGACTTCTCAAATTTTCATTTTGTTGAGAATAGCCAGTGAAAGCCAAGGAACTTGAAAATCATTTATTTATATACCTGATACTAATATGTGTATTTGTAAAACAGGGTAATGATAGTCTCTGATTCATTTAGGCAGGGTTTGAGTTTGGGGTGGGTTTGGTTTGTTGGGTTTTTTTGTTGCTCGCATTGTCTCACCATGTCACGACAGATTAGTTTTTGATCAGAATGTCCAGGGAGAGGAATGCTGCATTTCTTCCTGCCAACCTCTTACTTTTCCAGAAGTAATCTCCAAAAAGGACAGGAAAGGAAGGAAGGAGGGAAGTGTTATCACAGATAGTAAAGCTATTGTTTGTGGGGCAATTAGGCAACTAAATTCTTGTGTGAATTTGCCCTATCTTACCACCGATTTTAATGAAAAGTGTCTAAAGATCTTTGTGATTCAGGACTTCTATTGCGTATGCATCTGGAGAGGAAATCACACAAGTGTGATTTGTTATTATTGAAACAACTTTCTAACACTGGCTGACTTTAAGTATTTGGAAGTTAATACCTAAATGCTATTGGCTATTTAATGTCATTTAGACACACTAATCTTTGAGCCTGACAAATGTCCATCAGGTGTACTATTCCTATATACCTACTTATCTGAGGAATTAATAAGTTTGGAAGAGTGACTGCCGTGGCTTCGGTCTGTAACTGGCTCTTTGTGCAAGTAGGAGCATTTTGATCCAGCGTATCGTAATGGCACAGTGGGTGCTACCAGTGTTCTGCAGTGACCGGTACTGGCTGCCCAGGGAAGGATGCAAGAGCAAGCCAAGCATGCGCGTGTCTCCAGAGCACTCTCCAGCCACATGTGTTGCAGGATCGCCTCTTCCAGAGATGGTGACTTTGTACTGAACAGCTTTCAAGGGGTAAAATTTTCCACTGGCTACTGGCGCTACTATAATAATAAAACTCTTAAAGCAGTGGTGAGGCAGTTTAGACTAAAATATTTCTGAGTAACAGGGTCTGCTCAAGGGCTTATAAACCACATCAGAATTATCCTCTGGGGAATGAGCTCTCTTGCAGTTATTTACCACGCTGTGAGCCCTTCGTTCTTTGAAACTGGGGATAGATAAGCTAGCGTTACTAGCCTTTATGCATGTATGTATGTGGCAACAGGACTTTTCATGCTGTCAGGAACCCCAGTCACCAAGGTTATGTTGACAAATTCATAGTGGAGATGGTCACCTCTTAGCCCTGGCTGCTGCACTGAGTGGTTCTCAGTCTGGGTTTGTCACAGGCCAGTTCCTTTCCTGCATCTCGTCCGGTGCTGGCCAGGCTTGTTTATTCCCTGCTCCTCGTCCTGGAATTGTTGTGAGGGTGCCAAGGCTTGTAGATCCATGACTCTGAGCAAGGCAGGGTTTAAAGGTCATAGTCAAGACCATTAATAACAAGGTGCAAACGGCTGGTTTATATGTAATGTGAAGCTTTTTACTTATTTCATTTTTGCACTTTGGGGGCTCTGTTTGCTTATGGAGCACTTGGTGTCTGGTACCTATTTAGGCTGAGAGCAGGCAATTGGGTTCCTTCAGGCCTTCAGAGGAATGCAGAAAATTGTTCTCTGGTGTTGTAATTCTGCTGGGATAACTGGAGCTTATTTGTCTCACTGCTTATTAAATGCATACTTGTCTTGAGGTCCTCTTTTTTTTCTGAGAAACATTGGGTGAATCCCAAGGACCACAAGTGAGAGGAAGATTCCAGGGGGAGGGGGAGAGTGAAGTGTCTGCACCTCTCTACAAACTGCATCATCCGCCTCCAGTGCCAGCAGGCTGAAGAGGTTAAATAGCAGAGCAAACTCCCTTAGAGAAAAGGAGACGTACGTACGGGGCTCATACAGGCATAAATTAATTTTCCCTTCCCCCTGTCCAGAGATGACACTGGGGAGATGCACCTCCCAACCTACTAATACAGGGGGTGTGGTTGGGAGCCACGTGAGGCTGTGCTGAGGTTTCAGAATGGGACCAGTTGTGGAGGTAGGGAGCAGATGTGCACTGGTGCTGTATCCTTAGCAGAGGACAGTATCGGTAGCAAGGGCAGAGAGAGCAGATGGGGTTCATACTCTACCAGCCTCTGAGTAGTACCCAGCTTGCCCTGTTTTGCTGTTAAAAGGGATGGACAGACTCTTCCCTTCTCTGTTCTGCTGTATGGCTGTGTAGGTGACGTGCGAGCTATTCTGATCTTCTGCTTATGGGTCAAAAATCTCTTAAACTCAGGTCACACTGACAGTAGCAATCATAGTGGGCTTCTGTGTACAGTCTTCTGTGGTCTGAATTCACCCAACTTCTAGTAAAGGTGGATAGAGAGGAAAGGCAGCTTCTGTTTCCAGCTCTGTCTCTCGTCTCCTGGCTCCCTCCTCCCTTTCTTGAGCCTCCTGAGTGGGGCGTGCTCTGCATGCCCCAGCCCTTAGCACTGTAGGAAGAAGACAGTGAACAGGGATGCTGCTCATGTGCTTGGAATTTTCCTCATTTCCAGCTTTGGTTGTTGTATTGTGCTTTTTGGTAGGCCCTTTGGTGAGGCTGGTCATTGGGGAAAGCTAGATAACACACCCACACTTATTGCATCAGTAAGGGTGCATCCATGAAGATGAGTATGTTTCTCCATTGGGGATCTTCTTGTTTTGGTTATTTCTGGCCAATGTCATTTTCCTTCTACTCTGGATGCATTGAATTGTGCAATCATACTGTGGCCTCATCAGCTCGGGCCCTTCTCTTAAGAACCTCTTGATTTCTTTTCTAATTTGGCTGTAGGCTATCATCAGTTATAAAACAGCGTGACACAGTATGTGGCTATTGCATTCTCCTGCACTGACTCACCAGCTGAGATTCCAGAGCAGTAACCCCCCTGCTGCTAGCTGGAGCAGCCCTCCGTGACTCGCCTTCAGTAATAAGGGGTGTGAAAGCTCCCACACAGATCTTGACAGGTTGTGCAAATGTTAGTCAAAATGCCCCACTAAATCTGTCCCTGAGAGCTGGACCTGTTACAGCAGATGACCCCCACCGAGCACGCTGTTGTTGGCATAGGTACACGAGCGAAGCCTTTTGTGCACGTATGAACGCGATGGTGAACAGAAAGGGCCCACGGCAGTGACAAGGGGGTTTGGGGACTGGGGTGTAGCTTAGCAGTGTATACACTCTGCATTGCTGGGGCTCAAAAACTTAACTGATCTCACCACTACATCCATCCAGAAAAATGATGGTGTCACCTGGGCTAAGGCCTGCTCTCACTCGCACATGGTTTAGTAGAGAAAATACCCTGAATTTATGTGGATTGCATGTTTCCAATGCCTTCTACCTCCTCCTGTGTGTCCTGTCCAGCTTCTTCAGAGAAGGTAATTTATTCAGAAGCTCATTAAGCAATTAATTCTGCTCCTTGTCCTTGAGTTCAGACATGATTTTGACTGGAGGATAATTAGAAGATGATCTTGCATAAAAGGCTCCCTGAACATTTTAGGCAGATTACTTAAGAGGGGCTTGTGAGAGGAACTGAGTGTTCCCTGACAAGACTGCAGCCTTCATAAACGTTTAAAGATGGAAAACATCTGCTTGCTGAGGATGAGTGTGCTGAAGGGGAGCTTCAGTAGGGCTCGTTGGTGGGAAGACGTAGACCGGTCTGAATTTCCTTCAGCCTGCAATGGGACGTCTTCCTGCACAAGCACTGGGAGTCAGCTCTAGCTAACCAGTGTATTTCTGATTCCCAGGCATTGTGCTTTTGCTAATTGCTTGTTAAGAAACAAGGAGTGTAGTCTTGCATAGCCTTTTGCAGAAGAAGCGCTCACCTCTTCTGTCAGGTAGACTCAAGCTCGTTGGGCTGTCTCCACAACTGCTCCTCCGGGTGCTTCTGAACTACTGGTACCTGCTTCCAAGTATTTTTACTCCTCTGATTTAGTGCTGTGCTGTGACGGGAAGGCAGCTGGGCAGGGAGTCAGTCCCATGGTGCCAGTGGACCTGGCAGGGCTATGGAGGGTTGCCTTCTCAGCTATGGTTATTCTACAGAGCACTGAAGGCATCCAGTTTGAGTATCTCGGTGATGGTATGGGAAGGGGGGAAGCCAATAAACCCAAGACAACCTGTCCTCGGGAGTTTTCTCCTTTGTTTTGAAATGTTGAACATCTGTGTTCAAAGGGAAGGCGTATTTTGGCAGCAGCCATTGATTAAGGTGTCATTCATCAGGTGGGCCTGCAGATCTGCTATGGAGCAGTATTTCTGCTGGAAGACACCTCCCAGTGGTCCTCTGGAGAGGAAGAAATGTTTATTGATGCCTGACCCTGGGTCCCCAGGCACTGGGTCCCTCCTAGCCCACGGAGCGTGTCCTGCTCTGGGAGGGAGGCTTGGATTGATTGCCGAGGGGGCAGCATTTTTTTTAAAGTCTGTCGTAAATTGATGGTAGGTGGAGCAGTAATGAAGATAAATGAGGGAGCTCTTCCCGGTAGATTAGCCTGGGTGCTGACGGATGCTGTGCTACGGCAGGCTTGAAATGCCTTTGGCCTGGCTCAGACCTCCCGCTCACCTGCCAGCATTCCTTGGCACAGCCGAGACGGAGCAAGTCTTTGTGGAAATTGCCTCTCCTCTAAATTCAGAGGGCTTTGAAGGGCCTGGGGTAAGACCTGGGAGCCTCCCAGGTAAACACCAGCTTGAGGGCAAGTTCTGCAAGAGCAGAGAGGGCGAAAGGTGCTGCTCAGCCCTCTCGCACTGTCAGTATGGGATTCAAAAGGGAGATGGTTTATTCCTGTAAGAAACAGGCTAGGCAGCAGGGAGGTGGGATTCCTGTAACTGTTTTAAGAGCTCTGTTGAAACATCACCTTTTTGCTTGTCTGTGGCTCTGCAGCAGCTCTTCTGAAGGTCGTTTTTCTGTATGAGCAATCTCGGTGGTCTGGCATGGAGTCAGGTGCTCTAATCTGGCCCATGGCAGACTCTAAAATTCTTTGAGCAGTTCCTATCAAAACAGTTTTCAAAGAGGTTTTCCGTCACCACTTAAACTAGTATTTCCTAGGGCCACTGGGTAAAATCCCTGTTCAGAGATGCTCTTCATGCAGTAGCCGATGGGTGGCTTAGGACCAAAATAATCTTCTTTGCCTTAATCCCATCCTGCTACTTTGACCTTCCTTCAGACATCGCCGTTGTAGCCTGCTCAGCTCCCTCTGCCCACACACCTTGCTGCTGCTGGGAGAGAACCCTGACTCCTTGGAGAGCTTCAACAGCCCCTCTAGCAGCAATAGCAGTGTGAAAGCAGATCCTAGTTAAAAGTATTTACAGGTGAATGTTACTGTTGACTTGTCCTTTCCCATTGTTGTTGTAAGCTTGTAACTTCCATCAAAACTTGCTCTGAGTGTGTGAAACATCCTTACCTGCCCATCAGCATGATGATGATCAACATTAGGAAAACTAACAACATTTTTCCTGGGTCAAGGAGAAAGCACAGCCCGCCCAGGGCAACAAGCAGCTGAGCTGTGGGAGGGAAGTGCAGAAGCAACCCTATCAGCTTCAACATATGCTCAGGAATTGATTAAGGTAATTTTTTTTCTTTTACCTGGATCAATGTAGTTTGCAGGTTCAGCTGTCTTTCTTGTATATTAAGTCTGTTTGTGTGGATTGGTACCTTTTGACCAGACTCTGTAAAATACCTGTGCACTAAATAAAGCACCTTTGTAATCACTGCTTGCCCAAGTTGTGGGGACAAAAGAGTTGAGGAAATTGCCAGCGATGAGAGGGGTTGATGTCTGTAATGTATCTACTGGCAGGTCTGCAGCTGCCTGCCCCTCCTCTCATCAGCTTCAATTTTAGTTGATAGTTTAAGTTTCAGGTGTTTGGGGCTTTTTTTATGGGAAAGGTTTGGAAGCTAATCTAGCATCTCCTGTTTGACCCAGCGCTATGTTGTTAGATGTCCTGGACCGTGCTGCTGCTCATGAAGGACTCCCCTGGGGCTGTGCACGCTGGATTCCATGGCTCTGCTTTGTGGGAAACAAAATAACTCCCGGGGCGGGAGCTGCAGGCAAGCAGGTAAAAGAAATGCTGCGGGCTGATTCCTGCCTTGGGGGAAGCACCCAACTGGGTGTGCAGGAGTTCAAAAAGCAAAGAACATAATTTTCTGATATAGGTTTATAATGAATTTTGACTTAAAATAATAAGCAGTATACACAACATACAAGTGAATTTTACAGAGACGCTGTTGTATCTGTTGACTTAAGAACCTACCAGTAAGTTCACAGATTTTGTTTGCTTTCTCTAGCCCTCTGTGTCTGCCAGCATCTAGGGGTGGCCCTTGGCTTTGCGCAGTCATTCAGGTTTCAGTTCCAATTTACAGCTCCGCTTGTGACCTTCGCTGGGGAGATGGGGAGAAGCCTCGTGCAGAGGTTGCTCTTGCTCAGCGGGGTCAGCGGTGGCCGGGGGCAGTGTGCCGGGTCCACTCGAGGAAAATGCAGGGATCACGGAACTGCCTTACAGGTTTGCAACACTCTTCCTCTGGCCTTGCAAAAAAGTAAAAGCAAGGATGCTTTCTGCAAGAGCAGATTATTCTGAACTAGTGGTTTTTTGCTGGTGAAACTTTACCGCAATGTAAATTCTGTGGGGAGGTGCAGGTTTCCTCAGCCATCACATCCCGATGATCGGTCCTCCAAGTCTGTATCGGTTGCACCGTCCCTTTGCAAAGAGAACAACGGGCAACAGCAGTTTCACAGTTGAAGCAAGGATTGCAGACTCCTCCTAGGTAGGGGATTAGTTTTGCTGAGCAAATAGAAGGGTCCACAGTACCTCCTGGGAAATGCAGTCCTTTCTTTAGTGCTTTGCAGAATTAATTAAATAAAAGCCATGCAGTTGAACTACAGCTCCCAGAATGTCATGGCCCTCAGGGCACAGGGTTTTAAAAAAATTGCAAGGGGGGGTGGCGGCAGTGGATTCTTCCCTCTGTGCTCCCATCTCCTCAGGTCTGGTCCAACCACTCGGCCCGTTTTGGTGCTTTACACGTGTGCACGTCCACAGTGTCCTCGCACTCCTTGCAGCGCACAGCGCAGCACCAGTGGAACTTGCACTCACACTTGGTGATGCGAGTGACGCGCGTGGTGTCGTACCCCCGCCCACAGCACATCACCTCGCAGCCGTCCGTCCCGCGGGACATCTTGTTGCACACGCGACCGGCCGTGCCCAGGGAGCCTGGGGAAGGAAGCGAGAGCAGGTCAGGGTGTCCCTTCTCCATCTTCTTCAAACGCTTCCTCCCCCCGGCCCCGCAATTGTTAGCAGCGGTAAGATGGGGTATCTACCGTCTGCAACGGAGACCTCGGGTACGACTGCCTTAGCAGTAGTGAAATCTCGTACCTGTCACAGCACGTGCCACAGCACGGTGCCGCGGCGTGGCTTCCGAAGGCTGGGCACAGGCTGCGGGGAAGAGGTTGCGGAGCCTGTGCTTGCTTTGCTCTAAGGGCGGGGGTTGCAGCACGGGTAGCGAGCCTGGCCAGGGATGCAGCTTCGGTGACCCTCTGCATGGCCCCTTCCCTGCACCCGCTGCTGGAGCCTGCACCGCTGCTGCCCAGAGCGCAAGAGGAGGGGAGGGACGGGGACGGGCTCTCTGCAGCCCCTCTGTGCCCGGGGGGGGGCCCTGGAGCAGCATATGCCTGCCGAGCTGGGCTTTGCAGCTGGCAAAGCTAGAAATGCCCCCTCTGCTCAGGCTAAGGGCTCACTGAAAGGTGGCAGGAGCACGTGCTGCCTTCCTGAGCCCCCGTGGCTACTGCGAACCCCTGACCCGGGGATGCTCCAGGCTGAGAAACCATTGATCTTCTCTCTGCAGGAGCTGAGCAGCGCCGACACTGCCTTCCCCACTCTCATCCCAGCCTTGGGCTGTGTTCAGAGAAGCCGGCAGCCTGCTGCACAAAACGGGCTATTTATTGCCTATTTAAGGGAGCTTTGCTCTGCAGGAGAAAGGCTCTGAGGAAATGCTGCACTACGTTCATTACAAGAGGCCTGATGGGTTTGGATCTTTGGTGTAAAGCCTGGGGATTTTGGACAAACCTAGTCCTGTCTGTGCAGGTGTGAGGTGCTGTGGGGACCCAGTGCTCCAGCGAGCACCAACACCCGCTGAGGGCCTGGGTAACCCCCCGCTGGGGACTGGGGTTCAGTGGGGAAGCTGACGTCTCAAACCATCCTGGCCAGGCTGGGCTAGTTGGGAGCTGCTGGCCTGTCAGGAGAGGAGGCAGAGCTGCTTTTGGGTAATGACTGGAGCTTTAGTTTTTACCTGCTGACTTGTCCATCACGCAGTAATCAGGTGAGTTCTCAAAATACACCAGATCTGTTTTTGTGGGCTTCCTGAAGTTCTTGTTGGCCACCGTGAAGCCAGTGCCGTCCTGGTTCATCGTCACCTGGATGGCCCCATTGTATTTCTTCCTTAGGTAATCCCCTGTTTTTCGAAAATCTGACATTGCCAGCCAACAAGTCCTTAGTGTGCAGGAGCCGCTGACCCCGTGGCATTTGCACTCCAGCTTCAGGAAACGCTTCACAGCCTGTGGGAAGAGAGATGCCATGAGGACCAGCGGTCACCCTGGGCATCAGACATCACGCCTGGGTCTGCTTGTTCCTGGTGCAGCTTATCAGCCCTTGCCTGTGCGGGACAGGGCTCCTAACAGGAGAGGGGTGCTGCGTGCGGAGGGCGCATTCCCACGGTCACTGATGCCAGCATCAGTGAGGATGCGTGCTGGGGGGAAAGGTAAGCAGGGTCCTGCCATCCCCGTGGGGCCGCTCCCCGGGCAGAGCGTGCAGGAGGGCACTGGGAAGGGAGGGCAGCATCCTGCCCCCGTCTGCAGCAGGACCTGCCCTCCGTGGACACCCAGGGTCCTGCCCGTATCCTGCCCGTATGCCCGAGCTGCTCCCGCTGCCCGTTCCCCTGCGAGAGGTGCCGGTGGAACGGCGGGCCAGGCGCTCGGCTCGGCCGCGGGGGCTGCGCTCACCATCCTCCCGCAGCGGTTGTTGTGCAGGTTCATCAGCGCCCGGGCGTCCTTCACTTTCTTCTCCTTGGCGTCCACGAAGGCTTTGGCAAACCGGATCCCGTAGTTGATGTTGTCGCTGCAGCCGCCCCAGTCGAACTCCCCGCGCTCGTCCTTGGAGCGGCCCCTCTTGAGCGGGTCGCAGCTGCAGGCCTTCAGGTCCCCTTGGCTGCACGCCCGCGTGATGGCGTAGACCACTCCAGCCGAGGAGATGGCGTAGACGAAGGCGGCCTCCCTGCTGCCTGCCATGGGAAGAGAAACGGGGATGGGGAGTGAGCGTGCCGCGCCGTGCCAGGCGCCTGCAGCCCACCAAGGAGCAGGGCACCGTGCAGCAGCACCTTCGCGGCCGGGGGCAAGACCGTCCCGCACACGGGTAAGCCAAGCCTGGCCATCTCTGCCAGCCACCGAGTCCAGCCTCGGCTTCCCTGGCACCTTTCAGACTAAGGGGAAATTCATGTTGAGGCTCAGCGTGTTGCGCCGCTCTCGGGACTGCCCGACCCGTCCCCCTCGCTGACCTGCGGCTCAGGGGCCATGCGGTGCCCGTTGGTGCTGAGACTGCAGGACCAGCCAGCACCCTTCAGCCGGGGCCGCCTCCCTCCTGGGGTGATGCTGAGCGCGGGAGCTGGCGCCAGCTCCGGCCCGGCTCGGCTTTCCCTGCGTGGCACAGCTTGCCGCCTGCTATTTTATGTCTTTGGTTCAAGTTCGCAGCTGTTTTTATAATGCTGTAAAAGAAGCTGCAAATCAAAACCATGTTCGTCTTCATTTTGAGAGCCTTTGAAAGCAACTTCAAAGGCAGCAGAGCTCTCTTTGGGCCTCGCAGGATGGGGCTGTGGCGAGGAGCTTTCATCATTCCCCATCCTTTGCCAGGAGAGGATGCGGGCAGGAGTAAAGGTGCCGTCGCGGGGACGGAGAGGCTGAGACCATGCAGGCTGCAGCACGGCAGGGCGAGTGCTGCGTCCCGGCGCTCGCAGCCCCCTTCCCTCCAGCCAGCTCCTTGCTGGGGGTCTGGTTTGCAGTCTCTGCTGCTTGTCCGCCCCGCCGGGCAGCTGCCCCATCCCCCCGCCAGCTGGGAGCAAGCCCCCCGCTCCCCGGCTCCCTCCACGGACGCTCACATGTTCTCCATATGAGCTGCTCCTGGAGTCGAAAGGCTCTTCCCAGCTGCCTTTGATTTGGAGGCCACGTGGCTGGATGCACCCCGGCACATCACGGGGCGCAGCAGCATCTGTCCCAGAGTGCCGTTGCCTGCACCGGGGCTCACGCCGGCTGCCGGGGTCCGCTCGCTGCCGGAGCCCTCCCGGGGGGCGGCTGGAGCCCACGATGCTGCTCCTGCTCTGGAACCACCCCTGTCCCCATCGCACCCTTCCTCTTTGCTCCTTGAGTACATCCCTGCTGTGTTGTATCTGTCCCTCACCTGGAGCGGGAAGGTCCCTCCCGGGCAGGGTCTGCGCCCAGCCCAGCCGTTCGTGCAGGGCTGATGTCTGCCCCGCAGCCGTGGTCCTCCTCCACCTTGGAGCCCGAAGCGAGGACTGGAGCCGTGGCTCTGCCTTGCCTCCCTTGCCAGGCAAGGGAACAGCCAGTTCCCACGTGAATTGCTGAGTCCTGGCCAACCCTGCTCTCCAAATATTTATATATCCCATTACTGTTTACATATGAGCCTGTTCTCTGGAGGTGTCTCCTCCTTCCCCCTTCTCCCCCAGTGCTCCCCCTGTTCCATCTCATCTGGTGCAGCTATTCTGAATGTAGTGCTCCGCTCCCATTACTGCTTGATTAATTTACAGGGAAAGGCAAAGCTCTTCTAAGGGAGTAATCCAAGCCACTGGGCACGGCAGCCCAGCGAGAGGAGAGACTCTCCCAGGGAGACAAGGCACGCGGTAGTGGGAAGGGGATGGGGCAGAACCTACTTCGCAGCATGACCCGGCCAAAGACGGTGTGGTCCCGGTCCAGGGTGCTGCAGTTCCAGCGGTGGTGCCGGAACTGGTGCTGGCACTCCCGGATCCACTCCTTGGCTCCCTCCCCGACCGACTGCATGATGTCAGGATATCTCTGGCACAGCTGCCGCTGCTTGTTCACCAGCCCGGGGATGTTATCGCAGATCACCCTCGCGCCCAGCGCCCCGATGTACCTGTGAGAGAGAAAGGTGCCACATTACCACGCTGCCCACGGAGGGGGAAGGTGCAGGGCTCTGGCTCCCCAGGTCCTCACCCTGCTGGGTGAGAGGGCTTATATTGAAGCCCACTCTTCCCTCTTTTTCTTTCTAGCTGTGTCACAGCTGCTCTGTGCTCTGCCGAGGGTGTACCCCCCACAGCGGTGTCCCCTCCTTGCAGCATCCCCTCGGCGTGGGCGAGCCAGGGATGCTGCGGAGCATGCTGCTTGGCTGCGCAGCGAGACCTGCCCTGTGCTGTTGTTCAGACAGGCAGGACGCAGGGACAGGGCACTGCTGAGCCATCACAGCTTTGGTCTTTGTGTTTAACAAAATAATCCTGAGTTGCACCAGCCCGGGGCAGGCGAAGCTCTGCTCTGTGCGTGCATCGCTGCGGCAGGGAGCAGGGGGCCCTGTGGAGCCCACCTCCCCCAGGAGACAGCCAGCTATGGGTGCTGCAAGTGATGGGGCCCATGCCCCTGAGAGCCTGGGCTCTCTGTGAGCTCCTGGGGCAGCAGCGGAGGAACTTGCTGATGTGCAAAACCTCCCTCCCTCCCTCTTCCCTACATCCCAGCCCCGCTCTGCAGCCCGGCCCTGCTGAGCGCAGCAGGATGGAGCCCAGTTGAGACCAGCGCAGCTGGTGCTGGTGCAGGCTCTGCAATGTCTCCTGCCTGCACACTGGCTGGGGACACGGGGGGAACAACAGTCCATGGCACAGCTGTGATGCTTGTGTGGGGGAGAAAGAGGAGCTTGCTTCACATCTTGTTGCTGCAGTCCTCGTCCACACCGTTAAGCCCCCAGCTATCTAGTCCTCTCTGTGCATCTCTTGCACCAGTGAACAGTTATGATCACACCCTGAAGCTGGATAACCGGGAGAACTACTACGCTGTGCCTCCTGTCCTGCCTGTACCCTGCCTGCATGCTGGTCCCCTGCCTGCAGCGGTGGGGAGAGGGCGGGAGCTCGGAGCAGAAAGACAATGTGCAAACAACAGTCTGGTAGAGCCTGGCTGAGCCCCACGGGCAGCTTTCCACGGACACAGGGGAGGGACCCCGAGCTCTGCCCCGCAGCCTTGCACCAGCCCGGACAATGGTGGTGACGTGGAATTTTCCATCCCGCTCAGCCCCTGCCTGCGCCGCCCGCTCGCCCCAGCCAGGCAGCGGCTGCCTGTGCCGGAGGATGATGTTTGCCACAGAGCGTGGAGCTGTGATTCTGGCTGGAAGGGATGAGGTTTGGGTGGGATTCAAATTTTTCAACCCCCCCCCGACTGGAAGTAAGAACCTTCCTTTAATAATAATAAAAAGCAGTAAGCTCGGGCAATATTTCATTGTCTCTCTCTGGCCATGTTCTATCACTTCTATCATCGGCCCCAGAGAGAGCTCGCAGGCTCAGGAAAGCCCTGCGAGTGCAGAAAGCAATGGGATCTGTTCCCTTTTTTAAAATATTTTGTTTAAACGTTGGCAGAAGCACAAGGTCATCTCAGGCTGGAGCTGAGGATAATAGACCCGGCTCCCCATGGCTTTGCAAGCCCCAACTCTGAGGGCCAGCGAGCATTATTTTCACAGGCTTGCTCGTCAGCCTTTCATCCTGCAGAGCAGGGGAACAAGGGAGATGGCGAAACCGTTCAGGAAAGAAAAGCCAACAGGAGCTCATCGAGCAATGCCGACTGCAGACGTTTAATTGCCTTGCTCATGCTGGGCTGCGAGAGCGGCCAGTTCCTTCCCGTGGTGAGCAGGGCAGGGCGGAGGAGCATCCCACCAGCTGGATAATGGCACAGGCCAGGGGTCTCGAGTGGGGCTGCAGAGATCCCGTGCGGAAGCGTATGGCCAGGTACCCTGGCCCTGAATTTGTTCTGCCCAGCCTGCCTGGTCCCAGCAAGGATGGGGACGGCTGACGTGTCCCTGCCCACGCTGCCAAGAGCCGGGACGAGGCTGCTGGGAGGCAGCGGTGTTGCAGGATGGAGGTTGCAGCAGCAGCCAAAGCTCCCCTTCACTGGAGGAAAGAGATGCTGGGAAAGCTGGAAAAGGTAAAACGTTCTTTGATGGGCCGCCTCACCAGGGACCTTGCGGGAACGCCATCCCCTGTCCGCCTCCAGCGCTGCTGAGCTGCGGCACTGGTCTTTGGTAACGTCGGTGGGCTGTAAGCAGGGCTGGCTTTGGGGAGACACGCTGGCAGAGGAGCTGCCTCCACGCCGGGAGAGCCGGCAGATAAAGCACTGACTAACACCATCCCCTGGGAGACTGAGATCAAGGAAAACCCTCCAGACAAGATAAACACCAGGCGCTCCCTTTTTCACACTGTGAGCTAATTACTTCTCGTTAATTCTCCTGCCAAATACCCAGATCAGAGCAAACATTATCAGCAGGAGAAAGTGGAAGGAGAGCAGGGTGAAGGGCACCGACCGCCAAGGGAGCACCTGGCTGTGCAGGGTCCCAGACGCCCGCCGGGCTCGGTGGTTGCACCTCCCTTTTTGCTTGTGGCTGCTATCAAGCAGCATATTTGTTGGGGTACCTACACGCCTCCATTGGAGATTATGTACTGAAAACCATCCTATGGTTGCTGTGGTGTTGGAGAGTGGCATGGCACAGCAAGGGGGAAAATTCCTCATGTGTCTTGGAAAGGCTGTGGTTATCTCAGTGAGACCGAGATCTTCCATTTCGTGAGAAATACTCCAGTTGGGTTCAGCTACTCTGAAATGGAGTGAGACGGGGAACTTCAGAAAATTCTGCCAAGCAGAATTTTGGGAGGGGAAAAAACCCAAACATTTGTTTTGGATTGATTAAAGCATCCCTTCCGATTTTATTTCTAAAAATATATGACATTTTAAAAACACTGAAATAGGAAAGACAATGGATGTTCTGAGAAGTTCCCAGCTGCCTTATCAGAACTTCATTTTTAAAAAATGAAGTTGTGCTGGAAGTGGCAAGCTTCTGTGAAATGCTGTACTCTTGGGGAATCTGCATTTTTACAGCAGGAAAAAACCCCAAGCCCTGAGTCCAGAAAAGTCTGTGAGAGGGAACTGCTCCCGATGCTGGAGGCTGCTTGGGCCTCGGCTTCTGCATGGTCAGACGGAGACCGGCAGGAGCAGCCTGTGAGAGCCGGGCAACCTGCAGCGAGGAGGAGCTGGGAGGCAGGGAGGGAGTTAATAATTAAGTGCACGTGGGGATAATGATCCCCCACCTTGTCAAACAGGGGTCCACGGGATGCTGCCTCCTGTGAGGTCCTCTCACAGTGTCTGTTTGCTCAGCTCAGGCAGAGGGGCTGGCACCGATCCCTCCGACAGCCTTTGGCTGTGTGATGCTGCATCATTTACTTCTTGCAAAGCAGTGTGCAATTGCAAGCTTGCTGTGTTTCCCATTTGCTCCTAGAGTTCAGCGGCCAGGAGAAGGGTGTGAGACGCAGTGCTGATGGAAATGCTGTGCTACCACGCGTGGCACTGGGCCTCTGCCTCCCGCCCTCCCTTCCCCGTTCCCTGCAAGGAGCGACTTGCACAGCAGCAGCAGAGACCAGAGAGTTCATGTTACAAAGGCAAGTGTTTTCAGAGCCTGCCAGGTAAAGGAGGTAAAGTGCTCCTCGCTCCCTGCTAGCCTTTCTCCTCCCGGCAAGTAAATCCATTGCATGGACACATCGACGGGTGCAGCTGAAGCAAGCTCCTTCGCAACAGCCCCTGAGCGCCGGCCACTCCGATGCACTGGGGGAGCAGGAGAGAACTGTCACATGTTGGCTCCCAGTTGTTGTTCTTGTTCTAAGAGTCTGCTGACTTCAACTCTTGTAAACAAGGAGAAACCTAAATTGCTTCTAAGATAAACATGCAAATCAGAGGCAGACGCATCTATTTACTTGGCAGCATGCATTTTGTACTAACCCCCTTCCACGGCTTGCCTCCGTGCTGTATGTGTCCTGCTCCCGTGCTTCCCACAAGAGCCCGCCCAGCTTCCCAAAGGACTTGCAGACTCCTCAGGTTGCTCTCGCAGAACTGCATTGCCCATGTCGGGTCTCTGCCCTCAGCTCAGACTGCTCTGGTGAAAGTCTGAACAGCTCAGAGCTTTCCTATCCACGGCTGCTCTCCTCCCTGTACGTGCAGTTCCCTGCGGGTTAGGAGGGGATCCCCACAGTTGCCATGTGGGCTGCGAGTTCCTGGGATCTGCTGCATCTTGCCCCAAGGATCAGATCCCAGTACGCCTCGTTCCTTCTCCATCTTTGCCGTGCTGGAATCTTTTTCTGGATCAATGAACTGTGCTTTTGGCACCCACATAGTGTACGCAGCTTCCCAGTTGCTGAGCTCTTTAATAGGAAAGACCAAAATACTCAGGAAAAGCACCGTAGCCCAGGTGTAGTGGCAGGGAGATCGAGAACGTAGCCAGAGCCTAAGGCACCTTACCAACAGGCAGATGGGAACTTCTACTGCCGGAGAAAGGAGACCTCTCCAGCAACCTAGGCCAGCCTGCCCCAAACGTGTCACCTGGCCAGGTAAGCAAACTGGCTGTGGGGCTGCTGAGGGGTTTCTCCGGCCCCCAGGAGCACCATGCTGCTTTTATGGGGGCTTGGGGGGTGCTCTGCGAAACAGCGGTCAGAGGGAACCATCGCTCTAGAGATCAAGGTAGGAAGATGCTCCAAAGGGGAATTCAGTTTCCCGTTCATTATAAATAAACAGCCCCCAGCAATATAGACCTGGGGCACATCCCAATTTTTTTTGTAACTCAGAGCTGTTGGCAGTAATTTTGTTTAATTGCTAAAACTCTACTGGCTGACCCAGTGCTTTGTGGGGGAAGCTCTCCAGTCCCAGAGAGGCAACGGCAGCGAAGCCCCTGTGCACACCCAGCTCCGGCCGTCAGCAGCCACCTGCGAAGCGACGTTTCTCCGGGGAGCGGGTAAGTCAGCCCGGCGGAGGCGAAGCCTCGTACCTCTGCGGCGTGCCCGGCTGCCGCTCGCTTTGCGCAGGGCTGGGGCGAGCATTGCGAGGAAATACCAGCCATTGCGGGGCTGCGGTCACTGCGGTGGCCAGGGAAAGCTCTGCGTTTCCTCCTGGTGCCAGCCCAGGGCTTGCCTCGTTGCGTGGTACCGGCCTTTGCCCAGGCGTGCGGGCGCGGGGTGCTCCGGTTACGGCTCTCCCAAACAGCCCGGCTGCTCTCCTCTCGTGCCAGCCACGTGCCCTGGCTTTGCAGATCGGCTGCCTCCGCGGCCTCCCGCATCGTGGTGACCTGGGAGATCCGAGACCGGGAGAGCCTTAGCTGGAGTCACGCCACTGTTCCGGACTCGCTAGTAGGTATCGGGTGGAAAATGTCTCTTGGAAAATGAGGTTTTGGAGAAAGGAAAGCATTTCATGGGAATGGGTACACTTTAGTGGAATTGGAACTTGCTTTTGTTTGTTGCTTCTCCATAATGCCAAGGTGTTGCTGAGAAATACAGTAGTGCGCTAATTCAGTTTCTAGTGAAAATTCTATTAGACACACTGCTGTATCTAATATTTCATTTTGCACCATTTGTGTGGCACTGAAGAACGTATTTGAGCACTGCTTGATTTCCAAAGGGAAATTTTTGGAATTGCCATTCTCAGCCAAATGAGAATGGCAATT
The DNA here is from genome assembly GCF_900496995.4 of Aquila chrysaetos chrysaetos. Taxonomy (NCBI): domain Eukaryota; kingdom Metazoa; phylum Chordata; class Aves; order Accipitriformes; family Accipitridae; genus Aquila; species Aquila chrysaetos. The sequence goes on from NC_044027.1 coordinate 914,931, forward strand.
CCAAAAATTTCAAATTTACCTGTCAATATTTAAAATTTTTGCGCTCTGCTTTAGAATTAAAACAGCTGCTGAAATGTTGGAAATTCCCACTGTGGGCAAATCGGGGCTGCACCAATACCACTGAAGGCACGATTTAAAATTAGATCAATACAAGCTGAGCTTAACTAAAATCACTGTCATAGGTTGGCTTTACACTGGGAGAAGGATGCCCGTGCAAGCAGCTACGATGATGCAGTGAGCCAGAGTCCAGGCGCAGGGAAGCTCAGCCGGGGCAGCTCCGGGTGCCTCCGGCTGCTCCCCGGCACGGCGCGGGGCAAACGTCCCCAACCAGGGCGGCCGGTGCCGCCCGCCGGCTGCGGCACACGGGGAGCCGGGGCACGAGGCTTCCTCATGTCACTTGTTAATGCAGAGAGAGAGCTCATGGCTGAAAAACGACGGCAGGTTAACACATCTCCTTCCTGTGGCTTCCCTCTTCCCGAGGATCCCCAAAACACTCTGCCAACTGTTTGTAACTCCTTGTTCGGCGGCCGAGCAGGGCGGGAACAGAAGCGCGGGGAGGGACGCAGCAGCCGGGGGGGCAGGAGGTGCTCTGGCCAGACGCAGCACCATGAACCCTGTCAGCGCGATGGCTTTGAAATCGTCGGGAGATGCTCCTCCGACCTGAAGCCGGCTCTCGGCACAGGCAGCAGGCTTGGCTCCGACATCCCATCTAATGGGTCTTCAGCTTGAGAATTTGTCTTTCCTGATACTGCCTCTCATCAAGTGCAGGGTGCTCTCAACTTGGTTAAGGCAATCTGGACTGCTTAAATCGCTGGACCCCCGGCCGTGTCAACTGCTCCCAGGGGTTCCTAACAGGCTTTTCTTACCGGCAGTAAAAAGATGCAGGCAGCCTGACACTGTGTGCACAGCAGCACTCAGGGGCTCTAAACTTGACCAAGCCACGTTTAAAACAACACAGAAAAACAAAACAAAAAAGCAAGGAAGCAAGAAAAGCACCAAGGTGTTGTTCCTGGCCACGTTAAGCACGCCTCTCAACTCAATATCCTCTGATGGCCGCCAACCGCCTGTCACATGTAGCTCTCCCACCTAATATGACTCAGGCAAATAACCTCAGCACCGTTTGGAAGAAACGCTGAGCTTTGAGCCCCTCCGCAGCTCCAGTGCCACCAGACACCCGTGAGCCGAGCCGTAACTGGGGTTTGGTCCTGGTCATGGTCAACTGTGAATGCTGCCTGCTCCCAAAACCAGCCCTGGGAGGGGTGGCCTGGCACTGGTTTAAGCTCCACTGTCACTTATGGCATTGGGGGTTTCCCTAGGTCTTTCTGCAAACCGAATGCTGTGAAAACCCCAGAGTTCCCCTTGTCCGTGCCTGGGTGAAGCATGGTCCGGCTGTACCTCTTCCGACTGACATGTGCCCGAGCCCTGTGCCTGTGAGGACATCTCCAGCCTCTTCTCCTGGACTAGCGCTGGGGGACGGCAGTGCTGCCCCGCAGCTGCCGGAGCCCCGGTCCCTGTATCCTCAGGTGGGAGATGCTCGGCCTCTTGCACCATCCATCCCACAGGCTGGGGCTGTGAGCTGGTTTTGCGTAGAGCCTTGTCGCTGCCGACTGGTACTCCAGGAGCTGCTGAGGTTGAGGTGAGAGCATGGTCTGGCTTCTTGGTGGTATCGGAGGCTGCTGGAGTTCTTCCCCTGGGGAAACTGATTCACCTCCCCATTGCTCTTGTAACCGCTCTGATAGTCCTGAAAGATCAACTTGGGAGCCAAACTATGTTGGCTTCTGTTCTCTTCCCATCCCATTGAGTCGACACGAAATCTGTATTTTGGTGGGAGGCTGGAGAGCCCTAGGCAGCTATTGGAGACACCTCGTGCAGATAGGATCAAATCCAACATCCCTGCCTCTTTGCCTGATAAAGAGCAAATTCCAACGCGCCTGGCAGCATTTCCCTCCTCCAGTTCTTTGCATACTTCCCAAGGATGCTGTACTTTCCTTCCTCTGCTCTCCCTGGCCGTGGGCAGACAATTTATAGCCAACTGCAAAGCACTTTGGGTTGCAAGGTGCTATAGACATTTGAGATAATATTTTATTATTATAAACCTGAGTATTTTATTAAGCCCCACTGGGAACAGGGCCATCCTGGCCTGCTGGAATTGTTAACGCCTTGGAATGATTAATAGTCCTAATTTCCTCACTTAGAGCCACTACTCTGTACGTTGAGAGTGTTAGTCTCACTTGAATAATTTTTAATATCATAATGCTGAGCCACTACCAGTGCCATTCAAGGGACATATTTTTCATTTTCTGCACCATGATCTTTCTGTTTCTTGTGTATCACCCTTTTTCCAGTTGTGTGCCTTTGGTTCCTTGTCGGAGTCCCCTCTCTGTGGTTTTCCTGCACCTATGTGCAGTCAGTGGGATGCGGTTTCTGTGGGAAGGACTGAATTGTCCGGGAAACACTGCAGTCCCAGGGAGCTGCACCCAAATGAGCGCCCTGCCCTGCTGTCCCCTCAGCTGACGTGGGAGGGTTTGCTGTTGGCATCTTGTATCGAGAGTGACCTGGAAATCGAGATCTGCTCTGCTTGCTGTGGTGTAAAGGCAAGATATGGTGTGCGCAGAATATATATTGGGTGAGCAGCAAAGCCCCTGAGTGCTCAGGCCGCTGCAGAGCCAGAGGAGGGGTGAGGGTGGGAGGTTATAAAAGCACAGGGAGAAAAAGACTCCAGTGCCTTTTGCAATAGTGGCCAAAATCTCGCTCAGGGCTGGGTGAAGGCTATTCCTCAGGGGCATTGTTGGCAATGTATGAATACAATGCAAATTGCTCATCAAAAAAATGCTTTATCCTCAAGTACCAAATTTTTTCTCCCAAAATCTCAAAGCACTTTGCTAAGAGGTGGGGAGGTAAGACAATCTCTGGTGGTAAAGTAGGATGGATGATTCTTTTGCCCATGGCATATCTTGTGTGTTGGGTGCGAGCTGCTCAGAGCAGAGGCTGCGTTGTTTCTACAGGACCTAGCCCAGCACAGTTCTCCTCACAGTGGGCTGCAGGCACTGCTGAAATCGCTATTAGCAATAGTAAAAGCTAATGACTTTGGGAGAACAGAAGGATTTTTTCTTCTGCATTTCTTTCTAAGAAAGATTTCCTATAGGTGAAAGTGACCATAATGATAAATGAACTAAGAAACACAATTAGGATTATTATAAAGGCACCGAGTGACTGAGAGAACCCATCTGTTCGATACACCCCAACCAAGAACACCAGGACTGCTGCAAAGGCCACAGGGTTCATTCTCCATCAGTCTGACGTTACTTTAAAACTTATTTTTCAAAGCGCGGCTGCCTGGACAGCCGGAGCTGCGGAACGCCTCGGGATAAAGACTTCCTGGTCGCTGACCTCCTGCTTTTATTGCCACGTAAAGCGCTCTGCAACAACAAACGTAGTACAGCCGGTGCGAACCCCCGGGGGATCCCCCGAGCGCTGCCGCGCTGCACGTCGTCTCCCCTTTGAGATGACAAGTTGCCCTCCTGGTCCCTCGCCTCCGACAGCCCTGCGGCCGAGACCGGGCGGACGAGGAGCTGCTCTGCAGCGGGGGCACTCGCGCGGGAGGGAACGGTTCACCCACGGCGCAGGACGGCATCGGCGGGAGCTACGGGCAGGCAGTCCTCGGAGCCGCCGCGCGAGCTGCTAGCCCCTCTGCTAGCGAAGCCCTCCTGGGGCTGCTGCAGGTCTGCCCCGCTGAGACTGGCACGGAGGGGGGGCAGCGACACCCCCGCGCGCCCCAAAGGGTTACACCGACTGGCTGTGGAGTTGCTCCATGCAGCTGTCTTTCCCTTGGCTTAATATCAAACATTCCTGTTGATGCTATTTCCCTCCCACACACCTCAGTGTGATGCCTGTTTAAATGAGCTCCTCGCTCCTATATCCACACATACGCATGGCTCCATTTTTCCACCGCTCTTTGTGCCCATCCACTGCACCTGGACCAGGACCCAGCACTGGTGTCACGATGGAAACGCACGGCAAACCCCGGAGAGGAACAGCTGTGGGAGCACTGCTCCTTCCTACCGATCACGGTGGGAACGTCCCCTTCTCCACCTGCGCTGGGGATGTCCTCGCCAAGCCCTCGGGAACAGCTTGACACCAGCTCCCGAGGTTGCTCTAGCACGGAGGGTGCGACAGGCACTCCTACTTCGTGATTTGCCCTTGGTGCGTTTTCCCTGCCCGTGCACACACACCTCCTTCCCTGGCCGAGGAAGGGAGCTGGAGCGTGGTGGCTGCCTAAATCTGGACTAGAGCATCCCTACAAGTGCCTGTCTGGGCATCGTGCCCCGGGGTGCAGCGGCTCCCCGGGAGCCCCCGTAACCCGCCGATGCCTTGAGGAGCCCCACGTGGCCGCCAGGCCCCTGCACGCTCCCCGACCTGCGCCCAAGCTTGCGCTAGTCTTCCTTCCACAGATTTGTTTTATCTTTTTGGGAGCCTGATGCCTCCCATCTGTTCCAATGCCAGATGAAATTAAATATTTGTAGTTTCCAAGGGCTGTGGTTAGCAATAAACAAGTTAGCTAACGAGGATTTGGTGCGCCGGGGGGCTGGGAAGGTTCACGTGGGCTTGCAGGCAAGCGGGTATGTGTGAGGGTGGGGTGCAGTGGTGTGTGTGCATATGGCTTTGTGTACATTTTTCTTTAACCAAACCTTCAATTTAAAATGGCTTTCCACACCAGAGCAGCTAGCAGGGCTCTCAATAGCCAGTAAACTCTACTTAGTTATTTACACCAAGTTTGTTTATTGCACAGTTTATGTTTATAAGCAACATTTGTTTAATCTTCCAAATCTTTCGGAAGGAATTTCAGAGGCCACTTTTGGGGCCCAATGTCCTCTCGCAGCACGTGTGGGGCACAGCCCTGCCAGGCAGGCGCCCGCCGGGGAGAGCTGCCGTCCCCCGGACGATGCTGTTCTCCCTACCCGAGTCCACTCAAGTGTAAACGGGATTTAGGGATTTTCCCGTTGCATTCTGTCTTAATTTCCGTCTGTGTTTCAGCTGGTATTTTGTTGCTAAGTAACACGTGACAGTTTGGGAACATTTCTGCATGGATGCTGCTCCCCACAGCCACAGCCGTCCTGCTGTTAGTCATGGCGGCCTCGGAGCCCGGGCAGTGCCGCTGGCCGCAACCGCACCAGCCCGAGCCCATCATCTCTGCCCGCACAAACGCTCTTCTCGCCGCTACGTGCTCGGAGCACATGCACACGCACATGCACTCATGGACACCTTTTCGAGCACCAAAGTTCACCAATTCCTGGCATTTTTGTGAGGCAGCACGGGCCGTGCCTGACGTCACTGAAAATTAATAATTTGCAATTGTTTAGAAGAAACATTTGGTTGATATTTCCTTTCCATGTACTGTGATCAGAACTGACCCATTTTTTTCTATTAATCTACTTTAAAAGTCAACTCTGAAAATGAGAAGCATTTCCTCTATTTCCACAAGTTTATTGTGTGTGAATCCCTAGAAGAATTTGGCAATAATAATAATAAGGAACGATGATGCACCACCAAATGTATTTACTGTAATATCAGTAGTGCTAAGGATGTGCTTGGAAACCTATGTAAATCACTGAATAACTTTTTCCCAAACCACAGCTGGTTGAAACCATTTTCAGTAAAACACAATTTCATCTAAACATGCTATTTTATCAGAACTGACACGTCCAGCAGAACAGCGCTCGCTTCAATGAAGGCTTTTCTTAGTTATGTTTTGGTCTACAGAAGAGAAAGGACAATTGAAAATGTTAACTTTAGAGTTTAACGTGTTCGGGTTTTAATTTTTTTTTTTTTTTTTTAAGTCACGTACTTAAGGTCTCTGAGACCAATTCTGCTTAGCGAACATATTCAAAGGAATCGTGCCTGGCTGTGCCACAGCTGAGGAGCCAGCCAGGCTGCGCAGGGGAGCTGCCCGGCCCTGGCCACCCCGGGCTGGGCTCCTGCCCCAGCCACACTGGGGGCTGCCCCCCACTTTCCCTTCTCCCTCGAACGAGAAGCTGACAGCCGGGGACTTGGTCTGCAAGCTGTGAATACGAACTGCTGCGGGAGCTAAATCTAGCTTCCTCCAAATAAGCCACAGCTACCGAGGATTAAAATGTGGCTGGTTTTCTTCCCACTGGCTGGGAAAAGACATGCGCTTGTAATTAGGGCAGACACCACAGCGGAGTCATCGTGAGGAGAAGTGGGGTACAACAGCAAGGAAAATAGGTGTTTTTCACGCTCCCCCGAAGAAAGAATTTTCAGCCTTCAGCCAGCATCCAAGCGTGTTACCAGAACTGCCCAGCTAGGAGCAGATGATGCCGTGACTACTTGGTACCTCATCTTTTTCCAGCTACTTTACCCCACGCACCCACTCCTAAGCCCTAACGAGCCTCCCCTTCTCTTGCCTCCTCGATAATGATGAGAAATCATCCAGCCTCTCCACTGCCCTAAGACTCTTCCTTCCTTCCTCAGCTTTTAGTGTATCAGCAACATCACCTTCCGCACAGATGCTGTCCTGTCTTCGCCTGCCCTGATGGGTGGGGGCAGATCTGGCGGCTGGAAGCCAGGCCAGCGCTTGTATCAACCTGATACTCGCCAACAGTGACTCATTTTCTCGCCCAGTGATTTCAGTTCCCCGTGGGCTGATCGGGCTGGAGGAGATCTCCTCTGGGCATGGCCGGGAACGGCATTGCTATTGCTAGTTTGCATTATACGTGCCCCCCGAAGCCTGTGCTGCTCTCTGGAAGAAGTCGCTCCTCACACAATCCACCTTTTGTGCCTGGTTGCAACCCGCTGCCCGAGCAGCACGTCCCCTGGGCTCCCCGCTCCCTCCCAGCCCTGCAGCTTTCCCGTTCGCCTTCCTCACCCTGGAATTGCTCTCCCAGGGATGCCAGCGTGGCCACGACTGCCACACGCCCCGATGTGCTCTCAAAACACTAGGAATACTTGTGTTATCGGCATGACTATTAAGCGCTCCCAGGCCCTTGCAACATGCTCCACGGTAGTTGAGGAATTCCAGAAACCACCGTTCTCTTTCGGTGGCAGATGGGTTGAATTTGATTAAGTTCTGCTTCATCCACTGCAATGTGCTAATGAGATGGTGAGACTGGCATGGAAAACAGTGTTTTCCACAAGATTAGAAACGACTTTTAAGGGTGGGGGACACGGAGAACTTTGCTGTAGCAAAGGCTTTTTTTCTCCAGTGTTACTGAACTACCAAAGCAGCACGGCATCCCTTGGAAAACTTCACGGTCCTTGTTTTCCTAATTACTCTCAGTCTGCATACATGAATTTTTATTGTTACAGGAATCGGGACAGGAGGAGACTAATTTCTAGAAGGCTGGTATTTTCTATGGCATCACGTCTATCTGTTACAGAGCCTCATCTTATCCAAATGAGGGAGAACAGCAACTTCCCAGCTTACCAGAAGCTGCAATACAAGCGCGGGGGGCAAGACCGCAGCCCGTCGGGAGCTGGGAGCTCCGGCGCGACCGCCGGGTTGCAGAGCGGGGCTCGGGGGAGCTGAGGGTCTAAACCGTACCCAGGGGCTAATCCTGCTCCCCGCCGCTGCTCGGGGAGGGACGGCTTGACGGGGGGGTCACGGCGCCTGGGGCTCGGCTCCCCGGCAGATGCGGCGGGAGCCGGGGGGGTCCCCGCGGCAAGTCCCGGCCCCCGGGCACAACCGGGCGGCGACGGCGCTTTCGGGGCGCGGGGTGCCCGGGGAGCACTGCGGCGGCTGCGCCCCGGGGAAAGCCCCGGCCCCGCGGCAGGTTGGGGGCGAAGGCCGTTCCCCCTCCGCCGCTCCGGCTTCCCCGGGAGCCCGGGCCGCCGCCGGAGCCGCGCAGGTGGAGCCGGGGAGAGCCCCGAGCCCGTCCTGCCGCGGGGCTCCCGGCCGGGACCGGGACCGGGACCGGCACTGGGACCGGGACCCGCGATGCGCCCGGCGGGGCGGGGGGAACCGCGAAGCCCCGGCCGGTGCCCGCCGGCTCCCGCTGCCCCGCGCGGGGCTCCCACGGCCGCACGTCGGGCGCCGGGCTCCGGCTCCGGCACGGCGGGGCTCGCTGCGCTCCCGCCGGCGCTGCCCCAGCCCCGGGCCGGGCTTCCCAGCCCCGTCCCCGTCCCCGTCCCCGTCCCGCGGCCGAGCCCGGCGCAGCTCCCGCCGGCGGCGGCCCGGGGACCGTCGGGGCGGCGGACCCGTCGCGGGGGACTCACCACCACGAGGAGTCGGCGCGGGGCGTCAGGGCGAGCAGGAGGAGGACGAGGGGCAGGCAAAGCCGCGGGGCCGCGCCCGCCGTCCGAGGGAAGGCTCCGCACTCCGCACGCCCGGGGGCCAAGGCAATCCCAGGAGACGCTTCCAGGCGGTTTGGGCTGAGCATATCTCTCCGGGGCGGGGTCCAGACGGAGAAATGACCGGGGAGGGGGGTCCTGCCCGCGCTCCCCTCGGGGGCACTGCCCGTCACGGCCCCGCGGCGGGGCTGCCGGCTCCGCGCTGCTGAGCGAGCCCCGGCTGGGCCCCCGCTCCCAGGCGCATGCTGCTGCGCGGGGGGCGGCAGGGCCGGGCCGGGCCGGGCCGGGCGGCGGCGGGGCTCCCCGCGGGGTCCCGGGCCGAGGGGGGGGGGGGGGTCTCAGCGCGGCCGGCGCCCCCCGAGCGGCGCGGGGCGGGCGGCGGGGCCGGGCCGGGCCATAGAGGTCCTTGCGCGGAGGGCGAGGACGCACTGGGGATGGGAGCGCGGGGGCCGTGGCCAAATATTGACAGCGCCCGCCGTGCTGCGGGCTCTCATTGGGCAGAGTCAGAGGCGCGGAGCCGCCGCTCCGGCCGGGCCGACCCCCACCTCCCCAAGGGCACGTCGGACAGCCCCCTCCGGGCTCCTGCCCACCGCCGCCGGGGCTGCCCCTGCCGCCGCCCCGCCGCCGCCGCCGCCGCGCCCGCGGAGCCTGGGGAGCCGGGAGCGGGGGCCGCGGAGCCGCCGGCCCCGCGGCCCGCCCCGTCGGGCTCCGCCCGGGCCAGGGGCGCAGCGGGATGCTCGGGGCCGGGGCCGCCGCCGGCTCCTCCCGCGCTCGCCCCCGCCAGGTGTCCACTGCAGGGCGGGAAACGGCCGGCCGCGCTCCGCGGGGGCTCCGCGGGGCCTGCGCGGGGGGTGCGCGCCACGCTTGGGGGGCCGCCGGCCGCGCCCTGCCCGCCCGCCTCCGCCGCCTCCCCGCGGGGCCTCCGCCGCCGCTGGCAGCGCTCCCGCGGGCCGGGGAGCCGGCGGCTCCGGCGCTGGCCGGGCGGGCGGGGTGGGGGGGTGGGGGTCTCGGCGCGGGCGTCGGGGGAACCTGCCGGCAGCGGCCTGGGGGACGGGGGACACAGCCGCTCTTCTTGGGACAGGCGCTGCCGGGGGCCGGGATGTCCCCGGCGAGGGCCACCGCCTTCCAGCCCTGGGACCGCCGCCGGCGGCTGAGCACCAGCTGCCCCGCTTATGTGCCAGTTTGGCCAGAGGTTTCCCACGTCTGCCGTGCCTCTGCCGTCCGTGGCTGCGGGACAGGGAGCTGCCCTGGGCTCTGAGCTCTCCTTCCTTCATCGCCCTGAAACTGTCGGCTGGTGGCCGGTGAAGACCAGCCTTACCTGGGAGCTCCCGCTTCCCCGTGTGTTCCCTGGCTGGCCGGCCCTTCCACACCCTCGAGGTCAGCAGGCATTAGGCTGCAATGGGTAACCTTTCATTGCTGGCACTTCCCAATATGCCAATTATTTAACGGGATTGTAAACCTCGTTATCCACCAAAGTCCTTTTCGCATTGCTGGAGCCCTCAGCCGCCCCCTCCCCTCCTCCCAGCTCAGCTCATTCTGCTCCTTCCTTCCCATTCCTGTTGCTGCAGATCAGAGAGCGACTTCCCCGGCCCGAGGGAAACGGGGACTAGAAGCTTGCACCTGGGTACAATCCAATTATACTTTGGAAAACTGCAGCTACAGAAAGCTGGTGCTGGTAGGGTGCTCTCCTTTTGTCAGAGAGCCCAAATGGAATATTGCATTACAGCTTATTCATAAAGCAATTGCACTGAAAAGGCCGATATTTATAGACTCGTGTGGAAGGCTGTGCATTAGTTTAGAAGACCCATCGCAGCGGATAGCGTGCTGGGGTCTCTGCTGTTGCCGTTTTATGGGCTTTTCTCTGTTACTGGATTGTTTTCATTCAAAGAGAGGAGGCTGAGCTCTCCGTATCCTGCTCTGATGGGAAAGGAAGGGGAGAAGGTGACAAGCGCCATGTTTGTCTGGGTGTGCAGGTTTCAGCTGTGATGTGGTGCTGGGCAGGAGACCTCTGAGTCGGGCTGTAACCAGCTCCAGGATGAGGGCAAGAGGCAGCCAGTGCAGGCAGCAGTGCAGGCAGCGGTACCAGCCCTGGGAGGGGAGGGCGACGGGTGTCTGCGGGGGGGGGGGGGGTCACAGCTGAATTTAGGTGTTGAAGTGGCATGCTTGGGGCAGATTTCACAAAGCTTTGCACCCAGCTTGCTGAATTTCTCTGTCAACCTGTTTGCTTATTTTGATGCTCTCCTCCACAAGACCCAATGGGCAGCCCACGAGCTGTCCCCTGGACTGCCCCGGGTTTATGTCAGGCTCTCCCTTGTCTGCCTGCATTCAACAGCAAGGAAGGCCGGGGCAGCCCTCGCTCCTCCAACTGCGGCTCAGCCAGGCAGAGACTGGCATTTGATCTTTCATTCAAATTAGCAGTGCTCTCAGGATGTCTGGGTGCTTCGTCCACATGAGCTGTGGTGAGTAAATAAACAAGGCTCTGCTTTCAAAGGCTTTCACGATTCATTAACTTCAAAGGAACGAGCTCTCTATTTTCTTAGTGGGTCGGTCACTCCAGAGACTCGCTCTGGGTGCCGAAGGTAGTGGCTGCTCACACCGGGAAGCCGGAGCAGCTGCTGCAGGGCCCGGCGTCACACCTTGCGCAGCATGGAGCTGCGGCGAGGGGCAGAGGGACAGTCCATGGTTGGTGTTACCCTTAGGGAGGAAAGCAGGGTAAGGAAATGATCGGGTGAGGATGGTCTGTGGCATTCCCTGCCCCAAAGAGAGGCTCCATAGGTGGCATCCAGCCTGCGGCATGCTCGGGGCACCATCGGGCAGGGTTTGCCAGCCAGGGAAGTGTACCAGATCCATGCCTGCTCTGCAGAAGTCTCCCCATCTTTTCATGGAGGCGAAGGCAGGGTGGTCTTGCCTGCCCGTGCCGTCTTCCCATGGGTGAGGGTGCTCTGCCCCGTGGGCAAGGCTCGCTCTGGCAGTGCGAGCGGGGGGGGTCGCTCTCCCTCCCCAGCTGTCTCCCCCGCTGCGGCGCTGGATTCCTGCTTTGATTGTGCAGGCACAGGTGCTGGGGCTGCGCCAGGAGCGCGCAGAGCTAGCGGAGATTGCAGAGGGATTGCTGCACCTCCAAAATGCCCGTGCTGGGCACAGCTAGGAAGCTAACCTTTCATGTGGCAGCCCCAGGAATAACTCGGAGCCTTGCATAATCACAGCTGCCTGGAACCCCAAGGGGCAAAATCACTGTCCCGGGATAACCCTCAGTGCCAGGCCTGCTGATCTCATGGGAAACCTATTGTCTGAGGCAACAAAGCCCCATTATAAACATATTTATTGGGAACTTAATTTGGGATGGATAGTGCGGCCCAGCCAAGCTCCTGAACTTGTGCAAAAGGGATCGCAGAGGAGCTGTGTGCCGGTGGGGCAGTGCAATGGGCACAGCCTCTGCTGGGCTCGTCTCCTCTCCGGCCACAGCACAGCAGGGCCTGGGCGCCGCGGTGACACGGTGCTGGACATCGTCACTGCCCAGCACAGCAGCACCAGTGGAGCCCCAGACGAGAGCCGTGTTTGTGGCAAGGTGTCCTGCTCTGTGCTGGGATCTCCGCTGCTGGCCCCGCGTCCCCCGGCTTGTGCCACGGAGGATGCTCGGGGAGAAGCAGTCCCAGGCTGGCTGGAGGCAGGTAAGGGGTTCCTTGCTGGGGGACAGCACTGGGACACAACAGCCACGAGAGCCGAGTGGTCTCTGCAAGCTGCATCTGTCTGGTTCGGTAAAGGAGACCCTGTGGTTAGCGCTGAGCCACAGCCTCGGGTGCTCTGAGCCCTGACAACTTCAGTACTTAGTTATGAAAGGAAGGTCTTTTATCCCCCAAAAGAGCGACAACTTCCAATGGCTGAGCAGTCCCCGGTTAGCCCCTGGCTATCTCTCCGAGGTCTGAGATGCTAAGAATACATTTTGGATAGCTACAAATAACCAGAACGATGAATTGACCCTTCATAACGGCCTCCACCACCATAGAAACAGGAGCCAAACAAACAGGCACGAGCCAGCCCTTTTAGCAGAGTGACGGCATATGCTTTGTTAGTCTATCCCCTGGTTCCCCTGTTAATTGCTTTGTTCCTTCTCAGATTAATTGATGAATTACTGTGTGGACATGCCGCGCCCAGCTTTGCAGCCACGTGGTGTTGGTAACCCTTTGGCCTCCGTTGATATCTGGGCACACTCAACGTGAGGACAGTCTCCCCTCTAGTGCGTGCCTGCTGGTGCCCAGCCGGAGGTGGTAAATCAAGCCGGTGCCTGATAAATGCGGGAAGGCATTTGGACAGTGGGTCCAACTGCAAGCAGAGGTAAAGGTTGAATAGTGAAATTAAAGCCCTCCCTGATGTCAGACCCAGGTTTCCACCCAGGAGGTTTTGTGCCTTCCCGGAGGCATTTCCCAGATGCGGTGCCCTGGGAAGAGCCAGTTTCCCATTGCGGGACCCATTCTGCTGTGCAGCATCAGCCCGGATGCAGCTCCATCCCTCCCTTCCCCGCCCGCCCACCCGCCGGGCTCGTCTCAACCGGCGAAACGCAGCTCGGTGTGCACGAGCGACCAGGTTCAGATTGATTGCCGCAAATCCAGCTGCGTTAGTCATAAAAGTCACCGAAGGCCAGAAATGGTGCAATAACACCTAAAAATACCCACGCCGCACCAAGCAGCCCCGGTTTCCGTCATCCTCCAGAGGCATCTGTGTATTGTGTGTGCGGCGGGGAGTGCGGGAGAGCATGCCGGGGAGAAAACGGCCATAAATCCTGCTGGCCTCCGCTCTCGGCTTCTCCCTCCCACCAACCGCAGCCGTCCCGGTGCTGTCTGGCAGGCGCAAGCCCCGGCTGTCATCGGCAGATCAGATGGGGCTGAAATTTGACAGGCCTGTGGAAAAACACGGGGTGACATCGCGCAGAGACACCGGCCCACTGATTAATCTCCGAGGTCAGTGGCTGCTTTATTTATAACCAAGCAAGGGTTTGAGGTGGGTTTTTACGGGACTGGAGCGGCATGGGGTGCCTGTCCCACATCCCTGGTGCGGCCGCCTTCCCGCACCGGCGGGGACACCTCCGCCTCCTCCGGACACTGCTGGAAGCATCTGAAATGGGGCTCGGGAGTGCCAAAGCCAAGCCTAAACCAGCGTGGGAGAACCAGAGTCCAGCTCGAGGGACCAGTACCACTGTGGCACTGGTGTGCCGTGTCCTGGTTTCCAGCTGTTTTCTTTGCTCCTGGAGTTTTTCCTCGCCCTCCCCAGCAGGGACAGCTCGGCTCCCCCCAAAACGCAGCACATCAAACTTGAAATGTTTTGTGAAACTTTGTCAAGCTTTGGGGGGAAGGGAAGGTGGTCCCCAGGGCACAAAAATGTTCTGTTTCTTCATTTTCAAAACAACTTTTTCCATGTCCAATGACTTTTTGTTCTGTGGCTGTTAACATCTTCATTCTACTTTAGAATGCAAAACAAAATTACAGTTAAAATAATATATTTAGAGTTTATCAGTTGAAGCATTTCAAGCCATCCATTTCTCTGGGTTTTCTTTTACAGATAACCTGGAAAACTTTGGGGTGGGTGATTCTGAATTGGAACAGAAACAGGTTTCAAAATGTTTTGCAAAGGCAGAACTTCATCTCTGTTGCCAAGTGGTAAGTGGCCAAGGGGAAAAAAACCTATCAGGTATATCTCTAGCATTGTTTCTAAATGGAGAATTTTTCCTGTGATTAATAAAAATGGGGAAATAGGGCCAAATCCTGCACATACTTTGACCGCAAAGCTTGTACTAATACGCTGATTGGGCTTTGGCTGGAATGACCAGGCTTAATTAGTTCTCTCATATCTAGGGATGTGGGTTGTCGCTGTCAGTGCAAGGAAGGATTTATGTTTCCTTTTCCTCAGGAATATGATCGGTGTCTAAGTATTAAGAATAATCATTTCACTAATGTAAGGCAAATTTCTTATCCTACGCAGTTGATAGCGAGGGGGATGCTGCCGAGCCGCGGATGCAGTTCGGACGAGTGCCCGACAGTGATGACGATTTACTGCTGTGGTCATGAACCTGCGCTCGGCACTCGCCCGCTCCCGGGGCTCTCAAACACGGAGTTCACGTTCGCCTGGGTGGAGGTGAGAAACCCCCCGGCTCTGCTGACCCGGAGCTGCGCACCGTTTGCACAGCGAGCCTGGCTCGCCGTGCGGGACCAGATCCCTGATTGCACCACGGCTGGCTCACTCGGCACGGCCAGTGCTGGCTTGGCAGCTGTGAGTTGCCTTTTCTTTTACATTGCGAGCCTGTTCTGCTGCCAGCGCGGCGTGCAGCCCTGCGGGATCAAGCTGCCCCAGAGCCTTCTACCAGGTCCTGGGGTGAGTGAAGGAGCTGCTCGAGGGCTGGTGGCAGCATCGCAGCGGATTTTGTGATCACAGTTCCCACGTTTTTTGTTCTGACCTTCAAAGCAGGTAACGCCGTGCCTCCCCAGGCCTGCTGTGAACAGCACAGACCTGATCTTTCCCGGCTGATCTTTCCCTGTTGCAGCCCCAGTGTAGTCACAGAGTCCGGATGAATCTCTGCTGAACTACTCACAGTTTTGCAGCTTGGAGTGGCGGGGAATTTGGAAGGAGAAAGAGAAGGTGGAATAAGCGAGGAAGTGCGGAGAGCCCAAGCATAACTCCAAACTAGGGCAGGAAATGCACCGCACATAGCTCTAACCTTATCATTGAGGATGGATTTTAAGTGCTTCTTCAGTGACTCATAGTCCCTGAATGGGCTTGAAGGACTGTCCGCCTGAGACGAAAGGCCAGAGAACTCCAGATCAGATAACAGGTTATTACAAAGCCCGCGTGCTGCCTCGCACAAGGCATCTGCCAGGACAGCGGCCGGGGCTGCTCAGCCCTGTGGGGAGGGAAGAAATACGGTTTCTCAAGTGGGGTTCCGGATGGGCAGAGCGTGGTGGAGGCTTAGCCGGAGGAGGACAGGCAGCATCCCTGCCTGCTTCTGGCAGCCTGTGCCGGGAGGTGCTGGGCCCTCCCGGGAGCTGTACGTGGGCGAGGGACGGGACGGGGCAGAGCCCCGCTGGGGAGAGCTGCCGTGCGTGCCTGCGCCTGCAGCAGGTCGGGGCTTTCTGTGCCCGAGCCCCGGAGGGCTCGGCAGGACACGGAATGGGCTCAGTCCCGCTGCGCTGATGCTGAAGAGCGGGCGCAAGCTTTGTCCGCTCTGGACTGGGCATTACATGGAGCTGGCAGCAGCACCGGTGAGGCCATAGCTATTAATAACCCCTCTCCTGGAGCCTGCTGCAGCCCGTGCATGGGCTCTGCAGCACGAGGTGCGTGTGCGGGAGCCAACGGGCAAGGCTGCAGTCAAACAAAGGGCTGGGGGGTTCAGCTTGCCTGATGGATGGATCAGCAGCAGCTTCCCAGATTCATGTGTGCAGAGAGGAGGCTGAGAGCATCCCCTGACCCGCTGGAGGAGGGAGGGAGGCAGCAGGAGGTGGCAGTGGCAGCTCTGCACACCCTGGCGGGACAGGGACAGGAGCTCTGCTCGGGCAGGCAGGCTGCTGCCGTGGAGGGGACCCTGGCTTCTGCACTGCCTCACTGCAGCTGCATCGCCCTGCACAGCCCCTTGCATCCGCACGCTGCTCTCAGGAGGGATCTGGTTGCTGGTGTCTTGGCACGGTGTGGTCCCCTGCTCAGAGTTGTCCTTTAGTCCTGGCACCGCTGACCCTCCACAGAGCAGCACTGGGAGGTCTGGCATAGCCCACCGCAGGGCCAGGCGATGCTTTCTTGAGCCTCTTCCTTTTCCAAGCATCCAGCGTGGCTGTTCCAGGCTGTCTCCTGTCCGAGACCTGTCTGGAGCGGACTCAACCTACACAGAGAGCTGCTCCACAAAGGCAGGCAGTGAGCAAGAGAGCAGCCTGCGTCAAGGCTGCTCTGAGCTGCGAAACCACAGCTCCCTGCAGGGCCTGGGATGGGACCTCTGGAGCCCTGACTACTCTACAGCTGGGGTCTGCACCCTCCCTCCCCGAAATCCCCGTGGGAGACAGCATTGCCCTTTATTCCCCTTCTGAACTGTTGAGGTCCCCTTCCGATGGACAGTGGAAATGGCTGCTAGGTGTAACAAGAACTGCTAGAGATCGTTCGGGTCCTGAGAGCTGGTGTGCGTGTGCACGTAGGTGTGCTTACATGCGCGTATATTTTTTAAAAATGCATATGTACTAAAACCTCTCCAGCATGAGAGTTGTGAGTCTTAATTAATGAATATCTCTTTGTTGCTGCGAGAGCGACATTCTTGGGGGCAGGGGGAACAGGGGCCTCTTTCTCCTCTTGTTTATACCCAGTCCTGGCCAGTCTCCTTCCATGGGTTTCACTGGGGACCACTCTCGTTGGCACAGTGTGACTGCCTTTGCCCCTGGTGACATGGGCTGGCCTCGAGCTCAAAGGGGCAGAGCTGGCATTCATGGTTCTTGCCACCATCTGAAGCGTGTTGTGAAGTTTGGTGGTTCCCTTGTACCCGGGCTCCTGGAGTCAGGTGAGGATGGGGGCAAATAGAGACAGGCTGAAATACATGTTACTGATCTAAACTTGCTGTAAAAAGCCCTCTCTGTATTGTGCCTTACATGAAAGATGCTGGTATGGTTCAAAGGTTAACTTTTATCTTAAGCTCAGCTAGAAGCTGAAGAGTTTTAGCATTTTTTTAAATAGCAGAAAAGTATAAAAAAAGAGGACAAATTCTCATCTGTTATGTTGGTATTAATAGAGAGAAATTTAATGGAAGTCTGCAGAAGCTTCTGATTTACTCTTGTGTGAGATGGGATAGAAATAGCCCAAAGAATCTCATTGCTGCTGCCCGGATTCATCTGTACAGCAGAGAGCTATTAATGCTCTGTTTTCTTGCCTTTGGTCAATACATCTTGCAAGGCAGGAGGAAGCTGGATTATGTCTGCAAGAGTCCCAATGTCATGCTATGTTGGATAATGAACTGTGGCTAAATTGGATCAGCTTTTCAGTTGCCAGAGTCTCTGAAATCCAACAAGGAGTCAGGGCAGCAAGCTGTGCTTTCAGCCCCAGTGTGCCAAGAACAGAGCATTTGCTCTGATAACCTGTGTGCTGCTGTGTCGGGAACGAGTGTTAGGCAGCGAGAGCTATTGTGGAGATTGCAGGCTGGAGCAGCTGAAGTTCATTGTTAACCTGGAAATTGTACAGCTCTCTTTTTCTTGGTGCTTCCCTATGCCTTAAAAATGTCTGGTCTGGTGCAAATCCACTGTTCAAGGAAATAGAGATGTAAGGAGAGCAGCATCTCACTGAACTGTATTTGTGATTTGCTTTTGACCTGATTATTCAGTTAATCCTGGTGGGTGAGGAGTGGGGCTCAGGAAGCATCCAGAAGGAATGCAGAGAAGACACCTGAAGGTTTCTGTTTCTATGGAAATTGAACGTTTGATCCAGAGTTAGTAGAGAATATTGAAAGACCCCCCCTTGATAGCAGGGGTATCAAACCAGCTCCTCTCCCATGTGTCTGCTGTGTGGTTGTGGTGTCTGGTGTGACGGTACACCCACTTCCCTGCCCAGCGCCCTGCAGTGTGCGTGCCCCGAGGAATGGCCCCTGTGCTCCCAGTGGGCTCTGACCCACTCCTGGCGACACTGGGATGGGATCCCAGCTCCACGGGCACTGCCGCATGCTGTGCCTTCTGTAACCCGCTGGCTGTGGCTCACCAAGGTTTCAGCAAGAGTCTCGGTGTTGTGGCTGAGACGGCAGCGTGCGCTGCTGGGGTGGCACAGGGTTGAGGATCAGCTCCAGACACCCCGATGGCCAGAGCACAGCACCCTCCTGGTCCTGCCTGGTGGGATGCTCTGGGGGCGGCTGGAAAGCCAGGGTCAGCATGGACCCTGGAGGAGCCCAAATCCCCTGTGGCTGGCGGAAAGCTGAGCCCGTTCTCTGTGCATGCACCAGGAGTTCAGCCCAACAGTTTATTATGACACTCCAAACAAAACAGGAGCACATCTCACACCCCGGGGACCCGCGGGGACGCTCTGTGAGCGGGGGGGGCTGCAGGGGAGCGGAGGCAGCGCCGAGCTGCCCCAGCCGCACCGCAGGCAGGGTGTCTGTATTTTCATTGGAGTTCCCGAGAGCGTAATCCTGTTAAGGGCTGAGCGTCTGATTCAGCTGTCCTGCTAGATGGCTAATCCTGCCAGCAGGAGCGTGCATTATCCCATTGCTGGGGGAGGTTCTCCGGGCCCTCCAGGCACTGGGGTCACTGTGGGTGTCTCCGGCCCCTTCACCCTCCCTGCGGGCAGCCCAGGAGCCCCCGCCGCCGGCCCTGCTCCCCTCCCTTTGGGAAGCGAGCCCCCAGAAAGCCTGGGAATTATGGACCGCCCCAGGAGCCATGCAAAGGCTGTGTGGGCTCCTTTGAACTCTCCTGAGCAGCTTGTGGCCCCCGGGCGTTACGGTGGGCACACAGCCAGGCACCCGGTGAGTGCTCCATTGAGGCTGGCCGGAGCGCAGGGAAATCCCAACTTTGATCCCATTGTCCACTTTTGGGGCTGTGGCTCTCAATAGTTTCACAGCCAGGGAGTTAATTTTACTCATTACCTATATGTTTGCCAGGCTTAAATGCTTTTTTTGCTCACGTTCCCCCCTTCACTTCTGTGATTTCCCCTTATCTCGGGGAGTTTCACCCTTCTGCCGTTGCTGGCTTCTTACAGGCAGGACGCAGTCTGGTGGGGTTTGTTTCACTGGTGGCTGCCTTGGTTTCTTGGAGGATTGTAAATGCTCTTTAAAATCACATTTCTCCAAAATAGGCCATTTTAGTTGCAAACCTCTTTGGACAAAATGTGGTTTTGCTCTTCTCTCCCCTGAAAAAAGAAAAAGAAAAACCCCAGTGCTGATGAATAAGGAATATGTCGATAGAGCCAGTAATAAAATGTGTGGGTGCTTCCAGCAGCTGTGAAGTCCCACATCTGAGAGGAGGCAAGGAGATCCATGGGAAGCTCATGGTGCTAGGGGCACAGAAGATTTCAGTGCGCAGCAGCCATTGTTTTGGGTTCATTTTGGCCATTTGATTATTTAAATTTTGGCCACAACCCATCCCCTGAGCAGCCCCAGGAATACCCATTTCATCACGCTCTGCTATAACCTGAGACAGTGAATCTGGGGTTAAAAGCCTGAAGGAAAGCTGATAAATGTGTATAATATAAACTATCGAAGAGTAAAAAATTCTGAAAACACTGGAGAAAGTAAATACAATAAATTTGGGGTGACATTTCTCTCCCTAACTCAGGTTTTCCAGCAGCAGCTGCCCAGCCCTCTAACAGCTCAGAACTCCATATCACCTCTAAAATGTAATGAAGAGAGACTCTTGCAAAACATTTTTTTCTTGAACTAACTGAACATGAGTAACCTTGGCTCTTTTTTCACCTGGGGTCTCCCGCAGGGTCTGGCAGTGCCGTTGATGAGGGACAGATGCGCTGAGCTCTGTGGGTTCCTCCCTGGGAGCTCCCATTATCGCCCGGATCTGCCCCTCGGCCGTGGGCTGGGTGCGTGCCCCTGGGACCCCCGCCTGCCGGCTCGCTGCCATGTGTTTGTTTCTTCTTGTCTCTTCCAGTTTGGCTCTGCGGGAAACTCTCGCTCCACATCCTCCGTGCCCTGGTCCCGGCTCCTCAGCCAGGTGGGTTGGGTTTCCACGTGGAGAGATAGGAACGGTGGGAATGGCTCCGGCTCAGCTCCACTGGCTTCCCTAGCCGGGCTGGAGGGAGGGAAGCTGCGCGTGAGCGGTCGTGGTCTGTTTGTTAATTTTATTTTTTTCTTTTGCTCAAACACAAGATGTGAGGGCACCCATGGTCTGCGTACAGCTGGGCTGCAACTTAAACTGGAAGAGTCAATGAAAAATGAGAGCGCAACATATGAGAGAAGGCGATAAAGCATATGTATAGTGTTACTAATCCTGCTGCCCATCCTTAGCTGATGTCCTTGGGAAGATGCTAGTGGGAATGTGGTATCCTGAGACACCGTTGCAAAACTCTTCCCCATTTTGGGGCACAACCCACAGCACGGCAAAGCATTTTTGCTTTTATCTATTATTAATCTGGGACAAGATCCATTACTGGTTCAGAAAGTACACTAACAGTTTTGCTGGAAATCCCTTACATGGAGGTCTTAATGCCGAGGTGGTGACATCTGGATCAGCCCTGCTGCACCAAGAGCTGGTTTTCTTTCCTGAAGGTCTCGTGGTGGGTTATGGCAGGAGGGACCCTTTCCCGTGCCGAGGAGCGAGTATCCCCATGCCGCAGGGGCAGGACAGCTCCTAATGGGAGCCAGTGGGGAGTGCTGAAGGGAGAAAGGCAGGCGGCAGGCCTGCCCCGGCTTTCCTCTGGGAAAACCTTTGCTCTTCATGACAGGCAGGGTCTTGTGAGGGCAGGCTGCGGGCTCTGCCGGCAGACACCTTCTCGGCACTCTGCCAAAACCTCGGTCTCTCTCTGCGCAATGAGGCAATGCCCGCTGTGCTTCTGCAGGCTGGTGGTGTGGACGGGACTCTCCTCCTTTTCTGCCAGGGGCTGCCTGCAGATGCCCCCTTCCTTCCCAGGATCGTGCTTCTGTCTCCCGCAGGCTCCCCAGGGCTGGCTCTGCGAGCCAGGCACCCCTTCCCGGTAAGCCCAGCTCCTCCGCTCCCTCCTCGCACGGCTGCGCAGGGGTCGGGGCAGGAAGATGCTAATCAGTGCCATCGGGCGCTGCTTTGATCTACGGGCAGAGCAGGGGTACGTGAAGCTGCGGCTGTGCCGAACAGATGGTGGGGGTTTTCCGTGTTCCTGCCTGCCGCCTTTTTGATGTCTAATCCTCCCCTTGGCTGGCTGAACCCTGCCTGCCGGTGCCTGGCCGTGCCGCAGGGTGGGTGGCAGGGCTGCGGGCAGGCGATGGGCTGGTGGTGGGCACCGGGCTCTGGGTCCTCTCTGATGGCGGGGCCACTCGCAGGGCACAGAAGGGCTTGCAAAGATGCTGAGATGCCTAAAGAGCTTCTGCCAAGTTGCTGTATGCATTCAGCACGGTCCTGTTTATCCAACAGTGCCAGGGCACTTAAGCCCTTTATGAGGGCAAGACTTATGCCGTGTTTACCGGCTGGCGCGTGATGCTGTCTGCCGGGGTGGCACCCGGCTGGGTGCCCGTGGTGCCTGGGCTGAGCTCCCCGGGGCCATGGGGTGAGCATGCACCACCCGAGCGACCCGCGAGAGCACGGCCCCCATTGGGATCCAGCCTTTGGCTCCCCACCAACGCACCTCCTAATAATTTTGCCTAAATGCTTTGCAAATCAGCCAGCAACCAATTTATCCCTGAAGTATTTTGGAGATGTCACTCTGAGAATGTTAATGGCGCGTGATTCACGGGGTCCTGCGTGCTGAAAAATGTGCAGCCGTGCAGCGGGCTCATGTGGGAGGGCTGCTGGGACAGCACACGGGGGGTTGGTGATTTATTGATGGTGGGTCATCTCGGCTTTTAGACCCTGCTTCCCTCTTGTGCAGCACAGCAAACTGAGGGAGAGACGGAGCCATTTAGCTGGCAAGGATATCGTGCTTAAAACTTGTTATTTTTGGATCGAGTTTCGGAGCCCCATCTCCCCCCCGCAGCATTAAACACGGTTGTTTATTGGAGCTGACAGTAGAAACACAAGCAGTTGTCGGTCGCTTCTGCAAGAGTAGTGTCTACCAGCGGTGGAATGAACATGACGGAGCCGATGACTAATACAGCTTTGAATTTTATATGCTTCCAGCTAACGGGTCCCATATGTTCCACCACTGCAGCCCGAGGAGAGAGTGGCTCGTTCGGTGCGGTGTCAGGCCCCAGGGCAGGAAGCCTCGCTGGCTCCAGGACCTGGCTCCGGGGAGCGGGCGGCAGGGCCCAGGACCGCGCCGATGCCCGGCTCTGCCCGTCCCGGGGAAGGGTCGGTGGAGGGGCTCCCGGTCCACGGCTGATGTGGGGCTCACACCTGAGCACGCGTCCTCTCCGCTGCGGCTGCCGGAGCCATGCTGTGGACGTGTTGGTGCGGTCCAGACCTCGGCGGGGGTATCAGGAGCAGGGCGGGTGCCGCTGGCAAGCTCTGCGGGCAGCACTGAGCCAGATTCGATAGATTTATGAAGAGATCAGAGAGTCTTCAATCTACCCTGGCTAACCTGGATCTCTCGCTCTGCAAGAGACTGTCATGATCAAATGGATACCCTTGGCTTGGAGCTCTCTCTTGTAGCCTGTTGGGAGGACTAAGCAGCAGGGGAAGCGGTGTTTCCTCAGCAAGCTGCTGTGTCGTTAAAATAACCCGTTGGCTCTCACAAATCATGCTTAGTAAAAATGTGTGCAGCTTTATTGCAAGAGATATTATGAGAACCCAGGGAGCAGCTAAAATCCAAGTCAAGCACGTGTAGACCACGTCCTCCCTGGGCACCCAAGCTCCTGGTTGCACATTCCCATATTTGCCTGTGGATGCTGCCAGCCCGTGTGCCCGGCTCCTGCTGCTGGAGCAGCACAGCAGTTCTCTGGAGGAGCAGAGGCACTGTAAGGCGATCACATAGCTTGAACAGGTTGCTTTCCAGGACCTGCAACATGAAGAGAACATCCTGGAATAATTTCCCACAGCCTGTGCTTACTGCTGCCGGTGCTATGCCAGGGCTGAACGAGGGGAAGGCTTTTGTCCTGTTGCTTTTGTTTGCACAGCACTGGCTGGACTGCTGCTGCCTTCCCGTTTGCTTGTTGCTGCTAAGGGTGTGTTTTGGCTTATTGCAGTTATTCAGATAAAGATCAGAATCCATCTTGTTCCCCTCCAAATGAAGAAGGAAGTAATAGGAACACCATTGCCTCTTGCAAACAGCGTTCTGTGGTCGGCAAAGCGTTTCCCACACTCTCCTTTGTGGTCTCACCTCCCGGCACATCTGTTCCCTCCCTTGTCCTTTGCCAGACTTGGCAGCCAGCCACTCCTCGGGGCAGCACCTGGGGCAGCCGGGCTCACGGGCATGGCTACGGGCTGTGGCAAACGGCTGTTTAAACAAGCATGTGGCATGTTCCTGAGTGGCTGACTCCGGGAATAATTCCCCAGTCCGGGAGAAGTTTGGCATCCCAACCACTGGGAAATAAAACACAGCCGTGATGGTGGCTGGCATCTGGCCCCCCATTGATTGACACAGCAGAGCCTCGTGGCCGTGCCTGGGCCAGTCGTCTGCTCCCTGGGGAATTTTGACCTTGTGTGTTTTTAAACTCCAAGTGCAACCTGAGTCCAGAGCTGGCAAAACCAGCGGGTGGTGAAGGTGAGGGCTCTCGACGCTTGCTGCTGCCTGCACCCTGCCTCCGCCGAGGCTGGCAGCAGGAGTGCGAGACCTTTCCTTTAGCGATGCTCTCGATACCTGTCATTTCTCGAATGCCGTGGGGCTGGAAGCACAGGCCAGCGTGTGCTGGAGGACACAAGCTACTGCCCTGGCTCCTCTCTTCTGGCTCCTGGAGGAGAGTTCGCCTCCGGGCGCTGCTTTGCTCTGCCGTGGGGTTGCGCACTGATCCCTGTTTAAGCTCCTCACTGCTTCTGGGCAAAGGTGGCCCCGGCAGCGGTGTTTCCAGGGGGGTGAACGCCAACCTGGCCTGTGCTGAAATTCCCGTTAGTGTTTCCCGCTAGTTCCCATCTGTTACTTCACTCACTTGATTAATCTGCCAAAGAAATTCCTGGTATAAACACAGCATTATCAGAATTTTACTCCAGACTTGGCCCCTGGATTCCCTGCCAGCTTTTGCTGGTATTGCATTTTTGCTACAGCAACTCTTTGGTGAAAACAAACCGCCTGCAGAAAGTGATGGAGGCCACGCACGGAGCTGGGGAGGCAGGGGTGCTTTGGGTCATCCCCTGGGAAAGGCTGTGGGTGCGATCATACAGGGATCAGCTGTTTGCATCGCAGCCGCAGGCAGTGTGGAGGCAGCGTGGAGTGCTGGGGCCAGGGGGATGTTTTGGCGTTCTGGAGCATGCCGGGAAAAGGACCTGTTGCAAGCGTGACTGTATTCCCCTTCCCTGTCCGCACAGATCTGCCGGCAGCACTCATGGTTGGAACTGCCGCCACCATCACAGGCAGGAGGGTTGTGCTGGCGGAGGGGGACACGCGCTGCTGCCTGCTGCGGGCACGGGAGCTGCTGGAGAAGACGGCTTCTGTGGGAGGGTGAGTTCATACCCATGTGCACACACGGGCATGTGGCTGCCGTGCCAGGGAGGCACTGCTGGCCCGTCTCACTGCCCTGGACACATGATTGCATCCTGCCGCCCCTGGCCATGGCCAGAGATTTCCATGTGTCCAGACAGGACTCCACACAGATTAGTGGGCAGATCTGAAACTGCCTGTGGGTCATGATCACATTCCCACTAACAGCTGGTCCAGGAGAGGCTCACCAGCGAGGAGCTGCATTTAATCACGCTCCTGTTAGCACAAGGGCAGAGGCTCATCCTTCTAAGGCTGAAGGTCACTGGGTTGATCTCAATCTTGATGGCCGTAGGACAGCCCAGGCCATGCGGGAGTCACAAATGGGATCAACACACCTAGTTCCGGGTTCAGCACTGGGAAGTGGTACCTGTTCTCCCAGGGCAGTGTTGGAAAAGCTAGCCTTAAAATTTTTCCTTAGCAGGATGAAACAAGAGGCTGGAAGGTCCCAGGCCCTCTCTTCCCCCCGCAGCCTTTCTGCGGCACTTGTCCTCCTTGCCACCTCTCTTTGGGCCTTGAACCTTTCCTGAAGCCAAGCACCGGCATGCTGTGGCAGTCATGGCAGCAGTTGTGAGGACGGTGCTGCCCAGCACCAGTGTTACTAACGCACACACAGGAGTCGGAGCCAGTCTGCAGCTTGGCATCAGCCTGCATAAGGGGTGAGCTGCGTGTGTGCCGGCGCTAGCAGCACTTGAATTTGAGCCTGTCTGAATTTGAGGCTTGATTTTCTCTCACCCCTGCTCCTTTACTTTGTAACTAATGACAAATCAAGTCCATTCATTAAAAGGAGGAATCTGATCCTGTAATTGAGGAAAGATCGCTTCTGAGCTATTCTTAGCTCACTAAGGAGTTGCGTTAAGAGGCAGATTTTGTTTTCACAACCCACCTGGCAGCCGAGAGCGCTCTTGTCAGAGGCTCTGCTCCTGCCCTGTGCTTCGGGTCCAGGCATGTGGCAGGGAGATCACAGGGAGCCGTCTCCTGGCATCCCTGAAATTGTTTCTGTTATCGGACGGGAAGAACCAAGCAGTGCAGAAAGGAAGGGTTTGCCTTGTGCCACCGATAACGCTATTGTTAATTACTGTGATAGCACCAAGACGGCCTGCTGTGGCGGAAGGGCTGGATAATGCCCACAGAGGGCCCGACCCTTTCCTTGCAGTTCTGCAGTTAAACGCAGGCAGCAGCGAGGGGTGGACTTGGGGTCACAAGAGCCATTTGGCAGAAGGGGCAACACAGGAATTTGCGCCCAGGGTCACGCCTGGCAGTTGGCGGCACTGGCAAAAAGGAAAACTTTAACTCTGGTCTTGTCCGTCTCGGGCTGCCGGAGCATCCCCGCACCCGCATCCCCGCAGGGCTCCCCGGCACGTCTCGCACTGGGAACCCCGGACGGACGGCGGGTGCCGGTGCGTGCCGGAGGCGTGAAGCGGGAATCTGGCGCGGGGCCGCGTGCTCGGTCGCGTCCTGACTCCGGGTTGCAGCTGGCGAGGAAAGGTTGTGCTGGAGAAGCCCCGAGGTTCCTTCTCACCCGTGGCGGCGGTGGGCCGGGGGGGCGACTGGGGGTGCCTTCGTCTGCGAGGCCGGTGCCCGGCGGGGGCGGGAAGAGGGTGCCGGCGCTCGGGCGTTCCCGGCCGGCGGCTCCGGGGGAGGCGGCGCGGAGACACGGCAGGGCCCGGGCACGGACCCGCAGCGCTATCTGCTGGCAACCGCCCCGCAGCCCGCCGGGAGCCGCTGCGCTGCGGGGGGCAGCCCGGGGGAGGGGGGGGTGTCCGGGGGGGGTCACAGCCCGGGGGGGGGCTGCGGGGGGTGTCACAACCCGGGGGGGTCACAGCCCGGGGGGGGGGCTGCGGGGGGGTGTCACAGCCCGGGGGGTGTCACAACCCGGGGGGGTCACAGCCCGGGGGGGGGGGCTGCGGGGGGGGTGTCACAGCCCTGGGGGGGTCACAGCCCGGGGGTGGGTCACAGCCCGGGGGGGGTCACAGCCCAGGGGGGGTGTGTGTCCAGGGGTTGTCACAGCCCTGGGGGAGGGCTGCGGGGTCACAGCGAGCATCAGGAGGTGCGGGGGACCCCCCTGCACGCGTGCCCCACATTTGTCTTTCTGAGCTCTGGCTTGTTAGCATGACTTGGGGAGGGATATTAGGAGCTGGGGGGGAGCCCCCAAAATGCTGCTTTACTGTCAAAATAATTGTGTTCTGAATTGTCTTTTGGGGCAAATGGCTTTTGAGGAGACAAGAGATTCTGGCGAGAGCCAGTGACATACCGGCTGATAAAGCAAGTTCCCAGCAAGGTGGCAGAACGAGCGGGACCTGGGATTATCCCTCAGCCACAGGTAAAGTGGATTATGGTTTGACCTGTGTTGTCAGCTATAGCAGGAATTTTCCTCTGTTTAACCTAAGATCTGCCCAGAGTTGATGCTCATAGATGTACACAGTTCTGTGTGAAAAAGGAGCTGCTTGTATCTACCAACATATCTGCTAATGCAAATAACCAGAAGGGTCCCAGCGTCTTATTTCCATATGTGTCTCCTGAACCCTTCAAAGGTGGGGACAAAACATTGCAGCTTGTCCCGCTGTGGGCTCTGTGTTTCAGTGTGCTGGCTTTGTTCCCCAGCTGGGATGAGGATGCTCCAGGGACAGATCAAGTCTCTTGTGCAAGGTATTTTTCAAAATGGGCCTTTTTTTTTTTTTTGCTAGAGCAGCTGTGGGACATTTCAATGTATAAAATAATACTTTTTTCCAGCTATTTTGGCAAAGAGAAGTTTTTAATATAGATTCCCTTCAAAACTTTAAAAAGCTTTTATCTTTTTTTTTCTCTTTCTGTGGAAGCAAAAGTCACTTCCCACTCTTGTGCTCGGTCCTCTGAGCGGCGTTCCAGCTGGGATGGCTCTCCCACACCCAACTCCATCCCGCTGTCAGTGCACTGTCCTCTGCTTGATCTTCTTGGAGCCTTTCAGAGCCATAATCTCTGTTTATTCAGTGGTGCACCGTTAACTGTTCCTCACTGGTAGTCTAATGTCTGTAGGAGATAAAAACCTGCCCATGCGCAGCAAGGGCACGTGTGGGTGCACATGCATCCAGCCTAGTCTCCGTCCCCATCTTCTCCGGGATTTAGTTTGGGTCTTTCTCTCCCCGCTCCCGTCCCTCCAGGAGGACACAGGTGAGCACCCAAGACTGGGTGCTGTGGCCAGGACACTTGTCCTCCTCCAGCCTCACCCCTGCTCCTCCCTTGCCCCCTGCCCGCTGTGACAGATGGTCACCGGTGAAGAAGGTCGGCGAGGAGGTGGCTCTGGAGGTCCTGCTCTTGCACGCTGACAGTGGGAAGCCATAGGCACGGGGCAGGATCCCACCGCTGCTCCCGGCAAGAGATGGCCGGCGGCGGCACAACAGTCCGCAGCCATCACTCGCGAGCGTGAGCTCTGTGTTTGTTTTTGTAATCCCCCTTTTTTTTTAATTGTGATTTTAGTGGTGGTGAAAGGTGCTGGATTGACAAGGCGTGGAGACGGAAGGGCCTCTGGACTCCACTGAAGTTTACATTTACAAAGGACACAGAGAATAAATAGAAGACAGTGTTTAGAGTCCTCTGTAGACACTTCAGACTTGCTTATAATTCTGCAGCAATTCCATCACCTCCAAAGTGATTGATGCTCTCTATAAAGGCTTGCCTTAAAACATTTTCCTATGTGTCAGGGGAAGAAGTTTATTACACTTTACTGAAAGGGCAGGATTTGTACTGGGCTGAAGGCTGAGTCCTTCCCAGCCCCATCCTCAGGAGAAAAAATAATCAGGGTGCTGGAAAAAAGAGACTGACCCAAAGCACGCATGTGGTTTGTGGTTAGCCAGGTCTAATGCTGGGTGTTGAGATAGAGTTCTCGTGGGTGCTACAAACAGGGTGGGTTTAACAGGTTTTCATGAAACTGTTTTTTTCTAGAAGCTTATATTTTCATTCAGTGGAAACACGAAATGTATTTGCCTTCAGCAAAGAGGAAATATTTTTCATTAAGTCACCAAATGTATTGAAAAGAGACTGCTTTGGGACAGAGCTGCTTGTGCTCTGACCAAAATACAACAGATCACAGGCTTTAGGTCTAAATTTCTACTGAAGAAATTGTTTTTTTTTAATATGGAAAATTCAGGGCAAGGCTATGGTTTTTCTCCCCGTGGCAGGGTATGCCTGGGCTGCAGCACCGTGGGGCTCTACTGGGAGCTCAGTTGCCCCAAGGCACTTGCAGCAAGGCAGTGCAGGTGGGTTTGGGAGCTTGGGTGGTTTTGCAGATGCAGACTCCCCAGAGCCCTTGTTGGAAACAAGGCTTCTCTCCTTGCCGGGCTGTGCTGCACTGGTGCTGGCAAGGGGCTTGGTCCTGCAGGGCAGCTGCAGGAGGGCACCCCTGATGCCCGGCCAGGCTGGTGGTGGTAAGCTCCCTGCTTTAAAAGACAAGGAAAAGCTATGTAAGGAGCCACTCGGTGATGAAATCATCCAGAATGAACACGGCGCTGTCACCGATTTCACCTCTACAAATGGCAGGATCCTTTGGGGATGGTAATTTTATAAACCGTCTGAAAACAGCTTACATCTTACCCCCCCGACACTGGCTCTGGGCCGACCCTGAAGTTTGCCCAGTGTGGCAGGAGATGTATCAAGAGCAATGAAGAAAAACAGCGGCATGTGTGGAGCCTGTCAGAAGAAATAAATCTCCTCTGCTGCATCCCAGGCTGGGGTTTGCTTCCGGAGAAAGGTGCTGACAAACGCAGACTGATACCACGGGGATTGCTTCCAGTCCCGTCTGATACCGATGGCGAGAGGGGTGCGACCCTGGGGAGTGCGAGGGCTGCGCGGGAGCAGCCTCATCCCTGGCCGCGGCCAGGGCTGCCTCCCTGGTGCAGGCAGGGCAGGCAGGGCAGGCAGGGCAGAAGGGCTCCCAGCCTCTTGCCTGGCCTCTCCCTGCCTTCTGGAAGGGGAACTTGGGACTAATCCAAGTTTGCTTATTTCTACAGGCTTATAAAACTCTTAGGAAGGGCAAATACTTCTTTTGAGGCAGATCACATTGCCTTAAGCACTAGATGATACCCTTTTTTTTTTCCTCTCCGCCAAGTGGTTTCTCCGTAAGGGACGTGCCCTCCTCCAAAGCCATAACCTAAATACACCCCGGCTTGCCCTACCAGTGCACTCTCTGTGTATCTTCGCAGTAAACATTTCCAGTCAAGCACGCTCCTCGTGCACCTCCGCCCAGCGGGGTCGCTGGCTTTGCCGGCTCCGCAGGGCTGTAAGAAGTAGGTTTTTTTGTTTAAAGTGGAGAGAAACAGTAGGAAGGTTTCCTGGGTCTGGTCCAGGCTCCAGAGAAGAGGTGCCCTCGGTGCTGGGGAGGGCTGAGGCGCGCAGACCGCTGGAGGGGCTTTTGTGGGCACTAACACTGTGGCCAGCGCCGGACAGCCCTTGGTGCACACACAGCCCCCTGCGAAGCTCCCTGTGGGTGAGCCGGACTGATGCGAGTGTCCGAAAGGGACAAGGTCCACAGGTAGTGCGATATGTCCGTGCGGGCAGCCCTGCCAGGTCTCCTCATGCCCCATGGTGCTGACGTTCACTAACCTGGGGCTTCCAGGAGTTTGTTGCCTTTAATACAGCAGTTGATAAAATACCCGATTTCTTTAAATACTCATTGAACAAAGTCAACCCACATTCAAACCAAAGCACACACAAAGCCCTTTGTCACTGGCTGTGGAAATACAGAGCAGATGCTTTAATGAGGCATTGTTTTCTGAATCGCATAGTTCGGTTGCCTGAAACAACACGTACTCGGTGGCTTTTGGTGGTGGCACTGGCGTCATCCCCTCCCTGTCTGGTTGCTGTGCTGGCTGTTTGCACCAAGCTCACTCCTTGGCTTTAGAAAACAAATTGGGGGGGTGCTGACATGGGGCTGACGGTGCTGGCGCTGGTGGGAGCTGGGGTCTTTTCTGTCCCACTCCTGTCCTGTAACATCACCGGGGATAGGGGCTGTACGCGCCTCCCTGCCATCTTCTGCCATGCTGGCGCTGATTTATCGCCAGACCCACTGGCAAGGAATTAGCAGCATCTGCCTACATTTAATCTCCATTTTGATGTTTTAGGGAGAACCTGATGTTAGTTTAGCTAATTGTCTACTAAAGATTCTCCTCCTTCCCTGCTATCGTGCTAGATTCACCTTTTTTTCTTTCCTTTCCACAATGCCCTCAGGTAAAAGACAAATTGCAACATATAAAAAATGACCCCAGTCACTTAATTTGAACCAGAGAAGATAATAACAGTCTGGATGTAGAGCTGGATTTATGCTTTTCGCTCCGAAGGAGCCCCCTCCTCCAACCATGGCTGTCGAACGGCGCGAGCAGCATCTGAAGCAAATTGAGGGTAACCTTTCGTACTGCACGGATCTTCCAGCAGGGTTTGCCGGTCCCAGGGACATCTGCAGGCCGCATGTTGGATTTTGGCAGCTGCTGAGCCCATTGTCAGCCAGTTCCATTGCATTAGCTAGCTGGTAATGGATAGAAAGACATCTGCCAAGTCGGCCCATGCACGCGGAGCCACGCGTGGCCGGGAGCATCCCCCCTGCTCTGCCCAGGGCTCTGTGGAGCGGGGCGCAGGGACGGTGCTCAGGCAGCTCTCTGCTGGTGCGCTCGCATTAGAGCCTTTGCAGATGCGTTTCGCAGCCTGTTCATCCACCCCAAACTGCAGCACTTGTTCTTGTCTCACCTGCCGAGCTCCTGGGCTGAGCTGGGGTGTGCAGGTGCCTGGGCAGCCATCCGGACCTGACACGGGGAGGAGCTGGCAAAGCAATTAGAGTCTCGCCCTGCCTGCTAATTCAAAGGGATTTTTTTTTTTTTTTTTGTGCCCAACAACATGGAAAAATGTGAATGATGCAGATCAAAAAGAGGAACTGGGAAGCTTAACCTCTGGCTTGTGAGCTGTTGGACCAGCAGCTCAGGGATGAGAAGCCAAATGTCAGACACATGATGCTTGTACGGCGCTTTGGGGTTTAGGGGTTTGGTAACTAGTTTTTCCAAGTTTTGAGGTGTTTGATTGTGCATCAGTCATGGCTGCATCACTGACAAGCTCCCTCTTACAGCCAGTCCGTGGTCCTGGGGGCAAGGACAGACTCTCCCCACTCCAGCGCCCGGTGCCAGGGCTGCAGGCACCTCTCCAGCAGAACAGAGGTTCAGTTTTTACTTCCAGGGTAAGATGAGAGGCAGTGTCCAAGTGCTAGCCATGCCATTGCATGTGAGGAGGCAGGCCCTATACCTCTATTTCCCAGTGGCCACTGCAGTTGGGAGGATACGGTCCAGACTGTTGCAATTAGTTCTTGGCCAGCTCTGTGGCGGCTGCGCCGGTCCCTGGTAAACACCGACCATCGGCTGCTCCTTCCAGGGAGCCCTTGCGAGGCAGCGTGCTGCAGCCCTGAATCAGTCCATAAATCACACGTTTCAATGTGGTTTCATTTTGATCCCTTGATGTTCGCTTCTCTTCTCTGGCCAGCATTCCCCCGCCGCTCCCCAGGTGCCAGGGGCCGGCTGGCTGGTTTGTCACACCTGCGCGCCCAGCCACCACCGTGCCGGAGCTGCGGAGCCGCCGCGGGCGATGGAGCTGCCAGGCTTGGTGCATTCCTGCTGCTCTCCGAGCTGCACAAGGTCCCCCCCGAAACACAGGGTGCAGAGCCCTGGGAGGCATGTTAGTGGGGTACCCTCAGCCCGGCAGCCCCTGCTCCCCCATCAGCCCCTTCACCCTTGCTGCATAATCTGCATATCATCAAAATGGCATTGTGTATTAAACAAGCAGCATCGTGCCGGAGGTCTGGCACAGAAGATGGGAATGGGGTTGGTTCTGCTGTACACCACTGGGCAGGACAGCACCGCTGGTACTGGCGCGGGCGTGGGGCTGCTGAGCCGCAGGGAGCACCCGCACATCGGCCGTGATTCCTGCCCACTCGGCACTAGTTATCTGTGGGGCTTTTCTCAAAGCATGAATGTCACTACTGCAGAACCCCTGGCACAAGCAAGTGCTGAAGAGAACCTGCTGATATCCATGTCACTCCATTGCCCGCCCTTTCCCTTCAGTTCTCCAGCTCCAGCTCGTTTTCTGATTTATGATCAAAATCATCCAGTGACCAAGGAGTGCAATCAGGACACTTTATAAAACATTTAATTGCATTTCATAACCTCTTTCCATAAACCATCCACAGTGTGTTTATAAACTTCCCATCTCTTGTTTCCTG
This sequence comes from Aquila chrysaetos chrysaetos, assembly GCF_900496995.4. NCBI lineage: Eukaryota > Metazoa > Chordata > Aves > Accipitriformes > Accipitridae > Aquila > Aquila chrysaetos. The sequence continues at coordinate 947,665 of NC_044027.1, forward strand.
GCTCTCACAGCAAATGCCCGCAGAGCTGCAGCTGTGGAGCCGCGACTGCAGTACCTGGGGCAGCACCAACCGTGGCTGCGGCCATGGGAAAGCCTGGGCTGCTCTGCTGTGCTCGGAGCTGAGTCAGGCTTTCCTGGGGGCAGGAGGGGCTTCCAGAGCTTGGATGAGAAAGTAACAAGATCCTCTATGTCTAAGTTCCTGTTTTCCAAAGATACGGACCAAGATGAAATAACCTCCTGTGAGCTGCAGAGCCATCAGCACCATTGCAACCAAGTGGTGCTGCTGGGAGGGTTTTAAGAAGCCCGTTGTGGCATCCGTAACCCGGCAGTGTGGTGGCACGAGGGATGCTCAGCAGGCCGAGGGCGAGCGCTTCCCCAGCCTCACCCACTGAAAATGACTCTGAGCAGGAAATTCCTGTTTTAGGGCTCATGGACTCAGTCCTGTCAGCTTTACAAACCTTCCCATGGAGCAACGCAGCTGTCCTGCGGACCTCGGTGCAGAGCAGTGCCCTGCATCCGTCTGCGAGGAGGGCTTGGCTGGAAAGCCCCCGGGCAGAAGGGGCTCTCTTAGCCCGTGGCAGTGACCATCATATCCAGCTGCTTTGCTAACATTGTCCCTGTCACCTTCTCCCGGATTTTTTCCTCAAGGACAAGGACTGAGGTGGCGATACTTTCACCTGCAGCCTGATTTCTTATGCTGACAGGTGATCCAGCAAACAGTGAGTTGGAGGGGCAAGGGGTCCTCCAAAAGCACCGCTCTCAGGAAGCCCTCCTCGCCTTGGCCGAGCTCGTCCTGCCTCGAGCCCTGCTGCTGCTTTTGCTGCAGCTCCTCGGGGGCACCTGAACGCAGCCGTCCGTGATGCTTCGTCACCCCTCAGGGACAGGAGCCCTAATCTCCATCAGCCCGTCTGTCCAGCTGTGACTTCCATGAGCCCTGGTCTCTGCTCCGGGCTGTGACTGTCTTCCTTGTGCCTCGGCTGATGGAAGGGCAGGTCAGTGAAATGTCAGCCCCATCCCTGACCACGGGAAATGGCCGCGTCTGCTGACACCCGAAGGCATGGGCGCACTGGAGGGGTGCCCGACAGTCAGCTCGGCAGCCTTGCAGAACTTGTGCTGTGTCTCGTACTGAGGGTGTGATAAATCCCTACTCCTTTTTTAGCTTAGCAGATTGCTGCAGCTCTCCAGTGCCTTTTAGGGTTTGTTTGTTTGTTTTTAGCACAATATAAGCAAACTGGAGATTGCAGTGTCCTCAGCAAAGCGCCTGACTGGTATGGAGGAGTTTTTCCACACAAAAAGTAATGACAAAGTAATGGTTTCATTCCTTGGGATGTGAAATGTGCACAGATAAGTTTTATCCAGAAGGTCAACAACTTTTAACTTTCAGCCATTCAAATCCAAGCCACTTTCCCAGGAAATTCAGCCACGGGTGGCTCAGGAGGCTGCAGGCGCTTTGGCCAAGGAGCTGCGGGAGACTGCTCCATGCCCCACACTCCACCCATGCTCCACGCTCCACGTCCTCCTGCTCCCTGCTCCACTGCCCTGCTGCTCCATTGCTCCCTGCTCCACGGCTGCCTGCGCGCTGGCTGCAGGGTCGGGGCAGCCGGCGGGGCTGGGATCCCCTGGCCGCTGCAGCCTGGTTCTGGTGCTGCTCTGGCTCTCTGCTCGGCAAATGTCCCCTGCGCTGCCGGCCTCCCTGCAGGCTGCCCCGGGTAGACGGCGTGGCCGGTGGGGCGGCCGGAGCGAGGGCAGCCAAAGCCTCGACCCCAGAGTTTCGGCTGCCGGCGCCGGGTGCTGGCAGGGAGACGGCTTGCCCGGTTCAGCCTGAGCACAGTGCTGTGCTAAGGGTGCTGCAATAACGCTGTAACATTATCAGCAGCAAATGGCCCTCAGCGTGTCACTTATAGGAAGCAGAAAAACAAACAAACCCTGAATAATAGCCAAAACATCTTTTGTGGGACTTGCAGCTTTCTAACTTTATTTAAAAAAGGAAGGAAAAAAAGTAAATTTTCCCTGTCAGAGAATTGCTATCATCACGCAATGGCACTTAGGAATATTATAAACAACTGTGTCAGTTTGTAGGGCTGAAGATGTTTTCCCGCGGCTCGCACAGCTTTCCTCTCCTTGGCGGGCTGTGAGCACAGCAGGATGGCCAGGCTGGGCCATCCACCCCGGGGCCTGGGAAATAAGGGATTAGTGAAGGAGTTTGGGTAGACATCAAGGCTTCCCATCGGTGCCTCGATTCCTCCCAAAGCTCTTCTTGCAGTTGCTCTCTGCCCTGCTCCTCGGCCATGGGCATCACTCGCCCCGGCTGGTGTATGCAGCTGGGGCAGGAGGGCTCCTTGCCAGGGCTGCGGTCCCCCGGCATGGCTCTGAAACCTCCCCAGCAAAACCCCCCTCCTCCCCCCGATCTGGTCCTCATTTTCTCCCAGACCAGCACTTTGCCTGTAGCCCTGTCAGATGGCAGGCTGTAAATCAGAGCCCAAACCTATGTGGGCAAGCTTTGCACAGCCAGGGCAGCTGAGGAAGACGTTGTTTTGGAGGGGTGGGGAGAAATTATCTCCGCAGCAGAGGAAACTGCTCCGGTAGGTGTTGCTCTTGTTGGCCCTTGCTGCACAGTCAGTTACGGTGCACATTTCCTACGGCTGCTGCACGAAGGATTTTTCCCTGCAGCTGAGCATCACTGCTCTGGGCATTGCTGGCTCAGAGCCTTGCGTGCAACGTCTGAGGATGGATGCGCGCATCCCACTGGAGGTGCCTGCAAGGGCATCCGTCCCTCTCTGCTCCTGTTGTGCTCAGAAAGGAACAGGTCTGCTCCAGGCCTGTGACACAATGCAAAAAAAATATATATACCTACTTTATTCTGCGTGTCCAGGGCTGCAAAACACGTGCTCTAGCTGGATTGCTGGCGCTTGCTTTCGCCCCTGCGGTCCCTTACCTGGCAGATGGAGCGTGTAAGACACACCCTGTAATGCTCTCACATCGAGCTGCAGAAGATTTATAAGATCAGTACGTGGCTGACAGATAAGGGACTCCCACAGAGCAAAGACGAGAGCGGGGGAACCAGAAAGCTGTACGCTTGGACTGGATTCAAGGAATTTGCAGCCCCTCTTGTTCAGGCAGGTTCTATTAGAAAATTTGCCAAATCAACCTAACACTATAAAAATGTTTCTTGAGGAAGGGTTGGGGCAGAGATGGGTTTATAAAAAAGACCCACCAAAAGCCCTGTGTCCCGCCCTGGTATTTATGAGATGCACACGGAGGGTGTTGATAGCAGAGACATTTTTGTAAGTCAATAAAACGGAAAAAGAGATTCCACTTGGTTAGGAGGGGTGGTGACTTTGAACACATCGAGGGCAATGAAGGAGATCATTCCATTGTTTTAAGATTTCCATAACTCACTGTGCTTAAGCACATAAAAATGTAGACATTTTGGCAATAAAGTTTGGGTAATTTTTGAGTATGAATCAAAAATCTCTCCCTCGTGCTCCTCTCCCCCTTCTGCCTTTTGTTGTTGCTGCAGGCAGCTGCCCCCCCGCTCCGCCCGCTCCACCCCATGGCCTCATGAACGGAAAAATATCTTCAACAGAACCTCCCAGCTTCTAATTTTCTAATCTGCAGCATCTGTGCCCAGCCCAGGCGCTCCTGCAGGCTGTCATGGCGTGTCCTTTCCCAGGAGCTCACGCACGCAGGCACGTGCAGGTTGAGACTCTCTTGCCGGGCAGCTCAGCCGGCGGCACCGGCACCGGCACCGGCAGCGGCAGCCTCGCCGCGCTGCGGCCGCGGGTGCTCGAGCTGCTGCGGTGCTGCCCGTCACCTCCGCGCACGTGGCTCCCGCCGCCGCCTGCCGCTGCCTGGGCGAGGGCTCTGGCCGGGGGCTGGAGGCAAGGCGATGGTCGCCCAGGGTGAAAGCGGTGCAGGGCATCCCGTCACCAGGGCTGCTCGTCACAACCCAGGTGCCTGCCCGCAGTGTGCTGTCCTTAACTGTGCTTCGAATTCCTGCCAGAGAGATTACTTTTGGGTTGTTTTTTTTTTTTTTTTTTACTTTGCAGCACTGGATGCGGAGCCAGGATGAGCTAAATGAGCTGACGCAGCCTGCCTATGTATTCATCAGCACCCCATTAATTAATGGTGATGTGGGAAGTCCTGGCCTGTTGCAAGTTGCGGTGAGCGTGGTGGTGGCAGCAGGAGCACCAGGGCTGGGTTCCTGCTCCCACTAAGTCCACTTTCCCCAAGTGAAGGGCGCAGGTGGCAGCGAGCCTGAGGCAGATGGTGGGTGCAGGTCCCTGCAGCACCCTGGGTGCAGGCAGCGAGCACCGTTTCGGTGCACTGCAGTCAGCACCTCATCAAGCCCTGACAGCCCTGGTGACGGCCGCTTCGCCACTGCTGACCTCTTTGATTTGCCAAATGGAAACTTTTTCACCAAGAAACTGGATGGACAGGGTGGGTTTTGCACTGTCCCAGAGCAGGGGACGGGCAGGCTCCCCGGGGTCTCGGTGCCTGCATGCCTGGGGGTCCCTCCTGCCAGTGCCGGCAGCTCCAGTGCAGGAGGGCTGCTCCTGCACCGGCCATTTCCTTTCAGCTGTTTGTGTGAAGGGCCAAATATTGAGTCCAAATATTTTCCACAAAGAGCAAACTTGTTTGGGTGAAAAAAACCATTGTTTTGTCAACATCTAATTTTCTCTGGGAAATCAGTTTCCTGGGCAAGGTGGTCTGGCCAGTGCTCCCGGTCCCTTCGGAGCTGCACAGGCAGAAGCACCCATGATCCGGCATGCAGCCAGGCCCACCGCCCCGGCATGGGAGTGGTGTGGGACGGGGGGGCTGCTCTGCATCCCCCTAGTGCCGGCTGCACCGCTTCTCCACAGCACATCGCCTTCGCTGCTCTTCCTGCCCCACCGCACACCGGCCCAGTGCTGGATGGATGGGGCTGTGCGGCCCGTGCCGGCACGGCGGCAGCTCTGCCGGCCCCACGCCACCGGCTGCTGGAGCGTGGCGGTACCGGTCAGTGTGTGTTATGCAAAACAGAAAGGTTTTAAAAATACGTGTGACTGAGAACAAACGCCACCTCCACTCCACCTCGCTGCCTCCCATCGCCGCCCAAAAACGCTGGTGTGTGTTTGTCAGTGCTAATCACGACTGACGTTACGAGAACCAGATGATGGCAGAGCCAGGAATGCGCTCGCCCATTAGTCACTTCAGATAAATAGAGTCATCTGTTTCAGCACTACGAGGCCATCTGAGATGAGTCCGGAGGGGCAGCACACACGCTCCCGGCAGGAAAACTGCGGGAACCCGGGCGGGATGCGAAGCAGGAGAACGAAGGGCCACGGGTGACACACACATATTGCGTTGCTGTTACTTTGTCTTGCACTGTGCTTTTAGCCTGCTCAAGGGACGAAAAAGCCACAGAGGTTTCAGCCGCGGTGTAGGGCAGGTGCTGGCGGTGGCAGAGCCATTGTGCCCAGCGCTGGGCACACGGCAGTGACAGTGCGGGGCTGGGGCTGTCGTGATGCTCCATGTCTGAATCACCCCACTCCTGCCCGAGTGCCAGCGGCTCCCAGCAGGCCCTAGCACTGCGCTGCTTGGGCTTTTTTCTTTTTTTCTTTCCCTTTTTCCTCTCTTTTTTTTTTTTTTTCAGCGAACAACTTTATTTCCCACTTTGACATTTTCCAGACCCACCTGGGAGCCTGCCTGCCAGAAGGAGAAATGGCACAAGAGGAAATACATCTTCACAGCCTCGAGAGAGGAGAGGTTTGGAATCTGAGTCCGTAAACAGCGTTGCTGCGCAGTGAGCAAAGGCAGAGCAGGTTGTGCTCTGGAGAGTGTAACCCCACCTCCGCAGCTTCTCTTCCGAATTAAAAAATAAATAGGAGAAGTGGAGCCTGTTTCTTTGTCCCTCGGACTGGATGCTGAAGGCTTGGGGATGCGGTGTGGGGACCAAGTGCACCACCCCGCTGAAAAGACCCCTGGGCTGCAAAACCCCATTTCATAGACTGTTTGGGGAGCTTTTGTCTTGTGAACCCCCAGGGACATGTGATGGCTCTGACCTGGCCTGGCTGGCTGGCACCCACAAGGTAGCCACTTAGTCCAGCAGTGCCTCTTGGCGCCGATCACTGCGGCCTCCCCAACAGCCAGGGAGCTGGCACCCACGGCTCCCAAAAGCCACCATGGTGGGCACAGGGACAGCGCTCCATGGCGGAGAGGCAGCTGAGAAGAGCAAATCCACAGGCAGGAGATGGGGACCCCCACCCTGAACTGCCCAGCACCCCACAGGGCGGGCAGGTACCCAGGGCGAGGGCGTGCGGGGTCTCCAGGATGCGGTGCAGGCGGCTTGGAGCGAGCCAGCCCCCGGGAGCCGTGCCGGGGTCTCGGCCAAGCTCACGGCGTCTGTCAGCGCGGCTGATGCTGTGCAGCACCGCAGGTGCCCCGGCGCAGAGGTGAGACTAAACAGCTCCCTGCGGCACGGCCGGGACGGCGCGAGGGCAGCGGCGGTGTCTGGGCTGCAGTGTCCCCCGGGTGTCACGGTCACACGCCGGTGGCACTGAAGGTCTGGCCTCTCGTAGCCAGGGCCGGAGGACACCTGCAGCGTGTCAGGTTACCGGCCACCCGGCCAAATCCAGTTTCTGCCTCTCTGACCGCATCAGCCTGGCGCGCGGTGATGCCGAGCGGGGAGGTGGCGCGGGGTGGTCACATCAGTGGCCACCCCCACGAAATTCCTCCTGCACTGAAGGACGGCGAGGACCTGGTGCCTGCCGCTGCCGAGGGGAGCCCAGGGCAAACCTCGCCCTTCTGGAGCACATGGGGGCACGGGGCTGCTGGGCTTGCAGGGGCCTCTGAGGACCGCTCCTGCAGTCTGTGCGTGGCTGCGGCGGGTGCTTGGGGCAGAGTGAGTCCCAGCGGTGCCAGGACATGCATTGTGCTGTGGAGCCCCATGCAAACGCCTGGTGAACCAGGTCGACATCTGCCCAGGATGGGGTCTGCCATCGCCAACATCCCTACCGCATGGCCGGCCGGCTGAGCCCCCAGCTCACCGCACAGCTCCGGAGTGGGATGCGGGGCTCCCTGGGGAGTTGGGGAGCTGCCTCTGGGGAGGAGCCACAAGCAATGCCCATTTCTGCCCCAAACCATCGGCCCGAATCCTTCCACCGCCCTGAGCGCAGCCACCAGTCTGAGACCGCTGTGGCCCCAGCACCCAGCTGTGAGCCATGTTTTCCTCCTGCTGCCCTGGGTCAGCACCGCGCTGCCTTTCCTGCTGCCCACCAGCGGGGTGGTTTGGCTTAACCAGAGCAGCACTGCAGCGGGGGTTTACCTTTGATTTAAAGAGTTTTTCTCTGGCTTTGAAGAAGGCCAGTTAGAGTGGTGGTTACCAGTGGCTGGCAGGGAGTTGTCAAGAAGCTGCTTCCTTCAACGCATTTCTTCTGAGCTGTTTTATCCTCTGATCTCTCTTTGTTCTCCTTCCTCGGGCTCGCTGGGTCACTCTCTCTTTCATCAGAAGTGAACTTCGAGCGCTGGAGAAAACCACTTGAGGACAGGCCTGGGGACAATGCGTGCCTCCCCCCACCCGGTGCATCAGGGGCCGTGGGGATGCTCCTCCATCACAGGGCCAGCGCCCGCCCTTGGGGTGCCGTCCCCGTGGCCGTCCCCGACGCTGCGCCGCGTGGGCAGGGTGGGCTGCGCTGTCGCATCCCCCGCGGGATCCTCCAGCGCTCGGGGAGGTCCACGCCATCCCGCTGGCCTGGGGAGCCTGCACACGGAGCTTTGTCACATGCCTGCCAGCATCAGTGCTGGTGGCCCAGAAAACGTGAAAAATCAATCTGCAGGCACACTGGTGTTTTATTTTATAATGGTCAAAGCCTGATCGTGATTAAAGCCCCTTCCCAGTGTTGATGGTGCTCATAGCCGGTAACTCAGGGCTGTCCCTGCCGGTGAATTACAGAGGTACGGAGCACAATTTACTCTCCCCACATCTTCACCCACCAGAGCGCAATAGCATTTTTCTGTGCCTGAAATTGCCAGGATAACCTGTGCATTTGTCATGGCCAGCACTGAAATGATAAATGTGACACAGTCGGGAGGAAGCACTGCCTGGGCTCCTCACAGCCAGACCCTGCAGCCTGTGCTGTCCTGCCCCACTGCAACTTTTATCCCTTCACCTTTTTTTTCCAACTCACTGAGCAACAACTGTCATGTTTATAATCGCCCCCCCCAGTCCTGCTCTACCTCAAGGATTAAGCTTTCATCCTTCATTATGAGTTTCTCCCCCAGGCAACATTTTCCACGAAGAAAAAGGAATTTCTGGGATTTTGCTTTTAAGAGATTATGTTACTAAGCATGTGTGTGTTTGTGCTGCGGCGAGGAGCTTTCCCACACACACGGGCGATTTGTCACATCCTGGGGCAACACAGCGAGTGGGGCGGCTCTGGCGGTGGGGCGGTTTGGGAAGACAGGTCCCTGGGCGCTGCCCGGCCCCGGGGGCTCTCGGCCCTTCCTCCCCTTGCATCCCCGCATCCTCCTCTCCCCCCGGGCGGTGTTGGCGGCGGGACAGCCACGAGGGCGTCCACGGCCCTGCGATGGTGGGATGGTCTGGCCCCACAGCCCTGGGGACCTGGGGGGGGGTCCTGCCGCCGTGCTGGTGCAGGGTAACCTGTCTGGGATGAGGGATACAGGGTGGGCATCACTGGGGATGTGGGAAAGGAGGGGGCTCAGCCTGGCTCACTGTTTTGGGGGTTGCTGCTGTGGCCCTGTTGTTTAAGCCAGAATCACCAAATATCGGTGCTCTCCGTCTGAGGCCGAGGTGCTGCGGCTTCGTGGCTTTCCCCATCATGATGGTCCTGGGAGGCTCGTGCCCCGGCAGGGCTGGGAGCCACCTCCTGCTCCTGCGGGGCAAGCACTGACCTCGCTGCGCTCTCGCCCGTACTTATACGAAACCTCAGCTACTTACAAGGAGCTCATACCACGCCTGGAGGCTTGGCGTTAAAAATATTTGGCTGTACAGTAACTGTTGAACAAGGTTGTGCTTTCATTGGCAATGGCTCTTGTTATTAAATCCTTTTCGGGAGCTCATCTAAGCCCAACAAATTAACATAAGGGAAACACGATAGCTAATGTCAACCTACCAAAATAATCCAAATCTGTACTTACAACAGGGAAGACATAAACACGGCCTAGGAAGAATAACTAACTGCTGCATGTTTAGCTTCAGCATCTGGGCTGCTGCTGCTTAGAAGGCAGTCCAGTTTTGCTAGGAAATAACTAGGGGAAGGTCAGGTGCAGCCCGTGAAAACTGCCAGCCCCTGCCAAACCCTCGGGTGCCCAGGGATGCCGGCACGGGGCCCCTCTGGGGCCACCCCGGGACACGGTCCCGCCACGGGCACGGGGGGAGGAGAGGCAGAACCCCCCCGAGAGCCGTGGCATCCCCAGCCCCGTTCGCATCCCCGGGACGCAGACTGGGAACCCCGGCAGTGCTGCAGACCTGGGGGAGCGTGGGGTAGAGCCCGCTCCGGCCGCCCGCGCCTCCCCACCCAGCGCCGCAGAGCCTGGACCGTGACCACCGGCTGACGAGCAACGGCTTCACCCGGTGAGTCACAGCGCTGAGTCAGAGCAGGCTCACCCTCTGCGCATTAAATAACGCTTATTTTACATGTTCTGGGGGACAACACGAAGACGCATTCCTAGAGAGATAAGAAGCTTTTCTGTTGCTTCGACTGCAGCCATTACATGCAATAATTAAGCCGCGGTAATTGGCGATTGCCTACTCTGGATGCTCGAGCGTGGCCAGCGCACTGCCCTGCTGCCGGAGCAGCTGCCATGACCCTGCTGTTGGGAAATTAAACAATTACCAGCTCTCCACTGCCTTTTGACAAGTTGTTTTCAACCTTCCTTTAGAAGTCAATAAATAAATAAAAATAGTAGACTCTGCAGAGCTCAAAAGCAAATGGAAAAGTACATTGAAAAAAGACTCCTAAACACACAGGCAGCCCAAGCACACGTAGCCTGCAGACCTCCCCCCCCCCAAACAGGCATAACAGTAGGTCTGTATCACACATGCAGACACACACTATTGTGGATATTAAAGAGCCTAAATCTGATTAAAGCCTTTCTATCCCCACCAGTGGTCAATTCCAGAAACCAGCTCACCCAGGAGGCCGAATTCATTTCATCCCCAAAGTCTAATTAAAGCCATTAGTGTATTCCTTGTCTTTCTGATAAGATCAAAGCATTCCAAGAGCCAGTCATTACCTTATTTTCAAGACAATTATACAATGTATAGCATCGATTTATTCTGCCTCCAGCTGTATGCATTTATCTCTGTCTATCACTGGGTAATCGGTACCATCAGACACAGCCCAGCCCGGGCTCTCAGCTGACAAGGGCCCGTTCTCGCCGTGCTGGGTTTCTTTTCCACCCTCGGCTGCACATTAATATCCGAGGCAGCGCCGGGTGTCCAGACCCCAACGCCCACGGCCACGGGGCACGTCCAGGCTACCGCGGCGGTGCTCGGGCAGCCGGCAATGACCTGCTCCTACAGCACACGCCGGGGCTGTGGAGAAGTGGGGATGCCCACTGCCCCGCAGCGCTGCCCCATGGCTTCGGCAGGGGGACGTGGCTCTGCGGAGCCGTGAAGGCTGTCCCTGCAACGGGGACCCGTTACTGACCCAAGGCGCTTTGCCGAGTCCCGCGCTGCCGCAGCTCACTGGGGCTCAGCACCGGCGGGGGCCGGGCGGCGGGGCAGCGTGCACGGGGGTGCTTTCCCCTCGCATAAACACATCTCTGGCAGCTCACGGCCCCTGCAAGAGCAGAGCTGTGAATTTTCATCTCTCAGCTAATTAACTCGCCCGCTAGTCCAAACTTGTCAGGAGCTTTATCCCTGCCCTGCCAGCCTCCTCCTGGCCCACGAGTGACAGAAGACGTTCCCATCCCTCCCCGAGACACATCCAGCTGCTACAAAAACAAACATCCTCCCGATGGCGATTCCTCCTCGTCAAACAGCCCTGACCCTGGTCTCCGCGGGCAGCCCCTACAAAAACATCTGCGCTGCGCCCGTGCCCGGCAGTCGGCACATCCCGAGTCACAGTCAGTAAAAGGGCGATGTTTACGGCGGGGACGGCAGAGCCGTGTTACTGCCTAAGCTGGGGGTTTATTAATCGCTGGTTCTCCCTATTCCTCCGTGACAAAAGATTAATCACCCGGCGGAGGCTGTACTGCCCGTGAGGCTCCTGCAGACGAGAGGCAGCTGTGGCAGAGCCAGGCTCCCGCGCTGGCCACGCTGCCCCGACGGGGCTGCTCCCGGGCCATGGTGGGGCTGTGCTTTTGGGAAGCTCAGTGGGATCTGGGCAGATTGCACACCAAGGGGCTCCAAGAAACCCGCCTGGGAAGCTGCAGTGGGCTGTAGGGGAGAGAGGGGGCCAGTCCTGCCCCCCGCTCGCTCGTGGCCAGGCCGTGTGTCTGTCTTGGTCCATTTTGTCACCTTGCATTACATGACCTGAGCACTGCGCTCCTGCTTGGCCCAAAACGTGGCTGTGGGCAGCTGTGGCTCCAGGACACCCTGGAGACCCCATACTCCATCTTCCAAGTCACCAGGATTTATTTGGGGTTTGCAGCCCTGCCGGCCTCCATGCATTGGATAACGTTTCACCATTTCTGGCACCTGGCTGCAGATGCTGGCGGCAGCAGATCCATGCCTGGGCCAGGGCGGGGGGCAGGAGGGAGCACTGGGCACTGCTGGGCAGCGTGGGGGCTCTGGGGGGGGGTCTCTGCCCGTGGCAAGTTTGTGCCCAGGCCCAGCGAGCATGCTGCTCCGCCAGCTCTTCCCGAGCAGCACATGGAGCTGCTTCATTAACATGTAAACAGCTCTCGGACTCCACAGGAAACAAATTCCCCTCTTGCTTTCAGAGCTGGATGAAAACCATCAGAATCAGCTCTTCAGCTGGATTCCCTCTTCCGTGCAGCACTCAAGAGCCATTCACCCCATGGGAGGGCGGCGGAGAGGACCGGAGCTCCGCAGCCCCCTGCCCCGGGGGTGAGCCCTGCGTGGCCCGAGACCCATCTGGCTTTGGGAGTGAGCTGGGACCAGAGTAGCCAGTCTGGATCCAGCACCAGCTTCAGCTTCCAGAGCATCACCCGGGTACATCCAGCATGACTCTCCAAGGGGCTCAGCAACCCGCCCGACCCACCGTGCTGGCTCACTCGGCATGGAGCTGGCCCCTCGCCACCCCCTTGCAGCCATGGGTCTTTCAGGCAGAGCCAAGAGCAGACTCGAGGCACGCAGTACGTGGGAACAGTGGCCCAGTGGAGCTGGAGTCGTGCAGCCGCGGGGGAATGTGTTTTCAGCTGGACATCCACTGATTCCTAATTAGCTGAACCCAATGTGGTTTGTGTTGCAATTACATCTCTACAAACACCGCTGCAGCCATGCACACTGATTTTACGAAGGCAGTTTGCAACCCTGCGGCTACAGGGCAGGAGCTGCCTGTGACCACTGAGCAGGTACAGACACACAGGGCCGAGCAGAGGATCCAGCACCGGGAAACACACACCAGCAGGATGCACAAACGGGAAGCAGAGGACTGAAACCCAGGCACGTGGCATTTCGACCTCCAAATCTAGCCCTGTGTTTGCTACTTTCACTGTCCTCATGCCAAAAGAGATGATTGCCCCCAAACTGATTTTTCCCAGACCCTTTAACCTGCTGCTGCAAATGCCGCAGTGGGTTGCTGCCCGTGGCTGGCAGCTGACGGGTGATGAGGCCGTGGCGGTGACTGCGGCGCCTGGACGGCGCCCAGGGGTTATCAGCAGTGGTGGCCGAGGCTGAAATAGCAGGGCAGGAAAGTGGGGTAAACAGACCTCAGCTTCTTGGCATGTTTGCTTGTGCTAAACCTGTAGCATGAAAACTTTTCACAACACCACTCAGCGGTTGAAGCCTTCCTTGGCTGCGTGTGCCCTGGCGGAGCGCGAGAGCCAGGTCTAGCTCATGGGCTGGATTGTGCAAACAAACCGCGGCCGCGGGCACCATGGCCGCGACAGCCTGAAGCCGATGCCACAAGGTGAATGCACACCAAAGCAAAAGCTCTTTCTCCTGGCAGCATCTGGGGCACAGACATGCTTCCCCGGGGATGCTCCCAGGAGCTGCGGTTACCTGATGTGCTCGCACCGGCCCCGCTCTCGCCACCACCCGACAGAGCCTCACCAGCACCCTGTGTCCCCCAACACCCCACGGCAGGCTCCCTGGCCGGTCTCTCTCCCCGGCAGTGCGGTTCGTTGCCCCACTGTTTCTCCAGGGTTTTGCTCACCCCTGGGCATTTCTCACCCATAAGATGCTCTGGAGCAGCGTGGCTGGGCACTGCACACGCCTGTGCACTGGGGCTGCTGACTGACCCTGCAGCGCGAGCTCCCAGCCCTGGGCAGAGGTGTGGGTGCAGAGCTGCCCCCAGCATGTGTGAGCTGGCCCCAGACAAATCCATCCCTCTTTTGCCAATTAATCTAGCAAACCAAAGCTCCTGGCACTTGATGGGAGGACTAGATTGGTTTTGCTGAGCCTATTTAGTTACAGTTTCTCTTGGCACTTCTGCGATTATTCTGATAACAGTAGTGCTGATGGGATCAGCTGGTCAGCGATCGCCCATTTTCCTCGGAGGAAAATTGCCAAGCACAAGGCCAGCAGCGACGCACAGCAGCTCTGCTGCTCTGGCAGCGCAGCAGGCAGCACTGCTCCCAGCTGAGCAGCCCAAAGCCGTCCTGCCCTCCCCACTGGGCAGCCATGGTCCTGCCAGCGCTTTGGCATCATGATGGTCCCACAGCCCCTGTCCCCAGCCGTGCAGGCACTGCTTTCGGGCTCTGTCCCATGCCGTTTCATCTGGGCTTGCAGGAGCTCGCAGCTGGGGATGGGAGGCGACACATGAAGCCAGCGCCTTGGCAGGACTTGCAGTGTGCAGCCAGGAGCAGCCCTGGGGAGCTGCCACGTTTTCTTGGGACAGCAGCTGGGTGCCAGAGTCTTCCTCCAGCGCTGAGCTCCTGCTGGGGACAGAGCAGGGAGCCAGCTCTTGCCGAGAGAGCTGGGAATACTGGGAAGAGGTGCCGCGTCCTGGCAGCACAGTAAATCTGTGGCTGTCCTGGCGAGATGGCCTGCAATGGAGCACGCCCTGTGGCAGGGGATGCCCTGTGGTGGGGGGTGCCCTGCGATGGGGGATGCCCTGTGGTGGGGGGTGCCCTGCGACGGGGGATGCCCTGTGATGGGGGGTGCCCTGCAATGAGGGATGCCCTGCGGCGGGGGGGTGCTTTGTGATGGGGGATGCCCTGCGATAGGGGGTGCCCTGCAGTGGGTGTCCCCTGCCATGGGGGATGCCCTGCGATGGGGGGTGACCTGCCATGGGGGATGCCCTGCAGCGGGGGATGCCCTGTGGCAGGGGATGCTCTGTGATGGGGGGTGCCCTACAATGAGGGATGCCCTGTGATGGGGGATGCCCTGCAACAGGGGGTGCTCTGTGATGAGGGGTGCCCTGCAATGAGGGATGCCCTGCGGCGGGGGGGTGCTTTGTGATGGGGGATGCCCTGCGATTGGGGGTGCCCTGCCATGGGGGATGCCCTGCGATTGGGGGTGCCAATGAGGGATGCCCTGCGGCGGGGGGTGCTTTGTGATGGGGGATGCCCCGCGGCGGGGTGTGCCCTGCAGTGGGGGTCCCCTGCGACGGAGGGTGCCCTGCGATGAGGGATGCCCCGCGGCGGGTCAGGCGCAGCCGGTTTCCCCCGCCCGGGCACGGCGCTGCCGCTGTCGGCGGCGGGCTGGGGCCGCGCCGGGCGGCGGGAGCGGCTCCCGGCGCCTCCCGGCCCGTTCCCGGGCGCAGGTTTCCCTCTAGCGGCCCCGTTCCGCCGCGCACCGCCCGCCCCGGGGCCCTGGGCGGAGGGTCCGGCGCCGCCCGCCCACCCCCGCTCCAAACCCGGCCCCCCGCACCGCCCAGCCTCGGGGCCGGCGGGGGGCGAGGAGGCGCTTGGGGGGCCGGGGGGCGGGTCAGGGCTGCAGGGCGGTAGCGCTCCGCGGAGCAGCGCGCAGGGGAAGAGGTCACCCCCCCCCCCCCCCAAACCTCCGGCCCCTCTTCTCACCCCCCCCGAACACGCAGCCCCGCGTCGTGCCCCCCCCCCGGCCGGGGCCCGGCAAGGCAGAACTCGCGTGGGGGGAGCGCCGAGGGGGGGGTGAGGAGATGCCTTGTGTTGGAGGAGCTGAGCCGCAGAAAATGGCCGCGGGGGGGACACGAGGCCGGGTTCAGCTCATCACACTAGTGACGGGCTTAAGCCTCACGCACAGCTGCAGGTCGGATTCACGCCCTTACTCACTGTCCGCACCACGGCGTATCAGAGGGCGGGAGAAACACAGCCCGGTGGTGTTTATGAAGGGGGTTGTAGGCATTCCAGACTTGGGCAAGGACCTTCCACCGCTGCCGCTATAAAAAAAGCGAGCAGGGCCGTGGCTGAGACACCCACCGGTTCCCAGTCCTGCCTGGACAGGGCTCCTCAGCTCCGGCATCAGCGGGGAGGATGGTTATGGGAAGGCACCAGTGCTTGTTCGGTGGCCACCGCGCTCACACTGAAGCGGGTACCATCACTCACACAGCACTCCTCCGAAATGTCATCAGGCCTGAAGAGATGAACAGAGAGCTTCTTCCCAGGTTGTTGCAAAACCTGTTCAACTGCACCGATGTAAAGATAAGCAAATCAGGTCACTATTGAGGTATTTATCAGGGAGACAAAGCAACTGTGGACTCTTCTCCATAGCAGGCACCTGGAGCAGCCCCCAGCTCTCCAGGGAAGAACCACACTGGTTCCTCACACAGATGTGCTGCTTCCCAGACAAAGGGGACTTTTCCATAGCCAGTGCCTTTACTGGGCTGGGACACTCTCAGTTGTACCCTGTGACATCGCTGAGCCATGCTCCTCCGTGGCAGAAGAGTGCTGATGCTGCTGAGGGAATTTCCATGAGAAATTCTGTGTCCTGCTTGAAAAAAAACCAGCAGGGCACTGGCACACCTACTTGACCCCCAAACCCCAAAGTGTTTACTAGTGTAATACCCCCAAAGTATCACCAGTTTAATATCATAACAGTATGGCAAAGAGGTACTCTAGGAAAATTGGTTTTATTTAAAAACACCTAAAAGCCACAGTTGTCCAGAGCTTGCTGTGCCGCCTCACAGGGAACCTCCCCAGCGGCAGCACTGCCAGTTTCAGGCGGGGGGAGATGGACAAGCAATACAGCCCGAACTGCAGCCAGCCACAGTTGCTCATTAGCTATTGTACTCCAAAGAAATTTGCTTTCTTCTGACATTTCAGAGCATACATTAAAGCTTCAGTTTCCACATGAATACAGACGCCCAGCTGTCACCACCTGGACTGTTTCTGGCTAGGCAGCCTCAGTCCACACACAGTCCTGACTCCAAACATTTTCTTAAGCAATTTGCACATCTTAAAAATAAAATCCTTTATTGATAATATGAATGTTTAACATGTTTAATGCCATCAGCTATAAAAATGATTAAAGACTTCAGCTTGATACATTTGGCTTTACAAATTTACAAGTGTTAATGAATTAATACTAGTGTATACATTTTGCACTTCATTATACTCCATTAGCCAGTGACAAACTCTGCAACAATGTCTGCTTATAACAGATGTGAGTTATAGAAGAAATACTTAGTTGCTTCCACACAGAATCTACATCAACAGTTAAATACTAACTCTAAATGTCTTACTGAATCAGTTGGATCCATTTTAATATCTTGTGCTTAGTTTCTCTCAGAAGATAGGCTACTAGCAAAAATACATTCTTTTGCATACCCCCTTCCCATATTATATTTTAGAAGAAACAAGTACTCAGTGCATTTCCCTAATAGACTTCATCATAGTATATCTCTCTCTATAGAGCTATTGATAAAGAAAGGGGATAATACCATTTAGATTAATGCAAAAGCAAAGAAACACATTAAAGCAGTGTATACAAAAGCCTCACTTTTGAATCGGAAGTGATACCTGGGCCAAAAATCCATCTGCCCATCAGTTTTTACAATTACTCTCATCAAGAGGAAAAAATCTGCTGTGGATACTTAAAAGTTAAAAAAGTAATAAATGTGCTTCCAAAGGAGTCACTGCCCATTTATCTCTAGGCTGTCTCTGTCTCCCTACTGTTAGTACACAGCCTGTTCCACCAGATTAGGAACAATAGCACATAATACCACAATTTAAAAGGCTGCTGAAAGGTCTGTAAAAACCTCTTGTTCTAGTCTAAATACCTGCCATGGCTGTGCAGGAGAGAACAGCCGGGTCACTTCAGACAACAGCCACTTCAAAGCAGCACAAGAGCTCTGATGTCCTACAAAACCAGACTCAAAGCTAGAAGGAACCTATCAGGTCATGTACAGTAGTGCATCCTCCCAGCTGCCGCAGGGATCCTTCCGACAATAAAGGTGGATGTATTTTGTCTAATTAAATATTGAAAAATGACATAGGAGAAAGCGTCTCTGGCAGTGGGAAGCTGTGCTCTGCGTAAATGTGACACTGCTGCAGACGGAAATGCTGATCATTGACTGACACCGAGCAGCAAGTCCAGTTTCTAAATTTAGGATCAGTTCACACACAACACCTGAGATAATTAACTCAGGGTTGTGCTCTCAGCCTCTGCCACTGTTCTGTGGTGTGTTTGTCTTCTATTTCTCTCCGCAGTGACTCAGAAAACCAACCGCGCTGTGCTGCTGAACGATGGGCAGCACACGCAGCACGACTGCAGCGAGGACTACACTTCTTACAGCAAACATTTCTGCACAGAAGTCAGTTGCTTCTCCCCTCTTGGGCCCAAATAATTTTTCACACGTGATTTGCCTCAAACTCAGGCAATTCCTTACTAAGTGATGTTTTTTAACTTCAATGAATTCCCACATTTTCTTCATATTAGGCAGAACATCAAGAACAGATAAAGACTTTCCTAATACATTGTGTATTCAGTATGTATGTCTGTGAAAGTACTTACACATACATATGTACTCAATTACACGACAGTGATGATTTGGTTCCGTATTTGCAGCCAAGGAAAGCCAGCAAGATCCCATAGCTAACTAGTGGGTAAAATCCAGGTCAGCCAGACACACAACTGATAGAGATGACGAACAAAATTATTGCTTTTGTTTATAGTAGAAAATCCCATGTTACTGCTGCAAAAAAACCTGTATCATATGGACTAGTGATTTTTTTTTCAAGTAATAGCGAGATCTTTGTCAAGTAATAGCAAGATCCTTTTCTCAGAAGTTCTACACACAACAGTAGAATGCTTGAAGAGCTTGAAAATTCAAGGTGACACACCAGAAACCAGAGTTTAGCCATTTAAAGCACACAGGCATCTCTGCAGAATGTGTTACAGGAAAGCAAAAAGAACTACATGGACAATGAACACCGACAGAAAAGTAATCTGGATTGTATTATAGCTAAATTTTACCCCAAGAAACTTATGTGTGCTTCCTCAAATAGCTAGGAGCTATGTCCTAAAGGATAAAGTCTGGCTGGCTGCTTCAGTCTGGTGGTCACCTTACAGAATTTGTAAGCACATTTGCTAACTTATTTTAGCAAATGGAAAGAATTAAAAACAGTGTTGATTTCAACATTCAGGACTCACAGAAGAATTTGTCTCTGCAGCTAGATGGTCCCCCTCCTCACCTTTTTCGGAGAATCACATTCATATTGCAGGCTTAGTTCAGGCACTTTTTATAAAATGTTCATCTGGAGTAAAAAGTCTGCAAAAGTTATTTCTGCATAATTTAAAAGTAGCATTCCAGTCCCATTAGAGTTTGATAGTTAGGTCCCACCACATGATTATGGTTCTTGTTATCTCTAATGATTTGACTGTTGCCATGAGACATTTTGAGGCTACTGTATAGCTGTAGTTAAGGTTTCTTCATAAACAAAAATATTTTCCTACCTATTCAAAAAAGAAAAAAATATACTAAATGCTTTATACAGACAGAATCTGCTACTATGGAAATAAATAACATGGAGTGGAAAAACAGTGTCTTAGCTCTAGGATGCTAAGCCATGGAATGTCACATTCACATTTTCTGGAGACTAGCTGCTAGTTGGCAGGAGTATCTCAATGTCTTTGCCATTTGACACTACAGTATTGTTAGAGCAGCTACTTGCCACGTCCATGGGGGCACCCAGAGAGGATGCCTGGGAAGAGGTTTTGGTTAGTGGAGTAGGAGCAGCAGGTGACTGAGCAAGGCCGGGTTTCTTTGGAGGAATGGGTGGAGGGTTCCCTCTTTCTGCTCTAGGAATGGTTGGTGACTTAATTCCAGGAGACAGCGGGCTTAGTGGACTGGAAACCTTGCCAGGGCTTGGAGAGTGACCAGATTCATTTTTGGGGCTCACAGCATTTGCCAGATTTCGATAGTCCGTGCCAAAAGGTGAGCTGTTAGGGGAGACAGGTTTAATAGGCCCCTGCTGGCTGGTAAATCTGGAAAGGACCTGAGTGACTGTATTGCGGGCCAACTGCTTGGCAGCAGAGTTATCTGCTAGAGTAGGAGACAAATCCCGTGACGGTGGGCTCTGCAGACCACTTGACTGATGGTCCTGTTCAGCTTGAGACTGAAACTTGTGCCGAGCTGCATGGAAACGTTGATTGATCCCCACCTGGTAGGATGACTGGTAACCGGGGCTGCTTGCTGAAGCTCCCACTAAGCGTTTAGTCAGAACTGGTGAGGAACAGGGAGAAGATGTTAGAGAGGAGGCAGCTGTGCCGCTGGGAGACAGGGAGACCCCACTAGAAGGGAGCTGGGACATCAGATGCACAGGGGACTCCATTCTTACAGGAGAACTTCCATTCTCAACTGCATTTTCCGAGGCTGCACCAGCTGATTTCTCTTTTTGAACTTGGTTCTCTGCTGCATTTGTCTGCAGTAGCTCACTACCCATCTGCATGTCTGTATCACAATGACCATTGGATTTTGCATAGGAATGAGTAGGTGTAGTAGGGCTGGGAAACGTGGTGTGTACAGCTTTGCTTGTGCTGGCAGGATTTGCTCGGTCTGCATGCAGACACTCTGTCTGGCAAGACACAGACTTCACTGTGGGACTGTCAGTTGCAACACCTCTGGACATCACCGAGGGGCTTGGCTGCAAAGGCTCAGTAGGACTGTGCTCCTGGCAAGAAGCCTCCAGCTCTTTCAGGGCTTTCTTCAGACATTCTACCTCTTCTTTGAGTGCTTTTGTACGGTTTTCTTCTCTGTTCAGCTTGGCTTTCAGCTGTTCTCTTTCAATGTCAAACTCTGAGAGCTGCTTTTCTACTTGTGCTTCCATCTGTAAACCCCGCTTCCTCTTGGATGCCAGCTCCTCTTCCAGTTTACTCACCTTACTCTTCTCTTTTTCCAATTTCAAGCTCAATTCTGCTGTCTTCTGCCCTTCTTCAGCTGCTTTGGCAGTGGCTTTCTTGCACTCCACTACAAGCATGGAAGACAGTTGCTTGTGGCGTGCCCTTTCCTCCTCCAACTGGCTTGACAGCTTCTTCTGTTCTTTTTCAAATTTTTTCACTTGGGATTTTTCAAACTCCAACTGGAAGATAAGAACAAAAAAGACTGTAAATGAACCACAACACCTCCTGAAAGTAAATGAAGTATAATGCCCCCAAAGGGAATAGGGTTACTATGTATCTTGGAGAAATTACATGGTAAAAGATGGCAATGGCCAAGAACAAAGTTCTTGCCCCAGATATCTGCAAGACAGTCTTGTATGACTCAAGCTGCACGTATTAAGAATTAATACTTACTAGTAGTTTTATCACGTATGAAATTCAATTAATGTTTAGTGAGATATACACCCAGCCTGCCACGCACTGACTGAAGAAGCGATCTGGAGCAAAGCTTCCTTCCACTTCATTTACTACTTTGTTGGTTTGCCTTTTAAAGGCATTTAGACTTTAAAATGCTGATGTGTTATGTATGTTTAATAAAGTCTACAGTGCTTTAGTAACAGAAAACAGTAGCTTAAATATTGATTATCACCTCTGAATAATGCTCCCAGGAGATCTTTCATGCCTTATTCTGTGTTTTGAGTACTAGAGAGCCCTATCATTTGTAATTGCAGCCCTGTTCTTGAGAACTTCTCCGATTTCGGGTTGAAGCAGGACTTCAAAGCATTTGATTGCCTATTAATAGCTGTTAGCACTGCTCAGCTACCAAAACACACTGACAAATTAAGGTTGTTTTTCATATCAAAATGATAAAAGCTAGGCGTGCCTTACAGAGGAGGGAGGTCCCTACTACTCTTTCAACACGAAGGTGCAATGAGACATCACTACCGAGTTCACCACCCAGGAGCCCAGGCTTTCCGTGGGTTGGGTAACTACCAGCTACCAAAGCATACCTGCTGGGTGAGCCGCTCCCGCTCCTTCTCCAGCATGTAGGTGACATCATCCCCCTCTGCCGTGTCCTGGGCGTGCCGCTGTCTCTCTTCCTCCAGGTCCAGTATCACCTGCCAAACAAACAACCATCACTTTGATGCCCAGGCACACCCACAAGCAGGGAGAGATCACTGCCTTTGCACATGGTCCAAAGCCAAATGACACAGGAGTACAACCCCTGCAGCCTCAGACATCCGAATTCAACTAAAAAAAGAAAAAAAAAAAATCACATAAAAGTAGCTTTTGGACAAGTTACATTACTACATTATTGGTATAGTTGAGTCAGTTTGCAAAAGAAGTTAAGAAAACCTCACACTGGATGCATCTTCATTTTACTATTAAATAGCTAAATTGCATGCTTTTCCTCCAGACTGCAGAATAGCCTTGAGAAGTTCACGTTATCTGTCCTTGGTTGCATGGTGCCCTCATCAGAATTTCCTGGCAGGACCATTAATATAAACCCCAGCAGGAGCAGAGGCACTGCCCCAGAGACTGCACATCCAGAAGACACGGGGCACTAACAGCAAAATGATCCTTGCTACGGCTTCAGCAGTAATTCACATACAGGCTTCTCCCCCAGTTTCTTACGGGGATTTAAGGACTGCAGTGCGAAGTTTATTTTAAAGAACATTAATTTGTTCTTCCACTTAAGAACAAGATGAGCTCTTGAAATGAAACTGCTTGCCACAAGGACCCAGTTAAGGAGCTCCTTCAGCTTTAACGCTGAATTACATGAATAATTGAAATTCTATTAACTCAACAAAAAAGCCAGAATACAAACTTCCCAAGAGACTCTGCTGTATCTCACCACCAAAACTCTGGGCTCTCCAACACATGCTCACCATGAATTTAGCAGCTCCTCAGTCTTCCTGAAATTTAAGCTTCCAAACAATGCTTAATTATCTTTAAGTACACAAGGAACATTTTTACAGAAGGAGACAGGAAGGATAGATGAGAAGGGGAAAAAAAGATAATCTGATTTTAATAGCATGATTTAGCTAGATACTTGGCTGAAAACTGAAACACACAGCCTTGCTGTTACTTCGAGTGACTTGGAGGACAAACCGAAAGCTGAAGATACTTCCAGCTGCCCACCCTAAGCACAGTGGCTGTGATGTAAAAGTCAAGCTGGCTGGTTGCTTATGTCATAGTAAGGTTTCTGCAACAGAAATGCTTCAGATTATTCACAGGCTGAAAGGAACTTGCTCTATCTTATCCCCATCAAAACAGATTACGGGAAAATAAACTAACCCACATGCTGATGAGCAATGAAACAGATGTTTCAACTTCAAACCTTTTGATTAGAAACAGAATGTGACTACTTGTATTTGAGATCTTTGTACATGATTTAGTAAGTTTTAATCAAAGCAAGAGTGACATACCTGAAAAAATACTGGATGGTATTGGCCCAGGCACTAGCGAAAAGTACACCTAGAACTGACATTGTAAAAGATAGCTTCTAGACATCAGTGTAACAGCATCACCTCGCAGTCTGCCACTGACGCAAGTAAAAGCAAAAATCCCAGCTATTTTTTTTTAAGATGGAAAAGCAGCATGTGAAAACATTAAGATACAGTGCTGCAATGCAGGTGACTGCAGGGATGCTCCAGAGAGCTCCTCCCAGTCACAGCTTCCAGTGATGGACCCTTGGGCAATTATTCTCTGCCCTGACTACACAGCAGGGACAAATACTTTAATCATTTTGACCTGTTTAAATTTACTGCAGGACAAAACAAATGTGTAAATGTGGTTTTTTTTAAAGCTAACTAGCTACATAAAGGGAATATGTTGTACCAATACTCCAAGAAGCAGAGTTCTGTGGACTCTTGCTTTCAGATTTGTCCACAGCTTTATATTCCTCTAGTAAACTATGGTATGCCAGGGAGCAAACCTCTGTGGAAGTACAGTCTGACATGTGGACCAAGCACCTCATTGGTGTCAATACATATTAAAGCTATATATGAACAATAATAGGTGCTTTATTAAAGAGGCCAAATAGCATGAAAAAGTTTTGGTCATGCCATACTTTCTTAAGAAAGCACAAGGAAGTGCACTCCCATAAGTACCTGGTACCAGCTCTTAAACAATCACTCAGAACAAGTCACAAGCAGAATAGTGGTATGTCTGCTTGAGAAGTCTGCTGAGAATTCAATCTTTCAAAAATCCTTTCTTACATTTTGGTAAGCACTATACCACCCAGCTGTGAATAAGCTAGTTCCTTTTTTGTGTGTCCTAACAAAAACACCTTGCGTATATTTCAAATTTTGGAATTACAATAAGCTTAGCAGCTATGTCGTACTGAATGAGAAGTTTAAACAAAGGTGCAAAGCTCTTTCAGTTACCAAAACTCAAGGCATTTAAGTGCTTTTGCCGAAGTTAACATATTATCAAAATGCAACTATTTACTTCTGCACAGCTTATTTGAAGCAAAACTTACCTTTCTGTGCCTGCTTTCTGCAGCAGCTAGTTGGGATAACATTCTTTCCTGCATGTTCTTGCAATGTTTCATTACCACTTTCAAAATAGATAACGGATTGGAGCATACTGGTTGCTTTTCACCATGATTCCCCTCTTTCAGGGTCTCAAAATCTCTCTGCAAAGCCATTAATGGATCACTGATGTTGTACTTCCCATAGCGCTCTTCAATGAACGTGTCTCTATGCTGGGCCTGCAATACAAGAACGACTTTGCATTTCAACATACTTAACATAGAAAACTAGCTAAAGAAGAAAGTACTTTGTAGTTAATATTCCTCTTCTCCAGTTTTCCACTTAGCAATAAAGAGATCTTAACACAGTCTGATTCATAACCTGTTACCTGCTACAAGAGTAAGAGTATTCAGACAGGAAAATACACAAGTGCATCATGTTAAAGGTCTTTGGTTAACAGACAAGAAAGAGACAGTAATTCAAAAGACAAACCGGTCAAGTGATCTACCTGCTGGACAGCAGTGCAGTCCATGCTACCTGTGTGATCTCCAAAGCCCATCTGGTCTGGACTTTGCCATTTCTGATCAGGCCAACAACAAGGGGACAAACACACTGTTTTTCACATACTAGGTGCACATGCTATTCCTCTAATGGCAGACTCTGATCAAGTAAGTTAAGACTATGAAAAGTTAAGTGTATGGTGAGAACAATAAATCTTCTATCATCAGAAGGGATTTTTGAACTGTAAGGTTTAAACTAGGCTCCCGGCTAATAAAAATCCTCATGAATACATTTAAAATGGGCAAAAGTTGATGGTCTCCCACTAATAAAGACAATAAGATCTAGATGGATCAAATATATGCAAGTGAGCCCAGCTCTCGCAGGCTGATTCAGCACTGCCCAGCTGGATGTCCCCCCTGCTTCACAAGTGCTCCCAGAAGCCACCTGCTCTCCAGGCAAGATACTTGGGTCCTGAAAAAATTTGCAAAAAACACTTGCATTTCCACAGCTGGAACACATGCAAATGCATACTATTCACAGGCAGTCTGAAGTAAGCATGTAGGAGGTTATATAAAACAGGTGCTCAATTAATTTCTCACTGTCCCTCCAGCTGAACAGTGTCTTTTAACCAAGTGGTCCCAAACAAACTAGAAACAAACAAAAGTCTTGCTTAAAAACACAGCGTCTCCACGATATATTCAGCCTACTAACATCCTCGTACCACAGCTACCTGCTATCTATGTCCATGACTTACATTCCACAACTGTGTGAAAGGAAAGAAGGTAAGTCTCAATTCTTGCTCAACAAAAGATTTAATCATTTACTGTTGTACCAGTGGCAGAGCAGTTGTGTGGTTTCCTTGACTACGTCACCATCAACTAATTTCAAGTTGAACAATTGAAGTTTTATTCTCGCAATAGCCTGTAAATCCATAAATTGTTAATAAAATCCTTAACGTTCTCATCCAGACTAAACAAAATTTAGTTTCTCAAGAAGCAAGATAGGAATGATTAGGTTTCTTTTGGTGACATGTAAGAATTGAGGAAACTCACAGGTACTAGGCTTTACATTTACAACATTTACAATCAGTCGTTCCAGGTGGAAGTCTGTTTGTTAGGATACCAATAGCCTTATCCTACTGAATAACTGCTGTGAAGTTCTAAAAAACAAAACAAAATTTCATAAACAAACAGATACTAAAATATTATCTACATGTTTACCACCACAATAAGAAACCATATGAAAACAGATATCCATGCAACAGAATATGTAAGAGGGAAAACAGACCTAGATTCAAAAGAGCCCTCAGAGCTGATCTATCTTGCCTCCAAGAAATTTAATCATTGATTTCAACTGAAACGGACAGGCTAAATGCTATGCATTTGTGGAAACCTGTGACTGTCTGTCATTCCAGCATGTATTACTGACAGCACAATCCCATGCACAGCAGAGCTGATGCACCCTGCCAAGAAAGAATACCTTCCAAATCTGAGGTTTAAATCTGATTCTTCTTGATTCATTATAGTCATGGTAACCAGTCCTTATGAGGTAATCATACCTTTACTTTTCTAGAGCATATAAATGATTATGTACTGTTCTGCATCAGCACGTTCTTAGTGAGGCCATACAGAAAGATGTGGGCTTTCCTCTGCACCAGTTACCAACACCTTTCTCTGAAATGCAAGAGCGAGCCCCCCAGTACCTTTAACCAAAGTGTGCTATCACCTTTAAAAGCAGTTGACTTTAAAGTGTACGTTAGCATGTTTAACCAGCAAAAGCACTGTGTGACCTGCAGAGGGGAGTTACGATACTAGCTGCGCTCTTCTTGACAGAGCACATGCATGACATGTTTTTGCCTCAAGAGACTGCTCCAAACAAATGCTGCCTGCACATTATCAGGTGTGCTTCAGCTTTCTGTGGATGCACTGCTCACATCTGGGCATCCTTACAAGCATGAACAGAAAGTAAGCCTTTCCAAATTAAACACGGCAGCTTTTCAGAGTTGGTGAAGGGCACTTAGCACAAGCGCCAGAAAGCCCCGACTCTGCTGATGCTGTGAAATGGCATTCAGCTGTCGCAGGGTGGAAAACAAGCTATCTGCTTTGAATACAGAGCAAAACTGCACCAGCCTCGCTGCATGCTTCTTCAGAAACCCCTTCAGCTAACAAGAATGGCAAACTATCAATGGCAAACTGTTACCCATTTCTCATGGGATTGCTTGAGGACATCTTTTAGATAGGAAAGACTGAGTCTGACTAAAACGAGAAGACAACTTAGAAGCCAGTATTTTTTGGAACGGCTGTCTTCTGATGTCCCAGTAAACTGTACTGAAAATGCAAACACTTCCCTCGAGCATACAAGAGCAACAGCGATGCTCTAGACACCACCCCACACACCAGTTGGTACAGATGTACCGAAACAGAAAAGCAAACTGCTGTAACTGAGCTGTATAGGTCAGAGGACAGAGATAAACAATAAAGCTTTGCTTTACTCGGATAGCTGATGAGATTTGCTGGTCCCGCCTACATTCTAAGATGCAACCATGTGATTACCACGAAAAAATTAATAAGAGTCAATCTCTGCTCTCAAAGGGAGAACTGTACGCATTACCTTGACAGGAGGCATAAAAACCCCAAAACGAAATACTTTTCTTTCCATATCTCCTCCGTGACCAAACCCAATTAAGGACATTCATCCCATGATACTGGTGTAGAGTTGTATTTTAACCCTTGCAGTAAAAAAAAAATAGAGGAACAGCTCACACTCACAAATATCCCTCCCTCTTTATCAGTAATATTCACCAGGAATGGTGGATACCTTTGATCAGAGCTTAAGATACTTTTCTAACTTTGAAAAAAAAAAAAAAAAAAAAAGCAGAGGAAGGAAAAGATCAGACCTGGAAATGGGAGGGCCACCCTGGATAATGAGCCACCCCTGGTTTAATGAATCACAGGAAAAACTACAGGCTTTTTTTTTTTTTTTTGAGGGGCAGGAAATCTTCAGTTATTCTGAAGAATTTATAAAAATGACTCAACCAAACCTCACTATAAGTGTGTAGGGAATTTCTAAGTTACTCAAGTATTAAAAAGTCTGTAAATACAAATTGGGATATTCATCCAGCTGGCCTAACTGCTTTGACAGATGAGCTGCTCTTCCCTTAAACCCAACCCACCCCAGTGCCGGTCACTCTACAGCCAAACAGAAACATGGGAGAAACCCTGCAGAAGGGCACCAGTGTTTTAACAGTGTAAGCAAACATGGGGACATTTGAAAAGTTTACTTCTGCACAAGTTCTTTCTAATAAAAGCTTAAATAACCGTGATTAAGTTCACATGTACTACACATAACCTCTGATTTTTTGCAATACTGAAGGTGTAACGACAGCCGTGTTTCTCCTCTGCTCCCCGCAGCATCAGGCTCTGAACTCTGTTGAATTTAGTGGGGTGGTTTATTTCCTGTCTGGGAAAGAACAAGAAGTTCTTCCTTGCTGCTTTGAGCAATTAAGTATTTTCCTGAACTAGCATGACAAACAGATGAGACTATCATAACATTAATAGCTTTCAGAAGTCCAGCTATTCTTCTTTAGTAGCCAGCAGAGCATAAACATTTAATTAAAGTTGTCTAGACTAGGAAAAGTCTTAAACAGGTCATCCTACGCTGACCACATCTAGTTTACAGAAACAAATCCAGTGCTTTGGCATTTGGGCCACCATGCACTTGGGAATGCAAATACAGCTCTTGCAGTCTGCTGCCCGTGACATCCTCTGTTCTACGGGTCCCACTGAGCAGCCGCCTCTGTCGCTAAAATAAATCGGGACAGCTCTCCTAAAATTAAGTCACAGTACCATAATCTACACAGGTTATTTTATACAGGTATTGAACTGTCACATACATGAGTGATTCCTCTGATGGCTTATGTTCCTCACTGAGGCAGCTCTTCAACTCAACTTCTTCTACTAACGCTGGAGATCATGTATAAACATCTCCAACAGTTTTGTCCTGTCTGAACTGGAATTCAGTCTTAAATACAGTATTTGTTCAACTTTCAAAACAGAAGCAACTTGATGGTGGAAGAGAAATATTCTATTAGTGAGCCCAAAGTGGAAAAATCAACTTAGATCTCAGATCCCAGTATCAACCTATGAAAACACATAAATCCACAGGAAATCAAGCTTCAATAATAAGGAAATAAGGTTACAAAAAGCATTGTTAATTTAGGAGTGGAAAATTTAATCTGGAAAAACCAGAGATGACACACATACTTCCAATAACATCAATTGCACTTTGAAAGAAGATGCAATCTTCTGCAGTTAGAAGGTCTTCCAATTTAGTACCTCCACCTGTATCATCTCAAATATGCAGACTTAAGAATCTCCTATCAAAACATTCAAACTCCAAAAGCAACTAAATGGACTATTCGGCAATTTTGAAGACTACTAAACTGCCCTCCCCCAACAGGAAAAAAGATAACATTTAAGCTTGGGCTGCTCTTCGAAAAAGGAAGCAGCTACACACATTAACTACTCTTAAAAAATAAAACTCCAACGACGAGAAGAATTGGGCATATGCAGAGAGGCTACCACTTTAAACTGGCTGGCTTTTAGCTCAAGTTAGAGTAATTGACCACTGCTAGTTCATTTGAAAAGAGATAATTCTGATTTTATGGAGCAGAAACAATATCTGACACAACTGAAGAGATGTTTCCTGTGCAGGCAGGCAAAGCAAAAGCTTCACTTCGTCAGGCAAAAGCTACTGTTTCCTCTTGGGATTTCTAGACTGTTTTGGGATGAATGTTTCCCATAACCTATTTGTATAATATTTTTTTTATAAAAGATTTCCTTTTACTGAAACCTTGTTTATGTGACAGCATTTTCTCTCTGCCTTCAATAATCTTTACAAATTGTTTTATTGGAACATCAAACTGGGAATTTCCAAGACTTGTGTCCAAAAAAAAAAAAACCAAACTTCAAAGTAGAGTATTACTCTTGCCTGTAATTTCAGAGTTTAGGTTTTAACCCTCAGCACAACAAACACACTGTTAATTAACTGTAGCTACTGCGTATGCAGTTCTCCAGTAATAATTTGCACAGAAGTTCCTCCTTTATGTTGCAGAAAGTGGCATAATCTTTAAATAGCTTCGTACTGCCTTGAACTTCCTTATTAGCTTCTCTCCCCAGAGACAGATATTGGGAATAAAGACAAGCTGAGGTCACAGCAATCGCTGACAGAGAGAAGGGAAATGGGGGTGGGGACCACTTGCTTTGCACGAAAATAAATGTCAAAATGCTGGAGTACAATTCTGAGTGTTACTTTAGCTCCAGCTCTGAAGCAATGCCTAGCAGAGAGCCACACAGCAGAAATTAAATTGCTCAGATACAGTATCTGTCTTAATTGCCATCATTATATCAAGTGAACAAACCAGATAAACAAGAGCTACCCATATTTGCCCACATAAGACCTGTTATCAGCTTTGAAAAATGTAAGAAATTTTCTTAGGAAATATCAAGCAGCACAAAACTGCAACTTCTTTCCCTGGGAACTTTTGGTCCACAGCACAGATAGTACAAATCCCAGTACGAACTTGGCCATGCACAGCTCCCAGCACACTTGTGACGATAGCCCGGGGACTCTACCGTGCTCATGTGCTGCACTTTGGTCACCATTAAAACAGGGAGCCTGACAACACCCGGATGGCTGAAATTCAGAGCTGGAGCCATTCCAGCGTGGAAGCCATTCCCACACCTCTCTGCTCCTCCCCTGCTCCACCCAGCTGGGTACTGAGAAGGTAAAGAGAATCAGTCTTTCAAAAGATGCTGGCAAACAGTGCTGCTTCAAGCAAGAAATAAACAAAAACCTCCCCAAACTTGCAAGAAAAGCTGTAAGAAAAGCCTGCATTCCAGCAGGACAGCGCCCACAGGAACACTGCTTGATCTAAGCTGCTTTAGAAGTGATGCAAAAGCCCATTTTGCCCCATCTGTGAAAGATTTACTAGCATCTGCAGTACAGTTTTATATTACTTAACTTTTTTTTTTATTTAAACAAGAGGTAGACTTAGTTTTTGAAACTGCAGTGTAAACTGAATTTCTAAATCCACTGACAAATGAACACTTAATTTTGCAATGCATTAATACTGCCTTATCAAGTGAATCACTAAATTCAGAAGCAAAGCAATGAATACCAGCTCCCAGTCATTAACACAAAATAGATAGTTTCTATTCCAGTGTAAATTGCCTAAGGCCTTATTAACATAAAAGAATAAACCAGAAAGCTGTTTCCTGTTTTCTAAAAGTAAACAGAACTTCCATTTCTAACGTATGGAAAATTCTTGTTTAAAGAACAGGGGGCAGGGAACAAAGTGCTCTAACATAGCAATAGAGGCCCATTTAAATACTGAATTGTTTCCAGTCATGGTGTGCTATTTTAGAAGACTAACCTGTGGTTCACACATGCAATCCTTTCTACACAGCAATAAGGACTGAGAATCTAGCCCTTAGTATTATGCAACTCTGACAGCATCTGTTTTTTTGGATGATTTAAGTACGATTTTAACTACAGGAAAAGGAGCACAAAAGGAGCTCACAAGAAGTGAGACTTAAGGTCTGTTCTGAGAACACTGAGATTTATGCAGTGGACAGGAAACTACTCTCAGGCAAAAAAAGAAAAAGCTTTTTTTCCAAGAGGTTTTAAAATAGAGGAAGCAAACTGAAGCACTGGAAAAGAATATTTTGAATGCACTAAATTCGTTCACTTAATCCTTTATCCTAGTATCTCGTGTTTTAATCGAAGTAGCATTGCAATTTGAAACGGACATCAAAAGTTAAGACCAGATATACTGCAAACGCACAGGGAGAGATGATGGTCCCTATCACAAATGCCCACAGTCAATTAAATACAATACACAAAGAAAAAAGTAAACCACAGAAAAAAAACAGCAAAGGAGAGAAGTCAGCAAGGGCAAGTCATAATAGGCCAGAGGCATCAATTAGAGGTGACCTAACAACTGCTCTTTATAACATGAATCTGAGCACCAGACAAATAAACTTCGGGAGTTAAAGCTTTTATGCTGGCACACAGAGGAGGGATGCTGCCTCCAGCCAGCATGCAAAGAGATACCCAGGGAGAACGCAGCAAGGAAGAAGGGGTAAAGATTTGGGGAGGGGAGGTGAAGAGAAGGGAGGAAAGTCAAGGAGCAAATTAGGCAAGCAGGCTCTGGAAAGCCAGGCTCAGAAGCTCGATTTTGACACAGTGAGAAACAGGGCCAGTGCCAGCCAACAAGTGGCCTGATATCATGAGGGAGAAGAAAACTATTTTAGGCTTTGTCATCTGCACACATGGATTCTCTCTGCTAAATGCCAGATGCTAAATGTTCTTCTCTAAGCATGAAGGAATATCAATTATTGCAGACTGTACTATAATCAAATTACAAGTCTACAAATTAAGGTACTCTTTCTCTGCAAGTGCTTGTTCTTTCCTACAATGTACCAAAGGATCTGCCTCAAACATCCAGAGAGTTCAGAAGCATTTAAATCTGAATTACAAGTCAAATTAGCCCATGAGAGGAAATGCATTTTTCTTACTATATGGGAAGTAAATAGGCAGATAAACCTCTGGTTTTTAACCACCGACATCTACGTGTCTAATGTAACTCTGGAGAAAAACACCACCACTAAGATCATGCAGTCCTCTAACAAAGCTCAGGTTCCACTCCACCTCTTTCCACCATACGTGTGCACTTAATGTAAAACTATCACGCCTCCAAAGCAATCTGACTGCAGAGGCAGAATACACTGTTCGTAACACTCAGGAACTGATCCAGCTGCGAGCCCACAGTCAGACAACTCCTCTGCGCGTGGAACCACCAACGCTTCCAGCAGCCCTGGATGTTCCGACCCCTCTCCCTGTAAGTTACAGCTCAATTTGTCCAATGCATGCAAGTCAAACTAAATGCTCTCAGAGTTTCAATCTTGAGTTCAGTCTTAGAATGCTTTTTCTTCAGGGCAGCATTTTTATATGTATCAAAACGTGAGTAAATGGATTAGCAAGGTGGGTTTTCCTTCAATTACAGTCACACACAATAAAACTACTTCAGCCGGTGAAGCACTTGAAAGCTGTTACCACAGTTACTATCAGTAAACAAAAAGAAAAGCACAGTAAGGCCAGAATTTCTCTAACTGTATATTCCAAATAAATGGACAAAGCAGAGCTGGGAGTTTTCTGCTTCTGAAACTCTGCCCAGCCACCAGATTAAGTAGTTACATGGCTTTTTTCCTTCCACATATCGAAAGGGCAAGGCAGCTTTCTGCCAGCAGGAAGCCAGACTTGAGCTGCAGCATTACTGAACACAGCTTTTGGACCCGAGTAACAGCACAGCTGGAGACCTACAGCATCTCACCATTTGCTGCAGGCACAGGCCAGTTTTGGAGGGGTTTCATTTTCCCATGAGGTCACGCTCAGGAGGCAGGGCTGCGGGCAGCCAGAGCCAGCCCTGATTCGAAGCTTTACTGCCCTTTCCTACTACCTTCAGCTTTCCTCGCATTCTTAAGATGAAACACTACAGTGTATCCCTTACAGAAGAAGGGGAAAACAGCACTAACCTTTGATTAGCTCGGTATTTTATACTACATAATTATCAAGTATAGGTTACAATTTAATTTAATTTCTTCTCAGTTATGAGTGCTTGACAAATTATGTCAAAGGGTATTCTAACTATATTAATCTCATGCAAGAGGGAACGGCAGGTTAAATTTCAACAGAAAAGATAATTGCTTTATGCTATCGGAAGGTACATGATAAAAAGCCTTTGGAATGGAGCTGCTGCATTCTTTCCCATTGGTCTCTCTGTGCTCCATTACATGCATTTCACACTGCAATATTAAAGTGATGCTTGTTTTGGTAACACATTCTGACCACACAGAACTAGAAGACTGATCCCAGGACAGAGGAGAAATTTGGAAGTCTGTTCCAAGAGAGGAGTCAAGCCTTCCACCCGATCGATAGTTTTGATAGGGTAACAATATTCCTCCAAAATAAAATTATTGTCTAAATGCAAAAACAATTAACAATAAACACAAAAGCATCCTGACTGTTTTGGAGGAGGATCTCCCTCACCCCCCCCCCCCCCCCAGAAGCCGTTTATATTTGGAATCAAGCTACAGAAGCTTTTGCTGGAAAACCAAGTCCCTGCAGCTCTCAGGCCTGCAAGCTGCCATTCCTCTTTTGAAATAGCTGAAAGTTTAAACATTATGAACAGTGACAGGTCAGCTTGAAAAAAGCCTTCAATGTTCGACCCTGTGACAACTCATTTCTTCAAAAATTGACCCCTTCCATCATTTATACCACTGGGTTTTTTTCCACCTTACCAAGTCTGAGTGACGACTAGGCATCCTTCAAAAAGCAGCAGTATTACACATGGACTACGCATTTTTAAAATATCTTCTAGGCTCAACGTTAACACACCAAACTGGCCACAGAGTGCCACAGCCCACAATACCTGAACAAGGGAAGCAGAAGCACAGCGCTAACACCACATACGCTAACATAACTTTGGCCAGTTTTCCTGCAGCATGAGCTATCCCTGCAAGAAGAGGTCCCACCAGCTCCAGCACCACCCCCCACCTTGTCCCATCGCAAGTGCTCACACAACCATGACATCAGCTGCACTGACATGGGTTGAAACTAACTTTTTTGATGGGTTAGTTTTAGCTGGTATCTACCTCACTGGAAGGTTACACTAATGCTTGTGCCAGCAAAGGGAAAGAATAAGCAGCTGAGCCCACAGGTCTGCTGCTCTCAGCAACAGTGCCAGCTTATATTGGCTTAGTACAATACAAAGCCATATATGCTTTTTTTTAGCATGACGTTATTCTCACTAAAAGACTAATCTGTGATCCCTCCTGGCGAGAAGAGTTTCTGCTTTAAGAAGCTCTCCTTACTAAAGGAGAATAAAACCAACAAAGGAAGTCTAATAGACCTTTTACATTCCTCACGATAGCAGAAACACTTGGTTCTTTATCAGAAAGGATGAAAGCACATGCATAACACTGTATTTCAACACTGAAATGCTTCTTGCAGCCAGCTTTCAATAATGAATTCCAAGACGTAGAATGATATACTGCATTCACTATCTAATACTGCTGATATTAAGATGGGATTCTGAACCAGTAATAAATCTTTGCCTCTGAACTTCACCTTGAATGCAAGTGCTTTGCAGAACCTACAGTAGTAGTGTTGCCATTTTTGTCTCTTATCATGGTACTTACAACATACCTTTAAGGCTTCTATGACAAGATCCCTTGCTTCTAATTCTCCTTCAAGAATGCTAAATAGTGTCAGTAGTTCTGGTTTGCTGAGTTTTTCCAGATTCATCCTGAAAACCTGAAAAAAATGAAAGATAGTTTACTAGGTATTTCTTTGTACATTAAAATCAGTATTCTAAGCTATGACATATAATCTCCATTTAACTTCAGCTTCCAATTTTTTGGACTGCAAATCGCCCTGGGCGGAAAGGGGACAATACACAAGGCGAACGTTTTCTCTTCAGCTTCCAAGACCAGTTGTAGAAGATGTGTTTTTTGCCTTTTCCCAAGGGGTCACGAACATATGCACACCCAGATGGTGCAGGCAGAATGTATGGGCTGACATGACAGTCTAATATTCACCAAGAAGTAGCCAAAGTCAACAGGAGAGGGAAAAACACAGATATTTAAAAGCCTTAACTACTGTAAATTACACACCTGGATTACACAGCTGCAAACATCACTGAAACGAGACTGAAGAGCTGTGATGAATGCAGTCCAAACTGGGCCACCTACACAAACTTAACGGTAAAGTTAACATTTCAGTGCTACGTTTCCTAGGAATGCCATTATACATTGCTAATGGAACAGGCCCAAACCACTTTACAAAAATCAATGCCACAAAAAACACACATTTAATTACTATTCTTTCAAACTGTTTCAATATCACCATCATATATTAAATATGATTTTACTGCCCACATAAGAGCAAAGATCCATCATCTGAACTGCACATACAAAAAGCCTTTTTTTCCCCTGCATCTTTGCTGATACACTTAACATTGCCTAGTAATAAGCCTTTTTATTACATTATTTTGTTAACAATGGAAATCATTTCACAGACTAAATCCTGGTCTCTGATGCAGATGTACCCACTGATATAGTCTTGTGCTTTGCACAACAATCAAATACACTTTTCTGAGTCACATCCATCTTTCACCACTCTTTGTATCAATCAGAAAATGCTACATCACAAAGCAGCTACTCAGAGGTATAAAACTCCACTTCACTGGCAAGTGATAAAGGGTTAACTTAACCTTTACTAGAGATGTCTATCCAGCTAAAACACTCAGCTGAACTCCTAATTTTTCTGAAGTCACTGCTACTTTACAACAGATTTGCATAACTGTGCCTTGGAGAATTATGCACAAACACAAGTTCTGTCTTGTTTATGCCAAAGCAGTTTTCCAGTTGCTGGGAACAGAAAGTTCTGCTTACAGAGAGGAGTAGGTAGCCTTCATACAGCAAGAGAAATCAGAAATCTACTTCATGCCCCCTCTGCTAGGCTGGCAAGTTTCTCATCATGCAGCCACATTCTTGCGTCACGCAGAGTTTTACATGAAATTCCTTAAAGCAGCAACATTTCTGACAGACTTTCCCGGCTCGCCCTAGCATTGGCATGGGCTGCTCAAGGAAACTTCAGTGGAAGCAACCATGACTGTCTGGGGTATTGCGGCTGCTCCAAAACCAATTTAACTGGACACCACAGATCGGTCAGCATTGCATTTTTGTTCCCTGTTACAGATCCATTAACATACATTCAAGAGGAAAATACACGAGTGGAGTGTTTGGCAAACCCATTCATATCTGTCATAATTTCAAAAAAGCCTGATCAAGACTTGACACAAAAGTGTAATTTAGGAAACTCACTGTATTGACTCAAATCACACTCCGGTGGGCCAGGGCAGTGTTGGTCACTGTTGAGCAAGAGCTACGCTTTCAGATCAGCCGACAGACCTTTACAGAGCCTTGTGCAGGACATGAACCTGACCATCTCCCTCAGCTTCGGGTACGTCTGCTGACTGTTCCATCACCACAGGGAGCCTGGCTAGCTGAGATCTCATGGAAGGAGTGTTACTTACAACTTGTTCACCTTACATAAAAAGGGAGAGAGTGCGATAGAAGCAGCAAATTAATGCTAAAACATAAATAAGTAGGCATACAGGGTGAGAAAAGAGCGGGCCTGATTTTAGACTTTAACAGTTACCATGTTTATGTCAGTACTTAAGTCTGAGCTGCATCACTTCCCTGGGCAGGTTTTAAATCCGGAACACCCGAACATCTGCTCAGGAGATGCACGGCTTAATTTCAAAACCATCTCAGTCCTTGCTCAGACTAAATTCACAGGTACTAAGACTGAATCAGTACTGATGGGAAATAGCAACAGCTTTTTTTGCCAGATACTCACCAAGTTATATTAGTTTTGTGGCGTTATAAGCCAGAACTAAAAAGGAGAAGTTTTCTTTGAGATCTTGGAACAAAGCCTATCATCTAATTCCGTTACCCCAGGACAGTAAATTTTGAACATGAGCTTTCCATGTGACTGTCTTTGTGCTTTTCTCTTAAAAAGAGACAACATGGAAATGTGCAGCTGCATCTCTCCATTAGCTACCGAACGGCACACTCAAAGCAAGGACAGCTATCAACTGCAGTTTGATATTTTAAAGCTATTATTAGCCTGGGCAGTAATCGTTTCTATTCTATATTCTAAATACTCCCATTGTGACTTGTACTTCACAGCGTTATAGAAATAAGCCATGTTATTCTTAACATGCCTCTATGGCTATAGTCTTTAATCAGCTTAATAACATAAACAAGCCCTGTCCTAAAATATACGGATAAAAATTCTTACAGAAATAAAGACCAGGAGCTGGTGTGCAGAGCAATCATTTATACAACAACAGCAGGTAACATTAAAGATATATAAGTGGTACAACCTCAACTTCCTTGAGTGCAACCTGCTGCTATAGAAGACCTTTAACTGCTCTGTTTGCATAGGTCATCCCATGCTGCAGAGGCAGCAGACTGGGAGCAGATGCTACAAATAAAGTCACTGCCCTAAAAAAGCCCACTAAATTGCACTTGTATTCTGCACTGATTTACAGGGAACTTTTTAATGCATTAGAGCATACCTGGCAGGTACCTGTTATGCTGAATCCGCAACAATCCCAAGCATTCCCTTTCAGTGCCACTCAGTACTAGGGAGCTGAAAAATGGGAAAAGAGCTCTATTCATCTTAGGTTGTTATGTTACAAGAACAAGAAGCATCTCTGGATCAAAGAGCTAATAAGCACATACTTGAGCTCCTCCTCCCTTGTCCAAATCCCAATCCCTTCCCGGCCCTCCAGCATCACAGGCTCCTGAGCTGACCTTTCCAAGTCTGCTTTCTAGTTACATGTTCTTGTGCCTTCCCTTGTCCCACTTTTTAATAAAAGATCACACAACCGTACTCAATTACCCAGTTCTCCCCCTTGCAAACAGTCCCATTCTGCCAAACAGATCTGTACTCATCAGCTGGGGAACCTGACCCATTATTTCAAACGCTTTAACCAAGAGATAGAGTTTCACAGCATTAGAAACAAGATCTAGAAATACCCAGGGCATGTCAGCCCTTTACAATCAGTGAAATATACTGACAAGTCCAATCACACAGATCACAAACCGCAAGGACCTCATTGTTTAGTCTGATGGTATAAATATTTTCCCCGAGTCTGAGATATACCACCATTTTTGGACAACAAGCAAGAGTTTAGAGCATAAACAAAGATAATTACTTACTGCTTGCCTAAAGGTAAACTTCCTTTTAGTTATGCTATGGACCATTAAAAAGTCTCCTCAGCAGACCCATACCTACCCTCGAAAGAGACAGAACTCTTCTTTTAGAAAGTTATTTCCCAGTATTTAACTGAAAATAAATACCAAGGCCAGTTTAAGCGTACGTACAACCATGCAGGCTAACAAACCAGGGTAAATTATCTTTGGCATGCGCCACTTCAGGAACAAAAGAGATAAGCTTGTAGACTGTGGCAGCTCCTCTGCGGCCTGAATCACGCTACGATGATTATGAAACCATTAGAGGTTACACTTCACTTGGGCTCACGTACATATAAGCATGAACCAAGCTAACCTTGCCAGCGCAAGAGAACTTCACCCACTGATTTCAGCGAAGGTTTGAGTCATTACGCAGCGGGCACTAACCAAAGAGCAGCCGGAGCGCACAGTCTGCGGCACAGACAGGGGAGTTCATCAAGAGGAAGCTTCAAGATACTCTGCAAGCACTTGGCTCAAAACTCTTCTACTTTTTAAAAAAATATTGTGAAGGACATAGCTTGTCGTTCCTTTTTTCCTCTGAAGGAGGGTATTTCCTTTCCTTTCGTAAGCCATGGTTACAGCTACGGCAATGCAACAATGCCTCTATGTCTATAACCCCAAATCAGCTTCATTTTTTTTCCCCAGTCCCTGAAGAGGAACTGATATTTTCCAGGAGCCTGCATGGGCAGTCGTGTAATCGCATTCATATGAGAACCTAAGCGATGAGTTTGAAAACTCTTGATAGACAAGTTTCTAAAATTGCTGCTGCACGTATAGTGTGATGATCGAGTCGTTAAAATAATTACATGCTACATTTACATAATAAAAAGGATAACACACACTTTATAATTGTGCATCCACAGTGCTACCTGGCATTGCATCAGAACTGTAGAGAGCCAGGTTAAAGTGAGCAGTGTTTAAACCCCCCACCTCTGCATCTTCGAACTAAAAGGAGAAAGGACATCTACGCGCCCCCCCCGCAAACCCTCCTCACCCCACTACTCCTTGAAGTACGACTCCGGACGAAGCAAATACCTAACGTTCGTGTTCAAAACACCGCCGTGTCCTTCCACGACCCCCGCGCGGCACCTGTAGCTCCTCGGGGCAGCGCGGGGGGAACGTGAAAACCGGCCCCCGGCTCCTCCGGCCTTCAGCCCCCAGGACAGCCCCGGGGGGCGGCGGGCGAGGGAAGCCGAGCCTCGGGAGCCCGGCCCTCCCCCGGCCCCTCCCGCCCCAACCGGGGACGGAGCGGACGCCCCGGGCCGAGGAGCTCCGTCAGCCGCGGGTTCACAGGCTGCCCGGGGGCACCGGGAGGAGGCGGGGGGGGGGGGGGGTGGCAGGGCCCGGGCTCGGGCAGCGCTCGGTCGGTGACTCCCGAGCCGCCACGGGCCGGTACGACCGCGGCCGAGAAAGGGTAAACGCGGCGCCGGCCGGGGAAGGTGCCGGGCCGCCCCGACCTCCTTCGGCGCCCGCGGGGCAAGACCGTGGGTCCCGGGGGGGAAACAGCGGGGCTTGGGGGGGCAGCAACCGACTCGGCCGTTTTGCTCCCCGCCAGGCCCAGCCCGGCCCGGCCCCGGGCAGCCACGGCCGCGGCGACGCCGAGCTCCCGGTAACGACCCCCCCTCACCCTCCGGCTTACCGCCCGCCCAGGTCCCGGCCGCGGCCGCCCCCGCCAGCAGCAGAACAGGGCTGGGCTGGGCTGGGCTGGGCTCGGCCCCGCCACCGCCCCTCTCAGCCCCCGCCGGCCGGGCCGGGCCGCCCCGCACCTGCCGCGGCCCAACCCGCAGGGGCAGCACCGCGCCGGGCCCGGCCGCACGGAGCGGAGCTCCGCCGCCACCGCACCAGGAACCGCGCCCGCCCCACCGACCTGGCCCGCGCCGCCGCCGCCGCCACTACCGCGCCGCTCCGCTCCCCATCCAGCCGCCCCGCCCCTTCGCGCCCGCCTGCTTGAGGGACGGCGCGGCCGCCAATCAGAGCCGCCGCCGGGCGCGCCCGCGGCCCAATCAGCCGCGGGGGAGGCGGGGCGAGGGCGTGGGCCGGCCGGCGGCGGCAGTAGCAGCCAATCAGGCGGCGGAACCGGGGCGAGGAGGGCGGGGCGGGCGCTGAAAATCCCTTTTGTTCGCGGCGGCGGTGGCGAAGCGAGCGGGCGGCCGTGATTGGCGCGTCACTTCCGCCGCGGCCACCGCCACCGCC
Organism: Aquila chrysaetos chrysaetos; assembly: GCF_900496995.4. Lineage (NCBI taxonomy): Eukaryota > Metazoa > Chordata > Aves > Accipitriformes > Accipitridae > Aquila > Aquila chrysaetos. The sequence goes on from NC_044027.1 coordinate 988,091, forward strand.
GTCCCGGCTCGTCCCGGGCAGCCCGGAGCCGCCCCTCCACCGGCTCAGGCCTGGGCCGGAGGGGACCCTCGTCCCAGGGCTGGCCTGCTCCCCTCACAGCGCCCGGGGCCGGTCTGCGCTCCGGCCTCCCGGGCCTGCGGCCCTCACGGTGCCCCGGCCCGAGCCTGCGGCCCTGCTCTCCAGGCTGGTGGCTTGGCCTAAGGGTGTTCTACGGTCCTTCTCGTTTCTTTGTGGGGGAGTACAGGGCCCGTAGTGCTCCGCAGGGTGGCTCGCTGCGTTGCTGTCACAGCTTTCCTCTCACGATCTTTGGCTGGCGCTGAGCCGTGCTGTGATGGCAGAAGCAGGGGCCACACAGAGGTGCCGAGGAAAGCGCGGCCTGCTTAGATTTATTTACCTGCTGTCAGCTGAGGAAAGAGCCCAGAGTACGCTGGAGGCTGTTGCCAGAGGGAATGTCGCCCACGGGTGCCCCAGCCGGAGCGTGGCGGCTGACACTGTTGAGGGCAGCAGGTTTTTTCGCTGTCGGAGCTGCTTACCCAGCAGTCTGCTAAGCTGGCGCAGCAGCTGAAATGGGAACTAACCCTTTCTGTGGAGAACGTGGCAAATCATTCCGTCTCTGACCTTCCTATGAGATGTGCTTGGCATCACTAATGCGCTCGGTTCTGAAGAGCTGAAAACAGCTTTCAACGGCCTTTCCCACTGTCAGGAGTCTGACTGTGGGGGAGCGCTGGCTTCGCGCACACTGCAGCGCTGGGCCTGCGCTGTCGGATGGTGACATGTGCTATGAAACCAGCAGTTTCTGCAGCAGAAATTTCTGAATCCACTGTAAAAAGTAGTGTCGCATAGTGACAGGACTTTACACAGTGCCAACGCCAGCAATAAACCTCACCTCTAACTGTTGCAGTCCCCTGTCTAGTATGTTCAGAAGATGACGGTTTTGTCTAGACAGGGTTGTCTGAGCATTATTTCCCAGCCTTGATAAACGCTGGAACTTTTGCAGTGCCTCTGGTCTAGTAATCTCAGAGCCCAGGGGAAAAAAAAAAGCACCTGAGTTACTTCTCCTGAGCTGTGCTAGGCTGTAAGTGCCCTTGTGGCACTGCCAAGCAGCTGGTAGGTTAAGACCTCTAATTGTGATTACCTTTCTCTTACACTGTGCTTCTCCTGGCTCTCCGCTTTTCACCTGTTGTCTCTTCTTTTATCCTTGGAATATGGTTTTAGGGCAGACATCCTTTCATCACGTACATGAGAAATGGTAGCAGCTCATACCAAGGTTCTGGCTCACGGGCTTTTCTTTACTTCCTATGCGCCATTTCCCACCCCCACGAGAGAAGTGATGGTGGTGGGTGAAGCCCTTGGAAGACCAGGGATGGGCTGGAGAGGGTGTAAGAGGAGGGGGATGCTCCGAGAAGGCCGGATAGCTCTGGGGGATGCTGGCAGAGGGAGACCTGCCATCTGCAGGAGGGTGGTTGGCGGTCTGCGGCTGGAGAAAAGGGGAAGGGGGCTACTGGAGTGCCACAAATGAAGGAAGTCAGGCAAAACAAAAGCTGACTTAACTCACTGCATCCTGCGAGTGCAGGACACGGACGGAGCCTGCCAGGGAGATCCAGGCTGTAAGCTGGCACAGCATCTCATCTCCCCCCCCCCCCCCCCCAAAAAACGGGCTTTAGGGAAAAAAGGGGGTAGAGACCGAGCACCATAGTGAGTGCTCACGGCCGGGCAGGGGATTCCTGCTCGCATGTCGCTGGGATGAACATCCGTTCTGACCCGGACTTTCCCAACCACCTGCACTTTGGCATCGGCTTTAAGAAGCCAACAGCGGTTTGAAACCAAGCGATTCCAAGGCGATCCAAAAACGTGGCGAAGGCCCCTGGTTGCGGCTCCGGACACCGGCGGGCATCGGCGGCAGCAGCTGGCGGGGAAATCCTTCCCTGGGAAACACGGGTGGATTTGGGATTTGCCTCGTCCGCGTGGCTGGAGCTCCCCCCCGTGTCGGCCGCGCTCGCTGCACGGCGGGGGCGGTGGGAGCAGCCGGTGTCTGCCGAGGGGCTGAACGGGAGCTTTGATTCTCCGGGAACTGCCGCCGTGGGAGCGTTTTTCCAAATACCACAAAACATAACTAAAACGTTATTTATGCTTGCATCCGAAAATAGCAAGGAAGGGTTTGTATTTCCAGGTTGGCACCGACTATCCGCGTGATAACGTCTGCTAGCTGGTCATTTCTTTTCTGATGCTGCTGCAAACATTCCTGTCGCAGCCCGATCCCGCTCTTGGAAACGCAGGAGAAAGGACACCTTTGTGCGGAAAGAGCTTTGCGTGAGGCTGATGACTGACTGGCAATGAATTGAGCATGTAAAGGTCACAGATGCACGAGTTGCATCAGGGAACATCTGGCACCAAAAGCTTCTCTGTTCTGGGGCTCAGTGAGGACATTCGATGAACCCAGCACAGCTGAAGAGCAAACATCTGACGGGACTGAGTGTCCTAAACGTCCTAGGTGGTCTCAGGCAGGGCAAACTAAACAACTGCAGCCTTGAAACCCAGCAAATTAGTACAGATGAGAGAAAAAACGTTTCTTAGCAGAGCCCATATGCCCATGCAGAAAAAATGCTGGTCTGCATTTTTGGGGGAAATAAATCAGCTGCACCGGAGGAGGAGGCTTTTCACACATGTGTGGAACACATCTCTCTCCAGGCTGTCTGGCTACCTTCTTTTTGTTTATTATTTTTAGCATGCAGCTGATTGCCAGGTGTGTCAGATATGGGCAGAAAAATGACGTACTTGCCTGAGAGTGCATGCAGCGTGGATTTCTGATGTAAGGAAACAGCAGAGAAGTGCCAAGGTGAGGGCAGATACAAATCACTACAGTACCTCCCTGTACGTCAGGGTAAGCACGAGTATGGGCAGGTGGTTCTGGTTTGCCTGTACCTGTTTATAGCGTGTGACACGAGTCAAAGATAAGAGCGAGCGGCTCTTAAGGGTTGTGCGGGGGTGGCTGCGGGCTGGCTGGGGTCCCGTGGGACCAAGGGTGGGAGTGGGAGGTCTTGGCTCTGCGGGGAGCCCAGAGGAGGAAATGGGCCAGCAGTACAGCCCCCCCCCCCGCCAGCACGGTGCAGGCTCGTGTCACGCTGGAGAACAGTACCAACCAAAAAAGCTTCAAATGCCAAAGAGGAGGGAACACAACGGTAGCAGAAAGGAGATTTCTCCCGAAGTATCACAGGCAAGAGATAAACCACAAATACAAACAATTAGAAAGAAGCACATCTGTCATGTTTGTGATGCTGTCGGAACAAGAATCCATTTGGGAAAAGAGCCAGCCGTGCCTCCCTGGGAGTTATATATTTTTTCTTTTTAAATATTGTATGACATCCATCTCTATAGCTGTGTGTTGTTTGTGCTGGCATGTGGGTGTGTATTTCTGAAGGCTCCCCGTATTAGCAGAAGATCTATGGTCTCATTCTAGAAATTTTGCTGCTATAAAAATATATTGGTTTTGACTGAGTGTTTTTTTCTTCTCTCCTGAAAGTCTAGAGCCGTGTAAAATAGCTTCATAAAACTTGTAGGGCTTTTAAAAGTAGAAGTTACTGCCTTGCTTTGCTTTTAAAAATGCACCCTTGATTTTAAGTGTTGGGGTATGGTTTGCTTTTAAACAAGTGAATGCTGAAGAGATGCTATAAACTCCTTTTTTATTTTGTTACTTATTGAGAAAAATCCAATTATACCTGAGGAAAACAGGAATGAAGCATTTCATAAAAATATATGGTATATAAGCAAACAAAGCCTCAGTCTTCCAATGTAAGAGTGCAAAAAAGGGAAAATCCTTTCAGCATTATCCCTTGAGTAAACAACCTCTCCTGGGAACACTGCAGTACCTGAATTACCAGCATGAGCCCTTCCTCTGCACCAGAAAGTCCTTTGACTGGCATCGGCTCGCTCAGGGAGGAGCGATGGGCCGCAGGAGCCCTGGATCCAGCCCCTGGTCCCTGGTTGTGTCTGGCGGCTGCTCAGCAGCTCGTCACGGAGGAGGTCTCAGCCCAAGTGCCGCCAGACCAGCATCCCCAATAGCACGGACTGGCCATCCCCAGCGTCAGGTCCGGACTGCAGAGATGTGGGGGTCATGCTCCCCGCCGTGCCGGAGGGAGGCTGCCAATGCCATAGGGGCTGCAGCTGCAGGCAGCCGTCCTTAGTATGAATGTCAGGATAAAACCCACGCAGGAGATCTTGGTGCTGCTCCCAGCCTCTGTTACGACCTTGTGAGAAAAGACGCTCGGCTCAGCAGGGAAGTGACTCTTGGCCAAGGTTTCCCTGCCTGTGAAGCCAGGCTACCGTTGCTTACGTCTCTCGAGTGTTCTGCCTTTCAACGAAGTGCTGGAGTGAGCATATTAGAGCAGCTAAGAAGCAGCTCCAGTTGAAATGATGTTTGGAAAACCCTTTTTCCAATCCAGCAATTTGCAATTTCAATTGCTAAGTGTTCCCCTTTCATTCCTTGGCACTCTAGCTCCACCTGTATTGGCTTTCTCAGCACTTCAGAAAGGCTTATGTTACATTATGTAAGATTTAACAGCCATCGCTTCTCCAAAGGTAATACAGAAATGTCTTTTTTATGGCACAAGAGGGAGATTTCTCATTTGGGAAGCTCATTCTTTGTTGTTACCATATGACTGCTTCGGTGCATCCTTCATGCAACTTTGATCTAATAACTAATTTCTTCTATGAAAAAACTAAAAGAAATTTTGTTGATATTTCTGATAAATGGAAGTACCTGCTGAAAGGAGATAAAATTGGCTTCTTTACCTTTATATGTACATACGTATTCATATGTACGTATTTAAATATAAAGACCCCTGAGGATGCTGCCTGCATTCATGTAATTCTGCAGCTGAACAAAGTGGTCATTATGTCTCCAGTAACGACTTGTTTGCCCCCAGCTTTGCTCAGCACATGCTGTCTCACATGAAGCTGACAGATGAAGTCCTCACCCAGCCCCGTCACAGACCCAGCTTAGGCACCACCCCAGGCTTCCTAATCTCTTCAGATAACTTCTCTTTCTCTCTGTGAGCATTTATTCATCCACCGGCCGTTCACGCAGACTTAATGTGCCTTTGCTAGGAGCAGAGGGGCAGGCTGGAGGAGCAGCCGGAGCAGCACTGGGCCCGTCCGTGCATCCTGCAGCCTTTGCTTCTGAGCATGTGGCGTTGAACTCCCTCCCACGGGTCGGATCTCCAGCCTTGCTGGATGAGGACAGCCAGACCAGCCTGGGCAGGAAGCTTCTTGCTGCACCTAAAATATTAATTACAGGCAGCGAGAAGAAATGTCACTTTGCTCTCCTGAACCTCTTTAGCAATTTACCACGAAAAAGCACTCCAGGAGCTGCTGGCTTAGTGGATGACTTTCCCGACAGTGATTGAACGCTTTGATAAGAAGCAGGAGTTTGTTTGCCACCTCATTTACCATGCTGGGCTCTTTCTGCAAAGCACATAATACTGTTCGTACCAGACCAGGGTGTAAAAGAAGTAGAAAACAGAAATATACTTGGAAATGACCCTCACCTAACAACACAGCCCAGGGTCTCGCTTTCTTTGAATTACCCTACGCTCTGTGTGTTGGGAAATTGCTTTTTCTGATGGACGATTGCTTGCCAAAGCCCTGAGACCCTGATTGATTTCTGTGCCTCTGCAGTTGGGAGAGCAGAACAGAGAGGAGAGAAGCATGAAAACCAGGACAAGAAACGGGAAGCACAAATTCTCCCTGAACTGACCAAGCAGTGGGCTGGCTGGCTAATGCTTTCTAATCATCCCTCTAAGTGGAAAGGAGGGGGAAGACCAGGAACTGTGCGATGCTCACACAGCTTCACAGGCAGCAGCGGTGTAAATTAGTCCTCGATTTCAAAGCCCGCAGCAGTTCTGGGTCCTCCTGCAGCCCTCCCGTGTGAGGCCATCCTTGCGACAGCAGGCATCTGCTAGGGAAATGCAGCCTTGGAGCTCATCTGTCAGCGTTGGCTCTTACAGAAATCCCGGGACTAGGATGGATCATTTTGCCAAGGGACCACACAAGAAAAAAAAACTTTAAAAATCACACTATATCCCGAACAGGCTTGTTAGCCAGCAGTGACATTAAACTTAGGTAGAAGCTTGCCAGAGGTGACATGAGCCACAGTCTAGAAGCAGGTTGTCCTAACGAAAGGAATCCAGCTGTTCTGCACAGTGACAGAGCTGGGAAGAGACAATTCTTCAGCAGTTCTGCAGTTTACTTTCAGTTGATGTAAAAGGCGTTTATTAAATCAAATTATTCCAAAAGGCAAAACAAGCTTATAAGCATCAGCTCCTTGGCCAGTCCAAACTTCCAAAAAGTTTCTTCCTGTTGTAATTTAAATACTTTGTATTTAAATTAGCTAGGGTTGGGGGTGACCATGCCAAATTTTGATTTTCTGAGAGGTTTTCTGAATCTGAATTTGTTAATATTGAAGGTCCCTGCACATTTCTATTGTATTTCCCTTGCCCAGCGTCTCCTTTGCAAGCTGAGCAGTCGTAATCTAGTTAGGACCTCTTCATACAGAATTCTTTCCATAAATCTTATCTCTATTTTTGCCCTTCTCTGCCTCTTTTCTAATTCAACCCAGAGCTTTTCTCTGAAAAGGCGTGACTGATATCACATACAGTATGTGAGAAGCAAGCCCTTCACCTTACATGCAAACCTCATAGCTTATCCAGAGTACAGTTAGCTGCACAAGCTAATTGCTAATGGTAAAGCATTTGCAGAAGGGTTCTGCATCCTATTTTCAGGCCAAAACAATACAGAATAAGCTCCAATTTTTTTCCAACTGGCACTGGGTAGAATAAAAATATTGCTTTAACTCTGTCCTGGTTTCTTGATTAGATGAAGGTAAATTACATGTTTTTCCACCACTATTATTACAGCTTAAACTCTGCACAGTTTGTTGAATAGATGTGTTTTGCTCGCAGAAGATAAACTTCCTTCTCTGGAAAGATAACAGCACGATTGTGTCCAACATAGCAATTTCTAAGCCATTTCTCCAAAAATAACACTTTTCAGAACCATGGTACAAGGCACGTGCTCAAGGCCAGCAAAGCCAATGTAGAGTGCAAGATCATCTTCTGCTATGGTATTTTCTTTCCCTTTTAGGGGAGGACGTCCAGCACCATTGCAGGTCTTCCCAGAGTGACAGGTCGCAGCACTGGCCAAGGAGCACGTGCTGCATGGATTGAATCAGGGCGCAGGTCTGGGTGTTTCCAGCAGCTTGACTGGGAGCAGGGCTGTGAAGCCCATTTACAGGGGAGGCTGCTGGGCCAGGCTGGAGGCACTTCTCCCTGAGACACGAAGGCAGGAGGAAACAGTGGAATGCCTAACACAGCAGCAAGCAACGGCATCAAACTACAGGTGACATCTCGGTCTGGTCACACAACCTCCTTTTGCCTCATTTTTATAACATTCATTTTTCTTCTGCCTCAGATAGCTGAAGGAAGATCTCCCTCTGCTCTGAGAACAAAGTTCCCTGGGATTTCAGCAAAAGCAGGATCATGCACATGGTGGTCGCGGAGCTCGTGTCCTTCATGCTTTGGGAGGGCAACGTGTCATGAAGAAACTGTCTTACACGTGGGCAAAATACATTTTTTCCAAGCTGGACTTGGGCATGCTCCTTCCACCACTTGGTTCAGGAGCAGCAGAGTTGGCTCATGGAGCATAATTTAGTCTCAGACAGATGCCCTGCCTACCGCTGAGATTAGGCGATGCCTGGCTTTCCTCAGGAGAGACTTTCATGGCAAGATCTCAAATACAGAACAGGAGGACTTAAGTGGAGGGAAGAGCCCTGCCATTAAACCAGCTAAAAGGGAACAGCCTCCTGCCTTGGCACTGCCAAGTAGCTGCGCTATTGACAATGCACCTGATTCATGAGAGATACTAAAAATAGGCTGTTCCAAAATTAGGCATGCCTCATTAGACAATTTCTACACTTAGATGAAAATCATACATTTAAGATGCGCAGTTTGGAGTGTGGTAGTTAGTGTATGTATTTATCATCTCCTGATTTGTCATTTCTTTCTGAATGATGCAAAACTGAGCAAGTTCTGTTTGCTTTCACACAGCAATTGCCACCTTGTTACCCCAAACAGAGGATTTCATTAGCTTAAGTAAGTATCTGCAGGACAGATGCAGTGTTTACAGGTTATTCAAATCTGAATTTTGTTACTTTACTGAGTAATCTGGGGGAAAAAATGTTTCTCTTTCTGTTTTGTAGAGTGTTGCCTTGCTGACTGGGGCCCTGGAATACTGACGTTAGTTACTTCAGATAGTGAACATGATCTCTTCTCTTTTTCAGCTTATTTTTAATTTGAATATTTAAACCTAGTCAGTTTTTGAGCAATATGTTTCTGCATGGCACCTGTTCTTGTCATTGCTCCCAGGCTATATTTTTCCTGTGTCCCAACTACCTGCCTTCACTGTGTGTCAGGGATGAAACCCCTCAGGCATACAAAAACAACCCCTATTTATTATAACTTTTAAATCACTGTAAACCTGCTTTGTATGGAGGAGGATTTAGAACTATTTAACATCATTTTTCTAGTTCTGGTAGCTGGATAGTAATGGTTCGAGCATGCACAAGTACATTTGCTCAAGTACCAGGAAAACATGTTCATATTTTCCAATGATATGTTTAAAGGTAGTTTGATACATCAACAGCTTCTCCAGTTAAGCACCAGAGCTCTCAGACTGTATAATCTTAGTGAGGAACAGAGCTGAGCTTAATGAGTAAACAGACTGAGTCGTGTTAAGGTTTCTGGTGTTCACCAATTACTTTTTCCAGAGCACACACTGGTTGGCTTCTGAGTAACAGACTTAACAATCACTTTGGTTTTGCCAGCTAGCGAGGGTCTGCCCACTTAAGCTTGCAGCAATCCAAACCAGGCTCCAGCTCACCTTAAACAAGTGTATCTGGAACCCTCGCCAGGGTGTCTGTCTCTTTTTTCCCCTATTCTTCTGGTTCTGAACTGCCCCCAGCCTGCCAGGCTCCATGTCCTGCAACTGCCGCAGCTCCTTCCCATGTGGCAGCAGAGGCTGTGGCTCGCAGGGATGCTGAGGGTTCACCTCCCCGGGAAAGCTGTGCTAAAACATTCAACACAAGTGTAAGCAGCCCCCCAGCCCCTCCGCACCCCCAAGGACGATCGTGCAAACAGTGTCTCCCACCTGTCCTGGGAACAGTAAAGTGTTTCCAGAGTGTGTCAGCATTTACTGAGATGCTTTTATCTCTTCACCAAAGTAGGAAGAGCTGTTGTATGTCCTGAAAAACTCTTACGGCATTTTAATTAAAGTCTCCAAGCAAAACCTTTTTCCTGCCTCTGCCAGCCTCCCTGCCCCCAGCACCCTGCTTTCCATTTTTATTGGATTGATTTCCAGGCTGACCATATTTGACAATTGGACATTGCAATCACAATGACTTTTCCTCCTCTTTAATCGAGAGGCTTACGATGAGAAAATAACCTCAGTGTGTGCTGGGGACCCATGGTCTTTACGCAAGGAACCTGCAAACCCTCCCAGGAACGGTGCAGCGCTATGCTGGGGCAGCGTCTAGCTGTGATGAGCACTTGCTAACATTTTGCCTTATAAATATTCTATCTGAGGGTGTTTTTCAGCAATTAACAGCAGAGCTAGCCCTTCAGGGCTTTGCACCGTTCATCCTCTGCAGACGGGTGCTCCCTGGGGTAAGAACCCAGCCTGAATTTTCATCTGGGATGCATCTGGAAACACTCTTGGTTTGGGCTGTGTTTGCTGGCCATCTGGCAGCCCGCTCACCCAGCAGCACGGCCTCGCACCCCGCATTTGCCCCACCGAGGAGCACATTGTACCCCGCAGCAGCGGCACGGCTGAGCCGGGGCTCCAGCCCAAGACGGGAGGACCTGCACCATTGCTGCCTCTGGAGCAGCCAGGGCGAGCTGAGCCGCGCTGTGCCTGCAAGCTGGTTAGTTTTGTTTTATTTCTCCCTCATGGAAACTCATTTATTATTTTACATTACTGTCTGAAGCCTTGGAACATCTCCTCCTGCATTTAAAATAGGAGAAAAAACCTCCCTCTGCAACATTCACATGCAGGCTTAGCTCTCCCAGCCTCGCTGCACAGCTCGGAGATTTGGGATGGGGAGGCTTGGTCAAACCCATTGTAATGAGCAAAGCGATCTCAATTTAAATAGCGGTTAATAAAAGATGCCTATACAACGGCCGTAAGCATCCTGACACTTGATTAATCGTACTACGGCATAGTACACCTAACAGCACTAAAACAAACACACAAACATTCAAAAGGAAGTAATTAACTCAAAAACTCAGCCAGCTGGTGCCCGGCTATGCAGAGAGCACTGTTAGCCCCGCTCGCGGGGAGCAAACGGCTTTTGCCGAATGTGCAGGTTTGTTCTGCTTTGGCCCTTGCTACGAAGGAGCAAAATTCACAGAAATGGAGGTTTGGGCTCAGGGCCTGGACTGCTGAGTTTCTGAGTCGCAAGAGGAGGATCGGATGGAGCGGTCCAGATGCACGCTGTGGCTTTTTGCTGTTCAGCGAGGCTGCAGCCTGCACGCTGCAGTGCTGGCAAGCAGCATCCTCCCCTCATCCCTCGCACGTCCCCGGGCCCCTGGCTTGGATGAGATGCGCGTACAACGAGCTCTCGGGAGCAAACCCCCAGCCCCGGGGTGAAGGGCTTTGCTGGCCATTTCACAAGCACTGAATGGGGATCACAGAGCAGAAGAGTTTCTAGAAAGGAACCTGCTGAAGCACACAGCTCACCTGCTGAAATATTGCCGGCAGTGGAATCAGCACCGCAAAGAGCTGAATCTGGGGAATACAGGGAAGTGCTTTGCCCACCATATGTCTTCTGGTAATGCACCGGACAGAGCAGGCAGTCAGTTACCAAGGATGTAAAAACTAGAAGTTATGCTGCATCACAGGGTATAGAGGAAGTCAGTAGAAAACAGCTTTATTTTCTATGGGTATTATTATGTGAAAATAAGAAACACTGGCTGCTCTAGGAACTCAGTATCTTTAGGGACAAGTCTGCACCTTTGGAGAGGAGGGAGTCTCTCCAGAGGAGGAGCAACCTTGCAGCACAGGCAGCCATGGCTCTGGGCCCCTTGCCCTGTGCCTAACTCACTGTAGGAGCACGGGGAGGGCTCTGCTTTCCATCTTACTTCATCTGGTAAACAGAAAATGCTCCTGCAGACAGCTTGCAAAATGTGTTGAAACTATCACTGAAGGAAAAAAAAATATGCTAATGCTAAGTCTTGGTTTATGCAGAAACACAACCAGATAAAATAACACTAGGGATAGGAACTGCTCACATTTCAGCCTCTGTTGCATTGCAGATACAGAAGTATATTTTCTTTGCAGGACAGCAGCCAGTAGTTTCCATGCTTCACTGTTTTTTTTCATCAAAATGAGGGGACGAACAGCTGGTGCCTACAACAGTAACCTTATGTTTCAGTGACATACGTACCCATGGATAGCAGGGCTCTTGCACTGCCAAGCACCATTCACACTGATGGCTAAGAAGGTCACAGGACCACATCCTGCAGCGGAGGAGCCAGCCCAGCACAGCCAGCTCTGGCACCGCAGGGCCACGTGTGACCACCTGCACCTTCCACGGGGCAGGTCAGTAACAGAAGGATAGCTCTACAGAGAAGCTGATACTTTCAAATGCACAGGGTGATCAGTAAAGAAGAATTAAGAGAGGAATCCATAAGGGCCATCGCACAGGACATGGCAATGTTTCATTTGGGACATCTACTGAGGACTTACCCCAAAACTCGGTTGCATTGCTCATCTCTGGCTCGATTTGCCTCTTTTGCCTGTTTGGTCAATCTGGTTTGTGTGCTCTTTGGAGCAGGGACCGCATTGCACAGCGTGTTTGTTCAGACCTAGCATAATGGGACCCTGATTTCGTTTAGGGTTCCCTAGGGATTACTGTAATATAAATGTTAATTAATAATAAAGCTTCTTAAAATCCCACATCCTTAATGATATATGTGGCCTGACTTTAAATATGTTTTTAAAAGCCACCTCACTGCAAGTCCACAAGAAATAAATTCAGGACTCGGACCTCTCCTCTCAGACACAAGAGTGCTGTAATCTCACACTTGCCCTTGGAGGCATATCTTTATATCTCTTCTGAAAACCTCACATTTGGGGCTTTACAAACGAAGCTCACAAGACCTGCATTTTCCTCCAACCCCTTCCAGAAATCAGTTTTCCCAAGCCTCCCCTACAGGAGTCCTTGGCAAACCGCTGTCACAGGAGGGGAATAGTGCTGGGAAGAGGCTGGATCCAGCTTTGCAAGAGCACATGAGTCTGGGGTCTTTCTGCCTCTTCTCCACCCTGGCTGGTGCTGTGCACAGCCATCTGCAAGACACAGGGTAGGATCTTGCTCAGCTCTAAATTCCTGCCACAGCCCAGGCCAAGCTGGGAGTCCAAGCTTTCGCAAGCTGCTCTCGTGTGTGAGTCAGGTTCTGGTGTCACGTTATCCAGATTATCCACTTGCACGTTCATGGAGTGTCCTCTGCCCACAGAAATTTGGCCCTTGCCTCATCCCTAGCCTCTCTGTTTCTGAGCTCTCCACACTAAGTCTGCCAGCAACAGCAAAATCCTCAAGCAGCTCCCTCTGACTCCACATTTCTTGGCTTTTGTCAGTTATTTGCGTGCCAGCTTTGCTGTTATGTTAATGTGCTGAGAAGGGTTTCTCGCAGCAGGCAGCACCGCACCGAGGGCTTTCCTAATGGGGATCAATGGGGCAGAAAGAAAACAGCGAGCCAGTGCTCTGCAGCATCCATCCTCCAGCAGCCTCTCGTGACCAGCTGCTGTTGTGCTGAACTCGTCCTCCCTCCCCCAACCTGGGAAAATTTTACTATGGCCAGAAATTCTGCGTTAGTTCACTAGTGGCTACTTAAACCAAGGATGAGTGTGCTGCAGGGTGGTTTCCTCTCATCTATGAAGTGCTGTTGAGACGCAGAGTTGCTGGGGGTTGGGAACAAGAGGCAGGCCGGGAGGCAGAGAACTGCCTCAAAATTTGCAGCCCCCTCTCAAAGCCCAGACCTGCAAAAAACCCAAGAATGAATAACCCCCAGCACTTTTAGCATGCCTTCTAGCCTAACTCCTCGTGGCTTCTGAAAGCACATCCTCTGCCCCTCTGCAAAACAGCTCGCCTTTGCCCACACCTGGCATCGCAAGCGGGAGCACTCACAGTGTGAGTCCCGACCTGGGGTGGGACAGACAGCACCAGGCCAGTGCAGGGCCGGAAAGTGATAGATTGCTACTGGTCCAGCTTATATGCTGATTGACGAGCAACATTAACATATATACACAACAAATACATCCTGCAACAAAACAGACCTTTGACTGAATTACAGAGGGGCTGTGTGCACCTCGGAGGGCAAAGAGCACGGTGGCAGAGCAGGGACACAGCCTCCTTCTCCTGAGCAAAACAGCAACTTCAGCCACAACACACAAAGCCTTCTGAAATGGAGAGAATGTGAAAGAATATAAAGAAACTTTACTTCTGGCTGGAAGGATTTTCTGGATATTTTTCAGCAGCATCCTTCCCAGGAAGGGGTGGGTGGGGAAGAGCTGCGGGCACTGTGGGGCTGAGGAAACATTTCCCTAAGACTCTGGCTGGAGAGGTTAGAGTGAACATGAGGCATTTCTGAGCCATTTAACGTGCCCATATTCAATCTCTTATCCCAAGAGGCTCAGGGAGATTCCTCTTTTTCCAAGAACATGACAGGCGTCAGCCAGCGCTAACGTGGCTCTGGCAGAGGAGCAGAAGTCACTGAGAACACAGTCCTGCTTTGATTATTTCTGAGCTAGTGAAGGGGGAATGGAAGAAGAGAAGGACAAAGATGTGAAAGGAACATTTTAAAGGCCACGGGCAATGAGGCAAGTCAGGAGGAATAATAAGAGCCCCACTCTGTATTAGGACTTCACTTAGAAATAACTTATGGAAGGCAGCTATGAGATCAATGTGATTTCATACCCGATTAAACCATAGTACACGGAGTCCTGGAGGCTGCTTATAAGCTCAGTTTCTGCTATGCACCGCTCACAGACCTAACACTGCTAACATTTACTAATTATGTGTTTACTCTGTTCAAGTGCTTTCTCAGCATAACTGGGCTCGGGTGCGACCGACGGGCAGCGACACGGGGGCACCCAGGTCCCCCAGCTCCTCCGACCCCCAGCTCGCCCCGCCAGCATCCCGGCTGGCACGGGAAGGAGCCATACACCGTCCCCAGCACCGCACTCACCGCAGCATAAGCGAAGGTGAGAACAGGTAAAGCAACATTGGTGGTGGTTCTTCACCTGCAGCTGGACTGGCCCTTTGGAGGCTCCTGCTCAGGGGGAAGAGATTTGACTCTCCCCTTGCACTCAGCATTTCAACAAAGCAGAAAACAATAAGTGGATTTTCACAGGCATTTTTTTTTAAAATCTTTTTTTATGGAGCTCTCTGCCAGTTCTGGCTGTCCCAGCCCGGCCGTCCTGGACCCTGCTGGCACGGGCTCCGCAAATGAGAGGCAATTAGGGGTTAGTTTGACACGAGTGTGGGGAAGCGAGATCAGAGCTGCTCCTCTAACATTTCTTCCCCTCCACCCACCGTTTCCAGGGAAGGCCTAGAGCAGACACGTCTCTGGTTATTGACTTTCAGAAACCTTTGACATTCACAGGCTCTGCCTTCCGCGGGGAAGGGTTCCAGCAGCAGTTTATTCTAAAATTGCCAATATAGATAATCTACAACCCTCGCTCTTCATCTGACCTCAGAGCAATGTCCCCAGCCCTGGCAGCCGCACACAGCTCCTGTCCCGACCCCTGTGCCCCTGCTGCCTTCCCATCCCGCCGGGGTCCCCGTGTCCTTGTGCCTGGGTCACCCGGACCCCCCGGACACCTCCCGGCACTTCTGCACACCCCGAGAGCGGGGAGGGGGCTGCACGCCCCAGCAGGACCCAGGGCTGAGCTGGGACCTGAGTCCCGCCAGCCCAAAGCGCAGCTGGAGGGTCCAGCCACCATCCCTCCCTGGTGCCAGCTGCATCCCGGGTGCTGCCAGGGGTCGGACGCATCTTTGCCCACGGTGCGATGGATGTGCCATAACAGATGGAAGCTTTTTAACACTGCCGCCTCTTGTTCTGGTCCTCACAAATAGGTTGTGCTCTCGTCAAACGTCTCATCCTTTAACCAGAGACACTGCTTCCCCCAGAGATGAGCTCAGGTGGACGTACACCCTACCAGGGAGCATGGGACGGCAGTTTGTGTTCAGAAATGGACGTTTTTACTTGGGCAGCAACCCCACAACGCCAGCACCCGCTGCTGGGAGTGACATGCTGAGGACCACTGAGCCGCTGGCTCTGTCCCCTGCAACCTCCCCTCTTTGCCGAGGGGACATCACCAAGCTGTGCCAGGCTGCGAGGAGCCCACTCCCGCTGCCAGCCGAGCCTCAGACCTAAACACTGTCAAGAAATAATGACAATAAGAGCGAGCACGAGCTGCATGGGGCCGGAAAGGTCACCCACTTCTGCACCTGGGTGTTAGGTCAGGACTGCTGGCACGGTGCACTGCGGTTGTTAAAGAACTGATCTTGGCGTGCCTGTCCCTGCTCCTCGAGCCCGGGGCTGTACCAGCTCGTCGTCCGTCAGCAGCGCGGGCTGGCGCGTTCAACCGTTTCCAGTTAGGAAATGAGACCCTGCGAGCGTAACGCAGAAAGGCACAGTCTCTGCGAAGAGCTGTCAGACATTAACGGGAGGGAAACCAAGAGCCCTTCTATGTGTGCACACCACGAAGAGATTAAAATGCAAGATAAACAGTAGAGTCAGACCCCAGGAGAATGTTTAGTTTTCCTCTCTCAGGCACTTGCTATTTTCACAATGGCGGGGGGGGGATGAATTTCTGAAAACAAACCAACCCAAACAAGATTTGGGCAGTAGTAAAACCCAAGGCTGGTATTTCCTCCCTAACATACAAAGGCAGAAGGAAGCAGCAGGGCCAGATATTCAAGAATATTTCTTACTCTTCAGATTTAGATCTTAAAAAATTAATACAGTGACTGGTGAAGATTACTTTCCTTCTACAGATGGAAGAGCAGAGGTGCAGCAGGACAGCTCCAGTGAGATGTCAGTGCAGGAGATGGAATGCAAGGGCAAGTCCTTGTTTAAATATGAACACCACAGGGAATGGGCTAATGCATTACAGGTACGCACCAGAAACACCTGGGAAAGACATGGGGTGACTGTTTCAATCTGGTAGCTGTAAGGTTTAAAACTCTCTCATTAAATGCATATTCTTTTCCCAGAAAGCATAAATTACCCTGCACTTCAGCAAAATCACAATAGCATTAAATCAGTGTGAGAGGAGTCAGGCTCGAGCCCTCTTACATGGTTCAGGAAATCGCTGGTTCATGGGGAAGCAACTACAGCATCAAATGCTGCTGTGCAACAGGGAGCTTGAGCCTCTTCACGGGTGATGGATTGCATCTTGGATGCTGCTCCAGAACTTGGTCAAGTTCTCATTTTATTACATCTGCTGAGAAAATACAGCTGAGGTTTTATTACCCAGGAAACCCTTCCTCTAGCACATATAATAGTTTATTGAAAAAATGACTCATTCAGTTTAATAATGAGAGGACACTTGTGTGGCCACCCCTATTAATTCCAGGCCAGCCTGCCAGCATCTTGGAGTCTTTGCTAATTCAGTGCTGAAAGTCCCCGGGCTTGCTTGAGTGCATGCAGAATTATGCTGGCAGCTCTGCTGCAGCCATGTGAAAGATCTTCCCGAAAAACCACCGGTGCAAAAGGGAGCTCAGGGGACAAATTTCCACAAAGCCAATGCAAGTAAATCTAAGGGCCGCTGTTGAGGCAGCCAATGGTCCCTGCAAACCAATGTGCAAACTCTCCTCCACCGGTGCTCTCCCCTCCCAGGCAGAGAGCAAGGGGACAGTTAAGCAAAATGTCTGAAAGGATGTATAACATTGTCACAATATGTATAATATTGGAGGGAACTGAACTAACAGCAGCTAATGGAGATTTTTTGCTTTACCCAGCACAGAGGGAAGCAGCGGTGCTCTCCAGTCAAGTTCCTTCATATTGCTAATGGGCGACTACTTTTGGAAGTGATGCTCCTCGTTTGTTATCTTTTGTGGAGCAGAGAGGCCGCATGCTGCTCTAATGCGACCAGAGAGCTCCGAGTGCTGCGTCCTGCTGGGCGGTTTGGAGGGTCTGCGGGATGCTCGCTGTGCCCTGCTGGCTACCAGCCGGTCCCTGGGACCCAAGAGAGGATCCAGAGCCCTTTGCTGGTACAAACCAGGCCTAGATGAGTACCAGTTGAATACTGTGTTGTCCAGACACCGGTTGGTGCCTGGAGCACGAAAGCTTCTACGACTTCTCTGCTGCCCCAGGCGCAGCCAGCACCCCATGGAAGGAGCTCCCAGCCACTCCGTGCTCCCCATCAGCCCGGGGCTGGAACAGGAAAAAGAGGAAATTCAAATGGAAAGATGCTGTCGTTGATGGCTTCACTGTTTCTATTTTGTTGGATGAAAGAAGTTACTTTCCAGGCTTGGCTTTGTGGTCTCCGAATTGACAATTTGCTCAGCAAGAAGAAAGGATATCGGGGCTGCGGAGGCTACTCAATAAACCTCAGCAGCTGCTGCAAAAAGCCAAACGCTCGTGCGGAGAGCAATGCTTAGGGCCTACAGCACAGAGGACCAAGGGAACTGGCCTGATATTATCATGCATGTCAGGCTTGCTCACATTTAGCAGATTACTTTAGAATTTGCATTCAGTCAACGCGAGTTGAAATAGCAACCACAAACTTTATCAGTCTAATATATAAGGTGATTTGCATAATTTGCTATTTGCATGGGGCTCCTATTTAATTTTTTCTTTCCCCTTGTATGATCAAATGTACCTACATCCAGATGAAATGTATTTCAAGTTTAGAGGATTAACCTGCCTGCAAGAAGTGACAATGCTGACTGCTTCTTATCTACAAAATACAACTCCAGAATCCCTGCAAGCTGGAGTAATCTCAGCTGTCTCTGTTCCTTGTCACAGGGAATGGCACCACCACCACTTCCAGGAGTTTGAGAAAGAAGTCTCATACAACGCCTCCCCAGGACCCCCATTTCTCCCCCTCTTTTGGTGCCTGGGCCACACCTAGACATAGATGGGGATGCTGTAGATCACAGAAAGCTCATGTACATCCACCCAGAGATCCCAGGTTTGATGTCCAAGGCTCCTAGTTCCCACAGGGGTGCAGCATTGCACCTTCTGCCCAGGGGAATGGAGCTGGTTCATCTCTGCCAAGGTTTCAGCTCCCTCTTCACGGGCAGAAATAAGATTCAAAGCTGCATCTGAAGGAAAGCAGCTATTGGGAAAAGAGCAGCTTTGTATCTTGTCTGAATTACAAGTCTTTAGGAGCAACGCATACTAAATGACTGGATTGGTAACTAAGATAACATCAGCTCTGCTACTCTTTGCAGGGCACAGAAGAGATGTGTCACCGCTGTCTGCCTCAATTTCCCCACATCACGTACAAGGATGGTAGTATTGGCCGATAGCGCAAGAACAAGGGCATTGCCAAGGTTAATTAATATCAGCTTGCAAAATGCTTTGGACCAAGCTCCTCAGACAGCAGATTCATACCCAACGCCCTGCTCAAGAATATGCCATCTCCACCCACGTCTGCCACCTAATCCATGGACCCGTCATCAGCACTTCTCAACAAAGCACTCAGCTTATTGCTCGCTTGAGGAGGGGGAACTCCTCAAAGACGGTGGTCCTTACTGCTGCCAGGTCAGCGAGGTGCCCCCGCCGCCCTCGAGAGCCCGCATGGATTTTCCATCTGTGTCGCCCAAATGACGGAGACGAAATGGCTCTTTGTCTAACAGGAATTAATATTTAACGCAAGCTTCTTCACACCTGCCATGCTGGCTGGACAGCGTGCTTTTTACTTCACGGGCAGAAAAGCCTACATTGATCCGCTGCTAAAAATAGGACCTCCAAGGTTCAGAGGCAGCACCACCAGCTCCCCCAGCAAGGCTGCGAAAGGTTTCTTGCGTCTGTTGCCTGGCAGAGGCCCAAAGTATTTTTCTGGTACAAGGGGCTTTTTTCATGCATCACCAAAGAACAGAGCTGCTATTTTTAGCTCTAATAAGCATATTTAATTTCCTACTGCCTCATTTCAACTGTTCTGTGCAACTAGCTTTTCTGAGCTCCTCCCTGGGGACCAGGTGAGGACCAGCGCCGTGCCGCTGGCCAAGCTGAGCTTGGTGCTTTGCAGCTGGTTCGTGTCCCTCGAGGATCCGAACCGATGCTGTTCTCGGCCCCACCAAACCCCAGGATTCAGCAAGGAACAATGTGCCAGGGCTGCCCCAGCTGTAACCCTGAGGGTCCCACCTCCAGTGGGGACTGCAGGGTCCTCAGGGCAAGGACCACCCCACCCCTCGAGTGCCCCCATTACTATCTGGGGCAGCAAAGCACTCCCATTACACAAATAATTAATCCACACAACATCAAAGGTCGCTCATACGAAGGTATAAAATGCAGAGTAAGGCCCAAATTTTGCAGTTCAGAGTCATTCCCAATTAAAAAAGCTGCAGTAAGAGCAGGAACAGTAGAGCCATTTCCCAGTTGGAAATGCTGCGGTGCAGGGGAGAGCTGAGCCCACGGAGCTGGTGCTGCCCTGCCGGGGCTTGGCTCCTGCATGCTATGCTGCTCACCAGCATCATTCCTGGACCACACAAGATAGACGAAGTCACGCCACGGCTCCTCGGAGCTCAAGGTGGGCAGCCAGTATAGCACAGACAGAAAATAGAGAGGATTTCCAGAAGGTTTTTTTTTTTTCCTTGATTTCAGGGAGGAAAAAAAAACCAACACCAACAAAAGAATCTCTTGAGTAGATGGCTAGCAAAAGCTCTACAGAAAAAACCTCCCACTTGCGAGGAGCTGGAGTGCTAGGAGGGACTGCGAGTTTTGTGCAGCTGCAGAGGTGGGAATCCGAGGGTGACAGATGAATACAGCTTCCCAGGAGCCGCATTTCTTACACCAGAAAACTGACCCCGGGCGGCGTGCGGGTTCCCTTGGGCTGAGGGCACCATCCTGCTGCGGGTGCCCGAGCAGAGGAGGAGACCTGCTGCACCACATCTGCCCCCCAGCCAAACAACAGCTACAGCAACAGGGGATTTTTGAATGCTTTTGGGGAAGAAGATTCTGTGGCTAATGAATGCTGTTTCAGTACCAAGAGATGCTTGTGCCATTTTCCTGCTCCTGCACAGGCCTAGCAAAGAAGAGTTAATGCCTTTCAGTCTCCATTCAGTTAGCTTAAAAAAAAAAAAAAAAAAAAAAAAAAAGTAATTTCCAGCAACACCAAATGTAGCGTGCTTCCTTCAGAGCAGAGAGGCAGAAATGTGCTGGAAGCAGAATGAAAAATGCATCTGTCCTGGTTTTGCAGGGATCACTGTGCTTGGCTTCTCTCAGCAGAGCTGTGGCAGCCCTGACCGGCATCCTCCAGTACAGGCTGGCACGGTGCTAACAACTGCCAGGCAAAGAGGGAGAAAAAGTCCTGATCAAACCCCGAATGCTGAGGGAGTGAAACGTTCATAAGATTTGACATATTCTTCAGAGCAAGGAAAATTAAAAACAAAATCCTATTGCGTTCAAAAGTACCAGTGAGAAAATAACATGGCCACGGTGTGCTGTGCAGCGTTCCCTGCCAGCTCCAAAAGTCACCACGCGGCAGCGACCGCAGCACAAGAGCTGCCACGAGCCATTCCCCCGCTGTTCCCATCGCTCGGGGCGCACGGAGGCTTTGGGGGAAGAGCATCGGAGCCAGCAGGGAATAGGTTAATCTGGGATTCACACACACAGATGCACCATGCCTCTGTTTTCAGAAAATCAATTTCTCTGCGCAGTCGCGTGGGATGACTGACAGCACGACACCCCCGACCGGCACGGAGCTGATGTCTGAAGGTTTGGCCGAGAGGAGCTGAGGAGGTTTATGAAACATGGCCAAAGAGGGAGGAGGCTCTCGCCTGTGCTCCGTGAGCTCTCAGCAGCCCTGGGGCCAGGCAGGAGCTTCATCTGGCACCGAGCAACCCCCCCCTGCCCAGGCACCCTAGGGTTGGGGGAGAGGGGATGTCACCCCCGGGACGGAGCTGCCGGCTTGGGTGGATGCCTGGGGGTGAAGATGTTGGTCCATGCAGGGGATCCGGGCAGGGTGCAGTGGGAAGGATGGAAATATTTGGTAGCTGATTTGGATGCTCTCCTCTTGTTAGCGGAGCATTAGTAGCTGTCCACTGGAAGGGTTTAACTGGGAGCGCTGGGGACCCTCCATGCAGGACAGCCCTAACCGGGCAGCTGTCCTTGCAGCTTGAAATGGAGCAACTGGTTCGATGCCAAAGCCCTGCTGTGGAATTGGGGCATGTGTTCTTCAGACAGGCTGAGCTGGGTGATTTTAATAATTGAACTAATTCCAATTCTCTACTGATTTATTTCTAACCTGAAAGCAGACATCGAATTCCAAAGCAGGGACATGCGCTCACTCCCACAACAAACACTTTCTCCTTTAACAGGCAGAGGCCAGCAGAACCGTGTTGTACCGATGGGTGATGAACCTTCCTTTTGCAGATGACTTCAGAAGTGTCACAACTCCTAAACTGCTGCTGTCATTACCTCACGAACGCACCGGGCTGTACTTCCCACCGGCATCTTCTTAGATGGAGGCAGCATTCAAAGCAGGGTCCAAATTCACTTTCCATCCATTATTGATTTTGGTTATGAGGGAAGGGGATGCAAATGCTTAACTGGGTTTTATGTCAGAAGTAACATAACAGCACACAGTATCCCCACATAACTCACCGTCAAGTCCGGGCTGCAAATACAGATCTAACAACTAGACAAATAAAGAATATGGGCTGTTTATAGCTCAGTCCTTATCCTCCAGTAATCAATATGGCTCATTAGGTTTATGAGACAATCGTGTCTTCTGCTACCCTGGCCCAGAACCTCTGAGTAATGGCTTGCCGATGCCAAGTAATTATAACGATGTCTTGCAAGTGAAGCAGAAACAACCAAGTAAACTGATTTAAAGCAGTTTAGCCGAGCTGAGTTTTCCTTGAGCTCCATGTCTTTCTAATGTTCTACCTCTAACTTTACCAGCCTGAACCTGTGCTTTATTAGATACTCTTGTTGGGTTTCCATGCTGGGGACTTGGGGAGCGTTCTGCTTTCAGATCCAGTGATACATCCGGCTATTCCTTTCCCTCTCTCCATTACCTGCCCTTTCTGCTATGCCTTTTTTTCAGGCATAAAGAGAAGGGGAAGCAAGAGGTAAATGAGTTACACGCTGTCCCAAAATGACCACGGGGCATTGACCCCAGACATCCCCAACCCAGGCTGCTCCTCAACCATCTTCCCCATGCCGTGGCTAGCTGTGCTGTCCATGCACACGGGGAAAGGTGAGAGAAAGAGAAACACAACAGAAGACACCGACACCTCTGTGACTGTCAAGAAGACGCCCCTCTACACACGCTGCCAGCCTCCCCAGCACTGCTGGAGTTAGTCCTCCCTTTCAGCTCCCTGGTCATACCCTTATCCTGCGTGCAGGAGACCAGCTGGACATTTTCATACTGTGTTGTCATTCTTCCAACCCAAGATGACAGCATTTAGGTTAGCAGGTAATACTTTTCTTACAATGGTGACTGCAAAAGCTCAGTGGCACATGTTTTTGGATTAGGACATGGACTTCTTCAGAAAAAGCCACTCCTCTGCCAGTGGCTTGGCAGTTCAATGGCTTGGCAATAAATGGGAGATGCTCTTGGGTGTCAGTATAATGATTAAAATAACGGCAATTACAAGGGCAACGCTATTAACCAGGGATAGGGAAATGGTGCTGCGAGTGAGCAATGCTCCTCTCGACAGCAAGCTGCTCCTGCAGAGATGCTCTTCCAGCCCGTCCCCTGCGAGGGCTGGGTCTGCACCCCACAATTGGGGGGGTACCCTGGGCTCTGCAGCAGGCAGATGTAACACTGCCCATCCACAGCAGGGCTTTCTGCTCTTTCTGTGGTCTGGTGTTCAGTTTGCCTTGCATCTGGTTTGAAATGCCTGCACGTTGGCCCAGCCTTTGCTGCAGGGATGGCTTGTACCCCCCAGTTCAGGCAGGCAGGGTCTGACCAGCACATATTCTCTCCTGGCAGCTGATTCTGGAGCAGCTGCTGTACATGAGTTTTGCAGACTTTCAGAAACCTTGCATCTCATTGGAAATATTTGATATTTTATACCCCTTTGCATCTCTGTTTCTTTTAGGGAAGCAGCTGCTCTGAGCCCTGCAGCATCTACGGGGATCAAGCTCTCCAGTCCCCTCCAACTCCCTTCTCCCACCCCCTCCCTGCAGCTCCCTCTGTCACAGTGCCCCAGCTCTCCTTCCAATGTTTGCCCTTCCAGTGGGGAAGTGTTTGATTTCATCACGAGCTGGATGCTTGGCTTAATAGCCAGGGTTAACTCTTTTTCATCTCCTCAGAGCAAAGTGGCCCATCCATCCACTAATAATGTTTGATCAGAGAAGGGTGGCTGTTAGCAAAGATTAACTGGCTTCAGTAGCACTGGGCAGAGCCCACAGAGACGGCTCAGGGATGAGGGTTTCTCTCCCTACAAGCAGGAGCCGATGTGTTTTGCTGGTGTCTCTGCAGCCCACACTGCACACTCATTTCTCACATCCACCCGCCCCGTTCCCCGTCCCTCTCGGCTGCCGCTGGGCACAGCTCCCGTCTCCCCCAAGCAGCTCTCCCACCGCTGAGGAGAGACACCCAGCTCCTGCAGGGCTGATAACTGCAAGTGTTCTGTGGATTACTACCTTGGCAGGGCTTAAATGTTTGCTGCAGACATAAGCCTTGTCATGGTTGATTTTATTTATTGTTGTATAAGTGTATTTCCAAATAAAACAGAAAGTGAACAAATAAACTGGGTGACAGAGCTATAAACCCCATGCCTGCTCATTCACTTGAAGAAAAGCCTGCCTCAACTAATTAACCTGTGCAAGCCTTGTGCTGTTCATAAACAAGCCATGAATTAATATTGTATTTTTTCAAACAGCCAACATACGCCACTAAATCTTTATTGGGCAGCAAAAAAAAGAAATAGCTCCCCTTTCTAGATTAGGCACAACAACAACAACAAGAGGCTGAGTTCTTTAAATGAAGATGAAATATTAGAACAAGGTTTTTCCCTGCTTTTGCTGCCTGCGCTGAGCACGTCTGGACCGCGCTGAAGGAGTGAGGTGTGTGCGTGTGGAAGGGGCTGAGCTGCAGCCTCCCTGGCGTCAAGTGGGATTACAGAAGTAAGCACCAAAACACTGATTTTCTGCACCAAATCTCCTCATGTACCCATCGTGAGGATGGATTATGCTGTACAACAGTCTGAGAAGCTGAGGGCTTGCTTGCTTCCTTCCTACAACTGCAGAGACAAGCATGTGAAATGGGCAAATGAAGCCATGGATCTGCGGGGAGGGGGGGAGGTCGGTCACGAGACGTGCAAACAGCCTCTAGGAAAAATAAATAACGGGAAAACTGTCAGAGGATGTGTTAGGGACACGGGTCTGCCGGCCCCACACAAGTGCATGCAGAAGACGTCTGCAGGCTTTTGTTTAAGACAAGCCCTATGCATTTACTGATCATACACACATAATGGGAGGCTTCAAGAAAAAATAGAGAGGGGGCAGAAACACAAATCAAGGAGTAACATTTTTGAAGGAGAAATTACAAATTGCAATTTAATCACATAATCACTTTGACACTCTCAAGCAAGCTAATTTCTTCCCTTGCCTCATTTCACCCACTTGGCAAGATGAATCTTAATGAATAATGTCCTATGAATATTTAATTTTTTGATCAATTTGAATTTTTTTTTTTCCTCATATCCCTACCTGCTGGATGGATAAATCTCTCTTCTTTTCCTCTTGCAAACATACAGAGAACAATAGCTACTCCTTCAACTTCCATCCTCCCCTGTTTTTTTCCTTTTGTCCTCCCCTTTTGGCCAAGCAGCGGTCATTGCCACCACCCCTCACCCATCCTCTGGCAGCTCCCTGGGGCTCACCCAGCGGGCGAGCAGCCCCTCACTGGGGGGACTGGCGACAACACCACCATCCCATTTCACCCCGTAAACCACCTGCCGGCTCCGGGGAACTTCCTCAAACTGGGAAAACTTTGCAGACAGACAAGTAAATTGATTGCTGAGAATTGCAGATCTTTAATGCGAATTGATTATCTCTAATGGTTTTAAAGCAATTTAAATATAACTGGATTGTTTGGGCAAGAATTTGGCGTCTAAGGAGAGGGCAATAACAATCTCCCTGCTAATGAGTATTGACTGGCAGCATCCTTGCGCGCAGGCGATGGCTGCTCTCGGCTGCAGGGGCCCCGTGGGTCACTTCGGCCAGCCTTGCAGCTTTCATGGCCAGCTCGAGCCACTGTGCCTTGGCCCTCCACTAACCACAGATCAACTGGTGTTGGGGAGCTGTGGGATCCCTGCCAGTGCAGGCTTTTAGGAATTAGCTGGATATGTCTGCTAGGGCTTGCCTAAGGTCGGCTGACCGCCTCTCAGAGCAGGAGGGCAGGATAAACAGTCCACTCTAATCCCTGCCTATTTTATTTGCTGTTTTTCTTTGTCTCTCCAGACTGTTTAATCAATTTCTGCCTAAAATAACTGAATTAGAAAAATCTTTTCAAAGTTAACACTGGTTTCAAGCTGGAAATTGGTGCCCTTGACTTCATGTTACAATCCATCCACACCACTGCTGCTCCTAACAAGCTGCAGTGAATAAGCAGACTGTGCTGAGGCAATAAGAAATACAGAACAGACTTTACTCTGAAAGCCATCAGATTTGGGTTTCTTCATGTTTGTTCTGAGGACCACTGAAATCTCCAGTCAGAAGGAAAAGCTGCATTTCTAGCTCAGCCTGACAGGGTATTTCCTAAGCTTGCTAAGTAAATGTGGCACCCAAGGAAATGCTGGAAAAGTTATTGCAGCTGCACTCTGGGATAGTGTGATTTTGCCTATAAATGGGTTCACAGCGAGAAGCATACTGAACAGGCTGGGACTCGAAGACTGGTTTGGAAGTGGTGAAGAAGATTTGTAGAAGCCAGGATGCTCCGCTGGGTCCTTGCTGTGCTGCGCATGGTGGGATGGAGCAAGAAATCACCATCCCAGCACGACAGCAGCACCTGAACACCTTCTCCCCTCAAAGAGCTAAGAGCAGGCTAAGTCAGAGATGAGCCAAATATTATTACACTTTTATTTTTGCAAAGGATTGCACATGTTGTCCCCCCCCAGCCCTTCCCCTTGCTGCTGCGTGGTCTGTCCTGAGATGCAGAGCAAATGTTGCAGTACGTGGCCGCAGGCGGTGGGACAGATCTTTCCCCGCAGCCTCGCACCGTGCGGGACCCTGCGTGCCGCCTCTCCAGTCCTCGGTGGGCAGTGGATAACCATTATACAACACCTAATGGGCTGTGGAGCAGAAGGGCTTTGGGAGATCCTTTAGTGTCAGCCCATTCACACAAGCAGTAAGAGAAGGATGTGAGGTTGGAGAGTTTAGGAGCCATCAAAAAACCATTCCCAGAAGAGCTGTTATCGTTCATATTACTGGGCAGGTTATTGCAGCCTCGCCTGCTCTTTACTGAGCTAAAGAGAGACTCCCAGGCATACAGTGCTACGAGAGCATCACAACTTAAGTAATTCTGGGTTTGGTCACTTGTTTTATTAAATGACCTATTCGGACCAGTTGAAGGAATTCCAGGAGCTTTTGGCTGCCTTTCACTGGCGTGTCAGGAGTGACAACGTGCCTTTGGCCAGAAATCCGCGTTTACAGCACCCAGAAAAGCTCCCACGGGCTCTGAAGTGCAGCTTGCGCAACCCGGGTCCTGGTTAAACTTGGTATCCCCTGTTCCTTATGACATTTCCTACCACACAGGCGATTACTGCTTAATGCAATTTGCACTTTCTATAAACTGTGCAAAAGAAATCTCAGATTACAATTTATGAATGTACTGCAAAAGGTAAACATGAAATTTAAGGCCTGTTTTAACTGAAAAGTAAACAAGCTGCAAGCCTCACGAGGAGGCGGCATGTTAAGCTCTGCGTTAGTGATGATGTGATCTTATCTCACCCTGACCCGCTTCTCCCAGTCGCCCCCCTCTTCAGTCCTCTGCCAGCGGACTTGACCATCCATCTCCGTCTTGCAGGACTCACGTTTGCTGCCTTTTAAATACCTCAAGTTATGCAGAATGAGCTAGACAGGCTTCACCACCTTAGGGTGAAATCCCTGAGCTATTTATACATAATCCTGAACCACTGGCTCCCCGCTGGCTTTAACTGTGACCTTGAATCCCTTCCCCAAATACCAACTCTCACCCCGGAGAGGAGTGCAGTGGAGCTGTAACGGAGGGGCACAGCACTTCCCGAGGCCTCCCACACCAATTGCCACAATCGCGGGGGGTCCCTGCAGATTTACGTTATTGATTGCAACTCATGAGAGGGAGGAACTGAGCTGAACAGCCTGCCCGCGAAGGGCAAAGCATCCGAGAGCAGCAGTCGCAGCTGCAGGAGCCCTCGCAGCCCCCACGCTGCCTGCCCTGCCTGCGCATCCCCCCTCCGACCTGCCTGCTGCTCCAGCCGAGCTATTTCATGAGCAACTGTGCTTAATAAATCAGCAGAAATACTTCACTTAAATTCATCACCCAATATTCAAATCTGCCAACTGTTTGAGCAAGCGAGAGGCTTTAAGGGTGGTTGGCACGTGCCCGTTTGTTTAATCTGTTTATTAAAACTGACAGTCAAATCGCTAGAAATACAGCTGAAATGCCTCCATGGATTTAAGAGAGGAGAAGAAAGCCTGAATGCCGTGGCACAGAGGATTTCTAGGCTCTGAGACTGGGCACAGCAGAACTGCCGAGGGAGAATCTGCAGAGGACAGCAATGTCTTGGGAAGCTGCACAGACTCCAAAATGCTGGGATCTGTTCCTGCCTCTGCCCCACATTCCCTGTGCTTTTGGGAGGTTGTTAGCTAGGACGCCCGCTTTCCCTTCTTTGTAATGTGATTTCTTAGAGCCTGTCCTTGCCCTGAAGATCTTACAGGGTAAAGTGACTCCATGCATACAGCAGCCCTGCAAGGAAACGCTGATCCAGACAGAGCTTCCAGGCTGTGCTGAACACTAGTAGCTAGTGCTCATAGCATGCTGTGGAGCATGCAGATGTTTCTTTGTGCCCTGTTTTTTTTTTTTTGTTTTAGAAATAAGCATTCATTTACTAAGTCCTAATTCATCCCTGCATTAAAAGCCGCCAAGTTATTGGCTTCCCACATTCATCATCTCTCTTGGTAGCACCTCTAGGCATTTCATCAGAATTTCTCAAGCAGCACAGGGAAGTGAGTGACAGTTTATAAAGAGTTCAGTCCCTTTAAGATGATCAAAGGCAGAGACTACGGCATTTTATCTCTATCAGATATACTTCAGCACAGAGTTTGTCTCTGATGATGAAGATCCTAAAGCTGCCTTTGGGAGTGGGCACCAGTGGAAAACAGATTGCATGGCAAAGCCAGCGGGAGCTGGAAGGCAGAAGTACTCTGTGCTCGAGCGGTCTCCGGGGGCAGTGACTGAGGCTTCGTGCATCTGGGAATGGTTGTTGCCCTTCTGGAGTTGGTGCTGTGGCTGGGGGAGAAGCGGGAACAGCCTGGAAGGAGCATGGTCAGCCAAGGCACATCACCTTCTGGCTTCAAACTGTCAGTTCAATGACTCCATCTTGTCAGGGCATGAGAATGAATCCAAAGGAAATGTGTTTTAAACCATTTGTGACACGGCACTTTCTAAGGCTATTATCATGTTTGATTTCTCTACATTTAGTATGAGTCAAGGTGACACGGCCCTTGGTGGCTCAGCCCATCTGACATCGGGTGCTGTCCTGCACAGAGCCCGTGATCGCAGGGCAAGCCACAGAAAAGCATCTGCCTGCAGAGACTTCCCATCGTCGAAGAAACAAAGACATCTGCAGGCTGTGCTAATTTCCTGCATTTCCACGTTTTCCAGGTATAGAGGCAGCCAGAGTGAATTTGAGCTTATTACAGAGCTTGTTTGCAATAAACCTGTTCTGAACTTTGAAAGGCCACGAATGGACCTCCAGTGCCCGGACCTGAACCCCATCAGCCTATCAACTGGGTGATGATGCTTTACACTAGAAACAGTAAACATCACACCCAGAAGCCTTTAGAAAATCCCTGTGATGTACTGGAGAGTAGAACAGCTCAAACAGACATTTCTGATGAGTAGTCAAGAAAGGAGCGCTTGGCTGGGGATGAGCAGAGCTCAGGAGTGAATGAAGACAAAAACGTGTGGAACAGGAACGAAGGCATGAAGACAAAGAGGGAAAGAGATGTCTGTGCAAGGAGGGGTGAGATTTAAATCACAATACAATTAGACAAGCCGTTCCTGCTCAAAATGAACATACCAATAGAGCAGCCCAGGCACAATCTACAGCAAATTTGGCCAAAGACACCTAAATTTGGTAACAGGAGAAGTCTCATTATAAATTATTCACTTCAAACAACTCCAATATTAAAGAAGAGAACAGGAAGAGAGGCTGCCCTGGCATAATTTGCATTTCTCACACATTTTGTAATCATCTGGAGCTGGTTTCTAGAGCCCACAGGACACCCCATCTCCCCCGGTGAGGTCCAGGGACAGAGGCAGTGCCAGTGGCATGGCACCCGCACGCACCAAACCACACAGCTCGTGTTGCTGACAGAAACCCCCTTTTTGGATCAATCGGGTTCTGTGTCCAAGGCCACCTTTGGGCCCCATTGCCAGGATCTGCTGAGCAGCTCCTCGCCCAGAGCAGCCCAGCCCCGGGCGATGGAGGGTCAGGCAGCGGGGCACTGCGCTGCAGGACACACATGAAAGGTTTGCTCTTTCGCCTGCCCACATCATGTTGCCATTTGTTCTTGTAAAAGGGGAGCAGAGTCACGTTTTGAGACAACTGACGCTTGCAAAAGGTTACCCTCGCTTTGGCATTTTCCTAGTGGATGTCACAAGACAAGTATCTGAAGTTCACAGCCAAGCTGCAGAATTAATACTTCGCTGCAGTTGCTAGTTTGTTCACTCAACAGCTTTAAACGGCTGGGGATGGAACTGAACACAAACCTGCTGGAAAAGCCTCCCTGTCTTGCCCGCCGTTGGACCACCCCACAGGGAGCTGCTCATACAGAGGGTCCGCTTGCATGCACTGCACATTGGAAAACTTCACTGGACCCGCACACAGGACAGGTTTCGAATGTTGCTGGCTGCCTGCCTGCTAACCGCAGCCCTTCCACCTTGGCTCCCCACCACTGCATCATTTCTAGAGCATCATTAAAATCTGCCTCCCTGGGCAAAAAAGTCTGACAAAACTGTACGACAGAGACCAAGCCTGCTGTTTGCAAATGCAGCTGTTGGAAAGCCATTCCAGGCAAACCAACACATTATTAATAATTAAATAATTATTTTATTAATTTATAGCACATTTTACAAGCCGATAAAATAGGGGAGCCTCATCCCCCCCATATCCCTTGAATCCCAGGGCCCTCCCGCTAGCGGGCTGAGGACATCCTGGCTGCTTCCTCCCCTCCATCCATGAAGACTACCTCGGCAGCGCCGGTGCGAACCCCTCCTCTACCCACAGCTTCTCATCAGAGCCGGCTGTCGGCTTCCCCTCCTCCTCCTTCAATTATCCTCTCAGTTCATATCTCCGAGCTTTCTCCGTGACCTCTGCCTCTCAGCATCTATCTTCCTCTGAAGCTTATACTAACATTAAGTTAGTCCTGCACAGACTTTGGGGGTGACAAATATTTCCCATATATGAAAATTTCAGCACAAATTTATCTCTGTGTTATTTTAAACCCTCATCAGCATAGTTTCCGTGTGCTGCTGCTGCACGGAATTGCATCTCTCTGAAGTCATCTTAACTTTGGCGCCTTTGCTGTGCGTCTCCTCTCCATGCCCGATTACATCCTGTCGAAAGCATTTTTCTTCATTTGCAGGAGCAGTGGTACTGCTTAATGAGGGATACCGTGCACTGCCGTCCCCTGCTAATGGGAGTCACTTCATTATAAGAAGGGCTCTTCTTTAAACCACAGCTTCATGCTATGCAAAGACCTAAGTCTTACCACAAGGATTTTAATTTGGGATTAACCGATCGGGAAATTAGATCACTCGTTGCATCAATCTTCTGCACTCCCTGTTACTTCATGCTCCACATGGCTTTGCCGCAGCCGGGTGCCAGGAGCTGGGCACCAGGAACCAGGATGCTGCTGGGGGGAGAGCGCTGCTGAGCGGAGCAGGGGTGGCTGGTGGCAAATAACCTGAATCCTGAAGTTTTCTCTTCAGACACCACCTGCTAACAGCCAGTGCTTTCCTCTAACGCTATTTTTGGTTTTCAAGTTATCTCGATGTCTGAGTCTTTTCTATAACTCGCATACAATTGCTGAGCTGCTCAGTCTTTATACTTTAAATAGGAACCACTTCCGTTTTGTGACATGTGCCTTTTCTCTTTGGGATGAACCTATCCCTTAGGAGTGCATTTTCTTACTTACGCAAGTAAGTTTTACTCAGAAGAGTAATTCCTTGAGACTCAATGAAGATACCTGCACGTGCAACTGCTTGCAGGTTATCCCGTCTCATAAAATAGCCTCTGTTTCCATGAATGCTCCTACTAGCAAACTGGCTCAGTAGTATATTCTTAGCACAGAAATGCAAGAGAGGTGTAGACACAGATGAAACAATTTTGTAAGACTTAAGAATCACAGAAAAGTTTTTTCATACTTTCAGTACAAAGATTCAACATAAATCTTTCCTTAAAAGCTTTTGATTCCAGAACTTACTTTTTGCAGTCTAAATCAGCTTAGAGTCCAGCAGAGCTTCTGCAGCCTGACTGCTCCCCGAGGCTCCCAGTGACCAGCCCCAAATCACCAGGTGTTGCTGTTGGCATTAGATTTATTGACTCTCCCTTCATGTTTGGCAGCTGGTTTAAATAAAAATCAATTAACAATGAGACTCACTATTCTGCCATTGTTTGGTGTGTGGGTATCTTACATTGTGTGATTACTCTTTAGTTTAAAAGTCAGGAAATCCTATATCTATGGAAGAAAAGTATCCCGTACTTCTACTGCAAGTCCCAGACACATAACCTGATTTATACAGTGAGTCAGCCTGGCAAGTAGGTGGGGATGTTATGTTACTTGTAGACAGGAATTCTTCTGGACTGCAAGCTACTTCGAAAAGAAATCCAACTGAAATATTTACATGCTATAAGCAGTATGTGGGAATCCCTTGTCCAAGGTCAAAATCAATTCATTATACTGCTAAAAGAAATACACTGGTATATACACAAATATTTGCATGTTATGTCCCTGCATATACATGCATATGCATGCACACACGGGTACACACCGTATCTTGTAAATTCTTGCTTTTTGCTTTCACTTCTAGGGCAACACTTAATACAGGATGCAACATAATAGAAGCCCCAGCTGGGGAAGCCATGATACAGCCAGGGTCCCAGAAAGTCAATTACACTGTAGGAGAGGGTGACGATAACTAATGAGATTTGCATGGAAATAACTGATCTCCTGATACAAAGGATCACACAGGCTGTGCTGGCAGACAGTGCTGAAGAGAAAGGTAAAGACAGAGGATCAGAATACATCAGACATGGCTGTCGTAATAAGCATTTCTTTATTCCTTTGTTAGAGACGGCCACGCAGGAGACTGAACTGGTGGAGATCTGGCTGCATTCTTGCAAAAGCCATTCATTGAAAATTAATGACAGCTTAAGTTTTCAATTAAATTTTAATTTAAAGTCTGTGACTGGTGCAAATCAGCATAGTTCTACTTGTGTCAGTGATTTATGTTAGCTGAGGATTTGGCCCGACATCTCAAGTGAAAGCCCTGCCAAAATATGCTGCAACAGAGATCTTCCAGCCAGATTCTTAAATGTGTTTAAGCCCTGAAAGGTGTAGAGAGGCATGAAATCAATGCGAGTCAGGCACTTCTGAAAACTCCATTAGGTGCCTGTCTGAATCTTCTGATGTTTAAAAAAACCGGCCCCGAGTAATACTTTGCCATAAAGGAAAAAAATCCTGCAACCCCCAAATCCTCTTTTATTTTCCAGGTGGGATCTGTTCACGGCACTGCTCAGGTTCCAGAGGAAGATCTCTGAAGTCTGTCTCTGCTCGAGACATCCCTTGTGTGGCTGAAGGAAGGTGACATCTTCAGCAGGGCACAAGCCCCTGACCACCAGTCTACATAAAATACAAACCCTGGGCTGACCTGCTGCCTGACGCAGCCGCCGCGCTTCCCGCAGCAGCTCTGCCTGTGCCCAGGCACCTGCCCACGCAGAGGCTTGGCAGGATTGGGCCCATGGTGCGCTTTTTTGGTCAAGATCACTTGGAGGTCAGAGCCAGGAAAGGCAGATAGGGACTGCTGGGTTTCACCTCTCTGTGTCATTGCAAAATCGCAACATTTCAAAGCATACCTAATTGATCGCTGGCATTTGAATTTGCAGAGTCTTTTAATTATGAAGGATTTAACTGTCTTTGCTGCAGCCCCACTCCCATTTTTGCCTGGTTTGCCTATTTTGGCATTAGCCTTTTAAAACCTAAATGGACACTGGGATAAAAGCGGGAATCAGACTTTTTAATGTTTGAAAGACACCTCCCCCACTTTGGAGAGGGTATAAAATAATTAGCCATTGAGAGACATTATATATAATTAATAAGCCATTACTGCTATATTTTAGGTAAATAATGCATTTTAATTAACACATTAATAGTAATTGTAGAGGAGCTGAATGACTGAGGCGCTGGTGGGGGTGCTGGGGAGGGCACTGCGCACCCCCTCCCCGCACCACCTCTGCCCGGCCAGCGGCAGAGAAATCAGTCCCGCGGCCGACGTGCCCATGGCACCGAGCTCTCGTGCGAGGCCGGCCCGTGCCGGAGCTCGCAGCGCTGCACGCCATGCACAAGGGCGCGGGTGCACCCGGGTTTCGGTGCCTGGCCTCGTGTCGCCGGGTTTGTGCCGGGCTCCCAGCCGGTTGCTTCTCCAGTGAGCACATGCTGTGGGAGTGTGTGCACAGTCCTAAAAAACACCGTGGGTTTAAATGGGTGCTGCTGTTGTATGTCACCTTGCACTTGTTGTATTAACTAAATATAGCAGATAGAGAACTTAAGGTAATATTAGACATGAGCAGCAGTTCATGAATTGCAAGCGCACGGTAGAGCTTTGCCTTAAATAAGTCCTCTTTTTAAACATGGTTTGTATTGGTGTGAGGATTGTTTCTGCTCTTTTCTTGCTAGGAGGAATGAAAGGCCTCAAGGACCTCTCCGCTGCCGGAGACAGCCAGCACCTCACTGCCGAGCTGGCAGCCCCCGCTCGCCTTCCTCACCTGGTCTGTCACCTTTCATGCCGACACCAAGTGCCACCCAGTGCCACCAAGGGCCAGGCAGCAGAAACGTGGGCTCCTTCTCCTTAAAAAGCATCACTTTGCAATGCTGGAGCATGGCTAGTCTGGGTCACATTTCTAAGAGCATCACCTAGCACCACCAGGCAGTTGGACCAGATGATCATTGTAGGTCCCGTCCAACTGAACTATTCTAGTCTAGTCTAGTCTAGTCTATGTAATATTCCACCTTGCAGCTGGGACAAAATGCCTGTCATTTCACTCTGCTGGCCCTCAGAGATTTCACGTCCTGGCCAAAGGATGAGGGGAATGAACCCCTGCAAGGCGTGTGTAGGGCTTAGTGATGGAGGAAAGCAGGGGCTGCCAAAAGCTGTCTTTTTCCTTCACCAGCTGTCAGCTGCCTCCCCCTGCACCCATGCTCGGCTTCAAGTGATGCCCTGCATCGCCAGCTGCAGCAAACCCTGTCTGGGAGCCAGGCAGCTCAAGATGCTTGGTGCCCCAGCCTGGGCTGCCTTATGGGAGACCCTAAAAAAAGGAAAAAAAACCCCAAACAAATCCTCACCGGCCCACTTTCTGCGCAGGCACGCAGGATGCTCACAGAGCAATGCATTTGTTTGTCATTTGGCAGTGGAACGTCCCGGGCGGTTGAAGGGACAAGAATGGCCATGCTACCATGCCACATCTGGCACAGCTGGAACACTGTGGGCACAGCAGCGCAAGCTGGGGAGGAGGAGCAGCCACTGAAATGATGTGAATCCTCGATGGGAAGCGGGTCCCCGTGCCACCTCTGCGAGCTCATGTCCTGGGAAGTCATTCATTTGTGGGAGGTGCTGAGCTCTCCCGCAGTGGAAATGAGACAGGTTCCCCCAGGAGTGAAATCTCGGTGTAGGATCTCATCCCTGCTCTAAGGAAAATGAAAATGAACCAGCTATAAATAACCTGCCATATCCTGTGTGTGGCACCTGCTGGGAATGTTGACAAGGCAGCCTGCTCTGCAGGAGGATGGCAAACGGCAGCGGGGGCCGCGCTGGGCAGGAAAGCTCTTGGCCTGGCCCCGCGGTGATGCTCCGGCTCCGGCGGGGTTTGGTTTCAGCTCCCAGCCTGGCCCTGAGCCACCTTTCCCCGGGCTGCAGCTGTTTCCTCTCCCGGGATTCCTCACGGTGAAGCCTGGCACGTGGAGGAGTGATATTCCTGCACAGTGCACACCAATAACTAATGCCAAGGCGAGAGTGGAACATTTCTAGTGATGTGCAGTGCTGCACGGCCTGATGGGGTTCAGAAATATGTACTAGTCATGACAAAGATCATTAAAGCTAAGAAATTTTAAAAAACAAAACAAAACAAAGCAGAATTAACAAGTTTTCCTAGTGCTCCGGTTTTCCAGGCTTTCCTTTTGTTTGGAAATGATACCACTAGTTGGATTTCTCTTCTCTGCTTTAAGTTAATCCGGTGTCATAGACATCGGTAGAGGGGCTCTGACTAATGCGAAGGCATCCTTTGCTGAAACGCAGCCTGTAACAAGGAGAATGAGAACCCTGAACGCTGCTGCAAAGCGCTGCGGGGCTGGGATAGCCGGGTGCGGTTCGGCGTGGGGAGAGGAGATGCTGGGAGTCGCAGCGGCTGGAGCCCTCGCTCTGTGGAGCGGGAGCAGGGAGGGTATGACGTCGGCAATACTGGACGCCAAACCCCAGACGTGACAGCACGGCAATTAGCTGTGTTAATGCCGGAGCGGCACCGCGGGGGAGGCTCGTTGCTCCCCGGCGGGCTGGTGGGTGCCTTGTCAGTCCTGCGTGCTGGCCCAGGCGTGGAGCTTGCTTCTGAGCGCATTCCTCTCGCGTTTGAACGGCATGGCTCCGCATGTCTCCCCTCAGGGCAATATAGCCTCTCCTTGGCTCGCCTGTGATGGTTCCAGCCAACACCCCGGGGGGGGCACCTTGACCTGCCTCCTGCACCCCTGCCCAGAAACACCCAGCCCCTCACCGGCTCTGGCCACCAGCCCCAGCCTCCGCCGGGACACGGGGACAGAGGCGGAGAGGAGGGGATTGCTAGGAAGTCGTGAGGACTCGGTTGTTCCTTTACATCCCGTTTAATAGATCTGTGGCAGGAAATTTAATAAGTTAGGAAGTTTTACACACTCTTTTTCTTTTTTATATTTAATGTAGTCATTTCTCAATATGCCATTCTCAAGAGGTTCTTTTTTTCTCCTTACTGTTGAAATCTAGCTGGACTGAATCATTATTCCTGATGTTCCACAAGTCCTGTTCTGAATATTTTTAGAAGAAAAAAGTGAGATTTCTGCTCGGGACTTTTTTGTTTATAAATTTTGCATAAATTTCCAATACAAAAGCAGCAAAAGGCATTTAACTGAATCTTTTCAAGAACAGGAACAGCTTGTGATGTACAGAGCAAAACCATTGGCTTTAACAGGCTGAGAGGTTGGAAGAGAATGAAGCAATTATGGGGAAGGAGGGATGTGGAAATGAGGGTCACTCACACTTTACAGAAAACCAGCACAACATTTAGTTATCTCTTAAGCTGTGAGGGCCTGGCAAGTCCAAGGACAGGGAGGCAAAGGCTCTCTTGACGTGACTGCTTGTATTTTTTCTGGGAATGATACTGAGGGTGATGATAGAAAACACTTGTGACTACAGCTTTAGCCCTGAAAGTTCATGCTTTTGTGCATTAGGCTGGAATAGCTGGTTACAACTCATTTGGTGATAATTGGGCTGCGTTAAATTTATACAGAGCAAAAGTTCAGGAGACATGAATCACACCCTTCCCGCTCCCCAGCATCAGCAGCAATGGGACAAATTTGACTCACACCCATAGACTCGATAATGTTAGTTAAGCACCTTGAAACAAAAGTCTGTGACAAGTTGTATTTGTCAGGCTCATTTGTACTGTTTGGAGAAAACATACTGCGGGTTCACTCTCAGTGATGCTCAGAAAACTTCAGACCAAATGGCAGCGATGGATGGGTTCGTAGGATCAGAGCAGGCAGTGCCAGCTTCTTCCAGCCAAGATGGAAGAAACGAATTGGCCATTTCCCCCCCACTGGTTTTCAGTGAACCGTTCACGGCATTTGCAGCCACATTCCGGTCCCCCTCGGAGTGGCACAGTTCGGTGGCTTCACGGGCAGCTGCCCGCTGCCCTCAGGAACCTCGCTGCCCTGTAACTGCCCTTGAGGTGACCCAGCCTCCTGGAAGAGGAGACCTGCAAGGGCGAGACGCGGGGAGTGCCCCCCGGGCTCCGCTAACGAGGGTCGGCAGGCTGAACCGCCGCAGCGTGGGCGAGCAGAGCGCGGGGCACCGAGACCCGCGGCCGGAGCTGCGGCGTCCG
This sequence comes from Aquila chrysaetos chrysaetos, assembly GCF_900496995.4. Lineage (NCBI taxonomy): Eukaryota > Metazoa > Chordata > Aves > Accipitriformes > Accipitridae > Aquila > Aquila chrysaetos. Next base: position 1,025,931 of record NC_044027.1, read on the forward strand.
CAGCAGCTGAGGTGTCAGACGGCAGGGAAGCAGCTCCCATTTCTCCATCGTAAGGAAGTGCCTGGGCAGGGAAGCAGCTCCCATTTCTCCATCGTAAGGAAGTGCCTGGGCCTGCCTGTTCCCCCCCTCTCGCCGGTGCAAGTGATGGGCAGCGATGAGAGCCCAGCCACGGGGTGGCATTGCCCCTTGGTTTTGCTGGTGTGGCTGCCACCGAGCGTGGCCACCGGCAGGCTGGGCTGCAGCCCTCCTTCCCCGGGGCTGACAGCAGGGAAGGCTTCTCTGCACGTCCGTCTCCTCCTCGTGAGGTTCTGCAAGTGGAAGCAGGCAGGGGAGTGAGCACCGGGACGCTCCTCCGTGCCCAACACGACAGTTGTCCTTCCAGCTGGAGGACAGACCTGTGCCACTTTAGACACCTTGCATGCCCTTTTGTAGAGCTGGCCAAGAGGGATTCTTGCCAAGCCCACTCAGCCAAAGTACAAGAATATTTTAAAATCCTACCTCTTCTCCAGCCCCAGCTTCTCCTATGGCCATTGAAACCAGCCGGCGGAGCTGGTTTCCTTCTCGGTCGTGCTCAGCCTCCTGGAAGGAAGATCCCCAAGGAAGGGTTAAATCAATCACAACTAAATTCACTGGCCCTTTATTAACAAGTGTATCAAATTTAAATAATTAGCATTTTTATGTCACATGCCATATACAGGGACACCAAAGGGATCGCAGGCACTGAGCAGAGCCATATGGTCCTCTGATTAATAATGTCAAGCAGAAGCAGGCAGAGCATTCAAGGGGAAAAATACGCAGGTTGCAAAGGCAATGAGCTCTTACATGCCTTAAGCAGTGTTCTCCCTACGTTTGGGAGCTGTAGCCGCACCGGGGGGGGCGGGGTGGGCTTGGGCACTGCATGCCTTGCAGGGGCTGTGACGGCCGGAGCCCCGCGGGGAACCAGCATCTCCCCCATGGGCAGCCTGTGTCCTCACTCAGTGCCTGGTCCTTGAAAAAAAGAGGAGCCTGCTGTGAGTTCCCTTCTGACTCACGTCCCCAGACTTCAGTAATGAAGGTCACAGCTGGATCACTCGGCTTCAGCCGAGGTCTAAAAACGTCAGTGAGAGCAGCAGAGGTCGGGCAGTGCTGGGTGCTGTCCCGGGCAGGAGGGGCCCGTGGTGGTGGCAGTCAGACCTCCCCACCACGGCCGGGGAGTCGCTTCTTGTCTGGAACTAGGTCAGATCTGAAAGTGCATGGCGAGATGGGGATTCGTGCAGACAGGGCCACCGTCTCTTCTGTTTCTGAGTAAGGTCATCAGCAATTTATCTTCAGACATGATGATGAAGCAAGTGGCGTGTGTGGGAGAGTGCAAATGTCCCTCTCCTACTAAGGGACAGAGATGCACATACAACTTATGATCACAGGCTGCAAAACTCTTGGCAGGGATGTTCTTGTTAGGGAGAAAGCCCCCTCCCTCCTCCGCCTCCGTGCTGGGGGACAGACGCTCCACTGACAGCTGGTCTTGGACCCAGCTGCAGCTAATGCTGCTATTCCCACTGGTGGCATGTACAGGATTTACAAAGGTGGGTTTTCTAAGAAGGAGCTTACAGCTTTTATTGCTCCCACATCTCTGAACAGGGTAGATGAGAAAGAAAAGTGCTTTTCCATCTGGCTGCAAAGGACTGTTATGTTCTCATTCATACGTAAAGCAGATCTAGCAGAGAATGTTACAGACTCAATGACAGTACTCTACAAATGTTAATATGGTTTTTAATTGGAAGAAATAATAGCTTACTGCTGCACACTTAGCAGACCGCTCTCTGTAGCTACTTGATCCTACCCCTTTCCTAAGACAGAAGGGAAAAAATTGCAATTCTGCATTGCAGTCAGGATTTATTTTAAGTAATTGAGGTGCTCAGCTGACGCAGATGGTAACCCTCTGCTTATCCTTGGGACGGCAAAGGCAGAGCCACCACTTCTGCAGCACGGGTCTTGCTGACACCCTGCCACGGCGGGAGGGAGTATCCAGAGCCTGCAGACACCCCGGTCCTTCGGAGGGAGGGGGACAGGACTCCTGAGCCCTTCCTTAAGCAGAGACCCAAGTCTGCGCCTTTGGCTGTTTGGTGCAAACCCTGGGGCACGTCCCAGGGCTGGGGTACACCTTGGGGCTGGCACCACCCCGGGGTGCAAGTGCCCGAGCAGCCGGAGCTGCTGAGATGGGCTGCCCATCGCACGCGTCGGGGCAGCCTCCGGGAGCTCTCGCCGGAGGCCGGTGCAGCTGCAGCCGTGGCAGAAGGTGAAGCAATAAATCCGGGCGCTCCACAAGCTGGTGTGAGCGCCTTGAAGCAGCTCGGTTGTTCTCGCTGCGCGACACAGCTCAGAGGCGAGGAGTTTTGCTGCGCTGCTTTGCCTTGTGAAACAGATGAACAAATAAACCCAAACTCGGCCAAATACAAATGACAAACGCTGATGGCAGCAAACCACTTCCCGCTCCATCGCTAAAGTCAGCCCTGTGGGTTGGGCTGCATGGCCTCTTCAGGGCTTGGTCCATCGCCAAGTTCTGCTGAAGTTAATGAGGGCCTGTGTGCACAAGGCTATCAGGAAGATAATCTGAATTAACTTTTAAATGGATTAGTCAAATTGCATTAAATACCTTTGTAGACACTTTTGTTTAGAATTAAGGTGGACTAACTTGATTTTGTTTGCTTCACTTTAATTCCAAGTAACACCATCTAAATGGAAGCTTAAAGCAATTTAACCAAACTGCTTGAAACTTGCACCTTAATTAGTCAGGTGAATCTCCCTGAGCACCCAGAGTGGAGTTTGGGGTACCCTTCAGCTGCCTGTGTGGGGTGGGATCCCCCCTGCCATGGGGCTGGGGCACTTGGCAGTGTCTTCTCCATCTCATCCTGGGGAAACCTCCCAGGAAGGGACTGCTCCGACCAAGCTTCTGAGCCCTGACCACTGCCGCGGGGTGGGGGTCTCAGCCCCCCCAGCTATCAGACACTCGGTCAGCTCTCGGCTCACGCGGGTGCCCAGGTCTGCTCGGATGGTTTGCACCCAAGCTGTCCCACCTGCACGCCTGGGCGTTAGTGAGGAGAAGGGAGAGATGGGAGGTTCAAGAAAATGGGACAACAGCCCCCTTGTTTGGAAACTCTTCTGGTGCCGACAGGCGGCATCTCCCATGGCAGAGAAGGAGATTCGGGCTGCCACTCCGGCTCTCCCAAGCCTCTCTGCCTGCTTTAATTTGCCTCCATGCACACGTTTCTGCTGCTGCTCCTCGCTTGGCCAGTCTAACCTCTGCCACGCTGGGGAGATGTGGACTTGCAGAGCCTACTGCTGCGCGGGATTACTTGCTTGAGCTACAGCAGAGCCTCTGCCGGAGAAAAACGTTCAATCACGGTGAATCAATCCTGCTTGATCTTTGTACTCCAGACACTCTGTTTACATCTTCACTGGGTTTTTCCTCCTCGTTTCCACATTTGGCACATCTGTGGGGCACGGTCTTTGCTTCAGCTGGAGCCAGGAGGGCAGACGGCGACTGCTGGTGCTTCCCGGGGAGCCCCCGCTGGCCCCCAACGCAGCTCGGCGCTGAGCCTGCCAGGCTGGAGGTCGAGACAGCATCTGGCTTTCAGGAGCCTGACCCAGGGATTTAATTGCTTTCTGCATTTGCGTGGGGGAAACAGAGGCAAAGGGAGCAGGAGAAATCTTGTCACGGCCGCCGAGGCACGTGGGGTAATTAGGGTAATGGTCGGTGGAGTGTATTGGCAAACTTCAGTTAATCTGTTTGCAGCCAATCCCCCTGGCACCGCAGCTTTGCTCCAAAAGTCTCTGTGTCCTTCTTACCGGTGGCGTGTGGAGCAAGGGATGGAGAAGGGCCATGGAGACCCTCCTTGGGAAAAGGCAGAACACTGAGAACACGAGGCTTGCCCCGACCAGAGCACATCCTCAGCTGCTTCCTCCATCCACCCACGGTACGGTTCATCCTTGGGGCAGAGACGGCAGGAGAACTGCAGAAAAAGAAAAAGAGTTCATTCTGCATTCATTCAGAGCATGACCAGCATCGGGAAGCGGCAGAGCTGCCCTCGCACCCGTCGTCCCACCCGGCCCCGGTTCTCCTCCTCCTCCTCCTCCTCCTCCTCCTCCCACGGCACAGGCTGTGCCCCACGGCCACCCCGTGACCCACCGGGACACCAGCGAACGGGGCAGCACCGCAGAAGGACAGGGGTCTTGGAGAATGATGGTGTTGGCTGGAAACTGATGTCAGCTGGCATGATTTTCAAGGACAGAGGAAGATAATTCCTGCCCAGCTTCACTTGCTGCACAGAACGGTAAGGACAGCCATGCAGCTCTCCCCACTTTTGGAAGAATTACAACGCAGCTGAAGTATTTTTAGTAAGACCTTAATTCAATAGTCAAAATATTTCAGGCTGGTGTTCATCAGCAAGTAAATTCAGAATACAGGACAAGAAAAGCAGCTGTGCATTATTTTTCTGAGTAATTATACTTGAATCTCTGTGGTAGAGAGAGTGGGGAAAAAAGTAAATTATACAGAAAATGCATTCAAGAAGATTTTAATGTTATTACAAACCTTCATTATAATGTATGATCAAGCATGTAAGTGAAAATCTTAGGACCCGTGGGTAACATATCGATTCTGGCAGACATTAAAATTTCTATTTGATGCTTAAGCAAAATCTAATCTGACTTCTGATTTTGCAAAATATTTTAGGGTAATTAGGCATGTTTGTGCTTTATTGATTCTTAAAATGAACATAAGCATGTGGGGAATTGCTAACACTCTGGATTAAAGAGAACGAGACTCCTTGCTTTGCGAAAGTTCCTGCAATTAAATCACCTTCTGCTAATATGGCCCTCATTATTCTGGATGGAAATGAATGCAGGAAAAGCTAAGGGAGTTTAAAATAATAATGATCATAAAAGTGAAGCTTTAGGTTTTAAATGAAAGTTTGGTTTCTCGTACTTTTGCTGATGGCTCCCACAGGCTTTGGATAAATCTCTTGTCTGGAGGATAAAACCCCAAACAGCCCCAGAGCGTGGGGGGAGGCAGAGCAGCAGCTTCGCCATCGTCTCCCTTCCCTCTGCTTTGCCACCGCCTCTAATTAGGGCAAACTTTGCAGCATTGGGTAGCACCCCCAGACACGCTATTTACTGACACTGCACGTCCCCTTTGCTGCTTAATTTAAAAATAGTTTTTATGATAAGCAAGAGGCCGAAAGGATGCTGGGTTTGTCGGCAGAGAGGGGGTTTGGGAGCATCGTGCCAGCACAGCTCAGCCAACAAACGGTGTATTGCCTCTGAGCAAACAGCCGGTGAGCGCAGGCCAGCTCTGAAGGACCCGAACCGAAGGGGGTCCGTCAGAAATCGGCTTCTGAGAAGTCAAGCTCAGAGCAAATGCTGAGGGCAGGATCGGCACCGACAGCCCGATGCCCCGAGCCCGGCTGCCGTCCGTGACGGCGTGCTCTCCCTGACCTGTGCCGCCCATAACCCTGCTCAAGTGATAACCACCCGTGGCCGTCGTAACGGACGTGTCTGGTCGTGTGGACTGGGGGAGACAGGTAACAACACAACAGCCAAGGGCTAATTGGAGCAACGCGCCCACCTAACCACAGCGCTGGTTAATGTCCGACTCAAGCCAAATTTGGAACAAACTAACATCTGTAGTTGGTATGTAAATATGACTATAAGTCAATTATCTCACTCCATAAATAGTGGACAGCCCAGGGCCCGTCGAGCTCTCCTGCACGGCAGTGGGATGCACGCCAGGATCTCCCCTTGGGTAGGGACACCTCTCAAGGTCACTCCTTGAGGTTGAGAGAACCCTTATCGTGCCAGGTTCTTGGGAAGTGAATTGGGAATAAGCATGCTGAAACTTTGAAATCTTAGCTAAGTGACATAAAGGATTGACTGTGCACAAATAATCCTTTAGACATAAACCATTGACCAAGTCTGGGACAAAGTCTGGATCCAGCTGTGCCTGAACTCCTCTCCGAGAAGGAGTTTAGAATGCAAGTGACTTTCTGAACCTCATGACTCAACGGGACGGTGTCCCTGACAGTTTTGTCTGACCCTGTCCTCTATGTAGTAAATAATCAAGTGTACCTTGCCATTGAATCTTGTTAAACCAGTCACATTTATTGTCAAATTTTATTAACTCACTGTCTTATATCAATAAAATATATTTTTGCTTCTCTCTTGCGAGTGAAATGCATCACTCCATCCGTGACACCGTCCTGATCCAGATCGTCCCTGTGCTGTGCTTGCCGAGGGAGGAGATCACCCAGCACCTTCCCGTGCATTTCCTAGCAAGAGACCAGCGATGCAAATCCATCCTTGTGCCACAGGGATATTTACTGCTCTGCTAATTTTTGCTGCCTTTTCCCCAAGCATTTTGGAAGACTGAGGCCAGCGTATGAAGCTCTGGCAGAAAACCGTGACACCTCTGCAGAGCTGCCTCTCCCGAGGGAGGAGCAGAGACCTGCCTCGCTGCATCGCCGCAGCCCCGTGGGTGCTCGCAGCCAGGCACCGCGGCTGCGCTGGACCTGCTGCTTCGCTGTTCCCACCCTGTGCTGAAGGAAGCGAAGGGTTAGCAGGTCTGGGTCATTAGTCCCATTTAGCTTGTCCGCACCACCGCTCACACGAGATCTCCAGGGGCTTGGTGAAAGAAAATGCCTTCTTACCAGTTTTATACACGATAACACTTCAGACCTGGTTTGTCCTAGTCCTGTAGCTGAAGAAAGCAGGCGACGGGGAGCCTGGCAGGCTGCGGGGACGAGCAGGGGTGAGCCAGGCTGATGGATGCTGAATCCAGGGTCAGACCTGGAGTCAATGGACATTTCATTAAGGCTGGGAGAGGCTCGTCTCCAGTTTGCTTATTAATATGATTACAAATAATCTTTCATCTCGGAGACAGAGGACTGGTTCTTACCCTGGCTGTGAGTCAGAGCGCTGCGTAGAGGCGATTTGTATTTTCTCCTCTCTAGCAAGCATGTGAGACTCCTCCAGATGTATATTTTAGCCAGTGCTGTGAACTCCAGATGCAACATTTTGGACAGAAAACCAATATAAGGACATGTGTATTCCCACCCTGAGCTACAGCAGCACAGACAGCGGCACAGAGTGTGCCTCCGTCTGCTTCCACCCTGCCTTTATCCACAAGTCCTCGCATCCCACAGTGCTTCATCAGGTTTACATCCAGCATAAAGTGAACTCGGAAAGTCATAGATTTTAAAGCCGGAAAGTACCGCTGCAGTTGTCTAGTCTGGTCTCCTGCAAGAGTCAGGCACAGGACTGCCTGGAATATAGTGTTCTGATTTAACTGACTGCCTCAGAAAGGTAAGTCTAGCCAGGGTCTAGGCTCCCTGATCCCAGGAAGCGTAGTGGTATTAAACTCAGTGCTTGAAAACCCCACGTACCAAGGGCTGTGCAGGATGGTAGCGTGCAGCTCTGCTGCGGGATGCAGGTGGGGCCATGTGCTGCAGAAACACCCATAGCCACCCCGAGCATCCTCAGGCAGGAGCTCATCGCTCTCCACTGACCCCATGGGATGTGGCAGCTCAAGTCCGGGACTGGAGGCTGCAGATCCAGCCCAGCCATGCCGAGGACACAGCCTGGACCTCAGAGCAGAGAGGACAAAGTGCCCCTGGGAGCAAAACCCACATCCACTTTGCAGGGTACATGCTCTAAGAGCCGGCTCTCTGCAAGTGTGTGAAGTCTGCTCAAAATGCACAAAAGGACAGGAGTTCAACCGGTTTGAACAGATGGCTGAGTAACATTTGCTGCTGGAGCCTGCAGGTCCCCAGCAGGGCCTTTCTGTTATCATTTACTGCACTTGCCATTTTTCATGGTGATGCAGAGACATGCACACACGCGTGTGTGCGCACAGCACTGAGCTACACGCGACTGCAAGGGGTGGCTGTGGCCCCCCCGTCCCCCACCCCTCGCTGGCACTGCAGGTTAAATGAAGTCATAAATAAGCAATAAGCAGAGATAAGTGTCTGATTTATTGGGGAGCTCAAAGGAAAAGAAGAGCAAAAGCAAGGTCACATCCACAGTTAAGCACATCCCTGACACAGCTCTCTCCTCTCTGCTCCTCCCCTTCTGCTCCTCCCCGATCTGGGAAGCACCGAAACAGAATTTCTACCTGCACTTCACGCTTTGGCTATCTTTGCAATATTCAAACCAGCCCATTTGCTCCAAATCCAGGCAGTTTTTCTTAATGCAACGCCAGCGTACCGCGCCATGGCGGGATGACGGCCGTGCTGCTCCTGGGCTCTCCCGTAGCGTGGCAACAAGTGCTAAGCAACACGGAGTTTGCAATCAGGACTTCGGTCTGGCTTTCATCTGGTGAGGGACCACTCGGTTAAGAGATTACTCTGTACAACACACTGTCCCTCTGCGGGGCTGGCAGCGGTATTACTCACCTGAACTTGCTTGAAGTGGATGCTCATTTAATATATATCTCTCTCTCTCCTCACTCTGACAGGCAATATGTCAATAAGGGAAGCTCGCTTTAATCCACATTACTCTGACCGGGGTGCTTTGTCAGGATGAGAGCTTGTGAATTTCACCTAACGGCTTCTCAAGGGAAGAGGCTGCTTCGGTGAAAGGGGAGTTTTGCGTGGGGTGAAGTTTCTCTCCCTGCCGGTCCCCGACTTTCCCTGCGGGGTGTGCTGGGGGCTGTCGCCCTGCCTGCGGGCTGCCAGCCCTGCTGCCGTGCTCCCAGGGCTGCGATGGGTGCCCATTCCCAAGGACGAGGGCAGCGCCCACGCGGCCCCGTGCCAAGGCATCCCTCCTGCTCCCGAGGGTGGGCATCCCGGGATGCACGACCCTGCCGGGGCCGTCCCGGGCGGCCGCAGGACCCCTCCGCTGCTCTCCTGCACAGCGCAGCCACATCCGTACGGGGCCCCGGGCTGCCCTTCACGTCAGGGTATCGCTGCAGAGCAAGAAAGAAGAAAAACTTCCATCTGGCAGGAAGGCAGCTGCCTTACCTCCTGGCCAGGAACGCAGGCTGCGCAGGAAAATGTGCATTGGAAAAAGCAGTGCCTGAAAGATACCTGGGAAGACAGACTGCTATCTCCTGTCTTTTTGCTCTCTGTCATCACCTGCAGCATTAAATAAAGCCAGGTGGCCAGAGATAGAGGGGTAAAAGCGATGCTTCTGCATGACATACTGAATTTTCTGTCACTTGGTACTAAATAAGCCATGGCAGATTTAAAAGCAGTGTGATTGCTGAAAAAATAACCTTAATAAAGTGGGTATAAATAACTGTATAGCAGTACGTCTGTGTGTTGGAATTGTTTATGCAGGTAAAATTTAATAGCAGAGGTGTGACCACATTTATAACAGAGTAATCAGTATGTAATTTCACAAACCCAGTGTGTTTGCTCACAGGAGACAACCTTAATGTCTTTTAAGAAGAGTCATTAGATTTAAGTAATAGCCAGCACCCAAGTACTCGATCAGGCAGATATAGAACAAATCAACTTTTATTGCCAGGCAAAAAGTAGAAAACCCAATTCCTTGGAAGCTAATAAAAATTTTATAATTTTTTTTTTGAGTCAAGTAAGTGCAGGGCTTATTACTTTGTAGACGTCTTCATAAAACCCAGAGCAAACCTAATCCAGACGAAAACAACAGCTGTGAGGCACAATGTATTTGACCAAGATGGATGCCTCAGAGGTATGATATTCATTAGTTCACTAATTCCAAATGGTAAACAAGGTTTAATTAATTTTGATGGTCTGTTGGTCATACATAGGTGTGCGCCTGGGATGCAGCATTAATAACTGAACATACAGCTGCTGTAGGAGCAAGTGTTTTCTGAATAATTCTGCATGTTCTGTTGACATTTCTGCTGGGAGAAGTTTCAGGGACAGAAGAGGGGGAGCATTAATCTCCTAATTTTGCTCTTCTGCAAGAGCATTGCTGGGTGTGAATGGCTAGCAATGCAGCTTCAATAAGGATTTTCCCAGATTAATGAGTATAGGGTATGCTTGGACGTATCTAAGTAGAGACTAAGTGCCTAATTTGCTACTTTTATGTCTAATTTGTGCATTCAGTGATGGGGGTGGGGTGGGAGGTGGTGTACATTTGCAATGTTAGGTATTTGCATAAGCTGTACCAGTTCTCTGATGTGTCGTCCACAATAACTTCTATTGTTAGTCTTTAAAACAGAGTTTAGAGGAAGCGGTTATCAATGCTTCATTGCGAAACATCTTGACCTAAAGCCCTGATAAAGACCCAGTTTTAGAGAATGAACAGTTACTCAGCCAGCAAATTTACATATGCAAACACTCACTTCTGTAGCCAATTACACATCTGCATGTTCAGCTTCCCAGTTTTATATCCAGCTGCATGCACAAATTAGGCTGCTGCTGCATGCACAGCTTGTTTAAAAACTTAATCCTTTCTTAGTTTTTAGTTGAGCCCTTGGTAAAAACATCACTTCTAGCAGTCAGTTCCAACTCTGCAAACCTGCCTGCAGCAGCCAGATCTTATTTTTCTACATTGATGTTACTGTTTTCTGCAGGGTGACTGCTACTCATTTGTACTGGCATAAGTGAAAGGGGAATAGGTGCTGTGGTCCATGAAGATATTGCATGTTATCTCCTTTTTAGAGTCTGAGCTCAGCTGACAGTGCAGCATCACCCCTCTGCTCCCTGCCTGTCTCGCAGGAAGCGCAGGTCCCATTTTGTCACCACGACAGCACATTCCTGGAGCCCCAGCAACCTCGTTCGAGGGAAAGAAAATAATTCTTTAAATGGGATGCCTCACCTCCAGCAAGGAATCGCGGCAAGCCTTCTGCTAAAACAATATCGTGAATTGCTCCCTCTCCTTCATTTCCAAAAGATCCCAAAGTGCTTCTTGTACAACCAAGTAGAGAATTACCTTTATCCTCAAAACAAGACGGTTATTTCCATACTCTGCCTGTAAGTGACATGCATGATAGCTCCAAAGACCGATAGATCCATGATAGATAGATGCCTGACAGACACAAAGATCTTTCTTTGCATTTAACTGAGCCACACTGACTTCCATCAGGTTTTCCTTTCTCACAGGGAAAAAAAAAGTGGACACAGCCCGAGATGATGCGACTGCCGCACTGACACTCCATGTTTCCCAGGGTCCTTCCAGTACCCACCATTCCCCTCTCTCAGCTGCTCAGGCTCTGCTCTATCCAGGGTAGAGCCTGTAGTTTTGTTATGTGTGACGACGGTGGCTGGCATCATGGGTCCCTGCCAGGGTCCCTGCCAGGCTGCTGCACCCCGGACAACTGCTGTTAATAATAAATCTTTTATTGATGGATTTGAGGGAGCCTCCTGATGGGAAGCATTTACTCAAGGGGTATCTAAACAAAGTCCAAAGCCTGAAAAATCAGATTTTGTTGCTGACATTAGTGACCCGAGAGAACAAAACACTCCCGCAGACAAAAATCGGATGCAAAATGAAGATACACAGAAATAACAACAAAACAGAAGGCAGTGCGGGGCCCCTTCGTGGTAATGCATGCCTTTGGCTTTCCAGGTGTCTCAAGGAGGGCTGCTTCCCTCCCAGAGTCATCCGTCATGTCTCTGCCCGCAAACAAACCGAGTATCAGCAGCAAGAATGCCCTTCAAGGACAAGTGCTTATGTGGAAATGCATACCATAATTACCATGATAAATGCTGTGCTAGATAAGTGAGGCGCAGCAGCACATACCGGTACTTGGTGCTAGCTGTCCATGCACCATACTAAACAGCATCTCTGCTCCCGTCCCCCACCATGCCAGGCTACATGCAGATCGCTTGGCCCCGCATCCCCCACCCTCACCGCTGACCCCCGTTTCGGTGAGCCCCTTCTTGCAGGGCTGAGCCCCGGCATCCCACCGCCCCACGGTGGTCCCTCCGACCGCTCCGCTGCGCTCCCCCCAGCTGCACCGATTACTCATTACTCACTTCTGATTTAAAAACTGGAGTTTGTTGAACTTAATAAAGACAAGGGGTGGGGAGGAGCACTGGAAAGGCCCGTGCTCATCCAGGTGCTGTGGGCTGCCATTAAAAAAAACAAAGGCAACCACCTTTAAAACCTTCTTGCTGTGCTCACGGAGAACTGAACGTTGCTTTGCATTTCTGGCAGAAACCCTTTCTATGACGGGGCAAGAGAAGGATTCTCCATTTTTGGGGAAAACTTCAAATGCCCCAGCCAGGACACTGCAGGGACGAGGACGTGCACGTCTGGCATAATCTCCCTTGTTGTCTCTCCATGACATTACCTGTGCTGTGCTTCCACTTGAGAAAGCTCTGCTTGTGCCGATGAGACTCTGGGGAACTGGAAAGCTTAGCGCAGATCTCTCTGGAGAGAAGTTACGGCGTGAAAGAAAATCTGTCACCAAGCTGCTGCTCGGACGAGCTGTGGAAATGCCCGACCCTTCAGTGGGAAGGGGAGCAGAAGCAGGGCACGGTTTCACTGCAGAACATCTGGCCCAGCTGCCAGCAGTGTTGGACAGTAGTTTGGAGGGGGGAAGGATGGCCACAAGGCACAGCTGAGCTCTCCCAGGGTTGCAGCTCCCCAAGGATAATTCCTAGAAATAAGCTTACACCTCACATCTGACTTTGCCATCTTTTTTCCAGCTGTATAGAAGTCCCTGCTATGAACATTTTTGAATTGCAGGCTAGGAGTGCACGCTGCTCGGCAATTGCCCAGCGGCAGTCGCTCCCGTCTAACAAATGGCACCTTGCCTTGAGATGCAGAACTTCCCTGGGCTCCCCAAAATAGCCCTAAAGAGGGAGATGTTAATTATCACTTCAATGGGCGTGAGTGCCTCCTTTGCATGGGTGCCCTCATGCTCGTAAGCAGCTGTTCTCAGGAGACGCTTGGACAGGCTTGGAAAGCCACCGTGAGCCCCGACACTCGGCTCTTTCCTCTCCAGTGCCACCTCTGGACAAGCACGTGCATTAATGGAGCTAGTTATAGGAGAACCTGCCAAATAACGAGGTTCTGTTTCTAAGAGTTCTCATTTCTCAGTCTTTGTGATTTTTTTAAAAAAAATATTTTCATTTATCAGTAAGCTTTTGTTCTATAAATCTCAGAAATCTCTGAGAACCTGGAGAACCTGCCCAGGCATCCCCGCCGAGCCACGGTGCCGGTGCCCGGGCAGCAAGCCCAGTGCTGGCTGGGAGAGGAGCCCCGTGCGGGGGCAGAGCCACCCGCCTCCCCTGCACGAGCTCTGCCGCGGGTGGGTGCTGCCGGTGGGCAGAGCGTGCTGCCCTGGCCGTGCAGGGGACGGTCCCTTACACGCCGCACCGCGGCTGGGACCGCTGCACCCCAAAGCATTGGCCACCCCCTAAGAAGCGGCAGAGACAGATCTATACCCACTCCTCTATTTGCATCAGAGCAATATTAATATTACTAGTGATAATTAAATTTCAATCAGTGACCAAGCGAACTCCAGTCTGCAAAGGCTGAGCCTGCACCCATCAGGTGCCCGAAGCAGTTCTGGTTAATAACCATCTCTACACGCTGCTCTGGGAAACACGGGCAGCACAAGATGCCTCCTCTGGCTGCAGGACCTCTCCGGGCTGGAGCTTGGCACAGCTGAGCAGAGGGGCTCGAGGTGCAGGGGTTCTCATCAGGGCTGCCTCCGCCGTCTCTCTCGTGTTTGGAAATGTCAGCATCGCTCATTGCTACTGACACAAGAACTGCTTTTCTAACATGAATCACTGGTCATGGCCAGAAAAAAAATGATGCTGAGACAGTCTGATTTATTACTAGTATAAAGAAACACTGCGCCAGGATTACAGCAAGGAGTTTCATTTCAGTGGGCACGGTGGAAAGAAGAGTCATTTTGATTTTTCTTTTTTCCCCCTCTGAAGATCTAAACCCGTAACTGAATCTTTCCACCCCGAGGCAGATTTCACAGTGGAGGTATTAGGCTTGTAAACCATAATTCCTCTGCCCCACTACAACACGAATGGAAAAATAACCTGGCGTGCAGCCTCGGAGTCTGGCATCAGTCACAGCACCGACAGGACGGGGCTGCTACAGTCCCTCCACCTGTTCCTGCGAGCTGCCCAGCAGTTAACAAAGTCGGTGATTTTCAGCTACTACTGCTCAACACCTTGGTGTGTAATAGATGCCGGTATCCTATTCCTGCCAACACATGCAAATCAAGCCCCCAGCCCAATTCCACATTAAACAGACCCAGCCCTGCAGCCCAGAGCTGCTGGAGTGAAAATGGAGGAGAGGAACAGGCTTTGTACAAAACTTTCATGGATGGATCATTAAAATGTCACAGTACATAATTTGCTTAAGTATTTTGGAGTTAATTGCATGACTAGTGCATTTATTTCGCCTAGGCGTCCTACAGCTCTGTCATTGTCCTTTGGCGATGTGCGGCTGGGGTGGGATACGCCGCACGCCCATCACGGACCCACCCGTGGAGGGGGTTGGCTCCAGGGGACCGTGGAAGTGTTTACTGTCGCCTCTGAGTGACAGTGGGACGCGGACTTGTTTTGTACTTGTGAACTGGAAATTTATTTAATTCAGGCTCAAGGCAAAGTCATGGGCTCACAGCCCTTTAACGTGCTGCTGGATTTGAAACCAGCTTGCAAAACTGTTCCCAAAATAACCTTGCGAGTGTCTTTTATCCAGAGAACTGTATAAAATATTTTTGTTCAACGACAGAGATGCAAAGAATTTAAATGTCAACACTTTCCCTAGAGAGAGGGGACAGGTTTTGGGGACTATTTCCAGCGTGACTCGGTACTGGAACCCAGGAGGGCCGCGGCCGTAGGGCAGCAAAGACTGAGCGTGGTTGTGCTTGAGCTCATCCTCGTCTTGGTAAGACATGCCCATCTCCGCGGCAGGGTTACAGTACCACTATAAGAAAAACTATCAGAATGTATAAAAAAAAAACCCAAAAAAACAACAGCTTTTCTATGGGATTACTTTCACCATCACTTCATAAAACTCTTCAGTTACCTGCACACAAAAGCTAAGGGGAGGCTCTCGTTCCTTGCTGCACGGTACAGCAGTTCCCAGCAAATCCGACCCCAGGGCTGGGGAAGGCGCCTGCACAAACGGTGTCACAGCCAGGGCTGGACTGATTCGTCTTTCACATGGTTCACCAGGAATCTGCCATGTGGTTATACACAGGGAAACTTTGTTGACAAAAAACCAGAGCTGGAAATACGCTTTAATGAAGCACAACAAGAATTAGCTATAGTCACTTCCCCTCCCTCCTTGTATCATAGACATAAATATATGCACTTAAAGAATGATGATGTTTTGGGTAATCACGGCTAAATAAATAGGACGGAAACTTTGCATACCTTATGGAAAAGAATTTGCTAGCTGCAAGATTTCAAGTTTCATTTAAAAATAATCAAGTCATTGGAATGAAGCCTATACCCCAAAACCGTAGCTTTCCATTTCCAAGTGCTATAGCCATAATGCAATAATGAATATATTTGTCTTCTTCAGACTGTCATCCTATTAGTTGCTGTGTCTAACATAATCTGCTTTCAGCTAACATCTATCATAACACACAAATAGAAGAACTGAACTGCATTAAAAAGAAAATTGATTCCCTTCCGTGCCCCTCTTTGTCTGGTTTCTTCATTTGCCTATTAACAGCCCACTGTGCAATTAATTATGTACAATTTCAGGTACAATCCTTGTACCCCTGCAGAAGAGAGTTGATCAAGTTCTGCAGACATTTCCAGCCTGGAGGTAATATTTCTCCTCCTGAGCCACGCTGCGGGTTTCTGCTGGGACCTGGGTTGCACACAGCAGCTTGGAGAATACAATAGCACCAAGGAACACGCAGGACAAAAATTGTTTGCTTAAAATATTCAGGACTGTCCTGATGAATAATGGATACATCCATAGAAACAGGGCTCAACCGCACACAAAACAATGGTTAAATTAATCAGGTAATTTAACCGTGAGGCATAATTTGACATCTAGTGTCTCACTGGCGCTACTTCCCCAGCTTTCCTCCAAGCAGGCTAGCTTATTCTCATCACTGCAGGCTGGAGTTTCTTAATGCAAGGCTTTTAATTATCCTTAGAGCAATACTTCTCATCACCCCTGAGAATAACCTTCCCCTCCCAGAGCAAGCCATGGACTTCCAGGTACACACTCGCGGTGTGTTAAACAGATCCACCTTCACCTAGAGGAAAGGCAGGGGGGGACTCCCTGTCCCCTGCTTTAGCAGAAGAGCCACCGGCCAGCCTGGAGGTGCCACGACCCCCCCTCACACGCAGAACCCCCCAGCCTGCAGCACCGCACTGCCCTTGCGAGACCCATCTCTGCGAGGTGGCTGCGTCCTCCAGCCTGGATGCAGATGGTAAAAAAGAGCTCTAAAGAGCGGCTTCTGCTGTAGTCCAACTGAAGTACAGGGGGTGCCAACGACATTGTTATTTTTCATGTAGAGAGGGACTTTAATTATTTACAAAGCTCCCACCTAGATGCTCAGCGTGCCTGGCACATGCTTTTTCTCCCCCTTGCTCTCCTCTCCACCTCTCAATTTGAGAACAGATGCATCCGAACACGTGGAGACGGGCGCTGCCGTATCACTTCCCCACACCCAGAGCACAACAGGGCCGGATCCTGCGTGCCCAGCGCTGGCCGGTCCCTGTCCTCCCCTCCGCAGCAGCACCGGTGATCCACAGCATCCCCGCTCCCCTGCCGGCATCCCCAGCCCATGCCTGGCCGAGCTGCCACCCTGGCAGAGGAGCGATCGGAGCTAATGAGTTTGGCCTTGGGCAACCACCTCTCGCTCCGTCATTTTTATTTTTTTTGGAGCCTTGCAGCCCAGGGTGCTTGTTGCTCCTCCAACATCAACAACATTAACAAGCTCTGACATCTCATAAATTTCCCTTGGTAAAACAAAGGGAAACAAATAGGAAAACAAGTTTCAGCAGTACAGGGGTTTTGGTGCTTTGAATTTTTTCCTTCCTTTTCCATATATTGGATTTTGTTGTGAGCAGCCCCTTTTATCCTTCTGGTGTCTCACTGCTGCAGCCAAACTGCCCTGGACAGCGTGGTGCAAGCTAGACCATAGCCATTTTGGCTTCGGGTAGAAAATGCTTAGATAAAATGAGATCTGATCTAAAAAAAAATAAATAGATCCAATCCAAGCCCAAACATAAAACTGTTACAAGCTTAGAAATAATGGGGTTAATCTCCTTTCTCTTAATTTTCACCTTATTCCGGAGATGACCAAGAGAAACTGGATGAAAAGCAGAAAGTTTGTATCTGTTCTCCTGCCATTTTCTGCCTCAGCAAAAGCTTCTGCAGAGCCAGGAGAGCCCTCCTGCACATCTGCAAGCGGGGCTGGAGACGGGACTGGGAAAGGAACCGGCTGTTGGTGGAGACTTTGCAGCTGAACAAGCATCAGCCCCTGGGGTCACTCCAGCTTGCGTGCCTCGGTTTCCCCTGTTAAAAGCGTGTGTAGTAATAACTTGTCAGAATAATAAAAATCTTTGGTAATGTTTAGTTTAGGAAGTGGGAAGTTAAAAATCTGAATTGATCGTCACTGTCACAAAGACTTTGTTAGAATGATCTCTGCTGTGGCAGCCCTGGGCCCTCTCGACACTTTCCTCCTTGCTCTCTATAATGCTTTGCTGGTGCTCAAAATACAAATTGGCTTGCTTTAGGAAATGAGAAATCTCTTGCCACTGAGCCTAGCTTCTGCTCATAGAGTGGGGATGTAGCTACTGTAGATAGACAGGATTTTCCCTTTCAATCAAGTTTGGAAGTGCAGCTCCTCCAAGGTGCTATTAGAACTCGCAGAAGGATGAAGCAGCTACGAGCCATTCTCTCTTTTCCATGCAATTGATTTTCTTTAAATATATATCTCAGATCATCTCAGAGACACTTAAGTAGGGCTCTCTTGTAAAGCTCATTTTGTTATCGGCAGCTGGATGTGGCACTGCAGCAAGACAAGCCAAGCTCCATCCTCCCTGAGCTTGTGGGCAGCATTTCGGATCAGAGACTCCCAAGGACGCAGCTAAGGGCCACGGCTTCTTCTGAAAATGTTTTTTTATTGTCATTTACCCCTGTTCAAAGGGAGTCTCAGCTGGTGCTAAACCAGTAACGCACAACTTCCAGCGAGGGCACAAACCATAACGTTAATGAAGCCAAAATGGACTTCTAGCAAACCTTGTCAATGCCTGAACGTAGGTCCCCAGGTTGGTTGTTTTTTCCAGTTACTGCCCCATCAATATCATAACATATAAACTATGATTAGAATAATGCTACTGGAAGGGAATGTGAGGTGGAACAGAGAAACTGATTTTCCAAGGATAAAATTACTTAGTAGCAATGCTGGATTTGTGAAATGGCATTTTGGACTCTAGTGTCCATTGCTTTAAGCAAGGCAGAATATTTTCCTTAGGGATCTGGTTCTTACTTGAAGCTCCTGTGTCCCCTATGTTATTGTAGCATCATAAATATTGGGAGTTATGGTGCCTTGCAGCAAGCACGCTGCACATTGCTGAGCTGGTTTGAATTTAATATGAATTTAATATTAGCATCCAATAGTGCTACAGCAACTGTCAGGAGGCAGCCCTGTATTTATCCTGTTTTGCTTTCTGCCTTTTCCTCTTACTCGTCCTCTCTACGTGCAGAGAAATAACAATTAGAAAAACCATTTCAGGGCACAAACCTCCCAGAGGCCAGAAGAGCCCTGCTGACATCCTCGCTGGTGTGATGAGAGTTTGGCACATGGAGTAAAGTGGTGGCAGCGTGGCCTGAAGAGGAATTGTCTTCCATCTCCATCCAAAAGACTCTGAAGTGGCCATGGAAAGTTCACCCCTTCTCTGTTGCACAGGCTGGTCGCGGGACTCGCCCAGCATGTCGGACGGCTCAGAGATGCGCTGCTGGGATGCCACGTGCCTTTCCAGAAGAACAGGGCTGGGTCACCAACTTCCACAAGCTGTGGGGAAGCAGACGAGCATTCAGCTGCTTTGACCCTGGATAGATTGTCACTGGACTTCTGGGTGCAGGAGCAGAGCAAGAAGAGTTTTCCAAGGAAACCTTCTTGCAACAACACCGAGGTGTCAGAAGGACACTTGCAAAGGAGGACAATGAATCTCCCAAGTTGTCATGCTTTTGGAGAACATTTGGAAATTGTTTTACTGTGGCTCTCTGGTATTTTTAAATGGAAACATTTCTTTGGTATTTAAATACATTTTAGTTATTTAGTACTAAAAGTTTAAAATGTTCTGAAGAATGGAATTATAAACAATAAACAAGATTATTTCAAATTCTGGATATTTGAAAAATATTGGAGATTTCAACTCCTCAGCTTGCTTTTCATTGGGAACAGTTATCAGCATCTTAACAGCTCTCTGGAACAGTCCTGCCCCAAAACATGCCCCCAGCAGAGCCAGCCATAATAGCTGAATTAAAATAACATCATGGAGGAGCTGTGCTGTATTCTCGGAAGACGACAACATTATTCTGGACTTCAAAAACCCCTGTGTGTCTATTGCTCTCACTGCAATTCCACTCTGCATTCACAAACCCATGTGCACTGGCACCCATTTTTTATTCATTCATCCTCATATTCTGCTTTTACAGACCTTCAGTCTGGGGCTTGCGCAGGGCTCTACTGATGTTGTTTGATTTGGCACCACTAAACTGTGTACGAGAGGAAAAACCATGAACCCTTATCACTCCTCCATTTACTGGCATGCTGTTGCTGCTTTGGTGCAATAGGATATGTATTTAATACCCTGGCAAAATTGTGCCACATTTTAGTACATGGAAATGAATCGGATGCATTGCATCCCTGCCCAGGGAGGCTCCTGTGCAGAGCACGCTGCTACCACAAGACGGACCAGAGCTGCAGGATTAATGTAGCTGCCTCTTCAGAAAATTACTACAAGATCTTCAGTTGCCCAAATCTCTTTTACCTCTGAACAGGAAAAAAAAACCAAACAAACACCCAGCCCCCCCAAAAAACCCACACCCTACCCAAACCCCACAGACAGTTCAGCAGTTTGACTCAGAGGTTGCTGCTCCTTGCACGCTGACGGAGCCCAAAGGGTTAATCACCTGATCCTCTCCTTATTTATCTGCAGCTGGTTTACTACAAATGAAGAAAAATAAGTGCATACTACATCACCCATCATCATATATCACATTAATATAATAGTAGAGGGTGTCTGCAGATCTACTGCAGGCATAAACTGTTTGTTATGAATCTTGTTACCCCGGAGGTTAGTACATTTCTTGAAGTAATATGATTTAGGGAGAAAAGTTTATTTCTCACTGATCCGGTACAAATAAAATCTGCATTCCATCTATGAAAACTTTTTGTTTAATACTTTATATTATGCTACAAAGAAAGGAAAAAAAAGTATATATATACCCAGTGAAGAAATCCCATTGCATGAAGATCAGAAATGAAACCACCAGCCCTGTAAGCTGTGATTTATCAATCAGCTGAACCCCAGGACAGCTCCACTTTGACTTGTCCTGTGTTTTTATGAGCACACTAAAAGCAAACATTTCACAGCACAATCATGAATCCTGATGTTTGGGAGACAGACAGTACATCTCTGTCAGTTATATGGGTTCAGAAAATAAAACGATCTGAAATAGCACATCTGATTAAAAAGAATAAAACACCATGTACATCAAGAGACACTGGAGCCTGAAAAAGTGGTGGAGACTGGTGGTACTGTACTGCTCAAAGGAGTGGAAAAGAGATGGATATTGCAGAGAAAAGACCCAAGAGTTTATCATTAAGTGCTGTGCCCAAGAACATGAATATAATTACAATTTTAATGTAAATGATGCACTCTATACAAATCAGACCTAGTGTCAGAAGTCTGCCACCTTATCCCAGGCATTCAGTCTGCCTGTTATTTAACCAATAATATTCACATGGGAAGAAACTGGTAGAGCAATTCCTGGGTGAACAGTAATTGGTTTGAACATGATTTCTCTTACCCCAAGGGAGACTGAAATCACAAATAAGATAAGGCACACTTTAAAATTAATTCCCATGTAATTGTATAATGTGCAAAGGGAGCAGCAAAAGATTGTTTGTCCCATCTTTGTTCGGAAGGGTACCAGCGCTGAAGGGATACAGGATGGAGGTGCCTGGAAATCAGACCCAGTGCAGATGAAGAGGAGCTGTCTAACTATGGGATCAGCCCCACCAAAGGGCTAGTGCAGCACTGCACAGCAGCAGTGAATCTGTCACGGGCAAAAAGATGCCTCCTTTTGCAAAAGAATGATTTTAATGGTAATTTTTATTTCCTGATGGAAGAAACTGACCTCACAGTCAGAAACTGGAGGTGAAAATGGAAAACATTTCTCCATGTGTTGTTGTGCTTACAGCAGCACAAAATCCACTCTCTCCACCAAGAGAGCAGACCCTGTGCTGGCTGAAGATGCTCTCGCCCCTCTCTTGGGGAGCATTGCCCCAGGGCAGAGTCAGCAGCACGGAGCAGGTACCCCAGCCTCGCCACTCAGCCCAGCCCTGAGCTCAAACCCCTTCCTCGAAGGCTGGTGTCCACGTGCCAGCTGGAGACCAGGAACAAGAAGGGGAGCGTAGCGAGCAAGAACAGCCACGTGTGCCCTTCCGAAGCCGTAAGCCCATGAGGCTCTGTATCTGCTAATGCAAAGGCCAGTGGAAACAAGCAGAGCAGCAGAGGATATTTGTAGCCAGATATAATTATGTTTGCAAATAACAAACATGGCTATTTGGAAGGAGGCACTACCCACATGAACTTCATGTCACACGGAGGGTACAGAAGCACTGCTAGGCATTTCTTTAGATACTTCCCCCCAGCAAGCACTACTCAGTGACACGTCCCGCTCCACAGGCATCTCCTTCAATTAGAAGCCTCCTGTCTTCAAGGAGGTTGGCTCTGCCGACACTCTTGGACTGAGGATGCAATTGAAGACCCGGGCACGGTCCGCCGGGTAGCCGCAGCCTTGCCCATCTGCTCCAGTGGCTCTCTGCCTGCTCGAGTCAATCAGGCTGCTCTGCTGAAGAGTAAGTGCCAATCAAAATAGGATTAAACGGGCAGCTGGCGAGAGCGAGCAAAAGTCACCTCTCCTGCTGGGAGCGCCCAGCGCGCTGCTTCCACGTGCCTCCCGCCTGGCACCGCCGGCCGACCCTCACTGCGGGCATGGAGCCGCGCGCTGCTGCCAGGAGGACAGGTTGCAGTGTGCTGGCTGCCAGCAAGAGCAATTAAAACCACTTGGTTTGTCAACGCTTACGCAACACGAGAACATTATTCTTTGGCACTTTGTCTTAAAGTAAAAGCCCCACTGAGGATAATGGCACAGAGCAGCACTGGCACCCGCTGCTGCCCTTTGGGAAGAGCTGGGCTTGTGTGTCGGTAGCAGTGCCTTCAAAGGCATCTCCAGGGGTTTGGCTCCTTCGGCAGTGATGGAAAACACATGCCACCACTCACCGAGACCTTTTACAAGGGGTCGTAACAGCCTCTCAGGAGGGCCCTTCGCGCGAAGGAGGACGAAGCCAGCAGAGCAGGTAGTAAGCAGAGGAGGCAGGACAGATGGAGCAGCAGTGGCAGCTAGTCAAGAAGGTGTGGAATAGCTGCCCAAAGCTAAATAAAGAGAGAAAGGCTGCTCTCATTTGTCAGAAGCCTGTGCTGGTATCTATCCCATAAGCACAGCACCACGTCAACATGAGCAGCCCTCCTGTCCCATAGGTTGGAGTTTTTGAAGACTGCTTCATTGGGAACCAAGACAACCCTCCTCCCTTTCTCGCTGCCCTTGTAATGTGCACTGGAATGGAGACATCAGCCACGGCAAACCCATTTGAGAGCTGCATATTGCACTGGTGTCCTGTCAAGGATTGGCCCTAGGAACAGTCCACAGAAACTCCTGACGTAAGATGCCCAGAAGAGGCTTCCCGTGGTGTCCCTCAAGAACAGCTCTCTGCTGCTGACGGCTTCTTTCTGTGAAGAGCCAAAGACATCCCTGATGGAGCTGGGCCCAAGCCCAATGCCATTACTGCAGCAGGGATGAGTGCTGGGCCACTCGTTCGGCATGACCAGGTGGAGAAACCGATTCGTTACCGAGGGCTTTGCTTTCTCATGTACTCTGGCCTCTTTTCCTCTCTTTGGTGCTTACCTCTTTCAGATCATGGCTGGTATTTATGTCTCCTTAGCCTTCACCTTAAGCCTGTATGTTTCTTTCTCATTTCAAGGACCTATATTGTTCCTGTAAGTAATGTTGGATAAGAAATGTCAAATGCAAATTGAGCTCAGAGATGCAAAATTCGAGAAAAAGAAACAAAGAGTCAGATGTAGGTAAAAGTGAACCCTGAAGCCACTTCTCACCCTGAAGAGGCATCAGGAAGGGCAGATGGCTCAAGAAGCACCAGTAACCGACTAAAACACCAGCAGAGGCTGAAGAAGTGATGAAAGGTGAGCATACATATGCATGGCAGCAAGGCCCTAAGGGGACGGAGGGAAGGATGGGGCTTTTTTCCTCGACTCTCAAAACCACTTGCTGGCTTTGCCAAGAGCAGATAAATTGATACAAACCAAAAAGATTTGAGGAGCTCTCTATGAGGTAGCTTTGGCATTATTAAGCTTATCTTGGGAGCAGAGAGAAAACAAGGGACAGAATGTCAATTAATTTGAGTGCAAGAATTCCCCAGCACAGCGACTCAAGGAAAGCAGGAGAGCAGCACAGATGGCGGTGTCAAAAGGAAATGGATTTTTCTGCACAGACCTAGGAACTTGAGGCCCTTTTCATTTCTATTTGTTTAAGGATTCTGTTCAGCATGGAACAATTTGGGCTGGATGAATGCTGTCTTACAGAGTAATAATTGGCACTCTGAACAAAGAGGAAAACTCTGTATGAACAAAGCCAGCATGGGCTGAGCAGTGCTGGAAGGTGAATGGACTCATCCGGCGTTGCCTCCACCACACAGGCTGCAGCAGGGCTGGGAGCTGCTCCCAGCAAAACCGTCCTCCTCTTGTTCCTCTAAATGTTGTAATTGCCAGTACTGCTACGAGGAGTGGAGCACCCGGGGCTGGGCACAGCCCTCACGCCGTGCTATGAGGAAAGTGCTTGGCTTGACTTTGAACTTGATCAATAGCAGGATCTTGGGTTCAGGCCATAGAGGAGCTCACAAATAATGCACGTCTTGCTGCCTGGCACTGCAGGTAATTGATCAGCTGGGAATTGCACACGCGCATCTAGGATGAACTCATTTAATGTACTCCCAACTTGCCTCTGTGTAACCACTGTAGTTTCAGAAATGCTGTTTGCATCTGGAAAATACATCATCAGTGACAGAAGCGAGCTAAAGCTCATTTCAGTCATCGTCATTAAATCCAAGAGAACAGAAAGACTCCTCTGCTTTGATTTTTTCCTGCTCATACACTGAATTTGGTGCTCCTGACAATTGCCAGGTATTGCAGTTACGCTTTTCACCTGAGGCAGGTACAGCCTGACTGATGCCAGAGCAGATCCCTCGTGCTGGCCCACCCTTCCTGGGGACAAGGTGCAGGGAAGACGGATGAGGCTGTGGGCTGTGACCTGGTTGTTCATCGACCAGGGTCTCCCCTGCTGGGTCCTGCTCATCACTCTCCCTGGCATAGCTGCATACCGACCTACAAGTCAGGGTACAGCAGCCAAAATCCTTTGAACTTCTGTGCTTTTGCGTGCGCTGCCCCGTGCGCAGCAGCAGAGAAGCCCCCCTGCACTTGCACCAGCGCAGTGAGGTCAGACGCTACCCCAAGGAACACGGCTCCTGTCGGGGCTGGCACAGCAGTGAGCCCTGGCACGCTCCTCCAAAGCTCCGAGTGCTGCAGCAAAGCTTGAATCCTGCAGCCACGTCTCCCGAGACTGGCCCAGAGCGTGGCAAAGCACAAACCGTGGCTCTCCACCCGCCTCCACGCCTGGCAGAGCGCAGCCCTTGCTCTCAGCAGGAAGGACAGCGGGCACCATCCCACCCCTGTTCAGGCTGCAGAGCCGTTCGAGCCGGCTGCATCCGCACGATGTTTAGTGCTGCAGAGCCCTCATTTATTTCAAAGCCTCAGGTGCTGCTGTAATGCAATTGCTAACAATAAACTCTTCGAGAATACAGATACATCCAAAATAGAGAACAGCATTTAACCCCGACATGCTTTCCCGATCACGCGCAGCTCCCCTCCTGCCCCGTCAGCTTTCCTCCTCTTGCTGCATAACCGCTTTTGCTAATCACAGTCCCTTGGTGCGTGGAGCAAAGTCCTCTCTTTGTTCCTCCCACTCAGTTTGGAAGCCCTCAGGGCAATATTTTAACATTTCCTTTATCATTCGCACTTGATTTCTGTAGAATGTGTGTTTATGCAGGTTTTCCCTGGAGGATCATTCTAAGCAGTGATGCTACATGTTTATACTTAACACGCTCTTTAAGGAACCTGCTCTATTTGCAACACTCCCGTGCATGCACAGAGATGCTCCTGGAGGAGCAGAGCTGCCACAAGGTATTTTCCCTTAAACTGCTCAGAATAAGCACAATCCAACAGGGTCAGTCTGCGAGGGGCAAGAGGGAAAATGGGTCTGGTCCCATCTGCCTGCACCTAGTCTGCCTTGGTACAGTCACAGCCAGGGACAGCCTTCCCCAGGGCAGAAGGGAAAGCATCCCAATGGCAAAGCCAAGAGCATGAGCAGATCTTTACAAATGCTCACCGATTTGCCCTGCCATGAGGGTTGTCTCAGCTGTGAAGGACAGATCACTCAGTGTAGCACGCTGGGATCCCACCACAACGTCGGAAAGGACAGCCTGGATGCTCTGCGGGGCTCACAGCGCAGGAGCAGATGTCTTCTGTCTATATCTGGAAAGTGAGGCAGTGTCTATCCACTAGCTAGTTATAAGTCAGGTCAAAATCTTCTACAAGTAAAGCAGCAGATATAATAAACTCTTGAGGAATTTTCATTCCCAATAAACTTGAAACACTGTTTTCTCTAATACTTGTATTAATAGTTTCACACTAATAGCACGATCCTTCCTGGGAAAAGCAGGGAAGCAGTGCTGCTGTCTTAAACCTCCCTGCCATGAAATTACCTTTTACACTCACGCAAGTCATCAGGAATGATGCCTACCTTAGAGTGAAGGATGCCCTTTGAGAGCTTTGTGCTGCACTGGTGGAAACGCCTGCCAGACTAATGCTGACACAGTGTAGGGTCAGAGAGATGCCCTGGCCCATAGATAAACTGATAGCGGGATTTTCCTTCCAGCCCCATCTCCTTTCAAGCTGCAGCCAAGCAGCTCTCATGGCACAAAACTGTTAAAAGATCACTCAGGGTCTGAGCCATCTCTTTTGGTATCTGCGCTGACGTATGGTAAATGAAAATTAAATGATCATGAAGCTGGACTATCGGCTCTCTTTTCTCCACCCCTCCACGAGACTG
Source organism: Aquila chrysaetos chrysaetos (assembly GCF_900496995.4). Taxonomy (NCBI): domain Eukaryota; kingdom Metazoa; phylum Chordata; class Aves; order Accipitriformes; family Accipitridae; genus Aquila; species Aquila chrysaetos. The sequence continues at coordinate 1,052,313 of NC_044027.1, forward strand.
CATGGCCACAGCATGCAGAAAACTTGTAGCTGATGGCCTGGCCACGAGGCTCAAGGGAAGGTTCCTGCAGATGATGTTTCAGCAAAACCCCGATAAAAGCCACGTTTGCCTCATGCTGCCCTGCCTGCCACTCCCTACATCGCTCTCTGGGCACAGTCTGCTCCCCATCAGCATCTTCCACTCCCAACTTCAGAGATGCTTTTCTCTTGCAAAGGGCTGGGAGTTTTTGTTCCTGTTCCTCGTTTAGGCCCGACATGGCTGCTGGAAGAAATTTTAATTAAAAGCTGTTCTGCTTTTATGTCCAACATGCTTCAATGGGCAATACATCTTTCTGATGCCGGAATTGCCTACTTAGTATTTCTTACACCCTCTAAGCAGCTGGTGCAAGGCAGCACTCGAATTAGGATAGGGAGCTGGATAGAAACTGCGTGGTGCGGCCACAAAATCCTCTGCATCTCCATTAATGCTACTAATTATAGCAGTGGCTGGATTCCAGCTGATGCCCCGCGAAAATGAGACTGTAGGCCTAGAGAATAGGGAAAACATGCTAAAACCTATCCAGACGTCTCCTCACGGGTGGCTCGCTGTCTTCTGCGACCAGCGTTTCATTTAGTGACACTGGAAAATGTCTCAAATAAAGGATTGTTCCTCTGCAGAGCCAGCAGGAGAGATCTCAAATTAGGAGGAAGCATCCTCCCAAATTTACATCCTCCTCAACCACTGCCATGAGATGTACAGAAACTGGCTCAGCTGCAACACCCACTGGGTCAGCACGGCTGTAACCCTGTCGAGCCAAGCAGGGCTGTTCTCAGCTCTCACAAGTGACACACAAGAGCACAGTCTGGATCACACCTTTTCCATTTGGATAAAAAAAAGTCTTGTCACTTCCGAATAATGTGGATCATCGTGCTGCCTGGTTTGTGGTCTGCGCAGGGAACGATTGCCCATAGCACTAAGGGCATACAGTTTGGCAGAAAAGAAAATGCTGGGGAATGAAAGAGAATGAGAAATAAGAGGGAGAAGCAGCTGCCTGAGCTTCTGGGCTGCTGAACTGCCTGCGGGTCAGTTTGCCAGCTGCAAAATCCAGGCACCAACTCCCCTTTTGCAAGGGAAGGTGCCTCTATCTCCCTTGCACTTATGGAGATCTGGGAAAGGCTTTGGGCTTTACTTGCAGCTGCTTTAACTGCTGGCATCTTTGCAGAGTCAGGGCTCTCCCTTGAGCAGGCAAGACCCAGCAAATCCTGGCCAAGGCCAAAGAAATTGCATTTTTTCCTCTCTTTTTTTCAAGTGAAACGTTAATAGTAAGCTGCAAAATGGATTCTTTGTCCCTTTACGAAGTCAGCCTGCACAGCCACAAAGCTCCTTCCCCTTTATCGATCTGCAGGTCTCTGCATGAGCTTTCAGGAGCCCCCACACTGGACATGAGCTTTGCCAGCAACCAACCACGCATCAAAAGCCATTACAGGTAGAAATGTTGTCAGGCTGTGTATAGGAACATATACATTTAAAGCTGAGAAACTACTTAATAAATTCAGACCAACACTTTGTGACATTTCCCACAAGACTTTAGTGCTGTTTACAAATTCTGAAGAACACCTTGAGTCATTGCTGGCACAGAATTATGATTTATTTCAAGGAAAAATGGGTCAGAGTGTGTGGGTCTGTGTTTAATGTGAAAAGGGATTTGGAAATGAAAAGTCAACTGGCATGAAAGATTGCAGGGCAAATGTAAAAGCACTAAAGCGTGTGGGTGGTCTCTGAGCATGTAATAGGATATTTGTAAGGAAAAGAAACATGCAGGATTGTAAGCTTTAATAAAACAGTTCCTTTTTACCAAATCAATAACATAATTGTAATTTTCCAAAGCAAATTGCCTCTTAACTCCCTTTTCTCAAGGGGAGAGTGGCACAAATGGGAGAAGGACTGAGAGATTACTGAGACAGCAAGCGTGCACATTATGTGCGTGTATGTGTGTGGGACCCTCCCCTGCCTCCACGGCAGAGGTCCTGCTCGCAGCAGGAGCACCCGGACCAGGCAGAGCAGGACTTGGCTCATACCGGGGATGAGCAACCCCCAGACAGAGGAGGGTTTTCTGCTCCATCGCAGCTCTCTAACTTCCCACATACCGCTTTTGTGCATTTGCCAAAGGGTGTTCCTGAGCAGCCTGAGTGCTCCGAGATGCAGTTGCGCTGGGAGAGGCGAGGGCTCAGCACATCAGGAAAAGGCTTCGCAGAGATCGAATGGGGAATGCAACAGCTTATTGGAAACGCAGCGAGGCGGTGGGGTTACGCGTCTTCTGGAGGTGGGGGGAGAGCAGTGTCAAGGTGGAGCTGGCACGTGGTGCCAGAGCCCAGCAAGGGGGGAGAAGGACCCACAGGGGCAGAGCGGGCAGTGGCAGGACAGGAAAATCATTGATTCAAAACGCAGATAATGGCAGGGTGTTATTTCTGTCCAAGAAGACTACCCACTAACCAGGCTTCCCACATCTGCCCAGTAGCATGAAAGCCCAAACTACATTCCTAGCTGCTTCATCAGAAGTTCCAGTGTATCATGTTGAAAATTAATAAATCATACAATTCCCTTGTATGAAACTAAGCTCCACCTTTTGTTTCAACACTTAGAGAGTATAAGCACAGTTTATTTTTCAAAATTCAGAAGAAACACTTAAAGGTGAAAGACTCACAGGAGTATCTATGGCTGCTTCATCATTCTTTAGCAGCTTTCATTGTTCACTGTAAAATAGAAGATACCATGTTTTAACTGCTATAGATTAGCGTAAAGAGCGTCAGGCAGTGAGCACATCTTTGGCTTAGACTCATTACTGGGCTCCATCTCTCTTTTGCCTCACAAGGGTGATTGATTTCCTTCACACCTTCATTTGGAGCTGACATGCATACTAATAGAGAAGATTATACAGGCATGGGGGGTCTGTTCATTTTCTTTAGCTTTTAGGAAATAAAACACTTTCAGTAAGAAGAAAATGTAATACCCATCAGATATTTTGGACTTGAATCAAGCAATAAATACCAGCACAAAGATTGATGCTCAAGTTGGGATGGAAGTACTTTAGATTGGAGGACAGGTAACCCCAGCAGACCATGACTCTGCTCAGCTCATTAGAGGCATTAACATGAAACAAAATGCAGTAATAAAGGTCAGAAGCCCTGCCACCAACACAGGGACACACTGCCGTGCAGGAGAGGAGGGCAGACTCCCCAGGATCCTGCTGGGCCAGATGCTGGAGGGGACAGGGGGACCACTGCAGAGGGCTGGCAGCAGCAGGCAGAGCAGCACACAGCTGAGGATCCTTCCTCGCTCTCCTCCCCCAAGATAGCAGAGCTAATTAGCAAGAACAACCTTTCTCAACACGCATCTGTGCAGCACCAAGCACACTTAGACTGTAACCACAGGAGCAGCTTCCCTCTCTCCTTCTCACAACAGAGATATTCCAGTGCTACTGAGTAGTTAGATGCCCCTGTACAAATGACAATTCCCCACATGCAGCAAAGTAAACCATGATGTGCTGATGGGCACTAAACTGAGTATACCTGAGACTGACCCACCAACAAAGCAACCCAAGGTAAGGGAAGCATCACAGGCCCAAAGCACTGCTCACACACACCAGCTCCCAGACACATTCCCTGCCACACTGAACAGGGAGAAAAACATGAGGAAACCCTTGGGAAATTGTACCAAAAAAAGGAGAACAAAATACAGGAAAAACAACTTACTTACTCATAGGCTAAGCAGGCAGCAAATCCTCCTTACACCATCCTTCTCCCTCTAAAGCCTATTCCAGGGCTGACCTGTGCTGCTGTTTTTATTTCCTCTGGAGAAGCAGGTGACCTCAATGAGCCTTCTCCTCACCCTCATCCCCAGCCAGACCTCCTCCTGCCTCCTTAAAGCCTAATTGGAGGATCACTGCCAGTAGCTGTGAATCTTTTGGTTACTGGGGAACTTGTTCATCCTTTTAACCTGCTCTTGCCATATGTTTTGCAGGTTTCACCCTTGCTTGCCAAAAATTTGCCCTTTTAGCAGAGAACAATGTCTAGTGCCCAAGCTAAAGAGTCTGGTGAGCCTTTCCATGGAGAGCTCCCATGGGAGCCAGCTCCAGCTTTCCCTGCTCTTGCTGGTCCTGGTTCCCAGGGCATGGCCACTGCTCTGTGCCTGAGCAGTGCAGGAGTCTCCAGAACTGGGTGAATAAAAGAAGGAATATTTATCCAAGCATATTCAAAAGTAATTAGACGTGTAAACCTGAATTCAGATGACAGAGTTTTCCTGCACCCGCAGTTTTGCAGTGACAAGGTCAGCAGTTTTGCAGAATTGATTTAAGACAAAACCTAGTGCTTACTCCCCCTCAAAGTCTCCCTGAGGGACTTTTTTGTGCTCTCTTCTAACCCAGTAACTTATTTCATTTGCCTGAGCTGCTGGTGGACAGTGCTTGGGAGGGAAAGGCTGTCAGTCATCCCTGCTGATGAGCTCTCTGTGAGTGCTGGGGAGGATGAGCAGCAAACGCCCAGGCTCCCACCATCTGTGGTCCTGTTCCCGGCCGGGTGCCTGCAGACACAGCACAGCAAGCAGGCTTTTAATTAGGAGTGAGAGTCAAGTGCATAGTGTTTCTACCAAATGAGCAGCTGACAAAACCTCTGGGTATCCCGGGGATCTCAGAACGTGGTGTCAGGTACCTCCTCGCTGGGCTCCGAGGGAGGTCACAGCATCCGTCAGCCAGCTGGGGCTCAGGCGCTGGTCCTGCCCGGGACGGGGCTTGCGAGGTGGCCTGTGTGGCCAAATCTGCTTGATGGTTTGAAAACCTCAGCTGCATCCGTGCCTCTAGCATTGACTCCCCTGGGAGAGTGGCTGGAGATTCCCAGTGTGCCACTGAGCAAACTCTTCTGCAGAGGGATTTAGCTTTCTGGACAGTTCAGAGTCAGAAACCAGCTTCAGGTCTTTTTTTCTGCAAAGGAAAAAGGAAGACAGTTTGAAAGACTGCCATTATCCTCCAGGACAATAACACAATAATTAAAACCACCCTACACAGCCCATTTTCCTTCCAGATCTTGGAATACTATAATAGACAGAATAACAATTGCCAGGACCCTTTTCTTCTACCCCCCAGAAGAACCTCACAACTGACAGAGACTTGAAAGCTTGGAGCCGGGCTCTTGGGGAGAAGATGAAATGCTGCTCAGAATATAGATTTTGGTGCCAGATGGGAATTACAGCCCTGATCCATCCTCCTCTGTCACTGGAGTCTGTGTTGCTCTGTGGGCTAAATGGAAGTGAATACAGTTACTTTCCCTGTCTTGGGGGAAAAAATGACATTCCATTTTGTCTCAAAAAAATACACATTATTTAACTTATAAAATATTTAATCTATGTAATTAATCCTCTCATGACAGCGCTTTGCACATTTTTGCTGGCAATCCATACTTTGAATGGCCTATAGTTATAGCTAACTTTGTTTCCTTTTTCTCATGAAATTAATCAAAGGCTTGTATTCTAAATTATTCAGGAACTGAATGAAGCCTGCTTTCTATGGCTTGCAGCAAGAAAACTCCTATTTCTTTCATGTGCCAGCAATACAGCAATTCAACTTTTCCAAGGGGGAAAATACCAGAAAGCAGAGGCGAACCGCAGCCTGTGGTGCTGGCACGGGCAGCAAGTCGCCGCTGCACCCTGGTATCACAGCTGGGGCTGAGCATCCCCTGCCTGACAGGTCCACGCACGTCCTCCAACTACCTGGAAGGAACGGCAGCACCAGACAAGAGGCTTCAAACCACCAACGCTCAGATGCAACATCTAAACAGAGGTGGCCTAATTTCCAGAGAAGTTGGGCTCCTGCAGCAATCGCTCAGTTCAGTTTGATTTATCATTGCCAGCTGCAGTTATGGGGCTGAACAGCGTGGCTTCTCCTTTCATGACACTCTAGGAGAGGTGAAACAGTGGCTGTGGGGGCCACAAGCTTGGGGTGCTTTGAGATCTACAGAGACAGGGCAAAGATATACTGCTATAATCCAGAGCAGGATCTTGCCCTTAAAATGCAATGATCTGTGCCTGGGCCTTGGCCAGCAGGATTGCAGCATGGTGCTGGTGTGCCACCAGCAAGAGCATGGGGCTCTTGAGCAACCTCGTGCCAAGAAGCAGCATTCCCTTCTGCTCCTCCCGACTTCAGCCGCCCATCCTGTGCAGCTCCTTTCTTTGCCAAGAACCTGTCTGGGCTTCCACGTTTCCTTTGGGATATGCTAATAATTCAAGCAAGGCAGAGGGACACATGCCTGCAAAAGTTTAGGGGTAATTTACTATACAAAACCAGATAATTAGGGACCTGAAGTCCATGGGGATCTTTCCTTGGCTATAACGGGCCACGCTTCAAGCCCACAGTGCCTGTCTGCTCCTCTGGGAACCACTCGTCTTGAGAAACTTCAGACCATTTAGGAGCATCAAAAGCTCAAAGCACCCCGCGTCTTCCATTGCGAGCTTGAAAGGTACATTTTCTTCACCAAAAAAAAGTGGATCTCTCATGAATATCCCACCTGGTTTTGAGCCCTGAATGCTGCTCAAAGTCTACATCAGTGGGGCTTTGGGGCTGGCGAGCTCAGGCTGTTCCCCAAGTGTTTCCCTTAACCTGCCCAGCACCACCCTGCGCCGGACACTTCTGCTGTCCTTGCCTTCATCTCCTTTCACACAATATGTTTGTGTAATTTCAAAGGGTTTGATTTGCATTTGGTCCCCACCGGTGCTGGTGTTCATATGGCTGGCCAAAGCCCCGTCTCCTACTGCAGTGGAGCTGCAGGAGAAACCTGATCACAGGCTTGGCGAGGTTTTGAAGTGCTTTATCAACACTTGCTCTTCTCAGCTCCTGGATGTGCATAAGGCTCTTGCTGGATTCAGAGTTCAGCCCCTTTGAAGTTTTCACCTCCAGGCTTATTTTTTTCAGCAGAAAATTCTCTCTTTCACCACTTGTGGAGGAGCCATATGGAAAGTCTCACTGCAAGGGAGACACTCACTAAGAGCTGCATATGAATTTCCTGAGATCCTTTTATTTTTCTTATCTAAAATTCTTTCTTCTTTCTCTGAGCAGCCACTACTTGCAACCTCCCAGGAGTCGTCTTTCGCCTCTGACTCTTGCCCAGCATCATTGAGGATTTTAGTGACTCCACTAAGTACAACCAGCGAGAGCTCCGGTTTAGATTCTGGGCCTCTGGAGATGAGGTTTTTGTAACACGCAGAACATCACCACTCTCTGTCACATGGGCTCTGGGAAACCTTCAGAGCTCACTGACTCTGTCCCCTCCAGACTGACAAATCCTGTTCTCAGGGAAATAAATTACCAGTACTTGGCACAAAAAGGAGACCCAAAGGGGTCTGACAGTTCATTAACCGCACCCAAGAAAATGTCCTCATCTGCCCTTTACTCTTCAGGCTTTAGTTTGGAAGTCAGTCTTTGTTACCAAATAATATGGGCAAATTAACAGAAAACTCTATTTTCTGGCTGTTGCACTACGCAGTGGGTTGTCAGCCACTAGCACTTACAGAAATGCATCCCAAAGCACACCAGCCTCGCATCAAGGGAAGGGGCAATGTTTGTTAGAAAGCATTCCCAGCGAGCAGTTGGATGGAACAGCGACAAATTCAGTAAGAAAACCTTAAGAGTAAACAGAAAGCATTAGTCATGGCTTCGGGAGCCAGCAGCTGCGTTGGCAGAATACAGTCAAGTTTCAATCTCTTGTATTGTTAATCAGCTCCAAAATTCATAGACAAAGAAAGTAATAATAATTAAAACCAAAACCAAACCCTTGATTAAAGCATGCGTTGCTGCACAGCAAAGTTCAGCATAAACCAAACAGCTTTGCAGGGCACCGTCCTAATGCATCGAAGCATCCAGTGCCGCGCTGTGGTACAGATACAGGAAGTCTTCTAATGATGAAACAAGCATTAGGAGCATCATTGTTAATCAGGTTTTATGGATTTACGAAACAAATATACACACTTATCTTGTTTAATATTATTTTCCAGTTGGAACCTTATTTTAATACAGATGCCCTGAAATCATACCATTCATAAATAATGCAAGCAATAAAACCTTTCTCTTATCCCCTAGCGCACACAAATGTGCTTAAATGTGGATTTAAGCAAAAAATGGTAGAACTTTGGGTTTAAAAAACAAAAGCATGTACAAAATACCAGCCACTCTGAGACCTGGTGGCAAGCTGAGAAAGTCAGTGCAGCTTCCAGGCTCCAAGTCACAAATGAGAGTTTATTTTTAAGGAGAGAATTCACGCCCTTGGTTTTGTGGTTAGATTTATATCACTGGGTCATATTTGGTTTATTTGGACATGGGGCATGGATATATGATCAAACTGGCAGTGGAAGCACACGCACCCTCGCCAGGTGTCTTCACCTCGTAGAGCTTCACCGGGGCCACGGGGACTCACAGGGGTTATCATCCCCCTTTGCCCACAGAGTTTGCACAGGTTTCAGAAAGGCCCCCCCATTCACCAGCGAAATGCTCTTTGGAGGATGGTGGCATGAGAGCGAGCTGCTGGAGGAGCTGCTGCAGACAGATGGAGCTGGACGCTCAGCACGGGCAGTACTCCGGCTGTGTTAAAACCTGCCAGCGCTTCAGTTCATTTGCTATGCATCTTCTACATAATTCATATCCCAGAGACTTCTGAAAATCAGGAACAATAAAAAAGGCAGCAAAATCGGTACTTTTGGTCTGGTTTTCACAAGGCAAAACACACCTAGAAGAAAAACATGGTCTCCCTCTGCTGAATTTGGCCAAATCTAACCATGGGCAGAACTGCATTTCCAACCAGTAAGAGGCAACCGCCTTTTTCCTTTGAAATCTTCAGAAGAATCAATGTGTCTTTTGTGCTCAGAAGCCTGGGACTAATGGGGAGAAGGAATGAAAAGAATCTATGACCTGTGGGGCATTTTGCAGGCACAGAAAGGGCTTAGAGCAGGCACAGGCAGAAATGCCCGTTAGGTTCCCTGCAGCCTGATCTCCTGCCTTGGTGCTTCCCCTGCTGCACATTTCCTGGTATTTTCCCGAAGTTTCTCCAGCCAACTTTCAGGTTCTAAGCAATGATCCCTCCACTGCTGCTTTGTGGAGATCACCACCTACGAGAACATGCTTTAAAGGCTTTTTTCTTGCTGTTCAGAGCACACGCTCTGTGTTTGGAGTTACCGAGGGCACGAGGCCCAGAGGTCTGGCGGCAGCAGGTCCCGCTGCAACTCCGGCTGCCACACTCCTCCTCCTTCCTTAGGCATGCTGGAATATGTTCTTATGAAATGCATTATGCCCCGAATGTGAGAAGCTTGTGCCCTTCTGCAGCCAAGAAAGGCGGTTTCCCTGCCAGGGCAGCCCGGCCATGACTCCCGCAGGCTGGAGATGCCCTGTGCTGCAGCACGGCCCTGCAGCCCCCAGAAACGCAGGAGACGTGGAGTTGGAAGAATCTGAGAATTCAGGTAAATTGCTCTGGGGGCTTGGTACAAACCCCGCAGTGTTAGAGTAACTGGCTTTAGAGTAACAGACTTTCCCAGGCTTGCGGCTGAACACCAGCCTGGGGAGGTAAGCACAAAAAAATCTGTTTTTCCAGCACACACCACCTGCAGCCCATCTCTCCTCCTGCCAGCTGGACAGGGTACGGCGCTCCATTGCCTTCCAGGTGAGACAGCAGACAGCAGCGACAGAAGCCTTTAGACCTGCTGGCACCACGGCTGAAATGCCAGCGGCAGCCTGGGCTGCAGCTCGCTGCTCCCCCTGCCCCAGACCCTGACCCAGCCGAACAAAACCCCGCTGCATTGCCCGCTGCTTCCAAGCCCGAGCTCCCGGCTCTGCCAGGCTGTACCCCATGTGTGTCCCTAGCTTTGCCTCCTTTGCACCCCGCTGCGATATGTGCCTGCTTTCTTTCACGTGCCGACGGACCCTACGTGCTTGCTTTCCGCCCACCGCCCACGTGTGATTGCACGCGTGAAATTAAATCTATACGTGAATACAAGTACGTACGTCGTCCTCCCATCATTCCTTCCATCCCGCCCCGGCGCCACATCTCCCCTTTCAATCCACGCAGCTCCTACCCCTGCACACGCCTGTTTGGGTGGGAGGCAGGCGAATGCAAGAGGCTGCAGAGAGATGAGAGCCTGATGTTCAGGAAGCCGACGCTGACAAACCGCACAGTCATCACTCCCAGCAGCCGCCTGCTCAGCCAGCAAACAAGGGAAGAAAATAGGCTCAGTGGCTCGAATAAGCCCCAGAGCCTGCATTTGAATTTACAATGAGCTGCTCAGTGGAGCTCAATCTGTCAAGCACCATGTCCCATTAAGATGAAAATTTGAAGGTCTCAATAGAGCAGATAGATAACCTCTTTTATTCTCTTTTATTAGAGGATGCTTGTGAGGCTGGCAGGTCAGGCTGGCTCCAACAGGCCTTCCACTATTGCAAATGCTTCCCCAACAGAAGCTGCTGTTTCAATGGCCGGGTACTCCTTTTCTTGCTTGTTTGTTTGTCTCTTGGGCTTTTATTAATTCTCAGCTCATCACATTTGCATGTGCTTATGCCAGTGCCTCAGTCCCGGGGCTCCTCGTCTGCATGATGCCACTCGGCGCAGGGTGTGCCGGATTAAAGCCCCCCATGCTGTGCTCGCGGGGAGGTGTCAGCACCAACCCGGCTCTGCCCAGATCTTGCCCGCGCTTCGTGGGAGACCTGGGCAACGCTGCCCCAGCAGAACAGGCAAGTAGTGGTGGGGCTGTGGCTTTGAACAAGCAGAGAAGGAGAAAATGGGAACATCTGGGTTATAAATCACCTCCCGCCCAGCGGTCTGCTGGGGCTGAGCACTCAGAGCCTTGGTTTTACCCAGAGCTCCTGACAGCTTCTTTGTCACCCCTGAAAATCCAGCCCTGAGTGAATGCAACTCCCTGCCAAAAAGCAGGAAAAAACTCACTTTGCTGTTTCCCTTCGTCATTACAAGAAACAAAATGCTTTACCTCTCCCTGGCTCAGCAGCAGGTTGTACCGGCGCAGCTTTGAGAAGGAGCTGCCTTGTTCCCGGTTCAGAGGTGCCACTGGTGGCAGCTCCTGTGGAAAATTCTGCATTAGAAAAGGATGCCTTTCCCAGTGTCAGTGAGCCAGAAGATGTGTGCTCCTTTTCTGCAAACCTATTAACCCTTTCCTACTGCTCACCCAGGAGTAACGGGGATGTGCTCCTTACTCCTTCCCTGCCATGTGTTTTGGCTATTGCAAGCAGTGAATATTTGCAAAGCATTCGGTGTTTGTTGAAATATTCTCTCTGGATCAAAGCTCAATATTTCTTGGCTTCTCTACGCTTTCTGAGCTGCCTTCTGCTCACTGTTATATATTTGCCTTTCTCTCCTAGGTTGTTAATAGGACTGAACAGCTTTTGTTTATTGGTTGGGCTTCCCTTCCCGTACAACCCACCAAAGCGCTTTGGCCTCTCTCATACCTTTCCTGTCTCCTCTCGACCAACGTGCAGCTGGGATGAAAGAAACCAGCAGGCAATTTCCCTTTCTTGGCATTAGATTTACTGGAGTGTTTTAAAACACCAACAAACTATCTTTATGGCAAGAATGTTGACACTTTAAAAGCCAGGTTCTTTGAAAAAACCCCCACCTTGTTCTTCTTGTTCTGCTTTCTGCAACGCGGGAGAACCGTTCTGCTTAATATTAAAAAAGTCCATAGTACCGAGCTATTTTCTTAGCCAAAATCCTGGTGCTCAGGTATCAAAGCCACCTAAACAAAGTGAGGTTTTTCCTTTAATGCAGTGTTGTCTTGATAACAGTACGGGGACCTCAGAAACACTCTCCCTCCCCTCCCGCAGCACTGTCAGAGTGAACACCAGGACCTGCCACCAAATCCCGAGGGACATCATGCTGCGCTTGCTGCCTGACCCCCGGGAGAGGAGGAGACCCCGCCGCTGCGGAGGAGACTTGGTCTCTCCCCCGAGGGAGGACAACAGCTCTCCGGGGGCTTCCCCACCACCTTACCCTGCCTGGAAACGTGCTGCTGCCTTGCATTTTTAGCGGAAAAATGATGTGGCCTTGCCAGCAGCTGCCAGTTCTTTTTATTGAATTTAGAATCAATAGTGCATCAAGTGGCTTGGGATGTTATTAATCAGAAAATTGGCATGAAGGACCAGTGAGCCCACTCTTTTCTTGCGGAGCGGCTGTACATAGTTCTGGGTAGTGCTAATTACTCCTTGGGACCTGCCTTTCAACTGCGTTATAGACAAGGCAAACTACTGCCTACCGGCAGTGCAAAGCCCAGCTGCTCCTGGTTATTTTCCTGTCATTGTGATTGTAACCTGCGGCAAAATACTCTATTGCATTTCCTCAAACCCAGAAGAAAGGATGTGAAAGTTGGGGAAAAAAGGCAGACATATTTTGGGTCAAAAGCCACTAAAGAAATATGGGGCATCCTGCCAATCCTGGGAGTAATATACAACAGCTTCTCCTGATGCTGTTATTTCCCAGGTTCTTAAGGTTATATATATATATATATATATATATCCAGGCTATAGGCACCAACTGTCTTTCATCTTCCAGATGCTCTCTGGGTCTCGCTGGACAGCATGATGAACTGCAATGTTCAGATCCTGAAGCTGCCTGAAAACTGGGCTGGTAATTGCACAACCCCTAACGAGGTCTGCCCGGTGTACCCGTGGGTACCCGCAGCCCACCTCCTGAAGGCAGTACAGGACCTGATGTACAGAAACTGGCTGTTTTCATGGAAACTAGTTAATCATATTCAGAGCATTTAAACTAACTTGTATAGTACCTACTTGTCACCTCCATCCCAGCTCCCTAAAATGCATCAGCATGGCTCACAAGCAAGTTGCATGTGTGCAGCACTAGGGTTCATTATATGCAGGTCTGCGACAGGTAAGATACTCAACTCTTAGAAGACTTTCCATGAACCATTTTCAAAGATTTGAAACCTCTTCATTTCTTTTTCACTTACCGTTTATAAAAAAGTCACTGTTTGCAGGACCTGTTCAGGGTCAACAGATTTAGTAGTGTCTCTATAAAAATAACACAGAATTTCTGAGCCTCTGAATTCGTGCCGTACACAGCGTACCGCAGAAAGGAAAATAACTCCAAAAGTATTAGAACATACTTTAATAAGCTCAGGTCTCCTGCCTGTGACCCTGAAAGTGTGTTTATCTTTGGGCTTGTCTTGAGCAATCGTTATTCCACCACCACCTTAGGATAAGCACGAATGCATGAATTTACAGCTGCAAATCCCATTTGACTGCATGTAATCTAGTGGTTTTCCATGGCAAAAAGGTTTGAAATTCTGCACCTGTCTTGCTTTTGCAGAGATGGGATTATGTTCTTATATAATTATTGTATCATTGTGTCTAATTGGATTTCCAATGCCATTTATTTCATCATGAGGCTAACCTGGAAGTAACCTCCGAATGAATTTATTAATCCTAATGAGTTAGTAAATTTGCATCTAATAAACACCAAAAGGAATGGAGACAAACATACTGTTACCTCCACTGAAAGGATTGTTAGGTGTATAAATGATGAATCTTCCCCAAATCATCCCTCCAGCTCTCACCTATCTCTCCATAGCCATAGGGATTAGGTTTGTCATCACAGGACCTCCAAATTATCAAATCATTGCTTTCCTGCAGCCTTCCTGGTCTCCTGAGAGAACCTCTGGTCTCCTCCCAGGTTCTTCCTCATTCCCAACACATTATGGAGTTTTTCTGCTCTTGTGAAAAAAGATGTAGAAAACATTCACAAAACTATGGAAAATGTGTGCATCAAGGTATAATTAAACAGCAACAGATAGGACGTTTGTGTAGCTCAACTGTTAAAAAGAGGAGCGAGCGATACAGCACGGGCACTGGTAGCCTGGATCTGTAGCAAACAACCTGTCGCTTATGAAATGTGCAGTGTATGTGCATTCTGTGTGAAATTGCTTATTCCACACGTTGCTCAGGCTGGGTTGCTGGTGGATATGGTGACTGTGCGTGTGTTGTACCACGGAATGACACCCACTGCCGGGTGTCTGTAAAACGGGAATGAGTAAACCTCAAAAAAAATACAAAGTTTGTGCTTGCAAGTCCCCCAAACCAGCAGCTTTTTTAGATCAAAAAGAAGAAAATTAAATATTGTGTAATATTGAGTATCTGTCAGGGAAAGTTTTGGGGACAGAAAGCGCTGCTGGAACCCGGGGCTGGGCACAGGTGAAGTTTGCAATCGGGCCTTGCCCATGCTACACCCGCGCGTCAGGCTCGGGATGTCGCTGTCCTGGACTCCTGCCCACATCCTCCTCTGGTCCTTCACCTCCGCTTGGAATATTTAGAAAGAATAAAAAAACCCTGACCTTTCTAGCAGCTATATGATGGTACCAAGATCCCTTTTAATCTCCCTTCATTCCTACATTACAAATAGTTTTAATGTTAAACGTAACAGTTTATTGCTATTCTCATTCAAATAAGCCATTCTGCCGCCTGCCCAAGCTCTCTCCTTTCTGCCAGCCTGGCAGGAGCGGTGAGGAAGCCAAATGAACGCAGAGGTGAGCCAGGGGAAGAAGCAGCACTGATGGAAAAGTTGCCGAAAGCACTCCTAAAAATGAGTCTGTCTCCTGATTTTCCCTTCCCCCTTGTACACTCAGTCAGCTAAATCTGTTCCTTGCTGCAGCGGACAGCCTTTCCAATCCATCCCACCCCTCCGTCCCAGCCCCGGCAGCACCGACACCACTAAAAAGGGCTCCAGTGCAGAAGACAGGTCCCTGAGAGCAGCACGTCAGGCTGGGGCTACATCAGAGGGGAGTGGGATGGATTTCCTAACGTTAACATTCAAGCTAGTGTGCTGCACAGTGGGCATTTTGGGGGGTAAAACTTAGGTGTTGTACCATAAAATCTCAGTACCATAGTTCTACCTGCTCTGGAAAAGGCAGCTATAGATACCAGAGTCATTTGTAATTAAAATGTGTGATCTTCTCAAATGCATGACTTAGTTTTTTACGCAAATCCATATTCTGCAATTTGTAGGCCGTTCCCATTTTAGGATTATACTGGCAGATCAAACGCATGGCAGTGAAGCCCTGTGATCAGTGCTATTGCAATTTCAGATGCTTTAGATCTCTCGTCTTCACTTAAGTTTATTTATTTATTCATGATGATGTCTTCTCCTGGCAAGCTCTTGACCCTCCTGTTTCATGGCTTGCAGCAAAACTTCATCAACAATGACTGCTTTTAGTTAAAAATCTCACCATCAAGTGGTATTGAGATCAAGCTCTTCTTGAATTCACATCTCTCCACGGACTGTGATTTTTCTCTCTGCTGCTGCATTATGTGATTTTTCATATTGCTTCCAAGAAATGGGGCTGTTACGTGGTCAGCCTCATAGCTCCGCTGCATATCTGAGAGTCGATTCCTCATCCCTGCTGCTGCTGTGGCTTCTTCCTCTGATTTTTAATCAAGAGTCCAGACATCCTTGGTTTAAGATAGATCTAGGGGCCATAAATGGAAACCTGCTGCCCCCACAATAGGAATTGGCATGCAAAATATATTTTTAAATTATGGAATTTGATTCAATTGTCACATGCCTTAGATAGGAAACTACTTCAACTTCTCATCCACTGGCTTCATGTTTCCCAGCGCGCAGCAGAGCCCAGCTGGGACAGGAGGAGAGGGGCTGACTCGACAGACACCCCGGCACCTGAATTGGGGTCCCTGAGCTGGGCTCTGCCCCCCCCGGCGGTGCCACCCACCTCCAGCCAGGCTCCAGCAGTGTCTGCGCTGCTGGGGACCCCCACTGTACTGGGGGGGTGGGAAGGGGGCGGCTGGAGCAAGGGGAAAGATGACCAAAGCAGCTAGAGAAAGAGATGCAGGGAGATGGGGGAACACTGGGAGTTTTCTGCAGCACCCGAAGGTGCCTGGGAGCTGGGGCTGGAAGGGCTGGAGCGGGGGACAGCCAGGGTGCCTCAGCCACCCTTCTTGTAGGTCCCTTCCAGCTGAAATATTCTATTCTGTTCTGTTCTGTTCTGTTTTATTCTGTTTCCCAGTGGTTGGACAGGAGGGAGACAGAGGGAGCAGCCTACAGCCTCAGCCCCAGGGGTCCAGGGTACATTTTCCCTTTTTTACAAGAATCTGGTTGCTACTTTGGATTCTTACAAAAGTACAGAAAAAATTTAGAGAGATACTATGGATACAAGACAAAGCATGCCCAGCCTTGCACTAAAAAGCCTGCTGTTTTACAGCAGCTATTCATTTGTAGCCCCTACTATTTATCACCTTGGTATCTGATCACCACGTAGCAGTGTACTAAAGATGCAATTAGCATTCTCACAGATATTATCTATAGCAATACACAGTCATAAAAGCCAAGAAGTGGAGAAGGCAGCATCCAGTACAGCTCCCACTCTGCTTTCTGCCCAGACTATAGATTTGCTTTATACACTGGAATTTCTGACAACCACAAATAATTGGTGTTTCAGTTTAATCTAAAATATAGCAATGTCTCCTAGCATCAAATAAGACGTTGGTTCACATCCTCGTGTATAAACACCACTTCTTATTGCTTTTTCCTTGCAGGTTCCCCATACAAACACTGACCCGCTTCAAACCTGTTGAAATTACAACAGCCCCAGAATCACGTTATGGAGAGGTATGATTGCCTGTTATTTACCTGCCAGGAGACCTGTAATCAGATCTGTTGTTTACCCGGCTAACAAAGAGACCTGTAATCAAGTCTACAATTTCAGCGCCTGTTTTGCTAGGTGGGGACCCAGGCTGGGTATGAGGTCCAGGGAGGTGGGGGGGCTGGTGGGGAAGTGCCAGGGTCTCTGAGTGCGGAGCAGGATTTCGCCCCCGGGGTGCTCAGCTCCTCTCTGGCTCAGGGGCAGGTGCTGGAGGGGCTGGGGGCAGGAGGGGGAGAGGAGCCCGCCAGACCCACAACGGACTATACCTTCCTGCAAGAGACCCAAGAGCTATTGCTCAAGATTTTAGGTACATTGTGCCACACAGTTTTCATCCAGGCCTGTTTGGGGAAGATGAGCGTTGGCACCATGTCAAAGATGACTTTAATCTCATTATGAATATTCATTTGTTCATGTTCCGTGACAGTTTTCCTTGGAGTCTCAGTGCGGCTGTGGCCACAGCAGGCCGGAGCTGGGCTATTTCCCTGCGGTACTTCTGGCTCCAAATGCACGGAAACAACAGTGGGGGAAACTCTACCATTCAGCAAGTTTATGGGCAATGCAATTTATTTTATGATCAAATTACACCAGGGTAATGCTGCCTTTTGCATCAGACAATTCAGTTCTAGTAATTGCTACCCTGGGGGTCTCTCCTCTTCTCTGTATACCCAGCCCATTTATAACACTAATGGTAGCAATGTGTGAGCAGAGGGAGGATAATAGACCTTAAATAGCAGCAACATCTTGCTGGAGGAAAGAGAGTGCTTTGTCTTTATATTTCCAAGACTTGTTGAGCCTTATGAGGTGCATGCCTCTCTCAGTGAGCTGTGAAACAACACAAAAAGTTGATGCCATGTGAACTGCTTTCTGATCAGACTGATCAGACTGCTTTCGCAGTGTGCCTCCTCCAACTCTGCTGCCTCAAGATGTGATCTGTTTCCACACACAAACGCTTTGCACCTGCATTAGCCTCTGCACAGATTGGTATGTGCATGCATGTGCATACATCCACTGACCAAAGAGACGAGTTTGCATGCATATAGGTTGCACAGAACCGAGGAAAACCTGCAAAGAACTGGAAAAAAAAAAGTCTTTTGTTTGTGAAATGTAGCCAACTGATTTTCCAAATGCACTAGGTAGGAAAGGTTAAAGTACTCTGCTAGGTAAAAATTCTGAATATTTCCAAAATACAGAAAGGCAGACAACCCAAGTGGAACATAGTTATATGGAATAATCTCTTTGGTTGCCTATGGTAAGCAATAAGGCTACTGTAAGTCCCTCAGATGTCTGAACTTGTTCTATTTTTATGGCAATTATGAAATTGGAAATGAAAATTCTTCATTCGTACGCAATTTTTGGTGCCTGTTCCCCAGCTGGCCCTTGTTCCCTGTGATCTCTGCTGCAATGTCCCTTATGATCTTAACTGAGTTGGGCAGGATGGATCGAGTTTGTTACTGCGCGAGGCAGAAAGTGCAAAGCAGGACAGAGTCTCAGAGGCACTAACAGCCCCGCCGGGAGGTCTCTGCCGGCTTTTTTATACCACCCCTCCCCTCCTTCCTTTTACTCGCTATTGTATTTGCAACCAACTCATAATATGATTTTGCTCTGGACTATGATTCAAATGAGGTAAGGCCTTGGATTGCCTCTTTTTTGGTACATTTAACAAAATACTTGTGTATAAAATCAAGCTCCCCTCTCAAGCAGCAAAATGAGGTGAATATGGCTCAGCATTTCTTTTCATCTTACAGATAAGAAGAGCTGAAATGTCACAGAAACATGTTGTTAAGAATGAAAATCTTTTCACAGCCTTCCTTGACTTTTTTAAAAAAGGTGGAAATAAGTGTGGGATTTGAGCATGGTATTGCTAAAAATCATATGCTTGTAATTAATCAAAAGGAATACAAAAGTAGCTCCAACTTGAAAATCCATACAAGCATTCATTATCATGAGATCTCTAAGTCTCAAACTCCATTTAGATTTGCAATTCTCAAGTAAGCTGTGATAGATCAAAACAGGGGCTAAAGTCAGCCAAACTGGTGAACCTGAATAAACAACTCTGGGGACGGAGGACTGGCGTTACGGTCTGTGTGTGTTCAGCTACATCCCCCAGCTGGGGCTCACAGCCCCTCTCTGAGCACAAATAAACCGGCGAACAGTGGCACTGGGTCCAGCCATTAACAGCACCTGCCTTTGTTCTGAGATCTTTGCAAAATCCTTATCTGTCCACTCTGCTGATGCCTTTACCACCCTCACGGCTGTACCTGGGACCGTCAGCAGGGACGGCTGTGGGTGCAGCTCTTTGGCGGCGCGGTTTGCTCTGTGCCCAGCTCTGTGCCAAAGCCTGGCCACGCGAGCAGCGGGCGCGGGAAAGCTGCTGAAGTCACCGCGCACCGGGGGAGAGCACAGGTCACTGGCTGCGAAGGTTTTCTGCCACGGTAGCATGGCGACAGTTTTAGCGTCTAATTAATACCATCCTCGGGAGAACAGGACTGAGCTGAATGCCAAGGTTGCTGGCCACAGAGAGAGGATGAATAAGAGCTGTCAAATTCAAGTAATCAAGGAGGACAGAAATGAAAACCGTGCTGGGTGGACAAAGTCAGCAATAGCTTGGCCTGAATTGCATTTAACTCCCCAGAATGAGATACTCAAATTCCAACACTGGGAATAGCAAATGTCTGCTCCCCCTCGAAGGTGCCACCGCTTGCTCTGAGCTGCACCCGCAGCCCTGGCAGCAGGGCAGACCCTGGGGGGCTGTGGTTTGGGAGATGTAGGTCTGAGCGGTACCTGCCCGAGCCGACCACGTGCGGGAATTTCTGGTGCCGAGTAGTGTGTTCAGCCGTAACTTTAACCCCTCTGTTCTTCCCTTTCCATATCTCTGAAATGAAGATGGCATTTGCTTTGCTCAGAGGTGACCGGCAAGCTCTGCAGTTAATGCCCGGGGAGCGCTGCCTGGTGAAGGTCAAAGCCTCAGCGGCACTGCCATGTTCAGAGCAGATTGATGCCGACCGGGAGGGAGCAGGAGGATGATCTGTCTAGGCTGACACCTGTCAATGGGAAAGAATCTGCACAAACGACACGGCATAATGTATTTTGAAATAATGTCCTCTATTTTGGGGAAAGTCACACTGCAAGCTATGTTGGAAGCAAGTCTTGATCTATTTAAACTGTTTTGCTTGGGGTTTAAAAAGGACAAGAATTTCTTGGTGGGGGGAAAGCAACAGCAAACTTTCAACCAGCTGTATAATTTCCTATAAATATTCCACAGCCCCTGGGATCCCAACACCCTTGCTGAACACGTGGCATCGAGCACTGTGGACCATCTTCTCTGTGTGATGAGGCTAGAAAAGTGGTTAAAGGAGTGCTGGAGGATACCTGGACGCCTGCAAAGATGAAAGGCAGCCCCTCCATGCTGGTGCTGGGCTCTTGACACTGCTGGAGAGCTGGGCTAAAGCAGCCTTTTAACCCTAAGTTAGGTGGACTCCAAGAAGAAGAAATTATTGACTAATTTTTGCCAAGTGCCTCTGTCCCCACCCTTGGAAAGTGGCAGGTAAATGGCAGCAGCAGATACACCATGGAGGCCCGGGGAAGGTGCTTCTCCCAGCCTCTGCCTCATCCCATCCTCGCATTTCACTCACTTCAGCTGACTCCTGGTACGGATCCCCCATGATCGCTGGGGTCCTCCCTGCCTGCTTCCTCTCCTCCATCCCTAACTGGCTTGGTTTTACTCTACCTTTTATGCGTTCTTTCATCTGGGCTGCTTTCCAACCCTTTTTGCTTTGATATGGCCCATTAATGTCAATAAGGTATTTTTGGAAGCACCATTCCTGATGCCTTCAGATCTCTTCTGCTGTCTCTGCTGGCACCTGCAGCGCAGAGCACACATGGCCGCAGACAGAAGGGTTTTGAATGAAACGGAGAAAGCAGCGAGTGCCCTGCACAGCACCCGGCTCCCGGGGATCACACCAGTGGGTTTGCAGGCACGTAAATTAATCCGAGGCTGCCGCATGCCCTTACGCTGCAACGTGACAAAAAGCTACTGCTGGCCACAGAGAGCCTCGCTGCAATTTATTGATTTACTTTTAACACTTCATTCCTCAGCAATAATATAAATCAGCAAGAGAAAAAGAGGAAGAGGAAATAGCTTCCAGCAATGCTGAATGGACTCTCGGTGCTTGCGTGCTGCAACCTTGGTTCTACCCGGCAAGGTTACAGCTCGGAGGAGTTACACTACTATCTCATAGCTCATATTTTTTCCCCTTATTCTTAAAATAGCTTACAGTGGTTAAGACATTTCTATAATATCCCTGGGTGAGCTTCTGGGATGCACTGAATCACGTCAGTTCCTGAGGAAAGTCAGGAGCAGCAGTTCTGCTGGCAGCCGGCCGCCCGCGAGCGCTGCAGGAGCTGGGGGGGCCGGGGGCCGCCCCGGAGCAGGGCAGAGGGGCTGTGGTCTGGGCACACGCGGTCCCCTCCTGCCAGTGCTGTCCCACCCGGCAAAACCCGACCCTGCGCCGGCCGTGGGCACCCTGCGCCACGTTAGCTGGGAGCAGAGGATGGAGACGGGCTTCGGTGGAGTGGCTGAGCCCCGGGGCACAGTCCCTTGGCAGATTTGGTTAGAAACCACTGTCCTCCCAGGAAGGCACTAATGGAGAAGCTCCCGGTTGCTGCAGTTTCCAACACCTGCCCAAAGCGGTGCCCTGGGCTCGGCAACACACTTCTCTCTCACGGAAGGCATAAGGAAAGGCAATCTCCAAACCAGGGTCCTGTCCCTAGCCAGTGACTGCAGAGGAGGGTTAGCCAGGGATGGACGTGTCCTTAACATGCCAATTTACGGGGTATGCAAGAGAAACGCTTCTCAGCAATAATCACCATCACCGAGCCCAGAGAAGGACACGCGTCTGAGCGCAGCTCGGGTCTGGCCGCTCGTCCCTCGCCCAGCTCAGAGCCGCGTCCTGCACAAGAGAGCCTGTCGGCAGCGGAGGAGAGCACCTCTGGGCTGCCCAAATCTCAGCTCGCAGGAGAGGGGAGCGGTGAAAGGACAAGCAGCTGAGCATTTCCTAGCAGAAGAGCTAAAAGTGTTATTTTAAGAATTAAAGTGTTCCCGTTAGAAAAGAGTTTTGAATGATAGTCTCCCAGGTATAAGACACCACAAATAGCATAAAGTAAAATAAAACGGGGCAGAAACGGGTACCTGTTACAACAAAAAATAGAGTATACTTTCTCAGCTGAAATTCCCATTTATCGGCACATACGTAGACCCACGCGCTTTTTCTACAAAATTATTGTTCAGAAAATTATTGATCCACATCTACTCTTAAGTGTATCTCTCATTTTTCTTCTCCTTTCCACTAAACAGTCATACTTGATAAATCTCTGTTATATACTCACTTACACCCTGACACTCACACAGTGCGCGCATGCATACGCACACACACACACGCAGATCCTCTTGTGCCTTTAAACACAACTGCTTTGGTATTTCCATGTGCTCCACACAGGTATTTGGTCTCATCCACCGAAGCCTAAAGAGATTTCCTGAATAAGATGTCAGTCTACTTGTGGAGATGAAGCTAAATATACATCTAATACCTGCCTGAGTTCCCAAGCACTTGGACATGTGGCTTTTTTGGTGCCCAGCCCTTCCTAAAGCATGCGGAAAGCACAACCCTGCTGCTCTGCATCTCAGCTGTGTCCCCATCAGCACGTAGCCTGGCAGGCTGTCTGGGTTTGTACAGAGCACATTTATCTTCTGCGGACAAGCCAAAATAATCATAATTTGCAAATAATTTTTTCAGTCTGCACCTCCTATATACCTGCAAGGGTGGATGTGAGAAGTGGGACATTAATCTCAGCCTTTTGTACCTTTTATCTTCAGGTTAAATGAATGTGGAAACAACATTTTCATTGGCATTTGCTTGTCTGTATAGCCTGTGTCTCAGGTGATGGGGGTTTCTGATTTCAGGAGCTCAAGCAGCCTGAAACCTGCCAGGTCTTAAATTTATTATTGATTCCTTCTACTGTCTCCAGGGACCACTGCAAAAGAGCCAGGCTAAAACCCCTTATTTATGATGCATGGCATTTTCAGCACAGGATGCTGATTGAAGAGGATTTCAGGTATAGCAATTATTCAACCACAAACACACTGATGTTTAACTAATAATCTGTTTTACCATAAAGTCCTCTAATCCCTAAGGATTGGGACATGCAATATATCACTCATAGCACTGGGCCTTATTGGCCTCATTAATATATGAAGTCAAAGATGAGCTAGGTGGGGAAACACACTCCCTGAAGCCTTGCATCCTGGGCAGCCCCTCCGCAGGACAGGGGGTACGGGGAGGAGGACCTGGGCACCCCGGGAGGACAGGACAGGCTTCCTGGCCAGATCCTGACCCTGCTCCATGGACCTGCTAGAATTAGTAGATAGGGAGAGAAATAAAAATACTGGGGATAATCTTAAATGTCTAAACTCAACAAAATTCCTATTTTAGTTTTTGGCAGAGATTCCTTTGGGAAGAATGTCCTTGATCGACATCTGCCATCGAAAGTTCCTGCATTCAGGGGTGAACGTCCTGAGAGGTCTCGCTGCCGGAGGATAATGAGAAGCCAAGATAAGACCATCTTCAGAGTTGACACTGGAAGAGCCCGTGCAAGAAATACCATTACATATGCACTTGCAGATTGTTAAGCACCTTTCAGTATTTTAATGAGCATTTGGATTTTGCAATGAATGTTTTCTATTGTGCTACAAGGTCTTTTAATGGCTGTACTGACAGTGAGACACATGTTCACAGAGGAAACCTCTTTCTAGAGAAACAGGGCCCCATACGAGCAACTTCTACTTGTAACGAATGAATCTGATTAGAGAACTTTTTCGTCCCTTTCATCCCGGGAGGAGGAGGATGAAAAAGGATTAAAATGGAAAGCGAGCCCGGCGCTAGGGATGTGCAGCTTAGCGCATGGGCTCTGGAGGGATCTGAACTGTTCATTCCTCAGAGCATCAGCACACTGTGGAAAAGCAATGAGAGAGGTTTGATTGTGCAGATTTTTATCCCATTTCCATTTAAAGAGAAGTGTGTTCTTTCAGGATTCTTGCAACACTCACTGTACTGATGTTCCTCTAGTTCTCCATCATTTTCCATTTGCCTCTTTTTCCTCCAGTTGTCTGCAAAGAGACAGATCCTTATATTTACACACATTTGTTTGTAGAAATAAATATCAGGATAGGTGTTGCTCTGTAAAATATGACCAGGGAACACACTTTAATCTCTACTAATGATGGTGAATTGCAGATTTTATAGATTAAGGCAACGCGACTGCTTTATAATTGCCTTTTCGTACAAGGATGAACACAAAGCTGTAGCCTCACCACAATGTATTTATTTGTCCTGGGTTAGGTTTGACTTGGAAATGCCATTCTGTTCACTAAATGATTAACAGCTAATGAAATCTTGCAGCCACCTTCTCTGAAAATGACACTTAGAGAAACAAAACTTAGAGAAACAAAACCACTTTTTGCACTTTTCCTTTTGCCATGCGCTTCTGCCTCACTCAGTAAGGGCAAGAGTTACAATCGCTTGCTGCGTTTGCCCTCCTGGGGACACGACGTGGTCCCTGAAGGCAGACACAGGCTTCACGCTAGCACCAGTCCCCAGGGAGCTCTTAATAGAGAAATCTCTTCCAGCCGGCTCAGAGCACCTTCGTCACAGATGAGTGCCACGGCTTCAGTTGGCGGTTGTATTTGTTTATCTTCTCTACAAGTCAGTTCATCACCTGGACGTGGTCAGTTGTGAAGCCGCCATGCTGGAAGCCCATCGGATCTCCAGGTCTCCACAAAAAAGCCCAACACCCTTTTGAATAGACCCTGCAACGTGGGGTGGACCGAGGGAGGTTTATGTCTATCAGGTTTCCTCATCTAGCAAAAGACGGGGTAAAGAATTATGAATGGGAGCATCAACAATCTTCTTCAGTCTTCCACCCACTGTAGGAGCGTCATCCTTCATTGCACAACCATGTTCCAGAGATTTCCCAAACACTGCGGGGAGCAGCTTGGCATTTTGGCCACTGTGAAACAACAGAGCCAGACAGAAGTACCTGGTACGGTTCAGCCCTTTTCAACACAGTGGTGATGCTGAAATGGTTCTGTTTCACCTGAGAATTTGTCAATGACAGTGTGTAGTTTGGGGAGTTTTTTGTCATTCTCCATCTCGGTTGAGCACTCTCCATTGGCAATAGTTTCAACACCAGACCGTGCTGTGAGGGAGAGATAATCTACACATCATTTGCTTTTTTTTCTTTCCTGCCCCAGAATTGTCGTTATTCATCCCAATATGGAAACATGTGGTTTGAAATATAGTAACCCTTTTTCTTTATATACCTGGAGTATGCTTGAAGTCAAATGGCGATACAAAATTTACTTGCTACTGCCACCAAGGATTTTTTCTGGCAAATTATTCAGTTTTATTAAGCACATAAAGACCTACAAAGTTGGTCTTTTAATGTACTTATATAGCCATAAACTTATATCACTGAAATAATTGCATTTTAATGATTTTTTTATCTTCGCATAATTTGTATATTTAACAATCACACCAATAGAAAGAGAAAGGTTCACTGTAGAAGCTTTCTGCTTAGAGATTAGGTACACGCTTATTCCTCATCCCCACACTGCTGATGAAAGCTTGCTAATTCCCTATTATGTGCTCTTAATGGCTTCTGTGAAGATAATCTAGCCGTTACGACGTCTTGCCTGGGTCTGTTACAATGCCTTGGTGCTTTGCACACCAGGTTTGAAATGCTCAGGCTGCTCTAGAAATGCAGGTTCAATCCTATCTGGGCAGATTTGCTCTTCTGAAAACCATCTCCGAGGAAAACTTGTCTGTTGGGAAAAGTGGCTGGAGAACCCTGCTCCCTCGAGCCCTGGGCTGAGGATTCCCATGGGATGCAAGAAGCACACATCTGGACCGCAGTCAGCTAGACCTCTTTTTTACAAAGAAAGAAAAAGAATTATGTCCTAACTTCTTTAGAAAGCATACACAGATCCAAAACTGGTTTGGCTGGTTTTCACCTCATGCTGTCTCTGGTGGACTTTTTGGGTGACTGTTGGGAGCACCCCAAAGCCACAACCTCACGCTGAAGGTTTGTCATCTCCCACAGGCACCCCAGTCCTGCAGGGCTGGTGCTCCTTCAGGCAAAGCCCTGAGAAACTGTCCTCATTACGGTAGGGTCTTGGGTTGTGATAAATACACAGCAGTGTTTTAAACTGCCTAATTAAACCTTTAATTTAGATTCAATAACAGTTTAATAACATTTATATCTATAGATAGATATAAATAAACGAAGAAGTGCTGTTTACTAACAGCATACAGGATACTGTCAAGTGCCACACAATTCACAAAAAAGACCTATGCAACAAATGGTTAATCAAGTTCTCAGCTGAGCATTCCCTGTAATAATTTCTGCTTATTTAGTGAAATCAGAATTACAAATTATTAAACCCAGTTAATAATTAGTTTAAGTGGACATTAATTAGCATTGACTAATAATGAGATTCTTACTACACCCACTTGCTTATCTGAAGACCTTCTCCTGTTTAATGATACAGAAATGAAAGTCGGATGAATCAGTAATATTTACAGCTTATTGAAAAGAATTGCCCAAGTCAGAAGGAATAAATTAGCTGGTAATTCCAGAAAAGCCAAATGTATAATTATCGTGCCATAGGGTGTCTTGTCCTGTATCAAGCTCCTTGCTGCTCCTGCTGCTGTCGGGCAGTGCCGGAGCTCTTCTCCGCTAATGCTGCGTCTGCTGCCGCTAATGAGCTGCAATCAGCACCGCGCGAGAGGGGAATCTCCCCTTTGCGGGCGGCTGCGAGGGGTCTGTGCAGCACTCAGCATCACTGAGGTCCCTTCTTCAGGGCTGGAGGATGAGTTCAGAAAAAACACTCAAGCACCTTTCAGGGCACAGGAGCTGGGAGCACATTCTTAAGTTCCACTGATTTATTTTTTTGAAGTAATTGAGGTCGAGAGGACTCAAGTCTCCCACTGAGCATGTGCTTAAGTGGCGATAAGAATCAGGCCTCCATCTCCCGCTGGCTGTCGGGAGTTTTGCTTTTCCAGAAGCAAAGCTTTATCCATTTGGATGGCTCTCTCTGCTGCATGCTGCTCTCGTAGGAACGGTTCTACCCTGTTTATCCAAGAAGCAACAAATAATCCCCCTCATAGTTAAACTGTAACTGCAAATAAAACAATTAAACACCTTATACAATGAACTACAAAAACTGAATTCCAAATATATCCTTTCTATCTTTGTCATAATTTCAAAGTCTTCACATGTTGGGTTTTGGGGTGGGGCTATTTTTTCTTTTTCCCCTTAGCAAGCTGCAAAATGTTTTAGCACACTTTGAGCATATCCTCTATTAACTTACTATGCACACATTTAATTTTTCTAGGGTTTTTAATTTAATCACTTAGAGTGACGCACAGGTCTCTGCAATCCTTTTCATCTTGGCCCACGGCACATGTGGAAGTAGGACTGCAACACAACATGTTATGGTGAAGTTTCTCCTTTCTGCTTTAGGAATGAATTACATTGCGGCAAGCTATATTTGGAGCTCTCAGGCACAGCTCTCCATCCTGTGGCTTTTGATGTTTTATACGTTTGTCTGAGCTGCCTGCCTGCCATTTGAGCTGGCTTGAAGTTATCAATGTTTTATCACTATTCAAGTATAAAACCAGTTTCTCCAGCCCCTCCCCTTCCAGCAGTTTTCTTCCGAATGCAGTCAGCCTGCACAGAGCCAGAGCCACCGCGCCTGCCTCCCCACGTAACGAGCCTCTTCGTGCCGTGTGGTGTTTGATCAGGTATCAGCTCTCGGCTGTGTCACGTCTTGGGCAGGGCAGATGAAAGCGGCAGCTGTGATGGGATTTAGGCGTGGGAGGGTTAGCGATGACGATGCTTTGAGCTTCTAACGCGCCCGTCATGCAGGGAGCTCCACGTGTCTCGCCATCGCCTGGCCAGCCTTGCAGCCCCTAGAGAGCTGAGGTCTGGTGCGGATGCTGGGTGGGCAGGGAAGCTGGTGGAAGTACGTAAGAGGGATGACTTTCTTTGCCGTGAATTGCTCAATTCCTTGTATTCCTCCCCCACTTGTATGTTTGTTAGTTGCTTGATCCAAGTAAGTTAAAGCTGGTTAAGGCAATTTAGCTGCAGGAATTCAAGCGTAAGCACCCACATAGACAGGCGCGGAACAGGACACCCTCTGGTCAGTGCCACGGTTTTGGTTAAGTACCTATGCTTGGTAAGCTGTGCTGAATTTGGGTGCAACAACTAATCCCAAATATTTGTCTCTCTATAGTAACTGTTGCACATTATTTCAAACTTTGCTAGCGCCTTGAGATGTAGCCCACAGGAAAAGCTTTTCTTGGTCTTCATCTTTGGAACTGGCAACCCTCTCCTGGAACCTGCAGATGCCTGGTGTTACTGCCAGCGTTTGGCTTAGGGCTAGGGAGAAGATGGGGAAAATGTCTTCTGCTGTAAGTAAGGTCTAGCATACTGTAGGCAAAAATGAATTTTCACTGCTTCTTAATGACGATTAGTGATTTTGATACCACTGATCACATGCACTCCCAGAACATTTGATTAATGAGACCATTTCTAAGAAGAAATAATAAGCCCATGGCTAAAATATGACAGGAACAGAGAGATCTGTTTGTACTTCTCTCTCATAACAGGCCCCGACTGTAGAGAAATTCCTACAGGTTGTAAACAAAAGCCTTCTAATGGTTTTCCTCCTTCCGTTTCCCTTTCCCACAAGCTACTTGCATCATTAGAAATCAATGCATTAGCTGTAGATCTCTTGCTTTGGGGCTGCAGGCAGATAATACCAAAGTATTTCTACTCATAACAAAAGTGAATTTCAAAAGCAGTAAAAGGGAATCAGAGATCGACTCCTGCTGATCAACAGGAGCATCTGCTGCCACTGCAAAATTACCACAGGCAGCTCTCTGCAGGGACGGACCTAAGGGCCTGCGCCTGCAAGGACCACGGGCATGGCTGAGCACAGCCCTGTCGTGGTGGGCAGGCAGGTGGCGAGGGTCAAGGCAGAGATGGCCCCAGAACATCAGCTCCACAAGTGCCACCCTCTGCAAGCCTTTTTCCAACATGCCACAACAAACCCCTAAGCTGGTAAAACAGCAGGAGCAGAGGAGAGAGGAAGGTCACAGCTACATTTCTATGTCCTTGTAGCAGTACGGAATTTCTTTGGTTCAATCCCCCTATGTGCTCTCTCTCATCCGAGGGTCCTCAAAGGCTTGTATCAATTCTCATTTAAACTAAGTTATCTATTTTTACACCAGATTTTGTATGAGGAACTTACATTTGGACTTGCAGCAATGACCAACCAGGGAAATATTATTTGTCCTTTCTTGTACCATGATGACAATACAAGCACAGCGGGAATTGTCAATACAATTAGAAGGTGGCAAAAAGTAGTGAAAGAAATGAGTTCATGCCGTGCAGAGGAAACAGCTACCAAAGGTGTACGGAGTCTATAGGTTTATACAAATACATGGGATATGCAAGATTAGGAGGAAAACAGACTCTCCAGGATTGTTATAATTGTGCCTTAATATCATGCTTCTGGGTTTAATCCCATCTCTGGGTAATCAAGGTGGAGAAAGCAAAATGACAATGCCTGGTAGCCGATTATTCCAGATCTGGCTATGTGAGGTTTCTATAACATTCTCTGAAGCCGCCGAGACGAGTGCTGTCAGAGACAGGCACCACTTGAGATGGCCACTTGTTCTGCCCCAGCCCTGCAGCTCTTGTTTCTGGTGAGTGAGAGTGGGCAATAAAGGTGCAATTATGTTGAGACACAAGAAGAAAGAAGATAAATTATGGTCTTGCATTTATATAGCACATTTCATCCCAAACTATTGAGTTAACTGATTGATATACAAATTACATTTTGAGAGATCACTCTATCCATCCCTGACATGCAGATATATATAATGTAATCATTATTTTTTAAAGCAAACTTACTTATTAATGCAAACCCTACAATTGGGGTGAGCTCTTCTGGGCAAAGATGAATCAGAAGTGACAAAACTCCACCATCTCGTGACGAGCACGCTTAAGAATGAATGGAATAATTTAGATACTTAGATCCCTCCAACATGGTAAGTTCAAAGCCAAACAGAAAACGCCTCTCTTCTCTAAGGATTCAAAACAGACTTTGCTAAAATGTAATTAAGCTCTAAGTCCCTTGAAATCAATCCCTTCCAGAAACTAATACCCACCTTGCTGATTAGACAGTGGGTAAGCCAGGGGCAATTAATGAATTAGTATGAAAATTGTTAACCATGAGAGCAACCAGTTTTGATGGGATAATTGCTCTTAGAAAGACTACCTGATGGTTAATATCAGAAGAAGTGATGTATTCAGGAGAGGGGAATCTACTATGTTAACTGTAGCTAATTAGAAGTGACCTAATTCTCATTAATACTATGTTTGATTGGATGCAAACTTGAATCTGGGAGGCTAATTAGGGGCGTCGGCACGTGTTGCCCCAGCCGATGCCAGCTGGGAGGTTTTCTGCTTTATCTCAGACAGGGAAAAGAGGTGGGGAGCTATTCTCATGGCAGTGGGAAGTGTCTGTCGGATCAGAAAGGTGAAACTGCCTCCTCGTTAAGTTATTTTTCAGCCCGCCCCGGAGGCGCATGTCCACCCCTGCCCACCAACTGCAACAGGTCGCAGCTACGTTTGGTGGAAAAGTGCTTATAACTGGGGTGTAATCTGGGCTGTAAATGTGTCAGCTGAACTCACGTCAGCAACTAGAAACAAGCCCAGTAAAATTAAGCCCATCGTGTTTAACCACTTTGAATAATGTGTTACATTTCTAAATTTTCCAGCATGTGTTTGTTCAGTGTGGCTGAGTGGAAGTGTCAGGGAAAAATGTTTGGTTTTCATAGTCCTGCAGTTAATGACCAATTTTCCACAAATCATAATAGTCTTACACCATTAGGTTTTATAATTAAGTCTTTATTATGTGATCCTGTTTACTCAGCACACACAGGAATCTGACAGCCATCCCGCTCGCCATCAGACAGTCCAGGAATTACTTGTGCTGCAGCGCAACTTTGCAAATGATGGCTGAGCTCCTCCGACAGCACCAGGGATCACAACTCCAGGCAAGGAGAGAGGCAATTTCAGCAGCAAACATAAAGTAACCCTGACACGGAACCGATGCCGTAGCTGACGTGAGGCAGCGTAGCGCTATCCATCCCCAGCCGCTGAGAAGCTCCATGCTGGAGCATCACCTTTTATATTAACTTCAGCAGAGATGCCCCGTTTGCCCCAGTGGAAGAATTAGCCCTGCTGGTATCGCAGCTGCCTGCCTGAGGACAGGGAGGACGCCCCAAGACTGTCAATGTCGCTAGCAGGCAGCAGTTCAATGACTTGCCCAGCTATGATGCTGCTGTACTATCCTAAGAGGGGATGAATGTCATTAGAAAAGGGAGGTGTGACTAGAAATGCAGGGTCCCAGCACGTTTTCTGGCTATATTCATTGCATGGGAAAAGATGCATTTCAGGTTTTCCCCCAGCCCTTGTTCTGCAATCAGTTTTTCCTTCATGGAAGTCGCAGCCAAATGGGAGCTTTGCTACTTGTGAATAAAGATGTGGGTGATTCACTGGGCAATCAATATTCATTCCAGAAGGGAACAACAGCTGCATTCACTTATGTACAACTGAGGGTGAAAGGTGGCGATCATTGAATTAATCATTAATTGAGCATTATAGCACTATTTATATGGCTGGGCAATTAATGACAAAAAAAAAAGCAACCGCAAATAATGTATCGAACAAAAATATCAAAATTAATTGTGTAAATTGTTGGCAATAAATAATCTGACCAAGCCTTATCAATTCCTTTGCTTATTTCCTAGGAAGGTTTCGAACTGCTGTGCCAGTAACTTTTCATGGCAGGTAGGATTTGTCACCTTTGCTACAGCCCAGGGTCAGGCCCCCCCCCCCCCCCCCCCAGCTATCCGTGGGAACAGAGCTCAAGGAGCAGCACTCCACTTCTGGGCACTGAGTGTCAGCCCCGGAGGGCTGTCCAAATGGGTGTTTATACAGACAAAATAACCCAAAAGTCACATAAATAAGGGTTCGGGTTTGGTACTCCTGCCCTCTAGCTCTGTCCATGCAGGACCTCATCTCTCATCCTCGCCCACGATGCGATCCAATGCCCCTCCACCACCACCCCAGACCTCTGCTGTCACCTGGTTTCATGCTTTTCCAAAACTGCCTTGAGTCACCTCCATGATTATTTGCCAGAGCAAATGGAGCTAAAGAGGAATTTATACATGCTGGACCTGCCTCATTGGTTTCACACCATTTTAAAGAGGATTTAGAGTAGCATAAAGTTGTTGTGGCAGAGTGGAGAAGCTGAGCGGGTATATGTATTTACATTGCGTTATACTGCTTGAGATAAAGCCCAACTTAAAATCCCTTAACACTTTTTGACAACAAATTAGTTTCAGATCAAGGGCTCCTGCTCCGTCTCAAAATATGATTTTCACTTCCAAATTATTCATCTCGCCAGAAGCTGTTGCTAACAAAAAAAGGCAAATTTTTAATGGTTTGTATGACGTCCTGTTCACTTTCAGTATTCTTCATAGAAAATTCTCTTTGTCACTTCATGCCAGAGAGTAAACTTTTCTATTGCATCAATTAAGCAAGGCAGCCCAGGCTTTTGGGTACAAACCTGTCTGCGGGTGCACTTTGTGCAACCTCTAAATGCAGCATCCCTTGCACCCGAACTCCAGGCCGAGTAGAGTCTCAAACAATGATCCAGTCCCAATGACGATGATCCAGTTTATTACAAAGGTCTCCAAAATCAGAAATTTTAGTCAAGATTCTGGTACTATCTCTGGAAGGTGTTTCAACAGAAAATAAACTTCAACCCCCTAAACCTCCCTTTCCCTCTAACTGCACACTAGCATCAATTTTCTGTTTCTTTATGTTACTTGAAGCATCCAAGAGCTGTTCTGAAAACACATATAAACAGTGCAAGAGCAACTTGCATCCAAAGGTGTGTCAGAAGCCATCTGGAAATCACAGCAAGGCAGCAAACCCGAGTGACAGAGTGGATGCACAAGCATTAGGAAATTGAGGCACGAAGTGCTGGGACCTGGTGGAAGGCTCACGACATCCCGAGCAGGAGCAGCGAGATGCACGTCCAGGGAGGGATATGTGAAGGGAAAGGGCACATGGATGCACTGAGAGCTGCACCCGGAGGGGAGAACAGGATTTCAACAAATCCCAGAACTACTTGTTAATACAGGGGTGCGCTACATGAAATTTATCATGAAATTTCAGAATATCATTCTTCCATGCTGCAGTAGACTGAAAACTTTGTCCTGATAACTTTTCTATCCTCAGCAGAAAATGTCTTCCAGACAAAATGGATAATAATTAAAAAAAAAAAAAAATCTACTTTTATTGTCTATATTTCCAGTTGAGAAAAAGAGGAAAGGGAAGGATTTCCAGTAAAATAAATAAAATTTAAAAACTCCATTATGTTGTAAAGATCTAGGTGTTTGTGGAAAAATCAAGTTTGATGTTCAGATATGGAAAAAAAAAATACATATTTTTGGGGATGTTATGCCCCAAATAATTCAGAGAACAAGCGTCCTAATTTTCCAACCTACCAATGAGGCTCTTCCATGGCTCTATGGCTGTTTACACCACTTTTCCATTTCATCCAAAACACTGAAGCAGAAGCAGAGCCTGCATACAACAGCATCCCTTCCCCAGACCTTCCGGGGCCGATTGCAGGTTTGGTCTGGTTCTGCAGCACTGACGCCAGCCCGAGCAGGGCAGGTACGCAGAGGGGCAGGACAGAACCTTGCTCCTGCCCTGGGCCAACCTCCAGCCCAGCGGGGACCCTGGCTTTACCTCCAGCATCGCGGCAGTCCACAGAGGAGCGGAGCAGCTACTGCCAGGGCTGGTGCACTGGTGATGGAAATGCCAATACACGAAGCTGGTGCTTAAGAAAAGGGGAGGACCACACCTTGCACCACTCGCTGCAGCTCTCACCAGCACAAAATGATGATAACTGCTATGAGCTTTCTGTTTGCTACCAGCGCATGAAGAAGCTACTGGAAGCTCCCGCTTCTCTTGCTGGAGACCGTGAGAGGGCTGATGCACAACGACAGCAATCTCAAGGCTCTCTGCTCGTCATTGCGGCGCTGTGCGAGCTTTAAACTAACCCAGATCCTGCTAACCATGTTTTGTACAAGCACTGAGTTTGGCATAGAGCAAGTTTCCAGTTCCTTTAATTGCTCAGAGAGAAAAGCAATGGTAAAACCCCAGGAGGCTCACACGTCCTGCAGCACCCGGTGTGCCCGAGGGACGGCCCGCCTGCAGGCAGGGACGGCGGTGGGGAGGATGCTCTCTGCGGGGATGGTACCCTGCCCTCCCCTCCACCCACACACATCAGCCTTCAGGCTGGGAACAACACGTTCTGAGAAGCTGAAGAAAGGATATTACACAAGTCAGGGCAAATGGGGATATTTTTCCCCTTTAATTGTTTGCTGCTTGGCTAGCTATCGATTACCTTTTTTGCAGAGTTGCTATTTGTTTTTCTTTGCAATATATTGGATTCTCAAGGCTTTTAATCAACTGTAATTGATTGTGATTACCACTAGCTGCTCTTGAGCCTGGCTGGCTTATTCCACATGCTCAAAGCAGGGTTGTCTTACTCCACATGTGTGCGGAGACGCCTGCATCCCCTGCCTGCCTCCTTCCACCCCCAGCTAAGCACACGGCCAAACCCAAATTTTGGGACAAGCTGCATCAGCCAAACACAATAGCAGAAATGAAGGTATTTCTTCTAAAAATTCCCAGTCACCCTCCACTCCTTGCAGAGTTCACATTGTCATCCCAGCTTCCCTCTCCACTTTTGAGGGGAACCCTGGAACTTCTGATTAAACTTTAGGATTGAGCCTTTAAAAACTTACTGCTTGCTGAACCTGAACTTGGAAATTTCAGCAGGTGTTCTGGTTGCAGCTGGAGCAATGCTGGGATAAGTCTTCTATTGGCTTAATGATTAATTGTATCCAGTGGAAAATTATTCCACAGGCACAACAATCAGCACTCAGTGTTTCCAAATGTTAGTTTCTTCTATATATGGGTGTTAGCAAAAAGCAGATGGCAAAGATAATTCACTGTCTACTGCACTATCCTCACCCATTGTCTTTGCCTATTGCTGTGAACTTCAGTCAGGTTCTATTTACAGCTATCTCTTCAGCTGCTGGATATCGCGCTGTGACAGGCTGTGATTTATGGTTATTTTGTCTGCTGTTTTAATTACAAACTTGTTGTGCTGTGATTCAGTTTGAGATCAGAAAGGTCCCTCTGAGGCTGAGAGAAAGGGGTTAATTTTGATGTTCTCCTCAGAGCAGCAGTTTGCAGGTGCAACTCCTACCCAGGCAGATGCTGGAAAGAAGCAAACACTGGAGGAGGACTCTGACTTCCCCAGAGCCAGTAACATTTGGGCTTTCTGGCTTCTTAATCACCTGCTTTGGCCACCTGAGCAAAGGTTCAACCATCCATTAACGGAGAGAGCCTGAGGCACATAAATCGCCTGCTGTTTGCAGAGACTTTCTCCCTTCTGTGACTGCAAGTGCCTTGCAATTCCCAAGGTTAAGTTTGGACTGATAAATGGTCCTTTTACAACATCATATGGGTCCTGTCTAGATTGCTCTTGAGTGAAGAGGCTTTCCCTTTGGTATTTGACTGTCTGGATAACCCAGTGTCATCGCCGCCCTCCTGCCTGCTCCTCTGCCCGTCTCTCAGGACCTTGCAGTCTGGAGCTCAGCATTTTGTCAGCATCCCACCTCTGAATGCAGCACGCTGCCATTTCTCCATGGCGTCCCTTCAGTCAGGTATTCTCTTGTTTGTGGTTCTGCTAAGGGTTTTCTGATTAAATTACTTGGTCGCTTCTTCTGTTTGCTTTCCCCTGCAGGCTTTTCTCAACCAGACTATCTACCACACAAATGTTTCTGTAATCCAAAGACAAAGTTGTCCCTGCTAGTCATTCCTTTGCCCCTCTGAGACACTGATCATTGAAAAAGCCCAAGCAACCTTAACACTCTCAGCTGTCAAGATGTCGTGGGAATTTTGAAACATGTCAACTCCTTTTTAGCTTGTGAGACAAGAAATCAGCTAGATGGAGGCTTAAAGGAAAGAAGGAGAAATCATTCCCCAAACTAAACAATGCCAATTTTCTTCCCTGCTACACACAGAGCATCAGCATCGATAGAAGATTCTGCTTTCAACTGCTCCAATGCGAAAACGTGCAGCTGCTTCATTACTTTGATTTCTATGACAGCCTATTAAAGATTATCACTGCCATCTGTTCCCTCTGCTAGGTGAAGGGCTCGCTGGCTGATTGCACTGTAGCTAGAACTTGACTGAATGTGGACTCTGTCTGTGGAAGCTAT
This sequence comes from Aquila chrysaetos chrysaetos, assembly GCF_900496995.4. NCBI lineage: Eukaryota > Metazoa > Chordata > Aves > Accipitriformes > Accipitridae > Aquila > Aquila chrysaetos. The sequence goes on from NC_044027.1 coordinate 1,088,492, forward strand.
AATTAACCTTGGCCACAGTGGCTTTAGCCTGCGGTGGGAGCTGATGCTCCCTGCAGGACACGCTCCCTCCGGGAACCCAGCCGGGGTCCGTGCAGAGCAAAAACCTCCCTCCCGGCCCACGGAGCCACCCCACAAAACTCTCTAATGGGGATAGAGTTTCCTATTAAATTTTCTGGGATGGTTATCATTCTCTGTTTAATACTGTACACCTGTAGAGTAATCTCTTCCGAACACAATTGCATTCCACTGAAGCCTGCTAATTTTACCTGTATTAGTGGAAAATCCTCTGGGATACCCTGGGCATACCGGCTGCAACTGGTTTTAACTGCCATTTAACTCTATGGGGCTTGAGACTGGTATGGGGATCTTTCCAGACTAACATTCATGGGGCAAGACTTGACATATTCATTCTGAACACTGCTGAGTGCTCCCAGATTCTGTTACTCCTTGTGAATCAAGCTGCTTACGTCCCACCTGCCTGCATAGCAGATCTACCTGCTTTCTCCTAAAGGCATCAGTCGCTTGAAAGGAAACACAAGATGTCACAGGGGGTCAAATCAATAACATTGAGAAATACATTTTCTTCTTCAAGAAGAAAAATCTTGCCATTAAAAAGAAAAGCAGAGCACATCAGGGATGAGTAGAATGGATGCGATGAAAGACATACGGTCACTTCATTTCATATCCCAAACCCTGGGAAAGACAAGCACTGAATGCTCTTCTCTCATGGACTTGAAAACATAAAAAAACCCAACCCAAAACAAAACATCAAAATTTCTGATCAAACCTGCTCCTTTTGGTACTGCAGCTGCAACTTTTTCTGGTGCAAAAGCATATCCTTCATGAAATTCAGATTTGAGTGCTCCTGAACATTGAACTCAAAGTCAAAATACAAAGTCTTGAAGTACTTTTATATCACAGAGAGAGAGAAATTTCTCTCATCCTCAGAGCCAACGTATAACTCTAAGGCCAAATAGCCTGTGTAGGACGTCCCTCACTAGTGTAATACAAATAGAAGCCTATTTTTGTATAGCATTAGGTCCTGGAGACAATCCAGAGGCAGCTATTACAATCCATGCTGACTTCAGGCTGACTCACACCCTTAACTCATACACACCATTGTCTTTATTCAGATTTCCCAGTTACATTGCAGGCATCTGACATTGGTTAATTACAGCTTTTTTTCAGCAAATATTTCTTTTGTTTCTCCCCTTTATATTTAGTACATTTATAAAGGGGTAAAGCAGGCTTTAATGAAGATGTTCTAATTGCAAAAGTCTGCAGTAGCACTGGAGAGGAATGGAAAAAATTCTTCATATACAGTAAACAAAGGCTGGAAGCTGGGAGCATCCCCTGCCCAGCTCCTGCCATGTCAACCAGCCGCGAGTGCACGGCCCGGCCCCCAGCGCAGGCTGGGCAGAAACATTGCCAACCAGGATGAAAAAGCTATTATTGTTCCTTAAGGAAGAAATGGCATAAAATTAATTTTTACGTCAGGATTTGCCGCCAGCTAGGATCTCCTTGACCTGTTTGCCAAGGCTTATACGATCCAGCTCCCCATGACCTTGGGGACGGGCACCAAGGCTCCCTGGATGTCAGAGGTGAGCCAGCCCAGCGGCTGGGTGTCACTTACCCGAGGCAGAGACGTAAGGTAACAGCCATGGGCCGGGCAGCGTCGGACCGGGTCTGTGGGTAGAAGAGACGGAGCGAGGAGGGCTCGGGAGAGATCGCTTTAACACCTTAACAGAGCTTAGCAGAAAACAACAACTTTCCTCTAGGCTTTTAAAGGTATAACCTAGAGAACCGTAGACAGAAATATATTTTTTACTACATTCTAGAAAATGGCTTTCTCTCACCAAAAATCCTACGGACTGATACAATTTTCTGTTGACAAACACCATACAGCCTAGTGCAGAGGACATCTCCAGTAAGGGGCAACTCTCGTCCCTCCAGGACAGATTGTGTGTTTGTGAGGGGGAATGCACTGAATAAGAGGTGTGGGGGGGAAAGTCCCAAGGGGAAGGGAGAATCAGTTCTTCCAAATGCTGCACGGGTGCCATTTACAAGCAATAAAGGGATTTACTGGCTGCAGAGACAATAGCGTGGCTCCCAAGAGAGCAGGCCACCTAACAGCCATCAGTCATAGCAGAAAGAGAAGATGATTAAAGGAGCAACTGCTACATGCAAAGCACATAATTGTGGAAAGGGTAATTTATAGACAAGCAAAATAACTCATTCCTGTTAACTCAGGTATGCAAACTGATGGCATAACGCAGAAACAGGGGAGGGAAATGAATCACTCTCTTTTCATGTGCCAATTATACAGGTTTTGAAGCAGCAACCCATAACATCCTTGGCTTGCCATGCAGCACCAGGAGCAAGCCAGGGAACTCTGTCCCCTCCTCTCACAGCCAACACCGTTCCTCTGCACGAGGCGTCCTGTCCTCTGAAGCCCGAGGCAGATGCAGATGGAAAGCCTCAGCCTGCCAGATTTTCTGCAAGATGTTTTATTTATATACTCTTCCTCCCTGATTATACTCTGCTTGAAATAGAGCACCACTCTTTATTTCCGCCAGTGTTCACAAGTCCTGTCTACTGGTAAATTTGCCCACAGACGGTGAAAAAATTAGAGGGATAAAGATCTCCCTGGTTAAGATGAGCAGCTGGGTTGTAGCTGGTCCTGAGCCTGTGTCTCCACGCAGGTAACGCAGAAGGTGCCATTTGGCAGCTGCTGAGGATCTGACCTTACAAGTTTCCCTAGGGCAAGAACAGAATGAACAATTCCTGCTGCAAAATGGATGGAGGATCAGACTGGCACAGAAAACACCTCGATGACAGCCCGTCTGAGCTGCAAGCCCCCAGGCTGACCGTGAGCATGTCCGTCAGCATTCCCCATCTTCAGGAAAAAAAAAAAAAAAAAGTTAGTGCTAATGGTCCATCTTGTTCTGTGCTTTAACATCTGCCTGGAAAGGGGGAAGCTCAAACGCCTTTGCAAATGCAGCAGAGCACTGCTCTCAGTTCAGTCCTAGCAATGGGGGACACAGGGAAAGCAGGGTGATGCCCTAATGCTGTGCCGTAACGCACATTCACTGAGTTATTAAGACCTTCCAAGGGATGCTGGGGACAGTACGTCCACTCTCCAGGGGACAGGGTGGCAGGACGGAGGAGCCGCATTTCACGTTCGTGACCACTTTCACCCCAGCCTGCAGACTGCATGCTGTAACGGCTGCTGGCTGCTGGTGGGAAACAAGGAACAAAGGAGCAAGACAAACATTGCCATTTTATAAATAACTGGCCAGATCAAAGTCCCATCAATATTTACTTTTGCCTGGCAATAGATGTCTCCACTGATGGCATATGGGACTAATGGTGCAGCTCCATGCTCTGATGGGACACACTGAACAGCATTACCTGACTTTCTTCAGTTTATTTTACCAGAGACAAATCCCATTTTATTTTGCCTCTTTTTGTGGAGCCACTTTGCAAAAGCAGATAAAATGAGAGAGCTGAAAGTAGAGGCAGAAACGCAGAAAGCGCTGAATAAAGGCAGCGGCATAAATCCGAGGGGAAATGGATTTAATGGTCTGATCAGCTGTCTGAATGCTGCACCGTGCCCAAAGCACAGGGCAGGAATAAGGACGCATTAGACCATACCTTCAGTTGAGAATTGGCCAAAACCCACTAGATTTAACAGATTACAGCAGATTATGCTAAATAATGATTTATTTCTTTGGAGCTGGATTTCACACATCTGGTTTACAGCCCAACCACACAAATTGGCAAAGAGCTAGTGTGGCCTGCATAAGCAAGTTTAAGGGAATGCAAAACACTGTTAATGTGTTGTCATTCACAGACATTAAGGTATACAAAAGTGCAAATTTATAACAAAGTTTTCCTAGCCTCAGGCCTTACACGCTTGTTTTCATACCAGCCTCCCTTTTAAATCAAAATGGCTGAGAACTGGAGAACAGAGCAGAGGTGCAGCTGTCAGAGCTGCCTACAAGCTGTGGAGATGAACAGAAAGTTTCAAAAAATAAAATTTTGAGGAACACCAGAAATGAAAATGTATGAAGCTTTTCTTTCCCTCTGTTTCAAAGAAATGAGGTGTTTTCAAGAACACATCATTGGTATTTGTGAACCCGAATACCTACAGATGAGAAGACAAGCATTGAGAAGTCTCCAGAAACACAGGCAGATAATAAAGCAAGCCCCAATCTGTGATAGCCCTTACCCTTCCTTCCCTTATCCAATAAGTTTTATTCCAAAAGGAGGGAGGAAAACTATATGGAAGGCAAGAGGAGATGTCAGCAAAGACTCAGCAAAGAATTCAAATGGTGTGACCAATGTGGCATTCAGAATAATAAATGGCTCATTCTACTTATCAACTGCACTTTTTATTATTATTATTTTTTAAGACTGGCTTCAGACTCTTTATTCAGTTACTTGGACCTATTGATGTCTCTTGTGCCAAATCAATACACTTTCCTAGAGAACATGGAGTAAAAATCCATACTCCTCCTGCTCGGCAGTAAAATCATGCAGGCTTGGTGTTCAGGTGCCTGAGTGATTGCTCTGTGGGTAGGGTATTAAAACTGTCAAGTGTGGATGCTCGGGTAATAAAATAACCCATTTCCTGCGTCGATCTGCACTTACCCCCTCTTGGCCACTGACCTGGAACATCATTTGCAGAATGCATGTGCAAAGCAAATTACCAGGTGAGCTCTGGGTCCTACTCAGAGACATTTTTTGCTAGCAAAGTCATACTGGCCCAGAAGATGCAACCTCAAGAGAGATCAGGGCTCACATTAAGAACTGTTGCAAACACAACCCTTGAGCACAGGCACTGGGGAACGGCTTACACCAGCGGGAACCGAATTCCTCCGGCACGCCTTGGGCGCAGGTGGGTGCTGAGGAGATGCCACCTCTTCACTGACAACGGGCAACCGAGGAGAGGGGGAGGCAAAGAGAAGCTTTGAAAGTACGCAGGGAGAGGCGGCCACAGAGGATGTATGTCAAGGGAAAAAGCGTTTCTGCAGCGGTGGGTCCAGGTGAGAGAACGGCATGGACCGCCACGCAAAGCACGTTGCCCAGGGGATCTGCTAACCCAGGAGCAGCGCTGGCTGCTGTGCTGCACCTGGGCATTCCCCAACACACTCCTTATTCCAGTGGCTGCTAACAGTACCCAGGGCACATGTGGAAATAATTAAAACATCGCAGTATACCATCAAATAACCTATTCATGAAGGCAGCTGCATTTATCAAGGCAGCACAGAGTGTTTTCAGCAGGGCCTTTGCCACCGGAGAGGGCATTAGCATCACTAACGCCAGCTCGGCTAACGTGCTGGAAGTTATTTGTTTTCTGCTAGCCTAGGCAGATGATGACGGCATTTATCACATTCTGTACCCTTGCTCTGTGCCTAGCTGCAGGGCATGGGGCTAATTTAAACCAACAACTGAAAACTAGATGGAGAAAAAGTGATTTTCTCCATCAACATTTATTGACAATGGACTTCAGTTCTGGACCTGCCGGAAACTGCAGCAAAAGCCAGTACTCCTTCACATCAGCTGCTGCACCACAGGGCTAGCGGGACTGTAACTGTGCCACCGCTATATAATTTTAATTCCTTCTCACGAGGGAGGAAGCGGGGAAATGCTTTTTGCTGTGACTCCTTCTTTCCCCATCCTGAGTTTAGCAGATGATAGAAGAGATAAAATTGGCTTCCTTTGAAACTTGCAGGGAAAAACTGCCCTGCAGTCACTTGCACAAGGATTTGCTAGCAACAGCATACAGCCATTTCTGCCATTATTGCATTAGTGGATTATGTTATCTTTATATTGTTCAAGGGTTTAACCCTTCTTGACAGCCACAGGCTGAGTGCTGCTCATAGGCTTCTTCCGACTTGTTTTATTGGGTTCCTCAAAATAACTAAGCTACAAGTGGCTGAGGAGTTTTGAGCCATTGTTAGAAGTGACAATTTAATGCTTATGAGCCTTTTGTATTTACCTCAGCAACAGCAATAATGACAAGTGATCTGAATTTTAGTTCTAAACCCCACAAGAACTAGTACATAACAATGTAGTATAACGCTGTCCATGGCATGCTCCCTCTAGTGAATGAGGAATGCAGGTCTAGATTGACGCTCAGTTCAGTGTGCCTCTGCTTTTCCATTCAGGCCTAAAGTTGGGTTTTGATGTTGGTTTTGGTTTGGATTTTTGGTTGGTGTTTTTTTGTTTTGTTTTGTTTTAAGGAAGAGAAAAAAAGGGAATCTGAAGAGTTATACAATGTTTGTAGAGTGCACACAGAAACTCCTTTGAGACAGCTAGAATCTAAGAAACGAAACGGGAATGGAATAAAATTTTGGCTTATCCTTATTTTTTTTCTACTTTATAACAGAATTATAGATGGACTTTTTTTCTTCCATTTGAACTTTTTCCTTGAATCAAAGTGTCTTTTCTTTTCTCTGTATTCCCTCAAGGCTGGCCTCTTCATTTCAATGTCTGCTTATTCAAAAATTGGCCAGGCAGCCTGCCTCAAAACAACTTTGCTCCAGGGAAAACAACCAAGAGCATTTGATATGGGTCTTGTTTGGATGCTCTTGGTCACCTGGTGAGCAGATCCTGACTCCTTTTTTAAGAGGCAGATACCAGGCTGACATGCTGGGGAGCTCCATTCCAGCACACAGTTTCATTATCAAAGAGTTTATTGAACTGTGAATAAGAAACTGGATGATTAGAAACTTACTGAACCTGCCCCTGTGAAACGATTGCCCTTGCTCCATCAGCAGGATGAGCAGGAGCCTTCATGCACCAAATTTCCCCGTTTTATCAAGAAGGATAAAGAAACAGAACTGCTCATTAGAGACAAACCATTTATAAGGTTTTTTGTTTTCCTTGCATCTCCAAACTACTTTTTCATTGGTTTGAGATGATGCAAGGCGTTTTTAAGTAATTTTTTTATATAGCCACAGAGTTAGGAAAAAACATTTTGGTTGGAAGAAAACGTTCCCTTCAGTGCAAAGGTTTTTCTTTCCCAACTGCTTGGTTTTCAAACACACACAGAGATTAGAGTTATTTGTTTTATATTGCCAAACATACTGTTTCAAGTGTATATATTTATGACTAATTTTTGAAATCAGATTTATTATAGCGTTAAAAACAATTTACATTAAAATGAAAATTGAGCTCATTCACCCCATTTTATGATCATTGTAATAACAGCATATTCTGGATCATTTCTTGGTTTATATTCAGTACAAGCATATTTTAATGAGTCTATTGCTGTGGATTTGAGTGACTACATTGAAAGATGCTACTAAACTGCATCTTCCTCTCCTTGGCTTTACTATGTCAGTTTTTTCTTTTTGTTGCTTTTTTTTAGCATTCCTATCGCATTTAGAGGTATGAATGTTAAACCCATCCTATAGCGCTTGTGGAACCAAACAACCCTCTAGGCGTGTCTGGTAAGAGACTTGTGTTTCGTTAGCAAACCCCAGCATTATTCTTCCCTCCCTGACCCAGTGAACTCAGGGAGGTGGTTTTCTAAGGAGCATGTCAATAATTGATCCTTAAAGGACTTATGCCTATCTCAGTCAGGCTTTCCCTGCCACATTTACTCCAACATATGTCTGCAATCTACAGGGGCAACACAAACAGATCAGCCGTCCACATGACTGCACTTGGAAGCTAAAAATAACCTGCTGAAGTGAATACATTAAGTTCTGTATGCAAAACGCCTTGTGTTAAGTGTCTGTTTGCACTGCTGAAAATGTGTATTGAAATATCCGTGGCCTTGATGTCTTGTATTCACAGAATAGGGCTTTGGCAGCCAAAAATACCACCCACCACACATGCTTAAATAGCAGGCATATTAATGTGTTTAATTTTTCCATTCTCTGCTGTTTTGAAGGTCAGGTATTTGCCTACTATACCTAAACAGCTTTCAAACTACAAAACAAAGAATAGTTAAAAGTAGACAATTAGGGCTTAGAGAAAAGTGTCTCTGAGTAGTCATTCAAATCCAAGAGGAAATTTCAATTAGAACATGCTTATTACTCCTTCATGTTTGCTTTCCGCTAATCTTTGAGCACTTAAGCACTGAGAACATAAAATAGTCTTTCTGCCTCTCCAAGTGCAAGCTAATGGATGAGCTGGTGAGGAGGAGCCGAACCTCCACGTGCATCTGGCACTGTGTATTTGCAGGAGCTAGAGGAAATACAGTTCACTTTCTTTCCTTGCTGTTAGTAATTAATAACAGCTACTGAATTTGCTTATGGAGAAGAAGAAATACTGAACCAGCAGCTGCCTTCATTACTGCTGACAGAAACCTGGAAGTGCTCAAAAACTTAAGGGATTTGCCAGCAAGACACCAGTGAGATTCTTTCAGCTGTAACCAGGAGCAGACCACGGCAGGGGCCACCTCCAGACACGGTGCCAGCCTTCGTGCAGAGCAAGCCATCTCCTCCCCCCATTAACGCCCCCAGCCACGCAGCTTTTCTGTGTATACGAATCACAGCGCTGGCCTTTGCTTCAGTGCAAAAGTCAACCATAAACTACTGTAACCACAAAGTAATTCTTTTACTTCAGGAGCTTTGGACAATCCATACTGTCAATATTTGCCGCTTTATCTAGTTTGATTACATCCTTTAATATTATTCCAAAAGATCCACTGGTTTAAACAAAGTTCACTAAGGCTGAATGCTTTACAAGGTTCAGGGGGGTTTTGTGCAAGTCCTTAGGCATTTTCTCAATTTTCTCAGTATTTGGTTTCTTCTACAATTATCGACTTAGTCCAAAAATGGAAGAGTATCCCATGCACATTTATGAACATACTCATATATGTGCTCAAATATATATAAATTTATTTATTCACATGCGATGAAAGTGCCTACATGTTCTCCAAGCACCTTTATTACCAAAGACAATAAACACTGGCTATGGGTCTTGTATGTCCAGTAACTGTAGTTCCTGAATTCATAATCTTTCACATTAGTATCCTCAAAACATTTCTGTAAAGCAAAGTAAAACTATTAGCCTTACTTTATGGGAGGGAGGAGAGACAGGAGAGTCGTTATGGGGACAGACAAACAGATGCTCATCTTCCTCCATTCTGACCTGTCTTTATCTGGAAGCTGTGCATCTGCATAACACAGTTCCATGCCATGAAAATCAACAAGCCCAAGTCCTCTGAGTAACAAACATTAGTAAAACTGCATTTAAAAAAAAAGAATCCACAGCAATTTTTGCTGCAGAACCAGATACAACTTCACGGGGGGTTGTGAGCTTTTCATTAAAGATGCAAAGGACTGCCTATATGGTCAAGAGAAACAGAACTTGGTGCTTTCATGTTGGCAGGAACTTATTCCTGAATGGCAGTTTGTGCCATTCATCCATTCCAGTGTGAGCATGGAGCCAAGCCAAAGCCAGTGCAGAATAATCCCACGAACACACAAGCTCTGTTGTCAGAACAACATTAGTATGAGCCACCACACTCTGTGGTAGTCAGAGCTCCAAGTAGAGTGACTGGAGGTAAACGGAGTTGATTTGCCATCTCTGAGATGTGCCGATGGGGAAAAAAAAGGACCCCGGTGACAGAGAAATGGAGGCCTGGTGAGAGGAGGTGCATGGGCAGAGTAGAATGGGCTGAGCTGGTCTGACTGCCTTCTGGTGTGGAAAATATTCCTATTTTGAAAATAACCTTTATTTTGTATAACATTTAAGGAGCAAGCTTGCTTCTTTCGTAATAACTGATGAAATTGCTCATGGGAGGGAGGAGATGAGCATTGTTACCTTTTCTATTAAGATAGCTCTGTTACAGGAACTCCTTCCCACCGGGGAAAACTTACTGCTCTGGAACATGCAACCCTGTAAATTAAAACCACCCAGATACCCATACATAGCAAGGTCTAAGGGGAGCAGAGGACAGCTGATGGTACCTACACCGGAGCAACGCACTGGCCACTCATCTGAGCTGATCGGAGCCCCATCAATACCCTCAGCCAGGTGTGCGCACAGACACGCACCCCCGCTCACATTTCCTGAGGTTTTAGTCTGAGAATCTTCTCTTTTGGGCTGTCAGCAAATGTGACACACAGCTACAAAACAGCAAAGACTGCTTTTGACAGCTCACATCAAAAGAAAGATGAGGTAAAATGCATTGAAATAAAATAAGGAATGAGGTGACAGAAGGGGCTTTATCTGACAGAAAGGATTTTAAAGTGGGAATAGCCCTCATTAATCATGATCTACAAATAGAAAAAAGCTTTCATTTGGTTCACACCACTATTTTGTTTCTACTTATGCCTAAGAATTCCCCTGAAGATTGCTGTGAACGACGCTATGAACTCTTACAGACCGAAAGGGAACACGTCTCACTCCCAAGTCCAGCTTCCCTTCACAAGGCAGCTGAGCCGCACTGCAGGGCCAAGTCCAAACTGGTTTGGGGACGTACCTCCTGCCACGGGGCCCTTAGCTGTATTTGCATCCTTAGCCTCTGTATCAGAAACCAGATTGGAGAAATTAACTCTGTTCAAAACATTTGTACTCAAGGAGAGGGCTGCTGTTACAGAAAGCTTACAGAGCAAACCAGAAGTATTTTTGGAGTACAAATAACATCTGTATCAGAGACAATTCCACCCATCTTTGGCTAACTTAGCCTGAAAGAAACCAGATAATAGGAGTTTTGTTTTGAAAGTGTCTCCACCTGGAGCTAAGAGAGACCTTTCTGCCGATCGATGGCTCCTGCCCAGGTACCGACTGGCATCCAGCGCTCCCAGAGGCTGCACGCAAAGGACACAGTGCACAGAGCCCAGTTTTGCAATATGTTTTAGTAGGACTCAAGCTACCAGTCTCTTCTGGCCCATTTCTGAGCTTGACCTAGCCCTCTGGGTCATGTACAGGTGTAACCTGGAAAAGGATGGGTTCATCACCCTCCAGGAAAAGGGCTCAGCTCACAAATGAAACGCTTTCTTCTTGCTTATCCTAAAGGACTGGTATTTGAGTTAAACTTCACAACATAAAAACTTACAGAGTGCATTTCTAAAACTCAGACACTCAAAAATCCTTACACTAATTAGCTCAAACTTCACGGTATGCTCATACTGCAAAAACCATCCTTTTCCACTTGTTTTGAAGTGGGCAAATTGCTTGGTGTGGTCCTTATTCTTTGTGCTGGTTTATACCACATTTTAGTTATTATCTTTTTAAGTGAGCGCTTTTACATTATGACAATGGTAATTATGTCTTACGGGAAGGTGCTTTTTTAACGGATTTGGGAGTGCACAACATTATATATGTGTATTTCTAAATAAATGATGCTGGCTCTTACAACCAGCATTTTTACGCAGACCTAGTGCCTCTCTCCATCACTGTGCACAGTCTGCATAAGGAACAGCAAACACAGGAGATGGTGAGACCAGACGATACAAACAGAGGATTTCAAGGATTTTCCAGGCCCTGTCCTGGTGCCGATCTGTCCCCAGGACAGGGAGCCCTGGTAGCCATCCCAGTCCCGTCACTAACCCTCCGAAATAGCAACATCATCTTTCACCCCCCACCTATTCAACAGGATCACCGTCTCCTCTGTTGTCCCCCAAATGAGGGATAGCTGCTTCTGCTGTGGCACTGGGAGAAGTGTCCTAAGCTGGTTCTCTAATTATTCTAATTGATATTTCCGTAATAAGCTTTTCGCTAGTGAGAGAATTCACATTAAGTAGCTTTTCTTGTCCAATATTCCTTCTCATTTTTCTTCCTTGTCTGTTACTAACATCTGTTGAACAAAATTGATAACAATAGGGGATCCATTACTGTCATTCCAGGGGTGCACCATCAATCCAGATGCTTCAGAGGTTAAAATAAAAAATACTCTCATGTTCAGAAGGGAGTCAAATGCTAAGTAGATATGCTTTATCACCAAAAAATTTAAATTTTTATGGAAACTGTGTGATATCTGGTTATTCAACTTATTAGTACATTTTGTACTTTTCCCCTTTGTGCACCACTTTCTATTTGTTTTTCTGTTGTTTATAGTCAAACCATATTATCTTGTTGCATCACTCAGTCATCGCGTTAGCTGGCACCAGTCCAGTTTTATCCAGCGAGCATATTAATCTTGAGAAGGCACCTGGGGTTTCACTCATTCTTACTTTGGCTTTTAATAGACATGTCCGCACGCACTCTATTTATTACCTTGTTTATATCAAAGAGCAAACTGAAGCTGTGAGCTGTGCACCCGAGTAAATCACCTCAATTATCAAACTTAGCTACTTGACCAAAGACTTTAAACCACTATAAAGTTATACTCGCAACTCCGCACTCAACTACATGAAGATATCTTAGTTTGCAGCCCATAATACATATCTACCCCAGAGAGGCAGTACATTTATATGAGTTTATATGCTTTTTATATTAGCAATCCTTTAGAAGTTCTTTGAGTAGACAGAAGTTCCAGGTCACAAAGAGTGAAGCAGTCTGAGACTGTAACGATGTGCTCCAGCTGAGAACGCCCTACCCATGGGTGACTGTTCCAGACCCCAGAAACTGCAGCTCTTGGCTGTCAGTATCCCATAGTATAAATTTGACGAGAACATATAAGCACTTTAGACATATGAAGAATAAATAACAATAAATAAATAAATCAATCACAGATGTGTTAGTAAAAACTAACAAAACAAGGTACTGTAATGACCGAGATAAGCAATCCTGATGAGCCCCTGACAGTTTCTATACTTCTCCAAAGCCTTATGAGTCTCTTGGTTCTGCAAAATTAAACCAGAAATCTAAAAATCTTTACCTTTATTCTAATTTTTTCCCCCCTGTATTTCCATTTCTGGTCCAATTAGCAATACCTCAAAACCAATTTCTCTCTCCTGGCATTTCAAATCCCTACAGGAGGGCTGTCTGCTTTTCAGCAGGAGATGTAGCTCCGATGTAGGCAGAAGCCTGAAAACCCAAGCATGTTGCAGAGATGAGGTCTGGCTGGAGTCAGACATTGCTGACACCAGAGAGCACCCATTTTCACCAAAATCATGAGAGAGATGTCAAACTTAATTCATATAGAGCCAGGTGCCCTCAAAAACAGAAGATCAAAGCAGTGGGCAAGCTCAGGAATCAATGCGGTTATTAATGAGTACTGGAGAAAGAAGCCACCTGAATAGATGAATATACTGAGAAAATCTGAGCTGAACTACTTCAACAAGCAACAGCAGCCCAGGATTACAGGCCATTGAGTGCGTCAGTGACCAAGAGAACCAGCCACTTGCTGGTATACTTAGGAAACCACCAGTAACTCCCTCTTCTGCTTTCTGACAATATTTAGACTTTCATTGGGCATCACCTCTTTATTCTGTTAACACTCTGAGAGTTGGGAGGCAGATTTGGAACGGAAACAGCCATGTTTACTGGCACCTTCTCCTCCAAATAGCTGGCAAACTTTCTTTCCGACACATACTTGCATTTCTACAAAATGTTCTGTTTGGGTGGGCACAAGTTGATTTTCCTTATTTTTGTGCAGGGCAAGGTACCTCCCAAAGTTTCCCTGTATCAACACAGCGAAGCTGATGAAGACACTATTATCCAATCAGACACAACAGTTGCACCAGGAGAGATTTTAAGTTAACTGTTTTAACATCATTCCCTGCTCTGCTTTTCACATGGTAATTCGTACAGGGGGGCAGGGTGGGGGTTGCAGAGTTATCACTACTTTTATTTAAGACCACAATTACTTTAACAGATCACTTTCAAAAGACTCTCGCTCAGTCCTAGCTGTTTGTTAATGATCGCTCCATCATCCTCATCTCAGGCAACGGATCCAAGCTGGCAAATATTTGGGTTTATAATTGCGTTAGCAAATTCCAGATTTTGCATCTCCTGCTCCAGTGAGGGTGCTGAGACTGACACCAGTGCAAGTTCATTTTCTCATTTAGTATTTGCAGACAAGCTGTTGTCTTTATCCTGATCGAAAGACGCTGCTACCAAGGCCTAATACTCAGAAAGCACCCAGTGCTTAGGTGCATGCTTAAATCCCACTGCAGCCCAGTTAAATGCTTTCCTGAATTTTAGACCAGGCTCTGATTCAAAGCAGGCTGCGGAGGGAAAAAGAGGTCTTTTTGACATGTTTTGAGCAATTTTACTGTTGCCACAAGGTGCTTTTTTTCCTCTCCCATCCAGAGGAGGAATTGTTCCATTTCACTCCGAAGGGATGTCATTAATTCAGGTGTCTGTTATAAATGTGTATTTTGCTGATATGTTCTGTGTGTCATTCAAAGTGAAGTCTCTCCCATCTCATAGTTCTGCAGCACAACAACTATCACAGTCTGGAGCCAATGCACCATTGAGGAAAATTATCATCCAAAAAGTAATTAAATTAATTGACCAGGGAAGTGATTCTGTGAGGCTGTGGGGATAATTAAAACTAACACATGTTTTGATGCATTTATAGCATAAATGCTCAGGGCCACAATGTTAACTGGCCTTTTTAGCTCCATTCTTCACCCACACAGCCATCCAGGTGTCCACCTCCCCGCCCATCGGTGCAAATGGGAGTAATAAATACATATAATGCACTTTTTTTCTTAATGATATTCATGTGAATGGGACCCACATTCTTGAGGCTCAAGAGGAACACGACTGAGATTTGCAAAATCATAAAGACAGAAGAGAAGGTCGATGCAGAACTGTTATTCACCAAATGCCTCAAAAATAGAACTTACTGAAGCTAGCAGGGAGGACGTCTGAAGCCGATAAAAGGCTTAAGGTTCTTGAATTGTCTGGTTTTAGTTTGGTTTTTAGAGCAGTGAGTGAACTGGAAACTGCTGCCAGGGGAGGCTGTGAAGCTAGAGCACGAAAAAGGAATTAGGTGGATTCATGGACAACAGGTCTGTAAAGAGATACTAAAAGCAGCAGGCCAGGATGTAGTCCTGAAGCCTGGAGGTTAAAGGAAAGAAATAGATTTTCTAGCTCATATACTTCTGTCCCTTGCTCTGCTCTGCATGGGGAGACCTGGGGGAAGACCTGGTGGCCCCGTGCCACAGATTCCCTCATGCCAGGAGAGGTCCCACAGCTCCGTGGTGCAGCCTGGCGAGGGATCCCCAGGTGGACATCCGTGCCACAGCTCTGGGGAGTTTCAACAGGCCCACGCTCAGCCAGCCACAACGACATCAAGACCTGCTGAAAGCAAGTTTGCTTGTATGTGTGTAAACTTGAAACAACAAACACCATCTCAGCAGGAGAGATGGATGGACAGTCTTAATTAACTGTTTCTTGTGGCATATTATTAATCATTTGGTTGATATTCCTGCAGTCCATTACAAACTTCATTAAATTTACTTGCCTCACAGGCATTTCTACATCTTATAATCAGCCTCATTCCTGTCAAAGATAAATTGCTTAATGGGATAAGTTGATCCTATACAAATGGAACTTGCTTTGAACTTGTGTTGATAAGTAGTATAACACTACAGCACCAGACAGAAGGTTTCTCTGTTGTTTATCTTTGTAGTGTTATGGCATGAAATAAAAATGGGTGCCACTTTGCTACCCGAGCTGCATTCATCAGGCTGTACAGAGATTAGAAAGTATTTTCTAATCAAGTATTTTCTAGTCAAGTTAAATAAACAAACTAAACTAGAACACTTAATAAAAGACTTAGTTCTTTGATGTCTGTATTTAATATTGATGCGTTGCAGCTACCAAGACATCATTTTCAAAACTTAATATTTTCCACTAGACCAAAACCAAGCTCCACAGTTTAATTGATTGTTTTAAACCACCTCTGGATAGTTGTACCAGATCCTCTAGTGCATATTTTTGAGAAACAGCTCATAATAGTTCATATGTTCTATACCTATCAGGACTTTATAGCCTCCTAGCATGTCTCTGCTTCTGTCCTCTCTTCTCCAAATGACGAAAATCCTCCCGTGCAGGGAAATACCTCATCATCCTCCTTGGACCAGAACAAGGTGCCTCAGAGCAGCTCTCCGATCCCACTGTTCTATTATGTTGCCCTGTGTCTTGGTAACTTGCTTTTCATTATGTGAGTCATCCCACTGAAATCAGACCTATGGGAGTCTTTAGTATTATGTCATGGTTGGAGAAACCAGAATCTATTCTATAATTACAGAAACTATAATGCTTTAATGTTGATGTGGGTGTAATCTCTTAATTAACACATATTTTAAAAAGCGCTTAATGCTTATGACAAAAAGCATTGAAACTTAGTGCACTAACTCAATAACAGCATAACCTACTTTCTTCCAAATAAGAAAGCAGGGAATTATTAGACATCAATGCATCATTCGCTAATGAGTTGTAATTCTGTATTAATTTACCTACTAGTTGATTAGATATGAGAGATTTACAAAATATGTTAGAGATTGTGGTTCCAGAAAACTAGTTCAACATTAGAAAAAAATAAGTTATTAGATTTTTCTCTGTGGTGCACCTGGAATAATTAATTAGTTGGCATTTAAATAAAACCCATTAAAAAAATTAGATCTCAGCTGACAAATTATAACATTAGAAATAACACACGCAATACCACAACGCATCCAGCTGCAGTGCTTAGGAGAACAAGGATTTTACGCAGTGCTCAGAAGTACACAGAGGCGAGGGGCAGAGCCATCCGTGTGCGTGTGCTCCCCAAACTAGGCATTTTGCAATTTCCATATTTTGGGCTTTCCCTTTTGTTTCTAAAGCTACAACCCTAGAAATTTGTTCCCTATAATTTCCAGTTATTAACAGAATTGCTGCTGCCACTCTGGCCTTTTTAAAAATAAACACTATGAATCTACTGTAACATCAGAAAAACTAAGGCTTAGGGAATTTTCTCTGTGAAATCCATGATGGAAAGTCATTATTTTTTAATGAAGAGAGATGGTTCAAAGTTGCTTTCTGACACTACCTCCCTTTTATTGCCGTAACAGCTGCTATCATGTATTTCACGTTCTCCTAATGCATACTCAAGAGTTATTTCTGGAAAAAGATAGTAAGTAAATAAAAGAGAAAAGAAAAACATAACAAAAACCCAGGTTCCTCAAGAGATAAGCCCTTGGATTATGGCCAGTCCCCGCGTACAGAGCGACGCACCAGCTCTGCGGCGAGGACCCGCTCTCCCCGACCCGCTCTGCAGTGCCTGTGCGCAGGCACCCAGCCGGGCTGCTCCGATGATGAACACCTCCAACGGATATAAATGCCAACAGACATTCCTCAAAGTAGCATGGCGTATTCAGAGACCCTGAAGTGACTTTGAAACCCAAAGCTCCATTTTTCAGAAGTGACATTACAAAAGTCCAGCGGAGCTGCTCTCGCTCTAGGGGAGAGCCCCATCAACTTCTTCTGGTTTAGCTAGCATAAAAACATACTGTATTAGCCCCTATAAATAGTTGATGTGCGTATACAGCACAATTTCTAAGATGTGTACTTAAGTCCTCAAGGTTTATAGCTTTCAGAAGAAAGCTCCGACTTCTTTACCACCTACTACCGACATTTCCACAGCAGTAACACAGTGCTGGTGCTGCTCAAATTCCTAAAGCATTTCCAGATTTAGCTATATTTGTTTCAATTTTATGCACTAGTCTCGCATGTATCCAAGTATGGGCTATTACTCAAAAGTCCTATCAATACCATCCTTATTTTAAAAAAAACCAAAACACCAAACAACAAAACCAAAACTAACCTGTTTTCCAATAAAGTGTCAAACTTATCTGCTTGAGATTTGAGGGACTGTAGAACTATAGATACAGAATGTCAAAAGTATCTATATAATAACTGAAACAAGTACTTAAAAAGACACATTTCAAGTAGGTCAGACTACATGCATGTTTTCCTGCTTGTTATTTGCTACTTTTAATACACTTCGTTGTCATCCCAGCTTACCTTGAAGCACAGATCGGTATTTCCAGAGGGTTTTAAGCACTAGTTGTGCACGAGGAGAGAACTCCCTCAGGCTGCCAAAGTTTCAGGTGTTCCTCTTCTATGTAATGTGCTATTTTGAACATTTACTGCTTTATGTCTCAGCTTCTATTTTTAGATTCCTTTAACCACATTGGGCTTCTGTCTTTGGGAAAGGACTGTGATCACATTAAAATACTGCACATTATCTCGAGTCTGTCATAACTCAGAAGCACATATCAACGAGAAGTGTCAAAATGTTAATTTCAGGAACAAGATTAGTAATTTATCTATTATATGTCCCCTTTTTGTTTTGCTGATTGCTATAGACTCAGATTCATCTCCCACTTTTGAAGGGATGTTTGTTTTCAAGATCTGCCTTATTATATTCTGTGCAAAGCAAATTTGAGTTTTGCAATTGTATATTTGTATCAAATGTTTCTCCTTCAACATGGCCAATTAATTCCACACCTCCCCTGCTTTTGAAACTGCCTTGAAAATCGCGTACACTTTCTATGAGCTCAGTTGTGACAAATTGTTAAATGCAAGTAACAAAAAATATCTTCAGCACAAATGAATTAAACTAAATCTTAAAGCAGCTTACTTGAGCAAGAAGACGTATCAATTCTCCCTACCGCTTTCTTTCAAACACTCGCTTCAGAAAACACAGTTCTGTGGATCTGTTGGGGGACACAGTTTTCTTAAAAAAGTGGGGGAAGAGGCAAGAGCGAGCCAGGATGGAGCTCCATGTACAGACGGCATCAAGCTACAAACTGCCCTGTTCGAGCTCCTCACAATAATACCATAAATTCAAATGCCACTGCTCGCAGCACAGAGTCGTCGTCTCCATCGAACCTCGGTGCACAGAGACCCCCGTAACAGCCGGGTTTCCCGGCAGCCTGCCGGGACACGTCCCACCCAGAGCCCGGCTGAGCCTCTGGGTCCGGCTGCTTTCAGCCTGACAGGGCTCATCCGCATTTGTCCGCCTCTTACGTTCCCAAATGTCTTTGGAGGTGGAAATGGAAGCAGCATTAAGACTGCCAGCTTTATAGAAATGACAAAAAGCAATTAAGGATTAGGATAAACAAACGTGAGCAACTGAAAGACCTGAATAAGAAAAACAACTTGCTGCTTTAACTGCAGCAAAATTAAGCACCTGCCCTATTCTTGATGTTTTTCTCCCTTCCCTGGAGCGTTTTCCCATGAAATGCTATAATCCCAACACTTCCTGACACAGAAGAGTCAGTGGTACCAAGAGGAGGAATCAGGCAAATCCAGCGTCTCATTAATAGGAAAGTGGGATGCTGAGAGGTCTCAGGGTAGAAAGAGCAGCAGAAAAGCAGAGATGACATTCCTCACAGTTAGCAGAAGTGTCTTAACTGCTGAAACTTGAAATAACCAAGAAGAAAGAGCTTACGTAAAAAGATCTTGCGTTTCTACAATAGCTGCAACATCAGGAAGAAAAGTAGCACAAGAGACATGTTTTATTGCTGCCCAGGACTGTGAAGTATTTTTGTCCATACACCCAGAGCTGAGCACCTACTTCCATACATTAAAACCTAAATGAGACATACCCACATGAAGGATCTAATGATCTACCCACACCACTTACTTAATTTGTCATTGCAGCAGGGGAAAAAAAAAATCCCACAAAACCCTCAAAACCACCAAAACACACAAGAGCCTTTCTTCCTCTAATTCTCAGCTTCTGTACTGGCTTGGCATACTGCTGCCTAGTGTAAGCCTAAGTGATAATTGGGCTTTGTCTCAGCTCAGACTCCGGTTTTGTATCCGATACATGAATTTCTTGCAAGGGATGTTTATACAAAAGGATAAATGCTGACACCTGCGAGCATCAGCTTTGGGAACAGTGCTGTTATAATCACAGTGAGCTCCTGACAGCCCCGAAGCCACTAAAGCAAACCCTCCGGGGTCCCAGCCCCATCCTGCCCTGCCAGGGGCTGTGCACCCCCCAGGTACCTCCCGGTCAGCCTGGGGCTCCTAACACCGCAGCAGCAGGCAGGGAAGAGCACGAGCATTTTAAGCAGGCTGTGAAATCATCTGAGGCCCATCTAGCTAAGACTCTGTTTTCCTTTGCCTCTCTCTCCGCTCCATTTTCCCCCTCCCGAGACCAGCTTTGTTCCAGGAAAGGCAACATGAAACTTGCCGCTCTGCAGTAAAAGCGCTAGGTTAGATCAGGAAGTTTTCATTATTTTTTCATACTAAGTCTCCCACCCATCCCTCTGCAAACAGGCGGCCAGGGAAGGGGTTGTGCGTGCTGAGGACATGCCCAGGGATGGGATGGGATGGGGCGGTGGTCGGGGCAGCCCCTCCTGGCAGCAGGGACATGCAGCTCGCCTCACCGGGATGGTGAGAGGGACCGTGCTGCCTTCCCCCAGGGACACTTTCCCCATGGGGGTTTGGGAGCTCACCCCCGAGTCCCTTCTCCAGTTCCTGGAGGAATAAGCTGTGGAGGGGAGGGCTGAGCCCTGCAGGGCTCCCAGCTGACGACCGAGGCTCAGCATTTCATGCATCACCAGCAGTAATAAAGTGAGTGTGCAGGCCAAATTATTGCCTCACTTACATCTGTGCAACCCCATTACCCTTTAGTGCAGTTGCACAGGCATAACCAAGGGCATAATGTGAAGACGATGCACCCGAACAAAGAATTGCTGCTGCCTCGTCCTTGCGGGTTAGCTGCACCGCTTCGCCAAGTGCATCTTTAATGCAAAGCTCTGGCAAACTCATAGCCAACAGAGGGGAGAAACACGCAAGCTGCTGAGACAATAAAATTCAATCCTGAATTAAAACAACAACAACATTGTTTCAGCACAGGATTTGAAGCAGTTGAAACAATCACACTAATTGAGAAAACGTGTCCCAGGAAGGAGGCAACTCTTCTGCCTGCTCCCCAAGCAAAGGCTTCTGGAGGCACGACAATCGCCACACAACAGCTGGAGTCCCTTACAAGAAATTTCATAGAAAAGTACATAATCTTATAATCATTGCCTGTGTAAACAAGTCATAACGTCTCAATTACAGTGAGAGTCCCCTGTGCTCCGGTTGTCTGTATATAATACTGCTAATTTAAAAAACAGAAGAGATTCTCAGAAGTTCAGAGAATTACCCACCTCCCTCCAAGTAGAATCTAAATGGAGTTTTCTGCACTACCCATCTGTTCATTTTATATAATATGTACACTTTTTTCGAGATTAGATTGTTTTCCTCATCTTTATACAGATCCACAGAGCTTTTGTAAGAATGAACTTGGCCATAGACTCAAGCTGTAGTGAAAGATCCCCTGCATTGACAGAGCAGCCCCGGTTATTAAGCAAGTATTTAAAGGAGAAGAAAGAAACAAAGCAGACCAAAAATACCAGTATTCCTTTTCCCAATTATGAGAATTATGGGAAACTCATATGAGGTTATCAAGGATATAAAGAAAAACCATTGCTTTCAGGTACAGAAGTGGGTAAGCCTTAACACTGCTGCTCTTTTGTTCACGTACCAGCTGCTGGCTCGTTCCTACCCAAAGGGGCGCAGCAAATCAGCGACTGCTATGTCAGTGATGGGGAAAGCACTCCCTGCCTGGGAAGGACCCGTGTACAAAGAGGGGAGTTCGGGTCAGCTCATATTAGCAGGAACAGATGCTTAAGGCAGATTTCACTTGGCCCTTTTTGGTCTAGGAAAAGGTTTTGTTAAGAGGGTCATCCTGGAGGAATTGCCTTTGTAAATGTGATGGAAGGAAAAGAGCGAGCTTGTTTCCCAAGTTTTGCACGCGTGAGTGTTGGGAGCAGATTTCAAGGAGAGAACAGAAATAAGCCATTTGGGTGTTTACAGCTCACTGGCATAAAGCAATTAGTGATTGTTTTTTCATTTATTCACCTTCCAACGAAATAGGCCCGCAAACTTCTCGGACACAGGCAACGTTCATAACAAATGGAAAAAAAAAGTGATTACAGGGCAGATGAATAAACCGCACAAGCCCTTGCTCCGCCCAGGTGCTGTGGAGTCCCACACTGAAAGCTGTTTTCTGGGTTTGTGCAGCACATTGCAGCTGCAGCGCAGAGCAAAGCCACCTCTGCGGCAGCCTGTGCCTTCCTTTAGCGATGGAAAGATGCACACTTGAAACACCAGGCAAGAAACTGCACCCTCATAACCATCACTGAGATGGTCCCAGAAACAAGGAAATATAAATTTGGAGGCTTATTTCATCCCATTGGAAAGGCTTCTTTCAGCTGGAAAAATACACATACGTATACCAATTCTAAAGCTCCTGGTACCAGCAGGCACCCTGAGGAAGAGCCGCTGCAGTCATTTCAGGGACCCCGCTTCTCTCTCGCCACCCCGTTTTCAGAGATCTGAGTATAAGCAGCTGGTGACAACTCCAACCACAGCAAAAACTTCCTTTTGAAAGATGGCAAGATTTGCTCTTGAAAACTTTCCTGTCTCCTTTTGTCCTTTTTTCCCCAGAATAAGCATTTGAAACTTGTGAAGCCCAAATTCAAAAGCAAGAGTTACCAAAGAGACTTTAAACAGAAAAAATGAATAAACAACTTCTTAACCTCAGACTCATCCTCCACCTAGACACAACACGTCATTTTGGAAGCCAAAAATTTCAGGCTCTGGGTATTGTACTTTCATCTTCCGCCATGACAACCTGAGCTTCTTGTAGCTTCTGTGTCCATGCTTTCTCTGCAAGTACGTAGGAGAGAGCTTTGATTACTGCATGGCAGGTGAGGGAGGACACGCTTCCTCCCAGGAAGGGAGGTTGGTTTGTTCACACTTACGGAGCCCCAGCTGAGTGCAAGGCCCAGGGAAGTGTCACACTCACAAATCCGTGCTTGAGAAGCCTCAGCAGATGCACTGGCCATCGGGCAGCCATATGGCTTGCGAACACACCCTACTGTGTGGCAAGACGGCTACATCTCACAGGGTAGCTTGGTTCGGTCATTGTCACTGCCTGCATGGCACGGGCAAGGAGCGGAAAAGCACGAGGAGAGGCAGTGCAGGACTCTGGCAGGGGCACAGGAATAGCGGTGGAGAGGTTCTGCAGTAAAGAATTGCCTTCAGTAGGGAAAGTAACCACAGGGGTTACATCCAGGAAATGTAAGATCAAGACAGTTTCTCTCCAGCCACAGTGAAATCTGAGCTCCCAGCCAGGGCTTCCAGCATATGAGACGGCTTCGTGGTCAGTGCTTCTGTTTCAAAGGGCCAAAGATCTCATAATATCAGTATAAGCTTTTTCAAGTCTGATATAAAAAGCAAGCAAATATACTTGAAGTGAACAGATGCCTTTTTGCGTGCATTAAGGTGGTGCACAAATGCCAACGTTTTCCCTATGCCTCCTCCTGCTTCTTCACCTCCAAATCTAAGACTGGATGGGCTAACTGCTCATTCCCTCTGTCATTCCCTACCCTTCTCCATAGCAGAAAGGAGAAGATAGAAGTTGACAGTGCCTAGATTATTTATAAGGATTAATTCCCACGGGGCTCCCCGTGATGTGCAGCAAACACTTGTTATTATGCTGTCCCATCCTAGTGAAAACCACTTGGTGCTGATGCAGTAATCAGTCGTCTGCAGAACCAGGACCTTTTAAAAAAAAAACAAACAACCTAGCAGGCTTGAGCATAAGAACAGCAAGGTGGCTTGTGGGTTGCTTTCATTCCCCTGTGGGTCTCATTTCCTTTCTGGGTCTCACTCTAATAGACTAACAACAGTAAGAGTAGGTGCTTCTCAATAATATTAGACCACATCACAAAGCTTTGTACCCTTCTTTCAGGGACAGACGGTCCCTCTGCACAGAGAATACACTCAGAGCATGGGCACATTCAAACAGGGATTTTTAGCTTTTGTATTGACCCCTCTTACAGAGTTTATCAGTATAATACCTCTAAAGCCAGAGCAGATGTTTTAGTGTAACTGCTGTAACCTTTCCAGAGGTTGAGTTAAGGTGAATTCTCGCAGCTGCAGGAAATGCTGGACACCTTATGTGAGTCATCCCATCAGTAGGCAGCCCCAGGCTGCCAACCCAAACACATTTTATAAGCTAATCAGGGCCAAATGAGGTGGATAATTTGGTGGATATTCCCTGGACATTTCCTAACTCCTTGCTGCTTTTCACAAGGAAGCAGGGTGTAAAGGGCAACACCTGGGCTGAGCTGGTGTCTGAGGAACAGGCATATTGCTTAGCAGATCCCATGCATTGCTCGCATTTGACCTTAGCTGCAAATTAGAAACAGCCAAACAGACCCTCAGTCAGGCTTTTCACAGGAGCCACAGTTGCTGGCAGGTATGTGGCTGTGTCGCACATAAGCCTCTCCCCTGCTCCGGGCACACAGGGTCCCAGGCACTGGGGTCCTTACCATAGCCAAGTCAGAGGTACAGTACCAGGGTCATTAGTGGATGAAAACTCGTGGCCTGAGGCTCACTGGGTGATGCAATGGTCCATTCTGGTTTTGGACACACTGAAATCTCTAGAAATAAAGTGTTGCACTTTGCTACTGAGAGAAAAAGCAGCTTTTCTTCCCAGAAATCGGCTCAACTTCCCTACCAGAGAGAGAAAAGAACCATGCAGCTGTACTCCCCCAGCTTGGGGAAGAACATTTCCACCAGGCCTGACCTCGCAGCGCAGCATAAGCAAAGGGTTAGGATCATCTACAAAGACCGCAGCAGGGAGAACGCTATACAGCACCCTGTAATTTGCAAGAAACACCATTAATGCTAAAACAATAACCCTCTGCACATACACTCCCACACAACCCTGCCCAGCACTGCGCCATTGACAGCTCAGCAGCTTCTGCATTCGCAGTCAATGTAGGTGGGTTGAAGAAAGAGAAACATGTTCTTTTCCGATGAAAAGCTCCAGCAGCCAAAGGAAAGACTTGAGCCCAGGCTGGTAAGCCCCGCAGGGCACAGAGCGAGGGGCGTTAGGAAGACAATGGATCAGGCACCGTTTCAAGCTGCTGATCTGTTCCAGGCTCCAGCTAATTACCCTTATTTCACCTTGAATTTTAAGTTCCATTTAATTCAGTTTAAATTCCAGTGCAGCTCTTTGAAAAGAAAGCAAGCAGGAGGCTGGGCACCCAGGGAGAGCACAGGCGCTGTGCAGGAACAAACCCTTGCTCCCGGCTGCTCCCAACCCAAAACACATCCTCCAGAAATGCCTCCCCCTTGGTACCTACAGCCGTTGTTCATGCAAGGCCATGATGAAACTGAACTAGTAGGTATTGGAGCAAGGTACCGATGGATACAGTTCACACTGGGTGTACTGGCTCAGCACAAGGACCGGTATATCTCCACTGCAGCCCATTTCATACAGGTTCCCGTTATGCTCACCATTACAGTAGGAGATTGTCTGCCAAAAGTGTATTTAGCACCATGACTAATCTCTTCCTCTGATGGCTCTCAGCCTCACAAGGGAGTCTCTCTAGGGGAGCGTTTCATCTTCTTACAGGCTTTTCTATAAAATAGGTAAGTGCAAAATGAAAGTAAAAATCTGAGAGTCACGGGTGCTGCATAAGGAGGCAGCCTTGCTGGCTGTTACGTGCTTGCATGGTTTGCTCCTGACTTGTAATTTCTTTTTCATTAACAAGTCCAGTCCTGAGAAACACTATTTAACTAAATTATATTTTGGGCTTTATTTTCCCTGCTGTAGAAGGGTATAAACCCAAAAGCATACACAATGCTTAATATTTTCCCAAACTTTTATGTAAAAGCATCCCAGCAGACAATAAATGCCATGAATGATTCTTGTGCTTCCAGAGAAAAATCAATGTCCTTATCAACAAGCAAATGGTAGCTGCAGTTATGAATATTTAACATACAGTGTTGCTATGAGTTTAGAAATGCCTTGTGTACCCCCAACCCAGCCCTCTAATAAACCCTATGGTCTTGTGGGATATTTTTTAATAAAAAGAAATAAAAAACATTAAAGCTAAGTCATTAAGTGCTGGAAGTAGTCATGAATGCCAGATGCAATCTGTGCAACCCATCAGTATAACCTAGCCGTAAGTCAGGGCCACTTCCTAATGTATTTCAAATTTATTCTTTTTGTATGGTAAAACCATAAAATATTCTTTGCATTGCTAAATAAACAGCAAGTGCAGTTCACTTTAGGATGATGATACAAGTACTTAAGAGCTGAACCGAAGAATAAGTCAAAACCAAGGGCAGGCCCATCCTTGCACGTGTAACTGCCATTGCTATTGCCGCAATGCATCCAGGAGAGCAAGGCACCGCGGTTCTTCCAGATTTGGCATAACTGGATGCTGGATGTGATGTAGGCATTGCCCCAGGAGCACTAAACCCAACACGTTCGGCAAAATGTCTTGGCCAAAACCCATTGCTTTCTCTCTTTTGCCTTCTGGCCTTCAGTCTACATGGTTTAAGTTCTATGAATCTTTTTTTTAAACCACAAACATGTGGACTAATTATGTTATTAGAAAAGCCAAGCCAAGCCAGACCAATCCCTGTGCGGCTGTGTGGCTCCTGGAGCGAAGGCACAAAGCCCACCCTGAACCCCTGCTCACTAGTGCACTCTCAGGAGCTTTCATCCCGTTTTTCTCTGCCAGAAACCCTGCTGGAAGTTTTCAGTAGCTTTTTTCCAACTAGATATTCTAGAATTGCCTGGCTGCTGGTGTTCTTCTCTTCTCTCTCACTTGCCAGCTAAACCCTACAAGTTTACAGACACTGAAAAAATAAACCATGCAGTAACGACGCATCCAATCACTCCTCCCCCAGGCTCAGAAAACAGTTTACAGCTCATTCTAATGCAGTTCCAGAAATGAAGGTTTCTGGCTTAATTTCCCAAAAATCTTTTAGATAAATCTCTCAGATTTATGAAGTTATTAAAAAAATTAATATTTGCCCTCTAGGAAATAGTAGTATTTTGTAGCTACACCCAAATTTAAAAAACAAGCTGAAATATATTTTTTCTTAGAATATTAAGTCCTGAAAACCTTCCTGAGAAGTTCCAGTGCCAAAGTGTTGGTATTTGGGGATGAAACCTGAGAGCCAGGTGCATTCTGCTGCCATGTTTGCAGGTGATGCATCCTGTGGTCCAGCAGCGCTGCGGGAGGGGGCCGTGCTGCACCGCAGCTCAGGCTGAGAACACAGCGTGCAAGGAGAGCTGCACTGCCAGGTGATGCCCTGGCCTGAGCAATTCTTAATCATGGTGATAAATGCCCCTCGACACATTTCCGTGTGAGAAGCAGCTGAGCCCGAGAGCTGCAGGACCCAGCCCTGCAAACTTGTTGAAGTCCTGGGGTAAAAATATTTGAATGAATTATTTTTTATGTTCTTCATGCGAGACCCTGGACTTTTTAAATAGGTTATATAATTTCTGGATTGATACTGAAATTTTCAATGGAGATCACCCAAAGCCCTGCCATTTGCTGGGTAGGAAGGGATGCGAATTAGGGAAGTTGAATAAATACTTAATGTTAAAGTTTCCCTTAAGTAAATGACTTGTATGCATAAATAACATGGGGAGCTGTCAATAAAATCATCCACAAATTCTGTCATAGAAGAGTAATTATGGCTTCTGCTTGCTAGTAATAAAATGATACATTAGCTGAGCTTATACAAAACACAAACACCTGATTTCATTGAAGATTAATGCTAATGTGCCAAATTGCCAGACTAAACTTAATTGCTCTTTTTTATCTTCATTAAATGATAAGCAGCAGCCACAGAAGCGGTTCTGGTGACCTTGGATTTACATAGACCTTCAGTGACAGGAAAATCTACTGCTTTTATTTCTAACTCAGTAACTTCACTGGGAGCCGCAGCATCCCATGTCCCCTTCCGAGTTCAAGCCTGCTCTGCAGAGCCCAGCTCTGGGGTTCATGCCTAATGGGATACACCTGAACCCCCACGGTCCAAGAGAGCTATTTTTGCCTGTGTGACACCCTAAAACTGAAGTTTTTACTTCTTCAGAGATGACACAGCTCCTTTTCTTTCCCCGTTTGTGTTTTGCAACAATACATTTGCAGAAGAAAAAAATATAACCCAGCTACTTCCCATCTCCATGGCAACATCCTGCTCTGGCTCCAATTGATAAATACTTTGCAAAACCCTGTTACTGTAGGTTAGTTGTTGCAAAAATTATACGCTATCACTCGTAAATAACTCCATAATATGTAACATGTTCTCTGGGTGAAGAGTAATGGCCTGATTTACCCTTTGTACATCTGAGCTTCCTTCATTTTACCCATGGTTTTCCAGACAGCAAGTAATTGCAGACACAGTTTAATCCATTTCTGTGTCCACGTAGCGCATTTGCAGGTTTCTGTTAGGTATCTCGATAACTAAATGGCTTTGCACAAGACCACAGGAGAGGGAGAGCACAAGATCCCATGTACAACCATTTGCAGTCGGTCACTTAGAAAAAGCTGTTGTTGCACATCTGTCCATATCTGCTCCTCCCACCCCAACCCTTCCCCCGTAATCCTACCTCTGCAAGTACAGAGAGGAAAGAGAGTAAAGAAATGTCCTTGCTCATCTCCTGCGGCTAAAACCTGGGTAGGACCAAGCAGAGAAGCTAGGGCAGAAGGGAAGGTTTTCACGTTTGTGTTCTCCTGCACAAGCAAGCAAAGGGGCAGAACTGCCTTGCCCAAATGGACTGGACGTCCCTGCCCAAAGCAGCTGGCCTTCCTCCTCCTTGTTGACTCTTCTTTAGTGGAATCTGTCTTCTTTTAACTTTGGCCACACTGAGTCAGCAGGAGTGTACTGTCCCTGCTGGAAGGGCCCTCCAGGCAAAGTTCAAATGACCAATTAGTGTCTCTATGTACTTTTAAGCTGCTTTCCCAGCTTGCAAAGGCTGAGTCAGTAACCTTTAAAAATGCAAAGCTTATCGTGGGATGCTTGCAACTGCATCCTCAAACATAACTGCCTGGTGATGGGAACGTGTTGCTGGGGCTTGCTGTCTCATTCTCTCTTTTGCCATCGGTATTTCCAGACCTCTCCAGCACACAAAACAGAACCTGACCTGGGGTGAACTGGCCAGGCCCAGACACAGAGAAACACCCCGGAAAGTAACACTGGTTTGACCCAAGACTTCTGCTTCTTGCTGGTCCCTACAAACCTGCATGGCCTATCAGCCAGTGCTTCAGCTGCCAGATCAACCCCTGCAAGTCACAGCCCAGGTAAAGCATCTCAGGAAGAACATGGGATATTTGTGGACCCGGAGGGTAAAATTAGCTTGGGCTGCCTTATGGGATGCCCAGGAGGTAACAGGCAATCAAGAGCTTCTTACCTCTGTATTGATGAGTGCCATCAGACCAGATCATTCAGGAAAGCATTAGATCTGGGCCTGAAGACATCCACAGAAGGTAATAGCTAGCCAAATTTTCCCAGTAGTTAATGATCCTCAAAGTTCAAAATTTCTACCTTGTTAATTGGATTTTTCTGGCTTCAGCTTAAAGCTATTGGGTCTTTTTGTGCCTTTCTCTGAAGAAAAAGCCTTTCAGTACCCAGAGCTTCCTCCCTGAGAAGGTACTTATCCACTGAAATTAAGTTACAAGCTTCTTTTTGATAAGATAAACAGACTGAGCTCCTTAAGTCTATCACTGTAAAATATTCTCTCCAGTGCTTAATCATTCTTTATTAATCTTTTCAGCTCAGTGACATGGCATCAGGAAGGTAAAAAAAAAAATAAACCAGGCAACAAGCAGAAAAAAAGCAAGCCCCACTACAGGAGATAAAGGGATATGCTATCCGAGGGAGTGAATAGTCCAGGATTTCACAAAAGATGCTAAAGTTGTTATACAACTATAGTACAAAATTAATTCAAAGACCTTACCGAGGTGCAGCACTGCTACCCTGAGCGGGGAAAGGCGAAGCGAGCTGAGGGGAAGCTGCCTAATGCCGGTCTGCGATAAACGTATATCTTCTGTATTTCTTAAAGCATCTGAGACGGGGAGTTGGAGTCAGACTGATAAGGTGGGTTGTCCTTTTAGTCAAGGATGTCAACATGGATTTCAACATGTTCTTACAAAACCCCTTACAGATGCACATCAGACACCAGAGGAAAAGACAGATCTCTATCACAGCGCTTGTGAAACTGCATCAGGGACTACTTCAAAGATTAGTTTATAACGAACATAAACTAGGCTTAAATTAGGTGGTGCGAACCAGATAGCTGGGGCTTCTATGCACTATATTTATTGATTTACAGATTTATTTGCAGTATGCAAGTCAAGTCACTGAGTGCTCCCAGGATAAACTAGCCCCCTGAGATCACACCAGTGATTTCCAGCGCTCTGTGCTCACACACAGCTCAGTCCTCTCCTCGTAACTGCAGTGCCAGTCTGGAGGGGCACCACGCTCCCAGCGTAACCGCCGAGGTGGGTGCTGAGGAGCGAGACCACCCAGAGGAGGCACCGGCAGCAGAGCAGCTCCGCTCCCAGCCCGGGGAGACCTGCAGCAGCGTTGGCACTCCTTAGGAATGCCCCACCACTGAAAACATGAAGAATTCATTTTGGTCCAAAAAGGTCACTGTTTTTGAGCTGCTCATCACAAATGGCCACCTGGTAGTTTCTGCAGGAGTGAAAATCAGGGCTGGCCCCATGGACAGAGACATTTGTGGGACTGTGCAGGTGCTGGATTATGCCCAAAGAGCACGTAACAAACTGAAGAACAGATTCATTTGCATTCCCCCTGTCAGTGGGAGCCCCAGACCATGCTGAGAAGAGCAAAATGCCTGGTCACCCCACACTCCCCCCATTTACACCATCATTCCTGCTAGTTATAACACAGCAATAATTGCTCTGCTACGATAGCAAGAATTAATGCTCTTTTTTCCATATTTTGCAGGTGCAGTACAGAAATGATACCGGTTGTCTTTTGCTATCTTCTAAAAATCCTTGCTCCTGACTTTTAATAGCTAGCAATAGTTAACACTTGCAATTCTTATTTCATTTTTAAAAAACTGGTTCACTTAAATATGACACTGACAATGACAGTGTCATTTGTTATATTACTGACCCTTTCACTTTATTCATTTATAATTTAATTGTCAGTTAAATTTGATCAAATATGTCTGAATT
Organism: Aquila chrysaetos chrysaetos; assembly: GCF_900496995.4. Lineage (NCBI taxonomy): Eukaryota > Metazoa > Chordata > Aves > Accipitriformes > Accipitridae > Aquila > Aquila chrysaetos. The sequence continues at coordinate 1,119,424 of NC_044027.1, forward strand.
TAAGCCATTTGAATTAAAAATAATACATCTTTTCCCTTTTATTCCCTGTATTGTGGCAGGTGTTACTCGATAATTCAATCAGTGCCTGCAGAAAGCTGCTGTTTAATTAATAAGAAAATGGCTAACCATCTAAATGAAAAAAACCAGGCATGGATGAAAAGCCCTGATGAGAAACAATTGATCTTGATCTTGACTATAAAATTCAGACATCCTCATTTACACTTTTGCTGGATTAAGAAGAACCAGACCTCCATGGGGATGAGAGCAACCGCCCCAGCACAGCCATGGAGGCACTTGGGGCACCAACAAAAGTGATGGGATTTGCTTTCCCCAATACCTATGGATCAGCAATAGCAGTCGGCTCAGGCTGCCAAGGCTCTCCTTAATCCAGCTCCTCCCTGCAGAACATTTGTGGCTGCAAAATGATTAATAACATTGCTTTTGCTTGGAAATTCAGTGTTTACAAAACAAAGAGAAATTCACTTCTAAACTGTCCAGCCTTGGCAGCCCGCATTGTCACAGGCTGGGGAAAAAATCCCACACTGCCGGGGGGATGTTCTGAGAACCGTGGATGCTTCACAGCCTGTGAATTGGAGAAATATATCTGAGTGATGAACTGGATTTTTTTTTCCTGATTAGTATATTGTAATTAATTCTCTGAAGAATCCTTGCTTAGGAACTTTATTAAATCCCATTAAGACTAATGAATTGTTGTTGTTTCCTAATTATATAGTTGTTTCTAGTTTAATGAACTGTATATTAATAGACTTATAGAATGGACATTTTATTTTTAGGATGGAAATACTTTAAGTAAGGGATATATATTCTTGCTAATAGCATCAGTTGTCAGTTACAGTCTCTTTCAATTAATCTGTTGGAAAATATTGTCCTTTTGAATACAGATTTTGCTTATTTTGTTAGCTAGAGAGGCAAACAAAAAGCCAAAAAATGAAACACGTTCTGATGTTTTATGTAAAGTACATGTTTTTGCTCCTGTTAATGCAATTTCTCATTGCAAAACAAGATCTCCAGGCCTCTGTAACTAGCTGAATACTTCTGGCTCAAGTGATAGTACAGAGGAAAAGTAGTACAGCGCAGGATGGGTGCCCCATGAGAGTTTTTGTCTTCACAAAATAAATCAACAACATGGATGCTTTTCCAGCTGAAACCCATTTCGAAGGAGATGCATGTGGTGACAACATCCACCCGCCCACACCCATACTCAGAGCCCACCAGCATCACACAGGCTCGAAGCAAACCCTCGTCGAGATACACACAGCATCAATGGCCGAGATAACTTTGTGATGAGCACCACTGAAAAACGAGGCCGTGAAATAGCTTTCAGTGCCAGGCCAAGGGACTAAAAAGCCCCAAGCATTCTTTAGGTCAGTTTTGGTCACTACCCTACAGCAGGTGAGATGCACGCACCACTCCATGAATAAACCTAACAGGCACAGGGAGACAAAAAGACCCTTTTCAGCATCAGCAGAGACGTCGAGCATTACCCTACAGGGCAGCTCAGTAACACACTCCAGCTGGTTTATTGTGTCCCAGCAATGCAACGCAGTCAGGACACAGCCGCTGATCAGGCCAGTACACATTTATCATCCTCACTAAAAAACACATTTTCAAGATACTTTGCAGCCTCTCAAAAGTCGTAAAGAATTTACTCCTGCGGGAGTGAACTTGCTTTAAGGCTGGCACCTAATGCAAATGCTCCCTGGGCACTTCTGTGCCAGTTCACCCCCAGAGCTCCTCAGCCCATGCAGATGACAGCATTACGCGAGGGGGTTTGTGCTTCATTAATTCCCTTTCGGCCTCCCCAAAGCACACGTCCTTCCACGACTGACCCGAGGAGCTGTCTCTGTTACCTGAACCAGCTGAAGCCATCTCTGAGTGGAGAAGCTGCTGCACCTCGTTCAGGAGCTGGGAGTTTTGAAGTCTTGCTGGGGGGTCAAAGTCGGTGTCCAGGGCTGGAATAAAGGACAAAATGGTCAGAAATCCTGTCCTTGTCCTGGCCTTATACGTCTGTTCTCCAATGAACTGGCCTAGTGTAGAACCTGGGGTACGCTCAGACCTGCCAGCTGTCAGCAGCTGGCACAGTCATACCTACAACTGGTTTTATCCAAAGAAGCAAACACAGTTTCTCTGCAAATATCTCCTGAACTTTTCCTGAGGATATTTTGTAGGGCGAAATAGATATACTCCTAAAATAGGAGCTGCTTAAAAAGTAAGAATTGCTACTGCTTAAAAAAAAAGTCACCATCTTGAATGCTAATACATATAATCTTCAACACACTGCAGCCACACCACAGATTAATTTCCGTACAGAGATTATGTTAATATATAAAAAAAAGAAGTTGTGATATTGAGTTAGATCAAAGATTTTTCATTTTAGTCACTGTCTTTGGCAGCAGTCAGTAATGCCTATTTCAAAGTAAAGTCAAAGGCCTCTATAATGCACAGAGTTGAGCAGTAATTATTACAGGGAAAGGCATAAAGTTTAGACCAGAGTGTTGCTTGATCTTGATCTGACATTAGTTGCTTAAAGTAACGGATATTTGATGAGGAATGACAAATTCTTCGTGAGGCCAGTACTTCTCCTTGCAAAGATTTGGGTTTTTTTCCTTCCTAGCCTGGGGACAAAACTAGGCAGTAGGTCCTCATTTCACCAACGTAACACAAGCCATTCCAGTTGAGTATAGAGTCAAGCTATTGCTTTTTATTTTTTGTTTACACTACACTGAAGTTTAACCCCACTGAGATAACAGTTCAGGAGGAGGCACAGGAGAGGTGGGGGCGTGTGCGGGGCACGTTCATGTCCTGTCAGAGGAAAGAGAAGCTTTCAGCGTCCTTCTGCCACATCTACCCGGTGTTTACTCAAAAAGCTATGAACCGTTTAAGCCTCCTGTACTCTAGGAGATGCAATCAAACAGGAAGGAAAATGCTTCCAGAAGTGAGCCATTATGGATGTAAAACATAAAGCTAGCAGACACTTTTAGGACCGTTGCTCCAGCTGCCCCATGATCCCCAGCCATTCAAGGACACCTAATCAGGGACACGCTGGTGGGATATGCATCCTGGCCAGTCCACAGCAGAGTCTTCACCACAGCAAAGCAAAGTCCCTGCGGCAGCCTGGCTGAACCTGCAGCTCATTAGCCATTGAATACACCATCTCTCAGCTTCACCTCTGACTTCCCAGGCTGTTGCAGAGATGCTGCCCCAGGCAGAAAGCAGGCAGCCCTCCCGTGGTTGCTGCCTTTTCTTTTATTCTGCCTTCCCTGACAGCCCTGGCATGCTCTCCAGAAAAGCAACAGTTCTGGCCATTAAGGTAACTCTCTGGGGAGGGCACTATATAACTGTACTGCCAGGTACTGTGTTTATGACCGCCTGCTCCCTGCAGCAGAGCTGGAGAGGCTCCGGAAAGGGAGGATGAAAGACAGCCCCTTCCCCACTGCCTAGCAGGCTGGTACCCAGCCATGCCCCCTCTCATATGCATGGCAGAATGTCCCTTTCTACTCACTTTCCATAAGAGATCAATATGCTTAGCCTGAACAAGCACATTATGGATAGAAACATTAAGCTTTATAGGTACACTATAGCTGAATGAATTAAGCTTGATAGTCTCTTGGGAGGCTGATATCCAACCAGACCCATATATCACCTCCTCTTGCACTTTAACCACCTCTTTCTCTCCCAGCAAAAAGCCAGAGACTTTTCTCCTATTTCTAGAGTCTCCCAAAGGCACAGCAGCTCTTTGCCTTAATACACCCTCATTTGGAAGGGAACGTGAGCCCTGTTTGCAGGCACCCTGGCCATAACTTTCAGTCAATTCTCCACAGGCTCCCAGCTGACAGCGAGCCCCTCGGGAGGCACAGATCTCCCAGCATCGCTGGCAAAGACCATGCCCCTGCTCCCCCAGCAGACAAGCTCACTTTTTATTCAAGCCTACTTAGAGTTAAAACTAATACCTTCCTACAAACTTTTACTATCAAGCAAAGGAATGCTTAAAGGATGCATTACTCCTCTTTTGAGGATGGAAATAAAAATTCAAGAAGCCTCTTCTTGTTAAGGGAAAAGTTTGAAAGTACCTTAAACAACCCTTGAGAGAGGAGCCCATCTGCACTCCTCAGGCCACCTTCCTACAATTGCAAGCAAAGCCTGCAGCGGGGCCCCAGGTTGCTTTTGTAAGTGCCTGGGTAAGGAGCATCTGGGAGGGGGTGATCACCAAACCGGCCGCAGGTGAGCCCCTGCCCGTCCCGGGAGAGAGCCTCCCACCCCCCAGAAAGGCTGCGTGGGGATGGCCGGGTACCCAGTGCTCGGGCTGCAGCAGGGGTACGCAGCCCGTCCCCGTCCCCGTCCCCGTCCCCATCCCCATCCCCAGCCTGGGGAAGTACTCACCTCTTCCCCATCTCCCAAAGTCATAAACTTTCAATCAGACTTGCTTAAAATAAAGAGCAGAGAAATGTCAACTGTGGGAGAACCTTAACAAATTACAGAACAATCACTTAGCCCTTGATAATATTGGTTAACGATATTTAACGCAGGCTCTGGCTAATTAAAAATGAGCCACTCTGCTCAGGCACAGCTTCACTTGGACCACGCTTCTGGTATTTTAAATAACACCAGTCCTAGTACCAAGAATGCAAACAGCTACCTGCGCAGGGGTGGGACACATGCAGATTTCTGTGTTTGCCAGTTCTCGAGGTGTTCCTGGGGATTAAGTGAAATGTTTTGTTGTAAAGTCACAGCACAGCTACATGCTTCTATGGTAGCAGAAGCAACATTTCGAGGCTGAGTGGGAGACAGTGAAGAAACTCACAAAAGACCTAATTCTCTGCTGCTCGCTCACATGTGCGCTTGTTCCTGCCAAGGCAGACTGCCGCCATTTGATATCTTTGCATTTACACCCTCCTCAAGCTTCTCGCCTTGTTTTTTGCCAATGAAAACAAAGGCAAATTGCAGCCAACATCCCATTGTTACAGTTTTGCTCTGGCTGCAAGAATGAGATTTCAATATAGCAAGAATAATATATATGTTATAATTTTGCATATTTTTCTCCTAGGAAAAACACAAGGAGAGTCTTGCTTTCCAGGGCAACAGCATTTTTTTTCCAATTTTTCTTTTTGGAAGGCTCTATCAGTATTTGCTTTGCAATATGTAAGTTTGTTGCTCCTCTGCATTGCTCAGAAGTGTTATGAGTTTTAATTAGCAGGTTTTCAGTATTTCTGACTCATTATAATAACAGACAAGAAATCACAGTTAAATTAATAAATCAAGTTTCTCTCCTAAACTGCTGTTGGGCAGAACTCGGAATGTTTTTAATATGTGTAATTATGTTCAAGGATCTTGTCAATCATTATATTAATACAAATCTCAGACTTTTGGAACCAACAGAAAGCTCTGGCTGGGCCCAGGGCAAGCATTACATTAATATTCTCTCCTCCAGCCTGCATGCATGCTTCTGTATGATCAAGTGCTTTTCTATAATGCACACAAACCCCACTGTGGTCCCAGTCCCGAACATCCTCAGCTAAGCCTTACTAGCAGCAAGGCTGAGCCCAGCCCCGTGGCTGCCGTGGAGCCAGACCCCAGCCTTGCAGAGAGGCTGTGTCCAGCCTGATCCCCTGCCCTCAGCCCACGAGAAACCAGTGTCTCCTTGGGATGAGAGGGAAGAGCTTTCCCCGGCCACCCTGGACGCTCCTGTCAGCACACCGGCTGCTGCTGCCCTACTTCCAGCGCTGCAGAGAACAGCAAGGCAGCATAATCCAGACGGCTTCTTGTAAGCAGCCCACCAAATAAATGAAAAAGCCCTGCTCTGTTAACCTGGAGATGACCAAGCAGAAAAATTCTTTGTTACTTGAATCCCCAGTTCAAAACAAACGCTGATTCAAGATTCGTAATTGCATTTGAGACTCCAGCATCTTGCTGCCACTTGCCAAAGAAATCTTGTTTGGAGAAGACAAAGAATCACTTTGGAACAGGAAGAGTATGAAAGTCATAAATACACAAACCTTTAAGTGTTTTCTCATTGTTAAAAGTCTGAATATTAAACAGGATTGCTTCTCCAAACATTCCTCCATCAGGTATGGTTTTTAGTTGTGTCAATGGCACCATGGGATAGATGCATAAATTAAGATTGGCAGGATCGGGATTTTCACTTAAAATTACTTTTCTGCTGTTACAACTAATTTAATGACTACAGGATTTTATTGGCGGCAATTTAAAATAGATAGGAAAGAGACATTTTCTCTGTTGACCTCCCTTCAGTACGTAACTCAGCGGCCCAGCAAGCCAGGCTGTGTGGTGCCAGCACCTCCTGCCACGCTGGCACGGGTGTGCTGTCGAGCCCAGACGATGTGTCTTTAATAGACACTGTGCTGCCAAACTTCAGATGAATTTACAATCCTTTTTTTTGCCTTTAGCTCTAACAGAATAACCAAATACAGGCATAACTGAGCAGTTACTGTGACAACTGTCTATCGCGTACACTACAGCACACACGGCTTCTCACTTTCCGTTACTGTTTTGCATTATTTACAAAGCACAGCTCCAAACAATTCACTTAATAAGTGCGACCAAAATAATAACAACTTTCTAGTTTTGAAAACACAACATTTGTTGTCCTCTTCAGTGAAATACATGGGCTGGAACGGGAAGGGGGTGAGGACTTGCTTTTCTCCCACTTGTTTACCACCCTGCCTCCAGCAATGGCTGATACCTGGATGCCCCAGAGAACAGACAAAAATATACGTTCATCTATGTTTACTGCTGCCATAGAGATAGTGCCCGTGGCTAAACGTACAGTGTTATTTCACAGAGGAAAACTATCTTTTCTTTCACAATGTTCAGAAAGGCAGCTAAGAAAAACAGGTGAGTATTAAAATATACATTAAAAAAAATATAAAGAAAAAAGCACTTCTGTAAATTCCTCATAACTCTAATGCGATTTTTTTTCTAGTAAGTCAGAACAGTTACAGATTGAATTTTCGCCCTGAGATGCCGAGAGGTGAGGAAGGCACGTGCTGAGATGCTGAGAGGAGAACATTTCCCTTGCTGTGTGTGCTGATCTGGGGAGGTGCAGACCTGCGGGGAGGGGAGGACCGGACCCTCCTCAGGGGAGCTCTGAGCTACACGGATAGAGCGGGCTGTGCTGGTGCGTGCCTTCGGGATGGGGTGCTGGAGGTTTCTAGACGTACCCATGGCTCGACTCACGGGGTGCACGTCTAAGCACAACTTCTGCCGGCTGGGGAGAAATGACACCCTTGTAGGCAAGTCCTGGGGAGTCCCGGTGCTCCCAAGAAAGGCTTTTTGCAGGGAAGAGGGTCTGCAGGTGCTGGCAGGAGGTGATGTGCTTTCTTGCCTTTGAAAAAAGTTCTTCTGTTTATCTTTCTTCTTCCCCTCCCATGCGGTTGCAAACCAGCCTTGTGAAAACAGACATCCAGCACCTCAGACTGACAACTGAGTGCTTGAATCTTGTCACAATATAAGCCCCAAGTACTTCACAGCCGGAGGAAAATAATGCCATTAATACAGCAAAGGGATCTAGATGCATTAGCTACACCCAAGAGAGGGCTCGCGCTGCACATCTTAAGCATCCGAGACAGCAGATGGAAAAGCAGTACTAGAAGGGGTTTGACAAGCATGTCTCTCCTCTCTCTATTCCATTTAGGAAAGCTCTAAATCACACAGGCACAATAACAAAGGAGGCATCCTACCCCCAAGAAGCACTGAAGGAGCCCAGGCTGCCACGAGCAGGTTTCATTTTTCCGCTTCGAGTAGCACTTGCAGAGGCTCCCGCAGGCAGCGTGCTCTGCCTGCGTCCCGCCGAGCCCACGCGTCTCGGGCACGGGCACCCACGCAGCCACCTTCGGGGCCGGCGGGGAAGGGTGCTGGCACTACCTCTGCACCCAGAGGTGGTTGAGCGAGTGCTAATTGCTTCGAAGAGTGAAGTGGCACAGAGCGGCCAGCCTGACACGATGCAGCTCGTCAGCACGGGCTCTGCAAAACCACAGGGTTTTACCTGCCAGGTTCAAAGTTCGGCAGCGAAATTAATTGAATTCTTCCCTTATGGAGCAATAGGCCGAGTGACATGGATCGAGGAACCAGGAGAATACAGAGTGAACCATCATCTTCCAGATTTCAAACCTTCAGAATTGAGGCAAGTTTAAACTTTAGAGACTTAGCCTCTAAAATGGATTGTTTCACGATCAGAAATCATTGCTTTGTAACTATTCATGCGAAACTGCAGTATTTCCACCCATTGCCGAAGTGAGCAACATGTATAAGAATAACAGACAGGTTCCCTACATATTACATACATCAAACATTTGAAGTATGCTGGAGCCATTTGCAGACTGTGCATCAGTGCTTGTATGTGTCACGCGGTTCGCATCTCATTTTGACACTGAAGAAGAGGAGCATCAGTGTACTAGTTATTGCTTGAGAGGGGACCATAAAGAGCGTATTGCTAAGAGGTTTCTCATTAGTAGTAAAGAGCTGGAGATTGTATGATTCATCATCCCCTTTTTAGAAAGCTTGCAGAGTATGGAAACAGCACAAATACAATTCCAGTTGCAACGAAACACTGTGTCTTTGAACATTAGCTTTGCTGGGCAGTAATAATCATCTCCATTTATTTTATTTAATCCTTTAAGTGCACAAATGTAAAATGGTTCTGTAAGTACCTAGAGGATAAATGAGGTTAAAACATTCATGGGCGGTGGAATCAAGTCAGGCTCACCCTGGTGTTTTGTACATTCAGCCCTCTATCATTTTTGCCAGAACCATTACTAAGCAATCAGCTTTAAACATTTCAGACCTTGGTGGCAGGGCTTCTGCGTAAAATGTCTGTCTGCTTTTACTGAAATCCAACTCTTAATTATAAAAGAGCTGCACAGAAAAGATAAAAAGTAATAAACACACCTCACTGTAGTATAATCGCACTGGAATTAGGAACAAACTGCGGGGTTTTTGGAAAGAGACTTATTTCCTCAGAGCTCTGGAAAAACAGATCTGCACTGAACTGCAAACCTCCCTGGGTCCCAGGCGTAAGTCAGCACAGCTTCAAATCGGATGTCTGTATGGAGCGAGAGATGCAATAGATACGTACACAGATAATCACAGCGAGCTAAAACCGAAGGGGAGGCTGGCAGCCCGCGAGCGCTGGCAGTGCTGGAGCAGTGCCGGGGGAGCTGGCAGCCCGGCAGGCAGGAGCAGAGGAAACCCCCGCGTTCCAGTTCCTTCTCTTCCCCAGCTGCAGCAGTTGTTAGCATGGACCATCGCTGCTGCCGAGGGGAGCTGAGGCCTTCGCAAGTTTTTAAACACACACGGATACTTTAATTCATTGCCGTCGCCATCTTAATGTAAATTTACAATATGAATACTAGGAATAATTTAACACCTAGGAAAGGAAAAGATGAAACAAAAGCCTGAAAACCTTGGCAGTCTCTTTGAAAGCAAAGGAAATGTCACAACTCTCTTTAACTGCATCTTTATTTTCGCAGGCAAATTACAAGTCCAGGTTCAGAAGTGTTTTTGTTCTGCCATTCTGCTGTGACAGTGTTTGCTGGCAGCCTCTAATTCATTCAGGAAAATCCACAATAGAAGTGAAGAAGAGAAAATGACAACAGTATTGCGCAGCTCCTGTTTCCTCCCTGCCAGGCAGCAGCAAACACTGACTTTCGGTGTAAAGGGGTTTTAGGACTTCTTAAGCCATTCTCGCCGCTCCTCAGGCTCTTGTCCGTGCCTCCGGATGTTTTCTTCCAGACGATCCAAACCTGAATCACCACGAACTCCCTGGTTCACCTCTCAGCTTTTTGTTTTACCTAACAGACTTCTGTGCCTGATCAGTCCAGATATAAAGGGCAAATAAGATGCACAATAATTAACATAGAAGATCTGTGCTGTTCCTGTAGCCAAGATTAATACTATACATTTTCAGAGCCCTCAGGGATATAGGTTCTGGAAGTCTGATATATGGTTATTATTCTTTTAAAGGAAAATAGATTTACCTAATTTACAATCAGTTCTGATGGTGGGAGGAGGAATTTAATCTTTTTTTTTCTTTTGATAAATACACTGCAACTTTTCTATAATCCCTATTAATCTGATCTCCTAGGGAAAATTTTGCTCATCCATCATCTTGTGGCAATCTTAATTCCCTTAGTGCCTCCAGGCAGGAGAAATAGATTTCCTCATACTAACCTCTTATGCCTCTAAAACTTCCAAGTGAAAACTCTGGGGAATTCAGCCCTTGTCCACAGGAAAGAAAAGGTGTCTGTGGAGGCTGGAGCAAAGGTGCTGTGGGGAATCACTGCGGTGCCTTCATAAAGCGTTCCCATGGGAAAGCTGAAATCCTGCAGGTTCCCTCCCTCCCCGGCTGCTCGTGCAGACAGAGACGCTATTCAACAGTCTCCTATTCAAAAGCAACAGGGAAAGAACATCTGTTGAAAAATAAATGCAGGACTAATTATATATGATTGAGGATTTTAAACTGCTATTTTTAGCTTTGCATTAAAAAGACTTGATGAATCAAATGTTTGTGCTCAGCATTTTGATCTAAAACAGGAGCAGAGTGTTGACTGCATGACCTGCAGAGATGGAGCACGAAGCCCAGAGGTGCAGTGGTGCTCACTGTAGCCTGCTGTGAAGCTGTGCATCCGTCAGCATTTGGGTGGATTGAATGGAACCAGCAATTCATTTGAATAAGAAAGTCTCTATTTTTTCCCCCAGCAAGAGCAGGAGCAGGTGAACATCAAGGCTCTTTTCATTATCAAGTTTGCTTCAGCTCATTATGCTGGGAAAGATCCAAGCAGCCTGTTGCGGTGACACATCTGAAGACGTGCATGAAAGGGCCTGCGTGCATCATCCGAAAGGCAGACAGATCCCACAGAAGGATTCCTGGGTTCTGCTGGGCTCTGATCCCGCATCATTGCAATGATGTCATTGGCAGAGAATCACAAGAAAATCTTGACAGAATTGTTTTTCATCTGCTGCATTAAAAAGTAAATGGACCCCGTGGAAATATTTTAAAGGGGCAATAGAGGGAGGGCAGAGCTGCAGCGAGTGCTCGCAGGCATAGCCTGCGCCCAAGCTGCAGCGGGAGAGCCAGGCTGGACCCTTCCTCCAGCAGGTTAGTATTTAAAGAACCGAGCTGGAGACATAAAAGGAAGATGGACACAGTTCTGGCGGCTGCCAAGAGAGCCATCAACGCCCAATGCAAACACACTTGCTCCGGCGATGGGATTGCTTTTATTGCTGGCCTCCCGAGCCGGGCAGGACGCTGCTCCGTGCCTGTGGGTGCCAGGTGGGTGCTGTTCCCCGGGGGTGCCCGGGCGCTCCCAAACGGCACCCGGGCTGTAACCAGGACTGCAGAAACAGCCAGGAGAGCAGCTCTCGGGGGGCTGCATGGAGCCCCCGGCGTACAGCCAGGAAGGCTTGGGGGGAGCGGTATGGGCCCCCCCACATTGCCCAGTGCTGGGAAAGGCAAATCGTCGCTGCCTGAGCTGCTCGTCCTGCTGCATCGTCCCTCTAAACCTGAGAGCTGCTTCGTAACTGAGGGAAGAGCGAGTAATGTGCAATCAGAAGAAAAGCTGTTTTTCACACTTACTGCCCTTGAATTGGCAGTGAGACATCATGTTTTATATTAACTTCATAATAATTACAGTTATTACTGAATTCATGTATACCAAAGAGGTTACAGCTCCCTAGGAAAGCTTATAATATTATTAATGGATATGCCAGTCCATTGGTGTTATCATGTAACAAGCTAATTCAAACATTTTGATATTAAACAGCATACATCCAGAAATTCATGGATTTGCATGTGGTTGTTGGCAGCAATGGCAGTCGCACACATCTGGCACACATGGAATTGTCCTTTGAAACAACTGCTTTACAAAGCACTAGTAGCACAACCCAAGAACAGTAATAACTGCTGCCTTTATTTAAAGCAGTGAAATTAAAACTAAGGATTTTTAATACAGAGGAATGGTGTGAGAAATTAAGGAATTGTTGCTAGCTGTGGACAACCAACGGAAAGGAAGATCTTGTCTTTAAGAGAAAGTAAGGAACTCACCCAGCCTGTTCCCATACTTTCCACATGATTAATTGCAGAGATTTAATTTCTGTGGGCATGTGTTCGCATCGGCAGACAAACTTTTCCGTCAGATTAGAAGAGGTGACCCATCTACAGAGCAGCTGTTATTGTCGCTTAGAGATCTGGAGAGTGGCTAAAGAAGTCAGGAAAGGTCATCTTCGCACCAGAAGGCTGGGGTAGGAAGGGAGGCTGCTGGCAACAGCCAGGGAAATTCTCATACAAGGAAAAAATGTTTACGATGAGGACGGTCAAAGATTGGGGCAGTTCCATCTCATCCCGTCATCCCATGCTCGGCACAGCCGAGGGCACTTCCATGGCCCCCCGCAGCCGAGGCACTGCAAGGCCCCTGCACGGATAACGAGCAGGTTGTGGAAGCAGGAATTCAGTCTCACGTGTGCCATGTCAAAGTGACATAAATTCAGACTGGGCCTATAACCTCACATTGATTTTTACTGTAAATCTAATACTTGGAGCCTGCCATCAAATGAATTGTTGCACATAAAACCCAACCATACACATGATAGGAGTAAAATTAGACAGCAGGTCTATTCCAGGACTGTTGCAATTTCCTCCATAATGTCAGACTATAGTAACACATACATATTTCAAAAAAATTAAATTGCTATTAAACTTTCTGACCATCTTTGTAAATTAACCTCTCTTTCATCTCGGCAAGAGCTAGCTTTTGATTTAGCAGGAAATAATTTTTTGAGCAGTTTCCAGGCTTCTTCCATTAGGCGTTTGGGCTGTGGTCAATAAGCCTGAGTTAATTACCTGCTTAAAACAGATCATGCTTCTGCGTGAACTGGTGGCTCATCTGTACTGCAAATACTGGTTTTCTCCCCTTCTACTTAAAAGTGAAGCTAACCCCCCTGGACAGCCCCCATGGGAGCTCTAGCCACAATTTGCACTTCATTTTTCCAGTGCAGAACTCGGGACTGGGAGCCCTTGGCCATCAGGTCTCAGGAAAGCAGCTGAGCGCATCCCAGCAGTCGGCTCTGTTGTAACCCGGAGCTCCTTCCCATCCCGCAGGCTGGGAGGGCGAGCGGAGCTGAGCTGCAGCCTGGGCAGGCTGTGGTCAGCACTAGAAATAACCACGCAGCTTCAGCAAGTGGTTCTCCCACAACGAAATAGAGCATTTCTTGTGAAAACTAAGGCAACAGGTCCTGCTCCTACCTTTCTTGGTGTGCTCTGCATGACCCTCCAAACTGATGCCAAACAGGTCACTGTCACATACAGCTTTGCTGGGATGTTTCTTTGGCCACCAGCAGGTACAAGGTCTCTAAGTCATCCCTCAGAAGATCAATGCCGCCTTCTGCCTTTCCCCAGGGGAGGCTCTTTCCTCAAAAAGTATTCTGTAACCAAAAGTACAAATGCAAATATTAGGAACCAGGCCACTGCATTCTGCTGTGACCGGGTCAGCTAAGCCTTGTCTAATAAAGAAGATCTACCGAGCTGGAAGCAGCTGGCGATGGATTGGGCTGTTTGCGCACACCTGAACACGGGGACACATTGCTTCCCATGGCTGTGAGCACTGCAAAGCTCAGGCACATTGTAATAAATTGCTGCAACACAGGGTAAATGATGTGACCTAAAGCAAAAGATCCACCAACCACGATGCCTGAAGTCAGACACCGCCAACGCTTTATGGCATCGTTACTTCGGCAGGTGAAACAAAGGTTCGCTCAGGAGTAAGACACGCAGGTCCCATGGGCTTCCATAGCAAACATCGGGTATTCAGCAGTACTGAACAAACTGACGTGCTTATTTTGGAACCCTTGATCTGCATTCTGAAATCTCACCTCTCTGATAAGCTGCATAAGAAGATCTGATTACTGGTATGCTAACTTTGTGACATAATTTGCTCTAGATTTGCACCTGAATCTTTGCTTTTATGTTCATGTATTCACAGCTTCAGCCACAAATCAGCAGCCCATGTGCTCGGCCTGTGAAATCAAGGGGAAAAAGCAACACCAAAGAGATGGACTCTTTTTTCTTTTTAATGTGTGGTCTTCCACGTGAAAGCCTTGGCCCACGATCAGACAAGGCTGTGTCCAAACCAGGTGAACCCTCATTTATCCAATATCAACAAAGCCCTAATTGAGAGATCAGTTGGGAACCTGCCTCTTCACGCGCAGTTTGGAGAGCTGACAAAGCCACCTGTAGGGGCTGGAAAATAAGTTCTGCCTCATTACAAAAGAAATTGCATCTAAATGAAAAACAACATATAATAAGAGCTCTAAAATGCCTGCAAAATGCTGCCAACCAGACAGGTAATCCAATGATATATAGCACACTCCATGTCTTTGACAAGGGTCACCCTTAATTATTCAGCAATTGAAGGAGCTAAACTCATTTCCCCAAAGGCTTAAATGTTTTTTATTATAATGTGTAAATTCCAGGGCACAGAATTAGCTGGCCAGAACCTAAGAATTGCATCCCTTTGATAGATTAAAACCTAAATAATCATATGTATAGCAAAGCAGAGGCATATTAACCAGGCTTTTCGCTAATATTTTGAAAAGATTTCTAAGTCAGGATACCCTTCAAACATTCCCCTCCCCTTGTGTTTGGCTGTAGCTGTTATTAAAATTTTAATGGCCTAAACTGCAAAAGATTTATTAAATGTGTGGAAGGCTGGGTTAGCACATCTGCCAGGCTCTGCAGAGGGAGCTCACAACAGCGGGCCTCACTGCAGCAGGCGCCAGTCGGACAAGCAGTGCCTTCGTGTTCCATCACTGCAATAAAAGCTACGGGCTCCTCACCGAGCGGAACGAGAAATAGATGGTTTGGTGTGGGGAGAGACACATCTTGAAGTTGTGCAGTGCACTTCGAGAAATTTTATCTTCTTTTGCTGAAAAATACGCACTTCTGCAATTACTTCCACAAGTAAATCAAATCTCATCATATCTTCTTCATGTGTGATTCAGATTTTTTTTTTATTATTGGTTTTTTAAAGCATCTACCACAGTTGTGTGCACACAGGAGCAAGTCCAGGTGCCGAGGACGCCAGGCCAGTATGGATTTACCCAGTCCGTTTGGTGGAGTGCCTTGGTTTGCACGGGTGGGACCGGCTGAGCAGGAGAAAGGCTGTTCCCTCTTGCTGCAGTCTTTCATAAATCTGAGGGAATACAGCCAGCCCTGTGCCAAAATGAGATCAGGATAATAAAAGACATCCTGGAAATAGACAATAATGGTAAAATGATGTTTTGACATGGAGGCCATATATGGTTGATGGGAAAAAATGAACAAAGTAGATGATAGAGGAGGTGCTGGAAAAATAGTCTCTAACAGCTGATTAGACTCCCATTCAGCAGATCCCAGACAAATGTGATAGATTTCATAGAATAAATCCCTAGCTGTCTTGGTTTATCTCCACACTCCTCCACTTTCTTGCCTTTAGGATCACATAATCTCTCTTTTTTTTTTTTTCCTTTTTGAGGGCTGTGTTTCTATTGCATCCTGCCAGCGCAAACACCTTGTTCTGTGGCACGCCAAAGCCGGCAGATGAAGCTACGAAGTTTCGGGGTCACCTGGACACGGAGCTGCCGCAGGAGCAGAGGGTTGGCAGCTCGGATGAGACCACCTCTGCGGTCCGTCCCGGCGCTGGCCACCCCGCAGGCGCACCGCGGGGATGCTCGCAGGGGACGTCGTCGGGACGTCGTCGGTCCTCTCGGGGGACGATGGCGAAAGCAGAGGCCCCCACTGCTGCGAGCACAGGGTCGCCCCGTGGGGTCCTCGTGACAAAGCGCTGCCCGCACGCAGCAGCGGGGTGCCCAGCTATGCCCCTTGCCTGCTCCCCTCTCCCGAGCCCCTCTGCTCCGCGTGGGTCTTGTCCTCGCCCCCTCCCCTTCGCGGCAGCTGCACCCTCACCCAAGCAGGACCCCACGCGTGCAGCCCCGGTGCCACCTCCACCGCTCCCCCCGCACCCCCGCCCGGGGTCTCCTGGGCGGCCGGTGCGCCTGGAGAGGTTTTCCTTCCCCTTGGCTCTTTGCGACGATCTGCTGGCGAGACAGCGGCGTCGGCATCCGTGCCTGCCCGCTGCAGAACAACGCCTCAGTGCAGGATTAATGAACCGAAGGGAACGCTGTCAGCTATTAAAAATAAAAGGTACAAGAACGTACTGTTGCAGGCAGGAGTACCACCAGCTGCATCGAGATCTATATTATTTAATCATGTACATTAAATTATTACAGACTTCTTTTAAACCTGACTCTGCTCTCACATATACCGACGTAAGGCTATTGCCAATTCATGAAAATCCTCCAACCTGTTTCTTTTATTCTGTTTGCGTATTTCTGTGTAGTCTTGCTGTACTCAGCAAAGTACCAGTTTGTGCAACAGCATCGCAATGCCCTGAGATTCATTTCTTGTTTCATAACACTTAGGAAAAGCTTAGAAAACCAAGTGAAAACCAAGCCCAGAGACAGAAAGGTTACACCGAGGTCAACACTTACTGAAACGGGGCACTGGAGCATCAGCCGGGCTCGTGCCCAAAATCAAGCGGTACAAACACCGTGTTCCAGCTCAGCAGACCTGGGGTAATTGATTTTTCATGGCCTAAACCAAGAAAACGGGGAAAATATTTTGAATCAAACTGAAAAATAGTATGTTTTCTTTCAAAACTGAACATGCCTCAAAATGTGTTCCCAAGTTTTGTATTTTGTTGATTTTCAATCTAAGCAAAATACTGGTTTGTTTTTCAGGGGTTAGTATTAAAGTAAATCTTACTAATATTTTAAAAAAGATGTTATTTCAGACCTTGAAAATGTAGATGTTGCATTTAATAAACATCAATAGTAAATGTTTTGACTTTCTGAAAAATGTTTTGGGGTTTTTTACATGCTGAAACACTTTGACAAATGCAACATGAATTCGTAAGTACTTTCAGCTGATTCAAACCTGCATTTTTTTCAACAAATAAAACATTCAGCTGAAATGTTTTTCCCAAGTCTAATGTTTGTCCTGTGCCTAAGGGTGAATTTCACTCTGTGTGAATAACAATGCGGTGCAGACAAGATCAATAAAACTCATATTTCATTTTATTCACTGTCATGTTCCAAGCGAACCCAGCGCACAGCTGTGGCATTACCACACAACACTCACAATGTATCTTTAATTCCATTGGAATGAGGAGCAAATTGCCTTTTAAATCCTGGTTATACCCCAGATTTGATGGAGAGCCCAGAGAATGATTGGAGCCTATAGAGGCGAGTGTGACTGCAGGCTCGGTCCTGGTGGGAGCCGGGGTTTGAACAGTGGAGGCTGTGTCACCCCTTGGCTCGGGTGCAGCTCCTTCTGCTCACGCCGCATTGACTCCCGCGGCTCCCCTTCCCCTCATAACTGAGCCAAGTCCGGAATAACAGAGCCGTGTTCTGGTCACTATTTATTTGCAGAGAGCGCCCAAGCAGCTGCCCTGGGGAGAGGACACCTGCCTGCAGACAGCCCGGCAGGGACAGCCCGCTCCCACCGCCTTTTCACGCGTGCTGGGGCTGGCGGAGGGGTGAGGGCACTACAGACGCCCCAGCCTCGTCGGGTGAAACCTGCCCCAGGATCGCAAGGGACACCTGAAACACCACCTGCTCAGACACGGTTTAATCCTAAATCACACCAGTTGAAGACCATTGCACATCTCTCAGCCACGATGCACAGGTGTGCTGGGAATGGCTGGTGTGTCAGAAACAGGTATTCATGGCAGAGTTCAAACACTGAAGTTCCTTGCAACCCCCCTAATCCCATCACAGCTCCCTGCTGAATTTCTTGCTCTCCGGCCCGGGTCACAGCAACTCCTAACCCTCCCCTTCAGCAATCCCACTTCCACTTGTAGACCTGGAGTCCCACTGGAGATCATGACCCCCAATTTGGGAACTTTTGACTTGGTGTTTCCCAAAGCCTCGTCATTACAGAGGAGTAAGTTGAATATTCACTGCTTTTGGATTACCAGGGAAAGCATTATGAAATGCTTCCAGTTTGGGCAAGAGACCTGCACGTGGCACAGGCACAGCTCCCTAGGGCTCCCCTCGAGTGGGAGCTCACAGCACCACATGGCTTTCATGGCTTTGGTTTTCTTCTTAATATAGAATCATTATTTAAACAAATAAACCAGCCAGTGTGTTTAGACGCAACAACCTTCCAAGCGCAAGCAGCAGCAGGAAAGGCTGTTCCAGGGAAGGTCCCATAAATCCGCATGTCTGTGCAGCAACCTGCTGTGCTGGCTCTGAAGCCCGAACCACCGACTGCTCGGAGCTGCTTCGCGTACTGCAGCTCAGCACTGCTGCTCAGACAGCATCAGGCCTAACGAAGGATGATCGCTGTGATTTATTGGTTTTTTAAGAGCTGCAAAGCCATGGACCAAAGAAGCACCTTTGTCTTTCTGAACCACACTCCCACCATTTATTTTTATCTTCTAAATCCAGACCAACAAGGCTGGCAAACGGAGAGGACCAGTTTCTGTGGTTACTCAACAGGATGAACATTCCCAATTGCTCTGGTAATGCCCTGCATCACCTGGCAAAACCAGTTTGGGGAGAGTCGGAGAGACCAGAGGGGTCCAGGCAGGGACAGAGGAGACTCAGCGGTACACACCCCGGGCTGGGCAGCCAGCACAGGAGGGCTTCCAAAGGCTGCTTCATCTTTTCCCATGCCTGTGACCATCTGCCTCTAGCAAAGCCATGCTCTGAGCTTCAGTACTGTGGTTTGTTTCTCCCGCATGACAATTTGAGAGCTCTGTTACTTTTTCCTATCAAATGATGGGTATTTTCAGTCCCTCTCATATCCATGTGCTGTGGGAGACAGGGCAACAAGCAGGACGGTTAGGGAGAATTACCTAAAAAGACACCCCAGCACCAGCAAGTCCTGGCTGCTAGCCCATGGGACTCTCCTTCCTCCTCTGTGGGAGGATTTTGTATTTAAATTGGTTTTGCTTTAAAAAAAGGCAGTTTCAGGAATGCACTTCTGCTCAGCATCCTCTCAGAGGCTGCACAGATCAATACCATGCTGCTCAGCTGCTGTAGCACACCGTTATTACTACATTATAACAGGTTGTAGTGAGCTATCTATTCCACTTTCTGCTTTTTCAGGACTCTGTGAAGACTAGTGTTGCATCAAACTGAAATGAATTTAAGTCAAAACACAAAAGTTAACAATGGAGAAGGATCCTCGAGGTGTCAGTTTGCATGTGCCTCTGCGGTGAAGGATTTTTCTCCGTGCCACGTTCTGTGAGATGCAGCCATTCTGCTCTAGTTCCCAGGGCTGCAGCTCACCAGGATATAACCTCAGGCTTTCGCAGCTGTGTGCCTATGGCAGCATCAGCTAGAACTGGGTTGAAAGCAGAAGATGCAACCACCAGCCTGTGCTGAGCTCTGTGCCACCAGCTAGCAAGGGGAGAGCACCATGTCCCTTTCCAGCCTTTCACTTCATTCCTCTGCTGCCTTCGCTGCTCCCTGCCATCCAACAGGGATTGGATTATTGGAAAATAAAACAATTTTTTTTTTTATATATATGAACTACAAAGGGATTTTACAAATTGGTAAATTTGCATTTCTTATTTGGAAAACACTTCAGATGAAACAGATGTGAAGGGGGGAGTTGCCCAGAGGTTACAATAACACCACAATAATAAGGTCAGAAAGTAATTTATGACCCTACTTCGCAGGGAGCTGCCGGCTGTTCGGTCACTTGTGCACTTGCTGCTGGAAGCAGCCCATCAAGGGACACACTCCCAGACACTCTGTGTCTGTGCAAAAGAAACAGGTTGCCAGAGACCAAAGTGTTTATCTGCTAGTCACTACCTCATACAGACAGGAAGAGTATGGCTATTGCCAGCACTTAGTTCAACACCTTTCTTCGGTAATTAAAAAACAAACCAACACAAAACCCGCAGAACAGTTCTCACATTATTTTCCTTTGCTCTTTCAACTCTGGAAAGTCTGACTAACTGGCATTTGCAGAGTGCTGTAGTGGTACTTGCACCTCCCTGTCTTCAAACTGCTTCCCTTCCCCTTATCACAGCTGTAAACATGTATCACAGAGCCAATATTTACATTGCAAATGAAGACTGACTACATCTGGGATGACTTTACCCTGTTTTGCTCTCTCCTCAATTATTTTTCCATTTGTAAGCTGTGATGGCAGCAGATACATCGGGGTTCAGATGCAGAGGCTGGGCACAGTGTCCAGCAGAGGAAAGGGGAGATCCAAAATGCCAATTTTTGCTTCTCTACAGAAAGGTCTTTACAACAATGCAATGCTGTTAGAGAATGCTGAGGAACCGTTAATATGTTGGCCACGTTACAAAAATGTTTGGGTGATTAGCTTGTGAAAGGAGAGATCAATCCACTGGAGTGAAATAACTGTGGGTTCATTTTGCTACATGCTCTGTTCTGCATTTGATGACTAATTATCAGCATCTAATAAGAGAATGTTATCTTTAAATCATGTAAAGGTTAAATGCATTGCTTTTACTTGATGGTGAAGGCTGCCCACATGAGAAGGCTAATATTTCTTTTATTGCTATGTTTATCTGTTTTTATCTGTGTTGAGTAGAAAATACTCTACTTTAAAAATACATTGTGGCTTCTTTGATTTCCTAAATAGATTTATAATTATCTCAAAATTGAACACACTGAGCTTCTGTACAAGTAATTACCACGCGCTGTCCTTCACAGGAAGCGCAGCCTTTGGCGTATTTTCACTGTTCTCTTTGGATGCAGGAAATGAGGGGGAATGAGATAAATCAGCACAGGTTTCTGTGTAGCTGCAGGGGTGAGGGCACACACGTGGTCAGGCACTGCCGATACTGTGCCCCTCCACTGGGCTGGGTATTTTTTCCTCTGACCTGACTCTTTCTTAGGGAAAAAAAAAAAAAAGGGACTGCACTGGACAAAGCTGGAGCAAAAACTACAGAGACTGATAAACCGCAAATCTTCGGGGTGTACCTGCACTGGCTTTTCTTTCCAATATAATCTGAAAGCATTACAAAGTCCAGATCACGCAGCATTTCTTTCCCTAAGGTGTTGCTATGCCAAGAACCATTAACAAAACCCCTTACACCGCGACATGCATCTGCTGCAGAATACCTTTTTTAATACATATAATAAGGTCCGCACATAGGTGTAAGTTACCTCCTAAAAAACCTTTTCCATTAAGACATTTATTATTGATATACATAAAGAAGAGAGGTGGAGAGAGAAAGAACAGAAACTTATTGGCATTGTCTTAAAATTCTGAGCACTTAAGTCTTTTTAAAATTTTAGCTCAGGCACAGCCCGATTTAGGCCGGGGTCCCTTCTCCCTGCCCGTCACATCGCATTGAGCACCGGTGCTCTTCCACCCCATCGGCAGCTGCTGCCGCCAAGGGCTGGGTGTGCTGCGGGCACCTTTTTTTATGAAGAAGAAACTTTAACCTCTACTAAGAATTAAATTAAGGAAAAGCAAGAACAGCTCCCTCTCCATCCTTTCCCCATGCCGACCCTCCCAGCCAGCCACGGGCTGAGGTGGGAGGTGGCTTGTTTAGAGCCACGTCAGGACTTCACTCCACAGTGGCCATCCCTAAGTTTCCAAAAATTCATCCTTATTACACCCATAATTTATAAGCCTCCTCTGCGGTCCACAGGGACAGACAGGCACCTCCAGAGTATAAATCAAAGAATAAAACTGAAGACTCAGGCTGCTGCTGTGAGTCACCATCACAAAGAGCCTCTCGCCACCGGCTAGACCGAGAGCCAAGAGCAAATGGGATCTGACGGCGATACCGGAGTTAGATGCTAAAGCTGGCAGGACAAATCTGAGCCAATATCTACAACGTGAACATATCCGAAACCTCATTCAAGGTCCAGACCCTGAACCAACGTACAAGCCTGGTGGTCAGTTGGGATATCAGACTTCTTGGTTCACACCAGTGAGAAGGCAGAAAAAGTGAAGAGCTGGGAGAAGAAAAGCAAAAATTGTTCCCAGGTAATTCCGGCCCTGATCGGGAAGGGAAGAGCTGAGCTTCCTGGAACATATCCTGCTCTCACACGAACATAACAGTGTCACAGCCCAGGTTAAACTGATCTCTCAGTGCTTTTCTGAACTACTTCAATTTTAAAATTTTTTTTATTTTTCAAAGGTTTAATCTTTCAGTGAAAATAGCATCCAGCCAACTGCTTGCATTTCAGGTTTATGAATAATTTGTGTAATTTTTGTAACTCAGTAGAGTGACTGTTGTTAGCCTGTCCTTGAAGGAAATTCAGAAAAATAATTGCAAGGTAAAGCAAAATAACATAAGCATGCTTTAATTCTGCAAAATCTAGGGAATTAAAGCTCTTTTTTCTAAATGGCAGTCAGTGCCATTAAAGTAAACATCCAGGCTGAAAATGTATCTGTCCAGCATGCTGTTAAAGAAAGGGTTTTCTGAAAGTGAAGAAATAAGTAAAGAATCATGTCGACAAGAAATGACTTTAGATTCAGGTCTGTTGCAGGGCCCCAGTGTTTTATTGACACCCTTCAGCAAGTGACATTTCTAGACTGAGGAGTCAGCCAGCAGAGATGTCAATAGCCAATTTGTGGCTTGTTAGACTTTACACTTGTTTACTGGCATTTAAGCAGACCAGACGTTGATGCTAAGAAAGTGGGAGGGAAATGGTTTGAGCCAATAGCGTGTCTTGTCAGAAAATTAATTTGACTCTGGTCTTTGTGCCCCAAACTGCAGAGATAATCCGTTACAGGAGGACTGGCACTGCTGAAAATGAAATCAGTAACATGGAGGAGTCAGCAGCTCCTCCAGCACAGGCCCAGTTTAGTGCTAATTTAAAGCTCACGCTGGACATCTAGCAAGTGCCTTTTATCACAGAAAATTTTAAAAGGAACAACATTTTCTGACATAAATGTCTCTGCTAACGACAAAGACCAGAAGTAGCTTGTGGCCAAAGAATAAATGTTTTTCGAAAGCTTAGCAACAGCTCATGCACAGAATGTCATCATCTGCCTCAGAAGGCTAGCACTGTATTGTCAGGATTATGTGAAATTATCCTGAGTCCTGTTTGTAATGGTTTTTTTAGCTGTGCATCTTTATCTTTCTGTCTGAAGGTCAACTGAGAATTATCCATCCCTACTTTTGTTCATGAATAGAGGCTATCATTAAAAGTCAGGAAGTGCTAACTATAATTATTTATCGTTAATAATACTTGGTGTTATTATTATTATTATAGCAGTTTAAAAATTCCTGGAATTTAACGCAGTGTAGAGAAAACATCGCATTTTGCAGCACTGAGCAGCGCTGGCTGCTAGTAATATTGACTGGTCCATGGCCCAAATTCTCATCTACTTTGATATTCCTCTGCAATAGCTGCTAATGCTATTATCTGGATTTCCAGGGGAGTAAGTTAGAGCATAAGGTGGTCCAATATAGAGAGTTGATCCTGTAACATGAATCATCCCTGTAAAATGCTATTTTTATAAAACCATTTTGTATGCACACCAAACGTCATACTAGTACAGAGCACCATGAACCAGTCCCGTCCTGAGTGCCACCAACATTATCTCCACCACAGCCTTTTGCAGAGGTAGGACAGACAGGGCATGGCACAGCTCTGCTTTCAGAGCCTGCACAGGCTCAAGCAAACATAATTCAGTTCACATTTTCAGGCTTTTTCTTATATTTACAAGGGCAAGAAACAATATTTAAACAAAAGCTGGCAACCTAACCTCACCGTGCTCTCAGTTACAGTTTCCGATTTTCAAGATTTTGGGGGAATATGGTGCTTGGTGCCTCTACACACCTCTGCCACGGTTACCTTACTGGGGGGCACGGATCATCTCTGCACTGTGCTGAGCCATCGGTGGGTGAAAAGCGCTATATTTCTGCTATTATTGCTGCTGCTTTGGTTGACAATGGTAACAGAAGCGATTATCAGCAGCAATGTTCTTTCTTGGTTTATATCATTTATCTGCTCTCCAAGTTGCACACAAGTGGCTTTCCAGATTTATTGTGACATTGTACGTGCGTATACTTGCAAAGAGATACGCTATAAAAGTCTGACCCCAAACCTGGCCCAGTCCCTTCAGCAGTCTGTCAGGGGCTCTGATAAGCGATACATGCATTGGTGTGCTTTGTTTTGAGATCTTTCCAGCCCTAATTACAACCTGAAGAGCTGCTTGTTTCATTATTTAATTTTTGTTTACAATTGTAAACATTTGTTTTTCTAACAACAGAGCTTATTTTCTCAGACCTGGTTATCCTGCAGGGTCCCTTAGGCTGGAGCCAAGAAAAGCACCTCAATGGCATGCAAGGCTCGCTCTGTGAACCAGCAGGAATTTTAAATGAACATCTATTCATATGTCTATTTGTACTGGATTAATTAGTAAATAATCATAACCATTCTCTTCTCCTCCCTGCTGTCCGTATGTGAAGGAAGGGTTGTAGCTGTTTCCAAGCGGTTGCCTGAAGAGCCCTACAGCAGAAAAGCTCTACATCCAGCAGCAGCTCTGAATGCCATGTGACAACTTTTGTTATCCGCTGGGTCTAAAAATCTGCATTTTAATGGGGGTTGGGATCCTACAGAGTCAGCCCCCTGGCTACAGACCAGCAAAGCACTTAGTGTGTGTTTACCTTTATGCACATTAGCAGACCCTTGACTTGCTGGGCCTTTAGGATCTTCATTTTAAACGTGTGCTTAAATATTCCTGAGCAGGCACCAGAATTCTCCAGGGAGTCAGCACCTTGCAGGGCTGAGTGCTCAGGGTTAGCTTGGATTTACACATCAGCCCTCCATAGCTCTGCTTCGCCCCAGGGCACAGCCCGGCACACCAGTGCATGATGTCTGCACAGCCAGGATTAATCTGCATGCCATGACCATCAACCAAGTCCCCCTCAGCCATTCCCATGAGATCAGCTTCCCATAGGGACTCCTGAAAATAAGCAGTCATGGGAGTTCAGCTAGCAGATTTACCAGTTCCTTTGCCTGCATGTTTGAGCGCTTTAGATGATTTATCTGCTCAGAAAAGGATTACTTTTGAGCCTCCCTTTGCCAAAAAATGTAAGCCTTATCAAATGGAAATCAGAATCTATTCTTCGGATCAGCAGCCTGGATCAAAGCTGAGGTGGAAAGGAGGTCACATAAAACGCAGACACTTTCATGAATATTTGCCTTGCTTTTCTTTAAGCTTTACATCTGAAGGTCTGATCTTGAACACGCCGAGTGCCTTCACACGGTGCTGCATGCTTCCAACTCCTAACACAGTCAGTAACACAGCCGGGGGAATAAGGTACAGTTTTATTTGGCTTCTATAGTATATTAGATTGCAAAATACTGAAAAGTTCTGTTTCCTTTCTTTCTGCTGGTGTTTATAATAGCAATAAAGGAATCGTGAGATCCAAATTCCTAGTTATCTGTGTCACTTCTAACCCAGGAGAGTTTACCCCTGTTCCTCAGCTAACTTCATCATGCAGATGAAGGTAGTATTTCAGGTGGTAGATCTTTGCAACAAATAAACAAAATGTGGAAAAGGTTCTTCAACATTTTGAATACTGAGAAAAAGAGGAATTTTATATGCCTTCATTTCTGCCATCAGCAGAAATAAAGAGCTGCTTCTCTCTCAACTGGCTGTTCTGAGAAACCGGGCAATGACTGCAAACTCAGAGTTATCCAAATAAGAAGTGGCATAGAATTGTGAGGTTTCATCAATACCAAAGCAATCATCTGGATTGAACTCTATTTGAATGCTATTACATAGATTTATTGCTTGCCATTTAAACATTTCCTATGTTCCTATTTAAGCTGGCTTGTATTATGCCCTGCTACATCATTCTAGAGTGTGCTACTTTTTGCATGTTATTCCTTGCACAGAGAAATACTACACAGTGTTAGAAAATGCATTATCTAAGCATTCAGCTACAACAATGAATGTTATCTTATCCAATTTAAAAAAGGGAGTTAGCGTAACTCATTCCTGGGTGAACAATATGAATTTTCATTCTAGAAGGCTTCCTGGTCAGAAACATGTGCACAGTGATTTTGAAAAATCAAATTCTTTTTTTTATTTGCCAGCTTGTCACCTAATACAAAATCAGAATTACTAATCAGTTTGACCCTGAATTTTGCTATAAGCAAAACCTGTCATATTTAAAAAGATGTGCTGATGTGTCTTGATTAACCTCACCCCTGCCTGTAATAGAAGTAAAATTGTGTTCAACAGCAATAAAGTTTGCATATTTGGTGATATTACACATTTTCCTAGTAGAGATAAAAAGCCCAACAGTTGTTATCTTTTTACACTGCAAAGCAAGTGGGATCATGTTTCCAACACCTGCACAATCTTCAGGCAGTTTATCACTTTGACAAGTCAAGTGAGGATTAGTGCCGGGGAAAGCACCGCTCCGCTCAGGCTTTGTTTTCCAGCTGGAGACGACCACCAACACCCAACTTGGGGGCCATTCTCGTAGGCTATGAAGTATATCGCCAGATGGGACGTTGGTAACAAACCAGAAAACCAACAGACAGACAAGGTCTGCTTTCTGCTTTCTTTCAGAAACTGAGGGTCTTACAAAGTAGAAGCAAACATCAGCAGTGTCCTGGCAAAATGCCTGAATATTCCAAAAACCCCTTTAATGAGCTGATCTTCCAGCCTGTTAAGAAGCAAGATCTCCCTCATGTGTGCATGATCTAAGAGCAAGAGAACCTCCTGCTCAGAGAGATGTTTGCATAAATATCCCCTTTGAGCTTCTTGAGAAGCTTAGATGAGAGATTTTCCATTTGTGAAGAACTTCATTTAAGACTGGACTATCCAAAAATACTAACTGAATTTACTTTCAAGCTCTCAGCTACTGCTTCGAGCAAGTTTAAGTTAATGCATTAACAAAAGCCCCCTTTCTATATCAAAGGTCTGTACTGAGGATTAAGATCTGAATTCCAGGTTAGCCCTTAATGACACACATACACACAGAGAAAACCTTCCCTTTAGCTAGACGACTACATCCTGCTATAGCAAGACAGAAATAATGATCTTACTGGATTCAATAATTTTAAAAAAAAGTCAGATTAAGCTTTAATTCTAGTTACAGAATTTGTCTGCAGGTAAAGTTATTTTTAATCTGTTCCAAGATAAAAGAGTAAATCTACTTCTGCCTACTAGCATTCTCATATATAGAGAGAGGGTTGGTATGATAAATTAGTTCGGGGCTAGAATCCATCTCTGCTTTTTTTTCCCCTCAGCAATGAGTTGGGAACCATCCCCTCCCGACCATTAGGAAACAGTCTGAAAAAACTGTCCCTGTCTGGAGGTCCAAGCTCACTACGCTCACAGCTAAGACCACCTTCGCTACAGCAAGCCTGCCATATAGCTCTGTGCACACAAGCCAGCCCCAGCACCTGCTGCTGAGGGGCTTCTCCTCCAGACCCTTCATATCCTTCTAGAACAGACCAGGGCCACTATCCAACAAACGACAGAGAAATTACAGTCCTCACCTCGTTTACACACATTAAGCCTTCAGCATTTCACTGCTGGGCTCAGTCCTCGTCTGCTCCAGGCAAACAGAGACTGAGGTGGCTCAAAACCCACAGCAGCTCTGTTCTCACCGGCTGCAATGGTGGATCTTACCCAGCTCGTACCTGGACAAGCCTTACCGCAGCACTGGAGGTCAGACGTTATTTCCAGTAAGGGCCTCTAACATTGCATTTCTCTACAAGCAGACCAGTAGCACGGCTCCAGGTCTGTCCTGGATCTCTGTCCTGGCTTGAGAGGAGGGCGGGCACATACAGGGGCAAAGTGGGGCCAGTTCCAAAGAGGACAAGGCTTGCTGCAGAAAGCCTTCATCTCCTCTTCAGTGATTTTTCAGCTATTTTTATCTTCAATCTGATAATTAAGCAGCAGGAAAAAAAGGGCTTACAAGAAGTAGGGCCTTTGATTTTTATTTTCAACATTTTGTCTGTCTCATTAAAAGTTCCATCAGGGAGGAAAGAGCCACCTCTCCAGCGATGCCATCGTCATAGAAACGACGTTAAAGGCTAAAAGTGCTGCATGAAGCCACCAGGCTTTGGAAGGAAAGGCAACACCCACCCCCCCCCCCCCCCCCCCCCAAAAAAAATCAAATTCACAGGGTCAGAGGTCTTGAGCCACACTTAGGAAAGGGGGAGAATGGGGAATGACTACCTCAGCTCTCCTCTCCAGGAGGCACCAGCAGCCCTTCTCCAAAACCATACTCGTGCCACCCTCCAGCTGTGCGCGCGGGGAGGGTTCATCTGCCCCGACCCGTACTCACGCACCTCAAAGCCACCCAAGCAAGTTGCATGAGGAGAAGTAGTCAGCAGACGGGACCTCCCTGTGCACCAAGGGGAGCAAAGCAATCCCACAGCAGGAGCCCAGCATGGCTTCGCCAGCAGAGAGGAGGCTTTCACCCACCCTCTCCAGATCCCCGAGAGCCGTGGGGCTGAGCAAGCACCTCCTTCCCCCACCCTAATCAAGAGGTTAGCTGTGGCTGCTATCTTGGCTCTGCTGTGTATTTCCAAGTGTGCTTCATCAAACCCCAAATGGAAAACAAACACAGGCTTCCTTCCAGAAAAGGGAATTCACTGGGGAGACAGAGTTTGCATCTAGAAAAAGAGCAATTGCCTCCCACAGCAAGAAGATACAAGAAGTGGATCCAAGAAAAAGCAGCAGCAAAGTCCTTACTACAAGCTCTTTCCAGGAGCCCCTGGTTCTTCCCTCTCTCCCATGTCCTTGCGCAGCTGCCCCATCAGCAGTGGGCATCCCACCACAGCCCCGGGTGCCTTTCAGGAGACAAAACTCCAAGCCAGCCGCTTGAGAGGGCACAGGAGCCACGGGCTGCATGGGGTCCCTTCTCCTGACAGCTTCTATACTTTCTTTTACCCACAAATAGTTTAATCTATTTTGTCTCTTATTCCAAAGACATCCAAAGCTCTCCAAGCATGGCAGCAGCAGTATGTAAATTTCTGTATAGGTTTGAAATTGGGGACTAACCTCACAGGTGCAGGTCCATGACCAGCAGCCACCAGGGTGACGGGCAAGTGTGGTGCCGTGCACAGGGCGGCGAGGGACAGCAGGTCCTTACGGCATGAGCCAGGAGCAAGCCACAGCTCTGCAAATCTAATATGCCACATGGGCACCATAATCTAATTAGTTCTTTGTCCTGCCTGTCTGGGCCATGGCTGCCCAGCACTCACTGCCTGGGTCCAGAGGGACCTCTGCCACAAGGGTGGGAAAGCTCCTTCCCTGGACACAGGGATACCCAGAGAAACAACCTCAGAGCTTGCAGGGAGAAGCTGGCAGCCTCGGCCTTTTATTATCTCCCTTCCCTGCCCAGGCCACACTGATTGATGCTGTAACATAACGATCTCACGTGGTGAATAGCTTATAGCAGGCAGGTGAGCTTAAAAAAAAAAAAAAAAAAAAGGAAAACAAAAAAAAGCAAGGCTCCTGGTTCTTACTGGCCAGCCCTGTCACACTCTTGAGGTACACCTGTGTAAACCACTAAGACCTGGGAGCAGCTGGCTTCTACTCCAGTTTGCCCAAAACCAAGTAATCAAAGTGCAGGCCTTGGGTGGAGGAGACCCCATTGTTTTTGATGCAACCATATACCCTATATACCGGTCAGCTGAACAAGGACAATCTCTCTCCCAGACTTCTCCTCCCTGCCCCCATATCTAATAATAATAAAAAGGAATCATGATAGTACAGGATTCATTCCCCAGACAATAGCTAGGCAGGCTGTATATTGCTTTATGGCTGTTGACTTGATTTAAAATGCACTCTTAAAAATGAAAGAACAACTCCTTAAATTTGCAGTAAACGTATAGTTCCACAGATCTGATTTACTGGTTATAAGCCACTGAAAAACTGCAATTGCAATTTATTGTATTGTTGACTCTATCAGCGAAACCTTCAGCATCACTCTAGCTCTGGTAACCATTCCAAACCCGATAATTTAATATTAAACATTTATTTCAGGTTGGTTCGGGGGTTGGGGTTTTTTTGCTTTTTTTTAATTGGTCTCTCAACTTCCAGGAGATAATGATGATTCCTTTGATCGTGACTGGTTAACCCGATGTCTGTGAGATCAAAGGACCGCAGTTGGCTTGTGCTTTGCTCAGTTCAGAGCTTTTTAGCCTTGGTTGACTCATAATTGCAAGAATTCCCAACTGGCTGGAGGCAGATCATTGCAAAAGAAAGTTGCTGCAGAGCAGTCAGATAAAGAACGATGTGTGAAGTCCTGCCTGGACTGTAAGACACTAAAGCATTAGCAGTAAAGAGTACAGCAAAGCAGCAAAGATATGCTTTTACAGAGCTTCTAGCTTTAAGCCAATTGTCCTGATTTCCCTCTCATTGGCATTGCTCTGTTCTAACTCTCTTGTCTTCGGTGTATCTAGCACTCATTTACGCAGGACAAGCAAGAGGCACATCAGGCCTGTTACACTGATGGTACAGCAGTATTAGCGAAAAAATGCTTCAAATTCAGGATGGCGAAACTAGACTTCTCTGGCACCGTTCTCTTCAAGGCATAAATAAAGGCAAATCACAGGCAGTATTGTCTCACAAGCAGACACGGAATACCCAGGCATGCTAATTCACTTCTCTGCTAACTGATCTAGCAGCACTGCCTTCTTGCAGCTAACGCATCTCTCCACCTGCTCCTGAACAGCCCTGCATCCTCTGCTCACTCCAGCTTTATTTTCCACTTTGCCCTTCCCTACCTGCCTCGTGCAACATGCCTGGTCTCATCTGTAATCAAGACTGTTAACACGATACTCTCATTAGTTAAATGTTTGGATGTTGATAACGTGGAATATGGCCAATTAAGCACAATCCCTGATGAGCTGTTGCAGTGAGTAGCATTGTAAACCAGCGTTGTTATTTTACTCACCCTGTGAAAAGATACTGGAAGAGCGAGCCATGGTACGCACTGGGGAGGGACAGGGGACAGTGGACAATAAATCAAAGCCCTGATTCAGTGTCACTACTGTCTTTCAAGGGTCTTTTCCCTCTACTATCATGTGTGATCTTTTCTTGATTCATTAAGGTCAGCTGAGCAGAAAATTTTGCAGCTGCTGGCTAGCTAGCAGAGCCGCTGGACACCATCCATGGCTCTTTCCTCTTCCCTTTTGGAAAGACGTGGCAGAATGCAGCTGCCTGTGAAGCTTTATTTCGGGTTGGAAAATCTCCAAACGTAGAGGGGGGGAAAACTGAACACGCTGTAAATCGGAGATGGCCTTGAACCAACCCCCCGGTGTCCAAGTACCAACAGGCAGTGAAAGATTGCAGACCGAGACAGGGATACGGACTGCCCATCACAGACCGATGTCTCTGACAGACGGATGGGTCTGAGAACCGCACAAGGATGCAAACAGTACCCCTGTAAATTCTGCAGTGTTCCCCAAAGTGGAGCTAATACAACCTCCAGTCATCCTAAATAAATCCCCCAACCCTTATCATCTCCCTGTACAGAACTTTCTTCAAAAGGTGCTTGAAAATGAGTCACTTTTTCCTTCAGGATTTTTTTAAGCCATTAACAAGATCCCCTTAAAATCTCCTGAGGGATGCTGAGAGAATTTGGGGTTTCCTTTTTTACAAATCTCTGTAAAATGTTTCACATACTGGTTTTGCAAAAACACTAAAGCAGAACTGTGTTATGAAAGACCATTTATTATGGACACTTTCCCAACTTAATAGTCTAGTTTTCCTTATAAGAAAGCCCGCAAAATTTTGATCCAAATCCAATTTTTGGCAGTTTTTTCTGTGTCAAAATAAATGTTTCACCAGAAGTGTGCTGATAAAAGAAAATTTAGATTAGCCCTAGTGAATACCATTTCTGCCCCTAAAGTAGACACTGCGGTTTCCAGTGATAAACTATATACATGAGATAGACATACCAGTGAGCAAGATACTTGAACTCCTTATTTTGCCATGCCTGTGGCATGAAGGCTTCTTAATTCAAGAAAGCGGTAGATATTTTTTATTGGATTTATAGGACGAGATAGAAAGTGCCTTGTGCCTTCCTTCATTTATTCATTTTTAGGACTACCTGTTCTGTGCATTTGTGTACCATGATAAGAAGCCCAAGAGAAATCTTGGAGGGTGGATAGCTGGAGAGATGGATGGATAAAGTTTTGGAGAAATGCCCTATCAGTTTGCTTTACTATGCCAGAGTGATGGGTAGACAGATCAACAAACACGTAACCAGATTGCTCTCACTCCTTATACTTTTGTACAACTTATGTCCTTCAGGAACCATATAGCCATTTATAAATATTTATACATTCTGATAATATACTTTTTGTCAGTAAATATTATTATATTCTTTCTTAAGATGGAAACTAGGAACACAGAGCTTAAGAGACTTAGCCAAGGTCTGAGAGTTTTCGAAAGAATGAGGGATATATTCCAGCAGCTGTGTTTTCCAGGCTGTTTCAATCACTAGACCACATATATAATTTTAAGGTTACAAAGACTGACTCTTTCGCATAATCATATTAATGATCTTTCTTTAATCTATGCAGGCATTTTCACAAGCTTGGATCCAAAGCAAGGAAACTGTTGGCACAATCTATAGGACATAATCAGACTACAAAGCTACAATGTTATGGCAAGCTGTAATTTCAAGCAACCAAGCTAGCTTTATTACTGCAACTGTCATTACAGAATGCTTATGCAGCATGTCCATGAAGTCAATGGGATATTTAGATGCAGAATTAATGCAGGATAGCGCCCAGTGTAAAGAACAAACACAATAAATAAAGTACACTGTAGAGGCGTAGGATATAAATACAGAAGAAAATGGCAGAGCAAAAAAAAAAATCAAGTTAACTATATTTAATATTTATATTTAACCACGCATAGTTTATTCCTATTGTTTTTCTGCGTATGTGGCTTGTTTTAACACTGGCAGGTTCTACTTTTCAGTACTAGAAAGACAAAAAGTTATTCAAAAAGTTTTAATAAAACCCGTAATTGGTGCAGTAGAACCTAAGGAGATATTCCCAGAAAGACAGAGAAAGGGAAAGGCAGAAAGAAAAAGCAAAAGAGAAAGACGGAAAGACAGAGAGTTAAAGAGAGAAAAAGAGAGAAAGAAACAAAGAAAGAAAAAGATAAATAAAAAGAGAGAGAAGAAGGAATATATTCACATCAGACTATCTGCAGCTAGCTTGCTTCTGACTTTCATACTCTATTTAAAAATACCAAATTGGGAGCATTGAAAAAGAGTTCCCAAATTAGCTTTTTAATAGAGATTGGAAGTTAAAAGGGGGCCGAGTCATGGGGGAAAAGCTATTCAGAATCACAGCCAGGCCAGAGCCAGCAAAGAGTGAGGCCAGAGCATGTCTGAGTGAGAGAAGAGTCAGTAAGTTTTATGAAGTGGTGACGCTGTAAATCACAGAAAAATCTCTTATACCAGTAAAAGCCAAATAACATTTCTGGTCTTGCTTTCTTCTGAGCATCTGCAAGAGGAAAAGAGCAAGTGGAGACAGAGGAAGTCTTAGAAAAAGGAAAGCAGTTCTGAAGACATCTAATCAGGATGGATTCTGGATGCTTTGGTTTGCATAAATTCATGCGGCCACTGAAAGTTTCTCATAGAAGTTTTAGGATTCACTTTGCACACAACTATTCATGTGTCCAGCATGCAACTATTGGTATCCGTGTTCTAAAGACTATAATACATCGCGTTCGCGTAACCTCAACAACTAGTCTGCAGACATGGTTATGCAGCTTACAAATATTATCGTGGGAAATTGTTTAGGGGGAGGGTTACCCAGGACCTGACCTTGAGAAATTAGGATTATTTTTTAATAATTGCATTGAATTATCAGGGGTTGGACAATGTTGAGATGCTGAACTGGATCGATCAGGGTTCTGGTATCAGAGTTTCCAGATTCCATTTTCCAAAGCAGACCATCTGAGTCTTGAAGCGTTTGAGGATTTGGAGGGTTTTTTCTAATTTTTTTTTCTTTTTTTTTAAAATAAGGCCTTGCTCTAAGAGCTCTCAGCAGAAAGCCGTGTTATACCACAGGCACGCAAAACCACCTGGAAAACGGACCCCGGCCGGCGATGGCTTTGCGGACTCCCCGCTTCCCCTACCTTAAACCAGCAGAGGCACACCAGCTCCGCGCCCCCCCAGCCCCCCCTTTCATTTCTCTCGCTCGACGCGATACCCCTGGAGCAGCACCCGCGGGGGTCGCCTCCGGATCGCCCCGCAGCCGCCCCGAGCGGGGGTCCCGCGCCCCGCCGGCCGCCTCCCGCTGCCGAACGCCGGGAGCTCGCTCCGGGTGACACCTGCCGGCGGCTCGGAGGGAGGGAGGGGACGGCGGGGAGGGACGGAACGGAGCGGAGCGGAGCGGAGGGGAGGGGAGGCGGACCGTCTGCGGGGGGAGCCCCCGGCCACCCCGGCCCCCCCCCCGGCCCCGCTGCTGCGCCCCCGCGCCCCGCCGCCCCTCCCCGCGGAGCTGTCCGCCGCGGCGGTGCTGATCGCCGCGCTCCGCCGCCGCTCCGCTCCGCGCCCGCGCACTCCGCTCCGCTCCGCTCCGCGCCGAGCCGCTCCGCCGGCAGCCGCATGGCAGCGGAGGCGCTGGGCTGGCGGCCGCGGCCGGCAGCGCCGGGCGGGCGGGGCGAGGCGGCGGGCCGGCGCGCCCTGCGGAGGTGAGGGGGGGGCCGCCGGGATGGGCGGGGTGGGGGGACGGGGACACGGGGGGACACGGACACCGGCCGCGGGGAGCGGGAGGCGGGGGGGGCTCACCTGCGGGCGGGGAGGAGGCAGCCGGCGGGGGCAGCGAGGGGCAGGAGCCGTGCCCCCCGGCTCGCCGCCACCCCCGCGCCCTCCTCGTCCTCGCCCTCGCCCCCGCTCCGCGCTCTCTCACGCCCCTCGCCTCTCCCGCTTCTCCTCCCCTCCCTCGGGCCCGTCTGGCGGCCCCGCAGGCTCCCGGCGATAGATGAAAGTGTAGTCCCGAGCCGTGGAAGGACGCGAGGCAATGGCGAGGCAGCCGAGCTCCTGTATTTCATGTAGGTATTTTGTCTTACTTTATGGAAGTCGCTAACTATCGCTGCGGCGCATCAGTCGCTGCCGGCAGCTGCCCGGCAGAGCAGGGCAAGACCGGTTTGCTCGGATTTGGGCGTATAGTTATTTACTTAACGGAGATTCGCCGGCAAACAGATAAACGGGCAAGGATGCCGGGTCTCTGAGCGTGCGGAGTCCAACTTCTGACCGTGGATGAAAGGGGGATGCTCAGGTGGTGCGGAGACTGGACTGGTAAGAGCTGCCATGGAGCAGGGCAAGCGAGAACGGCAGGACGCGGGGGAAAGGGGACAGGTGGTGGGAAGGAAGAGGGGAGGAGGAGAGGGCGAAAGATCGGTTTAAGTCCGAATTATTTAATTTTATTCCTCAGTGTAGCCTCCTGCCCTGGCTAAGGTGTTGGTTGTAGGTTTGTGATGCTGGAGGAATAGCTCATTTTCTTGTCCGGGAGAAGGGACCTCTCCTGCACGGTCCCCGCCTGCCCGAGAGTCAGGGACACACAGGGAGCTCCGGGAGGGACCAGTGAAGTTCATCCCATACTTTTCCCCCCTTTATCCCCCCCTTGCCACTGCTGGCACATTAGCATGCAGGGTAGGCTCTGGGGTGTATTTAACGACTCCATTTGCCGGTGCCTCTGCTAGCTCACATCGCCTTTCTTCAGTCTCGCTTCACAGCCTGCCTCCCTGGGACCAGCTGGGTCCATCTCCCTGCTGCGTCCAGGCGAGCGGACTCTCCGGGACCCGGGTGCCGTTCCCAGCTGGGTTAGGCAGCGAGAGCAAAGCTCCGAGCGGTACTGGAAGGGGAGGGGGCAAAACGAAGCAAGCTCAGGCGAGAGAGGCAGGGAGAGACTCCGTCTCGGCAGTAACGAGGGAGAAGCTGTTTAGTCATCTCTCTATATATACTTTCACAATGATGATCACATTTACTGATTGCTTCTGACTGCATTTAGAGAGGGAGTCAAGAGGCAGGCAGCACAGTTCACCTTTTATCTGGAGGAGTGACTGCTCCCCCTTCCTTCCTGTTCCCCAGATGTAGCCCTACTTTTGGGCGCTGAGAGTGTCTTTCCTTGCCAGGTAAGGCATCGCTGCGAGCCGGCAAGATGGGGCTCTCTGGGCTGACTGGGAGGGAGGGGAGAAGTTTGCATGCATTTATCCTAAGCCTGTTGCTTTTGCTCCTAAATCTCTCCGACGGACTGAGAGAGTGAATGTTTTGCAGAAAGTTTTATTATCTGATGTGATTGCGAAGGGAAAGAAGTATGTGAGTGACAGAGGATATCGAAGCTTTGGCTGACATATTTTGCTTTAAAGCAAATATCTCTCTGCTGTCTGAGCCTGACCCAACAAGGACAGGAAAGGAGAGAACAAATGATCTCAAGGCTCTTCACTCTCATTAGCAGTGTCTCATCAAGAAACTAACAGTATGTTTATCAGTTGCATTTTAAATCATCCCTGCCTGCTTCTAGAAAGGGAAACACTATGAGATTTTTGTTTTGTTTCTGCTTTCATGAGACTATGAAGAGACGTTTATTAAGTATGGCATTGCCGGCGGGAGCTAATGTGGTAAGAATCCATTGTTCATTTCTTGACCCTTTAGGTGAATAGAAATAACTGTGTTCTCTAAAGTTTTCCTCCAGAGCTTTACCGACCTAGCCGTGCCTGTCAGGTTTTTGTTTGAAACTGGGATGAAACCGTGGTGCCCACGACGCGGCTGCAGCGGTGCCAGCGGTGGTCAGGGAGGGACTCAGATGGGGTCGGGAGCCCTGGGAGGGGGACAGGGGGCTCAGGCCACAGGCTTTTCTATCAAATTTGCTTGCACCATTTCACTGTCCTCATAATTATCTAAAGAAAACAGATTCTGTTCTCTATAGATGCTGACTTTTTTAAATCAGAAGGGGGCAAATTATTTTATTTCGTGTACCAGGTCTTCTAAACGTCATCAGCAAGGTACTAATCTTTTGTTAACTAGTTCCTTTCAAATTACATGCAGAAATTGCAGTAATTGAAATGAGGAATATGTGTATAGCTAAACATATGCTTGTTAGGACTAAAGCGTGTCTGTTTGCTATGTGAGCTGAAGAGACTGTCGACTGTACAGTAGATTTTGAGCCTGGCCAATTGCTTTCCAGCCTAAAAAGACTAGTTAGCAGTTACCAAACCCCAGGCATGCAGAAAAGGAGGATTCTTTCCACATTCTGTAGATAAACCAGTTACTTCATATTTTTTACTCAGCTTAGTTTGCGCAGCTCTGAATTACAAATCCAGTTCTATCTCTCTTAATTTTCTGTCTCTTACTTTGGGGAGGGGTGGAGTTCCAAGGACTCATGGACAAGAACAAGCAAAACCTCTGCGATAGGGGATTTCATTACTCTTTTCCCTCTCAGTCTTTCAGACAATTTATAGCTGAAAAAGACTCTCTTTTTGTGTATTTTGAGGATCAAATGGGACAGACTTAATGCAACTTTGAAAATTAACCTGTGTGCACTACATTTTCTTAACCAGCTGCATCTCTTGGTCACAGAGAAATGGGAACTAAACTTTCACAGAAGAATACCCCTCTCTTTCTCTTTTGTTTTCATCTCCTGTCCATTTCATAGCTGAGATATTTATAGCTTCCCCACATACACTGCCAGCATGGAAGGACCCATTTTATCTTTAAAAATTGATTTAAAAATGTGTAAGTCACTTATGAGTTACCAGTGCTTTATTAGAACAATTATATGTGAAGTATTTATAGTGCCTCAGCAGCTAATGTAGGTAACCTGGAATTTACAACCAAAGTTATAAAAGTACAGAAGAGATTTCTAACAAGGTTCCCCTGAGAAATTAGGGGAGATGAGGATCCAGTGTACTGTAGCTGGTCAGGTCACTGTACATCGCCAATCAGTCCTGGTAGAATGACTGTGGTGGTGCCGCTAATTGAAATTAAAAAGCAGAGAAGACAGTTTACCAGCAGGGAAAACAGGAATGGGATGCATTATCTTGGTCTCTTGGTTATTTGCCTGTATATATTTGGTGATTAATGAATGAAATGGTTCTCATTTTGCTGCCTCCTGTTTTGCAGTCCTGTTCTTAACGCAGTGTTTCATAAAAGTTGAAAGATCCACCACTGCTGGTATAAGAAATTGGCAGCTCTGCTGCCTGAGCCCACCGAGCCCCTGGAGATTGCCTTTCAGCTGGAGACTGAGGCATATTTTCAAAGTCGTGCGGAGAAAGTTTGCAGTGCTGTGCTCTGCCTCTTCCCCGCACAGACGAAAGAGCCTGGTCTCCAGGGCTGTCAGTCTGGCACTATTAACGCAATAAATTCCCTCTTTAGCGGGAGAGAAAAAATAGTGCATAGTAATATTGAACAATTCTTTATAGGAAAATATTATGGGATGTTTGCTCCAGTGCCATGTATATAAGCAAAGTGTCTCCTTGGGATAAGCATCGCTATGGATTATGATATGTTTCGTAATTACCAAACCTCTTCCAGCAGCAGTAAGATGCTTGCACGAGGGATTTCAATTGTCCTTTAGATAGTAAAATTGCATAGAAAGATGCTCCACGTTAAGGTGATGAATGTTAATGTGCCCTGAAGAGGAAGAGCATTTCTGTGAGAAGTTTAGTCATTTTCACCACAGATTGATTCCATCATTTTTTATTCAGTATTTTGATGGCCTGTTGAAATCAATAATGCTGCAGCCTTACTGGCTGGAGTGGCAGCTTTCATATAATTAAAAAACTTCAGAGGAAAACTGCCTAGAAGGATACCATGTAGAGGATGTAATTAAGCTTTGAGGGCCTGAGTCAGTGGAATCAATGGAATTTCCATTGATAAATCGACTTTTGATAGGGCCCCTAATGCATCTTATATGATAATGGCACCTTTCTCCAGATAATTTTATGGTAGACTTAGAAAAACTTTAGGGAAGTGAAAGTAAATACAAGTTAAAACAAAAGTTAAATATTGTAAGAACTCTGACCAAAGATCAAAAAGAAAAAGAAAATTCATGGCTAGATCAGAACCACAATAACTACTCTAACTTCAAGAGAATGTTGGCTTCCAGTGGCTGAGGATCTGGACAACTTGGGATATTTTTCGTCTAAAAATCAAGAGTGCAGTGAACATACTTCATTTCAACCTAATAGTCCTCCAGTTCTTTGGCTGAAGGACTTCTGCCTCTGTTAGCTAGGAAATAAGGTTTCCTGCTGGAAGAAAGTTGTCCAGCTTTGGAGGCTTCCCTCATTCTGATGTTCTTGGTACTCAGTTGGTAGCTTAATCCATCAGCTTTCACACCTGGGATTCAGGCTTACTGTTGCTCATGTATTCTGAGCAATGTTTCCCTGAAAGTCAGAATTTTCCTCTGTTCCGGTGGAGGGATGCAATATTTCACAAGAGTAAAACCCATCTATAAATGAAAGAGACGAGCAAAAACCTGCTGCTGAGGCCAAGTCTTTAATTAAAGGTGGAAGAAAACTAATGAAAACTATGGAAGATTTTCTGTTTCTTTCAATTGAAAATGTTCTTAGTGCAAGATTCATTACATATTGAACTTTTTTAAGACTGGAAACCCAGCTCAGTCCGGTCATGGCTTTTCATGGCATACAATTTCACTGGGTGAACTGCAAGCTGATTTCACTGGAGTTCCCAGCTCTTTCTTGACAGCTGTAGTTAAACTGATGAGCACATGAGGCTTACACCTGGGGAATTATGGATTAGTCTTGTTTGTAAGGAAGCAAATATAAATTAGTGTGTTTATGCTACTTTTAAAATGCTTTTAATGAGGAATCATTTGCTATTCAAAATTTCAATCTATAATAATGCCATAACCCCGCTGAGCTGATTATCATGTGCCTTGTTTAACATCATTCTTCAAATGGGAGATGAGGGCAAACCAGTTGTTTTAAATTCTTGTGTATGTACTGATACCTGACTCTCTCACACAACGGGGCAAGACACCTCACTTGACTGTGTGTTGTGTTTTTATTTTGTTCTGTATTTTAGATGGAACTGATCTGACTTCCAACAGGTCTCAGGAGCAGCCTAACTGTCTTCTCCAGTAACAAGGCCTGGGGTCATCATGGCAGCAGGAGTAGCAGCATGGTTGCCCTTTGCCAGAGCAGCTGCCATAGGATGGATGCCAGTGGCCAACTGTCCCATGCCACTGGCTCCAACGGAGAAAAACAAGAGGCAGGATGAGCTGATCATTCTCAATGTGAGTGGCAGGCGTTTCCAGACCTGGAGGACTACACTGGAGAGATACCCGGACACTCTCCTGGGCAGCACTGAGAAGGAGTTCTTCTTCAACGAAGACACTAAGGAGTACTTCTTTGATCGGGACCCTGAGGTCTTTAGGTGCATCTTAAATTTTTATAGAACTGGCAAGCTGCACTATCCCAGGTACGAGTGCATCTCTGCTTATGACGAAGAGCTTGCCTTCTATGGGATCCTCCCTGAAATCATTGGGGACTGCTGCTATGAAGAGTACAAAGACAGAAAGCGGGAAAACGCGGAGCGGCTGATGGATGACAATGACTCAGAAAACAACCAAGAAGGGTCCATGCCATCCCTGAGCTTCCGGCAGACCATGTGGCGAGCCTTCGAGAACCCCCACACCAGCACCTTAGCCTTAGTCTTTTACTATGTCACCGGTTTCTTTATTGCTGTCTCTGTGATCACTAATGTCGTGGAAACTGTCCCTTGTGGCACGGTGCCTGGGAACAAGGAGCTTCCATGTGGGGAAAGATATGCTGTGGCTTTCTTTTGCTTGGACACGGCTTGCGTGATGATTTTCACAGTTGAGTATCTGTTGAGACTCTTTGCGGCCCCAAGTCGCTACAGATTCATTAGAAGTGTGATGAGCATCATTGACGTGGTGGCCATCATGCCGTACTACATTGGCTTGGTGATGACCAACAACGAGGATGTCAGCGGAGCCTTTGTGACACTAAGGGTTTTTAGGGTTTTCAGGATTTTCAAGTTCTCTCGCCATTCCCAAGGCTTAAGAATCTTGGGCTACACTTTGAAGAGCTGTGCCTCCGAGCTTGGCTTTCTCCTCTTTTCCCTCACTATGGCAATCATCATCTTTGCAACTGTGATGTTTTATGCAGAGAAAGGGTCCTCGGCAAGCAAATTCACCAGTATTCCTGCTTCCTTTTGGTACACTATTGTTACCATGACAACACTGGGGTGAGTATTACTTTTTCTTTTACTGAGCAGCAGGCAAGCATGTACCAGGAGCTTGACTTCAGTTACTTCTAAGCATTTTCCTGGGTGCATGTTCGAAAAGGGGCTGGAACTGTTAAGGGCTTGATTGTTCTTTGCCTTACAACTTCTGCAATTTATGCTTATGTGAAGTTGTATAAAACAGAAAAAGCACTTACACCCACTTGACAAATGCTTGGCGCAATGCTAAATGAGTGCAGGAGGAGCAAGGCTGTGCAGTAGCAGGTCCTGTTTCGCACTCCTTTTGCAGGAGAGAAAAGTTAACATGAGTGCGAGGGAGCTGGCAACTAGAGCTGATGTTTTTTTTTCAGACATTTGTTCGAGCCATAGATTTTACACAAAGTTGCTGATGTATATGTTGTCTCTCTTCATGATGTCGGTCATTGTTTCTTCACTTGACATGCCAGGAACTATAGATTTGCTGAATTCATATGGATATTGTGGGCCACTATACTGAAAATACTCAGTGATCTCCAGGACATGATCTGTTTATTACTTAATTGAGCAGGATATGAGCTTCTTGTCTGTGTTTAGTTGTGAGTTTAAAAAATAATACAAGTATGCTGTAGCAGTTGCAGTAGAATTTCAAACATTCCCATGGACAGGTACAAAGATAATAATATCAAAGCAAGGGGAATGTAGCCTGGAGGGCACTTTTTTCCCTTATATTTCATTTTTGTCTTACAGATGTTTCTACTGAGATTATAGATTTGAGCTTCTGTTGTTCTGAACTAAAACCTTTGTAAGCAGAATGACCAAGCCCTCACCCTGACGGTGTTATGTAAAAGAAAGTAGGCATCACAGGCTGCTGCTTCAGTCAGTCACAAAGTTATGATCGAATGCAAACTCTTAATTCCACACATCAGAACAATATACTAAGTTTGTAGTTACTTTGCAAAGAGTATTCCCACTGGAGAGTTCACAGAGTTTAATATTCAGATGTAGACAATTCTCATTCCTGTAATACGGTGACCACTTTTTCTCTAAACTGCTTTTGATTTTAAACACTTCTCTGTGCCTATTATACATGAACAGGCTCACAGTAGCACTTTTAAATTATTAAAATAATAATTCAGCTGTCAGAAAGGCACAGAATCTGAGCATATGACAACTGCAAGTCTGAATTTGTTCATTAAGTGAAAATGTAGAACATGTTTGTCATAGTCACCAAAAGATCCCTTTTTCCTCCTTTTTAACATCTAAGCAAAGTTTGCAAGTTCATATGGCAAAAGCTAAGTTCCTTACCCTGGAAAAGAAGTCAGTGCTTACTTGGAAATCGAAGCTGGGCTTTGGATCCCAGCACTCCCCCACACCCTGTGGTTCAGCTTTCCATATTCTGACTGGTCCGTACTGGTCAGTTCCCACCCTCCTGTCCCCACCATCATATCTGAGCAGCTTCAGAGGGACACCTGTCCTGGGTGGCTTGTTCACACGACCTCTCCACGAGGGGGAAATGCATGAAAATATGGTTCTATTTTCTGGTTTCTGTTTAATAATGATTGCACCTATCTGTCTGTCTACACTCGTTTATGCACATTCACACGTATGTTGTTAGATGTTTGTAACAGGAAAGTTGGGGTCAAGGAAATGTTTGGTGTTGGTTGGGAACAAACCCTCTTTGTGAAATACATGCAGAATGTGCTGTAGTGCAATTGAGTATTCCTGTCAGCGCAGTGACTTGGTCTTGTTCTCTTTCCCTTCCTTTCTGAACGCATGGATAGACAAACCAGAGTGCTCCTGAGGACTTTCAACTGTTCTCAATCTGTTGTAATCACAGAAATTATAGATGAATAAGTGCTTTAAATGAGTTGACAAGAATTTAAAAAATTAGACATTTAAACATGGCTTTGTAAGAGTTCATTGAAAAGGGACCTATAAAATGCTGTCAAAACCTTTAAGCTTAAACTTCTAGTATTACTGATTTGGGATTTTTGTTGCAGGATTTTAATTAAAATAGGTGTCTTTAGCAAATAGTCTATCAGCTAAGTTTAGTGTCGTATTACAGATTTACAAGGAACTCAGAAACCTTGATAACAGCAGACCTCAAAGAGCCCCTGTGCTCTCGGACAACACCTGTCTGCCCACGACCGCATTCACCGGGCACCTAGCGCTTCCTTATCCAAGCACCCGAAGCCAAACACTGTCCACTGGGTTGCCCAAAACCTCTGCTAGAAAGAGTAGTTGCTACTATGAGCCATAAACACCTAATTCCTGCCAGACCAGCTCCACAGAGCCCCGGCCGGACCGCCTCGGAGAGGCACTTTTTGGAGCTGGTCAGGACAGTGGTGGGGTCCCAGCTGCGCGGGTGCAGGGACAGCACCGGTGGAGCAAGGCACCAGCGGTGCCAGCACCAGCCCTTGGCTCCTGCAACAGCTCTCACCCACGGCTTGGTATCGCGGCACAGAAATTCATGAAC
This sequence comes from Aquila chrysaetos chrysaetos, assembly GCF_900496995.4. Taxonomy (NCBI): domain Eukaryota; kingdom Metazoa; phylum Chordata; class Aves; order Accipitriformes; family Accipitridae; genus Aquila; species Aquila chrysaetos. The sequence continues at coordinate 1,163,134 of NC_044027.1, forward strand.
TCTAGAAACAACACTTTTGGCCTTAGGTCATTTCCACCTTCCTGACTCCCACCATGTGGTGTGGGTGGTTAACATCTCCTGGCCCCCTTCATTTCCCCATAAATCCTTTCAGTTTTAACAAACTAGCATTTTCATACAATGTTTCATATACATACCTCTTCAGAAGTAATTTCAACATATTTGGAAGGATCTTGTTACTAATGAGAGTACTGGCAATTCCTATCGCACAGGCATTGCCAAAAATGCAGCCAAAGTCTCTAATGTGCTTCTTAATACATCAGACTTTGCCTAGTTAGTGGTTGCCACTTCACTGCTTGCCTTTCAGCAATGCTCAGAGCTTTTATGAATGTCTTAAATATTTTCTGCCATTTGCCTTTAAAAATTCAGCCGGCATTTAAAACAAGGAATTATAAAGCACAATGGTTTTTAACTCAAATCTATACACATATGTATGTATTTTTTGTTTTGAACACTGAAACATTTAAATCCAGATGAGTGAACATTTCCCTGACACTGGAATTCCACCATTGCTTGTGACAGAATGCTTTATAAAAAGTGATTTGGAACACGCAGGGTAACTTTTCGCATGTTATTAGGACATTAAAAAATTAGCTCCATTTATATAAAAGGGAAAGTTTACTTACAACAAACAAGGCTAGCATTAGGAAACCATTAACTCTCCTACTGTACTGTACATCAGCTGCTGTTATTCCAGATTCCTAAGTATCTTTAGAATACAGCTGAATTTCCAGATTGACCCACAAATAAATAGCAATAAAAGTGCATTTCTTCTGAAGGTGAAGCACTGTATAAAATAGAATAAGGGCTACTTTTGGTGGGGTTACTATGCAAATCAATTTTGAGGAATCCAGGACAACTTGCAAGCTCCTTTAGGTAGTTAACAACCCAAGGAGATAGGTACAACAGTTTTTCTGGAATGGGAAACAAAGCAAAGGAATTAAATTATACTGACCCCGCATCTCTGATCCCTCTGCTGTGCTCATCAGCCCTGGCTTAACAGAGGCTGTTTTTAATTTAGCACGATTTAAATTTTGCTCAGGAGGTTTTATAATGAAAGCATTATTCTTGGGTGCATCTTAAATCAATCTGAATTACGGAAACAACTATTCAAAATTAATTCAAAATCAGCTATCCAATTCATGCAGAAACATTCTTCTCAAGAGGCCAACAGCTACCCATCTTCTCTCTTGCCCTTGTCTAAAACACCAATACAATACGTATTAGCTTTGCCAGCACCCTCTCTTTGTTCTGCAGGAGGTTTTGACCCCAGGACCCTCCATCTCAGTAATGCAAGCAGTGGTGAAAGCAGCGGAAGAGCACAGTGCTGGTTCCCTTCGTTAGCATTCATGTCCCTGCCTTGGTTTTTAGCTAACTTGATACGCAATACCCACCAGTTTTACATCTATATAGAGACAGTTTAATTATCATAAATTTTGTTACTCTGTTACCAGCGTATTGGTTTTATTCACTTTTAAATAGCTTTTGGTTGCGGATGGGGCAGCCTCATGTTTCGCTGCCCATCAGCACACATCACAAACTCGGCTGTGGTATGAGACCTCTCTCACGCTACTAAACCCCACATCATTTTTGCCCAGAGCCCATATTTTTCTAAGCTTTTTATAGCTGTTTTCACTTCACCTGACAACAGCAGTATGTTTCAGACTCTCGGGCAGTGTCTGCGACCTGCAACGTAGGCAGCAAATTGTAGTTGTGAAAACCGAAGTGCCACATCTACCTGCACCATCCCGGGGCACGGAGAGGTTCCCAAGGGCCCTGCAGAGCATCGCAGCGGGGCTCCCCGCCGTGTCCCGGCCTGGGGGATGCCCGAGCGGAGCACCGGCACCCCGAGCAGGCGGTGTCAGCACCCCCCATCGCCACCACAGCTGGGAGCAGACTGGAGCAGAGAAGGGGGAAAAACCTGCAGTATGTCCTGGAGGGAATGGTCACTGAGATCTCTGGGCCATTTCTGTCAAGAAACCAGCAGTATTGAGGACCAAGGAACACAGGTTGTTGATGGATTTTGTTCTGGTTTTAGCTTAGGGTATGCTGTGTGATTTTCTGTTGCCTAATGAAGGCTGAGCTCCCACAGCTCAGCGCCCTCGGGGTGGTCCTAGGAGAATCTATCTTCTGTCTGACTGTCTCCCTTACAATTTGCAAGAACATAATGGTTTCAAGAACACTATCCCTCTTTCAGATTCGGCTGCACTGGTCAATGAGTTTGAAAGACACACATCAGTGCACTTGGACAACACAGTCCTATCTATATAATTCATTTAAGGAACCAGGTTAACGCTAGGAAATCAATAAAACAGACGTGCTGGCCTGGTTATGTCAACAGCCTGATCTGGAGCAAGATCTGAAATTTCTTACAGTTTTTATTAGCTGAGTGCTTAGAGAGCAGGGATTTGGGGGTAGGGGTCTATTTTGGTTTGTGTTGGCTCAAGCTGATAGCCTGTGGTTCTGCAAAACGTGGGTCAGAGAGAGCATGAGAGAACTGACACCTAATCAACCCCTCTGGAAGAAACATCATTCTTTGTTTTGCTTACTTCTTGGACTTTCTTTTTTACTGGTATTCAATCATGGACAAGAAAGGGGATGAAATTTAAGTAGTGAAATAGCATGTGAAATACTTGCTGCCAAACTGTGGACAGCTGGACTAGCATGAACTTATTACTGACCACGTTTCTTGCAAATGCTGCCAGCTACCGTGTGAACAGAGATCTCTTTGCAGTTATTTCTCCAAAGCAAAGTACTGAAACCACTCAAGCTGATAGTAACCTTCATTCACCCTCCTTCATGCCAACTAAGAGGAGTTTGCAAAGTAAGGAAAATAATAAATCATCTCTGGAGCGCTGCCATTCCCGGCTTCTCCGGAAAGATTGCTGTTTGGCCCAGTAATCATATTGTGCGTGTCAGTACTTCAGTAACTGCCATTAAACTAAATCAGAAAAATTGCTTTAATAGAAACACTACTTTGCATATTTAACATCATCGATGGAAAGATGGATGAGAGGTGGGATATTTCCTTTGTAAAGCAAGGCGCTAAAATTTCATCACCGTTTCCCACACAGTCAACAATTCTTATATCCACAGGCCAAAGAACTGCTTGAATTTAATATACAGAAAGTCCAATCAAACAATGAATTGATGGAGCTACAGAAAGAAGCCATTTTCCTGAGCTTTCGTTCTCTTGATTCCAGCTTCATCTTATACGAAATGTGTATCAATTTTCTTCTCCTAATGGATTTACAGATACTGTGTGTGAAATGTCTTTGTATCAGAAACTACAGATGGAACCTTTTCCCTTCACTATCTTGATGTAAATCTCAGGCAAGCATCTCATTTTTGAGCTATTTGTATTCACCAGAACCCCAGAAGTATTAAAATACCTTTATTCATTCTCAGAGCAAGTGGAATTCACTGGATTTTTCTCTCTCATAAAAAAAATAAAATTTATCTGTCCTTAGGCTTTTTGTGGCTTTGGATATTTGTAATGATTGCACGTATGTGCACATGCACCATTTTTAATGTGCAAGACAAAATAACTTTCCTTTGGGGTGAACTCATTGTGTGAGAAGCGAATTATTTTGAATAAGGCCAAGTAATGGTACTGACTAAAATTGTAATGTGACTGCTAAATTTACCAATGGAAGCCTTGGCAGAGATGCATCTATAGCAACTGATTTACGAATTTTTTCTAAGCTCCTCTTTCTTTCTTTTTTTCCCTTTCTTTCTAGCCTGCATCACTGTAAGTGCCTGAGAAATACAGATTAAAGATAACATTGTATTTTCATTGGAGATGAAGGGAAGTGATTGGCTTGCTGACTGGATCTGAGCTATTTTTAGTCTCATAAAATGATAATTTCATAACAGCGCTGACCCAGTAGAAGTAATTAGTTTACAGAGATCAGCTGAAAATAAGGGACAGAGTAGCCACTGTCAGTCAGAAAGCAGGGAAAGGGGAAGTGAAGTTAAAGGCCCTGCAACAAATCAGCCAAAGCTAATTACGTCTCTTAGCTGATTACAGCCCATACAGTCAGAATCAGTTTTCGGTGTGAATGGCGGAGCACAGGCGAGCACAGAGGGACTTTCTGAGCGACCCGTGCTCTGCAGCCCCTCTGGCCGGAGGTTAATCCTCTACCCAGCCGGCTGCCAACAACCACCCTCACCCGTTACAGATGCCATCTCTATGTACATCACACCCTTACCTAGACTTTCCTACCTGGCACGGATTTAGCATGGGGCACCTAAAATATGAAATGAAACTCCTGCCGCACATTAATATTAGGAAAACAATATGAGACATTTTTACTGCAATTTCTTAAGGGATCTGCGCATTCTGGGTGGCTGAAGCCAGAATGTGGGAATAGCTGTGACCAAAACCAGCTTATTTCTAGGCTGTAGAAGAGTTTCCCAGGCACTGTAAGGAAACCACCTCATTAAAAAATAAGAAAAAAAAAAACCAAAAGTGTAAGATAAACAGAGAAACTTTTTCTCAGCGTCAACCAGCACTCTTCCCTGCCACCCATCACACTTACAGCTGGACTCCAATCTCAGGTACCATGGCGCTCTCAGTGAACATTAACACTGCTAACCGTGTAAACCAGTATGGTTTCAGTGGAAGCAGCGTACTATCTGCATTGAAGGCAGGCCATGTCTTCCTATCCTTCATTCCAGTCCACACAGAATTACACAGGGACGGAGCTGCCAAAGTGCGTTATCAGAGGACACAGCAGGTTTATTTATTTTTAAGGCAGCACAAGCCTCAGAAGTGGCAATACCTGAACCTAGCTGCTGGTTTTTGCACTGCTCATGGAAGTGCTCTGGCAATGTGCTTTTGTGCATGACCCTGGCAGTCAGAGGACCCACGGGTCGGCCACAGCCACCTCTCAAGGCTCACCAAAGGGTGCTGGCAGCCGCAGCGATATCCCACGGTGAGCATCAAGACTCAGAAGAAGTTGAAGAAGAAAAGAGCTACAATTATGCCATTTATCCATTGCCCTCCCGCTCTCGCTGCTTCAACATCCAGCACAGAAATTTTTTTTCTGTCAAACTCCACCACATCCACTGTGAATTTATTAATACTTTCCTTCGGTGCAGGCAGCTTGCTGGATGTTTTTTCTGCAGACCAGGAAGACAGGCAGGGTTCAGCAGAGCTCTGCCTTCTCCTGGACAGGCAATGCCTGCAGAAACAGATTGTGCCTATTTAACTATTTACCACTGCTACATTAGAGCACATTCAAGGGCTGTAATTCACCTCTTAAAGTTACAAGTAAGTGTGGAAGAGTTATTTTAAAATCAATATCTAACAGAATGCCATTGTTCCAACATTAAAACCTGCTGGGAAATTACTAGGAGGCATGTGGCAAGTCAAATCACTGCCTGCCAGAGGAGGAAACAATTCATTACTCCTTTAAAAGGTGCAAGTCTTTGCTGGCTTTTCATTCTGGTTTGCAGCTTCAGAAATTATGCTGGAGCATCTGGCTCTTTCTTTCCCTCATTCTTTCGTGATTTCATTCTTTTGTTCTGGCTCTACATTGTGGACTTTTTCTTACTTTCTGCACGGGGCCGTGAGGGGTTTGGGTCTGGGGACAAGCACTGCAATGGCATTGTCACTGCTGTCACTCCTCCTGATGGAAAGTGGCACTCTGCGTATGAATTATCTCTCACCTATAAAAGCATCTGCAACAACAACAAAACAAAATGGGCAGCCACTCAAAGTCATTTTCCGAGCAGGCTCTTCACCGCTCGGGTTCAGGAGAGCCATTGAGCAGATCGCCTGGGGAAGCCTGCTGCTTTAATCTTGGCCTGCCATCTGCAGCAAAATTAAAACACACATCAGCTTTAGCTTTTTGCCTTCAGGACCTTGTGAAATTTGGCTGATGTACATCCCCAGAAAGCCCTTGAGAAGGATTGTTTGCTTCTGAAGAGAGTAGTCCTGTGGAACCAGGCTACGGGCCCCTGAAACCTAAGCTTAAACAGAGATGCAGAGGTCTCAGTGCAACTGTGCTGTGGAGCGTCCTAATAACAAGGTCAAATAATTCAAGTAATAAGTCTTACACGTATGGAGGGAAGCAGCTGCTGTTATTGAACGTGCACCATGTACGGGTTTGCTGAACGCTCGTGCGGCAGCACGACAGAAATAACACCCTGCACCCACAAACCTCGCCCAACCTGCCTTGCAGCAGGCAGGAGTGAAAGCTGCTGGATTCACTTTTAACAGCTCCTGTTAATCAAACAACCCATCCTCAACATTGTGAAGCACCCTTAGCTTTTTATTATGGGTAATTATTTTTCATGTACTTACTGCTTTATTCTTTCAGTACACGTGACTCCCCTTTGCCATCTAAAAGACACAAACCGCTGCTGTTTTTCTCATCTTGCCTGTAGACACTGGGTTTCACATCAGATGTGAAAGCAGCAGATGATAAAATCTTGAGTCACTTTCAGCCTTTAATATTTAAATGCACAGACTTGATAACGAGATTTCACCCCACAACCAGACAGCCCCTTTTCTTCTCTCTCCTTCTTCTAAGGAAAATACTTCTTACTATTATTTAATTCTGCTTATTTTCTCATTCGGTTGCCACAATCCTCAATTCCATGTCTGTATGCTCTACATGCACTTTTGGGGTGTAATTTGGAGATAACGCGTCATCAGCAGTACACACTTTCCTCTATATTTGTATGACCTGAAGCACAAGGGAGCCATCCTCCTTAAATATTAATTACAGTCACTATGGTAAGAACAAAAATAGCACTTTATTTTTCAATTGAAAAGGATAATGCAAGCCAGCTATTCTTGCAACCTAATGCTTGGCAGAAGTAAGCTATCTTCAAAAGGAAAGCTAAGATGAGAGAAAGCTGCTCTGAGCTGCTTTCTCCTAGAGTCCATCTACTTCAGTCTTACTTTGGATCAGGAATGCTCTTTGAAAGCAAACTCAATCATCCTGTCCTTGCTGCAGTTTGGCTCACAGTGCAAAGAGGTTTCAGAGCATGCGAACTGCATTCCTTCTGGATGAAATACGACTGGAAGATGCACTCCAGGAATGCACCTAATGCGCTCTTACTCCTAATGGGCATTCGGTCCATGGACCAGACTAGGACTAGCCTAAAATTAATCCTCCCCGAGATGTGTACACTAGGGGTGTTTAGTCCCCTGCACCAGCTCAGCTCCTGTTGAGCCACACTACCTGCTAATGCAGATATAAACTTATTCTTTCCCTGCAATTGATTTCAGAACTCATTCTCAATTATAATCCTGTTTTAGTGTCTTTTGAGGTTTACATAGTTTCTTGGCCTTTTGTCATCAATATTAAACTGAGAAAAGCTCCAATTGCTTCTTTCTGCCTCTTCAGAGAGAAGACAGGAGTAGGCTGTTGTCGATTTAACAGACTCTGACACCTCCGTTACTCCACTGCATAAGAGCCTTTTCCTAGTAATCAGTGTCTGAAATGAGTAGAAACAGGACTTAAATTTACCACTTTGAACATGAATCAATGAAGCATTATTGCCAACACACATCCTTCACTGTCACACATTTCAGTTGTGCTGTTGGTTCAGGAAGATTTAAAACCCCGTCTCCCACCCAGCTTTGCACCTGTGAGATATCCTTTATATCAAGCTCACTCTCTGATCTCTGCATAATTAACCAAAATATGAAATCCCTAGCTTCTGCCACGCACGTGTGTGCTTTAATACTTCCTGCAAGACCACTAGATTGTGTACAGATGGGCAATCACGGTCAGCTCACAGGAGGCAATCACAACTTTTACTTGGTGCCTCTTTCGTTTTCCTGCCTACTTACATCTGCCTAACCGTCTGTTCATCAATCCAGGGAGCATCCATCATGTAATAGGATGAGTCCTACTGAGTCAGACACTCTGCTTCAGTTCATGAAATGAGTTGGCATGATATTCTAGCCTTGGCACGCTAGATGCAAAAGACTTCAGCCCTTTTAGATATTTTTCTGCTACAGAGGAATAGCAGGCCAGATTAAATAATAGAAACATTCATTCAGCAAGACAGCTGTTGAATGAAAATATTCAAAACAGATGAAATCAGGTAAAAGTCATCTCTCTTGCTGAGGGTCAAAACAAGTAGAAAGATGGGCTGAAGGGATACAAGATTTTGGGCTGCAGAGGGCTGAGCAGGATGAATTCCACCACTAATGAGCTTAGTGAATAAGCTCATTACCTAACGAGCTCTATTGAACAAGCTTGATTTCCAGCCTGGGAAAGCCTTCTGAATAGATAAAACATAGGTAAACAGCTCCATCAGTTTACACACAGAAGACATATCCGTAGCTCAAGAGCAAAGTCACGGTCATTGTCAGATTCTTTCCTGAAGGTGTAGGTGTCAGGATGGATCAGAAAAGCAACAAACGGTAGAGGCTCTTTTCCAGTTTTGACCTTTCTTTACAAATTCTGATACAAACAAGGAGGCATACCAACATGACTGGTTAACACACACACATCCTGATAACCTTCCTTCGGCATTAACATAGGACTGTTCTACCCTCCATGTAAGACATCACAGAGCTGGACTAGGTAACCTCCAGAGGTCCTTTCTGACCAAAATTATTCTACAACTGTATGAACAAATGCTCCTGAAATGGCGCGTATCTGTGGATGTCCATCTGAAACCCCAACCTTGCTTTTGTGGCCTGGGAAGACGTGTCAGATCAGATGCCAATTTAGAGGTCTTGCCAAATGGCCCAAAGGAAATCTCATATCCACAGTGTCTTGTGGACAATTTATTACCCAGAAAGGTAGGAGTCTTGAAGTATCTAGTCTGTAAGGAATGATCCATCATGTACCCACATGCTGTTTAGCATAATTTTCAATTCTGTTGGCTTGGAAGTGAAAGGAGAAAATGAAATTTTAGAAAAAGAGGCTAGATCTACAGACATTGAAAGAAAAATCTTTAAATCTTAATTTTGTCTTCTATATAGTAACACTTGCATTTATTTTTAACATGTTTTTTCTTAGATTTTCAGCAGATACTGAAGTATTGTTTAAACTATTCAGCTCCTACAGTTGTGCCCCTCTCAGACACTGCCACTGTCCATCCTTTGTCTATTATTGTCTGAGCAGAGCTAGAAATGTTTGAAGAGGAAAAGGGAAGGAAAACGTCTGAACTTTGCAGTAAAAAATAACTGCTAATTTGGCGGGAGATAAAGATTTTTAGGAGAAAACAGGTGTTCAGTCTCTAAAACTATATATATTTAAACCTATGCATGCATGCCCTCAAGTGCACATCACGGGGTAAATAGACATGCACACAGCTCGCTTGTACATGTCAGGATATATTCACATGATTGCAGCATGAAAGTCTGGCACCAAATGTACTGTGAACTGAAAATGAATTTCAGCAGCTTTTATGATTCATTTTTTGTCAGAAACAAAGGAGGCGTCTGTAGCTGCCTCGTTAGCCGTGTCCAGGGGGGTTCGTTTGCTACTGCAGCACATAAAACGCGCTACTCAGGCGAGGCTGTGGCTATGTGCGTCTTTCCAGGACTGCTTTATTGACAGCTTTGACAACCCCTTGCAATTTCCTCTATGTAAATAATTTTTAATGGTTCTGCCTACTCTGATTACAATGTGTATCGGGAGTAACTTCATTACAGTCAGTGAGTCACACCAGTGAAAAACGAGTGTCACTGACAGCTAAACTGGGCTCTGTGGATTTGAATAGGTCAGGGTGTAATTTGGGAGACATGTTATGCACTACTTTTATGGGAAAGTCATTATGGCAAGAGATGCCTTCTGGTGTCAGGTCCTCCACAGAGCAGTATCTCATCTTTCATGTTTACCAGTGCTTTCCTTGGACATCCCGTGAAAAGCAGCGATTTCCAGCTCGCAGTATTAGATGCACTATAGTTAAAGCACTTAAGAAAACTGCTGGACAGAATTTGTGTGCCATTAATAACTGCTACCCTGGCAATATCAAAACAGAGTGGGCAGGCAGCGCATCTATTACCTATAGCATTTGACTATACAATAAATTAAATCCACCCATTAAATCATCACAAACTGAGAGAAAGGGCATTTATCTGAACATCTGTGCATATTGAATGCTTTATCTGCAATGTGAAATACTTATGATGAAACCTATTGGTGACTAAAAGCATGTCAGACAAGGATTTGTGGAATTTTGTAGGAAATAAGCATAGCTAATGCACCCTGCACTCAGAGCAGTGATTTTAGAGGATGTGCAGGCAAACAGACAAATGAAACCATCAGCCGCAGCAGCATGCAGACAGACACATGGGACACCACACAGCTGTTAGGCAGTAGTAGCACCTTTGCTGAACTTGGTTTACAATATCAGACAGCTTAACACAAATGAATGCCGATAGTATTAGTGCAACCCAATAAAGGAGCAGGAGTTATCTGGCAGTGCTAGTTGAGTATCTCCAAGTAGGAGCGGGCAGACAGCTTCCCTTTACCTTGACATGTCCCATCTAATTGATTACTCTTAGCTTGTTCTCAACCTCATCACTGGATTGCACAGAAAGATCCACCTCTTTCTCTAAAGGTCGGCATCACATTTGATACAGGATACCATAAAATATGTTGTAGAAGTAGGATGTCTTGTGTCCTGCATTTCTGGACAATGTTTCTCCCTCATGAGCTGTCACAGTGGCTTAGCGTAATGGGCTTCTGAAGGCCAGATATAACTGCCAAGGGACAAGGTGAAGGGGTTTTTAGACAGCCGCAACCACTTCCCTCATCCAGCCCTATCACCAGGGAAAGATATAAATGAAAGTACAACAGCATCTTTGCTTCTGTGCAAGCTCTCACTATGACTCAGGACAAAAAGCTTCATGTGAGCAAGGCAAAATTATGATAACTTTGTGCTTCCCATAGCAACCTTTGGCAGGCATTTGGGAAGGACCTGATGACCATCTGTCAATTAGCTGTATTAATCTCTGTGCCAGTATTTGCAAAGTCAAGTGAGACTTAGATTCCACCTCTGGCTGTGCAATGACAGAGATCCAAAGTTTTCATCACTGTGCTCTGCTCTTCCGGACACCTGAAAGCAGTTGCCAACCATTGGGCGATGAACTTTACAGACAGAAAAAACTCTGATATGCTGAATCCCCAGCTATATGGAATTTAATCAGGTAAACATGCCCAGTCAGGTATCCCTCTCATCCCACACTTGGATCGCTCCAGTTACAATTCTGCTGCAAGACAGGCACCGTCACCACCGCATAGCTGAAAGACCAGAGGTCCAGAGAGAGCAGGTGACCTGACAGTGGTCATACAGTAAGTATATCAGTAGTCAGCTCAAATGGCTTACTTCCAAATGTGCAATGCAATCTAAATAAAATATCAAAGAACTCGATCTCCTCTCACAGATAAAAGGAGAGAATGGTGACAAAAATCACACAGAATTTTAGATGACAGAATAAAAGATGTTCTACAGGTCTGTGTTTTCCTGCTTTATAGGGAAAGACTGAAAATGATTTAGCAAAATGCAAACAGAAGTTGTTTCTTTCCCAGACGCTGATTTATTATTTAATGCTAAAATACTATAAATAAAAAACCTGCATAATCATCTAGCCAAGAAACGTATGCATGCATGTAAAGAAACACATGCACATCTCAACAGACTCTGCCAAAAGGTTGTCATTCGGCTCAGCCTGCGGATGGGCTGTTCCTGTTGGTGTTAGTGAATTAGCAAAGCAGTTATGTCTGTTCCACACTTGCCTCACCTATCATGAGCTTGCAAGTATTTCTGTCACTGTACTGGCCTTTCCTCATATTAAACTTTGCCCATCATTTATCAGTTTTAATTGGTTATAGCTATACATTTTGCCAGAAGAAAAACCAGTTCATCTGTGAACCACACAGTACTTTGAACTAGAAAGTGGGACGTCTGTGTCTCAGGCAGTTGGGCATTCTTCAAAGTTTTACCCAGCAACTGAATGTATGTACTTTGTGACAGGCACTGCCACATAGTATGTAAAATGTTAAATAGCAGCAAAATTAGTCCATTTAAGTTACAATACCATGTAAGGTTTTGAGCTTTTACTATGTAATCCATTTTAAAGTATTCTTGGGTAGGCTGTTCTATGTTAAAATTAGATTTTTAGCAAAACCTGGCCTACAAAATATAGCCCAAATACTTAGCATAAGAAAATGTAATCATAGGACTCAGTTTGCCATCTAAGATGCAATGCATCCTGTAGATCTTTTTTTCCCACTTATCTTTTAAATGCAATTTTCTGTCCCACTCTGTTGAAGACCAGGTTAAATCAATAAAATAAAATTAGCATTGTAATATCACATCTTGTGGCAAAAGACTAATGTTGGTTCTAGTCAGTAGCTGTAAAAGTGATAAACCCAAACCAGATTTCATGTAAACATGCAGGTCTTTGACTGTCTTTATCTATGTCACTGCTTGACTATGGAATAAGGCACCGAACCCCACTGACACCAGACCCCAACTTTCAGCAGTTCCAGATTTGTCATGCTATCTTGTCCACAGAGAAAAATCACTTCAAGAGTGACCACATCTCCAAATACAGATAGTGATTTTAACTGTTTTTAATTGCGTTTTCATCCATTTCAGAAGAGTTTCTTGGTTTTCTTAAAAAATGTGATCTTTCACAAAATAGAGCATCTGTCTCCCCCTCAGCTGTAAACCAGACTGTTCACACACACAGAGCGAGGTGTTTCCAATCGCAGAATACAGAACAGTCATTTAAAAATAGGGTTTAATAGGAACTCTGAAGAACGTTTGTGCGGCTCTGCTCAAGCCACCTGTAAGTACAGGAGAAACACCACCAACACCACCCCCCCCCCCCCCAAATCTCTGATTGATTGGACAGACTTTTCCTGTAAGATGCTTGAGCATCTTATGAGCACACCAGCTTTCCAGCTGACAGCATGCCTGGGCTGAGAGTCAGAGGGAATAACAACAAATGCAACAAATCATCTACTTAGTCAGTGGGCAGAGTCCAACCTTGGAATTTAAAACCAATCACTCTGCCTAATTGTTATTCGTTGCGTATTTTTCCCTTGTACAGCTCTGTCACTGGTTAATAAAATACCACAAGATGACTGTCCACTTTAAGCAATTACATGCAAGACACAGAATGCAATAGTTGGAGCCCACACCATCAACACTTCCATAACACAGGAATAATGCGTAAATTTAATGACCTTTCTATGGAAACATGGTGAATAAAAGAAATCAAGAGAGCAGAAGTCATAGTGCATACAGTGGGCTCAAAAGACATCTTAAAATCTGCCACATGCAATTTTGAAGTCTCATGAATAGAGTGAGTGTATCCTTAGCCATAACCCTCCATGCATCCAACTGGGAGTAAATCAGATTGAGTGGATATGAAAAAGATTCTTGAGGATTATGTCTAAGATGTGAAAAGCAATCACATCACTATATACAATAAAACATAACGGTAAAGTAAAAGACTGAAGGCCTGAATGATTGGGCATTGATGCAAAGCGATTTTTAAATGTTACCATTCAGATATGGTAGAAAATAATATCCCTCTTGGAAAAAAACAGTACTGAGTGGTAGAAACCAAAACCCACTACAGAAAAGGCAGCCCTGAGGAAAGACAGGGCAGAAGCATGGGTTGGTCTCCTCTGCCTAGCAAAGCCCATAATTTCCAAACTGTTTTCCTTTCTCAGTGTTTAAACTTTTACATAATTCAAGAGGAGTTCAGTATGTGCTGCTAGACAGGTCTGTGTCTGAAGAGCTGCAGCAGAGGATGTGCACCTGCAGCCAGAGATACAACAGGGCTTGCATATATTCTGCCCCTCATCCTTTTTGCAAAAGTATCATATATGTGGACTTCACAATAAAATTATAATAATTTTTTTAGTGAATGGACATGTCAAAAAATTGGTCTTCATGTGCTGATATACTCAGTTAAGGTTGATTTGAGACTAGCCAGCATAAGAGAGAAATCCAATACCCTTTTAGAGATACGTGTGCCGAGCAATACTTTTCTAGTCCGTGTATGGGCCGATGCGCAGTTGAACAATCTGAATCCTGGTCTAACACGCGTGAAATATGTCAAGCATCACAAGGGGTGGTAGGAAATGAAGTCTAAAATTTCAGAGATGATGTTGATGAAGAGATTGTATGCAGCTGTCAATAAAAGTCCTCTTCCTTCTCACCAAGTGCCCCCCGTGGTCACAGATCACTTGCAGGATATGCCACGCCTGACAGCAGCGTTACAGGGAGTGTTCTGTGAACCAAAGGGATATTGGCTTTATGCCCACTGTGAATAATGGGCTTTGTCAGGAATGATCTATTTAAAAACTAAGCACTACTCAGAGTTGTCTTTCAGACATGCATGATCGTTTACAAGGTACCACATTAGCGGTGCTGAGGGCTGGGGCTCCCAGCAAGGTCGCGGTCCCACGCCGAGATGGTCAGGTCTGCCCTCGGCTTGTGGCCAGTCCCCGGCCGGTCTGGGGACGGCAAGTGAGCCGAGGGCAGGACTCGCCGCCCCACACACGGGCACGGATCTGCGTGCCAAAACCTGCAAGTCCCCACACTGTCATCAGCTTACCCATGGACACGGAGAAAGGGGACACAGTAAGAACCTAGGTGGTTAAATGTAAATTGCTTATTTCCTTCCCCAAAGCCTTTTACTACAGGGAGAACAAGTATCATCCTCAGTCCTCATTCATCCTATCCTTAGCACAAAGGCGTGAGCTGCCTAGCAGAGAGAGATAGGGGAAGCACAGTTCAAAACCACTTGCCTTCTGTCCCATTTAGGTATTTGTTCGTGCCAGTGCAAGCTCAGGCTGTTCATTACTAAGCCTAAAAGACTCTTTCTTAGGGACCTAGGGAAGAAAAGAGCTGCTAAGGGCCAGTTATTTCTGCTGCCTCTCCTGCTGCTTTTTTTTCATAATATGCATCCTCCCAAAATGCCATTTTTTTTCTTCCATCTGAGTCACACGCTGCTTTCCTCTCCCTTACCAAGCAGTGATTTCGTGCTTCTGTGTAGGGACTGTTTTAGAAAGAGGGGAAGTGTCTGTGCTGCAGCCACGGTAAGTGACCCGAGTGCAAAGCTGTCTCGCAGCTCAACTGCTACAGCAGTTGTAGTGCTGCCGAGTCTGTAACCCCGCGACAGCTCTGCAGAGCAAACAGCTGGTGTCTGAGATTATTTCGGTGACGTGAGATGATTTCAGAGACTAATGTTCTCCCAGCTCACTATTGACACATGGGACGGGTAAATGAGATTTACTTTGGCATCTCATTCACTTCTCAATCCATCTTCTCTAGTACTTTTCTCCCCTCCAGCCTCTACATGGAAAGGTCAATCAGTTTAATTACAGATGTTAGACGCATATGTGCCATTTGCAGATCTGCTAAGTGTGCTCAGGCAACTGGAACTCTGTTGCACACTCCTACTGACTTTTGCACCAATTGTAATAGCAACAGGTTTCTTACTGCAGCAAAGAAACCTCCCCATGTGGTCACTGGATTGATAACAAAAGAAATAAATAACTGAAGAGTAGTGAGTTTTAATGACATTTCTGCAGCTTCACCAAGACTGTCAGCATATGCTACAAATATTTATTAAAGTTCACTGCCTTCCTAAATAAATATTGATATCTCCATTTTACAGATGTAAAATCCAAGTCAGTAAACGACCGAACTTCTCCTACACAAACCATACAATAAAGAATTCCCCGCTCCCGTTTTGGGGCAGAACAGCACATCTTTCTCAGTGGAGCAGAGGAACTTGTGCAATCCCTCAGACCATCACCTGTACCAGAACAGTGATAGCACAGCAATCTGAAGGCAGCTTTGATCAAATTACTCTGTTTCTTTAAAGACCCTGAATTCCACAGAAGGTGACCAGAACGGGTCACCTCCTACAGACAGGCAAGGGGTGGCACTGAGATTTCTGACGTTTGTTCAGAGAGTCAATCTGGCACTTTTCCACCCATAGTTTTCTTGCTAATCATGGTAACATCACCCTAGAAAAAAATTCTGCTGACAAGGCAGGTGGTTTTGATACCTGTCATTTCTCTCCACATCACGGTTCTATTTGGTACTCCCACATTGAAGACCCTTTGAGAACTGGAGGCACAAATCATTAAGGGGCTATAAACGGCCCACTGAGGCTGGCGTGTTGTTTCTGTCTCTTTAGAGAAACCCACAAACTTCTACAGGGGTCAAAACAAACACACAAACAGTAGATGCCTTAGTCTTCGGAAACGATTTTGTAGTGTGTTCCAGGAACTCCTACTGCAGTACAAACTTCACTTTGAAATAAAGGACACTTTACGATTTTTAATTGCATCCTAACCTTTCATTAATTGGGCTTTATGCAGCCAGCAACATCACAATAATAGGTCTGCAACCTCTGTGCAGAATGCAAATGGGCCACAATCAGGGGAGAGCACCTGAGCATGCCAGGCTGCCAGCCGCTGCGGGAGCAAATGGACTCATCCAGCACAATAGAGACTTCCTAATTATCCAGTGGCCTTTGTTTCACTGGAATTACTTTCAAAACAAGCAACATCTGAAGAGCATTCCCCACACACCACAAATTTTGGCATTCACTCATCAGAGAGGCATACAACAGCTCTAGAAAGTGATGGCTTTCAGCAGCTCTGAAAAGTCACATTTTAAATTTATTTCCATAATAATGAGTCTAGTGAACGATTTTGTCAGAAAGATTTATTTGCATACCTCACATTTATGTTTTCGTGTCATTTTTGAATTTCCCATAAACAACGGATTTTTACGGCTAATAAAAGTAATAATCCCAAGGGCAGTAACTTTGTTTATGGCTTTGGCTGCACGCGCACAGTCTGCCTGCATCTGCGCCACAATGCCCGAGGGACGGATTCTGCAGGATGCTCAGCACAGCCCTGGTCACGTCTGGAGCTCACCTGTCTCTGCCTGCAATGCACAGAACCTGCAGGATGAGGCCACCCAGTGTGAACTCAGGGCTTGAAAGACACAGACCCTATCTTGGGCGAGAGAAGGGAGAGCTCAAGCTGGAAAGGATCTCCCCACAAAGCACAGGGATGGCCTCTCATGCCTGTGCCTTGGAAGGACTTTTACAGCTAAGAGGAACAGTTAATCACAGTCCCAAAGCCAGATTTCTTCTCTCTTTTTTGCCATGACTCAGGCTTCTCAACCCCAGCTTTAGGAGCAAAATTTGGCTTTCTCCCTGGCCATCTCGGTCTTCCTACTTCTTGCGCCTTACCCTTTGCAGCCCCTCCACAAAGCCCCAAAGCCGCGGTTGAGCAGTCATTTGCCAGGGACAAGGGCAGCTGCACGAGCCCCGCTCGGGGAGCAGAAAACCTTCAGCACAGCCAAGCGCAGCCCTTGCGGATCTGCGCGAGCTGGGAGCAGCTGGGGAGCCCACCCAAACCCCCCTGCTCTGTGGCACAAGGAGGGGCTGGGGATAAAATCCAGATCCTGTATGTGTCCCGTGCACAGGGGCAGAGTTTTCCTCCCAGATTTTAAGGCCAAGGTTCTCAAAGCCTCCAGGAGAGCCCAGCTCTCCAGGGTAGTTTTGAAGCTCTGGTCCTGCGACCCTCCCCAAAACGCGGCTCCAGGCAGGGCGAGGGCTCTGGCACCGGCTGTGCAGAGAGGGCTGCGGAGGAGCCAGCAGCACCTGAGACCTCTCCCCTCCTCTCCCCGCTGTGGGCTGGCTGGAAATATTTCCCAGAAGAAACCTGTGGTCTCTTGGGGATTACAGTGCCATTTGTTCTAATTCTTGTTGACATTTCATTTCACACACTATTAAATGAACCCCTTCAGAAGGATGAAACAGAAATTTGCTTTAGAATAGAGAAAAACAATGTGTGCTTTAGGACTAAACAAGCTTATGATTTATTTTTCTGATATAGTTAACATATATGGTGCAAAGCATCCAGACAACCTTAAACAGTAGTGCTCTATTGTACATAATGCTCTACTTGGTGACTATGGCAGTAAAGTCACTAACGTTAACGCCACATGCTTCTGTCATTATTGCCATTTTAAACCAGTCATAGTATTTCTAACTAAACTAACCTTTCCCTTTGTTTGTAAGTAGAGTCGAAATGCTTTCTGTAAATATCCAGTTTTGTATCTGCAATAATACGGTACTGGATAACGGAAGGACAAGTGTAAGGGAACTTAGACGAATCATTTTTTATTTGAGCAATTTAGCAATGACATATTATATCAATCACTTCTGTACTGGGTCTGTAGAGTAAGCAGATATCCTGACACATTTTATACCTTTCTTTGAACAATATAAAATGACCTTAGGAAATGGAACAAGTTGCTAAAGGTAGCTGTGAATCTCTTTTACTGGTGAAATGGAGCAAGGGGGGAGAGGGATGTCCTGGCCCAGGCAGTCTGGGGCAGAAGGACACGTGGGGACAGTGGCTCCTGGAGCACCGCAGGGGACGGGCCACTGCTGGGGGGACCACAGCTCCCAGCTTTGGGGGGACCACAGCTCCCAGCTTTGGTGGGATCACCTTACCCAGAAAAAACCACAAACTGATGTGAGCAGAGCTGGAAAATACAGCAGTAAGAACAGCTACTATAAAAACACAGCTTCCTCCTGCTTTCCATGGGCTTTAACTCCCAACGTGCTACATTTATCTTCTGTGGTGATTAAAGCTCAGCAAAGTCATTAATACTGAGACTTTCCTCACTGTATCATGTTAAGAAATAGACTTTCTTACATATTTAGAGAAAATAGCCCCCTTTTTCCCTTCTAAATCTGCTTTCATAGGGGAAGTGTAAAACTGAAAAATGCTGTGGAGGAGTCCATTTGTATATGGCTAATCAACAATTTTATGAATACTGTAAAAAAATACAATTTATGGGGATAAACAAAGGCCATTATTTGCAGAAATCACACAAGTTCACGATGGCAATGCATCAAAGCAACTTGCAG
This sequence comes from Aquila chrysaetos chrysaetos, assembly GCF_900496995.4. Classification (NCBI taxonomy): domain Eukaryota; kingdom Metazoa; phylum Chordata; class Aves; order Accipitriformes; family Accipitridae; genus Aquila; species Aquila chrysaetos. The sequence goes on from NC_044027.1 coordinate 1,182,065, forward strand.
AGAGGTATCCCACAGCATTGCCCTGTGGGCTGCAAATGTGGGGATGAACTGAGCAGTATTCTCTCCATCCAATACCTGGGCAAAGCGAGGGGCAGAGGGACAGATGCACAGCCTGACCAGCCAAGATGCCGGCAGGATCATTACTCTTCTAGCCCTGTACCTGACTCCAGCTGCCAAAAAAATGCTAGAAACTACCATGGGGAAAAATTCTTTTGAAACAAGGAAGAATTCTGAGGATGATGTGAACTTCTACTTTCTCAATTTTTAAACTAGGATTATGTCATATAATATCCTTAAAGATATTCCCCAGGGCCAGTCACTTTTACAGTGAATAATATCTAATCACCCATTTCTTCCCATATAATATACTACCACCTTCTAAATTTGTCGATCTAATTAGCTCTTTCCCCTAACACTCAGTATGATTAAATCTGTATTAAAACTTTCTGTGCAGCACAAGAGCAGACACACCTGAGCATTTTCTAAATTTAGCAGAGGACAATATTTAATGGGTTATTTTTAATGGATGCTGGAATTGCTGCATAAATGAATTCTGATTTGAATTTCCTCAGCCTCCTTATTTTTTCCTCAGCTCCCTTAAATTGTATATCAAGCAGATGAGAAAGAATAATGGAGAAACTTACCTGGTACCATCCATCAAGTATCTTTCAGAACTAAATTAACAATGAGCACTTTATGCAAAAAGAAGAGGAAGAAACTGGGTTTCTTTATACTTCAGCTTCATCATTTTATAAGATGTGTCAGAATAGACACATTTGGACTTGCCTCGCAGTTTCCATGCAGTTTAAACAGGGCAAACATATGAGCTGGAAACAAGGATTTTCATAACTTGCCCTTGATCCAAATTTTAGGAAGATTTGCATATATTTGGGGTAATTAAAAGGCCCGTTTCTGCATTGTGGAGCAATGACCCAATCCCCTTTTCACAGACCACATCAAAGTTACTGTTGATATGAATCATGAACACATCAGCAATTATTAAAAGATTTGTCATGCACCAGCACTCTGCAGACTGCAAGTGCGAAGGCAAAGCCGCTTTCCCCGGCAGCCTCGCCAGCCCATGCCCCGCTTGGCATCCGCATGCGAAGCCACACGCTCTGGGGGAACCTGATTTTCTTCTTCCTCCACTCAAATCGTGGGGACTCCTTGGGGCACAGCACTGCAGACCCAGAGGAGATGGGGGATGCTGGGCACAGCACTGGGAAATGCAGCCCCTGCACTCTGCCGGCTCCACCAGCCGACAGGGAAACCCGGCTCAGTTCGCCTCCCCAGAGCCCAGGAGATGCTGAAGTTTTCCCTAAAGCTACAGGCTCAGGAAGCAGAGACTCGGGGGTTATCCGAGTCGTGCAGAAGCACAGGGTAAGGGAAGTGCAGCAGATGTTCCCCACCAAGGAAGTCTCCTGTTAGAGCAACAGCTGAGCTGTCTCAGCCCCTGAGGAGCGACTCAGGGCTGTTTCCTGAGCTTAGGAGAGAATTTAAATTGCTCAGTGCAACTGGCAACTAAAGAGGTAAAGCAGGAAGTATGGAAGACCTGACAATATCAGCTCCAAGAAAAAACAGTAAAAATCTGCGATGGGATCTCTTCCAAATCCTTTCACTGTCATTCATTAGGTAGGTAGATGGGAAACCATGCTGGTGTTGCTGGAGGCTCTTGACTGCCTTCAGAAAACCCCACAAAAGTCTTTGCGTGCCTCTAATCGGAATACTTCCTGTTGCCAGTGCAGGAATTTATCTGGATCGAGTTGTGAGGGTTGAAAGTCAGTTCTTCGCCCATTTAACTATACAGCCACCTCCTTCATTAGAGTCCACTGGCAGAAAGATAACCAATTCCATCTTCATAATTACAAAGGCATCCACAGCAGGAGACAATAAGGTTGTTTCTTACGGAGGATTTGAATTACTTCAATTATCATGTTTGAAGCCTCCCATTCAGGGAAGCGTGAGGTTTGGGATTACTTTAGAGCAATCAATTGTGCCTGATTGGTTATATTCAATAAAACTAGATGGGAGAATCTTTTTTTTGTTCCCTTTAGGCAATACAAGCTCAAAGACTTGTAAAATCTCTATGCCCCCTTCAGGGATGTCACTTGAACAAAACAAAGGGACAAGCTGAAGAAAGGAGAAACTAATATTCTTGGGTGCATTTAGGCTGCTTCTGCCTGAAAGAACAGTTTATCCTCACATGTCATCCACCGAATTCAAAGAGCTGTGCTAGGGAGGTCAGTGCCGTTACCCTCCCTTTGCAGGTGAAGAAACTGAGGCACACAATGGAAAGTGGTCTAGGAAAAGGAATCACTTCTGCTCATGTTATAAAGGCAAAAGAGAAGGAGATCCAGTATGTTACTGTGCAAGGCTATACCTGGCTTCCAGTAGAGTACAGAAGTAGAGCAGGAAGGTGTCATGAACCCATCCTGACCAAAGGACAGATCCATTCCCAGAGTGGATTCACTCTGCAAGCAAAACCCAGCCAAGCTGAAGTTTGACCTCCAGTACAAATGAAGTTCTCATGACTAATTAAAATGCACTTTTTCTTTCTCTTCTCTCTGCTAGTCAATAAGATAAACAATAGGCTAGTGGAATACAAAGAACTTGCTTTGTGCATTGTGGATTCTCAAAGATGCTTTACAGCATTAGATAGCAAACACAAAAGCTGAGCTGATGATGTGTTTACTTCTATATAAATATGTGTTCCTCTGGTGTCATTTTTGGCATGGAAGAAAAGAAACATGTTTCTGCCTAAACATTTCAAAATGGCCAGAGGATTTAAAGCAGATCCTCATTAAAAGATTTGTAATCCTGTCTCTGGAAGGCATGCAGAAAAATGGGTATGCCTCAAAAACCTACAATACATTAATGTTTTTTACATAATCCACTCCTATTTAGCCAGACCTCCAACTTACATTTAATATGAAGCATAGATAAGGGTTCAGACTGGTTTAAAATTCTACATTGAATAGAAACTCATTGCTGATTTGAGGCCACAGCTATGAACTTACTCTCATCTCTAGTTATGGCTGACGTTAAGAACTCCACCAAATCTCTGAACATCTTACTGGCTCCAAGCTTATTAAATTTCCTAAAAGTTTCCCCTAAGAAAAGATTATTTTTCTCTTCATTTCCACCTCTGATCAAAACCCTAACACCTAAGTCAGACAGGTGTGTTTCTTCATTAGCCCTAAAATCTCTTTTGGGGAGGCAGCAGAATTGTTCTCTTCGAGTGAAACATGTATTTATGAAAGCTACAATTGCTCTGCTCAGGAGAGCAACGCACCAGTTCAGCGCTCCATGCTGGATCAACAAAGCACTTAAGCACATATTTCATTTAGGCAGGTGTTCAAATCCTACTGCCTTAAGCAAAGCACATCTCTAAGCAGGTTGCCATACAGACTGGTTTAAGCATCAGCTTTGCTGTACTCTGGTCTACAGCTTAGCCCTTTTCTGTTAAGCTGCCTAAGACGGCACCACCAACTCTTTCAAGAGCTAGACAAAGTTGCAGAAAGTAATATCGTGCACTCCCCAAGGAAATTAAAGTGGTCATGTTGGAGCTAGTTTCTGCAAGGGAGAATGAAAGATGCTTGCATTATCAGTGAAGTATAAGATATTGTGAAATAGGGCTGTGCTTTTGCAGTTCACGCCCAAGCTGAAGCTCTATCTTATCTCAGGACAACCTCACAGCCTGCTCCTACATTTGCTTTGCAAAGAAAAGGAGGACATAAAAAAATACTGAAAAAGACTTTTTTCTTTACTTAAGTGTCACCTGAAGGTTTAAATTTAGTAATTAAAAGTCCCTCTATGCTTATGCATGAATTTTTAAATATAGTCATTAAAAATAAAATAAACCCTTAGCATGATCTACCTTACATAACTTCCTCCACAATTTAAAAATAACTTGTACAACTTTCTAGTACTCAGTGTGCATCACGGCAATTACAGGAGAGGCAGGTACCCCGACTGTGGCGCACGCAGAGCTCACACCTCACCCCGTTCCTCGCCAAGATCTTCCTTTACAAGAGCTTTAGCCTTCAGGTACAGAATCCCCACAGTGAACGGGGTAAGACAGCCTCCCGCGACAGACCCGACCCTTGCTGCACCCCAAACCCCAGCTCTGGGGGTGCTGAAAGGAGGCACAGCCCAAATCCCTCCCTCACCCCAGCTGGGCGCCTGGCCTGGGGATCGCCCCTCACCCCACCATCAAACAAGCCTGATGGGCCCCAGGGCTCCTGGGTGGGTGAGGAGGCAGCTGCATGCGCACAGCTGTATTGTGGGGATCTGGTTGTCTTTCTGCACGTGGCGTTTCCTTACTTACTGCAAGCACATGTCACATTTTAAAGAGCGGTTTATGTCTGGAGCTAAAAGAAGCATAGCTCTGCATTGTAGCTTGGCTCCTGGCTAACTGAATTACCAGAGAATGCTAAATCTTGTGTTATTCTGGTCCAATAAATATTAAAATCAGGGGAAAAGCTCATTAAAAGTCCCAAGAGTATAAATACAAAACAGAGCTATCTTTGTATTTGTGCTGAAATCAAACAACGCATTAATAGCGCTTCATAAAATCTTCCATGTATTGGTCTATACAGCTCTGCAGCTGAATCCTCTGCTGTGTACCATGGGAGGACCAAGTATGAATGCTCTTCTGTTCCAGATAAAGTTCCTGAGAAATTCTCAGAAATGGCCAAAAACTGGAAGCCAGTAAGAACTGCAGAGTGGAAAGAAATGACCATGTGAGAATGATAAATGCATTGGAAAATAAGGAGAGCAAGTATATATATCAACATAGGTATATAAATCATGTAGATGCATGATGAATTTGTTATGCCAGCTATGCCTGTTGAACTGTTAAAGCAGTGCTAAAATATGATTGAGGCACATGTGAGAAACTCTAGGCAAGTCTCCCAGGCCTTCATCCCTGTCTGGAGTAAATTATTATAGCTGTACTCACCTAAGTTTACATTAAATTGGGATCTAGCCAGTTTTAGCTACAGAGAGAATTATTACTGAGCATACATCAGGCAGAACATCATTAGGTAGTCAGGCACATATTTATTTTCTATTTCCCAACTGTATACCATCCCAAGTCTATCTACTACTTCAAGCTTTCATCTCCTAAACATACACACACCTGCTTTGAGTGTGCAAGAAAAATCCTTCAGATGAACATCATCTCACGGCGTGGCCCTGAACCGAACCCCGGGCAGGCAGGCAGGCAGGGAGGGTGGCAGGGCATGGGTGAAGCAGGCTCCTTGGCGTTCGGATCGTGCAGAGCCACCGCTGCAGCCCTGCCCTGGCTGCTGGAGCTGGCTCCACGTTTGTTTTCAAGCGAGAAGCCAGGTCGGAGCAGACCCCGGGAGTCCTGCCTGCCCTGGGCAGCGCCGCTGCCAGGCTGCTGTGCCACTGCCTGCAGCCCCCACGCCGGTTTGCTGTGTCATTGCACAGCTATTTATAGACTCACGGTTGTATCCAGGGAACCAGAGGATGTTGACTAGTATTCTTCCATGAATAAAACATGGATATTTTCCTGGCTTGAGAAGCTAAGAGCTGCTTTAGATTTAACGTTTTTCTCTCTGATCGGACTCAGCTGCTGAGCCAGTTACTTGTACTTCAGACACAAAAAAAAGGATTTGAGGCTTGGCCTAAGAGAATACGTTACAAACGCTAGGTCAGTATGTCCTTTGCTGTGACGAAACAGCACTATTCTAACAATATTATGGAAAAAATGATAAAACTTCAGGAAATTTGCTTTTTCTGCAGATAGCATCCTTTTCTCCAGTTTTTCTTTCCCCTGAAGTCAAAAGATACCCTTGCCTGTCAACTGAGCACGAAACGTTTCATTCTGAAATTTCTTTGGATAATACAGGCCTTAGTAATTTTTATTAATAATAAAATAATAATTATAAATGGAATTTAAACAGAAGGCATGACCACGTTTTTTCCAAATACTAACTTGCACAAGAGGAAACGTTGCTTACTTCCCTTTCCTGATGCCCAGGCAAAAGCTAACTTTTAAAGGCAGGGGCTGTCCACTGTGTCCTGAATTCATACTACTTGGAAGAAATCCAACATCACCAAAAATCCTGTCTAGCCATGGAAGTCTAATGGGGACCCAGATCAGCGTAATAACAAAGACAGACAGACAGACCAACAACGCCCTTGCAAAGGCAGAGACTCCTCTTTTAGAAACATATTCAGGGAAAGGGCAAGACTCGCTCTTACTGATATGCCTTTATGCTATCCTGGCTTTGTAGGGGGAAAGAAGGAGCCTTAAAGTGAATGCAATGTGATTTATTCCTACCTATAACTTTTCAGCTATCAGCTTGGTGAAGGGAAGGGAAGCAGGGTGTCTGGATGTTTAGCTTTAATCAACCTAGCTTACGAATCAAAAGCAATGAAGGTACTGCAGCACACAACTCAGCACGCGGCTTTTCAGTGGGTTAAATGAATGTAAGCTGAGCTCTGTGCTGTTGCAGCCAGGCTGTTTCTTGTACATCCCAGCTTACCAGCACCAAATCTGCTTAGGGGTCTCTGCACTGCAAGGAATTCACCATAGGTCTGTCCCCAACATCAGTAAACAAGAGGTCTGGAGTATACCCAACTACACAAGGAATGGCCCAAATATTTCACTCTCTCCTGGTTAGGACACTGAGTGTTTTGACTTGTTTCCTGCTGAAATCCCCAATTTCTTGCCCCTCCTTCTTATACTCACACATTTGCTAGAAAGCATCAGACCCAATATACACTGCATTATTCCAGCTTTATGCCATCCTCATGCTATAGAGCTATACCAGCATAAAACCAATAGTTTATCAAGGACTTTCTACACCAGATCAGTGGACAGCTAGATTGAGAGAACAAACAGGAGATTCACCATCTCTCAGACACAACATGGCCTTTTGTTGATCAACAAGAATATGCATCCTGTTACCTGCAAATTACCATGTCTACCCCAATCTCTCTCTCCCTATTGAAAAATTAATGCCAAGTTTCCTACAGTCGCATCTGAGATGTGAAATGACAAAAGGAAGGTCAGTTTGGTGGATACATTTCTCCATACAGTTTTGAAGTGGGTCAAGTAATATAGGACTTTGCATCACTCTCAAAGTAATCATAACTGGAATTAAATTTAGATTTCAATAATGAAGGCACTTGAAAAAGTCAAAACTCCAGGCCTGTTTCTGTGGCCCCTCTGTCCTGCAAGAGCAACCCCATGAGTCTATAGTCATCTCAAAGGATCGATAATATACAGATATTGCCAATTCACCCAAGAGAGGTGAAGTTTCTTTTTTTTGCCACTGTTTTTGTCAGCCTCCCTGGACAAATCACCGTATGGTTAAGCATAGCACTTTCATGGCAACTTTCACTGTAAAATTTCAATTTATTTATGAGCTCTTGTAACAAACATAACCTTATAACTGCCTCTGCAAGATTAATAAATACCATCAGCCTCTGCCTTTACAGCTGAGGATACTGCAGCATGGGAAGATGAAGTGAGCTGCCCAGGTGTGTACCGGAATGACACGACCAACCCACAGAGAGCTCAGATTCTCCTGGTACTTAATCTACATTACTCAGAAAATGTTATTTTGAGGTTCAAAAAAGGCTTAGGTTTAATGTATACTTTTCATGGCTCACTAAACTGCTTGGTTTGAGTTGGATTCACAAGTAAAGTACTGAAACAGTGCAAGAAGTTCATTTCTCAGTGTTTCAAACCATCCTACGTTAGAAACCTTGCAAGAAGAAAGACTGACCTAATGAGATTACCCAGGCTACTATTTTCAGGACTAACCGCACTGAGGAAGAACAGAAAGAAAAGCACATTACTGACTGATAAATACAATAAAACTCATTTTCTGATTTATTCTGTAAATCAAAATGCTAAAAGAACCTCTAAAGCTATATTAAAGCTGAGAAAAATGTAACACGAAATCAATGTTAAAGGCCATCTCAGCATCCTTTTATCTAACCAAAATTGTAAACACACTGCTACGTTCCCGAAGCACAAAATCCATTTACACTTTGCATACTTGAAAAGAAGTCTAATGCATTTTGAAAACCACAGACTTAACTGCATGCTTCTCCCATTTAATACAACAGGACTTAATAAGATTTGCAAGAGGCATAAAAGGCAAATGGAACCCTATAGCTGAACACACAATTTCAGGTTCCCAGCAGAGGCAAACCTAGTGATGGGGAAAATGTAACACCAGAAGGGATCAAAGCAGGGTAACGGATGACCAGAAAACACAGGGAAAAGTCATGAAATGTAGACTCAGTGCTCAACTTCTTGCAATACTTCTCTGAACACTTAGCAGATGATTTGTAACAGAGTCAGTTTTCAAACCCAGCTCCCAGAAGGATTTTGTTTCTTGTGGATAACTGCATTTCAGAGCTACCCAGGTCTTGTTAGCTTTGGGTAACACAACTGGACAGCCAAACTCTGAAGGAAAAGGCTGCCCTGGCTCTGCAAGTTAGTGCTGCTCTTGTCAGCAAGCACGAACATGGCCTCCCTGAAGAAGCTGGTCCATCCTCAGGGAGACTTACATGTCTTTATCCTACTCTGGCCATCATCTAACAGCAGGTCAGTACTTCTACCCGAGAAGTGCAAGTTTAAATTTCTGAATACGACAAGAAAAGAGAAACCTCTGAAACCACACAGGCATGATCTTAGAAAGACAGGTCTCAAGACTTCTAAGACTTGTAGTCATTTGAAGTCATCCATGTAACTAGCCATCCACCCATCTGTGGACATATCCCTAACAATTATCCAGTGGCTTTTGATCTCCTTACTGACATCTCAGTGTCCTGCAAAGGCTGCAGAAGCACTGAATGGTGATTTCGTCATCTTAGAGGCCTCCTTAAACTCTCTGCCTTGTTCTCAGCACTTACAGGCCCACAACTTCTGTGAAGCCCACAATGTTGGAGAAGCATAAATGCAGGTAATATTTGTCCCTCTGCTTAAAATTAGAGGCAGGCATTAAGCTTAGTTTAAACTGGTATATACACAGCAGAAAGCTGAGAGCTTATCCACAAGTGGTCTAAAGCATGGCACAAACTCAAATGACTCAACACAACAGATGCTCTTTATACCTGTCTGACTTTCTGCACAACGTCTGCTTTGATCCAAAAGCTTTTATGGTAACGCTTGCGCCAAAGACCGCTGAGGAAAACAGAAAGACTCCTGTTGACTTGTGTAAGCCCTAGATCAGGCTGTCAGATGGCGGAACTAAGCATCAGTTTTGGAGTCAGTAACGTAAAATGTGCACACTCAAAATTAAAAACATGCCTCCTGCGCAGTCACCACAATAACTTATGTTAATTCTTTCTCTATCCCCCCCCCCCCCCAAATACCTTTCAGCAATGGTCTGGGAACAAAGTATGACTTTAGGAAATCTCTGCACATTGCCTGGCCGCTGCCTTGTCCGCTGCTCTCTAGATATCACGTGTTGCCAAGACAACGTGTGAGGAAGGAGCCATGCATGGGCTGTGGAGAGTGTAGGTGGCCTCATGAAAGGGGCAAGGGGTCGAGCAGGTTGGGAGCAGATTTCCATGGAAAATATCAAGCACTTACTTTGGAGGGGGCACATGAAATTACTAAAGATAATGTCTGTCCTTTTTCCCTTACTGCCTCCGTGGCGGTGTGCCGAACTCCCCGCTTCTGACAGAAAGTTCTGAACTGTACAAATAAATCCAGAAAAAAATGGGTCCACTGCTGCAAGCTGCCTTGGAAAGGAAAGAAACCCGATGGGGCTCCTGAGCCTTCGCTTTTTGGTCTCTCACTGTTTCCTTTTCTCGCCCTGCTCCTCTCCCATCTCCATCCCGTATCCAGTAGGTGTTTCCATGGCAACACCATGTAAAGCGATGCTTCCCTCCGACATGGGAGAAATGTTGAATGGCTGAAAAGAATTGGCTTGGGAAAACCTGGAAATTCAACTAAAAATAGGAAAGGCAATAATGGAAGGTGATGGTAGAAAGCTGCCTGGAGACTTCAAACCCTTCTGGAGGTCTCATTACAGGCTGAATGCAATTTGCTGTTTCTCTTTCACTCTGATGAGAAGAAAGAAAGATTTTTGTTTTCTTGTAAGATGTGAAGCATCTCTGGCAGCATTGTCCCTTCATTCAAGCTTACTATTAGCAGTAATTCTCCTAATTTTATCTTAACACATAGAAAGGATTCTGAGGGACCCAGAGAGCAAGGAATGAGCAGCAGAGCCCCAGATTCCTCCCAAAGGAATGGCTTCACTTGAAAGCATATACTGTTACAGTAAATCGGTGTAATTTGTGCTCTGATGTCCTGCACGGCTTTACAACAAGTGACAAATCAATCATTATACAAACATCTTTTGATAATCAGTGTGGTTACATTAATTATGATAAATGCTTTTAGCAGCTGCAGTATGTGGACGCAATGCATAATTGCACAGGAATCATATTACCCTACTTTTCTATTCATGTCCTGAAGTACAAAGTCTCTCAAAAATTGCCATACTTCAATAGCTGAATACAGAGTTTACAATCCACTCCTCCAAGTGTTTAATCGTAGAAAATGCAGAGTCCATTAGTATTACTGTTATTAAATATTAAGTAATATTCCTTGAAAAAGAACCATTGCCACTTTACAAATTACAAATATACAGGAGGACTATATCAGTTTCCTGACCCAGGGGATTAATTGTAGCAGTTGTTGCACAGCAACACGGTACAGCAGATTAGGACCTCACCTAATGAATAACACTGCATCCAATTGAAATTGCAAGGAAATTTAGCTTGGGAGAATGCAATTACACAAGTCTAAATCTGATTGGATTGCAATATTTCTGTATTCTTAAAAAGTGCATCTGTAATGAATGGTAAAGAGCAATAGATAAGGAACGTGTAATTCCCATTGGTCTTAAAGACCTAAGAGGGGTAGGGGCTGAAAGGTTTCGAATTAAAGCGACAAATTCAACAAACAGATCAATGGATACATCTTCCCATAATTAACCTCAGGAATTCAATGCCACAACACATCACTGGGAGTAAGAGTTCAGCTTCCTTTTCAGAAAGGACGAACATGTCTATCAAAAACAGGAATTGATGTCAAAATAATACAATGTGAATTTAGAAAAGGTTATAATTCTTTTGAATTAATAGAGAAATGTCCTTGGTGGTAGGTTTTCCCCTCCCTGCCTGCTCAGGGTCGCTTTTTTCAGAAGCAATTCGCATTTGTCACTGTGAATGACAGGATGCTGAACTGGACAGATTTCTGGAGTGCCTGTGTTTAAATTCCCTCTCATCCTAACAATCGCAAGGGGTCAGACCCTTGGTTTTACATCTTATCATCATGGAGCTTTAAGAGAGTCTTTCAGGGGATTTTGGTAAAGCAGAACAGCTACATTAATTGGGTAGGAAACCAAAAGCACATTTCAGCGCTTGCTACATCACCTGTGTTTTTCCCGCAGTAAAGCTATTGCAGGGAAAAGGATTTTAAGTTCAGTTTTAGGCTAGAAAAACCCTAGTTGTTTGGATAGTAAAAAAGCGGGCATGGCATAAATATTTGGACAGACTCTAAACCAGCACAGAGAAAGGAAGGAAAGCATGCAGGAGGCAGTGCCTTGGGAAGGCAGCCGAACAGCTCCTTGGCTTTCCAGCTGCCATTTCTCATCTGGTATGGACAGTGCAGCCGAGATGATGGAGCAGTTTGACAAGAGCCTTGATATTTTAGCATCATGGGAAATCTAAATGAAAAAATGTGCAGGAAGGCTCCAGCTGAATCACAGCCTGGCCTTCCTGAAACAGGGAGGAATTGTGATACTGACCACACAGCCAGCCAGGTCTGAGCAGGAGCCTCGACAAGGAAACTCCTGTTATGCTAACTCCAGCTGGGAACGAGCACAACAGCAGCCTTGTAGCATCCTGATGCCCCGGAAGGAAGCACAACAATGATTAGCAAAAAAGCAATATTTAAAGCATAAAGATAAGCGGAATTCTGCTTAAAGGACTATTTAGAGAGGATTTTCCCCCACAATTTGACTTTTTAAGACACAGAATTTTCATAAAAATAACAAGGGCTGTAATAAATTCTGAGTCTAAACATCCAATTCCCAATGCTTTACCTTTCGAGACAATCATTTTACAGGTTACGGCATTCGTCTTATCTGACACATGTAGAAAAAGACTTTGCAGAAGGATTTAGAAAAACACTAATATTTGTGTTTTCAGAAAAAAACCCCACCACTTCAGAATAACAGAGGCTGCATAGACACAAGTCTAAGGAGACTCCTGAAGCACCTCCATGAGATCCCTTCTTCTGCCTTTTACCACCCTATTCTTTAGGCTTCGACCAGAGCCTTTTCTTTTCTTCTGTACATGAGTTCTCCTGAGGCAGCTGTGTCCTCAGGTCCTCAGTGATCCGCTAGTCCCAGTGGTTTGTCCCCACCTTCCCCTTTGCTACTTTCAGGGATGTGCATCAGCACAGTTCCAATAGTTGTATTGCTTTTTAGCAAAGAGGGGTTTAACCCTGTATTTTCATCAATTTTCCCTAAACCTCTTGGCATTAAAAGATCTGAAAATAAACCCTCTTTCATATTTGGTGTGGTTTTGGAGTCTGATTTAGAAATGGTTTGAGAAGAGCTTTTTTATTCCTTTTTAGCCTTTATATCAGTCATTTTATCTGATATATGATAAGCTCAGATGAGTTTAAACTGATTCATCCTATTTTGTAATGTTTAAATGTACTTTGCCGAAGCTCCATCATAATGTCACACACTTTTAAAATGAATAATTCATCCTGCCCACCTCTTCTGAAATGCCAAAAGGATACTGCGCCTTACCAGATAGAAGCAAATAGCTTTACTAAAAAATACACAAGGAAACAATGTAATTTAAGAAAAAATACCAACCCAAGCTGTACCACTGCAAATCTCAATACCGCAATCTCATGTGGGAGAACACATTAAAACCCTGAAGGGAGGGAGAAGGCTCTTTGCCAGGGAGGGGTCAGACCAGGGGTTCAGTTGTTCTCTGCATTAGGCACCAATGGCTCCGCGCTTTCTAACGGGAATCAAGAAGTATCTGAGAATCACTGACAGGCACAGATAAGACTCTTCTAGCAAATGCCTGTCAAGGAACTGTGTAAGAAATGACATTGATTTTATCCCCATGCTGCTACTATTTCAGGTAAAGCCTTTGTCAGTTCTATATTTAGCTGCTGTATTATGTACCTTACTAATAGTCAGGTAGAGTTTTGTCAATTTTGAACCCAGCAGGGATCAGGTTAAGACTCCGGAATGAATGCCACTTTGTGCGAAACTGATGTTTGCCAACCGGACTAAAACACAGGTATAATGAAAGAAACACGGAGAACTTCAAATAACAGGCAGCAGAGGTTCCCGCAGCTGTATAGCACGATGGTTTCCTGCAGCCATCATGCAACAGCACACTCACACCCTGGGCTCAGCAGGGTGAAACCTCCCACCCAGCAGCACCCTCCCCAGGGCAGGGGGTAGGTTGTCCGTGGGATGCTCACAGCTCCCAGAGACACCACTGCACTCCCCGGGATCACCATTATGAATTCTCCAGCCACTGGGAAGGGGGAAACAGCCTGGGATGGAGGAAGATGAAGGTAGCAGAAACACCAAGCTAGGTCTTTGGGAAAAGAGGGTGTGCTAGAAGAGACGGGGGGGGGGGGGGGGGGGGGGGTGTCCCAAACCCACGCTCACTTGGATTACAAGTTTTGACTTGGTCCAGAGCAGAAAGCAGCATCTCACCCATTGGCTCCTGGCTGGCATTACCGCAGGAGCTGACCCGTACTTTGGTCATAGCCACTTGTCTGCCCAGCAGGAACCAAGAAGGAATTTTCTGAAGATGTCAAATAAGTCATTTTGCCACAGGGTAGCACTGACGGAAAGGCAAGAGGCTGTGCTCCCAGCTGGAGAGCTGTATGAGCAGGACCATTTGCCAGAACTGCTTGGCCTCCAGCAGCCCCATGTGCCTCTTACAAGCAGATTTCCAGCACAACGGAGCACTCCACAATGCCAATAAATGCATTGTTACGCAGCCTGATATTTGAGGGCCTAAGTCTTCATTTGTATTTCATAAATATTTTATGCAAGGTTATTTTTACTGAATCATGGACAAGGCATGAGACAAACTCTCCACTGGAGATACTAAAGGCATCTGGTCACTTTTGCTGAACATTTGCAGCACTACTGGGAGCACTGGGTGCTATCACTCACAGCACACCACTTCAGACATTGCCAGGAAGAGTAAGGCAGGGACAGACTTGTATCACACAGTCTTGCTTTTGTGGAGACAGGCTTTCAGAAAGCCAAAATCAGCTCTCAAACACCTTATGAGTCTGGAATAAATAAAAATTAAAGCAAACTAAAAAAACTGTAAAAATCCATAGTCATTTTCCATCAAGAGCCCCATGCTGCTCATCAAACATTGAAGAGCAGTCTGTGAATATCTGAAAAAATGACCTCATTGTCATTCTTCAAATCTTCCCTTCAAGCCTCAGAGCGCAGCGATGCTTGCAAAAGAACACTAGATGAGTCTGGAGTCCTGTGGCCACATGTTTTCACATTCACCAGCATTTTTTCACTCCCAACTATCCTTTTTTATATGGTTGAAATGCAAAACAAATGCATTGGCAGAGCCTCTGTACGCTCACCCAGGCTCTTTCTAAAGTAACTTGCGCAGGGAAAGAGAAAAACAAGCCAAATGGTTTTAGCACCGGTTGCAAATTTTCCAGTCTTAGCTACAAACCCAGGGAGCTAAACCACATAAAGCATCATGGGCATGCTATGGACATTTCCCAGACAGACCTAATTGTCAGTACTTTGGGGCACGACTAAGTGAAAAGTGTTGAGACCCCAGCTGAGGACTGTCTGTAATGCCTTAGAAATGATTGAAATAAAATGACTGAATCTTCATTGGTCTCTAATTAACCTCAGAGGGCTGACGATGAGCACTCTGAACCCTGATGAGAAACTAACATGTGCAGGATCCCTTAAAAAAGTAGGGTAGGAAACAACAAAACCATAAAACAAAAGGTGTGGCCTGGAATTGGACAGAGAGAGCTGGGGAGGGCGCAGAGGCACGTACAGAAAATTATGGCTACATACAGCGCTGAGCAGGGCCTCCCATGGTAACTCACTAGGGATTATGTTGTTTCTAACACAGATCTGTGGCAAACAGAGTACCTGTGCACATTTTCAGCTCCCCATCAGCCTGAGTCACGCTGCTTTCCTTTCAGACACTGGATGCTCCTTGGGGAGCATGAGCAGAGACCCGGACCTGTTCAGAGGTCAATACAGCAATTGCCTCCTGGCTAGAGAGCGGTGGAAGCGGTGCAAGGTCCACTCTGCGCCGCGAGTCAAGCGAGCTGGTGGCGTGGGCCTGGCACGGAGGGGTCGGGGAGGAAAGGCAGCTCCGAGAGCACAAAAGCTCGTGACTCACCCCCTGGTCAGGCTTCAGACCGCAGGGACGGGG
Source organism: Aquila chrysaetos chrysaetos (assembly GCF_900496995.4). Lineage (NCBI taxonomy): Eukaryota > Metazoa > Chordata > Aves > Accipitriformes > Accipitridae > Aquila > Aquila chrysaetos. The sequence continues at coordinate 1,197,551 of NC_044027.1, forward strand.
GAGCGAGGTGGTTGCTGAGGATTCACGAGGCTCCTATGACTTGTGAACAGACTTCGGAGCTGCTGCAAAAATAGATGCAGTCTCCTGCTGGGTGACTTCTCTCGACCCAGTGCTAGCACTAGATTAGGTGAAGGCAAGTCTGGAAAATCCCTTCCTCCAGAGCGTGCCTCTGTGTGCATCAGAGGGAAGGGGCAGCACATCGCATTTCAGCGGTGGGTTCTTCTGTAAACGATGGGAGGTGGAAATATCTGTGCGTCAAACAAGATATTCAATGCTATACGTCGTGCTGCTCCAGGTAGCACGCCTGGTGCTAGCCCTCCTCTAAGTGAAAAACAAGCCTGTCTCATCCCTCCAAGGGCTGAGACGCACCCTTGGGAGGAAAATTAAATCTCCTGCAGCTCCTTTAGGAGGGCAGCCCTGCCTGCAATGGCATCCTGTCGTCTCCATGTTTGTCTGGCCCACTTATAAGGCAAGCGCTAGGGACCTGACTTCTGTCCAAAAGTAAAATCTAAAAGAGAGCATATGGCATAGGTCTAAGCATTTGGCTAATATTCTAGCTTGGGAAGAAGAGAGAGGAGCTAAGTTTTGGATGCCAGTGAAAGCTCAAGGTCCAGCCACAGGAAGCCCATTCCTGCGGGATAAGACTTATTTAATGTGACTAAATTACCCTTCCACATTTCACATTCATTGAAGGAAACTGCGTGTGTGATACTTACCTATGTATCTCTCTATATATATATGATTACACAGTGTTTTCATAAAGCTTATGCAACCGATCAATGGGGGGGTGTCCCTTTCCTATATAACCCATCACTCATAGACCAGTAGTGTTATTTATAGCTGTATATAAGAGAAAGCTATTAAGTTCAGAAGTCTTGCCAGACTCTGGGCACATAAATGCCCAGTGGGAGAAGCAAGGCAGAATGCACTAGTAAATAAACACAAGATGGGCCATAGGAGATCAGAGATTCATAAACAGCTTTTAAGGCAAGAAGGGAACATTGTGATCACCCTGGTGCTGGCTGTTCAGCAGCAAGAGGCAAAACACCCATCTACTTGTAGATATGCCATAACCAGAATGGGCTCATGACTAATTTGCTTAGTTTTGAAAAACAGTAGCATTTTCTATCAAGTTTGGTCACCTCTTTTTACTATCATTATTTATTAGGTGATTTGGTTTACCCTCTTTCTCTGGTACCAGGCTGCTAGGGATGTTGGCAATAGTTGCTAAGAGATACTCTCTGCTCCAAAAGTCTCACAGTTCAAGAGGAGAGGATTTAAAAGTGGAAGGGACCCACCATGCTGATGAAAAATGGGGACATACAGACTGACTCCTGAACTGTACTGAACTCTGTTCCTGATACAGCAAAGCAAATCAGCATTGATTTAAATGTGCTTACAGTAAAGCAGGTGCTTAAGTGCTTTGCTGGATGATGACTGGGACACTGAGGGTCTTGATGGATCCAGCCCAGCATTTCCCTGTGGCACTTAAGTCACTTTTGTTACGTTTTGCTATAATTCTGTCACTTCATGAAGAATATCAAGCCTTGTCTTCTACTAGCCATCTGCAAAAAGAAGTCAAATAAAACTCCGTAATGTGTTCTCACTGCAGAAATCTTTCCCACCATCCATGTTTTGGCCACCTTTGACCTCACATCCCCATAGAAAATGACCTTTCCTACATCTCATGGCTATGATCTGTTAACACTGAGTCTTACATTGCATTCATATTCCCTGTGACATGACTTAAATCTGAACCAAGACAAGGGTAAAAGGTGTGAAAAAATCCAGTTATAGCTTCTTTATAAATGATGATTCCATTTAAGAACTAGAAAGTACTATTCAAGAGAGGATAAAAGAAACCTTCTATAGGAACGCATAAATTTGGAAAGGGACACACAGCTTTCATGAGTCATAGGAGGATTTACTATCTATATTGTCTCTTATCATGCCAGTTTAAAGCTCATCTGTTGCAAATGGTTTCAAATTAAATTTCTGGGGTACAAACATACAGAAAGTGATCCACTGACTACAGTGCTAAACTAGGGGTTTGGCTGTGTGGGTTCAAGGTGCTCTTCTGCTCTGGAGCCTATGTGACCATAGCATCTTTGTGCCTCAGTAAAGGTTGTGAGTCATCCAGCTGCTGCCATTACACAGATGAAGTAAGTTAATAGAAGAGACAGGGCAAACATCCTGTTTTGTTCTTAATTCATATCATTGACTAAGACGTGGTTTAATTAACCAACCTTCTCTCCCTATAGGACAGTCTGACTATCATCACTTACCATATGTAAAACACTACACAGTGTCATTACATGCTGTTCTTTATACTAAAAAGCTGTATCACAATGTCACCACGATAACTGAACCTACTGTCAGCAGTCTAGATAGAAATGCCAAAGATGTAATGGCTCAGAGAGACTTAAATACCCTCTCAGCTGTAGAGCTGATGTCTTTCTTGCTCATACATGGTATCGAGACCGTGCATGGAGCAGAGCTAATTCTTGCTGAATCATTCAGAGGCCTTTTTCCTGCTTGTAAATTATCCTCAACCTGGCTGTTCTCCTGCCACATGCACTAGCACACAGGATTTCTCAACCTAAACATCGAGCAGGCAAATCCTAGCCTGTGAATTGCTGTCAAGCAATAATAATTGCTGTCCCCAGTAATATTCCTCTCATCTCTAAGCCAATGACTCTGGTGGGACACCTGGCACCCCCAGCTGCAGGGGAACAGCTCTGCTTGCCAGGACTCCGAGTATCCACTCGCTTCCCAACTGACTGCTCACAGGTATTTACACAAGCATTTACAAGACTTTTCTCAACCACTCTTCTCAGTAGCCTGGATGCAGGTGAAAGCACCTCAAAAGATGTTGCAGTTCAGGAGAACATCTCAGCTGCCACTGCAGCGTGTCAAATGCTTCATCCGCTTCCCTCGCCCTTCTCCTCCCACTGGCAAGTGGGTGCTGGGAGCAGGGGTTAGGGAAAGCAGCAGGTCTGGGCACATGCCAGACCCATCCTGATGGTCACACACGGGAAAACGACGGGAGGTGGTAAAGCCTCACGGCAACCAAAGTAATAGAGAAAAGGAGATTTTTGTGTTTGACAACTAGATGAGTAATCATCCTGAATTCTTGCTTCACCCTAATCTCCCGCTGAGTCACTGGGTCCCTGTTGATACCCTGGGCTGGGTGACTCCTCTCTTGGAGACTGCCAGGGATTTTTGCCATATGGCAACAAGGAGATTTGATTAGTTGACTGTTTCCTATTTGTTTTAATTAGTAGTTTATTAGCCATATGTTAAATTGCACATTTCAACTACTCAGCAGTGTTACTGGAAGTCAGAAAGTATCTGGATGGGGTTTCTGTTGCCTGTGAGCCATGTGGATATTTGCTTTGAACATAATGTCACCTGGTGGGAGTGCAGGAGTGCTCTCCCTTGTCTCATCCTATCTCATCTCATCTTATCTCATCTCTTCCTGTTTTATTTAATCTCATCTGCCACCTCTGCCAGCACTGGGCAGGGAAGCAGGTCAGACCTCCGGCTGCCTACCAGAGCTGCTTGTCACATCGGTGGATGTCAATGAGCTTTGGCATTCCCAAGCTCTGGGGGGTCTGCTGTAGGACACCCAGGGACCTCCAGGGAGAACCTCCTGGATGAGTAATTTGGTGGTTCTCCTCTATCTGGGTAGTAGATGAACAGGAGCTTGAAACCTCTGCACCAGTCACACTGTGGTGTCTGCACCTCTTTGTTTCTGTATTCCCATCAATCAGTCATATAAAAGTTAATGGCAAGTAGATAAAGTCATAAACAGCAACAGAGTAGATTCAGTTTAAAACTCACTACAATATCCACAGAGACCCGAGAGTCGTTTTCACCCAGCCCTAGTGCACAAGCTTTTATTGCAGACGGATTCTGGCACCAAGGGCTGCTGCTGCCGCCATACATTTTACCAGCACAGAGCTCTTTCTAATAGCTAACCAGTTATTAAACAAATCCCATACAGCATCCCACTTCTTGTCAGGAAGCCACTGGAAAGGTACTTGCAGCATGTGACTAAAAACACCGCTGGAAAGTACTGGGCAACTCAGGAAACATCCCAGACCCGTGCAGGTCCAACAAGGTCTGGCAGTGCCTTCGTGTGATGGCTGGCAGATCGCCCATGGGAAGCATGCCTGACCTGTTTGTGGTGTCATGCAGCCGGCCACAGGACACTCCTGATGGTGGTGGCTAGACAGCATGTTTCTTTTGCCTTTAAGAGAGTTGCCTTTTTAAGTTTTCAGATGATAATCGGATTTCTCCAAAGATTTGCCATGGGCTTTTCCAGCTCTTCTGAGTTCTCTCAGTGACCAGTATTGATGGCATTTATAGACTTCTATCAAAGTTCCATTCTTCCAGAGCTACAGCTTCAGGTTTTACTATTTCTGCACACAGAAATGCATGAACGCGCTACTAATTTTACCCTTGACTACCTTTACTTTTTCATATTCTTATAGTCTTTCACCATTATCACACTAGATGTCAAAGTAATTGCACAGAATTAAACACCAAATTCCGGTTTACTGGCTAGGCTAATTTGTTTACATTTGTTTTCTTTTTTTTTTCCCTGAGAGAACTGTGAACATCATTTCATACAATTGTGTCAATGGCCTCTCCATGACTGTTTCCCTCCTTCAGAGCAATGTTAAGTATTTTGTTTCACACTTGCATTTTCTTTTGGAAAACAACTTTAAATTAGGTTTTCTTGATTCTCATGCAGTTTAGAAATGCAGGTTCCTAGATGCTGGGATTGATTTTGTATCCTTTTTTTTTCCATCAGTTCAGGGGTTGTAATGGTCTAAAATGCAGGAACTTCACTCTCTCAGATACTATATTTAATCAACATGTTACTCCAATTCACTCTTATGCACTTGGTCCCTGTGTGGGCTCAGATCAATTTTTAGATTCTAATGACTGACACATTTTTAAAATACATTTCAGTTGCGTGCTCACAATAGATCCCAGGTGCAAATTTGCAAGTGCAGTTGGTTACAGCCCCAAACCCTTTCCATTTGCAATGCGAAGGCCAAGCAGTGGATGGAAGTGCTCACAGCCATGCTGCTGATGGGAGCAGGGTGGAGACTCCATCACCCCTGCAGCGGCTCCTGCTGCTCCTGGGGCGGTGGAGCTGCCTCCTCCCCCAGCACAGCACACTGGTTGCCCTGGGCTGACAGCAGCAACCAACAGCCTCAAGTCTTCCTCCGGCCCAGCAGACACTCAGGTGCTTTGCAAGAGCCCAGGGTTGAGCATGTAGCTCTGACTTGACTAAATAATCCAGAGCAGAGCAGCAACGGTGCTTTCCATGGCACAATAATAGAGTTTCTCGAGCTATCACGTTCCACGGCCCTCAAAGCGATTAGTACATCAACCTATTAATACTCCACGCCCTCTCCCCAGCCTGGGGGGCTGTGGTCTCCCTAATATTATCCTCAGAATAATCTGAGGGTGGCATGAGGAAATTGAGGTTATAAAGCTGTCCACCTAACAAAAAACAGCAGCAGCATCCCTCCCCTGGCCTCATGCCAAGCTTGGTAACATTTTGTCATCTCTGCTGTGACAAAACATAAGTGCTCACTACAAGAGCATTACAAAGCATTGCTAATGGAAGGAGATTTTGATTAGCAGGCCCTGGAGAAGGAGTTATACCCAACAGTGAATCCTGGAGCTTGTTCACGTTGCTCTTCCCTTGCTCACAACAATCCAGCAAGCCCAAGCCTGCACGCCCTGACATACAGGCAGTTCCTTCGCTCCAGGAAACAACCTCCCACCCCGTTTCAAACACATTTCAGCTCACACACAAATCCCTGAACTCTCCCCAGCTCCTGCATTCCCCCAGATTGCACTGACCCAGCTCTCTCCGAGACACTGGCGTCACAGACCTTGAACGTGACACCAGGGTCAATGAGGTCTGCCAGGGATGGGGCAGGAGGACATTTAACACCACGCTCTCAATGGCTGCAGTGCCTACGCCACACTATAGAGCACAGTGAACCTCCTGATATTGAATTTCTCAGTATCTTGAGAAGCAGGATCACACATACCCCACTCTGCTGATGGTCTCTCCCCATGAAATGAATCCCACCCATCCCAGCTCATCTGCTTTGTGGTGCAGAGGAATCACCAACACTCTTCCTGCAGCACAAGATGCTCATTTGTGTACAGAAGCAAGGAGAGAAACCTCCCTCTAAGAAGGGATGAGGAGCTTCATATTTACTCTGCCTGGTATATGAGAGATTATAATGTCACTGGTCATGTTAGTAAACACTGACAAATGTGACAAAACATGGAGTTAATCCTTGAAGCCTACTGAAACCAAATATTCTGTCCAATTTGGTAATAAGTACAAATAGAAACATGCTCTATGGCCTCAGTGTAGTCATATTAAATATTTAAAGTTACTTACTAAGTACACAAAGGGTCTGAACTTCCAGCTGATCGTTGGAACATGCAGATTCTGGGGAAGAATATGGAAAGGCAGGCATGCCAGCAGCTCCGCCTGGGTGTGAACAACTGGAAGTTATCCTTCAGCTGGAAAGTAAGACAAATGAGACAGTATTGAAGCATCAGATAAGAAAAGATGTTCCCTTTATTAAAAAATAGCAGTACATTCTTTACATTTAGCATAAAATCTGCTGTAATTACCTAGCAGTTGGAAAGCAATTTGCAACAGGCTTTATTGTTCAGCATCTGTACCAAATTCTCAGGGAAACATCCACGAGGGAATAAAGTAAAATGAGATGTGCCACAGTAACTACAACATTTAAATGCTTGCACAATAGAAATTTCAGTGAGGCTTAAATGAGCTACAATGCAATTCTACTTTTGTGTTGCTGTTTTTGTTTTGTTACTTAAAGGACTCTGGGTTTGACTCCAGCCTCTTTTTCTCCTGTATACACACACCCACCAGGAATGCTATCATCCACACAAACTAGTAAGGTTATATTACAAAAAAAAAGTAATTGTCAAAAGAAAAACCAAGTCTGTTGCAGCCACAGAACCAGAAATATGCTGGCAGGTACTACCACCAGGACTTCACTATTTATCAATGCATGTACCTCTTTGGTTTTAATCTCTACAATAAAGAGAAAAGGTAAAATAGCTTGCAAGTTAACTTATGACTTGCAAATTCACCACGGCATCCCAGAATAACTATTTTATCCAGTGGAGAAAACTGGAGGTAACACAAGCTTTTGTGGATGCTTAAAGGAAGCTAGTTTTACTCCTGCTTAGCCTGGTATAAATCTGGCCTAAGAAGTGAGACAGTCAGTAGAACTGTGATGGAAATAAATCACTTCAAGTTTGTACCAGTTTTAAACAAACAAACAAACAAAAAAACCAAAACCCACACAAGAGTTCTAGTTTTGCATCTACCCGAGGCAGGGAGTGTACATGTGAGGCCATTCAGGAATTCTGTCTCAGGTGTTGAAACCTGTGCCATGCGGGAAGAGAATACAAGCCTCATGCTTTCCAAATGCTTCCTAAGTTCCCAGGGGACCTCACGTGTCACATAGTGACAACCATGAATTTATTGGATGCCTGTTTATTCCTTCTTTCTTTCTTTGCTCACTGATTAAATAACATTCCTTCTGAATTAATTTCAGACCATCAAATAAAATAGGAACGTATCTTTGCAAGGAAACTTATCTTATGTTCCATTCCAGCCTGAAGCTAAACATCATAAACAAATTCATCCCTTTTGGTGATGAGGACATGATTGCAAGAGTGCTTGGAATTAAGGAATATTAACAAATTCCCTATGTTTTTCTCCCATCCAGAATTATGTTTCAGAACTCTGCTTCATGCTTTGCTACCCTACATTATCCTGTCCAATCAGGCTGTGTGCCCTCAAGCCTCCAAGCAGGTTATTAGTCTTACAAAATGCATAGGATTAAAAGCACGTGTCTTTAAGCTCTACAGGCTGAATTTTACTCAGCGTGATTGCATGGATACAAATGAGAACAGAGCTTGATTCTAGATGTTTACAGTACCATGCAATTTGCTTTAACACACTGACTTCTGATGTAAGGCGAGTTCCATGCAGAGGAAGTTAATGTCTATGTCCTTTCAGATGAGAGCAAAGCACACGTGAATGGAGAAATCAAAGTCGTCTTATTAGGTAAAATAATTCCCTCATTCAAGATAAAAAGGAAAAATTCAACTAATACTCAAAGAAATGGGATGATCTATGAGAGAAAGGAGGTAATGTAGATGTGATGACAGGAGGGATGTGACTGTGTGTTCTATGGGTTGGTAGGAAAGCCAGGAATAATAGAGAGCAAAGAGAATCAGACAGACATCTACAAAAATCCTAGACTTTATTCAATGAATTATTTAAAGTCTATTTCTGATCTGGCACAGGAGGTCACTTGATCTCCAGAAGGGAGCAACGGGAGCCCCATCACTTCTGCCATTCAAAACTCGAACAAACAAAGTAATAAGAAATACACAGCACAGAACCATCATCCTGCAGCTCCAGGGAAAGGACTATCTGACCTTAGTAGACTTCCCCTCTTTCTAGTATTTCTGTCCTGTTTGCAGCCCTGGGAGTTCACTGTGTGAACTAGCTTCACTGGGTAAATACTGACACCACCATACGTGTCAGTACATGTGGACCAAAGCTGTGGTCAGCTTCTTCATGTCTGATGGCTTAGGTGTGCCACCACAGACAAATAGCATCAAGCTGGATGAGGCTTTTCAGACTTACCAAACGATAGCATTAAATCATAACAACCTAGTCTTGAAAGACTCATTTTATTAAGACAATACCAAATACCAAAGAGGAAGTCTAGATGCTATCCAACAAAGCCTCTGAGCCGCTAAGCAGCCTCAGGATCTTACCCCCAGACCAGTGCCCTGAAGCGTATGAACATTGTGACAAACTTTGTCTTTATTAGATCCTGGTCTAAGAGTTGGAAAAAATGATAGAAATATGAGCTGGAAGTGATGAACTAAATCACATGAAGGTTAATGACTTTAATGACTTAGCCAAGGTCTCACACAGTACACTGCAGCAGTAATTTGGGAACACTATTGTCCCAACCCAGTTCTACAGTCATAAGATCATCCTTTCTACTTTGCTTCAGACAGCATAGAATAATGGAAGACACATCTTCCCACACACACCCCAAGAGCTTCTGCAGACCTGACATCTCCAGCAAGTGCCCTATTCCCAGGATCTGAGGGAGTGCAGCACATTTGTAGAAAATGGAAAGTGTATCTCAGGACCAAGGTTACGATCAACAGCCCAGTTTTGCAGGTCCACCAGGTGACGAGAGGCTGAAGTCACTCTTCATTCATCAAACAGTCCCTCTATTCCCCCACCTTTCTTGAAGTCATGGAGGTGTTTATTCATTCTCTTTCTAGACTCTATTTTGTCCCCTGTCCTACAAATATCCTTGACAACAAGCTCTGTGGTCAGAGAGGAATCTAAAAATGTACACTTGGTTTACCATGTTCAGCACATTCGCAGTGTCTGGGTTTGCCCATAAATAACCATACTGCTTAAAGGTGAACATGAACAACTTGAGCTCTGTAGACACAGACAGAGAAAATGAGTTCTGGCCAAAGCTGAGGTACACAGTTTCTCTCACTCCTATTCAACTGCAGCAATTTCACATCTCTGGGAAGAATGGAAAAAAGCTTCAAGCATAAGATTATTACATTTTGTACATTACACCCTGATAGAAGCTAAAAATAGACTCTGACGGTTGCTAAGTGCATTTCAAATGGCTTTCCTTAGAGGTAAAAATGGGATTTTATTTGAAAAAGCAGAAGGTGGGGTTTATAACATCTTGGGAAAAAGATGAACAGAAAATCACCAGTTGTTGGAATGGAAGAAGCAACGAGTTTGCTATTCCTTTTCTTCTCAAGGGAGAAGGCAAGGGGTGTTTACTAAAGACTATTTAGGGCTTCCTAGTGCACTACATGAAGAATACACATGCAAACTCATGGCACTTCTCATCCCCTTCCTTTACAAAACCCCACAAAATTCTTACAGGTCCTACCACACCACAAGGAACATCTACCCAGTGGACAGCAGAGGAAAATAAAAATACCTGTACTCGGTCCAGGTGGTTTCACTTGGCTAGGGAAGCACGGAGCCCCGTGTGAGCACACCTGGCAGGGGGGTTTAGGACACTGGGACAGGAAAAACTTCAGCTTTAGCCCAATAATCAGGGTTAGAGCTCAGGTGAGTCTGAACCCAGTGCTCCACTGCCGGGTAACCTTCGACACACCAAGCACCAAGGATGTTAACAGCTTTCAAGCTTCCATACAGACTAACACCACTTTGTGATTGCTTTCTGTTTAACCATTTGGTATCGCAGGTTTCAGATAGAAGAGCATGTGTAAAAAAGCCATGCACGTCACTGCAGTTAGGACAATGTGTTAAGGGTGAAGCCTGTTTGCCTTTCTTCATAGGTCTGAAATATTGAAGTGTAGGGACTGACTGCCATTCTCATTAAAAACACTGTGGTTATCATTTTGTAATTAAGAAAATGAACTGTTATAATAAAGATTGAGAGTTGTAATTGAAAGACATCTTACGTCAGAACAATTTTTGAGACGCACTCCAGGTATTAGGAGAGCCATTTCCTGCAGTAGTAACTGCTGTAAGACTAGGCAACTTGTTAACATACCTACTTGGCAGAAAACAGTCTTGAGATAATTAGAATTACAGCCATGCAAACAGAATGAATACACTATTCAAAATGTTTAGATGCTGTTAAAGCTTATGCAGAAACAGTTGCAAGCAGACAGGGAGAGATGAGGTTGGGAAGGACAGTAACCAGAAGCTCAAGCTTCTGTGGCACACTTTGAAGCATCAGACTTTCTCTGTGACCTCGCAGCTCTCCAGAAATAAGAACCACTATCCAGGGGGGGACATTAAAATGTTAGGAGGAAAGTAAAATAATGCTTCAAAGAAAACGGGTGTTAAATTAGTGGATACTTATGCACTGATGTGGAAGCATGTATATTGAAAGAAGAAAAAAAAGGAGAAACTTCATTTATTTTCTTGTATAACTTTTTCATTACAAACTCACTGTGTCCTTATCAAGGCAACATGAAAAAAAAGCATTATCATGGCTGAGAAAGAAAAGCTATTTTTAATCAATTCTGTCAAGGGAGACAAACTTGGATACATTTTTTGCATGCATTGTCAAACCAAAGATCTGGGCTGTATGCATCTGTGGACAGTAATTGTATCAAAATAGGTAAGTGTCTTACTCTGAACACTCAGTGTGGTTTCTCTGTTCCACCTTTCAAACAGTGTCAGTTTGTGGAATGTTGATATTCACAGCGGCACCTGTGGTTAATATGAGAATATTGCTCTGGTGATACATTTTAAAGGAAAACAATGCATAAGTAAATGCACAGCATGACATTTTGGGAGATAGCTGGGTATACAGACAAACGGTAACTGCCTGTGGGGGTATTGGTTCTTCATTGGCCATGTTCATTCTAACAATTAGAGATGGACTTAAGAGAGTGCATGTGGGAGGCTGACAGGTTTTTTCTGTTCAGGAACTTGCCCTGTGCCCAACATGAGAGTAGAATAGAATATTTCAGCAGCCAACACCCTCACTGTGACTTCAGTTGAATCACCCTCCTTTTGGATTCATAATACAATGGAAAAAGGTAGAGAAAAATCTATTTCAACAAAATGAATTTGCCTCAAACTTCCATTATCAGATCAGTTTTATAAAAGAAAAGCAGGCAATTAAACCCAACTGAATGTTTCACAAACAAAATCATTGAGGTTAAGAATCTGCATTAATATGACAAAACGCAGGAAATTACAAACTTCTACTGACAATTTATCCCTAGCCACCTCTGTACAAAGGCCTCGCAACATTATTAATGACCCACTTTGTCAGCAACTTCCTTAACTTCAACACAGTTTTCTCCTTTTACTGTAGAATTTGGGACATTTTTTATCAAGTACTAGATAAGTCTTAATCATGATGAAAGTTATAGAGTTTATAGGGAAAGTAACTGATGCACTGGTTAATAACCTGCTGACAGGTCTTTCTCCATTGTACTCAAAAGCCACACTGAAAACCTCATTACAGCAAAGCCCAGGTAGCTTGAGTAATGTCTGCTTTTATTTATTTGTTTATTTTAAATGAAAACCACTGTTACTTTTCACTCCCGACAGAATTTTACATTTCCTATGCAAGTCAGCATATGATAAAATAGCAGAATATTCACCAGTGTCAAACAGAGGATTTTAGCAATAAGCTTCAGTGCAATGTGAAATATTATAACAATTATTCCTTGTGATCAGGATGTTAATCTTCCTTTTTCAAATACAACCCAAGGTTATCAGTATGATCTTGCAGTTTCTTAAAAAAATTCAAAACTATTTCTAATTACAAAATTCCTATTTTGTGAGTCCTTGGGTTCACTGTGATCAAAAATCACTGACATAATTTAACTCAGAGCCTCCCATTTCCACTCTGTGCAGATTTCCAACTTAATAAAACCTAAATTTGTGGGTGTTTAAAGATAGCCTAAGTAACATACATACATACATATATATATATGTGTGTGTTTATATGAATACACGCATGCTTACATACATACAAGCTTCATTTAAAAATGTAATGGAAAACATTCCCAGCCCTAGTTACCTACACTGGAGATACATGAGAGACAATGAGGAGTCTCCTGAGTATGCCCAAAGCAGTAAGAAAAGTGAAAATGTTTAAAACAGACCAATGTCCAGAAACAAGTACAGATTAAGAATATTTTTACTGATAAAGCCCTGTATATCTGGATTTAAGAGTCTGGATAATTTGATGAATTATTAACATGCTAATGTAAATGTAATCAAATCTCATGACTCAAGTGTACAGGGATCACCACAGGGAAATAAATAATGAAATCTTTAATTTTCCCTGAACTCTCAAGTACCAGTTTGCTGAAGATAGCACGTATCGGGTGGGATGGACATGAGATTGTTTCTGCCACGGCACAAGGTGTGATAAAAAGAAACGGAAAGAGAAAGCAAACGTATGCAGCATTGGTTTTCCATACTGCAAACATTTTCCAATCCTCCACAGAGAACATAAAACAGAAAATAGCAGCAGTGTCATCAGACCCTAGACCTACCCTGCTACATGCATCACATCACATCATCCCCTTCATAAGCATGACAAGCCAATTCTGATGCACCAGCATTAGTGTTTCCCCATCTCTGCCGGGTATGCTCTATCTGGTACAACCTACACCAACTTTATGTCATTAACTCATTTCAATGGCTACAAAACCCGTGGCTAAATATTTGGTTTCTGGAGCCTTTTATGACCTGTTTCACTCCACTTCAAATATTTTGGCACAGAAATAGCATCAAAGAGCTAAATAGAACTTGTTACTCATAATACCCCTTTAATCTTATAAACAGTGTTCAGCAGATACAGATCTCAGCAGTGCCATAAGATTAATGTCCAGGACCCAGCTCACAAGGAAAATGATGCTGGGTGAGCAGCTCCGTGTAGCAAAGCATATTTCTCAAGGTGACATGACCCCACAGAAATATTTGACAGTGCATGCTGCACATATTGAGAGCTAGAGAGTCACCCTAAGCACATAAATACTGTTCAGTGCAGAAAAGGCAAGAAAAACTGTACTTATGGCAAAACTGTGGAGATGTTTTTCTCTGAACTTAGAGTCTTGCCAGACACTAGTGACTGTGGCACATTATGGGGGTATGGAGGACTTATGCAATGGTCCAGAACCCAACAAGATCTGTTTCATGTATTCTGTTTTGGTATGACAGAGCACAGGGTTGGTCCTCATCACGCAGACAACAAATTTAGGAAGGAGGGAATTGAAGAAAACCCAAGAGAAGATTTCACATCTCTTAGCAAACCCTTGCATGAAGTGGCAACATCCGGACTCCTGTTTCTTTCTCTGTCATGTTAGCAGTTTGCAGTGCTTGCCAGGCAAGAGAGAGAATGAGCTGGAAGCAGCTGAGCTTTCATCAGCCCCCACAGCCCCAGAGTTGGCCAGTGACCCCCATTCCAGAAGCAAATCAAAACCTCTCCCAGCTGCTGGGGCCAGAGCGAGCAGGATCAGGCGACTCACCCTTCACTGGGCTGGCGCAGACGAAGGACCAGGCAAGGAGTGGGATGCAAAGACTCAACTGCCAGCCCTTGCACAGGACACCGGTGTGTTTTTATGCATTCCCCTCCAACCAGCAGCTTTCTCAGCCATATGATGCTGATAACAGCCAGCATTTTCTCACCTCAGACAGGGACTATGAGACTAATGTGACTAATGTCTGAAAAGAGCTTTGAGGCAGCTGGATGGGAGCGCTGGCATTATGATTAATTCCATAGACTCCTGTGGATTATAATAAGCATGAAACCAAACCATTGCACAGAGGACATATGATATTATAGTGCTGTTGTCTTTGTGGGGTTTTAGCCTTCCAGCATCAACTCATAACCAGCAAGAGAGGGCTACATGTTGCTTGTCTAGGACACTCAACAGCTCTTCATGTCTTCCTAGGGAAGGGTACATAACAAGAGCTAACAGCACACACTAGAGAAGCCAATAGTACAAGTCACTACAAAGTCCAACTAAGACAAGAGCCTGAATCACATTAAGAGTTCAAAGACAGTGGTGAAAGCAGTACGGCACCCATCAGGGTCGACAGTGGGGCCGTGACAGCATTTGCAGCGAAATAACTCCTCTTGCTGGGACGAGAAGTGTGCCACACGCGAGAACACCTCCCCACCCGTGCCGGCTTGCCTGCGCTCTGCCGGGTTCAGGCTTCTGCTCCTGGGGCCAGGAGGCTCTAGCCGGCTGCGAAGGGGTCGAGCATGAGATCTTCCCTCCCTGAGCCAACGCTCCTGCTTGGACAACCTCTCATGTCTCCCAGCCATGGCCAGACCACAAGGCATCTTATAGGCAGGAAGGGTGACCAACCCCATCCTATCAATATAAAGGTAGCCAGTGCCAGTGAACAGAGGAAGGTCTCTTCTGCTCTACCTCTTTGGCAGAGGGGAAGATACGGATTTGCCCAAGGTCATGCAAGAAACAATTAGAGCTTCAAATAAAATGCAAGAAACATGGGTACCAATCTCACTTTCCACTCACCATCAGGGCCACCTCTTGCAAGAAGCACTTCAGGGCATCGTGGCACATCAAAGCAGTATCACAACACGCATTGCGCCTCAGTTGATGCAGTCTTTGGCAAAAATGATATTAAGATGGGCTGTTTCAGTAAGAGAGGGATCTCCAGTACTTGTGAAACTGTTCCTTGAAAATAGTATGTTACACTAAACTGTCAGCTTTCCTTCGTCACTGACCAAAATACATTTCTTTTCCTCACATCTAACACTGTTCATGGAAGGATGCGATAAGTGCAAACTTTCACTTACAAGTTTTGGGTTTTTTTTAATTAAAAGAAGAATGTTATGTGAGATTAATTTTATATGCAAATTAGTTCCCTGGCTGAGAAACAGTTTGTCTACAACCACCCCCATGGTCACAGGTACCGTTGCCTATGTGTGTGACCTTCAAGGCAAAAATCAAATTGCAATGATCATAAAGATTAGATTATAAACACACACAAAATACAGTGTTCACAACATCCACTAGTAATCCCACACTCCTGCCTGGCTACAGACTCAGCAAAATGTAGCCAGAACACACATGCTTATCAGAATTACTTCCTTCCTGGGAAGGACAGAGATATGGTACACCTCGCAAGGGAGGTGCAACAGAGCTTTAAATAACCACTTACAAACTTTCCTTCCAAATAAAATTACAAGTCAGTTAATGCCAAGAAATCCCAGGCTAAGACTGGTAAAATAGTACTGCCTTCTGCATTTGTGCGAAAGGAATTAAGGAGTCATGTGAAAGTTTTTGGCACAGCAACCAGGAGGAGAGGGAATTCTCACTTTTGCTTTTACTGAGAATGACTTGCAAAAGAAAGAGCTGTGGTTTGGTTCTAGTGTAAGACACGCGTGATTTGATTAGGGTCAAAGGAGTTGCATCCATTTGCAATGGGGGGAATTTAGCACAGGAACTTTGTATCTGAAGTCTTCACCTGAAGTCCTGTATGAAGCAAATTTTCCTGCTGGGTTACAGCAAGACTGAAGTCAGCAGGACGTCAGGGTTCAAATCAGGTATCCACAGACTGGTAAAATGTTTCACCTCTCTTTGGCCAGTTAATTTAAAACAGGATTAATAATTCCTGCATGATTAGGATTTTATGAAGCTTAATTAATTAAAGGTCATAAAATGCAATGAGACCCGCATATGACAGATACCAGATAAATCCAGACTATTAGTATGTAAGTCACGCTGTGTTTGAGACTTATAAGCAGCTCTGCAGAAGGACGGCTAAACTAAGCCAAACCGCGCTCCCCCTTGCCTCCCCCGCCCCAGGGCTGCAATGGGGTGCTTGGCTGGGGCTCAGACAGGAGCAGAGAACCCCCCGAAAATCTAGAGGGGAGAAAAGAAAACCCACAAAGGCAGAAGTGTGGATTCACAATGGGCATGGGTGCAAAACACCCGGCGTCCAGACCGACTCCTGAGGATTCATCCAGCACCACGCCAGTGTGATTTGTACAAGCATGCTAAGTGTGGGGTACGTCCGTGCGGCGGTGTGTGAGTGTTTGGGCACAGAGAGCTGTGCACATCCAGACCTGAGTGTGTGCACGTATCATTCAATTCAAATGAGCTCACTGTTCTCCAGTACCTTTAATTACTAAAAATGCAGCAAATCCCCTTAAATATGCCAAATTGGGGTGGGCAGAAGGGGCTGTTCAGGATTGAAGGAGGATAAAGAGAATAAAATGCAAATCTCCCTGCAGTTTATACTTATGACTAATACCTATCACAACAGATTCATTTGGAAACACGCTTGTGACGTTAAACTTGTCAATCCTCCCCACCTCTCAAAGCCTCTGCTCTGTGACATGCCTGTGCCAGCTTCTCGAGGCCTGCACAACAGTTGCTCAGAAAATGCTGCATCTCTCCAGCTTTGGATCCCACTGCTAGGAGTCAATGCTTGAGAAGCAGCACCTGCAGCCAGAGACCAGTTTTCAGTGTATGAGCTGATGGCATCCTGAAAACAAAAATCCAAGCCCTGCAAGGGTTTATGAATAAGCATGAGGCATCCTTAATCTGCAAAGCTGCGTTCGGTGATCCCGAGTTAACCACGCAGGCAGCCTACAGCTGCTGCTCCTTGCAGAGGCATGGCTGGGGCTGGGTCAGGCACCCCGCTCACCGCTGAGCTATTTCGGCAGTTCTCTCCAGCTTCCTTCTGAGCTCCCACCACCATGGCTGTGTGACATCCAGTGTGCCACAGGGGTGGCAGGGAGGGGACTGGTGCTGCATGAAGCACTGGGTGTCCAGCAGCACCCCAGCATTTAGCCAGTCAACCCAGGTGGGCATGAACATATGCAAATGCCTCCAACAGGGCCAAAGCTAGAGAATAAACTGTCTGAAACTGGTCTGAACTGGTGGGGCACCTGTCTAATGGGATGGCATGCATGGCCATGGCACTACGGTGAATAACCCCAGACCACAAAAGCATGTGGAAGCACGAAGGGGAAGAACAACCTAAGGGAGAAGGCAGATTATTCACAGAGGGAAAGGCTAAAGCTGCAATCCAAAAGCAGAGATATTAGCATATGAGTATCCCATTTGCAGTTCTTAAAGAATGAGACAAGCAAGCTAAAAAAAGAAAATGCTGTAAAAGGAGCTGAAGGACCTCAACATAGGCATAAACTGCCCTGAGTAATTGCACATTTGGTTAAGCTTTTAGGAAATCCTGCATCTTCCTCTAGATATCAGACACTGGGAGGCAGGTTATAGCTTGGCCAAGGCTAGGCAAGACACCCAAGTTAAATTAAGCTCCTCTGGGGGAAATTCCAACTACTGAAGAAAAGTTTCTGCCCTGAACAAGCAGCCAGAAGACCCTTCTCCCACCTTGGGATCTGGATTGTCAATCCCTGTCCTGGGGTCACAGAAGGTGGTGGGAGCACTCGAGGGAGACAGCAGAGCCAGGGAGTGGCAATCTGTCCTTCCTTCTCTAAGGCTCTAACCCACAGTTTCCAGCAGCTACTAAATGATTTGAGAGCTGCAAGCCTATGATTTTTCACTGGAAGTTAGAATCCTAAATCCAGTATGTAACACCACCGGCCACCCCGCTGGGTGATGGATATGTGACAGCATGAGGCCCTGCTCTGTTCCATCTCCACAGAGGAGCTCCGACTCTGGCTCCGGCTCTGCCTGTATCCTATTCAAAGAAGTTTGTTGGTTGGGAAAGGCTCCAAACCTCTTAACAGACCACTTCTGTCTCAGTGAAATTATCAGGAAGGGTAAGAGTGCAATTTATAACTATAGAAAAATAAACTGGCCTGCATTTGAATAAAGCCATGCCAAATCCATACATGTCTGGATTTGCTTTGTGAGGCAAGGTAGCAATGGTCATTTAGGCATCCTGCTTCACTAAGAACCCCGTACAAAAAAGCTTATATCCTGCGAATCTATATAAGTACATTAGACAGAGAATGAAAACTGCATTGAGATTAGACTTCCATCTCTTAACATCTACGTACATGACAGATGGGATTAGTAAATGAACAGACCACTGAAGGAAGTAGGGAGGATTAACAATGGAAAATAAAAAAGGTCGATAATCAGTGGCAGCTCTTTGGAAAAGAGACTTAGGACAAATGACACAAGCGACTTCAATTTATTTACTTTGGCAAATGAGAGATGCAGAATATGAAAATGAAAGAACAATCTTCCTTTAATCTGCGGGAAAAGCAGGGCTGGGTACAGCCCGCACAGGACATCATAGCCACTAACGAGGAGAGAGCTCTCCAGGAACATGCTCTGACAACTCTAATCATCCCACGGCCTGGGAAGCTTAGAATCCAATTTCAGCTCCAGCTATTACTGCAGAAGTTTTAGTCTCCATTCTTATGCAAACAATTTGAGGGAATGATGGATAGATAAATAAACGAACAAATGAATAAAAATCAGGCTCACACACTGACGCAAAGGAACTATTTCTCATGGAGATGAGCATCACATGCTGGTCTGAGTTTGTGAATGACAGTCAGTATGAAGATGAACATGACAGGCAGAGGTTATCCTCCTGCTTATGCTGGCTTTAGATCAAGTCCAGATTTTATATTCCAGACACAGCAACAAGGAAGCAGTGACTGCTGTAACAGTGAGTGCAAATTGGAAAAAAAAAAAAAAAAAAAAAAAAAGGAGCACTGTTCTTCATTTATGTTCAGACAAAGAAGATCTGACCTATGAAGTCAAAATTTACAAGCGAGATAAATAAACGGGCAGCGTCTGATTCTACTAGGATTCTACCCAGGCAATGTAATCTAAAACCACACTCACTGCACAAAAGTCCACCTAAACATCTGTCTGGGCTCCAGCACTGACCTACAACAGATGTTTATAGGTTATTTTCTTTTTAACTACACATTTGTAAGTTTGTGGATCCTCAATTCCTGCAGCAAAAGGGTCCACAGTATTTTTATGCACTGTGTAACAAAGTACTTTCCGTTGCTTTAAGTTTGATAGTGCCTACATCAGTTGGTTGCTTCAGTGAAACAAAAGCAGTTTGGATACACACTGGTCTTTGTACTTTTTGTTTGGGAAGATTTTGAGAGAGGGGAGGAGATTCCCACCGCATCTTCTGCACTGGAGGTACTGACTGAGAAGGACATGGAGACAGAAGTCTACCTCTACTCCAAAGTCACTGAGAGAGGGACTGAACTCCAATGTCCATATTCAGTCTCCCATCTCCTAAACTTGTGTTTTACACACCTGTCTGCCCACTTGTTCCTCAGTTATAAAGCTTCATCAGAAAAAAAAGTAATTGATACAACTCCATTTTCACCAAAACATCATGTTTTTTCTTTTCCAAAGGAGAATGAAACCATACTGTTCCCCTCTGTTCAGTGCTGCACTTCATATTCAAACCTACACAGTTCCTGAGTCAAAGACATTCTGCCCTTGGGCTCCTGAAAACACACAACACTCTTCCTTTTTCCTTTTCTTCATTTTGAGAGAGTAAGTGACCTGTGCCTTCACTCCCTCACAGCCAAGACAAGAAACAACCAAGAATGAGAAGTGCTGGAAGAGCTGGCTAACATTTTTTAAAGCTCATGTCTTTTATTGTTTTCAAATGTTGATTCAGAAGAAAAGACATACAAAAGTCAAAGAATGTACAATCTGTGTTTCAATCAGCCTGACTGTCCCAGGATTTTCATCATTTGAATTTCAATTATTTAGAATAAAAAACTTTTTCATCAAAACATCACTGGTTCAATACAGTGCTGGAAGCTTAGAAAAAGAAAACCCCCTAACCACCAGCAAGGCTTTCTTGCTTATGGTATATCTTCTGGATATATTAATCCAAATTCTGTTAGGAATTTTTACCATTTTACCCCACTCCCCAAATACCCACTAACCGGTCTTTTTTGGAACAACCCCCTATAAACTGCCACCAAATTGATAGAATAGAAATTGCCTTCTGTGACAACAGCTACATCCAAGCTGGGAGCGGGTTAGGGGTGCTTGTTTTGGACAGCCACATGGATGATGCTTCCAGGCTGTAAAACTGGTACCTTTCACGTACACTAAATCATTTCACTGGCACCAAAAGGAAATTAAAGATTATTTTATGCAATCAGCTTTTAGTCCCTTTACAATTTTCTGCATTAATATTAAGATATATACTCTCACTTTTGTCCAGACTGTAAAAAACACATGAATTCAAGATATTTGAAAGTTATTTAAGACTTGTGCCCTCTGAACAGCTCTCTCAGAAGGTGAACCATTAGGTCTTGGCCTCTCATTTGAATCCGACTCTAAAACACATTTGCTGCTTGTTAGCAGATTAACAGATGAGACAGAGGGGAGTTAAACATAGCCAAGGTGTGAGAAGTAATTATAGGCTGCCGCATCAGGCTAGCAATAAGAAAAGACAGTGTTAAGTGTCTGCTCTAAGAGGTGATATCTATCTTTACTGGAAGAAGAACAAGGCATAGCTGAACCTGTTTGTATCTTAAGCAGTTGACCTGAATCTCATTCTGTACCTCCAAGTGTACACTCTTCAGACTGGCTGCACTTAGATAAATAAACTTTAATCTCCTCAAAGTCTCCCTTTTTGGAGTCACCTTTTGGGAGAGT
Source organism: Aquila chrysaetos chrysaetos (assembly GCF_900496995.4). Classification (NCBI taxonomy): domain Eukaryota; kingdom Metazoa; phylum Chordata; class Aves; order Accipitriformes; family Accipitridae; genus Aquila; species Aquila chrysaetos. The sequence goes on from NC_044027.1 coordinate 1,218,773, forward strand.
CAGATTCTGCAGCTGACTCCGGCAAGAGACACTGCTGGAAACAAGGGCTGCATTGCAAGTCTAGTAAAAACAGTAGCAAACCAATAATGATTTCAAGGGACAATGAACTTTCATTGAGAAAATGGTGGTGGTGGGGGGTGTGTGTGTTTGTTTGTTTGTTTTTTCCCAAATCAATGAAGAGACACACATGGTCGCTTTGCTTGGAAAGGACCATATTCTCCCAAATTTGTGCAAATGAAAGTCAGCCAGTCTGAAGCGTCTGACTTGAAAAATAACAAAACCCCTCCAATTTACAATGCAAGAAGTGAAGTTCCTCCACTAAGCAATATGAAGCAAAGACCATATTACTCTGAAGCTTTAAAACATTCTAATGAGGAGAGAGCACTGCCCATTACCATTGCATATTCAGGAACAGGCCAGCAGGATTTTATTGGCAATCATGAAAAGAGCCATTTGTGGGAAACTGGCTCAGACTACCCTTAAGCCATCTTTTCATCAAAACTGTCTTAGTGTTGTTCCTTGCTTCTCATATTGTATTCACCTGTTGTCTTTTGCCTTGTACTGTGATTGTAAACTCTTTGAGGCAGCATTTATACCTTTGTTATGAGTGAAGTCCAGGTGTCATCAAAGTCAGAGGTGATTTGTCACTTACATCAAGAGAGGCAGCTTTTCATCACATGCGATTTTGCACAGTGTCCATCACACCAGACCCAGGGCATCCAAGATTGCTCTCACACAAGTAACAGTGAATGATGTAATATTATGTGCCCTAGTAGCTGTTATTATTTGGCTACTTTATTTACGGATTGGGTCAAAACTTTGTTGTTGTGAACCTTATGCATCTTGATGCAAATTCACATCAAGAACGTGAGTAAGACTGTATCGGCAAGTAATATTTTACACCAATTTTTCATCTATTTTAAACCTGTATAAATAACTGCACAAGTTGCAGGGCAATGGAATATCATTCCCTCTGGGGTTGTATTTCTTTCTCTAAGCCACTCTCCTGGTTCCACAGAGGCAAAGCTCTAATGTGGGAACTGTATAGCAAAGATGACCAGAAACAGAAGAAAATATTTTTTTTTCTTTTTAACACCCAAACCTCACCAGCATTCCAATGTTGAGATAAACATTTCTGCAATGTAAGGGAAGCCGTTTAGCACTAGTAATTTCATCAGTCAGAGGTTATGACTTATGCATTTTTTGAGTTCATGACTGATTCTTTATGCATGCACAAGAGCTAATTGCATCCAAGAGAGTTCTGTGCCTGTTGGTCTGGAGGTGTATTGCCATATGTTTGATGTATACTTAATTAACACAGTGCAGCTGCACTGCTTTCCATCTGTATTATAGATTAGATTTCTATTACATATCTAGGCAGGAGTCCCACAATTCATATTTATTAAAATAATTACCCCAAGATTTAGATGGTTGGAAGTACTCAGTCAAGCAGCCCAGCATTATTTTGCACAAGGAATATTATTCAGCTATGAAGCAAAACTGAATAGCATGAGTACTTAAGTGGTTGACATGCATGCAGTCAGAACATCAGGCTTGCAGGCAGAGGTTAAAACAGAGCCTGCTGAGCATTTTTTCCAGGTACTGGTTCTTAAAATACAAAGATTACTGAAGTGCGACTTGCTAGTATATTCACATTCAGCATCAGATTCAGATCTTTTTTTAGCTTCCTGCAATCTTTCTCTCTAGGCATTGGAAATTTAATTTTAAAATTCAATTTGTGTAACGCGCTCATTGGTCTTTAGTATCTGTTTATGAAGCACCTGTGGTTCAAAATTCATATGCTTGTGCAAATTGTCACAGGTGTAGAAGTTTGAGTAAGGGTGCAAACTGCACATATGTATTTCAGTCAAGTATACTTTCAGTAACTTTTTTCCTGCTGTACAAAACCAGCTTGCATATAAATACACTGAGGCCACAAGAACAGAACAAATCCAGAATGCAAACACATGAATTAAATGTGACCTAATTGCAATGTTTAGATCCAGGATCTAATTCCAACCTCAAATACCTTTTCGAGATACTGGAATACTAGGACCCAAAGCTGTGGTTTGGGTTTGATAAGAAGGGGACATTTATCATTTTATGTGAATGTTATTGTCTTGTCCAACTCTGAACTGAGGAAGTAATCTGACTAATTAAAGTCCAAATCTATGCAATTATAGACAGCAACGCATGGCTGAGAAATAATCAAATTTACTTTTCTTATCCATTCATAAAGTCATCGCTATAATTCTGTAAGCTGGTTAAGACCTGCACATAGGAAAGCGAAGATTTCCAATTACCTGAAGAGTACAAAGGGCACAGCACAGCAGCTGAAGCTGCTCTTACGCTACACTTCACTTATATACTGCATGTCTCAAAATGGTGTTTCTGATCCCATGCCAGGCAACGGCTATTGTCTGCTAGAAGCAGACTGGAGATTGACAATCACTTCGGATAGGCTGATGAATAGATATCAGCTGGCAACTGGCACCTGACAAATATTTTGGCAAAAGGCACTGATGTGAAAGACCTTGCAAGTTAAGTTTCCCAATGAAGTCGATCAGTATGTATTTACTCTTTCAAGTAAGCTGGATTTTTAGGTCTCTTAATTTGGGAGTTCAAAAGTACTCTGCACCTGCTCAATATAGTTTTTGTACACAGAAAAGGTAAATCATAAAACAATCCATGTGTGAAGAACTGTGTATATCAAGAAAAGGTGCAGTTTCACACATGTCCTTGGCTGGGTCCTGCAGCAAGGCAAGCTGTACTACTGGTGGAGTCCACAGAGCCTGACCCAGAGGTCTGGCCAGGAATTTCCACAATGAGTGGAATAAAAGAGCTGGGGATAAGGGGGTAAGGTACTAGGCATTTGAATGGCATGATTTATGGTATCTGCTGTAAAACGCAGGTTTTCTGCTATTAGCCAGTGTACTGTTTCCCCAAAGAACAGGCAGCAGAAAATGACTGTTTCCAGTTTTCTTGTGCACCATGCTAGATGCCATTGCACCGATAAAAAAATGCCAAGATGTTGAGGTCTACAAATGTTATAGCAGGCCCCCAAAGGGGAAGGCGTCAACATGTCTAGACAGTATTCAAACCAGATCAATAACATTCAGATCTTCCAGTGCCATTCCTGTGCTCCGAACAGATAAACAAGCTGCTTAGCTTGGTGTTTCTTGTGCAGCTGTACCTGCCTGGGAACTGCAGGGGAACAGCACGGCCAGGGTCCAGTTCTGGGGGACTAGCTAAAGCACTGGTGTCATGGCATTCCTTTGTTTTTTGTTTAAAGCCAGAACAGCGATTTGGGGGGAAGCAAACTTGTATACCACTTAGCACCAGATGATATTTTGGAACAAAAGTTAACAGAGCTGTAAATCTAGGAGATGGGGGGGAATTACTGGGTCACTTTGAATCAGCTGCTTCCACAGCCCTTCTGTTAGGCTTATTAGCATAGAAATTTCTAACTTTCCAGCTGAAGAATTTTGGCTGGTTTATGTTTAGATTTGAATTATAATAGACTTGCTATAACTGGAGGGCAGAGATAGGGAGAGGCCTAGGAAATACGCTTAAACAGCTCGTTGCTTTTGTTTTCTTGGGTATCTTTGCCCACTTTTAAGGAAACTGTTGCTTGAAAACAACACTGAGAGCAACAACAGTATTATTAAATATTAAATAAAATTCCAGGAGAGGATGCAAGAGAAGGAACATGGCAGATTTTGCTTGAGAAGTTAAATGCAGTTTCATTGATCCATCTAGCAGCCACAGCTCAGAGGCTGCTTTGTGCATTAGAGCTTTACAAAAATCTCCAAATCCTCAGGAGCAGGCTTAAGGGACTTGATCCATGTGTCAAATCCCCAAACTGAAGCAACATACTGATAGGCCACAGCTGCAACGAAATTATCCTAAACAGCATGGAAGGTGGTTATTGTCACCCCAGAGGGGAAAAACAGACTTTCTAAGAATAACTTTAAAGTCCTCCTCTTGCTTTGCATGCCCTCCTCTGCTCTCTGTAATGACATCAGCCGTAGCCAGCATGGGAAACATCATGACCTTTGGCTACACGAGTGACTACTGCTCTCTTGGCAAGCCAAGCAGTGGTACAGCGAAGGATCTGTGGGGACCAACCAAACCAGCACACTCCTCAATTACGGGCAGAGGCACACAAATCCAAATCAAGCACTGAAAATGAGAGCCCTCTCCAGGAGAGGATCACACACACTCCAGCAGCCAGACTGTTTCTAGGCTGCCTGTCACTAAGTCTCTTGGTCCTTTGAAGTAACTGTTTGGGGTTTTTTTTGTTTTCACCAAAGGCCACATACTTCAGCATATGGCAGTGGCACATCAGTAGAAGACCAGGAGCATGGTGTGCCAAAGCAGCTCAAGTAATTTAAAGTGCAAAGCTAAAACGTCCCCTTTGGTGCAAGCCTCTACTCTCAGGTGTCCTACAGACAAGCAACTACAATATACTGTTTTACACTTGCCTTCCCCCCCCTTAACTTTCCATTTTAATTAACATTACAATCTTCAGCCAAAGTAGTGCTTGTGACACTGTGCATTAACAGAAGCAGCAGAATTGCATCTCTTAGTAGAAAACAGTATTTTGCAAATGAACCTAATCCTTTTAAGACTTTCAGCACATGAACACACATTTTCTTGCTGGCCGATGGTTCATTTTTATACCTGAATTCTCAGGCAACTCAGAATCATGGTAGAAAATTTCATGCTGCACTAAGCTGCTTATCAGCATCAAAAGAAATGAATTAAGACGGTTGGGAGAGGAAAAAAAAAAAAAAAAGATTTTTCAAGTAATGCTTATGTTCCACTCAAAGAGCATATAAGGTGGGTTTGCTTTTCAACTTCAGGAGAAACTGTTCCCCCTTTTCTTATCCCTTTGAAGTACATCCAACCCTCAAGAATAACTAGGTTGTTTGTACATAAAGAACTGACAGGGAAACTTTATAGCACAGTAATCACCAGCTCTCCATCCTCCAGTATCCTCAGCAAAGGAGCATTAGTAAACATTAAAGAGGAGCGTAAGCTAGGCATCTTTCTAATTAAGAGTGGAACAGCCTGCCAGACGAGGTCAGTCCCCACATGGGGTTGAAGGGCAGTGTAAGCATGAGAGAATAAATTCAATGTAAAGGTCATCTATATGGATTAAATGATCTGAGCAGTCATTTCCAGAGCCATCTTCTGCAATTAATATTTAACTAAAAATAGAAACACTGTAAACTTTAGCTTTTAACCAGCAAAATTATTTCATGTCCCATAAAACCTTTAAATACAAGATCATGCATTCTTTCTCTCTCCCTATACAAAGTAGGCTTCTGTGGTTGCGAGTAACCTAATAGAGCTGAGCAACTCAAGAAAGGGCATTTCAAGGGCAGTCAGCCTTTGCATCTTAAAAAAAACACTTGAAATCTGTTTCTAGTGACCAGAGACAGCATTTAACAGCTGAGGGTTGGGTTGGGTTTTTTTTCATTCAATTGAGAATTAAATGGAATTTCTAATCAAACATTCATCAAAATACATAATGAACTTAAAGAACCGGACTAACCCAGGGTCATCAGCAATACCATGTTTCAGAGTAGAAGGTGATGGAGAAAAGGCACTTGAGGATGCTTCAAGTGCAATCTGCTGGTCTCACGAAGGCGTTGCCTTGCACTAGACCCGGAGCGAGCTGCTGCTGCTGCCTCCCAGCGCAGCAGAGCCCAGCATGCCCGGTGCGTCCTGGCCCCGCTGCCCTCAGCTCCTCTCCTCCGGGGGACCTGTTAAGCAGTTCAGAACCAGCAGTTCCTAAAGAACTAATAGTAGCTTTTCACTTTTCTTTGCATATCTCCCTGGACCTCTCCTAAAAGTGCCTCCAGCATTTGTTTAGTGTGATTTGAAATGTTCTGTCTCCTATGACTTTGCTGCCCAAGAACTAGGCCACTAAGCAAGTCACCAGAGGAATACTTGTTCTTCAGCACTCGAGTCCTTTGTAACCTACTTCGAAGTTTTTAACCTACACCATCAGAAAGAAGTTGGAAAAGGAGGTTCAGACTCACCATATGAATTCTTATGTTTGGAAAATGCGACAAAAAGTCACTTTGCCTCTACAATGAATGACTGGTCTGAAGTTTGAGAAATTTAGGTCTGGTTCCCAACTCTATCACCGATTTCCCATTGGACTTTCAGAAAGGTGCACACTCTCCAAGCTTCAGTTCCCTGTGAGTGCAGATAATAGTAACTTATTTTCATTTGAGCTGGAGATATTTTTCACAACGCTGTGAAAATTAGAAGTAATCTAGTTCAAAGACTTGTTTTTGCTTCCCTCAAAGTCAACCGTAAAATTCCCTTCACTTCAATAGTGCAGGATCAATGCTTTTTTCTTTAAGTGCTCGATAGAGCTTCCTCTCTATATTCTTGGAGCTTGAGGTCTTACCCTGTTTATTTTTACTTATTACAGGGACAAAACATGGGATTTGTCATTGTTTTCAAGGGTACCACAGATGTAAGTCAAAATCTCCATGTATCTGACTTCTTGAGGCTGTTAGCCTTTCTCTTTGGTTTTAAACAACCTTCTTGAGAGGTGTGACCTTCTCCAGTCAGCCTTTCTGGTTTGCCCACATCTCAGGAGAGTCTGGGCCACTCTCTGCTGGTTATCTACTCACTTCAGAAAGCTGCTATTAAACCTATCTGAACTGCTATTAAACCTATCTGAACTTGTACTAGTACCCGGCTGCAGGAGCAGCCTGGGTAATCCTTCATGGAAGGAGGCAGAATCCTCAACATTCACGGGAGCATTCATCCATCAGGAAATGAAAACAGGCAAGGAAAGGCAATCAACTTTTCTGAGATGCTAATAAGAAGGCACAATTAATCTCTTTATCTCTTACTCAACCCCTGCTGCATATATAAATTAAATTAGCAGCCATATAGATATACACACACATATATATATATATGAAATGCCTTTTGTTTTCAAGTTAGAAGTGCTATTTAAATCAGAGGGTAAGAGGTAAAACTGTTGAAGTTAAGCAAAAGACAACACATGCAACATCATTTCTTCCATGACCCACCAGGCCCAGGTATTATTTGCATTAGATTACATACGCATAAAAAAACCCTTCCGAAATCTTTTGAAGTATCAAATACTATTTGTTGCTAATTCTGGTTTGCAAACAATTGCCTAGTGTTTCTGTTAAAATATGTCAGAGCTGTTAAATGCCTGTGTAAATAATAAATGGGAAGGGCATGTACTAAGACTAAGATCTCTCTGCATCAAGACATAGACAGCACTATGTTTTATTAATAACAATTTTAAAACCACAGTGAAGTAGGAAAATGGCTCCTCTGCCAGGATTTCAAATCCCTTGCTCACAAACACACACTGTCCAGAGGGTAACAGTCCTAACTTTATCATATGGACTTTACTAGAACATTTAGACTTGTACATATAGATTTAAGAGGTGTAATTATCTTTGGTAGTGCATTCTTTTTCAGCTCCATGTATATATTGATTAATAGGCCTAGGACTGATGGCGAATCCAATGTTGCTGGGTGTGGCAGAGCAATACATTACTTATGATCACTGTTTGTAATCACCCAGAACACCTTCTAATGATGTGCCTTTCTAGACAAGAAAAACATTTTCTATAATATGCTATTGCAGTTTACTAACCCCTTAAAAACAGGAAAAGGGAAAAATACTATTTTTAAAAAGCTTTTCCATGTCTAGCTTTGTTCCTTTGCATAGTCCTTCTGTTTGTTCTCTGCATGACCTTTGGGTAGTTTTATACCTTGAAACCATTTTCATAGGGTGCTCTCCTTTAGAAGACAGTGTAATCCCTACATGGAAAGCAGTATTACAACGATGCTGATAGCCACTAACTTTTGCTGCGGTATTTGCCACCTTAACTAGGTTATTGGCCTAGGCAGGCGCACCTGTTCCCAAGTTAATACTCTACACACAGTTAAATACTTCAGAACTGAAAAAGGGTTCTGCCTTTAAAATATAAACTATTCCATGATATCTTTGGGACAGCTGTAAAAATCTTCCTCTGATTTCTATCAATGGTTACTTGTGCTATGATTATGGAAAAATATGTCATGGATGTGCGTGCACTTATTATTTCAGTAGAAATAGTCTTGTGCATTTCTAAAAAAAAAAAATTCTAAAACCCTTTAGGTACAATAGGCAGTGACAGACGGAGTCCAATTTACATAAAATGACACAAGCATCGAGTTCTTTTCAAGTAAGTCAAAGATTCAAAAATAGCAACATGAAATACTTTCAGCCTCAGGATGCGCGTGTATTACAGTTGCAAAATCTCTGGTGATGGATTATGATTCTTTCTACTTTTGCACTTTAGAAATTACTTGCTGGTATACAGTTAGCATATAACTCTTCACAGATGGCTTTGAAGAACAATCAAGTTCTTTAAAACAAGAACTAGAGCGTAATCAGTTAAAAAACTAGGACTTGGGTATAACTTTTTTCACAACTCCAGAATTCAAAGATTCCCTTACATACAACAGATCTGCAGCATAGCAGCTGAAAGAACAGATTTTATAGCTCCTTTATTTAAAAAATTCTTGTTCTTTGCTTTCACATAATAAGAATTCCAGAAGGGTTTAGCTCCCACTTACATGCCCAAATAATGCCTAGATATCCAGAATATGGCCTGTATTGTAAGAATGCAACTGAAGAATGGGTATCACACACTGTGTTGCCTACACCTGTATCCATGACAGACAAAGCAGTAAACAGCATAGTACTTAGGAAGAAAATCCTTGGTCTGATACAGATGTTGTCCCCAGATGTTGCTCACTTCACCTATGACTGGCTCAGATGCAGTAACCTTTTCTATGCAGGCATTTATTTATCCTGGTGTTCTCTTTAATTCCTCTGAACTGTGTACGTAACAGCTAATGGTTACAGTGACAGCTAACAGCAACACAGGTTTTCTTGGAAAAGGTGACACCATTTGTGTAAGCATTCTTCTAAACGTTCACATCTCGTCTAACCTTTAGCGCATGCTCTCCTTTTAGTGATGCCATAAGCACTCATACTGCCTTGGGTGCACAGCATCTCTCCTGCAAAGCCAGTCGCATCCACATCCTGAGCGCCTGTTCCCGTAACACACACACGTACAACCTGTTGTCTGTGCTAAAGAACAGACATGTAACATGGTTTTATGTTTCAGTATCTCACATATAGGCATTCTCACACATCCAGAAACTTCAGTCAACATGTGGGCCAAGAGCAGGTTCCCCTTTAAAATATGAACTTCAAAAGCTTTTGTGAAGGTGTGGTATCTGCTAGGAATAGCACTGTGTTCATTATAGCATAGCTGCCTTCAAAGAGGAGAAAATGGAGATGTCTCAATTTTATATAACTAATGTTTTAAATCTGGAGTAATTCAAGTTAGTTTTATAGATGCCAAACAAATACAAATCCCATCTATGGATACAGCTTACAATCGGAAAGAGTATTTTACCTGGGAAATTAAACTGAAAAGAAAAGCTGCTCCTAAACCCCCATATATATCACATTAAGCCAAATTCCTCTTTGGGGACAGCCTACAAGAGTTTTGAGGAGTGCCCTGCCATCCCACATTGCACACACTAGAGTTATGCCCCAGAAGTTCATCTTTTCATTCCATGATCAAAATGCTGGAAAGCCATAAGGAGAGAAATGTAGCGAGGGGAGCTCCAGTGCATTCACAGCCAGGCTGAACAATCTAACAAATAACATCTTGGTACAAAACATTTTAAAGATGCACTGCATAGAAATATGACTTATAAGAACACTGAGGCCAAAAATTTGAGCACAGCTCCAGGTCTGTTCTCTCTTTTTTTAAATATAAACACTATCCTAAGGTTTTGAAATAGTGACTGCCAGATCACTCATGAATATAAATGCACTTTTTAAAATTACCCAGATGAAGGCCAACCTTTACTTATATACAGGAGTGTGTTGTGTATGAAGAAAATCACTGAAAGTCAAACTAGTGCATTTACTTACTCAGAGGACCTTACAGGAATCTAGAACTGAAACAGCTGTGAATTAATACTTCATGAATATTAATGAACTCCCCAAACAACTTATTCTGCCCCTGGTGTAAATTGGAGAAGTGAAACATCAAAGCAGTCTCCAAAGAATGAATTTTGTTGACATTTTGCTTAGACTAAAAAACTGATCTTTGTTAAGTCACATCTAATGTTGAAATACCAGCGAGTCCAAAAGCAGAGAACGCTACACTGGCATAAAAAAAAAAAAAAAAAAAAAAAAAAAAGCCTGATTGTTCCTGCAAAAATATCACAGAGATTTAAGCTTCGTTTAACATCCCACCACACCTGCCCTTCACTAGAGCTCACAGTCAGTCAGCCACACTCCTCCAAGCCAGGAATCAGAGCCTGTGGTCCATCTGAAACTCAAGTTGCACAAACACAACTGCTCTGAGGTGGGGACACTGCAAGAATCCCAAACCCACCAAGCACTGGAGGAGTGAGAGAGCTCAAGAGCAATAGTGTTTCTTTGCAACTAGCTGATCCGATACCTTTTGATTTCAGCAATGCTGTTACTGCTCCAAGTGTCATGCCATAGCTGCCCAGACCTTTTCAAACATTAAACTCTACATCAGACTTGGGACAGAGATAAGCATTTTTTTAGCCAAGATCTACCCCAATATCTAAAAGTTAAACAAAAATTTAACTTCAGCCCAGCCTCAGAATGATTATCTTGCTGCTTAGCAGACCATCATTTGAATTGCAAGTGTTCAGACGTATTTAGTAAAAATAATCTATTTTTCTAAGTTTTTTCTTAGAGAGCATGCATTTCACTATTCACCCAGGATCTACCTGTTCGGTGTGCAGAGTATGCTCTTTACCATACTACACACACAAGCTCTTAATTCAAAGGGAAACTTCAGGGAGATGTGGAAGACCTGTAGTCACTGGACCATACTCTAACCTGCCTGGCAAAGTACCCAGGTCAAAAAAGAGGAAGTTACAGTAACAGCCTGGGCTTACACGTGTGCCAAAACTTTATTTCTTTAATGCCAAATAGCACTAACAATGCTAAAAGGATCAGCAACAGCAAGCACTGAACAAGGCCGGAGTTCAGCATTTCGCACCACCGATTCTGCTACTCTAATCTGCACGCCTTTTGTCTGTCACGCCTGTACACCCCCGAAAGGCTTGGTCCAGCTGTCCTCCCCTCATTCTGGAGGAGGGAAGGGTAAACTTAATTACAGGGTAACAAGGTTGGTGTTAGCCCCTTGCTTATGACGATGCAGGAGAATTCCCAGTGTCCCAGCTCAGGAGTCGTTGGGATCTGGGAAGAGTACTCTCTGGCAGTGACAGAGGGGGAACTGGGAACCAGAGTCCCAGCGTCCTATTTTGGCCTTAACACTGGCTGTTCAGGCCACACTTTCCACCAGCTGACACATTTTGCCCATCTGCGAATTATGCCGTACATTAAACGATAAGCCCAAGACTATTAACCTGAGCGCAGACACTCCCAGGTCCCAAGGGAGCAGAGGACCGGACTGCCTGGACCATGCCCACATCTGCCGTTACAAAGTGCCTGCCTACCTGCGGGGCTGCGCAGGACCCGACCCTGCCCCGGAGGTCTCAAATCCCACGAGGTGTGGAGCACACACTAGACAGCAGCAGCAGCAGCAGCATGCTCCGAAGGCTCGCCTCTACTCCCCGGGAGGCAGAGCTGTGCTAATAAGGTTAGCTAGAAGGTTATCACCACAGGGGTCAGGAAGCTTTTCTCCTTCATCACAGTGCTCCTGCTTCGCTTTGCTCTCCCACTCAAATCAGCAGTTGTCTCTAACTAGCTCAGGAGGAAATAGTTCACATGTGCTTCGAATATGGACCCCCAGGGCCCCCATCCAGCTGGGTATTTAGGACAGTCTCTCCTCTGACTTCCACAGCTGCTGAGCCCAAGCTCACCAAGTCAATGAGACTGTTGACATGCTCATCATTTACCACGGGCTTTACCTGCCTTGCTGGATTATTCAAAGTGTCTTCCAGAATAGCTAATAACAGCCTTTTGTTGCATGGTGAAGGCCTTCTTGAAGAAACAACTGCCCTGCTGGGTCAGTGAGCAAACCTGTTTCCTATGAGCTTTTGTCACCTCCAAGGCTTGCATGATAAATACATCTAACTGTACACATTTGTTTTGCACCTCAGCCAAACAGATGGCTTGGGAGAACTGAAGGGATATTAAATTAAGCTAAGGTGAACCTTCTGGGAAAATTCAAAGGAACTTAATTGTATAGTATTAACTTTTACCTATTTCTCCCTTTTTATTTGGCAAATACTTATGAGCAAACTCCGCATTTAATGAGGAAGAAAGCACTGATGAAAGGATTTTTTTTTTAACACCTTTAATCTGAATTCCTGCTGGTGCTGCATATTTTCCCACTAGAATGCTTACAGGTGATGAGGTTACCCTGCAATTTTTTACTGATTACACCCCAGGCTAAATTAGATACAGGAGAGATATATATATGTATAAAAACTTCAAGATAAACACAAAATTTTAAACTCATCAAACAGAGCCCTAATCCCTCTGCAATTTTAAAGTGCAAATGTTATGTATCATATGCAATGTATACAGTTTTATTACAGAACAAAGAGATAACACGCACAGACCTTTGTTTTCAATGGCATTGATCACTTGACATACTAGCTCTGTCTCTAAACTTGTTCAGGATAAACTGCGGTGCAGAGGTGCAATTTCCAGCAGGGTAAGTCATCACAGGACTAGGAATAGAATCAAGGCTCTCTCCCTGACCCAGCTCTGGCTAACAGATACAGTTATATTCTGAACAGACCTGCTCCAGCAGGGAATTCTCAGTCACCTTGAGTCATGTAGGACTTGAGAAGGAACAATCCTTTCTAGTTAATGGAGTGTCTTGTGTAAGGGCTGAAGTCTAATGACAAAGTAAACCACAGGAGGGGTCTGTTAATGGGAGATCGAGCCTGTCGTCTCCAGACTTCTGTTTTAAATCTAAACCATATTGGTGTGGACTAAAAGTCATCTACTCCTGACAGCTAACTGGTTGCCTCTGAGAAAAGCATCACAGAATTCTGTATAGGCCATGAACAGACAGATAACCACAGCATCTTATATCAGCATTGATAAATATAGATACTTCTTATATAAGAAGGGACATTCAGGTCATTGATTTTTTAGAAAGATGTTTTCATTGATTTCCAATAGGAAATTCTGATCTTAAATATGGTATAAAATGGCATTTTGATATTATTAATGTCATCTACTGAATAATATGAATGCTTAATCAAAGTGTAAATAATGATTATGAAAATACATACTGGACACTGTGTCAGTGCAAAGAGCAAAGTCCCTTATATAAAGACCAAGAGAAAACACTATGGATTAGAGGGAAGGAAATAATAGCTCCTCACTTTTATGCAAGGGTAACTGAGGAGAAAAGAGCTTGCTTAGGCTGACCAAGGTCACATAAAGAGCCAAAACTCACATCCCTTAGAGCCTCTGCCTATCGCTTTAACATCCTGTAGGTGACATCTCCACGTCTCCTGGACCAACAAATCTCCAGGCAAAAGGAAGCTTAAACTGGAGTGGTAGAAGGCATGGGAAGCTGGCTTTGGGTTAAAGCCCATGCTAGAAATGACAAATGAAGGACAAATATGTAAAGTTTATCAACTAAATAAATCTTAAAATAAAAGGATTTAGGAACACCGTAATGATCTCACTGCTTACATCAAGCACAAGCTGTGCATATCTTCACATTATATTTACTGTTATGAAAACATAAACTGGATTATCAGGGCTTAGTGCTTAAGCAGCCTGTTTCATTAGGAAGGCAAGGAACTTTGGCTGTTCTGATATCACAGATGTGATTTAGACAGGACAGAGAAAAGACGAGGACAAGGATGTTTTCCTGTTCAAAGCACAACAATTATACCAAATAAATAAAATTAATATCACAAAATCTTACCAGCTCATATACATAAATCCAAACAAGGCTGGAGGTTCTGAAGCAGCTACATGCCTGTAAGGATGTATGTGAGCTCTGTGAATTCATTTAGAGTTTTAAAATCATTTTCCTGAGGTAATATGAAACCTATCACACTCTCACTGAAGGGTAGGGAAGTTTTACCACTGTTTTCAGGGGACAATGTTACTATGCAAGGTACAATTATTAAGTGTAATAATGGGAATAAGGCTCATTTTACTGGGAAAATTCTGGTTCCACTGAAATCTAAAACCGCCCATTCATTTCAACAGTGAAATGATTTCATTTTAAAAACAAAAACCAAAAACATCAAGAAAAATTCCCTCCCAACACAACTGCAAGCAGTGGCAGTCAGGGGATGCACTGGCTGGGTCTCTGCAGCAGTCCCCGCAGCAGCCGGAGCCGAGCACAGAGGCGGCCGCTGCAGCCAGGGCTGCACCGCTGCAGCCAGCAACCAAACCCACCAGGAGCTGTGACCGGTGAGGGTCTCTCTAAGGAGAGCTGCACAGTTGAAGTCCCTCTAGGATGAAAACAAAAGTGCTACAGATTCAAGGAATTACAGTTAATTTTCACTGCGGTGAAAGGGTCTGCAGCAGTGCACAGCGAACAAATGCAAAACTTAAACACTGTTTCATTCAGATTTATACCCAGATTTACTACTTACTAGGCTTATCATACCCACATCTCCACTCAGCCACACTTGTACAGCCCTACTTTAATTGCATAGCTTTAACTGCATTGCTTTTCAGTCTGCTTCACTGGATTTAAAGTAATACTAAAAAACGCATTCCCTGTGCTACAGCTATTCTGAACTTCAGTAGCTCAGCAGTCTGGGGAAGGATGTCTTCCATTCCTCTCTCCTGTCTCCCTCAAAATAAAGCAAAGGTTTGTACCCCTAAGAAATGTTCAAATGTGAGATATTTTTAGAAGATATTTTTGATCCAGCACTGGATAGAAGAGGGCTGAAATCTCACTGCTGCTGTTTTAGATTTGCAGGGGCTTAACTGCCCTGTGAATACCAAAGGAGCAAAACATAGCTTAAAATGGGCAGAAGTCAAAGGAAATCCATGTACTGAATCCAGTCAGCTTAAAGGTCAGCCACAGATTTTCCTAAATCAGGATGAGTTAAAAATCTGGTTTGTTTCCCGTTTATGCAAGATCTACACAAAAAAAAAAAAAAAAAAAAAAAAATCCAAAGAAACAAACCTCTGGCATGCAGTTTTCCCTTACCTGATTCCCTGGCCAATCTGGTAAGAACTGTTTGTAACTTATGTCACTTTGTATGGCTCTTACAGCTGTCGTACTAATCTGCAGGGAAAAGGTACAGCAACTTCCTTGCCAGTCACAATATAAAATGTTGACAGATCCAAATGGCATGCTGCACTGCTTTTGCAGAACATACTGCGAGACATTTGAATTCTGACATCTCTCCTTTTTCTATGGGAAAGACAAGAATAAAAATGCATGCTGCAGATCTGGGCTCCTGGTTGTTTGTTTTAGGGTTTTTATGTTTTGTTTTGGCTTGGTTTTGTTTGCTTGTTTATTCCAAAATAACCTTGGAAATGAGCCTGCTGCGTATCACTCCCATAGACAAATTCAAATAATGTTATCTGTGGTGGTTTGTACCTGGAGGAAGGATAGTGAATCAGTAATTGCAAGAAAATGAATTCAGAGTCAATTGTTTTTATGAAGGCATCAACTCAGACTCGGCATTCAAAGTGTCGTATCTACAGGGAAAAGCTTAACTTTTCAAGGTGCATATGTAGCAACAGGAAGAAAAAGATATCACAAGTAGCAAATTCAGAAATGCTCGCTTTTCTCCAGGCATCTCCCTGTAATATCTCAGAGAAAATAAAGACTGAGGCGAAAACAAAATGTGCCTTAACTACCTGTACTAATCTGGAAGGGAAAGGAAAGAGGCTTCTTCACAGCAGACGTGGGAATGAAGTAACTAACAGATGATGGTTTGAATCTCAGATTGTCCAAATAATGGAGAAAAATCTTCTAAGACAGAAAGGAAATTAGAAAATAAAATCTCCTGACAGGGAAGCTGTGAATTTACCAACTCTGCAAGCAGTGACGGGAAGGGCTAGACAGAGGATTTAGGACTAGACAAAAGATTTACGGATGGAAACTGCAAAATGATAATTTCACTATGTAGTAGTGATGCCAGAAAATGGACCAGACAACCCAGTCTTTTGTTTTTCCTGAAATACTTATGAATGTGCATAAAGATCTGGCTGCTCAAATGCATAAAATATAAGCAAAAGGACCCGGGGTATCTACAGATACAAGAACCATCATTCAGCTTCGTCCCAAGGTGCAGACCACAAATGATTTATTCTTATAATCTGTTTCTATTTATGCAATACTTAAACACACTTAGGGAAACAAAGCAGGGTTTGATTTTGGTGATTGTCCCTTTGCGTACTAATTATTTTTATTAGCAAGGTAATTTTCATCACAAGCTGTCTGCTTTCTCATCTGGGAGAAACATATTTATAAGGCCAAAAGTTCAAAATCAACTTTCCGAGCACTACCAGAGAAGGAAGATATCCTGCACATTATATAATCTTGCAGCAAACACATTAGAACACAATTCTGAAGATCAAAGCTAAAGCAGATAAGGCAATTCAGACTGTATGTAAAGCAGGCACACATACACACACTCAGTCATATGTGGTAAAACCAGAACCTGCCTGTGACACACAATAGGGAGGAGAGGAGAGATTTCTGTACTAACGAATGGACAAGCCAGCAGACATTTCAGGAGACGCTGCCCAGTCCCAGTACAGTTGGGTGGGATGGGCAGATTCCTGGAAGCAGCCCCACGCTAGGGGGTTTTGGAGCTCAGGGTCACCCGTCCCAAAGCCTCCCTAAATCACACGTGGGACGACACCGTTCCAGTTCCACCACTGACCAGAGCTTTTCTGCAGCTCCAGAAAAACATGGCCTGCATTTCTAGTTGGTCAGCATCCTTCAGCATCTTCAGAGGTACATGAACACAGGAGAGCGCGCTTCCCTGCTCCGCTCCATACCTCACCCCAGTCCTCGGCACAGCCCCATCGCAGCGCTTGGCAGAGCTCTGCCAGCTGATGTCCTGCTGGTGCCGTTTCCCCTTGCAGCCAGGCAGGCGGCTTGCTCTGCATCGCGACACGCACTGCCCGGGCTGGGAAACTTGTCCCTGTTTTCAAATCCAATGTGATGTTCGGAGTGACAACATGGCTGGCGCTGCTGACTTTTCAAATTGCACAAAAGGGAATTTTACACTTTGGCAAACTGCCTACCTGAATTCTGGAGGAGTGAAAAAGGAGAAAACAAGTTTTGACTAGTAACATTTAAGGTGACACTATCAATCACTGGCAAACTTCGACAACTCCAGTTAATTTTTGCTCAGAATGATAAAACACTCCACTGGTGAAGAAAATAACAGGGAGTTTCATGCGGGGCTATTTTTCTTGTTGTTTTTCTTCCTATTTAGAAGAAAAATCAAGTTAAATCTGCAGTGTTTTTAATCAAATGCAGACAAGGGAAATTGAACTATGCACAAATAAGCCTATATTTTCCATGGGCTTTTGTTGCTTTCACTTAAAAGTTTATGGTTTGGATTATTTTTTTTCCTAACAAAAATTCAAAACATTTCAAGAGAAACTGATGTTTGTGAGCATGCTCCTTTAGTCTGTCTTTGGAGAAAGAGGAGTCTGAAATAGAATAGAATTATTCAACCAGCTCTAGACTCAGAACACTTCCCTGGAGGCGTAGATCTGGCAGCATGTAGGTGAATTTGATTTCTTACTCAGAAAAATTATCTATGTGTTATTAATATTAACACATGCTTAGAGGAACAAATGGATGAGACATTCTAAAATACAGATAAAGATGGATCCTAGAGCCTGAAATTCTGGCACTCCAAGTGAAGAGGGCCAACCAGCGAGGGGCAGTGAAGAGGAAAGGTGTCAGACAGACAGTTCATGATTTCCAGGTGACCACTTAGACTGAAGCTCATGGCCACCAACTGTCACTGGAAGGAACGCTGCATTTCTTCACATCCCACTTCTGCACTGGAAAGCAGCTCGTGGGTACCTGTGTCTGTGCAATCCTGTAATCACATAGGGAATAAGCAAGTGAAGTGTATGCTGGTATTCTCAGCAGGATCATTTTCACCAGAGCCCTGCCAGGCTAGCTTTATACTGCCACCCATCTCGTCAACTGCTCTAATGACAACCATAGAGTGAAACCGGTTTCTGCTACAAGTTTAAACTGATCCATAAGCTGCTTTGGAACCTGCAATAGACAAGACATATCCACACGTATGTGACACAGTGCTAGAAGAGTCTGTACATCTGTAACGTATGAATCCATAAGACAGTGGGTCCCTATACATAAGACCTGCAGCTCACCAACAGTAAATCCTCTCAGACAGTCTAAAAGACACTGTTGTGCCTTCATGGAGGCTGTTCTCAAAAGAAGTGGAATAAAATCAAGGGATCATTCAGAGCAGGTTCATAGCTTTGGTCTTCCATTTGAAAAAAAACTGTATAAGAAAGGAAATAAAGATTCTCTGATTTGTCTGTCATACACTTAATAGAATAAATTTTGTATTGCAGTGTGGTGTTTAAAGCTCACCTTTTTTTTCAATAAGGCAGTATTAAAAGAAGATAAAAGAGATAAAAGAAGATAAAAAAGTAGCTAGTGTAAGAAAAAGCTATTTGTTTTCACTGTCTCCTGTGACAACCTTTTGCTGTCCTGCTCTAAGTAGGTTCGCAGAGGGCCACCTGTATTTCTTAGGGTTTTATTATTTATTTTCTGCTATACAGAGTGATGAAATGAGGAGAAAAAAGTTATTTCAAGGCTTCCAAAAAATCAAAATTTATTCGTAGAAAAGAAAGCAGAAGGAACACAGTTATGAGCAAGGAATGCTGAAGTCATCTAGCTTGTAATAAAGTCTATAGCTAACTAGCCACAGGTGCTCTTTACATCCCAGGAGCAAATGAGAGTATGATTGATAGGGATACGATAATGGTTCTGCAACCATAATACAGTCTTTCTGGAGTACAGGTTTGCACCTGCTCAAAGACAAGGCATTAATATTTATTTAAACAAGACCATTAAAAAGGAGGGTGGTGGAGAAGAAATCATTAAGTATCTAAACCAAGGTAGAACAAAGCACGCCCACACCAAAGGAGTCTTCTGCATTGCAGAGAAAACACCCCAGCGTTGGTTAGCAGAGCTAGACACCGGTTCTGGATATGATCTCCCAATTTTTCATGGTATATAATGTTCAGACTGTGGCTCTGCTGTAGTGTAAACCTGTTCCTACTGGCTAGGTTGCCTGACGTGATCTAAAATCAGAGTGGATTTCAGACTCATATATAGTGTCTATGGCCAGATTTACAAAATTATTTAGGTGTGTAAAGATGCAAACAGCATTAGGCCTGCACCAGTGCTTCAGTGATCCTTCTTATGAGCCCAATTAACTTTGTAAATCTAACCCTATGTCAATTGTAATCTTGCTCACAAGTTAGGTGAGTCTGTGGATGAGAACATAGCCACCAGAAGTCAGGCAATGCAAGGCTGAAAGGGCATACTCAAGCACTACATGCTTGCTGCATGTGAAAGCATTGAAATACATGTCTACAAGTCTTCAATTCACCCCGATTCTGCTTTCCTTAGAAGTAAAGGCTGAGACAGTCTGCACTACAGATACACCCTTCCTGGTTCCTCAGCATCGGAGCTCATGCGCTCTGAAAGAGAGGTCCAGAAACCTGCCTTCCCACCCCGTGATGTGGTTTTACAACATTTGCAATATTATTTGTGATTTTACTGAAGGGCAATAAAGAAAACTCCTTTCAAATCTTTCTGATCTCAGTAATATCCTGTACACACCAAGTCATCCTTCAAGGACCAGTTCCACATTTGAATTTCCGGATTGCCTTTCAACCCATTATTACAAGGATTTTTCCCTTACATTTCCAGGACTTGAGTAGCCTGCACTGAAATAGTTTCTGCAGGGCTTCTATGTACCCTCTGCAACATGATCACTTTGATACTCATGTAATTATTCCTATCACTGAAATACGTCTTTCATTTACAATGTATGCCTCACCCAAGTAAATTCTTAATTCCTTTCATAGGTTACTATCTGATGACAAATGCCGCATTATTAGGTCACTTTCCCTTGGAAGGGACAGAAGTGTATATTTAGGTAATATCCAGCCCTTGGATAGCATTTTACATCTGCAGGAAAAGGAAGCATTAATCAGATAGGTCTAAAACTAACTGCAATTTGTATGCAACTTTCCATTGCCTTGAATGAAGTGAGTTTCTGACATCACTATTTAAAAAAATATGCATTTGTGCAATTGTGTTTATTAGGGTCTGTATTTTATGGATAGAGATAATAGGATGTAGAGGGAAGTGTACAGCTCATATTATTTTTTCGACATGAGATATACTTGTGCCACATCTCTCATTCCAATAAACCTGACACACTTTATGCACTTCACTATTTGATCATAATTGCTAGACTGTTGGAATAGAACTTTTGATCAGGAAAGGTAATTCTATGCAAATTTACAGAATTATAGCTATTCTTAAATATAAAATATTTCAAACTATTATTTAAAGGGGAGCTTGGGTGCTTAAATATAATTAAAGGAATCAAGCTTCTAAGGAGATGATCAAATTAAACCAGTTTTACTCTTCCAATAAACTAGTCAAAAAGCCATTCTATAGGAACTGTGAGAAAGAGTTTAGTTGTTCATCCGTGTGTTACTGTACCCAGTACTAAAGTGCAGCTACCCCCACATGGAGGCAAACCTTCCAATACTGCAGCAAGAAAAACACTGCACAAGAATTGCCTCCAGATCAAGAGCAGTCACCTTTTTTTTACTGCAAGGAGCACTGGAGCAGCTTGCCCACAGAGATCATGCAGCCTCCATCCTTGGAGACATCAAAAATTGCCACAGCCCTGAGCAACCTGCTCTGGGTGATTCTGCTCTGACCAGGGGTTAGACTAGACGGTCTCCAGAGGACCTTCCAACCTCAGCCACTCTGCGATTCTGTGACTTAGCCATCTATCCAGAGCAGGCTTCTTCTAAATCTGTTGTCATGAACATGGCGGAGGGAACTGGCCAGGGCTCCAATGATTTTGTCCCTCTCTGCTCATCCCCGCAGAAAGGCTATAGAAACTTTACAGATGATCCAGGCATTACATGGCATTCCTCTCTCAGAAAGCTTCTAGAGTGTGGATTAATTATATATACAGCTTCCAGTGCATCTTCTAACCAGCAGAGAGATGCCTGGGATGTGTAATACTCCATTACAACTTACTCCTTTTTCTTCTGCTCGCTTCTTCAACACCTTTGAAACTGCTTCCAATTCCAAGTTCAACTTTTCCACAATCTGAAGTTTTCAAAAAGCCAATTCTTAAAAAGCTAATTAATTCCCCATAGGCTTTTTTTTTTTTTTTTGACTCAGTAAATATTTCTGAGATTGCTTTTTGTATAATCAGTGTTAGCAGCTCATTAAAATGCACAGTATGTGTATCATTTTGAATGTGACATGGCTCAGCATGGACGCTCAAGCTCCTTAAAAAGACAGAAAAGAAAAAGATGAGGATAAAATGAAAGCAAAAATCCAGCATTTCCTTTAAGCTGACACCACAGTTAAGAATTTAAGACAGGGCAGGGAGCCTTCAACCTTGCTATTAGGTGAAAAGTCTAATTGCTCAATGCACTGACTGCCCTCTCCAGCCTGTATATTTTCTGAAAAAGATTTCTTTTACAGAAAGCTTTAAGGTGCTAAAAAAAATGGATTCTACTACCAGGTTAATTGTGTAAGGTTTTCACTCTGGGTAATATGAGGATTCTTCTTGAATGAATAATGAATGAAGTAATTTAAAAGGCCTTTAGTGTACGCAGCCAGAAATAAATAATGCCTTAATCTGGCACATTTTATTTTCCATTAAAACAAACACTTTTTAAAAAGTGTGTGTTATTGAGAAGAGAAGCACTCAGTTGCTAACATGCCAGGTGCCTGTATCAGATGATGGTCAGATGGACAATAATACTCAGGACTTTTTCTAATATTTCCTGAGTATTGTTGATGCTTGATGGCTGTAGAAAACACGAAGGTTAAAAATACTACTTTGGGTCACAACGAGAAAACCCAAGATGAAGGACTCGCTCAGTAGTGGGTGGCTGCAAAGCTCCTGTTTCACTTTAATTGGCCTTATATCTGTTGGTATGTGCTCTATATTGGATAAAACACACCTCTGTTCATTTACAGACAAATTAGAATGACTGACATACTAGTAAAATGATAACAATGCTAAATCATAAGCTAATTAGTAACTGTGAGTACAGTAACTTCTTTAAGCATGTTATAATCACAAGCTGTTAGGCAAGACATCTCCAAGCATCAGAACTGACACTGCAGACTTCCCCTTGCCTGCATGCAGGGAGCAGCCATACAGCTGAGGTTAATTGAAATAAAATAAATAAAAACCCAAAAAGATCAGAGCACAATGCCTCATTACAACTTGTAGGTGTGCCACAGCTCTATGGTTTAAGGGCCAAAGAAAACCCACAGGTGGTGACTGCCCCGTACCACCACAAGGCCTAATTCTTATAAATGGATTTGAGTCTTAGTGCCCACATTAGAATTTAAATTAAATTAAATATTGACCGAGGAAGAACTTGCTGTCAGGTTCAGGGTGAAAAGCTTCAATTATGAAGGAAGCAGGAGTCCTTGAAAATAACATCATACTTTCACCTTCACGGGGAAAAAATCCCACAATACAGAGATACACAGCAAGGGGTGGGCTTTTTGTCAGAAAAGAAAGAAAGAATCAAATGGAACTTTTTTCCTTATGTATGACAATAAATCCCCACTGTTATGGTAAACCAGTGAGCCTTTCCTCAACCGATAAAGGTGAGTTGAAGGACTAAACAGTAACTTGTCACGAACATATATGCATTTTTCAATTCTGCTGACAAAAGACCTGCTTCGAGCAAACGACTGCTCTAGAGACCCACACAGGCCCCTGACACTGCCATTACCATGGGTCTATGAATTTGCAGCTTAGAATAGGGAAAAAAAAACCCAAACCAACAACAACCAACCTTCCTGGTTCAGGGAACCAAGGACTTTTGCAATTTGCCAAACACAAGTGTAGGAAATGGATTCAACTCTTTTCCTGTTGGACTCTTCATTATTCTGCAACTTGCCCTGCAACACACACAGACTTCCAATGTGTGGTCAGAACTGCGGGAGGGTTTGAGGTGCATCAACATGTAGCAGTTGCTCTTCACTTGAAATTCTCTAGTGCGGAGAACTTCAGAATGGCATGAAATTACCACCACCACCCACTGGTCCTGGAGTCCATTGAAAAGTTTCCTCTTTACAGTCATCTTCCGCTCAGAAAAATAACAGCCCAGGTAACATCTGGTGTTGCCTGCTAAGTCTTCTCAATAAATTTCAAATCAAAAGTAACTCTGTCAATTGGAGAAAGATCTGTCTAACCAAAAATGCTGTTAAGTTCAGTAGGCTAACAAAAAAAAAAAACAAAACAAAACAAAAAAAAAGAATCTAAGAAAGCTTTTTCTGCTACATCTATCACTGCCTAAACTGAGATTTGAGGATCAAAAACTTAGGTGACAGCATAGCTGCTTGGTGATACATGGAGCAAAAGAAAACTGAGATCACTTTTTGCTGGTTATATCAGCTTTGCAGGAACTAAAAGGAATAGAGCTTCCTTTGAAAAGCTGAATGAATAAACATTAGGAATAAAAGACAGTAAGGTGTAGAGGTTAAAACTGGAGGTATTTTCTGCAAAGTGAAATTCAGCTTTTCTTATATTGATTCAACATTGAAGTAAATTCCTCTTTTTCTCTGAATAACTTAAATCAACAGTTTAAATTTTCCTTTTATTTGTGAAAAACTAGTTAATGCTTTATTAAGTAGTCATGGAGAAACCTGAGATATCATAAAAAAAGAAAACATCTATTTTTCTTTAGTGAGATGTATATGACATAGTAAACTGCTATTTCCGTTAAGCAGTAGACAATTACCCTGCATGTCATATCTGAGTTATATAGACCAACAGGATGTTCCAGATTTCAGTCCCTACTTTTGTTACCTGCTACTGTGACAGTGAGAGCCAAGGATCAAGGCAGACAATCCACATCTACCATTAAGGGAGAGCAAACAGGAGGTCTCTGACACTTATCTCTAAAAATGCATTTGCTGGCAGAGCTGAAATGCAAGTAATTCTCCATTCAGAGAAATGTGATTTCTAGCAGTAGTTTGAGGGGAAAGGGAGAAGAGTAATGACAGCGTATTAGCTTGGGTTTGCCAAATGCAAAGAACAAACATTCATCTTAGTACCATTTCAAAAAAATATTTGAACAAGCATGTTATCATCTTTTCAGTGAACAGGAATTAAGTATGTGCTTAATATTAAGCAAGGGCTCAAACAATGTGCTGAACTGGGACCACTGCGTTAACTGGTACAGGTTCCCCTTTTGCTTTGAATTCCTGTCGGCTACAGTGAAGAAAGATTTCTAGCAGTTGGCACACATTTGAAAACGATGAAGAACAAAGAAATCACTGACTGAAAGTCTCAGATATGGTGCAAGTCACAATTTGCAGAGGCGATGAAATTACAGAACCTGAGTCAGGTGGATGACAGCGTTAGCGTGGAAAGGATTATTAGTGTGAAAGGTATTAATAGAGGATATGCAAAGAGGCTCTCCTGTCAGCACTCCTGTGACTGAAGCAGAAGATAAAGTTGCTTATGTTCCCATGAAGAAAACTGTTCCCATCCTGTGGCTCCAGCTCAGCCCACAGGACATTTTTGGTCGCTCCATCTCTCACATCAAAACAGGTTTGCAAACGCACAGGTCTCCTTGCAGGAAGGAGGGTGCTCACACTCCCATTGTAATCCCTTTTTCAAAGGTCTCTAATAATATTTCTTCCCCTGCTCCTTTTAATGAATGGTAATAGAGAACACTTGATTAGAAGCCTTTCATCATTTTAGGACTAGGGGCTTTAGCTTTCTGACCTACTTTTCTTGCCAATGAAATTCCATTTTTAGCTTCAACTCAAGGTCTGAGTGTTACCCAAATTCAGACCATCTGTTCTAACTGCCTACAGGCTGAGAAGTTGATCCAAGCCAGGAAGAATAAAGGGAACCAGTGTGTGCATATATTAAGTATTGTCAACCCTGAGTGTATTTAATAACCTACTCAGTTTATTCCTGAGTCTACACAAACATTCGTGTTTCTTTGGGCAGTGCCTGCTGTTGCTGTAAGGAATGTTTATGCTACCAGTTGCTCTCAGAGACCTTCAGCTAGGTCACCTTTCTTGAACAAGGACAGGAATGAGCAGGCTACAACTGACCGCAAGTCCATCTAATCCCTTAATCTGGCTTTGGTGAGGGTTGGTACGGGCTACCCAGAAGAAGTGCAGATCCCCCCTGAGCAAGTCATTAGGGAATAACCTGCCTCTCTTTCTAATTCTCCCTGTTAGAGAAGCAACAGAACTTGCATCTCCTCAGTGATCCTTCTTCATCCCAGGTGACGTCACTACATGGTCTCAGTGTTAATAAAAAGACAGCTGACCAGTCCTTTTGTGAATCGCTAGCAAAATCCCCACAGTATTTTGAAACAGTGAGTTCCAATGAGATAACTTCTTGCACTGTACAGAAATCCCTCTCAGTTTTAAATGTCCTATCTTCCCATTTCATTGCACATTCACTTCTGTTAGTATGAGAAAACGGCCTAACAGCATCAGACCTTTCTTCAGGATTTCAGATACATCTCTTAGTCCTTTTATTACATGAAACTCAGTATCAAATCTGAATTTATAAACCAGAACAAAATCAAAAAGGCAACGCTACCTGGAAAATCCCTACTAAGCACTGCTGACCACAGCTTTACAAAAATCAAAATGAATCTGAGTACTGAAGATAAGCTTCTGCTGCTAGCACAGATACACATCTACAGCACTCATCCCTCACAGCTCAGATGATGGATGTAATTTCAGCAGAATATCTAGGGAGGATGAGAGCATCCATGAAAACATTAACAAATAAAATAAGCCAGGGAAAAAGAAAACAGTAGCGTAAAACCAAGCCAGATATTGCAGAAGTTGAATACCCAGCTGGGGAGCTGCCCAGCTCAAAACAAGGCAGAAAATAAGTATATTTAATGTAAAAGAATCCTAGCATGAAATAGGCTCTGTACTTCCCCGGACACAGCTGATTTGCTGTTCAAGTCTGTCATTTGACAGCCTGTTTATAGATTCTCTCACTTCAAAGCCATTATGGCTCTGTTTACAGCACGCTCTTTCAGGAGGCACCACAAGCCTCCTCACGTGTCAGGTTTCTCAGGCATTCATCAGTGCATCCCATTCCTTCTAGGATTAGTACATTTAAAAAGCTGACATTAACACACCAGACTGTCCTCATGGACATGGATTACTGAGTCTGTGTCTGCAAAACACTTTCAAAAAACTTCTCCTATATTTTCAAAATACCATGCCAGCATTAACTAATTAATCCTCACAACACTTGTCCAGGACAGCTCTGAAAATATCTTGACCTCCCTTACGGACATGTAAAAAATCAGATAGAAAGTGGACCTGTCTTTCCTGGGGCCGTAAAACAATCCCATGACAAAGTCAGCTTTCAGACTTCAGGAGCACTCCATCACTAGTTCTGCATCTCAAGTCTGCATTCAATCCATCAGACAGTATCATCACCTCAGTAGCTCCAGAGCCCTCTTCCCACCTTCCCAGTACAAAGGAATTTAATACATCACATGTGAAAGTTTGTATGCCTCTGCTGAAAAAGGCAACAGCATATTTGCATACCTGGAGATATGAATACATGACAGGATAAAACCCAACCAGGCAGGAAAATGGCACACATGAGCAGCAGCTCACTGTGCTCTGGAGAGCTGTGGTTTTTGATGGGGTAATTCCAGCAAGGCGGATGAAACAGCTAATGTGGCAGCGGAACCGTGCATTAAACCCTAAACAAAAGATCTAACTATCCCCAGCCCCCGTACCAATTCCCTTTTCGTTCGTCATGTGCAAAAACAAGAAAGAAATGAGTAATATTTGCTTTTGTTTTCATTGTATCATTGGAAGCGACATGATCATTATTTCACTGGAGGTTCAAAGCAGCATTAGCATGATTACATTGGACTTGTACCTATTAAATGGAGGGACATGAGCTCCTCTGAGCTGTCAAATGCAACATATGCAGTCTTCCAATGCCACTGAAACATTCTAGCTGAATTTTAGACTTTTTCTTCTCCTTTGTACAAATCAAAACATTGCATAGGAATTTACTTATACTATAAGAAAAGGATCTCTTGCACCTGGAAAGCTACATGCTAATTCCATGCTTTATTCTATCTCTTTCATGCAAAAAGCTTTCAAAATCACATGCTATTGTATGGTACATAATGTTATTATTCTGTGCTTATTGTCCTAAAAGCGGAAGCTTACAAGCTGGACTGAAATCTTCTTTTGACTCTGCTGTGCTGGGCAAAAGGTTAGAGAGATAAAGCAGCTCTCAAAGAGCCGTTAATGCCAGTATGAGGCAGAAATACTAAATCATTTGAAGCAGCATTGTTTCTGTTTCCATCCTCCATGAGGTATTTCAGCTTTCGCAGGCTGTGTGTAAAAACCACAAGGTTTTGCACCACTAGGCAGGAAATGTCCCTTGACCGCTTAAACATAACGACCAGAAAAAGCCCGGTCCTCTTCTGACCATTTGATCCACGAGCCAGCTGTCCCCACGTTTTTGTGTTGGCTCTGCGACCTTAACCAAATCATCTGGGGGCACAGGAGCACACACCAGCACTCCCTGAGCATGCTGCTCTGTGGAGCCTGAGTGCCCTGCCTTGAGCCAGCTCTGGAGAAGAGGACGGGTGCTGGACCTGACGCTCTGTCCAAAGACAGGTCTTTTACTGGTAAGAAGGAAGGTGTTGGGATACAGTTTATCAATTTTCAGTTGCACTCTTATCTCCTCTGCATCTAGAGAAACCAATGGAGACAATAGCTATACAATAACGGTAATTTATGAACTGTAAGACCCTCCCCAGATGCATGCCTTATACCAGCTGAAAAGTTGGCACATAAAAAGGCTGCTGGAAAAGAGCGTCCTCTGTCCCTCTTCCGATCTCCCTATACCATAGGATCTTCCAGCTTTTTGACTACAATTCCCTATTTCTAGGGCTGTGAATGTTGTACAGAGAGAGAGGATCATCAGAGATGCTGCTGAGAGTCTATTTTTAGAGTGAGTCATTTGATGAGCTGTTCAGCACCTTATTTATTGCTGCCTCCAGCTGGGGAGCTAAGCGCTGTCCAGACACCTCTACCGCTAAAACCAGAACTCAGAAGCAGTGACCTCTATTTGATAACATTTTCTGTACTGACAGAGAGAAAAACAACAGCACATTATGCTGTCAAGGCTAATAGCTGCTAATTAGGGTGAGTGACATATGACCCCTTTTATATCCAAAGAACACAGAAGTCACAGTACAAATAAAAAAAATATTGAAATTCTGCATTCACAGTCTTTTCCAGTCTAAAGAGTGACCACTTAAAAATAATTTCCCCTTTTTTTTTTCCTGGTTTGTCTGTTTAAGGCTTTACTTCAACTTTACATCATGTGTACAGAAAGTAAGAGTCTCAGTGTTCACAGTGCTTTCTTGGCAGGAAACGGGGCTTTGGAGGGACACCAGGAAAAGAAAAGGGGACAAACCGAAGCTATGTCATTGGAAACATGGGATACGTGTATAGAGGCTCCAGGATCACTATCAGTGTCCAGAGAGAGCACTGAAGGGACTGCGGCAGCAAGGGCAGCTCCTCCCAAAGGTCACCCGCCTCAGCGCTCGCCTGGCAGCAGGTGTATCTCACCTCGCGCAGCCAGTAAGCAGAGCAAGGAATTCAGCAACTGAAAACTGGCTGAACCTGTTCTCATCTAACTGGGTTCCTAGCAAAATAAATAGAAAAGATGTTTGTCTCTAGGCATGTTCCACATCTAACCTAGCCAATGCTCAGCATTTACCTCTGGACAAGCCTGAAGCCATGTACAGGCTGGGTTTACTCCAGATTTCTGTACAACTGCCTTGCATTATTAATATTTGTAATGCAATAGCACTTAGGGTGTTGGGTATATTCAGAACATGGGGCAGCTCCTCCTCTGAAGAACCTAGCACCTACTTAACCAAGCAGGCAAAGAAGCAACCAATTGCCATTTCACAAATGGGGAACTGAGGTACAGAAAGCTGAAATGATTTACTAGAGATCACGTTAAAAGTCTACTGAATTTGCAGCCTCCTGTTGTTTTATTAGGGGTTCAAACATCCTGTTAGACCCTCTGAATGTTAATCATTATCTAACTCTTCTATCTTCTTGCTGCTCTAATGAGATTATTGATGAATTACTTAAAACGCACTTTCCGTAGGAGAAATTTTTTAGGTGGCAAGTTGCCTTTTACTAAACAAATTAATGGGAAAGTGTGGGAAAAAGAAGTTTTAGGTTTAAAATGCCCAATTAGTACTAACTGAAATACAATATTTGAGATTATTTGGCACTGTATCTGTTATAAATATGCCATGTGGCCATTAGTACCTCATGGTCTCATCAGGACAAAAATAGTGACTCCAACAATTAATATTGCAGTAACTGCATATGTCAATATAGGAGTAGAACAATTGCAACTTTATAGGTTCACTCCAAAAACTATCATAGTCAAAGTCAAAGGGAGACCTCTCATTAAGTGCAAGGAGATCTAGATCAAGCTCCAGCTGGGTTGTACTCTGATCAAAAAGCTAGGACATTTCCAAATATCAGTATCAGTCACATTGCAGGTCAGCCCAGTAAAGCCAGAAAACACCGCTACAAGTGCACAACATGCTATGCAAACCCAGACGGATTAATCCAACAGTGTTCTCTCCACGCATAACTCTGCGGTAGATCCAGAAGTCAGTGTTACAAGTTTTAGGTCTTGATCTTATGCAGCCTGCTCCAGCTAGTGCAAAATCTCTCATTGCAGTATCTCTCATAACAGTTTTGCAAGTGAAGTTCTACATCTCCCCAGCAAAATGCTCTGTGCTCCAAGACAGTTTGATCTTTCCTGATGATGTTTTAAAGCACCTTCTCTGAAGTCCCAAGTAATGAGGTAACTCTCAGTCTGCATGTAAGAACAAAACTCTCCAGGACAGACTGTGAGCCAGACACTTATTATTATACTTTCTACAAATGCACAGAAGGGCTTTCTCTCAGTGCTTCAGGTCACTGAGATCATGTTTGAGGCATATGATTAATTTTCAGCCTTATTGTGTTAAGGGGTGGCAGGAGAAAAGTAAGAAAGATTTTTTTTAGAACAGTGTTAAATGAGGCTGAAGACCTCGTCACTTCACAAGAGCTTTTAAACTATCTTTGCATAAAGCAGCAGCTAAAAAGTTAATAGACATAAATAGCATTTTATTGTTTTGAGGTATTCTGAGGGGTTTTATTGCAGGTCAAGGCAGGAAAAGAATTCTGCTTGGGATAATTAAGCCTTAGCTAGTGAAGCCTGAGGCAATTACACACACACACACGAAAAAAAACCCCAACCCCAAAGCCTGAAAATGCCAAAGAAAAGCTGTCACTTAGCGTGAAACTAGGCCTTTCCTTGGACACAAGTGAGTGTGATAGCCCAGCAATGATAATCTTTTATCCAGCTGCTTGGCCACACTGTCTAGTCACCAAGCCTAGAAGGAGAGACATGAGAGACTCCCAGGAGCAAGCAGTTAACGTGTAATGAGTTCTGCTTTTATTCAGAGACCCTCATACCAATGAGGTTTTGGATGGGAGAAAGAAGTTTAGCTGATAAAAAGGGTATTTTGAAATATTTGGTTTTCCCCTTGGACATAAATTATTCTTAGCACAACTCTATTCCCATAAAAGCTCTTTGTTGGTCATATGCAGACATCCAAGGTAAAAATAAAGCCTCAACTGTAAATCATTTTGCTTTTCAGTATTTGCTGTATCAAACACCAGAACATCCCAAAGAAGAGAACAGAAATCCCAAACACCATCTGATAGCAACTAGGGACCTCTCCAGATTTCAAGGACCCTGAAACAAGGGATGTCTTCCTTAGGCCCAATTTTAATTTTAGCATCCTTTCCCTGTCTACTGCAAAACTTCAGCAGGTTGCAGTGCCTGGGACGTCTCTTCTACTCCACGGTGTATGTAGCCAGGTCACATAAACGTGCTTGTAGTGGGATTTCAGAGTACAATGTGTTCTCCTGAGTCACAGAGGTACTTTGGGAATTCCTGTATGCTAGTGGTTTCTGCACAGTCATTTCAGTACTAGAGATTTTTTAAAAAATCTGTTGTTATTTGGCTGCTTGCTTTTCCCTGTCCTCCAGATGAAAATTACTTCAATGAATGTTGATATTAATATACATTTGCATGCAAGCACGTAATAAATGGCTCACTAAAACAAGGCCTGTAAATTCAGTAAGTGGCTGTGCTAATCACGTTCCTATCATACTCTAGGGGCACTAGCTACAAGTAAGCTTTTTGTATGTGATCAGAACACACTGAAATCCACATCCAGCTTTCTGGATGGGTTTTTATTTGCCTGTCAACCGTTTGCAGAAAAAAGCATTGAAGTCACTTCTAGAGGGCAAACTGCAGGGGAGGAAGAGCCTCCTGTGTAGGTTACCACCCTGCATCTGCTGAACGCAGGCACAACATTTGCATTGCCAACATCTGGTGCCCACTGGATATCAGAAGTTGTGCTGTGAGGTGGGGGAATCGTGAGCAATAGCGCCGTCGGTTAGAATTAAGAGGCCCAATCACCTGGGGGGATGCAACATGGGGATTTTGTCAGGCCAAACTGTAAATCAGAATTCAAAATCCCCATTGCCTTTGCTATAATGCAGCATTCAGTGAGCCAGCGCAGTCAATCAGGTATCCAAGTCCCAGAGCAGTGTCAGTACTGTATGTTCCATGAGGGCATGCTTCTTCTTATGGCACTGGTGAGTAGCCATAAGGCAAAGCACATTGGTTTTCTTTACAGACGGACGGTATTAAAGCTTAAGTATAAAACTACTGCAGAAAGCTTTTGCAATATAAAAAGTAAAAACACAAACAGCAAGTAAGCCTTCAAGAGAGTAGTGATTTCTGTCGTGTGGAATCCACAGAACCTAAACCAGCACCATCTTCCATCTGTGCAAAATAGATTATTCCATCTCGGATTCTGCTGGTATTATTTAACATACAAATTTTAATTGTTAATGAAGATTGCTGGCTCAAACCCAGCGCAGAGGTTTGTCTGAATATTTTTCAGCTGGTCTCATATTCCTGAGAATTCACCCTTTATTGAATCCAGACTTTGAACGACCCCCAAATTTCTGACTGTACAGATGGCAAGGAAACTGCTGGGTTTTGAAATGGAAGTGTAAATCAGTCCTCATTTGCACCTGGATACAAGGAAATGAAAATATATGAACCTGCTCACAAGCAGACGTACAGTTTTAAGTTTGTTAGAGCTCAGCTACATGGAGAGGTAGGTACTAAATGAGCGAGGATGTGAATTTAACATACTCAGCAGCTGCCTGAACTGGCATATCTATTCTGCAACAAAAGTGCCTTTCTTTGGTTTAGCATAATTCATTGCCAAAGCGTAGTGTAAATTGTCATCTCCAGGATGACAGCACCACATGAATTGCTGCTTGCATGGTGGATTTCTAAGCTTTAGCGTCTAACCT
Source organism: Aquila chrysaetos chrysaetos (assembly GCF_900496995.4). Classification (NCBI taxonomy): domain Eukaryota; kingdom Metazoa; phylum Chordata; class Aves; order Accipitriformes; family Accipitridae; genus Aquila; species Aquila chrysaetos. The sequence continues at coordinate 1,251,559 of NC_044027.1, forward strand.
GGACACTCACATTGCTGTGCATTCAGGAAACCTGAAAAGGCTTGTGGTGCCATTGCACTTGTCTGAAGGAGGGGTTTCCCCCTTTTTTTTTTTCCCCCCTCTAGTTATGGTGACATGGTGCCCAAGACAATTGCTGGGAAGATATTTGGCTCCATTTGCTCCCTGAGTGGGGTGCTGGTCATTGCTCTGCCGGTTCCAGTCATTGTTTCCAACTTCAGCCGAATTTACCACCAGAACCAGAGAGCCGACAAGCGGAGAGCACAGAAGGTAAGCCATCCCGCGTGGCCACCTCCTCTGAAAGCTCAGCAGCTGCCAGGAAATCTCAGCCCCTGCTTGTCACCACGGGGCTTGCGAGACACCAGTGACAATTCTGAGCATTGCAAAGGACAGCCTGCATGCACCTATCCATCTACCTATACTTGTGTAGGCTTACCTTCACACACAGTTATAACTACCTATACCCACAGGGACACAAGCTAGTTCATTGCACACACTGTATGCTAGCATATCTTAAACGATCAGAAGTAATAGGGCTTTTATTGTTCACCTTTGCTACATACCAGTCTGAAACAAATATATACATATACTCATAAACCCTTAAATCATTAACAGGAGCTGTTTATCTGCCTGCTTGGTTCCTGTTGTCTCTCTGGAGTTTTGAAAACACCCATCCAGAAACATATACTTATCAGTACACATACCCCCTCAAAGCTGCAGACTGTAACATAGACAAAACACTGGGAATACACAAAAGCCCCTGGAAATGCAGGAGTATTACTGAATATTCCAGAATCTGAACAGTTTTTACCAGTATAAGCTTACTGATTCACTAAGACAGTATAACAGATTTATTATATCTCTATTTCAGTCTGCTAAATTACACCAAACCAGAATCAGGTTTTTACAACAACTGCAAACTAAAGGTCTGGGGTTTTTTTCTCCCCATGGAATACTGTCTGCCAGAAATTCAAGACTCAGGGGACCTGATGGAGAATAGTAGTAGAAGGATGTGCTATTTCTGCTTCAGGCAAGCATCTGGGCCATGCCTACTTCTTGCATCTCAGGGAGCTGACAGCAGAGAGCTGAGATACAAGACCTACAAAACCACAAAATCTGGCAGTCAAAACACATAAGGAGAGTAGCAAAGAGAGAGAATCATGCAGGAATGAGCTGCAGTCTCCATAAGTCACTGCTGGGTTTTACACATACCTGCATTAGGTTTGGCATTGTACATGTGAAACATCAATACATGCATCAACATGCAATAATTTTGGGAGGTGTTTTTGAGGGAGAGTTGTTTACATGATTAGTCATACAACATAATATAGATTTAAAAAAATCTAAAGAGAATCATAATGGAAGTCCACTCTGTACCACACACTGTTCAGTCAGCAGCTGGACAGTGGGAAACCAGTATGGATCATTACATTCATTTAATGAATTTAAATGATTTGCAGAGTGGGCTGCCTAATGTGAGGTTGCACCCAGGCATAAGGTATTTGGATTTAACTTGCAACAGGAACGTGCTAGGTATCAATGCACCGGAAGGACTGGAGTACTCACGTAGAGGTTTGTGAAGGGGATCGTGTGCAATAGTTCATTTAAATAATCAAAGACTTTGGGAAAGCACTTGTTCTACTGAAATGGCACATAAACACAGTGAGAGACAGAACCTGCATTACAGTATAGCTTAGGCAGCAAATAAATAGGCAAGACAAATAAACAAAAAAGATTTGTGCATAACCACAGACCACAATACAAAGAAGCTCCAGAACTGACTCCAGGTCTGTGCTTTCAGATGAGGTTGTCCTCTCCAAGCAGCATAGTGAAGTTTCTTGTTCTGATTCACCTTTTCCTTTGTTTGTTGGACTGTGATCCACTTGGTGACAAGGAGATGTACCGCCACCTTTGATGCTGATATGATTGATTGCAGCTTTTATAAGGTTTGCTGTATTGACATACACAGTGTATAATTTGCCCCCATTTGAATTTCTAATTCCCTTGATATTGGATGAATTTCTGGGCTAAGAAAGTTTTCTCAAGTCAGAAGTGTGAGTAATTTTCACATGATCATCACTGCATGAATACTAAAGAGAACGAAAGAGACAGAAGCACACTAATGACAGTCTCGCTGGAGATGGTCGGGACGTATACAGGGACGTTAAGAATCTGCTTTGATAGCATACTTGTTCCAGCATCATCCTCCAGTGAACTGAATCCCTTCTTCAGGAATAGGGAAGTTTTAGTGATAGCTAACACTGTCCCCATCTAATTAAAGATACAAAGACACTTGCATGGCTTTTTCAAGAAGGTTGGAAAAAGCTCTTTGCACTCTCTCAGTCCTTGAATATGAAGAGCCTACCCATAGCAGCTCCTTATAAGCAGAGTTTAGAGGATACAGCCTTGAAGAAATAACATAGACATCTTATCTAAGTTTCTAGTGTGCTAAATAAATTATTTTTCTCTTTTAATTGAAGACTAAATAATTTGTAGGGTATGTATTAGTATAAATACTTCAGAAGTTCTGTTTAGTTCAAGAATCATAACTATTATAATGCACAAGTAGGTTTCAAGATTAGGCTATAAACCATATTTATTTATTTTTTATGAACTCAGACTGAAGTTTTCTAATGAGTAATAATAAAGGCAAAAGTCAAATTGGCTGGATGTGACATTCACAGATTTGAATGCTGGGGTGTGAGTAAACCTGGGCTCTCCAGTGCAGTGGGGGTTTCTGAGGGGCTGCACTCCAGAAAACAGGAAAACACAATAGAGCCCTCATGCCCCTCTGGGATATGATGTGTTCAGTCTTAACTTTGCCTCTTAACTGTTGAGGAGGCACTGGTCTAGCAGGAAGAGGTATTTAAATAGCATGAATAAAATACCGGGAAGTGGCTGTTACTCATCAGCATCTATTCTTCAACTAACTGAGGAGAAATGTTCCTTAAAAAAGGAAAAAAAAAACCAAAACCAAACTACCAGTGATTTAATCACCTTGAAGGTAAATTATTCTTTGCCAAACCTGCACTGCAAGAGAATTAATTACAAGGAGATCTGGCAATCTTAATTTATTGTGCTGTGTCATCAAATTTTGTCCTCTGGCATGCAGCAAGGACCAGGTCAATCTGAATGGAAGATGAATTGATCATTTCTGACAAGGTTCATTTTGGTAAAATTGTTTGTTTTTTTTTTTTTCCCCCCAAAGACTTTTTTTTTTCCTTTTTGACTGATGTGCTAAGAATAGACCTTCCTGACTTTGAAACGATACTGTTCTTTAGTGAATGTCACAGCCTTTGGTTTTAAAAGAGAATTTGACACTTAAAAGGCTTGACAATAGAACGACTTTGTAATTCAGATAATGCTGGAGTCTCTCTCTTGCTGTGTTCAGTTTGCAGCATGGATGCAATGTGAAGGAGACAAGTATCTGGTGCTGGTTTGAGGACTACACCTCCCACTTTTCAACCCTAGAAAGGGAAAGCAGAGGCAGCTACCAACAGCTACTGAAATGCTGCTCCTTTAGCAGCAGTAGAAAAAGTAAAACAGTTCATTGTTTAGAAGTTAGAGACTGAGTGAATACAGCCCCAAGCCTCAACGTTACTCCCACCAGAGCAGGGCAGTAGAGAAATGCACAGCTGAAAGATTGCCAGATAATACGGTGGTGAAAAGAGTAGATGCAGCCTTTGAGCTTAGTGCAGCATAGATCCCAGAAGTGCAGATTGCTCTCCCAAGGTTTACAGGAATGTTGTAGACCTCTGGACTGTGAGACTGGTCAAAAATCCTGCAAGAATGATCCTTCTAGAGTAAACTCTAGATGCTGACAGACAAATCTAATCCCATGTCTTTAAGAGGAGAACCAATACTAAAATCAAAGGCCCTGTCTTTGCACAAAGATTAACAAAAAAAAGGAAGAAAGAAGGAGAAGAAAACACTAGACCTCTTAGTGAAAATACTTTTAGAAAGGTGTTTTTCAAAGCGTTATGGGAGCCTTTGTTGGTCCTTAATGTCCCAGGTCCAATGACTTTTGTCTTTGTTTAGGTTTAAAATAACCAACTCGGGTCACTCAGCTGGAAAGATTGTGCCAAGTACAGCAAAGTTAGCTTGTTCTGTTAGGGTTTTTTTGTTCCTGGAATGAGGCTTCAGAAAAGACATCTAGAGATCCCTTCGATATCTCCCCAAACTGCTCCAATACAGTCCAACTAATCACAGCAATACAACACCATCAGCTCCTATATCCCCTTCCCTTGGGAAACAGGAGCTGGCAATAAACTGCACAGGAGCTCTCAGAAATGTGAGTTTTATTAGGTGGGCCAGTGACTGACAAATACCAATGTGCACTAGCAGCTTTTCAGTAAGAAAAAATGGTAAGACAGAAAAAAAATTACTGTAACAAGGGCAATAGAGCATTACAGGTTAAGCCTATGCGGTTGTTAGCCCCAACTCCCTGCACACGTGAACATACATGCAGATGAAGACGCCAAGTCCTCAAAAGCATATTTAAAGCAGTTTTGAACAGCCTCAGAAGGCACATGGAAGTGGAGTGGCAGCTGAAATGTTTCGAAAGAGCAACAACAGCCTAAAGCCAACTGGTCTCTAGAGCAGCCCCCTTAGGGCTAAAATTTAGAAAACTGAGTTGTTCTAGATCTTCTCAGTTTGGGGGAAAAACAAGCGTTCAGAAAGTGGCCTCTTACACAGTGAAGTATGCCTCCTCACATTTGCACAATAGAGGAGGGAGAAATGTAAATGCTCAAAAAAAAAAAAAACCAACTTGTTTAATGTGCATTTATCATTTAATGGTTAGATTTGCTAAATGAGCCAAGATACTGAAATGGCTGATAATCTCAGAGGGATTAGCATGGTTTTAGTGGTGCATTTCACAGGGGCTAAACTGAAACTGTCACCTATGAATATAAAGCTTCAGTAATCACAGTACTTGGTTTCAGGTCTGCAGTAAACATGCTTTTGAGGACTGCAGCTTCTTAGTCTGTTCAATTCATATCATTTATTATCTGGTGGCCTTTGACTCTATGAGAACAAGCAATGTACTGCAACATCCTTGAAACAGACTTCTCATTTCATCTTCTAGGCTATAAGTTTCCAGGAAAGAACCAAACACCCAGATTTAGGCAACGAATGGACTACCCAGGACAAAATCATTTTGCAGAGCCACTCTCACATAAAACTGTAATATAGAACTGAAAACTGTAAAGCAGGCTATCAAAGAGTAGATGATATAAATTAGGTGAAGCAGGGAAGTGGACACATTGCGTGGTGGATGAATTAAAGCATTCAATCACAAAGCCAATATCAGCAGAAGAAAGGAATGAAGGGGCAAGGAAGAAGCCGTATCTTTTCAAATGGAAGTCTATGAAAGGCAGTAGATGGAGGAAGGTTATTCCTGACAGTGAGAGCTACTCATGAGATGGTTGCACACAGGCAGCTATGACTCTGCAGACTGATGAAGAGGTAACTATGGAGATGCTTAAAAGGGGCTTAAGCCAAAAGGAAGGAAGAGTAAGGACACAAACGTTTTTCTGATTGTTCCATAAGAGGCATGTTAGAAACAGCCTGTTCCAGACCCAGCCATCACTCTCAGAGGCATGGAAAACAGGACTGCAGTCAGCAGAGCGGATGAAGAGGGAAGATGGTGATGAAGAGAATGGTTAATACTAGATTTATGTCATCATCATACCCATGAGAAAGACAGCCCACACACCTGTCAATAATGAATCCATTATAATAATTGATTTGCTACAGAGCAGGGGAGTCAGCTTTGAAATGTTCTGTTTTTCAGCTGACACCCTAAATTTTGGAGGTGGGTTAGTGAACTTTAGAGCATGGAACAGAACGGCCAGAAAAATAGACTCGAGCAAAGCTGTGAGTTGTCTAAGGAGAGCTCAGCGACAGAACATGACTCAGTTCCCAGCAGGGGATGGGGTTGGGAACTTAAGGAGAGAGAAACAATAAGGTTAAAACTGGAGCTGGCTGACATTTAAAAAACATGTTTTTTTCAACCACAATGAATCTGTGTGGAATATGTTTTTGTTGATATTTAACAGTTTATGACAGGGGGAAAAAAGCTTTTTTTTTTTTTTTTTTTTTAAAAAAGATATTTCATTTTTGCTGGGGTAGGTACCTCTTTTTCTTCCTCCTCTGTTTCGTGTTTGGTGTTTGTCACATCCCCTCATACAGTTCAGGGGGGAAAAAAACCCAAACAAATAAACCAACCAGGAATCCTTCCTCTTTTCTTTTGTATTGTCCAGGAAAGCAAAATGGCATTTTCTGTCAGTTCAGCTAGTTCAAATTCCCTAGGTCCCAAATTGCATAAGACAAGTAATGTCTCCTCTGAAAGGAAAGATTGAAATCAGTGAGCTAAAGCTTATAGGTTCAGCCTCCAAAGCAAGACCATACTTATAAATACTAAGCCTGTTGTCAATAGTGGCCCAATGCCCAGATGAAATAATTTCCACACATATCCAGAAGCCACTCTACATTTGTTTGATGCCATAAGGCCCTTTCACGTCATGTCTCAGTCATAACCAGGTAACAGCCTGCAATGCGTAAGAACCTGACTAATCCATCCTTGGGGTCTCTCCTTGGTCATCTCAGCAAGAGGGCGTCCCCTTTCCCCACCTGTTGGAAGTCCGGGTTGTGTGTGGCAGCCTCTGTCCAGATGGCTCATTATGTAGCACAGTTGGTAGGATTTGTAATGGCTGATGTTGCCCACTTCATCCCAGATGTCTAAATAAATGCAAGCTGAAATTTCCTTGTCAAGGAGACCTGCATGCAAAACATTCAGCCAAAAAATGTTGGGAAGCCTGATCCTACTTTGGAACTGGGTTCTAGTGATCAGATTCTTTGCTGTTACCTTTATTAACTAGTTATTTTACCACTCTGCCTAAGTAATACAGAATCAAGTGGGCTGGGCCATTTAGCTCCCATGCAGTTCGCAGGCTATATAATGAATACAGCTCAAACACCCCTGCACCAACCGCAATGTATGGTTATGTCTAGATTAATGGATATGGATATATCCACTGGGTCAGGAAAATACATACCTAAAAGTGGGTGTAAATGGTAGTGAAGCTTATTGTGGTTACTAATTTGTACCATGACAGTGATAAGCAGATGAAGAACATCATTTGTTGCTGACACATGTGGTGCTGGGATGGCAATACAGGTCTCTCAGTCCCTCTAACCGCCTATGTCAGATAGATGGGAACAGTCTGCAGTCTACCAGCACATCTCTCAAGGGCCACTGCAGAATTTCCCTGCTTACACACTACCAGATGTCTTAAACACCCCAGCTTGAGAAGTCCTAGAATCTCATTACTCCATTCCTCCCACTCCACCCAGCAGCAGTGGTCTGCAAAATCTGACTCAGAACAAGCCTTTATTGTTTGAAGGTCATGAAAATCCCATCAAACAGTAACTGCTGGTAACTTCAGCATCGCATTAGGCTCTAAACCAGCACAAGGCAGGCCCTCTCTGGGCAAGAGCAGGAGCCTGCCATCCTCTTTTGTCTCCCCACTACAGCCAGTCTCACTGTTTTGACAAACTCTGATGCTGCAGCAGCATTACCCTTCCATACTTCCCTCTCTGTGACTCAGGTTTTTTCACACATAAAACTGGGATAAATCCACTTCTTTTCCTGGCTCGGTGGATTCTTGCAGAGTTAGTTCATGTACATGTACAAGGTCAGAGAGTGAAACCATCTTATAGTAATACTATTCATACCCAGGATTTCAAATTTATCTCTCCGAGCTTTTGCACTAGCAATTCTTGCTGACTCACCAAACAAGGCAGCAGAAATGACAGCATGTGCTTTCCTGACCAGTCATGGGTAGCAAGCAGAGCAACAGTAAATGCTGGCGCAGAATGGTTCAAAAGCAGGCAAGGGAATCAAGAGCATGCATAAAACTTACAGATCATTTAAAAAAAAAAAAAATCTATATGGAGAAATCAGTCTGCCTGCGAGTACTGAGCAGGAAGAAAACAGTTCAATCCACCAGACAAATTGCTCCATAGGAAATAGTTCCTCATTTCTCCTCTTTGTCACAGTACAGCAGAACTCTTCTGTTTACTATGCAGACCACTGCCTGACGGTAATTCCAGCCACCTGTTCTCCATGTAAGTGCAGCCATTTAGACCGAACTCAGCATTAACTCCGAACAAATACAATAATACAGAGCAATTCTACACATTGTCCACAAGCTCCGGTATCCAGGCACCAGTGCATTTCTATCCACATATGAAGCATCAGCTTCGTTAGCGATTGAGTCAGGATAATTAGGAGCCATTCTAGTAGGAACGTGCAATGATGCTGGAATGCACAAACAGGGGCCAGAGCAGCGCGTAGCCATGACGACTCCACAGCTTTCTGCTGACAAACCGGGAGCGCTCCAGTGCCCAGGACAGCAGGCCAGGCAGGCTTCTCCCTCCGCATCTGCCAAATCAAGGCACGCAGCCAACGTGTTGTGGCTGTCAGCGTAAGGACGTGAGCTGACACACACATTCTTCTGAGAGTCTTATCAAATAAGGCCATGGGATGGGTTTGTGAAGGATTTTTTTTCCCCCAGAAGCCTAGTGCTAGAGATTTGTCCCCAGAGACCCCAGGAGCAAGAGGAACAACTAGAGGCAGCTTCAATAAGAAAGCTAATTGCACCGCACAGCAACTTCATTGTCATCTGATGACTCCTGAGCAATTTTCGTTTGCCAGCAAGCAATGCTTCTCTCAATTAACGCTGAAAGCTTGCAGCACAGAGAAGTGGGATGGAACACAGCTCCTGGCTGTACCCCACCTGGAACAAGTGTTGCCCACACTCACGCTTCACCCCATTCACTCCCCTTTGCTGCTGGTGGGCACCTGCCTGTCGGAGACAGCACCTACTCCAGCTGCCAGTGGGCAGGCAATGAGCAGGAAAACAGCCCCACCATCATCTCTTCCCCTTGGGCTTCATTCCACAGAGGAGAACAAAGGGTGGGAGTTTTACAAATTTGCTTATTTTTCCTTGAGTATCATACAGAGGTTTTGTGGTCATCATCCCCATTCCCCCCCTCCATGTTTTCACCACCTTCCTGGGGAAGGTGCGAGCAGCACTATGTGAAGCAATTACCTTCATTTTCTGTAGCTAACCACAGGCCTCCACACCATTAATTAGTGTCCACATATCTGGTCTAGTAAATTGGCATGTGACACTAGATCAAATTCTGTTAATTTCTCCATCCCCTGAATACTTTATACCTATTAATTAGGGGTGTGAGCTGTGTGAAAGATGTTATAAAAGTGAGATCTGGAAACAGACAGACAGATAAATCACAGGCAGACAGATGCTCATCATACTTTGCTTTCACTGAAACACAGAACCTTATTTTAGAATAATGGGGAACAGCAACCTCTCTATTAATGATGCAGAAAAACATGAGGCTCTGCTCTTGAGATGTTTATTAAGCAAGACATTTCCAGACAAATTCTGACACCCTAATTTACACCCCGTAATACTTCACTTCTAATTCTAACAAACTATACCAGATTCCCACTACAATTGGTATGGCACCTCCTTGACCATGCATTCCTGGAACGATTTTGACCCAAGCTCCAAAATCTGTTACAGCATTATCAATACAAAAAAGCATATGTAGGATTTCTTTCATTGTATTTCAAGAGGCAAACTTAAGAAGTGAAGAGAGCTAGCTCTGTCAGTCAGCTGGACTAGTAGCGTGGGAACTTCAGCATAGAGGAAGCTTTGAATTTCAGCCAAGATACATTAACCGTGTATAACATTTCAATCAAGGAAAAACTGTCCATAAGGTCAGTTCTTATAGAGATCAAGGTCTGACTGTAACCCTTACTGGGTGGATGCATAGATGGATAACTAAAAAAAGGTATTAGAAATAAGCAGGGCATCTACAGAGGATAAAAGCATGAAAAGGCCTCCAGAAAAGCTTACTACTTAAATGTCAAGCAAAGGAATGAAGTGAGAATTGTCAAACTCTACAAAAAGTGAAGTTTACTCTATTCTTTCCTGTAGAATGCAGTGAACACCAGAAAGGGAATGGTCTATGTAAAAAGAAAACGTCAATACAATAACAACTGAGTAAAATTGGCAACAAATACACGCAGGCTGGAAAACAGAAGACATTTTCTAAATAGAAGAATGATGTTCTAAAATAAATGCCCAGTAGGAGTAAGAGCTTCCCTAAGTTTAAGCCAGAGCTTGCTAAGTTCAAGGTGAAAATGTACAAAAGGAAGTTTCCAACAGGAGGGGATGAGTCTCAGTGCTCCAGGGGCTTCCTGACCATCCTGCGTTCCTCTCTGCAAGTTTTGTGTATTACGACACTTTTTTCAAAGTTCTGTGTTTAATCAGCCAGGATATCTATGACTAGTAGAGAAGCCGAGATCCATTAAACTCCATATTCTGTGCATTGTTCTATAAATAGATTGAACATCATGTTCTTCAGGGTTGGGAAAGATTAAATGATATAGTGCATTTGAAATGATGTTCTGTTGCTTTAATGGTGCCAAGTGTAAGGTAGGATTAAAAGGAGAGCCACAGAGGAGGGGACGGGAATCTTTCATCTCTGGAAAGTAATGAAGAGGCCCAAAATAAGATCAGGGTCTAACTGTAAGTGGTTCTATTAAATTATATAGGAATATAACAAGTTCTACACTATCTAATTTCCATATGCAGCTCTACAACATCTCCCCCAAAGCAAAAATGACAGAATATTTAAAGTTGGCTCAAAAGCTGTTTAATGCAAAGAGTTGAGAGGAAGGAAAGTCCAGATGTGCATACTCGGTTTCTTAGGGAAAAAAAAAGGTTAAAATGACAGAAAGATGATCTACAGAGAACTAACTTTTCTAACACTGCTGTAACTCCACTGCCTGCCTATTACAATAGCCAGATGGAACCATGGCTAGCAGAATAACAACTAGTACTTATTATATGGGCCATTTGCTTTTTAAACAGCCATTATTTCACTCAGCGTTCAAACACATGTAATAACCCTGAGTCCTAATTTGGCAGTCCAGCCTGTTTCCAGGCTTTGTTAAAGATGGCATATCAGCTTCCCAGAGCCATAAGTAGGACAGATGATCAGTGTTGCCTGATTATATTGAGGAAAGCACACCACAGACAGTAGATTCATTTAATATCTTGTCCACTCTATTATTTTTTAATGCTTTTTTTAAAATGAAGAATTTTCCATTTTCTGCTTGGCAAGGAAAAACTACCACAATAGGCCAGGGAGCTAAGCTAGTTTCCACCAGATGAAGGTTTCATCCATTCCCTTTCCAAGTTACATATGTGCACTGAATTCCCACTCAGAAGTACAAATTGAAGTCTTTGATGAATTCCTTTCTGAATTTTATGCTAAAATTAGTCAAAGGTACCACAGATGAGATCATTTTAGGAAGGTGAGAACATAACTACAAGAAAATACTTTTTTGTCATTCCATACTCTAAGCCTTGTTGTTAAGTCTGCAGAAACTCCAGTTTCACTGTACAATCTGCTTTTCCATGTCCTAAAATCAACCATGTTCTTTTCATCCAGAATTTAAGTCCAGACCCAAACTAGCAACAGATGCAGACAAATGCAAGAAAATCAAGCACTTACTGAATGGCTGTCGTATTTCACCTTGGAAATAAAAATCAGATCAAAAGTATTCTGTTGACTACTTTTGAGAAGAGCTTCATTTTAGCCTTAAAAGACCAATGCTGTACAATTACTGCACCACTGGACATACTGCAGCTGTCACCAATAGGTCTACTCGTATTCAAACTACTAATTATTTAGGAATTACAATGTGAAGCACTGTTAATTATCTAGTGTAGCTGCATTTTCTGCCAGGAATGCTCTTAGTGTGGTTTTAGCAGATAAAGTTAAATAGGATATGAACTGGAGCCATCTCTCATATGAGGAAAGGCTGAGAGAGCTGGGACTGTTTAGCCTCAAGAAGAGAAAGCTCAGAGGGATCTTATTAACATGTGTAAATAGCTGAAGGGAGGGTGCAAAGAGGACAGAGCCAGGCTCTTTTGAGTGGTGGTCAGTGACAGGACCAGAGGTGATGGGCACAAACTGAAACACAGGAGGCTCCGTCTGAACATCAGGAAACACTTTTTCAGTGTGAGGGTGACCCAGCTCTGGCACAGGTTGCCCAGGGAAGTTGTGGAGTTTTCATCCTTGGAGATAATCAAAAGCCACCTGGACACAGTCCTGGGCAACTGGGTGTAGGTGGACCTGCTTGAGCAGCGGGGTGGGACAAGATGACCTACCAGATGACCTCCAGAGATCCCTTCCAACCTCAACCATTCTGTGAAGGATAATGCTAATAACAGCTCCAGTCCAAAGAGGGAGCAGGAGTGGACATAGGACCCATACACGTAGTACCCGACATACATGTACTCCAGTCATCTCCTTGCTCAAGTACAGAAGATCTGGAAAGCTGAAGACATCTGGCAAATATGAAATTATGTCATAGGTTGTAACTTAATAGTTTATTATACTACATAAATCAAGAGTGAACATTATCTCCATAAGAACTAGATGAAAATCATTAATAAATAATAATTAGCTGTTTCCTGGGCCTGCCATCTGGTAAGCATTTTTCCTAGCCAGCAACTCCTGCTCCTTGTACTTCTCTAAAGCAGCTAAAAGATGAAGACAGGCTATTCTTTCTCCTTTGTCAGTCCCTTTGGGAAATGTAGATACCCAGGATGCTGACAGCCACTTACATCATCCTCCCCACTGTACTTCAGCACTCCACGTGTACTGGGCTTCACTGCCCTTCCTGCTTATTCTGAGTCTCCAGTTTCTTAAAAAGCAGTAAGGAGCCAGAAGTTATTGAGACCTGCCTTCCATCCTGCTCTCAGAAACACGTGGGCTCCAAGATAACCAAATTAATCATTCTAACCTGTAAGTGGCTGTCATTAGTATTATTATTTTCATCATATAAATTATCTTCCAGATTAGGTCATATGCATTTTGAGATCCTGTGGTTTCCTAGCAACTCCTCTTACCACTCTACATGCAGACACAGTGTGCCGTTTTCTTTTCCTTTTTTAGATTCTCTGTGCAGGGGTTATATTCAGTAACAGTGATCTCAGGCCTGGCCCTAATGACCTTTAGTCTGTCACATTTGTGGGATAAGATGCAGAAGACACCTATCCCCCCACCCTTCCCACAAGACATTTGCAGCAGATGGCCAGAAAAACATGGTCCTCCACTTGTCTGTCTTCTGTCCTGCAGACCAGAAGTTCTGAGCTCTGAAGGACAGGGATGACAAAAGCATACCCATGCATGTTAAAAACTGGCAGAGTTTGGAAGACCCCATCAGCCTAATTCTCTAGGTTTCTGACAGCAAAAGACATGACAGTACGTAGTACAGTTTCCTGCAAAATACTGCTGCTTCAAAGATTGTGTGGCATGCCCTAAGTTCAAGGCTTTTGCCTCTGTAATTTAGTCCACACCTGATCTGCCAAGGCATCTCTGCCAGCCAGCCAAGTCCAGACTGACGCATTCCAACAGGTAACACAAAACTCCTTTGAAAATGGCCAGCTTTTACCTGCTTCCACACTGTAACCCGAGTCTTACACTGCTGCCAGGTGCCCTTCATGTCCTCAATCCACTTTGCTCAGTCATATAAACCAGTGTTGAACCTCTGCTGCAGATGTCAGGTGGGAGTGCTTTGCTGCACTTAAACTTTTTGTTACTGTCAGGCATGATCAAACTACTGCATCCCGTGTAAACATAAGACATGTACCTAAATATCATGTAAAGCTTGTGTCACCTGATAGATATGCTTTCCAAATAATGCACATTTACCCACAGACTTTCACATAAAAACATGAACTATGGTTTTAGAGTTGTTTCTAGTCCAGTGTGGGAAACTGTCTGGAGGGCCAAACCAATTTTAGTTACCTATTTTAATTAACTTCTCTAGCTGAGTTAATCAAGATATCTACTAAATTTAATCATGATGGGGGCACAGAGTTAGGCAATGTGACTATCCTAGACAATCTTTTGTGTAAGGAGAATAGGATTAACTTCTGTCCTGCCCCACTGACATTTATTAAAATAACAACGTCTGTTCTAAACTACAAAAGCTATGGGCCTTAATTATTTAGATAGCTAGTGGCCCTGTTTCAAAGAAGAAAAGAGAACAGACCTCAGAAACGAACCATCTTCAGTCCACATGGAGTACAGCTATTAATATTTGATCCCCTGCTAGCCTGGAGGCAAAGGGAATAATGTTCATTACAAGAGCCTAAGAATGAACCCACTTTAACAATTGACTGAACTGAAGATGAGGATGAAACCTTTCCTGCTATAGGTGAGGTAAGTAAGTTGAGGGACTCTGGTAATTCCTTCAGCAAAGGAGCTGGTATTTTGCCAAGCAGAGAGAGAAATGAAAGTCTTCTGTGGTTGCCATTAGGAGCCTCACTGTAAAGACAATCACTGGATCCAATGTCCAGTCCTGATTATGGAATAGATAAGATCATTGCGAAAAGTAAGGAACAGAGACAAAGGCATGTACTTGCAAACAGAAGAAATAATTCAATGGAAATATAATTAACAGGAACAGGGAGACAATGCCATGTAACTGGGAAATGGAATATCCTTCAGTCCCTTATCCCCTGCTCTCTCCCCCTAACTCGTATTCAATAACAGTAGTCTCTGCAGGTTTTGTTCCACATTACAGTCTCAGGCCAGTCTTATTCGAGACCTAGAGCAACACAGCATTTTGGGAAAGTCTTCAGAAAAAATGAAGATCCAATTTAATTTTATTGTTGTATCCTCAGTCTACATCTTGCCAATACAACTCGCGCCCCTTTCACAGGGTGACCAGATAGCCCTGTGAGATATCTTGGCCCCAGTACAGAGTAAGTTTCATCAGAGATTTCACTCTCATATACTGACTTGGAGTCTTAACGTTAAAGTGGGACAATGAAATCTAGGTGAAGTATAGAAAAGAAAGTCAATTTTGGATGTCCCCATTTTGGGGTGTCAAAAGAAAACCTATTTTTCAGACTGGTCATAGTCTGTGTCACCCAATTAAAGCTGCAAACTAGCATCCTGTACGTGTCTTTGCCTGAGAAATTGTCTGCTTAAGCAGAAGCTCTTAAGGTTAAACAAATCTTTCAAATACTGAGGGCCAGAGTCACTCACGCATGTACAGTAATAGAGCTCCTGGAATTATTACGGTCTCTGGACCCACTGCAGATATTTGCCTGTTGGCTTTACTCTTCCTACAGTGTATACCCATTAGCACCTCTAATTAGAAAGGAAAATCACGAGTTCCATGTTATTTAAAAGATTATGCAGCATTTTAAACTACAGCACAATGTAATTATTTTTTAATAGCCACAGCTATTTCATGTATTTACTTTTAATGGTGTTTGAGTCATAAATTAACAGTAGAAAAGAAAAAGGGAAATCAGCACTTGACAGAGAAGCAGGCAACAATTGAAAAGAAAAACTGAAATGCTAAAAACTGTGTGATCAAAAAGGAAGAGGGCCTTACTAGTTTTTCTTGTTTGCTTTATTCTGGACTGCTTTTTATCATCTAACTTGTCTCCCTAGAGGTAAGAGGGTCAGGGATAAATAAAAATGAGAAGAGTTGAATGTCTGTGTTATTGCAGACTGACCTCTGTCAGTTTGTCAAGAGATGAGTATTTTTGGATGGAGTCTTATATTATCAGATACCAAAGTTAATAAATTAGCACTGCCACTGCAGAGGACAGTCCACCATCACTGAGGACCGGGTGTCACTATGCTAGCTGCAGAACAAGCAGAGCAAGTGACAACACAGATGTCAGGGCACAGACCTGAAAGATAAAGAGAGGATTAAACAACCAAGTACGTTAGAGAAGGCAAGCCATGAAAGCAACATGCATGCAGAGCATGTGCACACAGCTAGATCACATACAGTCATACAGTCATTCTATGCCAGGAATATGTCCAAGACAAGTGTCTCTAGTTGCTGTGCATCTCATCCCACGAAAATTACTACTAACTTTTGAAAGGATAAACAAATCTGCAGTACCCCATTTCCTATCTCTGGAAAGGCTATTCACACTCTGTGGCAGATTATGTTCTTCAGACACACGTACTCATCTGACTCCCGGAGACAGACCTGGGCTAGCTGTTCTCAACAGCACCTTGTCTTGTCTGCACACCCCTTGTATTTCACCCCCAGACTTTTTCAGGTAGAGTGAGAACCTGAAATTTCCTTCCTCCTGGTATTGCCAGCACAGGACTGATCACTCAGTGTGCCTAGCTCTAACTTCAGCTTGTTTGCCTTCTTCACAGAAAGCCCGGCTTGCACGGATTCGAGTGGCCAAAACAGGCAGCTCCAATGCTTACCTTCACAGCAAGCGCAACGGCCTCCTGAACGAAGCCCTCGAGCTGACGGTGAGTGCAGAGACAGTATCTCCTTCCACAGAGTTTGAGAAGTTCCTTATTCCCACTCCTCTCCCCGGGCTCCCTCCCTTTCCCTCTCTGTTGCCACCTAATTGCTCATTATCCAGCATGGCAGCCTCACACACAGAATGGCATTATGCTACAATTACGCACTCATGTACTGTATGTGCCGTGCGGAGGGACGGCTGGAATCCAGCTGCAAGATTGGATGGGAGGAAAAAAGCTTCCTTGGGCTCCTCCTTGAGCTGGTAAAGGATCTTGCCTTCCAGCAATAACCAGGTTCACAGTTCCCTTGAAGCCCTCTGTGTGATGGAGCTGTTGGAGCTGTAGTGATTTATATGGCCCAGGGTTTGCCCATACTATAAATACCCACTCTCTTCCAACATATAGTTAGTTATTTTTAAGAGTCATTCTCTAATATGGACTATCTGATCGTGCCCAACGGGACAGGAAAATATTCCCCAGCTCCTGTTTCAGGCAGTTTGGTGGTGGGTTTTTTTTTTAACAGAAAGGCCTCTGGAGGCTAATACTAGCTATTCATGAGAAGAAAAGTTTTAAGTGCGTCAGATTGCTCAGCAGAATCAGCGAAAATGAGAGGAGGTTATTACATTAAGCCTGATCAACACCAGAGCAGGTATTAGCACATTTCATGGATTTCATTTCAAATAAATCAGCCTTTCGTGCACATGGGGAGCAAAGAGCGAGATGAAGAATGCTTAATTGAGCCACCAGAGCCGCCTAGCACTTGTTCATGCATCCTTACTTGGGGCCTAATCCTTCAAATGTATACTATTTTCCCTGGCACACATCCTTGCATTTGTAAAATCAAAGCTGAAAAACCTTTTCAGCTCATGGTGAAAGCTGCTCCCTAGGACCTGAGCCCACTCCTACCCAAGTTCAGTGAGTACAGCACACAGAGGGAAACTGTGCAGCACCATATTTTGCACGTAGGATGCTACTTGGTGCAGACCGAGAGAGGGGAATCTGGCCCTTTACAACTGGAATAGTTTTTAAACTGACTCCACAGAAGCACTTCACATGAAGTACAGATTTGGAAGGTAGGATGCCCAGATCAGTTTCAGTTCTCCCCTCCAAAACAAGATTAATCCTTCTGACTACACATCTAACGTTGTCTCCTGCTCTGCGAATGGCAGCGACACTCAGAAAATCTGTTTCTTGAACCATATGTTGCTGTTGAGTGGTTCAAGAAAAGTTTCTTTACCAAGAAGAGACTAGGAAGACTGGTCACACCTAGTCCAGAGCCTTATCCCCGTAAAGGAAAGGCTCAGGACTGGAATGCCAGCTCAGCTGAGATTCTGCTATTTCATTACCCAGGAACATGCCAAAATTTGACTACAAATTTAAAACTTCCTTTTAAGTTTTAGATTTCTAGTTTTTAAAAATGCCAGAATAGCTTAGCAGGGACACTCAGTTTGCACTTGATCTTCCAGCCTGCCATCCCAACAAGAATGTCCTCACTTCTCTTGTCAACCAAAATTCCCTGCCAAGACCACTCATTGAAGAGCAGCTGACACCAAAGCTTAAGTCCAAAATGCATAAGGTTGAGAGAAATATTTGGCTGAATGGGTTCATTTGCTGGCACTTGCCCAAAAATAAGTGTAGGAAGGGTCATTTTGTTGGCTACAAAGCTACTGCAGACACAGGAAGGAAAAAAAACACATTTCTAAAGAGGTTCTGGAGGACTTTTTTACCCATTAATAACTAAATTTAGATATATAGTAGCACCTAGAGCAGGTCTTCCCAAGCTTTTCTGGGAGCAACTTGGCTTTCTGGTGGGTTTATAGCTCTAAATGCTAATATGACTCCCCCACAGCCCAGTAAGATCCACAAATCCTACTTTGAAAAGCACTGAATATTGTGGACATTTGTATTAATACTTTGTAAGAAAATATCCCCACCCTAAGGAACTTCCTTTTGAAATAGTCAAAAGCAAAGGGTATGGGGAAGGAAGAATTACCATCCACCTGTGACACATGGGAATATAATTTACTAAAACAACAAGCTTACCAAAGCCGTGCCTAGCATCTGCACAACCAACAGGAAATGATATTTGACTACCTGAGGACTAGCCGCATACCTGAATCAAGAACAGATACAAGTCTCTCCATCCACAGGTAGTGGCATTAATTAATTACAGAACTGCAGAACATAATTTGTTGTAAAGGTATACATGACCGTTTTAACTCCACAAGGCAAGATTTTATATCCTTTCATTTTATGGCAGGAGAACAAACTATTCTTAAGAGTACAAAATGTGAATGACAGCATAGTCTAGCCAGCCAAATTTTTTAAGCTGTAAAAATATGAAGGAATGTGACTTCTGTAGTTGCTATATTAGGGACCAAAATATTATCTACATACTGTGCATATCCATCAGTCAAACTAGTATCAAACTGCTTCACTGGTCAGGTACACATCCCATTTTGATACCTTGCCCAGGACTCATGCTAACTTTAACGGACTTCACACGGCCAGGTTGCCATAGGGCTGGTTTGTTACCCAGCAGTAATTCCAACTGCAATTACTATATGGCCATGACTAGATATTATCACTTTCATCACTAGCAATCACACAGTACTGTGATCAATGTATAATTGTTTTACAAATGCCCAGCAGATTGCCCTGCAGTCCGACACCTTGAGGGTTCACCCAAGGAAAACAACTGCCCCAGAATGTATCCTGGCTGTGGCTCTGCAGTCAAACTAATAAATTGGGAAATAAGGACTGTTCAAGATTCCGGAACATGTGCCAGAATGTCCTTTCATTAGCACCAGAATGAATACACTGACACCATCTTTCAAGGGAACAGCATGTCTTCAGCCTGTAGCCTTGTAAAGAAAAAGCAAAGGATTCATCCAAGGGCAGCAGCAGGAAGGAGTTCTGCTCCTAGCAAGAATACAGACTCTTGCTTCAGAAACATGTGGATTTGTGGTATTTTGCATTTGCCATCTAGACATGAAGTAGTCAGACTATTTTCTTCTCATTTAGAGAGATTTTTAGTGGGCTTTATGTCAGAAGTGCTCAAGCAATGGTGAGCTTCTTCCCATGGCAGCAGCCTACATATCCTCTTAACGTTAATCTCCTTGTACAGCTAGCTGAAATTCCCTTTTAGCTAAAATGCTAGAAGGTGTATATCCTAGGAACAGTAGGTTGTGAGGTCTTGTGCCTTTTCACAAGCAGAATCTGCTTAGCCATAGATAAGCATTATAGCCATTCTCATGGGAAGGGACAGTCTAACCACTGAACCAGTTCATCTCAGTTCACCAGCGTCCAATTTTGCGTGCTGAAGCACTAAGTAGAAGAGGTGAAGTGGAAGTATTTTGGATTTCAGAACTGACACTACAGTGTGTTTCAGTCTCCCTCCGAGGAACCAGCAGTTCACTGAAAGTCTTCCAAGAACAAAATGAATGGTAGCTGGCATCAAATCCTTGCAAAACTGGCATCCCAGCTCAAAAAGCAAATGATCTCTTCTCCTCCCCCCCACCAGCTTTTTCATTACAGCCAGATCCTTCTAGTGAAGACACAGATTTTGTTTGCCTGCAGTAATGTAGGTATCACTGATGCAATCTCTACAGGTACACGTTCCTCAACAGTACTATCAAAACGCCAAACAATTCTGTGATGTTGGCACTCTCACTATCCTGGGGCAGTAGTTCCTGCAGATCTCATTCTTAATTTGCATGCTAGGATGTTCTTGGTGGTTGCATGCTCTTTGTTTCTGAAAACACCTAGCTGACTGAAGAAAAAGTGAAAGGAGGATAAGGTATGAGTTATACTCACTGATGCTACGCTTTATTCGTGGTCACTGCCATCCCTTGATCCATTTCCATCAGCAACAAGCCTAGCCTTGTGATGGAAGACAGAGGGAGAGACTAAGCTGTGCTGCCAAAATTTAACAATTGGCTTAGGTCTTCTGCCAGAGGTATGGAAGCTCTATCTTTGCTTTCAGATTCCATTTAGATCTCCTCTCAAGCAAATCCTCATAAAAAAGATACTGTTTGCAATATGTGCTCTTTCTCTCTCCTTTTCCAGTGTTTTAGTGCAGCATCGTATCTGCTTTAGGGCTTGCAAGGATCTCCATGGGAAATATTCCAACACAGACTTCCGCAGAGTCAGTAATCTCAGCAGGGTACAAACAGGACCCGCTTGATGTGTTAGCTCACCAGGAGGATTGTTAATAAGAAAAATAGAACTGATTTTTTTTTTTAGGCCACTTCTAAAAATACTTCTGGGAATGCTCATCTTCCAAAACAACAGCAACAAAAAATCCATAACCTGCCTAAGATGCATTCCCATAGGAATCTATTAATTCTGTGTACAGTAAGTCAGCTTTCTTAATGTACCAGTTCAGCTATGTTTTGGCATCTGTCAGAGGCAGAGTTATTCCTTCACTTAAGGATCACAGAACCATCCTGGAAATGGCATCCAGAACACACATTTGCAGTGAATCACTGGGACACATGGGTGCATTTAAAAGCAATGCTTTAAGCATAGTTGAATTTGACCCCCTTGAGAGCAACAGACAACGTCTTGGCACTTCTGCAAAGATGTTCTGCTGTGTCTCCCATCCCACCCATTTTCTATCTTGCACAGTTAGATACTGCTGTTTTGTGTCTAAGTAGAGATTCAATCCATGCATGTCAATTTTTTACTTTAAGATTTAGACATTACAGAAGACACCAAGCACCCCTCACTTACAGGGCGCAGGGAAACATTTTACAACATCTAATTGCTATTTTAATGCCTGTAACTGTCTTCAAAAATGCTAGTCACCAAAGACACGCACAGATTAATGTGTCATGAAATCACAGTGAATTTCGAGATGAGGAGCTTTAATAGTAAGAGAACATCCTTAACAACTCAGATCTTAAACCTGCCACCACAGAACAGAGAAAGTGAGAAAAATAATCCTGTCTCTCAAATAGCACAGAAACTCTCTAAACAACGCCTATTGTTTCTTTTCCTTCCATTTTTGAGGCATGATCATCAGATCACTGGGTAAGTGACATGCTATATTTTGAGGAACGTAAGCATCTGATTCACTGATACAGTGTGGAAATCAAAAATACAGAGTATTGGATTTCTCCACCCTCCCCACCCCCCAAGTTGACTAAATTGGCCTATTAATGTTTTGATGAATGCTTGATGCCAAGCTTTCTGCATGAGCTAAACATTACGCACATACTGAACTCAAGCTTCTAACCTCTTATCCATTTCTATTCCAGCTGTTTCAAGCAGATCAAGCCCCTCAGTTTAATGAAAGCACAGAGACTGGTCTGAGATCTATAGCTTATCCTAACCACTAATAACACTGCAGTCTGAGCAGTCTCTTCCCCAAATCACCACATGCACACATACCTGATGTAGAAGCTGAGAACAGACCAGCAAAAGTGCTCCAGTCTTTCCAACCCACAGTCCCTAAATAAGCATACCAAAAGCAGTTCACCCCCCTCAACTCTTCCTAGGAGGGACCACTCCTTTTAATAGTTTTTTGACCTAAATACTCTCAGCTGTACCCAATCCCTTCCCAGATGGCACAGGCTGCCTGCTTGACTCTAAGCTCACCCTACTCTCTGAATTAGCTTACAAATTTGTTAGCCACATTTCAGCAGTTTCGGTACACAGGGGAAGTAGGGGAAAGGTGGTCCCCAATTATACAGGTGCTGCTGTACAATGAGTGAAGTATCTGGATCGTGAGGTCTTTGGAACAGGCTTGCCTTGTTCTGTTTTTGTGCTAAGTGATGCACAAAGCGTTCCTGGTTGGTTTGCAGGACTCTTGGCACTGTGTTACTAAAACTAACGCAGTAAGCCATCCTACTGAGTGAAAGCCACAATCTGTAAGAAACTAATGAAGGTGGGACCTTCCTTCTCCGATGGAACTGCTGCCACATTTCATGTGAACATAAACCCTTTGCCACTGCTGCACAATTCTTCTTCATTTGAAGTTTGCTTGACTAGGATAATTTATATATATTAACTCTTACATACATAGCATCTGCCTGTTCCTCCCTTCTCCTTCTCCCTGCCTTTCAACAAGGGCTTGGCCACAGGAGAGGTTACACACCTTCAGTTTGCACCGAACCCAGTCCTCAGGGCCTGCTATACACTCCCCACTGACAACGATATACAGAGGCAGGGAAAGAGCAGCCCCCTTTTAATACACTACAGGTACAAAGTGTGGAAGACAATTGGTGATGTCCATGAAGAGGAGAGACAGAGCCAGAAGTCCTGTCTCTAGAAGCAGCATTACAAAGTCCAAAACATGAAGCCTGGATTCACATTTTTTGATCTGGCGTGCAGCCGTG
The DNA here is from genome assembly GCF_900496995.4 of Aquila chrysaetos chrysaetos. Taxonomy (NCBI): domain Eukaryota; kingdom Metazoa; phylum Chordata; class Aves; order Accipitriformes; family Accipitridae; genus Aquila; species Aquila chrysaetos. The sequence goes on from NC_044027.1 coordinate 1,274,304, forward strand.
ACTCAGGAAGGAGGCTTTGGCAATAACACATGCAAGTTCCAACAGGCCCAGCGCTGTGCAGCCCTGAAGGTCAGGCAGAGCCAGGCTTTCTGCTCAGCAAAAGCAAGACAGCTTGTGTTTTGTCTCCTAACAGAGACTGAAGTTCAGGGTACATCTGTTGGCATTCAAAGGTCATGTCAAGCTTAAAAGTCTTAACATTTTTTGGAAAAATAAAGCAGCATAGGTTCTTTTCTTCTTTACCTTCTGGTTCCTGAGCCTTGACATCATATGTCAACAGTACTTCCCAGGTTTCCTCCCCAGCTACAAAATGGCTAGAAACTCACTGGTTTTTAATCAAAGCCAAGTTTACAAGCCAAATCATTAAGTAAAAAAATGAGGTATCCTCATAAGAGTCGTGAGAAAAACCTGAGGGATGGCAACACTGAAATTGTTATCTTTATCCCTGTGAAAGCTAATGCTGGTAGTTCTGTTTGTTTTCATGGTTTTACACCTGGTTTGGGCTTTGGTTTCTTCCCTCCTTTTTTCTGGCTATTCAGGGATCAACTGAAGATGAACAGCATATGACTAAAGGCACCTCCTTAATTGAAAGCCAACATCACCACCTGCTGCACTGCCTGGAAAAAACAACTGTAAGTAGCAACACAATCCTTTTACATCTTACTAGATCTTTGTGCCTGGCCCAGGCTTCATATGGAAAAGAGGTGCATGCAGATGCTCTGAAGTGGCACTCAGTTAGACATACTCAGTAGATCTACAAACTGTACCAGAGGGGGCTGACACTCAAGCTCCCAAGAATATTCTGCAATGGGTTAAATGCACTTTTATTTCATTGTCGTCTTTAAAAAAAAAAAAAAAATTACTGTGCAAAGGGATAAAGATGTGATTATCTGCTACTCCACAGTCATCTACACCAGTACAAAGTCAATAGCAGGTTGCTCAGTCAAGTTCACTTGAACACAAGTAACTTTTCAGCATGGGGTTAGGGAGAGCCTATAAACAAGGTGTACATTAAGTTTAATTTCTTCAGTGCTTCTGAAAGAGAACTAAACTGCATTTGTCTTGTGCTGTCAGTCACACATCATATATACTCATCAGATGTGCTAGTTAATAATAAAGGACAGTTCTGCTGCCTCAAGAGGAGGAAGATGCTGTCAGTGATTCCAAACTACAACCTGGTCACCAGTGCCAACAGGCTGGAAAAAAATAACCTTCAGCCCTTTATATGGCACAGAGCAGATGAACTCTCTTAATAGGTTTAAAGGCTGCACCTACCTTTTCTCACTACAGTTCTGGTTACAAAGGCAGCCAATTTATCTCAAAACCAGTCAAGCAGTTTCTATAACATGACTTTTCTGTTCACATTATGCAAGGTGTTGGGAGTGAGAATTTTATTTTTCATTGTTAAGTGATTCTGTATGTAGAAGTCTCTCAGAACATTTCAGATATTTATTTGCTACATATGTTTTACTTCCAGGTTTATATAAAAGGTTCTGCAGTAAAGGAACACATTATCTATACCATGATTCATTCTAGAAAGAATGAAGAGAGGTTAACACTTGAAATATTCATGCCTTTTTCTATCTGCATCCATCATCAAATGTACTTTTGATTTCTGACTTGCAAGAGCTTTCTTTTAGATAAATCACCTTCAGTTCCATAGTTTGGCTTATGCTGGAATAACACCACTTAGGCTTCAGCGATACACAGGAAGAAGATGACTGGTTAATTACAGTGACCTGCTGAGTACAGCTGGTTTATCCAAATGAGCTATAAAGGTCACCATTCCAAGGACAGTGAACTGATTCTTCCTGTATCAATGACTATTGAATTTATTTTATAAGACTCATCTTGCCTTTACTTCTAGCAATTTTGGATGTTACATAACAAGCAGATATTTCACAATCTGACTCTTCAGTTTAGAACCTAAAACCTTCACTACTACAACCCATATTTCACAAGAATACTTTCATTTGAAAACTTTAACAAATTGGCTGAAGCAAACAAAAGCTGACAACCCTGTCTCCAGGGTCTGCCCTTGTCAGGCCCTGACTTTGTAATGGCTTATAGAAATTCTGACCTCTGCACAGGGTGGGTAGACATCTCTGGGAGCTGCATGAGTCTCTCCATTTCTAATGAGCTGGTTAGGGTGCTGGAAGTAACATGGCCAAAGCATATCCTAATTTGTGGATGTATTAGCCTACCACACTAACAAAGCTAGATTGCCTCCAGCACATAAGCCTACTCAGACAGTGAGTCTCAGTGGTTGAAAATGTTCCAAATGTTGCTTTTTTCAGCAAAAAAATGGCAATAACAGTGATACTTTGAATTTTGATTAAAACCTAGAGGGATAATCTGCACAATATTTAATGTGTTTTCCCCCACATTTTTCAGCCAGTTATTACCATGATGTTGCATCAAGTCACACAGCAAGTTTGGATTCTGGTCTGAAATTATCAATCAAAATAGTTCATTCAGCTTGTGTGGAAATTCTGTAGTTCACATAATTGATTAAAATACTATGCAACAGTTCTCGGAAAAATTTAAATCATAGTCAAAGAATTTTTAAACAATGAAGAGTCATTTTATGACCAAGTTGCAGGAATGGAATGAGGAATGTACCATGGTTGCAAACTTGTTTCAATGGGCAATTCACCTTTCCTTAAACTAGGCAGAAGGAGTCTAAAAGTACATGATTTATTGTCATGGTATCTGTGGTCGTCGCTAGCATACAGCCTTACAATTGAATGGCTGTGAATGGCTCACAAATCTGGTGTGTCAGATGACAAAATGACCCTAAAGTACTTCTAGCTGCCATAACAGAGGTTACTTTGTCATATTAACACAACAGATGGAGTTTGTTCAAACAAAAGGAGGTTTTTTCCACTCATTCCAACTCCCAGATTTGAGTACGGACATTCACATGCCATATTTTCTCCAAATGCTGAGTGCATCGAATCCAGTCCTTCAACCCAAGCCTTTCTTCCGTGTTTTCACAGAGTATGATCAAAACCCATATCCCATTGGTGACCTAATGGCAATTCAATTCCAATTCATTACTTGTGAATCAGCAGCTGAAACTTTGTTTTCCTTCGCCTTCAGCACTGGAAAGATCAAACTAATAAAGTTGTTACCAGTTTTGTTCCATTTCCAAGAACATAACATTAAAAAGCTTAAGTGTGAGAAGGAAGGAACAAAGGGGTCTGATTCAGGCAAGGTTTGGTAAAGAGAAGGTCCTGTTGCCCATTCAAACTTGAGCGAGCCAGCTGGAATGCTGAGGCAATAGATGCAATGCTGGGACTAAACTTCTGAATGCCGGAATGGACAATCAATTGTCTTTTTATCTTTTGTTGGCATGTTGTCCCGTAGGGATTGTCCTATCTTGTGGATGATCCCCTGTTATCTGTACGAACTTCCACCATCAAGGTATTTCCTTTTTAATTCAATCTGTTTTCTCTATGGTCTCTGTGACGTGTCTGGAGAGTGTTTGCTTCCTTTCTCGTTCCTGGTCTTGTCCTTGGGAGTTTGTGCACGTGGCTCTTTTTGGCTATCCAGTGCTCTTGTTTCCTGTGAGAGTTGTTAGTTGTTTCAATGAAAACCAATGGCTGCCTTCACCATGGTTGCTTTTGTTTCCCATCTTTTCTGATGCTGACAGGGACTGGATAAAGTATGTTCACTTAGAACAACTTGGGTGCTCATATACACACATAAGAGTTCTTTCTTTCAGGATTTCTTGTTCCTTAGCACAAAAGCTCTTTACCAATTCAGCTTTCTGAACTTCCTTCCCCTATACACTTCCCACTCTCACCTGCCATGTTTATTTCCACTCAGCTAATAGCACACAATGAATTGCAGGTATGCTTTGAACCCAACAGCCAATACAAGCAACATCCTGCAATTACGCTGTATGTCAAGATGGTCATCCAAATACAAGGCAATCCTGTCCCCAGGCACATAGAAAAAGGAGCATGAATCTCCTCTTGGGTTTCATAACCATGTGGCATTGCAGACTTTTTGAAGCCACTTCTGGAATCCAGACACAAAAATGAAAGGAAACTCCAACACAATATATTAACCATCTCAGACTACGTATGCAAGGCAGCATTGATAGACTATCATGCTTTTGTCACTGCAACAGCTTCTCTTATTCCCCTACTGATGCAGGAGAGTAAAATCTTCTCTTGGTTGCAGTGAGTGAAAGGGCAGTGTCATTTCTTTTTAATATCTGCCTACTGCAAATATTTTCAGGCACAGAGGCAGAGAGCATCTTACACAGACAAGGGGCTGGCACATGCCACCAACCTAGCAAAAGGTGCCATTGAAAACAAACTGCTGTTGGGCCAAAGCTGTTGGTGTCACCAGAGAGTAATGGCACTGTTTTTTCCCGTCAGAACCATGAGTTCATAGATGAGCAACTGTTCGAGCAGAACTGCATGGAGAGCTCAATGCAAAACTATCCATCTTCTCGGAGCCCCTCCTTGTCAAGTCACCATGGCCTGACCACCTCCTGCTGTTCTCGCCGTAACAAGAAGACCACCCACCTTCCCAACTCCAGTGTGCCAGCCACTCGCCTCCGGAGTATGCAGGAGCTCAGCACCATCCACATCCAGTGCAGTGAGCAGCCCTCACTTACAACAAGGTACAGTAAGTAGGCTCTTGCTGCTAACTACTGCATGCAAACCTCTGAAATGCGTTACCCAACTAGACGTTCTTGCAGGCATATTCTCCAGCCAAGGAGAGTGGTCTAGTGCTGGAAGCATCTTTGTTTCCCTCCTTCTCATGACAACCCAAGGAAAGTGGCTCCTAGCTGGGGAAGAACCAGGTCAAAGCTAGACACTAGTGCAGCTCTTCTCTGGCCAGACTGGACATAGAAGAATGAATTCCAGCTGACACCTGCCTATGAAGTGCTAATCACACATGCAGGAGCCAGCAGTTCCCAGCTGTGAGCCACTCACCAAAAGCTGGCACAGGACCATTTCACAGCCCACCTCCCAGATAGCCCAGTACTTTCAAGCCTTTACTGGGAGCAGGCAAAGACAACCGGCTAATCACTGTCTGTCAGCAAAAGCTGTTAAGAGAGCTGTACACACTGACACGGTCCACCAGGGACACTCACTTCACTGATTTTCATTGTCCCAAAGTCTAAAGCACAACTGTAAACATCAAGCAGCACTGGGAAACAAATAAGGAGGAATTTCACAATGGTATTTTAGTAGCTCTCACCTAAAAAAGCCATTAGTGACACAGGTGAAGAAGCATCTCTTAACAGAAAATTTCAAAATTTTCATTTTATACATAACTGGCTGAAAAAAATAATTTCTTTACCGCATCTTTCTTGCAAATATTAAATTACTTTCTAAATCCCCCTCAGCCCATTAAGCTTCTTGTGCACCGGGCTGTTTCTGAATTTACCATTCTTCTCCCCACTCCTGTCAAAGGGATCTAGAAACTGAAACAAAGCTGCCTTTAGGGCAGCAAGTGATTACTTTGTGCCACAGTGAAGTCAGAAGGGCATTTCAGAGAATGAATTATGAATGACTAAGCACAAAACAAGTCTCTAGCTATTGCGGTTTCAAGATGACAATAGTTTTAAACCAGCACCTGAAACAGTAATTCAGGGGAATGTCAACTATTTTGCCTATTTCAGCAGGTGCTAAATCAGATGCCAGTGATATTTTAAATGTCAACACTGTTCATTATTTCACTTGCTTACCAAACTGTGTAAGAATGGAGAGAAAAAAAAAGCTTTTAAGTTGTTTTTCATGTGGAATGCAACTAACTGGGTGTACTGGTTACCACTGGCAGAACCACCCAGTCCCTAAGACTGCCCCACTCTCAGCTTGTGACTGAGGCAACCAGGGAGCAGAATGGGTTCTGCTGTGTTCTTGGGATGCTTGAGCGATCAAGAAACATCCTCTTGGTGAGTCACTCTGAGATAACAACAGCAATAGCTTTCCAACTGGGAGCTTTACATTTTAAAAAGGACAGGCCTTGTGTTTAAAATGAACATGTTGGGCTGATAATAGCAGACTCCTGTAGCTGTGCAGATGCACAGAAATCAACCTATCATTTTCCCTCTGTAATTAATTATAGGATGCAATTGATGCAGATCTAATAAGAATGCTCCCAGCTGCCAGATCCTTGAAACTACTGCAGATAGATGAAAGAATAGAAAAGATCAAGGGACAGTGAATTTGAAAGAGGTATTTGAAATGCAAGGAAGACAACATCGCTTTCTCAGAAAGAACTACCTGTGCTCTGAAAAGATGCAGTACACAGGACAGTATATTTAGATGTCCTCTTAATTAAACTAGAATTATGCAAGAATGAAATGGAAACATAGAATGACTTGCCCTGTGAAAAGCTGTATCCTAACCAGGGGGAATATTAAAAAAGCTTACTGTAATCTGGGTAGAAGGAACTGGGGGGAACATTTAAGTGGAGTCTTCTGAATATTTTGGTGCCCTTAGTTTGGAGGAATAAGATACTGATTAAGAACAAGTACCATTCCCATCCTTTCTATTGTCTGGTTTTAAAAAAAAAGCCAAACACTAAATTTGTTTTCTAGTCGTTCCAGTCTCAACATGAAATCAGATGATGGGCTGAGACCGAACTGCAAAACTGCCCAGATAACGACAGCCATCATCAGCATCCCCACGCCGCCGGCACTCACGCCAGAAGGTGAGAGCAGGCCTCCGCCCAGCAGCCCCGGCCACTCCACGAACATTTCCACCACCACCACAAGCAACATAGTCAAGGTCTCTGCCTTGTAAGACGTCTCATGCACAGAAGGAGGCTGGAAGACCAGTGCCCCTCTCCCTCCACACCTCCATGTTCCTTTCTTGCTGCAAATTGTGCCTGGATGGACCAACCTGACATTTCGTCATCGAATTAGCAATGGAGACCTAACGAGGCAGCTTTCTTCAGACTCGCATTCATGCTGTGGACTGAGGAAGGATTAGGAAAGGGAAGAAGAGGCTGGTTAAAGGAAAAACCTGCATGGAGAGCGTGTTGTGCCATGGTACAGGGCAAAAATCACCTGCAGAGGCTCGAGGGAAAGAATCATCATGGCAACAAGAGAGTCAATAAAGAAAACAGAAATATAACACTGTGTATCGCAGCACCTTTTTAAAGGTTTTTAATGGATAATATTTATTCATGAGGAAATGACTGAAAAGGTGAAAAACAATGGATTTTGTGAATTTTTTTTTCTTCATGGAGCAGAACCTTTAAACCAACCAAAATTTCACATTTTTTTTCTTTTATAGGAAAAGATTTAGACAAAGAAGCCACCTGTCACAGAAATCTATTTCCATTCCTCTGTGTGTGTGCGTGCGAGTGTACAACAGAACCACATCAGAGCCACACTGAATTACAAAGAGTAGCGCATGTGTCCATGATTGGGTGCACAGTAGAAAAATTCAAGCTTGTGTCAGCACATATATGTGCACACGCACACACACACACACAACTATTTCACCCTGGATGGCATTCTTTATTTAGACAATTTTGTATCCGCCTTTTAAGTCAATACAGTGCAATTGCAAACAGTGTGTTTGTCTGCTAATTATTGTCTGTGAAAACATATCTGTGGAAAAAAAAAAAAGACAGGCTTTAGTAGAGTTTTAGTCCCACATGGGTATCTGCTTTCTATTTTTGTTATCACTTACTTGTAAGAGTGTGACTAGACTACCAGTTCTGTATTTTTAAAAAGGAAAAAAAAAAGTAGGATTCTTTTTTAATACTGTACACACAAATGGCAAAGAATGAGAAAGCACTGAACTCAACTGCATCAAGCGTTCATAAGTCTAACAGGTTTCTTGTAATGTATCCCCATGCTTTTTAATTTTTGTTTTCTATATATAAATTTCTTTGCTAGCACTGGACATACAACCCATTGTAAATAGTAGCCAAATAATGTCTGGATCTATACTTGATAATAATTAACCCAAGAGCCAAATATCTTGCATGGACAGGGAGGTATTTGGCTTTTTCACAGTCTTAGGGCTCCAGTTGTCTCATCAATGGCTTCTGGGTGGCACTGATTTTGGGGGCAGACTAGCTTAGCAATTTTAGTTCTCCAGTCCCAGCACAAGATCTACAGCATGCATCGACTTGAGAAAGGGGAGCAGTACTGGAGTTTGGAATGTGTGGTACAGACAGCATTTTCTTTTTGCAGTTCTACACTTAGTTTGGGAAGTCACGCACTTCTACTCAACCAAAAACAGAAGTAGCACTGTGTGGTACTGCCAAGAAGCTAATACTTCTAACTAAGCTGTGGTCAGTCCTAGCACCTCTTTCTGAGAGCCTTCTAGGAATGATTTATTGTAAGGAAATACATGGTCCTGAAACATCACTGATTTTTTCCCCCCTTAAGAAGAGTAACTTTTTTCTTCCATTCTGCCTTTCTCAAGTCCCCTTTTCATAAGAGGTGTGATCCATGAAGGGCAGAGTGAGTAACATCATCCACCTTTTCACTTGTCATACACTGTTTGGCTAATTATTGTGGTCACGCACAAATGCCTCTTCGAGGCCCTATACCCATGAATGGCGATGCACCTAGCCCCCAACAGCTTGTAGATAATAAGGAAACATTTCAAGTGTCCTGTTTCTGAACAGTGATTTTACCAACATTAGAGTTAAAAGAACTACTCAAAGCATGTTTGAGGCTGCTTCAGCAAAGGGATGACTTTTTTTTAACATCTGTCATAATCTATCCTGATGTAATATTTATATACACATATACACGCATACACATATAAATAAATACAGACACATACATGTATAGATAGATAAATAGACCTACATGCTGACTTAAACATATGAGCTAGCAATCTGCTTTGTTAGCACTCCTAACCTATTAGTCTATAGAGTGGACTCAGATGGCTGATGCATTAACTCAATACCCTCCTTAGAAACCTACAACATTCTAGGAATATTAGGGCTATGGCTAAGCCTTCAGTAGCTGCACCAGCTTATAGTCATTTATTCCAGTGCTGTAATACGTTACCCAAAACTATGTTTAGTCCTGTTTTAAATGATTAAAATGCTCTGCCTTCGCTGCTTCCTGTAGGAGGTTATACTGCAGTTAATCTTACCATTATTGAGTTTTTCTTGATGTTTTAATTTAATCTTTCCTTTGCTTTAATTTCATTATTTGTCATCATCTGCTCCCCATCTGAACACCCTCACCCTTGTAGATCAGAGGCCTTGCTCTCCACCACTTACCACCTTGCAACCTCATTTACACTGGCACAGAATGAGGGTTAAATGCTACCATGCTGACAGGGTACAGTGTTCCTTCCAATGCGCAGGAGTAAATGATTACAAAGAGTCAGGGACTCAACATGGATTCTCGGTGCTGCCTTTCTTATTCCTGATTTACTGTGGAGTGGTAAACAAGCCACTTCATCTCTCTGCACCCATTTCTTTATCTGTAAATAGCAATCATGGCAGCCCTCGTCTAAAGCACTACTGGTTCATTTAATTGCTATCAATCAAAATGCTTTTTGGAAAAAAAAAAAAAAAAAGAAAAAAATCAACATTTTTAAGGGGGCAGGGGCAGGGGGGGCGGTGAAAAGTAAGGAGGAAAGCCAGTCCTTGGGGTTTCTGGCTGGCTGCTTGGGCTCAGATTGTCAAGGCAGCCATGGCCTTTGTTCTCTTCCACAGAAGGGGAATCACTGTTATCCTTGCTCAAAAATACACGGCTTGCCTCTTCTACCATTAACTTAGCAGGTGCTGCCCCATGCAGTCAGTATCTCAGCACAGACTTTCAGAGGATAAAGACAGATAAAATTAAGGAAGTCTGAGCCTAGAAGAACAGGGCTAAAAATATTTTTAATGGAGGCATTAGTTCCCTTTATACACTGATTTGAAGTAGACTGAGTAATGCTTCCGAAAGCACTTGAAAATATGCTAGTACAAAACCTCCCTGGATGGCCCAACACAGCTACATCCTCATTATGAGAGCACTGTGCATTCATTGAAACAGCAAAGACAAGAATCTATCGCCATTGTATCAGTGGTTGGTAGGGCATAACATAGCATCCTTCAAATGAAACGCAGGGAGGAAGGGAAAGCATTTGCACAGAAGAGCATGGGAATTGCACTACAGCCACTTATTTCTACAAGAAAGGGAGGCAATTAGCTTTATGAAACTGCAAGGCTCTTTATAATCTTTAAATAGCAACTTATAAACCATTGCTGAGATAAGGCCAAGTCACTCCTGAAAATTCCTAGGCCAGAACTTTAACTGAAGGATTTGGACCATTCTCTCCAGCGGTCCCCAGTACTGCCCTGTCTTACCAGCAACCCTCTCCCTTTCCCCAGGGCCATACACATACATTGACACGGATACAAAAACCAGCACATACCCCTGCAATCCTGGTCATTCCTGATGCATATGGAAGGGGGCTTCTTCAGGTGTGGGCTACCTCCGGGAGAAGAAGCATCCAGAAACATAGGTAGGTTCTAGTCCTGATACCTTTCTGAAAGGCAGGTGGTACAAAACAGCCTGATTAGCAAGACTGCTCAACAAAACATCAATAGTATGTTGGCAGTTCATTTCAAAAGCCTTCCCCCCTCCCCCTAATTCCTTACAACTTTTTATAGTTTTAGAAAAGTTCATTAAAAAAAAGATAAAAATGGATTGTTTGTACAAAAAGCAAGTGGAAGGGGATTATTTTTTCAGTCTTTCATAAAGCAATATTAAAAATATCAAAGAAGCAACACCTTTTCCCAAGCATTTTGTTTCCTTTCCAAAGCCTTTTCTGAGGGAAAAATATTTTCACAGGTTTTCAGCATATTCTATTAATAGATTTACTCTCTTCTCACCTGGCATTGGGCTGCTAATAGAAGGAATCACACCCAATTGGCAAAGAATGATGAGAAATACCTTTCACATCTAGGCTTTGACTTCCATCTACTCTTTCTAAAATCCACCTTTTACTTTCATTTTCCTTAAAAATCTTAAGGACAGCCATAAAGAAGAGGCCACAGATAACACGTCTTGGCACATAAAAATTAAAGAATTAAAAAATTTAATCCACCCTCTGCTAGCACAAGATCCTTTGCTGCAATATATTGCATTGCTTTCTCTAGATTAGATTGAAAATTCTCCAAGGAAAGGACCCCCACTGCTTCCCTGGAGAGCTTATTCCAGGCTAATAGATCTCAATGTCAAGGATTTTTCCCCTGCTGTTCAGCCATAACTCTTTCCTTATTTTTTCCTCTCTTGCTGCCATTATACTCTCTCGCACCATGTTAAATTATTCTCCTTTCCACATGGTAGGTTAGCTGCCTACAAGCATAAGAGGAATATAAAATTTTCTACAGCAAATTCTTATCCCAGAGACTACTTTTGTCTGCCAAATAATTATCATTGTTAAAAGCGAACTGAGGAAAAGGTAAACTAAGTTACACAGATGGCTTTAGCGTGGAATAAAGTTAGTAGGTAATTCAAAATATATCCTTTACAGTTGGCCAGAAATACTAAATTTGAATCAATGCTACTTGTTAAACCTGAAACAGTTGATAATATACTTGTACTGCAAACCAGCATTTATCGTTCTAGTTTAGACAGCTTAAGGTGTACACATGAAAATCAGATTAATACCAGCTAAAGAAAGCAATGTTTCTTCAAATATTTTGCTTTTTTAAGTAAACAGGTTGTAAACATGTTGTAACTTACATGTATTATAAAGCAAATTCAGTAAATTAAAAATCACATTTAATTTATGGGTTGCAACATCCCTTGGATCCTGTAATATTTTTTTTATGTCAGACTATGGCAGAGTTACAAAGTCAGCATTCATGGATGGCTTGCAAATATCAGCAAATTTGAAGTGAAAACTTTATTCTGCTTTTGAAGTTTGGTGAATAATATAACTTTTCCACATAATTTACCAATCAAATATAATGTAATTGATTTTTTTTCTTAAAATAACTTATTTTTCTCCAACACTTTAAGCAACCGCACTAGATACATGACTTCAGAGCTCAAGTTTTTAGGCTTCACATTTAATGCTGCCATAAACACTCTTCATAATGGTTTTATTTTTCTAAAACTTCAAGAGCAAACAGAAGGCAGTATGCACATCGATTAGAGCTAGGAGACTTGCATCAGGAACCTATGTTCTACTCCTGATTGTCTTGATGAATCACTAAGTGACCTCGAAAAAGTCATTTCACCTCTCTTTGCCAATTATACAAGCTGTATAGAATTTAATACCTCCTCTTTCAATAAGTGAAGCTCAATTCATGAACACCTACAAAATACATACAGAATTCCGGAGAAAGTGTTACCAGAAGAGTACTGCTACTTACGTTCAGAATGCAAAAACTGTGCCAGAAAAACTTCAGGTGGAACAGTCAAAAGACCAGGTGACAAAGAGCTTGTGAAAATTCCTTCTCGAGTTTTGTTCTCAGTCAATAGTCTGTTACTTTGTGTGTATATGTGTGCACGTGTTTCTTTTGAGTTAAACTAGTGCTAGTCACGGAAGTCACACAGCTGTCTGGGTGAGAAGTTAACAACCCTATCAAATGCTCTTCTCCATTCTGTTGCAACTATGACTAGGAGCTTCCATGGGCTCCTCGGACCAATGAAGTATCTTACAAAATGCGTGTGATGGTATATTTTTGATAAATCAGTAAGGCATTCCAATGCAATGGTGTTTTCTTTAGAAGTTTTATGTTATGAAAGGCTCTCAACCTTATTATTTTCTATTTTCGTACTATAAATGGGCTTTGCTTACAAACATCAGAGGACAGATACAAAATGTACTGTATACAACTGCAGGTAGCTTCGAGAACAACTTTCTAGAAGAATCAAGTTTCCTGTTGTCTTCTTTTGGAATTGTAGTGCATATGTTGAAACTTGTATATCATTTACAGTATTGAGTCTTGTGCCACTGCTGTACCTGATGTATCCAATCTGGATTAAACAGAGTATGTGCCACAAATACCAAGATGATGCTGTAGATTTCTTCTAAAAAAATTCTGGGAGGTTCTTTTGGAGAACTTTGGGTGTTGGCCTAAGCCACGCGAGTCACATTTAAATACTAGTAACTCTTACTTAAGCAACCATTAATGAAAACAGCAAGATGTCTGAGATGTTATAGGAGAGCAATAATGCAGATACCTAAGTGCATCTCCTACAGTATCCTCCTTTTGAACTTTAAGAGTTGCAACAAAATTCATCTTGTAAACAAAATCATATCATCTTGGCTTTTTCAAACTATGCAGACAAAATCTAGGCAACCCCCCTCCCTGGGGTAATTTGTGACACAAAGGGAGTAAGGCAGGGAAAAAACGTACAGAAAGAAAAATACTCTTCCTAATGAGATATTTATTATTTTTAAAAGAGCACATCTTAAGCATTTCTTTTAAAAGGCAATTTCATCTTGGCAATTCCATTTAGGCCAAAGTCTCGCATTCTATATTGCAGATAGGGTCAGCTTGTTTCGACCACAAAGCAAGTAGAGCTGATCTCATCTTAACCATATCAGAAAGTGTCAGTTGGAGGCATTATTTAAAATTTTCAAAATTCTTTAAGCAGAAATTAAAATTACCTAAGTGACCTCTAACACCCACCGAGTTAGGGCTGAAGAGAACAGCTTACAGACCACTTCTCTCTCATGCAGGGAAGGCTGACACCCACTAGGGGACACCATTGCCCAAGCTGCAGGAAAACCACAAATCAACCTAAGGCACAACAACGTCCTTGCTTCCCAATCTTGTGCTGTATTTCTATGCCACTCATGACCTAAATCAATCTTACAATTCTCCTGCACAGCAAAGAGAGTCTGAATTGAGTGGTATAAAGTTTAGACCCACCACTGCACAAAACGGTCAGAAGTGCTGCCAGGGACACCACAGGATTTGCACATGGAATTTTGCAAGAACATTAGGAACACTCAGGCAGCAAGTGATTCATGTAATTTGAGTGAAAACATACTGAATTTCTCAAAATGAAAGTTGCTGAAGGTGAGCAATCAAGTAACCTTGAAGACATCCATTTCACCAAATTAAAGAAACAGCTCTCCTTGGAAGCACAGTTCATAGTAGGTAAGAAGCAGTGCTTTTACTGAAGAAATTCCAGCCTTACTCTGCTCCAGAAAAAAAAAGAAAAAAACAACAGACTATCCGCTCTGCTGAATTTTGAGAAATCAAAGAAACTAGCTGAAGAAAACTGTCTCTATGATTCCAAACATACTAAAGCTAGAGGATGAAATTTCAAAATTAGTGTGGAGTCAACCTAGGGTCAATACCCCAAGCCAGACAGTACTCTCATCTTTCCCTGCTTCAGGACAGCTACATACAAAGCAGTGCAACCCAAACAGGAAATACCAATTAATTTTAGTACTAATAGGTAATTTCATTTCTAATTAAAGCTTTCCTGTAAGTGTGGCAAGTCTGATATTGCTGCACCCAGAGGGACAGACCAATTATGATTGCTGCACATTTTCTACATAATTAAACCATCCTCTACTGAACAGCTTGGCATGCACCTAGCCATAGAAGTGTTATTTATACAATGTTAATTAACTGGATTTAAAATCGCAATACAGGCATGGAGATGCAGGTTTCAGTCTGCCACTTAACCGGTATATAATCAGTGCATGGTGTTTAATAAGAGAATTACAGAAAATTGAATATCTCCAACTATAAACAGACTATGTAGTCTTATGGTGAATTCATCTTCACCCAAAAGTCACATGGAAGACATAAGTCAAGCAAATAAAACTGGGGTTGGTTTGTGTTTCCTCCTTACTGAGATTTCTGATGTGTAAGCAGCTACCTTTTATCCTCCTTTGTTTACTTTGGATTGTAAAGATTGCAAGTGAACATCCAGCTGTCTTTCATTTCCTTTTATTAACAAATTGCTGTAACACCATCACTGGAACACATGTAAAACCGTTTACCTCGACACAGCTCACTTATAAAAAAGACAATGTTTTTCTTCAAACGTAAACAACGTCTGTTTATGTTAGTCAATGTACTTGTAGACCAGCAGTTATGTTTTCACAGATAATGTCCATTCAATGCACCAACCAGCCCATCCCTAACAGCAGTGTCATTACATCAATCACCACTTTTCAGCAGTTCCTGAAGATAGACTGAGTTGACATGATAGGCATTCATCCAATTAAATTGTCTGTAACTTTTCCTATAGTGAGGCACAGCAGCATAGTAGTTTTGCCATGCTTGGTAATAAGATTTCCAGTAGTTTCTGTAACTCGAAGCCTCATATGGAACACCATCATCCCAAGAGCTGCAGGAACAGTCATCCTCAGTTTTTCTCGTGGAAGGACTAGGGAATTGATGGTAATGGCTTTTCTTTTGTTTAGCATTTTGTTTCACAACTTTCTTTTTCACTTGATTTTGCTTTGGGACTTGTGATAGTTCCTGAGGCTTCTCTGGTGTAGGACAGAAGCCTGCATGACCCTGATGCACTGTGGGAACAGCATTCTTCTCCTGTGTCTCTGAAAATGCTTCAAAGCATGAGTTATTTTCCCTACTATTGCAGGAAGCCCTGGAACTGTATGAACCATCACTGTCACCAGACACAATGCCATTTGCTACTGTCTCTGTGTTATGTACCACCTCTTTCCACTCTACGCCACCATTTCTGGGAAGCTCACATTGTTCTTCTGGGCCTGAGTAGCTTCGTAAAATTTCAACCTCTCTCTCCAACCCTTCTTTAATGAAATACTCATAGTCTTCAACAAACTCTGAGAAGCTCCAAGGATTGTTCGGTTGGTTTTTGAAAGAAGACAAGCATGGAATTCTGGGAAGATTTTTTTTTAAGGCCTCCTCATCTGGAGCCTGAGCGTTACGCTGTCCATCCGTTCTGGAGACAGTTTTGACTTGATTCCTCTGTTCTGTGCGGCAACTGGAAGTTTGGGGGTTTCTACTACCTTTTTCTGTATTTGCAGAATTTGTGCTCTTTTTTATCTGCTTTTGCTTCAGAGCCTTTTTTGGCCTTTCTACAGAATTATCACCTGGAAGATTAGAAAGAGGCTGAGGTACCTCTGAAAAACTATTTTGGACAGGCTGCAGTACTGGTTCCTTTGGTCTAAGACACACAGTTTTAGAATTCACTGAAGCACCTGTATGTACAACAGGTTTGACTTCTACCTCCCCATCTTCAAACTGATCCATCATTCCAGGAGGTATAGGCTCTGCACAAAAGGGAAACAAGCAGGCACTCAATTAAGTGCATCCTTCCCTGTAGAACTCAAATGAGTACTGAAGTAAAGCTTTGCAAAATCGCAGATAAGATGTTAAGACATATTAAGTTAGGGCTACAAACTGACCCCTTCCATTCTTGAAAGAGCTCAAATAGCCAGAACATTTTCTTCACGGAAGGCATCAAAAAGTTGATCAAGACAAAGAGCACTGCATTACTTGTCCTGTATTTTTCATATCCTACTTAAGCAGATAAAAAAATTAGAACTTAAGCAAGAAGGCAAATGCTACGTTTCTAGCAGAACAGTTTCTGGCAAAGCAAGGGTAGCAAATCTTCTGCTGTTTCAATTATTCCTTCCTTCTCCTACTGTACCTTACAGCCTGAGAAAGGCTTAATACTAGTTTTCTGGAAATCCAAGTAGTTATGTAGTTGCTTAAGCAACAGCTGGATGAAGAGTTCCTCTCCCCATCCACAGGCATGCATTAAGTTCATTTTCTATTGCTTCACACAACTGCGGCAGTTACACAAGTAGTCATTAGCACAGAGTATGAAAAACCTGTACCAAAGTTAAGGCAACTTCAGCAGAGAAGATACATGTCAGTTCCCTGTGGACTTGTCTGAAGCTTTGAATAATAGAAAACAACCAATGAAAAAACAAACAGTTGCATTCACAGGACAGAGCATACCTGGTAGAGGAAAAAGCTGAAGATTACACTTCTGAGCAATCTTCATCATCATGTTTTCCTCCTCTCCACGGCAGCAGTATGTCACAGATAAACCTAAAGTTCCTGTGATACACAACAGAAAGTGTAATTACCTAACCAAAGCTAGTGCAACTCAAGAAATCTGCATTACTGTTTTTACCAAAGCGCCCAGCTCTGCCAATACGATGCATGTACGTTTCCCAGTCTACAGGTACATCCAGGTTGATAACCAGATTCACTTTTTCGGCATCAATTCCACGAGATGTCTTGAGAAAATGAGAAGGAAAGAAGGAGATTGATAACTGAACATGCTAAACAGATCTTTAAATAAATACAACACATTTCGGAGTAATTGCTCACATAGTAACTTTTAGTTGTTGCAATACACCATAAAGCACCTACAATTTTCCAGCCACTTTACAGTATTACATGTAGAACAGGCATATTGCATTGGCACCATGGAAACTAGGGATCATTTTTCTTATGCCTTCTATGTATCAAATATACGCAGGCATGGTTTTTTCCCCCAGCATCAAAAAAAAAAAATCCAACCCGACAGCATGCAATAATCTTTTCATGACAGGACCTCAAATGATCAACTGAAAAGAAAAATACATCACCATGAAAAAGCTGAGAGTGCCTCAAACATAACCACTGCTCTATTTAGAGTTGTTTGCAATGTTACTATTGTGAGCATACTGTACTAGAGAAACAAACTATTCCTTCCCATAGCTCCTATCCAAAGGAAACAACTCTACTCCTCCAAAATACCAATGAGCTTCTGCAAAGCAACAGATAAATTAAAAACTATTTTTGAACCAAATGAGGAATAGGACACAATTCTAAGTTTCACAGTGAAAATAAGTCGCGCACAGCATTCAAGTCACATGCTTTATCAGTACGCTTATGCTCTATTCAATTCCAAGTCAAATCTAATTCTCCGAAGTAACTTTATGTGCAATACTCATGTATGCTATAAAATACTAACTCACCAAGTCTGTGGAAATCAGAACTCTACAGTGAAATTGCTTTAATTTAGCCATTGCATCAAGTCGTTGATTTTGATTCATGCTGCCTAGAAAGACAAAAATCAGGAACAGATTACATTCTTCAGTTTTATGCCCATCAAAATCTGGAAAACACTGCTTTGTAAAACTGTAGACGAGATCAGAGATGAGGCCGAGAGAAACTTCCTCAAACATCAGTTCCAAATGAGTAAACAAGGAACAAACAAAACAAACTTGAAAATAAGGAAATTCATTACAAAAATAATTCTTTTGCTTGTTTTTAAAAAGAAACCAATTATGTAGATACGTAACCTCGTGAACAACGCTGACTTTAGAAGAACTTTATTTAAACACATAAACCATGGAAAACACTGTTGAAGTAAAAATTCAAAGGAAGGTTTCTAATAAATATTAGGTACGAGCTATCAGCTTTTTACAGAGCAGCTAGAAATAAACAAGATTTAAATTCAACATCTGCATTCCAAACAAACACTGCTTCAAACTGCAAATGTCAGTTAGATTTCTCTTTACAGATAAGCCAATGCACTCATCTAGATATTCATAAAAACAACTCTCAAACAAATCTGAAAACAGGAAAGTTAATCAATATAAAAATTAATTCATATGTAAGTCTTAAAGACATAGGAAGATCCAAAAGCTATTCTTAGTTATTCCATCAGAGGCCACACAAACCAAGATTTAAGATCAATTTTCCTAGTTTAGGTCACATTTACACACAAATTCAACAGAATCAGAAAGTTTTGAATGGACTTACCTGATATGCATTCAGCAGGAAAGCCTCTGGATGTTAGTATTTCAGCTAGATGTTGAGCCCTGACAAAATATACACAATGAAAATTGTAAATATATCCGCAGACCTAACAACCCCTGTGCATTTCTTAACAACAGGCTATTCTTTACAGCCAAGGACTACATTCCAAATTGTCACTTTCATCTTTATGTCTAGAACAGTCACCTCACAGATGGAAATCTATCAGGCCTAAGTGTACTCTAAACAATGTATGAGGTACCTTCATGCTAAACCATTCCTTTATTTTCAGTATTTCATACTGCATTCCTCTGACTGTATTTCTGATCTGAAACTTGCATGCTGCTTTAAGACCTTTATAGAAGGTCTACACAAGTTTATCCATGAATTGACATTACAGCCACTGCTTTCAAACAATCTTTTTACAGATATTTTTTTAAATTTATTACCTGCTATGCAAATTTGAGAAGACTAAGGCTTGATTAAATGGAATTTTGCTGAACAACTCCTGCAGGTGCTGGGTTTTCTCCTCAAATGTTTTATGCGGAAGCGGATGGGAATTCACAATTTTATAATATTGCTTCAGCCCTGAGCATGAAACCAAAAAATACTATCAGATTAAGGGTTTCCATAAAAACATGAACAGTGCTATGTTGCTGTCAACGTATGTCACTGCAGCTAAAACAAAGACTAAATGTAAACAAGCACAGACATGCCAAATAAGAACCTACAGGACAGGCTTTTCTTAAAAGGCTGAAATATTTTTGGAACTGATAGGAGAAACAGTTACACTCATCACTGACATTTTAAATACATCAATACCAGAATCAAATACTTTGTAAGCTAATCAGCTCACCTGTGGAGGGGAATTATGAAGCATCACAAATTTTAAAGGTGCGTGTTTTGGTTTTAGTATACCTTTTTCATCTGTTGATGACATCACTATAAACAAACTTCTACTTACCAATGAGACTCGGATCAGTAGGGTTCAACCTCACAAATGTTGGCTCTCTCATGTACCTGGTCAAAGCATTAGCTAATGATTCAGGATAAGTAGCTGAAACAGCAAGCATCTGTTTATTGGCTGGTAGTGAAGAGTAAATCCAACTGTGAGATAAAGAAATGGAAATTACTAACAAATATGTATCTAATCTACTGATGAATGCGTGAGGTGTTTTTCTTACTTGATTTGTTCCTGAAAGCTGCCTTCTTCTAGAAGCTTGTCTGCCTCATCAAGAATGAAAAGCCGGATACTGGCTGTATTCAAGTAGTCCAACTCTATGAGCTGTTTTATTCGACCTACATATGAAAAAAAAAAAAAAGCAAAAGGAACTTCAAAAATATTAACTGAAAGATTCTAATGATGAGTTTTGCAATTTTTAAAAAAATTAATTTTATAAGCCTTCAAAAAAGGGCATATTGGGAATAATCTCTGACTAAAAATATCTTTCTGGTCTAAATGTCTTTGGCACTGGCCTTTGAGACTATCGCCTATCACTAGGAAAAAAAAAAAAAGAAAAGCCACCAACCCAGATTCCAAAAGCGCCAGTAATTGTGAAGTATCATGTGGTATCTGGAGCACAGTGAAGCTCATCCATACCTGGGGAGCCAACTGCTATGTGGCACTTCTTTAGTCTGACTTTGTCCTGGTTCAAAGGAGTCCCTCCAATGAAGACGTGGCATTCCAAGCCTTCCATTTTTATTCCGATAGTTGTGATTACAGCATGAATCTGCACAGCAATCTCTCGCGTAGGAGCCAAGATCAGAATCTGTAAGGGCCGAGGATTAAATATGAAAGCTGCAGAACGGCTCCGAAGATTAAAGCCCAACGTCGAGTCGTGATGATTTCAAATACTGCGTCTCACAGGCGACAATGCCGTTTTCCCAAGAAAAAGAGCGATTCTCTCTCACAAAGCAAAGCCCCCCCCCCCCCCCCACCGCGTACCGGCAAAGGCGGGCCGGGCCAGCGCGCAGCAGCAACCCGGGGCCGGGGCTCACCTGCGTGGCGGGGCTCTCCAGCAGCACCGCGTCCAGGGCGATGGTGGAGAACACGCAGGTTTTGCCAGTGCCGGACTTGGCCTGCACGATGAGATCTGGAAAGAGCCGCCACAGAGGTCACCGGAGGCCGCAGGGTGCCCCCCGCTACCCGCCGCCCCGCGCCCGGCCCGCCCGCTCACCCAGGCCGCAGCGCCCCAGCGGGATGGCCTTCAGCTGGACCGGCGACGGCCTGTGGAACCCAGCCGCCTCCAGCCCCGCCAGCACCGGCGCCGACAGCAGCAGCGACCCGAAGTCGGACGGGCCGCCGGGCACCAACACGTCGCGCGTACGGAACCGTCCCTCAGCCGCCGCCGGCGGGACCGCGGGCGCCGCCATCTTACGGGGGGGGGGGCGGGCGGGGAGAAAGCGGCGGAGGGCAGCGCGCTCGCGAGACGCGCTTTGAGTCCGCGCCGCGCATGCGCACTGGGCGAACCCCCCCTTCTCCCTCAGCGCCCCGCGCCGCCAGGGGGCGCCGCGGCCGCCGATTGGCTGGCGGGGGCGCGCGGGGCCGCCCGTCTGTGGCTGGCGGGAGGGGCGGGCGGGCGCGGGCGGGCTCCTCCGCCGTTTAGTCCGGGTTTTTTATTTTTTTTCTACCGACATTAGCAATTATTTCCTGTTTGTGCCAATAACTGAGGCTGCGGCTCGCTGCTGAGTATCTCGATAGGCGCGTTTATCTACAGAGAAGCAATTAATGACGGTGTTAATGAAACAGCAGTCCTTTAGATGGAGAAAGACAAACCTTTGCAGCTGAAACAGCCTTTCTTACGCGCCTGGGTCGTGTGTCTTATATGAAGAGCACGAAATTCAGACGCCCCTGGGTCATTTGTCTCACGAAAAGCACAAAAGCTTAAATTTACAACCACCACAGAGGGACAAAACCTCTGAGTGGAAGTGGAAGGGCGGGAGCTGGCGGCCTTGCCACAAGCTCCACCAGCGAGAGCTTTACCCGGGGCAACAACCGGCACCGCGGAGCGAAGCTGGGCCCGAGGCATGGCGGAGGGTGGATGAGCCCAGGGCAGGGTGAAAGCAGGCAGCCGGCCATCAGCGGGAGGAGGGAACGAACGGTCGGGGGGGGAGGAATGAGCGGAGGGAAAGGGATTGTCCTGAGAGGAAGGGAAGGGACGGCAAAGGAATGATGGAGAGGCTGCAGAAGAGGATGAGGAGGGCAAGAAGAGGATCGTGTTGGCATCAACAAGCTTGCTGACAGTCGGTGCCCGAAGCATCGAGATCTCTGTTAGTTCGGAGAGAAAGCAGCCGCCACTAATCCCTCAGCCATCCTACTGTAACAGAACAGTGGGGACGTTTTGTTCCGAACTCTCTAGTTTCAGCCCTCCTTCTACCATCCCGACGATAGAAATGAGTTTCTCATTAAGCACTCGGTGTCTGGGATACAGCTGTGCTGCACACAGAAACAAGATTTAAAAGCCAGGGTACTACGAAAAATTAATAGTATATCATTCACTTCAGCAAAGGCCAAATGTGTTAATCTGTTATATGTGCATTACTTACTACCCTCTGTAGACCACTTATTTTAAATCGTGGGTGGTTTTATGCATATCAGCTTTTATTGTCATAGCAGTTCAGAGGCTCTGGACGTGCAGCTTCCATTCATTGCAATGGGATTTGAAAAAATCTCAACAGTGGCTTCTACTGTACAAGTACATACACTGTGTCATTATTCTTACATTGCCAGGCAGCCTAAATGAATTTTAATGGCTTTGGTGTACCACAGGCTTTGTCACGCCTTTGAAATTCCTCATGTTTATATTCCTGATGGGGGAGAAAAAGTCTGTCGAATTCTATTCAGTTGTTATTTTTTAGTATTATGATATTTTCATACGAGTATCTGAGTACCAACCAAGAGTGGGGCCCCGCAGGACAAAGAAGAGTTTCAGCTTGGAGAGCTTACCTCTACCAAGTCAGGACAGACCAGATGGCAGGGGCGAGAACTGTCCCCCAGAGTGGAGGTAACAGGATAGCGGTCTACAAGCATTCTGTTAGTTCCAATTATTTTTTAATTTTTAAGTGGATATTCTCATTGGTCCTCAAGGGGAAACGAGTCTCTAACATGAGATAATTATCTCTGGATAAATCTGGGGAAGGAGACAGACAAAGACACCTGGACATAACAAACGTTTGATTAAATACAGCCTCTCATAACCCTTTTAAATTGATGTGATTTAAACAGACAATGAAGAGCAGTCAGAAGTGACTGTTCCCATGGGGGAAGGGCAGAGAAGAGGTGATAAAACAGCCCAAAACAGCCATCGAATGAACTGCTCCCCCTCTCCATTTTTCTCACATATTCCTTTTCTCCCCTGAGGTTGCATGCGCGTTGCAATACAACCAAGGTGATTTGGAGACAGACATTATTCTCTGTGGTGCGTTGTTAATGAGACATTCAGACACATCGCCTTCATTCAGAAAGATGCTGCTGTTTGTATGTATTTATTTAATTTTCCATCGGATGCTGGAGGGACAGATTCCAAACCATCTCAATGTCTGTATGCTGAGAAACCCTTCGACACCACAACTGGCAGATTTATTGTCCCTCTTCCTTTGGTTTTGGCCCTTACTGATGGGGCTGTGTCAGATTTAGGTCAAGCTCCTGCAGCTGTATCAGTTGATCTAATGAAAGGTTTTGTTTGTCTGTTAACCCTTATTCCTGTAGAAGATCTTAACTGCTACTGCTACTAACTTTGTTTTAAACTCTCTGTATGTTGTGTACTCTGCCATGAGTCAGTGTAAAAATAGCAATCCTCAACCTTCAGGCCTTGTTTTACCTCAGTGACTCTCAAGTACTGAATTCACATTGTCGACGTTCACGTCAGCCCAGCCAAGAGGAATCTGCAGTTTTGTCATGACATTGCTTTGCTTTCGCTTGCAGTAAGATCCAAAGGAAGTATTCCTTCCTGCCTGAAAGCAGCCTTTGGAAATCTTGACAATTAATCTGAATACTCTGCAGGCAGAATAGGTCCTGGGAAAGAATTTAGGTTAGTAAAAGAAGTGGTTAAGACCTCCTTCTGAGCTGTAATATTAAAATAACTAGTTCTTATGAAGGGATATAAACTCTCTAGCTTGGGATCATAAGTTTTGGGACTTAGGAGAAGACTCTTGCTAGGGAAAACTCTTGCTCCTATATCTACTGAGTATGTGTTTTATTCCCCCAAGACAGGACTCGCCACTTTTTTGTCCCTGTTACAAAGTGCACATTACATATTTGATTTTAATTCCATCCAAGATTCATTATCCTCTGAATCTATATATCTGTGTATCAGCTTTGGATAAATGATCTTACAAGACACCTGTGAGGTGCATGTTGCTGACACTCAAGGTCAGGTTCTCGCTGTTTCAGACTATAAAGCACTTGTCTTCAAACTCCCAGCAGGAAGGCAAAGGTCTGTATCACATGTTCGATGTGTAGTTTGCATTGTGCCGAGACCTCCTAAGGCTAACACGTGCAATGCAAGAAACGTCTTGACCAGTACTTAGTACCAGAACTAAGTAGTCACCACAGATTTATCCATCTCCTCTTTCTGTGGAACTTACTCTTCATTCACGACAGTTAAATTCTTGTTGTAACTCTTTGAACGACTGGGATAAACTGCTCACAGAGAATTTGTATTGGCTTCCAGAACTATCGGGTTGTGTATATCTTTTAAGAAAACATTCATTATAGATTTGAATATTGCTACTGTAAACAAGCACCTGCCTTGTCTTACGCCTTTAGCTTCAGAGGATTTGTCTTTCATATCTGCCAAGACATGGAATTATTCAGAACAAATCTTGGTTTACATACTATTTATAAAATATTTTTAAAGTGAGGTAATCTCATCCTCCTCTCCCAGATGTGTTCGGATTAAGAAAGTGAACTTGCTCCGTTCTATGCAGCACGTGTGACTCACTCCTCGGAGTGTGGTATGTATTTGTGTTTACACTGCCATGGAAACTGTATTTGTTCTCTGTACAGTAAAGCATATTACAGTGAAAGGGCCATTGATATTAGCCTAGACAGCGACTTCATATTCACCACCAAAAATTGACTCCAGGCACCCTGTGCATTCATTTTCCCTTTGAAAAAAAAAGCTGGATGGCAAGTTACCAATGAGTAGCAAGTCTCTGGGGCAGCAAAATCTTCTTTGTTGCTTTAGTAATTGGCAAAGTCTGGGATTTTTTTCCAGCAAGTCTGGTGCGTGGGGTTGTTATAAATGATGATGATGATGATGGTGGTGGTGGTGGTGGTGGTGGTGTGGGGGGGGGGTGTCTTACAGTGCCCTCATTTCAATGCCCTTCTGCTGAATGGATTTTGTTCCTTGTCAGGCATGTCCATCAAACAGATCCGGAAGAACTCCACAAATTTCAGATGAAATCTAAAGTATACCGGGGGGTCACTGCAGTTGGATGTGGAGATGCAGCTACAGATAAAAAGAAACCAGACATCAGGATATCAGTTCAGAATAGCTATTTCAAGTATACCAATAAGAAGTGCCAGTAGTTTGCTTCTGTTTTTCCTCCAGATAAATAAGTATCAGCCCATTTTAATCTTAGACACGCTTTTATACCAAGGTTTGCTAAATTATTTTTCAGCTAGTATGAACAGGATCTAGGTCACCAAAATGCAGCCAGCCGAGATGTAATCCAATAGTTCTTTAACACAAGACAGCACAGTGAATGCACAAGGATTTCTGTACCCTGGTACTTACTCCTGGCACTCCAGTGCAAGCAGAGGAATGTCAGGAGCTGGAATCTGGCTGGAGCGGAGTTAAAAGTTTTACTTTTGAGATGGGGGCATGGTGCGGTAGGGGCATGTCAGGAACTTTAAAGACCAGGAGTACAGAGACTGCAGACAATAAATTAGGCTTAATGGAAGAAATGGTCAAATTTTCAGGGGTAATTTATCTCTTTATGCACAAACATAAAACCAGAATTAAAGTTTTGACAGTATATTCTTACCTACTTTGGCTGGATGTTTATGGCCCAGTGGATTTAAACAAAGATGGATGCAATTCAGGTCATGCCGCAGCTTAAGTGGGAAGAAATTCTGAAAGGTTTGCCTTCAGTATGCAAGAAAGTAAAAATGAAAGAAAATTCAGTGATAACCACGCTTGTTAGTTCAGCAAAGAACAGTCACGTGAAAGCCCTGAGAAACCAGATCAATGAACTGAAAGACAACAAATGAGATGAGCCTTCAGCTGTGAAGGGATGGATGTTTCTCAAATGGGAAGGAGTGAGGCAGTTCATGTAAGTGGAATATACCACTCTGAAGGCATATTCTATTTCTTGCCCAAGGATCTCAGTTTTTCATTTTATCCTGAAATAAGCCATGTAGCTTTCTGCTTGAGGGTGTTTTATTCTCAGCTCTGTATTTTCTTGTAGACCTGATTTTCCACTGCACTGCACCATCTGCTCATGGTTTGCACCACGACAGAGTAGAAGGAGCGCAGGGCCTGGCATGAAGTGTCGATGCTGCTTTGAACCAGTTATCTACATGGGAGAGAAAAATGTTGCTTAGTAGGGAAATCCTGCTGAGAAAATATTTCAGATTTTTCTCTTCTCTTGCAAGTTCCCAGAAGTTTGGAGCACATGAATATTCTGGTCTTTTCTTTATTCTGTGTTCATGAACTCCTTTATCAGCCTCACGGGACAGAAGCAGCCCCGGAGGCTGAAAAACAGATCAAAAAAATTACCTTAAACGGAAGCCAAACAGAGGCTAAAAACTCTTCCCTGTTCATCTGCCTGCAGATCACACAGTTCAGTGTCCTGCAAGTGTTGCAGGAGCTTTCTGGCACACAGCATCTGCCAATTGCCATGTACCTGTGCAGTTGGCCTCCTGAATGCTAGATGTGCTGGAAAATACAACATTGTTTAACTTAGATTTGATGCTTCAAATAACCACGTGTATCTTTTGTATCTCTTTTGTATTGGAATAGTCAAAGTGCAGTGAAAAACATCAGTTAAAATAAATTCAGGAACGATATGATTTAAAAAAAAAAAATATGGTATTGTAAAGAAAACGTTGGGGAGACCATCCTGAGCCTGGGATAATCCCTGGTCTGATTTCATGCATTTTTTCAAGATGCCAAAGCCATATTGCTCATCAGCAGTCTACTTTGTCTAGACATGGTAACCCTGGGAGAAAAGTCATTCCCTCCCGATGCCTGCTCTTAGTCTATTCACTACCAAATGTAAAAGAATACCTAAAAATACTCTTGTTCAAAGCTGGCTTGGATAAATCAAGCTCACAGTCAGCTTTCAGCTCAAACCAGCTGAACCTAGGTCCATGTATTACAAACGTGAAGAGAAAATGCCATCATGTTTTAGCTTTGGTGCCATGCCACAAGGAAGAAGTAGTGCCCACATATTACTTTACAGAACTGAGATAATACAATAAATTATAAAAACATGGTACCAGTAGCAGAAAAGAAATAAACGTCTTGAGCCATCCAAGCAACACAGAAACCTGGACTCTGAGACTGCAGCTCTTCTTGAACACGGATCCTTGTCTGTGGTACAGAAAGAGGAAAGGGAAGTTGGGTCATTCCCTCTACTCTTAATAACTGGCAGAGGCAGGCGTTTCAGCTTGTAGTCTCCACATGGTGCCATCTTTTTGATTTTTTACCACTGACTGGCTGTTCAAACCTGCCATATGATACTTGATATGCTTGGGTAGGCTGGGAAAATACATACCCCAACCCTGGGCCGTGGGGAACAACCAGCTGGCCAACAAATCCAGCCAGATTTCAAGAAAAAATTATAGCTGGGCTAGCTGGCTTAGACTTTAAGAAAGACTCAAGACTGGCAGGTATCCCACTCACATCATAGCATACCCCGTTGGAAGTGATTAACTTTTTGCTAAGGTCATTTCTTTAATACGTTAATGTGTTTACTGCCCCACGTTCTACAGATCCCTGAAGAGAGATGCAATTTTCATGCTTCCTTAATAGATAGGAAATGGAAACCCCAAAGTGAGTAAAGAGACAGGAAAATTCAAGCAATAATAAAAGATGCTGGAAGGATCAATAAATGTTAACTCTAAAGTGTTTTCCAAACATACAGGAAAGGGCAGATTGCAAATTTCTTGTTTAAATTAGATTTTGACACAAAGGTCAGCTTTCAAACACCAAGGCTGATTTCTACAAACAAACAAACAAACTCCTATTACCAACTATAAAAAAAATGTTTTCCTTTAAAAAACGAAGACCTAGAAAGGCAAAGATCTTAGCCAGTCTTTGTCAACACTAACATTTATGGGGAAAAGCAAATGATTAGGTTTTTCATCCCAAATTTGAAAACACAGAGTAGTATTTCTCATCCTATCGATTTCTTTACCGTTGCAGAACAATTCAGACAAACCTTGCTAAACCATTACAGGGGACTCAGTATTTATCATCTAAACAACATATTTTGCATATAAGCTGAGAATACTACAGATATATGAGAAATGCCAAAAAATGCAGACCCTTTCAAATTCAATGCAGTTATAAAGTCTGATGATACAAAAGTGCTTGTATTTTTTCCTGGCTCATCTGTCCATCTGTTTGATTTCCTGGGGTGACAAGCAGTATCAGAGGTTGTTGATCGGAGGGGAAAAAATCCTGCCCTTAGAGGAGTGCATCTGTAGCACTGACAATATCCCTCATCTCCAGGAAGTTTCCAGCTGCTGCCGTGTGCATAGACTCCTCTCGGCCGAAACGCTGCGAGGAAAAAACCCCGCTGTTCTGAAAAGAAACCCACACTAAGAATTTGCAGCACCTGTTTCTCGCAGCTCCCTAAGCATGTGCTGTTCCTGACAAAGGGCATTTTGATAACGGCACGGTCATGTGCGAAGTTCAGCGCTGGTGGTATTGCCACCTTCCAGGGGAACCTCTAACATCCCCCAAGGTGGCAACGCGCAGCTTGGCCCAGGAGGGACGTGCCCCCCCGCAGCAACCCAGCCCCCCAGACGGCACAAAACGGGGAAAGCCACAACTGGGTGGCCTTGCCATTTGTCGCGATTAAGGCCATGGAGGTTAATCCACGCTTTTGTTGGGGTGCTGGGTCTCTGCAGAGCAATCTGCGGAACCTACACCGCAGCCGGCTGACCCACCGAACTTTTTCTCTGGCGGGAGGGAGACGGGCCAATTCCCCGCACGAACTCCCGCGCTACCGGCGTCCCCGACTCCTGACTCTGCCTTCGACTCAAGAAGCCTCCCACCCTCTGACGCCTCCACCGGGACTCCCAGGCCCTGCAGCCCGGGGGGGGGGGGGGGGGGGCATGGGGCACCCCCCTCTTTTTTCCCCAGCGCACCGCCGCTCGGCGACGCGGCTCCGAAACCGCCTCCAGCCCCGACAGCGCGGCCCGGGCTCTGCCCCGCCGGCAGCAGCAGCAGCAGCGGCCGCCCCCCGGTGCCGCCCCCCCACCCCCGGCTTCCCCCCCCTCCTTCCCCCGCACCGCGGGTGGCTGCGCGGGCGGAGCGGCCGCATGGAGGGGCCGCGCCGAGCCGGGCCATGGAGCACCACCTGCGGCGGCTGAGGCAGGAGCTGGTAAGGGGGCGGGCGGGGGGGGTCCCCGGGGTCCCCTCGCCGGGGCCCGGGCCGCGGTGGCCGGTGCCTGCGCGGTGCGCGGAGCCCGAGGTCTGCGGGGCTCGACTCTTTTTTTTTGGGGGGGGGGGATACGGGACACCGGCCCCCGCCGCGGGACGGCAGCTGCCGGCGGGAGGGGAAGGGCAGGTCCCGGGCACGGCCGGTGTCCGCCTGGCCGGGGGGAGGTCGGGGTCCCTCCGCAGGCTGTGCGTGGCCCCCCCCACCCCGCTCCCCTCACGTCTGCATCGCCCCGAGTCGGGCGGCAGGGCTCAGGCTCCCAGCGCCGGTCGGTCGGTCGGTCGGATGCCGCCGGTCCGTTCGTCTGCGAGAGAGAATACGGGGACGGGGACGGGGAGGGGGGCTCCCGTGGCTTTGAAGAAAAGATCCCAACGAGGATCGGAAATCAAAGAAACATTGGCAGAAATCTCCGATAAGAATAAGTTTACGGGCATCAAAGTGATGCGAACGGAGCGTGCGCTTGCCACCTCCAATACCCTCCGAAAATACTACTTCTTTAATAGGAAACCCTTTGTCATAAATCAGCACTGTTTTCTCCCTCCTCCCGCTCCCATTCAGACGGTAACCTCACTCGCTGAACTTGCTTGGGCTTGCCCGCAAGCCAGAAGGCACTGTTGGTACACTGGGTCTTGCTGGTGGCGGGTTGGTAGGAAGAACGGACACTTTCCAAAATAGGGTTCCAGCGCTCGGTAGGTCTGGCTGGCTGGGGAGTCCTGCGTTGTTCAGATAAATAGATAATGAGAACAAAAGGGGAAGACAAGGCAGGGCAGAAACGGGTGGGTGAAGTTTCTCAATGCACAAAAGCTTCCCGGTTCAGGGCTTAATAGGACGTTGTTTTCAGCTGGTATTTGTGCTAGCCGGAGTTTTACAAAAAGGGCTCATAAACAGTATTGCTATCCTGCCTGCATTACGGGAAACGTTTCGCGTGTAAGCAACACCATTTGAGTCAATACAGAGACACGCAAAGTTACAGCTGTGCCCAGGGCAGGCCAGGGACTCACTGGTGCTCCTGCAGATGGGACGTGGCTTGTGAAGCCCGGGCTTTACTCCCAATAAATGTGGCAGCAATGACATACCTGCTAGCATTACCAATGTTTCCCTAGCAAGCAGAGGAACTGGAAGACAAACTAAAACAAAGGAAAATGAGAGTCACTAGTGTACTGTACGCTGGGTGCGATGAATGAAATGCAAACTGTAAACCAGGACATGTGTGTTATAATCTGGAAGATCTTTAAAATCTGAACGAGTTGGAAGGTGGGATGTGTAAAAAGAGTAACTTTCAAAAGAGCGGGCTTAGAATAAGGTTCCTAAATCTGTGTTTTGTCTTCTAAACATATCAGTTTCAGTATCTGAGCAGTATTTTTTATAGAAGCCTAAACATTGCACCTTTACATGTGAGTCTAAAACATGCCTGTTTTGTAGCACACAACATAACTTCTGAAGAATTTGAATATATTCGAAAGGAAGGCAGATCCCTCACAATGTGAAAACCAAAAAATACTTAAAATGAGAAAATTCTGGTTTTGTTCATACCCTTGCTATAATGCAGTAATGTATTTTTTTGAATTGTAAAAATGTGCCAATTTTTATTGTATTAATAAACCAAGACTTTAGCCTGGCAAAGATTTATGTATATGCTTGGCTTAAAAAACTGGGAAGGGACAGTTGTCACCTTCAGTAGGACTACTCTCTCCCCCCCCCCTTTTTTTTTTTTGTTGCTTAAAAACTTACTTCGACAACAAATTCTTAGGGTATCAGAGTGCAGTCTTGGAGCTGTTGTGAGCACAGGCGTGCCAGGACAGCCCGCAGAGTGACAGCTGGAGAGACCCTCTGCCTTACAGCACGCCGTCGGAAACAATTCCTTTCATCAGCAACTTAAGTGAACTGCAGATTGCATTTAGTGAAGGTAGGAGGACTGTCGTAATTAAAACAACCATAAATGATATCCTGAGCAATAACATCTTTTAAAAATCAATACTTTCAAGATAGCCTGCAATTAAAATAGGTTAATGTTTCTTTAAAGAACCAGATTTCTTTAAAGACCAGCAAGCAGTGCAATAGACAGCTGGGACCATCTGCATTGTGAGTGGGAACTGAACCTCTTGACCCTGCTTCTTTGCCACTTTCTTCATTACTGGGCAGGTCATGCCTCCAGACATTAAATGCACCAGAACCAAGAATCATGCGGGAGGAATGGTGGGAAGGACTTGGCCAGATCGAGACAATGAGCCACCCCGTGTGCAGCTAAACGGGAATCCAGTTCCAGGGTATCACTGCAAACTTGGAAACACAGTGGTTTGCATCATGTCCAAGGAGCAGCTCCGGTCAGGTGGGAGGGAGCAGGGTCATGCAGGGGTGTTCTGCAAAAATGCCCTGTTTGAGGAACCAGGCTTGCTGAGGCTGGTCCATGTAACACATGAAAGCTAGAGGCCATTCGATTAGCAGAAGTTTAGTTTGTCTCAGTGGAAACTACTGCAGCCTTTGGCTGGTTTTGAGGAGGGGATTGTCTCAAAAAAGAGCGGATGTTGGCACAGCTCCCCGTTCCCAAGGAAGGGTTATCTTCAAGTGCAGCTCTATCACCCACCAGTGTGGGATTCGAGGATTCCAGCTCTGATTTTTCTTTCTTCTGCTTTGTGTATTAAAAACATATTTAAATAATTGTGGGCTTGGTTTGGGCTGCTGGTGTGGCCCAGCATTTCAACACAGAGCCTATGCATTGAGATCACACCGTGCTTTGCCAGGCAAATCACAGATGAGCGTGGGTCTGGGCGTGCTTGCACCGGTCTTCGCATCTCCCCTGGGAAAGCTCTGCCATGG
Source organism: Aquila chrysaetos chrysaetos (assembly GCF_900496995.4). Classification (NCBI taxonomy): domain Eukaryota; kingdom Metazoa; phylum Chordata; class Aves; order Accipitriformes; family Accipitridae; genus Aquila; species Aquila chrysaetos. Next base: position 1,306,404 of record NC_044027.1, read on the forward strand.
CTCCCAAGGATGAATCTGACCCATTTCGGTCAATGAGAGATCTATTCCAATTGCATGTTTTCCATTGTAAGCTGATAGTTTCTGGCATGCGTGTTGTCCCTTTGATTGGAATTCATTCAGAAGCTTTCACGTGCAAATGCTTCACAGCCAGGAGAGCCTCAGCTGACACAGCCATTCATCCCAACTGGGTGTGGGATCGGGGGGCTCTGCAGTCGGATTGATTGCCGAAGCTGGGGGTCCTCATCCCGGTGCTGTGGAGCCATTTTGGACAAGCCGTGCCAGCTCTCTGCACCTCAGTCTCTGTATGTAGAAAACACAGAAGACCTTGTTCCCCTCCTGTGGAAAGGCCCTGGAGATTCGTGGATGCAGTGTGATTTGCAAGAATATGCGGTGCTGGTTTGTAAGCCTGGCATGGAATAAGTCATGCTTCTCCACTCCTTCTGTTACCTGTCCTTCATATGGCAGTTGTGAAATGAGCCACAAGCTTACGAATCTTCCATTAATGCAATTAATACCAATCCTAAAAGTCCTCTTGACTTCATTGGCTGGATTCGGAGTCTGCAAACATCTTTCTGAGGCACAGAAATATGATGTCTGCTTTCCAAGTTACAGAATGTTATCTCAGCTGAAACATCAGATTTAACAAGAATTATCTTGCTCAGGGATTAGCAGAGAGGAATTTCATTTCGGTATCTCACGCTGCAGATGGCATTACCTCTGTAAACTTTCTGACACAGGGATTGTTTGCATTTATACATAGTAACATCAGCATACGTACCACGGGATTGGGGTTTTGAGGCTCTTCTACAATAAGAATAAATCACTTACTATCTAGCTAGGGACTGGCGAGTTCATGGGGCAGATTTACACTTGGGGTTTGTACGGCTGTAACAGGCAAGGGGTCACAGTCAAGTTAGCTGTAGTTGTAACTTTACTTTGCATGTTTCGGTCTTTCTTGAGGAATCCAGGATATTTCTGGGTTTTCTGTTGCTTTTTTCTAGGAGGAAAAGTATTAAAGTAGGTATTTAAAATGAACCCCACCACTCTGACTTGAACTTTTGAATGTTCTCCCTGCACATTCATCATAAATGCATCAAATTATTGAGTTTGATAGAGTCCAACTCCCTTCTTACATTAATTTATGTCCTGGTAGACAATGTTTCTTGCTATGAATATCTTGCAGGAATAGAACATTTGGTTTGAGTGAAAAATACAGCCAATTATTTTTACTCTTTGTCTCACACTGGGTCCTATTCTGGTAACTGTGTCATACTTGAAAAGGAGTCTGCTGTGTTTTCATTACTGCTATTTCTGAAGGGGCAGCTCTTGCGATTTGCAGTAGAGTAAGGCATAAATGACAGACCTCAAGGTCTAACGTCACTCTAACAGGTGGGAACATACAGCTCCATTTGTATCTCTGCTGGTAAAATGGTCCCTTTAAGGATGGCTTTGCCCATCGCTGCAGGAGGTAGCGTTAGAAACTTGGGTGGTTATTGCAGAATCTTGTTCCTTGCTGTTACCTTAAGAGAAGGTGCAAAGGAGTAACTTGACAGGAGATGTCCTGTCACATATAACCTGGGGAGAGAAAAAGCAGTCGTGAGCTTTGTCCGCTTGTTTGTCTCCAGAGAAGACTCCTAAAGATGATGGTGGATTCTTTTAGGCTCCCAGCTGCACGTATTCAGGAACGTTAAAGACCAGATCCCCCAGTAAACCAGACCACTGGGCTGAAAACCGACGCTTTTAACCATCATCTTCAATGGTCAGTCTGTACCTTGAGGCTTGTAGTCTCTCTTATCCCTGGGTTGTGAATAAAAGTCTGAAGGGTGGAGTTCTCTTTCGTCCATTTATTTCCTGGTTGTAGAGAATTGATTTTCTAATTTGCCTTTAAACGTAGCAAGTGTGATTGGGAAGCACAGAACAATATCGTTGCAATGGAAAGGAAGGCAATTGAGTAAGGAAGATGGTTAACTGAGTGATGTGAACTGTGTCTTTCATGGTTAACATCTGTTTAAGATCTATTCGAACTATGGGGAAAAAAATATTTGGTAAAGTTTCAGCATCCTTCCTCTTTCAGATAAATTGTGAGCTCACAGTTAACATCCTCGTTTATGCCTAAAATACTCTGGAAAGACAAGAGGTAGAAAAGAGACTTGAAATTCTTGTGATAAAAGGACAAAAAGGAGATCGCAGGGAAGAAAAGAAAGGTGCAACATCAAGCTGGAAAGCAGCTCTCTGTGTGCTGTGCAGCGCGCTCCGAAGAGTTATGCCCAGCCACAATTGCAGGCTTGTTGAAGATTAATCTAGTTAGTGACCCAAAGGAAAACACAGAAACAATATGATCAGCTCAGCAGTTCTAAAATAATTTTGGTCTCTATTATGTCATCCTCTTTAAAGACCAATTGTTTGTTGCTGGTTCTGTTGCCTATCAGCACTATTATTAAGAACTGCTATTTGCCATTTGTTCTTTCCTGTCCTCTTAGCAATAACTTCCTCTCTTTGCATTTCTTTTACCTAAGAGCTGGACATCTGTCTTCCTCCTCATTACAACAAACACACTCAGAGCTCTTCTTTTCAGTTCTCTGTGCTCAGCTGAAAGCCTTGGTGTGTTAGCTGGCTTTTTCCTTTTCTCCCATCAGCATCACAAAGCTGCTGCAGTCCTGGGCAGGCCAGATGTGCGGATGTGCTGGGAATACAGACAGCTGTGGCTCGAGGGGATTGATGGGAACTGAATTTGAGAAATCGGTGAACGTAGGTGCTAATAGGAAAACATTAGTTCCCAAAGTGGGTTAAAAAAGTTACTTATTTACCTGTAGAGTGGGAAGTGACAAGCAAAATCTCCTTTATTCGTGGTCTCAGGTGATTGGTTTTGAATTTGATAAAATGCCAGTAACTGCTGGAGGATGTTCCTTGGGGCAAGTTGTCCTCCTGCTGTGTTAATCAGTGGTGGAAGATCATCGATTTATAAACTGTGTAAACCAATAGCAGTTGTAGTTCTGGGAATAAGTATTTTGAGGAAATCATTAAAAAGGCATGGCTTACAAAGCGATTGATACCTTTGCTACTCAAAATGGTAGACGTCGAACGTAAAAAAACTCCATATTTGAACTCTGCCAGTTTTGCAAGATGCTCACGGTTTGTTGGGTTTTTTCCCCCCTCACACTGAATATTCCTTGATGATCATTTGAAAGTGCTTGAAAAGCTTTTGAATTTTGCCCTTCAGTTTTCAATGTTCAGGGTGATTATAGTTTAAGCAAGCTTTGCTTTGGAGAATCATTTAGCCAGAGCTGCCTTGTCCATGCCTTCACAGGAAGATTGATCTGGAGGTAATACCTTACTGCTGGAGAAGAAACGTTTAACATCACGCACCGAATCCCAGCCACTGAAGTGGAACACACGCATCACAACCAACTCAGTGCTCAGCCCTGTGCGTACTTGTCTTGCTATAAAAGGCATCTGCGTTGGCTTGTTCAGAATTAGACTAAAACTTTTTCATGCCAATTTTTAGGGACTGCGAAAGTTTCAGAAAAAGTAGTGAGATGCAATTTGAGGTACTTGATTTTTACCTGTTTTATAAATTTGAACATCTGCAAGTTGTCATAGTTCTAATTTGGCTTTTCTTGGAAGCAGAGGTGCCAAACAACCACTTGTATTGAAGCACAGAGTGTCTCAAATTAGACACCCAGAGTCCCTTGAAATGCTGACGTATTTGTGCACCTTGAGCAGAGACCAGCAGGTACAAGGAGGGAGGATGCTGATGAGCAAGCTCTGTGCTAGACCCGAAGTTTTGTAATGAATGCCGTTTCCCCTGCACTCTGCTCTGCAGCATGACTGAGCATGGGGCTGATTCAACAACAGGTTCGGGATTTACAGCTCACAAACATGCACAAGACAGAACATCTCCTGATGCCCCATGGTGGCCAGCTTACATAATGTCACTTGCATAACCCCTGCAAGTACAGTCAGGGTCTCTCTCCACGCCAAATTAAGGCTCTCTGGGGTTTTGTGTCACATTCACGCTCTGTTTGAAATTGCACTTCAGTTCACCACAAATTCCAGTTCCTTCTACATGAAGCATGTGACCACAGAGCCAGCGAGGCTGCAGTGGTTGTCCATTCAGCCTTGAGTTCCCATCACCTTGCAGTCAGAGCATCTGTTTGGCTTCCAGCCCAAACTGCTGGATTATGCACAGAAACTTTTTGTCCTCTAGCAGCCTGAATAGTTCAATCTTGAACCTTCACCAGGGTGGTGGTCTCTCTTCTGTGGGAGATTGTTCCTTTTCTGAAGAGTCTCAGAGAAGCCAGTCTGAACTTTGGAGAACTGAGATCTTCTTGGCAAAGCAGAGAGAGTGGCTGTTAGACACAGAGGAAGAAACTTTATTTTCCTCCAGAGTTTTCTCTCCAAGGTGAGGACTCTTAATTACCTCAGGGTAATTACTAGTGGATGAAATCCAAGCCCCTTCTGCAGACTGCAGAAGTCAGTGACTTCACTTTGGGCTGGGTTTCACTCACTCTTCAGTTCTGTAAAAGACTGAACAGATACCATGAAAAGCAAAAGCTAAAGCAGAGGGGGAGTTGTCTGCTGTTTTTTTTAACTTGCACAACCCAAAGTTTTAGCAGTGTTTGCAAGCAGAGATAAAAGCCTCAGGATCTTTAAAATTATCTTGCTGATGGTGGGAATCACATGGCCAGAGGGACACCAAGGCTAAGTCCAGAGGGCAGGATTCGTCCCACCGCAAAGCAGGTTGCTGAAACCGGACAGACAAGTCATGTCCCAAAAGCCCCCGTTTCTCCCCCTCTGCTGCGAGGGGGACGGCTCAGCCCAGCCCTCGGCACCGGCAGCGCTGGGCATCAGGGGAGAAGTGTCCAAACCTCATAGTCATTCATGGGAAAGCATTTCCACTGATGAAAACATCTCCACTCCTTCTCCAGTGGCTCGGGCTCGCCAGGCTGGTGCTGGTGCCAGGTTTGGCAGGACAAGCTCATTTGTTCAGAAGGAAAAGTGCTGGAGCCTGAGCGTTCGGGGCTCAGGCCTTTTCTTGTCAGGGGGAGACGGGATCTGCCCATGAGAAACGACCACACTGACGATAAATGCTGCCTATGAAATTTTAATGCTTAATAGAGCCTCGCTGGATGAGGTATGCATTGTAATGATACCACCCATCATGGGGGAGTTAATTGAATCAATGAGGTGAACAGCAGAGCCGTCCAGCATATGCCGAGGGTTTGATCAGCCCAGTCATTACCGCAGGACCTCGTCACTCACCACGGCGTGATTACAGCGCTGTGCCGGCCAGGGGATTTGGTGGGAAGTGGCCAATGGGGGGCCAAGCTGGCTCCAAATCCAGCTTTTTGCAAAGCCCCAGATAAAACAGACTTCCATTAATAAGGCGAGAAAGGTTAGGACAAGAAGCATTACAGCAAATCTGGAGAGGTAAGGTGATAGTTTTGTCTGAGGCTTGTAGAGCATATGGCCCCAGCTTTTGTACGGGTAACCCAAGAGCTTGGTTAGTCTGTAAGTGGGGCATTATTTGCATGTCTACAGAAGTAGAGGTTTATTTGCTGCTGGTAAAAAATTAGATAGCTCGAGACACTTGATAGTGTAATCAGGAAGCTAAACACAGATTTTCTGTATCCTCACAGCTTGTGTGTTCTTTCTGGGTGATAAATAAGTTTCTTGGGAGTGAAGCTATGAAAAATGATCGTAACCTGCCAGCTAGTTTTAGGTCCTGGGGTTTGAAATGGAGATTTGTGGTCAGAAACTGTTGAGGAGCTTTCCGCTTATGGAGCTAGATCGTTACAGAGATCCAATTTTTTGATGACTGCTCTTTCTCACTGGTCAGATCCACATACAGAAATGGAAATAGAGCAAGTAATTGAACTAACTTAGTTAAAATGAAGGAGATGTAAAAAAGTAAACCTTGATCATGTAAAGCTGAACATAAGATTCATCTGTCCTTTTTCACCCTAAGCTTGAGATCTATCGCTGTACAAAAATTGTGACGAGCCTTTTAAACTGTTTATGACAGCGTAGGCTGAAGCTTTTCCTAGACAGTGGTAATCTCTTCTGCAAACCACCTTACATCAATGTGACAACTCTTCACCTCCAGCCCTGCCATCCCCTGCTGTTCTTCCCCTCTCCTTCCCATTCCCCACTCCCCCTCCCTGCTAAAAAAAAAAAGTGGCAGCTGTTGGAAAGTATAGCCCATTTGTTTTATGATGCCGCTTTGGGAATATGATCCAGATCCTACATGAGAGAGAGAAAGCAACAGAGCGAAAGAGTGGAGGGGGAAGTTTAGAAGCTCTGGAAAATAGTTTGCTTATTTTAAGTCTAGTATAGAAAGTTAAATCTTTATAGCAAGGTTCAGGGATAAAGCAGAACTGCTACTAAAGGCTCTAGCTTGGGAATCAAAGGGATTGCTAGTTTAACGTAAGTAATTTTTGAGTCCGTTGGTTGGTTTTTACAAAATTTCAAGTGCATTGAAATGTCTTTGATTGTCCTGTAATGAGGGTATTGAGATCTGAAGACGTGTTATATAGTAACAATGCGATTCTTAATGGGGTTTATTTTTAATTTACTTTAGCACTTTAGGTAAAGAAGCGAGGTTCTTTGTGGAAGGTACTTCTGTTCATTATTCTGACTCCTGATTTCAGTTAGTTACAGGGCACAAAAGACACAAAAGCAGAAGAATATGCTAAGACTGGTGGTAGCCAGAACCATTCATAGTTCTACACCTTGGATTTGTGCCAAGCAATTAATGGAAATTCAAACTATTTATTTTTGTTGTCAGGTCAAAAAATCCACTCCTCCTGTCAGCTCCTCTTATTCCTGGAGGGAAACTCCTAGAAAAATCTAAGAAAAATCCAATTGCTCTTCCATGAAATGGATGTAGTACAGGTAGGATGCATCTAAAATGTAGTCAGTAGGACGAGGTGATGTTTCAGAAAGCCGCTCATCCCAGCTCTCCTGCCCTTTGGTCAAAATTTTCTTGCTCGCTCCTGGGGACACTAACTCGATCTCTGCTTCCTTCCCTCCACAGCTATCCATGAAGGAGGTTGGAGACGGGCTCCACGAGCAGATGAACTGCATGATGGGTGCACTGCAGGAGCTGAAACTCCTCCAGGTCCAGACAGCTTTGGAGCAGTTGGACATCTCGGGGAGCCGGAGCACCGTTTCTGGCATCGAGCAGCACCAGTGCTGCCGAAGCAGCAGCGATGTGCCGAGGGCCCGGCAGGACGAGGGGCTGCGGGGGGAGGCATCGGTGGAGGAGCACGGCCCCACGGCCCTCACTTGTGCCGTGCCGCGGCCGGTGGGTTTGTCCCATCCCGTTGCGATCCCGGCGGGCGGCCACCTTAAAGACGCCCCCTCCTCCTCCAGGAGCCTCCGTGATGAGGATGTTTGTCACCCAAAAGGACCTTCCTCCACGTCGATCAGAGCGGAGCACGTCCGCCCAAGGACATTCAAGCCCAGTAGCCAGGGCACAGCGGGGGGCTGGCCAGCATGCCAGGAGTGCCCAGGGTGCGACGATGGCCATGACTGGACATCCTCCCTAATGTCCCAGAGCAGGAATCGGCAGCCGCTGGTGTTGGGGGATAACATCTTTGCAGACTTGGTTGGGAACTGGTTGGATCTGCCAGAGCTGGATAAGAAGGGGGAAAAAAACGAGGCATCGCTGTCCATGAGCAGATCCCAGGAGCTCTGCAGGAAGTTCTCCCTCACAGCCAACATCTTCAAGAAGTTCCTGAGGAGCGTTCGGCCAGACCGAGACAGGCTTCTCAAGGAGAAGCCTTGCTGGCTTCCGCCTGAAGACAAACAGCCCAAAATTTCTAAGAGACCCAAAAAGATGAACAAACTCAAGGGGACATTTTACTTCCCACTTCATGGGAACATCCAGAACCATCACAGCAAAGCGGAGAGGTGCCCAAAGGCAGAAAGCAATGGCGAGAAACCCAAAATTGGCACCAAGAAAGTCCACGATACCATAGACTACACCCAGTCTGGGTTTGACATCAATACAGCTGTTTGGGTCTGAGGTCGTCGGTGTTCCCTGCTCTGCCGAGCATTTGTTCCACACCGGGGAGGACCTGGAGGCCGTACACTTCTTTTCAGGAGACTGCTGAGCTCTCAACATGGACTGAGATGAGAGAGGAGTCCTCTGCAAAACATGCTGTGGGCTTCCGTCACCTGCAAGTAGCATTTTCCAGAGAACTACAGCTTCGGGGACAGTCCAAGCAGCAGCTGACACAGCCCCATGTGGGGAGACTTTTGGGGACTGATATTTGCAAAAATAATCAGAATCTTTAGCAGCTTTAGGGTGAGTGGTGCCATGGACGACCAGCTCCTGGAGCCCAGCTTAAGACAGCCACTTCAGGCCCATTCCATCATCTCTAGTTAAAATAGCTGCAGCACAAAATTCACTGTGTGCATGTGTGTGTATGAGTGTGCAAATATATATATAGTTTTTTTTATAAAAAAAAAAATAATCTATTCCTGCTTGTGTGCACTTAAAACTGGGTTATAAACCAGGCAATTCAAGCATTGTACCTGAAGCACTTGTTATTTAAATTGAAAGAAATAAGTTTGAATTTATAAGACTTAAACAATTGCTAAGTGGGGGCGTTGAACCCGAGCTTTGTTGTAGTTCAGCTGTGGGGTTCTCCCCCGTAAACTGCATCTCCACTGTGCTCCCAGCATCTCTCCTTCCCCTGCCAGTTAAACCAGTAGGACACAAGGCTCTTTTCATGGAAATTTGTGACCCTCAAGCTCTCGGCAGGTTTTCCTTCTCTCCCCATGCCCTTCTCCCCACAGGTCACACCAGATGCAGCGTTGCATAAGTTTATTGTTGAGGTTGCACCAAGTTACAAAGTTGCAACAGATGTTTATTGTTGTTGTTTCCTATTGCTGTTGTGTACAAACCTCGTCTTGACAGAACCAAGTTCTTCAGTGTCCGGCTCTCCAAGAGTTACCAATAAAGTGACATCAGTCTCCAGCGTGCTGTGGGGCTGACTCCATCCCGGGGCGACCCTCAGTCCTGCTTTTCTCCAGGGCAGAAGCTGCTGGGTTTTCACCGTCATGAAAACTCGGCCGAGTAGGCACGAAAGGCTCGGCTGGCGTGGGTCGGAGCCGGGAGCGCGTGAGGTTTGTGTCAGCCTGTTCCCAGCGGGGACCGGGGAGTTTGGGGAGCGGCCAGGAGAGTTTCCATTCAAGGAGAGGTTATAAATCATAGCAGGGATAATAGCTGCAGCCAGGTTCCCTGCCAGGGTCCCAGCGCTGCCCTGGCGGCACGTCCCACTGCAGCCCATGCACGTCCCCGAGAGCCTTCGGGTAACGCTTCAACGTCCATCTCTCCCCCCCCAGCACGGGGAAGAGGCGGAGGGAGAAATGTTTGGGGGAGAAACTGCTGCTGAGGGAAGGGCCTCAGAGCCGCGCAGTCCCTGGCTCGTGGAGGGGGACGAGGCCACGCGGGTCCTGCCGCAGCCTCCTGCCCCGCCGTGGGACCTCTCCTCTGTCTCCGGGAGTTAAACGTGATCGAGGCAAGTTCCCGGCAGCTCCCTGAGCCACAATCTCAAGAGCATGAAGACGGCGCAGAGCCTGTTGATTGCATTGCAGCCCCCCATTTCCATTACCCTCACCAGATGCTTCGTGTGTGCAGCAGTGTTAGGTTGCAAAAACCTGTTCCGCTCACTCCAAGTTTAGGAAGGGCTTATGAGTGAGCAGTAGTAGTATTTTTTTTAAACATGCAATTCTATTCCTGTTTTAACTTCCCAAGACAGAGAGGCCAGTGGAGCAGAGGCATGGAGGGAGAATTTTTTTTTTTCCCTTGCAAATTAAATATAGGCACAAGGCAAGCCCCGTTTCTGCCCATACAAGGAGAGGAGTGGGTCAGCATCTGAAAGCTATGCTCAGCACTTTTTCAGGAACCTGAGTTGCAAGCAAGCTTTCGTTTTTCCTCCTCACAGGCTTTAGGTCTGGTTGTTTTCCCCTTCTTCATTTCTCTGAATACCAAAAATCTGTTCCTAAAGCATTTTGTTTTCCTCCTCTTTTATCAGTAGTTCATCCTGTTTGTTACAAATACGCCCTCGCAGCTCCCACCAGCCTTTCCATAGGGTAAGCAAAGAGGAGAAGGAGCTTTCTGTAAGCAGCAGCACAAGAGAAAGCAACAGCTTTTCCTGCAACAGCTTTTCCTGCACCAGCCTCAGTCCCCAGAGAGCGTGGCCTCACCCCGGGGCTTCCCCGCTGCCCAGGCACAACCGCGGGGACCCAGCCGAGGGCCAGGCTGACGCAGCAGCGGGGAGCACCGAGCACGACAGCATTGCCCCACGGTACGCCCCATCCCCAGGAGCACGTCCCAGCCTGGCACTGAAGGCTGAGCCCCACGCAGAGAGAAGCACCGTGCCAGGTGGAGAAAGGCTCTAACATGCTGAGCATCCACACCAGGGGCTTTTTAAACTCGTCACTGAGCATTGCCCTCAGCTGTGATGAGCGTGGTGGGCAGCAGGCAAGGGCGCAGGCTGAGCGTGGCGGGGCAGGGAGACGGGCACAGCTATGGCCAGGGCGACGTTTCAGCCGAGAGATGAAGGGTACATCTCTGCAGGTGGTTACCTCTCCAAGGCCATGTATTATCCAGGAAAGAGGATGAGTTTATGCAGGACACAGGGAGATCTCGAGCCTAAAATGTACATTGGGAACCTACTCCGCTGGAAAAGCAGTTCTCAGGGATTGCCCCCCATTGCCTCCCGTCGGTGCCACCCCCGTCCAGCCCACCACACCTCCAGCACCCTGCAGAGGCTGTGCAACCCAGGGCTTTAAAAACCCAAACCCACTTTGCCAGCACACGTGGTCCCTTGCAAATGCTGGATCCTCCACCCCAGCAGCTGTCGCGGTGCCGCTCCCCCCGCCGACGGGGTCTCGCGCGGAGCCGATGGGAAGTTTCTCTTGAGAAGGAGCGCTTCTGGCCCCGCGCGCTCCCGGCAGCTGCCCCGGCCCACGGAGCAGAGCCAGGTCATCCTGCCCGCAGATGCTTGCGCCAGGGAGCTGCCCAAAGATCAGCTGCTAAACCCAGCCTTTTCTGTCCCTGCTCGGAGGAAACACTATTGTTTCTAGTTTCACGTGGAAAAGGCAGTTCTTGGCCCCAGCTGCCACCCACGTGTTCCTTTCCCACCCAAAATAATTGCTCCTGCTGCAGCCGGCACTGCCGAGTCCGTGCCCGCTCCCACCCGAATCCCCGTGAGTGGGATCGGAGCCGGGGTCAGAGCCCGTGCAGGGTCCCTGCACCCCCGGCACCCGCTGCTCCTCCCTCCGCTCTGCCTGCAATTGCTGGCGAGGCAAGTGTTCGGCTTTGGGGACCACGAAGGATGAACGCCGGCCCTAGGACAGAGGTGGTGGTGTTTGCTTGATTTCTTCTTTTTTCAAAGGAACAGATCCCTACCAGGGCACTTTGCACAGACAGCTGACCAAATGCCCAACATAGTTTCAAATGTATTTATGTTCTCTCTGACTCTTAAGTGTATCTTCAAAGGATGTTTTGCATTGAAATGGGATTTTTCCAGGGTGTTTGCAGTGACAAATTCTGTGTGACCTAGGCTTCAAACAGCCACTTGAAAATTGCAAGTAGATGTAGCTGGATCTCAAAGTCCTTAAGAGAAAAAAAATATTTAATAAATATTCTTTAAGAGGCATTCAAATAATAAAGAATATCAGCCAAGCCAGACACCCTACCTAATTTGGTCTCCGGAGCAGGATCTGGTAATAGATCAGGGTAGGATTTGTGAATTACCATTTCGCTTCTCCAGGGACTTTTCCTGAAATTATAATGGCTTTTTCTCCTCTTTTTTCATGAAACTGCCATGAAATAGTTCCCTGTTATTAAGCATGAAACCTACCTAATTAGCACAATGACAGTCTTTAATGAGGCCCTGGCTGCGTTCTGCATCTTTGATAGGAGTGGTTAATACCAAACACAGGACAATAATTACAGAAACACATTCCCCCATGAACTTGCCCCGTGGAAGGCAGGAATGGCAAATGAAGCTTGGGCATTCAGGTTTATTAGAAACCTCTATTCTTGGGGTGTGCTAAGCCCAGATGGGATCAAATGCGCTGGAGTTAATTTGATGCCCATAACATTCATTCAAACACCAGGGATTAATAAACTGACACGAGGGGAGCTGCTGTTCACTGTGCACCTCATATTTGCAGCCAAGGGGAGGAGGTTGCTGCTGGATGCCAGCTCTGCCTGTGCGGAACGCCTCCGGCCAGAGGCTGCAAACCTCCCTCCGGCGCCGGGGGGCAGAAGGCAGGGGCAGGTCGGAGGGGGAAGGTGTTACGTGCTCTTGGTGCTTGCAGGATTCCCCTTCTGCGGGGGGCGGCCGGGGTCCTGCTCGGCCAAGGGCTGGATGAGCAGCACCGCCCAGCCCCTTCCAAAGCCCACGTCACGCAGCACCGCATCTCTGGCACCGCTGAAATGGATAGGCGCTGGACCTGGCCCATATGGCTTAATGTATAGAGAGGATTTGGCTCTTAACATTAATAGAGTGCTTTTCCAGGAGCTGCTCCTCACTCTGCCTCCCTGGGCTTTCCCTTCCCCACCAGCGCTGATGCTAACACCCCGCTCTTCCAGCCAGATGGCCTCCAGAAGGCTCACAAATGTGCCTGTAATTAAAAAGCCTTTATTTTCAAAACCATTTCACAGCTTATTCTTCTGACAATGGGATGGGGCTTCTTAGGCTAATGCTGGGCGAGAGGAAAGGAAAATACAGGCTGGCTGCTGCCCGTCGTGTTTTCCTTTCCCATTGACACAGGTTATATTTACTATTTACCCGCTGAAGCTGAGGGTCCCACGTGCCTGCAAACCTGCGCCACTGCCGAAGCCTCCCCTGGGCCAGCACTCATCTTCCCTAACGATACTCGGCTCTGTCCCCATTAACCATCCGTGCTGATGTGCCTAACTAACCCGAAAGGCTTTCTGACTGGAGACTGAGCAAATTTAACAATTTCCCCACAATTCCCCTTGTACTGAGTCCGGCAGAAAAGAAACCAATTGCCACATCCTTGCTGAACTGAGATCCGCTTTATTCAAAAAGTCCAGCACTGTTTTATTCACTCCAGCACATCCCCAATCGCCTTCATGGCATTACTAATCAGCAGCAGAATATCTTCTACTTCTTTAAACAGCGTTTCTAAAACATGGACCGTGCCTCTTTAGCGTCCCTGTCTCTGCAGAAAGAGGCTGTATTCTATTTCTCTTTCCTTTTGTTCAAGTTCATTTGTATCCACGTGGCATTTCTAATCAAGAAATCGTACCCCCTTCCAGCTGGCAGGCAGTCTCGTGTGCTGATTTTAAAGCATAAATAAAACCCAGGTTTTTCGCAGCCATTTGCCGAGGCCGAGGCCGGGCTGTGGCACCGTTGCGGGAGCACCCTCACCCCCTCGGCTCGGCTCTGCCCCGGCCAGACGGGGCCGTAGCCCAGGCTCAGCCTCCCCGTTGGGGCTGATGTCCTCAGCCTCCTCGCTTGCCTTTCTGCAGCCGGGGGGGTCAGTCGTGGCCGGGCGCTCGCCCCCTCCAGCGACTTCTCATCTGCGTGTTTTTCAGGAGTGTTTCCTGCAATAACGGTATTGAGCAAAGCCTCTGAGCTGGCTCAGATTTCCTGGCTTTCGCTGAACAGGAAAGAAAAAGGGAGGGGGGAAATCAATATCCCAGAAAGAAGAAACGCCTGATCCTGTGTCGGTCCTCACCTTGGGCAGGCTGGAGGTTAATTCGGAAAGCACTTTCCGACATGCTATAAATGCAACCTTAAATCCCACCGGAGCCAGCAGGACACGAGCCCCAGGATCCGGAGAGGAGGCTGAGGGGTCCTTGCTCACGCTCACTCCGTCCTTTGCACCAAAGCCCACCCGGGCCCCTCCGCCGGCGCGGGGGGAATGGGCTGGACGCGGCTGCGGCCTCGGTGCGGGAGCGGAGGAAGAGGAGCTTGGGGCTGACCTTGCCCACCGGCCATCACCTCCTCCCGCGGGGCTGGCACAGGGTCCCTGGGCGGGCAGAGGGGCTGCCCAGCACAGAGCAGAGCCCATGGCGCAGAGGTGGTTCACGCCGGCTTTACCACGCAGCTTCTGTGCCGGGTCCGGCACCACCGCACTGCCCTGGGGGGGCTGCGGGGGTCCCACTGCTCAGGCAACGAGGAGGGAGATCTGCTCCCTCATTAACGGACTAAGCCGGCAATCGAGGCTGGACCTTCCCAGAGGGCTTCGCCGCGTTCATGAGATCGGGCTGGAGTTAGCGATGTGACATTTCGAACCTAGAGATAACGAACGTGACATTCTGTCAGGTTTAATTAGTCCCTTTGCTCTGCCGGTGACAGCCGCTGCGGAGGCAGAGCCTGGCTGAAGGCTGGCGGGAGCAGAGGGCTGTTTCCTCCGAAGGCTCCGCAAGCAGAGGGGAGCAGCGGGAGGAGGCTCTGGGACTGGGATAAGCAGTTGCCCCGTGAAGCGGTTGCTTTATTCTTAAATGCCTATGTTAACAGCAACCTCCCTTTGCCTAGTTGGGATAATTGAAGGGTCATTCCAGGCCTCCACTGTGTATTTTCTGTCCTCTGTGGTCTGCAACAATCTTCTGGAGCTGAAAAAGCTCCTCAGAGGACTGAGTGGGTGTCTCCAGAGAGCAGGAACATGGCAGAGCATCCTTCACCTCTGCTCCAGACAGAAGGCATTGCAGCACCAGGTCCCTTCGGAAGGGCAGCATGAAACGAGGTCCCAGTTAACTCAGCGGCGTGGGCAGAGGCTGTGGCAGGCAGCGGTGTGACATGGCAAGGAACAAGGTCTCTGGGCACGTCCGTGTGCCCGGCGACTCCGCTAACCACGTCCAGCCCAACAGCCCTCCTGTCAGCCGGCACGGCCGGCCAAGGCAGCCGGGAAAAAAGTGTCCTGGGGATCTGGGGGACCTGCTCTCTCCCTCACCCCTGTGAGGCCGAGGGGAGCAGCTCGGGTCCCGGGAGCCACCGCCACCAAGGTCCCTGCAGAGCCCAGCGCGTTCCCTTCCTGGGGGCCGGGATCACGTAACCCTGCGCGGCTCCGAGGATGTTCCTCGCCTTCGGTCCCATTCTGGGGTCACTCGGCTGCAGCTCTCCCGAGCTACCTGCTCAGACTTTTCCCCTCCTCGTCTGTTCGTTCTGTCCCAGACCAATTACTGAGAGTTTGCACCCAAAGGCAGGCAGCCAGGCATTTATGCATGCAGCTGCCTGATCTGCATGCACTCGTGCTAATTGTGTGGAAACGATTCATGGCCGGCTTTGTACTGAGTTTCCTGCACCCTGAATTGAGCTCTGCTTGTAAAAAGGAGAGCTCGGGTCCTCTGGATTTAAAAGAATTCGAGTGGGGATCTTTCTATTTACTGCTTACCTGGTTTTCAAACATGTCACCGATGTTAGCAATGCTGTTAGCAAGAGTATCTGAGCTTTTCAGAGAATGTACGTGTTAGTTGCCTTTTTAAGGTGTCTCCTAAGATGAATGGGAACAAACACTCTACTTGCGGCTACAAACAGAGTCTTGGGAAATTCACTGGAGATAAGATGTATTGCCAGGAAAAGTCGAGCAAAAGTCCTCCTTCTGCAGGGCTTTTATGGGACCTCTAAATCACTCTAAAGATGGACAGGATAAGACACTCGTAGCCTGCCTGTGAAGCAGCAAAACCTGCGGCTTCTTACAAACACCCGGCAGGCGATTCCTCCTACCTCCTTTTCCTCTGCTTAGGAACACCGGTGCCAGGACCGGCTCTCACCCCGGCGAGCCAAGCCCTCAGCGCACGAGCAGCCCCGAGCCGCCAGCAGCACGGCGGGGACGGCGGGGACGGCGGGGACGGCGGCGGCATCGCAGCCGGCAGGAGGGACGCCTGCTGCCGCGTGGCGAGGGCTCGACAACGGCGTGCTCGTGCCCTTTGCGTGCGTGTTTAAATCTCTTCTAGAACAACCTGTCACTCCTGCGCCACGTCAAAGGTAAATTTCCCCGTATCCCTACCGGAGGGGATTACGTTCCCAGCAGGGGTTCGGGTTTTTTGCCACAATATGATTTAATGTGACAAGTGTAATTAGATGTGACGCGTCTTTGCAACAATTCACTACCTTGGAAAATCACAAACAAGCTTAAAATAAAACAGAATGCATAGACTCACATCTCCCTGTACATCGCAGCTGGAAAAAATAAGCACCAAGTTAAGGACTTTTCAGGGCTTCCTTTGGGAGACAGCAAAGTCATGAACATGATACTATAAATTAATTATTTAGATCCCAGCCCTGCAATGAGAGCCATCTGGCCAGATGCCTTTACCCTTACCAGAGCCCCCTTGGAGTTAATAGCACTCCATGCAGAAAGAAAGAGCTATCCACGTGTATCTCTTAATGGACGGAGGCTCCAGTCCCTGCCCTGAAACAGGCAGAAATAGAACAAAAATGACTCTTAGCACCTGGGTTCCTGAGCCATTTAGTTTCCTCTGGAATTAAGACAACACAGTAAACCTACAGTGTCTTTGTGAACGTAGATGGTTGTATACTGAGACCTTTGGCTCAGGCTGCTGATCGAGCTTGCGCTGCTGCTCGTCCTTCCCGGCCCCACATCTTGGTTTACACAGTGGAAAAACACCCAGACTGGGAGACTGCCTCCGAGACAGTTACCTGCAGCTGCACCTCATCCGTAGGGCTGAGGGTGAAAGGCTCAGACAATTCATTATGCACATCAAGATTAATTCTCATTTCCACTCTCTGGGGCCCTCCATTTACAATTCAGTGGCTGGAGTGCAGCACTGCATGAGACATTTTCATTTGCCATGGCCTTGAATTCAAGTGGATAGTCAATTCTATTTTCTTTGAGTTTCAGATGTTCAAGGGCTTCAAGTTGCAGCATTGCATAGGAGAAAGACAATCCTGTGTCTGGAAGAAGCACTGAAGGAAGCAGGCAGAGGCTTTGGAGATCCTGGAAAACCCTCAGCGTTAGCAAGAGGGGAGCATGCAGAGCGGCACGGCCGTCGGCACACCGAGGAGCCCTGCCTGCCTTTCCTGGGGAAGATACAAGAGGGAAAGAGTTAAAAGCTGTCTCTAGGCAGGAGAACAAAAACGCTATTGCACTCAACTTGCTCGCTATGCTCATCTAATTATGTTATTTAACAGGATACCCTCTCATTGATTTTAATTACTCACATAATTTGGGAAGTAATTCACAGTACATCCCTGCAGGGTGCATGAGTCTGAGTCGGGAACAATGTGCTCAAGTCTTCCTCGCTACATGAAAGGAGAAGACGGGGAGGACGAGCCTCAGCCCAGCAGGCAGGCAGGGGGAACGTGACCTGGTGGTTCCTTCCCTTGGGGAAGATTTCTCCGGCAGGGCAGAGGCTCCACCAGTTTCTCCACCGGCACCGGAGACGTCAGCAAAGCCGGGACCGCACTGCAATAAAACATTATCGCACACGGGTATTGGTGCAGATCCGTTTCTGGACAGCCGGCGATGCACTCCCACCTGCACGGCTCCCTTGTCCCGGTGGGATTTTCAGGATTCCTCTTGCAGCGGGAGCCGGCGATGCCGCGGCCCCGGCCCCCAGCTGCCGCCCGCGTGGGGCGGCTGAATGCGATTCAAGAAGCTTCTTGTCTCCCGCCGTCCCCGGCCCCCCTTGCAGAGCAGCTGCAGATTAATTGGCCCTTTGATATCAGTGGGTTTCTGCCAGGGACGATTCGCTCGTGTCTTGCTGATGGGGGGAGACGCTTGTCCCTTCCAGTGCGCCCAGACAGCCGCTCGCTTCTTACAGCTCTCCCTCCAAACACTCCTGGAGCAAAGAGCCGCTCTTGATCCCCGAGGACCGTTAATCAAACAGTCCCCATCATTGTTGACTATTAAAAATGCTTTTAACCCCAGTCCTCCTGATATTTTGATATATCTTTTTAAACATGGTCGCACACAGTTTAGCAAAATTGGGGTTGTGCATCCCCCAGCGTACACTTGTTTGGTTTCTTCACTGTCCTTTGTAAGTTACCGACTTAATTAGGATGCGAACAATCCCACAGGAATGTTTAATTAATATTATAAAGCAACAATGGGATGATTAAGCAAGTCTGGGCAGCTGCTATTTATACACAGGGCATGTGGCACTTGTTGGGGGTGAGCGTGTCAAGGAAAAATCATTCCACGGACTTCTCTGTACAATTTTATTGCTTGTTTTAATTGTCTGGTTCAATCCTTTTCTCCTCTTTGTGTTCGCTCAGGCAGAGCAAGAGAAACAGAGATTTAGCTCAGAGTCTCTTGTTCAGCTTAATTATAGAGTGAAAGCTTTCAACCGAGGAGCCTCTCTCCCACCCCTTCTCTTCTTCCCCAGCCACAAGCTCTCCAGAAACAACCCAGCAGAAGCTTCACGCAACAAATGCCCTAGAACTGGTCCAGGAATAGCATCCGGGAGGCCTCTTCAAGCAGAAAAATACCCCAGAGGATAGAGGCAGGCTTTCAGGCTGAGAGAGATGGAGAGGCTTTGCCAGGAGCAGCAGCAACCGCTCGGCTGCCCCGTGCAAGGGGACGGGGTGGGACGGGGCATGTCGTGGGACGGGGTACGCGAGGCTGCGTGTAGCAGTGGGGTGTCTGGAGCACCAGCCAGCACCCCCTCCCACCCCCGTGGAATTAAATGTACTCCTCACATAGTTAAGTGGTGCTCTCATTGCACAGTGGCTTCACGGCATTGGGTTTTAGGGCATTTGCTATTCAGAAAATATTTCTTCTTTGCTTCTCGGAAGCCTGCGTGCAACCTGAAGTAATTGTGTTTGCCTTGGGCTGAACTCTTTTTGCAGTTTCTAAAAATAAACACTTGATTCCTTCTACTTCCCCTAGAGCCATCTCCACTGACAGCAGCAACCAAACAAATTGATAAAAAAATTGAAGGAAGTGGGAAATCCAACAGAAGCGAAGTGAGATGGCAACAGCACGCTCCCGATCCTATTAGGAATGTACAACTCACGTAACACAGCACCAAATAAATTCACGTTCCCCGGGGGAAGACACCCGACTTCCAGAGGCAGGGAACACCGCTGGTCCTGGGCCCCAGCTCCACGGGCACGTGCTGAATTTCGTGCCTCCCTCCCCGAAGCCGAGCACGCGCTGCCCCGTCCCGGCTTCGCCACGGACGAGGCAGAAGCGGCTGCGGCTCCACTGGCACAACCGGACCCGCCACGACCCCGACGGCCGCGGGAGAGGGGCAGGCACCCGGCCCTGCGAGCCAGCAGCCGGAGCAGGCTGCAGCGGGACTCGGGGTGCCGTGCACCCCAGCACCGGCCCCAGGGAAGTCCCTCCCCAGCCTTTCCCCCTCGAAAAATCTACTTCTGGCAGCTGGAAGAGCTGGGTCCCACCGCTGGCAGGCGGCGGAGGAGACACCGAGGAGCCTTTTCCCTCCTTCCCAAGGGCAGCGGCTTTGCCTCCAGCTGCTCTGACTCATCCTTACGTGGCTTATTCACTGCCTCACACTTATTCAATTATTACTTCAGTCCTGGCCCCACTCTGGGAAGCTTATCTCACACCAAACCCTTCTCGGTCAAGCCCTAAACACTGATTGTTTCAGAAGGAGAGGGCCAAAAGCTGCCTGTCAGCTGCTACTCAGACCCTGCATGGTGTATTGCATAAAGGGGAACACCCTGAACTCAGGAGCAGGGCACATCCCAGTCCTGTCCCTGCAAAAACTGGTGTGAAATCTGCAGAGGGACAACCCAGCTGTGACAGAGTCATATAGCAATTTTTACCACGCCAAAATTGTAGCCTGGCTCAGGCATGCAGAGCCCAAGCAGCAGCAAATACCAGCTACGAAAGCGGCTTCTTTGCTTTCTGCTCTGCTGTCATCCGGACATATAAAACCTGGCTCGGGACGGGGTTGAAGCCGGCACCTCTCGGCCGAGGCTCCGCAGGGTCTCCCCTCTGTCAGCGGCTGCGGGAGCAGAGGCTGTAAGGGGAGAGCAGCCACAACTCTGCTTTTTGGGGTTTTGAGAGAGCCAGGGCCTTGTCAGAGGACTCCATTAGCTTGACTCCATCTCCTGAGGATGCTCAGTTCTTCTAATATCTTGGGGGGGGGGGGGGGGCAGAAGAGCTCCAAAAATTTACTGGCAACGAGGAAACCCTTTACACAACCACTAATGAACAGGAGGATATTTAGAGTTTCTTGGAGAAAACCTCTTTTGGAGTAGTCTTTTCAGCTGAGAGAGGGCACTGAAAGAGTTAACCGTGTAAGTCCCAACTGATGACAAGACTATATATTCACCATTCACCCTGGTTTCTTTTAAAGCCAAGGTGCCCTGTTTCTGCCCTCTGGGCTCGGCTGGGGCAAAGCCTCCCAGCCCCAGAGCAATCTGCGGCCATGCATTTATCCTGCCCATGCATCAGAGGCCTTAATGGATTTTCATGTCAGAACCGAATGAATACATTTAGATCAGAAAACTTCACTCCAAGGCCAGTAAAACATGTGTTATCGTTTACTCAGTTGGAGCCTGTGATATACTGACAGGACAAATAAGTATCTCCCTGTGCTAGAGTCCTGCAGAAAATGGATGCTTTCTCTTGTTTCCATTGAAATTCAGGTAAGTTTCTAATGGGATTTCAGAAAACAAGAGGCTTCTCTTTGCCATGTAGGTTTCTTGCCAGATTTCTGGTACTTCTGCAGTAGACAATGTCGAGAGTCAGTTGACCAAGGTGCACATTACAGGAGAGAAACCTGCAGGTATGTAAGCATTGGCTTTGCTGAGTGACAGAAGGATGCTCCAGTTCAGTTTGTCTTTGCTACGATACTCTGGGCTGATCGTGTCGCAGGTTTAACTGCTGGTTTGTCGAAGTCCAGCCTCTGCCCTTTGCTCTGTACACCCGTGATTGCGTTGTGCCTTTCCCTGTTCCTGCAGATTAACTGTGACCGAAGCGTGAGACGGCCAGTATCGGGTCTCCCTCATTTCAAACATCATTTATCACAGAGGATTACCCCGTAGGGGCTCCTGTGCAGTCATATTTAATAACATAAACTGCTTCAAATCAAATGAGTTCTCCTGTGAATTTAAGCCACACTGACACAGCAGCTTGACACTGCTTATTTCCAAAGCTAAATGAAAAATGGTCATAGAATGCTCGATGTCTGTGGCCCTCAAAATGTTGTATCCACACATCGACCATGGGGAAGGTTGAGTAAATGCGTAACATCTCTGAAGTCAGTTTGTCCAATGATTTGTAACAACTTGGGTAGGAAAGGGCAGCAGAGCTGCAGCACTGCTTGCTTTCATTCAGCTCCACCATCATTCGCTCAAAATGGGTTGCAAGAAATTTGATTTATATTTAAAACCCTTGCAGGGAAAAAAAGGCAAAATTATTTTTAACTTCCATTTTGATGAGGAGCTCAACTTGCAGTGGCTGTTGCTCTCCATGGGGTCGTTCTGAAGGACACCCAGGGGTTTCTCAGATTTCTTGGCTGCAAAACAGTGCGCCACGGAAATTAATCCCGGGAGCCTCCGGCAGCATCCTGCGAGCAAAGGTGGTCCCGTACAGCACAAGGCGGTCGTCCCACTGCCAGAGGCGAGAGGCTGCCCGGCACTGCCTCACCCGGCTCCATAATGCGCCAGTGTGCTCGGCCCGCAGAGCCGCTCTCGGCCCCATGAATTTGTCCTTTGTTGCTTGATGGTGGGGAGCGGAGAGCAGCTGCCGGCCGTGCGTGCCCTGCTGCTGCCGCCCAGCCCACGTGCCGCGGCCGTCTCCCCGTGGGCACGCAGCACGGGAGCGCTGCCAGTGCCCGGAGCATCCTCCCCTCCGCAGCACAACAGGCTCCTCATTCACCCCCGAGCCGTCGTGACGTGCCAGTAAGGGGGCTCGCTTTCGGCCTTAAACGTTGGTACGGCCCAAAGAAAATGCCATGGATGTTTGAACTCAGGCTTCTGCCTGGGACTGCCAGAGCGGCTGTGCTGGGGCCAGCGCTACGGGGGAGGCACGCGATTCCTCTGTCCCCAAAGGGCATGGTGCGATTGGGATTTAGTCAAGAGCTGGCACGGGCAAGCCAGCGGGACGGGCACCTCGGACTCCAGCACGGGGCTGCAAGGCCAGCTCTGCCACCGACTCGTCCAAAACCTTAGACAAATGATTTAACCTTCCTCTGCTGCTCCCTCCGAAGCGCATCCTGTTGGAGATGAGGGACAGAGGATCCAGGGCAACGTGGATAACGGGGTGTCACTCACCGCTCTGGCCTCTACCTGCTGCTGACAGACACAAGGAATGAGCCGAGTTTACTTGTGTGCCACTTCTCTGCAAAGTGAGGGAGAAAAGGCTTGTTTCAATCCCAGGATAATACAAACACTGTTTCCCAACACTGGCATTAGCAAGTAACTGAGCTAAAGGCAAGAGCCGGGCCTCAGCCAGGAGCGGCCACATTAGCACAGCGCTGTGCCAGGGCTACTGTGAGCTTGCAGCATGGCTAATTAGCTCTGGCATAGCCTCTAATTAGATTGTTTCTAGAGCCGGCTCCGGGCTCTGCACTGAGCTGCCCCAGGCTGGGAGCTCGGAGCCCCCCACACCACGGGCACTCACTGGCCAAACCTGCCCGTCCCCAGCTCCGACCACGGGCAGAGAAGTCCTGCGTGTCCCAGGCAGACCAGGAACCCCTCCGAGGCGCCGGCAGGAGCAGCTCCTGTCCCTGCTCACAGCAGCCGCCCTCCTGGAAGGGGAACTGGTTTTCCAGGTGAGTGGGGGGTGAAACCATCGCAAACCGTGGCACAGTGCCTTGGCCGCTGAATGCCTTCACCGGTAACAAACCCAAGTTAAAAGTCCAGGAAACCCCACAGGCACCGAGCTCAGCTGAGCACTGTTTTTACTGCTGGGCATTTTCTTCTTTGTGCCGCAGCTTCGTGATGCTGCTGGGGACCTTCAGGAGTGGCTCCTCTCCCTCCTCCCGCACAGGGCTCGTCTCTGAATTTGGGGGTTTTCTTTCTGGGAGGACCAGAGACAGTCTCTGCACCATGCTGGGCAGACCGTGCTGGAGGCGAAAGCCAGAGCACCGAACTGTTGCTGCAGAGGAAACCAGTGCCGGCTCCCAGACGCAGCGGGGAGGATGGCCTGGCACGTGCCTGGCCATTTACTGAATGGTGCCTGGTCCACTGTAAAATTCAATTTCACTTCTTCAGTGCCTAGTCCTGGCAAAATAAATAAAACATTCATTAGGTTTGGTGATTTTGCAAAGGTTAACTCTGAACCTAACATGAATTTTCTCGTGTCGCTGCTCAATGCGAGACCTCACTCATCAGCACACTGCAACATTAAGAACGTCTCTGCAGCTCAGAGGCAGTGGAACAAATCACACGTGCACCAGCATCGCTGCTCTCTCTGAAGACGACACGATGTTTCCTTCCACAGCTCCTGCTTCGCTTGTGTGTTTGGATCAAAACCCAAACTTGCAACTACAACTCTCCAGCAAGGCAGGGCATCACTGAGCAGTTACTGTCTGATCCAACCCACAGTAGATGGGAAAACGTGATTTAAAATAACCTTTAGGTAACACCGAAAATTGATAAATACAGAGAAGTTTAAGAACAGCGTATTTGTACAGACAGCAGTGAATCACTTTGGATGAATTTGTGCACAGCTCAAATCAACACAACTAGGAGCTAGACTTTGGGGACCATGGGTCTTTATTGAAATTTTAAATGTGCTCCTTTCCTCGGAGCAAAATCTTACTTTGCTTGGTTGGATGCTGGTCAAAAGCAGAAGCATGCAATTGCTTCTGGAAGGTTTTTATTTTAACCTTTCTTTAGGACATTCTTCAGTTAACTCATTTTTAACCCAGTGAAACATTAAACACCAAGTGCTTTAGGACACATTCTGTTCGCACATAAAACTACGCAGCATCTGCTGAAGTGTATCCAAGGGCAGAATTCGGGCTATTGTGCTGAAATCCATTAGATTAAAAAAAAAAAAAAAAAAGAAAAAGTCTTCCCCAGGGAGAACACCCACTCATTCTGCAAGGTAGGAAGGGAAGGGCACCAAAGCTGTCCTGGGGCCGGAGCATCCCCCCTGCCGCCGCCGCGTCCCGGCTGCCCGGCCCCGCGTGTTTTCCGACACCACCATCTAGTGGCAACGCCAACAGGCTCGGGAAGACTTTCCGCCCCGCTATCGACCTCTTCCTCCACCCCTTACACCAAGTTTACTACTCGTTTTGCAACCCCAAGGGCCTCCCAGGCTCAGCCCGACATCCCTGCCTCTCCCGGGAAGCATCACCTCTCCCGGGAAGCCAGCATCGACTACAAACCTCTCTCGCACTCCAGCTGTTGCAGGAGATGGGTGAACGGAGCAGACGCATCTCCCCGGGGAGCACCTGGGACACCCCTCGGACACCCCGCTGCTGCTCAGCGCTCTGGGAGCGGGCCCTGACATGCTCCAGGCAGATCCTGCTACAGACAAAAAACACCACGGAAGTGGCCGGACTTGCCTTCACCAGACCAACCAGTTCCACCATGGAACAGCCGGACTGGGAGATGCTGCTGAGATGCAAAGTTGAGAAGAAACGTGGAAAAGCACCGGCAGGTTGAGCACCCCTGTCACCACACACCCCCAGCTTTGCTGGCAGTAGATAACGGAGCCAGCTCTTCTGTATAAAACACAGTTAGCATTTACGAATAAAGTTTGATGAACTTACATACTGCACCGTACCTAGAAAATGAAGGTTTTTATAGAAGAGACATCTACCAATCAGCAGGTACATTAAAATTACTTTATTACTAAAATATTTTTACATTTAGTAAAGATAACCAACCTGCAAATACCTTGCTTCTGCTCCTCCTGAAAAAGGAAGCACATAGGTAGGTTGAAGACAACCAGCTAAGTAACTACATTTGTCCTAGTAGCTTGTAAGTAGGCAGATGTTTTCACATTATCGTCATCCAAATATTTTCATCCAGTCTTGTTTGGGTTGCATGTAGAAACTGGGATCTCTGTATAATTCAAGAGCTGCATCAGTAAGACAGTTTTAGAAGAACCTATTTATAGAAATTTCTCCCCCCTGGTTTCCAATAAAACTATACAAGGGGTCCAGGAACAACTGCTCACCAGCTATTACATTTAGATTTCCCATTTAAACAACCAGGACAAAGTCTGTCCTGAGTTTTCTCCACTGTGAAGATACATTTCTCTTCTCACTTACTCAGAAGCGAAGCAGGAGCAAGTCCTCCAACACTGCAGGAATTCCAGCAGCATCACACTGAGGATGCGATTTGGGCCCCGCAGGTCCCAAAGGCGGTTCTTTTACTTGCACATACACGGGAGGATCGAGGCTGAGCACCCATGGGTCTCTTCATATCCTGCTCTTTTAAACTTTATGAAACTAACACGTATTTAAAAAAAAAAGAAACAAACCCAAAAGGAAACAAAAAGCCCCTTCAGCTGACTGTGCAGATCAGGTAACATTAGCCAGATTTTGTCTAAAAGTGTAAAGCAGATATTTGCTTTGTTGAAATTGTATTTAGACAGAACCAACTTTCAACTCCACAGCTTCGTGTTGAGATGCTGACTGTGAGGGATCATGATGGGCTCCTGCCCAGTGGGTGGCATCGTCAAAACAGGGATTCTCCCCAAAAAGTACATGATCGTGTGAAAACGAGGATCACAGTAAAAGTCAGACCTTGATGCAGTATTCAACCAAATTTGTACATATAAAAATAATTGTACAGAGGAAATATTTTCAGCAGAATACAATCTTCAAACATTCAAAAGAATATACAAAAGTAATTAAAAGTAGCCTTCTGTACTTTAGTGTGTGGTATGATTAAATACATCCAAAGCGGAGGGTGCGCGAAGACATCGCATCGGCGTAACGACATACTGGTGGCATTTGTTATAAAATACTTGATCTACCAGAATGGAAGAGGCATTCACAAAACATGGATAAAAACCAAAGCCTGGAAACCATAACAAAAACACAGAAACAAAATGAAAATGTACTAAAATTTAATCATTCATAAAAGCTGTAATTTAATCTGTGACAGTAAAACACAAGAAGCAATATT
The DNA here is from genome assembly GCF_900496995.4 of Aquila chrysaetos chrysaetos. Classification (NCBI taxonomy): domain Eukaryota; kingdom Metazoa; phylum Chordata; class Aves; order Accipitriformes; family Accipitridae; genus Aquila; species Aquila chrysaetos. The sequence goes on from NC_044027.1 coordinate 1,332,428, forward strand.
AGAGTTGGTTTAGTATATTATATATTTTTGCTTTTAAAGCCATAGAAATCAGTTATCCCAGTTTTTCCTATAAAAGACCCATTTTTCCAAAGCATTATGCACAAACATTTTTAATTAGAATATAATGGCAGAATGAAAATAATGATATTCCGTAACTTTTAAATATAAAATGAAGTCAATGACTCAAAAAGTTACTTGTTGCAGTGAGTTCAAAGGGAAATTTCAGATAATATATATCTATAGTTATAGATATAAAATATAATGGTGGAACATTTTTAGTGCTTGATGGGGAGAAATTATGATAAAAGGGTCAATATGAAATTTTAATTATAGTAGCAATATCTAACATTTGAAATGCATCCATGCTCCTTTGTATAATCATACACTAGAGTCAATTATATTTATTTTCACAGCTGTTAACTGCTATTGCAAAGGAGGAGTACTATTGTCTTAGATTTCCAAGAGATATACACAGAGCAATTTCTTTTTCCAGGGACTGTGTGCAAACCATTTTAAGATCTAAATTCTTCTCATGGTATATAAAAACAGGAGAAGTTTCTTCAGATATGTCATTAATTTCCATAAGGTTTTGAAGTCGGGAATGCTGGCACTTTCCATTTAGGCAACAGTTCTTCATTCCTGCAATCTAGAAAAAAGTAAAAAAAGATGATGGAGAGAATGTTTCTCATCCTACCCATGAGACGAATGATCTTGAACAAAGGCCTGAAAGCTTCCCCAGGCAACTGCCCGCACCCAGGCTTGTAAAAACACAGAGCATTTCAGCAGGAAGAGCTTATCTTCTTGCAGTACTGGGGTTTGTTCCTACTGCCCTCTGAGTTTGGAGGTACAGAAAGAAAAAGAGACTTCAGAAACTCTTAAGAAACGAGTTCTTGTTTTATCATGACTGCAGCAGAGCAGTGACAGACAGCCACCACCCTGTCTTTCTGCTGTGATAACGATAGTGCCCTTCCAACTCATCTGCTTTACAAGACAAGCAGCCTTCAAGTGGATTTTGAATTCAGCAATGGATGAACAATTTATGGGAGAGGGATTTCACCTTTTCTATCTCTGAGATGCTCTTAAAGTCTAATGACTTGGAGACCTCCCCAAGCCCTGTTCCAGCTGGAACAACAGGCAATGAATTGGGAAGAGATTTACAAAGAATGGGGGAGACACCGTGAAGTATTCTGACCATCTAGAGCAGACAGATTTGGAGGCATGAGTAGAAGTCAACGTTATGAGAAGCCTCATCAGTAATTGACTGAATGCAGGAACTCCTTTAGCAGTGCTGCATGGCTGCTGGTGCTGGGCTTTGCAGCACGGGATCCGGGCAGGAGGGTGAGGGCAGAGCCGCCCCGAGCCTGGCAGGGAGCATGTCCTCCCCAGGGCTGGGGAAGCCCGTCTCCAAGAAGTCACCCTGGCTGACGCCACACTAGCTAAATTCAGATAAATCACCCAAGGAACAGGAAAAGCCACTTAAGACGTATTCTTCAATTTCTTTTCCTAAAGCCATTGTTTCCCCACAACCCTAAGCTATTATTTTTCTGGCATTCAAAGCTCAGGATAAGAGACTCATCAATCAATAAAGCACAAGTCATTAGAAGCCAGGTTAACTGCATAGCTCCACTTATCCTACTCAATCACGCCTAGGCTACATAAATGGCCATCTACAGCATGAACTTCTGATCTGGCAGAAGGCAGAGAGCCACCTGTTTTCAGGAATTCATCCCTGAAATCCCTCTACGACCAGGAGTTTGTCTTTAGGACAAGGGCACTTGAGTTGCTTTGCCAACTACACTGCACCTATTTATGAAACTAAAAAACAGAATCATAGCTTCTGATGGGTCACAAAAATCATCAGAAGTTGACAGCCTGTGCAGCCTAAGATCACAAAGGCAGCCGGCACAGCCAGAGTGCTGCAGGTGAGTTCATCCCTCCCCAGCTCGTCCCTACAGGGCCGGGCTGCTGCGCTCGCAGGCTGAACGTGCTTTGTGCTACAACCACTGTCTGGGATAATCTGCTTGCTTTCTGACCATTTCTGACTTCTTAGTGCCAAGACGGGCCGCATACCCCGCACCCTTCTCTGCCTCCGAACGGTGCCACGCAGCACACTCGTGTGCTAACACGCTAACAGCTCATGGGGCGGCCTAGGTGATATTTCTGTCCAAAACCTGAAGCTACAGAAATGCTGTTTTCTTTCAGCAGTGCGATAGAACAGCTGCAAGCACACACAGTACCCTGCCAAGACACACAGGAAGATTATTTATAGCTATGTCCTTTTTTGTTTTCGTTTTTGCTTTGGCGTTTTTTTTTTTTGGTGGGTAGCTTTTTAATTCTGTGCCATTGAAATCCATGTCCCACCCAAAACAATTTGCAATTGTCCCCATAGCACCTAGGACTGAGACAGCAGCTGCAGCAAGAACACAAGTTACATAGATGGTACCAAATTTCACCAGAGGATAAAAAGGAAGCAAAACTGAGCCATGGCGGCTCAGAGCACGGTGTCACAAGACGGAGAGAGAAGCTGCAAGAGTAAAAAGGACATTCCTGCTCTGTCGCACTCATCAAGCCAAGCAAAAGGAGAAAGAAAGAGAAACAGGTATTTCTCTGCCAGGTCAAGTCAGTACAACTGACTTTTTAAAAGAAGTCCAACAAAAGCAGAATTTTATATTTGGGAGCAGACAGAAGGAAGAGGGGTGGAGAGAAGGGGAGTGAGTCCTCTCTCTGTTGGGAGCAGCTCACGGTCTAATCACCTGAGCTGTAGGTAGAATTCAGACACCTCTTACCTGGCTCAGAGCTGCTGCACGATGGGAGTCTAAAGCAGCAGACAGGATTTCTTTTTAGGCTTCTTCTTTTCCACTGGTGTTTTTCTATTTATCTGTCTGACCAGGTCATAAAAGATCTGAAAATGAAAAACACAAACTGAAAAATCAAAGTGATAAAACACTATGCAAGTGTCAAAAATTAGGCAGGTTGGCAAGCCGATACTCCTTCCTGGTGGCTGCAGTCTTATAAATTCAATTAAACTGCTTACATTTACTTAAACATGTTTCTCAAGCAACTTCTTATGGAAAAAGAGAGTGCAGAGTTCACATCAGTGTGCAGAATACAAGGGAGCTGTAACTCATTTCCTGCAGCATGCAGCTTTCTCCCTCAGGTTGCATATGACTAAAGGCGTCAGAAGAGTACAGCGATGAAATTGCAACAAATCCCTTGCTTTGGAAAAGTGGGAGAAAACTGGGAAATGACAAAAGGTTGTTTAAAAGACAGGCATAATATCCTTAAGGATCACCTTCTCACTTGTGCTCCCTGGGCTGGTGAGTGTCTCTGCAGAGCGCTGCTACGCCAGCAGCAGCGTATTCTCACTGTAGGGAAAGACATCCCTTTTTGCCAAACAGATTTGACTTGTTAATCACTTCACCTTTTTGCCTGGTCTAATCTTTTCAGTTCGTTAATAAAATTAGCAAGGAGAAGCAAAACATCTGCCCTGAACTCAAACACTTCCAGAAGGGGATGAGTACAGGGGCCTCTTTCAGCTTCAGAGACAAGTTTCTTGTGAACACTTTTGCTGTGAGTGGTTTCCCCAGCAATACTCAACCCATTTATAGCAAAATGAGCTTTGCAAAAATGCTTGGAGCCAGGTCACAGTATTGAGGAGAAATATTTAAACCTTCAGAAAGCTCCACCCTTGTCCTTGTTTACTTTTTTCCTTCCTGGAGTGGCTGACAGCTCACAAATTCTTGTTGATTCCAAGGAAATTCAGAAGACAAAGAAACAGTTTATAACAAATTGCAACTGGAAAGTCAAGATTTTCTGGCTACTACCTACATGAAAAAGCACTGGTGCACAGTTAAATAGTTTCAAATGAAATGAACATGATGGTAGCTTTATCAAGCCCTCATGTAAAGTATTTTATAATAGCGTTTGAGTTGCTCATGCTACTCCTTTACTAAGCTTATTGCTACTGTTTTCTACTGTCAGCCTCTGGCAAAAGTGGCAGTTTGTACTCTCCAACAGACACAGACAAGACATTCAAAAGTGTACAGGTGAGATACAAAGAAAAAGTTTCTGTAGGAGAAACCAATTAATAAGTGGCATCTTCTATGCTGAGGCAAAACAGCTTTCAGTATTTAAGCCTTTATAAACAAGAGCCAAGATGATTTGGATGTGATTATGATGTGCAGGAGGAGTCTGAATTTCTGAAGGCACCAACCGTCTTTGCTCTGGCAAACGAGATCCTTGAATGTTTTAAGGTAGACCCCTCTCACAGGGCTAAGGGGGGGGGGGGGGGGGAATCCCTCTGAAAAAAAATCTCAAGTTAGATCATTTAAGTGCTAGTACTGACTGTGAGTACAGAAGTCTGCAACAAGGATTCAGGAATGCCACTATCCCTAAGAACAGTCAGTGTGGTGCAAGAGCATCACCTAGGTCACCAGAAAGACACCTGAAGCGCTGCTACTGAGATTGACTCTGTATTGAAAGCTTATTATCTGGATGAAAGGTTTGTTTCACTTTCAGCAAATGCACGTAGAAATTTATTACCCTTTAGCCTAGGTTTTAAGAAAGTTAGAAAGTCCAAAAGTAGCAAAAAGGCAAAAACAAAACCCAGAATAATGCAAACACTTCCCCAGTCCATGAGCCAGAAGAACAAATAACCAGTACGGTAAGTTGCTTCATTCACAGTGTTTCTTCTCTTTGATTTCCTCAGCTTTTACGCTTTTCTTAGCCAGACAGTATAAATTGGCAGAAAACTAGAAAATGAAGTTCACAATAAAACCAGAAACTAATCTTCCAGATAATAATTTTCTTCTCTATGATCTGAGTCTCACTGGAGGCAGTAGACATGACAGGGAAATACGGAGACACAGGATTCACACGTTAAGGATGACTGTATGTAAACCACGGGCGTGCATTTGCCCCAGGACAGCTCAGTGTTCTGCCTATGAGAGGATCCCCTTTCCCGCACAGCTCTCAGGAGAGCTTTCAGGCACCTCTGGCTAATGGTAATCTGTTCCGACGACTGAGCCACTAGTTTCTTCGTTAACAGTCACAGTTTTACTCTGCTTAGACACGCACAAAAATCCCTTCTGGCAGGAGTCTAGCTCAGTGAGTTGTATCTACCAGGTTAGGTTAGTGCACATTACAGCTAGCCTAATCCCAACCACTGAAGCTGCAATTCACGCAGCCTGGAGCTGCCTTCCCTCTCAGCCGGGTAGATGCAGTGCTGTGCACGTCCCACTTGCTGCCAAATTAACGCTGGGTCCAGTCCAAGATCCTACTGCTCCTGCTTATCACACAGCCTCCTAAACGGTCCCAGTTATCTCCTGGCACCAAACCAGCTATGCTCAATGGGGTCACCTTAGCTTTTGTGGCTGGCAACCTGGCCTCTGTCAGAGTCAGATAATTCACAGCAGAGAATAAAAACTCGGTGCCTTATGTCAAGCAGAGCCCCCTCAGCAGAACTACACTACCTCAGGCAGCAGCAAAAGGCACACCAATTGCAAAGGTGTTTCTCACTTAGACAAGGGGAACTGCTTAGACAGATAAGGTCTGGACACGGTCTCAGTAAGTTAGTGGCTTACCAGAGGAGGGCTGTGATGGGACGTCTGCTTGAGCAGCCAGACGTAGCAGGAATGTGAAAAGCAAATACTTCAAAACCAGCAGCCAACACTATGCAAGATGACAAGTAATACAATGGGGCATAATCCACGTTCTGAATAGCAGCAGCAGTTATCTGGAAAAAGTATACTCTCCAGATAAAGTTTATCTAAGCTAAGAGTCATCCAGTTAACTGGGCTTACTCAGGACCCTCTGCTATTCATGTCCTTTGACACAGGCTATAGAAAGCACTTACCTGGAGAAGTCACCCACCCTTTACAGAGAAAAAGGAGCAGATATCCTTCAAACAAACAGATAGCAGTAGCTAAATACGCTGCATCGCAAGCCTTTCTTAGGCTGAGATTTCAGAATCATCCTGAATCTTCCCGATTAAGAAATACAAGAAGGACCGCATGCTGGTTTTACGTGGTATTCATGCTGAAGTAGGAAAGACAAAGGAAAAGTTGATAGTTACCTCATTAACGTTGATTTTAGACTTTGCAGATGATTCTAGAAAGGCACAGTTACACCACTGTCTTGCTAAGTTTTGACCCTGTTCTTTGCCAACTACACGCTCTTCCTCCAGGTCACATTTATTGCCAACCAGAATCATGGGAACCTGGAGAGGAGACAAGCAAGAACAAGAGATGCATCAGCAAGTTAACATACAACATGGACTGTAATGCTATGGCTTACAAAAGCATGTGAGGAGGGGGGAAAATATAGACAGTATGAAAAACATTAAAAATCAGAAGTTCCGCAGAGCTCACAGACTAGACTGGCATTTAGATGCCTGGTGGGAAAGGGTTGAAGAAAGTCCACACTATAGACACCCTGGTTCACTAAGAATTAAACACATGGAGGACACCGTAAAACCAAATGGTAATATTTCAGCACAATCTTAAATTAGTAAAGATTTATTTTCTGGTCTCTACATCCAACACCGTTCTAGTCAAAAACTTAATTTACTACTGAAATGCATTTCAGGACTTTCATGTGACAGTAGGCTAAACTGCCTGCCAACTTAGCCTATTTCAGACAACAGAACATACAGCACGTGTTTTAAGACACATATCATATGTTTCAGCCCCTTTGACCTGTCTTGTCAACCTGTTGTCAAGCCACACAACAATAAATGGAAACACCTTTGAAAAGCACTGCCCTGGACATGGAATAAAAAGGAATAGTCCTATGTAGCCAAGTATTCCCACAGCCCGGTGCACAAGACCTGCCTTTCTCATCTCAGTGCAGTATCATACTACTGACATGTTTTGCATACACACAGAAAGGAGGATGTTCACTACAAAAGGCACAAACACTGTGCTCGGTATTTACTAGCTTAGGATAATTAAAATTTCCAACTAGTGAACACCTAGCAGCTCAGCTCCTGAAAGCACATCACTTCCAATAAATAATCTCATGCAATATTAAAACGAACATTTGATACGTGTTCAAAAGATTCATCCTACACCCACGATGCAAATACAGGCAAATCATTTGTTCAAGACAATGATGAAAGGCCATCTGCCCCTCTCCTTAAGCTATTGCCTTTCTGAAGTATCTGGGTGAGTCACTTTCTTGCTCCTTCATGGGGAAGAAAGTGCCTTGGAGAAACCATATTCCTTGTGACATTTCCTACAGAAAAACAGAGAAATTTAATACCGTAGGAAAACGACCCTGGCTGTAGTAAATGCTTATTACCAGTGTGTTTGCATCAGGCTGCCCAGAAAGGAAGGGTCCTGGGACAGCCCTCCCACAAATGGCACAAGGGGCAACAGAAAGGACGGGGTCTCTTGCTTAGCCATAGCTCACCGGTTTCTCACCAGGGCTGTGATTGTATTTGCTTGGTGCAGTGCGGAGAGCCAAGTGCAGTCTGCACTCATTAAGTTATAAAACCATTTGTCTCAGAAAGAATCAAAAGTAAGCGTTGGTGAGTATAAGCAGCAGGAGACTTGCTCTTATCAGTTATGTTTAGATATTGAATTAAAACTCTTTCAGGAGAAAGAAATTGGGCAAAAAGATAGATTAAAAACAGTACTAAGACATCTTAGAAACAGCATCCTGATACATAATTTCATAAGGCTTCCTCTGCTTCTCAGGCAGTCTCTGCCACAGCTGTAGCCCACCGAGATGTCACAAATAGGTAGAAAAGACCTTAAACAAGCAAACAAAAACCACCCAAAGCACCCAAAAAACCTCTGTAACAACCAAAACTACCTACCCTCGGGTACCATTACCATACTTACAAGATGATGAGACGACAGCGCAGTCCCTGCCTGCCCCCCCCTCGCCCCCGGCAGGACCCTTCCCCAGGGGCCGCACAGCCGGGGCACCCAGCCTAGCACTGCACGGCTCCCCACCTCCAGCCTGCACATTTGCACAGCCAGTCTGGAGACAGATACGCAGTCCAGGACTTTCTACGCCCGAGAGTTGTGGTTTACATATCATTTTGAAGTTTGCTTTTACGACCTGCATCTCGTAGATCTTGGGGGATGATACAGCCAGAGCTAAGGTGGATTTTGAAACGCGAGACCACAGCAGTATCTGCAGGACGCACTGCAGTGCTCTGCATGCACACGACAGCGACAGCATCCTGTTTCCCTTACGCTATGTAGAAATAGAAAAAAAAACCCTAAAGAACTGCTGATAATGGGTGTGCACTCCACTCCATTTCCTGAAGCATTTAATTCTTTGAACAGAAAATGAGTACTTTCCAGCTGAAAAATAAATCATTATCTACTTCCTTTGGTAATTTACAACACACTGTATGTTTTTAATCTACTTCAATGCTAATATTTGTAGTCTCTTCCCAATTCAACTACACTCAGGATTCATTTTTGTATTTAAAACTCACAGCCATACTGATTAGAAAATGATCAAATTTCTATTTTTGAGAAGTAAGTTTTACTTATTACATCAGAAATCTGAAGTCACAGTACTTCATGAGGCAAATCCAAAAAAGCTTATTTCCTATCAGACACCAAAAGGATATTTACAACTTTATTAGCTTAATCCCATTGTTTACAGTTTTCTAGGTAGTTAAGAGAAATCTTCTCATACCAAAACATGAAAATGTGTTTCAGACATGTTCAGCAAAAAAATAAAGTATATTAAGATGTAAAATAACAGGAAAAAAAAGTGATACTTAGATGGGTAAACAATGCAGGTTTGAAAGACATGAAACTCTGTATAAGGTTATTTCAAAAGGTAGCGATTGTTTATCATAGAGCCAAAAATGGAGCGTGATGAACAACTAGCTTTTGATCAATTACTATTTCATGCAGAAGACTGGAATTTAAACTTTGTTAGACATACAGAATTTAATGGTTTAAGCATTGGGATTTTAAAAGACACATTCTGAAACTAAATACAGGAAGGAGTGCATTTTCCTAACTCAGCAGAACATGGCTTAAATGTTCAAAAGGTTCTCGAGCTCAGATTCAACAAGTAACGTCCCCCTAACACAAAATAAATAAATGCATTTTAATAATTAAATCAAACCACTGAAGTAAAACAGAAAGCAACAGTCTCTATTGTCCGATGAACTTGACCAGCTTACGGTGCAAATTCCCCTCCAGCGAGCGCAGCTGAGCGAAGCGCTGGGCTCTGCCCGAGAGGCTAATAAAGGGGATTTATGCAAGCATAATCCCTACCTAAAGGAAAATCAGTTTTGCATAAATAGAAGTTCAGCTTGTTAAACCAAGGAAGGAACCAAAGCCATTCAAAACAAGGTAATCAGGATACGGGACAATGAAGATTCAAGAGAAAGCAGCAGCCCTGAGAGGTTGCCCCCAGCCCCAGAACAGCTGAGCCGTGGGGCTGTGCTCGTCCCAGCCCAGCCCTCTCTGCTCATTGCTCAAACTGCATTTTCCTGAATGGCTATTTAAATACAATGCACATGGCTTACCTAGGATTTGGCCCAAATACCTGTCCCAGCCCGGTTTGCCGACCAGCCCCGCTCCCCCCCAGCCGCAGGAGCGCTGCAAGGAGACGAGGGCTGGGAGCCGGAGGCTGCTGCTGCTTCCACAGCTCTGCTGGGGGGCCAGAACGCAGCCGACGCAACCCCAAAGCAATTGACATTAAAGGCAGCGGCTACTTTTAAGCTGTCAGTGGAATAAAATAGGCAATCTTTTTCACACTCCTCAGGGCAAACCCTCGAATACGTTACTAACTGTTAGGGAAAAAAAAAAAAAAAAATTACTTTCAGCTTCTTTTGGAGGAAGCCTACACAGAAAGTTCCTACGTGTCTCCACCAGCCACATGGCTACCGTGGCAAAAGCCACCACCAACCTCACCTACATCACACATTTAGAAATTAAAAGCCTGCCAAGGAGTTCCAGTTACAGGAGCTGGGGCCTGAACTGGAAACATGATAAATAGTTTTCTTCTGTCAAACAGGACTGAATGCAAACTATCTTAAATGTAATTTTTCCTTATTTTAAAAAGAGATTTAAACAACCCAAATTACAACCTTGCTTCAGGAGCTAAGACTCCTCCAGAGCCTTTTGATGATTTAATACATACAACTGTGTGATCTCCTTTGGGTTACAGATTTTGTCAAGTGACTGAAGGAACAAAGACAACTGTCGAGAGTTCAAACACCTCGGACTGCGAAGGCGGTCTGCAGAGTGCCACTGCCATTCACAGGGACAGGCACGCGCGCCCGCAGTGCAAAGCTGAACCCTTCCTGCTCACATGCACGCATCACGGGAGCGACAGACCACAGACCCTTAAACATCCTCCTTTCCTTCAGAAAGGGATAAGCACATTTTCATACGATAACCTAAAATCCTATAAAAGTTCTGGTTCTGAGGGATTTGAGCGGAGCAGAGCTAACAAACCAAGACACTCGGCACAGCTACAGTAAGGGAACCTCTGCTTCATGAAACAAGACCCAGGGCTACTTCATCTAATGAACAGCTCCCAGAGCCAGAGCAGAGACGACGGAACAGGCTCCCATCCCACCCCCCCAGCCCCTACTGACGCTGCCCTCTCACACAGAGAAGTGAAAATAAAGGAACATTCAGTGATTTTCCAAAAAAAGGCTATTAATACTAACGACACTTCAATTACAAAGCACAGTTTGGTCAATAAGCTGAACACGTCCTTTCTATTTGCAGTTCAAGTTCATTGACTTGGATTATGACCCGTACGCATGTGAACGGCACGGAGGGCACAGCGTACAGCACCGCCCTGCTCCAGGACTCGAGAGACTTCACAGCTGACCTTCAGGAAACGTCACGGATTTGTACTTCAATTTCCGCTTCATACATTTGGGAAAAGCAATGTTAGTCTCCGTTGTAAGACAGCTGCAGATTTACGAAGGACATCATTTTTTATAAGTTTGGCTATTATTTTTCCTTAACTTTGTGGTAAATAAAGTACTGCTAAAGCACAGTGAAAGAAGAAAATGCAAATACTGGAAAGGAGTTAAAAGGAGAAAAAAAAAAGTTGTTTTCAATCAACTCCCACCATTTCCAAAGACTGTTAGACTTCCCATACATGTGAAAATCTGGTTTCATCATGCCCCTTTGCAGCTGTTGGACCTCAAATAACAACACTGAAAATAAAAAATGATGCTAAGGAAACGTGCTTCAACACAAACTTTGCTATACAGCAAAGAATATTCTTAGAAAGAAATTTTGCTCACGAATTCCTGTATGTTTACTTACAAACACATTTTAACCATTTGCAGAAGAAAAAATACTCTACTTACATCTTCAGTGTCCTTAACCCGTAAAATCTGTTCCCGCAGGTCCTGTAAGTCGTTAAATGTGGACTGTGCTGTTATAGAATATACTAGTGCAAACCCTTGACCATTCTTCATATAGAGATCCCTCATTGCTGTGAATTGCTCCTGCAATCAAGTATTTTTTAAAGTAATTAGCTAGTGAATGCGGCTAATGAACATTTACATAGGAATACTTTTACTGTAATGGAGACAAGAATATAGTACCGCACAGCATGCATTTACATTTTTATCCCTTACAGAAATCCACTGAAGCATGCAAATTTAATAAAAGCATTCACACATCTTTTTCCCTTTGTTTTTTTTTTCCCGATAGAGAAAAAGGCTTCCTAAAAAAAACAGGAAAAACATCAAGAGCAGAAATAAAACTACATCTGCCGACGGACTGTTGTATGCCCCAAACCATAATACAAGGTGTTAAGATTTGGCTGACATATTTTGTAGTGATCTTTCATTTATTTTCCGATATGGTGTTAAGCACGAGTCTGCCATCAGACCAATTCCCCAGACGACAGATATGGACTGGAAGTTCATTTTCTCCTCTAACACAATACCGAAACAGGCCTAGGTGTCACACACTCGCAATTTATTGTAAGCACGACTGCGTGGGAAGGCACTGCCTGATCACCTCTGAACATACGCAATTATATAGTAGTCACCTCTAGCATGAAAATGGCTTAAAGGTTCAATGCAATGAAATGCAAGAGCAGGCTGGAAAATCTGTACCAGATCAGAGCTGCCTTTGTCCAAGCCTGTGAAAGGAAGCTTTACCAGAACTGTGCAGCAATGATTTCTGCTTCCACGCCTTCACATTGCTGTTGATAATTTTCAAAGCTTTCTAAATAAAACTAACTTTTAGGAAGCATGTCCTCCCCTTGTGATGTGCACTCAACCATTACAAGGTCTGTTTACTTAGTGACAGGACTTGGCATGGCAAAGGGAGTTGCTGCACAGCCCTGGCTGCTCTCAGGCTGGAAGGATGACATGAGCCTCCCAAAGCTGCACAAGGCAGCACCAGGCAGGTGCCACCTGGGTAGAAGAGTACGCCTTGACAGGTACAAAATCTTTACTGATTAAATCCTCTCCACGTAGGCTGATGTGACATGCCAGGAGACAATCCCTATGCATTGCCTGGAAGCGGCTTCAATCTGTGTCTGTGTATTCTGGCCACTTGCAAAATTAACATACCCGTATCAGTACGCTGATAGCGAGACGATGGTGGATGGCAGAGAAGAGGTGAGTGGCACAGGATGCACTAACCTTTGCGTCCCAGCACTGGGGCACCAGCTGGGGAACGGGTTCACAATGCTGCTGGCAGGGCTGCAGAAGGCTCATTCACCACACTGGGTTTTGGGTTATTTAACAAAATCATTCAGTTGAAATTATTGCAGCTGATCTATTGTTTTTGCTTGGGCAGGATTATTATACTAGTATAAGTTCTATTCTTAACACCTCATCTCATTCTTAACAAAGAAACTCCATACCAATCAGAAAAAGAAATTATACTTACTGTCCCTGCTGTATCAAGGATTTCAAGCATACACTGTTGACAGTCTACTTCCACTTGCTGGGGAAAAAAGGGAAGAGACAAACGCAGTTAGAACTAAAATGTCTGAAACGCGACAGGCAAGAGGAATCTCAGCTTAATTTTTACTTCTGCCACAAAGACCTCGACAAGCAAGCCAGCCACCTGCACTTCCCTAACGCTAGGAGAGGCACCGCTATTAGAGGATTAATTATGCCCCAAGCCAGGCATTTGGGTCAGCTCACTTATGCTCCAGGACTCTGTTGATTATAAAGGCTTAAATGAGCAGCTTGTTGTAAACATCTCAACTTAAGTGAGAGAAAATCCACTCTTACAAATCAAAGGACCTTAAACTTCAATTTTTCATTGCCGCTGGGGGAGAAGGGAGTAAGGAAGAAAAGAAAAAACAAAATATCTAGTGATCCTCACAGTTAGGCTTAGCAAGTCTTCCACTCACTGAGAAATGTCTCAGAGGGAAATTCCAGGCAAGTCAAATAAATTTAACAGCAGAACTCATACCACAATTTACATTTAATTATCATAGGCACAAATGCTTACACTTTTTGTTTTATGTTTTGGTGCCTTTAATTATGGTAACATTTATGCTAATCTGTAAAACAATGGGTTACTTGACAGCAGTTGAGTGAAGAAAGCAGCTCTGTTGATAGAATTACATAACATGACAGCATCAGGGATACTGACAAGGACTTTTGCTCAGCAATTACAAGCCTGCATCCAAAATGGCCGTAAAGAATTTTATATGCCTTCAAACCAAGCAGAACGCATTTGAACTAAATGGCAAAACAGCCATTCCTAAAAGAACACAACAAAAGGCAATTGCTATGCTACAGTAATATAACCTGCTGTGGTGAATGGTGTATTTAACCTCTGTTACAACTTCTACAGATAGCAAATATTGATATCTTTATGTTTTGAAGTAATAATTATATGTCAAATTACAGCAAACAGATCTGAGTAACAGTCTGACCCCAGTTTGGTTGAGCTGTTCCCATCCCCAGGCATCAATCAGAAGCACTGGCAGGAGGACGGGCAGTACACTCGTCTGCCAACCACCTCAGCTCATATCCCAGTACCACTGGAAATTCGTGATGGTTCAGGAAAATACACCACACTGATCTCTGGGCAGGTGTAGTAACCTCTAACGAAGAAACAGGCAAACAGTGGAGAGCTGCAGCCTCAAACTGCCTCAACTTGAGTCATCGGAGACAGAGTGAAAGCTCTTGGTTATATGGAGTAACAGAGGTTTAATCTTCCTGTTCAATAGAACTAAGTTAGGGAGCTGTCCAATTAACAGCAAAATTTGTCATTCCCTGATAATTCAGCTTTATAGTAGCTGATACAATTTGTCTGATTGCACTCAGGGGCCCTAAGCTAATAAAGTACTCTGTAAAGCCAAAGGAAACCATTTCCAAGACTGATGCTTTTCTATGCATCGCTTTCCTGCTGCGGTTTTATGCAGCCATAACATTTTCTCAGAAAAGACCCTTTCTCACTCCCGTAAGCTTTTGTTGCACTATTAAAAAGAAGCAAGCTCTTTGAGACTTGAAAGAAATAAAAATGATGTTGTTTTACCTTTCTGTATGAATCTTCTATTGTTGGGTCATATTTTTCAACAAAAATTCCCTGAACGAACTGTACAGTCTGGGGAGAAAGAAAAGAAGGAAAAAATAAAGTGAACTGAACATGACCAGTAACATTTACCAAGAAGCACTTTATGAAAAAGTAACAAAACAAAAACTACTCAACGCTGCTGTTAAAATTCAATAGTGAGGAGCAGAGAAAAAGACATATAAATTTTCAATTCTTCAAAATAAAATTTGTGCACTTTCTGTTGTATTAAGAATCACTTTATTCAAGCATGTTTTCAAAACTGTTTTGAAATGTAAACTGTTTGCTTGCTTGCTTTTTTCATAAAAGGTGATATCCTCAAAAATGCCTGTGACTTTAGAATAATAAAAATCACCAAATATGGAAGACTTGAAATGTAATCAGAAGAACTGGCAATCTGTACGCTGTGGAAGAGTACACTGTGGAAAATCCACATTTCAATTCAAATCGTATTAAGAGTAGTGGAGCTACTCTGGATTACATGCCCAGAGCACAGACATATTTCAGAGCAGCAAGTTAAATCTGGAGTGTCTCCAGATACTCAATTTGTATTAAACCATTAAAGAAGGAGACATCATTCATTTCAAAGAGGAAGTCTTTCTTGCCCTATATAATTATTCAAAGCAAATCTACTCTAAACATTTCCCATCAAGTTGCCATTCGGATGTGGCCCATCTCTGGACATCCCAGTTCTGTACATGGTGTGCTTTGGCTCCTGTGAGTCTGCAGCTTTACTTGTCCTCTGCAAGGCAAAGCTTGCTTTTCCTTTTTGCCCCACGTCCCCATGCTCTTACCTACAATAATCTGCAATAATGTAGTAATGCAGCACAGGAGTGTCCGGAGGTTTGGCTGATGTTTGTAAAACAAGGTGGTGTTTGTTTGTAAAACTAAGCACCAAGACCCCAGCACTTAATTTTGTCTTTTTAAAAATGAACACACATACCAACTATCTTTTGCCAACTGAACTTGCCACAATTTTTTTAATACAAATTCTGCAAAATCACTACCTGTTTTGAGAAGCTGTATTTTATCTGGACAGAAGGCTGAGATTTTTCTGCAAGAGGGTTCACATTTGTCACACAAGTACTTGCAAGCTTTCAGAGAGTGGCATATGCCAGATACACGCAGAACATCTCACTGTATGCTGGAAACTGAGCAGTTCCTCATGGTTTGCTTTCTTTTAACATAAGAAGAAAAGATTTCTAGTACTACCTCATCTAAAAATCATCCGGTATCACTAAATAAACCTATTTTACACTCTTAACAATCAACGCCTTTGCTTCTCCAATATTTTGTCACACTGAATGGTTGTCCCAGTCTTCCTTTCAGACAACAGATCTCAGCAAAATCATTATAAGATACCACTATTAACATGGATTACAGTGTTATACCAGCAATGGAAACCAACAATAAGAATTGTAGGTTACTGATTACATTTTAGCATTCTCAGCACAGCTGCTAACCAAAGAGGGTCCAAGAAGGCTGCTATTTGCTAGGAGACTAGCATTTGAGCACTGAAGTCGGTCACATCTGTACTGCTCTATTCTAGGAACTGTGTTTGTGAACCAGCCTTCAGTGCGAGAATCTGACAAACCACTCACAACATTTCATCTTTCTACTATAACACTCACAGTCTTATTTTATATCTGCAAATACAGTACTGCTCTGAAAGAAAATTAACTGAACCCATGTATTCTCCTCTCAAATTGTTTTATTTCTAATAAATCACTGTTCTAACTTTTGTTATTTCAGCTGGTGCTTGTGTGTTCACACAGACACCAGTTACACACAATCATAATTATGATTATATTCAACTTCATTCATAACCTATCTTACTATGTAATATTCTTAATCTCTGATGTACCGTACTTTTATTGACTATAGGAGGAAAGAGAGACCAAAGGAGAAGATACAAATCTGAGGTTGTTTTCAGGTTATGTGTGGATCTAAGACTTTTATAACTTTCTCTTGGTTTGAGGGTTGTGCATCCCAACTTTGGTTTCCAGTTTATATACGACTATCCACAACTGGATACTCTTCATAACACTGCCTACCCACTGACACTCCAGAAGATTTTTGCCCTCATTAGAAATGGGGAGAAAACTACTGTACAGAAAACAAAGAAGTTGCAAAATAACTGTGCCTTAATAACTGTGAAGGTTTTTCTGCTATCCAGTCACTGTTACCACAAGGCACAATCAGCATCATATCGGCACAGAAGAGTTAAAACAATAAGGAGGATTTGCACTGAAACAACACCATATTGTAATCTACACTCAAGACTGTAAAAACACAGAACTGAAAACAAACACCAGCCTCTTTGTTAGACAGTTTAGTTTATACAGTTCGAAGAAAGACACTTTAAAGTGACCTCCACATTATTTTAAATCCCACCTTGTAACCTCTCCTTGCTAATGCTTGTAAATAAGTAGAGTCATCTTGAAAGCTAAATATTATTCACTCTTAGCTGCTAATTGGCACTTATTGTGTCCTGTTATAAGCATAATGGATCAATGTTGCATATGAATTACAATATATGCTTACTTAGCACCTAGACTGTCAAAAACAATTTAACTTTTGTTTACCAGACTAGGTATTTGCATTTCGGCTTTTAAAAAGGCCAGTGATCGATGCTGACTCAGACTTCACATTACAAATAAGGAAACTCAAGTATGTCAGACATTTTGACATTGAGTAATTTTTATGTACAGCGTATTAATAAGTGCCCTATTTTACCTAGTGGTCTTTCAACGTTACGTAACAAAAGGAAGATACTCAATCAAGGGGATGCTGGTGGAAAAAGTAATACAGATTGCTTAAGTTGCTGTGGAAGAACAGACTGCATCAAAGAAATGACACCTACATCTTGTAAAGGTTAGGACGGGATCTCTGAAAGAATACATCAGATTTGATGCATAATTGAATAATGTTTCCTCCTGTTCATCTGGATTATGCAGGTGATTTACCAAGATTATTAGCAGCCCATTTCAGCAGAATAAACAACAGTACAAGAAGCAGCGTCTACGACATAAACGGCTGGTCAGCTATTATCATCTTCTGTGAAAAGGTACACTGTGTAGTTCCTTGTTTTAGATAACTTTACACTTGACCAGTACTTTGCCTTTCTTGTTGGAGTGAGCTGCTTGACTGATTTGTGATAAATAGGTGACAGAAATCTCTCTTAAAATGCTTTACTATCAACTCTGCTATGTAAACCTCTTATTAGAAACAACACAAGTACTTAAGGAGTGCAAAGTGTCATCAGTCCGCTTATCCCTCTGCAGTGCATACGCTGGAGGTGACTTCTCGTTCTGTCCCGTGTTTCCAGTCCAGGCTGCTCATTTGGGTTCTATCCAGGATGGAAAACACACAGCCTTCAAGGTATGCAAAGCTGCAACCATCACTAATTCACTGCTGTGCAAGGCAAGACTTCATGCACTGTTCCAGTGTAGGTTAGGCTTTTAATACTTAGATACAGACATTCAGTCATTTACAATACTACACCCATGTGCCAAGCAGAAATAAAATGCTATTATAACAGCGATTAATCGCCTGTTGCTTCTCCAAAACCATGACACAAATTCACAGATATTTCATCAGTGTAACAGTGGCTATGTGGAAGTCACTATGCATGTTAAAAGTAATACAAACATCCCACTACATTTAATGAGCATCGTCTGCAATAAGATAGGCCAGCTTTGAAGTTTGTGTATCAGTTTCAGAACTGCTTCCCGAAACTCACCAAAGCGGACTTCCCCACACCTCCTGAACCAAGGACCACTAGCTTGTATTCACGCATGGTGTGGTCTGTTCAAATAGCAACGATCTGGAAAGCAGGAAAAAAGCCAACCGTTAAAAGCATACCTGCACATACAAATTTATGACACTGTCTTCTGAAAGTAGCAACACACTCCCCTTCTCCAAATACTCCTGAGAACAAAAATCTCTTTGGTAACAGCTACGGTTTTTATTTTTCCACCTGGGCACTCAAATTTAGATGGCTGCTCCAACAGCCCCAGTCTATACGAGATGCCCAAAGCCAGACCTATTAGTCTGCCGGTGCTCAGAGAGGAAGAGGATGAATAATACACCATGGTACAAACACAGCGCAGCTACACGCGCCCGCTCCCAGCTGCACTGGGCAGCACAAGCTCTCGCTGCCTGTCCTCTGCATTCTCTGTGGTTTATAGCGTAAAACAGTGAGTACCTGACAAGAAAATTAGATTAGAAAGATGCAAGTAGAGAGGTTTACTTCTCCCACCCACCCCCAGCAGGGAAGGATTTAGGTCAGTATTTTCCCTCTGGAAAAGGTCAGGCCTAACTTACAGCTGCCAAGGCAGAACCTCTCCGCTTGCCCAAGCAAAGACTCTGCCTTTTTATGGAAATCTTGCAACTCCCTCCACTCACTAAGCAGCACCAGAAAACTTCTCATTCTCATCGAGAATCCCTGACAAATAAGGCAAATGACAAAGCTGGTGATAAACATTTTACACTATGTTTACGTTATAAGCCAGGCTGGGCTGTCCCTATCAACAGTGCTCAAGCAAACAATGACCTCAGCAGCTAATTATCTTCCCCCTCTTCCCCCAGCAAGATAGCACTTTCTTCCCAAGTAAGGCTTCAGAAACACAAGTGCTATAGGGCTAGGCAAGCTGCGTTTCTCAAAGGCATTTCAAACTAATGCTGCCACAGGATTTATGGGTTCACTGGCTACAGTTTAAGGATTGCTTTAAAAATAAAAATGTATTCCAAGTAGTTTGATAGAGAAATGTATCACCTTGTCGACTACCGTTAACAACAGTCTGCAAAGAACAGGGATCGTATTTTTAGCTTTGCAACTGTGGACAACTCCCTGACAATCTGTGTCTCAAGTTTATATAATCATTAAATTAGGACAGGTTCTTTTCTATCATTTAAACTCCCAAGGGAAAGCTGTAAAACAGAGACTCAAGAGGAAACGCACGTGCTGCCACACACCCATAGCCAGTCCCCACTGGAGCTGCATCGGGACTGGCAGCTGGAGACCCTGCCCAAACATCCTACTTTTAACCCTCAGCCCTCAACCACAGGATGTTTTATGGTCTAAACATGACACAAGTACAGCTTTAAACAAAAATTTAAAAATCCTGCATGCAGCTGGAGAGAGGCATACAAATTCTGCAGTCGGTTTAGCACAACTTTAAGCTTATTTTTAAGTCAGAAGAACAGAAATACAGGGCTCCCCTGCATGCACTGAAGCTCTCTGCAGTCATGTAGCCAAGCTGCCCCTCCCTCACCCAAGCCTTACAGAGGGAATAAAGCTGAAGCTATCAGCAGCAGCCCATAGTTTTAAGCACCTTGGGGTGGTTTTTCTTCAATTCTTGAAGTCTACGTGAGCTGCAGTTAATTTCACAATTTCTATGAAGTTAAGCAAGTCAAACTGAAAGGGATTTTCCAGAATGGTAACTTTGAATATCTAAAAGCAGAACAAGCAATGTCTATGCACTCTAGTACATTGACAACATTTTTGGTTAAAATTCTGGCAGCTGTAAGCTCTTCTGCTTGAAAATTTCCCCAAGAAGTAACATTCACTTCCTTTCTCTCAAAAATCATGATTTTGGATGGGAAGAAGAGGGGAATTCCAATTAGCAATGGTTTTCCCCTTGATAATCCTTGGAAATTAAAAGGCGATGCATTTTTCGTAAAGTATAAATGCAACTTATTGATCCAGTTTTATCTTCATCTTCCTACAGTTCCACAGTCTGTTCAACCTAAGAAAACCCGGAAAGCAATCAAGCTAAGGGTTAAATTTAGCTGTGAACTCTTTCACTTCTTATTTATAGTAAAAATACTTGTGGGAAAGTTTCAGCTGGGAGCAGTACAAGACTTACTTCTCATTTCTTCTCTACAGTATTTGCTGATTTTTTTTTTCAGGTGCAACAGGAAACCAAGATCCTGAAATGCATGAGCCTTATTACTGTAAAACCCCACACGCCTTAATTATCTTGTAGCTCTTTCACAAGGATGTTAATGTTATCTGTTTATGCAACATGAATAGAGTGCTCAAGAAATTACTATGCTGCATCCTAGCCAACTTTTCATTTGGCAACTGTTTATGCCCACCTAAATACAGTTAGACACAGTAGCATTCATTTCCACCCAGAGCTCTATGTAGTGAAGTTGCATGCTGTGAAGCAATGGCTACGTTTCAAAATGGAATGAAATTACGGGCATTAAGTGTTTCGTTCAAGTCAAGTAAAGAATATGATCACTATGGAGTGTAAAAAACCCAACTTTTAGTGTTGTCATAAATGTTGTGAAACCAGTCTCATTAGTTCTGGATGCTGTGGTGCAAAAAGATAAAGCAAAAGCTGAGCATGTCTCCTTGCTTGTGCTCCCTTTTCCCATACACACACAGCTACCTAGCTACGGCAGAACTGTGGGGCACGGAGCACGTTTCATACCAACCCTTCACTGCCCTGAGCAGCAGGCTCCCTCGTCCCCACTGTATCAGACTCTCCAACCTACCCAGCACCTGTACAGCCACTTTAAATACAGAGTAATAAATTGGTAGGGTTCAGATTTCATCTATAATGAACAAACTCTGCTTCTGCACTGCAAAACACCTGACACCTCAGGATTAATCTCTTCTTTTCTTTATTCTTTAAGAGGAGCATCTCTTTTCTGCTGCTACGGCCACCAATGCTGCCTGGGAAGTGACAGAAACGGATATTCAGCTATTCACAGCATCAGCACCAGGATGCCCAGCTCCTTCCTCAAGAAAGAGTATAGGGCCATACCCTGTGAACAGATGGAGAGGTGAAGAAAAGATGCAGGATGTTTGTTTTAATATACAAAAATGAAAGGTAGCGCAGGCAGGGTGGCAGAAGGATCTCTGAGAAGGACCGGCAGATGGACGCAAATGCAAATGAAGCTGTAATCTGAAACACAGCTTCCAGCGCCTGCTCACCTGCTTTTTTCAGCCAAGCACTCACGCACTCTCTTAACTGCACAAATCATCTTTCGCCCTGTTGCAACCGAGTGGCTGAATCAGGGTACAAAGAAGCTGAACTTTCAGGGTATTTCTCAACCAGCAGAAGCACCCAGGCAGAGGCTGCCGGGAGGGTGGCGTGGGGAGAACAGCCGAGGCCCTTCAGGAGATAAATCTGATGCAAAAATTAGCCACTCCAGTTAAAAAGTTTCACCAGCTCATCAAGAAGTTTATAATTCAGGTGACGGGGAGAAAGAAGCATAAACAAAGAAGATAAGCGAACACAGCACTGAAAGAGAGTGGGTGCAAGAACTTCACACAAACCTGAAATGTGACATGCACCCTGTGAAATGCAAATGCCTGAATACAAATTTATACATCTGAAGAAGGCAGTTTGTATTTATTAGTTTCTCCTTCCTTCTCCAAACACCGATGGAGCTATGAGTAACAGGAGGTGCAGATATGCTGCTCAGTGGAAGGAAGACAGTGGTAAGAGCACGTGGTCTGATGGCTTTGCATAACTTGATGGAACGTTGGCTGTAACTGATGACACAATCTCCACTAAGTAGGATGATAACAAAAGACTTAAAATAAAAATCAAAGCAGACACATTCTTGACTCAGCCTTAAATGAAAAACTGTGGACTGTAGTCACAGATTTTTATTTTGTACAATAGCAGAGGACATCAGAAAAGACAAACCACAAAACTTCAGGGTTTCTTTTCCCCGCTACAGGAAACAAGATTTAGGCAACTTTATATTTTAAACAATGCATTATACACTCATCAATTCTCAAATTTCCCCAACTGCCAATGTTTTCACAGTTAGCAATTTTATTTGAAATATATTGAGAACATTAAAAAACTCATACCTTGGCATAAAAGATCTCTCATCAGTGTTAGCAGCCCTACTGAAGGTTTTTCTAGGCTCCCTATAAGGGACTGAAAAAAAAAAAAACAAAACCCCAGAATTAATCATTTTTCAAATGACAGTATATGCAAGCATCAAATCTTCTCTTTATGGTTTCAAACCAAAACATGCCTGTTACAAAACTTGCTCTTTGCTTTATCAATGGAGCTCTACGCAACTTCTGAATACTTGCATCAAATTAACTTAAAAACAAGAACTCCAGCACAATTTAACCTTGCCTTCAGGACAGTGAAAGAATTTGGGGGGCCAGGTGGAATCCAATGGCAAAACACAATTTCTACTTGATTACGTCATTAAAAAACACTTTACCAACTGGATTTGCAGTTAAGGTAAACCATAGGAAGTCAACGGGAAATTGAAGTTTTTTAGGTTAAAAAGTGAAAAATTAAGCTCACAACTGTAATGTTCGCATTTCTGTTTCATACAGGACTGCACTGGCTTTTGGAAGCCAGAAGTAAAACTTGTCCCTGTGCTATGCAGCTCCTGCAGCAGCGTCAGCTCAGCCATCCAATCTCACGTTTGGTGACAAAGCTTGTCTGAAAACAGAGTAATCACAGCTGACGAGTCTCGTTTTCCAAGAGCCACAGCATACCCACTGCTCTGCTTGGGGCGGTCTGGGCCAGACGCAGCTGAGCTACGAAGCCAAAATGCTCCTACACCTCCGGCCCCCGCACAGGCAGCAGAAGAGCTGCAGCAGTGCAGGACCGCGCTCTGGCTTGGTCCTCCTCGCCTCCCGTCGGCTCAGGCAAGGGCTGCTCACCCTGCTGCCACGTTGGCTTGAGATTTCATTTAGGAGCACAGGTTACTTGCTGTTTTGGTTTTTTTTTCCCTTTCTTTTTTTTTAACGAAAATTTCAACTTCCTGATTTCTGTCTCCCAGATTTGAAAGCTATAAAATACATCCACAGACATGGAAGGAAAAGATTCCCATCACAGGGAGAAGTACTTCTCTCTTCTTATGCACTGTTTTCAAATCATTATCTAAATGGCTTGTCCACGGTTTTCTTTACATCAATTTTTACTGGATTTATGCAAAGTTGCCACTTCCATCCACAATCCCCTGTACCTGTTACTTGATGACATTGCATTGATTGGCATTTGCAAAAAGTTCACACATATTTCCAAAGTCTCACTTTTTCGCTTTCCTCTGGCAATGCCTTCTACCTCGATACCATGGATTTCATCCCCAAATATACATTGACAGCCACCCTCCCTTGATTTCTGACCATTCATTGTTCAGCTAACCCAGGGGTGGGAATTTTAAAGAACAGTTCAACTCCTGTTGAAAGTCAACAGGATCTGGGCTCCCACATCCCTTCTTCCAACTTACTTGAAACTCCCTCCCCACCGCCTTTGCACCTGCAGCACGCCGTGCCTGCGCCGGCGTGGGAAAGCATTACTCCAGAAACCCGGGGAGATGTGTTTCTGAAGAACAAGCTACAGATAACAGATCAACAAAGATATTTAAAAACTGAGTCAGTACTAAATGAGTCAGAAGGCCACGGCCGTATAAGAGGCGAGAGGGAGGCAGGGCAGAGGGGGAGGCATCTGCTCCTCCGCAGCTCCCTCTTGCCGCAGTGAAGCTGCTTGGGCAGGCGTTGGCATTTCAGGCAGGCACTGGCGTTACATGGCAGCTGAAGCGGGGCTGGAAACGCCACCGAGGGTGCTGGCTGGGCTTCCACTGCACACTGAGCACATGTCTGATAGGTAGGTTTAAACAGACGCAGCCACTTTTTAACAGATGAACAGACTCCATCCATTCTGACAAACAGGATTAATCAAACCCTCACCCGAAAGCTGGCTGCTACGATTTCCAAGCACTCGGGAGCTTCCCATGCTCTCCAGGTTCTTTCTCCTCTCCTGCAGTTTGCTTTTCCCACAACAAAAAGACAACTTTCTTCTGCAGGAGAGATAGGTGCTGCTTAAGTCAAATCACCATGTTCCTGTGGACTTTTTCTCCCTAATATACCCTACAGAAGACTTCACTTACAAAAGACAAACTGAGGTCAGCCTAACCCTGTTTGAGGTTCTATCAAGTTTGCAACACATTTTAGGAGATGAAAACTTAGTACTTTCTACTATCAAGAAAGCAGGAGAAAGCCAGCTATGTTTAAAGCAGCCCAGCAACCCTGAGTGATTTTATAGGGGAGAAACCATCACTTAACCGCTCACAATCGGCATTGCCATAGTAAAATCCAATGACTGTTGCAACACCTACAAAGTAAAGTTATTTTATGGAATCCATCAGGTTTCTTTCTTGTAAGAAACACACAACACCTGTACAACCATGTTGTACCTCTGCAGCTGAGCAGCACGATCTCTGCGGGAAGGCTGCACCGCAGACCGGTGCCAGGCGCAGTATCACTGCATGCAGGAAACAGAAGCATCAGGCACTGATGCTATCAGGGTCCGTCTGAAACGAATCCAGCATCCTGTCCCGTACCTCTCCAGCCCACGCACGAGCCCTGCCGTGCCCCGGCCCCCGCTTTCTTCTCCGGCCACCCGGGCAGCCCCATGCTGCAGCGAGACAGGGGGGACAGGCCGTCCTCCCAGCCCTGCCCGGGCAGCACAGACGTCACACATGTGATGCTACTTGAAGAGCATCTACAAGCTGTGAAAAAAGAAAAGAGTGGAGGGGAGAGCATGGAGGTGCACCCAGACAGAGGATGCAGCATCTTGATGGTCCTAAAGAGCAGGACAAGTCCCAGAGCCACTGTCCCACTTGCCCCAGTAACCCTGCTGGCTCCTTGTCCACATGTTTTAAAAGACTGTAATACTTGTGGTATCACAATCCTTTGCTCAGCAAGACTGAACTGCAGCAGCAGCAGTGATACTTCAAACAGTAATTATAGCCATGGCTACACCCTGCTGCTATGACAGGCAAAGGGTCCTCTGTCTTCAGCCTTTTATACGTTCAGCACCAGCTACACCAAAGTCTCTACTCACTACTAAAAGCCTACAGCTCTGTGTTTCTCTGTTTTTGGAGTATCAGAACAACATCCATAGGTAAGTCTGCCAAGCAAGTGCTGTATTGCAGGAAGCCTCATATTTTGCTTTTCCCTGCTGACCCCAGTTCTGGCTCCCCCAGCCCTGCCCAGGGTGGAAACCAGCGCTCACCGACTCCTGAGCCAGCAGCCTGGGAAGTGCAGACTTACCCCGAACATCGATGGGCAGCCACCGCCTTTCACTAACAGCCCAGGCAGCAGGGTCCCATCCCGCTCACAGGCTGCAGCTGCGTAAGACAAGGTGGTTATTTCCCAATCCGCAGGCAGGGCAGGACACATGCTTGTGCTGCGGGGGCACAGCGAGACAAGCCCTTGGAAAGCATTGCTGGTCCTTCATGCCCCAGTGAGACGGTCTGGCTTTATGTGGCTACTTGCTCTTCCCAGGAGCATCTCTGAAAGCTTCCAAGGGATAAAAGAAGCAACTGTTCCCCTTTTAATGCTAGAACCATAGGAAGTTTAAATGAAAACCTAGTAATTTGGTTTTTTTTCAAAATATTTCTTTTTAGCAGCTCTGCATCCAACACTCCAGAGCTGTGGGCACATGCCACCTCGGAGCCACAGAAATCAAAATGTTTTAGAAACAGATAATGAAGTTGTCATAATCCTTGTCAAATATTTTTCCAAATATAATAGGAAGTGAGTCTACGGCAAAGCAGAGTTCATTCAGGCAGCTCTTGCTGCAAGCATGTGCTTGGATCCAGTCTGTACACACCTGAAAACACAGGGATTTTAGTGAAAGCGCTGACACAGTCTCAGCTACAGGACTGAAGACAGGTGACAACTCAGCAACGCAGACTGCATTTTCACTCAAGAAGCACAACGCACAGCCCTAGTTTAAAAAAGGGTGAGAGAAAAGGAACAGAAAAAAGCAAGGCACCGAATGAGCACACACCAAACCACAAACATCGGTTCCTAGAGACAACATGAAATGGCCTCTCAAGGTGCAGCTTCTGCAACCACGTGCACTGTTAGCCTGACATGTATTTTGCTCCCTTGCTGTTCCCCGGAAACATGCACTGGGATAGAGGAAGATAGGGAAAGATGTCCCTGGGATAGAGGAGAGAGGGGCAGGGAGCAAACGCCACTTACCCAGCCTGGCGGGGGGGGGGGGGGGGGGCGGGCGGGGAGAAGGAAAAAAAAAAAAAAAAAAAAGAGAGAGAATAAACCTTCTTCTGAGTGCTGGCTTGTACATCACCCACACCTCCCATTTTCTAGAGCGGTCTGATTTTCACATGCGGAAACCAAAATATTTAACATTTCCAAGGGGAAATGTGCTGTCAGCATTTTACAGATTTGGGAGAGAAACGCGCAGATGTCTGTGTGAACTCCAGCACCTCCCATCTCAGACTGGCTGCGCTACCCCAGCGGCCATCGCTTTCCCATTTCCCCAAGAGAGGGGCAGGTTCTTGGGACATTACATCCACATGTCTTGGTTATTTTTACCCTGGCAGTTAAATACAGAATCATGGCTACTATAAACAGACCTGTTTAATTTTGAACTTGTAAATGTTCTTCATGCCAGTTTTTTAAGTTATTATAAACTAGGCCATGAAAAGGGGTGGATTTTTTTTTTTTTAAAGTGTCTACTAAACATTGCTCAATATTCCACCAAAATCCCTTCATTTCTCATAGTCGTGTTTGCAAAACAAACTCAAATCCAGCCCTTCTGCAAAGGAAAGATTTACTTTCATCAAAATCACACTAAAACTGACAGATGCCCTCCACAATAAAAAAAACCCCCAACAAACAGAAAGAATGATACAGCAGCGAAGGCTGGAAGCACAAGACCCAGGGCTCTACCCTTGGCTTCACTGAGGACCAGCATTTGCCAAACCCTAGGCTGCAAACTGCCAGCGGTACCGCGCCGGTTCGGCCGCACGGCTCTGGCACCGCCGAACGACAGCTCCACTCACCATCTGCTCCTTAATTTGTTATACACCATGTTCTTAGATATTAAATTACTCATTGAAGTCAAAAGCACATTAAATACTTCCCTAATATTAATCAAAGCTGTCAACAATTATGCAATTGTTACATGCGAGCTACGGAAACGTGCCGGGAAGAGGGATGGCAGATCACAAACGAAAGGGTGTTTGTCTGCAAATCACACAATTAATTAACAGACACCTCCCCTAAAAATTAGCAAGACAAACACCACCATAGACTTAGCCTGTTAGTTAGCACAGAGTTTACTTAAATAATAAAAATCACTGCCATAGACTCACTTGCCAAGTCCATTCCCCAAGGCAGTCAATCTCCCTGTCTTTAGGGTACACAGAAAACCTCCTCCACCTTCCCGGAGGCCATCAACACCAGAAAAATGAGAGGGAAGGAAAAAAAAACCAAAAACAACAACAAAAAAAAACAAAACCCAAGACTGAGCAGAAAGCAGAACTTCAGCGTACCTTCCAAGTACAAGTTGACAAACTTCCATTCACACAATCTTCAGAGTCTACCTCTATTTCATTACTATCACTGCAGTATCTGACACCCAAGTAAATGTATTTTATATATTAACATTATATAATAGCATACATCTTTTATACATTATGGCAGGAATCTCACCCTCAATTTTACAATTTTAACGGTAAAAATGTTACCATTTCCACTGACTGCTTTCAGCATCAAATCAAATACAAATCAAGGCAACAAGTGTATAACTAACTGTATGCATAATGATGTTGCAGGATGAGTCACTACCCAACTGTGGAGCATTACCCATTCTGCAGTGTACATCCAGTCCCTCTAGGTTTATAAGCTTTTGTTCTCCTAAATTCAATGCAGGCCAAAACCTGAGTTATTTCTTGTCAAAGCAAGGAAAACATTTTGGTTCCAGGCAGGAATTTACATTGCCTAATCCACCTACTTTATACTTCGGTAACTTCAGCATTAGAAAACAGGTATTTTGGACATTCAGAAACACACGTACTCCTCAGGGGAAGCCTAAGTACACCAAAGAACTGAAGCAACTCATAAGTGAGTTCCAATTCCTTACAATAAGACTTCAGAATTGAATCCAATTCTGAACCACTGCTGTGCTAAAAAGCATTTTAACAAAGTAACTATAAACTGAATTCACTGTGATTAGTGAAAAGAGTAACAATATTTCAGTATTGTGACATTCTAATATTTCTAAAAGAGAACTTTCACCAGTAATTCATAAATTTACAAACAAGAAGGCAGCAACATTTTATAACGTAGCTTGTCCACGATTCAGTAATTTAAATCTAAATACATTTTTTTTGTTGTTTTTGAAGTCCTAGATAAAAACAAAAAACCACAGTGAGAAGCATATGCAAAAAATAAAGCTAGTTTCAAGCCAAATAAACAAACAGGTATTTGAGAACACAAGAGAAAAACAACATTGTTCTGAGGTGTTATTTGAAGTGTTCGACTGGAAAAGGCAAGAGACCGGCCTTCAAATCTTGCACACATCCATTCTCAAAAATTCAAGTCCTGACCGTGTGCTCCTCTGAACCACATCCAAATAGCCAGTTTCTGCATAATTTCACATCTTCCGCGGTGTATTGTGAAGGTTACTGATGCAGGGCCAAAGCCATAAAAGCCTGGGCTAAGAGTAAAGTCCTCTAGCAACAGAGTCGTCCTTTCTGACTTCAGTGTTGTGCTGAACTGGAGCTTTGAGCAAATTAACTACAGCACACACAAACAAGCCAGAGAAACAAACTTCTTTGAAAACAGCGGTAATTCTGTAATTTGAAAGAGTGATCTTACGCACAAATATACTGAGATGGATCTTCCTCAGTCTGTAATCTTTTCTGCAACCAGCTTCACGCTGAACTTGCAATTTTAAAATACCATAACATTAACTTCTATGGAAGTGACTGCCTACTTACTCATTTTAAATTGCTTTGCTATAGAAGCACTCCAGGCAAGGAACAAGTACTTTGGGCAGCTAAAGCTTGCCATGCTGAAATGGCTAATTTATTTTTTGTCCTATTGGTCTGCATTTGCAGAAAGTTGCTAGGGACGTGTGCCAGACAGACAAAGACATGGGAAAGGAAGCCAGAAGCAAAACTCAAAGACCAACACACACTGCATCCCCAAATTAGAACAAAACGCTACGTCACTCGCTGTAATTGGCAGCCTCCCCTCCAAACGGACTGCAGCACTGCTGCAAATTTAATACTAATGAGCACTGATCTGCAAACAGGAGGAAAGACATCCGCCTAAACTGTGCAGATTTAGGAGAAAACAGACTTTTCTCAATTATATATATAAAACAGTTTAATAGAAAGTATTGTGTGGCCACATTATGGAAACAGAATGGTGATGAATCACACAGCTAATGCCTGTGTGGCAGACAGCCGGCAGAACAGAGGTCCTCCCAAGCAACACCATGGTCACACTCAGCCATTTCTCCTCTTCTCATCTAGAGCTACTTGAGTATGTTCAGCAGAGGGGTTTACACAATTCAGAGGAGTTCTTGACAGCTCTTTCAGAAGAAGAAAAGAAAAATACTTCCTTTCCCCCTTCCTCATCAGCAAAACAT
Source organism: Aquila chrysaetos chrysaetos (assembly GCF_900496995.4). Classification (NCBI taxonomy): domain Eukaryota; kingdom Metazoa; phylum Chordata; class Aves; order Accipitriformes; family Accipitridae; genus Aquila; species Aquila chrysaetos. The sequence goes on from NC_044027.1 coordinate 1,362,342, forward strand.
GTAAATGTTAAAGGGCATAAACATTAGACATAGAAGCCATTTATGGGACTTCTGCCACGTCTTGTCTACCACATCCACAACTTGCCACTGACTTTTAAGTCCTATAAAGGGTTTTTTTCTCCATTTTCTTTAGTGGAAAAAACATTCTGACCTTTTTTAATACAGATTAAATTCCAGACAGACTCTAGGAAGCCCAACTGTAGCAAAGCACCAACTACATTATACTTGGTAAGAATAATTCGTTGTGCTGATAGTAGCTTGGCAACGTTCTTAACTATGTTCTTCCTGGTTTATGTAATTAGAGTAAATAAGTGACATGAGGTAGGTAGATTGTCACTGTAATTTCAGCTTGCACTTTATAATTATTTTCTTTCTGCAGTAATGGTGCCCAGACACTGGTCACAAAGCCCAGGCACTGGTCACTGCTGGGGGCTGGAATCCAGTTTGACCTTATTTGGTCTCCGGCATCGAATCTTTGATGGAGAGACCAATAAAGCTTCCTCCCGATTAAGGTTCCTTTGAAACTTTTTGAAAAAACTGCAGAGGTTTAAAATGCTCTTCAAATGTATTTCTACCCATCAGTGATAAATTCTAAGACTTATATTAAGCCTCTAAAAACACGTCGTCTGTTGGCATGGACCACTGCCCAGCTTTTCAGGAGACTGGGCTAACTTACAAATTCCAGAAAATATTAAGATTCTTTAAATCTTACTGGCAAATCTGCAATAATCGGTTTACGTGTATACACTGGATTTGACCATGTAGACCAATCTAAAGGTCAGGTTTGCATATGCAGTCTAGAGATTTTCACTGCCTTAAAAATACTTTACTGTTTAGCATGCGTCAGCCACAAGCAACCAAAACACCTACCGTTCCCACGCAACTGTGGCTAATTAAACGCCTGTTCTAACAATGATTTTTTGAATGAAAAGCCCCACTTACCATATGGCCACTTATTAATACTACATTGTTTACCAGTTTAAATAAAACCCATACAGCAATGAGTATCCATGTAACAAGTACCTAAATACAGTTAACGATGGATGTATTTTAGCATTGTAAAGTAGAACTGTACCTCTTGAAATGTTTTCATGGCAAATTTTAAGGCTTGATAGGCACCTGAATAACAGTAAGTTAATGTACAGAATTAACTTAGAGGAAAAAGTAACAGTCATTACTTTTTATAAAGAAATGAAGTTATTTAATATGGTACTTAATCCTTCAGTATTTAGCTCAGTCCCTTAATGCTGCTTCCTGGAACCTGGGGGCAGAGGGGGGGTGGAAACTGAATTTTCTTTTACAACAAGAAGGAAATTTTCTTCTACGTAAAGATTTTAACTGAAGGAATATTCAAAAATGTTATTAACACTTCAGTGTTGGAGCCTGAAGGGCATCGCAGCGAGAACTTTCAGGCCAGGAGGGTTGAGAACTGAACCGCTGGCAGATCTGACCTCTGCACTGGGGCTTCTCCGAAGTTTATAAATCCTGAATCTGCCAGGCAAAACTACTTTGACCATTTATCCTGGAATTTCCTCTATGGAAAACAAAAGGTGACACTAACCCCTAAAGGAAATGGCTCTGATAGTTTAAATCAGTTTTATATGAGCCATTTCAGTATTTATAGGTCAAGCTTGATTACAACCAAAATAGATTATTATACAGCTGTCTTTAAACAACAACAAAAAACCCTGCGGGCAGTTGGACTCCTGCTCCCAGAAGAAGACACTATGTTTAACTCACAAGGAAGGGAGGACACATCCTACAGCAGCTAACAAGATGAGCACCACTGGCATCAGCCAGCTCTTCCCTTCCGCCTCATGAACAGTATTCAAACAGCGACAAAAAAAAAAGTTGTCTTTTTTTCATGTGTCTTTGAAATGATAAGACATAAGGCAATAGGAAAAAGAAAATCTCTCCCATATTAGTATGCAAATTTGTTAAACATATGGCCCGGAGACAGTCATGTCAGTCCTGCACTCTGAGCAAGACCTTAGAACATACCACACAATTTGAATGTTAATTGCCATTATCCACAAATTCTGTGCTTTCCATTTTGGTTAGGACATCTTTCCATCGAGGATAAAACTCCCATTCAACTGTTTTTTCTAGAGTAACTCTACAAATACAACATCAGCCATACAAATGCATGGGCACTACCGCCACTGGTTTTAAAATATATTTAGGAACTTTTTTAAACTTCTGCCCATACAGGTGCAGTTAATATCAATTTGGCATGAAAAGGACAACAGAAGAAGTTTCAGCCCCTCAGCTCTGTAGACATGACTTAGTTTTTCTGACACCTGTTAATGGCACACTCAGCTACCCTACCGCCCCACTCAAGCTTGCTTTAGTGCTAAATTGACTTGTACTCAATACCATTTATGATGAGGGTTTAGAGTAAACAGTTCATTTAACAGATAGAGGCTACAAAGCACTGAAATTACAGAATAAAGGAAAAGACACACTTTCTTGGAATCACACCATTGAAGAAAGTGCCCTGGAGCATTAAAACATCTGTTTGATCCTTTTAAGTGAGATTCCTGAAAAAGCTTTATTCTAAATTTGAGTGCATTCTAGTGATCAATATGCCAATGCAGTATATTCATGAAACAAGACAAAGCCATAATAATATTGTAATCCCTATGACTTTGTAAGTGATCTGATGAGTTAAAAGTCCTAAATGCATGAATATTTCATGAGAAAGACTGTCTGGAATAGTTTCAGCCTGTATCTTTAATCTTAATGTTATTTTCAACTACAATTAGCGTTATAATCCCAAGCAGAAAGCAACAATTGGCTAAGTTTATTTTATCTTCACCTGTATTTATTTTATAAATCCATCAAGACTTCTGATCTTCAGGCCCGATACCCACTAACGGTTACCCAGCACAGTACTAACACATCAAATCTCAGGGTAAAGCATGATGTGCTGGAATGAGACTACTTATGCAAAAAGGAGAATTGCGCCAGAAACAACCTTACCCAGTGAACTATGATTTACTTTAAACTATCACGTGGTAGGTGGCATATAAAAAGATATTATTCTGCATGTCAGCTGTCTGTAATGAAAGTTTTCCTCTTCTCAGCAGCCCCGCCCTACAACTTCAAGTTTATTTGCATTAGAGAAAAAGAGCATTACATAAAAAGCAACATAAAAGGCACTGCAACCAATACATCTAGCTGAACTGCTCCTCCCACATACTCGGTGCTTTCCAGAGTAAGGGTCTGTTTCCAACGGATGTGTTAAAAATGTGAGAGATGCCCAATCCCATACAGATTATTCACTTGGACAAAAACTAATAGCGATCTTACTTCTAGAGGCACAGAGCACTCACAACTACAGCCACAGCCAGCTACAGCCACAGATGCTCAGATCTTTAAAGAGCAGATTTGATAGCTATGAGTTCACATGCAATACCCTAATTTAAATATGACAAATTCAAATTTTTTCAGTATTAGAACACTCCAGAACACAATACTGTTGGATCCAAGAAATATTTCAACAAAAACCCCAAACATTCCAGCCAGCCTTGAATTTGCAGTTCTAGCCACTCACAAGTAAAATGCAACTGTCTGTCTTCCTGTAATGCTCCACCAAGTAGCAGTTATGCAATGTAACCGATTGACAAACATGATGTGTGCTACTAGTCACAGTGCATTTTCAAAAAGTAGTTTTCTTCCAGTAACTTTTGACAGGGTGACAATTGCCTATTACAGAAGTGCTCGTCCTACTTCTTATGTGAGTGTATGAAGCATCAGGGCAGCATATATTTTTGACTGCCTCATTTAAGCGATTAATAAAGATCTGTTTCAGCCATAACATAACCACTGCTGTGGACATATCCAGACCTCTTGTTTCAGTGCCCCAGATAGATTTAAATACTTTCCATCTTATCAATATTCAAAATAAATAACAAACCATAATGACTCAAGCCACCTGCTCAACAGGACTGCTATTGCCTGGCTCCCCATATTTTCAGTCAAACAAAGTGAAAAGGGTGGTGAGAAAGCCAAGCCAACCACCTGCAGCCGTGGGCTGTAAGCAGCCCTGAGGCTTCCTTTTTTGCTGTTTGTCCTGCGTTACCCGCTTCTTCCCTGTTACAAAAGCACTGTGGAGGGTCAGACTTTCCCCCCCAGATAAAGGATTTTGTTCATCAAAAGAAAACAAACAGCAGTTTTCAAAACATACTAAGGTCTACTTTTGTCAGCATCTGGATTTCTCAATCAAAAAAATTAAATATGTGCTTTCACCTGGGTTCACGTCAAGCAACTACAGCTGCACCGAGGAAGTGCCTGTTCAGGTATAGCAGGTATTTCCCAACACCCAGCACCCAATACCTGCTGGACCACTCGCAGCACGGGGCAGTAACACACATCAAAACATCGTCTTCATGTGGCCACATTCAGATGCACGCAGAGCTACTCTACCTGCTTCAGCCAGCTGACGCAGTGAGAAAAGAGCCCTTTGTCATGCCCTGTGGACTACTGTCACAAGAGAAACAGACACAACACAGTTTTAAATCTCACCTTTAACTAGATGTAGTGGCTACTACAGTGTTGTGAGTGCAATCTGCAAATATAAAAGTTATAAAACCCAGAACAACTGGTGATCAAAATTAGGGAAGGTTTCCGGTGCCCCATTTCTTCCCACGCACACCTCAAAGGATCTTCCCACAGCAGATGAATGGAATTTAAGTTTAAACACACCATTTCTGATTAGGAATGTAACACTCAGTGCCTCCTCCTTGAACACCACCCATCTTCCCACAGACTCTTCATTTTAATATCATTAAATGGACTACTTTAGACAACCTTAATTATTGCAGTATTTGCAAGGGGAGAAGTGATCTCTCAGTAACCAGTTTCTGCCCCGTTCAGAGCTTTGGAGATCAAAACTTGTTTTGTACCAAACCTGGTAGTGAAGTGGCATCAGTAGGCCTAGCACCAGAAGTGCTTCAATGTAAGTACCAGGTACCAACAGCTGAGCAGGTACATGCTGTGTCCTGACTGATGCTCCGCTGTCACTAGTGTCTACACAGCTTCCCCCTGCACTCCCCTTTCTCCAGAAGGGAGCTCAGAAAATAGGCATTAATTAACAGAATTGTCACTATCACAGGAAAGAACAGGAAGCTAATAATGTGAGCCATTTAGCTCTGAATGGTTTCAGTCAGCCAGCAGACATGTAAAACCAACTCACAGATGATGTCTTAACAGTCACCAACACAACAAGCAAAGCCAACTGAAAAACAAGCAGTGCAGACCCTAAATTTCTTGCAACAGAAAGGCAGCTTGACATAAACTCCCATAAATGCAGGCTGTTCCTTGCAAATAACAATCTGTTACCACTGAGGACAGAGAACAAATATTCACCTATTCAGCCACCATCCAGAATAAGCCACAGGTCGTGTTCTTTCCAGATGTAACAGGCAAAGCGCATAGTCACTACGTTACCTCTAACACAGTCCCAGCACAAAACTGACAGGAGGACACTGCCCTAAGTCAGATGCAGTCAGGAACTGCAGTTTCTTTTTCTCTCCGCAACTCCTTCCCTCTATCAGCAGTGGTACTTGCACCACCACACAATGAGTCAGAGCAAGAAGTGATCTGGCTGAAAACTACATATATATTTTTGGGACTAGCTCAGTTTTCAGGTAGCTAAGCTCCCTGAGTTACCTCAACATCTAAGAGCGCAAGTATCAGAGCAAGGGGGACACTGGAGTGTGTTACTCCATTTAGTGACCATGAAACCACAGCCTGAAGCTCTGGCCACTGGAGCTCCCAACTGCATCTCGCCCACTCTACCAGGTAATACAACCGTGCCATGTAAACGCAATGAAACAGAGGGTATTTCAGCTTGCAATGTATTGCCAAAGGTCTCTGCTACAACCCCCTGCTCCAAACAGGGCTAGCTTCAAAGTCAGACCAGGTCAATCAAGAACTTGCCCAGTCAAGTTCGGTGTATCTCCAATGACAGAGCCTCCAAAAGATCCTGGGCAGCCTGTTCCAGTGCTTAACTGCTCCCACAGAACAGTCCATCCTTGCTTTAACCGAAATTTCCCTTGCTGCCACTTGTCACCATGGCCTCTCGTCCCTTCAGCGTGCAGCGTTGCCTTTCACTTGCCGTGGCAGGCTCCAAGAGACAGGCAGGGTCAGTCACTTGGTGACACATCTACAGATGTTGAGATAAAACCAAACTCACACCAGGAGGTTTCAGAACCTATCTTGCTTATCCACAAGCAGCTTTTGTCAAACATTCTCAGTTTCCTTTGCTTCTAACACTACAAGGTAAACTGATCTTAACAGGCATGAAACATCTACTTTTTTCAAATTATATGTGGTATGATGTATAATCTTCCCCCCCCCCCCCCCCCCCCCATGGAAGACACTATCTACAGAAACCTAAGTTACCTACTCTGCCCTCTCAGGACCGTCACCCACAGCAAGTCCACTCTGACCTTGGAGGATGCTTTTTCATGGCCTGCTCTGACACCTGAGTGAAAGCAAATCAACTCAAAGCACACACAGCTGGAGCCTCAGAGCTTACATTAAAGCCATTCAATCTCGTAGTTGCTTTCAAACCTGGTGATACTCCATGAAATACAACTAAAACATCATTTTTTCATATACTATAACCAAGTTTCTCCTAAAAATCTTACAGTATTGGAACTAATGCTGTGTTGAATGCCAGGTCCACTAGCTAAACGGCAACCTTAAAAAGCATATAATTTGCATTTTTCAAAAACTCAAAGGTATGGCTAGGAAAACCAGCACTGACTCTTAAAATCTTATCTATTTTATAAATCAAAAGAAATGATGCATTCTGGAAACCAGCACTGACTCTTAAAATCTTATCTATTTTATAAATCAATAGAAATGATGCATTCTGGAGAGATTGTTTACGTGTAACTCAAGTAACCTTAAGGAGAAAGTTGGACTAGATGACCATTGTAGATCCCTTACAACTGAAATATTCTGTTCTATTCTGAAAGGGAAAAAACCTAGATGCATCCAAGGAATCTCTATTATTTATGACACAGGACTGTTTTCCAGAGAACCATTCAGGAGGAACATCTGGCCAAACTTCACCCTGTTTATGTAACATCACACTATGGAGTTCAAACCCATGATTTGTTTTCTGGTCCCTGAGTGATCCAACGCTAAAGATGCTGACTCCCGACAGAGGCAGCTCCATTCTTTGACAGCTGGGACCTCTCTGGAAGCCCATAGACAGGGGCACAAATACAGGCAGTGAAACAACAGAGCGGGGGACACTTCCGAGCAGAACCGGTCATCAAGGGCACAACAACCTCACGCCAAGTCACTTAGAACACAGACTTGTCTCAAACACAAATCTAAACTAAATTTGGTTTGGACTATCAAAGAATATTATTTAAATAGAGTTATCATTCCTGCAATAACTTTCCCAGGTGGTGTAGGACATTTAGGGAAGAAAGCTAAAAGCAACACTGAAATACAGAATTAATGTCATATGGCTAGATACTATTTTTTCAACACGTAATTTGCAAGTATGTATGCAGGCTAATCAAAGGTTGTTTTCATTTCAACATATTTATATGTAGCCACAGATACTTTACATTAGATAATATTTTTTTATATCCTTCTTACTCAGAAGATATTAATGAAAGTATATCTTCTTCACACTTATAAACCTTTCTCTTCTGGTATATTATTTCAACAGTTCTTCATTTAACCAACACAGATTTTTTTTCTTTTTTTTTTCATTCTAATATTAGTGTTGGAGACACTAAACTGGATCAGTTAGACTCCTACTCGGTTCTTGCTTCCAACTGTTCTTGAATGCTCAACAATAAAAATTCAACAATGGGAAAGCAAAGGAGTTAAATCTGTGACTTGCCTAAGAGCTCTAATCTTACCATACAACTGCAGAGGATGAATAACCTACTACTACTTCTAACTGTACGGCTTTAAAAAAAAAAAAAAAAAAAAGTCATCAACCATTCTGAGAAATGTTTTACCCATAAAAATAGTGCCTCTCTTCTTGGACTGACTAAAACAATCTATCACGTGTATATGTAGGATTGAAATAAATTCATCTTCATGACTTTATGCTCTATTTAACCATTTCCATTAACTGAAATATACTGAACTTGATTATATTTGCAACACTAGCAGCGGGAAGCATATTGTATTTTCAGTCTGCTGAATAACAGCCATGAGCTACTGCAGCCGTAGTCTCGTTCCAACCTGTGCTTTGTGAACAAAAAGCTAGGTCCTCCTTTATCCTCTCCGTACTGTACTTACGATGCTAGGATACAATCCAAGGAGAAACCTGTTTGAGAGGTGACATTAATTTATACCCAGAGAGCAGTCTAGAAACCCGAATAATCTCAAATCCTGCCTGCCACCAGACTTCAGTACTGCGGCAAATAAAACATAACATCTCATACAAGTTTTAGCATCTGAACAAGACAGACTGGATCAAACAAGATAGCTCAGCAAGATTAACTTTTCTTTCCAACTTTCTAACATCCTTACTTGTCTTGGCCATTAGGTGTCATGTTTGCAGGATCAGAAGCTTTTGCAAAGTGTGAACACAAGTGCCTAAGTAAAAACTTGACCCTGGGATTTATGAGCACCCCTTTAAGAAGATGCTTTCATTAAAATTCTGTTTAATTTCCTATTACCTATTAAATAAAAGAGTAAAAGCAAATCAATAACTACTTCAGAGCTCAGCATAAAATGAATTCAGGCTGTACTCTCATCACCATCCTCACTATCTCCTCTTAAAAAAACCCAACCAAACAAAAACCAAACAAAACCCACCTCAAATCAAGGCCAAAAAAACCCCCAAAACCCCACACAACAATCACCAAGCACAACCCCAGGACTTGACCAAGTATTAAAAGTTAGGTCTCTCTTGAATCTGCTTCTGCAGAATTCAACACACAAAGCTACCAGAAGTACTTGATGTTTAACTTTAATCTGGCTCATCAGAAATTAAAAGAAAGCGATACAATAGAAGTCTTCCATATTATCCTAAAAAAAAAAAAAAAAAGTTTTGATCATGATCTACAGCCAGACCCAGCTGACCAAGCCCAGCAGCGCTCTGCTGAAGTGACTTCAGCAAAGCTGAAAGTAACCCTGGACCAAGGGGAATTCTGAATTTCAAACAGCTACAAGTAAAAAACACTTCAAATATAAAGAATAAAGATTTGAACTTTATGTATGTTAAAAAGATTCACTTCCTTTTCTGTAGTCTAAACAGATAACATGTTCCTGTTCTCAGAATATTAGGATTCCTCTTTAAGGTGATTTTTTTTTTAAAAGCCTCTATAGAGTTGCACAGAAGCAATCTGTTCTCTAAATACGAAGTACAAGTTCAAAGTGCCACTGAGTACGCTGTCCACGCGCATGGTACAAGAAAAAACACTGCAATATATAGTACAAACAAATGTTTAGGATTGTTTATGCCTAAGACTGAGTCAATATACAATTAAAACTTTTATGTTAGAGTATGCCCACATGTTACACCACTGCTATCTAATTACATTTCAATTTTTTAAGAACAGTCCTCAGACTGGATGAAGAGCCTTGAAATGTATCACAAATAGTCTGTGTATTTACTGCTCACGGTTTCAAATATAAACCATTTTGATAAACTGTATAAACATCAGTCTCCAAATAAAAGCATTAACGTGCCACTGGAATTACACTGTGCTAGTAATTTAGTCCATTTGGCACGTAGTCCTCTCAAAATCTTCAGCAAAGCTACTTACCCTAAAAACGGCCACACCAGAGCCAAGACACGTGATGACAGACACCGCGCTTAGCTTCCTTTGAGTCTTGAGAATTACAACTCTTGGGTCTGCCAGCACCGCCTGGGCCTACTAAACGCCATCAAGGTTTGCTCTGCACCGTACGTGGTTCCTTGATCAGACCACTTACACCCTTCTGGACATACTCTCCCCTGTTTACAAAGGCCATAAGAAATATCTGCTTGTAAGAGGTATAGCTCACTTTTCTGTGGATGATCTTAGCCTGACAGAACACAAACAGCCCTCTCCTCCTGGTGCATAGAAAATACTGCGCACGAAAACAGATTATTTTTAGCAGCAGTGTATGTGAGCACAGCACTTCCTGTCGACTCCACCTTGAAGAATGACATGTGTATTCTCCTTCTCATTTCCAAAACTAGGATTTCACAACTTCTGCTACCCAGCACAACAGAGAGAAGGAAGGGACAATCTGCTGAGAACTGCAAGTGACAATTTCCCGGTTTCTAACTCAGCATTAAAAACTTTTGTTGGAGTATGTTGTCGGTCTTCAGGCAATTACGCCAATAAATTGATGGCATTTTTTCTGCCACAATGATGAACAGAACATTAAATGTTTTTATTTATTACACTGATCTTTTCCATAGCAACAGGATGTGAACACGGCATTCCCAGCGTAATGAAGTCACTATAGTAACGTGATAATGATGTCAGAATAATCAGACAGCATTTCATACTTGGGACAGGGTGAACTACACCGCTTCTGTAAGTTAAGAAAGTTGCAGATAGCACAAATGCAAGGGTGCTCCATCTAAAACTTCCCTTTAAATTGCCTCATTTCGGAAAACTTCTCATTAAAGGCACAGACCTTCGACTGCTAACGCACTACTTTCTGTTTCTCCATAGCTTCACCCATTACCGCCTAAAAGTCTCACAGATTTCCACATCAAAACCCTTCCAGAACCTGAGGGATCTGCGAGCACCCGTGAGAGATAATGACATACTGTTTCAGTAAGAAAAAGCAACGACAAAAATCACAACAGTGAAATATTTCACAGCAGACAGCCGCTCTCAACTACAGCCAGTTTCCTCAGTTTAACTCTTCGCATAATTTGGTGCCTCTTTTTACATGGAGCAATACTACTACTCAGACAGAATTACAAAAGGAACAGAAATTATAGAGTGCTGATATAATACTCCAAAGGCAGGCAGGCGTTTTCAAGTCAAACAACTATTTTAAGAAATATTATCTCCCTCGTTAAGCTACTGAAAGGAAAAAACCCAGAGTTTTCATGGTTTGCCCTTCCTGTTTGCAGCTCTTTCCAAGTTCTGAGCAAAGCCCAAGAGCCGATTCCAGTTCTGTGTCGGTCGGTACGGACGCGTCGTGTCCAAACCCCAACGCTCCCGCTGAGAAAGCTTCGCAGAAACCCCGGCACCAAACCCCGGCACCAAAACCACCTGTATCGCAGCTCAAGTATCGTAAGCAAAGGCGCCAATTACCGAGAAGTTATCTAAACACAAAAGTTTCCCTACACGGAGAACGGTTTCTCTTTAAAGCGACCGAAGGAAGCGCAAGAAACCATTTCAGAGCCGAAGCGGCCCGAGACAACGGGTCCCCGGGCCCGGAGGACGAGGGTCGACCGGCGCGTTGCTCCGCGCGGCTCGCGAGGGGCTGCTCAGCGCCCGCTTCGAACACCGAGCCGTCGTCCCACCTGCCTCCGGCCCAAACCCCGCCGACGTCCGTCCGGGCAGCGAAGCGGGGCGGCTGGCGAAGGCTGGCCCTCGTCCCGCCGTCCGCCCGGCCTGGCCCGGCCAGCCCCAACGCCGTCCTCCCGCTCCCCTCCGGCCTCGCTCCCCGTTTACCTCCAGTGGTCTTCGGGGACGACAGCGCGCGAGACCTTTGTGGGCCCCCCTTTACATCTCGGGGAACAGCCAGACGGCGCGCGCTCCCCTCGAGCCCGGGACGCCCGGCGCACACCTGACTATACGAAACACCGAAAGAATTTTGGTTATTTCCCGAGGCACGGCGACACCCTTCGCCGCGCCGAGGGCCAACCGCCCCCGCCTCGGCCCCGCCAGCCTCCCGGCGCCTGGCCGCCTTCCCTCGCCCGGAGCCCCGGCCGCCCTTCGCCGCCGGGGCCGGGGCCGGGGCCGCACAAGATGGATGTCCGGCCCGCGCCCGCCGGGGACGGGGCAGCCCCGCCACCGCCGCGGGACCTGCGGGGCCCGGCGGCGGGGGAACCCCGCACCCGCCTCGGCCGGGGCCCAGCTCGGCCGCCCGCCTCGCCGCGGGCTGCCCTCCCGCCCCGCCGCGGCCAGGGCCGGGGAAGAAGCCGCCTCCCCCCCCCCCCCCCCCCACACCCCCCCGGCCTCGCTGCCCGCCGCCCTTCGCCGCGCCCCCGGGGGAGGGAGCGCTCAGCCCGGCCCCGCTGACACCGCCTGCGCTCCCCGGACCCCCGCCGCCGGGACGCGGCCCCGCGGCCTCGCCGCCGCCAGGCCCCAGCGGGGGCGCCCGGCCCGCCGCCGCCCGCGGGGCCCCGCCGCGCCCGCTCCCGCTGCCTTTCCCCCGCCGCCGCCCCGCTCACCCGCCGCCTTCCGGGCCGCCTCCCGCCGCCGCTCGGCTCGGGGCTCGGCTGCTGTGCGCGGCGGCGGCGCCGCGTCCGCTCCGCCCTCACCGGCCGCGGCCTGGGGAGGAGCCAGCGGGGCGGGCCGGGCCGGGCGGGGGCGCGGAGCCGGCGGAGCCGGAGCGGCGGGAGGGGACGTGACCGGCGAGGCCCGCGAAAAGTTCCGGGCGGCGGCGCCCGCGGGCCCGGGGCAGGTGCCGGGGCCGCCCCCCGCCCCTGCCCCGGGCTCCCTTCCCCGCTGGGCCCTCGGCTCGCCGCCCGACCCTTCCCCGGGCGAAGGTTCGACCGCGAGGGGAGACCCGGCTCCGGCCGAGGGGGCCACGGCGGCGGCTGGGCCTCGGCCTCCCGCCGCCCCTCGGTCAGTCACCACCACCCGGGGGTCCCTGCCCGCCCGGGCACCAGCTCCTCACGGCCGCCGGCTCACCGCCGCTATCGGCGAAAGGCTGCGGAGGGCAGATGGAAACGGGCCAAGCCGTGGCGGCGGGTGACAGCACGCAGAGCGGGGACCAAGCAGATAACGAGGCCGAGAGCGGTTCCTTACCCAGGGGAAGGGGTTGGCGGGGACGGGGGGACGCGGGGCGGACGGGACTCGGTGGCAGCTTCGAGGCCGCCGGGCCCTGCGGACATCGCTGCTGCGGGGAACGCGGTCCTGTCCACCGCGCTGCCATCGTCGCCTTCGCCGCCTCGAACGCGTTTCCTGAAACACAGCGCTTAACGATAGTGTGATTTTTTAAAATTTATTTTAAAAAGCATCAAGAGCTGTAACGTTGAGGTAGACTAGATCTGTAATCAAGGAGAAACAGAAGAAACACCGCGTGTGTATCCCGATGCTGGTTTTATGTCACTTGGGGTTTGTGAGTGACAGCAGCCGTGCGTAAAGGATCAGCTCAGAAGTTCACCATAGTCACTGCTCAGGGTCTCGTGATCTGTTAGATTGCTTCCTCAGACCTAACATAAACTATAATTCAGCTATAAAATATATACTCAAGAAAAGCCAATGTCAACAGTTAATAAATTTCAGTACAATTTTTAATTATTTTTTTCCTGGTTAAAAATTTGTAAATGCCCCATGAAGAGCTGTAACTGCCTCCATGATTTGAATGCTGAGCTCTCCGTGAGCATTACTTAAAATGCAGAGGGATCTCTCGCGTTCGCAAGCACAGCGTCACCTCCTTGCATCACCAGGGACAGGGCAAGGACTGCAGCCACCATCCCCGGGGACGCTCAAGGTGAGGCTGCAGACAAGGGACTCTGCGAGAGGTAGCGGCATTGCTCCGCAGCAGGCAGTGTACCGGGTGTCCTCCCCAGTGCTCCACACTCCTCACTTGCAAAACTTCAGGGACACGAGCAGGAGATTTGTTCAAGTCTAAAGCTAGAGCAATAATATTTTTGCATTCACACTGGCTTTCATCCAGAACTCCAAGAAAAATGCTAAATACTTCTCATCTGGCTTTACAGATGAAGAAACTAAGACAAAGATTAAATGACTTACCCAAAATCCCCAGCAAGTTAGTGGCCAGGAGAGGAATACAGCTCAGAGTCCCCACTCACATCATCCACTCTAATTGAGAGAAAGCCATCCTCTAGTTCTCCCGCTCACGCTCTTTGTGCATGCATTAGAAATACACAGTGCAGAGAATTTTGCTTCCAGGTACGACTCGTAGCTGGTGATACTGATCTATAAATCCCTGTTCTTTATAGCTCAAGTCCTAGCAAGGTATCTCCTTCTCCAGGGACCACCATGCTGGGAGCGAGCAGGTGAATCACTGTTTCTTAATTTGCATAGCTGGAGGCAGGGTAATCTCAGCAGAGGCATTTCCACATTTTCTTTCTCTGCAGGACTCAGCCTTGCCAGCCTCGGCAGCAGGGCTCACAGCAGGGCAGTCGGTGTGGCAGCAGCATCTGCCTTTAAGGATGCTTAACACTGGTGGTTGCGCAACTTGTTTCCTCTGAATACAAACATTATAATGAAATCTGTGAACTTAGGAAGTTACTCGCTCAATGTTAAAAACACAAGGCTGTATCTGGAGAACATGCAGAGACAAAATACCAGTAATTACAGCTTTTAAAACAGCAGTTAAGTCAGTAAAACCAATTCATTCCTGCAGATAGAAGCTGCACAAGGAGACTCTTCATATGTCCTTTAAGAGGCTCCACATATACATGGAGGTAGTGAACATTTTGCAAGGCTTTAACCAAGGTTTACTTTAAAATTAAAGGTTTAATAAACCCTGGCCCAGATATCAATGCATCTGCAGCTTTTCCCACTCAGCACTACTGAGGAATTTTATTGTATCCAATGAATCAAACACTTATTTCATGGGTTGTGGACCATCTTCTAAGTTTCAAAACAATAAGGGTCCAGGCACACTCAGGGCCTGACTCAGCAAGACAAAGCACCTATTTAATGTCTGTTCTGGGAAGGTTGACTTTTTTTTCAGTTTTCTGCAGATTTGAATGGAAGCTGATAACATTTATTGCTGAGTCAGATTTTGCAAGTACATGAAATTAGATCTGGATGAATGTGAACCTGGTTATGAAATGATTAAAAGAGAAAGGGGTCCAAGTTCAGCTGCAGTCAGAGGGACTTTTCCTACTGACTTCAACAGGGAATAAGTCTGGACCTTCATTTCTTCCAGCCCCACACGCTGCCCTTCTTCCGCAGGAGGGATGCAGCCCCTGGACAGACTGCCAGCACTGGAACCCATTTCACTGCTGTGCTGCTGCAACTTATCTCTTGTGCAATGAGGGATTGCTCATCAGCACATTCAATCTGTCAACAGGGTGTTAAAGCCTGTGTCCACACCTTGTCTCTCCCTTGGTGCATTTTCCGATTTATAACAAATCCTATTATTTCAGGGACATCTACAGTGTTACTGGCATCATCACTTATACCTGCTGACATCCCCAAACAGGGGATTTCTACTCCACACCACCTCAACAACACCACAAGATTATAAGGCAAAGAGAATCGAGTCTCTACATTGTCACATACAGGATACAACCTGTTACGTCCTGGACACAGCCTAAGATATCTCATGGCCCTTAACATTGCAGTTTAATAAAAAAAATAAAAATACTGTAATTTATCACGACCCTTCTATTTTATATAAAATACAGGTTGCCACAAGAAGGTCTTCTCTGAAATCTCCAAATCTAAATCCATTGATATCATTAAATTATACCAACATTTCACTCCCCTTTTCCTCGTATGTGGCAGCAGTGAAAGACTGAAGGGAAAACGCTGTTATCCCCAGCACCTGCAGTGGGATTGCAATTCTTTGCCTGGTTTTGCAGCTGAGTTGCAGGGGTTGCACTAAGACTTATGCAGACAAATGAAAATGAACCATAATCCCTCAGGACTTTTTTATTCCAAAATAACAATTGCCCAATTGGATAAATTATCACAAGTTCAGCTGATGTAAATATCTAGCTAATGCCTATTTGCTGATTTAATGAAATCCAGAAACAATTTGCAATCACATAATGAGCTTGGATTCCTGGCTGATAGAATCACAGGACTAGAAAGCAGAAGTCAGCTCAGTAACACACATCAACAGCACATTTAAATGAAAGTGTATTTGACACTGTACAGGCTAATAACACATTATTATTGCTCTAGTTGTTAAAAGTAAAGGTGCTGACTGCATGATGATTGTGTCCTGATTGTCTGAACTTGAACTGCACAAAAAAGGAACTGGTCCTCTCTAAATTTACAATAATTTTTTTTTTAAACTATAGTCATGGAAGAATCAGAAAAAAATGCTCATTACAAAGAGCTCAATATGAGCTTTTGAAGTGCAAACACAATATTTTCTTTACAGATGAGATTGCAGCATATCATTAGGAATAATGACTTAATTATGTTATTAACAGTGCATACCCACATCACTGACACTGTACTGAGAGCGACTCCTTTGGCTGGTAATGTGGATGCAGGGGTCACTGAGCGTGCACTTCATCTCCCATCGCCAGCCGAGCAGCGCCCTGATGCAGTGCTCCAGAGGGTGCCGTGTCCTTGCCAGGGATCAGACTGAAAAGGATCATTGAACACATGCCAGCATCTGACACGTTCTGTGGAGGCAGGGGAGCTCCAAAGCCGCGAGCCCGTTACCCAGGCAGACAGACAGGACCAGACAGACTCCTCTGCTGAAAACACCGTCCCTCCTCAGACTGCACAGACCTATTTTTTCCATGCCCACTGCCTGGCTGGGTGAAGCTACCAGATAATTAGGCAGATGAGCTGGGAGGTGCAGAAGCTGGGGAGGGATGGCTGCTCCCAAGGCAACGCTCAGCAAAAGGTCTAGCAGGTTTCCAGAGGGAAAGCCTGTGCTGGCTTTTCCATGAGCTACAACCCTGGGTGCTGCTGCCCTTCTCCTCTCCCAACTCAGCCACTGTCATTAAAGTTGCCTGAAAACACAGGAAAGGCTGAACCCCAGCTGGTAGCTGCAAACTCTAAAGTACTTTCCAGTTTTGAGCCTTAAAGATGTCTACGTCTGTGAGCACAGGGACGGCAGAAAGGATGAGGAGGCAGGAACGGGGCTCCTTTTATCAAAAGTACCAGCGAGCCTTTGTGACTTTCACTGGTCTCTCCGAAAGGGGCATACAGTGGAGGCTTCTTATGCAGCTTCCCAAACATTATCCTACCTTGCAAGCAAGCAAGCCAGAAAAGCCCAGTGTCAGTCTGGTGTCTGCTCTTCATGATTCTGCAGAGTAGGGAGAAAGGCAGAGACTGATAGGGGTTTCTGGTTCAAAGGTTTTATAAATAAATATCATAGGAGGCTGTGAAACTCGGCACAAATTGCACTTCCCACTGCTCAGGTATGGCAGGGAACTGCTTATTATCATACACAGGGTTTCCCATTTTTTAGTCTAATGGCAACATAATGGGCTGGTTTTACTATCTGCTTTCTGCAAGCAAGAATTTACTTGTCCAAAACTGTAGCAGCCTGGCATTTACAACCAGAGGAGACTGTTGGCAAGGAAATGACCCTTGGAAAGCTAAAACAGGAGCTGAGACATTAGCCTGTGTACCTCTCTCCTGTCTTTAATCACAGGTGTTGGTTGTGGAGCTATATTTGAATTAGTTTTCCAAGCAATCTGTTGTCCATGCACCTCCCCACTACATAGCCAGTCTATTCATGGCAGAGAGCTGCTACCGAGCAGTTTGCTGTGTCTGGTTTTGGATGGGAAAGATTATTTTGCGTTTGAGAAGCTGGGGGACACAGTGCGACATGGTCCCAGCTTGGGGGGGATCTAACCCAGCAGCAGCTCATACCTGCACAAAGTATTGGGCCAAGCAGAAACAGGCGTGAATCGGGGAGGGCGATGGGGAGGTCTGTATAATTTTTATGGCAGCAGCCTGGAGACCCAGAAGGAGATAGCCTCCCCACACAGCCCTACACCCATACTGCTTTCAGATGCAAACTCAGCTCTTCTCTGGTAAGGAAATTGGAGGATGTATTGCCTGCAGTTCCTTTACCCTGGGACTTTCTCCAGCTACTGATGTTTTGTTCCTCCTCCCAGCCCACTCGTAAACATGGGTATCTGCAAAGGGGAAACACTGGAGCAGTCCTACCCCACTGCCAAACAGAAAGCCGCCTGCCTCTTGCTTGTGCCTGCCAGTGAAAGGGAGAACAGCAACAACAATGAAATATTTTACTCATCCCTGAGAAGGAGAGTTACTTACCCCAGGTGAGGGCCATACAAGGCCACACAGTACGCTCCAGGATTCACTCACATAACGGTAGCTGACGAGAACGGAGCACATCGTGACACATGTGTTGACAGATCCTCTGACAAGTGTCCCTGGCAGGGCTGGCTAGCATCTCCATGCAGAGACCCACATAACACAGCACAGGGCCTGATTCTGCCCTCACTTGTCCCATGCACAAGTTGCAAAGTGACTTGATCAAAGCTGCTGGGTTTGCATGTGACAAAGCCAAATGAGAGGAGACTGAATCTCCCAGACCCCCATGCAGCAATGGCCAGGAGAGACACCCTCTCAAGCACAAAAGGCTGGGACAGCAGAGTGCAAAATGAGCAGTAACAAGTGTTATTCTTTCAGCTGACAAACTGTGCTCACTGCTCAAAGGCAGCCGCAACCACATATTTTCTGCTATTACCCAGCTTCTTCCTGTACAGCACTTTGGAGCCAAGCACTCGCTCACCCCACATGACTAGGTGGTGCCTCGGTGTGTCACCCCGGTACCAAACCTCATCCTCCACAAGCAGCTGCCAGCTGGTTTCACCTGTTTCTAGGACAGATGCAGCTCCCATTTTCCTACTTCCATTTTGTAAAATTCAGGCAATATAGGGAAGGGGCAGGAAGTATGGGAAAAAAAAGAAAAAAAACCAAAATTTTAATGTTTTAAGTACTAGAGGAAGTCAGAGACACTCCTTTGGCTTTGTAGGTATGCTGGTAACCACACACAATGAGGCAAACATTGCCTTGAGATTAAATGCCATATATTGAAATAGGAGAAAGACTAACTCAACAAGTGCTTGCTCCCATGCTTCCTTTCATGGGTTTTAAACACTTGTTTTGTTTAAACATGGTCACTCAATGACTATATTATAGCCAGGGGTAATTTTTGATTAGTAGGTAAAAGCAGCAATCCAGCTACTTGTCTACAAGCTGCTGGGAACCCCTTGAGATCTATGAGCTTTCTTCATTACCTGTGTCTCTTCATTATCTGTTCCTGATTTCTCCCAGTTGATAGCTGATCCCTTCCAGGGTCAGTCCTGGTGATCACCAGCACCTGGAGATCTGACACAGCAGGAACCACGAGTCTTCAGACAGTTCTTCTTCTGTGCTCCACCAAGCCCCAAGCCAGCAGCACACCCAGCAGCCAGTCAGGACAGGCACAGGGCTGCAGGACAGGCTTTATAAAGACATCAGTGAGTTAATAATGAACTCACCTGTACCTGGATAAGACATGTGTGTTTCCAATTAGTGCTGCTCTGCTGTCCTAAGTGGACTTAATCATCCCATAGCCTTGGAGGCCCTCCAGCATGCTCCAGCAATTTTTTACTCCTTCTGCTTTCAGGTATTAGTGGGAGCTCATCTTAAAACAGCTGTTTCAGGAGAGGCTGTTTCTCAGCTCTTTTTATTAGTTGCTCCACTATAATTACGATTACAATAACACTTAGCCTTATGATAGCACTCTTCATTTTCTGATTGCTTCCTGAACGCAGGCTAATAATACTGGCTTTATGCTTCTTGCTCGGCAAAGAGTAGGTATTTTCCTACAGAAAGGCTGTTACTTTATACTAACAGTAAATCAAACACTGAATAAGAGGGAGCACGAGGCACCTGTGTCTCCTCACAGCCTGTGCTGAAAAGAAAATGTTCCCTTCCCGAGTACAGTAGTCCTTGCTCCTTTTGGACAGAAGCAGCATATCACAGTCACCATCCAACCAGCAACGCAACCATGAATTCATCTCTGAAATCAGCTGTTGCCTCCTCACCAGATCATGAGTCATTTCCACTCCAGTTATGACTCAGTTGACTGGAAACTTTGCCTGAGTAAGGGCTGGATGTCTTGTTCGTCTTTCTCCGACCCTCAGGAGGTTTCTCCCCGTGGGCAGGTAGGGCAGTGCTGCCGCCGGCTCACGAGGGCTGGGCAGGGTCGGGTCACCCTGTGGTGCCCGGACACCAGCACACATTGATCTGCCTTTCTGCAGCTAAAGATCATGGAAAGTGGTAAACTTTTTAACAAATGAGCCATCGTGTCCGTTGCTAGTGAGCAGCATGCATGTCTGCATCACCAGCAGAAAAGAAGCCCAATTACATCCTAGAAACATTTGGGGGTGCTTTGGTTTTCAAGACTTTCCTCTGCTG
Organism: Aquila chrysaetos chrysaetos; assembly: GCF_900496995.4. Classification (NCBI taxonomy): domain Eukaryota; kingdom Metazoa; phylum Chordata; class Aves; order Accipitriformes; family Accipitridae; genus Aquila; species Aquila chrysaetos. The sequence goes on from NC_044027.1 coordinate 1,382,564, forward strand.
CCCTTTGAAAAGAAAGTGTTTGTATAAATAACAGCAGACGCATTTTAAAATAGCTCATGTCCCAGCCAGTGTTTAGCAATAGAAATGAGCAAAGATAAAACAGTTGCATATGATGTGAGAAACGTAACAGATGGGTTTGCACGGAGAAGCAGGCCAGCCTGCGCTGCCTGTGTCAGCGCAAGTGGACTCTGTCGCTATCTGCCTGCACAGATTGCAGCACCCGGGGCTGCAGCAGTTCCCTCCTAGGACTCAGCACCAGCAGAAAAGTGCTCTTAGTGCTGCAGATTTTTTGCCTGCTTGTTTCAGCATTAACGAGAGTATCTGTGCATGAGGCACTGGCTCGGTACAGCGAGCGTGGTGCAGCCGCATGCAGAGCCCAGCAAGTGCATCTCTGGTCTCTGCTGTGGCTCTGCCCCAGGCGCTGCCAGCGCTGCCTCCCCCGGGGCCGCGGGGTCGCCTGCATCCCGCTGCGTGGCAAGTCCGGTCCTCTCCATCCCGAGTGCTCCTTGCAAGGCACGGCCAGCCCAGGGGCGCAGCTGCAGCCTTCCCCTCTCCCTTCCCTGGTCACCCATGCGTGGGTTTGAAAAACTAATAACAGCCCAGAAGGTGAGAAATAGAGCATTTCCTAAAAGCACAGTTTGGTAATAATTTCCATATTACAAGGAAAAGTGTAATGACTCTGAACTCCCATTGAAGCAGGACTGATTTAGTGACTGTCTCTGAGAAGAGAAGCTTTACCTTGGGACAGGCTTACGGCTGGCACTGCTTTGTGACCAACTGCATGAAACGGCAGCTCCTCTCCCCGCATTAACATGCAAAAGCTTCAAGATCTTTTCCTTCAACTCACAACCCTTCAACAGAAATGCAGCCATTTGTTCTCATAGATGGTGCTTTGGTTTCCTTCTCTATTTGCCACCAGAAACTCTTGCTTTCCAAAGGCGCGCCCACTTGGATATGACAAACTCTTGTACATGAACATGGTGATGGTATAGGTGTAGGACTGACAGCGGTGAAGATCAAGGTCTCATGGACTAAAGCTGTATTGGCATTTATGCCAGGCAATGCCAGGTATTGGAAAAAAAGCTGAATCCACAGACCCCACAGCATGCAGCCCAGCAATGACCCAAGCAGTGTGGGGGCAAATAGCTGGGTTTTGGGTCACCTAGTTTCTTGGCTTGCCACTAAAACAGGCAGCTGGACATCGGACTGAGCCCCACTCCAGCCAGCAGGCAGTGGCAGCGAGGAGCAAATCACCGGTGTTGTGCCTGCGTGGTGGGGAGGGCTGGAACGAAGCTGTGCTCCCAGGGCTGTTTTCTCAAGGAAGAAGCATGCCGGAGATGAGGGTATTTATCAGCCAGGAGATCTCACATTTACTCAAAACAGGCAGGAAGTCTCCCAAGAACTGCTGGCCCATTTGATATACCAGAAGGTGTACCAAGCTCATGGGGTGACTGGGCCCAGTTCTTAGAGTTTACCTTAACAGAAAACTCCACTTCTATTTCCAGAGTTACAGAAACCGCAAAGATATCAGACCATTTAATCAGTTGTTTTACTGCCTGCGCTGTATGTTGTGGTGAGGTGCCGCATACCAGACAGACGGGTTCTCACTGATGGCTCCTGTCACCACCGCGTTGCTGCCGGGGCACGTCCCCGGGAGGGAGCCAGGGCTCCCCATCCCCGCCAGCAGCTCCTTTGCTCATCCGCTCCGCTCTGTGCCCTCCGTCCCTCGGCAGCAAGCGGACAGGCAGCTCAGCACAGGCTCCAGCCTCTCCACGCTGACCCTGCGCTTGCAGCATGCCTGCCTGCCTGCCTGCCTGCTGGGCTGGCCGGGAACCGGGGGGGTTCCCTCTGTGGCCTCCCTGTCGCTCTGACTGGGATCTTCCAGGCATGCCGCTGCCACCGCTTCGACGCCAGCGGGACCGCAGCGGCTGTTGGACACTTGCTCTGCTGGGGCTCGGTCGCTTCTGCTGCTTCACCAGGAGTCTTCCCAACTGGCAGGTGCCCTGGCAGCCTGCACACGGGGTTTTTCCATTGAGGTTTGGTGCAGAATGAGAATGACTAATATCTTGCAATTGCTAAGAAATGTCCTCGGTGTGGTTCTTCCAGTGTCACCACATCTCCTCTGTGCACGGTGACTTGTGCTGTGACCTCCAAATCCCTACAGAGCAAGGCTCCGTGCTGCCTGCCCGCTGCCATCACCCTGTCAAATCTGTGATGCTTTTAGCTGAGCACTGCTGGTGGCAAGGACGTCGGTTACAGAGGACAACAGGCGGGTGTGGGCTGGGAGCCTCTGATTTGGAGCTGTTTCTCCTCCAAACCCAGCCAATACTCCCCCAGCACTGGTGGCACAGCCTCTGTGCCAGCGAGGAGGAACAGAGGAGCTTCCCGTTCGCCTGGCCACGTGCAAGCCCACGGCAGGCAAAGCCGCCTCGGAAAGCCGGCACACAGGGATGGAGCGGGTCCAGCGCTCATTCCCAAAGGCAGCATGGCGGGATGGCGATGCAGAGCTGTGGCCACGTTGCCTCTGCGCTGGTGGATCCGCGCTCTGCCAGGAGGGCTGGGAGTGATGTTTTTCTTGGGCCACGAGCGAGTGAGCAGTGCCAGCAGCAAACTTCATGACCTCAAAGCAAGGCAAGTGCCGCTCCCTCAGACTCATCTCTCCCACGTCTTGTGGAGCAGTGGCTGCTCCGTCACCATCCTCGCCTGCTCCAAGCTGAGCTCCCATGCCATCCCGGCCGGGGGGTGTGGAGGGGCAGCGGGCGCCCTCCAGCCCCCCCTCCTGAGCAAACAGGGGGGCTGAGGTGGGCTCTGCTTGCAGACGCCGGGATCACCTCCTCCTAGCAATGCCCACGACTGCTTGGCTGGTGCTAACCGCTCCACCTTGTACAGCAATGTGTGTGGCCGGTGCTGCTTTTTCCTTCCCAGTGGGCAGGAATTGGCATCTGGCTGCAGGTCTGTGAGGGCCACTGGAGCCCAGCACTGACCATGGCGCTGGGTCCCGGTCCACACTTCAAAGTGGGTGTGAAAACATGGGAGAGAAGAGCCAGCAGACTTCCATCTGCCCTGAAAATCTTCTCTTGGGTTGAGACTCGAAAAGACTACAACTGCTCTAAGGGGCCTTAAAAATGAGCTAATTGAAGCTTCAAAATATTCACCTGGGAAAATGGCACCGCGCGGACAAGGCGGCTTTGGACGGCAGAACGACACATGGCACGTGGGAGCTGGAGCCAGAAGGACTCGCAGCAAAAGCGAGATGCAGCCCTTTGACAGGGCGGACCAGCAGCTCTTGGGTGATGCTACTGAGAGCTGTGGCTTCTCCACCCTTTAAAACACAAAGACTGACCCACTCCCTCAAAGATGTGCCACAGCACGGCTGGGCTGGACCCCCAGGGTGCTGGGCAGGGCAGCGATCTCCCCAGCCTTACAAAGCCGGGTCAGGAGCAGCTATGTTTCCAGCAAAGGGCCCCGGATGACATCTCTGAGCCTCTGCTCCCCGGGATGGCAGAGCCTTTCAGGCTGCAGCTCAAGGTGGCCGTAAATCGCCCATTTGTCAGTGGCCTTACTATTTTGAGAGCCGATTACAATGTTTGCCTTGGGTAACCAAGGGACCTGAAATGCTGCGATTTATCCTCGCACAGCGTTATCTGCCATGGACCCTTGGCCGCTTGCTTGTCAAGCCGGCGGTAACGGGGCTGCCCTGAAGATCCTTCCTGCCTTAATGACCGCGGAGCACGGCATGAGGCCATGCCGATGCCAGGCAGGCAAGGGGGGACGGGATTTCCTCCACAAATTAAACTTCCACGAGATAAGGAAATCAAACACTTGCGGGTGTGCAGCAAACAGCTTTGTAAAGGGGCAGCGCCTGGAAATGGGTCTGTCTGCTGCAGGCACAGCTCTTCGCCCCACTCTGCCCCGCAGCCGAGCACTGAGTTTTGGGGATGAGGAGCGGCTCGAGAGACACGGCAGCCATCCCTCCTGGAGACGGCATGTGCTCGCAGCTGGGACTGGGGTGATGCAAGCCCCACGCTGCCCGGACTCCATCCTGCTACCTAATAACAGTGGGTTATATATATATCTCTATCTCTCTGTATATATCTCTGTCCAACCCAGCTCTTAGCTCAAGTGCCCTCCCCGTGCCCTGCTCACACGGGTCGCACTCCTGCTGGCACGGTCCTGGGCTTGTGGGGTCCCCCGGCTCCATCCCCGCACGGAAACCTTGAGTGAGCACAATTTGCATTTCCCGTCTGCCAAATGAGCAAGGCCCAGCTCAGCAGTTTCTCCCCCCCACCACAGCACACGTTTGAAGCGGAGCGGAAACGGTGAGGAGCTGAGGAGCTGGAAACACTAATGCTTTATCTCACCATCCTTCCAGACATGCATTTGCCATATTTCTTCAGCAAAAAATGTAAGGGTTGTGCCATCCAATCTCCTATAAATACACCCATCCCATCACCTCGCAGCTCCTTCTGGGGCTCTGAGGTGCTGTAAAGCTGCACAAAATAGGTACTAAATCTTGTTCTCAGATCAGTAACAAATGTTGCGTTATTATTTAGCCAGCAATATGCTCAGTTTAAATTCCCTTCCACTGTAGAGTAAGCGCGTTACGATTCCTCCAGCACTAAGCCGTCTTACAGGCAAACTCCAGACCCATCGTTATGAGACTCCAAAACTGTGTATTGGAGCAAATGTTTAAGAACAATTTATTTCCCCCCAAATCAGGGCAGCCATCTTGGCAATGAGTGTCATTAGAAAAGCCGAGTTTTCTACTACAATGAGAGATCTGTGTGTGTTTTGCTGCAAACAGACAGTAAAGGAAAATAAATCCCTTATTTTTTCCTAAGGAACCAAATAACATCTCTGAGTTAATTGTAGAACAAAAGAGGCCTCGATTTCTGCCATCCATCATGGAAAGGGCTAGATCCAAATATACATAAATTAAAAATAAAAAGGTATAAACAATGCTTCCTTCCTAAAGAGCCTCCTTGGTAAACCTGGACCCCGACAGCCTCCCAAGCCCGGCTGCCTCCAGCTCATCTTCCTGTTTGCGGCGCCTGCTCCGGCGCGGAGCCAAGCTCCCGGGGAGGCTCCAGGCACTTTGTACCTTCTCAGGACCAGTTCCCTGGAAAACAGTTTGTTTTCAGTAGCATCTCAGATCAAATAAAGACCAAAAGGCTTTCCTTCCTCCCTGGCACCTTCGTTTGTGACTGTCCTTCGTTTTCTGTCCCGGGAAGCTGTTGTCGCACGGCTGGGTGAGCTGGCCACTGAGCCTTGTTCCGCACCGACGTGTTGTATTGCAAAACAGGACCGAACTCCCCAGCAGAGCCCAAGCCAGAGGGACCAGCGAGCGAGTGCTGCCGCTGCTGCTGCGGGAGCCTGCGTGGGGGCACCGGGGGGCTTGGGGGACATGGGGACCACCGGCCCTGCGGACGCCCCATCCATGCAGTGGGACCGCTGCACCTCTTGTTTCGGAGCCATCGGCTCCTTACCCCTTCAAAAAGGGCCTGTGGGGTTTCGTTTGTTCATTTTCATGCGAATTACGATCCTCCGGGGAAAGCCTCTGCTTCCACCTCCAAGAGGATTACAGCAGCCACAGGACCAAATCCCTCTGTTCATTACACCCATGTAAATCTAGGGTAAATCCTTTTAAGCCATTGGGGCCACTCTGGGCTTACCCAGACATAAATGGCCATACTATAAATAAGACTTTGGTTTGATTAGAGAACTAAAGGCAGGAAAAAAGCACTTAAAAGATATCCAGGGGAAATATAAGCTCCCCGCCCCCCTGCAAGTAGTTATGCTGACAATGATGAATTAGTCCATGAATGCCAGTCAGAGAGTGAGTCATGTTTCATAAATAAATTACACAAAGATGTTCCCCATCCTGGAGTAGTCACCCACAGCAGATTTCCACAAAACATGACAGGTGAGAAGCCAGACCTGGGGGAAGCAAAGCACACCCGGAGCCCACAGCCTTCAGCTGGGTGGCAACCAAAGTCCTGCTGATCCTGACCCAGGAATCCCCAGATCCTGAGGTGGGTGACATCCCGCTGGGCTCCCTGCAGCTGCATGGCAGGAGGGGACTGGCTGGGGCAATAGACGGGATGGAGAGTGCTGAGAAAGGGGTAATAGGACTTGATTAACCCCCCCTGATGCTCATCACTGCCCATTGGGGGCTTCAGCAGCATCCAGACCCACATGCCGTGTGGCTCAGAGGGGGCACAGCGCGATACGATCCCCCAGGAGCTTGTGTCCCTGCGCGGAGAGAGCCCGAGCTCTGCACGCTTCTCACACTGCTGCTACCGTACCCATGTCTGCATAGCCATAAGGCCCCACTGCCTTACACGGGTCTTTCCTTGGGCAGAAACCACGCATTATCAGCTTTGTTACTACTATTAATAAAAATAACGTTCTGCATATAATGAGCATCTTTCATCTTCACCAGTTGCAGCGCAATTGTTTTGCTCTGCAGCCACCTGGGATGAAGGCGACTGTCCCCGTCCAGCCCACAGCACCGCTGGGCACGGGCGAGGGTGGAAGGGAGGGTGAACTCCGGTCAAGTACGCAGAGAGTTTGGAGAGGTTGAAAATAATTGTCTAACTTGAAAGGTAGCCAGGGCAAAGGAGCCAGCAGTGCTATTCAGAACGCGTTCATGGGCTTTTAAATGACAACAAACGGCCATGCCTTCAGTTTGATGTTGGATTGAAGAGGCTGCATCTTCAATTGTTTGTCTAAATTTTGGATTTTCACTCAGGCAAAAGAAAGGCAGGCATGTATTGTTTGAAAGCGAGCAAATGCTTTGCAGACCTCTGTTTAAGTACCATGAATACAGCTTGTTTCTGGAGGACTTTTTAGAGCCCAGCTGCAGTCTCTGTGTACACCTCCATAATAGTCATCTAATCTGGGACATTTGTAGGCTGAGATGCAGCTAAACATTCAAAATTAAGAATAATTCAGTGACCCCATATTAAGCACATATCTTTATTATGATTGATGATAGAGCCACAAATTTTGGGCAGTGTCTGTTCAGCCCTTGTGGAGACAAACCGATACGGAAAAGCTGCTAAATGGGGTTTACACCCCGTGTCCTCAACCCCCCTGCCCCGGGGCCAGGAAGGGCAGGAGCAGCAGTGAGTGTTGCCCGTGCCAGGCAGCTTGTCTCCTCCAGCCGCTGCTCACTGGCGGAGTAGCGGCACTTTCCTCCTTCTCTCTTTTAAGAGAAAAAGACTACTGTAAGTTGCAGTCTGCTGCAGCTAAATAATTTGCTGGTGGTCAAAAATAAGAGCTGGGAAGAGAACTCAGGCCCTTGGCTCTGGCGTTTCACCCCGTTCTGTCTCCCCCAGCCTTGCCATACTTAGATGCAAAATTATCAGCAGAAGAGTTTATAAAACGTCAAAACAGTTTCTCTCATGTCAGCTAGACAATTTGTATAAATAGTGCCTCTTTAAAGAATCTCCTGCCAGCTCAAACCTCCCTCTCATCTCCTTGTGATTTATTGTATGCTAGTTTTATGGGATTTTAAAACAATCTCTAATGAAGAGCGAGGACGGAAAGTTCTGTGCTGTGCAGAAGAGTCCTCAGTGGTGGCGGGTGCGTGGCAGGCACCGAGCTCCGGCAGGATCCTGTGTTAGCTGCCACCTGCCAGGTGCCTGATAACAGCCACGCAGAAAGGCTTTTAGAAAGAAATTGAGAGGTAATCTCCTCTCACGTTACATGGGAGGTGAATGCTCAAAACTGCTATCACTTGATGGGTGATGTCTCTATATTGCTGTGCAACAAGTTGGAGAAGCACCTCTGGGAACGAAACATTCCAAAAAGCTGCATTTCCCAAGTGTTGCAAAGCCACTTGAAAGAGCAGAAGAAATCATCTCGGAGTCCTGTTTGTTCTGCAAAATAAACAGGCTATCACCATGCCAAGTAGGTGCAGATGAATATGAGGAGAATTTCTGGAGAATATCAGGAGAAATTCTGATTTACAGGAGACTGGGCAGGAACACCCCTTGGCTGGGATGCAGAAGACGGCAGCATTGCGATGGCACTACCTGCAGGGAAACAGTGTGGCCAGCCTGGTCCTTCGCTTTGCTAAATCGGCACTGCTGCACGAGGGAACGATGGGGTTTGTTCAGCTCTCTGCTGCTTCAGTACAGGGACCCGGGATGGCCACAAGCATCAGGATATCTCGCTCCAGTCGCCGTTTTCCTCCCCTTCTGCCAAGTTTGTCGGGGTGTGCTGGGCACCGGTGGAGCAGCTCTCCAGCAAACCCGCCCCACACACAGAATAAGGTGAAGCTCACGCCACAGCCGTAAACGCTTCAGTGCCGGCGTTACCTGGGCTTTGCCAGGCCTGGGAGAGCTGCCAGCTGAGAAAGAAAAGAGCCCTGCAGGTTCGGGGGGATGCAGTGACTGCCCACAGCCTCTCCGGCAGCGCAGGACCGGCATCACACGCACCCTGCCTCGCCAAACCCAGACCCAACACCAAACCTCCACAGCCGGAGGCTGGGGGTGTCGAACCCAGGGGTAGGTGCGCCGCAGCAGCGGCAGCTCCCGTGACGTGTCCTTGGCCGCTGGGACGATGGCGTGGCACAAAAAGCAAAGGCAGCGCTGGGCTTTCTGCCCGGCTTCTCCGGCATGAGGCGACGGGGTGGGACAGGGACCAGCCCACTGCTGTGTGATGTGTGGCAGCACCAAAAGCCATCTGGTGTTAGTGGGGAAGGGAGAGGAGGGCTGAGACCGTGGAAGGGTTCTGACTACTGCACAAATGGGGGTCAGCTGTTTGCAGCAGCCCCCAAATCCTTTTGGCCCGTAACTAATGGGTCAGCAGGAAAAACACAGTGTGATTGATAGAGTTCACTCATGGCCCCAGGTACTTTGAGAAAAAAGGAACAGCCTTGGGCAGGGAGAGCTGGATAACCGGGGGGAATCGCTGCTCCCACGGGCTGGGAAAGATCACTGCTGTGTGGGTGAACAGATTTGGCATCAAATGGGGTCCTGTGCCGGTTGCTCTGCCCTGACTGCAGCTTCACCCACTCCATAGCCGCACCCAAAGAAAACCGTAAAAAATTCCAATTACAATGCAATTAATTTTGAAACACACAAAAATATCATTTGTCCAAGCCCCTGTCCCTGCGTTCCTGCCCTGTTTGTACTTGGAGTTCCAGGGGCTGACAACAAGGAGCCGTTTCAAAGCTGCAGCTGCTGCATCCCTGCTGTCTGGCGGGCAAACCCACCGAGCCATACTGGTTTGACAGCCCGATCTCCCTCCTACACAGGCGCTGCGCTCCCTAACAAGCTGAGCGAGAAGAGCAAACAGATACACTCGCTCCCAGGTTTCAGGAGGTTTAAAATCCAAAGCCACATAATCCAGCCGAGCAAAACCACATAGGGAGCGCAAGTAAGTATCGCGCCAGTTCTTGCCGTTTTCCAAGTACAGGTTTCACTTCTGGAGCAGCATCTCCCCCCGCCCAGGCGCAGGGCAGCGAGAGCGGCCGGCCGGCCGTGCCCGCAGAGAGCAGCCAGGCAGCCGCTGCGGCGAGCACCCTCCCGGGGAAGGGATGCCATCCCCATACATGGAGACGGCTGCCGCGGGGGAGATTTACTGGCCCCCTGGACTTAAAAGGAGCGAAACTTTTCCTGCAGCGGCTGTGAGGCAGGAGCTGGCAGCCTGCTCGGGAGAGGTGCAAACCCAACTCGGCAGGCAGCGTCTCACGGCAGTCTCCCCGCTCGCCCAGCGCGAGAGTTTGGGGCCGCGTTTCCTGCGATCGGCGGGTTGTCGGCGTGCGCTCGTCCCCACCGCCGTGATCTGTGGAGCCCGGGGAGCGATGCCGGTCGCTCCGCTCCCACTGGCAGTGTCAAACGGCGGGGAGGAGGGATGGGCTGTCTCTGCAGGAGGTGCCCGGGTCGCCACGCGTGCTCCTCGAGAAATCAGGCAAAGCCACAGATTGCTGTCTGCCAGGAATTAAAATACCGAGAGAACGTCCGCGATGCAGGTTATCCCAGCGCTGCTGTGGTCCTCCTGGCATTAACGCTTATTACGACCACCCTGACCTCTCCCGCTGTCAGACCCTGGGCCAAGGCCATCCCGGAGGGCTGCGGTCGCTCGTGCCGTGGGCTGCCCGTGCCGGCAGCACAGGGGCACAGAGCAGCGATGCAGAGGCTGGGGGTCAGCGAGAGCAGAGGCTGGGGGGCTGCCGCGCTGCCGCACAGCCGGACACGGCTGGGCATGGGCATCGGCACGTCTCGAAGCACCTTCTGCCAGCTCCAGCCACCACTGTGCTAACCGAGTTCGGCGTTTTACACACTCTCTAGCTTTACTGCTCTGCTTTAAATAACATTCAGGACCAGCCAAGACTGAGACTATGCACTGCCGTTGCACTGGAGAGCAGTCAGCAGCAGATACACATTTGCACCTTTTCTGGCTGTTCAAAACACCGCGGATGAGTCACCAGGAGAAATCTTCCGATTTCCAGCACAGTTCAAGCTCAGGAAAAGGGACGTGGAAGGGAAGAAGAGCTTTCCAGATCTGATTCTCCACTGACAATTTGCTTTTGACAGGGGTTGAAATCATCTTTGGAACAAAATCTGGATTCTAAGGACAGTGAACTTTGTCTTTCAGCAAACTTGTATGTGTACCGGGGGGGGAGAGTTTTCTTCAGGTTTTCCCACCTGTGAGAAATACTGACAGCATTTTTTTTAACATCACCATGCCCCCGTATCCAAAGGGGCAGGTGAAACAATGCCCAAATGGGAAGTTTCAGAAGGAAACCAAAAGGACCCTGCTCCTGTCCAGTCCTTCCCAGCTCACAGAGCACTCTGTCAAGACCAGATTGACCCTCCTCTTTCCATGGACGGGGAAACTGAGGCATAGAGCAGTGACGTGACATTGGTCACCAAGGCCAGGCTCCAGACTCTCGTTCTGGCTCGTTATTCACCAGCCCACAATCCCTCTCTGTTAAACCAGATGTTACCCTGCTTCACATTCACATCCTCTCTCTGCTTTGCTTTCACTTCCTTTCAAGGCAGGGAAGAGCCAGGACAGCACTCGCCACTCACCACCTCTTGCTTTATGAGCTGCTGGTTTTTTTTTTCCTTTAAGGTAAACATTAAATTTTAAAGTCCCAGAAAAAAAACCCTCCTCCACACCTCCTGGCACAAGAGCAGAAGTAAGGAAAGAGGAAAGAGAATGCAGTATGTCGATGCCTCAAAGCGACGAGGCCCGGCTGCAGCCGGGGCACAGCGGTACCATAGGAGTGCAGGCTCCGGGGGGGCTGGCCGGGACCCCCAGGTGGGATGCACAGGCAGGGTACTGCCTGCAAGGAGGCTGCCTTTTTCCCCCTGCAAGTGTTTTACAGCCCCACCAGAACAAAGGCGGCTGTCGCTGTTGTTGACTCACAGGATAAGATCATTGTTGTGGGATTTTTTTTCCCCTGCATCTCTGTGTCACTTAGAAATATTTTTTTTTTCTAGAAAATCTGTTCTTCTCCCCTCCACCCCCAATGTGAGAAGGGAATCTGTGCTCAAAGCCACAGCTGAGATTGCAGATAGACCGTTCCCTTCCTGATCCTTATCTCACCAGGATGTAGGAGGACCCTTGGGGAATAGCTGGAAGCCTTTCACTGGAGCCATCCAAGAACCGAGCAAGCTGACTACAGCCTTTAAATGGCAAATCCATCAAGTGGTCGGGGACCAGGATCTGAAACGCTGTTTAACCCCATCGAACTATGACATCCCTGGGCTTTACCGCATGGGAGCCACCCTGGCACACAGCCTGACCTGCCCCGGTCACGGGCTCCTCCTCGAGCCGCCTTCTCCGTGGAGCTCTGCGGGCACTGCCGCGTCAGCTAAATAACATGATCTAAAAATACACCTTCGAACGCTAATCTAAACCAAAGCCTTAAATTGCTGGCTCTCAAACTTACTCCAGCTGCAACCCGCTCACAGGCGGGTAGCTTTGTGTGACAGCAAAGCCACGGCTGGGTTTCTCTTGGTCTGCGAGTGCTCCAGGGATGGCCCCAGCTCCAAGAGCCCAGCCTGCAGCCTGGGCAGGCAGGAGCAGGGGACAGGAGAGCCAGCTGGATGCCACGCAGCAGGACTGGGAGTAAAAGGTGGTGGGGAGCAAAGAGGGGTCTGGTCCCTTCCTCCACCTCAGGCTGGGTCACACCAGCACTTCTGTTGGAGCTCATCTAGGGGAGGGCCATGAAGATCATCAGAGGGCTAGAGAACTCACAGTCCCTCCTGCTGCCAGCTTTATCAGCCTGCACAAGGTGACCTGCTTCAAATCACAACTCTTTTTATGAAAAAGTATTACTGTATGTGGCAGCAAAGGCATCCAAATACTCTAACCACACCGACACATCTAGCAGAAGGTTTATATATTATGGCAGCATATATTTATATGTATACATATGCGTACACACAGACAATATAGCCATGAGCAGCAATAAGTGGAGGATTGTTAGCACCGATGTACAGAGCTCTGCTGCCTGAGCTCAGCCATATGTTTCCCTAAGCCTCTCGGCAGGAGCACAACACATGCTTATGGGAGCGCAATTTGGTAAGAAGTAAAGGAGGGAACGCTTCGGTCGGGATCTGGGGTTGGATGCCTGTAAACAAATAGAGAGAAGGGGAGGGCAGAGCTGGTTTCCATGCCAAAACGCTCCCTGATCCCACGCTCCGGCCCCACTTGGCTTCTCTGTGCAGGGAGTGTTTAATCACTTTGCAAGCTGTAAAAACCTCCAGCCCAGTGTTTCCTGATGCTGGGGCTGAAGGATGCAGTGGGAGAAGAGCTGAGTGCCCACGGAAGGAGGGTGCGGGGCCACGAGGAGGGACGCAGCATCCGCAGCAGCCCAGGGCATCCCTGGGCTGGGGGTGAAGCTGAGCTCAGGCGGGGCAGAGACAGCGGAAGGGCAGAGGTTCGTCCTCCGTTGATGACAGAGGAGTTGCAGCAGCCCAGCAACCTGGTTCTGTCATATTTAGGACAGGAAACAGATGCTGCCTGGCAGAGGAAACATCTGAAGAAAATAAGTGCACCTTGTGCCTTCCCCAGCAGGAACCTGGTGGGAACAGGGGGTGCTGGGTGGAAATGTCCCGATTCAGCCCCAGTCAGGGCAGGTGCAGTTCAGCTGGGTTTGATGGCATCGCCCTCGGCTGCATCAGCGGGGATAGGGGCCCAAAGGGCTTTTTTTCCTTCGGGTCTTTTATTTCTCCTTAGAAGCACAGGGAGTTGGGACAACGAAAGCAGGGATTAGTCACGTACCTGCTGGGGAAGGCGATGGTTCCCTCCTCTTGCAGTAATGCCTGCAGCAGCCCCTTGTGCGATCTGGCCTGAGGGTCATGAAATGAGCTGATGAAGCATTTCTCACCTCACCTACAGCCTGGGAAACATGGGCTCAGTGTACCGCAGTCTAGATACGAAGCAAAACCCCTTCCCTCTGCTCAGTGGCAGGCTTCCAGTCCCAGGTCACACACCTGCGCAGGCACAGGGACACAGGTTTACTGAAGACGGGCTAAGAAAAAGCTATGGGACAATCTATTGCTATTAAATTTTATGGGCTGGTGAAACAAAACCTTGTGCAAAGGCTGCTTGTTTTCCTTCTGTTCCAAAGCACCTTTCCGTAAGCGGGTGCTGCTGTCCCATTGAGCCAGGTCAGAGCATTTTTGGACCATGAAGCACCCTCCTGCCAGCAGCTGGCCTCTGAGCCCCTCACCCAAGCCGGGATCCTCTTGACTGCATTTTGCTGTGCTGCTCTTTGAGCAACCAGAAATCTGACAGCCAGGGTCCGGGCTTCTTGTTACATCCTATAGTACCTTAGCATTTACAGAGAGGTTTGTTCCGTGGCAACACACCAGAGCATTTCATTGTAGCTCCACCAATTTGAGAAACAGTTTCCTTAAACAGAGCTGAAAAGACAAAGGAAATACTCTTAAAGGAAGAGCCGTTAGCAGGGGCAAAAGTAGTGCCAAAGGCTAATGTCAGCGCTCACTGTCAACCTGCGCTTCGCTGCAGGAGCCCGCTGGTGGGCTGCGTGCAAGAGCCTTGCGCTCCATTTCACCGTCAGTAGGAGCTTCTGGCTCCTGCCCCAGCAGCTGCAGAAATATTTGGGCCAGCCCAAGCGAGAGGGTCGGGGATGGGGAAGTGGGTACCCCGAGAGGCTGAGGAAGACCCCGCATCGTGTCAGGGCACAGCGGGGACCCGGACCCGCGGGGAACCGCTGCCACCTCCCGGCAGCTGCGGGAGCCCGGGCAGGCTTGGTATCAACGGAGCAAAACACCCGAGAGCAGGAGCAAGGCTAACCTCTCCCCAGCACTTCCCCGCCGAGCTACCACTCTGTTCCAAACCTCTCACACCTTTTGCCTCGGAAATGCAAAGGAGGGAGTTTGTTTGGGGAGTTCGCTAGGAACCTGAACTCGGCATTGCGCTGTCCAGAGCTTAATTAGCTGAACACAGAAATATACACACAATTGTTGCTTCAGAACACATGATCCAAGAAATACATCTTGGTGCCTGTGCCATTTCCACCCCACTCTTGTTGTTCCCATGCTGTTTCAGTTGTTGTATCCAGCCCGGACAGACTGATGAGTGGGGCACAGCTCAGACGGTGCTCGCTCCCTGCTCCGGTGCGTGGTCTGCGCTAGAAATAACCAACTCCGACTTCTGGAACAGGATGTAAGTCCTCAGAATGAAAGTGTATGTTTCTTTGAACTTCTGTATTTTGAAGGCATAGACGACGGGGTTCATGGCCGAGTTGGCATGAGACAGCAGGATGCCCAGGTACATCAGAGGCTGCGGGATGGTGCAGGAGGGGCAGAAGTACAAAATGCAGTTCAGGATGCCCAGAGGCAGCCAAGACACTGCAAACAAGAAGAGAATGAGGGACAGATATTTGGCCATTTTGTATTCCTTCCCACAAACTGTTCCTCCTCCTGGAGGACTTGCTGAGCTCGGGCTTAGTTTTATCCACATGATGTAGAAAATCTTGGTGTAGAGGGCACACATGATGAGCAAGGGAAGGAGGATCCAGGTGAAGAAGCTGAAATACACCACATAATCCATTCTCATCACAGCCAAATAGTGACACTCGATGTAGCTGGAGCTGCCCATGTGCTGGTTCCACCCCAGCATGGGCACCAGCCCCACCAGCACAGACAGGAGCCAGCAGAGTCCCAGAATCACACAAATCCTTTTCTTTGTGACGGCTGTCCTGTACCTGGGTGGACAGGAAGTATCAGCCATGTTTGATGTGAAAAAAGAATACAATATTCAGGAACTTGTGCTTTTAAGCACTCATTTCTGGTTGGTCTAATTCAAGTTAAGCACAGTTCTGTGCAGTTGGTCCTTAGCAGCTTCTGATACTTAAAATGCATTTTGAAACTACAGGGGAATCCCCAAACAGTCACCGATCCCTTTTAAATGAGAACCCACAGATGCAGGGTCAAACCCTTTCCTCAGAAATACTGGTCCATTTTGACTCGCATCAGTAGAGAAATATGGTTGTCTCCCAGGGGAAAACATAAAGACCACCACCTTATTCAGACTTCAAGCACATACACATTTATGAGCAACCCTTCCCTGACTCTCTGTAGCTTAAGATTTTCAGGCACTGCTGAATTTCCAGGAGTGCCCAGACTGCTGGTGCTCCATTGCCTACATTTTGGGAACTTCTGCCTTTGCACGAGTTTCAGAGAACCGATGATGCACAGGAAGCCCTATGATGCTGCAAATAAGGGAGAAGGAAAATATAAGGGAGGAGAGAAATGGGGAAATATGATGAGATGGGACCTTTGCCCAGACTCACCTGGTCGGCAGCTTCACTCGCAGGTACCTGTCGACTGCGATGGCCAGGAGAGACAGGATCGAGGCGTGAGAAAAGATCATCATCAGGCAGCACATGAACAGGCAGGAGTAAAAATGGATGATGACTCCCAGGCTCACCATGACAGCCAGTGGTGTGACAAGGATCCCCATGGCAATGTCAGTGAGTGCCAGGGAAACGATGTAAAAGAAGGTGGTCTTCTGAAGAGCTGGGTTCAGCTTCACTGCCCAGATCACCAAGGCATTGCCCACCACTGCAAATATCCCAATAACTGACTCTATCGTGATATAGATCACATCCAGGCTGCCTACTGACATTTTGGACATCTGAGGCTGTTTACATCCAAAATTAAGAAATGCTCCACTGAATTCTTTTTTTTCCCCTCCAACAGCCAGGTCAGAAGCCAGCTCCTCCCTGATCTGCCTTAATTTAAGTCCCTCACTCAGAATTTTGCACACTTTCCAATCTGCATACACAACTCTTTAAAGATGAGTGGAGCAAATTGTCCATGAAGATCCATTTATCAGACCTTCTACAACACATCCTGTAACATCTTTCTGTCCTCTTGAGGTTTCAGCTCATTTATGTATGCTTTTGTAGAGGAGTCAACTTTATATAGTGGCAGCTCACACTATGAACAAACCACAGGGGTTACCTGTTGCATGTGGTAATTTTGCTAGTCTATTTTAACTCCAAACACACCCTCTCCTTCCCAGCTGGGTGCTCTGTACTGCCTAGCAGGGTGAATTAGCCAATGCACAGCTCTACAGCATTGCAACTAGATTGCTCTGTCTCTGAGCTTCTTTAAAGCCTGCTCAGTCTATACTACATGCATTATGTAGCATCAGAGAAAACAGGGTCAAAGGACCTTGAGTGATCTAGTCCATTCCCCTGCCACAAAGAAGGGGCGGGGAGGGCAAATGTGAAGACACTCAGCTGGATTTTGGGTGAGGAAAAGGCAAATGGAGGGAGAAACATTTTGTTTTGACTCTTTTACACAAGCTGCTCCCCTAAGGTCCCACGCCATACCAAGTTCTTGTTCTCAGGAGCTCCATTTACAGCAGGCGCAGGGCAGCAGAGGAGGGTGGGCCCTACTAAAGCCCCTATAACTCAGCTTTGCAGTAGCTGTCTCTGCAAGAGGCATTTGGCTGCAGCCACGGGAGTAGGTGACAGAAAAAGGAAGCTGGCAGCTGAGGTCAAGAGAGGAGATGCACAGCGGGCGCAGGAAGCCGGCAGTGCTCTTACCCAAGCGTGGCCGGCAGCCACAAAGACACAGACTTTCCCCGCGTCCGCTCAAAGCTGCAAAGTGCCAGCTGCCCAGGTACTTCGCAGAGAAGTAGCTCATTCAGCTTGCAGAAGCCTAGCATACATCCCGGCTGTGACCTTCACATGCCTCTCCTGGGATTTGTCTCCTGCACCCACAGATATCCAGTGTCAGATTTGACCAGAAAACCAGCACAGCCAAGTGCAGTTGTGGACTGGGACTGTCTATAGAGAGCTCACTATTTTCCCAGCAGTAATTCTACCAAAATGCCAGGTAGTCAGGGAGCAAGAAGCACTTACATCAATTTCAAGGAAGAGGAATTTGTCCAACTCTTCTGACAGCAGAGAATAAAGAAGTCTCATTTATTTCTGGCTCTGTCTCCTCCCAGGGCTGATTTCACTTCCCTGTCCTCAGTTTTGCCAGAAAGTTGGGTGGAAGAGATGGAGGACTCGGTGTCTGGGATACTGAGTACTACCCATGTTTGCTTAAGGCTTCATTACACTAATACGGCACCATCCACCTAATCGTTTACTTGCTTTTTGCTCATTCCTGGGGAGTGGGCATTTCTATTTGCCCAAGAGCCAGGTCACCCTGCGACTCACAGGCTGACACGAGCTCACATGCTTGCATCTCTTCTCAGTTTCATCTGAAATGGGAGCAGCTCTTTCCCTGCAGACCCATGTCAAGGAGCAAGGCACCATGCACTGCCAGGCTCACCTGCAGCAAACAGATCACAGCTTTCACACCCTCTCCTGGCTACTTCCCATCACTTCCCACACCTTTCCTTAGTTTCTCCATCTCCCATAAACAAAGCATAGGAAAGCATGCCACTCTCTGAACATGACTTGTTTTGCCGTCACTGATTTCTAGCAGAAATGAGGGCTTTCACTGAAAACATCACCTGCATTACAAGTGTTCCTGTCAGACTGAGAAAGGTCTGAGTAAAGAGTGTTTTTCGGCCACCTCAGGGCCCTAACTGAAATGGTATAC
This sequence comes from Aquila chrysaetos chrysaetos, assembly GCF_900496995.4. NCBI lineage: Eukaryota > Metazoa > Chordata > Aves > Accipitriformes > Accipitridae > Aquila > Aquila chrysaetos. The sequence goes on from NC_044027.1 coordinate 1,400,623, forward strand.
TCTGAATTAAATCAAGCACTGGAATTTAACAAAACACCCTTCTAACATCCCCCAAACTCGCCTCATTTCCTATAGCGACTGCAGGGTGATTATCTAGATTGATAAGTGGCAACTTCACACAGTCAACTCTGGTTACAGCTCTCCCACTTCTCACACTGTGGCTTGGAAGAAGCAGCAGTTAAAGTATTTGTTTACAGATTGCTGGTAAGCAGGCTTGTGGAAGCTTTTAAATTTTTTTTCCCTTCAAAATAGCTTTCCAAAGTACTTTACTGATACGAGGCTGCTGAAGGGATGCTGTGAGCTTCAGGAGATGTGTCCAGAGCGGGGAGCAGCTCCTGGATGCTAAGGTACTTGCAGCTCTGTGGAAAGGCAACAGCCAATTTGCTGCCCGAGTGCTGAGGACGTGAAACACTGGAAGGGGCTTGCCCACTGGAGAGTCACTGGAGCAACTGAGCACCAGACACCGAGGACTAATCCCACACACGGTCATCAATGCCCATGCTCCCTTCTGCAGCTCAAGCAAGGGTGGGAGCATCTCCAGCAACTTGCCATGCCAAACGACAGCCTCGCACTGAGCAGCCTGGATGGGATTTACATCGGTACAGAGTGCTTGGTTGCTTTGTTTGCCACATTGGGTAACATCCTGGTCATATGGGTGGTGAAGCTGAACTCGACGTTTCAGAACACGACTCTGTACTTCATCGTTTCCCTGGCACTGGCGGATATTGCGGTGGGGATCCTTGTCATGCCCCTGGCCATTGTGGTGAGTCTGGGCATCAGCATCCACTTCTACGCCTGCCTATTTATGTGCTGCCTGATGGTGGTTTTCACTAACGCGTCCATCCTCTCCCTCCTGGCCATCGCGATCGACAGGTACCTGCGAGTGAAGCTGCCAACTAGGTGAGTGCTGGACCACCGTGGGGCCCTCCGCTCGCCCCGCTCCTGCCAGCTTTCCCACACCCAGCCTCTGCCCCATGGGTGCCACCTCCTCTCGCCTCCTTAACTTGGCCCTTTTCTAACAAATATTTACTCTAAACGTTTGCTTGCACATGGAGAAAAATACCTGTGCCTAAAAGCCCACCCAAGACAAACTTTGTACAGCAGGACCCAGTCCCGGCAGTTAATAATGCAGCACAGACAGACCCTGGTGGGGTTCAGATGGGGCCGACAGCTCGGTGTTATTGCTGATCAGAATTTGGCCACAGGATGAGTCTGTAGTCAAACAGTTGAATTCTTCAGATGTTTTGTTAATTGCACAAGACGCTGAGAGTACTATAGATTTCTTTGGGTTTCTGAGACTAGTCTTTTAAATAAAGTTCCTTTTAGTGTTTGCTGAAAATACAAAAGAAGTAACAGACTTATTAAGTGCTAACTTAAGAAGTTGTTCACTTTTTGTATTTGAATGGAAAAGTATGTAAGCTAAAAATGCAAAGCATAACCTCAAGCATGAAAGAAGTCATATTTTTTTTATGGGGAAAGGACCTATAAAATTGAAGAATGAAACAACAGTTTGGTCCTACAAATGGCATAAACCAAATGTAAAGAGTAAGGTACACCCAAGGAAGCTGAGAAATAATATAGGACTGCTAATAGTAGAAAAGCAGTATCTAGGCAAGAGGAGAACTAAGATCATAATGAAATAAGAAATGAAACAGCTGAAAACATCCAATTATAAAGGGGGGGAAGTTAAACATGGTTCTTCTTACAGGTGCTGCAAACTGTTACAAATGAAGAGTTAGGGCTTGTCTCAAAACAAGATTTGGTTTCCCCCTAAAAAAAAAAAGTTAATGCTCCGCTTTGTGACAATAAACCTGTAGTATTTGAACATGCGAGTTCTTGAAACCATCCTTAGCTATTTTAAACACTTCTGTTTAACACAACCTGGTTTTGTTCCCCAACAGATATAAAATAATCACTACAGAGAGAAGAGTTTGGTGGGCACTGTGTTTGTGCTGGTCTGTGTCCCTGCTGGTAGGATTAGTCCCCATGTTTGGATGGAACAAGACAGAACCAAGAAACTCTGACCTTTTCAGGTGTCGATTTACCTCAGTGATGAGGATGGATTACATGGTATATTTTGGCTTCTTCACATGGACCCTTGTCCCTCTGCTTATCATGTGTGCTCTGTATGTTGAGATCTTTTACATCATCCGGACAAAGCTAAGTCAAGGTACAACCAACCTGAGAGGGGCAGGAGCTTTTTATGGACAGGAGTTCAAGACAGCCAAATCTCTAGCACTTGTTCTCTTCCTGTTTGCAATATCGTGGTTGCCTCTGTGCATTATAAACTGTGTTTCCTATTTTTACCCTGAGTGTCACATCCCCCCGTATTTGATGTACTTGGGAATCCTGTTATCCCATGCCAATTCTGCCATGAACCCCATTGTCTATGCCTGCAAGATAAAGAAGTTCAAAACCACGTACCTTTTAATTTTAAGGACCTATATCCTGTGCAAAAAAACAGACCCAGTTCTTACAGAGCAAACAACAGACCAACAGTCATAAATAAAGAACAAATGTTGACCTGACAGTATATACCAGACCATTGATAAACCACTTTGATTTGTTAAGAAACTCAGGGGAAAATGTGTGTTCTGTTTAATTTACTCCCGCTCTTGCAGAAACTATTCTATGGTAAGGGCAAGCTCCTCTTACTCAATCTGATGCACATTTGACATTAAGCCCAAAAGGATCATTTATGATCTTCTGCATTATTGTACCCCAGAGAACTCTGCTTAATGGTTGCTGTACCAAGCCCAGATCTTCCAGGCAAGCATCTTCATTTAACAGGACATTCCCGTTTTTATTTATTGGCTTGAACATTATTTGGTAGAGCAGCAACCCAAAGCACTGTTACCAAGGCAGACATTTTGCTCCTAGTTCCCCAGCTTGGATCCACGACCAGCTGGTAAAAACCAGTGCTTGTTCACTTCTAGCTTCAACTCAAAACTGAGAAGTTTTTGTTACAATTTTGATTTCACTTTTTGCCCAGTTATAGGCCCTTTGCTTACACACAGACAGACTTGCCCTGACTTTTTTGGTTTTGTCCAGTAGCACCTGTGCAATAAAACTATAGCATCTCCTGCGACACCTCCACCTGCAGATTACCTGCAATGTGAAATTACCCTCACCCGCTGCTGATAGTCCCGCTGCTGACCATCTCAGCTGAAAGGCCAGAAGCTGCACTGACTTTGGTGACCTCCTTCTTCTTTGAGGGAGACCCTGTCAGTGGGAGGCTTCCATTGCTTTTAAAGCAAGGCAATGCTCACCCCAGAAGCCTGCAAAATTGGCCTCAGATATAGAGCACCAGGCAAAAGCTGAACTGCCGAACACACTGAAGCTCTTCATTAATGAGATATGCTGGGTACAGGGGAGCATGCCAGGAAGAGATAACTGCCAAAAAATTAACTAATGATATCTTTAAGTTCTTCCCTCCTCCCCCAGCTACCTGACCAAGGATAGAATCAACTATCCCAAAACCATCAAGGATGCCTTTTCCTTATTTGTTACTAAAAAGCATCCATTTGGGGGATTCTTCCTGCACAGCATATTCCCATGCTTAATTCTCCCTACAATCACAAACTGTTTTCCTAACACCTGATTCAAATGTAATTTGCTGCAAGTCTCCTCTGTAAACCTGAAGAACAGTTGCTCTTTGTAACAACCTGTTACAGACCTGAAGACTACTGTAAAGGTATATGTAAATATGTGTCTATATACGTCTTTGTACTAAATCATTTCAAAATACAGAAGAGATACTTAAGAGAAATTTTGTCCAGTGTTGTTTGCTTTTTTTACATAAGGATTGGTTGGGTCCACTGAAAAATAGGAAAAATATGTTCTTTGTTGTTGGTAATGGAGCAGCTCACAATCCAGGCATGTCCTCACAGACTATTCCTATACCCTTTGTCTTCTCTGTCAATTTAGACTAAATTTGAGTCTGGTCAACTTGTGCTGCAGTGTTGTCATGTTTTCATGAATAATAATAAATATTAGATGGATTTTATATTAATTAAGCCTGCTTGTCTCCCATGACAATCAAAAAAAGCAGCCTGCATGAAATCTCCACACTGTTTTAGTTGGTGTCTCGACTAGGATGGCAACAGAAATTGCAGTAAATATTACACCACAGTTCACACGGCCTGTTTTTAGGGAACATGGGTCAAGCTGAAAATAGGTCGTTAAAGGTCAGGCTCTTTTTTCTCCATCTTTAAATAATTAAAGTGGTCTAGAAAAACCCAGAAAAGGGAGGGCATCATTCTGTTATTTATCTCAGAAAGTGTTGGCGTCTGTTCCTTTAACTGAGATCAGACATCTCAATTTATTATCTGATGTAACCCCTGTCACAGGCCAAAGCTCTGCCCATTACACACTTAACTCTATTAATAAACAGGCCAGCAAAGGAAGTCACTGCATAAGTACATCAGAATTTTGCTACATGATCTTTCATTATCGGTTGATAGAACTGATTGCTTTCAGCAGAAAAACAGGTCCCACCTAAAGAGCAGAAAATTATTCATTACAATGATGCACAGCAAACTTTCCCCATGTATTTTTGAGAAATTGAGAAAAGAGGGAACACCACCAGCACCAAGCTTGCCCAGCAAGCTGCCTGACAAACTCCAAGAGAACAAGGCATGAGCATATGGAGAAAGAACAGAAACAGAGCGGACGGAGAGCAGGGGAAGCCATCCTGCCTTCTGAAAGGCGGCTGCAAAGGAGAGCAGTCTCAGCAAGCTGACTGACCCTGCTCAGCTGCCCGAGAGGGAACTCCAGGCAACAGCTCACCTTTTAGTGATGAAGCAAGGTGCTCACCACAGCTGGACCCAGCCACTCTCCATAAGGCGACCAGAGGAGGATCTGCCCTGCTGAGGGAGAAGGTTCATCAGCTGGCTTCTGCCGCTGGCGGTGCTGGCTGGAAAATGCTCATGCAGGTCTAGGTCGCTGGTTCTCACTTCCAGCAGTTACTCTGGAAATAGTTGTGGCTTCAGACCCAGGCAGAGATCAGACAGGCTGAACAATACTTAAACTAGATGCAAAGATGGGTGAAGGAGCATACTAACAGTCCATGTGTATACAAATATCACCCAGGGAGAGCAAAGGATTTAGCTCTCCTGGGAGAGCCGACTTATTGCTGGCTGAGGGAAATGCAGCCTGACAGTCACATCAACATCATCGCTGTAGCTCTAATAATCCATCCTTTTAACATTGCAACCAGATGTCAATTCCAAAATGCCAGGGAATATCATGGGCCGCTACTGTCCATGCATCCTTCAAAGCACCGTTTGACCCGTGAGCCGTTTCTGTCCACCCTCCCAGGGTTGGACAATTTGTACTGGACTTTCCCGTACCCAGGCAAATTCATTCTGTGAAAGCTTGTCTTTAGGGAGACCACAAGTACAGACACCTCTAGCAGAAACCTACTGAAATAGTGAAAATGGGAGAGCCAGAATAGCAAAACAGAGGACACGCAACCCCTCCTCTATTCTGATTAGCAGGTGCAGTTGTCCCAAATTCCTCTAGCTGTCTATAAAACAAAGAGTTGTCTGATGGCCACCATTAAAACCTGTGTATGACTATACAGAGCTCTTGGCATGGGAAAGGGAGAGGCGGGTGCTCTGGGATGAGTCTGGGACGCATTAGCAGCCACACAACAAATGGAGGTTCTCTGTCACCCTCCAGCTCCAAAGGCTGTACCACACTCAGCTCTCTAGGTAGGCACATAAAAGTGCTGTGCTGCGGTTGGCAATGTTCCACAAAGTACATGAAATGGTTGTGCTAAGTCTCAGTACAATTCACGGTGAGGAAACACCTACATGACAAACCCGACATCTTAGCTGGTCTGGGTATAAAGGGAACTAGGCCTTAAGCCTCATTGTTTCTAAGACTATTCATATCAGACATATAACTAATGATTAGAGATTGCTTTAGATGTGATCAATAGAATACAGGTGCTTACAAAACAATATGCATAAGCTGCTTATTTGTCCTATGTGTAGCCCCCACCATGGCTGGCTAAAAACCCAGTCAAGCTGAATCAACAGAAGAAGGATCATACATCTTAGACCTAAGACATGGGAGTAAGTGATTAACTTTAGAACAAGATAAATTAACAGAATAGCCTGAGTGATTTTCAGAAATTCAAAGGTGATTTTTGATGTGTAAGAAGATAAGTGATTGCGGTTACCCAAGACCTTCTGCCTACGACCACTAACTTCAGAAGAACTGGGACACGAGAATTGATGAGATAAATTGATGAATGATAACGACATGGGAACCGAGATCAACTGGAAAATTACAAAGTCTTTGGACTGGGATAATGGGTGGTAAAAGGTATATAAGACTGAGAAATTTTTGGAAGCTTGCCATTCACTGCAGTGGTGGCCCAACTCTGAGTTGTTAATGAAGCAAAACTAGAGAAACCCATGACTGAAAATGTTCTAACACTGGGGCAGGGGGGAAAGGCTGCAGTGAGTCACCTTTTCTTGCACTTCTAAACACAGGATCTCATCTGACAGTATCTAACGCAGGAAGGGAGAGTTCTTGTTGGTATGGTGAAGTAACATTTCTGCAAGCCCAGTAAATTTTCAGACCTTCTTATTTCTCAGTTGCTGTCAGGCAGGAGAGTAACATTGTTATTAATTTTAAACAAAACAAAACAAAAATTGTGCACCAACCACAATCATCCCTCATGAACCTCTCAGCAGCTGCACATTTTGAGGAGTAATACGAGTAATATGGTATTTTCTCTATTAAATAGTGCTTGAAGAAACTGCTGTGACTGAGATGAGAGCAGATAATAGTAAAACAAAGAGCTCAAGTTCTACTCCTGACCCTGTAAAACAGTCAGCAGCCTTACGCACAACCCCTCTCAAGCCAGATTTCAGAATGTAATGGTGTCGTGCACCTGCTTTTCAGTGGTCCCCCAGACTTCCACCAGCTTCTGCAGTCACAGCGGCAGGACAACTCAACAGAGCTGGCAGAGGTAGAGCCACTGCTCTGCTAACTGCTTGTTGGAAAGACACCAAATGCACCACATCTAAGCTGAGATAAATCCAGCTGTCCCGCCGTGGCTTCGTGCTGTCATCAGGCGGCACATCCAGTCTCACTCACTGGAAGCCTCAGACTTGCTGTCTTCAGCTGCAGCGCACAGGAGGCTGTAGGACCCGAGGCACTTGTCCTGCCTAAGAGATTCCTCTAGAGAGGTGTTTACAATAGCACGGACACAAACATCTGCATTTTCAGAAAAGAGAAATACCTGCAAGAATCTGACACTCTCTGGTGACCGGAAACAAGGAGGCTTCTGAAGCCCAGAGGGCTGAGGGCAGGAAACTTTGCTCCGATTCAGCCTTGCCCGAGAAGCATTGGACAACAGATGGAGATCACTGTACTTACTTGGACAACAAACCTCCCATCTGTGGGCACAGGAACAGGCAGAGAAGCTTCTCTGTGGCTACTAAGACTGAATCACTAGTGGTAGCTTATTCCCCGGTTTATGGAAAGGGGAGGAGTTTTAACTTTTTACAATATATTTGGAACACTATGGGTAATAACACATGAATGAACATTTCCAGAAATTTTGACTGTCACACTGTGATTGTGTACTTCTTTTATGTGACCCAATCAGGAAGCAGACATTTGCATACAAACATTTCATTATTGTATCATAACTTCAATAAGCAGAAAATAACTAATCAGAGCACTTGGCAATCATAAAACAAGAAAAATGCTATAGTCAGTGACAGAAAAGGGAAACATAAGGGCACAGACAGACACGAATAAACGCAGAGTAACATTTCCATTTTCCAATTCTCTTTGGTAGTTCAAAGCAATAGCAAACACAAATGGAAACTTTACAAGTGCATTGTAAGGACTCACTGAGATTTCTACAGATGAGGAAATAGGGTATAAAAAGCAATTTGTCCACAAGCGTTGGCAAGCAGTTTGGAATAGGAGACATTAGTTTCCCCTTACAATTATAAAATGAGCTGATGTTACATACGGCAGTGCTGGCATTCTCAGAGCACTATAGGCCTTGATATAACGTTCTGGTAGCTTTTGATATTCAGAAAGTGCAAGTGTCTTCATTTCACTAGAAAATTCATCATCACGCAACCATTGGTGTCTGACTTCGCTGGAAAGCCAGAGTGGTGTAGGCAACCTCATTCTGGAGATGTGAAAGAACCCACAAACATTAGAGAGCATGCAAGCATCACATCTCAGGCATGAATTTCCTGCTTTTAATTTGTCCTCAACGCTACACTCCCTAAGCAGTCACAGCCTATCCCTGCACACGGGAAATTAGTAAACGCTATGCTGGATCAGACCACTTATTAGTCTAGCTCAGGATCCTGGGTCAACTCTGCAGTAGGGGCTTCCAGAGAATATCATGACTGAGAACTACAGAAATGTTTGCCCTTTAGAAAGATTTTCCCCTAACCTGCCTAATTAGTGGTTAAGTCCCAGCATCCTTGAAATATGTGGGGAGTATGGCATTTGAGCCCTGGGATAACAGAGAAGGAATATCTTTCCTCCTACTGTCCAAGTACCTCCTCAGGTAACTCTTTGGACTACTATAAATACAGGCTGAAGCCTTGGATGCAGAAAAGAAAGCACGTTTCCTTAGTCAAAAGAACTGTCAACTAACACTTGAGTCTTGCAAGAGCAAACCTCTTTTCTCCCCCCTCAAATTAATATTTACCATTCTATCAAGAATCTGAAGTCTCTGCATAAAGTCTTAGAAGTAATAGTTGTGACCTTTACCTGGATGTTCTTAGCAGATTCCTCAGTCACTGCCTGGGAGGGAACTTGCTCTTGTAAATTTTGGTGGGATCTCTTACACTCTAGGAAGGAGAGGGATAACAGTCTCAGCTGTCTGCACCGTGTTTGGAGACAGCAGTGCAAGAGAGGCTCAAGACAGAGCAGCACCAGAGTGTGTGGCTTGGACGTAGCTTGTAAAATCTGTCACTGACCTTCACTGCAAAGTGAGCAGTTTAGCAGCCCAAGCAGAAGGGTAGCCCAAATCCCTGCCCACCTGTTGGAAGTGGCTAGGTTGAAAGTGACTGATGAATTTGGTGAGAACCCTGTGTGGCCAGTGTTAGGATGCAAAAAAAAAAAAAAAATATCCAACAAAAAACCCCAAAACAAAACACAACCAACAAAACCCACCACAACTCATCAGTGCTAAAGTTAATTCTTCCATGAAAACAGCCCCTGGGATGATTCATGAGGAGTTACTGCCATGAATGACCTGTCCATCAATACATTAATTATTCAAGGAAGACATAATCTGGAGAAGTTACTTTGAAACCCTGGTGCTGTAAGATGCAGCCCAGAAGAAGAGCAGCACAGAAACTTAGCACCCTCCATGTAAGATGTACAGCACAAGATGTTAAGCACTTCTCTGCCACCAGGTCTGGATCATCATGCTGCTGTTATTCCCACCGCTCTGCCACTTACTTTTTCTGAAGAGGCAGATGATTGCAAAAACCAGAACAGCCAAGAGGATGCCAGAGGTAAATGCTAGCAACATCCAGAGTATTTCATGGCTGTTGATACACAGAAAATAGTGTCAGAATCTCCAGTTTTAGCAGTGGTGTTGAAGAATCAGTAATGCTCAAATTCACCAAAGCTTTATGAAATGTAATACATCACTTATCCCAAGCCCCATGAGATTAAAAGGTGTGTATCTGCATTAAGCATCACTATGAATTAAATATCTAGTGCACAGACTAGAAAATTCTAAGCAACCTTTTCAAACCCCAAGACATAAAATGTACTACATATAACTCGTCCCTTGCAGGAGTCCGCAGTCTCAGGGAACTCTGTGTTTGAAGTCAGGAAATAAAGGTGGAACATTTACTTATCAATCCAGCATTTGACTTCTGAAGCTTCCAAGCCAACTGTAGAGGTATATACAGTGGTAGGTACAGTGAGAGTAGTGGAAATGGGTGCTGGTGTAACTGGAATTGAATAGAAAAAAAAAAGAAAAAAACAAACAAAAACTGATTTTAAAATGTGTTAATTTCTCCAGTAATATGAGAAGCAACAAAAACTACGTAGAGGCATACACCTATTCAAGCAAGTATTATTGTAAGTATAACATTTCTCTATCAGAGGGCTGAAAGCGCAAAACGCCAGACAGAAAAATTTAGTTATTCATATTATTACTGTCCTACAGCAGCCTTTGGCAGCCATGCAGTTCTTCCAAACGCATACATCTCCTGCTAAGCTACCCCCATAGTAGTCCTTTCTGAGTCAGGACAGTATCAGTCAAGAATACTACATCTAAGAAAACTCCTTAAAGAAAATACCTGCACGTGCTTTTGAGGTGCTACCTCCCATTCTCTCCAAATACCACTGAACAGTAAGAGAAGCTAAAAGGAGGGGAAAGAAAAAAGTTGTATTTATATACATATACACATGCACACTAGAGCAAAACAAACCTGTCACCCTCTTCTAAGTCACAGGCTTTAGTTTTTATCAATTTTTCAGACATCTTACACAAACTGGCACAAAGCCACAGCAGCAAACCAGCAGTTACTCAGCGTGAATCCTGGTCCCCAATGTCTTGTTCCTGTGCATACACATGCACATTTGCCACATTTTGATGAACATGTTGCCTTCTTTCAAAAGGACGGAGTAGATTTAATAACTAAAAAAGCACCCGCAATATTATCTTTGCAGTAGCTAGAACTGAGTGAACTTTATGAACATCTTCATAATCAGAAGCAGCTTTGAAAAAATGGCCCTTTTTCTTTCTCAAGTTACATTGACTTTTTCCACCAAAGCAGGAACAGTAACTTTCTTCTCAAATTTGGGGGTGGAGTCTTAAAAATACAGAAATACCAGTCTACTACAACCTTCCTACCCTGGTATTTCTCACTACATGGCTTGCAGACTGTACCTTGTGAGGAACATGGAAGTAATGCCGACAGCTATGTGAAAATAAACATTCTGTTCTCTCTTGCTGTCATCTTTTTCTACCACATGCCAATTACTGCCCACATTCCAGAAGAGTGAAATGGTTCAAACCTCCCAGTTTCCTACACCAAGTCGACAAGCATGCTGTTTGCAGTAATAAAGAATAAGTGATACAGCTCCATCTTACCTCACTCCATAGAACTGCTGCCCACCTCCTGGTAGAACAACTCCTGAAGCGTTAGCACAGCAGTTTAACCGCTTGCTTTGTGAAAAGAACGTCTGTCAAACTAGCTAAAGCTTAAGTGTCATTCAAACGTGGGGTTACACAAATATGGAAGTTGAGCAACTTCAGTTTTTAATTAAAAAAAACAGGAAACTGAAAAACATCTGTGTTCTCAGGACCTGTTTATCTAAAAATAAGTCAGCTTCAGCTTAAGTTAGCTTACTTTTAAGTAAGGTTCTTACCTCTACAGAACACCTTTTTTTGCGTAACTCTTGTATTGAAAAGTGTAGAAAACTGCTATTTTACTAACTCCACTAAAAATAAGCATTTCCCTACTGTAGTACCAATCCACATAAAAGAGGCACATAAGCACACCCTAGTCTGCTTACTTTATTTACTAAATAAATCACTTCCCAATACAGAAAGGAGATTACACATAGGTAAGTGCTTTGCTCAGCTAGGACATTTGAGATATAACAAAATCCTTCAGGGAGTTTCTTAGAAAATGAAAGGGCTTATATTGTGTATTATCATAATACACATAAAACTACTTTCCTTGTTACACAAAAAAAAAAAGCAAGCAACTTTTTTTTCTGTGAAAATCCAGAAAAAACCTACCTTCTAGAACAAACCTATCCATTTCACCATTTTCAACTTACTACTGGCAAGCTCAGTTAAAGCTAAGTTTTCTTGTAGCTTTTGATACATTTCCTGCCAGCTGCATCCTTTTTCACACCAAACAGGATGATGCTTTCAGCACTATTTGAAGCTTTGTTATGAAAGTGTTTTTTTCAATTCATTCTTAAAATCAGGACATTCATTCAGAGTACCTCCAAGTATTGGACTAGGTGAATGGGAGCACTGGCACTCATTTTGATTTTAGAACATGTTTATGATTACAGTAGATACCTATAGGTCATTATCACACAGGATTCTAAACTAAACACTTATCACTGTATTAGCACCAGAATTTTTCACCGTGAAGTTCTGCATCTTATCTCTGGAAGCGTTCATGACCAAACAAGGAACGAGACAGAATTGCGCGTACTGTGGTTGCAAGTAATCCCCCACTGCAAACTAACTGTAGTGTTTTTTGTGACTGATTTAGCTACTTCAAACACAAAAAGGAAATTACTGTTGCTACTGCTAGTGAAAGACAGAGGAGTGTTTTGTTTGTTGGTTTAATGATACTTTAGAATCACATAGTTTCCAACAGTAAGTAATGAGACACATGTCAGTGGATCAGAGGTGGTTACGCTGCTGCCTGTGCGCTCTTCGATAATGCCCTCAGGTCCAAAATGCACTTTGCAATACTGTCCTTCTGCTGCAAAAGAAAGGAAAACAGCTTTCAGAAGAAAGACTTTACGGAAGACATTTAAACAAGCAAAAGAATTTTTAGACCCATAAAATGGGTTACAGATTAAAAGGGATATAATTATAGCTCATGAAGTCAGAGATTCAAATCCAAACAACGACCTGCATTAAAGCATCTGCATGCAGTGCTAGGAACATGTTTTCTCTTTTCTCAGCTTCGTTCCTTAAAGAAAGGACATCTAGAACCCGTCTGCAGATCCTAAGCTGCCATGGTCTTACACAGAGAATTTTACAGGGGAGTTCCCTGACCTGTTAGCTATACATCCTATCACAAGCTTAGTTCTATGCTGCAACAACCACCACCACACACGATTCTAGCTTAAATCGCCAGCACACAAGCACCTGGTACCTAGTAACTGGGCTTGCTAGCTCTTACTCAGTAGTAGGAATGCGTTGCAGCCACATTTGCAAGTCACCCAAAGATGACTTATCATCTTCTGGCTTAAGTCAGTATCACTGGACAGCAAGTAGTTGTACAGACAAAACTGTCAAGCAGATTAAAATAAGCAAGTACCTGTTGAGGTGTGATGCTCTGAACAACATTTTTCTCCACCCACTGAATCATGTGATCTTGTTCTTTCTGACGCTTTAAATTCTGCAGAGCCACTTGATAGTCCAGCCTTTTCTTTACTTCATTGTACACTGTCAGTAATCTTTCTCGATAATTAGTTTCCAGCAACATTGCAATATTATTCTAGGCACAGAAGATGAAACCAAAGGGTTAACATTTAGCAAGAACACAAAACAGAGGCAGAACACATTCTATAGCAAAAGTCAGGGGATTAGGCAGTGGAACAGGCCCTGTCTAGAACACACAGAGGGTAAACAGTTTGTTACTTGTTAGCAATTTAAGAGGCACCCAGATTAAGCAGCAGAGACTGCAGTGGAAGCAAACAGTAAAGCTGGAACTGCGTACCCGCTTAGCGTCAAAGAGGTAACTGCGGCCTTCAACTCGCCACTGCTCCTTCTTCTCCTGCTCAATGGCAGTCTCAAGATTTTTAATAGCCTCATTTTTCACAGCTAAAGCTTTAGCAACTTTCTCCTGAAAGAAGAAGCAAAAGACATGCTTCAGAATGAAAGTAAAATGCAAGGAAAACAAGTGATCTGTGATTAACTTTTGAAATTTTGCATTACGATTTGAGAAATGTCTGCATAAACTGGATTATGCCAGTGGTTGAGGTTAAAGGACGACAAGACAGAAGAATTAGGATTCACAGTCAATCGTACTTTAAAAAAAAAATAATTCGTGCTGGTATGAGGTGTTTTATTTTTGAAGACCTACATAACAATACCAACATAAGATCTAAAACATACCTTATTTAAGCAACATTCTGAAGATATTAGACTCAGATTTTTATGACAGCCTAGGCACAGTATTCTTTTGAGTATTTAAGCAGATAACTTCAAGTAGTTATTAACTACTACAAAGTTAGATTATGGTTTCGTTACCTCGTTAAGTTTGTCAGCAAAAGCTGCTACATCAGACCCGTATTTTTTTACGCCATAGATGATGACTGATAATATGCAGGCCGCTGCAACTGTCTCATGGTTAATTACATAGATTTCCTTAGAAAGCAAGTAAAGCAGGAGTCCAGTTCCTAACATGTAAGGCCCTAAAAAAAAAAAAATAAAGCAGCATTATTTGTACAAGGCGTAAAGAGGCTCACTGAAGTCAAACACCTAAGGGGTAGCTAGTTTAAGGCTTACAAGAAGATCAGGAAGTGTTCTCTCTTAACGTGACAAAATGGCAAAACCCCATACAACTAAGGGGAAGGGTGCCATGAGGACGCTCACCAGAAGTGGAAGCAACTTGCACCTTGCGCGGGAGCTGCTGCTTCTGCTCACTCAGAAACAGGCAAAAATCTCTGTTTAAAGGTTTTGAGGGTCAGCAGGCAAATAAATCTTCCTGCAAGATCAAGCTCGTGATGTTCTTCCTTTACTTACATCACTGGTGCCTAGCTTTAGAACCAGGAAGTGCTGCACTGGCTCATTCCTCACAACCTCCTTCTGCACAAGCAAAAAAATAATCTTCCCTAATATTTTACCTTTTCAGCAGCTGGAAGTGGTGGACAGAACTAAATAAGCATGACTAAACATATATTTTCAAATAAATAAAAGTATATATTAACCTGTAACTCCTGTTTTAGGATACAGAAACTGGAAAAACTCCTCCGGGATCAAACCATGACGTACTTCGCCTCCTTTCTCAGGCAGAGGCGGCAAAGGAGCCAAACACTGCTGAGTTGTGTGCAGTGGTCTTGTGGTATGCAATACACTATAAATAATGAGAAAGTTTCCATTACGCTTCTTATTTTTGAAAAACAAAACCAGCCCACCCTTAGATGAGGCTCAAACGCGTTTCCAATTAAATAGGTAGGCATTCATTAGACACGCCCCCTCTGAGGAAGAGGGTGGGACTAGATAACCTCCAGAGGTTCCTTCCCACCGTAACTGTTTTATAAGCCTACGACGTTAACGAGAAAGACAGAAGGCAAAGCTCCAGAATAACGTTATTTTAAAACAACCACCGGTGGGTTTCTGAGGTGCCCCCCACAGGCAGCCTGTCCCTAGGAGGGGACGGCAGCCAAGCCGGGCCGCCTGCCACACGAGAGCCGCCGCTAGGCCTCAGCCGGAGGTCAAAGCCCTCAGCGCTGCCCGCCGAGGCCCCCGGGCCGCCCCCTCCTCGCCGGTACTCACCTCACGGTGACGGGAGGCGGCAGGCTCCTCAGCGCGGCCGGGGCTGAGGGAAGAAGAGGGGTAAGAAAGCGCGTCAGGGACAGAGCTCAGCCAGGACAACCCCCCACCCGCCGCCGCCCCCGCCGCCCCCACCCCAGGGAGACGATGCTCCCTCCTCTCCCCCGGCTCTCACCGGCGCGGAGGACGAGACGGGAGAACATGGCGAGCAGCGGTACGATCCCCTTCGTCCCGCTGACCGCCGGCCACCTACCGCGCCAAGATGGCGGCAGGAAAGGTCTCGCGAGACGCGTGCGGGGCGGGGCGGGGCGGGCCGCGGGCGCTCTCGCGAGAGAGCGGCGGCGCGCGCGGCGCGGGAGCACGTGGGGGGCGCCGCCGGCCCCGCTCCCGCCGCCGCCATGGAGGAGCCGCCGCCCGAGCAGCCCCCGCCGCCCCCGGCGGGCGGGGAGGACGCGTCTGCGTCCGGCCCCGAGTGGAACATCCCGCCCAACGCGCCCGCCTGCATGGAGCGGCACCTGGAGGGCGCGCATTACCGCGCAGGTAGCGGGGCCGCGGGCGGGCCGCCGGCCCGGGGGAGGGCCGGGGGTCGGGGCCGCCCCGGCCCCCCCCCGCCTCGGGGAGCGGCGGTGGGCGCTCAGCGGGCCTCTCCCCTCGGCTCTCCCGCAGACGGGGCCCTGCTGCTGGGCGCCTCGGGGCTGAGCGGGCGCTGCTGGGCCGGCTCCCTCTGGGTCTTCGCCGACCCCCGCCGCGCCCCCAGCGAGGGCTTTCTGCACCGCCGGCGTCCAGACCGAGGCGGGCGTCGCCGACCTGTGCTGGGTGGCTGACAGGGGCATCCTGGTGGCCTCCGACTCCGGTAAGCAACGGCGATCCCCGTGGGTCGTCGTCCCCCACACCTGAGGTGGGTGCCCCCCCCCTTCCCCCACACCTGAGGTGGGTGCCCCCCCCTTCCCGCACACCTGAGGTGGGTGCCCCCCCCCTTCCCGCACACCTGAGGTGGGTGCCCCCCCCCCTTCCCCCACACACCTGAGGTGGGTGCCCCCCCCCCTTCCCGCACACCTGAGGTGGGTGCCCCCCCCCCTTCCCGCACACCTGAGGTGGGTGCCCCCCCCCCTTCCCGCACACCTGAGGTGGGTGCCCCCCCCCCTTCCCGCACACCTGAGGTGGGTGCCCCCCCCCCTTCCCGCACACCTGAGGTGGGTGCCCCCCCCCCTTCCCGCACACCTGAGGTGGGTGCCCCCCCCCTTCCCGCACACCTGAGGTGGGTGCCCCCCCCCCTTCCCGCACACCTGAGGTGGGTGCCCCCCCCCCCTTCCCGCACACCTGAGGTGGGTGCCCCCCCCCTTCCCGCACACCTGAGGTGGGTGCCCCCCCCCTTCCCGCACACCTGAGGTGGGTGCCCCCCCCCCCTTCCCGCACACCTGAGGTGGGTGCCCCCCCCCCTTCCCGCACACCTGAGGTGGGTGCCCGCCCCCGCCCAGGCGCCGTAGAGCTGTGGGAGCTGGACGAAAACGAAACGCTCATTGTCAACAAGTTCTGTAAATACGAGCATGACGACATCGTGATGACGGTGGCCGTCCTGGCCAGCAGCACCCAGGCCGTCAGCGGCGGCAGGGACTTCTGGTGAGTGTCCCCAGCCCGGCTGCCGTGCGCCAGGGCCGGTGCTGGGTGCTGACTGCTCGCTCTTGTCCACAGCGTGAAGGTCTGGGACCTCCCACAGCAAACGGTGCTGCACTCCTACAGAGGTGAGTGCCACGCCGGCCCCATCGCCCGGCTCCTCCTGGCCGCTCGCCGGTTGCTGCGGGCTGAGCTTACTCCTGCAGCATCCCGCCTGCCAAACCACACTTGGGGCCGCGATCTAACGTTTGCTAGTCTGTGAAGTTTCTGGCACAGCTTTGTTTCTTTGTCTGTTGTTTGTTTCTCCCCATAACATGAATGCTATAAGGTTTAGTTTGCCTTGCATCTCTAAGCGTATTTTAGAGTTTTTCCTCCGTACTGAAATCTTCCACCTGCATATGATTGTGTGATCTCCTAATCCATACTTGTTTTGAACAACAGCTCATTTGAGATGCCGATCTCTGGAGATGCGGTGTTGTGATCTCTTGCCACGGCAGAGGCCGTGCTGTGTTTGATCCTCCCCCCCCCCCCCCCAGCCCCTTTGTGACTGACCTCTT
Organism: Aquila chrysaetos chrysaetos; assembly: GCF_900496995.4. Lineage (NCBI taxonomy): Eukaryota > Metazoa > Chordata > Aves > Accipitriformes > Accipitridae > Aquila > Aquila chrysaetos. The sequence goes on from NC_044027.1 coordinate 1,418,008, forward strand.
GTCTGGAGGGGCTTCCTCAAGCTTTTGTGTGTCACAGGGACTTGACTGCAGCGGCTCTGGTTGGATCTGGCAGGATTTGTTAGGAAGCCGTTGGCTATTGCCAAGTAGAAGTTACCCTATATCTGGACATAAACTATTCTTCATTATATTGGTGTGCCTTCAGAGGTCCCTGGGAATGTGTGGGAAAGTTGGATACGATCTTTGAGGCTCTTTATCCTTTTGTGCTTTTGGTAGCTCACTCCGGTTCAGTGACATGTGTGGCTTCCTGTCCTGGTAAGGACACTGTGTTCCTGTCCTGTGCTGAGGTAAAGTTTGCTCTCTGTCTAAATCTACCTGATAAAAACGAGATATAACTTTAGTTATTTACAGTTAAATGCACTTACTGGGAAACCACGTATTGTGTTACAAGCTGCATACTTGTGTTATTTCAATGTTCCAGTCTGATAAATTGACAGTCAGCTTACCAAGCTGATTTTTACAGGTTTGTATTAAAATGTGGGAGCTCCTAGGTCTGTCCTAGGGATGACTGAAGAAACTAACTTGCAGTTAACGGCAGCATCATTTTAACACAAAGGAAGAGGTGGTGTGGGTTTGAATGTGGGTCAGTAGCAGTTCTGCAGTGAATCTGAGTTTATGCCTACTCCCTGCCACAAAGAAATTGTAAACACCTTCTCATTCACTTTGGATTTATAGGACAGCAGAACTTTACTCTGGGACACCAGATGCCCCAAACCAGCTACTCGAATTGGTATGTTTCTGTATGCAGTTACTGCTTGTGTATGAGTTTTTGTTGGAAGCATTAAATTATTTTATGCCTGACTTCACTATGACTAACTTCAAATCTAGCAATGTGACCATTTGGGCAGAAAAGCCTATTACAACCTAAGGAACTCTAACACTATCCCAGAAGTACAATAAGCTTTTAAATATTTGTCTTAGTGCAGTAGCAGTGCTAAATGAGATAGTGCAGGAATATCTTTGTACTGACTCTTTTCACAGTCATCCCAATTTATTTACTTGTAGTTTGCAGTGCCTGTAATCACCTCCCTACCTCAGTCATGTGGCATCCACAGAAAAGTGACATCTTTGCTTTGGGTAAGAAGTGATCTTATTATTTGACTTTCAGCAGGCAAATCAAGGTCTTTCTTTTCACATGACAATTTTGCTAATAACTTCATTCTCCCTTCCTCTCTTAAAGGTGATGAAAATGGAACAGTTGCACTAGTAGACACAAAGAATCCTGATTCCGCCCTCAGCTCCACTGTGCATGCCCGAAGTATCACGGGGTTTGCATTTTCTACACATAGGTACAGTCTGATATGCTGGCGTAGAATGCGTGACTACATATACTTGAAAGCCGTATTTGTTTTTGGAGTAAAACCTATGAGACTACTAGTTTTGATCTTTTCATAGAGATCAATAGTGAAGAATAGAGTAAACCTAACAACGTCTCACTTCTGACAAGATGTGTGTGAATGTACATGAGAACACTTTTGCAGTATTCAGAATTATTGACCCACTCACTGGGGATTTTTCTAGTTACAGTCACCTCTGCTTGAAGAAGGATTACTTACTTTCCAACACAAATAGAATATTCTTGTTTAGTGTGCTGGCAACCTGCCAAATGATGATGAAAACATTTTTGTAAGATTTGGTGTCTGTTAATTCACTGTACCTGGGTCAGGCTCACTAAGATGTGTGCTTTTCATAAGTTTGTCCCTAAGAAGCTTTCTTGTATTTGATTGTTCTAACCATGGTCTCATCTCTGTCCTCTAGTTCACCCTTACTGGCTTCAATCAGTGAAGACTGTTCAGTAGCTGTTCTTGATTCAGACCTCTCAGAGCTGTAAGTACTAGACAGAATGTATTCACTACTGTGGCTATTTGTCTTGTTGAGTTCTCATTAAGTTAATTATTTATCTGTATGCTAAGTGGAATATGAAAGTACTTTTTAAATAGGGGAGCATTGCTCTAACAAACTAGCAGTTAGGAATTGCACAAGCCCATAAACTTTAGTGACAATGTTTTATGGCTAATAAATAAATGAATGTTCATGTTTTCCAGGTTCAGAAACCGTTCTCATCGAGACTTTGTAAAAGGCTTATCGTGGTCTCCTTCAGACAATGCCTTGCTCACTACAGTTGGATGGGATCATCAGGTTTTGCATCACACTGTCCCCATACCAACTGGTGAAGGTTCTGGAGTCAACTGTGTAAAAGAATAGTTTTCTAAACTCACGGTCCAAATTCCTTCCTGGCATTACTTTGATTCCGCTGAAGTCAAAGGAGTGTGTGAACTGGAGCAGGTATGGTCTGTTATCTGCCTTGAAGCTTGTGACTAAGAAGGTTCCTGTAGTAGTTTTAAATTAGCCATAAGTTAGTTCAAACCAAGCTTTACCCTCTCCTCAGGAGCTGGCTTCACCTGTGATAAGACTTCAGTATTTTACCCAGAAAAAAATTGACTTCAGGCACAGAGGAGGCTTGGAGAGATGGGGCATTAGGTATAATTTAAAAAAAAGGACAGACTTGATTCCTCCCTTGCTTCTCCAAACCATCCATGGAATTAATTGAAACATTTTCTGGGGGAGGTTAAAAACAACACCTCTTGTTAGTTGGATGCAAGAGCCTCACCCTCGAGCAAAGATCGTTGCTATGTAAATCAATTCTTCCAGCCGAGTGGGAAGACATGTTAGCATCTAAAGACTAGAAGGGTTCCACTGTTGTCCTTAATGCAGCATGTGGTATAGAGGGTTGGTCTTCAGTATCTATTGGTGTGGATCCTATGGTGAGCACTGTTTATGCACTGGTATTGGAATACCAGTTCTTGGTGTGAGGAGTCTTGTATGTTGTATGATAAGGATCCCAGCTGCACCCCTGTAATTAAACACCTTCGTGATGACATGTGTCATAGTGAAATACTGAGACCTGTGATGCTCAACATTGGCTTAGCAGCTGAGGCCAGCTCAAAGGGGCTGTTACTGTAGCATGCTGAAAGCCAAGAGAAGTTAGCAGTTGCTACAATCACCGTGTTTCATCTCCTCTGTGCTGAAGACAACTTACTCAAAGACCGGTGAACAAAAGTTTATGTAAGGGAAAAACTGGACTAAGGACTTCAGTTTTCATTTGCTTGCTCCTATAAACAGACTCTGCTTAGTGATAAATGAGATTCCTTACACGCTTGTGATGAGTGACTTTGTGCCGGCAACTGAGGGGACCAAGCATTCCCATAATCCCCAAAACAGACTCCACATAATCCTTAGAAGTGTTTTTTTTGTAGTGTACCACATACTTCTAAAATTAAACTGTTTCCCTGGAACATATTTAACTGAAGAAAGTCATTGCTCTGCATGCATTGCCGCTGCTCTAGGTATGGCTTGGTCTGGCCTAATATTTCCTAGATGGAATAAAGCAGGTCCTGCCTAATGAAACAAAAAATACCATTGAAATGAATGCCACTCCTGTTTCTTTAGCACAACAGCATCACTAAAATGTATACCACTTCCACTGGGCTTATCCCTGCATAAACATAGGTTTTAGTTGATCCAAATTGTGCAGAGCCTGCAATTAATTTTTAGGCAGACTAAGCTTTCCCAGGCTCTGTACTTTTCTCATACTCTTTTTAAAAGTTTGTTTGCTGTTTTTTTAATTCCTGTGTGATACAGGTGTTTACAGAGCAAACTTACCGATCTAGAGCAGCGTATGACAAGGAAAAGGTAAATGATTATAAAAACTGACAAGTTTACTCAAGTACCCCTCGAACAACAACAAAAAGTTACCTGTTACAGACCTCTGATGGTGTTCTGAAAACTGGAACAGGTCTTGTGCTGTTTGTGAAAAAGTTGTCTTGGAAAAGTAGAAGACAGTTTTTAAATAAATCATAGTTTTCATTTGTAACTGGGTGTAAGTTTCACCAGGCCGCTTCTGTAGTATTGAAGAGCCAGCTGAGATAATTCACACAGTTAAAGTGAAGTTGTGATTTCAGTCCCTGAAATTAAAACCGTTTTTAAATAAATGTGCACGGTATTATTAATGCTAGGGTACTATGATTCTTCAGCAGTAGTGCAAGGCAGGCTGTAAGACCTGCTTGTTTTCAGGAAGCTTTTCTTCCCAAAACTTGGAAGTAGGGTTTCCATTGTACATAGGCAAAAAGGGAAGCACTATACCAGCTACTAGGAAGATAATGAACTATCCCAGCTGAAACCAGGACATCAGGTATTAAACAACATTAAGTTCCTCACATTGCCACACTGTGAGCAAAACACAACAGTGGAAGGTGAAGTCTATATGAACAACAGGTCATTACTGATGTATTAATCCTGTTTTTTCAATTGCTTGAAGACTTTTAGTGCGGCAGTGCAAAAAAAAAAGATTCAAAGGCTTCATCATCTGGCAAATCTTTGGGTGAAGCTTTAACGTTCTGCCACAGGAGGGCAGCAGCTGCCAGCTTGACAAGTGGCAAGGCAGCATACCTGCCCCAACCATCTGCACGTCTTTAAAGAGTATCTACCTTTGTTGTTTTTACCACTTACGCTTGGGTTTTTTCACCATCCTAAGAGAAGCACAGAAGAGCGACAGTTTATCTAGCAGTCACTTGTGTTAGCTTGGCTCCTGATGGATTGTACCATTGCTAGCAAGTCTATATTAAATAGCTCTACCAACATGCAGGCAGCAGCAGCAGAAACACTGGCAATACCACATCAATGCTTGTTGACTTTGTAACTATCTGCAAAGGAATTTGAGCGAATTCTCTGGGTTTTGTGGTGTGCTCACACTCTCTCTGGACTACATGCTGTTCAGGTTTGAGGACACTTCTATAAATACATTGTGGCTAGAGTAAAAGCTTCAAGATACACATTGCACACTTCCCTCACTAAGAACCTGGTTCTGTAGCCAGAGCTGGATTAAAGAGATGAGAATGCAAAGAAGTATAATTTTGAGGAGTGGAGAGAATAAGCCACTATGAAGACAAGCCTGCCTTTTATGTTGCTGCTTGCATTGCTCACGCTGCATTTTCAATTTTAAGTACATCACTCTAGTTAGGACTTGCAAATAAGTATGCAAGTTTCATTACTAATGAAAAGCTCAAAACCAAGAGCTATTTATAGAAGCAGCGCAGGCTGAACTGCACAAGCTCCTTTGCCAGCCTGCCGAACCAGCTGGATGCGAGGGGTGTTTCTAGAGCAACAGGGCAGTTAGGGCTAGCTGCCCATTCATTTTTTCATCAGGCTTCTAAAAACACTTAAATTGCCACAGGGTTTATATCAACAACTGGTAGGTAGAAACTGGACCAAGCCCTAGGTAAGCTGAAATTCAGACTGTTGCTGAGGCCAGTTTGAACTACGTTTCCCCGTCCTTTTAATCTTAAATGCAAAAGATCTCAATTTTACAGCAGACGAACCACTTGAGCAATACTAAAAAAAAAAAAAGTCAGACCACACGTGTAATAAAACAATACATCCAGACATATTTAATGCAAGAAGGTTGGTGTTCAATGGCACTCATAAATAAGAGACTTTGTTCAACACTTTACAAGTAAAGCTCTCAGTTATACTACATTAGCAGGTACTTTTGAGGAAGAGGCAGCTGCAGGGGATATTTTAAGTTGTATCAAGACTTGAATGACCAAACTGCATCAGAGGGTTGAAGTGAGAATAATTCCATCGTCAGGCTTCAAGATTGCTTTCAGTGCTAAGACTGGGCTGTACGGTAGGTGGGTTGCTTTGCTCCATTACTACCCCTTAGTTTCTTCCTCTTCTGTTGCTAAATTTATATAGTGAAACAGAGCTGGGGAGGAGCAGAAACAGGAATTGGAGTACAGTTTACCTATGTGCTGTCCTGACAAAGTTACCTGACCAAGGAAGAGGGAGCTCTTCCCTATCCCTGCAGCCAAGAAGTCCTTGCTCTTCATTATGGATTAACTTTCTCCCTAAGTGCTTTAGCTGCCAACAGCTCTGACAGTGGTTTCTTTGTAACACAAACAGGTCCCAGTGGCCCCAGCATAAATGTCTAGTTGTTACTGAAATACTAGAATTTTGCTTAATGCATTCAAAAGAAGCAGGGATAGCCCAAAGTGTTTAAAGAATAGAATAGTTCCACTGCTTAAAACATTCATGCTAACCAGTTTTACAACTGTGAAGAGAGTCCTACCTGATTTAGTTACAGCTTAGTCCACTGTGCATTCCCAGAATGGGTGTTCTTTGAATGAATAATGGCTATTTCATAAAACTTACTTATATTATCATGCTTCTAATATTTAATATAAACAAATACACGTCTGCTAGAAACAAGACATTCCACACTATAGAACACCATATTACAACTACATATGAATTGCATGTCTGGGTGAAATAATGTATGTGAAATTCAAAGCAAGTGCCACCATTGGAGTTTCACATTTTGCTCTTGAAAAAAAAAAAGAAAGAACAAACCCCAAACAAAAAAACCAACTTATGTTGGGGATATGCTCAAATTTAGGAGAATTCTTGAGGGGGAAAATTGCACACACCCCCTCCTTTTTCTGGGAAAAGTCAATCTTGAAAGCTGAAGTCTCCCAACAAGCCTTTAAATTTAAAACTGCTTTTGACAATTAATTTGTGGTTATAACTTATTATTTTGAAAAAACAAGTATCAGGGGAAAAAAAAACAGTTAGGTTGCAATCTTATCAGAAAGGCTTCTTTGTTTTGTTTCAAGTTAAACTGGTGAAACTTCATCCAATACTAAAACATGACCCTGGAGCCACCCAAACAGGATCACGGCTTTACTTCCATAGATAAGGAATCCTCAGCATGCTCCTCGCATGGAGGAACTTCCATCTTTTAAGGGGGGGGGGGGGGCTATTCTACGTCACACTGGCACACTTAAGTACCCAGATAGTTACTCCATAGTCACTTTTCTCCATAAGCAGTTTTTAAAAACCAACACCCAGATATTTAAAACATGTTATTTCAATACTGGCTGGGGTGAGCATGTCTGGAAATCTTCCAAGTCACTGTGACTTACTGGCATAAAAATGCCATTTGAATTAGCTGTTAGACCAATTACTGTATTTGCGTTTTCATTTTATTCACAGCAAAGTAAAGTTCAGAATACTTTGAAGCTGCTGCAATATTTGAAACAGCTGTTAAATTATTAGGTAAAGTTGGAAATAAAATAATACGTAGAACGTCCACAACATGACATTAATAACAAGATAACTCTCTTCAAAATTCCACCATGAAGGAAAATTTATCACTGAATTTTGAGTTGAATTGTAGAGCAAAATCTGCTTACATGCACAGATATGCACGTGCATGCAATGCAGGATAAGCTGGAGTGGAACTAATGATATTGTGTAGTACTGAAAATAGAAAGTGCTTTCCATAAAAGTAGACTCATGTCTCAAAGTGCTTTTAGTTTGTCAGTGATTAGAAAACATTCTCTACAAGTTTTTACACTTATCTTACAGTGATTTTCAGCAAGTTTACCTATGAGGAAGATTATATATTTCTAACTTCAGGAATTTGGCTATTCAAAACTTTGGTCAGCTATCATGAGACTGTATTGCTTGCTCTGTAGTATAAAATACCCTCTTTAAGGCTACACTTATCTCCCACCTCACCGCATAGCCATCACTAGATCCTTCAGAGAGGCACTGGCAGGAAGCAGGGACAGGCTTGCACGCACGCCCAGCACCCAGGCAAGCGCTTACGGAAACAGCAGGAGCCAGCTCCCTTAGGTACGTCACCGCAGACCTTCCACACACCAGGAGCATCGAATACTCTACAACCACACCAAAATTTAGCTTCTCAGTACCCCAAACCAGGCAAACTAAAGCCAAGTCTCAGTATAACAATTTATAAGGACTCCAGGGCTTAGCTTTTAGAGGTGGGGTTTACGTGGGTATGAAGTGGCAAGAGGCCCCTCGAGGAAAGCACCACCAGCACAGCACCTCAGTGAGCTGCTGACACCCACCAGCTGATAAAGGAAAGGAATTGCTCAATGTCTTAAGTCTCCAAAGTGCTTTACAGCCATCCATCCAGGCCTCACAGCCTTCTTCCATGAGGCACAATTACCAACAGAAACATTTACAGTGACCAAAAGGCACAGGAAAGCAAGGGCTTGTGCTCCCGAAGCTGCTGCCCCCCCCGCAGTTGATCCCCAGAGAAGGGGGCTCAGACCCTCACGGCAGAGCTGCCCCCGGCTCGGCAGGACAGGCACTGAAAGCCAGGAGCTGTTTTTAAGGCATCGGCATATTGATTTGCTCAAGGCTGTTGGAGGAGGTGGGGACAGAAGAGGTTAGGACCTAGACATCCTAAACTCTATTTCTATCCCATTGGCCTCACATTCTTGTTTTAATTCCCCTGCATGTAGCTATACACTGGCTTGCTTCCATTATGCACATCTCGCAGTTGGTTTCTCCCGACTCCCAAGCATGTCGGATTTAAACCAACTAAAAAAACAAATTGAAAACAATCTCTCCAGTGGCAATGCTCTTTAAAGAGAACTAAGGATGCTTTTTGGCTTTCTTAGAAGACCTATCAGGCTGCAATTTTGAAAATAATACAGGGCAGAGGGGGGGAAATAGGAGAAGGAAAACTGTGTTTGCTCACGTAACAAGACAGCAGCCTGTCCTCTGTAGTAACCGCGCTCCGTGACAGTCTTTTGAGAAGAGTCCGAGTCCCAGGTTCACTCCTCGCCTTCTCCGTCAGTAGTTTCAAGCAGTGCGTTTGCTGCCTGGGTTGGGACCGTCCCTGGTGCCCGCAGAGAAGGAGACAACCAATCCAGGCACCTTCTCACCCCTTCCCAGCCGGACGAAGGCGGCGGAGCAGCCCTGCGGACAAACCTATCGGTGGCCACTCTGGTAGGTGTAGGAGATGGGCTGCCGCGCCCCGGGCCTGACCGTGAAGGTGTTGGTATGTCCGCTGTACTGCGAGCTGCCGTGGGCAGGTCTGGAGGGAAAACAGAGGGAAAGTCACCGAAAGCCAAGGAAACCCTTTGGGTTTATTCGATATTGCAATTATGGTTTGTTTGGGGTTTTTTTTTTTCCTAGTGGCAGCAGGGTGACTTTTGTCGCCTCACGTCTCCATTCAGCGACGCGGGGAGGAGAGGGCGATGCGCACCAGGGTGATGGCTGGGACCAGGGAGCAGCCACGCCGCAGCCGCGGCCCCGGACCGAGGCGGCGGGAGGAGACCCCGGCCGGGAGCGAGCTCAGCCAGCGGCACCGACGTCTCTCGGGCCTCGGCGCTGCTCTGGGGCCAGCCCAGGGCTCAGCCCTCCTCTTCTTCAAATCAGAGGGACACAGAGGGCAGGGAAGGGGTCAGCTAAGGCGGGGGGGGGGCACATACCTGCCGGCTGCCGCCGCACCGGCGGGCGAGAAATCCCCGTTCTGCCCCTTGTACTTGGCATCGGCCCCGGCGTTGCCGTACGGCGCGGCTTTCCCGGCAGCATCGACGGAGGTCCGCCTGCCCTGCGCGCTCGCGGGGCCGTTCCTGTGGGCAGAGCTGAGGCGGCGGACCCCCTCCCCAGCCGGGGAGCTGTATCCCCCGGGGCCGTAGGAGGAGAGGGCACCCGTGCCCCGGGGGGCTGCAGCTGCCCGGGGGTAGGAGCTGTCGGGCTCGGAGACGTACAGGCGCTTCTTGATCAGCGGGCGGGGGTTCGGGCAGCGGCTGAAGTAACCAGCAGAGCCGCCGAAATCTGGGTACTGGGGCGTGAAGTCGACGCTCCTCCTGCTCTTCTCCGAGGGCAGCGGGGCTGGCGGCTCGTGGCTGCCCCCGTAGCCGCGGCCGTAGCCGGGCCACCTGAAATACCGCGGTGCATCCGAGCCCCGGCTGCAGTCGGGGAAGCTGGAGCACTTGCGGTTCTCCTCCCGACTTGGGAGGGACCCCTCGGTCTCGCCCGCCTCGTTGCTGAATTCGGGGGGCGGGGGGATAATCCCGTAGTCCAGCGCCGTCTCCCCGTTCTCCTCCTCCCTGGGCACGCCGGCCTGGTTCGTCTGCCCGGACTCGAGGAGGCCCCGCAGCAGGCTGGAGGCAGCAGCCCGCCGGTGCGCGGGGAGGAGGCTCGAGGGCTGCGCCTCGCCCGCCGCCCGCGCGTCCCGGCCCTGCTCCGAGGAGCTGGAGAAGGACGGAGGTCTGCTCCGTCCCGCCGCCGCCGCACCCGCCGCGGGCGGCCGGGGCACCACGGTGAAGGAGTAGGGCTTGGACTCGTGGCGGTAGAAGCCGGCGGAGGCGGTGTCCGACGAGGCGCTGCCGAGTTTCAGGGGCGGCTTCGCCCGCGGCGTGGCTCCCACCTCACCAGCCTGCCGGCCCCGCTGGGCACGCTGCCGGGCTGCCAGGAGCAGCGCCATGGGGGAGCCCCGCTCCACCCGCTCGCCCGTCACGGGGTGGATCAGCACCTCCTCTCGTCCCGCTCCCGAGGCGCCCGGCGGGCCGCTGGCCAAGCTCGTGGGGCAGGGCGGTTCGGCCGAGCTCGAGGCGCAGGGCGGTTCGGCCGAGCTGGCCCCAGCCCGGTGCACTTTGTACTGGAAGATGGCCGCGCTGGGCTGCGGTGCCGGGCTCTGTGCGGGGGAAACGGGGGGCGAGGGAGAGGTGGGAGCAGGGGGCTCCTCCGCTGGTCCCCGAGGTGGGTCTGGGGGGCTCGCGCTGCTGTCGAGAGACCCGGGAGCAGGGGTCAGGTTCTCTGCGGCCTTGCTAGCGGCCGGAGCGGGATGGTCCTCGTGCCCCATCTCATCCTTCTCCAACGCAGCCGCTGGTGCTGGGACCGGGCTTGGGGCCGGTTTTGGCAGCACCGAGTCAGCTGGGTCAGGGGGGCTTTTCCTCGGGTCGGGGGGGCTCTTCCTCAGACGTGGGGTGCTGCTGCCATCCTCGGTGCCCTGCTTCTGGCTGCCGAGCCCCAGGGCAGGCTTCCCTTCTTTCTTCAGGGACAGCACAGCCTCCAGCTCGTTCCTGATTTTCATCACGCTGCAGGTCCGCGCAGTGGGGTTGCTCTCCGGAGCAGGGAGCGCTGTGCTGGGAGAGCCCCCCTTGGCACCAGGGGGGCTGCTGGGCACCTCGTTCTTCTCATTCTCCCCTCCCGCGGGTGACCGCACGTCCTTCCCAGCAGCTCCGGCAGGTTGGGGCCCGCCGAGGCTGGGCTCACGGCTGCCGGTGCGGTCGGTACTGCCGTCCACGGGCCGGGGACCAGGGGGCTTCTCCGATGGCCGTTCCTCCCTCCGCGGGGAGCGCAGGAGGGCCGAGAGCTCATGCCGCAGCCTGCTCAGGTTGCTGGCGTCCCTCCAGTCGTCCTCGCAGGTCGGGTAGTCCGGAGGCGGGAGGTCCAGGTCATTCGCAGAGAGAGATTCGGATTTTGGAGGAGAGTCTCCCTCACCTGTTTTCAGCTGGGGAACCTTCTCCATCTCGGAGCCTGGCAGCGGGGACCGGCAGCCAGCAGGATTCATCCCTTGGCTGAGCCCTAGACCCGGCTTGGGGCTCAGCGGCGGGGGTGTCGGCACAGCCGGCTTCGCGACGGCCTGTCTCAGCGGGGAATTTCTTTGGTCGGCTTCTCCTCCTGCGTGAGCCTTGGCCGCGGGTCTTATGGTGAAGCAAGGCGGGAGGGGAGGCCAGGCATGAGGCTGCCTGGGGAAGGGCTCCCGCTGGATGGGCTGGCTCTCCTGCACAGGGATGGAGGAGGACCGGGCTGGGGCCGGGGGGGGCACCTTGAAGGACCTGGGGAAGGTGAGGTGGGGCTCGGGACAGTGCTTGGGCTGCAGACTCTCCTTTGGGCCGGGGGCAGCGGGCACCCCAGCCTCGGCAGGGCAGAGCGGCCCCTCAGCATCCACCTGCCTGGTGTTCAGCACCGTCTCGGACTTCCACTTGGAGATGCCGGTGGCGAAGGGTGCCGGGGCCTGGCTGAGCGGCGAGGCGCCCGGTGGGGCTGGCGGGATGAAGTCTGGAGGAGCCGGCGTGCTGGGGGAGGACAGGGCGGAGGCTGGAGGTGGCGGAGGTGCCATGGCAGGAGGCGGCGGCACCGTCTCGGGCGGTGGCGGTGGCGGAGGCAGCGTTTCGGGCGGTGGAGGGGCCGGCGAGGCTGGAGGTGGTGGCGCAGGCGCTGGTGCCGTTGGAGGGGGCGGTGGGGGTACCGACGGCGGCGGAGGGATGTCTTCGTCCAGGTCATCGCCCTCGAGAGCCTGTGGGCGCAGGTCCCCCACCGAGCTGTACATTCGGTAGTTCCCATTGATCTGGGAGCCAGAGCCTGCAAGGAAGAGCGAGAGCACGGCGGTGTGAGCACTTTCTCCATCAGCGCTGTGACGGCCGGCATCCCCTCTGGCCAGCTATCCTCCTAGGAAGCCAGTTTATTTTGCTCAGCAGCTGTCTAAAACTTGCTGAACTGTAACAGCCACTATGCCTCACCCCTTAGAAATGAATTCATTTTCAATGACTTCAAAAAATAATTCATAGTAGACTGTATTTTAGCATGAAAATCTCATGACCAGACTGTCTGCTCCAGAGCTCGGTACACACACACTTCCTTCCCGGAGGGCACGGTACTGCTGAGCACTTAGCACCGTCCGTCCGGGACTCAGCAGAGAAGATCCCTTACCAAGAGCTGCTTTTTCCTCAAAGTTTTCTGGCACCGACGGCGTTGGCACAGCCACCCCGTGGGATTCTTGGGCATTCTGCAATAGTTGAGAAAACGGAGCTGTTAATTTTACGCCCAGGGTATCAGAGCAAAGCGCTGGCAAGCAGGCCCTAGCCTGTATAGCTGGTAATTTGTCTACACGAACAGGAGCCTGATGGGATCCAGGGCCGTTCCCAACATGTGGAGGTCCCTGCGGTAGCTGCTGTTGACAGGCTTTAAGGGGATGAGTGATGTGATCAAGGTTGCACAAGCCATGGACACAATTCCCCTGTGCTAGTCAGGTGCAGAGGGGCTGGAGAAGAGCACGGCTATCTCACATCCAAGCTTAGGGCTCCCCAGCCCACAATCAGCAGCATTAGTTTCTCACCATTCACATACCAAGCAAATTTAATAGCTCCCACGGGTTTTGTGGGTATTGCTCTCCAGCTAGCACTGCCAGCTCATGCTGCAGTCACGTACAACACCGCACTGAAGTCACAGACAGACTTCCCGCTTTTTGGGAAACTGGCACCAGCATATCTGAACACTCTGGGGAAAACTGCTACTTGTGTGGTTTGTTTCACTCTCAACTATTCCCTTCGCATTCATGCAGAAAACTCAGCAGTGCATTTAGCTGGTACAGGACCATGCAATTTAGCAGCCTACACGTTTGCGAGGATGCTTACAGCTAGGGCACTTTGGATAATTACAGCCACCCACCATGAGATATTCATGGCATGTTGACTCACCTAGAGCGCTGACCAGGGCTCCTGCCTCGTACACCTGCCAGAAGCAGAAAGCCTCTCCTTTCCTTCAGTGACTCACAGCTAATATTGCTCTGCAGAGGGATTGGAGCTGCTCATGAAACGTACACTAATGCACCCACGTCCGAAACACAAACTGATGCTGAATCGGGCTGGCAGCACAGAGGTAAGTGACTGAGGCGGTGGACTGGACTTTCACATACCAGCGTTGGGAGAGACCCAGAGCAAGGAAATAACAGTTTGCAAGCAGAAGCCCGCAGACCCCACGGGCAGTGGTGAGGGACATACTGCGCCGTTCCCAGGCTCCAGGGTCCACCCTGTTGCACTCCTACTCACCCCAGGCAGCTGTTTGCATTAGTTGTTAACAGCCACTTGTGCAAAGGAAACATTATCCTACCATCAGCCTGCGCTGCTCAGTGCAGTGGTTTTCTGTATACAAAAGCCTAGATAATGATTGAGCCGGTGTCCTTTGCCTTTCACTGGCATTATCACTATTTTTACAAGAGATTGCTGTAGGATTCCAAAGTCTCCTTGATCAAAGGTGAAGCTGGCTTTATACAGCGAGCCCCATCCAGGGCTCAGACAGCACATTAACATTACACGCTGCCCTGGGTGTAGGGGGTTCAGGAACACAGGAGCTGCTGGGGCAGAGCTGACATTAACAGCAGCAGCCTGGGCTCCTTCAGAAGGGCCTTGGAATCCCCCAGCTTTTGACAAAATATTAAGAAAATACACATGCTTTGCTTGCAAAGTCCATCACCCTGCAGATGACCAAAGATCCTCTATAACCACAAGGGAATGAGCCAGTTGTTGGTGAGCCAGGAGAGAGTGAGTGGGAATTCAAATTCCTGGGATTGCACAACTGATCAGACAACTTTGTGCTGATGGAGAAGCCAAAGTCTGTTAAGGCATTAGGACAGATATGTTAGTGGCAAAACATCAGAGGTGAGCCTTATAGCCTCATCTAAGACCTCTTTACTGGTCCCAAAGATACAGTACAAGGCAGAGGAAAGATCCTTAACTTCAGCTGAAAGCCAGAGGGAAGACAAAGGCTAACAGAGGCACTTCGAGAGCCAATAATGAAACTGTTCAGAGCAATGAGATACCAAAAACCACAAAGAAAAAAACCCCAGCAGTTCCCATTTGCTATGGAAATTCATTGCTGCCAGTCTCCAGAGCACACTGAGGATACCTGCTCATTTACAGGGAAACAAAGATGTCTGAGCACTGAATTAAAAGCAACATATGCATCACATGTTTGGATAGGAGTAGAAAGGGAATGACAGTCGGAAGAGATCTATGCAAAGCTGGAGGAAACAGTCCACATTTCATAAACAAGTAGTAATTTTGGACATGTCATTTCAACAGGTCCTAAAAACTGGACAAGCCTGTTTCACACCAAAAATTTCTCTTGCAGTTGCTAATGCTCAGCATCTCTCAAAAACCACCCATCCTCACGTCATGAGCTGGCCTCTAAAATGGAAAGCATCTCCAGTACGCTGCCAGTCTCCAGAGATGACTAGAAAGATTGTTTCCCTCTGCTGTGTTTGCTAGGGGTGCGACCAGCCCAGCAAACCTCCAGCTGATTCAGAGCAGGCTGCTGTGCTGGGGTGGTGCGCCAGGAACCTGCATTTCCAGTTTGTGGTACCTGCATCAGATTTATGTGTGCCGAGGATCCCGTTGAGGGGAGCTTTCACCGTAACCACCAGGAATCGCTTTTCAGCGCTGGAACAGAGTTAGATACCCCTGTCCCCAGTGAAGGGGAGCCTGTCTGTCCTCATGATCCCCAGCTCCCCTGGTCTGCCGGGAGCCCACACTTCCCACCCATTAAATGAACTAGGTTTGAGGCTGCCTGTCACAATAAAAGCACCAAAATACAACTGCTTAGCATCCTGGGGTCTCAGAGAGGCCAAGGATTTCTCTGAATATGAAGACCTACCCCCAAACTTCTTGTTTTGAAGCAGAGCTAGGGAAGCTTGGTGGTTAACTAAAGGAATTCATTCCAAATAAAGCCAAAAAAAAAAAAAAAAAAGCCAAAGCTCTGCCTGCACCTGCAGTGCCTGGGAAGCCGGGTGGGCAGGGGGATGCGGTGGTACCCGAGAGGCTGGCAGCAAAGCCCCCCTCTCCTGCCATCTCTGCTGCGACTCAGCTCGGGACGGCCAAGGGCCAGGCGGTTCGGGGGGAAGGCAGCTGCTCCGTGGCGGGTCCGGCTGCCGGGCAGGGTGTGTGCATCCTCCTGACTCACAGATACGCAGGCAGCTGCTTCTCAGCCTCCCCCCCCCCCGCGCAGGAGAGTGGGTGGGTGGAAAGAAAGAGTTAAGGCAGGAGCTGCAGAACAGCCCAGTGCAGATATGTATGTGGCAGCAGAAGCGTCTGTGCCAAATCAAATAGTAATCAAACCTAATGAAAATAATGCAAATATCCAACACAGACTGGTCCTTAAAAAGTGTTGCTTATTCCTACTAATTTTTTCAGTTAAACCTGTTACTCTCGGAAGAGAAGTACCATGAGAGGGACCCTCACAAGGGCAACTGGGGCAGGGGGGGGGGGAAGCCCCAGAGCCAGCTGTGCCTCTGCAGGCAGCAGGAAAGCAGCATGGCTGGGGTGACAGCCCATAGTATTCATCCCAGGGACATTTGTGCTGTTCATTCCTCTACCACCTACCAGTTCATTCCTCTTCCACCAGTAAAACTTTTGAAAGCTCTAAAAATATGCAAAAGGCCAGCTGCACTCTAAAAACCTGGTGATATGGGGCACCAGCTATAGTCACACACCCAAGCCTGTGCTACTGGAGAGGAGTTTCTCAGGCACCAGTCCTACAGTTACCTGTCTCAGAGCCCAGGTGAGATTTTTTACCTGCTGTGATCTTTTGGAAGGCATCACAGAGGGCACAACCCTTTTATAGAACCTGTGTAACCCCATAACTTACTAATTATGCTCTCAAATAGATATATAAACTCCCTCTCCCCCCCCCAGTTGTCCTCCAGATGACACATGCACAACTCCATTAACTCCTAATTGAACCCAGGTGACAGCAGACCAGCCCATTTTCTGCTGTAGGTGATGGCTGCTCTGAAGGGCGAGGATGTACAAGGAAAAACATCGCTTGCTCTCAGAGAGGATTTCCTTGTCAAGACCAAAGGCTTTTAAGGGTTTTACTGCCTTCACTGACCTTCAGTGACCTGCATGTATCACTTCAGGTTTAGCTATTACCATCTCCAAAACATCTCTGAGCAATCATGAACTTTACTCTAGGGGATAAGACCCTTGAAAAGGTGTGCTACATGGGGGAGGAAAGCTTGCTTGGCACACACGGCAGCAGAGCGTCAAAGCCAGCAATGAGTATGTGTGGCTTCTGGAGTCCCAGCTGGGTCAAAGCCACCTCTGGGTCCAGCTGTGTTGGCACTTGCTGCTTCAGTCCCTGCATCCAGCTGCTGCTGGAGCAGTGGTAGCTCTGCAGGGAACCGTTTCCCTCATACAGAGACTGGAAAGACAGCCTCTGCATCGCCTCCTCGTTCCCCTCCTGTAAACAGGGCACAGTTTTGCTATTGCTCTCTCCAGCAACATGCCTGATCCAGAAAGAGATAACTGCCAGTAGCGGTTAGATAAAACGCAGTGCAAGCCAGATCTATCATCTACATGCTCAGCAATTTTTTTTTAAATTGAAAATACAAGTCTGATGATGCTTACATCTCTCGCTTGAGTATCTTGCCTATGTCCAACACAAGCCTTGAACTCAGATCACCTCCTAATCCCTCGTATCCAGCATTATTATAGAGTGGTTTTGCTTTTCATTTATTTTCTTCCCTCAGGTAGAGGATGAGAGCAGCAGCCAGCCCAGCTGGTTCTGGGTACCAGTTACATGCACTGCCGTAATGAACCCCAGCGGCGAGCCGGATACTCACAAGGGGTAAGAAAGTCAGCAGCGGCCGGACTCTCGGACGAGGTTTAAGCGTTGCTGTGCCAGAGTCGGTCATTGTCCCGAAGCGATTGTCACCATAATACACTTCAATCACATCACCTGAGAGGAAGAGAAGACTGTTAGCAGCAGCACTGCATTTGAGACAACAGGAAAAACAACACTGGACACCACCTGATTTTAAAAAGCACTGTGAAGAATTTGCTGTACCAGCTCCCAGGAATGGGAAAAATCCATCAGATTCTGATGAGTAGCTGGGTGTTTTGGAGCCGAGTTGAAGATGGGGGGAGAGAGGTCCCAGGTGAGCGGAACCCCTGGGTGGGCACTGGCAACCCCAGCACACACCTGCAAGGCACAGAGAGCCTTCCCAGAGCTCCAGATGCTGGAGTTTAATGAGCACAGATGTCAAAGTCTATTCTGAGAGGCTTATTTCTAATAGTAGCTAACTTAAATTTACCTCAGGAGGGTCAAACGTTAGCACAAGCACTCAATTCACTCCCCACCCAGATTATGTTTAGGGAAGGAAAATGCTTCAGGAGCAGCTGGATCGTCTCTTTACAGTGCCACGAGGCTCTGACCCCCAGGAGAGCAGGAGATGGGTCCATAGCAGGTGCCCACAGAGGTGACACAAACCAGCTCGTAAGCACGGGCAGGATCTGATCTTGGCCGATCCGTCAGCGGCTGGAATTGAGGGGGGAGTCAGCAGGAGAGTCTGACCAACTGGAGGGAGAGAGCTCCTGCCCTTCCTTGCGGGCTGACCACTCTGCGGGCAGAGCGGTTACATCAAAGCTCAGAGTTGAATACAGGTTCTTCACTCAGCCCCATCACAGGTCCCTGTCACTTACGCAGCAGAGAGGGACAGCGAAGGTGTCCCTGACCCCCGGCTGCCCGCTGGCTTGTGCTGAGCAAGACCAGGGCGAGCGGAGGGCAACACCTCGCTGCCCCGCTCGGACACAGCGATGGAAACGGGACACGCAGAGGCTTCCCAAGGAGGTTTTTCCCCTCCACGTTTTGCTGCCAGTGGCTGAGGGCAGCAGGAGGAAGGTGCCGCAGCTGCTCTCCCTGCTGTGGATGGACACCACCAGCGCCCGCAACATCCTTCTGCGTGCTGCTGGAACAATCTGTTTCTGACCCCTGGTGCAATTGGCACTGGGGGGGCAAATCATGCTTGCCCAACACTTTCACACTTCAGCCTGCCTTATGGAGAAATGCTCTGAATGTCTTCCCACAAAACACTGCTATGAATGGAGACGCTATGGCAGAAAGCAGTCGCAGAGCCCCTCCTGTTACAAGCAGGAGAAGCCATCTGGTACTCCTGGTTCCCAGCCCTGTGCTTTTACCTTGAACCACACCTTTTAGGCCAGTTTATTCTGACAGTGAATAAAGCTCATAAAACTAGTTTAATTACGTTCTTTGTGTCTGATTAACAGCATGAATTAACAAGCAGAAGCACTGAAGCACGTAAACCCCACCTTGGCTGGAAGGAGATACACAAATAATTTGTAGCCAAGGAGACCAACATTAAAGAAAATACGAGGGTTTGAGGAAGGAGGGAGAAAGTGAGCAAAATGGCTGTGATCAGAGAGAAAACTCTGCAGGAGTGTTCCCACCTAACAGATTTTGATAGTGGTTTCAGTGAGATGGAAGAAGCAAACAACCTCCCCCTCTGCCCCACAACACAAACACCAAGAAGTAAATACCTTCCCCCTCAAAAAAAAGTTTGGAAGCAGTCCTCAAACCTGACCCCACACTAAAGCTTGAAGCACAGAAACAGTTTCTGTCAAGTATCGTACAGCAATTAAAAGCCAAGGAGCAGAAAGTTGAGGGTTGTGTAAGCTCCGCACACAGGCAAAGGGGCTGGGCTCTCTTTCGAAGCCTCCAAAACCCGAGGGCAGTGCTCGCCGAAGCAGGACTGTCCGCCCGAGGAGCCAGCTGTGCCCCAAAGTCCCTGACTGAGACTGTGCAAGCAACCGGCCACTGCCATGGCCCAGCCAGCGTCTCTGCTCCCTCCCACGTGTCCCCTCGCTGGCCCGAGGCACAGCCTGTGCCCTCCGTACACTGCCCGACCACACAGCTGGGCTCCCCAGCCCACCGTGGACTGCCATGGCATGTAGCTGTGGTCTGCAGGCAGAGATCAGGCAAGAAGCTCCCAAGGAATCAGAGCTTTACACGGAGTTTAGTGAAAAGAGAGGAGGGCGAATGCTTGTGTGTGTATTCCCACAGAAGAAAAGCACTTGCATGAACACCTGGAATGAAGAACCTGACCACGCCAGGGGCTGGGCGTGAACTACCACAGCCTCTGATGAAGTTATGGGTTTGGAGGCAGATGAATTCCGCACAACCTTGAAACATGCCACTGAGTCCAGCAAGCATGTAAGCTTTTCCTTTCTCCCACCCGCTACACCACAAGTTACACTGGGATACACCCAAGAGTATCCATCATGCTATCACTGTCCTGAAGGTCAGTCACAACTTCCTCTCCCTTATCCCAGACTTCTCCCACTACAAGGGATTCTTTACAAAAAGGCCATTTTCTTCACCTTTCAAAATACTAATCACCCCGCGCTGCAGTTAGTGTGGTCCTACCAACAGTTTAACACTTCCCTGCCTGTGAGGCGCCCAGGCACAAAGGAGGAGCTGCTGGAGTCCCAAGGACGGCAGAGATGCCAGCAAATTATTATTATTTCTGCATAACCCCCTGGGTAACCCTACATTCGGCGAATAAGCAGCAAGAATTAAGGCCAATGCAACATGAGAGTTTGGATTCAGACAGCTTTGCGGAGCAGCAATAGAGTAGTTCAGGGACTTGAAATGACGAGAGTTTTATATTAAACAAGACACTAGGTAAACTCAGTGAGAAACTGGATTAAAGATCACAAGGTCTTTGATCCTAGATTACTAAGCATTGCTAACCTGAATGCATTTAATTAAAGTAAAATGAAGTGCTTGTAGTTGTGTTTTCTTTGCTAGATAAACAGGACTTGCCTGCTAAGAGCCTGTCACCAGTAAGACCTGTGCTCTGCCAGCTTCATTTCCTGGAAGGAGGGATCAGGAAACACGCCTGCGGAGGCTGTCGGAAGCAGCTGGCCCCAGCTACGCTTTGGCCACTTTTTGACATTCAGCCTGTCCTGGAGACACTTGTGTCCTCTCAGTCATGGGAAATAAAACAAGCAATCTGCAACACAAGTAATGGAACTTCTTCCTACTTCAGGGTTGCATCACCTGGAGTAGGCGTAGCAGGTTTGACGCTGGGGTATCCACAGCTCACAGCGAGGAGGCGGCATCAGTCACTATATTCAGGAATCTCTGAGTCAGTGACATGCAAACCTACACCCATTCCACATTGCTTAACTTGTGTTTACCTTGTATGAAAAACTAAGGTGGGGATTAGCAGAAGCAATGGACCCCTTTTGGCAGCAGCGATGGCATGAAGCTATGCAGCAAATATTCAAGAAACGGGGCTAGGCATGGGTCTTCACTGGGTAGGACCGTGGTGCTGTGGAAATCAAGGTACAATAAAATCTGCCTCTTGGACTGCTTAGCTGTGAGCATACCGCTCCTCGCGACAAGCCCACCCCTCAGCACAGGTTACTCCGAACACAGACACTCAGCTTCTGTGTGTCACACTACCCTGCACAAATTAAATTAATGATATAAATGCCAAGAGGATGGTAAGGAGTGATTCAACAGCTTTTATTTATGCTCAGGTTTCAAGGACTCCTGGCTTTTACTTTGCAAGCTGATCGGCACAGCAGTTCCCCACACCTGAAAGGAATACCTTTGTACTGCAATTGCAGCCACGGAAGTCAGGCTTGTAATAAGCAGACGCAGCAACTTTTTTTTTTTTAAATCCAAACCACATCAGAGGGAAGCTTGAATCCTCCTCAGATTTACGACAGTTAGAAATCAGCAGTTTTCCTTTTGTGTTTAAGAGTTACATGAAACTCTCCATCGCATTTTCATTTTATCTCAGTTTCACCGGCTTGGCCTGCAGGGTGTAACCACCTTGCAATCGCTTTAGCGGACAATACTTCACGTTGCCCAGCTCAGCAAGCAGCGCTTCCATTTTCCAGCTTGGAAGCGTTTCTTGGAATCGTGGAGCCACCAAACTTCATCCACAAGCTGCTATCTTTTATCTACCTGGCTCCCTTACTATTAACTTGGCTCCCTCCTACATGAGCCCCCAGGGCACAGCATTGCAATTAAACCCACAAAGAGATCCAAATAAATCCTGAGGACTATGCCACCCTCGGCTCCCCCCTCGCACGCAGTCCTTCAAGAAACAGGCTTATCGGCAAGTAACTAAAACCCGGGAAGGCGCGGATCAAACATGGCGTGGGAAAGAGCTACTGGAAGCGACCCAGACAGCTTCCCAACTCCTCGGCAGCCCGCTTCGGCCAGAGTTTCACCTCCCGGAGCGGAGCGCGGTCCCGGGCGACCCGCGGGCTGTCCCGGCCCCGCCGCCTTCCTCCGCCGCTCCGGCACCGGCTCCGGCACCCGGGCCCGCCGGGACACGGCTCCGGACCCGCACCCGGCCGGCCCCTTCCCTCCCGAACGCCTCCCGCAGGTTCCCAACCAGGCGCCGGATAAACCGCCGCCGCTCCCCGGGGTCCCAGCCCGCCCGGCCGCGCACAGAGCTCCCACCGGCCGCGCCGGGGCTCCTCGGCCGACCGGGACGGGACGGGACGGCACAGCCCGGAGGAGGGGAGGGGGACACACAGACACTGACCGGTGCCACCCGCGCTGTCCGAGGTCACCTCCTGCGTGAGGATCCAGGGCGGGTTGGTAGCGAAGAGGGAAGCGGCGGCGGGGCTGGCTTGGCGCTTCCCGAAGAGGCGGCTGAAGGTGCCCTGCACGGAGTGATGATGATGATGCTTCTTCATCCTGGCGGAGCCGGGCGCTGCCCGCCGCGCTCCTAACCGGGCATCCCCGCCGCGGCAGGCGGGCGCGGGGCCGGGACCGGGGCCGCTGCCACGGCGGCGGCGGGGCGGGGCGGGGCGGGGCGGGGCGGGCCCCACCCTCAGCCCCTCCTTCCGCCCAGGTGCTTCCCGCCGCCCCGGGGGTTGCCCGGTGGAGGAAACCCCCGGTGGAGGAAACCCCCGGTGCCTCCGCGGGTCTGTAGAGGCAGGGCTGCCCCCCCGGGGTGGGGGGGTTCCCGGGAGCGGAGCGGAGCGGAGCGGAGGTCCCTGCCCGGCCCGGCCCGGCCCGGCCCGAGGGGCTTTTCTGCGGCCGCGGAGGGGCCGGGGGTCCCCGGGGCCGCGGGCAGGAGCGGGGCTGGTTGTCAGCCCCTTCCTGCTGCTGGGGCGGTGGGGAGGAGGCGAGGTGACCCCGAGGGGCAGCGGGGCACGCAGTGTAAATGTCGCTGAACATCCAAGTCCTCTGAAAAATCCCCGACCCGACATGAACTACCCATCTTTTCAAGTCGGTGGTATACCGAGCATTTAGGTATGAGAGTTTTGATCTTTGTCTCACCGTCTCCGGTGTTTTTATTGGCCTGCCGTGGCAGTCCCGACCCGAGGGCTGGGGTCCCCTGCCCCAAGACCAGCCTTGGGACCTGAAGTCCCTGTCCAAGATCTGCAGGTGTCCGTGCAATACAAGGGAACGTCAGCCAGAGGCAGGGGAAAGCTGAAGTGTAATCCTTTCCCTCTGCCACGTGTATGCTAGGAAGCAAATTAGCACTGAGTTTTTAGGAAATGTCTTACTAAGCATTAAACTCCCCATCCTCCACGCCTGTGAGCCCCGCTGCAGATCCCTACTGGCTTCGGTGGGACTACGCACCGCCACGCACATCTCCCTCCCCAGCGCGACCTGCGTGTCATTAGGGGCTGGGATGGTTTTTGATGCAAAACCCTAAAGACAGTGGGACTCGGCCCCAAATCGTGTCTTGTTTCAGGTACAAAAGCAAGTGTCTAACATTGCCAACAATTTTCTGGGTCATGCAAGTAAAAATTGGAAGTAAATGAGTAACATTGGTTATTAATAAACGCTGGGATTTCTGGAGAACTTTAAACCCAAAATAGCTGTTGAAACATTAACTCTGAAACACAGCTCACAGCATCAGGGTAAGGTCATCCTGTCACACCTATTTCTATATTTCCAGCATATTTTGAGAGTCAAAATGATACAGATGTCTTTTTTCAGTGATAAGAATCACTTCTTTAATCACTTTGAAATTATGCTTTTCACAACCTTTTTTTGCCACAACGTACAAATTACGGCAACACATTAAATCACCCATGAACAATGAAAAATGAGCACTGTTATGATACTTCAAAAGGAAAATCTAATCATGGCATAAATTGTCAGGCAGCACTTAAATAAAGTGAATTAACATGAATGGCAAATGGGGAAAGAAAAGGAGAGATAAAATGTCATACCACGTGGATTCAATACTGTGGTTGTAATATAGGGGTTAGAAGTATTTAAGATAGTTTTCAGAGAATTTAGCCTGCTCTGCAGATGTGCAGCTCCATCCAGCTGGTCAGACACCTTTCCCGGCCGGGGAGCGGGGAGTCTCCATGGGCAGCCTGTGCCCAGCTCCCGCTGCCGCTCCCAAGATCCGCTCTAGGAGCAGCAGGCGATGCCGAAGGGACAGCTCTGTGCCGTGCACAAGGCCTGCAATTAGTGGGACTCGCACCCTGTCTGACAGTTATCTTAACTGCTGTTTGTGTGAGACAGGGAAAGGAAACCATCCTGCAAACATTTGCACGAGTGTGACTCCTGCACACCCTGAGCTCGCTGTGCAGGGAACACAGCGCAGGGACCTACAGTCGTGTTTTAGCCGAGATCGCAGGAAAGGGGATAGTCCTGCCTGCAGATAAGAGTGGTAATAGGATGGAAACTGGGAAACAGCATTCCTCCTGAGAGCTCTTCATGGGAACCCATCTAACTGAGCCCCAGACATTTAAAGAAAATACATTGGCACCTCTCGAAAGCAGAAATCAGATGACGTGAAGGACCCACTCGCTACTGGAAAGACAAAAGACACAATATCTTTGCAAGACAGGCAAGGCATATGCGCTCGCTGATATTCAGAGTCTTTGGCTGAACAAATTGAACAGGATATACAGAGAGACAAAGACAAGGAAAAGGGGAATGAGAAGAGAAACTATTTTTAGAAGAGAAGCCAATAAAATCCTGTGGAATGAGAAAGCCTGGACTCTTGCACGAAGGTGTCCCACAAAATGTCGTTACACCAAAGAGACTTCAAAGGGGCCACAGGGCTGCAGCGATGCTCTGCGGGAACAGGAAGGTGTGACTCAGCTCCCTGACAATTGCTCCCGAGGTGTTCCTCTGCCCCCGGGGCTGGGGGGACTCCAGAGCAGCACCCGTGAGCTCCGGGGGCGATGAGCCGTACCCGTGCCACCCCACCAACAATGGTTTTGCCTCACCCTGGGTGGTGAGCGTAGGAAAACATATTCCTCACAACATGAAGGGATGTGTGTTTTGAGGTGAATTTATTATCCCAGTGAACATAAGCTGCCAAACAGGCCTGCAAGAGCTCATGTGCACGCTCCTGTGTATTTGTTCCAGCTGAAAAATACTCGCTCTTTACCTTCCACCTCCCAGTAAAGCATGGACCTCCCCCGGAAGACCAGAAAAAGCTCAGGACTAGAAGAAGACCGTCGTAGGTACGCTGCGGGGCAGGCGGACTTCTGCAAAGCACAAACTCAAAAGACGAAGAAAAGATGCGTAGTTTGGTGGCATGGCTGTAATTTTAAGGGAGGACAACTGCCACTCGCCGTGATCTCCTGAGTGACGGAGGCCACACAGCTAAAGGGACAGGTGGGCCGGGCTGGGCACAAAGCACAGGAAAGCCCTTGGAAGATCGCCAGCAGGTTTTATGGCATAGAAATAGCCATGTGAGCACTGCTCTGATGTAACACACCGCAGTGTGAGGCTGCCTTTGATCCTAATACGGGTAAACACCCCAGAACAATCTGCTTTTCCATCAGTGTGAGGAGCTGCGCCCTGCAGTTGCAGATCGTTCCCTGCCGCACTCGCAGGTGTCCGAAGTGCTTGTGCAGCACGGGTCCCCAGCCGGACCCGAAGGAGGGAGGGAGGGGACGGGAGGAGAAATTGCTAAATGCAATTTTCAGAGGTTTTTTTTTTCCTACCAAACAATCTAATTGACAATACCTAATTATCAATTTACAACACCTAATTTAATTGATAATAAGTATTAGGAAATGCATACAGAGTCTTCGCCGTTACTGAGGGAATCCTCGTTAGTTTCTTTTCCTCCGCTGACTAACATGCTTAAATTCAGCGGGTCGCCACGTCTGATCTGAGGTCGCAGATTGTGAAGGAGAAACCCTTACGCGTGGCTGCAGAACAGCAAACTGCACCCGTGGAGAGAGAAACGGCTCGTGTCTGGGGCGGGGAGCGGGTCCACGCTGCCAAGGCCACGTTTCGGTGGGGGTGGCAGGGCCGGCAGAGCAGCCGGCAGCGGCCCCAGCCGTGCTCCGGCTGGACGGGCAGCAGCGGTGGTTCCCGTCGGGTGAGGAGAAACAGCACTTTCCTAATCTCTTTGGCCGAGCCCCTGCTCTCCCGCGCACCCTCTGCCCGAGCAGCCCTGCTAGCCTGGGCACCCCTATGACAGCCACCACCCCGGTGACACCCCGGTGGTCACAATGGCCCCGATGACCCTGATGATGGCCCTGACGGCCAGCGCTGCCCACCCCGGCAGTGCTGCCTCCAGCCTCCACCCCAGACGGCCCCGCATGCCGGGGTCCCCGCCGGGAAGATGAGCTCACAGGTGGGAGCCCCGGGCTCACGGTTTGGCAGGAGGGACTCCAGCTCGCCGTGTCCCCTTCCTGTGGGCAGGGGGCTGGAAGACCCTTGCCCTGAGGGTGGCTGGGACAAAAGGGTCCTGGTGCTGTCGGTGTGATGCATCGTTCCCTCCCCTGCTGCGCAAATCCCGGCTGCACCGCCGTCAGCCGGCTTTGCCCCCGTGGCCGCTGAGATGTCAGAGCAAATCGCATGCGATAGCCCTGCGATGGCTCTGCAGGGACAAGCCAGGAGCTGCAGGAGCGGGGACTCCCCGCTGCAGAGCGAGGGGGATGGCAGCGGTGCAGGGACAGGACGGGCAGCACCGGCAGCCAGGCGGGGGGGACACTTCATCCGGGGTGGACGTCTGAACCCTTCGTGCTTTCTTGATTACTGAAGTCAGTCTTCTCTCTGTGACCTCACCTGTGAGGATCTTCTTTGAGAGGCAACAGACAATTTGGGAGGGATTAGGGATCTCTAAACATATGACTAGATGCAATAGGATTATGTGGGACTCTTAATTCAGGCACGGAGCTCTGGCAGTGCCATAAATAGCACCGTGCACACTGAGCTGGTGCTTCCCCTCAAAGACAGTGATCGTGTAAGCAGGTGCACTCACCCAGGCACAAAGGATGTTTCTGCCAAGCTTCAGATGCCCCAGAGGGTGAGCCAGAACCCCCAGGGCAGGCGAACCCCATTGCAAGAGCAAAGCCCAAAGCTCAGCACTCCCTGGCATGGTATCCTGCCCATCACTGGAAATGACTGTCAGCCCTCTATCGCTGAGCACATGCAAGGCTTGCACATCTCAAAAGCATCTACGTGACTTAGCAGTTGGGTTTTCAAAGTAACACACCTCCACACCCCAAATATACTGCTTTAATAACATTAATGCCTCCCTGCTGGGTGGATGCAGTTGCAGCAGCGCAGTCGTGTGCATACTTGTCTTATCTTCCAAAGCAAGAAAGGCCATGAGCTATAATCATCCACGTATGTGAATATAATAATTTCTGAACAAATCTAAGTGTGTTCAGAGCAGGGATACACAAACCACACTGAAATGACTGTAGTGGTACAAAATCTGCTCTTCAGGAGTCAAAATCCCATTGTTTTATCCCCTGTGGATAAAATAGACTGACGTTTCCTTGTGGCAGCGAGTGCTGAAATAACACTTGTCCTGAGCTCCAGCAACGGAGCCTTTCAAGCATCTGGCAGGTGGCTGTACTGGGGGAATGAGTGACAAAAAGAGGTGGTGAACCTGTGCCGATCTGGTCATTTCCCTCAAAGGCTTTAAGGAGATTTCTAAACAATTTGCGGGTGTCCCCCTCTTAATAGGTTTAGGAGCTAGTGTTCACAGCCAGCTACAGGGAACAGAAATAGAGCACCAAGTAAGCCAAGGCGTCACGGAAACTCGGAAACCTCTTTACAAGGTTAAAAATAAAGCCAGACAGCAAAGCATATATTTAGGACGCCCAGGAGTAAAGCAGCTAATTGCCAGGGGGAAGAGCCAGTTTCCATTAGCACAGGGGTGTCATCAATGAAAACAAGATAACTGAGTCACGGTTAAATAACAGCAGCAGAAATACTTTCCCAGTCAAGCACAGCCTTGGAGCAGCCATCGTGACAAGTCAGGCCCATGTGTGTCTTGGGGCACACATCCACACCACCTCCTCTGGAAAGGGTTCATGCAAATGCACAGGCAAAACAGGCTGTTTCTGCAGTCCCTGGTCCCCCGTGTCGTGCGTACGGGTGATGGCACTGCCATTGCTCCAAGGCTTCAGAAATGTGACCCAACTGATGACGAGAAAGAGTTTGCCCCACAAGATTCCATAACCCTGTTTTTCTCTTCACGTTTCTGGGGGGGAAAACCCACTTAGAGATTCAGCAAGAGCAGTTAGCACAGCAGTACGAGGCACAGGGTGGTGGTAGGTACCTGCAGAGGGACCTGGAGCCTGCTGAGCTGCTGCCCCGGGCTGTGTTTGTAAAGGGCAGTGTTATGTTTGTGTCATCACTGATACGGCCCATTGCGTCTTGTGGGTCAGGCTGGGTTGAACCATTTTCATGGCTGGTTTGCCATGGCTGCAGTTTGGTGAAGACTTTACAAGGAGCATGTATTGCTGTCATTTATAGCTATTGTAATTGAGATCCTGATCTGGGACCGGGGCTCCCCTGTGCCAAACACAGAAGGAAAATGTAGTATCCCCCAAAAGTGATGAAAGGGTGAGCCAGGTCAGACTGACAGCGGGAACATCAGAAACTGGGTAGCACTTTATGTTCACTCTGCAGTGTTACAAATAACCAGCTGAAATGCAAGTCAAGAGAGAATCAAGTCCTTTGAGTCTCGCCATGTGTATTCTCTCGGTACGCTTTGTTTTATTTTCACTAAGTCACTTCCACATTCCCAGTACATCATTTGACTTTAAACTCACTTTCTCTTTAAATAACACCACCTTAGATTTTTAGCTAAAGAAATGTAAACACCTGACTTCTCAGCATTTATACTGTGTACTGACTGCCCTTGCAGCGAGGGTAAGCAGGCTGGCACTCCCTAAGCTCTCCTGGTTTGTTTAACTTGCTGCTTTTTGGTCACCAGCACACAACTCTTGCGTTGGGCCTTAAGAACTGATGAGGATGGCAAAGTGTGTGGGCAATTGTCACGGATTTGTCTGGCTCTTTTGCTCCACAGGTGACTAAAACACAAGAAGCCCCTGGCAAAGACCGCAAGAGACCAAAGGGAGTGGAGGAGACCAAAGCAATGCAGGAGGTCTCTCGCATGCCGCCCATCCCAACAAGCCAGCAGTCTCCAGCATGTCACCACAGGGACCAGCCTTTGGCCACTCACTTCATTCCTTTTGTTGCCCATTTTGGGGGCCGTCAGCCCAACTCCTTCAAGTTTCTCTTCTACACACCAAGTTGCTCCAACTCATACAGCCCCTTCTACACTGCGCAGAGGCCAACCTGCGGGTACCGCTACCACCGCGACACTGATCACACCAGGAAGGTGATGGATGTCTCGAGTGCAAACATTGTGAAATGGAGACCCATTCTGGGCACAAAGCCGTAGTCGAGAGCAATAAAGCCCAAGCAATGAAACCAGCGACTGGTGTGACTTCAGCTTCCCATTGAGTGTCTGTGTTACGACAAACAGTGAGCACGTGAGCCAAGGAATGGGTGGTGAGGCTGTGTCACTGCTCCCCAGAAAAACACGCAGCGTGGATTTTGCTCTAAAAACCCGGTCCAACTTGTCCTGTCATTTATTGCCACCTGCCTACACAGAGGCACTGGGTGTCAGCAGCACATGGCACTGCATGCATGGCCACCCAGCCAGGCACATCTGCACAAGCCTGGCCTTAGAATACACTGCAAAACCTGGGAAGGTTTCACCAGCTTCTTCATCTGAGCCTAAATTCTGCTCCTTCTTTGAAAGGACATCTTCTTTCACTAGGCTTTCCTAGACACAGGCAAAGTATTGTTCTTCGTGAATGGAAAAGCATGTTTCATTTGTGGCACTCAGAAATGAGATAGTAATTGGAGCTGAAATTCAGGCGGCACGTCCCTGCAGCTCTTCTCCAGAAGGTAGCACAAGATGGTTCAGCTTTTGCACTGCCCGTTCTGGAGAACTGGATGCACCATTAGCAAGTACTTCTTAAAATACTTGGTGAGCTTGTATCCACGTTTAATATGCAACTTTTCTACTATTAATGAATGCCTCAATATTGCAACCCCTCTCTGTGCTTTGGGACAGGCTATCCCAGCCCTGTCCCCTTTGGTGGGTGGGTCAGAGCCCAGGGCACCCACTGAAGGCTCACCTTGCTCACAGGTGCTGTGCACAGCGGGGACCTGTGCCTGCTGCTGCTGGCGAGTGCAGGATTGGCACATCCAATTAGCGTTCCTCAATCTAATGCCTTTTAAATAACTGTTTTACGCTTGTGTAATGCCACCTGCTTTAGCGGAGTTGTTCCTAATTTGCTTCAGTGCAGAAGCAATACCAAACTCTGCAACACATAAACGTCGGGCTCTTTGTCTTAAAGTTGTCAGGTATAAAAAAGTAAGTGTTACAGGACAGACTCTCTGCGGGTAGAGATCCAGTAGTCACATCCATTTCATTACTAGTGGAGGATCTGGCCCATGCTACTTTCTGAGGATACACTTTTTTATCTCCCAGTCCTTCTCTGAATGCTGTGCATCAGAGTAAAAACAACATTGGTTTTGGTCATAATCACATGGAGAATTTTTCATGGTAATTCATCATAAATGAAAATAGAAGCTGCGTTCAACTCCACTGGCGTCAGACAAGTTCTGGTAGCACAGCGGCCAGGACACGCTCCGGGACGTGCCGCAGGTGGGGTGATTCTGTGGAAGAAACACTCAACTGGCAGGACCAGAGAGAATGGACACGGGCACCCAGCAGCTGGGTGGAGAGGGAACTTCCGCAGGAGAGATCATCATAGCATCTGGTGTCTGTATTTAAAGCACTTAAAGCTCTACCATTCAAAGCAATTATGTTTCTATGTTTGTCTCAGCACACCAAATTTACCCTCATATAGCATCTCTTATAGGAGCTGAAATGGTACTTCCACCTCCCTGAATTTCAGGCTCAAATTGACAGCCCCGTCTGGAAATCCTCCAGCCAGAGTAAGGTGAAGGGAGACCAAAAAGACAGTAAAGCACAGAGACTTCCGAGTGGTTTTCTTTTGTTTTTCTTACTCTGATTTTTGGTGCAAAAGTTACTGCTCATGTGAGCCCACACAAAATCATAAATGAAGTGGATTAGGAGATTACACCATCATGGAGAAAATTCCACCCTCATAATCTCCTGCTGGGGCTGTAATCTGCAAGACTTCCCCGTTTTACCTCCTTTCTATTTTAACCCTGAAATCTTAATGCCTGGCAGGAGCCCATCACACCCCCCCCCCGAGCCTCATTGGCTGGGGAGGGATTTGCTGGGTACTTAAATGTCACCCTCTTGTCCAAAGAGGGTTTTGTGCTTTTGAGTTTTCCTGGGCAGAGGTGTCTTTTGCATCCATCACCACTGAATCGGTACAGCCCACACACAAGGCAATTTGTTTTTTCCTGATACTGTGATCCCTGCAGCGCTGGTGACATTTGGACTTTAAAGGCAAGAAGCAGAATTTAAAAGAAAGCCCTCAGATTGCAGAAAACATCCCTTTTTGGTTGCAAAGTGACCAGCACTCGGCGTGGAGATGGGGAACATGGACGGGAAATCCGTGGAGGAGCTGAGCACTACCGAGTGCCACCAGTGGTATAAGAAGTTCATGACGGAGTGTCCTTCTGGCCAGCTCACCCTGTATGAGTTCAAACAGTTTTTTGGCTTGAAAAACCTGAGTCCGGCAGCGAACAAATACGTTGAGCAAATGTTTGAGACGTTTGACTTTAATAAGGTAAATATTGTTCTTCCCGCTCAGCCTGTGCCGGGATCGGCCGTGCTCGGCTCCCTGCGTGCGATCGGGTGTGGTATATTTGGGTGTATGCAATATAGATGTATATCTAAGTATATACGGTCCGATTCTCTACGGCCTCATAAATTGTAAAATCAGTTATGTAAGCAAAAAATGTCAGCAAAAAATCTGGAAGAAAATAGACTTCTCCCAGTATTGATTTAGTTTTAAATTATTTTAGTTTTAAATTATTAAAATTGTGGGGTTTTATCTGGTAGTCTGTGATCCCTTTAAAATGAAGTGCCCTTTAATCCTTAAATATCGAATGTTGTGACAGTAAGGAACAAGCGAGCAGCGTGAGAACAAGCGCTGCATTCATGCAGAAACAGCGAGTTC
The DNA here is from genome assembly GCF_900496995.4 of Aquila chrysaetos chrysaetos. Taxonomy (NCBI): domain Eukaryota; kingdom Metazoa; phylum Chordata; class Aves; order Accipitriformes; family Accipitridae; genus Aquila; species Aquila chrysaetos. Next base: position 1,449,825 of record NC_044027.1, read on the forward strand.
CTGAGCCACGCAGCGTGGCATGAGCTATGGTTTACAGAACAGATCGGGTTTGTTTTTCTATTGTTTCAAATTATAAATGGATTACAGTTTCATTGATTTTATTACATGTGCTCAGTCCCGTACGGTAAGGAGCTCGGGCCCTTTGCTCCCTGCGGAGCGGCTTTGCGCCTCGGGCTGTCGCTGTGCCGGACCCCCGGCGCGGGGCAGTCCCGGAGCGCCTGCACGCGTTGGGGAGCACTGTCTGCCCAGCTCGGGAGCCGTGCCAGAGAAGCAGATGGATGCTGTGTCTCTGAGAGGAAACAACACCCTCCTTTGCTTGCAAATGATTTGAAATTGCACCTCATGCGAGATGAGGAATATATTTTATGGCAACTCGAAGGGCTTAGTGGGCTTAATCCCACTGAAAATAATACAATTTAGGCCCTAAATCCTTTAGGTATTTTGTTTGTGCCTTGGCCTTTACCTTGCTCACTGCCCTGTGTTTGAATGCATGCCTGAAAAGGGAATTGATGCACAGGAAATCCTGCTGGGAATGGGGCTCAGTAGCTATTTATACCTAATCTGGCTCTTGCAGCAGTGGGATAAAGCAGATGATCTCTTCTTGAACCTGCCCCGTGGCGCGGTGGCTTTGTTCATTGACAAAACCCTGGCTTATTCCCTCCCAAAGACTTTCCGTGGTTTATAGTACGTACCATTTGCCTTCAAAGCGCTTTGTATCTCAATGGTATGTGCCATCAAAATGCTCTGTGGCGAGCACCACGTGTTCTAGCAAACTTCCTAGAAGCTGTGAACATCACGGGGCAGCGTCTGCAGGCAGGGTGGTGGCACATGAGCTCAGCCCAGCCCAGCTTTGCACTGGTTCCATAACCCTGGCCGGAGAGCCGTCGGCGGGCCCAGCTGAACGTCTCCAACGCTGCGGCGTGAGCTGGTGGCGGGCAAACACCTGGGAGGAAAGTCAAAGATAAAACTGTTTGTGCTTTTGACGTGACCAAATGTCAAGCAGATACACAAATGGCACAGGGACAGAGCAGCGCCTTTCCAGCCCGAGATGTCAGCAACGTGCTGGGGTCATTCCTGAGTTTGAGTTCATTCCTCTCCTAGAAGTTTGCGTGCGAGACCGCTTTGCAGCAGAAAAGAGCTATAGGTGTGCGCAGACAGGATAAGGTTAGGTAATCCATCAGGGTTCATCTGCATAAGCCTGTTCCTCTTTGACCTCTGAATTACCACTGCTTTGCAAGAAGAGGCTTCTTTAGCACAGGCTAGATTTTGAGGCTTCGTTAGTCCCCAAGCCAGGTACACACACTGAGTTCATTCATATCTCTGCATAAATGAACGTGGAGCCCTCACCATATGGTGCACTGGCTTTAACTGGTGGGTGTGTGGGGAACCCGCACCCTGCTGCACTCCCCAAGCCCCTGCTCTGAAGGTGGTGGCCACATGCTGAAGTCTTCCAGTGGGGACTTCCAAAAGTGACCAGGAGAATCACTTACTGCCTGACTTTTTGCTTTTCATCTCATCTAGCTTCTAACCTTCTGCTTTTAGGATGGCTACATAGATTTTATGGAGTATGTGGCAGCTCTGAGTCTGGTCCTGAAAGGGAAGGTGGATCAGAAGCTGCGATGGTATTTCAAGCTCTACGATGTGGACGGGAACGGCTGCATTGACCGGGGAGAATTGCTGAACATCATCAAAGTGAGTGGGCTCAGCTTTTTCCATTTCTATCACAGACTACAGTCATTAGACACAGGTAGACAGAAAAGTTGTTACAGGAATATTCCAACCCAAAAGACAACTCCCTGGTAAATTAGTAGGCACTGGCCAAACCTGCTGCTTGTCCTCTGCCAGTCCTCCCACCAGGCTGGCCTCCCTCGCCGGACCTGTTTCGAGCACCCCACACCCCCCACGGCACCTGCACGCTCCGACACGCAGGAACCCCTTGTCTTCTCATTGCAGGTTGTTTAACCACATCCACTGAAACCTGCGCTGAGATAAGCACTTGAATTTAATCTAAGGATTTTCAGAGGTGAATGGCTCCTGGATTATCCCAGTATGCCCACTTAATCTTTTAATGCATTGATTTCCTTTTTAAATTATTTTAATCTCCAGTGTTTTAGAAAAGACTTACTCCTTTCAGAACCTAACTCCTTGCAAAAAAGTTTGGGCTCTCATGTCCGGTCACTTAGCCACTTGTACTGATGGATACACAAATCTGTACAACGCTCAGTAATGGTCCTCCATGCCCTTCTTTCCCTCCAGGCTATTCGAGCTATCAACCGGTGCAACGAAACAATGACGGCTGAGGAATTCACAAACATGGTGTTTGACAAAATTGATATAAATGGAGATGGTGAGGAATTTTCTTATGCAATGCCAAGTACTGCTCCCACTTTCCCCCTTACCTGCAGTTCAGTCTGGCAGAGCAATTCCAGATGCTGGATGTCCTAAAACCCCAGAACATGAGGAGAGCTGGCAGACAGCGGCTCTCCGTGACGGTTTACCTCCCCGTGCCCTCCACGGGCTGCAGCCAGCCCGAGGGGACACTGCAAAGTGCCCCTCGTCATACTGGCAGGGTGGGGATCTGCACGGGGTTTAGCTGTGATGGGGTTTGGGGTGGGCGATACACAGACCCGGGACGTCCGGGAGGGCCCTGGTTTATGGTCCGTGCAGCTCCTGGGGGGCGGCTCTGAGGCTGGTGGCGGAGGGAGGAGAAGGGCTGCTGGATTTAACAGACCTTTTCTGAACATGCCGTTGCAGGCGAGCTCTCCCTGGAAGAGTTCATGGAGGGCGTGCAAAAGGATGAAGTGCTGCTCGAGATCCTCACCCGCAGCCTGGACCTGACACACATCGTCCAGTTGATCCAGAACGATGGGAAGAACCCTCACGAGCCGGAGCAGGAGGCAGAGGCTGCCCAGTAGGCTCCCGGGACGCCTTCCCTTCGTCTCTACTTTTACCCCCTCGCATTATTAAAACAAATCGGGTCGTGGTTGTGGGAGCTGGTGAGCTGTCCCAGCGCTAGTGTGACCAGCGATAGACTATCCCGCTAGCGCAGGGACCGGGATCTGCTCCGAAGGTGCCGCTCCCCCGGCAGATGGTTCGGGGGAGCCCGGGGCTCACCGGGCACTGCCCTGGTGAGAGGAAGGGCTGCTGTGAAGAGGGGGTGCTGCCATGGCAGCTCGTCACACTGGAGGCACACGACCACCCCCAGGACTGCCAACGGGGCCACGGGGCCCTTCGCTCTGCGGGGGCCTCTGGATGTTGCTGCTGAGCAGAGAGGGGGTAGACTCTCGCCTCCCCGGGAAGGGGGAGCGGCACCACACGATGCAGTTAGGTAACGCACCAACAGAGCCTCAAAATTCCCACCGAGGCAGTGGCCAACACCAGCATCTGCAGCCGCTGCGGGGGACGAACCCCAGGGCTGCCCGGCACTTGGCCCCGGTGAGGGAAGTCCCCAAAGGACACACGTACAAAACCTAGAAAGCAGACCTGAACCTTCTCTTTCCGTATGTATTTCCAGAGCACGAGATCAGTGGGTTTGGTCATTTGTTCTTTGATTTGTTATTATTCTGTTAGCAATCACTAGTGATAATGTAAGACAAAAACATCTATGAGCTAGAAAAAGGGGAGCGGTGAATGCAGTGGCTTTTCTTTGTTTAAAAGCATTAAAAACATAGAACGGTGCCTTTTTTGAACAACTATCTGAACTTTAAGGGCATGTTTCTCCTTGAAATGTCTGGAAGGGCTGCAATGGCAGTAACCTGAGAGGGAAAAGTCTTGCATGTTTGTAGGAATATTCCTGCATGTCTTATCACCTCTACAACAAACTTAAACTCTCCTGCAAGTTACACTCTGTGGCACCCTCGAGCATCAGGTGGTTTTAACTACAACGGCAGCGAATCGTCTGCATGCAGTTCGGAGGGGTGTGCTGCTAGAGACAGGCTAGACGCAGTGTCCGCGCCACGAGCATCCGCAAGTACCCGAGTATTCCTGAGCAGGCAGTGGGTACCATCACCTCCACAGTACAGTGGGCTCAAGTACTGCCCCCTGTGGAATAAAACCCAGTCACCCCTTATTAGAGCATCCTGGGCACAGCAACCTCGTCAGCCGGTGCTAATTACCAGTGCCACGAGAGGGGCTGTACCCAGGACCGAGCACACGCACAAGGGAGGCTGCGAGAGCAGCGGCCTCGCCCCCGCACCGTCCGCCGTCCCCGTGCCGAGCCGGGGCTGCGCCTTGGCTGCTCCTGGAGAGGAGTTTCCTCATCTGATGGGAGCAAGTTTCAGGTGTGGCGAGGCAATACAGGACACCAGGAAGGATTTCTTGCCTAGCTGAAAGACTTGTTATTTAGCACTGAATGCTTGCAATTCATAAGCAACTTTCTGACCATTTTTCCTAGCATCTTTTTCACTTGACAGTGTTTTACCTGCAAGCTTTTGTACTTCCAATCTTATAGTGAACTAATAAAGATATTTTACAAGATTATTTCCAGTTGTGCTTTTTCTCTCTTTCAATCAATCATTCTGTTTCCAGCAGGACAGATTAACTGTCTCACGTTCTGCAAGTGCGGAAGCCTTTGGTTTGCCTTCGTTAAAATAGTTCTTTTGCAAGAACAGCACAAGTGTGGGGAGAGGTCTGTTTTCTTCAGAATCAGCGTAGAAAAGGGGCTGCTCCTGGGTTCTTGCATCCTGCGGTGCTGCCTGCTCTTCTGAACCTCACCTGCATTGAGCAAGCGTACTTTAATAAAACCTCACGCCCTGGGTAGTCCTACAACTCTTTCTTCTGGAGCTCTGCTTTACCCACCGACATTTCTAGGCACCTCCTGCTTTCCTCCCTGCTGCTTTCTGGGCCACGTGTGGCAGCCCCATAGCTCCCTCCTGCCCGTTTTCCGCCCAGACAGGCAGCAAGCGCGGGATGCACGGCCACGGCCCCGCCGGCAGCTGCCCCCGGCAGCCTGGTTCGGGATCTGGTGGTGTTGGACAGGCACACAAACCAAAAGGCCACGGAGAGGAACCCTTTGACAGGCCAGCTTGTCCAGGCACCCCACTTACACCAGTGAGAGAGAGAGCAGGCTGCAACCATCTTATTAGAGCCAGGCTGAGCTGTTTACTCAATGTGTAATACTCCTCTTTGCAGCAAAATTAACCCCCCCACAAATGACCAGCACAAAACTTACTGCACTTCACCTTTACAACAGCAGCAAGGAGGGAGCCGAGTTCAGCGTGGGCTTTCTGTGCACACTTCTTCCGCAGAGACACGTTCAGTCCCACCCATGCTTCCTTCAGCCTCTCTCTCCTCTGCAAGCCCAAGAAGCTGCAAAAAGCAGCCCTGACAAGCCCAATTTCTATTTATAAAGACAAAGTTATTCTAAAAGGGCTGTCTCAGAACAGCCGGCTGGCCGGAGGCACCTTTCGAACCTCAGCGTCTCTCTCCAAAGGATGTTTTTTCAGCCTCTAAGAAAGCAAATTAAAAATAATTAAAAACTAATATTGTGACTCTCTTTGCCCTAACTCAGGCGTAATTAATTTATTTCAAAATAGTGGTGGCTGTTCAGGTGCCAGCCACAGACGCATTGCTCACTCTTGTGACAATGTCACTGGTGAATGAGGGGCAGCACAACCCCTCCAGGGAGCATGGGAATGGCTTTTTGGGGGAGCTGCCATCAGAGGGGCGATGGGCCTCTGAGGCCGGATGGTCGTGCGGCAGGTCCCAGCTCTGCCCCCCCCTTTGCGGTGACCTGGGACAAGTCCCTGGAGCCAGGTTTGTTCGGAAGAATTGCGGCTACGCTAAAACCACCCAGCAAGCGGCTTTCTGCAGCACCACGCCGTTTATCTCAGCGGGGTTTAGCTGCCAAAAGGCCGTAAAAGGCGCAGTGCACGCCTGCCTTTTGAGAGACGCAGAAATCCGAACTGCGTGGACCCACCTGGGGTTGGGAGGGTCTCGGGTGGGCTCCGCACCCACGTCCTGCCGCCAGCGGGGCTCCCCGGGATTCCCAGCCCGGTTTTGGAGGATGTGGAGCAGGGCTTCAGCCCTTGCTACGGTCTCCGCCGCAGGAGAGCCCGGCCCGGAGCCCCGCCGCCCCCGGCGGTAGCCGCTCCCCGCGGGGAGCCGGGGCTGCCCGGTCCCGGTCCCGGTCCCGGTGGCGGTCCCCGTCCCCGCAGTGCCCTCTGCGGCGGGAACCGGGACGGGCTCGCCCGGCGGCGACGGCTGGGTCTTGCGGAGGAGCAGCGCTCGGGAATCCCGGGAACCCGCCGGGAACGGAGCCGGTGGGCTCTCCAGGCAGCAAAATCAAACAGAAGCGAGGTGATGAGCCCGGGAACGGACGGTGGCAAATTGCAAAAATATTTCCCTTTGCATCCCCGTGCTAAGTTAGGGCGTGAGGCCTGAAAGGCGAAGAAATGAGACAAAACAGGTTCTCAGCCAGATGCTTCTAAAGGTCCCTCATCCCCAGGGGATGCGGCTGCCCTGCAGCACAGCGTACGGCGCATCAGATCCCAGAACACCATTAGATTACCTTAAATACGGGGTTTTTAAGGGTAACGTGTTTGAGATACTTTCTAAACTTCTGAGGTGCGCTTTCCTTTGAAGAGGAGGAAGAGAAAAGAAAGAAGAGTATTTTCCCATACTGCCAGAGCTGACCACGAGCACTGTGAGGAAAGGATGAGTATGGGGAGACCACAAAAAGTCCCTAGAGCAGTCAGCACAGGGCTGTGTGAATCCTGGCATGGCCACTCTGTTTTTCAACATGACATTTTCAAGGGGAAGCTGCACCATGGGTGCTTTGGGAATGACCTGGACACAAACCTTTCCTCTGGGCAGCCACCGAACCCCAGCTACCCATGGGTGAACCTCACCTCTCAGAACATCAGGTGTATAGACAAATAAAGAGCATGGCTAAGCATAGTTAGATGTAATTGTCCTCTTCCCTTCTCAGCCTCATTATTTCTGCTGCTCAGCACTTGCCCCAGGAACGCACCTTCCAGAGTATTTTAGGATGTGATGCCTCCCTGGCTCCTGTTCTCTGGGGCCTCTCCCCATCAGCTCCTTTCAACAAGAACCTCACCTTCAGCTTTTTAACCTGATTATTTCACCTTCAACCCTACCCAACTTCAGGGGCATCAAACATCAGAGCAGATGGTAGCAGCTCAGAAAAATCACAAGCATTTGCCTTTTCCAAGCCATCCTGTTTCCCAATTTAGACCAAAAATAAATCCGATCAGTCAAATCCAATTCTAGCTGGGCTGTAAGTCTGGAAAAATGGATTATGCAAAGTGTCTGACATCAACAGCTTGATGTGAATGTTGAATTGAGTTTGGGAGGAGATCAAAGCATTTATACCTATGGATATAAAAATAGGACTAAGACTAAAGCACCTTGACAAAAGATTACACAATTGATAAGAGGAACAATTTTCCACTGGGTTATGCCAGCACTAACACAAGCATTACCCACCACATGCACCGTTACCATCCTAAGTCTGCTCAGGCCAGAGGAGGTGGAACCATCCAGCTGCCAAGCCCAACACTAGGCCCTAAATTCTTCGAGGTTCCTGTTTCAGTCCTGGCAGGGGCCATCTCATTGCAGCACTGTCAGTTCACTGTATTCTAACCACCTACTTCAAATTCCATGGAGAGATTTTTTTTTTTTTTTAAATGATACATTTATGCTTTTCACTGTCATTGCATAGAAGTTAAACAAAAGAGACTCCTTTCCTACTCTGCATCTGCAATAGCATCCCCATCTCTGCCTTATATGTGTCTTATCCAGGTTAGCTCTTACACTTAACACCTCCCTTAAATTCATTGTGTCAGTCTCCAAGACTACAGTTTTGGTCAGATACTCAGGTGCTTACACAGGTCTTCACCTTCATTCTAAATGAAAAATAAATACCACAAAACAGATAGAATTTTAATAAATCTTTCTTTATTAAATTCATATGTTACAAAATTTCTACCAAGAGCTGTACAAGTGCTCAGTGTTAGGATGCCCTCTACCACCCCAGCAGAGGACTGCTGGTGGGGGGGACACCAAACAGCTTCTTCCATGCCTGACCTGACCAGGTGAACAGAATAAGAGAATTTAAAGCATTTAAGTAAACCTGCAGTACACAACTATAGTAACTAAACATCCACTTAAAAATTGTGCAAGAAGCAGAGTGTGTTATGTTGTTTGAGATGCTGAAATTTAAGGAATTCGAGATTTGTATCCTCCCATCAAAACATTTGTCCACAAGTTGGAAAATCAGTAAAGTGAATCTTTTCTTCCAGGCCCTCAAGTCAGAAGTAAGATTTTTTTTTTTTTTCTTTCAGATCTTTGGCTGAAACTATTGACTTGAATGAGCTTTAAACAGCTGCCTTACAGCAGCATAAACTAGAAGCCTAATCAGCTCTGATAAGTAAACATGCCACAAGCTAGTGTGCATTTACAGAGAACTCTTCGAAAGGCTATTTAGAAGTGGAAATGTATATGCATTTGAACTCTAGCACTGATTGTATCTTATCCTGAATACTTCCTCATGTTCCTGAATTTAAACATTGGTTAAATTGACAAGACCACAAACCAGCAAACTAATCAACTAATGAAAGATACTACATTCACAATTAAAGGCCACAAAAAAGGGATTACAAATCTTTTCATTGGGTATGACCTGGCCCACTGATCCCATGGGAAAATTAAAATAAAACAGAGAAACACGTGTTATTTTCCTGGGGAAAATTTTCTTGCAAATAAACCAATAAATCCAATAATGGTGAACCAAAATCGTGGTTCAACCCAAATTCTCTTTCCATATACATGTATATGTAGGAATATGGGTTAGAATAGCAGAGCTCAGCCTACAACCTGTGCAAATTTTATTTCTATAGTCTGTGGCTAAATTAAGTCCAGTGTAAAACCACTGTACTACTTCAGTAACTCACTCTGATTTTGTCACTTGTTCCATTCTGTGGTCCTGCCAATAAAGCAGCGCTAATCCTCTCATTGCAGAGATGCTGCCAAGCAAAACTCTGCTCTTCCCTTATCTCCCCCTCCACACAAAACTTCTCCCAGTGCAGTGAAAGTCCTGGAGCTCCCCGAGCTCATTCAGTCTTCACAGGGCAGGAAAAGCTGTTCTAGAGTGATGATTCAGTAAGAAACAGGCTCAAAAGGAACAGAATCACTCTTGTGCAAAACTGTCCTCTATATGTGGCTGCCAAGAAGAGGTACAATTTCTACTGCTGCTCAGTGTTTGGAAACAGCCTTTTTCCAGCCTCACAGAAGCCCAGGTCTCTGAACAGGTAGAAGGAGCAGACTCTGGTCCACAGGAGGGAGATGCAAGGATTTACTGCTCCACCTCTCCAGCCCACACATTATGTTTTCCTCAAGTCTGTGTACTGTCTTGGCTACCGCTTATAATCCAACTCTCATTTTTGATAGCGGTATGTTGGTGTTCAATAATTTTACATTAGCAGTAGTACTGTCTACTAAATATGCATACAGACCCCCTGAATGTATAAAGCCTGCCAGAGCACCTCTTTGGGTTTGATGTGTTTGTATCTCTGCAGGCATGAATGATGCGAACACTAGTCTGCACTGGAGACAGTACCACTGTGTCAGGATTTCTCACTTCCCGATCCTGTCATCACACTAAAACCCTGCCCAGGATCCACTGCAGGAAGCCACAAAAAGTTTGTTCCTTGGGGTGTAACCAAAAACCAGAGCTGGCAAACACCATATTGTGTCCAGAGAAAGACTTATTCATGGGCCAAATATAGACTCTGGGTACCAGCAGTATGCAGCACATGGGGTTTAGATTGAGATATGGCTTCTTAAACCACTGAAGTTTTCATCTGGATGCTGAGATTGTATTAAAAAGGAAAGTCACTACCACCCTAGAGTAAGAGAGCCACAGTTGTAGTCAGCATCACATTTTCAGCTGTATCAAAACTGAATTTTCTCAAAACAAAGCACTCTTTCTCCTCTGCTCAGAGATCCATCCCCCAGGGTTTACATCCATTTGCAACATCTTCATCACCCACTTGTCTTTCCTGGCCCCATCAATGAACTCATCAAGAGACAACTGCCCTGTGTAGGAGATGAGGACACAAGATAGGGAGACAAAACAGGACAGATAAGACAAGAAGGCAGGAAGTAAAAGCCATCTACGTTTCAGAAAAATATGCTAATAAGACAAAAGCTATACTTAATTTCCCCATGTAGTTTAGGCCAGCTAGCCGAAAGACAAACCACCACGCTGTAACCCAACGCATTCACACCTACCCCATCCCCGTCGGCTAACATGAAATGTTGCATTAGCTTACACATGCTCCTCCAGGAGGATTGCAAGTCTGATCCTGCAAGCTCCAATTTGACTGGAGCCACTGTCTTTACACAGGCTATTTGTGCTGGGACTGGGACCTGCACTCTGGCTACTGGGTGTTTTCAGAGGATGAGATCTCTGTGGCATCAAAATCCAGACAGAATAGTGACCCCTTTGTATTTTACATTAAAATAACAATGAAAATTATTTCATCCTGCTGCATCAAGTTATTCTCGGTTCTAAGAAACAGACCAGAACCAAACCCAATGTGTCTAATATGAGTTACATAATGGTCCTAAGTGATTTCTTGATAGATGTAATTAAAGCTAGCCTGCCCAGTACAGATAACTTCTCATTACAAATGACTGCAATCTGAGCCACCGATCACTTACCATCCCCATTCTCATCCACTAACTGAAATATCCTGTCCACAACCTCCTCTGGTGTGAGCAATGGGGTCCTCTCTTCCACCTCTGACCGACACACTTTCTTCAGCTTGTAGATAGACTGAAAAGAAGTTCACAGATTAGGAGAAGAAAATGAAAAGCAGTGAACTCCACTATCTTCCCAACAGTGTAAAGGTCTTTTACAAAGGCTGCGGTTTTAACCTTTCTAGAAAGATCTGCCACTCAACAGCCTCAGACCTTTAATGAAACCTCTGACCTTATGCTCACACACACTGCAGATTACTTCATTTGCTCTTTGAAGCTGCTGCCCTCCTATTTTCCTTACATATATTGGTCAGACCTCAGGGTTCCTTTGCAAAGAACAAGGCAAGAGTTTCACAGATGGGAGAGTCATCTGACTTTTGAGTATGATTTTTTTTTTCCTAACATCTGAACCCAGGCACATCTGGACTTACCCAGCCCTCTCTCTCCCAGGGAACTTGTGCCGAAGCTGCAAGATCAAACCTGTATTAGCACATATTTTGACCCATAGTTTCTGTTCCACTTTGTCACTGGAAAGGGGCAGATTTTATCTATTCCTCCCATGACAACCGCCTGTTCATTATTAACTTTACTCCTTAGGCTGAAGGGTTTGTCTGAAGTCTTCCCAGAGAGGGGATTAGCAAGGGCCTAACACAGCTCTGGCCAATTCCTGGCTGACCTCAAAACTATAATTGAGCCTGCCCCAGACAAGCTCCTCAGATGCTCCCACACCTGCTTCTGGTGCTACAGGTAAAAGGCCGGTCACACTTTCCAGCCAAAAGGACCTGCTTTCCACAGATTCAATTTCTGATGTTTTCTTGATACTGCATTTCACCCAAGACCCTAAAATGTTTGATAACCATTGATTAAGCCTCACAAGTACTGCTGTGCAAGGGTAACAGCACCTGTGGTGCAGGGGTGACTCTAGCACAGTCACCAAGGTATTTACCTAAAGTGAGAACTCAGGTATGCTGTGCCTGACTGTCTGCTAAGCCCCATGCCTCCTCTCACACCTTCACACAGTCACTAATTAAAGCTAAATGCAGAACATAACAGAAACCCAGAAAGGAATAATTACAAAAGGGATTCCTGTACTAATTTGTGCCTCTCGGCATATTCTCACCAGCTACTCAGACAGGAAACTTGGCTCCTGTAAGGGGCATGGGGTGAAACCCTCTTCCACCCGCCAGTGCAATGAATCTCAGCATAAAAAGGTTGAAAGGAAAGGCAGAGCAGAGATACAGGAACTCCACAAAAGCACCCAGATGCTGCATTTCTGGACAGCTTCAGCAGCAGCAGCAGGGGCCAGGCTGCCCACAGTGGGTGTAACTGATCCCTTAGCCACCCCAGCAGGCTCCACCAAACCACTGAGCACATAACCCTTTCACCAAGGTCAGGCATTTTCACCTCATCACTGTCCACAGCTGCCTTGAAACCTGATTATCTATCACAAAACCCATATACATCATTAAATTGCCAAAGAACAGAGATTGCTTAAATAAGTGATTAGGCAATGCCTACTTACCTCAACAATTTCCAGCAGCTCAGGTTTGTCTATGCAGCCATTCCCATCCTTGTCATATACTTTGAACGTCCACCTCAGCTTGTGTTCCAGTTTTCCTCGTAAAACAAGATTCAAGGCCGCTACGTATTCCAGAAAATCAATGGTATTATCCTGTAGAAACAGAAAAGCAGCAGCTGAATGACACTTAACTGGGTGTAGTTGATAGAAAACTGCTTACAAAACCTGCATAACTGCCAAAAAGATAATCGATGGGACAGCTATCTATTTGCCACTTTACAGATCTGTGCCTGTTCAAGACCATCAGTAAGCACAGCCATACCCTTCTGCACCAAGGATGAGTTCATGAGGAGTGTGACAGTGAAGAGCAAAGCAATGCTCCTACATTGCAATAAGAGGGGACACCCACCACGAGTCTAAAAATAAGCAATTTAAATACTCCCAAACACCACAAATTACATGGAGGATAGGGAGGCAGATGAAGATCAGTGTGGTGTTGACTTTTTGGGCAGGGATCGCCATTCTCAATGACCTCAGCTGCTTCACCACTGAGACTAACATCCAACCATTACCCCTTTTTTCCATCCCTCCCCCTTGTTTGATCTTGTTTCATCTGAGGAAGACCATGACAATGAAAATGCCACAGTTCAGAAGGAGGCAGCAAGAACACCCACAATAAAGGATTTACATCAGGTGTTCATCCTCCTAAAAACTTCAGACAGGGAAGGGATGCAGGGCTCCCTTGGCAGCCCCCAGCAAATGGTCCTCATGCAGATCAACACCATCCCCAGGGCTAAGCTTTACAGCCCTCCCAACCCAGTTAGCAAAACCCCCTGGAAGATCTGGGCTCTGCATCTCCTGCCCGGCACACTCTGCTGCAGGCACTGAAATGTTCTGCAGGAACTGAGAAAAACCTGCTACTCCTGGACCTCGGAGGCCAGCAAGCACAAAAAGACAATTGAGGCATTGTTTTTATTTTCTTACCATATTACTAATAATCCTTTAGATTGTTAGGTCCTGCTCAACTGATTATATACCATGGGCATATTGAAGCAAAAACATGAACCCAGGCCTAATTTAGTGTTTTTAATATATGCAAGTACCAGCATCCCTTAAAAACAGATTTTCAGTCTTATTAGGAAAACTCCTATAAACTAGGAACGGGACTTCACCTTTTATGCACACCTTTTGCTCTGCAATCCTTTCTGCACAGCTTTCATAACACAATTTGGACCCAGACCTTCAGTTTTCTGCAGGAATTTAGGTTTTGCCAACTTCAAATTCTGAGAGAAGTCTCTGACCTGCCCACATCTTCCAAAGCTTTTTTTATCCTTTCTCACAAACTGACCTTTATTGCCACCTTAATATGATTTTGCCACTGATTTCAAAGGGAGCTTAAGGGAAATTGGTATAGCTGAGAGATGACAGACTTGTCTCCCCTTTTCCTGTATTGATACACAGCAACAAACAACCCCATACTTTGAATATGATCAAGAGCTTCAGGAAAAAAATTGAACTGTTTGGCAAGCACTGCTTACCCATTTCAAGACGAGAAAGCCAACCATACGACTTTTTTTTGAGTATCTGAAACATCACAGGCTAGGATTAGGCTATGGTTTGCACCAATACATGGGTATGCATGAACTGCTACTAAACCAGAAAGCCCACTTTTCCCAGGTGTCTGATGACAAATACAGCAAAGGGAATCAAAACCAGAATGTCTGAATTGTTCAGCATTCCTTCACTTTTGAGCAGCTAAAATCAATATTTTGTTACATGCCACCTGTTCATACAATATATATGCATTTCCTCCAATGTATAGCAAGTCTGAGTAGGACTTTCCTCCACTATAATTCCCCCTGTATCATAACAGATAAGTATTTTTTTTCCATGTAGCAGCCTTGGCAATTTGAGGATCTTTCAAAAATACTGTCTTAAAATGTGACTGCCTAAATTTCAACTTTTTAATTCAACCTTAGTCCCTTAAGGGGACATTCTGTCCTTAATTTGTGTACAGATTTATGAGAAGATAAATCCATACCAGCCCATACAAAGTAGTGCAGCATACGCTGCTCCTCCTGCCCTAGCAGGTCCATCGCCCTTACCTTAGTCTCATGAAGCATGGCAACAAGGGTGGGAACTGCACCAAACCACCTCCAAATTACAGAAGACAGACATGAAAATTATTAGACAAATAGTTGCAAAAACTCCTCACCACTTACCCCATTCTTATCGAAGGCTCTGAACATGTTTTCAATATACTCTGCTGCTTCACGGTTATCCTGGACCCCGAAGAACCGCTTGAATTCGTGCATGAAGAGGGTCCCACTGGGACATTCAACCACAAATTTCTTATACCATTCCTGCAATTCTGCAACATCAATCTCTGCTTGCTCCCCTTCGGCATTGGTGAACTGTTGTCCCATTTTACTCCGTAAAGCAAGATTAAACAAAGAAGGAACAAAAGGAAAACACTGCCAAAGTCCTTTGCTTGTATTGTCCTTTTATCACCTTTATTTGCTTTTTTTTTTTTGTTCTTTTTCTTCTCACTGTCTTGCGCTTTTATTTGATGTTAATATTGTGTCTTGCTATTTCACCTTTTTTCGTGTGTTTTACTTTCTTCTTCCTCTTTCTCTCCTACAGTTTTCACCGCCACAGTTTTGTGTGCTCACTTGGTGATTGTAGAGTTGCTTCTCTGCATTAGGGCAGTATAACATGTGGTATCAGGCATGTATAAAAATAACTAAGATCATTAGGAGATTCTGACCTACAAGTCAGAGACCTTCAGATGCTCTGAGCTGTGCCCTATTTAGGAGCAGACACCAGAGGCTCAGGGTCCTTCTGCACATTAATACCTTCACATCAAATAATTTAGGAGCCAAGGTTCCATTTACACACAAAGTACAACCCCACTCACTTTACTGTAGTTTTTCTAGAAACAAAAAGTGATTGTAAGTGAACTTCCCTAACATTAGTTTTTCAATACTGGCATTCATTACCTGCTCGTGGAGGATACTCAATGGTTCAGTGAAATAGGGCACAGTAACAAACAACAATTACAGAGAGCAAATCCTGAAAAAACAAGCACACACAACTGACACCACTCCCCTGAAAAAAAACTGCTAATGCATAAAGTTAATTGAATGCCTACTATAGGCTTTACTCTATATAAAGTGATTGAGAGAACCAATAAATGCAGATAGATACAAATATGCATATTTCTCTCATTTTCACAATTCACTCTTAAAACTCTCAGTTAAAAAATAACAGGAACATTTTATTTCCCTATTTTTTGAAGTATTGAGTTCTCCTTCTTCCCCTTCCACCATTTGGGCCTTTATCCATTGAAATACTCCTCCTACTTACCCTTCCCACTGAATACTGCTTACCACTTTTATTACAGACACAACATAAAGCTCTACCCCAGCCTCTTTCTGTTCTGCAGCTGCTCACCACAGCCTGGTAGCAGAGAGCTCAAAGCCATCTACCACCAGAGATCAAACCCTCCTCTCTGCAGACAACCTACTGGTCTTTTCTTTTCTTACTGGAGCCACCAGCTTTTATCCATATCATACCAGGTGTTCTGAATCCAACCGTTACATGTGTCAGCTGTAAAGAAATGACCTGTAGCTATAAAGGTGTCTGAGCCAGCCTGACATCCAGATAGGATTCTTCCTTTAAGAGGATTAGAGCAGCATTAATAGGAAACAATAGACTCCCAATTACAATAATGTAAAGGCCCAGAAGGATTGAAGCTGTTCACTTTTTTGGAATTTTTTTTTCCCCATTGTTTTGGAAAGAAGAGTGTCTCACATGGAAGAACACCAGTTAAGAATCAGTCTAAAATTTGATACTGCAGAACAGTACAGTGATTTTTACTCCCCTGTAAGAATAAGGTTTGTTCTGAATCTACTCACATGTGTAAGTAACCCATCAGTAGTATTGCATGTGCATGTATATATACATACCCAGACTAGCAGGAGTATAGTATAACTTTGCACTTCTGTACATAAGGATACCCAGGCAATGTATGGTTTCACTTAAGAGCTTTAAGCAAGAAGAGGATATAGGCAGTACAGCAGAAGTATGGAGGTTGATGGGGAGGACTGGAGGAGTTGCCAGAAAGGTTAAGGCTGTTCTCTTTCAGGGAAAAGGTATATTTTTATTTAATAATGTAGGGGAATCCTGTTTGTCTATCTTTGTGCCTAGAAGAATGCAACACGATTAATAAACTCAATCCTTCCTTTTGTAAATGCTTCAGCCCCTGAGTCTAAGACCACTTGTCTGCAGCAGAGCAGCTTGAGGTCTGGCTCATCAAAAAAAGTTATACTGGATCTACCCCCCAGCATTTGTCTCTTAGCTAGACCTACTAGAAAGAAGTCTTTGGCAGCCACAGTCACTGTGCTATTTATAAAATAGT
Organism: Aquila chrysaetos chrysaetos; assembly: GCF_900496995.4. NCBI lineage: Eukaryota > Metazoa > Chordata > Aves > Accipitriformes > Accipitridae > Aquila > Aquila chrysaetos. The sequence continues at coordinate 1,466,486 of NC_044027.1, forward strand.
TCTGTTGCAGTCTCCATTTTCCCACTCTCAGTTATGTATACCATGTAAAGAAATAGCTTTTTTCCCTCAATAATATTTTTTGAATCATCTTGGCTAATATCTGGTGAGGGCATGAGTTGTCTCTGGGTCACAAACAGCTTTCAAGAAGAAGAGGTGCTGCTGCTGGGACAGGGGTGGAGAGGGCTCATCGCACTTTTTCCTGCTGCACAGCTGGGGAGATTTGCAGGTGCTGGTGTGAAGCCTTCCACCATTTTGTACTGCTCTCCTGCACCGAGGCTGCATGCTGGAATGTGAGCGCTGAGAGCACACAAGACTCCACATGCCCAGGACATTGTCTTGCCTCATTGCATAATTTTGTTTTGCCTTATGGGAACTTAGTGATCTGTTCCCAAGAGAGAAAATGGTTCCCCTTTGTTTTGATGACTACAATCTTTTCCAGCCAGGAACAAAGGACTGCAAGAGACGTGGGTTACAAAGCCTAGCTGCTGCTATTGCAGGTATCACGACATACAATCGTGTTGATAAATAGTACTGATGTTGATTTGGCACTGAAATAAAGTAAATCCTATAGCTTCTGGTATGAAATTCCCTCAGCATATGCTCTCATTGTCCAACAAGTGTGCCCTGCAGACTGTACCGAAAGAGCTGCTGTCTCTCAGCCAGTAAGATGTCACTTCATGAAGTACAGTTTTATTGGCCAAAGGATTTTTTCATTTGATTTGGAAAAACAAATGCAGGTAGAGGTAAATATAAGCAGAGAGAACTAAAGATAAAAAGAATGATATCTAGAAAACGCTACAATAAAGAGCTTGGTGCTATTTGGCTGCCTGAAGGGTTAGGATCAATGCTTTACATATGTCAGAGCGAACACTTTGGATGATTAGTTGCAAACAGCTAACGTCTGATTACATATCCTGCCTAATGAGCTATCCCTAGATTATCACCTATACAGCTCAAAAGCTGTGGAGTTTCCCAGCCAAGAGCGTGGAAAAAGACAGCTTATTTCCCATCAGTTCACTAATACAACATGCTGCCACATGCTTCAGCAGAGGCTGGTAGAAACTCAAGAAAAAAAAAACCAAACAAAAAACCAAACCCTGCAGAGGGCTGGGAAGACTCATTTGTTTGGCATCTGTGTTACCACTCTGTGAAGGCAGCAGAGGCTGTAACAAAGGCAGCAGGGTGCAGGCAGGCACAGCTGCCGGGTGCGAGAGGACCAACTTCAATGAAACTGGAGGCAAGACTAGATCCTTCGCCCACGCTGGAGCAGCCCTGGCCTAGTCATCTTGCCTCATCGCTCCATTGTTTTAAATACCCCAGCCCTGACCTGCCCTAAGACCCCTCTTGTGGGTTGGGCAATCCCCAGTGTCCCTACAGCGGGCCTAGAAGAGCAAAGCTCTGCCCAGGGCTGCTCCCAGCCCTCTGTCCCAGACGGCGCGGGTGAGTGTGCAGCATCACGGCTGGCGTCTGCTTCCAAAGCTCCCCGAGCATCAGACCACAAAGAAAGCAAACCTGAAGCATCCTTAAATTTCCCTGCCACCAGGCAGGATGGACATGTGGACAGGAGGAACGCAGGGAGGATGAGCGGCACCTTTTGTGCTGACCCATCTGAGGAGAGATCAAAGATCCCTCATACTTTGGCTGGGAGTTCAGCCCAACGTCTCTCTGTGTCTCTTCCCGGTTGCTCACCAAATTGGCCATACTGTTGCAGGTTTTTATACAGCAGGAAAAACCGACATGGTAGTAGGTATTATTACAGAAGCGGCTGTCCCTTGTTTTGCATATCAAAGATGGTCAGGTACAACTAACTGAACCCACCTAAAATCCACCATTGCAGTGCTATCCCACAAGGAAAACGTTAACCTTTGAGTGTCACCTATTGTCTTTTGCTTATTGCCAGAAAGATTTTATTATGTGCTGACAAACTCCTGCTAAGTGTTACCTCTGAGCGGCTACATCTCAGTGGTGAATGAAGCCTGAAAGATTTGTCTTGCACGTGGTACCTTGCAAGGCAAACTTTCCAAGAAAAATGCAGAAATACATTTTCTCTGTGCGTGAAGGTTTTCAAAATTTTGTGTGGTTCCAAAGTCTTGGCACAGGATTGAGCTGAGCAAGTCAGCCTTTCCAAAACCAGGATGCTGGGCTATCCGTAGTGTTCACAATGGAAAGGAGAAGGGAAATTCCCACTGTTTTTTTCTGGTTCGTTGAAACTGAATGGTGAAGTATTGTATGATCTCTTGAAACCAAGATTCACCACTGAGTCACGGTTCTCCACCTACAAAGAAAAGCAGCGAACCGGGAGGCTGGCGGAGACCGCGGTGGAAGGCTGCGGCCGGGCCAGGGGGCAGATGCTGCGGGTCCCCCCCTCGCAGCCCACGGTAGGTGTGCGGGCGGGGAAGAGGAAGGTTTTTAGGCGTTTCGGAGGAACCCGGGTGCCCGCGGCTTCGCGTTAAGGACCGCGGACTTTGTCTTTGTTCCGCGCTATGGACCGGCTGGGCGAAATACGTTTTGCACCGCGGAAAACAAAACCAAAACCCAAACCCGGAGCTTTTCCTTTTGTTTTCTCTCGTCAACACCCCACCAAAAAACAACCAAACCGACGAGAGACGCGGTAAAACGACGGGGCCGCGGAGACCCCGAGGCGGGAGGACGCGGCGCTGCCGCAGCTCCGCGGGCGCGGAGCGGATCCCCCCCCCCCGCCGTGGGCGTGGGCGTGGGCGTGGGCGGAGCGGGCGGCGGCGCGGCTGCGCCCGGCGCACCTGGGCAGGTGAGGGCGGGGCGGGGCGGGGCGGGGCTGGCGGTGAGCGTCCGCCGCGGCCGCGCTCCCCTCGCCCCGCTGCCCGGCGCCGCCCCGCCGCTGCGCCCACGCGTGGGCCCCGCGGGGCGGCCGAGAGCCCCCGCGGGCGCTGGAGCCGGTCCCCGCCCGCCGGAGGGGTAAGTTCCAGCGGCGGCGGCGGGGGGGTCGCGGTGCCCGGCGGGACCGACCCCCACCCCACCCGACTCGACCCCCGCCGCGGATCCGCCCGGCGGCTGGTGGGATCGCGGCGCGGCCCCTCGCGAAGCCCCGTTCCCGCGTGGGGCTCTTGGCCGGGGAGCGGGCTCCGTGGCGGGGTGGGGGGGGGGTGTTGGTCGGTGATGGAAGACGCGCGGGTGGCCGTGGGCAGGTTGGCGGCTCGGGGGCGGGCTGGGAAGGTGCGGGGGGGTCCGGGTCCGGGTCCGAAGGCAGCCGGGAGGGTAAAGATGTTACAGGCATTTATGTATTGCTCCTTTCCCCGTCTGCTCCCGCGGCCTGTGCTGTATTAGCCCTAGGCTACGTCTTTCAAGTTGGCGTAAACCGAGGCCTAGAGTTAGGGTGAGGGTAATATTTACCCCCCCCACCCCGTTCACCGGCAGCTGCTCTCGGACCACAGCCGTTACCACCCCCAGAACCCAAATTATCTGTAACAACTCATGCCCCTTCCAACTTAATGGGCTGTCTGGGCATGGCAGAGGGCTGAGGTTGCCAGATTGGGGCGCAGGGACTGTGGATTTTAAGAGTTAATTGTGCTCAAGGTGCGTTGCTTGCCCGGCGCAGGGCAGGGGAGCAGGGGTGGCTGCTAGAAAAGTGATGCCCACATCTCTGAAACGTGGGAACTACAGGTTCCCAGTGTTGGGAGGTGATGAAGTGTTGGACACTGAGATGAAAATTCAGCCCGTTTCTCTGTGGAAATGCTAATGTGAAGGATTGAGCCGCTTGTCTTTGAAAAAATGAATACAGATCCACAAAATACAGGATAATGTAATCAAACAAAGGTAAGGAGCGTGGAATGAGGTCTGTGGTATCGCAGCGATGAACCCAGAGAAGCCCCCTTCCTGTTTCAGAGGCTGCATGAACAGGGTGGAGCGGGAGCACTGAACACACCGAGCATGAAAGCATCTGTGCAGCAGGGCCGAGACCGGCTTCAGGTCGCGTTTTCCTGGTGTGCTGCGTGTTGTTATGCTGGCTGGCACCGCACTGGAGCCCCAAGAGTCACCACGGCTAACCGGGGCTGTCCCTGACCTTGGTCACTCGGCCGTCAGGGAAGTGGCTGCAGGATGTCTGCTCGTTCCTCAGTTTGCTTTGAGTTGTTCTTGTTGGGGCAAATGTCTCCCCTCCAAGGAAAAATGTCTGACTTAGTTAATAATAATTGGGGTGCGGGGAATTATTACGTCACTGACCAGAGATGCATTTAATGCAGCACAGGGATGTGCTAATTACCCCCCCGCACCGCCCAATTTGAGTGGGAATAAAGCAAACCGGAGGATTCCTGGGTATGTGCACTGAGGAGTCCTGAATGAGGGCCAAGCCTCCCCTGGCAAATCCAGTTAATGGCGTGAAGATGTTCGCCAAGCTCACCCTTGCAGCTCGCGGAGCGGGAGCAGCCTCTGGTGTTAGTGAACCCCACTGGATCGACGTTGAAGGTTGTAAGAGGCTGACTCACCGTCTGAGCTGAGCAATGGGATTCAAGTTGATTTGCTCTTGGTTATTGTGTCAACAAGTCATTGGTGATAAAGGGTCATAAAGCATTGTAATGTCGCGTATTGACAGATGCTGTCTGTGATCCGAGGGACAATTCAAACCTAATACGGCAGCGCCAGCACACCTTCCATGTGACCAAATGTATTTTGTTTGGGAGAGGCATGAATTTTTCTCCCTGTTGTGTGGGTTTGAATTTACTCCTGGTCTTGCAAATGTGTGTGTACGTAGTGTATGTTATTAGAAGCAGAGGGGACTGCTTGTAAAGTTAACTGTAAAAGAGATTGTGGAAGCAAGCTTTAGTTAGGATTTCTTTGTTACAATGAGAAGTCACTTTTTTCCTTTGCAAGGAAAATCGATACCTGGTTTTGGTCTCAATTTCAAGTCCAGGATTAACCTGGACTTTGTGTCTTTGCAAACATGCTACTCAAAGTTTAATTCTGATAGCATTTTTGACATAGATAACTAATACAGCTAAGTTTCAGAAGCACAAGAATAATTTTGATGATTGCTTTCTGATCCTTTGCAGCTCCTGGGAAGCAGTCTGCTAACGTGCCCAGGTACTTGACAAAGCACGTTTTCAAACTGTTATTTAGAGATGATTTGCAATTGAATCTGAACATTTTCTTTGCTTAACAGATAAAATAAGTTGTGTTCAGATTAATTTTGTGTGAACACTTGCATCTGAATGGGATCTGCAGGTGTTTGAACAAATAAAACCTGTTCCTAGCCTAGTTCTTGGATAGAATTTTTTAATCTTCTCTGTCTCTGCTACTAGACACATTTTGCAACTCCCGCAGCAGTATTCAGGGCTTATGGCAAACGTTTTACTTATCTTGTAACTGCTTTATTTATGGGACTATTTGTAATTTCTCGCATCTCTTCGAAGATTTACAAATGAATTTTGGAGATACACCTTCTAAGCAAATGTGTAGCATAAAAGTCCCCTCCCAAAATCTAAAGATACCAAATGCTGCTGCTTCTTGCCAAGGGACAGTCGTTAATTTTGTTTGTTTGGCTTCGTATCTGTTCAGCACAAGAAAAATGTTGTTGGTTGACTGCAAATGTAGTAGCAACACAGGGCTACTTAAACAACAACAGATTTGATCAGTTAACTACAGCATTGTTTTTTAAAAAAACTTAAACATTAAGTCAACATCACTCGATTTTTAGCACGAGTGCAGGCAGACTTGCAGTTCATGTCCTTCTGGATAAACATCCTGGTTATTATAGGTCAGTGATGTTTGCGAATGACTATACTGCATTCAGAGCATTCATGAAAAAGCCGTCAAATGACTTTCAGAAGAACGTCTGTCTCTGTGATAAAATGGTCCTCTCCGCTTCAGCCTGACGCTTCCACCTTTATCTCAACTGGGCTGTGGTGGGTTGACCTTGGCTGGACACCAGGTGCCCACCAAGCCGCTCCGTCGCTCCTCTCCTCAGCAGGACGAGGGGGGAGAAAATAAAGTGGGAAAAAACCCCCTCCTGCGTCAAGATAAAGGCAGTTTAATAAAGCGAAAGCAAAGGTCGTGCACGGAAGCAAAGGAAAACAAAAGATTTATTCTCTACTTCCCATCAGCAGGCGATGTCCAGCTACTTCCCGGGAAGCAGGGCTTCAGGACGCATAGCGGTTGTTCCGGAAGGCAAACGTCGTAAATAATGAATGCCCCCCGTTCCTCCTCCTTTCTCTTAGCTTTTATTGCTGAGCAGACATCATATGGTGTGGAATATTGCTTTGGTCAGTTTGGGTCGGTGTCTCCTCCCAAGCTCCTGCCCACCCCCAGCCTACTGGTGAGGGGGGAGTGTTGGAGAGACAGCCTTGATGCTGTGCCAGCACTGCGCAGCAGTAGCCAAAACACTGGTCTGTTATCAACACTTTTCTAGCTACCAATACAGAGCACAGCACTAGGAGGGCTGCTATGAGGAGAATTAACTCCCTCTCAGCCCGATCCAGCCAGATCCAATACATGGGGCAAAAGCCTCTAATTTGGTGCATATTAGTTTTTCTCCTCCTCGATGCAAGTCTGACATGACTGAAGAACAACTAGATCAGATAGGCCTCTTCGCTAAGGTGTACGTGGAGGCTTTTGAAATCCTACTGCCTGTTCTTGCTGTGGCTTGTTTGTGGCTTTATCTCCTGCGCAGCGTTTACAGCTCAGGTTTGATTGGGGCTCGCCCTCCACGCGCTCAGTTAACACAAATAACGTGCCTTCTCTGCACTGGAATATTTAATAGTGAGTTGTTGTTTTTGTAACAATTATGGTCCCCGCTTAGTGATGCGTTTGTAACTCCTCCTGGCAGAAGAGTCATCTAGCTGAATCTGAATTAGTGGTTTCAATGTGCAGTAACATAACAAACAATAGCAGTAACATGGCATAGGGTCATTTGTCATGAAATTAATTTTTTTTTAATGCATATGAGTCTCAACTAACCTTTAGCAGTTGGTCTACTATTATCCCTGTCTTTTGTAGACAATGGCATTACACCCGCGAAGAGTTCGCTTGAAGCCGTGGCTGGTAGCCCAGGTCGATAGCGGTATGTATCCTGGCCTTATCTGGCTAAACCGAGAAGCGAAGCGGTTTCAAATCCCCTGGAAGCATGCAACTCGGCACAGCCCGCAGCACGAGGAGGAGAACACCATCTTCAAGGTGAGAGAGCTCTGATATACTACGGCTCTTAAACAGAGACAAAGGGTTGAATTGTTGGCCCAGGAGCTGGACAGGCATCTCAGTAGCTGTTTCCAGGCACATTTTGTCCTATTTCTTTGACCTCAGAAAAGCCACTTTGTGCACCTGGATGCCAAGCTTGGCACTGCCTGAAACGGTGTTGAGTTCTTTAACCCTTTCTGACCACCAAAGGCCAGACAATGTCCGATTGCATGGACTCTGGAAGATTACTGCTATTTGCTTCATCTTCTTGGTTTAGGATGTGGTAGCTGGCTTGTTCTTAGCAGCAAACCATTAAATGCTGTTGCATAAATCTTAAGAGGTCCACCACAAACTTCCAGTACTCATCCCCGCTGTCCCTAATATTCTTATCCCAAGGGATTCATTACAACTCATACACTCCTTTGAGGAATTTCTGACCTCTGCCTTGGAGGGATCTTGGACTGATAGTCTGATTTTGGGGTGAGAGAGGGAGAGGGCCAGCTGGATGCCTGTGGCTGCTCTTCCACTCCATTTTAACTGAGCCCATTCCTCCTGTGCAGGGTATGGCTGTCAAAAATGACTTGATATTGAACCTAAGAGATCTAAAAAAATTCAGTGCACAGTCCTGTACAATTTATACTTTCTTAACTTGTATGAAGATGCATGTTCAGAATTGCTAATGATTTTTGGAAATTTGGATTTACAGCTTTTTTTCTCCCCCTTCTTTTAATGGGAAAAACTATTAAAGTGGGAAGTTCCATCGTTGTTATCGGAAGAGCTATAGTTAAGACTTCTGCAAGAGAAGGATTTTACAGTGAATTTGTTTGGAAGTTTGATTTCTGATAAAAGCTGCTCTGTTGAGAGGGCTGGACTGAGCACAGTGTACTTTGTCCCCAGGCATGGGCTGTGGAAACGGGAAAGTACCAGGAAGGAGTCGATGAGCCAGACCCTGCAAAGTGGAAAGCCCAGCTCCGATGTGCTCTTAACAAAAGCCGGGAATTTAATCTGATGTATGATGGCACCAAGGAGGTGCCCATGAATCCTATTAAAATTTATGAAGTGTGCGATATCCCGCAGTCCCAGGGATCAATCATTAATCCAGGTGAGGGCCTTGCTGACACAGGTCTGATTACTGAGCAGGCATTTGTCCAGTGCGAGTTCCTTTCCCTCCGCAGCATTAACTCTCAAGCTGCCTTTGTGTGCAGCAGAAAGCAGCTGCCATGCGTAAGCCCGGTTGTACTTAAACTAAGAGGACTCTGAACCATAGTGTACCTGTACTAAAGCTGTACGCAGTTGCATGTTTTCTGCTAAACAGTCCAACGTTGGCAATAGTTTGTATCCTTAGCTCTCTAGAATTATATGTTAAACTGAAAATAGTATGTTGTACAGATCAGATTTGTCCTTTTTTACTTATATTTGGAAAATACACAAATTTCCAATATTGTGCAGTGCCAACATGAAGATTACATTTATTTTTTCAAGAAATGCATTGCAGTGTTTCACACTGATTGACTACCCAAAAGAATGTGCTTGTTTGCAGGTTCCACTGGCTCAGTTCCGTGGGATGAAAAGGATAATGATCTCGATGATGAAGAGGAGGAAGAATTGAATCAATCTCAGCATGTCCCTATTCAAGAGACATTTCCATTTCTTAATATCAATGGTTGGTGGCATAGACTAATGTCTTAGTGAAGGTATTTGCTTGTAAATTGGTGCATGCTTGAAATAAAATCTTGGTTTATTGAAGAATTGTTTCTTTTTTGTAGATTCTCCAATGGCTCCAGCCAGTGCAGACAACTGCAGCCCTGAAGCTGTGTGGCCAAAGAATGAACCTCTAGATATGGAAATGCCCCCAACTGCGCTGCAGCATGACTTCTTCAGCAGCCCTGAGCTCTGGATCAGCTCTCTGCCAAGTACGTATATGGATTTGTAGCGCTTCTGTCACTGTACTTAAAAAAAAGTGTTTTGACTTTTTTCCTGTGGCTGTTTGCTTGTTAGCATGGAGACCTGTGTATAGTTTAAACATCCCTGTGACTGTAGCGTGGATTGCGTGGTGTGTCTCTACTGCTGATGCAGTACATGTAAAGGTCCAGGGAAAGCCATACTGACAGTGTCTTTCTCAGTGACAGACCTAGAAATCAAGTTTGAGTATCGAGGAAAGGAGACTGGACCGACGACGACTGTAAGCAACCCTCAGGGATGCAGACTTTTCTACGGAGAGCTGGGTCCTATGCCAGACCAGGAAGAGCTCTTTGGGCCTATTAGTTTGGAGCAAGTAAAGTTTCCAGGAACAGAGCAAATCACCAATGAAAGGCAGAAGATCTTCACAAGTCGGCTGCTGGATGTTATGGACAGGGGACTGATCCTGGAGGTCAGCGGCCATGCCATCTATGCTGTCCGGCTCTGCCAGTGCAAAGTCTACTGGTCTGGTCCCTGTGCTCCTTCCTCCACTACACCAAATTTGATCGAGAGACAAAAGAAAGTCAAACTCTTCTGCCTGGAAACATTCCTAAGCGGTAGGTAACTTCTGCTTCTGGAAAATAGCTTTGGATACTGGTCTGGGCACTTGGTGGCACTACTGGAAAGGGTGCTCTGCACTGGGGCTCAGCCTGGATGCACCAATTAGTTTGCTTGTGCGTGGAGCGTGGGTAGGGGTCACCGCTTCCCCAACTTCAGCGGACCAGGGAGCAGGTGCACATCAGAAGAAAGTGAATGTACACTCATTTAATGCTCTGAAAAACATCGGAGGGCCTTGCTTTTAAAGAATGCTCTTCTGGGTGCAAGAAATAAGCTTTACTTGTGTATGCGTAAGAGGTGGCTCTGGCAAAGGATAGTGTGTAGGTAAGACCTGGGATGACATAACGAGGTGGGATGTGGTGAGTGTTTCTAACCGAAAGAGGACAAGCCACAGCATTGTGCTTTTCTTCCTAGAGCTGATTGCCCATCAGAAAGGACAAATTGAGAAGCAGCCACCGTATGAGATCTACTTCTGTTTTGGAGAAGAATGGCCTGATGGAAAACCCAGGGAGAGGAAGCTGATTGTGGTTCAGGTAGGAGCTGAGGCCCTGAAGTGACATGTGCCAGCCTTGCTAGGGCCGGTGCGTTGGCTCTGGATCGATGCCCACGGATACCAGAGACCACCTCTTCTCTGTTGTGGTTACTGACCCCGGGAAACCCCAGTAAGGCTGGTGGGTTTTGTCACGGCAAATACAAATGCTACGTGTGCCGAATAGCATCAGTCTGTGACAACGTTTTAGGTTATTGTGGAAACCGTCGCCTGCATCCAGGGCAGGGGATTCCGGCAGAATAACAGGAATATACTGTGTGACCGTTAGGCTAAAACAACTGACTTCTTCTTAAACAGGTCATTCCAGTTGTGGCCCGGATGATCTACGAAATGTTTTCCGGTGACTTCACGCGCTCCTTTGACAGTGGCAGCGTGCGGCTCCAGATCTCTACACCCGACATCAAGGATAACATCGTGGCTCACCTGAAGCAGCTGTACCGGCTGCTGCAGAACCACCAGGAAGGGTGGCCGATGCAGACCCCCACCATGCACATGGCGCAGCCGCTCCCGGCGCAGTGACAGATGCTTTGCTTTGCCCCATGGTTTCTTACATTGTACATACAGAAAAAGTTATTTCTCAACGAGTGCCTTGCCTAAATCTGAATAAAACCTGTAAATCTGGTCATCTGATGCAATTTCAGCAGTCTATGGTGCTTTTGTTTTGGAAGTGTTCAAAACAGAGGGGATTACAGGAATACCTCTAGCCCCTTTACTGTTTCGAGCTGTTTGCTTAAGCAACTAGTATGTATAAATCACATTTTCAATTCTGTAATTTTTGTTAATCCACTATTGATACATTGTATATAAATAATTGATCATTGGGGGGGGGGGAGAAATAATCTGTGCTCTATTAAAACCACCTGGAGAATATCACCTTGTCTAGTTTGACTTTTTATCTGGTCTCTAGCTGCTGGCTGGGAGGCTGACGCTTGCTTCCAGTGTGCTTTTTTTTTATAGGTATGTATACACACACTGTACACGCATATATAGTTAAAAAAAAAAAACAAACCCGCTCGGCATGGTGTGAGGAGCCACCTGAAGCTGAAAGCACGCTCATGCTCCAGCTCTGAAGGCTGGGCGATGGGTCTCAGCTGCGTCCCCCCTCCAAGCTCTGGCTGAGGGGGATGGCAGCGGCCCGCTCCTCAACGACCTCTTCCTCGTCGATGAGGCCGCTGGCGCCTGGGCCTGCCCGGGGAAGGCTGCTCCACACAGGCCCGGGCGAGCCCGGGAAGGCCGCTGTCCCGGGCGAGCCCGGGCCTCGGCCGGGGCGGAGCGCCTGCAAAGGCCGCTCCGCCCCGGGCCACCGCCTACGCTAGCGCCGAGGCCGACCCGGAAGCGGTGGGCCCGGCTTTGGTTTCTCCTCAGCGCAAGCGCGGCCATGGCCGCGGAGGAGCCGGCGGGCAGGGCCCTGTCGGTGCCGCGGCTGGTAGCGGCGGCTCGGGAGGAGCTGGGGACCGGGGCCGGGCGGCGGCGGTGGCCGGCGGCCCGCGCCCTGCAGCTAGCCGGGGAGGTGCTGGCGGTGGCGGCGGGGCTGAAGCCGGCCCTGCTGTACGACTGCGGCGCGGCGGGCCCCGCCGAGCTGCGGCGGTACCTGGCCCGGTTAAGGGAGGCCGGGCTGGCCCCCCGCCGCCTCCATTTGCTGGGCGCCCAGGGTTCGGTTCTGCTGCTGCAGCCGGGGCTCGCCCGGCGGAGGCTGGCAGCCGTGCTGCGCGCCCGCCCGGCTCCCTTCGTGGACGTCTCGGCGGGGCGGCGCGGTCCGGCCGTCTGCGGGCCAGCGGAGGCCGAGGCCGTCAGGGGCCACCTCGCCGCCCTCCTCGCCCACCTAGGGGCTGCCGAGGCCGCCGGCTCCGGCCCCGTGTCCTCCAGCGAGGTCGTCCCCGCGGGCTGGAACCTCTGCACCGTCGTCGGGGTGCTGCTGGGCTACCCGGTGGCGTACACCTTCGCCGCGGAGGAAGGTGCCGAGAACTGCCTGGCGCTGACGCCGCTGAGGGTGTTCACGGTCCGGGCCTCCTGCCCCAGGATAAAGGACGGTCTCAGGGTCCAGATCTACTCCTTCAGCATCCCGGAGAGCCTCTGCGCGGAGCTGCAGGAGGTGCTGGGTGCCTGGTGCGAGGAGCTGAAGGAGGCCTTCAGCATGCAGAGTGACTTTGTAGATCTCTGCATTTCGAGCGAGGTCGTGTCTCTGCCAGCGGTTGCCTTGTAAAGCGCAAAGTCAGGCTTTCTGGCCTGTTTCTCGCTTGCGTCAGGGACTGAGGCGAGAGATCTGGTTCCTGTATGTGCAGCCCACTGAGGCGCTCTCAAGAGGCCCCTGAGCACCAAAGGCTGAATTTTGACAATCTCAGGGCCTGGACCTTGTGGGCCAGTTGCAAATCAAGCAGGTGTACTTCCCAGAAGACCAGTGTGTGGATGTATGCACTCACAGCTGCTCTGCAGCCTCCATCCGGACTGTGGAGTGTGCCCTGTCAAGTCAGGGTATATTTATTTGCTGCGAACAGCTGAGGATTAATAAAAAAGTTGACCAGCACAGTGTTTTGAATTTGTGAAGTTTATTGTAGGCTCCATATCCTATTTACTACTCCTGCGAGGTGGTGACACGCACTGCCTTGTAGCTGAGCCTGCGCTTGAACAAGGGGCAAGTGCTACCATCAAACCTGCACAGTGCAGCTCCAAAAGGGGCTTAAAACCCCTGTCCCTTGTCAGATTAATGTGGCGCTGGCAGTGGAGGGGAAGCAGCCGTGGCTGTGGGGACGCTTGGCCACGAGACAGGTTAGAAGAGCAGTGGGTTGAACTGGGCCTGGAGGGTGGGAGGTGGGAAAATTGCTCGGGACAGGCAGTGCACGGGGGAAGTGTGGGGGGACTGTGCTAAAAAGCCTCCCTGAGCTGGATGTCTTTGTCAGGTATCAGCAGAGATGGTCCAGGGTCGAATACCTCCCATTCAGGGAGGCAATAAAAAAAGAAAGAGAATTTTGTAGTCTTCTCAGCCGCCGGGCACGGAAACCAGGGAGGCTGGATCCCAAGGGCACGGGATGCCCCGTCCCTGCTGCTCTGGCCCTCCCGACCCCCGTGAGCCCCGGCAGCGGCGGTTGGAGTGGCTTTGTCCCTCAGCGCCGCAGGAACTGGGCAGCACAGCCTTCAGCTGAGGCAGAGTAACCGAAGCAGCCAAGGGAAGGAGCGATCTCCCAGCATTTATTGGAGCCTCGGGAGTTTGTCTGGAGTGAGACCAGCTCAGGAAATGAACCAAATAGGCAAGTACAAAACAGCAGATGGTGCACTGTGGCGAGGGTGCGTTGCTGTTGGTGAAGCAGAAGTCAGTTCCTGCAGTGAAGTCAGTCATCGAGAAGATCCTTCATGGTCTGTAACTTGTGAGGAAGATGGCTATGGCCATTGCTATCACTGCCACCAGGAGAGGGATCCAGTGACCGTGCTGTCTCTGGAAGGAGAAGCAAGCGTTACTAGGAAATTGGTGGGGAGAAGATCCTTCTCATCTCACCCCTAGCAAACCTGTCATTGATCTTTCTGCACTGCAGAAATAAACGGGGGAATTTTTCCCAGTCCGAAAGCACTGGGAGTGGGGGTGAGGAATGCCTCCCACCTTTGCCTGCTTGCTCTGGAAGTGGTTGAGCTCGTCCCGGCACTGGCGCAGCCTGGTCAGGCAGGAGCGGTACTCCTCGCTCAGGGCCTCCAGCTCCGAGCGCAGCTCCGTGCACTGCAAGCACAGCAAGGGGCCGTTAGCAGGAGGGATCCCCCCACTTTTGTACACACTGAGACTGGCAGGGCTCCCGCAGCGGCTGCAGCGCTTCGCCCCTGCACGGGCACTGCAGTGAGGGGGGATTTTCACTTCTGCTACCTGTGTGTCCATATGTACCTATAGGGGACAGAGCAGATCTCAGTGTTACTGGGAATACGGTGATAGAGGCAATGCCGGGTCCGTTACCATCCCGTGATGTGCTTGGCTTCGCTGCCATCTCTCACATCGCATGGGAGAAAGAAGCAATGGTTACTTTTATGACCGTAGAAGCGTGCAGGTCAGAAAGATGCGTAGTGCAAACTCGTGGCAGGGTTTGCCTCTCATTCTGAAATTCATTCTGCATTTCACTGACTGCGAGAGCAATTGCAGAGACCTTTAAACCCTCTGAGACATGGGACAGGTACCTTGGTTGTGCTGCACAACCCCAAAACCCAGGGAGTGCCTTTTTTCCTGAACGGCCACGCAGCAGCATGAGACCCTGCTGCCTTCCCAGTGAGCGGTACATTAGCAGCAGCTGTGGAAGGAGGCTGCCTGTGCCCGGAGGCTGCCTGTGCCCAGAGGCTGCAAGAGCCACCGCTGCGGGGGCAGCTGGCCCCCCCAGCTGTTCCCTTTTGCTGTGATTGTGCTTTACAAAACCCTTGCCCAGGTAATGCTGGGTGATGTGTGATGCTGGTGGTGCACTCACCAGCGGGGGTTAGTAGGACAAGCTCTTCTCCTGTGTGGCTCTAAGCTGTGCTTCAGTAAGTTATAAATCCTTTTTTTATAAATCTTTGCTACCTGAGTACTGCTGTAAGAACTCTGGGGCTGTTGGTTGGCAGAGGGCACAGCTTGATAGGAAAGAGCCTGTGAGAGGCCAGAAAGCTTTGAAATTTTTTGCAGCCCAGTTGTATGGGCATTGCTTTTGTTAGCAGATGCTTCCTGTTATTTGCAAGCCTCTTCTTTTCCTCCTCTCCTTCCTTTGTGCTCAGGGTTTCAGCTCTTAAAGTGTAGCTTTGGCTTTGGCTTTTCCCTGTGAGACTGTTGAGGCTCTCCTGTCTGTGAGAGCAGAAATGGGTTTGTATGGAGAGGGCTCTGCTGCTATAGCCCTGGGCGCCAGGCTGCTGGTGCCCTGCCCTTGCAAGCAGATGGTGCATTGGGTGTTTAGGTGAGGCTGGTATCAGTATAAAAATTCAACAGAGATAATCCTTACAGGAGATACCAAGCTTAGATTACTTCCAGGAACTTTGGTGCATTGTGTTGTGCTACAGCTGGAGCACTTACACCAGCAGCTCGCTCCCCAGCAGGGAACTCCATCCCAGCCATGATTCAGTGACTTCCTCACCTCATTCTCCTTTGCTGTAAGCTGGGATGTCCTTTTCTGCATCTCTTCCTTCAGACTTTCTTCTCCCTCCTCCTCAGGGTGCTCTAACAGAGCGTTTTGTTTTTCCTTGGCAGGAGTGAGAGGTGGGGTCTGCGTGGTGAAAACCTGGTCTAGAAAACAGTCAGGCTTCTGATGAGAAACAGGTCCAGGCTTTCAGTTTGCTTTAGATCTTGTTTACTCAGCGCAGTTTAAAGATAATATTTGTGTGCTATGCACACAGCAGAGGACACAGGAGCTGAGTTAGTTATCACAGGCTTGCCTCTGCCATAGGTACAAGTTAATCATCTTTAGATGAATATTTCTAAGTAGTTGCCAGAAATGGAGAGGAGGGAGAGTTAAAATGCCTTTTATTGTTTTTTTTTTTCAAGTATAGCTGTAACTGCAATTATAAACTGGAATGTATTTTGTTTGGGAAAAAAATGGCATAACCACTGAAGTAGAATTTGCAATTAAATTCATTTATTTTTTTAAAGTGTTTGCCATCATAAATACACTTATGTTTTAATGTTAACTAGCTAAATATAATAACTCGCTTTGTGCAGCTTTAAAATAATCCTTTATTCTAAAGCCATGTAGACTTCTCCCAGAGGCAGGTCTAAAGTTCCTGTGTCCAGTGAGAGGAGTGCTAGGTGGGAGTTACAAAGTTTGCTGACCTTTCCTTTGCACCGTCACCTCCTGGGTCTTCTGTTCCTTGGTCTGCTTCTGTATCAAGTCTGTGAGCATAAAAAACCACTGTTATTGTCCACAGCGGTAACGCAGGTCTCTTACTTAGCACATCTTTGTGTTACTTACTGTGCAAATGGCTGATTGTTGTCTCCAGCATTACCTTCTGATTTTGTTCTTTTTGCAATTTATCTGAAATAATGATAGAAGAAAATCACGGTTGATGTAAATCTCTGTGTATCTTTATGCAAGGATGGCAACTTTCCCTTTCTCCACATGTGTAAAGTGGCATGGATATTGTTGGCTACCCTGAACTTTCTTCTCTGAAGGGATGTGATTTTTAGCTGTTAATTGCCCTTTCAGTTTTGGCAGCTTTTTCTAGTGTGCCTTAGATTCTATTAATTTATGGTCTATTTTGAAGCTGTTCATGCGAGACCTGTTATGAAAATAGTACTGCCACCCATTTACTCTTCCTTAATTGTGTTTTAAAACAGCCACGTGAAGTACGTGTGAGTTTCCTTGCCTCTATCTGAATTGGTGCTTTAGGATGCTATTAGCACGTATTTATACGCTGGTAATATCCACCACCAGGCAGCAGCACCTCAGAGAGTGAGGGGTGCTGCCTCTCCACCCGAGTGGGCTGGCATTGCTGTGTTTGATGGGTCTGATAAGGATGCAAAAGTCCTTGTCAAAGCTGAGGACTCATCCTTGATTTTTTTTTTCAGGTCTCCCATTCCATCCTTTCTTCTAGAAAAGCCACTTGACTTCTCTGAAGCCCTTTAATCTAGTTGGAAATGACTTTAGGGGCCCTTTGGAAACCAGAAATTTCTCGGCAAGCTGAGGCGTGCAGCACATTCGGAGAGAGCGCGCCTTTAGCGTGCGTGTGTACTTGGCTTTACGGACCAGGATTTTAAGAGTATTTTCCTTATACCCTCTGTTCCCCTGCACGCCGTACCTTCGATGGCGCTGATGTGTTCTGCCTTCAGGTCGTTGTCCTCCCGCAAGGCGCTGGCTCGCTGCTGGAGCGCGGCGTGCTCGTTCTGCAGGCTGCGCAGGACCTGGCAGAGCTGCGTGTTCTGCGTGTCCGCTTGCTGGGGGCGAGAAGAACCCCGGCATCAGCCCAGCCCCGGCACCGTGCCGTGGGCAGCTGGCGAGCACGCGGCGTTGCCGGCTTTCTGGCAATGAAAGGCAGCCCCGAGCTGAGGACCGGGTTGCACAGGTGGCTGCTGTGCTTCATCAAAAGGGCTTTTTTGTTTGTTTTTTATACAGGGATCTCAACCTGGGGGCTTCCCTGCTTGCAAGTCGGAAAAGGTGAACTCCCGTGGGCGCTGTTCCTGCGGGGAACTAACGTACCTGCAGTTCGCTTTGCAAAACATGGAAGCTGTTTTCGAGCTCGGCGTGAGCTGTGGTCATCTTGGTCAATTCGGCTTTGAGCGTGGTGTAGCACTCTTTCCAGAAGGCAGCGTCCTCTCTCGTTGCTGCCAGGCTTCTCTAGGGAAGAGAGCAAGGACCCACGGGTGGGCTGGGACCCACGGCCCGGTGGGACCGTGCCAGGCTGCCCTGAATAACATCTGCAGGCTCTCGCATCGGCTGGCCTGTGCGTGGGGCTGGGGCAGAGCTGCTGCCTCCTGCACCAGGGTTATCGCAACCTGCGTGGGGCTGATGCCATCTGATGGGCAGAGCGAACACGGGCAGAGGGTTTGCTGTGGAACCTGAGTTCCCATGCTGCAGGGAGGATTTAGAAGCCTGGTAGTATTTGGGATAAGACTTACTTGTTTTTCTGAAAATACCAGATATTGTGTGGGTCAAAGCAAATTGCTACCTCTTGGGGAAAAATCTATTTTCATATAAAAGAGCAACTCCAGAAAAAGCATTTCTGGAGACCTCCTGCCCTGGATGTCTCTGTGTGTGGCTTGTTGCTCCCTGTGTGTGTGCAGAGCAGGGAATGGGATGAAGAGGTGGTGGAGGAGAAGGGATTACACTTAAAGCTGCCAAACAGCAGTATATTTCCCTAACTGTGTGCTGTTTTTAATAAGCAGATATGTGGCTCACAAAACGAGTGCAGGTTGCCACTAAGCTGCTTTGGCTATTGCCCAGTAGCTAAAAAATGGTACTTTTGCATCTTTGTTGCTAATGGTAAGCTAGCCATCACCTTTCCCTGAAATGTGGGGGCTCTTTGTCACAGACTAGATTAAAACCAAGCCAGGTGTAAAACATGTTACCTGAGAGTTTTGCAGCTGCTGTTCTGTTTGGAGTTTGTCCTCCAGCATCTTCTGAAGAGCCTCTTTTGCCTTCTGCTCATAGGTCTGCTTCTGGTCCTCCATCTCTATCAGGATCTTCTTCACACACTCCTTTGAGTAACTCTTTAAAGGAAGAATTCAAGTGGTTGACATATTCCTAATCTTGCTAAGCCTGAATATTAGCAAATCCAGAGTGTGTAAATGCTAATGCTCGTTTGCTGTGAAGCATTGCTTGGGCAAAGAGGAAAAAATGTTTTCAGATCAGTATCTAATCGGATCGCTCTAGAAACTGAGACCCGACCTAATTACATGGTTCTGTATTTTGTTTTCATGCCTTTCTTCACCCATGTTTGTTTCTCAGTGAATCAGACATTACCTGGGTGCAGGCCTGCAGCTGATTTTCAAGTGCCCTTAGTTTACACTTCAGTTTATCTTCATTCAGCTGACCCTGGGGGAAAAAACAATTGAACGGATGTGTGGAATCATGAACTAGGCAAGATGCCCCCAATGTTTTGTTAGTTTGTCTTTTGATTCACTTTCTACCTTCATCTATAATACTGTGGCTAAATTTGGTCAAAGTCTCTCCAACACTTAGAGTTCAAATAATCTTTCCCAATCTCAGAATGAATGGGATATGGGGAAAGTAAAACTTTTATGCATTGAAAACTCTCCTGAGGCAGTTCCACTGGTTACTGAGTGCAGAGCAAGGGGATTTCAGGTTAGTCTGGATGGGTCTGGCAGAAGCCTAGCTGCTGCCTGTCCCTGCATACAGCCCTGTTCCCCGGCTGATGGTTCGTCCCTGCAATGCTCCTTGCTTGAAGCTCCAGCTGGTGCTAAGGTCTTGTCTTGCTGGTTCCCTTAGGAAATAGGTTGGGTCTGCATTGCAACATCTAGCAGTTGGGCAGGGGGATAGAGGGCAACACTGATGATTCATTTTCCTTATTATAATCTCCTCTCAGTCTTAGTCAGGCTTCTTGGGTTTTGTGAAACCAGACTGCATGCAAATTCAGATAAAATTTCTAGCAAAGAGTTTATGTAGGCTGTTTTTCCACCACTGATACTGAGGACACCGGTATCCTCTCTGCTCACTGCTGTTTGAAGTCAAGCCTCTGAAAAGCAGCTTCGTGATGTTAAAGGAATAGCTGTTAGACCCAAGCAAAACCAGATTCTCTGATGTCTTAGCACTGTTAAAATTTGCACAGAAGTAAGTTTACAGTCCCAAAGACTAAATCTTCTCAGTTCGTTGTTGGTATGAAGAACTAAAGGCTCTATCCTCTTAGAAAGCAGGTGGAATTTTGAAAAGCATTTTTATATGTGAAACATTATGCCTAGTTTTCCTCTGCAGTTTATTTTGTTCTGCTATCTGCAGAGGTTCCCGTTGGAGGGTGGTGGTGTGATGGCCGTTGTGCACAGATGTAAATGACTGTGCAAAGTACAAGGCAATAGAGTGCTGGGCCCTTCCTACGCTTCAGAGCAGAAATGAGCTGGCAAACTCCTTTCATGGAGAGGCAGCTTATAAATTGGCAAAAGAACATAAGAGTATGAAGATTTCCCTAAATGGAATAAGCTGTCTGTCAGGGCTGTTACCAGAACAGCATGGCAGTGAGGGGTGAGTGAATATGTGCACATATGTGGGAGGGCATAAGAAATTATGCTTCTGACCAGAAAAGTTATGTGAGCAAATCTTGGTCAAGCCCTTGTGTTCAAGATTATCTACGTGAAAGGGGCTGTTTAAAAAAAAAAAAAACAAAAACCAACAACAAACAACCCAACAAAAAAAAACCCAACAACAACAAAAAACCCAAACAACCCCCCAAACCCAACCAAACAAAACCCTGACCCACAACTAAACAAAACAGCAGCACCCCCCCCCATAGCCACCATGGTCAGACAGTGGTGGTTTTTCCTCTCATCTGCAGAGTCTCTGGTGACACTTTTTGAATGTGACCTGGGGATCCTTGCGCTGCACCTTGCTAGAGAGCCCAAAGACACCTACCTGAAGCCAGGCAGAGGAAAGGATTAGGGCTAACATGCTCAAAATATGCCCGCTCTTGCAAATACCAGATTTGAGTCCTCTGTAGCCCTCTTCAGAGAGTCTGAGGTTACCTGAATGGGCAGCTCCAAGACTTAAACTCTTCTGCATTTCTCTACTGCTGTCATTTAAGTGCCATATAAGTATTTTAAACTCGTTTTGGCTGATAGCTGTAGTGTTTTGGGTGTCCTGTGATCCGTGAATTCTCTGATACTCCTTCCCTTAGTCATTTTAAACAGCTGGCTTAAAGCAATAATAGTAAATGCTCTTTCTGGAAGGCTTCCAGTTTGCCCAAATGTGATGCTTGTGCTAGAAACTAAGTCCACATAGTAGTAGTATTACACTGGAAATGACAAAGAGCTTAAGATCTGCAGAGCTGCAAGGTACTTCCAAAAGTCAGGCTCAACCTCAGAGGTCAGGAAGGGAAGAAAATATATTAAAGTAGCAATTTTCTTCTTTAAGAAGAGAACGGCTCAAAATTAATTACCCTTAATAATCATAACTGAGACTTACTTAGCTTCCTTCATCTGGCAGCATTTCTGAATCGGCTAAGCAAGTTTTACAACAGGTGGGGGATTTAAGGTACAGACCTGTGGTAGGAAGGGGTCTCTAACCTAGAGGTGAAATTGTGGGAGGGGGAAGGAACAAAATGCTTTATCCCTTAAGTTTAATGACATCCTCATACTCCTGCAGAGCATTCACTTGCTCCATCAAGCCAGAAGCACCCACAAACATGAGCAGCACCTCAAAAATGACTCTGTGGCTGTTTCAATAGCATTTCTTTGAAACCCCCCAAATTAGAAAGGATTAAAAAGCTGCTGCAATAAGCATTTGGTATCTCACCTGGGCCTGGAAATGGGCAACCAACCAACCATCAGTTTCCACGGCACAGTGTTATGGTGTAGGACCTGTCCATCCCTCCCTTTGCCAGCACCTCCCGGAGAAGCCCCTTGCCCCCCGCCTGCCTCCCTCCGCGCAGCTCCCGGGGGATCCCCCCCAGCGCGCGGCATCTGCCTCGTTTGCTCCGTTGGGTCCAGTGCCAGCGGCGAGTTAATTTTTAGTCTGATGAAGGGCTGAATGCAAGAGGCAGCAGCAAAGGCTCTCTTCTGTAGCAGAGATAGCAAGAAGCAAAGAGCACCCACCTGTATCTAATCTGAGGTTTCATGGCTACTTCCTGCAGAGTGTGTCAGGGTGTTTTTTCCTGCTCATATTATTTGAAGAAGCAAGTGAAGGCGGAAGTTTCTAACCACAGAACATCTAACACAAGGGTTTTTTTATACCACCTCACCCAATCACTCGCTTTTCTGTCCCAACAGAACTTTTAAACCACTTTTTTTAATGGCACAATGAACTGTAAATTAATATTTGATTTAATGACCCTATATAAAACACTTCATATGTTGCATAAAATGCATCACCTTAATTTTACTTCCTGATAGCAAAACCGAATGGGTCCTGGTTTGGTGCTGCCCAGAGGATTTTGTTTGAGCTGTGGGGAAATAGTTTGATGCAGGGCCACAATTCAGCAGTGCACCTAAGGCTAAGCAGGTGTGCCAGAGCATCGTGGTATTGGGTCCTGTGACCTGTGTTTGGGGTCCAGAATACGTCCCCAAAAGGAACCAGGGCAGTGGTGTGTTTGGAGGATGTCCCTGCAGATCCTTGCGAGGAGCAGACGGCGGCAGGGAGCTCAGCAGGAAGGCTGTGTGTGCTGGGTGGGGGGTTTTAGCTGTTGTGTTCTCAGATTAAGAAACAGCCTGTCTTGCCCCCATCCAACACAGTGTTTGCCAGCACTTGGATGCACCAGTTGGGTGCATCTAAAATTTTTATTTTGGTCAAAAAAAAAAAAAAAAAAAAAAAAAAAGGTTCAAAATATTTGAAACTTGTTTTGACTTAGGGAAGAAAACTTGGTGCAAGGTGATTATATGGGTTTATTCCAATTCTTTTCCCCACTTATATACTTCTGTTTGACTTTTTTTGAGGAAAAGTGGGAAAGGCAAGTACAAAAAAAAAAACCAACAAAAAAAAACCCACCAAAAGCTTACAGAAGAAAAGAGTTTTACACTTCCAGTTGATCTGAAAGCAAAGTACGTTTTGTAACAATCCTTTGGGGGACAAAAGGGAAAAACTTCAAGCAAAGTGACTCCCTAACTTCTGAGTTTGTGTTCAGCCCTCCCTAAAAAGAAAGGTGACAGCAAGGAAAGAGGCAGGGCAAGCAGCTACTTGCAGGCGAACGGTTCTGCACAGCGTCTTGTCTGCTAGGTGAACAGCATTGCATTTTAAACCTGTAACATCAGCACCGAAGCCAGGCAGAGCTAGAGCTTGGCTCCGAGAACGAAAGGGAGACCCGTGGGTTGCTCTTGCTTCTGCACACAAGCCCCGTCCCGCCGAGGCAATCCCCCCCAGCCCCAGCAGGAATCGCCTCCTGAGCTCTCTGGTACCTGCCAGGATTTTTCTGACGCTTGCAGCAGCGTGGAGAAAAGCTCCTGCAAAATCACCATCTTCTGCTTGAGCAGCAGCTCGCGGTGCAGGGCCTCCTGCGAGGAAGGGGAGAGCTGGTCAGAGGGACCCCCGGAGCTGGCAGGGACGACAGCCTGGGTCCCCCCTCCAGCTCAGGGTCAGGGCTTCTGCCTCTCGGGGGGGTTCAGACAGGTCTTTGAGTTCAGTGGCTTATCTGTAGGCTTTTTTGGCCACATTAAAATTGGACATGTAAAACCCCTTCATTTAATAAAAATAATAATTTAAAAAGTATTGTTGTACTTGCTGAAGACCTGCTTTCCCGGTGGGTACTTAACAACATCTGGTACCTACCTTCAGGTAGTTGGACAGCTGCACTATTTCCTGAAAGGGAAAGGGCAAATGTTTAAAAATGATAGGATTGTTTCAGTTTATAAACATTTTATGAACTGGCTACAAAATCCAAATATTTTGAAGTAAAACTGAAGTTAACAGCCTATGTCTGGGTGGAGGATGAGTGCCTGCTGGGGTTCATTTGTTTGGTTTTTCCGGGGAAGCGAAAATATTTTCTGCAGCAACTTACATCATTGGAGTTATGGTATCTTTGCCATGTACTGTATCAAATCAGGGCAGTTACTGAATGAGAACAGTAGATATCCATGGGACAGAAGTGCCTTTCTCTCCCATAGCAGCAGTGTCATCATTTTTGAAACTATAGAGATTTAGCACCAGTCAGTGTCCTGGTCAGAAGTTTTAGAAACTGATCGTGTTTGCAGGAGTTCAAGGCTAGTTATTGTCTGTGTTTTGCTTACCTTATTTAAAACTGCTATTCCACAACTAAAATAAAAAAGAAAGTGCGTTACTGAGGTGAGTGCGATGTGGGGGTCTGCAGCAGTGCCCATGGCTCTGGACACCAGCCGCTCCCCCCAGCCCAAGCAGAGCGTGGGTATTTGTGCAGCAAAAGCTTGTGCTGAGGTGAAATGCGTTTGGGCTTGGGCATCGGAGGCTGCTGCCCTGCAGGTATCTGAATTCAGAGCCCGGGGAGGGAGGGGAGGACCGGCTTACTCTGTCTGCTGGCTTGAGTCTTTCACTCCTGCACTGGGATGTGTAAGGGTCTGGGTTCCTGTGAAAGCAAAGAGAAAGGATGTGAATGATCCCCCCATCCGAGGGGGCGTGAAGTTCTTCTGTTTGGGTGTCCATCTCTGCTCGCAGGGTGGCATCGCTTCTAGGATGGAGCGCAGTTGTTTAAACAGCATCCAGTAACACAACTCAATAGGGACAAGACGCAAAGAAGAGTCCTACTCTGATGGACGGAGAAGTAGAACTTAAGTAATCCTGCAGACTGAAGTTGGCCCCCAGACCCCCGGATGATCTGGGACACTTACAGCAAAGCCGTAGGTGAGAGCGTCTGCTCAGCAGCACTGGTTGTTAAGCTGTGGGCTGGGCTGGTTTATCCCTCCACAGGAAAAATATTTTTAACACCTCCAGTCTGCAGGGGAAACTCGGACTGGGATGGTAAAACTTAGTGCAGGTGTGGGGCTGCTGGCAGGGAAGCTTGGGCTGGGGGGAGCTACTGGCTCATGTCCCAAACCACTCGATGGAGATCAGAGGTGGGAGGGAAACGCCGCGGCTGCTGTTGTGCCGGGAAACCCGAGCACCCCTCGCCTACCTTGGGTGTTCACGGAGGCACCTCGCCTGGGGACGGCTCCTGCTGAAATGCCGAGGGGGACGCTAAGGCTGAGCAGGGAGTGTGCAGGGGGAAACGTAGGGCAGCTCCACGGGTGCTGGAACGAGAGGGCAGCCCAAGTCAGCATCTCTCCAAAATGGGCTGTTAGGAATGGAGGGGAAGGGGCTGTGGCCATGTCAGGCTTTGTACCTGTGGTGACTGGGTGAAGAGCATCAAGGAGGTGCCAAGAAACCATGGCAAATCCACAAGGATCTGCTGCTTTGGCTGCAGCAGCTCCAGAGCTTAGTGGGGAAGTGGGAGAAAACCTGCTGGCTTCTTGGGGGGGGGATACAAGAACAGGACAAAGATATTCCCCCCCCTCTCTCTCTCCCCCCAGAGCATCTTGACATATTTTTTGAAAAGATGAGGACTTTGGTGGCAGGGAGCTGGGTCCTGGCTTGGGTCTCTGCTGCCATTTGGCTGCCTTGGAGCAGAGGTACCTGTTCTGCCCTGGCTTCCCCCCAGGGCTGGGGAAGCCGAGTGCTCACCCCATTGCCCCTCTGCCTGCCCCCCGCCCCCACAGCCTCCTGCCCCTTGTTACCTCTGCAAAAGCAAACAGGGGAAGGCACCCTGCATGGGCCATGTGCATGTAAATGCTTGTTCCAGATTCCTGCTGTCTGGCAGGTGATTAAACCTGGTGAGGTAGGTAATTGCACGCTCTTGTGCTGCAAAGGGAGCTTGAGGGCGTGCCTGTGTAAGTCATCTCGTGTTTGACTGTCTCTGCTCACGTAGGCTTGTGAAGCCCCTAGGATGAATTCACAACGTACCAGTGGAACTGTTCGTTTTGCACAGGATGTTAAGTTTTAGAAGGAAATCTGTTTGGCACTCAGACTGGGGTGTGTTGCTTTGCATCTTTCTATAGATGTTATTGAAGGCAGTGAGCTCTCTGGGTTACTGTTAGTCGGTCAGCACAGGGTAGGTAGTGAGTACCAGGGAGTCTCCTAATTCCTGCACCCTTCCTGCTAACAGAAAAGGTGATGGAGGGAAGCCAGGTGTCTAGAGCTCAGTTTTCAAGGGTAAAAATAATTTGTATAAGTGCAAAACTGTAATCTGGCAGCTAGGATGTGGGGTTGTGCTTGGGGGAATGGCCGAAAATCTCCGTCTGGTTCAGGGCTGGCAAAACAGGAGAGGAGCACGCCGGGAGGGACGGGACAGCATTTACCCGTGCCCGACTCTGCAGTTTGTAAGGAAATGCACGCTTTTGCCTGTGCATTCTCACTTTTGGGCTGTACTTTGATTTGGATCCCGATGCGGTTGCGATCGGTGGACAGGCTGCAGATGCTTCGGTGGGTGCTAGCTGGAGCAGGCAGAGCACTGAGCTGCGCTCGGGGGGCAGGCGTTACCTGGAGCAGGGCGAGTGGGCTCGCCTCCACCCGTGAGGAGGGCTCCGGGGGGACGCGCGCTTCGGGATCCTGTCCCGGCAGCGTCCTTCCAGCATCGCTTGCCAGGTTTCTCCTCCTCAGGAACAGCCTTTGCCGGGGGCTCTGCGACGGCTGCTCCGCTCCCCTCCCGAGGCAGCGGCAGGTCGTCACGTTGTTTCGGTGCCGGAGGTTCTCCCGCGTCTCGTGCCGCCGCTCGCACTTCTCGTCGTAGCTCTCGCTCGCGCGCCTGTGCCGCAGCCGTGCCTTCTCGGGCTGGCTGATCATGTTGGGCGCAGCTCTGCCGGTCTGTGACAGCCCCGTCCGCTCTGGGGTCCTCTGTCCTGACAACACCAAGGGAAAAGGCACAGTTTGAGTGAAAACTAATTATTTCTAGGATTAAAGGAATGTGAGGTATTGGATGCTGATTCTGGAGTCCTTGCGCAATGGATGGAAGCGGTGTTCCTAGGGAAGTCTGTTGTCCCTGAACACCATGCTGTTCTTGCCCCTCTGTTGGGTGGGTGCTGACCTGGGGGATGCCGGGAACAGAATTTCAAACAATTAACACAACCTCATGAAGCTGTCCTCGCTACCAAGTAATGGTGCTTCCACTGCTTCCTCTGGGAGAATTCCTTTCCTGATAAAATAAAATCCCTCTTATTCAAACCGATTCTTTTGTGCGTGCTGTTACAGCCCTTTAGCCAACCTAAAGAAAACAATGAAAACACAGGAAGAGCAATAGCTGCTATTTCTGCAGTAAACATATTTTAAGTGTGTGTTTCTTTTGCCAGTTGATTTTTTGATAGGGCCAAATATAGTGGTGGTGTGGTGTGCCTTACTCTCCAAGCAGCTGCATTGTGTTTCTTAGTGTTGGCTGCCTTTTCTGTGTGCACAGAGGGATCTGGAGCAGGAAGAACCTTGTGGTGTTGTAGGGGATTGGTTGGGGTTTTTTGGGTGTGTGGTGGGGCTTTTTTTTTGGTTGGTTTTTGTTTTTTTTTTTTTTTTTTTTTTCAATGGAGTGTCTGGCAGGTCTGAGCACACCCACTCTCTGAAGACCACAGCTGCGGAGTGCTGCTTTCTCTTACCTCCTGGTTGCTCCCTCCCTCCCCAGCTCTTGGTTTGGATGCTGTGTAACGCTTTGCCCTCCGCTTGTTGACCTTCGCTTCTCCTGCAGCCCCGGGTCTGCCTGTTAGCCAAGCTGTGCCTTGGTTCCTTCATTGCAAATACAAGCGTAGTGACCGATTGTTACACTTTGGGGTTAATTCATTGTTCAGCTGTGCTCAAGAACTGGGGTCACAGGCTCTCAATGGTACCAGTTTGCCTCGGGCACAAATTCTGCCTCCATTTCTGGGGACTTTGTGGCCCAAACAAGGCAGTGGCCTTGCCGAAGGAGTTGCTCCTCCATTTTGGCACTATTGCACCGTCTACGTGCGCACACAGGCTGTAGATATGAAACCTCCTCCCTCTCTGCTGACTTCTCCGCACAGTTGCGAGCCACCAGTGCAATGTTTTTTACTGGACTTTGGTCATATTGGGTGTATTGGGCCTTTGCCTCTGCAGCGGTTACAAGAGAAAGCTGAGCAACGACTACCCACAACTGCTCTTCTTCCTTTCTCCCGTCGAGCGAAAGCTGTGTCCCCCTCCTGTCCCCTCGCCCCATCGGCAGTGAAAAGGCTCGTGCACAGCCCCCGAACGTTGTTTGGAGGGTGCCCAGCCCTGGGGGGCTCAGCCTGGGAGCTGCTGTGGCCATGTCTGGTGTGGGGCTTTTCTCATTTTTATTAAATCACATTAATGTGTGTGTGGGGGAATTTTAGTGTCTGAAAATTCAAGTTAAATGTTATTCAGTGTTAAACCACCAAAACTTCATTGGTCTTATTCTGTCTCGAGCAAGTAGGAAGTTGTTGAGTCTAAATGGAAAAAAAAATGGGAACAAGTAAGCCCCATTTACACATATAATACTTCCGTGCTTTTTAGTCTGCATTAAAATCTGTTTGATAATTCCTTTTATTGTCCTTGCGCTGGCTGTGGTGTACTCAAAGCTTATTACTAGTGCTGTCTTTTCACTGTAGATCCTTCCTTTGGAAGGAAAGCGGTGCTTTTGGGGGGGTCAGCTCTTGCTCTGGGCAGGGAAGGTGCCTGCAAACCCACAGCCAGGACACTGCTCCCAGTGCTGAGCCCGCGTGGGATGGGGGCTTCGAGAGCCCTGAAGTATGGCACTTGCTTGTGTGCTTTTATTCATTTTTATTGGAATAGTCTCTCCTTTGAATAGCTTCTGAAGTGTCTGTAATTTTAGCTTAAATTTACTGAAGGATCCCAACAGTATTTCACTATTCAGGTGTTTCAGATTGTGATACGCTTACAGCTGGAGGAGTCTGGGGTATAAAAGGCCGAGCCGGTTATTCCCTTGCAGCTTTCACGTCCGTACCATAACAATCCCACTGTGCTCACCCTGGGCCTTTCCTCTTGGTGCACACCTGCTTTCCTTGGCCCAGGAGGCAAGGCAAGGTCTGGCCAACAGCTTCACACCGAGAAATGCAAGTTGGGTGTACACCGACACCCCGCAATGTGCTCCCTTGAAGCTGGGTACGAACTCCGTAGCTGGGACAAAGTGAGTATCTACAGCCAAACTTCTCTGAACTCTTCAGGACACTTTAAAAGCCTTTTTTGGCTAATTTTGCTTAATTTTAGAAATGGCCCAATTGCACATTCAGTACAGACCTGGGATGTCCTGCTAGGTCCCAGCCCTTCCCGTCAGGAATAGCTCAGCCCCTCTCCCACCTGCCCTCGGGCTGCCCAGCCTGTCACAGTGCATCCCAAGAGCAGCTCTTATAACAGCCTCAGTTAACCAAAAATGTGCTTTAAAGCAAGGTAAAGCTTAAAGAAATACACAGTCCATTACTCACCCCAAGCTGAGCAAACTGTTGAGGCCTTCTTGACAAGCTAATACTCTATTTCCTCTTTCTGTTACCCCAAATTACCCTCTCTAATTAACAAACATGTCCTTTCTCTTTGCTTTCCAAGCTGTTACACTTCTCGCTTCAAGGGAAACCAAAAAAAAAAAAGTCTTCTTGCTGGTTCATGTTACAGCCTCCCAGTGTCAATCATGTAGACTGAAAGTGGGGTGAAAAAAGAGGAAAAAAGGTGCACACCGCTGCCTTTAGCACGGCAGCCTCCGCTCCCCTCCATCCCTCGCTGGCCCCAGCGCTGCGGGCACTTACCTGGCCCGAGGGGTCCCGTCCTACCCCTCGACCGCTGCGGAGGAGCGGGGTGAGCGGGGGGTTATTGGGCGCGAACACGCTCCAGCTGCCATCTTTGTGCCAACCACCTCATTTTGCTGCTCTTACTCTTTTTCTCGCTCTGTAAAACAGGAAATGTTGCAGCCGCAGCCGAGCCCCGGTTCCTGTCTCTGCTCGCAGCCTGGCTCGCGGGGGGGATTTGGGTTATCTTGGGCCCCCAAAGTCTCCAGCTTCTCTCTAAGCAGAGCTAGCAACTATCTTTTGGGCCATCTCCCTTTATCGGTGTCTGACACACGGAGGTTGAGTGCTGGTTCATGGAGCTGGCTGTGGCACTCTGTGACCGAGTCTCCCTGAGCTGCTTTGGGGTAGAGAAATCCAGACTTAGGGAAGTACAGTAATGCTATTATTTTAAGGCTTCTTGCAGATTAGAAAGGAAAAAAAGTGTGTATCGGCAGCTGAGGAGAGGTCACGAATGGCAGAAATTCATTAAGGTCTTTAGAGAAGTGAAAGCTGCATTAATGCAAATCATGGAGGGAGTTCGGTTCAACCAGCCGGGTGCTGATAAGGGCTCTGTGCCTATGCACGTGGAGAAGGAACACAAGCAAAAGCAGAGATCCCGTAAAGTAGCATAGGATTTATTTTTTACAAAGACCAGCCTGGAAGAGATACATGATAAAAAAATTTCCTGGTTCAAAGACCCTCTTGTGGCTGTGGGTGGTTTGTGCTGCTTGGCCCAAATCCTCATTCTGGGCCGTGGCATGGCTTGCTGCCCACCATGCTCAGCACCGCTGCCTTTGTGGCTTTCAGTGGGGGAACAGTTTCTGGAGGTTGAGCAGAAAACCTGCTGGGGAGCTGGAGACTGGCAGCAGATCCTGCTGCCAGGAGCCTCTCTGAAGTGCTTCTTGGTCAGAAAAAGCCAGCTGCAGGAGTTCATTGCTAAAAAGGAGATTTTCATGCTGTGTGTTATAGGCTTCTGGGGCATCCTGTCTCAGGTTGCCAGCATGCATCAGCATGGGGCTGCCCCGGTGGCATGGAAAAGGGCACCCGAGTAGCCGGATTAACACCCAAATGCCTTGTGCCTGGCCCAAAGTGTGCTGGTGCGCTCACCGCCCCAGGGACTATGTTCTTCTGATGTTTTCCACCTTATAGCTGCTCCTGATGAGGGAGTCGAGGAAGTCGGGGGCTATGTCCCGGAGGAGGAGCAGGCTGCCCACCGCCCGGGATGGGTAGTGCAGCTCCCGCCGGCGCAGCACCCCGCTCTTGACGATCTCCAGTGCGCACTCCTCCTTCGGGGCTGGTGTGTCCCGGATGGCGTGTGAGACTGCTCGCACGGCGTTCTCTGGAGGGACGGGAGATCAGGGAGGGAAGGAGCAGTGTTGGATGGAGGGGCTGCCACAGGCACCGCTGGCTCAGTCGGGGTGTCTGTAGCTTCCTCTAACAAACCGACAAACTCTGGGGATCAGACCTACTTAACAAGGCTTAGAATAGTTCAAACAAACAATTACAGTGATGTCCTTCCCATTCCTTTCCACCTCTTGAGTGACCGTAGGAGGGAATCCCCACCTCCCCTGGGTTTACTGCAAGGATAGCAGAGTCAAAGGTCTCGGGCCACACTTTTTAAAGAGTTGGGGTTCTGTTTCCACAACTGCACTGCCACTGCAGGCTGAGGGACCAGCAGCGGTGCTGAAGCAGCATGCTGAGCAGCCGGGGGCCAGAGGGCGGGTGGTGGGCTCAGCTTGGCTCTGGCTGGAAGTGCACCGAGTCGTGGGCACCCAGTGGCGCTGAGCTTACCTGTATCGATGTAGCCCAGGATGCAGAGTGTGATGGAGACGTTGACCTTTTCTATGATGAATTCATGTCGCAAGGAGCTGAAAAATCCGTCTAAGGCGAACTTAGTTGCTGAATAGGGAGCACTAAATGGGGCGGCAGTTTTCCCTGGAGCAGAGAGACAATGTCAGGGTTCGTGTACCGGATAGACATCAGCCTGCATGGCTCTCCCTTCCTCTTGCCCTTCAGGTAGCTACAATATTGTGATTTAGGGTGATGGGGTAAGCTGTCATGAATGCTTGAGAGAAATAAACAAATGCAGGAATGTTTAAAATGTAATATATGGCGTATGATGGCATGAAGCACCTTCAGTTGTGGGTGATACTGTTCTTGTATTCCTGCATATACACCCATGTATAGCAAATGCATGTGTAATATGTGGCCACGCACCTAAAATAACCTGCAGTGGTGTACCATCGACTGCAACGCATGAAGGTGATTAGTGGGTGCGAAGAGCCTAGCAGGACAAGGCATAGAATATAAATCCCCCAGAGGACTTGAATTGTGCATCCAGGATATAAACCATACGCTGATCCCGACTCCTAGCGGGATGTCTCTCTGCCTTATGGTCCTTATTCTGTCTTTTGAAGAAGAGCTGCAGCAGGGATCCCTTGCAGGCAGAGGAAGGGATGTGGCAGGGAGAGCCTGGCCCCTTCTGTGCTCACCTGCTACAGATGAAACGACGACGATGCTGCCCTCGCTCTCCTTCAGCATGGGCAGGGCAGACACGGTCATCGCCACGTAGCTGAGGAAGTTGACCTCGAGGAGCTTTCGTACGTGCCCAACATCCCCATTGAAGTAGTTGAAGTAGCTGTAACCAATGTGATTTAGGATGAGCACATCGAGGCCTCCTGGAAGCAGAGCATGTTTGCTATTGGCAACCGGCACCTCAAAACAAAGCAGCTTCTTGCTGGCTGGGATGGCCCCGAAACGTAGCGCGGGGTGTGTTGGGGAGTGAGGAGGGGCAGCTCCTCACCACCTACCCCAGGTGTTCTCAGCCTCCTTCACCACCACCTCGGGGAACGTGGTGTCCTCCATGGAGCCGCTCACGTAGCGGGCAGACGCGGCACCCAGCTCGAGGCACCGCTTCACAACCTGCAGTGACAGCGAGAGCAATGTTGGCGATGGACCCCCCCTGTTCCACAAAGGCTGCTGCTGTCTTGGGGTGGATGGGCAGCGCATCTCCCTGTCCTGCTGGAAACCCTTCTCGCTTCATGGGAGGAGACATGTTGCTCAGAGAAATGTTTCTGGCTGCAGAGTTAAACAACAGCACATCTGAGCCAATATTTAGTATTTATAAATACTGCATATGACCGCTTAATTTTGATTCTGTTGTATGCAGGATGTAAAACCAGCTCAGACTTTGAGAAAGGGCAAGGGCTGATCAGACCAGGACTTGGGCAGACTGGTGTTGTCCTTGGTGGTGGAGATCAGAATTCACAGCTGAAGACTGCAGAGAAAGAAATGCCGTGCTGCCAGCACTGGAAACACTTTGTTGTGGTGGAGGATGTGTGTTAGCACAAGCTCGTGCTGGGGAAATGCTGGGGTGGACCTGTAGGGTATCTGGCATCCCCGCGTGCCCGGGCCAGGGTGAGTATCTGCAGTCTGCCCGCCTGGGGGGTTCAGGATTGTAAATGTGTTTTGCCGACCCGGCGTGCTTTGCTTGCCATTTACTTTCTGCAGCTTGGCCTCCGTCCGCGCCGTGAGCAGGAGGTGGGCCTCCATGCGTGCCAGGTGATAAGCCATCTGCTCCCCGATGCCGCTGCTGGCTCCCGTCACGATCACCCGCTTCCCCCGGAGCATCTCTGGAGAGAAGGGCACAGGGCTCAGAGCCGGCACAGCCCACACCGTCCCCCCTCGTGCGGGCATTGGGGCTCCTCTGCCCCCGCCGCCCCTCGCCTTCGGGCGCTGGGAGCTGCGGGCAGCAGCACCGTCGCGCTGCGGCGTGCACCGCTCACGCAGCCCCTGGCTGGAGTCTGGTCGTTAGTCCCGGTTTGGTGGGGAACACGTGCGAGGCTTGAGGTCTGCCTCCAGCCTGGTCTGGGAGTGGCTTTTAGAAGCGAAGAGAGTTGACTAATGAAAGGATTAAATGTTTAAAGTGGAAGACTGCATGTTTCCTAAATAAATAATTTACTGAGATTGGACACTTACTGTGCATCCCAGCAGACCCAGGATAATCCCGTGAGCTTTCCTGTGTGGCGCAGGGTGCTCTGACCCCTTGCACCGGGGGCTGCCTCTGCTCCCCTCCGAGCCCTCAGCCCTTCCCACGCTTTGGCTTTCCTGGCTGCGCTTTGAAAGGCCCTTCAAATGGCCCGTGCTCTTCTGCGTGGGCACACGCTGCTGCTCTGGCAGCAGCCTTCCTGATTGTGGGTTTAAAGCGCGTTTTTTCCAATTACTTACCTTCATTGAAATTCTCAGGTGCTGAATAAAAATAAAAGGCCAGTGCCAGTCCCAGCAAGGGGATGAAAATCTTCAGGAGCAGACCCATCCTTCTGCAAAAGTACAGGCAGGAGAGACAGCAACCCTGTGGCTCTGACTGTGGGCAGGTGGATGTGCTAGTAGGTTGCAAACAGGGCTGGGAGCAATAGCAGTTTTGAACTGATTCTTGTCTTGCGTAAGTCTGCTGGTATCTGTTGGACCTTTTCTTCTTGCTTCCTGTAATTTAGCAAACATTAACCTAACGGAAAGTGTCGCTTTGGACTTTAGGCTGTCCCTTTGCACCCTTGTCCTGCCATGAGTTTCAGGTGTGTTTTTGGAAAGCATTGAAGGAAAGGCACTGAAAAGCTTCTGGCTTCATAGAGCCGTGAGCGTGTTGTTCGGTGGCTGCCTTCGGGGCTGGGACACCCATGTCCCCTCAGTGCAGACCTCCATGGGACGGGCATCCTTTTCTCTCTCTCTCTCTCTCTCCAGTCCACGTCTAAAACTGAGGCAACGCTTCCCTTCCTTGCTGGCTGCCACAAGGATTTATTAATCGGCAACGATGACTGTGGTCCAGGTTCATAGGAATATCTAGAGAGAGCAGGGCTGGCAAAGTTTGTGGTTTTAGGCTCTTATTGGTGCTTCTGGCTTATCCTACGTGATACCACCACCGGTGTAATACTGACAGCGTTGGGTGGCTCTTACACCTAAAAAAATTGCACTCTTTTCTTGAGGAATTGACTGATTGCAAAAGGCAGTAAAAGAGCCAAGCGGGTGAATAATAAAGATCTTCAGCTTTCACAAGTGTTGCGTGTCACACTGCTCAGCATCTGCGTGGGCATATGGCAAATGGATTTACAAATAATTTTCTGAAAGAGAAAGTTTAAAGGGCAAAACCCGCTCTGCGTGCACTGGTTTGTGTAGGCGATCTTGGGATAAGGAGAACAGAAATGCTGCTTTCTGATTTCCCTTTGAAAGTGAGGAGCAAACCGCTCCTGGGGGGTGTTTCAGTGGGAATAATTTGGGGAGGTTTTGCATTGCTTTGTCTTGGGACAGGTAACGGTTGGTGCTCAAATGGCCAGAACCAGGGTAGATGTAAATGTGTTGACTTGGGCACCGCTGCCAGGGTCAGGGAAGCGGTGCCGAGCTCGCTGCGGGCTTAGGCTTTGCATTCACCATGCGTCGCTCCTGGTGCCTGAGCTCTCGGCTTAGGGTGGCGATGCAGCAGCTTTCTGCATCTAGAAGGCATTTTCCGGTTATAATGTTTGTGCAAGAAACAGTCTACCAAGTTTGGAGAGTGTTGCTTGGGGTAAAAACCTGCCTTTAATTCGGCCGTTAGACTAACAACAACAACCAAAAAAGGGCTAAAAGACTGTTATGCCTAAAATGAAATACTGAAGGATTACTGCAGGGATTCGACCTTCCTGCAAAAGGCAAGTCGGAGGAGCGGTGCCCCCTGACAGCAGGATTTAGCGGTGGAGAAAGAGGGGATACACCCCCCCCCCCCCCAAGAGAACACGCAAGGCTGTTAGGTTAGTAAGTTTTATTCAATAATTAGTCTGTCCCGACTCTCCCCGCGGCGGGGGAAGGGGATGGCTCTAACCGGACGGGATGCCGCAGCTGCAGGGGCTTCCCCTCTTTGCCCCCCTCGCACCTCGCTGCCGGCCCTCCCGGCCAGCCCCGTCGGAGGCGATGCGATCTACTTAAACCCGAAATCACTAGCTCGGCGAAGCGCAAGCGGAGATTGCCGGCGGGCGGCCCGTCCCGCCGGGCCGGCAGCAGCCCTCGGCGCCCTGCGAGGCCCGTCTCCGCCGGCAGAGGAGGGTGTCGCACCGGCGAGCCCCGGCCCGGGCCGGCGGTCCGCCCTTAATCACCCCTCAATTAGCCGGGCGGGGGCGGCGCGGGGCGGCTCGCTAGTTCCTCTTGAGGCCGTCCAGGCGGTAGCGGCTCCTGACCAGGTAGTCCAGCAGCTCGGCGGCCCAGTCCCGCAGGAGGAGCGGGAGGCGGGTGGAACCGTAGCGGTAGTAGAGCTCCCGCCGGCGGAGGGCCCCGGCCCGCAGGATCTCCAGCGCGCACTCCTCCCGCGGCGCCGGCGCCACCAGCAGCACCTCGGCGGCGGCGCGCAGCGCGCTCTCTGCTCGGGACCGGGCGGCAGTCAGCACCGGGGCGACGGGGGTCGGGCGGGGGGGGGAGGCCGGCTCGTTACACGCAGAGCGGGGCTCGCCGGGCGGCTGCTAAACGCGGCGCTTCGGGAGGGAAAGGCCCCCCCCCCCCCCCCAACTCTGCCCGAACCGCGCCCTCGCCTTAGAATCATAGAATCGTGTAGGCTGGAAAAGACCTTCAAGGTCATCGAGGCCGACCGCCATCCATGCCCACTAAAGCGTGTTCTGGAGTACCCCATCGCTTTTTGAATACCTCCAGGGATGGGGACCCTACCGCTTCCCTGGGCAGCCTATTCCAATGTCTGACAACCCTCAGTAAAGAGGTTTTTCCTAATATCTAACCCAAATCTCCCTTGCCGCAACTCGAGGCCATCTCCTCTCATCCTATCTCCAGCCACCTGACAGAAGAGACCAGCACCCACCTCGCTACAACCCCCCTTCAGGTAGTTGTAGAGAGCAGTTAGGTCTCCCCTCAGCCTCCTCTTCTCCAGACTGAACAGCCCCAGCTCCCTCAGCTGCTCCCCATAAGACCTATGCTCCAGGCCCCTCACCAGCTTCTCACCCCTAGATGGGATTAGTGGGAGGCAGGTGGCCGGCACTTCCATTTGGACCAATGGAACGTGCACCTAACCGGCGGGGGCTGGTTTTGCGTAGCACGGGGAGAGAAGTTAGTTTTGGGACCGCTTTTTGGTGGAGGGGAGAGCAGAGGGTGTTTGGCATGCACCCGCGCGACAGCAGGGCGGGAGGAGAAGCAGAGGTGACAGCGGAGAGTCGGTGGCAGAGGGAGGCGAAGGGCAGGAGAAGCAGCTGAGGTGACGCTCGGCTCCTCACAGCTGGATCGGACAGCACTGATCTTACCAGTATCAATGAAGCCAAGGATGCAGAGCGTGATGGAAACGTTCACGCTCTGAATGCTGAATTCCTGCCTCAGGGAGCTGAAAAATCCGTCCAAGGCAAACTTAGTTGCAGAGTAGGGGACCGTAAAGGGAAACCCGACTTTACCTGGACACAGAGTGAAGTTCTGTTACAGCGCAGAAAGCTGCTCTGCCTAAACCCCTGTTTTGCACTTCATCAGAAAAAGAATTTTACCCAAAGGGACATCACTGTTAGTGAAATGTCATCCTGGCACCTGAACAGCAGCATTACAACTATTCCCGTCAGCTTCCAGCTTTTTCAAGGTCTTAAGGCCAACACCATGTCTCATGTCTTTGCTCAGGGTATGAGCAACCCGCAGTGACTATGAAACCCTCAGAGGGGAGAGATGGAGCAAAGTTTAAACTCTTGTCTCTGGACACAGAGCTGAGCTGATCACCAGAAGACTAACCAACATACCAGCTGTGAGTGGGGACATCTGTTAGTAATTTAGGTTCCTGACTTAACAGAAATTTATTAGAACAGAGTCGTGTTTTTGTGAATAGAGTCGGTCGATAACTCACTCTACAAATATTAGCATGAACTTGACCTACCAAACAAAGGTGGCAGCCAGAGAACCCATGCAGTGAGAAATTACTGTATTTCCGCTTTTCCCCATAAAACTGGGGGTATATGAGCTCTGCTGCTTTAATGAGCCTGACACCAGGGTGTGGGGCTTAGTTACAGGGCTGGTCAAAAAGCAAGCTGTGGTGATTGGATTGCATCAGAGAACAAATTCCATCGAGAAAATACAAAAAAGATCTGTAATTTTTTTTTTTTTTTTTTTTTTTTTGAGTGTGGTAAGCAGTTCTGGCTCCTTTAGGATGCCTGGTGTCTCTGCATGCTACTTCTGAAAATCAGCCCACAGTGTCTTTTGACTGAATCCCGTGTCACCTACCTCGCTCCTCACTCACCTGCCATGGATGAAACCACTACGATGCTGCCTTCGCTCTCCTTCAGCATGGGCAGGGCAGATGTGGTCATTGCCACATAGCTGAGGAAGTTGATCTCCAGGAGCTTTCGTACATGCCCAACATCCCCATTGAAATAACCAAAGTACGATGTGCCGACGTGATTAAGAATCAGCATGTCTAGGCCTCCTGCAAGCAGAGGAGCAGGCATTAGTGCTGGGTGGGAGAGGGCTACAACCAGCAAAACAGAGCCTTTCCTGGGCAGAGAATAAATGTAATCAGAAGAAAACAGGTTTTTGGGTCGGAGCTGCGGCCTGTCATCTCTGGAGTAGGGATATAGTCCAGATTGTGGCTGACAGTAAAAATTTTGTTGTGATTCCCCCCCCCCCCCCCCAGTTCAAAACACAAATACCATGGCACAAGGGAGATCGCCCTTGAGTTTTCTGTGGGCCCAGGGTGGGAGAGGAAGCGTTCCACGCAGAGCTGAAATATTGCATTTCTGCAGCTGTGACCCATGACCGCAATAGCAAGGCTGCTGTGGGCCTGATGGGCGGTTTCAGACCACAGTAGCTGGGGGTGATGAAATCCAGGATTATAATACTGGAACAGGATGTCATGAGGGCACAGAGCTGAAATCAAGAGCGCAGTTCAGTCTGAGCTGGAGTGATGAAGCCGGGTGGGGAAGTGGGACCGCAAAGGGCAGAATTAGGGAAAAATCTCTCCCGCTTTTTTTTTTTTTTAGCGGGCACATGGCAAAGAGCAGCACGGCCAAGCGAGATGCAGCGTTCCGCTGTCGTTTGCAGAGAGCAGGCTGTAAACGTACCCAGCAAGGTCTCTGCCTCCTTCACCACGTGCTCGGCGAAGGCCATGTCCTCCATGGTGCCGCTGACGTACCGTGCCGAGGCTGCCCCCAGCTCCAGGCACCGCTCCACCACCTGCCACACCAACACAGCGTGTCAGAAACCACTGTCCGTGCCAGAAACCCCTTCCCCTGCCCTGGGAAACCTCCTGCGGTGCAAAAGAGGGCGTCTGTGCTGCCTGTGATGTGTCCCCGCCTTAAAACGGCGGCTTCGGAAGTATGTTTGGAGCCTTTTAAGCTTCAAAGGGAGCCTGAGAAATTGTTCCTTTGGCGAATGCGTTACCCAAGGCAGTCTGGCTCTTTATCGGTGCAGTCTGTGCTGGAATTGCATGCGTGTAGGGTGAGCAGGAGCCTGTATATCACTGCAGTGGAATGAGGGTGTGTGTGCGCTGAGGGAGCCTGTGAGCGTGGGGATACGTGTGCATACGTAAGCAAGTTCAAGTATCATAATATGTGCTATGCAGAGTGCATGTATCTGCAGGAGAGGGATTCCTGCGCATGCAGGAGCCCCAGACAGTACAAGTATGCATACCCGTGAACGTAACCGTGCCTATCTGGTATTCGTGCCGTGGCAATTACACGTGCATGTATTCGTGCATGTACCTGTGATGTGAGACTGGCCTTTGTATGTTTGTGTGTGCACTGCCATGAACATGCATGTGTGAGTGCTCAGCTTGCCATTTACTTTCTGCAGCTTGGCCTCTGTCCGTGCTGTGATCAAAATGTGGGATCCCATCCGCGCCAGGTGATACGCCATCTGCTCGCCAATTCCAGTGCTTGCTCCGGTGACAATCACCCGCTTCCCTTTCAGCATCTCTGGGGACCAAGGCACAGGGATTTAATTTATCCAAATGCTATTTAAAAACAAAACAAAACAAATCCCCTAACGCCCTTCAAAGTAGTTAATTGGAAGCGAAGTAAGGCTGCAAGTGCAAAGCATCCGGCACCAGGATGTCTCTTCTCTCTGCTGGGAAAAGCTGCGCTGAGGAGCAGCTGCAGCTCCTCATGAATGCAGTGACATGGGGACAGTGCTCAATTCTTTCAGCAGTTTTTTTTTCCACAAGTCAGGACACAACTTAGAAACACCCCAACTATTTTGTAATAAAAATCATCCACTAAGTGCATGCTTCAAAACTTAAAATCCAACATTTAAAAGTCATGTTTATAAATTCTTTGCTACACGCTGGAAAACGGAGTGTTCAGAGCCCTCTCCATCTCAGACCCCCTGCCTCACCTGCTCCTTCAGGAAGTATTTCTGCGTATTACTCGCTCAGTTTGATTTCAAATCTTTGTTAAAACAGCTTTCCAGTATCAGCCACCACACAAAGGCTCAGAGGGGGTTTGGTCCAAGCTCTGTACAGTTTCTACGCAAAACACTCAAATGTGGCTTTTAATATTTTTCCTTAAAGACAGATTCACTTTTAATACTTACCCGGTTTGAAATTCTCCCTCGCAGAATAAAACCAGAAGGCCAAAACCAATCCCAAAAAGGGAATGAGAATCTTTTGCAACCGACCCATCCCACTGTGGAGTCGGGAAATAAAGCATGAGAGAGAAGGGAGGAAAAAAAACCCCTCTGCGGAGCTGCTCCAGAGGGAAGCAGCAAAGCCGGTCCTTTAAAACCTGTTAGCGAAGGAATTGCAACTCCCAAAGCACTGGAAAATCACGGGTGGGTAGATAAGCGAAGCAAACCCTTTGATTTGCTCCCCGCTGGAGCTGGCAAACCTCGGCCTAACCGGCAGTGCTGGCTGTTTGGGTTCTGCCTGGCTCTTGTCATATTTCCTGTCCTACGTTAAAATGCAGAATTTTGCACAACACCCTGGAAGAGGTGTGTCTTTGCTGAGCAGCATCAAGTTTCACTTTGAGAACATCAGAGGCAGCCTAGTGCAGGTGGTTAAACATCGTCTTTTATTCCTGCTGGCACGCTACGCGGGTGCGTGCGGAGATGCAAGCCGGGTCTGATCGCTCGCGGCGGGTCGGGCACCGGGGAAGGGACCGGGGGCTGCTGTGCTGCGGGGGGACATGCAGCAGGACCTGTGACAAGGGTCCCGCGCTCCCCGGGGCATCGCTGCTCTGCGCCCCGAAACACCGGACTGCCGCCGCGATGGTGGGCAGCAGGCGCCCAGCGATGCGCATCACCCCCAAACAGCTCCGAAAATGCTTTGCTGAGGCAGGGTTTATTTTTTCATCTCTAATCCTGCGAGCAGATGAGGGAGTAGGGGCTGAGCTGGACCCGTCACTAGGGGTGCAACTGCTCCAGCTCCAAGCCAAGGGGCCGTTCAGGCACAGGGAGGTTTGCAATGAAATACTGAACGTTGTTTTCTGCAGAGTAATAAGGGTTCTTGCTGCCATGGTTCCTGCTTTGAGTTTTGCAAGAGCTTTGTTCTTGTTTTTAAGTGAATATAGTCTGAGGAAAAAAAAACATGTAATATCCGCTGGCTTCCTGGGTCTGGGCAGCAGCAAATTCAATGCCATCAATCTCACGCAATAAGTATAAACTATATTGCTGCCTTGGTCTGTTGCTGGGATCTTTATCGCAGAGTACCAGTACCTGCTGCGGTACCTGGGATGGGGACACTCTGTGGGAGCTTTGTGTGCTCCTGGAGCTGCCCTGCTAGAGCATCTGCCTTTTCGGGGGGGGGGGGGGGGGAATGAAGCCCTGTTTGCTGGGACAAGAGCCTCATCTGCAGTCCAGGGGCTGTGCCATGCTCTGATTTACCTGGGCACAATGCCGTGGTTGTCCCTCTCAGGCCTCTCTACTATAGCCAGCCAGAAAGAATTATTTAACGAAAGTTGTTTGTTTTGGTTTTTTTTTCTCTATTGCAGCTCTAAAATAAAGATGATTTAATTTAGTGGCATACCCGGTAGGGCAGTGGAACTCTCTGGCATTGCTTCTGCTTTATAGATTATTTTTTTATTTTCTGCCTTTCTACTGCAGTCTCAACTTAACCTCTAATAAGAAGCACTCAACCCACACTTGGTCAGATAACACCAGTACGGTCACTCTGC
The DNA here is from genome assembly GCF_900496995.4 of Aquila chrysaetos chrysaetos. Classification (NCBI taxonomy): domain Eukaryota; kingdom Metazoa; phylum Chordata; class Aves; order Accipitriformes; family Accipitridae; genus Aquila; species Aquila chrysaetos. The sequence goes on from NC_044027.1 coordinate 1,507,611, forward strand.
CTTTTCCTGCCTTCCTTTGCTTCGAACTTGGGTCATGATTATGGGGCAACCATTTCATTCCTTGGCTTGAAAAAAAATGAATTAATTAACCTTACCTCAGCTGTGATCTTGTCTGTGTGGCCGGCAGGGAGAAAGGCTCTTTTCAGCTATTGTTGTTTATTACTAGCGTTAGGATACTGCAGTAAAGCAATAACTGTCAACCTTTGTGCACCGTCTGCAAGCATGTCAGGAAGGTAGCGTGCTCTTTGCTCTGCATCGGCACAGGGCGATGTGGGGCCGGAGGCAACCCGGTGGGCATGGAGGTGGGTACAGAGCCAAACGCTGCGCTTGCTTTGCTGGTGTGTTGTTTAATAAGAATTGTGAGTTTGTTTGGGATTTTTGCGTGAAACAAAGTAGCTGCTAATAAAGGACTGAAACACTGAATATTTTGGACCTAACTTAAATTTTTTATATGAGAAAATTTGTGTATGTGCTATTTAGAGTGTCCTGTGTGGAAATGAAGGTGGGGGTGCTGGCGTGGACCCTGGGAGGGCTGGGGGCTGTGGCGGCAGCAGGAGCCACTGGATCTGGCCGTGCTTCGCTGCCTGCCCATCACCCTTCCAGGGCACTGCTGCTCCTCACTCCCACTCGCAGCTTTTTCTGGGTTTGTTTTGCTGTGTGCAACTCAAGAACTTGTTGCTAACATTTTCCTGGGGGTGGGGAGCGAGGGAAGGGAAAGGAGGGCAGGAAGGGGCAACTTCGGAGAAGTGTTTTCTGATCTCTGCTGGTCCTGGCCCTGCTGCTGCCAAACCTTGGCACCTTGGCAGAGGGGAGCCCGGTGGTGTGCCCGGCCCCGGCCCGGTGACAGGGAGACCTGGGGGGCAAGGAGGAGCAACCCGTTGCTTCTGAAACGGCTTCATCCAAATTATCCTGGATGTATGCTCCCGCTGCAGGTCGCTTCTGCATCGCTCGTCTGTTTGAAGCCTCTTTTCAAGGGGTGATGCTCGGTGTTGTGCTAACTGCTCTGCGGAGGGGAGGTTCTTCATTTAGTGCTGCCTGGAGCTTGCTTGGAGGAAACGAATATGTGAAGGAAACTTGTTCTGACAACAAACAGGCAGAGCAGCAGAGGGGAGCTGCTGGAGAGCCCCCGCCGTGCCCGCAGCCCGGCACTGCCTGGTGGGAACGCGTTCCAGGAGCAGGGCTGGGGCTTGGGCAGGTTTGTGCATGCAGCTCAGGGACTCAAAAGCACTTGGCAGGAATTGGGATACCGCTTCTTTTTTTGTCCTTTGAGTGATAGTTGGCTTTTTATCAAATCTTTGTTAAATGCACAGGATTTTCCTTTTTTTTTTTTTTCTTTCCCTCTTGCTTTCTTTATCACGTAGACATTAAACCATTATATCTCATACCCAGCTCTCCCAGCATACTTTACCACGAACACAGATCTAATTCCTTTCTTTACAGATAGGGATATCACCATTATAAAGGGCTGCCCTCAGTTATGCTCGCATTAGGCTGATGTGCACATCAACAGGATGCTATTGGGCCGTGAGGAGTGTGTTTTGGCACGGCTGCGCGCCGCCTCGCCGTGGCTCCTGGACGCGGCCCGCGGGCAGTGCCGACGTCCTGCAAACGCCATCGCTGTCACAGCTGCACCGCTCCTGAAAAACGCATGCTCGGGTCCCAAGGGAGACTCGAGATGATTGTAGGTCTGGGTTTGGTCTGACGTAATATTTATACTCACTGCCAGTTTAGAGAATATAGTGTGATGTTTAAGTTATTTCCAAGCGCTAAATTAATTTTTTTTCCTGTGTGACCAAATTGGGAATTGCTGCCTTGATATTTGATTGTTGGTACTGTGGCTGGTTTGAGTCTTGGCCGCTATCTGTGTTTCCAATGCCCTTGGTGTTGGGTGGCAGAGGCTGATATGCTTATCTGGGCCCCTAAATTTAGCCTGGCAGCTCTTGAAACATCCAGAGTCCAAACTGCAAATAGTGAGTGAGGACTCTCTAATGACATTCGGCTCATGCCCTTGAAACGATTGGCCTGTGAGGGAGGGCTGCTGGGTTTTAGGTGGCTTTCAACTCCGTATGATGAAAGCCTGGACAATGGTGCCAAGCTGAAATAAGATCTTTGAGGAGGTGGTGCAGGATGGGTACAGACAAATACCAGATCTCATGCCAGCTGTAATTTTCCTGAGAATTTAATGCACCAGGAAAACGTCACATTTACAGTTAAAGTAAACTGGGTTCAGACAAGTCTTAAAAGGAAGAGAATAACAGAAATCAACTCCATGTGATGCTCAGCAATCTAACTCACACTTTGGGCAATGTGTGGCCCTCCTCTAGAGCTTATCTCTACGGTCTTTGGTTTAACTCAGTCTTAAATGCTCCACATGCTTCTGTGCTGTAGCTTGTCTGAGGTATCCTTACTAGTACTGACTGTACATCTTATTCCATTTGGTTGCTCTCTGGTATAGCCCAGTACTTAAAATTTCTCTTTGCAATTCACAAGCGGGCTTTTGGAATGACTCCGCTGTGCTCCGTTGCCAGTTGCGCGGATGCTGGTTGCATGGGGTTGTATCTGTGGCAGTTGTGTTGGCCAGGGCTTTCTGCGGTTTGTCTGGTGTTGAAATACAGATGTGAGGGGGCTCAGGAGATGGGGCTGTGAAACAGGCTGGTTTGGAGAGTCGTGCCATGGTTTAAAGACAGGGAAGTTTGCTGAAGCCTTTTAATCTACTGCATCTGGCAAGTCTGTCATTTGTCATAGTTAAAGTGATATTAAATAGATTACTAAGCCTCCGTGCACACTGAATTTATCATTGTGTGGTTTAAAGAAGACTTTATGTGGTCACTGTGGTAAAATCAGCCATTAATATGTGTCTAATTCACCACTCCTGCAGAGAGCCGGTCTTGTCTAGTATCAATGCAATCTGCTGTGGAAAAGGTAATGCGTAGGCTTGACCTCTCAGACTGACCTTTCGGGGTAATATGCAGGAGGTAATGACCTCTGAGCTTGCAGTGCGTCAGGAGGCAGGAGATTGTCTTCTGCAGGACACGATTTTACCAAGTTGGCTCCAGAACTGCCGGTGCAGCGCATGGTTTAGCTGTCTAATCTCGTTAGCTGTCTTAGGAGGAGCTATTTTGATTGTTCCTCTTTGCTTTAAGCTCATAAACCCTGCGACTGGATAACTGCGGAGAGGAGGTGTGGGCAGCAGGGTGCTGGCACGTTGTGAGGAGACCCTGTATGTGGTGTGAAGACAAACCTGAGGTCCAAACCCAGCAGTGGTGGAGGTCAGCCTGGATGCGGTCGCCTGGAGCTCCCCGGTCGCCTCTGGACTCACAAGCTGGGCTGCTTGAGACCAGCTCTGTCTCCTCTCTTTTCAAATCTTCCCTTTCCCATAGGGCAGGATGAGACACCTATGACTTGTGGAGAAGCGCTAATCTTGGGAATCGATGTGTGATTAACAGAGTTTGCGGCTGCCTTGGACAAAGACGTGATTCTCATCTTGGTTTAATCCATTTGTCAACTGTTTAGCTCTGCTTGCCACAGCAGCAACACTTCTAATGACAGTAATGTGCAGGAGTTCAGACCTGGCAATATTTTCATGCCTGATACAGCCGCAGACATTCAGATCCCTGGTTTATCCATGCACCAAGCGTGTCACAGGGAATTCCAGGTCAGCCTTCCCTGTCCCTGAGGCCGTGCTGCAAACGTATAACCTGCTTAAAGCTGGAATGGGGGGGGATGACAGACACTCGTCAGCTGATGGCTTTCTTCAGGCCTGAATTCTCCTTTCATGCTTGCCTGTGAAATTTCCATTGGTATCAATGAGGTGTTGGATTGTTCAACCTTGCCAGAGACCAAAGGCTTGGTTATGGACTAAATGATTTCTCAAAGGCCATTTTTAATTGAACTCTGTTTTTTTCCCCATGAGGAAAATGGACTTTACACTTGATTCAAAGCTTGAACAGAGTTTTTGTGCAGACTTGGTAGGATTCTTCCTCCATAATGTGCTGCTGTGGGTTTTTTTTAACAGAAATAATTGTCAACCAAATGAATTGTTGGTTATGTATTCTGAAAATGTAAGTAAGGGTGAACTTTAGCTGCGTTCTTCTATTTTCGGATTCTGATCTTAACTTATGCAGCTCTGAGAGGAGCTATGCATTCTGCACTGGTGTCAGGCAGCACTTTTTCATTTTCTGTAATCTACTGCTGTTTGTATTGTTTTGCTTTTAGTGAGGTAGTGGCATACCGCTGGTACATCTCCCAGTTTCTGTGCAAGATGTGTAGCCTGCTCCTACCTCTGCCCTGCTGGCCATGTCTTTGCCATTGAGCAGATAAAGAGGGATTTTCTGCCCCAGTCATGACTGGCAGGGACTATTTCCCTTCCCTCCCTTCTGTAGTGTGGTCAGGATCTTTCAGCTGTGGCTGTCTGGAGGGTTTATTTGACTACCATGACATAGTCCTGAATGCAGCAGATTCTTACTAAGCCCAGGGAAGATTTTTAAATAGGTGAAAGTCCTCTGATGAGTCTGGCAGTGCCCTGGGTACAGCCCTGAAGCTTGGATCCCTGGTTCCACACCCTCCAGGCTGACTGTGCCATCGTGTTTCTCTATGCTTCAGTTTTTCCATCTGTGATGCCCCTATAATACTGGAAGCTAATATTATTCTGCACAGTTAGGTGTCTGTGGTGGGTTGGGAAGGATCCCAGGAAAGGTAGAAGATTTTTAAGTTTTTTAGCTGGGCAGCAACTGTAGCCTGTTAGAGCATTGCTAGGGGATGGACAGGGTTTTTTTGTGTGGATTTTTTTTTTTTTTTTTTTTTTAAACAGTTCTGGGCACACATGGCCATGGCAGAGACCTGAATCTGTGCCATTAAACCCAGATAACCCCATAAAGTACAACCCTACCTCCAACTCAGGGCATGTGTCTGTCATCCGTGTGAGACAAATGCCCCCTCCTCCCCCTGCCCCAGTGAGCCCATTTTGGAAGGGAGCAGCTGCTAGAGGTATGGAAAAGCCACCCCCCTCAGTCCCAGAGCAGCTTCACTCAGGGGGGCTTTATTGGGAGGGTGCAGCTACCCCCCTCAGCTGTTCCCTGGGTCCCCCCAGCTACCCCCGAGAGGAGCCAGAGGTGTGAGTGAAACCTATCTGCAAATCGGTAAGAGAAGACTTTGAAAATAAATGCAGCTAAGAGAGCGTTGGTACCATATAAAATATTTATTGATTTTGCAAAATGTTGTAAAATGCATCTGTAATAAAAATAAGAAACCATGCTGTGCATCTTGCACATTTTTATACCAACAAAAGGTATTTTTTCCCACTGCTGCACAGCAGCAAATATAACCATTCACTTCTTTCAAGTCTTGCACTTGCGGTCTCCTCCTTCAGCCAACCCTTCTCTCTTCTTGCTGGAACCACCACCAGGTACAACAGGACAGCAGAGTCTCTTGTGCTCGGTTGCTCAGCAGGCACCTCTCCAGCGCAGGGCTCTTAGGAGGCGTGCTGTCTGGTCACCAGGGCCCTCTGCATCCCGGCCGGCTTCTTGCTCTTTTCCAAGATCAAATCCTCTTGTTTCTGGGGATGCGTTTGCTCTCGCGTCGGGGCAGGTTTCTGCTCCTCCTCCTCCTCTAGCCTCCCTTCCGAGGTGAAAGGGCTGCACACTGTCTCCACCAGACCAATAACCACACCAAAGAAAGCCAGCATGCTGCCCAGCATGTACAGCTTGACCATCTTCCTGTTGGGCTTCTGGCTGAGTATTTCTTTGGCAAAAGGGATCAGCTCATGCATGGTTTCCATTTTTTTTTTTTTTTTTCTTCAGCAGATGTCAGTTCTACAAGAGAAGAGAGAGGGACATTAGTTAAATCCAGCTGTTTTCTCCCGTAGTGGTCAGAGCCCTCCAGGCAGTCCAAGCAGACACACACCCCCCCACGGCCCTCCTTTAAGTAGGGATTTTTTATTTTTTGCTAGATGCTCACTGCAGGGAAACGCATCCACCCCCCGCCCCGCCGTCCGGGCAGCTGTAGGAAGGAGCTGCCCGGCAGGGCAGACCAGACCCTTCGCAGCCAGAACCGGGGCGGGGGGGGGGGGGACACACGACAATCCAGCCGCCCCCCACCTCGGCATGCCCCCGCGTTTTGCACAGCACCCCCCTGCACCCCCCCCCCCCCGCTCCCCATCGCACCCCCTTACCTAGAGGCGGCTGCTGCTGCGGGGCAGGGGAGGGGGCGGTGAGCGCTGCGGGCTGGCTCGGCTCGGCTCGGCTCGGCTCGGCAGCTGCTGCCCGCCGCCCCCGCCGCCGCCGCCTTATATCGCCGGCGGGGCGGGCGGGGCCGGGCGGGGCGGGCAGGGTGCCCCGAACACGCCGCCAGCACGGGCCGCCCCCCCCCCAGTACCCCCCCCCGCCGCCTTGGCAGGGCTTGCCCTTAATCCGGCCAGGCTGAAAAAAAAAAAAAACCACCCACCCTATTTTTTTTCTTTTACAAAACTTGTTAGTGTCGTCCCCCCCCCCCAAAAAAACCCCAACCAACCTACCCCCAAATCTGATTTCAGAGCCAGAGATCTTATGTACGACTCGCAATGCAGCTCCGTGGCTGCTTCTGTAAGAAATGTTTAATGTATTAGCGGGGGCTTTACTGAGCTAGTGCTCGGGAGTGAGGGAGACGGTCCGTGTCCGCAGCTTGGAAAACATTGCGGTGTTTGGAGCTAGCGCCTGGATTTGGGCAAAGTCCAGTTCAGGAAAACAGATGTATTTGCCTTGCTGCCCTTTCTTGTAGTGAAGTGGGTAAATAACACCTCAGGGAAGCATAACAAAGGCGTTACCCAGGACAAGGTGTGAAGACGTTTCTTAAAGGTTTCTATAGGCGGCTCCTGGCAAGGGCAACCGTTAGAAAGCAGATAGATGCACCGTGTGACAGCACCTTGGTTTCTTGGAAGTAAGAGAATAACTGGAAATTCCAAAGTTAGTGAAAGTTACAGGCATCCTGTTAAGACCCTGGTTTTCACTTTTCCTGCACTTGATGCTGAAACTCTGTAATACCCCATTTAAGTGTCACACTCCTTGTGATTCACCTAAAGGACAGCATATTTCCTTTTTGGGGAAAAACAGAAGGCAGCAGTCACATTTCTTCCCTGGCTTGCTGCCTCTTAGCGTTGCATCAATAACATACAGCAGATTACATCATCTGCTCTCACAGGTGGCTCCATCAGTGCACATAGACTGCTCTGGCTGGAAGAACCATACGCATTTCAGCAGCTGCTGACCTTAGAAAGGTTGCTAAAGCCACAAGAAGTTGTTTGGATTTACGACTTCTGATTTTGCAGAGCAGATGATGGCATCTGGACAGATTTCTCATCTGATCTGTATTAGCTGAGATGGTGGGAATTGCTCTGCCAGGGCAGTATATAGAAATTGCAATACAGTGTGAGCTGATGTGGTAGCAGCACTTTTAAGGAGCTGTTGGTATATGTGGGAAGAGGTGAAGCTCAGAGGGAGCCTTTGCAAAAGGTGCTGTGAAGGAGCTGCTGCCCGGTGGCTCCCCAGGCTGAATCTCCTGCAGCCCGAAGGGTGGGCAGGCAGCCCCCAAAGCAAGCTGGAGCTGAAGGGGGCTTGTCCTCAAGCCAGGGAGGGAAAAAGGGGGGTTCTCTTACTCCCTTCCCCCAGCGCATGGGAAGGAAGGATGGTTGCACAGAGGGGTTTGAGGCCCCTGAGCTGGGTTTTATCTCAGCTTGCCCAGGAGAAACTTCTCTGTGATGTGAATAACTTGTGATGTGAATGACTGGTGCCGTGTTTCCCCTTCCTGCCCCTGCAGCGTCACTGGTGCCACAGCCAGCGTGTCCGCGTGCGTGGCGCAGCTGCGGCCGAGCACCGGTTTCGTCCCCGAGGGTGGGGAAGGGGCAGAAGACAGCTCTGAGAAATGTGGGAACTGCTGGAGCATGTGTTAGTTAGCTGGGTCCCTTTTTTCTTTTGTTGGAGAATTGAAACGTTTTCCCTTCTGATAAGCTGCCCTACCAGGTGACACTGCCCAAATTCTGCCCTAACATCACTGAACTGACTCAAAAGGGTTGGACTAGATGATCTTTAAGGTCCCTTCCAACCCAAACCATTCTCTGATTCTGTAATTCCAAACTTTGCATAGCAATCCTTTGGGTGAGGACCATGCAGTCTTCCTCCTCTTCATCCCCTCTTCTCCTGCCCTCCCCGGGCTGCAGGCATTAATGCTCCGCACACCGCTCGGCTCCCTGACTGCGGGAGCGTGGGCACTGACCAGCCCACCTCGCAAAGGGACGTGGTGCTTGAATTTGTTGGGGTTTGGTGGTTTTTTTTTTTCCCCTTCCTTGCTGAGCTCTGCCGTGGGCATGTGTGGAGCAGTGAGTCACCCCTCGCTCCTCACATCCCGCACGTCGTCGTCAGGAGGCTGGAGGCTTTCCCCGCCACCGCCCCTCCTGCCCCCCGCAGCACCCGCGCCAGGCGGGAGAGCATTGCACAGCAAGCAGAGCACGCCAAGGAAACTGCTGGTGAAAACTTGGGGTTTTTTCTGCAAGTTTTGAATGTGCTTAGGAAATTGTATTGCGAGACCAGCTGTAAAAGTTGCTAAAGACTTGTCTATCCCTCCTCAGCGTCTGGGTTTTTTTCTTTAAATAAAAGGTCCTTATCTTCTCTGCCAACTTGGCAGCAAAGGTTGCAGCTGATTCCTGCATTTAAGCTATGTTTTTTTCTCTTCTGCAACGCTTTGAAAAATGACCATTGCAGAAAAGATAGCTGGAGGAGACAGCAATTAGACAGGGAAAGTTCAAGGTCACCATACTTCCAGCCAGGGCTTGCTGCATGGTGAGGTTACCAGCTCTTTGCGGTGTAATATGTGCTCTCTCCTTCCAGCCCTGGAGAGCGATGAGCAGTGTAAGCTGTTCTGGCCCTGCACAAACACCAGAAAGCAGCATGTCTGTGCAGTATACAATCCCAGAAACAAAGGCCAGTGTGACGTGTTGGAATCATAACATTTTGCCTAAAAAAAGGGTTTTTTTTGAGGCAGGATTTTCTTTGCCTCCTGAACCTTGTATTTGAAAGTCTGTTTTCCACCTGAGGGCTAGGAAGGGTACTTTTTAGTTATTAAATATAGATGGAGATGTCCATGCAATCCCAAAGTACTAAGAGCTGGAGCTGTGGGGAGAGCACAGAGCTCAGGATAATTCTGAGGGTTAACCAAGCAGCTGATAATCATCTGTGGCAAATGCCTCTTATAGCAGCACTCAGATTGTGTTGATTTAATTAAATAATATTTAATTCAATTTTGTTTTAAATTTGAGTAACAAAGTCTGTGCAAGTTCGTTGTGTGGACATTTAAATTGGATTAAGAGTGGATAAAAGGATTAATGACTAACACTAAATTAGACTAATTTTAGCTGTTCCTAATCTTATTTAGGAGAGTCTACACAAGGAGGTTGTCAGGTTTAATTGCAACTTTGATTAAACCAGGCTTTATAGCTGGGAGAACTGCATGAGTTTAACGTCATCTGAAGAAGAGCTCTGCCTGAAAATGCAAAGCAGTGTAAGCACCTGAGGCTTAACCTAAATATTGCCGGCCGGGGGAAGGCCAAGACGTGTGACCGCGCAGAGCGGCTCAGGGCGATGATGCTCTGCAGCCCAGCTCCGCTCACCGGCTTCGTACGAGCTTGGCCGGCGCCCGGTGCGCAGCGCCGGAGTCACCGGCTCCGGTAAAGCTGCTTTGAAATTGCTTTGGAGGGTGCAGGCGAAGCCGTGCTGCAACCACTGCTGCTGTGGGGCAGCTCTGCCCGCGGGAGCCCAAATTTAACTCTCCTGCTGGTGCGGCTCGTTTTACACGAGGATAACCTTGGTGATGCTCTTGGGAATGGGAGCACCGGGAGCGAGAGCTCTGCCCTTGCTGTGGGTGGACGTGCTTGAGGAGAGGAGCGGTGAGAATTTCCAGCTTTGCAGAAGGGCTGGAGAGGGGTCGGCTCCGGTTTCAGCTGTGTCCCTTGGCCGACACACAGCTCCGTGCTGGCAGTGCGGCCACAGGCAGCTGCCTGTCCCGGGCAGGGGCACAGCAGGCGCTGGGCACGCTGCGGGTGCGTGCTGGCGGCTCACGGGGGGAGAGCTGCTGCGAGAGGGGCTGGAAGGGGAACGACCGTGGCGTAAGGACCAGCCCCTGCTGCCAGAGCGTCCCCATATGAAGCTCCAAGAAATCTTCAGGACAGTTGGTCTGCTTGGGCACAAGTGTGCTGTAAGGCGTTGTCCCCCCAAAACACTTGAGTAAAATAGGGATCTAAAAAGAAAGGGAAACCCCAAAGCCCAGCAAGCCATATTAAGGGCCTGTCCCTATTAAAAATGGGTAAAATGATAAAACTTTGGTTTCATCACCCTGGCAGTTTGCTGTACCGAAGCGCTGTGTGCCTGCTCGGTGCGGGCGCAGAAGAACCTTCCTACGGGCTGCGATGGGCAGAGAGTGAAGACAGGTAAACGTGGAGTGTGAGACGGCCACGTGGCTCAGCTGTGGTGTCTCGAGGAGTGATCGCTGCCTCTTGGAGCAGAGGAGGTCGCAGAAGAACAGTCACAGGGACTTTGGTGCTTAGCACCTAATATGGCCCCTGTTTCACACAGTTTTGCACCCGGGTGCTCTTCCAGCAAACCTGCTCACCAAGTTCTCCTGTCTGAACCCAAAGTCTGAATCCAAATTTTTTTTTTTTTTCATTTAATATTATTTACGTTGGAGGAAGACGTTCAAACATAGTTAACACAATGCTTTTGTGCAAGAATTGTGAGTCTGGGGGCACATCCTGACCTAGCTGAGAGGCCAGCCCCACGCCGAGCGGCACCTTGTCCTCGACGATCCCTGGAGATCCCTTCCCACCAGCCTGGGCCGTGGCTCTGGGGCTCTGGGTTTTGCAGAGTCGTGGAGGGGAACTTGAGACAAAATGCCAAGGTGACCTCTGCTTCTTGGTGACATTTCCCAAAATGTGGCATAGCATCGTTTTGGTGGGTCTCAGCAGGAGCAGTGCTGAGGTGAAAAGATATGTTGCCTCATCTTCCACACGTCCGTGCACGGACAAGGGTCGGGCACTGCCGGACTTTGTCCGTGACAAGCGCGAGCTCCACGGTGCGGCTGGGACGCAGGGCTGTGCTCACCTGCTCCAGCCAGACATGCCGCCCGGGGAGGGGAGTAAAGATGGAGCAAACCACTTGTATTTTACCCTGGCAGGATCACAACCCATGCACAGCGAATCCCTTGTTTCAATTCCAGCAGATGGGGGGAGGAACGAGCTGGCAACCAGGAGCAGAAAAGAGTGTGACCTCCATTTCAGTCCCTACTTGCAGTGTCAAGGAGGATACGTGGCTTAAAGGGGGCTCCTAAATACCCCTTTAGCTTAAAATTTCTGTCATTGATGGTTGCAGGCGGAGGCAGGGTTGCTGTGCTGAGGGTCTCCACTGGCCAGCAGCAGCAGGAGTGCAGAGACATCCCCCCCTGCTCCATCACCATAGCCTGGAAAAGCTGAAATCCTCCAGACAGCAGCCGGACACTTTAATAATGGAATATTTTCTCCTTTAGAAAATGGGGACGTGACAAAAATAAAGATGTCCCCTGCAAGGATAATTTTATCAAACCTCCTGGTGGAAAGCAGGCAGGCTTCCCAGCCCGCTGACCCTGCCAGCTTTGCTGCCCGTATCGGTGTGTGCCTGGGGAGGGCTGTGCCGTGGGAGGTGGGCAGCCACAGACCGTCCGGCTCTGCCTGGGGTCCTGTGCCAACCCTGTGTGCATCTGGGCACGTGAAACTGTGCTGGATGTGGAAAGGACACGGTGGGGAAAAAAGCAAAATCTGACTTAAGGGCAAATACAGACTGACAGCCTTTGCTTCAGCTTTAATCTACAGCTGGTGCATCGCTCCTGAAGGAGAGCTAGTCCCACCTTTACCGGGATTTGGGGCAATTGCTGTGCACGGATCAGCTGCCCTGTGGCATTTGGCCGGTTGCAGCCAGTACGCAGCAGGTCCCACGCTGCTGTGCCAGCGAGGGCTGGCCACCTCCAAGGCAGCGCGCAGCCGCGTCCCGGGCCTGCCTGCAGCCAGCACCGGGCACGTGCCGTAGTGGGACCACAACGGGCGGCAGCAGCCTGGGTAGGCTGAGTCGGAGGGGCACTGCCCTCCAGAGCCAGCTCCCGAGGCAATTTGATTTTAAACCTAAACTAGGTCAGCTGGTTTGGGGTTCAAAGTTTTATTTGCTTTCAGAGCAGGTGTAGGGATTTCAGGTTGTGAATTGGAATTTCATTAGAAATTCCTGAAATGCTTTTAAAAGAAAACATGACAATTAGCAAAGATGGTGTTTTAAATCATCTGCATGTGCTGGAATGAGGAGGTGGTTTGCCGGTCAGGTTTTAATTAAAATGGGAAATGAAAAGTTTAGGTGGAGGAAACATTGTTTTGTTACTGAAATCAGCAGAGAGAGTTGTCAAAAAGTTACGGCATGGGACAGCATTTCTTACCCCTGACAAAACCTTCCCAAGTTTCCTTCCTCTTCCCGTGCGGGTTCAGTGCTTCCAGCTCCAGGTCTTGTACCTCCTTCCAGGTTTTTGCCATGAACGTTTGCATGCAGCTGACAAGATGCACACAGGCTGTACCTGGCCTAACGATGGAGAGTGTTTGGCGTTTCATCCCAGCTCTGGGAAGGCAGGGGCTGGAGGGGACTGGGACTCTGGAGTCTGCCGTCCCCTGTGCCAAGATCCTGCTTGGCATCACTAAGCAAATTACCCCTCTGCCTTATTTTTCTATGTGTAATAGCAGCTGCCAATATAGCAAATGTACTTTCAGGAAACCTGTGTTTCAGGTACTCACTAATCCTTCAATGAAAAATGCAACAGCAGCATTAAGTATTCTTTTATTTTGATATGCTCAAGCTATAAAATCATACTCAATGGAGGTTTTGCATTTCAAGAGATTAAGTGTTCTTGCATCCAGTGCTCTGTCCCTGATTTCCAGTTACCTTTGTGTTCCTCTGAACTCCAGACAGAGGAGTTAAAAACTCATCGAACACAATTGTTCCAGACTGGTCAGTGCTGACTAACTCGTGTCACACTTCAACAACTGAATCAAAAGCTACTGAACTCGGATGGTGTCCTTGGAAAAGCTCCCGAAGGAGTAAAGTACTCGTGTACCTTTAATCTGAACAGAAAGCAAATGTCAGATCAGAGGAAGTAAAACAAAGCTACTCATGCAGGAGTCACATCCTTTCCAACTCTGGCTGCCACCGCCCGAGCGCATTCGTTACTGAGTTCACTCTGGGTGCAGCACCCGGCGAGGTGCCCGAGGACGAGGAACCCACGGTTCCTCCCTCCGCTGCAGCTCGTCCCGCTCCGTCATTGACGTCGGAGCCTAGAAAGAGAGCGGGGAATCTGACTGCACGTGGCAGCGGGGCTCTGGCTGCCTGCCCAGCTAAGGACCCTAATTATAAAAGCAGAGGCTTGGCAGGTATTAGCCATTGCAGAATGTGAGCTTGTGACACTGAGTGACACATGTGTCCCCAGCTGGCAGGGCAGTTCTGCATCCTCCCTCGTTTTTAGGGGGAGATTAGCTTTTAAACAGCTGGCTGTGATGCATTTCTGTTCTCAATGCTATGACTTCTTTCCACCTGAAACTTAAAGCCAGCCCAGCAGCATCTTTCTTGGTCGCTGCCAGTGTGGAAGGGACAGGGTCCTCTCGAGTGTGTCCCTTCAGCCTACTGCTGGCACTAAGATCTTCTGATGCCAGCCCATTGCCATGGGTACCGGATTGCATGATGTGGAGCTTTTCTGCCTCTGACGAGCACCTCCGGGATAGGCTAGAGAAGCTGCTTAGCAGATCTTACACATGCACCACGGAGCAGGAGCTCAAATTATCCTGCGCACATGGACATCAGTGGGTGCAAGGAAGCAGCAGCTCCGTGATGGTACAGTGGGGAGCGGGAGCTCCTCAGGAGCTGGTCGTGCATCTTGTCCTGGAGAAGATGCTTCCAGCAGGATAGTGTCCCCTAACACCATGTTGGGACAGGGTATTTCCCGTGACTCAGAGCACAATTTCCTGTAGGAGCTAGTTTTATTTGTTTTCCAGGGAATGTCTTACCCAGTCCTCCGAGGCTTGTGGGCTCTGACGCAGCTCGGCACAGGTTGGTACAGCTGTAGGCTAAACTGAAAAGGCACTGCAAGTCCTGAGAGCATCTTTCTTGTCCCTCTCGCTGATCGCAGAGGATTGCTCCAACATTTATATTTTATTTTTTGTAGTGCATTTTTACCATTATGTCTCCTCTGTATTTATCCGGCCCTGCTGTCTTGATGTGTCTCAATCTGTAACGCATCTTCATATCCTGGCACTGAGGACAACGCTGTCATCTGTACATGGTAAAGTGGGCAGAGTACAGCCTGGAGCAGCGTTTGAGCCTGAATCTCCTGAGTCCCATCGGGGCACAGGGCTGTGTCTGGGATCCCCTGTGCCAAGCCACGCTGTCCCTGAGCACCCAGTTGATCACAGCTGCTTTTTTTTCTTTCATGTTTTTATTGATTTGCCGTAGACATTCTGTAAAGGAGACTATTCCTTCCTTTTGTTCTTGTTTGAACTTGCAGAGCCTGAAATTCCAGGTGATGGTTTACCTTGCTTTGGCAAGTCATTGGGGGCAGGTTGGAGGAGGAAAGAATGGATCAAGGTATTTTGGATAATTCATTTGAACAGCTTGTGGTTGAGGTAGCATTTTCCAGTCCTACCCTTGTGTGGCAGAATTGCAATGTCCTGTGCTTTGCGGTAATTTGGGGTGAAGCATCACCATTTCAGAGCGTATTAATGCTCAGTATTGCTGGCTCTGGCAGGATTGATAGGTGGTATTTACAGTCTTTTTCAAGAGCAGCTTCAGCCTCCCAGTTGGACTACCAGTGCTTTAGGGTATGGCTTTAAACCAGGCAGAACAGGCACCCAGCAGTGGCTGTTTAGCCAAGGCTTGCAAGAGTGCCATGTCCAGTATCACCAGCAGCCTTGCAGAAACCCAAATCGGTCAGACCTTCCTCTCCTTTGCCTTCTCCAGCATAGTCACTCCACCAGGGGAGGAAATTAGAGAGTCTGATGGGATTTCTCGCAGAGCCTGGTGTAGGTGGTTAGCACTTTACTGCAGGAGGTTACGCTGTTGATGGGTTTGACTGCGCAGGGGTCCATCCGCTCGCAGCTGGCGTGCAGGAATGGTGTCAGCAGCTCATGGCACATCTCATCCCTCGCTTTCTCTGTAAAACGTTCCAGTGTTTCTTCCCGCTTCCTTTTTGCTCCCAGCTGAGACACGGGGAGGAGGCATCTTCGCTGCAGGAGGAGGAATGTGGTGTTACCACATTGCTGAGCCTGTTACAGGGTAAGGGCAGGCACACCCAGTGCTGCGGGCACACCTCAGCGGAGGCGGAAGCCGAGCCAATATTTCACATTCTGTAGCCTTAGGGACAGTATTTTTTATTTCCAGCTCTGTGCATACCCTTTCTCTGAGGTCCTGATCCTCAGCTTGCACGCGCTGGTGTCGCTCAGCATGAGGACGGGGAGGTAGGTAGCACACACCAGCAAAGCCACAGGAGCAAAGAGCCAGAGTCATCTGACGTGGTCTGCTGAGCCCCTGACCAGTATGGGAGAGGATGTGATTTTGGGGTCATTTCAGTAAAGTAAATGGAAAAGCCTTGATGAACGTGCTGCTGAGGATGAAAAACTGCGTTTCAGCTGAAAGGCAGGACGTGAGGGGTGCCTGGGAGCCCTGGGGCGGGGGGGGGGGTGGCCGTGTGTGCAAGCTGCTGAGCTGCACTCCCAGCTGCATTCACTGAATAGTCCTCAGTTTAAACAGATTTGTTAACATTTTGTTACTTTGCTGGCACTGTAAAAGAAAATAAACTTATGAGACTGTTTCCATTAATAGTCACCTAAAGCAACAGTGACCACTGAAACATGTCAAGTGCAAGAGAGCTCTGAACTGGGTCCAAAGTAGGGGAGAGGGGCTCCTCATCAGCTGGGCGTGCAGCTAGGTACCCAAACAAGAATTATGTTTCTTAAAAAAATTGACTTTTTTACTTTTTTCACAGCTGGTGAGTTCGCAGAATTGCGTTTCGTAGATAACTCTCAAGCTCATCTCAGGTAATTTTGTGTCTTGAGGAATGCCAGTACTGCAGGCAGGAGAGGGGCTGTGCGACTGAGTCTGTCTGTAAAGCCCAGTTGCTGCGCTCGAGGTTGCCTTCAGGCTGAAGTCTGATATGTGACTACCCAGTGTGATTATAACTCACATGGACGTCCCGAATTAAGCTTTAAATGATTAAGCTGAGGCGCTGATAGCGGCACTGCCTTGTCATCGCGATGCTCAGCATGATATGCAAAACCTGTCTGAGAGGGTGGGTGAACATTCGGGTGTCTTGCCCGATGCGGAGCCGTGCAGCGGCTCTGGAGGGAGCTGGTTTCAAGCTGACTTGGCGGTGTCCCGGCGGTGGCCGTGCGAGCCCCAGGTGGGTTAGCTATGGATGGGCTTCCACTTGCTGGGTACCTGCAGAGCAGCTGGTTCACGCTGCCGTCACTCTCGGCCAAAGAGTGATTTATGTCTGCAGCCGTGCGCCCCGTCTAGGAGCTGTCATGAGTTATACGGTAACTGGGTGTGTATGTCTGAAGATCCCTGAATCACTCCCTTTATCATTACTACACCCACAGGCACCTTCTCTCCCAGGTGAGGCAGCTGCCTGTTAAAAGCCAGGAGAGGAGAGAGCCGGTGCTCAGAGGGCTCTTACGGTTGCAGATCGGCTGCTGGGTGGCACGGGGGGGGAGAGAGCCCTCGCCGTGAGCCGGGGACACCGCAGGGACCGGGGACACTGCTCCCGCTCACGCAGGGAAGAGGGCAGGTGAGGTTTCTGGCTGCTGAGGGTGTGCTGGCAGCTCTGCATCCCCTGGGCTCTCCTGCAGGGCTTCCCCGCAGAGACCCTGCAGAAGACACCTATTCCGCAGCGATTTTTACAGGTTTCTTCTTTTCGTAGAACAAGACTTTGGGCTGTCGCGGGTGCTGCTGAGTTTTGATCTGGAATCAATTCTGGAAACACAGGGCAAAGGGTGGGGCTGGAGATCAGAAAGTGCGGCGTGCCTGGGAAGAGGTGGCTGCGTGTGCAAGCGTGTGTGCACGTGTGTGTGTGTGTGTGCGTGTGTGCACGCTCGTTAGGGCATCGTTTCTAGCCGTGCATTGCGACCTGGCATTGGCACCGATTCCCTGCCCGTTGCGGATTGCGGTGCTGGGGGCTGCGGCTTCTCGATGTCCCCAGGGAGCCAGGCAGTCAGAAATCCCAGCTCTGCTGAGAGCGAGGTGCCATGCTGGTACCTGTGGTTCACCTCGGCAATATCATAAAGATCCAAAGATAGTGTTTGGGGAAGAAGGTAATCTCTTACGCACTTTGGGAGAATCTTGTGTATGCTTTGTGAATTAGATGAAAAGCTGGGATTCTTTGTACATTAAAACCAACTACAATCCAAGCATCTGATTTTCCTCTTTGTTATTCTTGATTTTTCACCCATGTTATTCTGTTGTAGATCAATTAAAATTATCTCCCCGTAAACTGAGAAGGAATGTGAAGGACCTGAACTGAGCTTTAAACTGGCATTTTCTGCTCATTTTAACTCATGCTGCAAATTCTTCTCTAGGTGTGTCCTTGGTGGTATGGAGTCTCGCTGCCAGCTTTGGCCATGGGCATTATTTGTCCTCCTGGGTAAGGCTCACCATACAGTGTTTCTAAAAGGATATGGGGCAAGCTGACTAAATAGAAACGCTGCTAATGTAAGCTTTGTATTAGTCGCAGTATTGTGGCAGCGGCTGGGAGAACAGTATTTGATAATAGTGCTGGTGTTTGGCAAAAGGTTGCTCTGTCCTGAGCGACCGACTATAGAGCTGGCTGTATGGGTAAAGAGGGGACACCAAACAGGGCTGTTCAGTATGATGGGCAAGGAACTGAGCATCCCTGCAGCCCAAACGCTGGGGTCATGGCAAAGAAGAGTTTCAGAAAAAACTGTTAGTACAGAGCACTTTGAAAGTGCCTTTTTCTCGTTAAAAATAAAGGTAATTCAGGAGCAAAACACCTTTGTCCTTTTTGGCATACGCATTTTGTAGGTTTGTCCCAGGCATGACCTTGTAGTTGGTCTGTTGTAGAAAAGAGCAGGCATGCCGGCTGACGTCTGTCTGCCCCCCTGCCACAGCCCCAAGTCCTGTTCTCCTGCTGTTCCAGCTGCCCCGCGGCTGCTGTGTGCACAGGGAACCTGCTCCCGCGGAGCCTGCTACCCCCCGGCCGGAGATCTCCTGCTGGGACGAGCCCACCACCTGCGAGCCTCCTCCACCTGCGGCCTCGCCAAGCCCGAGACGTACTGCACGCCCCACGGAGAGGTACGTTCACCTCCCGCCGCGCTCCTAAACCTCACGTGGGGATGCTAAAGCCGTTACCCATCCTATCCTTCCTACCCTTTTGGGGGGATGTTTTAACCTATTTCAGGTATTCATTCCCCCTTCTAGCCATGTTGGGTCATTGCACCACCTGTGGTGTCCCCTCGAGCCCTTCTCTACCGTCCCCACGGTCGAGAAGAGGAGCCGAGCACGAATGCAGCAGCAGGGAAAGGGCAGCAAAACTCTGGCGATGAAGCACTGGAGGCAAAACGGAAGCTTTTGCATCCAAAATATCCCAAGCCTCCCTATCCCTGGACTTTTTAGTTATAAACTAAACTCGTATTTCACTTGTCAAAAATGGGAACGTTTCAGGTCTTTCACAAAGACTTGGAAAAGCTTCTGAACCGAACAACTGTTTTCAATTATGCTGGTCGTGCGGGGGCAGGAGATCCTGCTCGGGAGGATAACGTTTCAGCCAGCTGCAGATTCCCAGGCTCCAAAGCTGCCACAGTCAGAGTTTAAGGATAAGTCTGCCTGAGCACAGAGCTGAAAACGCTACAGGGGTGATGTCCCCGACGTGAGCACTTCCTAAAGCCTTTCTCTGTCCGTCTGGCAGTGTCAACCCTGTAACTGCTGTGGGAGGAGCTCAAAAGGGAGCGGGTTCAGTGCAGGACAGGCAAAAGGGGTCTTGGAAGAGATGCTCGAGAGAAAAGGAAATGGCAGACCTCCAGTGAGGCAGTGTTTTCTACAGTGAAATCCAGCTTGAGTGAGTCAGCCTTCTTCTGGTTTTAATTCCCCTTCAAGCTGAAGGCCAAGATGTGGCAGTAAGTGGATTTGTTGCGGAGCCAGTGGTGCTCTCGCTGGGCTGGAGAGATTTTTGCTCCGCTGTGGGCCCAGGGATGGCTGGGAGCTGCTGGTTGGTATGAAACTGAAGCAGGTCCCTGGCCCTGACGGGTGTGAGCATCACGTCCTTCTGGGTGCTGGGCTGGCTGCAGCGTCTGCCCTTTGTCAGGTCATTTTGCAGGCTGACAGTTGTGGTCAGGCATTTCCTCCATTCAGGCTCCCACTCACTTTTTTTGGAGCTGTTTTGCTGCTCCCAGGGAGCAGGGCTGTTTGCTTGCCTGCCCAGCAAACCCCCGCTGCTTCTCAGGGGTGCTGTGGCCCACGGACAGGAAAAAAGCAAGTAGTTATTTCTGCTCTGACTTAATTTTTTTTTTTCTTCCCGATTTCTGTTTATACTTGAGGAAAATTGTGCATAAATGTACCTCTGAAGTCTTCACTTAACATTGACTTTTGACAGTGACTTTTACTTGAAGAGGGGGCTTGTACTATGGGAAGCAAGTGCGTGCAAAACCTTGATTAAGCTGGTCGTCCTAATACCATCTGGAGTGGGCTAGTTATTCCCTTTGCCTGACCTTGAGAGATCCCTCTGAAGGGCCTTCAGTTGTGATCATTTGCATCTTTTGTAATCTTGTGGATTGGAGACTGGGTGTCTCTCTGACACCTGTGATATACCTTGAGCAGAAATGATCCGTTCAGTGCAGAATTAGTGAGTGAGGTCTCATGGCGGTACTGTGGAGGAAGGCAGAGAGCAAGACTGCAGCAATCTCTTCTAGTCTTCAAGTTCCTAAACTATTCAGTTTTCATATTCCTTATACCTTTCCTTACAAGTACCAGGGTTAAAAGGGATATGGAACAATTAACACTGATATGTTAAGTTGGATTCCCCAATTCTAGCTTTGGGAGTAGGGTCTTTGCTTCCTTACATATATGTGATCCTTTCCTTTACTGAAATGAGACATGGATCATTACTGCTAGCAAATTCCTCAAAGACCCTTATTTCTGTTCTGCAGCTGTAATGGCTAATGGGAGTTTTGAGTATACCAGCTCCTATCTTTGCAGGAGAAATCCCCATGTGTTGAGCATTTCCTAATTTTTTCCTTCCTTTTTCTACTTGCCTAATTTAAGGAAAAATTAATCCCCTGAACTCAATTTTCCTACTCCCCTCCCATAAAAAGTAAGCACGTTTAATTTATTGACTCTTATGACTTTTTTCGCTACAAGTCTTGCTCTTGTTTTGTTGCCAAATAGGTGCAAATTTGGAGTCGGTTTTGCAATCTCAGCAGAGGGCATGGGATGAGGGGTTGCTCTCGCTGGCTGCCAGTGCCCTCATGCCAGCTGGCGGGCACATGCTGTCTGGCCCTGCCACCAGCCCACGCTGGCCCCAGGGTCCTCTTTTGCAATTCTGGTGGGTCACTGCTCTCAGCCTCTGCTCCATTGTCTGCTCTGGCTCCAAATCCCTCTAACCTTTATACTTTGCACTACTAATTGCTCCATTCCTTGGCTGTAGGCTCAGTCTAGTCAAATCTGGGAGGGATGCTCAGCATTGCCATTTATAGCGCAGGGGACTGCAGCGATGATTAGAAAAGTGATGGGGGGTGGTAACCAGGCAGGCCAATGGTCTGGCTTGGAAATCACTTTGTGCTTGGGAAACGGCTGTTCGAGTCAGCAGGGAAAGTAAAAGCAAGAGGGAAACTGAAAATAAAATAGAAAAATACGTGAGCCTGGATTTGGAGTCGTAAAGTGTGTGGAAAGACTCTCATTGACCGAGGTGTGATTCAAGGCCCAGTTAACTCATCTCTTTATTTAAATGCTAAGTAAAGCATAGGAAAATGGAGTAGCTCACGCTGCCTAGCTCTAGCCAAGGGAAGGCACAGTGTGGCTTTCACGCAGATTAGCAGGTTCCCGGTCCCCTCGCCTGGCCTGGCTCTTCTGAGTGACAGCACGAGGGCTGTGCACGCCTTTGGCTCTTTGCTTTGCCACTGGAAGCAGCAGTACCCATGCCGTGTTCACACCCAGCAAGATTAACGCTTCTCTGGAGGGAGAGTATATTTCTTTCCTCCAGGCTTGTGCACTGCTTTCAGCTTAAAGGCGTATTTAGAACGAGAAAATAGCTACAGACTTTTCTGGTTGTTTTATTAATTTAGAAGAGTACCCCAAGCACCCTGCACGTCACTGAAACCTTTTGCCAGAGAACAGGCAAGAGAGGAGCGAAGCTGGTGTCCTTGTGCCGGTGTTGCTGCTCCGTTTCCTGCATCCTACAGCGGAGCAGTTTGTGTGTGTGGCAGCTACGTGGGTCCTCACGCCCCGACCCTGGGAGACTTTGGATGTTAAAATGTTGTTTGCGTAAGGTCAAGGACCAAGATTTTCTGCCTTCCCTCCCCTGCTTTTCACGGGCACTTGGTGGATATGAGGAATGGAGGGTGGGAAGTCACCTTTATCCCACCTTGTGTCGTGGTGACATGGGGTCATCCAGGTAGGAATTGAGCCGAGAGGTACTAGAGAAGCCTAATCCCTAAATGAGTTAGTGGGGGGGAGTGTGAGCCGGCCGGGCAGGAGAGCTCCTGGCATGGCAGAGGGTTCCTCCTCCTGCTGACGGATGGTCGCAGCTGCCTGGCAGGGCTTCGTCTGTAGCATCTCTCCCTGTGGTGTCTCAGCACTGAGTTGTCTGTGGCTGCTTCCAAAAATACAGGCCAATGTCTGCGAAAGAGAGTATGTGCAAGACTAATGCTTCTGTCTGCCTTATTGCTACCGTCTGATGGTTACATCTGCTTGCTCACCTGCATGAGTCAGTCAGGGAGCTCGGTACCAATCCAAAACACGCTGCCTGCGGAGTGCTTCAGCAGGCCCTAGGCGTGTTGGAACAGGGGAGAGCATGCTGAAAAGCCACTGTGCCTCCCAGCTCATATGCTTTCCAGTCCCATGTCATCAGACAAACTCGTTTTTTACACAGAAAAACGCATCCACAAAATCATGAAATAACTGTGGTCGGATGGGACCACAGGAGGTCCAACCCCCTGCTGGAAGCAGGGCTTCTAGTTTTGGGTATTGCTTCACGTCAGGGGCTTGCACTCAATAATTTGTATTCCCAACCTGTTGAAGGTAATACAGCAACCCTGAGTTGCTGCTCGGTGCTTATCTCATTTTATTCTGGCATTCAGACACACCCTGCTCTTTGCTGCAGGGATATGTCCCTACCTGCAGTGAACGTGCAGAAGAAAAAGCCTATTTCCCATTATTTTTTCTTCCTCCTCCTCCCTTCTCTGTATCTTTTTTTGCCACAAAAATTGACTGCAAATTGACACATATCCTGGGAGACATCACGTCATTCCCTCCCAGACAAGTTGCAGAGGCAACAAGACCCTGGCGATGCGTGCGGGGTGTGGAGATAAGCTGGTGCAGTATGGGTTTTGCAGACTGTCATCCTGGCAGATTTTAAATGAAGTTTTGCTGAGGGGAGATGATGTGAGAACAGACGGGGTGAGGAAAACAGGCACCTACGTGCTTGCTTTTAAGCAAGAGAAATGAACTTCATTTCCTTAAAACCCATACCTAGGATGTTTGTCCACCTTGTGTCTTCTCCCCCTTCTCTGCTGTCGCCTCTGAATTTGGGGGTCTCTGGTAACACCAAGCTGTGGGTCAGAGCCCTCTATTTGTGTTTGGAGCATAACCTCAGAGCTCATTTTCCAGTGTCACTTCTGACTGGCCAAGTGAAGATGTGACGTTAGATGTTACGGCTAAGAGAATGTTTCAAAGTTGAAGCACAGTCCAGTTTAGCAAATACTAGTTGCTCACTGAGAAGTTTAACCATGATGATATAACCATGGGTAACTTCTACCACCCGTGGAAAATGTATGGAGTACTTCACAGGCAAGATGAGCCCTGCTCCATGAGCCTAGCGTAGTGATGTCCTGCAGCTAGTGTTAACAGGGAATGAAAATGGGTTGGAATAGAGAATTGCATAACTTGGCTTTAACAGGTGCCTTTGTTCCCAAGGTAACTTACTCTTGCTGCCCACCCTATTTTTTAATAACCTTCAATCTTTCTGTATACATAGAAATTCCCACTGCTTTCCGGATTGTCCCCAAATAAACTTGGAACAGTATTTACTGTCCCTATACAATATTAATTGTGCAAGACCACACAAGGCTCCCATATGGGAGGCTGTGTGCCAGGAGCCTGACTGACACAGTGCCTCCCTCTGACACGGAGCTGGGTTAAACGCAGGACCACCGAGGTCTCCGCAGCTATGAAAGGTCATCATTCCATGACTGGAGAGAAGCAGCTTCCCATTTTTGCTGATGAATAGCTTCAGTTTATTTTGGGTTGTGCACCTATGCCAGGAGGTTTTATTTCAAGGGCTCTCTACTCATATTAAAATGGCAGCTAGAGCTACTTAAAATACTTTGGTCTGAGTCCATCAGCTTAAAATTGTTTGCGGTTTTCTGCCCCTGCATGAGAGGGGAAGCATGGGAGGCTGGTCAGCAACTGGTTCCCAGGCTCAGAGCAGGAGGAGAGCAGCAAAAACCCGCAGCAGCGCTGCAGAGAACGCACGAGCGAGGGCTGGGTCTGCACCCATGTCCCTGCATGCACCACGCAGAAGTGTCCTTGGTGCGTGGTGTAGCATGTGGGCAATTTTTATAATACCTGTTTGTTCTTCTACATGGTTTTTTTGGTTTTGTTTTTTTTTCTTTTTTTTCACTCTCCACCATTTATTTCTAAGACATGAATCTGTTTATTCTCAACACGCTAGCTTTCCCTCTAAAATGACTGCCTTGTGAATTACCTTTTAAAAGGCTGGAATGAATTTCCTTTAATCTCTGAACCCCCATAACCCATGTTTTGGGTGACTCTTAAGAGTAGCTTGGAGGCGCAGAGGGTGATTAGTGGTTTCCATGCAGACCTGCAACTTCTTTTACCTTCCTATAGGCCTTTTCAGCCCCACATCCCATACCTACTCAAACACGTACCGGTTCTTTTTTGCGGCAGTAGCACACGGGCTGGGGCCCTTGGTGCCTGGCAGGGAGGGGACGATGTGCTGGAGAGCCCGGGCTGCCCCGGGGGTTGGTGACCCAGCTTTAACCGTGACCTCTTCATTTCCATTTGTCACGTAGTCCCACAGCCCCGGTCCATTCCTGGCAAGCCCAGCTCTGAGGCATCTACTGAGCCTGTTGCTATGCTGGTAAAAAAAGAAGGTGAGAGCTGGGGAAAGGTGTGCGCTTGGTAAATCTGCCCTCAGCCCAGCGCTGGACTGTCACTTTTTGTAATTCCCTCTGTCCCAAGGAACTTTGAGACACATAGTCACAGTCAGTAATAGCAAATCCTCCTGTTGTGCAATAGAGGGGTTTCACAATTTGCTCCAAGGATGTGAAATTAATTTTGCTTCCAGTGATAATTTTAGCCTTAACTAAAAAGCTGGGGGGGGTGGGGCAGGGGGGTGGAGAAAAAAGTAGAAGATTTTTGCACCGAGCACAGCTCCCAGGCTGCCTGGGTAGGGTCTGTCTCACACAGTTTAAACTTCATTTTTTACTTAGCGCTGCATTTTAAGTGTGGTTGCAGCTTCCTTGCCAACATTGCATTGTAGCTACTAGAAGGCACTTGTGTCTCTGGCTTGTGAATGGTCTAATAAGTATGCATGAATCACTCCTAATGAATAATTTAGCCGAGATTAACCTTTCCCCTTGCAGAAAGCCTTCCTTCTCCCTTTCCTAATCACAGTCAGAAGTGTTGTGAAGTTTAATCATTATTGGGCATTGTTTAATCTAGTTTATTTCTGTGGGTAATTCCTGTAGCTTCCTGACAATTTGGTGCTAGTAGTCATTATCTGAAATGAGTTCTTCTGCCTGGACCCAATTATATTATTTCTGATTCTTACTGGCAGAGCCAGGAGAAGTTGGTAGAGCCAGGGAAATTGCATGATTATATATTTTGAATTCTCTGTTTGCTTACTCTGCAATATTGTTATAAATATTGGAGTTAGCCAACTCCCGTTCTGGGATATTTATAGACAGAGAACATAAAGACTGTGGAAAATATTATGGAAACAGATCAGTTTAAAGTGAGGATCTCTCCTTAGTATCTGCCCAACTGCTGAAAGGTTCCCAGGTCCAGGGGCAGAGCAGAGTCAGGTCTGGGCTTTGTTAGGAACTAAAACCAACCCACGGTCGGAGCTCACCTCTGTCCGCTGCTGCCCGGCCACCTCGCTGCGTGCCGTCTGCTCCCGGGGGTCAGCACGGCCGCGGGCTGGGAGAACGCCGGGTGGCTTTGCGTCTGGTGTGGTACCAGTTAGTGCTTTCTGGTCAAGGCCAGCCTACTCCTTGTGTGGTTTTGTGTGAGAGCAACCAAAAAGGGAACTCTGGACAAAAATTTCCGTGAATTTTTCTTTATGTTTAAAAAAAAAAAAAAGCGTAGTTCTTATGAAGCCAAGTCACTTTTTGTAGAAATAAGAGACTTGGCTGGCTTAGATCAGCCTGTGTCAGGAGCAAGGCAATACGTGTAAACCATGAATTAATCTTTTAAAGGGGAAACCAGAAATCTTCATGCCACTGTGGCCACTGGCCACCACCTCCGGCTGCCTCTCCGAGGCCCAGATCTCTCCCGACGCCAGCACGTGTGTAGGGTCGTGCTTAGTGTTTGGGTTGGAATTGGCTCGTTTGTTTTAAGTATCAGACGTGGAGATTTTAGCACAGAGGTGGATATAAAGTGTTTCTTGTCACCCGATGTCTCTGCTCCGCCACTGAAAGTTGATCTCATCACTGGGGTCCCAAACATTCCCCTGCCTCTGGTGTCACCTTATGCCACCCCAGTGAGTGCCAGCCCTCGCAGCGGGGTATCTCGTTGCCTTCCCGGTGTCAGCTGTTAGGTCTTGTGCCAGACACGCTCCCCTCCTCTCCCCCAAACCCACTTTCCTCCCTGGACAACCTTTCCGAGCTGTCCTGCCCTGCACCGCCGAGGCCAGCGCCTGCCATTACTGGCAAGCCCTGTTCTCGATCTTCCCCAATTTCTCAGGCTTTGGGACGTGTCGGTGTGAAGCGTGTGTCCCACCGCTCCGTTTGGGAGGCTGCTTCACTGCTCAGGCCACTGACAACTTCAATTTCTAATTGAAATGTTTCACATCCCTTTTGAGACAGTGTTATCCCGTGGCTCGTACAGCTCTTCCTGCCTCGGTGCGCAGCCCCGGGAACTTTTTCGGAGAGCAGAATCTGCTCTCCCTCTCCATTTCACCAGGCTGGAGATGCCGAAAGCTTCGTTTTATGCCTTGAGTACCAGCTTTCCCCTCCCGGTGGCCTCTGCAGCCCCTTGTGTTCGCTCTGCTCCGAGCGTGGCCAGTACCGAGCGCTTTGGACGGGGCCTCCTCGTGTCCCCGGTGGGATGCTGCTGCGGGCTCTGTCACCATCTGCTATTTTAACATCCCGCTGGGACCTGCCCTTCCTCACCTTGGCCTCACCTGGGTGTCTCCCCGCTGTTTTGTGGTGGTCCTTGCCCAGCCTGCTTGCCCACCCCGTGCCTGCCTCTCCCCTTGGCCAGTGTCCGGACCTTGGCTGCTCCCATCTCTTGCTCAATCTCTTTGCTGCTGCTTTCTACACATTTCTGAGCCTGCTCCTGTGCCGCACGCACCCGGTGGCCCCATGTTAGTGGCTGCACGGACTGTTGCTTGGTTAATCAAAATTTGGGTATTTGTTTGCTCCTCAGGGACTCTGTTTTCTCCTGTCCCCACATTCCCCGTGCTACATCTCTGTTGCCTCTTGAATTACTTGCTCAAGTGAAGGGCTGAACTTTGAGCCACTCGACTTCCCGCCCGCTGACTTCTCACCCGCTGAGCTGTTTGCTCCACTCTGCTCCCAGGGGAGAGCGCAGGGGGGGCCGAGCATCACCCAGGGCTTTTGGGTGCGAGAGAAAGGCCTTTCTGTTCACCCAAACAAAGAGCCCCCTTGGCTCTGTGGAAAAGGCAAACTGGTCCTGAAAAGCTGCAAAGAGCTTTCTATCAAGTGTTGTCATGGTGGAAAACAGGGGGGTTGCTTAAAAAAGGCATTTTTGATGGTTTGCAAAAAATGTGTTTTAATCGAAAGCATTTTGGTTTTAGTTTTTGGTCCATAAAACCAGGAGCTGTGTTTTTTAACGGGGTATGAAGGGGACCACTTGAGTCCTGTGTATCATTAGCCTTACTGACCACGGTTCTTCAGGTCTCTCATAAACCAGTTTACTGATGCCATTTGTTCCTCGGTGAGTCCATGCTGCGCTCGGGCTCCTCACCTCCGGGGTCTGCAGCGGGGTCTTTCCCTCTGGCCGAGCCGGGCCGGTCACTTCCACCCACTCTTTCTCTTCCAGTGGAGCATGAAATGCTGCAGGTGCGACTCGCGTCTGCCGCACGCCTACAACGGCCACCGCGTGGAGAACGTCCTGTCCTCCGCCGGGCACTCGCGCTGGTGGCAGTCCCAGAACGGTGAGTACTACTGGGCGCGTTGGTTTGTCCCAGGACATTGAATTCAAGAGATTGGAAGGAAAGAAGGTAATAAATGGCTTGGCTCGGGCAGCTAGGCGTTTTATTTTCCTGAAGTCCGCAGTCTGCTCCTCTGAAGCTGCCTCTCTGTGCCCGCAGGCATCGAGCGCGTCTCTTTGCAGCTGGACCTGGACCAGACATTCCAGCTCGGCAGTGTCCTGCTTCACTTCAGGGTTCGTGTGCGGCATCTCTGCTCGCGAGGAGCTCACGGATGATGGTGGATGGGCCCCGCTGGCTCCCCACGAGATGTGGGGATCTCGATGCACAGCTCCCTTTGGGCTCCTGATAGCAAGCACGCCAGGGTCCTCATCCTTCCTTTTCCCCTGTTTTTCAGGGCCATTCCCATGGGCGTTTGGGAGGAGCAGAGCAGGGTGGTGGGTTCCCATCCCACAGATGTCTGCCAAAAAATGTCCTTGGTGCAGATGTGTGCTTTGCGGCTGCAGCAGGGCTGGCGGAGGGGGGGGGGGACGGACGGACCAAGAAGTTGTTGGTAACCTGCAGGGGAGGGGATCGCTCCGGCAGTCTGCGGAGACGTGAGCCGGGAGGGAGGAGGAGGAGGACGAGGAGGAGAGGCATCCCCAGGCCCCAGGCAGGAGCCGGCTGGGGTGTGCCGTGTTACAGATGTGCCTCTTTCCCTGCTCTGCAGTCGCCGCTGCCCGCTGCAATGCTGATCGAGCGCTCCACTGACTTCGGCAAGACCTGGGAGGTGTACCAGTACCTGGCCTCCGACTGCGCTGCCGCCTTCCCCCGTGTCCCCCGCGGCTCCCCTGAGAGCTGGCAGGACGCTCGGTGCCAGGCGCTGCAGGGGTACACTTTGCACGGGGGCAAGGTAGGATTTGTGGGGTTTTGTGGCAGGGACTCCCACACGTGCCCGTTCCCCCCGCTGTGACCCTGGGTTCGGGGCGCATGGCCTGCACAACGCTGAAGAAACATGTGGTGGCCTGGAAGTCTTTTACACGTATTATACCTGGCAAGGGATGGAGCCCGTGGACATCCAGGACTGCTGAGGGGAGTCCTCGGGAGGATTCCTGCTCCTCTGGGAGGAAAACCCTCGCTGCTTTGTGACAAGCGAGGTGTTATGTTGGTCTTCCTGCAAAATCCTCTGCAACTCTGAAGCCTTTTGGCTGCATTAAGTGATGTTCTGCAGAGGCAGGTCCAGAGCACACGCTGCCCAGAGCATAAGAAGAAAGCACCTTGTGTTTCCTGCTTTTTAACTTACCTTTTTTCCTTCTAAGGTGAAATTCAGTGTCCAAGACCTGGCGTCTACCATCACTACCTCTTACAGCCAGACCGTCGATAGTAAGTGACCGGTCTCTTTCATGTCTGAGAAAGGGAGAGGGGGATAACGCACCTCATGGTTCTTCCTACATGTGATGGAGAGCGCTGAGCTGGGGTCACCCCACGGGGGAGAGGAGGTCCTCGGCAAACAAGGCCTCGAGCTGCACATTAGACTGCTGCCCTGGTGCCTCCGAGGTGTCAAGGAGCAGCGTTTGGTCTTTGCTGATGACTCAGCTGCCGCTCTTCGTGCCGATGCCTCTGTCTCTTGCTCCGAGCCCTTCACGCGAATTGCAACGCGCTTCTGCAGCCGGTGCCTGGGTGCCTGCTGCCCCCTCACCCCTCTCCTTGGTCCCCAACAGAGCTGGGGCAGTTCACCAATCTGCGGATCAACTTCACCGAGCTCCCCCACGTCGCACGCCAGGGCTACCACTCGCCCAGCACCTTCTACGCCGTGACGGAGATGCGGGTGCTGGGGAGCTGCTTCTGCCATGGACATGCCGACCACTGTGCCCCTTCGGAAGATCCACAGGCCATGGTGAGCGTCGGGGTGAAGCGAAAAGCCTAAAGACAAGCTCTGTGCTATCAGGCTCCACCACATGCCCAGGAGTGCTCGTTGGGAGAACCTGACCGGGATGACCAGCGGTGGGGTGTGGGAGTCTTTCGCCTGGTCAGAGGCTGCTCGTAATGGGGGAAAAAACAATGCCCCAGTTTGCCTGCAGCAATGGGATGGTGGCTCTGCTACCCCCACGTAAACCCCTTTTTTGTGTCGGGAAGAAGGAGGAGGGGTTTTATAAGAGTTACGAAGTGGCTGTGGGAGGTCATGCTCTGGGGGGAACTGCTCCTGCCAGCACTGGGTCTCTCAGCTGGGTGGGGGGGACATGCTGAAGGTTTCAGCAGGCTCCTTCATGCCTAGGAAGATTTGCCAGTGCAGGTTGTTAGCTGTTGTGGGATTTTCTTGTCCCCAGCTTATGCTTGTCCGCTTTGCCTTGAGCGTGGTTGTCCTTGGGTAGGTGGTGGAGGTGGTGGGAATCTCCCTGCGGCTGCGAGTGAGGAGCAGCCTGTCCCTGGTGCTGCAGCAGCCCTGCCTGGGTGCTGGAGCTTCGTCTCTGCGCGGGGAAGGGGGGCTGTGCAGGGGTGGGAGCAGGCCAGGCGTGTGCCAGAAAGGCATCGGGAGGATGAAGCTCTGAACTGAGCAGCTACCATCCAGGAGGGGTAAAGCGTTGTCTCTGCAGCAGGTCCACGGGCACTGCGTGTGTCAGCACAACACCGCCGGTCCCAACTGCGATCGCTGCGCCGCTCTCTACAACGACCGGCCGTGGGCACCTGCAGAAGACAATGATCCCCACGAGTGCCAGAGTACGGCGAGTGCCTTTCCCCTCTCCTCTTCCTGAGGCCTTTCCTAAATCCTCCCCAGCCGTAAGCAACGGGAGCGGGAGCGAGCTCCGGAGACCTTTTGCTGGGACCCTTTGCGGGGCTGGATGTTAACAGGGGTGTCTGTGCAAAAGGCACCCCGACGCATTTGCACTCTGGGCTTTGCTCTGCGGGGCTGTGGCCAGGCGATGCTCCGGGCTTGTGAGCTGCACCAGTGCTCGGCCACGCTGTCCGACTGGGACCAGTTTCATGCTGGGGCGGTTGGCGGGTGTCACCATGTCACGCAGGGGCCTCGGGCACCCTCTAGTGCTGCAGCTGCCGCTGCCGGAGGGGTTTGCACGGTTGCAGCACTAGCTGGGCTGTTTTGTTGGGGGTTTTTTGTTGTTTTTTAGGGTGCAACTGCAACGGTCACTCGGCCTCATGCCACTTCGACCTGGAGCTGTACCGCGCCAGCGGAGGGGCGAGCGGGGGTGTCTGTGACCACTGCCAGCACAACACC
The DNA here is from genome assembly GCF_900496995.4 of Aquila chrysaetos chrysaetos. Taxonomy (NCBI): domain Eukaryota; kingdom Metazoa; phylum Chordata; class Aves; order Accipitriformes; family Accipitridae; genus Aquila; species Aquila chrysaetos. The sequence continues at coordinate 1,538,473 of NC_044027.1, forward strand.
GAAGGCAACAACTGTGAGCGCTGCAAAACAAACTATTTTCGCAACCAGCAGCAAGATCTCGCCCATCCCGAAGCCTGTCTGCGTGAGTGCCCAGCTACCCCCCCCGAAGCACCTTCCTTGGACCCCCCTGTCCGCCCCTCGCACCCCTCGGCAGTGCTGTTTCTTGCACGTTTCCAGCCTGCGAGTGCGACCCGGACGGCACCGTGCCGGGCTCCATCTGCGACCCGCTGACGGGGCGCTGCGTCTGCAAGGAGAACGTGCAGGGGGACCGCTGCCACCTCTGCAAGCCGGGGTTTGCCCAGCTGGCCAACGCCAACCCCATGGGGTGCCGCAGTGAGTACACCCGGAGACATCCGTGCTTCCCGGGGTGCTCCCACCCCAGCTCAGCGCTCAGCATCCTCAGTGGCTCTGAAAGGGACCTGGTTCCTGGTCAGCTTTGATTTGGGGTTTCCAAGCCAAAGGACTGTTTTGCAAAGGCTTCTAAAACCTCCTTGCTCAGGCTATGGCTTGTCTCAGGTATAAGTTTGGCAAAAAGCACAGGGAAAGCGGGGTCTGGGGTTGGGCTGTATCCCCTTCCCGAGTGCCTCCCCGGGTGTGCAGGGCTCGGGAAGCCGCAGGGGATGCAGGAGGCGATGCCATGCGGGCAAGCGGGGCTGTGCACAGCCGGGGCTCGGGTCGGCGTGGTGTGTGCGGCTGGGCTGGAGGGATGCTGAGGCCTCTCGGGCTGCCGAGCCCTGCTGCAGCGCTTGATGGGGCAGCGCGGTGTTAGAGCAGCGGCATGGGTCCCTTGTGCCGAGCTCAGGTATGAAGAGAGAGACAGGAGAACTCACCTTTGGGTGGCTGCAAGGTCTTTCTGTGGACCTGGCTTTGTGGGAAGCCAGGCTGGTGCTCTGCACCCGTTTTTAATATGACAAAACCCTCCCCATTTCAGGATGCACTTGCAACGCGCTGGGAACGCGGCAGGACATGCCCTGCGACGACGAGACGGGGAGGTGCTTCTGCTTGCCCAACGTGGTGGGGAACGACTGCGACCAGTGCGCGGCCGAGCACTGGGAGGTGGGGAGCGGCCAGGGCTGCCGGCCCTGTGGCTGCCACCCGCGCGGCTCCCGCAGCCCCCAGTGCAACCAGGTACCACCCAGCCCGCCCTGAGCATCCTCAGGGCAGATTCAGCATATTTCAGCAATATTTCTTTTTCATTTCCCTGACTTCTTTCGTGCATGCACCTGCAAGCTTGCTTGCTTTTTTCCTTTCCCAACTCTGCAAACGCTGCTGTGAGGGGCTGCTGGTGGCAGTGGCTGAGCTGCACAGCTGAGAGTGCCATGGGTCCCCTCTAGGCAGCACCAAGCCAGGGATCGCTCAGAGCATCGAAACCACCTTTTGCATGGCTCCATCATCCCATCCCATCCATGGGAGCCTCCACAAAAAGGGCCATGCATTCCCTATCGTGTCCTGCTCTTATTTTCCTTTTCCCATTTCCTAGAAAATGTGACAGACTACTCAGGAAAATGAATGAATGCAGTAATTATCAAGGCAAGATTAAGCCATTTTGAAAGGCCTGATATTTAGCAAGGAAGTCCTAATAAGAGATCTTCATACAGGCGAGGCAAGTTAATTATCCTCATTTGTCAACGAAAAGCATGTGTGTCACTTCAGGCTTAAGAGACAACTGGGAAAATTAAAGTTAAATGTGAAAAAAACTGAAAAAAACCACCCCATGACAAATTCTAAGAGCCAAAGATAGGTCCCAAACAAGCTCAGTGCAGGGAGGAGACCTGAGATCTCAAAGTGGCTGCTTGTGGGCGATTCCTTTGTCTTTGAAACAAAGCTTAAAACTCTGCTTTGCAATGCTTGGGCTGTTTGGAGACTGTTTGCATCACTGTGGCTGAGCCTGTAGCCTGTCACGAGCAGCATGGGCACGTCCTGGGGCACAGGCTGAGTAGAGAAGGTTGTCCGTGTGCTGGCTTTAGTGCTCAAGAGCAGTGGAAAAGGAAAGTGCCCAGAGCCGCATCTCCCTGATGTATTTCTCTTTCCTCAGTTCACAGGACAGTGTCCGTGCAGAGAAGGCTTCACGGGACGGACGTGCTCTGCCATGCAGCAGCAGGTTTGCCCAGACAGGCACTACGGAGATGTCCGGTCAGGGTGCACAGGTAGGAAGCATCTGTTTCATTTTGGCTTGGTGTTTCTTAGCACTGTGAAATCATGGGTTATCTGGGAAAGAGCACCTGGCCCATGTCCTGACATCAGCGTTTCCCTCACTATTTTGCAAGAGAAAACCCCTTTCTAGAACAGCCTCCCAGTTCACCTCCATCTCCAGGTATCCACCAGTCCCCTCCTAGCAGCCTTGGGTGAGCCCCTTGGCCATGCCGGTCTGGCCCTGCAGGGTCAGGGGCTGGGCAAGCGACTGGGCTTGGGGGCTTTTCATGTTCTTCTGCCTGTGCCACCTTCTTCCCAGATGCTGCAGGGGCTGGTGGGTGGGGTTGGACTTCAGATTGTGCTGGCATCCCATTAACAGGGTCTGATTTTGTATATATAAAAAAATGTATTCCCCCTGCCGTTTCGGTGGGCTTCATCTCTATATCTCTCCACCTTTCCATCGCCCAGAGTGCGACTGCGACTTCCAGGGCACGGAGGACGTGGGGTGCGACAAGACCACGGGCCAATGCTTCTGCCGCCCGGGCGTCACGGGTCCCCGCTGCGACCAGTGCCAGCGGGGCCACTGCAGCACCTACCCCGGCTGCGAGCTGTGCCACCCTTGCTTCCGCGCCTACGACGGGGACATCCAGCGCCTGCGCCTGCGCCAGGCTGGCCTCAGCAACTCCACCTCGCGGCTGCCCCTTGGGAGTGGGGGGTCCCGCTTCGGCCCCCGCCTCTCGCAGGCGGAGGGCAACGTGCAGCAGGCACAGGGCATCCTCGGCCGCTCTTCTGCCACAGACCAGAGCCTGGCCCAGGTGGGCAGCGTGCTCGCCGCGATCAGGTGAGGGATGGGTGCTGCTAATGGGGTGCGTCCCTTAGCTGGGAGGAGATGCTGGCTTTTTTCTGTGTGCTCACCCCGCTTGTCATATATGGGCCGCTTGCACGTGTTCTGCTTCGTTTCTGTACCTGAAAATCTCGCTCCGCTCACGAGGTGACCAGGGATGCAAGAGAACAGCGCTTCTGCGTGTGCCCGTCCTGTGCAAAATGTTGCAAAGGCAGGAGGCCGGTGGACAGTCTCCGGACAGTCGGCATCCTCAGGCCGTATTCAGCACGCGTGGGCTCGGCCCTGGAAGCTGGCCTGGTGCAGGAGAGCTGTAGCCCAGCCCCGCTCTCTGCCGCCTCTGCAAACCTGCGAGGCCATGGCGCGTCCTCGGCCGTCAGCTCTGCGGGCTCAGAAGTGCCTCTTCACCGGGTGCTGGACAGACGAGCCCTGCTCTCTGTCTGCAGGTGCTTTGCTCTCTACTTGAATTCACATTTTCTGCTTTTTCTCTCCCAGAGAGCAGGTCCAAGGCATGAATCCTGACCTTCGTTTTCTGGATGACACCGCCTCTCTATCGAGGGAGCTCGAAGCCCTCAACAGCAGCTTGCTTATCACTAACACCCAGTATCAGAGCAAGAAGACCCAGTTTGAAAGCAGCCGCAGCACGGATCTGTCAGGTACGGTGCTGCAGGTGTAATATCTCTTAATTTTCAGCCGTTAATTTATCTCAGCGTGACTGTGCCTGGTGGTTTCCCACTGGCCAGGTGGATGAGATGGAGTTTTTAACCTGCTGTCAGCTTAGGAACGGCAAATAGATCTTCCCTCCCCAATGAGAGGGAAGCTTTCCACCAAGCCTCTGGTCCGTGACCCAGGATTTCACACTATCGGGTTATTTGCTCCGGCGTTATTTGGACGGCTCACTCCATGGGCACTGTGTTCCCGTCTCCCGGCCAGCACAAACTCTGCTGCCGGGGCGCAGCGGGAGCGGTGGGAAGGGGGGAGCCCCGCTGGGAGCGTGTCACTGAACCCGGGAGGAAGCTGAGATAATGACGGTTGTGCACAGATGGAAGGGATGGAAGGGTGGGGAAGAGAGCCAGGCGGCTGTCAGGCGCTTGGAAGAGCTAATTAAGCCCTGTGATGATGCTGGTGGTAGGCTGCCATTATATCCCTGCTACAGCTAATTCTCTCCCGGTGTCTCATTGCTGCCTCCCCCTCCCCGCTGCAGCTCAGCCGGCCGGGGACGTGCGAGCCGCGGCGAGCGGCCGCTGCCCGGGCGGGTTCGCTCTGCACCTCGCTGTCCGAGCAGGGCTTCGAGCTCCGTGTCCTGACCGCTCTCCTCCTTCCAGGCTGGGCTGCAGGGGAATGGTGGGGCCTGCTCGGGAGCCAGGGAAAGGGCTCCGAAAGCCCTGTCCTGCGCTGCCAAAGCCCTTCTGGGCTGCACAGAGCAAAGCCCAGGATCAGCGCGTGCACGTCGTCTTGCTTTAGTTTTGTTTCAGTCTTTTAACCCCAAGCCAGAGTTCAGTCTTTCAGGAGAGGTCTGTAGCTCACTGAAGGAATGGCTGAAAGGCATTTGGAAATAAAAGGAGCTTTTTCGTTATGCCTTAGTGACTAATCACTCTGGCTGTGTCCTGCTCCTCTCTGTGCACACATCCATTTGCAGGGTATAGTCGATGCCTTCGTTTAGGTAGCTATGCTGCATTTATGAGTCACGGAGGCATTTGTGTCATTTATCGGTTTTATTCCTGCAGGAGCCTTCAAGACAATCAGATCTGCTTACCAGGCGTCCACCAATGCCAGCAGCCTCATTGCCGGCACCTCCGGGCTGCTGGCCGAGTCCCGGGAGAGCCGCAGGAACGCCGCGGGGCTGGAGGGGGGGCTTGCGGAGTCCACCTCCAAGCTGCTGACCCTGAAGGGCGAGATAGCCTCAGCTCCCAACCTGACCCCTGTCATAAATAAGGTGAAGATGCAAAGTGGTTTTCTGACTTCTCCACTGCGCGTATGTAGTTTTCAAGGGGGCCCTGCAGTGCTCAGGGAGGCAGAAGTCTCATCCTGCAGTCATGCATCTTTTCTCAGACAGTCTGGCATGGCAGGACAAAGTCTCTGTCCAGGGAGACTCATAAACAGCATCCAAGCAACCCGCTGCTTTGGGACATCAGTGGAGAATTGTCTGAGCATCCCCTGCCTGGGGATCACAGATATGGAAGTGTTGCCCACCACTCCCTCCCAGGGACGCGCTTTTTCCTCCAAGGACTCTCTCGGGTATCAGTTCTTGTATCTCAAAGACCCACTTAATTTCTGGATGAGGTTTCTCTTATTTCTCCTTCACTGCTTTGTTATTGCCATGGAGATCCATTTCGGTGTCTCCTAATGCACGGTTGCTGTGGAGACCACCAGCCTCCCCTCTCTGCTTTTCAGGGCACCAACACGTTCCCAAGCGACCAGCCTGTGCTGGTGCTTGCACTGGCTCTGGGTTTGCATGTGCCCCTGCTGCAGTGCGCTCTTTGGTGGGTGGTCACTCCAGAAGATGCCATGCAACTAAAATCACTGATGTCCAGGCAGGAGGGCAGGGTCTTCTCATCCCATTCTCTCTCCCAAAGCAAACCGCGACCTCGTGTTGCTGTCTCAGGTGTGGGCATTCAGCGCTGCTGTACACGCGCGGAGCTCTGGCTGCCCTTCTCTGACACGGTCACGGTCTCCAGTCATTTGGGCTGTGCCACGGGCATCGCCGTCAGCCCGTCGGGCAGGGCTGGCTCCATCCCTGTTCCCATGCAGAGCTTCTGCAGCGCGAGCGCGGCAAGTTCCCCGGCTCCCTTGGCGAGGGTCTGTCGAAACTTTGCCCCCCGCGACGCGCTGGTTTGCCTCCCCGAGGGCACCGAGGTCTCGCCAGCGAGGCGAGTGCCCTCGCTGCCCCGCTGCTCTCTCCCTCTCCAGATCTGCGGTGGCTTCCGAGCGGAGCCCTGCACGCCCGCCCGGTGCGAGGGGCTGCTCTGCCCGCGAGACAACAGTACTGCCTGCGGGGCCGGCCGGCCCTGCCGCGGCATCTTCCCGCTGTCGAGGGGGGCCCTCGCCGCGGCCGGGGAAGCCTCCAAGGAGTTCCGCAGCCTGAGCGCCCGGCTCGAGGAGACGGCGCAGCTGGTGAGTGCGGGCGGCGCTGCCCGTCCCACGGCCGAGCCCCACGCTCGGTCCTTTGGTGTCGAGCAGCGGAGCCTGCGGGGACGGCTGTGGGGAAGAGTGAGCTGTGAGAAATACCCAGTCTCAAACTCTGTTTGAGACTTGATCATTTGGGCAGCTTCAGAAATTCGGGAATTTTTGAGTGGGAGTGCTGCGTGCGTGGGTGCTGCCTCCCCCCAGCGCAGGAGCCACAGAGCTGGAGACACACGAGCGGCTCTGGAAATGTCACGAGGAAGCCTGACCTCCTCCTGGTTTGGGATTAGTATGGCAGAGGGGGTGGGGATGTAGAAACCTCTCTGATTCCGCAGGTGTATCTGCTCTAACATTTGATGCAGTCTATTAGAGGATGTTAGTGCTGTTGTGGCTTCTTTCTACGGCCTCTCGGGTGCTTGCAAAGATAAAGTGAATTTCCAAAGTAATTCAAAATCCATTTCAAATATATTTATAAAGCTAAACAGTACTGTCCTTCTTTGAGAGTTTCCTTTGCAAATCCAACCCTCAATCTTTAACATTTACAATCCTTTAAAGTGGCGGCATATTAAGAACGGGGAATAGCGTAATTTCAAAGTGCCTTGCCCCGTTCACTCAGAGTTGAGGTAGGGCTGCTGGGATTCCAGATCAAGAAGAAATGACTCCATCAGGATATTGTTGTTTGCAGATTAAAATGACGGAGACGTCTGCAAATCAGATTCAAAGCAATACTCGGCGGCTTGTGGACCAGATAAGCATAACGAGGACCCAGATAGAAGGAGATGTGCGGCGCATCCAGCAGTTCATCCAGCAAGTTCGAAACTTCTTGTCAGGTAGTGCTCTGCAAGCTGTAAAGTATGCGTATGCGGGTTGGTCTGTGCATGGAGAAAACTATTTTTCACAGTGATACTATGTATGAGAGTACAGTATAAGGGAGGCAGCTGAATAGCTCACCCCAGTTAAGCTCTCAAATATCCAGTTTATCTGCACATGGGTATTTATATAGCAGAGGTAACACACATCCTCTGAGGCAGCAAGGCAAGCTTGGACAATGTTTTCTGAAAAACAGAGAAGAAATTCCAGTAGTATACCAGCCTGTGACTTTGTCAGCAATTGCAGCTGACTTGCTCAGGCTTAACCGTGCTGTTCAGATTGACCCAAATTAATCCTGGCTGTTTTATTTGTGTCGGCTTCCCTGGGATGTCACGGGGGCAAACCCTGCCTGCTTCCTTACAGAGACATTTTGGGGTTGTCTGTGAGGTCCACGGGGCAGGAGGTACCACACGGCCGTGACCTGCTGTGCGTGGGGCTTCGTGGAGGGGTCTCCAACATCCCCCCAGCAACTGCTCTCAAATATTACCTCTAAAACAATGAACTGAATTACCGTTAAGTGGAAGGCTGTGAAGGAGGTGGTCTGTTTGTCTGTAGCATGGACAACAGCTTGCTTTGAGTCCCGCTCTCTGCCTCAGTGCCTTGTGCCGTCGCTCGAGGACAAACTCGTCCCCGCGGCTGGTGCTCTCCAAGGATTTGCGGTCGGCATTGACCCGATGCGCAGAAGTTTACCGGCAACACTCGCTGACCAGAGATAAACAAGACAACTCTTCTCTGGAGCAGACTATTAATCAGATGAGAATTCCTTGTTGTCCTATAAACCAATGGGATGACTTATTGTTCACAGACAGATTGTAATAACATAATGAGCCTCATGAGTATTAGCCGAATAAGAAAATCGGGTCATTTGGTGCTGCCTGGTGTTAATGATGAGTGAAGATATTTCTGAGCTAATCGCTGGGCTAATGCCTCTTGGGCTCTGCCTGCTTCTGATTCCTCAGGTTTATTAACTTTTATTTGTGAAATAAAAAAAGGCTTGTCTTGAAACACAACCTCATCCGCTCAGTGAGGTCTACCTGACTGCTCTGGGCTTAGCCAGGGTGTTCTTGTTGCCAAACGAAAGGTATCATTTCAGTCCTTTCCTGAAAGTTTTGCTGATGTGAATGAGAAGTACATGGAATTCAAGGGGATTAAATTCAGGGTGGATCCTGGCAGCTGTCTGAAATGAAGAGACTGTGTCCGTGAGAGCATGCACGGCTGGATGTCTGCCCTCATCCTCCCTTGCATTTGCACTCCCACCTTTCCCCTCTCCCGTTTCTGACGCTGTCTGTCCGTTTGCTCTGTAGACAAGGACACGGACCCTGCCACTCTCCAGGAAATCAGTGAGTCTGTTCTCTCCCTACGTCTCCCCACGGATGCTGCCGCAGTCCTGAGAAAAATGACTGAGATCCAAAAATTGGCGACCAAGCTGCAGTGCCCGGAGAGCATACTTGCCCAGACGGCCGAGGACATCGCTAAGGCCAAGCAGCTTCAGCAGGAGGCAGAACAGGCCAGGTTGGTTGGGGTTCAAGGGCTTTTGGCAGCTGAGAGCCACTCAGCTGGAGTGAACGTGATAGTTCTCGGTTGGGTTGAAATCTCACTCTGCTGGAGCTGTACTGACTTGCACAATCTGAAGTTTTAGGCCAGGTTCTTCTATGTCTGTACAGTGCCTCAAAGAATGAGTCTGCAATCTCTGCCTCCCTGGTGCCCCAATACAAATAAAAAATCTGGCTGCCAAGAATAGATCCTCTTATAGACACTAGAACAAGAAGGTCTTTACCAAAAGTAATGGAGGCTTTTCTCTATCTCTTGAGTCCCTGTGCTGGGAGATGACAGGGTTGCCCTGGTATTACTTGATATTGGTGACCTACATCCTAATTGCACAAGAGAGCATGAGGAGATTAAATGGGCTATTTGTTTTCTGGGTGAAAGTTGGGAGGATTATCCCACGGTCCCTTAAAAGTAATTACAGAGTGTCCTTGCAAATTTGGAGCACCTACTTTGTCACATGTTGACTTGCAGCAATATCCCAGCGAGAAGGTTAGTGGGATAAGTATGTAAACTCCTTGATAATGTCTGACACCTGCTTAACCTGCTGGAAATGATGAGACAAGGAAGTCTGGCTTTCTATGGAGAGCTCTGTCACCCTGCCTGAATAGTCCCACTGCAAGCAGAAAAGTATTCGTTGAAACTGGTTCAGTGGTTATTGCTTTCCCTTCAATACTTCTTCTTGCACCACTTACAAAATAAATGTTTCTAACTAGTTTAAAGGAAGGTGTTTCTCTCCCCTTCTCAGTTTGCCTCCTCTGCTTGGGGGTATGAAATGGAAGTAACACTTCTCTCGAAAGGAAACCTGCTGGAGTGTAGTATGTCCAGATGTGTGGGTTTGTGGCTTTTGGGGGAGGGAGATTGCAACCGTCTCGGTAACAATCCCGTCTTGCGTCTCAAGCTTCTTTATTTTGTCTCTGCAACCTTGACTTCCAGCCCATGCAATTACCTATGCTCACCCCTGTCCGTTTCCCACATTTCCCCAGGAACCGGGCGAATGCCGTGGAGGGCAATGTGGAAGAGGTGGTTGGGAATCTGCGACGAGCAAACACGGTGCTCCTGGAGGCTCGGGGTGCTATCAGGGGCTCTGGCTCTTCCCTTCGGTTCATCCAGGAGCGCGTTGATGAGGTAAGTGATGCACAGTGACTTCCCAAGAACGATACTGTGCCCTGCTCACCGCTCCTTTGAAACTTCCCCGCTTGGTAGAGTGCTGCACCAGCACAGCTGGGAAATGGGACCTGGTGAAGCTTTTGCTGTAAAAATCTCTTCTTTCTGCTGTACCTCACTGGTGTGCTTCTCCAAACTCCAGTCATGGTCCCTGTCGGAGCCCCCTGAGACAAGTCCCGGGGCTGCCGTGCTCAGCTGCGCAGTGAGCGGTCCCCGCTCCCTGCCGAAACCCCGCTTCTGCGATATGTCCTTCAGGCAGCGTAGCTGGTCCCTGCACAGAGGGAAAAACCATTAGGAGTGGGCTTTGGATGTGATTTCCTTCTTCATGTGGAGCGCTCTGCTTTTAGATCGAGGCTGTTCTCGGTCCAGCCGAGAAGAACGTGAAGTCCATCGCGGGCCAGCTGGACGGGCTGATGGAGAGGCTGTCGCGGCTGCAGCGCGGAGCGGACCAGAACCGCCTGCGGGCCACCGACGCGCGGCAGACGGCCGGGGAGGCGGGCGAGCAGGCCGGGAGCGCGCAGCAGGTACCGGGCTCCGGCACGTCGCCGGCCGGGACGGTCACAGCTGTGCTCCGCTTCCCCGCTGTCATCAGACAGCAAAGCCAGCTGTGTCCTGGCACGTTTTTAGATAAGGCGAGGAGGCTTTCCTGTTCAAGCCGTGGCTTGCGCGCTGTCGTGTCACTTCTTATTAATCTGATGTAGTATCCCACTAGTGAATTTTTCCAGGACCTTTCTCAGTCCTAATGCACTTTGCTGGAAACTTATTTCTGCTGTATCTCCCGCCTGTATGTAGCCCATACAGCTGTCAGTCAGCATCTTTGTGAGTGCATCACAAACTGTTACTCATTCGCATGATAACGGAGCGACAAAGCTCTAGTGCAGTAGCCATTTAATATTTAAAATGGATTCAACGTTGGAAAATCCCCTCCCCCCCCAGTCTATTTGCTCGATCCTACCTGCACTGCTTATTTACTCTTCCACAGGCTTTCGAACAAGTGAAACAAATGTATGCTGAGCTGAAGAGAAGGATGGAGCAGAGCCCGGCTCTGGGAGAGCAGGGCAGCAGGGTGCAAAGCATAGACCTGGAGGCACAGGCTCTGTTTGAGGAAACTTTGGCCACGATGCTCAGGATAGAAAGTAAGGCTCTTTGTGAACTCAGTGTAATAATCTCATGCACTGGTGAAGGGCTTTTGACTCCCAGAGGACTGAGGGAAAGAAATTGTGAGGAAGACAACATACTCTCGGCAGTGAGATGGTGTGGATTTGGGCTGTATCTGCTGGTGCTGCCCCGGTAAATTTAGAGTTCGCAAGGGTGTGTGTGCTGCCGTGGAAGGGACCCCCTGCCTGCAATGCCAATGTGCCCCCGTTTTCCTCCATTTTTAGGCATTCAAAACTAATGGCTTTGTTCAGAGCAGTCATGTTGGGGGTTTCTTTGAGGGGAAGAAGGGGGAACACGGGATGTGTTTTTCTGGCCCCACCAGAGCTATGCAGGAGGGAGGTGGAGGCTCAGCCCAACCTGCTGGGGTGGGTAACAGCCACGATGCCTTCCTTCAGTCCGATCATCACGTAACCCCCTCCTGCCCTCTCTCCTCAGCTTTAGAGATGGAAATTCAGGAAAGCAACAAGGCTTTGATGTCCAAGTCGGCCAGGCTGTTGGGCCTGGAGGAGCGGGTGGGAAGGATCCGGGACGCCATCAACAAGCGAGTCGCCTACTACGAGAGCTGCTCCTGAGCGAGCTGCCCGCGCTCCAACGGCATTGCCTTCCTCCTCTGCAGACACTGACTTGTGTATTTATTCCCATTTTCTGCCTGGAGTTCTCATGTGCCTAACGTCTCTATTTTTAGCAAATTGAGTTTCTGTAGCTCTGGAAAATAGCTGCACTGAGCCAAAGGATCAACCGCGTGGAGAGGGCTAACTTTGGTTGGACTGGCTGAAGCTGCCCGGTGGTTGGAGGAAAAAGAGGGAGAGACATGAGTCTTCCATGGCAAATAAAAACATCCCCAAAGCTGTTATTTCCAGAGGGGTTTATAAACCAAGAAGTTCTTTCTTTTTCTTGTTTTAGCCAATTCAAGCTCTTTAAGCTGAATTTCACTGTTCAAATTAAAACCCTCATGTGGGGTCTTTTAAAACTTTTTATCTGTGCTGCAGTTAATCCTTAAAACTTGCTGTGGCTTCAGTACTTCCATCCTAGAGCTTTCTTCAAATGACCAGATCACAGAAATGGAGAATTTTATCTCCATCATATCTATATAACATACCTATATTTATACAAATAAGAGAAACACAACCTCATACTCAAAGGTGAAGTCAAATGTCTTGTTTGACTTTCTGCCACAATCTGCTTATTTACCATGTAATGCTTTGCCAGAAGAATACCAGAGGGAGCAGGTCTGCAGATGCACAGGGAATGCTTTAGAAGGGACTTAATAGACCGTTTCTGCATCAAATTTCTATGAATAACCAAGAGGCACTTTACAAAACAAAACTTAGCTTTATTAAGCAAGTATTTATTGTGCAATTACAGACTTGGAAGCAGGGAACTTAGACCTCGCTGTGATTATTATCGGACATATGGAGGTTGCTAGCAGGTTGTCTCTCCTTTTGTAGCTGAAGTGAGAACTGTGCAGCCTGGGCAGCTGGTGGATGCTGAACTTCAGAGTGCCAAAGCCAGGGACTAACCAAAACCCAAGTAGTGGATAGGGTGAATATTGTAAAAAATAACTGATCTGCCAGTGAGTAAAACTCTGCATGGCTTTGGTTTGTAGGATTTATGTTGTGCAGTGCGATTATTATGCATTGGACAACTAAACAGTATACAGAAAACAAAAGCTTATAGCATTGAGCGATGTTGTATGGATAATATACACTGAATATGCTAGCAGTAGCCTCAGACTTTCCCTTGCCTTCTCCCAGCTTTAACGATCCAGAAACACCCCGAGGTCACTGCATTGATGGATTCCTGGGACGAACGTGCTGCTTGTCACCAGTCAGTCACTGCTTTCTGAGACACTGCTGCCTGCCTGCTCCTGGCGGGACACAGCCTTGTTTCTTCCTTGCACTGTTGATATCTGGCTTTGAAGTGCAGAAAAGAGTAAAACAGCCCTTCTGTTTCTGCAAGAGAGGGAATTTCAATTGAGGATTGAACTTTGTTTCACTAGACTGCTACCTTCAAACTGTGCTTTGTTAATAAGCAGTAGCATGGGGGTTAGGAACAGCTTAGATCCCTTTGTGTGTCTTAGTTATAAAGGGTTATTACATCACTAATCATTGGAATGGACCTTTTTGGAGCCTATAGTAGATCTTGCTTGCATTTGTCTCTTCTATTAATCCTTTGTATATTACAGTTCTGTTCTTACAATCTTATCAGTAAAGAGTATCATAAAAGATGATAGGAGGTAGCTCACTTTGTATAGCTTTTGTGGAGAACTATGCTAGCATATGCTCGCCTTTGAGGAACATTCTTTATTGCAGAATCTAATAGCAATACTTCTTATTGCTCATATATAATGTGGTGCAAATGATAACAGTTTAGGTAGTCCAGAATTAATCCAAACTATGGTCAAACAGGATGAAACTTTCCTGATTGTACTCTGCTTACCTACAAAGTGAACATCTCCATGCTCTGCTCTCTGGTAACAAAGCAACTTAAACTGACCTGCCTGGACCGAATATGTGAAAGGGAATGGCCCTTCAGGCTGCAGAGCTGTCCTGCCTATGCTCAGCCATGGACCAGCAGCCTGTTGTCAGCCCTTTGCTCATGGTCACAACCAAGACCCAGCTGAAAAGCCCCAATCCCAGCTGATGAAGCTGTTTGGTTCCACTGTGGTTCCCAGTGAGTAGCTTTGAATAATTGTAGAGTTTGATATGACGGGTCCATGCTTGGCTTCCTTTCACATGTTCCTTGGGCAACCCTGTTGTAATGTAAAGCCTGTTGGATTCAGAGTCACTGGACTAGCCTTAGTGGAAGCTGAAAGATGATTTCTTCCTTGAAAGATTATTTAGTTAAGGCTTTTTCTGCTGCAAAAAAACCTGTGAGTCAATTTATTTCATGTACAATTACTTTGCTATTTGTGCCTTTCCCTTTTTCATGCCGTAATGGGATTAATTAAAAGCAGCTGGTGATTGGATTGTGGAGCACTTACCGCTGGCGCTGTGGGGAGCTCGGTGGCTGCCTCCTCATCACATAATCAAACAAACTCCAGTTTGCCCAGTACCACAGTGGGAAGAGTGTTTACTGGTTTTCATTGGAACAAGAACTTCTGATTTGAAATGACTGCTTGGAAATGGAAGAATCGGAAGAGAAAGAAGAAAAAAGAGAAATAGCAATATTTACAATCATTCTGCAGGTGAATCAAGATTGCGTTTTTAATATAAAGAACATCAGCTGCTGAAAGCAAAGCAGAGCTGGGTGCAAGTCAATGCTGCAGCAAAGGCAGGGTCCAGTCACTCGGCACCAGCTGAGTAATTGGCATCAGCAGCTTTAACCACAGGCAACTTCAGTTTCTGGAAAGCAAATGTGCTCAAGTCAATGGAGTGCGGCAGGGGAGCCCTGCTGCCTCACCTCACTGCAAGCTTTGCCACGCAGCCTGGGCAACGTGCCTCACCTGATGCTCGCACGAGCATGGAAACCTTTGGCTGGGCACCGCTTTCCAGCCAGTCAGAGCGTTTGCTTCTGTCCTTATTCCTCCCTCCTTTCTACCTCTACCTGGGCCTGGCAACTTATGTGCCAGGCAACTCCTTCCAGAGATGGTTATTCCCATATACTTTATTGGAAGTTATGGTTAATGACTTGGATACCTACTGGGATTTTGCAGATTTTTTAAGAAGCACTGTCTCAGAGCAGAAGGACGTCTTTGTTTTCTCGTGCCCCATGCAGGCTGGACTGCAGCCACAAGAAGTTCTGGTTGGTGGGCTATGGTTATCCGGCAGGACCAGGCTGCTGCCCGTGGGCAGCGGTCCATTATCTGAGTGGCTTTGCAGCTTTTCCTCTCTCATTCCGGTGTCTTGCTCCAGCTGAGTGGGACGGTTTGGGCAGCTCTCTGTGGGGACCAGAGGGAGGGACGCGTCCTTGTCTTTGTTTGGCGTTGCTGGTTGGGTGCCCACCGTGGGCGTGTTGGGTCTGGACGCCTCTGAGACTTGTATAACGGGGAGGGTGCTTTCAGCCGCCGCGTGACCGTTCATGTGGAGCTTCTTCATGTGGTGCACGACGGCTGCGGCGTTGAAGGCTTGCTGGGGAAGAAGACAAAAAGCCCACGGTGAGCACCTGGTGATGCCAGCTGGGCGGGTGCTGCGGGACGAAGGGGCTGTCCCCCTGCGGCGATGACTGCGTGCTGGGGGGGGGACCACTGTACGGGCTAGCGCGGACTGTCTGTTTGCACAATACGTAGAAAGTGGGATGTGCTCGTTCCTGGCATAAACACCGCGGTTTCCATTGAGTGCAAACTGCTGATGCTTTTGAAGATTACAACCACTTCTACGTGAGGAAATCAGGGGAACAGCTGTAAATTACCCCACAGTGTGAAATGGAGACTAGAGCTGAATTTTGAATGTAAGTATTTAAAATGCTGTTGTACACGTGGTTCCTATGGCATTCCTCTCTCCACCTAAATTCTGACTAAAACTCTTGATGTAAATGAAGTACCAATTTATCTTTGAGGCTGAAAGGAAAAGCTGGATTAAGCTCCCCAAAAGGTCTGCTGATGGAGCACCGATTTCTCTCCCTCAGTACAAAGGCAATGTTCCTTTCTCTCTCCCCTTTGCTTTCTTGGCGAGGCCACTATAGTGCAATGTTTGTGGTGAATCTACCAGTATGCATTGCAGCAGGGAATATTGGTCCAAACATACTATAAACAGTAACTGCATACAATTTTCAGGCAGCCTTTGGAGGATCTCAGCTTTTGGGTGCTTACCCACACAGCTGAAGCCTTGCTTATTGCTAGATGGCAGCAACTGGCATTTGTTAGTGAAATGGCTCTAGGCTCCCACCAGCAAACGACTTACCCTCCATTTGCTCTTTGCAAAGTTTTTCTGAATCTGAGCGCTGACAGATGGGTATATGTCACGGTGAAGGGCTGTATTTCCATTAATCCTGCAGATGGGGAGAGAAGAAAATGGGCTCGTAGGCAGATGGCATTTGTAAGGCATTCCACATTCTGGAGGCAACTAACTGCTTTGTACGTTCAATCAGCAATAATTAAACCCAAAGGAAAAACAGCAACAAAATGTAACACAAACACACACTTCAAAGCTTGGAAAAGCTCAGGATGGGATTTCTTCTTTGCCTCTGTTTATGGAGGCAAATATGCACAAATTGCATCTTTAATTATTCATCATTTTCTTTCTTTGCACACAAAAAAGAAATACCCAGGGCCACGCGGAGGCAGACGGTGACGTTAATAACGGGGGCTGGGGAGACACCCCTGTTCTCAGCTACCACTGAGCACGTGGAGCGAGACGCGGAGGCTGGTAAATCCCCGTGGCCGCCAGCTACTGCCGGGGCCCCGGTCCTCTCACCATGGGTGCCGCAGGGCTTCTTCACAGGTAAACCTCGTGTTTGGGTTTTTCTCCAGTAAATGTCTGATGAAATCCTTGGCTGTTTTGGAGAGGAGGAAAAGCAGAGAGAAAAGGTTATTTTCTCCTTGTTCCAAGATATGATCCTAATAGGACATGGCAAACGCTGGTGGATAAACATCACAAAGGTCAGCCCCGAGAAGGAGGTGTTTGTACCGCTTCATTACTCTGTTAAAGGGAGATATTTGCAGTGAAGGGCTCCAGATGAAAAAATGTTAACTGGGGAGGGATGTACCAAAATTCACGCTTAATTACATGAATTTGAGTTGAATTATTCAGCTAAAAAATACCTCTAAAAAACATAAAGTGCAAACTGAGCAGATTTAGAAGTTGCCCTAAAGAGCACTTACATCCCTCTCTTTTTTTTTTTTCTTCTTCTTTTGCAGGGAGGATTGTGATGTTTGTTATTAAGTCCTAACAAACCTCCTGCTAGTTTTGTTTGTATGTATAAAAGACTGATGTTCAAATTATGCTGCTAAGATGCTGACTTCAGTAAACTCTGTGCAGGTGAGCTCCACAAGCAGGTTAGTCTGGTGGAAGGGTGTAGGGGTGGCTGACACGGGTCGCTGTGTTGCTGTAAGGATGTGTGACTTGATGGGAAGAAAAGCACATGGGAAAAGAAGAAAACAAACTGAACCCAGAAAAACAAGCTGAAAAAACCCTGGAGTTCCCCTACTTCCAAGGGAACACTAAGCCCCCTCTGATCTCGCTAATCATTTGTGAAAATCAGGGTTACATTAACAGAGGCGTCAGCCAAGGATGCTGCATTACAGGCAGGATGCAAAGTACCCCAAACTCTGCCAGTGCAGCTTGGCTTTGGCGTCATCACCCCCGCTCCTGTGGTGCCGGGAGCCTCTGCAATCAGTTCCCACGTCTGGGGGTTTGCTGCTGCGTGAGTGACTCAGTTCAACGCTTCATCCTTTCCCGTCGCTGCTGAGGCAGGCGAAGGGCGTTTGGGGGGGTGGGCTGGGGGTGCGTGAGGATTTGGCCAGTGCAGGCTCGTGCCCGCGGGTCACAGGGCTCTGGATTGCAGCTTGTGGCAGGGAGCGCGGCACTTCCCAGTGCTGGAGATTTACCTGACTCGGAGATATCGTCCCAAAACGGAGACTCAAACTCATAGTAGCCTTCCTTAATCTTTTCAAACAGTTTGGATTCAGTCTCTTCGTAGAAAGGAGGATACCCGCACAGCCTGGAACAGAACAGAAAGCCAGCATCCCTTCAGCAGGGCTGTCCACATCTGCACAGGCTCCTCCGCAGCCCGGCCAGGCTGGGCACGCGCGGGCAACACGAGTGAGCAAGTGAGTGTGTGACAGAGGAGGCTGCTCTATCCATCCATCTGTCCCTCACATCTAAGTGTATCAGTAAAGCTGCAGAAGAGAGTCAAAAACTTAACTGCAGCAGCGAAAGGACAAAGCCACAGCTGGTACATAACTGCATAGTGTGGGAGGAAATGAAACAAAAAGTACCGAGGAAGACTGAATGATATTTGTAGGCAACTGAAAAAAACAAAGCATAGGATGAGGCACATAATAGAGAAAATGTGATTCCTTTCATCTCTGCTCCAGTACTTGATTCCCCACATCCCTTTCATTTCTATGGTCTAGTGAATCTATGCAAAGGAAGAATACAGTGCTGCTGTGTTCCCGCAGCAAAATGGGAGGTCCAGTATCGCCTCCGCTTGCACTGCCGCTCTGCAGAGATGTATGAAGCGATGGAGGAGTTGGGAAACTCATGGAAAAGTAAGTGGGATGCTGTTTGCTCTTACTCACAGAATATAGGTGATGACTCCAATGGACCAGCAGTCTACAGCTTTGCTGTATGGTTTTTGGGCGAGGACTTCAGGGGCTGCAGAACAGCAAAACCAAATGAAAATTCCAAGCAATAATAAATTATCCAATACTGGGAAAAGCAGTAGTTTCTTGTACACTTGGTCTCTGAGGGGCCAGTGCAGAGAATCAGCCAGTATGAGCCCCATTTACCAGTTGGATTGGTCTGTGCTTTTTGTATCTATTTTATGCCATTGAATGGAAAGAACCACTGATAATTTCTGCCTGCATCCAGAGATTTTAACCAGTAAGCTGTGGATCAAGCCAATGCAGTCTGGTGGACATTAAACAAAATCCTGTTGTGTTAAAATTATTTTTGTAATTTTTCAGTAAATACATGACTAATGCTGAAATATATTGCTCTTAAAATTTTCCTTTTCTTCAAACTTTTAAATGTTCTGGGATTTTGCAGTCTCTAAACTCATCTGTAATCCAGTCTTTATGTGGTCCACATAGTGCATCTGTGAGTAGCATGTTGTTGTTAATGTAATTACGGTTTGTTTTTTTTTTTCCTTTCTGCTAGGCAACGTATTGTACGTGTACAAGCTTTTTTCCAGACGGCCCACCAGCACAAGCCCATTCCTGATCCTTGGCTTACCAACATATCCCGGAGTCCCACAGGCAGTGGACATGATGCCATTCTGTTCCATTTTAGACAAGCCGAAGTCTGTGATCATGATTTTGGAGTTCTCTTCAGGAGTAAGGTAAAGAAGGTTTTCAGGCTGTGAACATGAAGTGGTCAGAAGTTGAAATTTATGGTAGAAAGCCAGAAAGGAACAACAGAAAGTCATGGGGCAGAGCCGGTAAAGCCTGCAGTCACGCCAGCTCCCCGAGGCGCTGCTGCTGCTGCGGGACAGGTCTCACCTTCAGGTCGCGGTGAACTATTCCGTTTTCGTGGAGGTACTTCACTGCTGTCAGGACCTGGTGGATCACCACACTTGCGTCTTTCTCGGTGTAAACGCCCCGTTCCAAAATTCGGTCAAACAGCTCTCCCCCAGATACCCTGTGGAAATGGTAGTTCAGAAAGAAAAAGACTGGAAAAAAAAAAAAGGTTAAACAAAGCTAATCACGCTTTTGTGTTAGGCCAGCTAATTTTCTGGTCTTTTTACAACTCCACCTACAGAAGAACTGTTCCTTGGGTAGCAGTTTTTGTGAGACTGAGGCTGATGTATGCTCTTGAGTGCAATTTCAGGGTGTCAGTAAGCATTACTGGTAAACCTAGGGAATTTGGGTAAGGTTATGAGGCAACAACTCCCAGCAGGTCTGAGCCGCAGGCATCCACCACTGCTGGCAGGATACAGAAGCTACACAAGCGGGTATATGTTTTTGTGTGATTGCTTCCTTTAGCTAAATTTGCAAGTTAGCAGTAGCAGCCGGGTGCTCAGAGCTGATGCCCGCAGCGAGCTGCTTTCTCTGCAGCTGACATGTTGCCCATTTTCATTTCTAGAAACCCTGCATGGCACAGCTTTAATTAGAAATACTTCTGTCTCTGCCCTGCTAAACTGTGATGAATTAATTTGCATAAATAGATCCTAATCTTGGTTTAGAAACTTGCTGCTGAAACGAGCATAGGCCAAGACAGCATGAGAAGTGTCCAGGTTAGTTCAAACCATGCGGCTCTCGCCTCGTTAGTGAGGGGTGTTTGAACGGCTCCTGTGCACACAACTTTTACACGTGAGGGACTCTGGTGTGTAGGTGCTGAAATATGATGCATCACCCTTGTCCTGCCACTCTTCTTCCTCTGTGGCCCACGAAGAAATGGCTCTGCTTGATACTTACAGCTGCATGACCAGGTAGAAGTGGGTTGTGCTCTCATAAATATCTTCTAAAGTGACGATGTTTTCGTGCTTTATTCTGCAAAGATAAATGTAGGTCAGAAACAAACCTGGCAAGGACAAAAGTGGCTTTTCAAGTGGAAAACCCAACAGTCATCTTGCTTTAATCACCAGTGAAAGTTCACTGGCCTGTTTTGTGGCTGATCTCCCTCGCACTGTGTGGCAGAGGATCGTTGACGCCACTGAAAACTCCCTTTGGAGCACCAGGCACCAACAGCAGAGGAGCAGACCCTTCGTTTATAAGCAGCTGCCTGCTCTGCATCAGGCATGTTACTTGGATGGCAAAAGTATCGACCCTGGTTCTTCTTTACCTGTGTACTGCTCTGCTTCTACCTATTTCCTTCCACAGATCTGGGGCAGTACGGCTGTGTTGGGGTTACAAACCCAGGCAAGGAATGAGAGAAGAAACTTTACTAATTACTAACTCACAGTAATATTTATATATTCTTTAAAAAGAAATACTGCTTTCTTTATATTATTCTTACTGTAGAGCCACACATCTTGGGAAAGGACATTTGTTCTACTTGACGTTACAATGTATATATGCTCACTTTTTCAACACTGCAATTTCATTCTCCAAGCTGCTATCCCTTGTGAGAGGAGACTTCTTGATGCATTTCAGAGCAAAGAGCTTGCCAGTGCTTCTTTGCTTCACTAGGAAAACTTCTGAAAAGGCACCTCTGCAGAGAAGAGAAGAAGTTGCATTTCAGTAGATGCTGCTGCTGTGAACTGGAAGGATACTTACAGAGAGAAAGGAAATTGCAAGAAAAAAAAATATGGTAGTAATTTAACTCTAGGTGGGTGCTGATTGTAAAGCTAGAACTACATCTCCATCAGCCCCAAACTTAGGACATTCAATGCAAGATTATGCAAAATTTTCTGTTTGTAGAGAAAAGGTTATTTTTGCATAGTTCATCGTGAAGCTGTGTTGAGGTAGCGGACAAAAAAGGCCCCTGCCATGAAATTAAATCACATTCTTCGGGACCATCTGTAAAGACAGTCAAGTGTTTTGCTCCTGCATGTGCCAAGCTATGGGTGAACTTCAGCCGTGCCGGGTTCAGAGCACAGCTCCGGGGAGGCAGATGGCAAACACGGCTTTCGGCACGTGCCTCGGGTGGGTGCGGGAGGAGGGACCGTCCGTGGTCTCACAGCTCGCTGCCTTTCAAGGAACCTTTCCACTTGAATCCATTGGGACTGGGAGGATTTTCCTGGGCTAAGTGCAAGCCCAGCTGAGGGGCTCTATCGATGACCACCTCGCTAACGGGGTGGTCGGCAGCTTGGGTGCTCGCTGGGGTTAACAACCCCCTGTGGAAAGACCTCAACAGCCTCCACTCTAACAGGGCCAAATTCCTACTTAATACAAATCATGTTTCCTCAAAGCCCCCATCGTCTTAAAGAAGTCCTTCACTTTCCCTGATCATCATTGTCCTGAGGACCGAGATAGCCTAATTGCAGTGAGGAGATCCCACTTATGTTGCAGTTTGGGTAAATCAACCAACGTTCTGTATATCTAAAGTGCAAAATAACTGGATAACCTCAGTTAATATTTTCATTCAGTATCTAATGTGTTTTTCTTTCTGCAGAGACCACTAATACCTGCGTACCCTTAGTGACAACGAGTGTCTTGTACATTCCTGATAAGGGTTCAGCCCAGTGCAGCGATGAGCAGGTATTTATAACATGCCTAAAGCTCACAATCCTGTTAAAGGTTTGTCTCAGGCAGCTGAACACGTGTCTCGAGACAGTGACAGTGCATACTTTGCCAGGTCAGTCCTCAATAATCTTCATCAAATGAGCAACAGATTAATTGATGGCAGTTAAATGGAACTTGCCACTGAGTCTGCAAAGCCCTGCAGGGAGCTGGAGGGCAGAGCAAGGAAGGTGAGAGCAGTGAAAGCACCTTCTTGCTTGGGATGCTATTACGGCAAACCCAATAAATAAGGGCAGAAAACCTGTATCTCCTGTAATCCACTAAACAAAGAATCCAGCATGCTGTGCAGATAGATTGGCTGAGCACGGAGCCGTACCCATCTGGCACGCGGCGCTTTGCTCGTGTGTCTTTGTTAGCAAGTGGCAGCCGGAGATGACGCAGGGGAGAGCCGGAGCCGAAGGCAGCTCCTCGCTCCGCTCTGCTATCCTCCTCCTCCAGTGGCGCCCTGGGTGCTGCAGAAGCAATGTGCAAAACCATTGGGGTTGTGAGGAACTGGGCTGTGCCAGAACTGGTTCCTAGCAAGGAAAAAAAAAAACCAACCCCAAACCAACAAAAAACCCCAAACAAAAAACCCCATAGATTTTTGGGAAGGCATCCCAATAGATGAATTCGAATCTTTGTTTCACCCAGTAAATTATATGTAACGGTATTCTCTCTTCTGGTGCAAAAAGCAGGTGGTGTTGGGACCTTTTCTTTTTTTCACACATTTTTCTCCTTTTATCTGTATAAACTCTGAAGGCTGTTTTGTGGAAATACCTTTCAAGTTCCCGAGAGCTCTCAGGGAATAGGCAGGGACGTCCTTGCTAAGGTCCCTAATTCAACAGTTGTGGATGCTGGGGAAGGTGATAGTAAGTTTCCAGGTAGTTTTAGGTCCCAGATCTTCAATTATAGTCTTCAGCTAGCTGAAGCAGTGCATGTGGAAAAAATCCCAATTTCTAATGCTAAATTTTCCTATTAATGTAATAGTAGGAAATGAACAACCTACAAATCAGATGCTGGGGCATCTGTTCTATATATCTGTCCCAAACAGTTTATAATAATTATGCCCCTTATTAAAAAATTATGAATCAACAAGTTGGCTAGGAGAGAACAAAGCTTTTTCTAACCTCATTCCTTTAGAAAAAGCTGCTGTATAATTTAACTAATTTCTAAGGCTGACCAGGTACATGATAATTTAAAACCTCGCCGAGCTCTGGAGTAGCTGTTTTTGGGGAGCTTTGCTGTGGGTTCTAAAGTCACAGAAAATTTGGCCATGACAGAACTCGCTGGTGGAGGTAATCTAATTCCTCCTCCACCACCTTGGAAATGTTTTCTCGTCTGATTCACATGAATAGGCAAATTAAGCTGTTAACTCACAGAGAAGTAACGTACGACTTGAACATCCTTGTTCTTGTTTCATCCCTCAACTGAGTCAGGGTTTGTGAGCTAAATATACAACTTATTATTACAATACCTCTCTCAGAGCCATCCCTTGACCTTGCTTGGCCTTGCAGCAGCAGCAGACCAGTGTGCTCAGCAGGAAAAGAGCAAAAAACTTAACTAAGCTGCCACGCGGGCTTAGAGGGAAAGGAGGAAAGGGCAGAGCTGACCCGGAGCCGTGCCGCGGCGCTGGGTGGGAAGGAGCTGCTCCGGTGCCGCTTGGCAAGCGTGAGCCGTGAACCAGAGCAGCAGCAGCAGCCACGCAGCAGTGACGGGGCTCCCACCCCTCACCTGGAGACTGGTGCCTGTCTCACACGGAGCCGTTTTCTTGTGACATTGGCCAGTGCTGGGAAGGGAGTCGCTGCCCTGGGCTGGGAAGCCGGTATCTAGAGGTGGCCCTGTCTGGAGAGCAGCCGTGGTACTTACGATCCCAGGGCCTCCATGAAAATGAATGTTTTTCGGATGTTGCTCGTCTGTTTCTTCCAGGAGCTGCTGTCATCCTCTTCCTTACGACCCATCTCCTCCAGAGTGGAAGCAGGGAGCGCTGTGAGGAAGAGGAGGAGGAGAGGTGACTGATGTGGCAGGTGCTCATGTGAACAACAGGACTACCCAGGAGCCAGCGGGATTCAGGATGCCGTGAATGATGTTTACTCGGTCGGAGGAGTCAGACTTTTCAAGCATGTGAAATTTTGTGCTGCTCTTGCTACTCGCAACTGTTCGTGCTGACCACGTCCCTGCCGCTGCGTCCCGCTCCAGCCGTCAGTGCAGCGTAATACCAGATCAGCTGGGTAGGAGCCGGTGACCATATGGTAATACTCTCTTGTCAGTATACTCATTTAGCGCGTGTTGGCAATTACAAATGTTTATATTGTGCTACATATTTAGTGGTTAAAAAAGCCCTGCTGAATGGTTGCTAATTTTAACTAAAGCATCCATGACTTCCTGGATTAAAAGTTAGGTACAACTAGCGATGGAGATGGATTTCAGTCGAGCTGCTTTATCGCTCAAATAATAAATAGTTTAAAGAGCTTATGACTGCAGGGAGGGGAATTGATATAAAACATTTTGTTGATCTGTCTTGTACAGTTTGCGCTGCTGTCATCTTTAATTTTTGTTAATTGACAGACTGCTTTTGCTCTGAGTCATAACCTTCCCGTTGCCTTTTTCTCGCAGGGCTGCGATGCCACGGTGCTGGCTGGCGGGAGGCCGCTGCCGAGGCGAAGGGGTGCCCAGCTTTTAGTGCCCTGCCCTGATGGGGTGTCTGTGCTGCAGACTTGGAGCAAGTGGTCCCCGCCTGCAGTCCCCCCCCACCCGCTTGGCATGCAGGGGACGGCGAGAGCGGCTCGCAGAAAATGCATCTTTCTGCAGTCGCCCCTGCTCTGCGGGGTGGCGGCTGAGCGTGTGTTATCGGCGTTGGAGGATGTAACTGCAAGAAATCTGGTCTGTCGATAAATGCAGCCGCGGGACTCCCGGCTGATCCGCATGTCTGAAACACATGCTGCCGCTCACGGGCGGCTTGACCTTGGTCAGGTCTCAGTCCCCCACTGCTAAGCTCTTTAGAGTGCAGGCTGGGCAGCACTGCTGTAATACAGAAAGTAACGCTGTCAGCCTGGGGGGAGCTCACCACAGCGGTGGGAGAATTAGAGCTTGCACAAGGTCTGGGAGGTGTGAAATGCTATACAAACATCTAAGCACTCTTAATAAGATCAGGTCTAACGTTACAGACCTAGAAGTATCCTGGAAGGTGAGAAAGAAGCCCTGAGACTAGAAAAAAAACATTTTAAAAAGTGGCTTGTCCACACTATCAGGATACAAAAGAAATGCACTGAAAATATCCCCAGGCAGCAGGGGCTTGGGTGTTGACAGCAGCACGCTTGTCACGTGGAGCATCCCCTTGGTACATGGAGCATCCCTTTGGTACGTGGAACATGGCACTTCTTGAGAGCAGGAACGGTTGCCCCAAAGCCTGTGAGACACAGCTGAGCCTTCGAAAGACAAAGCACAATCTTTTGTGTAAAAACAAGCATTTGGAAAAGGCAGAAGTATTAAAGCAGAGAAAAAGCTGAAAGATCTTGTTTCATGACAGACAGCTTAGATACTGAATTCCTCTTGAACCTAGTTTATCTCCTTAATTAGCATGGTTTCAGGGTTTTGAGCTCCTTGACACAATTTTTTAAAAAGTTAATTTAACATTATTGAAAACAAAATTGACTCAGTTGTAAACAGCTGAAGGCTTCAGTCCATAAAATCACCACAGGCCAGCGTGCACTTGACCTTTATTTACCTTCTGGATTCTGATGCATGTGTAACTCCTAGAAATACAACTCCTTATAAAAACCAGCCATATCTTGCTGTTTAGAATCAGTGAAGATCAAAAGTTCTTCAGAAAAATGCTGATGAATTAGCAGAAACCTTTCTGCCAATATTTTGAGCCCCCAAATGAAGTCTTCTTTCGCAGTTGTCTGCCCATCCCAAATCTCTACAGATCTGGATCACAAAAAAAAGAATTTTCAGCAGAGGCATTCAGCTGCTGGTGGAAGGTGAGTTTTATCCACTTTAAATAAATAGCAAATGCATGATGCCAGTGTGGTGTTGAATGATGGATAAAATTCAGATGACCTCTCCGTTTCTTTCCCAGCCTACCGTCAAACAAAGAATATGAAGTAAAAAAAAAAAAAAAATAGGTCAGCCTGGCCCCAGGGACAAACAGTATTTTAGTCTCCGTTCCCGTGCAGCCCCTGTGCTGAAGCACAGCCCGGTTGGCCCCAGCTCTGGGGGGGCAGCCCGAGAGCAGTGCGGTGCAGAGAAATCCCTCCTGGGGAGGCTGGACCGTGCCGCAGGCACCAGGGCAGAGGTGACGGTCCCCTCCCGCGGCGGGAGGTGACAGTGGAGCCGTGTACGCTCACTTCTGTGAATTTGGCCCATTCGAGTACAAGTGTCAAATTTGCCTGATATTTGCTCCTTTAAGCTCGATTCCCCTAGTATTCTCAAGTTTAATTCCTTGTGAATTCAACAAGTTTCTTTTTTAAATGGATTTTGCTTCTAAAGGAAGGTAGTATCGTGTTTTCTTTAGTCTCCTGTGAATCATCGGTTCATCTTATAGTTCCTCCTTCTGTCGCTCTCTGTGTACAGCATTTGGTTTTGCTGATATCTGGAGGAAAGGCTGGATGAATAGCTCTGACTCCCTACACGTGTATTTGATTTCCTGCTTCTCAGTTTTTCTGTGCCATCACGAGCAAGTCATTTCCTGCCTCCCCTCGCCTTTCTGCGAGGAAGGGGAGTAAGTGCTGCTATTCTGAGAGCAAAATAATGAAATGTTTGAATTGCCTAAAATATAAAGCTGCATATATGCTCGGGTGATGAATACTTGCCCACCTTCCTCCTTCCTCACGTTGGATCACACTCTTCTCAATACTTTCTCCTCTTTTGATACATGGGAGAGTATTTGCAAAGGGGCTTGGTGCAGGATGCAGAGGCCTCTCGGTCCAGCCGTGATTATGGGATTATGAGACCTGTGGCTTTCCTGATGCAGGCTCTGGGAACTCATCTTTACTTTGTCTCTCGATCTGGTTAAGCCACTTGTTGCACTTCGCAGCAGTTTGTGAGAATGCAATGTTTGATATATTTGTTGTCTGTTTTTTGTTATTTATTCAGGCTCTGGCCCAACAATGTCCTGATCTTTCTTGGTGCTAGTACACAGCATATGGGTAAATGGGGTTTAATGTATCTACTCGCTTAGTTGAAGAAGCTTTACTTTCCCCAGGAATAGAAAACATCAAAACAAAAGTTGGGCAAACAGACTTGGTGCTTGGACTGTCAGGTTTTCCTGCCATATGATGTGCCCGTCTGTGCACTTCCATCACGCTCCTGACATACTTCGTCTGTCAGATCCATCCTGTCACCCCACGTGCATCACCCCTGGCTCGGTGGGCATGTCTTCCAGCCACAGCAGTGGGATGCACAGACAGAGCATACCCAATGTGCACTTGAAAAATACATTATTTTAAACACCTAAACTAGAGAAGGGTCTGTGTTCGCCCTTTTGCCTGTTCGCCTTTCGACAGTGCAAGAACAGTAGTGTGTTAAGATTGCATAATAAAATGGAAACGCTTATTAATTAATGTAGGTAAAGACCTTTGGAGATTAAAATGAAGTACATAACATTGGTTTAATTTGTTTAGCTTCCCTCTTCCCCATCATAATAGATTAAGCAACATGTAGGACTTCAATCTGATGAGTATATGCTGAAAGTAGTAAATAGTTTCAATATTAATGTCTAACCTTTGGGCTCTTCTACAGACTAAGTCAATAAACGTGACTGCTGCTATACTCTTGCCTGATCCAGCAAATGACACATCATCACTTAGAATGTAATGAATGTTATTATGACCTTGCTTAAATATTTCCTGAAGAAATTTGTTCCGCTTTCATATCACACAGTAACAAATCCATCTGCAGACAGACACTCTGCTTCTGAATGGATATACTGCATTAGCAAAATTATTGTAAGACATGATTAATAGTCTTGTGACAAAGTTACATGTGGAGGGGGAAGATACATGCTGCTTTCATGATTTTGCCTTTAGAATTAGAAAGAAGTTTACAGAAAAAAAGGACAATACAAAGTCAAAGGGGTTTGCTTTAAAACAATACACCAAAACAAGCAATCTGCATGTGAATGAATTAACTGCCAGGCTAGCCTCTGTGTTCAGGGACAAAAGAACAAGAAATTGAAAACATGAGCTCACCATTAAACCCACATTAAACATCTTGTTTTCATCCCACCATTCCATCAATTCAAAAGCAGTGTGTTAACTTAGTAGTCCTTGATGAACACTTGCAAAACCACAATCTTCATTACAAATATTTCAGATTCCTTAAAATACTTTTGAAGTAAAATGTCAGAAGGCAGCTTTCTATGAAATTGCTAAATATAACGTGAGTGCTGTAGGATACTAGACTAACAGTCTGTGCAGAGAAGTCCTCCAGTGTTTTCCTGTTACTAGATAAAATTCATTTTAAAAAAACAGGTTAGCCAGAATCCCACCTGCTTCACTGCACGGAACAGACAGGAAAAGCAAATGGCTATGAAGAAAATAATATTTTGCTTACCCAAGTCAGCACAAACAAAGCAACTCCTGTTCGCTGCTGCTCCGGCTCGGCTCCCGCGGTCTGTGGGGATTAGAGCCTGCCTGGGTGCTCACCGGCGGTGAGGAGGAGGAGGTGGCTCTGCCGTGATGGTAACCAGGCAGCACTTCACGGGGAGTAAATTGCCACGAGCACGAGCTGCTCGTGGGTGTGCGTGTGCATGCACGTCGCCGTCAATAACGGCAGCGGTACCTGGCAGCGCGCACACGGGAACCCCAGCGCTTCGCCGGCAGGAATTGATTCAACTGCTGCCGGGAGAAATGGTGCGCGGTGCGCAGCAGCAGCCGCTCCTCGCAAGTATCCAGTTTGGTATTGAAATATTCCTGGGTGGAATGCAAATATAATTTGCCTTAGTCGAACAAATGACTTCTCGGCATTAAAAAATTGCCCCATTTTCTTTTGTGTGACATTCGGAGTTCTGTGGGGCCACAGAGGGTGAAGCAGGACTGGAGCAGGACAGGGTTTCCCGCCAGGATGCTCCAGCACCCCAGTTCTCTCATCTCCAATGCTGGGAAGGTGATGCTCTCCACCATTTTTAGATGGCACAAGACCATGGAGAAAAATCATTGCAGCAGAGATTAATCTCTATCACCAGAGTTTTGGACTATTTTAAACCATAGAATGGCTCTATTTTGACTTTCAAAACCTCCGTGTGTGTGCCTTCCTGAGAAGCACAGCACATGTGAATATAGGAAATATTAATAATTTTTTGAATCTTTTCTATAGTGTAGGATTTTTAGAGATGGCAATAACAACTTTACTGACTGCAGTCTCAGTTGATTTACACTGCCATCTAGAATAATGCATGAACATATCATTGCGAAGTTTAGTTTTATATCAGGAATAAATCAACTCTGAGGCAATACTAGAAAATCACATTTTCCTTAGTGTTTTTTTCTTCAGTAGCTTAGTTCCAAGGAGAAGGCTGTTTGGTATTCTTCATTTCTTTGTTGGCCGGACTCCACCACTGTGAACTCCATAGTGTCAGGGATTTTGGCCAGAATTTCTGGATATGGATTTGAATGCTAAGGTTTTCTTCAGTTCTAGGTTTTGGTGGAATTTGCATTGATCTAATCTTGAAACCCTTGTAAAGCTTCATCTGTTCCTTCCTTTAATCTCTTCTGTGTGGCAGCACCACAAGCGGTTGTGTGGCCTCGTCTGCACCTCCTCGGGAGTGAGGGGGAGCCCGTCCCACTGCCGGCATCCTGGGAGAGGCACCAAAATCAGAGTAACGTGAGGTCATTTATTAGGGTGTATCTATACCACACATATAGATATATGCCCTACACGTATGTAGGTATAAACGTGGACGTGCAGGTCAATCCCTCTGGTCCTGCTGCAGCACAGACGTTTCCATTTGCGCCCCGGTGTAAAACCCATGGCAGCTGGCAGAGAGCAGAAGCCCTGGGCAGGGAGGCACAGCGCCTGCCCCGGGTGCTGGACCTGCGTGCTGGTGGTGCCCAGTGCCCTCCTGCGCCTGGCCAGGGCTGCTCTGCCCGCTGTGCCTCGGGACAGACCTGGACTGAGAAAGGCGCTGGCCGCTTCTGCCTCTTGCTCTTTCATTCCCATCTGTTAATTCCAGTTTTAAAACATAAAAGCAATTTAATGCTTTCAGTATTATTGTCTCTGTCATATTCAGTTCTCAGCCCATTTCTTATTATTTCATAAGATTTTGGATTTTCTTACTAATCTCATTCACTTTCTCAAAAGCTATCAGCAGTCGTATCCTAACTAGAAATTTAGTGGCCACAGTTAAAATTTGTGTTGTGAGATAACAGAAACAAAGGACACCCTGGACCATGGAGGGCATTTTAAGATAGATTCAGCTGAAGGAACCTACGTTACCGCAGCAGAGCCGAGTGCTGCCCGCAGGCACTGGCAAGGTAGTCGGTACACGTGCAGAGGAGGACAGCAACAAGTCCTTGATTGAAATAGGTTCATTACGATCATAATTCCAAAAAGAGCACTAGTAAGGAGAACAAACTGGCATGTATGCATGAGCATCCATCTTCCCTGTGATGCTGGTGTCTGACCCCTGGGGTTTTTTTGCCTTGCACGGAGAACCGCTCGCCAGCCCTGCGTGGGGGGGCACTGAGTCAGGCCAGGCTGGGTTAGTTGGAGGGTGATTAAGGGCAAATGAAATTAAAAATGATACAATTCACGATAATGTGATTGCTTTGGGAGAAGTTTAAGGCAGAGATAACGAGAACAAAAGGGAAGCATTTACTGCGCTCCAGTCCTTGGAGTTTGTGTGGTGTTACTAGTTGTGCTGAAGATGGCTGTGATAAACTGGAGTGGGTATGCACGCTTCGTCTTGCTCTTGTACCACTTGCTGTAAATGTGTTATAAATCTTACAGAAAATGCATGACTGCAGCAGGGTGATGCTAGGGACAGCCATCAGTTAGAAGTAGGAGGAAACTTGCCTGAAAAAAAGGAAAGCAGAGCAGGGCTCTTCAGTGTGAGAGCGCTGCAACGTTCCCCACATCAACAGTGTTCAGAGTTTGGCCTTCAGAAACACACGGAGAAAACCACCAACAACCCAGTGGGAGCATGAGGGAAAAGCTCCCTTGTGTGCTTTGCTGTGGAAAGAACCAATCGAGATGGTGGCTCTCGACCTTGCCTGATAGAAATCTAGGACAACAGGCAATTCAGTTCAGGGACTTTTGCTGAGCTCTCAATGGGCTCGAGCTAAAATAGCAGTTATTAACCAAAGACACTCAGAGCAAGCAACAATCTAGTTTTTAATGGCATGAATCAGAAGTGAGGAGGTGTGATGGAAACCAACAGCACAATGTGCAAATTACAGCAGCCTGTTTGCAGAGGTGTTTGAAAGGTGCCGTCAGGCCAGAGAACTACGCACAAAAGAGATTTTCAAGGAAAATCACATCTGATCTTTGATCCTGGTCCTGGGTGCTGTTCATCAGACAATGCCAGACCTTTGCCTTGGAAACGAATAAAACGGTGGGACTTAGCTCAGGTATCCTCTGGTGAGAAGGGACCTGGAACACTTCTGCGTGTTTTTGGAAAGAAGTGAGAAAAAAAAAATATCTCCCAAATATCAGTGAGAGGGCAAATAGGGCAGCAGGGCCATTTGCACAGGAGGCGCACACACAGGGGGTTTCAAGCAGAGAAGTTTTGAGACGTGACACCCTGAACGTAAATACAAACTCAGAAAGCAAATCCAAAGAACCAGTGTTGGTAATCTCGGGGTTTTCCAGGAGCTTGGCTCGTGGGTTGTAGAGCACCAGAAGTGCGATCCCCAGGTGGACAGGCTCGGGTGCGACAGCCTTGTCACCGCCTTCGCTCAGCTGTAGCATCCCAGCAACTCCCGGGCTGGTGCCAGCAGAGAGCACTGCAGCACAACCAATGAAAACAACATGGCCTTTGGAGCAAAAGTAAATAAATAAGGACCTTTATGAACAATGCAGCTGGAGTTTCTGACCGGTTCGTCTGGGGAAGGTGTTATCCTAGATGAGCTCCTTGAAATAACGTGCAATTCAATAACTTATTCCTCTCAAGTGGAATCTGTAAGTGTTACTTGCTTTCTCTTGTTGTCTTAAAACACAGACACTGACTGTAAAGCAAGGAGGTTCCTTCATTTATAGCGTGATTGGGAATGGGTTAATGTAGAACTAGATGCTGCTGCTTTGAATCTATACTGTCTCAGTTGGAAAGACTTGCTCTTTTCTACAGGCTTTATTTTTATAAATAAAGCGGTTAAATTGGTAACTGAGTTACCCCAAAAAAGCTGCAGGTTTTATGCATTCTTCTTAACCTGGTAATTATGGTCCTGAGAACTAAGCGGTAACCATTCATTTTAAAACGGTAGAGAATCATGTAATTAGCTCCTGATAGGCATGTGCTGTTAATTAAGCTGTTCAGTGGTACGTTTACTGTACAGCTTGATTATCTGTCCCTAAATAATTCAAACTAACGTGTCCCTCATATTGCCATTGTTTTCACAGAAAACTGTCATTCTGGGACATGTCCTGACCCACTACTAAACCACTGTCCCAAAATCTACAACCACCCTGTGACCTAAAGATCAAACATTGTGGATTGGGGTTTAAGACTGAATTTCTTCAACTGAAGAATGGCTGCTTTTGAATCACATTTAGCCTGTATTGCACAACGACAGTCCACATGAGGTATATTTGATCACGCACGCAGATGCTTGGCCATCCTGCTTGTCGGCTTTCAGCCTCGCGTTCCCGGTCTGCAGAGTTCCTGCCATATAGTGCATTTCCCATGTTGATAGTTCATACTCAGAGTTGACTAATAGGAAGTAGCAGCCAATTAGGAACCCAAAAGGGCCTTTCATTAGCTTTTTGAAAAATTAAGTACTAATTACATAGGTTTGAATAGATGTTTACTCAAGGGGTTAGTTATGCATCCATAAAAAGCCAAACTTAATTTTGTGCATCTGGGGAGGAGAGGCTCAGGAAATCACGGTGACTGCTGGCTGGTGATCCATGTGGAGCCTTGAAAAGTTCATCCTTACCAACCGCTGCCGCAACTGCTCATCCCTTTGGAGAGACGCAGAGGGAGCGACCATCTCTCGCTGGCAAGGTGGAGATAACTGATGCAAAGCACAGACAAGGACAGCCCGGGTCTACACTTTGCTTTATTTTCCGCGTCCTTCCCACAGAAGCGCTGTGGGTGCATCGAGGACTGGTCCCACAGCCGCCTCACCCGGCCTTCTTGGGCTCCGCTCCCCACTGCCGTCCCTCGGGCTCCAGCTGGCAATCGCCCCGGGAACTTTGGTCCACGTAGGGCTGGGGACAGGCACCACGGTGGAGAACAGGCTCCGGCCTCGGCAGTGCGCTTGGCAGCGTCCTCTAAAAGTCATCAGTGACATGCCTGTTCTAAACGGGAAACTGGCTGCCTTTGAATGGCAGGACACCTCCCTGCTACATAATCCTGATGGGGAGAAGGTTAAATATATCAGTCATTACAGAAAAAATAGATAACAGGAGCAATAAAATTGAGAATTTGCAGAACAATTATTTTTACACCATGTGATGGCTGTTAAAAATCAAACCTTTTAAGGCATTCCCAGTAAAAATATAGCTTTCTTCTTTTTCAGTTAAAAAAGAAATCTTTCAGGATGCTGAAATCTGGCTGAAAGACTTTACCAAGAGCAATTTTTCTTTGACTCTTATTACTGTGTGCAGTAAATAATCAAGGAGATAACGGTATTGTAGAATTCAGTTTAAGAAAGAATCCAATTAGATTCCTCTGGGTTTGTCTCATATGGGATTATGTGTGTTTCTGTTAAGATTTGTTTCCTCTTGGGCCAGATAGCAGCTTCAAATCACTTTTTCTGTTTTATCTGTGATTACAGGTGCAAGAACAAGAAGGAAAAAACCCTCCTATAAGTGACACACCAACACCACCTTCCTGATCTGCTCAGCAGTCCGGGAGGAGGATGGAGACAGCCTTGACCTGGGTTTCCATTCCCTCCCTTGCTGCTGCCGGTCACACAGCCAGTCGTACCCCGGCTCTACGCTCGCCTGGGGAACACTGCAAAACACCGGGGAGGGCAGCGAAGGTATTAGGAGAAGATGCTGAAAAACTGCATACGTCACTTCTGGAGAAGTACGTGGAAGTCCTGCCAAACCAGCTCCACATTTGCGAGTATCACGTGAGAAACATCATGAAGTTTGGAAAGCATGGTGAAGTATCAGAAAGAAGATGGACATTTGTAATAACCCGATATCCTGGCTGCTTCTGTGTTATCCAGAGTTTGTAGGTGGCTCTGTGTACCTGTAAAATACCCCTCTTGAGGTAGAGGAACTCACACAGTGAAAATACTGATAAACACACTGGCTAGAGATCAGTGTTTAGGAAGTTGTTCATGAAATCTTTTTTCATGACTCTCTCTGGATTACTTTTTGCTCTCAGGTACAGTATGATGGCATTCTAGATGTTTTTTACATGAGTGATATCTTCAGCATAATTGCCACACAGACTGATTTACAGAATTTCCTGGGCTAACTATTGCTTCTTCTCTGGTGCTTCACAGCAAGTTTTGAAGAATGTGGGACTGGGCTACAGACCAAAAGGAACCGTCGCCCATGGGGAGATCGAGCAAGGGTGCAGCGTGGCGAGGCAGAGCAGCAGGACACGAGGGCTAATTTTTGCGGGAGCAGGAGTGTTTGTTTTGCTTTTTGAGTGATGACAAGTGAGCAAACAAGATCTGAATTTCACATCTGCTCCAAAGACTTCTCTTACTCTCTGTAAGTAGCCAAAACATATCAGGAGTTGGTAAGACAACATGTCTGATGGATTTATGCTTTTTTTTCATCAGCTTGCTGAAAAGTGGAAGCTAGATGACAAAACATTTCATAAGCAGTCACAGAGTCCATCTCCCGGCATGTGGGAGTACTGATAAAAGCCGGCTTTGCCTGAAATTGTAAACTGCACTTTAGTACCCTTGATTGGAGCTCTGTAATATTGCCCTCACGTTTCCCACGAGACCTGGCTGACCATCAGGATTTGGAAGTGTTCGCTTTACTCATCAATGCGTAAGATGACCAGAGACGTGGTTTAGTATAATTTCCTGAGGTGCTGTTACTTGTAACGGGCCATTACCCCGGTCTGGTGATGTTCAGAGAAATTTTTATCTGCCTGGATCCTGCTAGATGTAATTATTCAGAATATCTGTTTTCTGACCATTTGAAAATATCTGTAGGATGGCTGCTGGCAGCTAACATGTCTGCTGTGACACAGGGAATATATCCAAACCTATTTAAATAATCTTTTCTCTGTACTGTTTAAAGAGATGGCAGTTATCCTTAAGGGTAAATAGACTACTTTCCAGGTACTCTGTCATCTTTAAACACACCATGCAGTTCGTTATAGCAGCACTAAATCAAAACCACTTCTTGTCAGAAGGAACCTTCCCACCTCCTTCCTATGAAATTTGACAGTGTACACGGCAGATAATGGCTTTGCTGCTCAGGTGACCCGCCGATCTGTCTCAGCCACACCGTCTAAGTGGGTAATTGAGATGGTGACATAGTCTCTTTTTCTCCCCCCCCAGAAGTAAAAGTTTTCTAAGCACATTAGAGAATAAGGCTAGAATAGCTGAGTAAAGAAAGGGATAAATTACTCAAATATGTGTTGAATGTCCCTGACATTTTGCATGCTGGGAAGGAAAACCACAGAAGGTGGCGAGGGAATAGAGCCGATGTGCCCGGGGAGCTGCTAGCTGTTGGCAGACAGAGGAGCACACCCCCGGGTTTGCAGGCTTTATTTAGCTAAACCCTTTTCACAGTTGTTTCAGGCAGGGGCAGTTTCCAAACATGCAGTCTCTGCTCCTCACACAACCACAAAAGCACAGTGCCTGTGGCGGGGGCATCCCTTCTCTGGCACCCCACGGATCCCCTCATCCTGCACGGGCACACGTATACGGACATCGTGGACTGCATGGCAGCGATGAAAGAGGTGCTTAGCGATTAATTAAGGTCTAAAAGCAAGTCAAGCTACCTAGGTGGCCAAGTGGAAGAAAGTGATTTTTATGTCCATTTTTCCCACTCCCAAATATCCAATTTTTTTTTTGTGAAATTGGCAGCAAGAGAGTTGTCCCCCAATGAATGACAATGATTTAGGGTACAGTGATAAACATAAACCCCAAAGTTAGAGTGGTGCAGGTGTGTTCTTTTGCCAAGGGTTTTTCATATGAGACCAGAATTATGACAACACTTAAAACCGGCATGAAAAGTGCTATAGCTTTTAACGTCTAAGATTTGTATTGATGGGTTTTGTACCAGAGCCACCTCCCTCCTCATAAAGCTGCGCATTAGCTTTGAGATGCCAGACAAGAGACCACCTGCCTTTCTCCTGATTTATTACGGGAGTCATCTGGTGCCATTTGATTCCTCCCAGTATGAAACCATTCATTATTTATATTGCGAAGAACTAGAAATAGCTGTCAGGTGTCTGTTTTCAGGTTGGCATTGGCAGAGAGGAATGCAGGGTATTCTGAGCATCCCCACCAACATGCAAGATGTAAAAGAGAAACTGCCCTGAGGCCACCTTAGAAGGAGCAAAACGAGGAATGAAAGTGTTATTTCTACGTGAGATGCTGCTCGCGACTCCCGTGCTGGCATGCAGAGTACCAACGTGCTGTGGGGAGATACACGTCCTGCTTACCACCACCCGCATGCTCACAAACAGCTCTAGACAGCATGGAGGGGACTTAGTACTTTTTTCTTTCTGCTTAAACCAGTCTGTATATTTTGAGCTCCACTGATCTTGGTCTGTGAGTTTCTCCTGAGTTCAAACAGCTGTTTTGTTTTTGTTTGGTAAATAGGTTTCTTGGCTGTGATCTTTATTGTTTTACATCTTAAAGTTTCATTTCAAGCTTCTGGTTCATAATAATCTCACAGCTCAAATCACAACAAAAGCTCTAAGCAGCTTTCACAAGGATATGGGAGGAAAATCACAAAAAGATTTTAAGTATGAGATGGTGATAGCACACCAGAGCTGCCACCATACAAGGTGAGGGTGGATTTAATATGAAAGCTTCATGGTTACAGAGTCAAATTTTTTATTTCTTGTGTGCATGTGGGTGACTTGATCAGTGCTGCCTTTTCTTGAGTTACAGTAAAGCCAGGTTTGGAAAAAAAGAAAGGCGAAAGGACAGACAGGATGGGAGCTGGAAGGAGGCATGGGATTCAGAGCCAGGAAAAACAGGCTTCTTAGGAAAAGGTGGTCCTTCTGGAAGAGAAAGGCCTCTGTAGATGCAAATGCAGACTTGAAATCATTCTCACGTGGTGTTTCACTGAATTAAAATGTTGATATTTTCTGCAGATAATTAATAGAGAAGCAGATGAACAGCAAAGACCAGTCTACCGGATACTTCCTAGCAAAGCATTTTCTCATTATTTTCTATTGCCTTCCCACTCTGCTTAAAAAAATATGTCCAATCACATATGATATATTAGTGCAGATCACTGCCAGCATAAGAAGCCAAACAGTGAGTATCCTGGAGGATGTGGATGCCAGCTCCTCGGGGGACAAGAGGGACACTTGCCAAAAGGAAGATAGTTTCCAGAACTAACTAATGAATTTGCAGAGATATCCCAAAATGATATGTCCAGGCATCTCACTAGTATGAAAGCTATTTATTCATCATGTTTTTACTTTGTGTTCTTGTTCAGCACAAACCACTTCATATTTTATTTATTAAACCCAAATGAACAATTCTACCAGCACTGGGGTGCACCAGTCACAGGCGGGACACGGGATGTGCAGTTTTTACCAATGTTTTGGTCCTGCTGAGCACCTGCACTCAACACTGCTGTTGGCAGGATGACACGGTTTGTTTTAGATGACCTTTAATTGCTGCCCTTTCCTCTTCATTTTCTTTTTAATGTATTTTGGATGTACCTTTAGCAGATAGTGATGATTCTCTGCAAACGGCTCCCTGGGTACCTTTTATCTGAAGCACAGTGCAGGGTGCTGCTGCTCTCTACCTCTTCCTGTGGAAATGGACTTTCACAGGGACCGTATGTTTTCCTGCAGCAATAGCAGCTATTATAGTCCATAAGCATGCTGTTGATTTGCAAAATATTTACTCCTTGAGCAAAGGATTTGCTACAGAATGGCTTTTGCTGTCGGGAGAGAGCAGAATATGGGGTAGTTTCCCAGGATGCTGTGGGAACGGGATTTCAACCCACTGCTTGCCATACGGCTTGCTGGGAGCAGGTACCGTCCAGCAGGCTGGCACTGTGGTCATGTCACACCCCTCCCTGTGCTTCGCATTCTGCCAATGAAATAAAGTTTATCAGCAAAAGTTCATTTGAATATTGTTAATCTTTGAGGCTCGATATTTGTTTGCTTCCCTCCCTGTACTGCAGAAGCCTACACTTACTGCTCTCCCTTAGGAAAAATGAATTTAAAAACTTTTTGTGTAAGAGAAGGAAGAGAAATTCAGACCATTTTCCTGAGGCCACAGAATTTCTCAGATATCCATTTCAAGGTGTTTATTACAGACTTTCATCCCGTCCCCTGACTGTTGAGACTAAATTCCCTGCCTGGCAACAGATGGGATGCCAATTTATTTTTAGCAGTTTGTTTGCTTTGATTGAACCCTTAAACAGTATCCTGCTTTTAAGTCCTTGAATTACCTTGGGGGCTAACAAGCTAGGCTGAACTTCTCTGCACAAGGAAATTTGGGAGAGAAACTACCTGTGATGAGGAACTATCCTGCTTGCATAAAACCAATGTTATACTCTTCATCTAGGGGACCTGGAGTATCTTATAACTATTAACTGACATGATGCGCAGTGAGTTATTAATTTTGTTTTACAGAAGGGAAAACAGCAGAGATTAATGTCACCTCAGTAAGGGCTGGATGACTGTGTAAGGTCGTCTTCAGTCTTAGTTCTCCACAAATCTGACAAAAGACAGAAATGAGTCAAATAGCATTAAGACAGGCACGTCACCCCTGTTTGCATGATCCTGTGCATACAATTTTTTCTGGGAAAGCAACAGTTATATACTAACCTTCTCATTTCTTTTGTCTGAATGAGGAGAGCCAAAGCTACCAAGAACTTCCTTGCAATTTAGGAGGAAAATAAAGGAAGTAAGATAAATTTATCCTTCCTCTGCACTCTTCAGACTTTTGAACCTTCCAGTGCCATTATTTGTATGAGACATTAGGTGTGTTGGCGCGGACTGGCCTGTTGGCCTTGCTAATCTAATAAACCCCCTGGATTAAAATGTTCCTGTGACCAGTAGCTGGCTGCAGCCCAGCCACGAATCCATCCCTGCGCCCATGTGCTATCCCAAGAGCAGCCCCTTTCTGCAGAGGTGGAGAGAGGCGAGAGGGCAGTGAGACAGAGCCACTGTAGCACAGGGATGCAGACAGGGAATTTTTTCATCAAAATTAGAATATCCTGCTGTGCCGGAGTCTATTACATATTTGGAAGGGGTCACTCCTGCTAAATATATTCACATATAAATAAAGGAATATTGTCCTCTGCCTTATGAATTTGTGAAAAGCTAAAGCAGAGTGAGGGAAGAAGCGTACTGCTGGGAACAAGGCTCTGCTCAGGTGGGGTGACATACAGCACCTCCGCCAGCCCCTGGCATCGGCTTCCTTGCTCTTGGCTCTGCAGAGAAGCTAACCGCCCCAAGCTGCAAATATCTAGTCATGGGGTTTTGGCTAAACAAAGCAAGCCAAATCCCATTCTCTCTCATTATTACAAGCATTCAGCAGCAAGACTTGCTTTCTCGCTCTCTGGGCTGGGAGGTACACATATGGATGCACAAATCCATGCAAAAACTCTTTGGAGGACTTCTTAATGCTTTCTGTAATGAATATAACAGGGATAATTTCTTTTAATTGGTCAACGTCTCTGCAAACTGTCAGTCACTGCTGCATAGAGAACAAAGCGTCTCCATTGCGTTCCACTGAAAAGGTCTTAATGAAGCTCTGCCCATTTCTGGGAAGCCTAAAAATCTTTGTGCTCATTCCAGCGTAGAGCTGTATACAAAATATTAGAGTTACCAAGTCTCTCTCGGGGCCTGGCTAGAAAATGAATCGCTTTTATTAAAAATATTTTACTTCTGGTCTCCTTTCACACATTTGTTGAAATCTTTGCTAAAATCTCCCTTTGAGTTGTAGAGAGCTTGTTTAGACCCCTCCTTTTGTTCCCCCCCCCCCCCAGCTTTTAATAACTAAATGTAATGGAGAAGTTTTGATTGGATTCCTCACTCAGATGATTAATTAGGTATATCTGAAAAAGTTACAAAATGTATTCTTTTGGACTCAATTCCTTTTCCTTTATCCAAACTAAAATACACTGTTCTCCAGAGAGTTCTTGTTTGAGAATTGACTGAAGGTAATTATTTCAGATAATTAAGATCACTAAGCAAAGTAATTTAATTTTCTTCCCTGCCTCTTCCTCCCTCCAAGAAATGTAAATGTCTGTGTAACAGTTGATCAATAAAAAAACCTTTTCAAAGGTTAAGTTGGCCAAGTATGCTGTTAAGTTAGGAGAGACTAGCATGAAGTGAAATCCAGTAGAGATGTTTAGAAAAGTAATGAAATTTCCAGTTGAATGATTTTTTTTTCCCACCAAGATTGTTTGGGGTTTTGTTTCAGGGGTTTTTTTTTTGGCTGTTTTTCTTTTGATGTTGTTGTTGTTTTTTAATTCTGCATCTTTGCCAAGGGCAGAGCAGGGACACTGGGTACAAAGATATGAACTTCTATGGCCATATTAGTTGTATTAAAATCAGCTGCTCTGGGGCAGGGTTGGCCTAGCTGAGACCCAGCAGGTGAAGGAGATGCAGAATCATAGGAGAAAGGTGAATTGCATTGAAATGAGGAGGCTCCACCAGTGACATGTGCAGCAAACCCTATTTAGCAAAGACTGTGATGGGGTAGCAAAAGAGAAATGGAAGTTCAGGGCCTTGGAAGACTGAAAAAGCTGGAAAAGAAAAGGTATTTGGAGATTTTGCTTTCTTTTTCCTTCTTGTTTTCTTGCTTTTTTTGTTATCTCTGAGTGTTTGGTTGCTACACAACTTAGATATAATGTGTGGTTAGGGAATTCTGGAAGAAATTTACTCTGATGTTTTTGTTGGAGTGAGTAATCAGAGGAAAAGAGGATTGTTTTTCTCTAAATCACAAAGTTTTTTATGTTTAGTAACCTTTCTGTTTAAAGCTGGAGAAGGGATGAAGTTGGGAACTCTTTTGTGCTTGGTCTTGGGGCATGAGACAGGGACCTGTTTACCAAGCTTCTTTTATGTAACCACAGAAACTGCAAAGCAATGAGGTTTCTCTTTGTTGAGTGAGATCCTGAGTCATTCTAGTTCCTGCCAGTTTAACCCACTTTCTGTTTCTCTTGTCTCTTTGCAAATGTTTCTTCTTAACTGTATCCTATCTGCGTTCTATGCTGCTTGTGCAGAGAGTTGGTGATATTTATATAGAAAGCATCTTTTATAGCTCCCTTTCCCCGTAACTCTGTGGTATCTCAAACTGCAAGTTCAGAAAGTGCTTAGTCTCTCATCAGTGCAGTATGTCTGGGTACGGACAAGCAAAAAAATAGCAATACTAAGTCTTAAGCAGCTTTTGGGATTTAAACTTTATTCAATCCTGTATCCTGGGCTGTGCCTTAAGCTCAAACCTCATCTACAGCTGGGTCAAACCTTCCTGACGTGGTTAGTGTTGCCTGAATCCAAAAGCCTTAGGCTGTGTTGGGGGAGTTTGGCTCCTGCCTGTGCAGCCCTGTTCCAGGTGTGTGGGCAAGGAGCGGGGTCACTGACAGAGGAGATGAGCTGGTGAGCTTGTTGGAGTGGAAAAACCTCTCACTGCTGCAAAAGTCTGGGCTGGACTTGCTAAGAAATGAGCTAGATAATAAAATGTTGGGGATGTGTCTGTATGTCTGAAGTACTTCTAAAAAAATCACTTTAGCCCAGAGAAGACAAACACATGAGCAGGGAGTCTATCTCGAACTGCTTGGCTTCTCTTTTCAGAGTCTACTGGAAGCCATTGCTGCTTTTAAGGTTGCTTGTAATACGATGCATACTTTGGAGAAGCAAAAGCTCTGGGGCCATTTAAATGTGGCTTTGTAGAAAGGACAGATGCTGAATAGAGTGTCCAGGTCTCTAACAAGTGCCTGCAGAGTGTTTGGGAACAGTGGCTACTTTCCATAGCACCAAGCTTGCCACCCAGAACTGTAAGCTTCCCACCTGTTAATTTCCAAAGCTTAGCTCAAGTTTTTTTAGTTCCAGTCATTTTGTAATGATTGCATAGTTTTTACTTTTATTAAAGCTTCCTGTGGTGGGGTTGTTGTAATTTGTTTTACAAGGGCGACTCACTGAAATGCACAAACACTTCAGCAACCTGTCACTGCTTGGCTTTCCAGCCAGAGTAGAGGCAAATACCAAAGATCTGCTATCTTAATTAGTACAAGAGGTTACAGAGATGTTAATACCTGATCTTGCAGGGCTGACAGAAAGGATTAAAGGTTGTGGAATCAGATGCCTGTAAAACACAGGGTTCTGGGCACTACTGGTTTTCCTGAGCTCGAGTTAGCAGATTGCGGCTTCGCTTGCTTGGGTGAACGTGCTTGTTGGTGCGAGTCCGAGATGGAGCATACGGAGACGCGTGGCTTGCACTTGGGCCAAGGGTGGGAACTGCCAGGAAGGTCTTAATTCCTTCAAGCTTCGATGGTATCAAATTCTATCAGAAATACTTGAAATAATGCCTGCACCTTGTGGCTATGAAATATTATTTTTTCAATTAATGTGTTTTCTAAACAGCCTTGCTGCTGTGGTTAGGAAGCTTTGTGGGGTGCAGGCACACGGCACGCATCTTATCAGCACCTATTCCTGCGAACTCCCGTGACCTGAGGCCAGCAGGGCCCTGGTGATGTGACTGCTGCCCCTGGCACCCGCACAAGGTCCACTAGACAGCAGCCAGAAACACGTTTTTTTCCCACCACTGTGACAAACTGGAACCCTTGTTTCTGTAGTGCTGGGATGCCGAGCAGCTGATGTGTGAAGGTCAGCAGAAAGGAAGAGGCACCTTGGGAATCCCAGCTTGCTCCAGGGCTGCGTGCAGGGAGGTTGCACCAGGGAAAGGGTTGCTCCAGCAGGTATTTGTGGCTGGTAATGGAAATCAGATACTGAACAAGAGGTACCTTTTGCAGACCTGTTCTACCTGGCCTTGCCCAATCTGTTCTTGTGGTTCATGTGATGAAATTCCTGAGATGCAGACAGTCCTCTAACAGCTAGAAGCCCTGCTTGAAGTCCTAAAGCAGTCACTGCGTGGGCATGGAACAACAGTGATGCTTCAGTCTTATTTGTAGTTCTCAGGGTTCTGTGTTGCAGTAGGGTGTTGGAGCCCTTTGCCCACACTGCTCCCACAGTCCTTACCCTGAAATGTTTATAGTTTCAGGTCCCAATTCTGCGGTAAGGTGGTTTTGGCTGAATCTTTCATGATATCTGTATGTGACAAGTGATACTCTCACCCTGTCTAAAGGTGGTAAAAATCTTGCTGTAATTAATTAACTTATTGTATTTTATGATGTTTGGTGTGCCTCCTTGGCACCCAGAGGATCTCAGATCTTTGATCCAGAGGGTGAGATTTATTGGGCAATTATACATCTACACACCATCACTCATGCTGGAAAGAGGCACTGTGATCTCATCAGTCTGGGAGAACGTGACATGGAAGGACTTTTATCAAACGAAGGGGGAGCTGATGGATGGACAAGTCAGGGAAGTATTGATTCAAGCCAATATATTATTTTCTACATTAATATTGTGCAGACAGTAGCAAATAGAGACCCTGCACTGGTGTTAGTGTTTTTTCCATGATGAAGAATTGCCCTTCCGTGAAGTTTCATTTCAATGAGGAATGATGTTTTGGGACATTAAATGATTTCTTATGGAAATGTTAGTTCTTTCATTATACAAAGAAACAGGCAAAATGCACAATTATTTGTCTTGCGCTATTGGGAAGAAATGGTGTGAGGTGAATCCTCTTGGAAATATGGTATGGGAGAAGAGTTTTCTGCATGTGCCGCTCTGTTTTGGGGATGACTTAGAAAATAGAATACCGAGGGTCATGGCATGGCTATGTGACTATTGGAGCCCATCTGAGCTAGCACAGCCAGGGATACCCTGTGGGTATTTGGTGTCTCCAGGAGCAACAAGCAGCAGAAATTGCAGGATGTTTCTATAGGTGCATTAAAAGGAATGGTGGCCCAGGCCACCCACTTACAGATAAGCTTTGCTGCAGGTCTTAGGCCTGGATGGTGGCTATGGAAAGGTGAGATCAGGAGAAGATTTTTAATATGTTTAGTCCTGTTGACCTTCTAAATGGCAAATGGCTCCTGAATCAGGGCCAGAATATATGTCATGTGACACAGGTTTTCCCCTTCTATTACTGTTTTTTTTTCTTAATTTGAAGGTCATTCCTCTAAGTTTAGCAGAGGATTTTCTGTTGATGACTGATGCATTCCTCCTGCTATCTGTTCTACGTTGTAATACTGGATTTATTAATGTATCAACGGAGTTCTTCCCATATTCATCAGGGCCAGATGGTGATAAGAAGGACTTCTGCTTTAAAAATTACCTTCCTCCTTTTCTTCCCTGGCCCCCACCAACAAAAGTAAGGGAGGGATTAATCTTAGACTAAACGTGTT
Organism: Aquila chrysaetos chrysaetos; assembly: GCF_900496995.4. NCBI lineage: Eukaryota > Metazoa > Chordata > Aves > Accipitriformes > Accipitridae > Aquila > Aquila chrysaetos. The sequence continues at coordinate 1,582,827 of NC_044027.1, forward strand.
TCAGTTGATGCCTGCCTCCAGAAGTCATTAGTAAGATAACCAGGTAATGAGGCTGATGTAAGAGACCTTGACTTGTGTTGACAGAAGAGAGGGTGAACCACTCTGCAGCATTTTTGTTTTCGTTGGGATCAGGCTGCTTTGTACAAGATATGGCACAGCCTTACAACGGCAGCTGCTGATGGAGATGATCTTTGCTCTGCAGACCACGCATGTTCCATAACTTTGGCACAGATAACTCATCCCCACTGGAGAGATTCAAGAGGTTAGCATGTCTTTGGAGACTTCTCATGGCTTGTATTTCTTGAGATACTAAAAATTTGGGGTAAAACAATTGAAGATGCTATATCACTGTGCACAAGTTGAAGAAGTCTGAACTCAGTCCATAACGATGAATTTATTTACAAATAAAGTGTCCCTATTTCCAGTAGATTAATACTCTTGAGCTGAAAATAGTTAATGCTGCTTTGCTTCTGGCATCAAGCATCCAGTTGGTTCATGTGATTTCCATACATGTTGGCTCATGTTGATTTCATGTGTTTTCTGTGTCCCATGAAAATATGAACCCAGGCTTGGAGACTAGCAAGGTCTCCATGTGATTTCCCCCCCACTTATCCTGTTGTCAGAACAGTGAAGATTTTCACCTGTGCTCTCTACAGATGAGAGGGATGTGCAGGTGAGTTGAGCTTATTTGGATAAAAATGCCAAGGACGATATCTCAGACCATTTGGCCTGCTTGTTCATCAGGCAATAAAAGTGGGCAGCCTCTGCAGAGGCATCTCAGCCCAACTGTCTCTGCTCCAGGTTTTGCAAACAAAAAGAGTTCTGCCACACCAAGCAGAGGATAGGTGTATTTCCCCTGCTGCCCACTGGAGGTCACTGGAACATTGTTTTCCATCGTACGTTAGAACAAAGGAATTGCAAACCTGACGTTTCATTAAAGTAATGTTTTAAATTTTCAGAGATTTTTATCAATTTTAGGTATGAAAATAAATCTCCAAATTGCTCATAGTCCCTGTGTGTAATAGGCATTTTATAAACATTTCTTATGCCCTGAGGAGACATCAGCAGAGTCTTTGTTTTACAGAAGTATGAATCAACTGATAGGAATTTTGAGAAAGGCTCTGTAATGGGTTCTCTGTGCCCCAGCTTTCTCTGCCATACCCTGATGGACGTGTCTGAAGTGCAAAAACATACCTTAAGCTATTCCACCTTTATCAGCAGGAAACCTAAATGTTGCCATTGCCAATCATTTTATTGCATATAAGTTGTTATATATGCTGGAAAGAAGATGAGCAGTTTGGTGTTCTGCAAAGGTCATCTTATTAAAATTGGTTCAGACCAAGGAGGCAAAGAATGTATTCCCCTGCCCTTGTGCAGGCAGCAGCTCCTGCCTACTCAAATTTTTGGGAAGTCTGCTCAGAGATCTCTCCTGTCCTAGGTACAGACCCTCCTGTGTGAGGAGCCCTCTGCACTTGGTGCTGGAGCAGAAGCAGGTGCTAGACTAACAGGATCTAATTATCAGTAATAAGAAAAGTTTGGCAACTAGTCATGGAATCAGTAAAAACCCCCGAAGCTTCTTCTCAACCCATCTATCAAAGTGTGTGCAGTTGCTGTTAATGATAGACTGAATAATAATTAGTATTAACTAAAAGGATCCCTTTATATTTCCTAGTGATATTTAAAGTCAAGAAATAGACTCCTGACTTTTGGGTGATATCCAGTTTCAATATAGCACTGGGATTTATATTTTAGTCTTTATATGCAAAGTGCGTTTGTGAAATGTATCAGCTTATGGCAAATTAGGTGCCATTTGCTGTAAGTTTTTTGATTGCGAGAGTGCACGAGTCGACCAACTAGAGCAGTGCTTGGTCTCCTTGGAAAATGTGTGGGAGGAGTTGGGGATTTCCATTTCAGATGTAGATACTTCCTTTAAATCTGTTCCCACAGACAGCTGATGGATCCAAAAACCCTGCTGGAGTATTTCTCAAATGGATATGCATACATGAAAAATCTCAGAATGCAACACTCGCCACAAACATTTCTGTTACAGAAACACAATTTGCTGTTGAAAAAGGCTTAGCAGAAGTTTAAACTGCTTGCAAGTCCATGGGGAACCTGGATTTGGGGCAAGAAGGGAGGAGGGTCAGTCTGAGCAGTCTCCCTTGGCAGGCGCCGTGTAAGTCTTTGGCTGCTGCCTTTTCCTGATGCTGTTACCAAATGTACCAGGTAGAGTCTGTCCAGTGAATTAAGGTAATATATCTCTTGGCCCCTGACAGCCATCAAAAGCCTCATGGGAATAACAGCCGGCAACATGTTTTTCTGTTCTCTCATATAGCCCCCTCCAAGCTCCCCATTGGGAAAAAGATGGGTAAGGAAAACTCCAGCTTCGGTTCTGCTGAGCACTGGCGCAGAGGCTGGTGCTACTGCGGTGGCATCGCAGCTGCCCCGAAGGAGTGCAGCGCAGTGCAGCACAGCAGGCTTGCGGGGTTTTGAAGGGGCCTCTAACAGACAGAAAATGCTAAAATTGGTCTAATGGCGTGGCTGGAGTGTCTGCTTCAGATGTGCACTCCAGGTGAAGAGTTAAACTGAAGTGAGATAAAGTCTTACTAGTGGCTCTTCAGATGCTCGCCCTGTCTCTGCTACCTGCCCTGGGCACCTGGGAGGATGCAGCAGCAGCAGCTGCAGGAGGAAAAGCCAAAGGGAGATCTGCTGTGTGGTATTCTTAACAATGAAAACACTTGTATTATAAAGACTTCAGAAAAGTAACGCTTGATTGTGTTTAGTGAGTAATTTTCTGAACCTAAATAATAGTTCATCTCAAATTGATGATGAATGCGAGGACTTCAGTCCTGAACCATGGAGATTTGATTAATGCATTAAAATGATGAGGTACTTGGTTGGAATAAGAAAGTACTTGCCTATAAGCTCTCTGTATTATACCGTGCTTGAGAGCACCACACTGGATTTTTGTGAACACGGTGCTTTTCTGTAGATTCAGATGGGGCAGGCCACCTCCTGAAATGTTACTGCTGGGTATTAAATTCTAGAGATGGAGGTCTCTGGTGCTGCCCTCGTTTGAAGCTTTTGGCAAATGTGGGGGGACAAAAAAGCTGGCTTGACGTAAGCTGCCAATAACATGTTACCCAAGAACCATCCCTTTATTTGTCAAATTCATCAGCCTCAAAGAGGTTCAAAATGGCCTTGTGGGATGTGCAGGTATCCAAGCGAGCCAGGAGGAGATGGCTCCATTTGCACCACACCACCAAATCTGAGCCTGGACCGGGTCTGGAGCAGTACTTCTGCTTTTGTTTCATTTAAAAGCTTATCCTTAAATGTTTGCACTAAAGCCCTGGAGCCCTAAGAAGGAAGATGCAAATAACTTGACTCTTTTCCCATGGAAGCAATTAAGAAACTGTGTTAATAAGAAATCAAGTTGTTTGTAAATTTTAATGGTTTAAAAGATGCCCTAGGGAAATCACAACCAAATAGGACACTGTTTGATGTGGACCCTTGCTAGCCAAGCAGCTCTACCTATGGTGTAGATGCAATCAATTAAAAATTATCAGGAGAAAATGACGCTTTCTTGTATTGCAACGTGTTTAGCCGGAAGGATTTTCTAATGTGATGATTAGAGGCTAGGAGGAGAGCATCACTTTGTTCTATTTCCTCCCTATTTAAGACAAAGGGAAACCGTACTGCATCTTGCTATAGGCTGGTTGGGAACGCTAGGAGCAAAATCGGGGGTAAGTTGCTTTAATATTGCATGCAATGACCAAAAATGGATTTGACAGTGTGCTGGTAGGCAAATAGCACAAACTGCACTTATCTGAAGATCGGGACCCGTCTCTGGTGCGGGTTTGACGTTCGCTGGTGTCCCCCAGCGCTGCGGGGACAGGCGGATTTGGGGGATCCCCGGCGGGACGCCGCCGCCGCCAACTCGTCGTTGCCATCAAACGTCGTTTTGCCGCGTCCCTCCGCGTTTCGGGTCGCTTTAACCCGTTAGCTGTAAGCAGGGCCCACGCCGCACGTGGGGATCCCGGCCCTGAGGCAGCAGCCGGCGGCGGGAACCCCAGGCCCCGCCCAGCCGCCCCGGCCCCGCCCCGGCCTCGCGCCCGCCCCTGCTTACCGGCAGCGCCGCCGCGTGCGTGTCCCGCTCCCGCCGCGTGCGCCGCCCTGACAGGACCGGGCGCGCGGGGCCCTGCGCAGGCGGAGCGGGGACGCGACCCGGGCCCGCCGGCTGCGGCTAATGGCGGCCGCCGCCGCGCCGGGAGGGAACGGGGCCCCCGACGCCGGTGGAGGACAGCCAGGGCGAGACCCGTCAGCCGTGGTGTGAGTCCGTATGCGGCGCGCTCGAGTCGGGGGAGAGGCGGTGTCACCAACGGGGCCGGGGATGCGGGTTTTAGAACAGGGTGCGCCGGCGGTGCTGCTGCTCCTCTGCCGCCTTCCCCTCCCCGGTGGGTTTCGGCAGGCGGCTGGCGTCTCCTCCCGGGTGGGGTCAGCCCTCGTCTCACACCCATTGCGGGGGTGTCTTGCTCCCTGTGCTGAAGGCAGCTTTGCCGGGCGCTCGGTGAGCAGCACCCAGGCCCTGTGGTGGAGCGGGGCCGGGAGGTGGCCGAGCACGGCACCGTCCCACAGGAGCGTCCGTGCTGTTTCACGCCTCTCTTCGGTGTTTTATTTGCCCGTGAACGTTCATCTTTTTGTGAAGTTTCACGTACAACCTGCCTGCTGACACCAGCTGGGGCTGCGCTTTGTCACTGGTACATGTGGGCTGAGAAAATATGAAGTACAGGTAGCAGTTTAGAAGCAAAAAAAAAAAAAAAAAAACCAACCCCAAAACATTCGAATGTCAGATTTGTTTCTTCTTCCAATTCTGTGATTGCAAAGCCTGTTTCATTATTTTGAGGCCCAGCTTGTGCTTTATGTAGCGTGAGGGTTGGCAGCACCACTTCTGCTATGGCTTGGAAACGGTCCTGCAAAGAAGTCCTCTTGGTTTCTAAACGTGCTAATTTCTGACATATGTGAAGAGTGTGAGCCATGGTTTTCATACTGCCTCGGTAGCTGAGGAAAATATTAATGTGACAGGAATAGAAGGTAGAGCTTAAGACACAATACTTGTATTTGAGGCAGGTGAGAAACAGGGGGAGTGACTAAGTGACAACTGTGTTTACTGCTGCTTGGGTGTGTGATACGTATGTGGTCTCCATAGGGCTAAATTATTGTGATTTATGAGAAATTCATGAAACTACATTTAGTTTTATGTAATGTATGTCTACACATACACAAAAATCAGCAGAAGATTTCATTATTGCCATGACACGTTCCTTCCAACTTGTTCACTCCTATGATTATTGCAATTTGTTTCTCCTGAAATTTCTGTAAGGCATGACAAGACACCAAAGTTATGGTGAGTTACACAAAGGACTCCTTTGCATATTAAAGACTTTGTATTGTCACTTGACTAAATTTGGGAAAACATCTACCACTGTGAGTGTCATTAGAGAGAGATGAATTCCAGTGCTCATTACTGGGGTGCTGTGACAAATACGTGGAGGAAGGACTATAAAGTGGCAGTGTGCTTTTTTTTCCCAAGCCTTGTTGAGGCTCATTTTACTTCTCTCCATCTGTAGCAGTCTCAATCCCTTGATAATAAATGCAGCTCGCATATGAACAACCCCCTGGACTGCTTTCTTTCCACTGGAAGAAGTGATTTAAAAGAAGACGAAAAAAGACATTGAATGTGTTCATTATTGATAATCTTAAAGATTTACTGTGGGCTTTCAGAAAAGCTGCTGCCTTAAAGCAAACTGCTTTTATCTCCTTTTTGTTTGCTTAGTTGGCTTTTGTGGGTTTTGTGGTGGGTTTTTTGTTGTTGTTGTTGTTCAGTAACTCTTGTTAGGTAGAAGTTTGAATTTTTATTTTTTTTCTGAGGGGAAGTTTGCCAGCCCCTTTAGAAGTGGGAAAACTCAGTGGGAACTGCACTAGGATGTGTTTTGCCAGTAAACTGGTGGATAGACTACAGCAGACCTGGCTTTAGGTGCCTGTGGCCACTCAAGGCAGCTGGTTTTGCCCATGCTGGGTGCCCTGGTCTCTGGGAAAGGGTTAGGCTCCTACCCTTAGGCACCAGGCTTCTTTAAAGCATTCTGAATTAGATGCTAACTGTAAATATTTTAAAAAATGACAAAAAACACCTTGACAAAATAATGGAGAAATCTGCTCAGCAACTGAAACTCTTACCAGTCTGGTCCTTCTGAGCCCACATGGTAATAATGCCTGATCTCTGTTCTCGCTTGTGTTCCCCTGTACTGTTTCAGAGCACCTGTCTTGGGCTTAGGGTTAAAATGTTCTTCACGTGGTACATAATTGCATTAGAGTGCAAGAAGCCAAGAGGAAATGGAAGAGTAAAGGGGAGTTTAATTCAGATGAATCCCCAACTGCTCCTTCCTGCTAGCTCAAGGAAAGATGTCGACAAGGTAATTATCACAGCGGTTTGTGTTTTGCTGCTTCCAGCTTCCTCCTTGAGGGAACAGAAGCAGTTGGTGCAGTGCAAGAGATGGGGTGGCAGATGGGAGTCAGGTGCATACTGACTAAGCCAAAACATAGGAAACCAGGAGAATGGGAATCCATACTAAAAAGCTTAAGAACAGTGAATTTCTCCATTGGGTTCTGACCTTTTTCAGTGCATGTCAAAGGGCAGAGGCAGTCACCCTGTGCCCAGAGTCATTAGGTATTAGGGATGTTTAAAGTACAAGATGTCAAGCCAGGAGGTGTGGACCAGATGCCCTCATTCACGTCTTTGCCCTTCCGTCTCCAGAAGTTCCAGAATCTCTAATTAAAGCCAAAGATAGGTTCAGGGAGGAGCAGATGGCACTAGGAATCGGGAGGTGTGAATGAGCTGCCATGGGGATATGAACTTGTTTCACCCATGTAACCTCTTCATGGGCCCTGTGAGAGCACTGTGCTGTCCTGAAACTGCCGTCTTTTAAGAAGTTGGCTGCTGGAGCCAGCCAAAGAGGTGGTATAGAGACTATAATGGGGAGAGTGGGTGGGTCACAAGCTTCAGCTCAGTTCTGTGCAAAGCATGTTTGTTATTTCAGAGTAATTAGTTTTCCTATATGGATGACTGTCAGGAAGTGGAGAGCACTGACCCAAAGGTCTGTGAAATTGAGAGAGGCAGCAGGTGCTCAATACCTAGAAAAATCAGAACCTCCAGTAGAAGAAGCTTGTTCACTTTTTTCCCCTCTGTCTGGAGATAAGCGCCTCTGAACTTGAGAGTATTTGTAAACAAACACAAATGCTCTGGAATTTGAATCCCAAAATAAAAGGGGAGGGTCCAAACTGTTGAGTGCAGTGGGGAAGGAACAAAGGCAACCTGGTAGTATCTTAAGTAAGATGAGTTGTACAGATGGATACTATGAAAGCAGAGCAGGGAAAGTTTTACCCTGATGTTAGAGCAAAGAGATAACTTTGCTATCTGCTTGTTTGGGGACTCTGGGCATATCACCTTTTCCCTGTTCATGCTCTCCTTTTGCAGAGTGTGCTTTCCTCAGTAATACAATGCAGGATATTGGGAGGAAAGTGCCATATAATAGCTTTTTGGCACAGAAGGCATAATTGCCTGGTTGAACTCATGAGCATTTAGAGGCCTGATGGCTAAAAAGGTTTTGCAGTATTCAAAATAAGAAAGCTGGATAATGCTTACTACAATATTAATAGGAAATACAGAGAATTTGGTGTATTTTCTTGTTAGATTCAGTACAGTGTATCTTTGTAACTAAGTCCCTCTGGTTTAGGGTTTTCCTGCATAAGTGAGTGGAAACTTACCAGGCAGATGTAAATTTGGTGACCTGTTGGAGCAAAAGCAGAACTGAATGAACTTTGGTTTTTTTTCCTAAGTAGCTAGAATGAGCCAGGTAACTTGTGCAGAAATTGGTCAATTGTGTGCTCTCACTTGCCGTTTCCTAGAGTGTCTCTGCCTTCCATGTTGTGGTATTTGCTTCTGAAGCAAGAGATATTTCCCAAAGGTATCTGAGCATGTGTAGCTGTATGTCATCTCCATAGTTAATTCAACAAAGAATACTGGAACACAGAGTATCAGAAAACATTTTCTCTGTGTTCAGAAAGCAAAACCATATGCTCAAACCCTGTCATCAGTTCAGAGGCATTTAATAACCTCATACTTCACCAATCAGAATAATTAAACAGGCTCATTATTTTGAATATTCATTGAGTCCAGATTCCATGTTTGGCTTTCTTGGTCAATTTGGTTCTTGCTAATCTGGGGGAAGGAAAGAATGTTCTCTAGTGCTTAATTTGCATTAAAAACACTATAATTTGTAAGTAAATTGGAAAGCTTTTAAGTGAAGAGGGAACATCAGTGACTTGACAGTCAAAGCTCTCCTTTGTTTTTCAAGCATAATGTTCCAGAAAGATGCTCTTCCTTTCTTGGAATTATATGGCGGTAAGAATGAAGGCTTGTAATTGTTCATTAATCCATGGTTATTAGGAGACTGGTGGAAGAAAGCACCAGAAAAGAAAAACAAACCCGAAGCGGGTAGTATGTTGCCTGTGATACCTTTACTAGAAAATTGATTTTAAATTTCTTAACGAGGGGGGTAAACTATCCTTAGAAGAGCTGTCACTGGTCTGTGTGATGGAGGCTGGGGAGATAGAAGAATGGTGCTGCCTCTCTGCAAAGTGCAGTAAGACCTCTCCCTGCCTGCTCCTGTGCTGAGCCAGTCTGGCTGTTCAGCCTTGTTTCTTGGATCTGATTTTTTTTTTTTTTTTTTCCTTTCCACTACTCCCAATTGTATAAGACTTCCTGTTACTGGTGACCTCATAAGAGTGGTCCACAAGGAGTAATAACTGAACCTTGGCCAAAAGGACTAAAAAGATATAAAGATATATCACCGTGGCTAAATTGTGTGTGTGTAAGTTTCTCCTATTTTCTTACTTGACCAACCTGACACAAAGAAAATGTCTTAATTAATTTGATTTAAAAAAAAATGCCCGAACAGGCAGGCTCTACTTTTCTTCCTTTTTTGGTATATCTGACTGCATGGATATTTCTTGAAAAAAATCTTTCTCTGTTATATTAAAGATGTTGTGTTCTTTGTTGCTTCCACCTCTTTATTTAGGGGGAGGAGGGGAGAGGAGTGGGAAATGCAGCAGAGAAGCTTATTTCAATGCAAATCTATTGTTGATAATTGCAGTTTTAAAATCTTCTCAACCTTCAGCTGAACAATGATAAAAGAATAATGGCTGTGAATTATTAGCTGTTCCACTTACCTTCAAAATAGTTCTTACATTGTTGTGATACTTGAATGTATTTATTTTTGGTTCTTTTTTAATGTGCATGTGGTTCCTGTGGCCTTCATTTTCTTTAGGACCTCTGATAATTATGCATCCATATTTTTGTTACGGATATAGAGGGCTAAAATAAATTAAAAATCTCTGCTTTCTTCCATGCTTCCAAAGTAATCAGATCCATTTTTCCATTATTCTGTTTCTAGGCCAGGATAATGCAACAAATACTAGTGTAAAAATGAAGCAACCTAGGGAAGTCAAATGGGCTAGTTTTGTACTGCTTTGAATCTTTTCTGTAGATGTTTGCGGAGGTGGGCTCAATTCTGAGCTGTTAAACTGCTTGCTGTCATTGAAGTTCAAATTTCTACCAGCTGTGACACACAGTGAGTACAGAAAGCAACTGGAGTGGGGTGCAGCATTTTACACCCATTATGTGTTTCTTCTGCATATAAATGGCCTCCAAGTTATGGGGTATAGAAAATCCAACCCAAGGGATCCTTACCTTATGTATGCAAATGTGTGACAGTCTGGATCAACTCTCAGAGCAGGGGGTACTTCTTTGTTTTTATTTGATTTTATTTTTATTATTTCTTGATTTTTGAAAACCTTTAGAGGTTTAATGGCAGCCATGGAAATTCCTCAGAAGGAAAGGGAAAGAAGATTTGAATAGCAGTAAACAATAACAGAAAGAGCTAAGGCTTCTAAATGTGTATGCTTAAAACCACAAAGCTACAAGCTTTGTTTTTTTCCAAGCTTAAACACCTTTCCCTCCAAATCATGGAGCCTTGCTTGTAGCAAGCAGGCGCTATAACTGATGATTGTATTTATCTGCCGTGGCAAAAGAATGGCAAATCGAGATGGATATGTTTCTACCTGTCTGAACTGAAAATTTATCACCCTAATTCCTAATGGATCAAGCATTTGCTAAAAGAGGGTGATTGTTTGGATGTGAAACTTGGCTTACTGATGCAAGGGATTTATGATGTGTCAGGTTGCGGACATAAAGTATAACATCATATTATGCTAATTCTTGTGATGCTTATGCTTGTCATATGTCAGTGTAAGACGGTGTGACTACTTAATGTGTAAAAGTAGCAAGTGTCTCTGAAATGGGGAATGCCCAATACTAATTCAGAGGGTGAGAGTTGTACAGAGACACATTCTGGAAGTAGAACAACTATATTAAGAGAACTAATTAACTGAGGTGGAGTACTGGGTTGTTCTGCCTCCATGCCCAGAGCTATGGCAAACTCTAAGCCATGGGGCTCTTGGATGGAAGATTCAGTGCTGACTGGTTTATGTATGGAAATGATCTCTTCCTCCTGCAAAAAAGTAATTGTGGATTTTTTTTCTGGAAGTACGTGAAAATATGAGAGGAAGGTAGCGTTTTCCTTAGCAGGAGGCATTTGTGAGAGGAACACCAAAGTTCCCAGTGACTTGATAAGAACGACATTAAGGACAGAACTAATAACAAGCAGATGAAGGAAGCTCTGCCTTGGTAAAATGGCTTTCACCACTTGCCAAAGTAGCAAAGAAATGTCTGATCACCATCAAGAAGGTAGGACCAGAATGCTAATGTATAAGTAGGAAGATAAATTATTGATGTGTGGAGCAGGATCATCTTCTGAAATCCTGTAGTTCAGCATGTTCTCACTAAGCCTTTTAATCAGCTGTCTGGATGGGGTGGCTCATCATGGAGGGTGTTACACCTGTAAAATTCATGCACCTTTGATTGGAAGCTGCTGCTGGCATATGTTATCCATGGCTGTTGTACACACATTTGATTCAGAGGACAAACACGGAGTTGTCAAGGATTTGATTGTTTTTCTCAGCTGCCTGAGGAGTGTTGGACCCTATTGTTTTTGACAATGCACCTCAATTAGGTCTTAAAAATAAAATTGGTAGTACATGCTTTGTGAAATTGGAGGAGCTGTGGTGGATTCCTCAGAGAACTGAGCTGCTTGATTTAGGCTTAAGGATGATGTTTCTCCACAAGGGAGTCACCAGTCACAATAATTACATTGCTGTCTTCTCATAATATGATTTATTTAGATGTTGCCGTATGAATTAATTCTCTCTAATTGCTGCTCTTCTCACTGTAAATCAAGGTTTCTTGCTTTCTGGAGAGTAGTGAACATGATCCTACACTGAAGTAATTAGTCCAATTAGGAGAGAAAGCAGATGTGGAAAACCAATTACTTTCAGGAATATGTCTGCTCCTATGTAGTCCAAATGCTATTCAATCAAAATGTAATAGTAGTTTAATAAAACATTGCTTTATTTTTAAACTCTATTCAGCATTAAGACTACACTGGCTCTTTTGGAGAAGATGGTTTGGGCTAGCTTTGTGGCTGGTGAACTTTCTTCTGACTTGCTCCTAGTTTGCACAACTCCAGTGAGAGAAAGCACATGGAGATCACTGTGAGCGAGGGCGGGATCCCCTTCCTTCTCGGAGACATTGCCCTGCAGTGAGAATGAAATGGGCTGCTGTCCTTGGCATTAGTACAGTTGTCAAGAAAATATCCAGCAGAGGAAATTCCAACAGAGGTGGAAATGGGTCATTACAGTTGCACCCCCCATTTTGGATGGTAAGTCCCACCACAGGCTTTGCCTGTTGCTAAAACTGCATCGAAGAGATTAAATTGGAGTGAGCGCGTGGCCCCATCCAGCCCTGCGGGTGCTTCCCGAAGCTGTGTCAGTGCTTGCTGCTCTCCAGTCATCTGGGACCCAGGCAAAAACTGGTCAGCAAATGCCCATCAGCATACAGATCATGTCCTGACCCAAACAATTTAAGAGCTGCTGTTAAAAAGGAAACACAAAAGAACAATAGTTGTTATGCTGGTGATGTGAGAGCCCACAATCCCTGCAAGATCTGGCTGGAAAGCTTTCAGTGAAACCTTTTGTGGTATGTCACTGGTGTGCATGGTGCAAGTCAGACTTGCTTGACCGTATTAGTGGAGTTGCAGTAATTGATGTTGGTGGAGATTTTAAACCTCTGAAGCTGAAGATAATTCACAAAACTAAATATATCTGGAAGAGGAGAAATGCAGGTACCAGAGTGAGAGGAAGCATGGTGTTCAGCAGAGATGTCAACTCTCAATTTCCTTTCACAACAGTGTTGCAGGAGTTTGAGGATGAATCGTGCTGCTCAGCTGAGAGTCTCTGGGGAGAGAGAACTGAACTTGAAAAGGTGTGAGGAGCAGGAGGAAAAGGGAAAGCACAGAAAATCCTAATGCATGTTGCAGAACTGAAAATGTGTGCAAAACCTAGTCGTCTTTATGCAGTGCACTCATTTGCCACTGCTGTTGGAGCAGAATGGGCCCAGTAATGAGCTTGTGCTTAGCAGCAGTAGCACTGCATGTGGGGCTGGACCTGTCAGTCTCCCTCTTGTGCTCTCATTTTATATCCGAGTTCTGCAGTATTTATCAGCAGGGATTTTTCAAATTTACAAACAGCAGCAAGGTTCCCCCAGTCTCTTCTGCTCAATGTAGTTGTCAAATCCAGCATTTGTGCCCAGCCTGAAGTAGTGTATGAAGTTACCTGCTTATTTCTGAGAGAGAATGGCCACCAGACTGCAGCCAGCAATTGTAACTGTATTTCATCAGAGCAATTCTGCAAAGTTTTAGTCTAACAAAGGCTTCCATTAGACAGGCAGGAGCTTGTGTAGTTGAAGAGGTGGTCCTGTCTTCCTGTGCTCATCATGCCTCTCCCAGTTTGGAAATGGGACTTATTTTACAAAGCATGCAGTTTGTTTGGTGTACAGAAGTAATTGATAAAACATCAAGTGCAAGAATGGAGGGAGGCAAATGCTTAGCACTTTTCCCTGTAATTAATTTCACAGTGTGGTTCTCAGAGTGGTGGCTGTCACAGCCCTGCACCAGGAGGGGCATGACCAGAGAGCAGAGCAAACGTAGCTTGTCTATCCGTGAGCCAGACAAAGTCAGAATGGCCTCTTTGGGGTTTGTTTTTTAAGCTCTTCATTAAAATACTTGCAGAGGAGTTTTGCATTGGAGATTCACCCATCTATTTTCTTCTATCTACTGCAAAGACGACAAGTGTTCTCATAATTGGGCCATTAAAGGAGGTGTTGAAATGTTACTAATTGTCAAAGGCAATTAAGTGTAGCAACATGTCACAGGTAAATTAACGAGACTCCAGGTGTGTTGAGCAAATTGCATTTATGTGGATGTAAAACAATTCTGATCTCTGCTAGTTGTCTGTACAGTTTTGGTGTGCTCTGGTTTTTTTGGTGGGTGTGGGTTTTTTTTTGGTTTTTTTTTTTTTTTTTGAGGAATGTAGCTATGTATCAATGCCTGAGCTAGCTGTATTTATAGGTTCTCTGTGATATGCTACATATTGTATAGCCCTGATTTTAGAGATCCTTAAAATCCATAGCTACTGTTTTCTGGAAGATGTTCCCTTTTCTGACCAGGCCTGCATATCCAGACTGTTTTCAGACTTGCTCTGACCCAACAGAAGCAGCGATTGTGCCAGTTTCTGTTACTATTCTAGACTAAGAGGTGCTTCAGAGGGAGCTCCAGCTATTGAGGCAGTGACCTGGCAATGTGTGTTTGCAGCCCAGAAAGCCAGCTGTATCCTGGGCTGCACCAAAAGCAGCGTGGTCAGCATGTTGAGGGATGTGATCCTCCCCCTCTACTCTGCTCTGGTGAGACCCCACCTGGAGTATTGTGTTCAGCTCTGGGACCCCCAGCATAAGGACGTGGACCTGTTGGAATGGGTCCAGAGGAGGGCCATGAATATGATCAGAGGGATCGCACCTCTCCTATGAAGACAGGCTGAGAGTGTTGGGGTTGTTCAGCCTGGAGAAGAGAAGGCTCTGGGGAGACGTCAGAGCAGCCTGCCAGCACCTAAAGGGGGTCTACAGGAAAGCTGGAGAGGGACTTTTTACAAGGGCATGTAGAGAGAGGACAAGGGGTAATGGCTTTAAACTGAAAGAAGGTACATTTAGATTAGATGTAAGGAAGAAATTCTTTACAGTGAGGGTGGTGAGGCACTGGAACATGTTGCCCAGAGAAGTTGTGGCTGCCCCATCCCTGGAAGTGTTTGAGGCCAGGTTGGATGGGGCTTTGAGCAACCTGGTTTAGGGGAAGGTGTCCCTGCCCATGGCAGGTGGCTTGGAACTAGATGATCTTTAAGGTCCTGCCCAACCCAACCTATTCTATGCTACTGTGAACTTGTAACCAGTGTTCCAACAAGTTTAATTCTCTCTCTCTCCCCACCCCCCCATCTTTCTGAGGTTGGCAGTCCTTAATTCACAGAGAGTTATGGTGCCTCTATATCATGGCCTTGAACGAGATGTGTGAGCAGCTGCTGTATGTGCCTGGATGTGAAGGGGGGATTCAGATGCAGGAAGCCAGATTGTAAACACCACTGCAGCCTCTGTGCTTCGCAATAGACGTCCTTCCCTTTTCATCCACTTGCCATCATTCAGCTTCTCTTTGGTCCCTGCATCTCAGTGTCTTGTTGCCTTTCACTTGGTGCTCATCTGCTGCCTTTCCCCTCCCTAACGCAGAAGTCTTGCTGCTGCAGTGAGGAATGGCTCTGGCCTCCCTTGTGCAGCATGTACCAGTAACTGCATCTGTGATTCCCTTGCTATAACTGACCTGAGGCTACTGCACTCCTCTCGTACTTCTGAACAGAGATGTGGAGCTCTGCTGGTCTACATATCAACAGGCATGATGTGTTGCAGGGGAAGGATGTCACCTCCTTCATGGCACCTCAAGCAGAAGTGTGCTTAGCTATATGTGCATGGTAGTGTGCAGCCAGGCAGCATGGGGCTGTGGGATGACCCTAAAAAAACTTCCTGGGGAACACTGCTGTATGGATAATGTTATCTTCAGTTATCCCTCCTTTGGTCACTAGCCCAGAACTTGGCTCTGGTTCTTCCACAGACCTTGTAGGTGACCTGACCACTGGCCAGAAAATCTTTCAAAGACCCAGGTAAGAATTATAGGTCGGTCAGTCTCTGTGCCTGGATCTTTGGCAGGAATAACAGAGCTACTGCTTGGAAATGTAGTGAGGATAAATGCACTGATGATGATTGTGATTCCCACAATGATTTGCATGCAGCAGTAGTGGAAGTATCTCTAATACCCTGCAGCCGCTCACTTTTGTTGACTGGCACATCTAGTTGATAACAAGATTTTGTAAATGTGACTTTATTGGTAAAAATATTGTGGGGGAAAAAAGCATGCATGCAGATTAGTTTCTGCTTATTTGTGCATCATACACACTATACATACAAGCTGTTGTAGCATGGGTTTAAATTTTGTGTTCACAAATACTAATTTGTCTACTGAGAAGTATAGGAGCCATAATCACAAAGTTCCTGTGGACACTTCTTATTACAAACAGTAAGAATGCTGTTGTCTTTGCTCCATGCATAGCTTTTTCAGGAAGACCTGCTTTTTGGGTCACCCAAAATCACTGCTGAGAATATTCAGTTTTAACCTTTGAACAAGTATCATGGATTTTATTTCTGGTTACAATTTTAACATACAAAATCTGGAGTTACTAAATTGAGAGTGGCCAGCAGCTGTATCACTCCTGCCAAAAACGATGGCGTACTGCCCTCCCCCTGCAGCTCACAATACTGTAGATATTAGGAGGGACCACAAAAGGGTGGAACTGTCACATGGTCCCATAATTATCACTCTTTGTTTCTTTTCTGTTCCTGATGTATTAGATGCCCTCCCTGCGAAGAGATTTGTGATTGTGTGTATGTGCACACGCATGTTTAAGGGTGGGTGAAACCCTAATTGTATATTATTAAAATATTATGATTTTTCCCCTTCCAAGCTGTAGCAATATGCAGCACCTCCCTGATGTCTTGTGCAGCTGGCTTTGACTGGCACTTGCAAGGTTGTCCTCCAGGTGCTGCATCAGAAATCTTTTGACACAGTGTCAGTAATTAAGTGTACAATTAAGAGAATGTCTGCAATTAAGTTCAATCAGTCAGTCAATCAAATCTACATTTGTAAAGGGTTTCCAAAGGGCCTCTTATCCAAGCCTCCCCTCTACTTCTGAGCTCTGCAAAGTTAACACCAGACACAAGGCAACGGTTATTTGAAGCAACTCAAAGAAAAGGCTGTAAGGTTTGTATTGAGAGAATATTTGAGGCCTCGCTGTCTACTGAATAAAAACTGACCTTAGGTAAGGAATTTAGGCACAACACTGAAATGTAACTATTAAAAAGGTTGAAAACTTTTAGGTTTTCTACCTGTCTGTCTCCCTGGGCATTCAGCTCAGCTCAATAGTAGTATTTCTCATCTTCCTCCCTATGGGAGAGAATCAAAAAGGACAGATATTTTACTGGTATAAGCTAGCCTGGTTTCATGCCATTTCAGGCATCTTTCAGCTCATGCCAGTTTTAGTTTTTGACAGGGAAGTTGGAGTGGCTGTGCACGTGCTTTTGTGCTGCCGAGTAAATGAATCTTGAGTGAAAGCACTGCCCTGCTTGGGGTAGTTATGTGAAATAGTTTTCCTCGACTATACCAGTTCTAGTCTATACCATGCTTGAGGTTTGTGGGGTTTTTTTTGTTTGTTTTTTTTTTTTTGTTTTTTGTTTTTTTTTTTTTTAATGCACCTCAATACAGCAAATGACTTACACATGCAGAGGATTGTGCTGTGGTTTCTGTGCCAAAGCCCTTTCTGGGAGTAGAGCAGCTCACAGGTTGCAAAGAGTGTGGTGAAAGCCAACAGTATCAAAGTGCTTGTTCATGGCTTGTGTGCCTTTAACTGGAGTCTAAGAAACGCAGTCTTTGAAGTCAAACAAGTTGGTGTGGTTCCCGTTCTTGCTAATGTGTCCTTTTCCAGAAAGAGGTCCCTCTCCATAGACTCAGCTACCGCATTTGTCTGGCTTATATTCTGTATTCTGTGAAGTTGATACTGAGGCTGTTGGTAACCAACATTTCAAATAAATATGCCCCAAATGACCCCATTTCAACCAGGTTCTCCAGTTCTCCCTCACCAAGTTGCAGTGACAGACACTATTCAGGACTTGGTGTTTACAAATAGCAGAGGGAAAGCACGCCGGGTTTTATGTTCTTCTATGCATGTAAACTTTGTGTCTTTGTGAGTAAGCCGGCAAATAGTAAAGTGTGTATGGGGGTTGCAGCTAGAAAAGGGCTGTGTTTCTCTGTATGGATGTACCTGGTGTTAATAAGGCCCCTTTGATAAGTATAGGTTTAACATAATGCCCCAAGTACCAGTGCTGGCAGCACCAAGAAGCAGCTTCCAAATGCATGAACAAAGACTAGTGGCTGGTACTTTTTTGACTGTTCTGCTTTGATCTCATTCCTCTTGCCCGAAAGTAAGTTGTTCTTGTCTGAATTGCCAGATCTATATCATCAGTTGCTTTCTAAGGTCTGGAAATATTCAGTCTTTAGACTGCAACATATTACTCCATAGAGTAACTTGAAGGTTTTTCTTGTCTCTGGTGCTGCATCAGTGTGAGCAACAAGCCATGGTTTCTTTGATAACGAGCTTGCATTTACATAGCACCTGTCATCTCTTAAAGGAGTTTTGCGAACTGCAGAGTGTATTGACAGACTTGTCCATAGCAATGTGTGTCTCTGGCAGTTTGTCTGCTGTCTCATTATATTCATTGCTTTAATGTATAGAAAGCTGTTAGCCAAAATGTCCTTCATATGGAAAAAAAGAACAAATGGCTAAGTAATGTATTAATGGTAGTGCTGTAAATATTCCTTAGCATATCATTAATACCCAGCTATGTTTCTGTCTCCATCCGTGGAGCTCTCTGTGCCCTACAAATGAAGGCCTCTTACGCCTGGGAAGCTGAAGCCAGCTGGGGAGGGAAGGGTGAGAAGGTGGTGAATGCAGTATCATGCTTTAACAGATTTTCAGCAGAACCAAGCAGTTTCCCAGCAGAGGGTCCTGCCGTCCAGACCTGTTGCTGCCCAGGCACTGGGAAGGTAGGTACCCTTATTTTATTACCCTTAATTGGTAAATAAGCAAACTTGTGCATTTTTCATCTGCTTATGCTTGACACATGATACTTACCCCCTTGCACTTTCACTCTTCGTCTCACTAAAAAGATAACGGGGAAAAACCCCAATTTGTTTTCGGTGTTCTTGTTACCCTCCACCATTAATCACTACCAGAACTCTAAGGAATGGCTTGTTAAGGTCTCAGTTGTTCTGGGATGCCCTGAAGAAAAATACTTAAGGAAAAGATATCGAGAGCTCTCTTTGGTTGTTACGTATTTCAAGATACCTACAGAGATGGAGTATTAGATGGATAAGAACGTATAGAAAACTGAAACAGTATAGGGTTGTCTAGATTCTGGTTTGAAAATATGTTATGGTCCTGTTATAATGATTTGATTTGAAATAGAGTATAACTTTAATTAACACTAAGTAGGGAAAACAGTTTTTGTAAGATACCCAACACAGGGTATATGTTATGCTTAAGAATGAGCCTGGAAATAAATGTCAGAAGCTTTGAGAACTTGCACTGCTTACTGGAAGCGCTCAGCACCACTGTATGTGGAAGCTGGCTGTTGGCTTTCCAGGGAGCAAACCCTTTCTGTGGTCAGCGTTTGTAAGAAAAGCCATCAGCAAGTAGTTTTTGAAAGCTTTTAAAGTCAAATAGGAGGGGGAGGGAGGAAGAAGGATTAGGCAGGCAGCTGAGAAATAATTCAGGACAATAAATTCTTGAAATCTGGTACTAAATCTATCAAAGCAAATAATAGGTCCTGATGGTAGGAGGACATTATTTGTTTTTTGGTTTAAATTTGCCAGACCTCATTTTTTTGGGGCATTTGTCTCAGGGAGGTGAGGACTTTGAAAAGGCAGTTACAATTGGTGAATGATTAGTGTTAGATGTGATGCTTTAAACATATTTGATGCATAAACTGCATTAACCTTTGAGGAATTTACACTGACACCTCAAAAGATCTATCTCATGCTCAGCCTGAAAAATCTAAATTCTCCCTCAATTTAAATCTTATTTACATTCATTTTATTACAAAATAAATGGGTCTAAAATCCTAATGGAGTTTTGCCAGATTCTGAAGGCATTGTGGCAGGAGAGTTGAAAGGAAGCAGGCATTGCTGATGTGACTCTTTGGAGAAAGATCCTCAAGGGAATGCACGTTGAGTGGTGCACGTGCACTGAAACAAGGTTACATTCTGGTTTCTTTACTGGATATACCATCCTAGAGAGAAGATGACTGAAAGCAATGAGGTTACACATCTAATTTATCCATGTTAAGGTCTAATTTCCTGCTAATAAGGTATTTAAGCCTTTTAGAAAGTAGCTTGTGATCTTTGTATACTTTTCATCTTTACATCTTATGCAGAAAGTAAGTACATTCTCAAAATGGGTTCTTGCTGGAGACTTGCAAGAAATATTCAGGTTATTAAAATGCTCGGTGTACTGCTCCTCTCCATTTCCCAGCACGCTTGATCTCTGTTTGGATGCCTGGTGTATCCAAATTTCCATGCAGTTTCCCTTCTCTCTCAGTGGGAAGCAGTTCCTCTTGTTGCTGATTCATCTCCATGTCTCTTGTGCTTCACTCCACTGAAATCTGGTTAGGTATGAGACAGACTCCGGTGGAATGAAGGACAACAGAACCCATGGATCATCCTTATTTCACTCGGGAAAATGCAGGCAAGTTTATCGCATGTTAACATACCTTTTAGGGAAGCACAGCTGGTACATCTGTGGTGTTTGAATCATATGTAGGAGGCACGAAACTCTACAGTTGGTGCTTATGGGGATGCTACGAGCTGAAACATTCACTTGCTCTCTTTATTTCTCCCCCTGCCCCCCCATATCCCTGTTTTTAATTCACTTTAACTTTTGCCTGTAACAAAGTAGCCAGGTAAACTTTGTAGTGTTAACTGTGGGAACAACTTACCAAAGGACGGGGCAATTCCCTGTCTTTTGCAGGTCTTAAACTACTAGGAGCTTCTCCAAATTAAACGCTTAAGGGTTTGAGCTTTTATGGCTTTTAGAAGGGAGGTCCAACAAGATAATCACCATAGTCCCTTCTGGCTTTAAACCCCTGAATTTGCAAAATCCAAAGAATGCCAGTAGGCAATTCTCTTCTATGTGCTGGTTCTTTTTAAAGACCTTTGGCAATAATGAGAATGTGTTAAGCTGCTACTTCCCTTTAGCCTAGATAGGGGAGAAATAATCTTACTTAGTCACAGCCCCACATGATATGGAAATTGGAGTCTGCTTGCTTCAGGCTTCTTGTAAAGCATGGGCAGATAGCAGAGCAAGGAATACATCACTTGTCCTGACATGGCATTGCCAGGCTGCCACTGCTTATGGACACACCTTACTGCATCTGTGAAATGGATTATGTATATTATGGGATTGCCCTAAGGTACTATGAAGATTCAAATAGTTAAGCTAAGTACTATCCAAACCCTCTAAAAGATGTGTAGCCTCTTCCAAAGAACTTCCAATCTGTGAAAGAGACAAAAATAAAGAAAATTAAGACTGTTAGAAATATTTTCCCCAAAAAACCTAACCCAACCCATCCCTGCATCTATGTAGTAAAGATGTTTCTGAGATTCTTGCAAAGGAATCTGATTATAGATTGAAATATTTTACTCTTTTGAGATATGTCCTGTTTTTACCTGTAAAAGTAATAGTGAAGTCTGAATATAATGCATATACTTAGCATTCTGTGTTGCTTCTCATCTAAAGAATTGAAAACATAAAAAAAAAATCTACCCTGAAATATACAAATCCCATGAGTGAAATGAAAGTTCACCCTATCCCAGCAAAGAATGGCAAATATCGTTTCCAATTTGGGTGGCTTGGCTTCACAAGGACATGAAGCCAAATCAAGGGACCCAGGTCACAGTTCCTGCCTCCTTGGTACCTGGGAAAACTGGGACTTTCAAAGAGCCTAGTGAAATGAAGGGTCCAGTTCCGAGTAGCAGTGTGTTTTGGCAACTTTCCCATGTGCTTACATAACTTAATGTTTCAACTTTTAATTTGTTTGTATTTTGCTGCTTGGGAAGAGATAGGTTGGGATGCAAAAACTTGACTTGAAGATGAACTGAAATGCTTGCCTGTACTTAAAAAAAAAAAAAAAAAGAGCCAACCCACAAAAGCCCCCCACTATGGAGGTGCTGATAGAGGATTTAACAGAATAAATAGCTTAGGGTGTTTCTCTCTCACTTCTGCTTTTAAATATAAACCTGCTGTCTGTTGCTGCATTGAAGCCTCTCCCTTCATTTTGTCAAGACATGTTAAAAGCATTTGGGTAAGTCCTGAGAAAGGGTGGCCTAGGCAGGAACTCATCAACTGAAATTCCTCTATGCAATCCTGGCTTATTTGAAATGCCTTTTATCAGGCAAGTTACAACGGGCTTTAGCACCATAAATGCCTAATGCACAGCTTCCAGCTATTAACCACTTAGTGTCTGGAACTCACAAAGCCGGTATGCCCAGGAGAGAAAATAAACAGCTGCAAGGCTGGCTTTGGCTTCCTTCAGGAACAGCTCAGATTATTAAGTAAAGGTGCTTATCAACAAAATCTTACACATTAAAACAATGGTAATAAAAACTTGAAATACAAGCTCCAGGGACCCACCTCCAACAGCTAACCACCCCTCAATCTTGAACAACCAATTTAAAGTAAATTAAAGGTTACCAGTATGTTGGGTGGTGGTCTTTTTTTTTTTTTTTTTTTCCTCTCTTCTCCTCAACCCTTTAATGAGATACCACTTGGTTTTTGCTTCTCCCTGGGGAGAAGTCTTGAGAGTCAGGCTGTAGTCTTTTGCATCTACCTGAGCAGCAGTAAAGATCTGCTGCATCCTCAGAAGTGGCAAACCTTTAACTAAAGGTCAGATAAAATTGTACTGACTTCTCTGAACTTTAAAGTGAGCAAATGTTTCTATATTTCTTTGTCTATAGGGGAACTAAGAGATAAAGATAGATGCTCTGAGCCAAAGCTCCTTGCATTTGTTACATTAAATGGACTTTGCATTAGGCCCGGTGATTGCAAGCCCTTGAAATTTTCACTGCAATGCCCTGCGTGCTCTCAGAAGTGCCAGTATAGTTCATAATCCTGGTTAGAAAAGTATATAATAATTTGTTTTGCTGTAACATAAGCTTGTATTTAAAATTAGGCATAAGTAAAAACTGCTTTCTGAAGCTCAGATCTGACACGTGTGACTTCCAGAGGCAACACTTTTCTGCAACCCCTACCTGATCCAGGTATTATGTCTGAAAATGACATTTGCCTGGGCCTTTTCTAGGAAATGGTCATACTCAAAGCATGTTCTGCTGCTCATTCAGGGGTTTCCATTCTTCTGCCTTACTCCAGTGTTACCCTCACAATTTTCCAAAGCCTTTGCTTGAAACTGGCTGTTAGTGGTTTTTAAAGGGAAAACAGCTCTGCATTTCTCTTGATTTTGAGCGAGTTTTACAACATCGTAGTAATTTAAATTTGTGGTTGGCTTTACCGCCACACATTGCTCTTGGAGAAGAACCTGATTTTACAGCAGTAGCTGAAGTCATTTACAAAGCTCATGATTCTCTTTTAAAAGTGAGTGAGAAGGCCTTTGGACTTCTCTCTTTTGCTGGTACACAACAGCCAGCATAAACAATGACATCCGCAACCTAAGCCCACTGGCTCCTCTGATGCCAGAGATAAGCTCTGCCTCTTCAGGAGAAAGCTCATCTGGCCTAATACTTCAGTATCCATAATGCCACACAGCAATACAGGACTTTTGGACTTCAAAGTACTTGTCAAACTAATGCAAGTTAAAACTTTAAGGAAAAATAACAAATACGACTACTTTCATAAATGTTTCACTTTTTCATGATATCTCTGGATAGGTAAGAAAACATTTTTCAAGTGATTTGTATAGACAATCAAGAGAAGAATCAACTGCTTGAAACTAAGCTAAATTCTTACAAATGGTAGTTTAGATGGCTGCTCCAATCTGGTATTCATTGCACTAGTGTAAATCCTGAGCAACTCCATGACTTCTAATCGAATTACATTGTTCTTAAAGGTCAGTGATAACCACATAAATCTTGCCAGTTTAGGACATGTCTCTCCATGTATCATCAATTGCTGCTTTGAATAACTTTGCCATTATTTATGACTTAAAATACCCATAGAAAATGTTTAAGATGTTTGCATTTTTCCTTTTAAAAGCTGTTTCCTGGCCTCAGTTTCCAAACAGCAAAGGGCAGCTGCGTTGATGTTCATAGGGAATGAGCAGCGCTTCTGCTGTATGAATGGTATTAATACACCTCATTACAGCCTCCTGCATCTTCTCTCCAACGCAGCAGCCTTCCAAATAAACCACCTTTATACAAAGTCACTCCCAGCCACGACGCTCCCCCAGTTCACAACAGTTTTATACAATACATAAGAACACGTGGTCGTACCATTCACTCACCTGTCTTGGTTAACTAGGTACCAATCCCGTCTTGAAACTGCTTTGCTTAACTTTAAACCAAAATAAAAAAAGACTAAGGAGACAGGACACGACAATAAAACAGCTGGTAGATAAATAAATTCAGGGACTATTTCTTGTCTTCTTTTTCGTCCTTCTTTTGAACAGAATCCCAGAGGAGGTGGAACAGAAGAAAACGGATGGTCCTTTATTCGGGTGGCACTAAGCGTTGGGCTGTCCCGTCCAGCCGGGCGGACTGGCAGCGAGGGAGAGGTTTGCTAGGGGAGGAGAGGTAGGCAGAGGAGCGGAAAGGCGCGCAGGGCGCTCTTTACACACCAAAAAGCGCAGGGGCTCCTAAAACAAGTGCTGGAGCGCAGAGGAGAAGCTCTGCCCCCTTCCAGGTGGTGTCCGCAGGTGCAGTCTTTATTTGCGCGCCTGCTCAGGAGGCCGCGCTTACCCGCGGGCGCAGCCAATGGAGAGGGCAGCGGGCGGCGGCTCCTCCCCGCGCTCCGCGGCCGCCCGCGCTCCCTGCGCGGGGGCGCCCGGCCCGGCCCGGCCCGGCCCGGCCGCCGGCGGGGAGCGGCCCCGCCGCGCCCAGGGGTCGGGGTCCCGCTGCCGAGCGAGGCTGGGGCCCGGCCGCCGCCGGGGCCGAAGGCTTGAACCGAGCTGCTAGGTGGGGAGGCGCGGCCCGGGAGGCTGCGGCTGTGGCTGTGCCTCCATCCACCCTCGGGCCCCCGGAGTCTTTAGTTTTGCAGAAAGCGCTGAAACGGCCCAACAAGAGCCGGCAGCTTTGCTTTTACAACTCCGGAGCGAGCGTCTCTAGGCGGCCTTTTGCTGTCAAAGGGCTTGTTGTTTTTAAAAACAACAGTAATACAAAATGTAAGCGACCAATTTGAAAGAGAGCATTTTAATTTTTCTCGGATCGAGTTGCCTAACTTTTTCTTTCTTGACTCTTCTGTGTAAGAAACGTTTCATTTTGCTTTTCTGGAGCTGCTGAAGAAACAGAAAATGTGTTTGAGAGCTAGCTGTTGAGTATGCAATGTGTTGTGAGATTGGGACCGTAATGTAATCCCTGTAAACTAGTAATTCAGGCGCTGCTGTGGGGTATCTCCTTGCAAAGAATTTGGAGAGAAGAATTTTGTGAAGCGTAGGGATGCTCTGCCAGTGGGCTTCAATGCAATGGTTTTAATTCCAGCTCTAAAGGAAGGCAGTTTATAGTGAGACTCCTAGAGTTGCGTTGTGTATTATGTGAATCTGTCCAGTCTTTTTTTTTTTTGATTCTTTTTTTAAACCCTTATCTTTGCCCTCCTTTTCCATGGGGTGCGGGGGTGGAAGGTGCCCAACCATCTTGACTGGCACTGATGGTGCCACGTGGGAGTGGGCATGGCGCTCCCAGAGCAGGGTCTGCCCTTCAGCCTCCCAAACCATTGCTGTGGGAGAGCTCTGCAGGCCAGGCTTGAGGTGCCAGTACTTTGCATTTAGCAAAAATAGTCTGGAAGGCAGATTACTTCTGGATCTTTTAAGTCTACTAATCTGCACAAATCAAAATATTTCAGTTAATTTGCCTTTCCAGTGGAGCAGGGTGTAGATAACTGAGTAAACAAACAAACAAAAAATTCACTTATTTCTTTTTATAGTGCTAACAACTTGCTACTGTTCTTCCACACTCTTTTCCATGTAAGGACTGCACACGAATCCTGCTTTTCTCTTTGTTCGTTGGGTAAAGGAGAGATTCTAAATTCAGGCTGCTTTGGTTATGACACAGGTTGCAAGGTTTGCTGCTTTAATTTTGATTGCGCTGAATTCTACTGAGCAGTGTCCGTTGTGACTACCCACAACTAGGAATTAAAAGTTCTGATTTTTTTGTCATATTTTAAACCTGGAGGTGAATATACTAGCCTATAAACATGTCTGCTGGATACTTTCAGAGAAAAGGAAGTCAGTGTTTTTCATATGAGAAATATGTACTGAAGGTTATCACTATTTATTGCTTGCTTTTATTTTCTTAGGGCTGTGTGAAACAATAAGCCAAACTCTCCACAATTTTGCACTGCTGCACAGTTTGAAGCCAGGGCAGTAGTTCTTTTAGATACAAATCAGTTCTTTATTTGTTTTATTTGCTGCTGCAAAATAACCAATACCTTTGAAGTTTACAACTACTACTGTCAAGGACAGATGTGGTGGGACTGGCTGTGGCATGGATAGCTGGGTAGGAACGTAATGTTGTTCCATAATACCCAATCATTTCAGCTATCAGTTCCCTTAAACTTTCAACACGTACCCGTTAGGTGGAATAAGCTGCCAACACATCATAAAAATGCTTCTGCAAGCTCTCAAACCCTGCTGATGGAAATATGTCAGGGGATGAAGGCTCTTCCCTGCAGTGTCTGAAAGGCACATTCCACTGTTTGGCTTCTGAGGAGGAAACCTGTGTGGTCTTGAAGGCTTGTCAGCTTTGACCTCTAAATTTGTCCAATAAATGGAATCAAATTATTTACTTGGTCTGCAGGTTTGAGACATCAAACACAGCAGAGGAAAGCTCAGGGCCACGTCTCCTGAAATTGCCCACTGTAAATTCAGTCCACAGGCAGGTGGAGAATAATTACTTGAGGGTTTTCCCCAGTTTGCCTCCAAAGTTTATTTATGATTGTGAAAAACATCTTTATAAAGTAACTGCCTACATAGGAGTAAGGATTAAATGGAGCCCTCAGACTATGCATTCTTAATATTTCCCATTACAGAAAAATGAACCACAGAGTAACGCCGTGTTTTACTTTTATTTTACATGGTTTCTTTGACTCTGCTGTGCTGTATGTAGTGTAACCAGCCTTCCTGTACCCTTTCCCTGTGCAGCACTTACTCTCCCACATGCATAAAAGGAAAACCATCTTGTAACCTTTCTGAAGTGAAGCCAAAAAACCTTGTTTGATCATAGGGAGTCATCTTCCCCGCTCTGTTCTCCTGCAGTCTCCTCAAACCATAGCTGTGGTGAGACCTGTAGTGTTTGCAAGTCATCTGTGGGAGCACGGTTCAGTCTTGCTCAACACTGACAAAAGCGTGTGCATTATTCAGTCAGTCCATTTCTACAGCTGCTCCTGTCTCTGTGGAAATGTGTATGTGCTGAAGCTTATTGCTGTGAATAGCGAGAAATACTTATTGCAAAATTAAGACTTAAAGCTTGTAAGAAAGTCTTTGTATTCCAGAACAATAGAGAAAAGGAGAAAGATCAAGACTTGCTTAGGTTTCTTTGAGATTTATCCCTGTACCATCACCTAACCACTTGTTTGAGACTAGAGCTCTATCATTTGAATTACTGGTTACTTTTACTTCTTTTTAAAGCTTGCTTCACAGGTATTCTTGCTTTCTGATGGTAGCTGTTCAGAAATGTATGTTCTCATTTACATCACAGCAATACAGGAAATATGTAGTGTTTCACCATTTCGATGAGTTCTGCTCATCCCTGACAAGCAGATGTCTCTGAGATGGCATAAGGCACCTATATCAACTTTAAGACTGCATCTACTGGAACTTGCAAGGAAAAAGGAAGAACGTGCCAAAATGTTTCTGGGGCACTTGTCCTGATGAATTCATGTCTACACTAAATGGTATTAGATCCTTAACGGCTTGATATAGCCAAGACTGTAGTCATATTCCTCATTCAACAAGACATCTGCGTACAGAGGTCAATCAACTGATGACAGGTTCCAGTAATTTTATTTCAAATATTCTTAGCCATAATTGCTCCTTTGCAACTTCCAGAGGAAAGAAAACCAATTGCACCAACCTCTCTTGTCATCTTCACCCCATCCCCAGGCTCCATGCAAGTTTACTTTCTCCCTTCCACTTCCAAATTTAAAAGAAAACACTGCCTCTGTTCTGTTCCCATTCCCCCTTTGGCAATGGGAGTTGGCATGAGCTAGCACACCTGGTTCTGCAGCATAGTTAAGTATCTGGCTCTTCCACTTTAATACGTTTGGCTCTTTTCTTCCTTTAGAGGCATCCGATTCAACTGAAGTATGTATCCTTGGCAGTCCTGTGCATCTTTCCTGAGAGTTCAGTATTGATGAACCTGCAGCAGAGCAGGAAGGCTCCCAGCTTCTCCTCACTGCGATATCCGAGGAACAGGACTTCTACCATGCTCAAACTCTCACAGCCTCTGGTTGCGGGGAGTATACGGCAAAGCAAGCCAGAGTGGGTAGGGTCAGTGGCTGCTCTGAGTGAAGTCCAAGTGTGCAACAAATAGCAGGTAGTGTTTCCAAAGTAGACAAGTTACAAAAAAGGTGCCTGCAGATGCTAGGGCATGGTAACTCATGGAGTCTGCGCTCCTTGCAGAGAGCTCCCTGCACAGAGGTAGATGTCCTGCCCTGTTGTTTTCAGCAGAGCTCTTCTCAAACTGAACCAGTGTGAAAATAAATACATGGTAGCATAACAGAGTATTAGACTTTCATTCTGTTATGACTTCTGAAAAAAAAAATTTAAAAAAATTGAGACTTTAGAGTCTTTTAGTCCAAGATTGGTTTTGCCATCTTCCCCTTGTACTCTTTCATCACTAAAGAAGTAAAATGAAAATAAGCAGAAAAAGGAAAGGATGGAAAATAAAAAGGAGGAGGAAAACCATTTTCTAGGAGACTTAATTCTGTCTTTGCAGCAGGGAACATTTCCATGAAAATATTGCTTCTTTAAAAGAAGGAAGTTTTTGAGGAAAAATCATTTGTACATGGTTTTTTTGCTCAGCTTCACTTGATTGCTTCAGAAGGTACCCTTCACTTAAGACACCACTGGAAAAAGCCAACAAGCTGTAACCTGCTCTCCTGCACTGTTACTTTTAGGTGCCACGTCCATGTTTCAACACAGTGCTCGGAGCTTATAAAAGGACGCTGGTGACACATCACATTAGCTCTGTATTTCCCACCAATGTTTATGGGATGACAAACTAAGGCTGAGTTTAAGAGCATGCCTGTGGGTGCTGAGACACTGGAAAGGATTTTTCTGCCTTTCCAGTAAAGTAGAAAATTGAGAACCTTGCTGTTTCTTCCATAGTGGTTTTCATTTTGCTGTTTCAGACTTGCACGTTCTCGGAGGCATGAAGTATTAATCAGCTAAATCCTGATGCGTTAAACCAGGAAAAAGAAGGAAGCACAACCTTTAACTGTAGATAAGATGGTCTCTTCTGCTATTTCAGTAACTAGAAGAATAACAGCCCCCAGTGTTCATGTGATGCAGGTTTGTGTCAGGGAAAAAAGTGACTTTTGACAGGAACAACTGAAAAAGTACATAAATTTGAGCATTAACAAAATGCCAAGTCTAAAGCTGTTGATGGTGCAGGTGTCAGGATGCAATTGTGTTGCTGAAGTGAGGTAATATGGACACAAAGTTCCTTGAGGAGATGATGAGGTGCCTCTGTGCCGACATATCTTCTCTTGCTAGATGATGTGCTAGTGTATATTAATTTCTGTGTAAAACTGTGCTCTCTGCCAATAGAGCTGCACTGATACAAAATCTGTGCGGGGACCAAAGCTGCAGCGTGGCCATGTTGGCTCATGCTGCTGCTCCAGAGCACCTTTGGGGGGGGAGGAGACTCGGCAGCTGCTGCCCCATCTCTGCTAAGACTGTCACAAGGGAAGGGCTTAAATAACCTTCAAACGAAATAATTAAAGATTGATTATACCTTAATTGTAAAACAGTATCCCAAGGCTCTAAAGGTAGCAGGTCTTTTCTCCTCTGCCTTTGAAGATAAGACAGACTGGCTGTGTTTTAATTACTGGAAGGTTAGTTGCATTTTCTGTGTCTGCAAGAGGTCAAGAACTAAAATTTATAGTAATTCTTGAATTTCTATTTTAGAACATAACTATATGCTATTAAATTTTTTCTTGGTCTTTAGATTTGTGTTTAAAAACAGCAGCATTAGAAGATGAATAAAATGCAAGTGTTAGTTGTCAATTTATCTCTTCCTGCATTTGTTACAGTTCTGCAGTAACACATTGCTCCCTGGCTGGTATTTGTGAGTAAACCTAAAAGCCAAACTACTTTATGCATGGTGCAAGGGATTAGTGTGTGTGAGAACTTCTATAAACCACACATGAGTAATTGATCAGATCAACAAACCATCTTAACATAGTGTTTTGGCTGGGGTAGCTCAAAATCATTGCTCTTAGTGAGTTTCCGCTGTAAAGTCTGTCTAAACCTTATTGAACAAAGATATTTGTGCTGAGGTGTGTGTTCCAGACCTGCATGCCGCAGAGCCATCAGGCAAAATAGACTCTGCAGTCACAGGTCACTTCAGAATTAAAACTCTCTGTGCACACTTGGGTCTGCACACTTGGTTTGATAGCAGAAGGCAGAATGTATCATCCTGCTGACAAGACTAATGCAACAGTAATTTAAAAATAAACCTTTTAAGCTGATGTATGTGGCCTAAACCCACCAGAGCACTACTAAGGACTATACTTTTCAGTTTTATGTTTGCAAAAGAAAAAAAAAAAAAAAGGCTGGGGGGGGGGGGGCCGCAGTGCAGCAAGAAAAAGGTCTTGGCATCTACCATCACAGGGAATGAACTTCTAAGCAGAAAAGATGAAATTTCTGACTTCTCTGTGAATTTTAATGCCTTAGTGCCCTTTTAATGCCCTGAGAAAAACATTGGGCATTGTTTTAGCTGTCGGTCTGTGGAGGTCTCTACCTCTCCATACACAGCTGCGTTTTAAGAGCCCTGGTTGCCTGTTCCCAGGCTGGAGTCTTGCTTGCTGCACGCTCCCAACCAAATGAAGTAACTGATGGCAGAAGTTCAGGACTAAGAAGGGAACGTTATCAGGAATCTGATACAACTGAATCACAGAAACAGATACATGTCTTTAGAGATCTGTGTTATTTATACTATAAAAAGTACAGAGAAACATAGCACAGGATGGAAAATTAAATTATGCAGAAAGCTATTTCCTGGAAAACATGGAGGTAATATTCCTCCCTCTGTTCTGTAGTTTAGACCAACACTAAAAAGTTACATTCCACAGTAACAGGCATTTTAAAGAATTTGATAATTCTTGTAGGTTGGAGGGACAGCGGATAGCTTGTTTTCCAAGGAATCTGTGGACTACAGGCACTATATATATATTTTTTTTTTTTTTTTTTTTTTTTTTTTTTGAACTAGGAAAGCCATAAAGCCAAGCCTCTTTGAAAGCACTATGGACATGCATCTATAACTGCATGAACTGTGGCGGCAGTATGTCCGGGGAAGATAAATGAATTACATTGCTGTAAACCCACTATAACAGGAGACCTAGGCCCCAAAATTACACAAAGCCCCCACCCTCAGGAAGGAGTCAATATCATAGTTACTACACTGAAATGAAACGTACTGCCTGCTCTTTTAGAAAGCTTTTCCTAAAAGTTGTTGGGTTTTAGTTTCATTCCTGTTACCTGGCTCAAACAGGCCATTCCTGGGCAGCTCTGTCAGTGTGCAAGTAGAAGAAGAGAATATTAGATTTCCCAATTCAGGAAGCAAAGCAGCATGAAGGCAGTTTTGCAGCTGGCAGGCTAATGCTTGAGTGTGACAGTACGTTAATAAGCAGGGTGTTGCAATGTGTGAGACTGATCTTACGGTTTCAGAAGCAGCTATGTCTGACTTCAGCCATCTTCATACTTAGGGCACGGATGGGAAGGTCTGACATTATTTGCAGATACAGTTTTCTCCCAGTTCTTGCAATTAATCTATTTGTGATTCCCTGCAGGCTAGGTTTTGTTTCCTGCAGTGATGCTTTTGTTACCTTTAGCATGTGCCAGCATGTTCCTTTTAAAGAGGAATGCAGAGCACCATGCAGCCACGGCTCTGCCCTTTCTGCGCCAGATTCTAAATAAAGGATTTGGGCACAAACACCTTTCAGACCCCTAAGTTTGGATTTGCTGTCTTGGTGGAGCAGAGGCTCGGGGGGAAATCGTAAGCTTTGCTCTGCTGCTCTGTACAAAGGGTATGCCAGTCTTTAGTGAAAAACTACCTGCACAGGTAAAAAATGTGTATCCCCTGGTTTGTGTGAAAAAATTATTAGATGAAGAAGTGTTATTTAGTACTTGTGCCATCTTGATTGTTTTCTGGGAAGCTTAAGGTTTCTTGTGAAATGGCGTGCACTGCTGCACGGGGATTATGCAATTGCTGCTTATGAGTACGTATGTGTTCACAGAGCAACAACACCAGCGGTTGTTCTGACTCCATCCTTACAAAATTACAAGTGCTGACAAAGCTAAGTAGTAAATGTAGTAGTGAAAAATTTGAGTTTAGTTTGGATAAGTATCCTTGGCTTCTGGAAGCTTTTTCATAATGTTCTAGACTTTTCTGCTATTTTTTCTAAATCCATTTACTGATAAGAAGTCAGGATGTGATTTTTTTTTTTTTTTTTTTTTATGACTTGAGCGAAGCTGAAAACACCGAGAGATGTGTTTTTTGTTTTGGGTTCTTTTTGCATTTTTATGGACTAGAAGTATGAACCAACTCTTTAAAAGTTTCTGCAGCCGTTGACTATGTATCTGCTTGTGACTGTGTGCTGGGGGAAAAGTCTCTCCTAGCGTTTGACGTACGCAATTCAGAGAGTTCCTTGGATAAGTGACCGTGTTGAGGACAGACTTAGCAACACAGGTCCTGGTTCGACCCACTCCCCGCTTTAACTCCTTCCCCGTGACCTTGGTGCCTATCCCCAGCATCTGCTCCCTGCCAGGCTCGCTTTGTGGGATGCACGCGTTCCCTGTGCTTGCTTCCTGGTGGGTCAGAGACAGACCTTCCTGTAAGCTGGCTCCTCGGAGCTGTTCCAGCACGCCAAGCTGCAAGGCTTTGTCAACTCATTCCTGGCCTTTTGTCTGCAGCTCAGAGTGCAGTTTGTGAGTAACCTGAGCCCTTCCCTTTCCCTGACATGAAGGTACATGCTGGTTTATCTGAGCAGCAATTCCAGCCTGGGCCAAGGACACGCCTTTGGGAACGCTCCTTTCTTTAGCCTTATTCAGCTTTGTGTTGTCCTGACTTGTTCTGCGATGCTCTCTAGGCTAACAGTGCATCAGTGAGCGAGCCCTACCTGTGAGCTTTCAGTGCCCAGTAATGCTTGTTCAAATCCAAAGAAAACGACTTGACATCTGAGTGTAGCCATGCTTTGGTTGGTTGGTGTGCCATGTATGATGGCTTCTGAAAAGCTGGGGCAATCCAGATGCTGTTGTGGATAACATGTACTCATGTGCATGGACCCTGGCTTTAGTTGGGTGTGTTCAAGTAACACCCAGATTCTTTTATATGGTGTTTAAATAAATAATTTTCAATTTGAGGCTTCATCCTTCTGACCAAGTTGTGTACTGGCAGCATTTAGGAATGTGCACACGGAGACTGGCAGCTGTTTAACACAGTCTGAAATTTGAACCTTGCTGTGTTGAAGGGAAAAAACAATAATTTCCATTTCTGTGTCTGTAAGTGACATCTCCAAAGGCAAAATCACCTTCTTTGGGGGGGTCTTTGAAACTCTGGTCGAAGGGAGGCCCTGTGCAAACCCTGTACTGTATCCCACCTGAAAATGCGAGGAAGAGGTGAAGCACAGCCAGAGGCTGTACTGCAGGGTCAAAGGCAGCGTGGCTCAGGAGGGGCTCAGGGGTGAACTCGCAAGTCGGGGCTGTCAAAGGGGGCCCCTACAGCTCCTTCCCATCTTCCTGTGTGTGGGAACGATTGCACCTTTCTGTTCAGAGCTGTATATTAAAATAAGAGATGGATAATTTTAATCATTCTGCATAATAGCTGATGTTCTGATCTTTATGTAGATTGGGGGGAACAGAGGAGTATTCGTATATGTGTGGCTTTAGTTGAGCAGGAGATGAAAGGGTTCAGAGAAGTATTCAAAGTATATGCCTCAGCTTTGCTGGAAGTCACAGGGACTGAGGCCTAGCCAACACTAATAATACTAATTTAATTATTTTGGTTAGAAGTGTGATGTTTTTACCAGGGCAGTTACTTAGACCCATCCCCACAGGTGGTGAGTTGCAAGCCTGCCTCACTCCAGTGGAGCTCTGGATTGACAAAAATGAGTTGCGTTAGAAATAGCATCAGTGTAACACCAAACCTGCACATGCTCTGCATGGGCTTTGCTGGTTTCAGACTGGGGTAGCTGGGGCAATAAAGAAACTCTGTTGGCAAGATCTGAAGTACGTGGTTTAAGTTGTATATGTCTTTGAGTGCTTTGCTGAATCAGAACCAGGATGGCCTGTGTGTGTTAGCCAAAGTGCCGATGTGCTGGCTGCCACCTGTGGGGGCTTCTGGCTCCCATTTTAGCTTTTCCCTATGTCTTCTGCCTCTCCCAGTGTGGGATGCATAGCTTCAGGGCATATTCATTTGATGAACAGTAACTTTGACCACACCTTGGGAAAAAAAAAAAAATTAAGAACTGCAAGGTACTGTACTTGCAAATGGTGGTCTGTTATTACCTTCCAGCATCACAGAAGCAAAAAACATAAAATGGTTGCTATTTACTAATAGTCTTAATATTCTTCTCTTGCATTATTTACTGTTGCAATGTGTATACCCATGCTCTCCTGTCTAAGGTGACATCTCAACTCTGGATTTTTGATGACGACAATTATAATGAGAAAAAGGAAGAGAGGCAGCTCAGGTTTGATTTGGATCCCTTTGCCTTTTTAAAAATTGAAGATTTCTAACTCTCAGCAAAATCCCTACCACGTGAGACCATGTTTTACATTGTGCCTGTTTGCAGACCTGATGTATAGGGGCTTTATGCAGAATCCCAGTATGTCATTGTTCTATTAATGATTGAGTGAGGCATTAGCTTGCCTTTCCTGATGCTATCTTGTATTTTCATGTTCTGAGAGGGCGTTTTTGGATGTGTAAGAAACCAATGTTAAATATAAACATAGATGCTGCTTTAGGGAATCTGTCTCATTCAGCCAAGAGTTAACACTGTTTCGCAGCTAGAAAGTCTTTTTTTTTTTTGGTTGACTTCATGAACAGTGAAAAGGTCTGCACTAACTGCTGTAAAGATACAAGTGATTTGTCTTGACTCAGGATGGACAGAAGGTAATTTTGCAGACATTGTAGATGTTCCCAGGAAAAAACCAAGACTCACTCCCCCCCATCCTATTGAGAAAAATGCAGAATTTTTCCTTTGCCCCTGCGAAGCTGAGCCAGAGCACCCAGGGGCTGAGCTCAAAAGCTATCAAGAGAATTCACACCCAAATAGTGCTCCATCCATATTAGCTATGCTTTTTCTTGGGAGGTCTGTGTGGGCAAGACTCTGATATGGGAGACTCCACCGTGAATTGAAAGTTGTACATGCTCTGTCTCCTTTTCCTGCATAAGGTTGCCTACGTGGCTCTTAAAGAATAGTTTGGAACTTAGGAGCAAGGTTTGCTCCTGCTCCATCCCAGCCATGCTTCTGACAGCCTGTCCACGCATACCTGGCCGTATTGTGATAAACTGGGAACAGTCCGCCTGCCTGCGCTGAGCTAGCTGTGCCAAGGACTGTGCCCTGGGACCACTTGGTGCACTGGGAGATAACCTGCTTTTAAGGGTGTCCTCAAGGCACCTCTCGGAACATAGAGTTCAGAGACAATCTATATGATGTGACTGTAAGAGGCTGTTGTGACAGGACAAGCACAAGTTATCTCCTTGTCTGTGTGTTCTAGGGCTGGCGCAACTGCAGAGTTTTATCTGACACCACTCTGCCCTATTTAAGCTCCTTTTATCTGAATACATTTTGAGGCAGTTATTCCAGATCTCTACCAGAACAAGGAAGTAGAAAGTCAAGCTGAAACTCTGCAAGTATTTCCATACTCTGCCTCTGCCTGAGGCTTTTCATGGCTGAATGTGGCATTAGCTGGGAGTATGTCAAGTAGCATCTTTGGCTGACATGGGAGAAAGTCCAGGCAGGATCAGGATGGGATGTGGTCCCTGCTTTGGGCTATCAGGTTCTTGGCAAGGGCTTAGACCTGATCAAAGAGGGTGTTTGCAGTGGCACCCAGCTGTGTGCCCTCCCTGGATCATGCTGTGTCACCCATAAGCTCTCAGGTGGAGCAGCGGTTCCGTTGCTGCTCATCTCACCTGACTTGAACAAGTGACGTTCTTGTGTCAGGAGGTGTCTGCCTGTCTGTCTGCCTGGGCTCAGATAAAAAACCTCCTTAGTGCCATATCAGTGCCTCATGCCCCGGCACCAGGCAGTCTGTCACCCACCCCCGAGCCAGGTCAGTGACTTGAGAAGACCTGCTGCACACATGTATTTGAAGGTGACATAATAGGGTCCTTGGCTGGTCCTTGACTTCATTACAGTTTTAGAGCATCTGCCACCGATTTCACAAGACTTCCCCTTTTCAAACAAATCTGAATACAAGTGCTGCAGGTCCACAGCCCACACTTTGCTGCAACTGTCATTCACTTGGTATCCAGCAACATTCAATACTACAGCTAAATTCTCATCCGCTTTGAATTAATTTATTTTTTTATTTAGGCAGCAAACATGACGCAACTTGCTTGATCAATGTATTGCTCTGGAATTACTGTAGCAGAGGCATCGAGCAGCTGGGGGAGTCTGACATCAGTCACTGTCTTACAGGTATATTCAGTTTCTCAATCACATGCAAACCGTTCTTTGTCTGTACTTGCAAAACCTCACAAAGCCACTGACTTTGAGAAGCCGGTATTCCCTCCTGCTGCAAAACTAAAATACACTAGACTCACCAGATCCCAGATTTGTTATTTACAGTTTTTTCATTTTTTGTGTAGTCCTGTATCTGCCTACAAGCATGCAGTGACCTGGTCTGCTTTTGGGGGCTCGCTGAGGAGCTCTGTGCCAGGCTGCGTGTTGGACAGCAGCATCCCTGAGATGGTGGAGCAGTGTTTGGTGGCAGCTGCCTGGGCTCAGGTGACTGTTCTGAAAGACAGAGCAGAGCTCAGCACGCATGTGCCTTACACTCAGATCTCATTGACATCATGGGAAGGGGTGTACCTGACGTGTGGGCGACACACTGCAGATAAGCAACAAGTCTTCTCTGCCCATGGCTGGCCTTGTTTACTATCTGGTGACTCTCTTAGAAGTATTATGTGAGTTGTCGAGGAGCAGTGGTATGGTCTCACTTTTGCTCTGTGTCTGTTCTGAGGAGAGTCTGGTAAGGGAATAAGAGATACTGATATTTGTGTCTCTGCTGTTCATTTATTCCTGTAGCTGTCATGCAGATGTATGGAATACAATGTACAAAAACATTCAGTATGTGCATGTCTTTGGAGGTAGTGGGCAGCCAAGCAGCTTCCTAAGGTTAAGAGCAGGCACAGAGACCTAAGGGAAACAATCCCTTTTAGTTTTGCGTATATCCAAATAGATTAAAAAAACATTGGTCTGGTAGGTGTTGGTGAAAGAATAAAAATCAATACTTAAAACCCCACCAACCAAAAAAACCTGACCAGTGTTTTCGGGTTTAGATACATACTTAAAAAAACCCCGTGATGGATAGTATCGTCCATTACCCCAAAGACAGCACAATCTGTGAGATGATAGGAGGTAGTCTGGGAGGTCTGTTTTTCCTCCTGAGTTTTATGAGTGGAGAATGTTTTAAGGGGTTCATGCTCATTTGTATTTTAAAGCTTCTTATTCTGAAGTGCAAGACCAGGGGCTACATCTTCAGCTGGCATAAATCTGCCTGGCTGCATGGAGATAAACTGATTTACGCTGGCTGAAGATCTGGCCCTGGATGTAAGAAATGGAAGCAGGTGGATGTAATTTCTCTAAATTTCCACTCAAGCTGCACACGCCTGGAGCACCAGAAATTGAACGGCACTTTCCCTAAGAGTAAAAAAGTTATTAGCTTCATATTTGTGTTAGTGCTTCACTGCCCTCCCTCTTGACTTGATCATCACACGTAGCCACGGGCTGTCTCTGGCAATGACTCTGTTTCCCCAATAAAATTAAAAATCACTTTTGTTTCATATCTTTTTAATAAGACGTGTCCTTTTTAATAAAGGACTCTGCTCTTTAACGGGTGATGCGCTGATGAACAGCAGGCTCAGAGATTATTGCATTTCCCTGATTTGAATTTTTCTTTCTGCATTTCAGCTGTAACAATAAAGCTAAGTAAAAATCCCCAAAGACTCTGCACATGCAGCACAAACACGGTTTTGCTACCACCGCTGGGTTGAAATTGATACCCGGTGTAAGTGGATGCGTGGCTGTTGTGCAGTTAGGTGTAAGGAATAGATTTTTATTCCTGAATTTACAATATAGGAAAGAGAGGCACAGGTTCAGGAACGTTACACTCCAGGTCCACAACTTTCACCAAAGTTAATGGCATTCTGAGAGCCGAGGTTCTCTCTCACCACAAACAGTTAATGTCTTTAGCATAAGTGCTCATAAAGGAGATAAGGACAACACATAATGATGTGCAGGAGAGAAGGAAGTATTTCAGTGGCTGCTGGCTGTGCGGACAGAAATACATGCACAGGCACACACAGCTGCTCACCACCATTCACTTTTGTTCTGCAGGATAAATGAAGTCTGTATCTATTTTTTTTTTTTTTTTTTCCTCTCCCTTGTTCAGAATTCTTTCATCTGCAGTAAAGTGCTAATCCTGCAGCAAAATCAGAGTGGGCCCTTGGGTAGGACAGTCTCATAGTTTAGCCGTTACGCCACAGCTGATACTGCTCCAGCTGTTGTAACATCCCCTGGTATTTATGGTGCTTTATATCCCAACTGTGGGTCACAGCTTTGGGCTGCAGACGGCCGCTGAGGGTCTCAGAGTGGCAGCACACCAGGAACACAAAGAAACTCTGGTGGGGTATGTTCTGACTGGGCTGTTTGCGCAGCTAGTCTCAAATCCCTGGTGCTGTCAGGCAGAAGACTGATCCAGACAGCGAGAAGTACCTGCTGCTTCCCAATGGTTTCCCACAAACGGGAGTGGAGCTCGGAGCAGGGATGTTTGACAAAGTTTTCAGCAAAGTTTTCTCTTATCCCCTGATAAAAGAAGTCCAGTTCAATGAGCTGAAGAGCTCTTAACAAATGAAAACAATGAAGAGGATCAGATCCCTGGAGGCTCTAGGCTCAGCCTGCTCTTGTTGCCCCTCAGTGCATCCACAGACATGCAAGGGTAAAAAGTTGGGGTGGAATTAAGCAGTTTCTTTTTCTCTTAGCATAATATTTCATTATATTTCATACACTTTCCTTTAAAAAAAAAGTGAGAGCAAAGAACATTTCAAAAGAAAGTTATTTTCAAATGATTTTTTTTAAAAAGATCATTAATTTGATTTCTAAAATATTGTCCAGAAATTTTTACAGGATTCTGTTTGACTTTATTGCACAATCAGTTCAGTGATGTTGAAATTAATTTGCAAACCTTTTAATGCTATTAAATTATATTGGGAACATCTTTGGTTAAAACGACACAATCTATTCCTTAGCACAAAAGTATATAGGCTGTTTCTCTAGCCTCAGAAAAAAAGACAAAGGTTAAATTCCAGGGATTTTCTGAGTATTAATTTTATTCAGATAATTTATGCAGATTTTCTGCCTCTGAATTGTTCCAAGTTTGAGGAATCAAACAAAACCAAATGCCTCTCTATGTTTAGCCTCTTACATTGATTCATTTATTCCTGGGATTGTTTCAAGCACAGACCTGAAGTAACTTTGTAAGTCAGATTTTTTTCAAAAGTGAACAAGCAAGATAAACCTGAGAAGTTCAGGAGGCTTTGGAAACAGCACATTTGTGTCCTGTCCCATAATGGGTGTAATCTGGATTTCTGGAGAATGAGACTTTCAGGTGGTCAGCATCTACCTACCTGGAAGAGTATTCAGAGACCCATAGTCTGTATTGGGCTGGGGTATTGTGAGGTGCTCAACAAATGCGTACAGCTGTTTCTGCTCCAGATGGGCAAAACTGAATTGATAGGAAATATGTGAAAATAATCATCCCCTTAATAGTAGGAAATAGGGCCAAAAAGGACCTTAGCCTTAGCAGATTACAAAATAAAATATAAAAATAAGAAAGGCTGGATGTGGGCATGCATGGCTTTCCTGAGCTATGCTTTCCAAAGCCATGCTCGGGGTTTCAGAGCAGCGCACCAGAAGATGCGCATCCTCAGGGCAGGGATTCTTCTCCCACAGTGGATTCTGTGCTTGGGGGATAGATTTATTCACCTCTTGAGGCAAACAAGGACAAATGCCAGCACTGTCAGATGCTGTCTGGGTGTAGGTCACTCCAGAGCCTTGTTCCCTTTCCTCTTACATGGGTGTAAATTGAGATAATTAAGAGAACACAGTACCAGGGTATAACACTGTCGAGTTTCTCCTGTGTTTGGGTGAATGTTCCCATCACCCCGGTCTGTCATCTTCCAGCTCTTCAGGGGAAACAAGACAAATGAGACACAGTGGAAGGATTCGTGCAGATTTT
The DNA here is from genome assembly GCF_900496995.4 of Aquila chrysaetos chrysaetos. NCBI lineage: Eukaryota > Metazoa > Chordata > Aves > Accipitriformes > Accipitridae > Aquila > Aquila chrysaetos. Next base: position 1,622,944 of record NC_044027.1, read on the forward strand.
TAATTTCTTAATCCTGTAAATTAGCATGATTTTCTTTGAACTGTATTAAGAAAACTAGGTCTGGTGCCTGTCTGCTAAAAATAGTAGACAAGGAAAGGCTGAGAACATCGTCACCCTTCTCCCTTCAGGACAGTCGCATCCCCCGTTTGCAGGTTGGATAATTTAGCTAGGAGCAGACAGCCTGACGGGCTTGGCTGACCTCCCCCAGGCATTGGGTTCGGAGGCATTTGAACCCGTCCAAAAATGAGCTTTGTGCCGCCCCTACTCTTGCAGCCCAGTGAAGTCTGTAAGCGATAATACCTTCCTTTAATTAAACCAGAACCTCCAGCTCCACTGCTACTCGTGTGCTGTGGTTTCTGGGGTTTTCCAGCGCAGAAAGTATAACTGTGGGCTATGTTTTCAGGGATGGCAGAGCAAAGGCGATACAGTTGCAGTCTTTTTGCATACTTCTAATCCTTAGGCTCTTCTGTGCCGGTTCATTGCTGCACAAGTTACAACAACGCCAGGCTCTCCTCTGCCCAAATCCACCCCAGGAGCTGCCGCACTTGATGGAAGGTGCTGCAGCCGTGGGGGAGCTGGGGCTGGGGCTCTAGCTGGCTTCTGCCTTCCAGGTGTTAAGGACTGTCTTTACAGAAGTGCTCAGCTGCCTCAAAATCCAGGTGTGCAACAAGCAAAGTGCAAAACAGAAAATAACCAAAAGTAACCATCAGTGACTTTGACAGATTTTCTTTTTCTTATCAGCCCCCTATGGCAAATTTGGCAGTGCCATGAAACTGATCATGGCAGCACTTTCACAGTTAATTCAAACTAGATATGCTACAGTTAGTGTTGACCTATCGCACATTGGAGGATATCACATTCAAATGCCCATCCTGCACCCAAATCTTAGATCTGAAAAGTTCTTAATAGTCAGACTAGTCCAGGCTTAGTCCAGGCTTTGCAGCACCCATTCCTCCTTTGTTCCAGGCAGACAAATTTGTGCATTAATAGATGAAGGACCTGAGCACTGGGCTCTGTTGGGATGCAAATGTGAAAACCAAAGCTAAGGATGGCTATGCTGCAGCACAGAAACGTGGGAAAGGCTGCCCACACAGCAGAAACACACCGTTTACACTGAATGTGTAAATGATCCTAAACCAACCCTTGCAATTACAAAGCTCTGAACCAAAACATATTTTAAAAGGATTATAATGTCAGGCTTTCCAAGGCATTGTGAGCAGGTAGAAGGTCATTTTACATGTTCTCTTGTCCAGGTGAAAACTGTGTCATCGTACTTAAGCCTCATGGACTTGGTTGGCTTGGACTTTAGGCAGAGCTTGCTGCCAAAATGAGCTGTACCCCTGGGGTGTTCAGCAGCTCTCTGTGAATAGCACTTGCTGGGAGAGCGGAGTAGTAAATGCTCATTTTAGCACTGCGTATGGAGCATTGCCAGATCATCTCTCCAGCTAAGTGCCACCACCTCTGAAGTGTCACTGAGGCCTCTACTGATTTTTAGAATGGGAAACAATTTGTCTTTATCGTGGACTAGGGCAACTAAATAGGAAGACAAGTTAACATTAATTTTTAAATTTCTGTGCAAGTTTAAAATATTATGGGCATTCATCTTCTGGAGTAGCCTGTGGTCTTTCTGTCATGGCTTTTCATGTTCTTCCTCCCACTATTTTTTTGTGTTAGAGCAATAATGGAGAGGAGTGGATTCCAGGTGTGTGAGCCATGCGACGTTTACTGGTTGAGGTTCAGAAATTCCTACCCTGGGGTGGAGGGGGAAGTTAGAGGGAGGAGAAGAAAAAGAAGAGAAATGAGAAAATAAAGTAGGCTCCACCACCTGCCATGTAATGATCGGTTCTGGAGATAAGGCTGTTTTAAGGTGCATTCCAGACATATGGGTCCTGCCCAGACACAGCACAAAAGAAAAGGGCGTCTTAAACTAACAGCCAGCTCCTCCTCCCCCCGGATCAGGTGCGCACACACATAAGATAATAGCTAACCCTAATAAAAACCTCTGTCCTGGCCGATGTTTTCTTATAGTTTCAATTCAAAGCCCCCTTTAAGCACACATGCACATACAGCCCCTTTAATCAAGTTGACGCCTGTCACTGGGGGTTAAAGGCAGGGGATCCAAAGCCAATCCAAGGACTGGAAGATGCCCCATCCCCTTCAGTGATCATTGTAGGGAGACTTGTTGTCTTCATTAGAAAACAAAATTAAAAACAATTGCACATTTCTCCCTTGAAATGGAAAGATTCCCTACAGCTATCCTGGATGTGCATGCGTGTCTCAAAATTAAAGCAGGATTAGACTTTAATGTTACACCTCATGCAGCAATTATGGAAACACAGGGCCTGATCCTGTTCTACGCTGCTGAGACTCCTCTGTGGTTGTGTGAGATTGCAGTTTTCTAACGAGGGGCAGAGGCATGAGCTGTAGAGTTGGGAGCATAGTAAGAACAGCAAGATATGTCTTCATGAGGCAGTGCTAACCTCTCTGTAATTAGTCTTCCCCGTGTTATCTTTATGCTCCTGTGATTGTGAGCCATTTACGATGGAGACAAGAATAAGGTCTTTATATTTTTTCAAGATGCTGCCGGTGGCACTATAAATTTACATCTCAGGGGTATGCGGCATGTCTCTCTTGGTGACAAGGGTAATATAAAGTTGCTAATTCACTGGGATTTGCCCCAGTGAAAACTGAAGAAAGAACAATGGGTAATTGTAACAGCATCTTAGGAAAATGCCAGTGTGATAAAAGTGGAATCACCCAGTAAAAATGTGTCGTAAAGCTCCTAAATTTCAGCCTCACTTGTCATGCTGTTTCTAAGCAAATTTGCTCTCTGTTGGACTGTAAAAATCAAGTGGTAGACACCGGCTTTTGGTGCAAAAATAGGGATGTAACTCTGCAAGGCAGAAGTTTTATCCTGAATCTTAGAGATATTTTTTGGGAGGAGGGTGGTTTCTTTTGGAAAGGCAGTTATTTTTAGAAAGTAAGAGAATTACTACTTTAATCCCTTTCAATCTTCTCTAAAATTAATATTGGTGTGAATTTTAATATGTTCAATAATAAAAACTTGTAAGATCATGCACTGTGCTTGTATAAGTGATAAAACAAACGAGGAAACTATTTAAACAGTACCATAATCTCATTTCTGTTTTTCATTGTAGTTATGATAAATGTGCTCTGGTTAATTACAGCAAAAAATATTTAATTTATATTTAATCAATGAATTCTTTTTCTTTTAAGGACCTTATTAAAGTTTGACTGTGTTTATGTATATGTTATGGGATGTAATGAAACAGGGAGGCATGCAGTTCAGCATGAGTGTGAACAGAAGAGCACCAGGCTGCTCTTGGAGGGCATGGCTCGTCCCAGGTGTGTGCAGGCAGGTGATGGGCACCCCTGCAGAGCCCAGTGGAAGCACCAGGCACTCCCTGATGTTTCTGCAGGCAACACACACCTACTTGCTGGGCTCCATTGCATCAGTTCTGCTGCTCCAGTAGCACAGAAATCCTTATTTATTTTTAAATCTGCATCAGATTTTGCATGCTTAAATTTTGTGCAGTTACTTGATCTGAGTCTTGCATATGTGGTACCTGTTGACCCAGATGGAAGGTGAGAGGAAATGTTAGATATACTGAAATTTTTTTGTAGGAAATTAGGGAAATTTTTTTCAGGTTTCACCTTTAACACAGGGGGAATTATTTGGAAGGAATACAGCAGTATTGAGAAGAAACTATGGACAGATGCAGCCACTAATGCCATATTACTGCATACCTATTCAATGCAAAAAGTAATGAAACTACAGAACTTAATAAGAATTAAAATCCCTGTTGCCATTTTGTGCTCTGCTCCTGCCATTTCACCCTCAGTAACAGATGATTTCTCTTTACAAATAACTTGCTTTAAAATGAAATCCTGTGAGCTTTCTTGTGCCCTTGAGTAAAAGGACTTTATTTCAGCTGCATCTTCAGAATGGTGAAGGAACGAGGCTGAAGGCCCCCAGAGCTGTTGGGCAGTGGTGGGACGGATATGGAGGAGGTTGCATGGGACCTGGACCTCTTGGAGCAGGCTAAAACGAGGTGTAGGTGTGATGCTATGTTAGCCCTTGGCATAAGAGCAAATTTCAGCTGTAGAACACTATTTATAAGGGCTGCTGCTTGGGAGGAGCTAGTGAAGGTGATCACCTTTCTTCAATGTAGGGATCAGTTGTCTTGAAATGCTACCAGCGGAGGGCTCCATGAAAGATCGCATGCTGAGCTGCGGTGCCCTCTGTTAACAGTGCTTTTCATGCACGGATGTGCCCAGCCAGGCACAGCAGTGTCTCTCTCCTCGCCTTCTGCTTTGCTGTCCATTCCTCCCCAGTCCAACACTGTTGTCTTTTGTGGGGACGGTGTGATCTCAAGCAGCGTCTGCCTGTGCAGGACCTCAGAGGAAAAGCAGTGGCAATAGCAATAAGTCACTGCAGCATTTTGATGTGGAGATGGACATTCCTCCACATGGTCTGCCTGAAGGGCACAGCTTCTGTCTCTCCTCAAATAAGGAGGAAAAAAAATCTTTCTCTCTTTTTATTAAAAAAAGATGTGACAAGTAGTAATAAATGCTTGTGTGAACTGCTGAAGGCAACTCTCCTTCTATCTACAGGTGAAGACTTTTCAAATAGTTGTATTCATGAAATTCTAGCTTGATTTCCCTCATCTCCTGGAGCCATGCTCAATCTGGCGTTGGTTGCACCACTTGCTGGGGGTAGAGTAGCCAATGTCACTGGTGGTGCCATAATTTTGTACCTGTGTAATTGTAATCCACACTAAATTGCTGCAGGTACCCCATGTGTAGGACTTTGATGGCATATAATAATTTATTGTTTGCATTAGAGGAACTTGGAGATGGTGCCCTTTGTGCTGTCACCTCGGCACAGGTCAGAGCCAGCGAGGCGGCTGTGCGGTATGTGCAGGAGTCGCACTCTGAATCTGAATGACAGATGGTCAAATTGGAAGAGAAAGGAATATTGTTTGTTTTAAATATGAAGCTGAGAGCAGAGAATACGACTTCTTGAGAGTGCTTGGAAGACTATGGGCCTCTATCCACTGAATCTTTGTCATATGTTTTTCTAGATGCGATTTTTCTTCACTTTCTCTGCAGTCCCTTACTTACTCTGACAGCATGTGCTCACTCCTATGGGGCAGCGCTAATTCTGTCCCTGAATGTCCTCTGGATGACTACCATCCTGTGAGCTCGCACCCTGCCAGGTTTGACTTCTGGTGCATCCATGTGCTTAACTGTGCCATTTTCACTTATTCCAGAAGTACTTTGCCTCTGCTCATCCCTTCACATGAAGCCAAAATTTGCTTCCAAATTTTAAGTCTTGTCTCAATATTCATTCCCTCTCTCCCATTCCCGTGAGTATTTCAGTAGATTTGGCCAACAGTGGAGATGTTGGAATTTTATTAGAAATAAATGTGAAATTCAAATTAAGGTCAAAATGGAAAATATGTCTATAAATATTTGAAAAGATCTGAGCTGAGGCAGATTTCTTCTCCTTTGGGTCAAAGGCCGTGTTGATGTACAAAGGTATGTTGGCACTTTTGAGCAGACAGTTTTAAACAGCCTTTAAAATATGTATTCAAATCAATTCAAGATGGGCTGAAGCCCACAGAAAGGTTAGACTATCTTTATTAGTCGTTTCCCGAATTTTACTTTCCTTATCTTAATGCATTGTATAGCTTTCTGCCCATTTAGTCCATTTCTATTCAACTCATGAAAGTTTCCTGATAATAACTTAGCCCCATCTAATTCCCTAAGGTCCCAAAATGCAAAACAATTCTTCATAAGACAGAGATTACTTTTTACAAGCTTTAACAGGAGGAAAAAAAAAAGGCATTAAAATGATGTGATCCAAGGTAGAGTTTCACTGCTGAACCATTTTCTACACGACTTCATCTAGCAGATACTATGTGATTGCATGTAAGAGAGGGTTTGAGTCTGTCCTTGCTCATGCCAATGCCAAATTACCTTTGACAACAGCAGGGCAAAGTTATGGAGGATGCAAACTGATATTATTTCACTGAATTCAACATAACCTATGCAGTCTGAGGATGCTACTATAAGAGCCATATCCCAGTGTAAATGAGAGAAAATCAAGCCCAGTGGGGTTCTGAATCCATAGGTGTTAGGAAGAGGCATTTGTGTTTTATATGTTGAAACACTTGCTCACCTGACATACTTTTCCCCTCATACGTTTGTCATTGGGACTGGGAATTGCACCCATTTTCACCAATCAAAAAGCTAATGTTCAATACTGTTGTACTGACCGTCTTCAATTCCCTTTGTTTCCGTTGCCTTATCAACCAAATTGATAAAATGGTTTCTCAAGTGCAAAACTTCTGAAGTTTCAGTGGAAGGCATTTCTTTTCTGTGAAAAAAGGGAAGGCTTATGTACCAATTTGTGCTGATGACATGGCACAACTTGTAAAACCAATGGATTTATCTCATACTACATAGAGCAGCAATATGGTTAAAGGTAAAATTAACATTAACGCCAATTTCCAACATAGCACTTCATTCACACGGGTAAGTTGCTGTGCAGACATGATGCCAGACTGGGAGGCCAATAGATCTGCAGGAACTGGAAGGACTGCAGGGGATTTGCCTGGAGGGTTATTTACATTTTACTTGTGCTGACAAGCTCTGTGCCAGACCAGGGCTGTGCTGTGGGGCACATGCTGAAACAGGAGATCACTCGCTACTGTGAGTAGAGTGCAGAGTGAACTAGATGGACGGCTGGACGACCCCACAGACCTCTGCACAGTTTGTAGAAGGTAGCTCTGAGAGCTTCCTTTTCCCTTGAAAATGCAGAGCAAGGGCAGGACCTAAGGGAGTGGAGCAGGCCTGGTTTTAGGAGAGCCTAAAGGCAAGTTATGTGGATATTTGAATTAATGTTGTGAGCACATTTGTCAGGAGCAAGAGGTGAGAAGGGAGAGGACATATCCTGGGAAGTCTGAACCCATGCTGCACATTCTCTGAACCTGTCCTGAGGATCAGTGCACCTGAAAGCAGCTTTGGGACATGATGAGACAGTGCTCTGAAGCTACACCATGTTGTCTTGCTCACATGATATAAAAAAGGGCTTGTCTCCAGCGCCTTCAGTCCTCCGGGATTCTGGGAACCTTCATTTGTCACTGTAGAAAGGAGTCTCAATATTTTATGAAAAAAGCGTTTCACCACAGGACTTTGGTGAATATCAGCATAATTTAACTGTGATTTAACGGAACCTTTCATTGACTTTTTAAATTATGCCTCTCCATCACCTACCCTATGGGTTTCCTTGCTTTTCATTTTGCAAATCCCATTACTTATTAATTTCCCCATAATACATAATAGAGGCAGAAAAGCATATACCATCCCATTCAGCAATGATTTACAAGTCTCTTAGTTCTGAAGCAACATAAGAAGGAGCAGACATTGTATGAGTTTCCTCTGTGCATGTTTTCTTTGGAAAAATGTATAAAGCAGTGCATATGAACCTAAGGCTTCTTTGGACATGATCTCATAACTACAGCTATTGCAGCTTTACAGAAGATGCAATCTGATGAAGATTACAGCAGCACAGTCAGGGCAGAATTAGCAAGAAGATGGTGAGCAAGATTTACCTCATGCTCATTATGATAATGGATGTAATATCCATGGAAATGCTGATGGGCTTTGCTTAGAGAGGAAGAACTGCAGGCAAAGAAAAAATACACAAACCAGTATTATTTACCCACATTCCCAATCAAGCTTTTGCTAGCATGTTAATCTTTCCACGGGGGGCCCATGAGAAACTTTGATTCCCTTGGCTTTTGGAGAAAATGACTAGCACATACCATGAATCAGAGGGGCTCATTTAGGAATGAAGAAACTATTACTCATCGTGCTCTGGCATGAATGAGCATCTGGCAGCATATTCTAAAATTCTGTGAAGACAACAGGAGGCGAAAGAAAAAAAAAAAATCTAGCTCCAGTACACCTCTTGTCAGCTCAGCAGGCAGCATGTGAGAATTGGAAGGAGGTAGCACAAAGACAGATCTGCTGAACTGAGCCTTTATATGCTTGCTTTCTGTTTCCATCCATCTACTTTTCCCGGCTTTTTTTTAGTACAAGCTGGGGATCCTAACAGAATACATGAAGACAAATTCGCTCTGTTAACTCTGTACCAGGTCAGTCCTGAAAGTTGTGTTCCAGAAATTTGCAGACTGCAGCAGTTCAAGGAGACAATGCTCCTGGTTGATGCTCTGGTCCCATTGAACTGTAGCTGGTGGAGTCCTGAGATTAATCAGATTTGCTTGTGTGTGCTTAGACCCCTTATGGTGTAGATAACGTACTGGAGAGTGAATGAGCTGTATTCCCAGGAACAGACACAGAACAGTAAGCATCAGGATAATCAAGTGCTTGTTAACATTTTTTTGAGGTGCAACTCACATCTAGGTCAGTAGCTGGTTAAAAATTGGGCAAAGTTTCTCACAGGAGAGAAACAGAGGGGGCTGTAAAGCATGGGGTAGGAAATAAAGGCTCATTTTATCTTTTAATAGTTGCGTTTCATGATCGTTTACAACTGCTGCATTGTCTCCTCTGCTTCCTTATCCGTGTGCAGAGGTGAAACATAGACTGAGCAAACCATTGTACATGCATAGCATTCCTTCTCCTACAAATGAATATCTAAAGTCAGTGTGACCACTGATGGAAGCTGAGGTTACTTGGGGGGCCACGACACTGTCCCACCTTGCTGTCCTGCAAGGGCTCTGGCTTGCTCCTCCGCAGCTTCCACCTTAACTGAAAATCAGAAGATGCTGTGGTGCTACTCCAGGATTTCTAAGGAGACCCGGCTAACCATAAAGTGCAGGGTTGGGGCCATGTTAGCAGCATATGTGTATTTTATTTCTTTTTGAAAAGCAGCAGAGCTGGAAGCACCGTGTGAGGGGCGGGAGGGCAGGCGGTGGAATGTTCCTGGGGCTGCAGGGACTTGCCTTCGCCGCAGGAATGCTCGCAAGACGCAGCATGCTGCCCTGGCTGCCGTCTGCATTCATTCACCCTCCAGGTGTAGGCAGCTGCTGATGCTGTTCTCAAAATTTAATGTGACATTTTTCTCATTATTATTATTTCTCTCTGGCCTTCTTTTCTCTCTGCTGTATTTTTTTTTTCTTTTTTCTTGCTACTTTCCTACAGCCACTTGCCTATATCATAACTGTCAGGCTTCCTGAAACGGGCATTCCTACAGGCAAAAGCTTATTGTCAAAACAACCCCATATTTGTACTTTTTCTTGTTTCCTCATCATGGCAAAACCTTCTTTTATGAAGGAGTCCTTTTTTCCTGTTCTCTTCCCCTAGGTATTCTGTTGAATTGATTTCTCCTCTCATTTTACAGATGAGATATTCCAGGAACAATCGAACTAATATTAGTTCTGTCAAACTTAATCTAGGATACATTAATCTAGGATATAGGGGGGAATCAGATCCAGAAAACCTTGACTTCCTTTTTTATCGGAGAGCTAATAAAGTAGAAGGATGATAACTGGCTACTGAAATGTAAGCAACCAAGAACAGGAAAGATATTTTATTCAATAGATGGGATAAAACTTGATTTTCCAGAGAGTTCAAGGAGTACAATCAAACAGGGGAGATGAAAGAAGACTAACTGATTTTCTTTTTATTTTTCAGAAGTAAATTAAGAGGTTTGGGTTTTTTTTAGGCTGTCTCTGTACTTACCACAGGCACATATATATTTCCTCATCTGAAAACAGGCATTAAGTCAGGAAAAGTCTGACCCCTCAAAACGTCTGAAATTAACACCCTTCACCAAGGTCTCTGTTGCGGCCAGGCAGGGCTGGGTGGCCCAGGCTCTGCTTACACTCAACTGAGATAGAGGGAGAGAAGCTTCCGAAGGGTGCTTCGTGGGACCAGTTTTAGATGTCTACTTTAGGATGAGATGAATCACACCTTGCAAGTGCTGATTTCTCTCTCTTATCTCTCAAGGGAGCCTAAGGTGACTATTTTAGATCCAGACGTTTAAAGACAGATGAATCACACCCTCAAGGCCATGGAGAAAATAATGAAAATTTGCAAGCCTAGGCCCAAATCTTTTTAGTCATCTTGAATAATTTTACTATTTTACTGAATAGAATGATCAAATGTCTTTAAATAGCTTCATGCTTTACTGGTAGAAAATGAAGATAAATAAATTCTCTCCCAGAACAAAAACACTTTACTTTTTTTTTTCCTGAGACAGCACAGGCAACAGTGTTCCTTTCAGTATGTACTTTCTTCAGTTGGCGTCTTTCTTTTCTAAATAAACACATAATTTACCTCTGTGTGGAGCCTCCAGAGCTCCTCATGCCTTCCTCTGAGTAGAAATTTCAAAGAGATTACCAGATCAGACTCACTTTTAAACCATCTGGTTTCTGTACTTCATGTCAAGGTTTCCAAACTGCGTTGATGTTTCCCAAGCCTTCAATGCCTTGTTTCAAGTTCTTCTGTCCTTTGAAATGTATGTGTTCAAGTGTGAAGTTCTTACCCTGAAAACTCTTCTCCTTGTATAAGTAGGTAATACGGTAGAAAGCTTCATTATTCCAGGAGACCAGCTTAAGTGTGTTGTCCCATGGGAACTAAAATCCACAGTGATAGACTGCCTCCTTCTACTTCCCTTCTTAAGTGTAATTCATGGTGGTGACAGGTCATTTAAAAACAGGGTAAGGAGACTAGAAAATGAGGGTATGGAAAACGATACTTTGTGAACTGGTCAGGATTGATTCAGCACTTACCATTTCCTCTTTGTTTATTTCTTTGCTTGATACCTACTACTGAATCGCCCTGTAAAAGTCTTGTGATCTCTCTGAGCAGGGACTATCCATTTTATTTTAGTGGAGTATTTTGCACAGAAAGGTCTAGCTCTCTGATCAAGTACTGCAATGGCTGCCATAATAAGAAGTTAATATTACTAGAAGCAAGATGTGTTTTTCTTGTGCATCCCCTTTGCAGAAAGGTATAAACCAAATATTGACTTCAAAGCATATATCTTTGTTCTAAATTTAATGCTCAAAAATGTTTTACAGTCAATTATTTGCAATTAGAATTAAAAGAGAAACCCCCTTCCCCAAACAACCTGTAATTACAGCTGATCCTTTCATGAAGTATAAATCCAGTAATTAAGTAGTTTCAAAAGTTTTAATTCACTGGGCAATTAAAAAGAAAAATGTTTGGTGTTGAGACAGAGAACAATGCCACTGTGTGTTTGGGGTCTTAAGTTATCAATGGAACTTTTAGCAGAAAGATTTTTCTATTGATCCTCATGGTTTTAAGAGGTAATCCTTCAGTGTGCAATCATTACCAGTTCTTAACGACTTCTCTCATAAGCCACCACTGAAAGTGTGATCAATAGAAACAAACTGACTGTCAAGAGTTGTCCTGGCACCTAGCTAAGGACCAGCCCCTGAAATTCTCCCTTCCCCAAACAGCCCTGTGTTACCAGCATCTGAACTGAATCCTGGGTATAGCGTATGGAGGAGTGAAATCCTTGTCTTCATCAAAGGAATAAGTCTAAGGGGAAGTCGTGCCAAAGCTTTCACTGATGAAAAGTTTAACAAGGTCTTTCCTTAACTAATTTTGGTCGTAATTACCAATGGTGATGTTTCCGTGCATCTTATGCAGTAGACAAGTTACCTTTCTAAAACCACTCTCATCTTCATGATATTTAAATAGTGTGTGTTCAAATACAGATTGGCATTGTTCCTTGTAGTCATGTTGGGCGTCTTGATGCTTCCTTCTTACGTTGATCTATAAAATTCCATTTTTGGTTCATCCAGTTTTGTCTTTGATATGCTTAGCCTTTGCACAAAGGATATGGGAAGAAAGTATTGCTATGAGTTCCAGAAAAATAAATACTTTAATTTTTTTTCAGAGAATTTTGTGTTTCTCAACCGCTTAATGGAATTTGAAAATGTGGTCAGAAAAATATGTATTATTTTATAAACTTTTAAAGAAAATATATATCTATTCCTCAAGATATCTCTTGGCTGTACAACAATTTAGAATTCCAGTAAAATTATTAGCTTGCTGTTTAATGCTGAAAAGGCAGAGCTTGTAAGCTTGCTGTTTAATGCTGAAAAGGCAGAGCTTGTAATAGGATTTATACAATGCCATCTCTGCTTCTCTTTACATCCCACTGGGAAAGAATATTAGCAGAGACTGTGAAAACATCAGGACGAAGTAAGTTTAAATAGTCTGTAGCAACTTTTTGTCCTGTTACTGTCAGAGGGCAGCAAGGGTGTTTGAAACATTAGAGGAAGTAACAAAGAAAATGGATTTAAGATCAGTAAAGATAATACCAAATACACAGCTGTAAAACGTCAGTAAGATCTTGGACAAGTTTATCTGGCTGTTGATAGCAATACATGTCAACATATTTGGCAGTTTAAATACGTAAAACATTAATTACTAATAATAACTTGCTGAGGAAAGAAGCTAAGGCATGGCGAGAGCGTAGGAATGTCTGTTATGTCTCCAGCTGAGATTGTTTAGCTACTGGAAAAGATGGTTGCTATACAGGACTGTTACAAAGTCCAGCATTTTATATGAAAACAAAAATACAAACAATTATCTTAAAAGTAAATTATTGGATGAATTCTAGGATAAGTAATAAAGAAATGATTTATGGGGATGATCTAATAGGGAATTGAGGCACATCGGTGGACAGCCACATAAATATATTGAAGCACTAAACAAGAACTGAACTAGAATATAACTGAATTAGTGCATGTGCAATAGAATAAGAATTGGAAGTAATTAATTATAATGGAAAAAATAGTGGTTGGGTAATATATTTTTGTGTTTTCCAATATGAAATTATTACTTAGAAATATGATAGAAATAAAAGCAAAATAGGTAATTTGAGTTTGTAAATGATCTTTCTCTGTTGTTATTTAATCCCATGATTTACATTTTCCCTCCAGGATGATTATGTTTTAGCTAGGGCTACGTACTAAGCTGAGTTACTGAAGTAGGACGTTCCAAGCATAATATCTGCTGTATTTCCATTAGACAATTTCAATCCCTCTCCTTGCCCTTTTTCCAGTAAGTGCATAACAAAATCCAAGAGGTACCTGTAATCCAGACTCCCATGAGGTGTTACATTCACGTTTGGACAGATCGTCAGGATAGAGTCAGAATGGAAACTGTAGGTCTTAATCCCCTCTCACAGCTTGTGAAGTTAGGAGGAGGAACAGAGTTATTGAAATGTTCATATTTTGAAATTGGGACTTAAATTTATTGACTTCATTGCATAAGGGAGGCCTATTTCTTTCTAGATATTTATTGGTCTTTGGTAATAACCTTATGTGTGAAATCCCTTGGCAGCTGCATTAAGAGAAGGTGTGAGGTGGATCCATAAGGTTCACAGATTTTTCCCATCTATGCTATAGGTATTTTTTGTTTGGCTTCATGGTTCATTGTGCTACATCATGTACATCATGAGTTTTGACAATCTGCTGTGCTGTCTGTGCTATACCTTGCATATGTTCGTGGTGTTGAGGTGAGTGGAAGTGCCACTCACAAGGAACGAACCAGAGAAGGCTCAGCTGCGTTTCAACATTGTGGATGTAGAAATGCACCCAGAGAAGTGAAGGTTATACCTGCAGAAATTTTGAAAATCAAACCCCATCTAATGTCCAGTAGTAACCTGCTTCCATTGAGAGAGGGGACGCTGCACCTATAGAAAAAGGAACCCAGCAGCTTCACAATCCTTTTCAGGGTCCTTATTAATCCATGCCGTTTTCAAAGATGGTGACAGATGTTACGTCTGAAAAAATGCACGAATGAAGAGAGGAAGAACAGAGGTGTGTGGTGTTTGCATTTTAACCACCTGATGGAAACACATAACTCTGACTTTTTACTTGGTTCAGTCACAGATCAAGTCTGATAAGCCAAATTTAGCGATACTCAAGTGTGTGGCCATGAAGGAGGAGCTGTAATTTTTCTCCTCTGAGATCATGCTCATGCGCTTTTCTGCAGGCATAACAGTAAAAAATATACTGACTTTTTTACTTGCAATTTCAGTGTCATTCAAGGTATTACTTTTAAATGCCCCTTCAACCAGAAGGAGTCATACAGTTACCTCAATGGTAACTATGTATTTTTTCCAGGATGGGGAGTATCTGTGTGCCTCCAACATGTACAGTGTGTTACTCTTCTCCGAGTGTGAGGACAGCATTAGAATCACTTGGAATCTTTTTTTCAGGGGTACTGAACAGTCCACGTTTCCAGCAGCTTCGGAGTTGCACATTGTCAGCATATCTGAAAATTAGGACATAATCGCTTTTCTGCCTTGTCTGCAGACTGCTGTTTAATATCAAGATGCCTGGTGCTTCCTGACTCTGTTCTTGCTAAAGCTTTTCTTAAGGTTCTTGACTCCGATTTGGAGGAAAGTCTTTGACACCTTGTGGAGTCCTAGTGAAGCTTTGTGCTAGAAGTGGTTGGAAAGCTGGAGATCTTGTGTAAAATCTTAAAGTCTTTTCACCTTTTCCCTATTTGGTAATGCAGTTTTCTCATATGCTCTTCGACTTTCCACCCTCCCCCACTGCCTCTCCCCTTCCCTAACATAGGTAACCACACATTTTGATGGAGGTTTAATCTCCTTCCTTCCTTCCTTTGCAAACCCACCTCCTCCCTTGCCCAAGGCAATCTGTCAATTCAAACGCATCACAAATCAACTTGACAGTGGAGATCTTCCCTTGAGCAACAGCACTGGGAGTTACACTCCTGCTGATTCTCAGATAGAGAGGGTGGGGTGCATTTTCCACATAAAACCCAGTCACACTTAAATGGAAGTAAATTTCCATTCCCCATTCCCTTTGTTTCGAGCTTCTGCTTTCAACAAAGTGAATCCACAACCTCAGGAGGACGAACAGGACAGTACATAAACACAGCCAGGTTAGGAGAACTGCAGTGGCAGTCCTTGTGCCTGTTGACGATGTTTCACATCTGCTTATGCGTTTGTCACTGCATTTTCTAGTGCCGTTGAGCTGAGGATCTCAGGCTACTTCAGAAAGTTGAACTGAACTGCACAGATCAACCATTACTAGACCACCCGTTATGCTGATATGGAATCTGAGGGTGCAAGAAAGTGAAAAAGATGTTCAAGATGACAACATAAGGAGTCATGTACTGTACTTTTTTACTTCTTTCTCAGTGTTAGAAGCATGGAGAAGTCACACATGTACCACTGAGTCCTGTCAGTAACACAAACCAGCTAAACTCTCTGGTTGCCATTGGACCTAAATCAGCAACTGTACTGACCTTAGGCAAAGGGCTCCTCCTTTGTTCAAGGAAAAAGACCACGTCTTCCTTGTTTTTATATGTATAATATTATTACTATTGTAAAGGAAGAAAGCTAGAAACTAGCCCTAGCTTGTGTTGCTTTTCCAGGACTTTTTCAGGTTGGTGGGAGAAGGCTGCTCATGCATTCTCATGAGAACAGACTAGATAGATACACCATGAAAATGTAAGCATCAACTTCCCGCCCTTAAAAGCCTTACTTTTATCTGTAAGTTGATGAGGGTCTTTGCAGACACATTTTCTAACTTAGCTAAAGTGAGAAAAAACCCTCTTATTTTGTATATGAGAACATATACATGGTTTGTTTTTCAAAAATGTGTCACCACCAATGTATGGCTTCGGAAGAAGTTGCTTCTGTCTGTGTCAACAAAATAATGCACTCAGAGCCAGACATGAGAGAGAGAAAGAAAGGAAGAGAGGCCACTCTTGATCAGCTTCTCATGATAAACAGTTCTGTGTGAATCTTTGAATGTCAAACAGGCTGACCAGACATTGCAAAATCTACTGCTGATTCAATGATTTTTGGAGGCAGAGTTACTTCAAGTGCATAACCTCTCTGCAATTCAGGGAAGTGAAGCTGCACCTATTATCTAGATTTAGCCAGAAGTTGAGCACTTACCATGTTTGATTTATTAGTTTTATAAAATGCAAAGTCTTTAATGTTTAGTGCTTGGAGCACATTGTAATTTTAGCTACATTATTACAGTTGTTGACCAAAGTATGAATTATCTTCAAAGGCTTTGAGTTCCTCTTAGCAAGCTTTCCCACTCCATCTACCAAGTCAAAGGAAGCCAGAAAGATCTGTTCTTTCAAGGAAAGAAGCGAAGTGTCATAGGTCGAATGTGCATGAATGTTCTGGAGAAACAAGCAGCAGAAGCCCTGGAGAAAGCACAGGGATTATTTGCTAGCTCAGAAACTATGATCAGTACTACTCACAATATATAATTTTAATGTCTGTTGAATAGCTTCTTAGAAATGAGTTATTATTTTCAAAATCCTGGAAAAGAAGTTGCCATAAAATCATCCACGAGCTAGCCTCTTTGCTAAATGCATTGGACCATTTAGGCTGAACTTGCTTCTGAATGCAAGTGTCTCTCCAAGCTGTGTCTGAAGTGGCAGCCCAGCAGAAAGATGTTTGTGCTATCTGTCCCTGCTTAGCCTCTCCTCTAGTGCGCTTTGCCTTCAGGAACTGTCACAATGAAAACTATTCCCACCAGAATTAAATGCATTTAAACTCATTTTTGGAAATTGTCTGGGCACAGCCTACTGTAGAAATGAGATGGCACAGAACTGATTAAATAATGTTTATGCAAATACAAATGTTGTCAGGGCGTTGTTTTCTTATTCTTCAAGATCCAGCTTGTTAAAGACTTTTGGCTAAGTGTCAGGTTTGTTGAGCTCAACTGAGCTAGTAGGAGCTTGATTTAGGGTGGGCAATTGCCAGAACCCTGCAGAAACTCTTCTACAGTGCATCTTCATCCCATCTCTGACCTCAGCGATCTGTGGGGCCTCCGGACTCTCCACCCATATATCTTGCTGCTGACTTCTCATTAGTGCTCTGCTGACTTCCTAGACTTCCACTTTTCACCTCCTCTTGTTCCTTAAAAGTCCCATATTGTTCAGACATGGTGTCTGTTATATAGTAACAGCTGCCCTGCTTTGATTTTACAACATTTTGGTCCATCCAGTGCTCAAGTAGGTAGTTTACTTGTTAGACGAATATTGGCATTGTTAAAGCCTTGATATTAGGAAATTAGTGACAGGTATTAAGAAGACATGTTTGCAACAGCGTTGGGATGTACAGATTCCTGCGAAGAGGAATTCAGAGGCTTTTAGATAAATTGGGCGATATGAAGAATAGATTCCAAAGATATTAAAGTGACTTTCTAATCAGGTGAAAGTTGTTGGATTGAATCTTAGTAGAAATAACTAATAAATCCTACAAGAACACCTCTCTCAGACTACAGTGCTTTTTACTGATCTGTGTTATTTTCCACATGGTACATTCTAGACTCCTAGGCAGATGACTCCCAAGTTCACAAATAGCATGAAAAGTCATTGGTGTCATTAGTCATCAGAGGAAATATTTGCGTAACTGCTCAGATTTGAGCATGTATTTGCCTGTGTTTTTATGACGCTTTGTCTGAATATTCTTTTAAACAACAGTTCATTTGTGCAAGTACTCTAGGAGAGCGTATAAGAGATGTTATGACTCGTGGGTGCTATTGAAACTAATTCAAAGTCTTCATTTGAACAAATGTTTGCAAATTCTTTTCTACAGTATTTACACAGTTCTGACCTAAGCTGCATTAGCTCAGCAGATTCATTTCTCTGCTCCAATACCTAGCTGGCCAGCTGGAACCACAGAATATTTTCATGTGGCATTTTCAAGGGGAACCCTGGGGAAAGTCAGCTACTCGCTGATAAGAAATACAGAGTGGTCAAGCATGTGTCTCATGGTGTTGTCTCTGCTGCTGAGCCACATCTGAAAGGATGAGTTCTCATAGTACTTTTGCTAAGAGTAGTTTTGCTCCCTTTTAAAATGCAGGTTGAAGTTACAAAACTAAGTCAACTTTTGTAGGTATGTATAGATTTTATTGTACATACAGTCTATTACTGGTAGCAAAACAGTCTTGGAGTGACAGCAGTGTGATCGGATAGACATTGAAAACATCAAGATAACAAATGTGTTTTTCTGTGCAACTTGGAAGGATAGAAAGCAGCTATTGCACGTGAACGGGTCATTAGCATACACCTTCTGGACCCAGAAAGTTTAGGTGAATTAAATAACAATGAGTACTTCACCCCACATTGTATATGTATCAGTTTTAGATATTTCTGATGCTAGCTGGAAAACACAAATAGGTAATCATCCGTGTAGCTGCTTTTTGCCATTTTAAAGTGGCTTTAGGTGCTTGCCTGAGATAGCCACTCATAACGCAGAATGGCCTAGGGCTTGAAGCTGATCTCACCACAGTTGCACTGGCAAAAGTCCATTGTCTCCTGTAGTGTTAATATTGGTTTTGGTTTTACCATGCAGTGAATGAGATCAGAATATATATGTCTGATGCTAGACTAGATAATGATATGAAATGGAAACTGAATATACTGAGGTTCTGATGGATGGCCTCACCTGCATAACTCCCAGCATGTACCTTTGCTAAATTCCAAACTGACTTTACACCAGTGGATCTCCTGTAAGTCAATCTAGTAGTAGAGTAGTGGGGTTGACCTGCTGATATTTATCTGTTTTTACTGCTATGAGTAGTACTTCTATGATGTCAGTAGAATTTTATCACACAATTTTGCTATGAAATGAAAAACATGTATTTCAGGTGAATATTTGAATTGGTCTAGAACTGGATAAATCCAAAAAGTGGAATATAGTTTGTAATGTCATTTTTATTTGTCTTTTTCCTGAATACTTTTGGGTTTGGGTTTGGCCAGTAGTGGAAACAGAAGTATATTCCAGAACGTGTTTCCTGTGTTATTTTGTCCTGTTTAAACTTCTTGGTAGGAATCATACTTCAGAATTTAGCTGAGATAGCGCTGAATCCCAGCAGCATGGATTTACTAATAGTTGGTTCAGATTTAAGCTTCAGGCTTTGGCCCTTCTCTGCCTTCTAAAAGCACACTTTAATCTCCTGAAAAACATGAGCCTGATAGCTCCTGGGTGCTTTAATTAAGTGAAATGAAAGACATTAATTTCCATAAATAGAAGAGCTTCCAAGAACAGCACAGGGCTCCAGCCCAGCCACCCACCCCGAGGTGCACGGTGAGAACCACCTCAGCCAGATTAGTGCTCCTGGAGGCGGGGAGCAAGGGGGGCTTGAACTTCATCCCCAGAGATGCTGCTGGTACGGTAAAGAGAGACAAAGAAGTCCAGGACTTGAGCACCCTGTCAATATGATAAAAACCAGGGAAGATGGAAAGCACTGCTTTCATCTACCCAAATGCTGGGGACCAGCGAGCTTCCCCAGCCGGGCTTTGGTGGCTCCCTGGGGCCAGGTCATGATTCTGAGTCAAGACAGACACCTAGTGGCCAGGGAGCTGGAATTTCCCCAAGCTTTGTTCCTTGGAGAGATCCTCTCCTCGCACTATCTTCCTTTCCTTATTCTTCATATTTATTTATTTATTTTAAGGAAGACGAAAGCACAATCTTAATGCTGATACTTATCTATGTGCTGCATTTCCTTTGGTCCTGATTTGCCTCAAGCTGTTCTTCAGCTTTATCGTGGGAACACTACACTGGAATTCAAGGCTATTTTCATAGGAATATAGATCCCCTTCTGGAAATTTGACATATCTCAGCATTGCCACTGAAATCAATTTGTGCAAAGTAACAACTTTATCGGTGCTGAGGAAGTGAGGTTAAAAATTGCTTAAAACAAAACTGCTAAAAGAGGGGGACCCCCAAAGAAGAATGGGATATGTTGTGAGACAACACAAATGATGAGATAATACTAGAGAGAGTGCTCATCAAGAGTTGTCCCAACAGCAGCAGCAAAAAGCAAGGCAGGAAGCTCCTTGTTCAGTTTCGTTGCATCTAGTTTTGTCCTATCCAGCACACGTGCCCCTGTCCCCCAAGAATGGACACCAAGATTTATATGTTCTCGTAAGTGGAAAAATATGATTTTCACATTGATTGCTCTAAGCTCTGAAGTCCCAGTGTGGTGATGGGATTTTATTTTGGGAGCTAGCATAGCATCCTTGGCTACTTTCAAGTTGCAAAATTAAACCATGCCATCTCTGCTACCTGTGCAACCATACTTACTGTCTTTGGCAGCAGTAGAGGACGTGTTTGCTCTGCAGAATCCAGAATCATTTGTTAATGGTGCTGAAGGCAACAACTGAATTTGGCAAAGGGTGCTCCGTCATCAAAATGCAGCAGATCAAAGTCCCAAATACTTTTACCCGCATGCTGTAGAATGTTATTCTAAACTGGCATCTAATTTGAATAGTAAAAACTCCCTGATTTGGCGGTATTCACTGAGGTTGTCTCAAGGAAAGGGAGAAAAGCGTTAACAGGATGAATTGAGCCCAGTGACATGAAGTCAGGGCTACAATTAAAGCATTGTGGCAGCATGAAAATTCTAAACTTAACACAATATCAAACCAGTTGGTAGAGCAATTCCAGAAATTTATTTTGTGGCCAGTGGTTATTTCTTTCTGCTAATGAAACGGGCATTTTTCTTTAGTGAATTGAATGACGACAAATTGAGTAGTAATCAGCACAGGCCCCAAGTTCAGATAAATGTTGCCTTCCTAATACTTTGTAGAAATGCAGAATCCATTAACTATCTTCAAATGAGATTTTTTTTTTTTAATTAGTAGAATCTTAGCAAACCATTACAGACAGCATTCGTGCTCTGACACAGAACTTTCCTGTTTGCTTAACACTGGAACAGGAAGATTATTTTCAATTAATTCAAGTGCTGATAGAGTTTACAGTTTGTTTTTAAACTCTAAAAATAAGTATAATTTTCTGATAGGTGAGCAGGCTTGTCTTTGTGCAATTAATAATTTTCTTTCTTGTGTCTTCAGAAGGCAACAAGTTACCCTGCTGATATCTATCGATTCATCTCAATGAGCCTTAAGTGCTGGGAAACTTTTTTACTGCAAATCTGCCTTTGCTTTTGCTCACTGCCTTTACCTGAAAGCCAGCCTGGCACCATTCAGCAGTACTAAATTTCCTCCTGAAAAAAACCCTCCTTCCATAATTCTTGATGCCTCTGAGCTTGATGATCCACATTAGCATTTCCTTCAGGTAACATCAAATTGCAGGGCTTAGACTATCTGCCAGCAAAGGGGCGTGAGCCCCTGCCCTTGCCATCGGCACTCCGGCCTTTGCATCCAATCCCTGCCGCCCCAGGACCGCAGGGAGAGATACTTGAATTTATCTCTATGGCATCTCAAGAGAGCTCAAAAGGTAGCCAAAAATAAGGGAGTGGGGAGGGGCAGGATGGAATCAGCGGATGAGAAATAAACAAAATAATGTGCTGATGCGTTGTAGAAGAATGGATTTATGGGTTATGACATTCCTAAAATATCTTTATTTAATAATGAAAACTTCATTATCCAGCCTTGTGCCAAAGTGTTGCCATGGGCCTGCTGCAACTCCCTGGAAAGATCTTTCATCTTGACAGAAGTTCTAAATTACAGCATTAGTGCTCTAACGGAGAGGAAGTTATGGCCTATTTTGTCTGTCCAGGGAAATGAGACACACATTACTATGGAGCGGGTTATTGAAATCTAATCACTGAGAATATTAAAAATGAGGTAGCAAAAAAATTTTTTTCTATGTGAGCACTGGGGATAAATTAAGTGATAAACCTTGAGTGTTTACCGGAGTTTCATTATTTTATTAAAAAGTAATTCATCTTTATTACAGTTGAGGTTATTATGTTTCACATCATTAAGAAAGCTATGCATGGAGACCCTAAAGTTAATTTTCAATCCAACTAACAGAACACATGTTTTTATTTTTATTACAGGTATTGCAACATCCTCTGCGGCTGCATGTGCTGACCTCCAGAAATGTTTGATCTGTGATGTTTCAGAGACAACAAGATAAAACCAGCCTGCGCTCACCAGCTAATTATCAGCACTGTGTACACTTGGGCTCCTGGTTCCGTTTCAGTCCTGATGTTCAGGTAAGAAGTCTGTTGTTTGGATTAGAGCTGTGATCCTGGACCTGGATGTGCAATCTCAGCTGAACTGTCCTCTCTAACCACTTTAACCCAGTGGCTTAATGACTGAGAGAAAAATCCCACCTGTATTCTTAAGCAATCCAGCAGCCAGGCACGTGTGGTGTGGCTGAGAAAGTCCATTTCTGTTTTAGTTACTGTGAGTTTGTGTGAGTCCTTCTTCTGGTCTTCTGACACACGCTGGTTTTTGCTTTGCATTTTGGTTCAGGCAGAGCCAAACCCATTAGTTCCACACGGGCCCCAGGTGAACACGTGCTGCTTTGTATCGAGCTGTAGGAGAACTTTCCAAGACGTGTATTTGTGGATGTGCCGAACAGAACCACCTGGAACCAGACAAGCTTTGCCTGGCTTCCTCTGGCTAGGAGAGCTTTGCTTGGTCCCTGTAGCTCATAGATAGTCATACTCACAAAGGTTACTCCTCATTGCAAAGCAGAAGTAATATAATTGCAGAGTTGGATGAATACTTCTGTGAATGCTCATTTTGGCTGTTTGGCTGGGTTAGTGTCCCTGTTCAAGTCCATGTACCAAGAATATCACAGCAAAGGTGTTTACTGACAAAAGCCTTTGCTAAAAAGGCAAGTTTTAGGTAAATACTGGAACACATTCATAGGAAACGAATCTGGTATTTACAGTTGTAAATATTCCCACAAAAATCTCAGCATTTGAGTGAGGCTCACTGGCTCTGGATATGCATCACTGAGAAACTCTGATTCAGTATACTACATCTGTACATATATACAATATAAGGGACAGAGCATAAACTGGAAACAGTCGGCTCATTGCGCAGCCCACTAGTTCAGACTCAGTTTCTGGCATAGGCACTACACAGGCTGAGGAAGAGCATGTTTTTTTTTTACAGCGCTTGTTTCTGAAATGCGTTTCCTTGCCCGTGGGGTCACCTCTGCCACCCAGCAGTTCCCACACCCCCCTCAGGCACGTTCTCTGGGTCCTGCTTCAGGCTCTGGGCTCCCTTAGTTTTACTCTGCCATTTCATGACACAGCTGAAAGCGAGGAAAAGTGTAAAGCCAGGGACCCCAGCTGCCGAAAGAGCACAGGATTTAGGTGAGAGCAGAGCACCCTCTCACGAACCGCGCTGGTAGGACAGTGCTGAGGGCTCTCTAACGGGACAACCCTATCTCCATCACCCCCTTCTCCTTGGTGCCTCTGCCCACAACATGGATCAAGGAAACACCTTTAATTTGGTCTATCAAATCAGCCTGTGCTCCTGCTATGACTTTTATTAAGGTACAGTAAGTTCTGAGTGCTTATGTAATTTGTAATTCCTTCAGCTGGTAAAGATCTTTGGGTTCAGATAATTTTCTGCTCTGGAGGGTGGCTGCTAGGATGCCAACAAACAAATACCATTGTCTTTATAAGAAAACAAAAAATACTGCTATAATTCAGCAGGTCATGTAGCTATAGTATGCCAAAATGCAGAGGAAAATGGTTATGTATCAATCCTCAGTGTCTGAAAGCAAAGCAGACAAAAGTTTTCTGTGACGGATATGCTAATAAAAATAGTGCCTTTAAGTTGCATGTACAGGAAGAGAGGACGTATGCTGTTCTTACATAGCTTGATAATTTAAAAGTAAACCCACTGGCTCTAGGACTTGTGTACACTCATGTAAAGGAGCTTCAGCCAATTCAGTTAAAACTTTCCAGGTACATTTACTTGTGTAAATGGCTTATATTAATTTAATATAACTTAAACATATTAACATAAATATGAATGCGTTAAATATTATAATATATTAAATTTACACCTAAGGAGACTGCTTCTTAACATAAAATAAATACTTTTTAATCCACTTTGAGAATGTCCAGGCTGAGAACTTAAGCTCTATTAAACCACAGTAGCGGGACCAAAGCAAACCCCCATATTGACAAAACTCCAGAATAATTCCATGGGCTTTCTTCACTTCTAGTACGTTATTCCCATTTATGGCAGCCCTGCTTAGGAGAAATTTAGGCTGGTGTCATCTGGCCATGCAAAAATGGCAGCTGTGGTGGTGGTTTGTGAAACCCACAGCTAGGGAGGAGGTTTACTGAGGAAAGGCAGTGTTTGGTCAGGGCTTCCCTGCGGCATTATCCACCCCAAGGCAGCATCCAGAATGGGAGCTCTGCCCAAACCTGACCCTGCAGCCTGGGCCAGACCTGGCGGGTTGGTTTGCGAATGGCCGGGCTGGGATGCACTGCCTGCCGGGAGCAGGAGGAGCTGGGCAGGCAGTGTGGGGAGGAATCACACAGAGGAGCATTGCCTGCACTGATTCTTTCCTGGGGTTTTAGTTGGGCTTATTCAACCTGTGCAAAAAAGAAAAGTCTGATTTCAAGGTAAACGCAAGAACAAAAAGTATCTTGTAATTGGATTTTCTGAAGGAAAGCATACCAGAGAGAGAGTGAGTGGTGTGTGCGTGCGCGTGTATCACAAAGAAATCTGGGTTTACTGCTAGGCCAAAGCTGCTGTCTGGTTATTACTTAGGGAGGAACATGAGTATGAGGAACACACCTTTGGGACAGGAGGAAGAGCAAATCATGCTGTTCCAAAGAGTTACCTGAGCTCTAAGTTACCTGTGTGAGTATGAGTGGCCTGAAGAGCCACAGGGGTCTCATCTTGCAAAATGACTCTGTGTCTGGGAGCATGTCAGTCCAACCCCTCGTGCCAGGGAGATGGTAAGGTGTGCCCTATAGAACTGGTCTGTATATAAGGTGTGCAGTAGAGGCGGTCATGTAGATGCTAATGCAAGTGTGTGTGTTGTCTGAGAGCATTTCTGAGGACAGGGATCTGGAGTTTAAAGTTGCTGCTGTTATCTTCAAATAATACAAGTGGCAATAGGGGATCAGCTGGAGAATGATCTGCACGTTTTATGCAGACCAAGAAGAAGTAATTGCTAGGAATGCCTCGCTCAGGATTTTGAAACAGATAACAATATCACTACAATAAAATACAAATGCAGTAAAGAGAACAGACTGCTCCTGGTGTCTGGTTAATCAATGGACTGTGAAGAGACTGAGGTGATAAACTGACTATGCTCAGGGCTAATTTTATGCAATATAATGTGTTCATAGGATTAGTCTATTTCAAAATTATTTTAATCAAACTTTTTAAAATGCAAAGCCGTTCTGCACTACTCATTTTCAATATATGCCTTAAAACAGATGAGGAAGGCAGAAACATATCCTTATTATACATGTATAATTTAAACAATATCATCAACTGAGTATTGATTGCTGACTAATGTGCTTATTAATTAATAGATGTCTTCATGTTAAATACATTTCTCAGAGCTGTTCTGGGACCATTTAATAAGATAAATGGGGAGTTGTAGTACAGTACTTTGTCATTAAATGTGTAAGTCACATCAGAAGGAAGTGTAAAGTCACGCCTTGTGTAGCTGTTTGCTGGAATGAGCCACACAACGACTGCTCACAAAGGCTGCCAGAGCAGGGGTGGTGCAGTGGTGGAACCGTATTTCAGACATCAACTTCTGCCTCTTGGTTTTGCTTATCAAAAAAAAAAAAAAAAAAGCCCTCTCTGTTGTCTAAATTACACCAAGCAACAAGGGAAGTTGCTCCTTGTAACAAGGGAAGCTGTGAAGGGCCTTGCTCTGCTATGCTAATTTATTGAAGTAGTACACTTACAAATGCCACTACAAAACCAGTACAAAGAAAGATGACGTGGAGTCCTGGAAAAATTTTTTTGCCATGGATCAGTAGTTTATTCCTGCGGTAGTGAGGATGCAAAGGAACCAGCCATAAAATCAGTGATCATCATGAGCCCATTGCTCTTGACCTACAGCTTTTGTAAGCTCTGTAACAGTCTGTGAATGTCCTTTCCTCTCGCTGTCTATTCCCTTAGCAGGCCATATGCTCAGCCAGCAATTACCCTTTATTTCATCTGCAGTCAGCCACTGCTTTGTTATTATTGTCTTCCTGGTTTTATTTGCTCCTTAAAGGCAGGTTACAGCCCTTTGGCTGGCACCCAGATATCTTCAGTTCCTTTCTTGTGTAGATTATTTCCTGTCTTCCATTATTCCTACCAAAGTTGTTAAAACTTACTACTGACATTTCCTGTCTTTGGCAGTGAGAGAAACCGCCACATCAGTTTTGAGCCAAGCACCTGTTTGTTCAGTACTTCACCATCCCGCTCACATCACGTTCACCAAACTGCCGTGCTTTACATATGAAGCAGATCGCTGAAGATTATGGATGATAGCTTCCACATCTCAGATGTATGCCGTATCCAATTTTCTTTACTCCTTCTACTCTCTTGTGTGCTGAGCAGACTTTTTAACTGACTGTTTGATTGATGGATATTCAAAAGGCACCTTTATGAGCCCTATAAATAATCCCTTAAAGGTTTTTCTTTTCTTCTTCCCCCCAAAGGTGCCACTTAATCAGTTCTCCAAGCAATGGTCCTTGCCACACCTTTCAGCTTGCTTGCTGATTGAGCTTTATCTGCTGTGCTCTGAACATAACTGGCACTCGTCTGCGGCTGCAGGGACTCCTGGCGTACAGCACTTCAGCATTTGTTGGGATTGGCCTTGCTGGGCATTGCTTTGTGTTTTGTTCTCAAAAGCCTAACTTGGCTTTTTTTCATCAGTGGTTATTGGCATATAATTTAGGTACTTTGTGTTGGGGGGGAAATGAAGACAAATTTCCTACTCTGAAACTTGTTATAAATTATAATTGAAGTGAAAACTGAATTGCGAACAGCAGGTAGGCAGTCTGGTCAATAAGCTTTTTGTGTATGCCTAAAAACATACAGAGCCATTTCCAACATCCAAAGCCATCCATGCCTCTTGATCAAGAAAGTGCCACGTTTTGCTAAACCAGAAGTGTTCTTGATGCATTGCAAGAACCTTCCCCAAACCTGAGGTGTCTCTGGGTTTTAAACAGCAGCAAAGTCAAGAGAAACCTGCAACAGCTATTGTGCAACCTTGCAGGCAGGAAGTAAACCCAACTTCTGCAGGTATGTGTACTACATCCAGGGGCAAATGTCACTGCTTTGCTGAAGGCCACACACAGGGAGCTGCAAGGAAGGGACTGGGGATGTGCAAGCACTGGAGCTCCCCGCTCCTGCCCTGTGCCACTCTCTGTGGCTCAGTGCAACCGACAGTTGAAATGACTCCAGTTTCCTTTTCAAACTTCAAGACTGTAATTCTAACTGACACAGTGTGAAGTTTCATTTTTTTCAATTATTGCATGATTGGCAGTGGGATCAGTTTAAAAGGAACTTCCCTCCCTATGTTTTTCTACCCACTGAGTTCATTGTTTGCAAGAAAAACTGTTGGGATAATAGAAGAAGTGGAATGCTGTCCTCTGAGCATTGTATCTGGTCATGCACTTTACAAGTATCTTACAACATCTCTTCCATCATGGCTTTGATTAATATCTGGCTTTTAAAAAATATGGGCTCTTTTCATAAGAGCCACTTTGTATGTCTGTTATTTGCCAGCTGACAACTGGATCAAACTGGGCAGGTAGGAAACAGCAAGATGAATAAGAGACAGAGCAGGTACACATTAAATGTGACATCAGATATAACTACTGTTAGGGTAATTGAACAGAGATATATCCATGCTCCTGATATTCATTTACTTCGGTGCTTCCTTACTCCACTCAGCCAGCGTAAACAGGCCTTTAAAATGAGCATAAATGATTCCTGCAGCTGTGTTAAGGATGGTGTAAAGGGACTTTGCACCAGTAAGAATCAGTCTGTACATATTTAAAATAAATAGACGTGTACATAAAAAAATAACCCCTATTATTACACAAGGATGCAGTGGGAGTATCAGGGGAATGGCTAAAGTAACAAAACTTGACACCAGTGATAATAAAAGAGGGAGCTAAAGCAAAGAGATCACCCCAGTCTGCTGGGTTTCGAGTGCTTAATCAAAACTGACTTCTACTACTGCAGCTGCAAAAGAAATGTTTCTAGCCTCCCATTAATTTCCATACAATAACCCTCTAATGGGGGAGTTGCCGGGGAGAGGAGGGCAATCAATCTGCTGTAATGACACACTAGAGACTATGGGAAAATGCAAACTTGGAGCAATTTCATGGCAGGTGCAACCTTGGAAAGTACGGCCATTTTTCTAAGTTAATTTGTTCCCCTGATATGTTTGAAATCCATATTTGTACTTTAAAGGTCTAAAATGCAAGATGATTAAAAAATATAACCAGATTTTTGTAAGCTTTTCAACTGTATTAGGTGATATATTAATGCCCCTCCTTGGAGCTAGGACAGCTGGATATCTTTTATCATTTGCTGCCAAAAAAAAAGGAATAGGATTGTTTATTCTAGCATTCACTTTCTGTCTTTAGCCTTCCCATTTACCTCCCTAGCCTGATGCTCATTTGTCTCCTAGCTGAATTGATCTCTAATGCTATAGGAAGTAATAATAGTAATAATAATGGTAACTAATAGCAGTAATAATTATTATTCTTGTTATTGTTAGTAATAACAGTACTATATAATGATAATGATTATTATGGCTACAAGTTTTAAAACATGTAAATGAGTTAACTCAATTTCTGATACACTTTGGGTGCCTGCATCTTTTGGACATTTCTGAAAATTCCAGCTACAAATTGTAACAGGAACAAACATCTTCACACAGGTACAGACACTAAGGCACAGAACTCATTTCATTTTGGGTCTTGTCCCCAGTTACTATTTTGGTAAAATCTGTGTTTTTTTGAAGTGCCTTATACTTTCATAGTAGGGTGGAGCAGCTTTGGCGTAAATGAGAGCATTAGCCTTTTTGGGTCACCTTTCCCTGGCACTGTCTGGTAGAAGCTGTTGGAGAAAGACACAGAATTAGAGCATAGCAAGTGCCAGCCCAGGTTTTCACTGGACATGTAGTGGGTGGTCCATGGAGACTTGCTTCTCGCAGCCATGGTACGTTATGAGCACCCCACTGTGGGCTTGGTGCACTTGTAATTTCCTGCTATGCTTTTCCCACCTTTTTTGAGAGCTGCTGAGTTCGGGAAGAGGTGCTTTTCCTTCTCCTCCTACATGTCCAGACCAGAGGCAGCACAGCTATGGCGTGGTGCAAAGGGAGCTCTCTGCAGGTGACACAGAGCTGCTGGGGTGACCCCTTGCAGCCAAGGGCCCAGGGAGTCCAGTCACTTGCAGCATCCGCAGGGTTAGCCTCTTGCATCCCTTGTCAAACTTGCAACCCATTCCTCTTTTCACCTTGTGATTTGGGCTTCTGAAAGCCAATCTCATTTATGCTGATTACTACTATTCCTTTCTCAGCACTTAAGAACTACAGCCAGAATCTTAAAAGTATTGAATTTTCAAGCTCTGGAAAGGGCAGGGGCTTTGCATGAGAATTGGGTACCTGCTCTGCTCAGATGCTTTTGTACTTTCCGCTAAGTATGTATCTGCATCTTTAGATTTGTGTCTTTGTGATACCGCCCTTTGCAGCTAAAGTTAAGGTGTATGCTTTTTTACATGAAAAGATGCTTATTATTCTGCTGTGATGCTGCATTTATGTGATGCTTGTGGCATCTGGAGAAGCTTGCTGTGACTATTCTTATGTTCTCTTTTAGGTATCGTTTTAAATACATACACTTCCCCACCTTAAAAATTCTGTTTCAGCTACACCTACAAACTTCACACTGGCTTAAGCGCCTTGGTTTTTTCCTGCTACCCTACTTGGCTCCCATTAGCATGCTTAAGTAGATAAACAAAATAATTGATCATCTAAATGAGATTGCAGGATTCGTCAAGGTTCAATTATGTCTTCCTAAGTTTGATCTCAAGTCAATGTAATGAAGTATCTGCCTAATTCTTAGTACATCATCAAAATCAATTTATTTGAATCAAATGTTACAAAGAAGGTAGCCAGAATGATGGGAAGTATGAAACAGCAGCTACAAGAGGACAGACTAAATACACTAGAGCTGAAGCGTGGTGACAACCTCCTTTTCTGAGTTATTTCTCTGATGATTACATACATAACTTGAGGGCTATATGTTTTATCCCTAGGGCTTTTAAAAGCTTGGTTCTGACTTCCTTACTCTCATAGAGGCGTTCAGAAACACAGCTGACTTCAACAGAGCCATCATTTTTGGCTCAGTTTGGCTGTGCTTTCTCTAAAATGTCGATGTCGAAATCTTTGATGTTGAATAGCCCTTCACTCCTCTGTCAAGTCCAAAGGGTAAAGTAAGAGTGAGACAGGCAGGTTTTAAAGCTCTTTTAATGCAATGAAAGTAGATGCTGTGAAACCTAATGTCTGAATAGTAAAGTTAGAAAAAAATAACTTGGAAATAAGACATACTGTTTAAATGAGAACAGACCTCTGGAGTACATTCCTAAGGCAATAGAGCAGATTCACCAACACTTGCAACCTTTATATCCACATCGTTCATCTTTCTCGGTAATTTAACCAGTCTGAGAGGGCACATGGCATGGGATGTGTTGGTCTGTTATTCGTGTGATCAAATTAGGACCTCAGCTCCTGACTGAAATAAGACAGGATTTGGGTACGTAACTTGCTTGCAACTTTTGAAAAACCTATTAGATGATAAAGTTTGGTTGCTATCTTTCTTACTTTATCCGTAGTACCAGCTCCATCAAACTACATTGGTTTTCTCCTGCAAAATCCACATACTTCCACGTAAGACAGGTTCACTGTCAATACCTGACAGGCCAGTGCAGAGAACAATTTGCATTAAGAAAAGAGAGCTCGGGTTTTGAACAGTGCTGGAGGGATATGCAACACTTTCAGATCAATTCAAAGTTTTTCCTTTCACTGGCCTGTTTTCTTGCTCTCTCTAGTGCTTTAGGATATGGATTTTTGATCCTTGCCATCATGTGTTTATGACTCTCTAGTGCTGGTGATCTATAAAAAAGCAAGGCACGTTCCTGCTGAAATTACAATGGGTCTGAAACTTCTTGGACCTCTTCAGTGGAGACCAAATAAGTAAGAGCTACCTCTGAAATCCAGGCTCCCTGAGCTCCTGGGGAATATGCACTTTTAGTTTTAATAGTTGTCTCCCATAAGATGACAGACCCTCTCACTGTCCATCCAAAGGTAAGGACCTGTAAAAGGCAATTCAATTTCACAGGCCATAAAGTTATATGTCCACTTCTTGCATTTCTTCCCTTTTTGTTTGTGGTTTCAGAAAAAGCTCTAAGCCTGCAATCTGTATTTTGCCTCTGAACATCCATAATGCAAAGCTGGATTCCAAGCACTTGGTCACTGAGGAAAGCATCAGCAAAAAAGTCAACTGAGTTTGCAGTGTGGCTTTCTGGAGGTGGGTGGCAGATGGGGAATTTGGGCTCTCTTCCCAGCAGAGGCAGCTTGTGGTTATAGGCAGAGACACCAGCCTCGGGACTCCTGTTCCTCTCCCTGCCATCAGTTCTGTACCACTGTTCAATAACTTCCTAAGTCATCTAGCAGCAATAAGTTGCTGTTTTTAAAACAGTATTTTTGTACATAGGAATTGGTGGTTTTGAGAAAATCCAGATACTTTTTACTTCCTTTCTGCAGTCACGTCTCTAGTTTTCCCCTTGAATAGCTCCCATTTCCTCTTCTGAGAATGACTCTATGCATAAACAAGCCCTAGATTAAACACAGGAAAATACTGTGACATTTAAAAAAGTTGTAAATAGAATAACATTTTGCCATCTAGACAGGAGTCTCGGATCTAACATGTCCATGTAATTCTGTGGCTTGCTCATATCATTACTCTTCACCTCTGCTCATAAACCTCCACCTAGAAAATAATGTAATTTAATTAGGAATGTGGAATTAGCCTATTGCAGTCACACTCGGTTAAGCTGAATCAGTTTGTAAATTCCATTGTCGTTGGGGCTGAAAAAAATATATGTTACATTAGCAGCCTAATCTTACGTGCATATTAGGAGAGGGATTGCAGGTGAAGCCTTTTGCGGCCCCTGGTGCCTGGAGTGGCCAAGAGTGGCAGCAAGCTGCCCTCCCTGCCCTCCTGCCTGCTTGGGAGCGTGCATGGTGTGGTGGGGTGTTGGGAACATGAGGTGGGGGGAAGCAAAGTCTGAGGAGAACGACAAAGCCCTTGATGCTGCGGGTAGGCATTCCTAGTGGAGGCAGGAAGGCAACAGAGAGAAAGATAATGAGTCTCTGCACCAGTGACCCCATATCCCACGAGCTGGCTGTGATGGGAGGGTGGAGAGTGGAGCACCACATACCCAGGGGCTGATAGGATTGTGTACCAGAGGGACATCCATGTTGCAGGACGTTTGCACACCTTCTGCAGGCTCCTTCGGTTTATGTGGAGGTGAGGCAGAGGATCCTACTCTGACTGGTGTGGTTTCTGTGTCAGAACTGTGTGGCCAGTTGTGAGCTCCCACAGTTAGGTTCTGCCAGAGGGATGTGAGCATTGCCTGCCTCCCTCTGAAAAGATAAGGTGATTGTAGTTACAATCCAGGCAATAACTTCAAGGAAAAACTGAAATGCTTTCATTTTCTAGTTCTGCAGGGAGACGTCCATTAACGCATTTGAGATTATGCATACTTTCATGATGGTAATTACACATGTGCACACACATAAAAGTTTAGGAAAAGGAAAATTGTAGCACTTCTGTACATTGCTGGTGGAAAGCTGATCTTATTGTGGTTCTTTACCACTCTCTTGTGATACTTGCAAAGGAAGAAGGTGTCTGATGCTGCCTTCCAAACAGGGCTGCGGTAGTGTGCAGGAAGGAGCTGCTGCCCTCTCCAGCCCCTGGTTCTGCACTGCCTTCCTCTGAGCATGATGGGGAGGGTTAACCTTTTTCTAAAGACCTCACTAAAGCACAAGGATTGTAAAGATGACAAGTTTGATGGATCAAAAGTCTTATCTGAAATGGCAACCCCTTCTTGTATCTGTAGGCAGCTTGTACATGACTCCAACCATTTTGATCTCTTTTATTTCCTTCTGTACAGGCTCATAATAATTTCATTAATTTGTTTGAAAATACAGAACAAGAAGGCAACATCATGGTCTGGGAAGAGTAAAGGAGGAGGGAGATTCACAGCGATGGCTGGAATGTCTCTTCTGTGTCTCTTGACATCCTAGTGGAGGACGGTACCATGTTATCAGAAGGAAAAGCACTTCCTCTGTGCTGGTGGCAGTCACCACTAGCTCGCTGCAGTTCCCAGGTGCTTCAGACCCAACCAGACCATGTATTCCACCAAATACTGAATAGAGACGTTCTTAGTTCAGAGTGTTTAGCAGGAGACTCCCTGCATCATCCACCATATATTCCTGTTTTATTTGCTTCTCTGTTCTCCAGCTGCTTCCATTCTCATCCACCACAGCCTCTTTGGTTTTCTTTTGGAACCTCCCACATCTCTCTGCTTGTCCATAGGACCTCCACTGTGGTGTCTCAGTTATGGCAGCTAGAGCAGCAATGCTAAAGGACTACAACCGGGTCATCCTTTCCCTTAACGTGTTTCTGTATTATCAAAAAAAAAAAAAAAAAAAAAAAGGAAAATCATGAGGACAATTGTATCTTTAAAAAACAATATACAAATAAAGCCATCTTGGTCTGAAGTTCACAAATATTTTTGAAGGCAAATGGGATAGGAAGAGTTTAGCCTGCAAACACTTATTTGTCATACAGTCTGACTAGCGCTTTTCAATGTGCTTTGATCCTCTTCTTTTTTTTGGCCCAAGCATTAGATAATGCTTTAGAAGCCATTAGAAAAAATTGTGACAATTGAAATGCTTTGAAAAATGACAGTTTGATAGTCTAATAATAGCCCCTACACTGATCTGGAGAAGGTTTTCTTTTCTTTTTTGTGTTCATTATGTACAGTACATTTAAAAATGTCCTCTTCTCCCCAACAAATAATTTAACCCTTTCACAACCTGCAGTCCTGGAAATGTGAAACATGTAGATGCTAATATATGCATATATAACACATACATATATTTAAAGAGGCATGTACATTATAAAGAGGTGGTAAAAGATGCTGTGAAGTTGAGAGAAGAAATGGAGAAGAGGATAACATCTTTGGTTGTGTTCTTCGAGTAGAAGAGAGCCAAAAAAGTCTGTGCATGCAGAGTGCTGCTGTTAGTGAGGGACCATTACTGTATGGTCCCCAGGAAGATTTTCTGTAGGGGGAAAACACATCTGGGAGAGTGAGGTGGATGGGAGGTTACATTTCTTTGCAAGATCTGGTTTTTGCAAGATCTCATTTGGCAGCGATAAATGAGCAACTTTCAAGCCTCAGAAGTGATTAATTTCTCACTGGAGCTGTCTCTGAGGCTGTCACAGCCTGACAATCCTGACATAAGTGTCATTTATAATGTCACAAGTCTATTACACATAAATGTCATTACACAATTACTCTGAGGATGAAGAAAGGTTCACTGGGGGAAGAGCGTCTGATATTAAGTCAATTATATATCTTAATGTTATTGTTCAGTTGTCCCCCCTCATACAATTACATTGTGTCTCATTTGTTCATTTTGTGCAAATTAGCAATTATTTATTGCAGTGATACTACTAGGCAACCCAGGTACGGTTGGTGTTATTAAAACTCTGGCACAACCTTGTGCGTGTTGCCATGATTGATATCAACATGAGGATCATGGTGCTTTGATAATTAGGCCTCTTGAAATGAGGGCTCCATACTCAGTCTCCCTCCACTTTTTTTCTGCATCTCTCTGAAAGGCACCAACATATGGGTGAGACGATAAATCCTCCATGTGGTTTCGATAAAGATGGCTTGTTTTAATGAGGGTGACTTTTTGTGCTGCCTAACAAAAGAGGCTCTTTCTTGTTAGAAGGACAGAGGAGTTAAGCAAATTCCCCTGCGCTGCACCTCAATTATTCCTTAAAATTGGCATAAATGTAGCCTTCATTTAGTTCTAAGAGGCTTTCATCCTCCTTGGCCCAGACACAAACAAGACTTACACTGGGGCTTGGTGTACTGACGAGATTTGAATGCATTATGCATAAGAAGGTGCGGTAACGGAGCTGCCTGGTGACTAGGAGGGAGAAAGAGATATCTGGGGTAGTGCTACAATGCCTGTCTCTCCCTCGACACTTATGGGAGCTGAGCTGTCGGTTTGATTAGAGGTCACTTGAATCCAGCTCAATTTCTTGAGCTGGAAATGAACCTGCCTATTACGATATAGGCAAAGACTTGGTTCTGAGGGCACTGAACGTTTTTGTGCTGGCTTCAGCAAAGTGGAGCAGTCTTGTACCACAATTTGAGCTGACTTACAGACATGTAAATACAGAAGGCGGCCAGGAATTTCCATTATAATCCTCCAGATTTCTACCAAGACAACTGAGATGAGAATCAGGCCTTTTAAATTGCTCCCTTTGCCTGTTTGCTATTCTGGGAAGCTATTGTTCTCAAAGGGACATCTTTAAAGCAAAAGCTGGTAGAATAATTTATTTGCGAATAATTTATTCAGTGATTGATGGGAAAAGCTGCTGAATAAATAATTCACTGAATGCTAATGGAACATCAGAGATGGTCGAATAATGAAAATGTTTATTTGCAAATAATTTATTCAAAGAAAAATGCTGAAATGTATCAGCTCAATTATTCTTGGTGAATAATCCAGGCATTCCTACACAGCCCACTGTGACATGTCGTACAAAGATGCTGTTTTCAACAAAATGAAACACTCCAGGTAACTAACCCATGTTTGCTTCAAGTGAGGAACTCTCATTTTCTGCTCTCCAGCAAGAGTGGTCATGAGAAGAAGTTTGGATAAGAAAGTCCTCAAACTTGAGCTCAAACTGAAGGTCGAGCCCTAACTCTAACTGTGATGGCAGTTGGATATCATCAGCTTCTTTCATCCCTTACTTACTGTTATTATTAGCAGCAGCTTTATCATCTGAAATCCTTTCTATGATTCTAAGCTTTGTGCTTTTTTTTCTCAACAGCAAAGGATGTGTCCCTCGGTCCTCTCTCTGGGCCGAGCAGTGCCATTGCTCCTGAGGAGCGCGGTCCCCATGCTGGTGTTGCTGTGGCAGCAGAGGGGTTTCCTCTGATGACAGACTTGGAACACTGGGCAGCTCCAGATCACCCTCTGTTTTCAACTCTCTGAGAATTCAAATGGTCAGAAGCTGCCGTGAAAGAGTTGGAAGGAGGCAATGCGTAGTTTATAAAAGCATGGACTTGGGAGACAGTCCTGATGTTTCACAGCACTATGTGGATGATAAGGAAATATGGCATCAGCACCACTCATTGTGCATCTTTCTCTAGTCTGGATCACTGAGCTCTTTGAGACCTACCAGTGGTTAACTGGTCATTTAGCACTGACTTCACCTGCAGGGGACTGGGGAGGTTTTTTAAAGATGTGCTCTGAAGATTTCAATTCTAAATCTGCACTGACTACAGCAAAAATAAACAAATTAACCAAAGCCAAATTCCCCAGCAGAACTTTTGTCAGTAATCTCTCTTGTTTGGCAGATGTTTAGAGAGCGCAAGCTTGGAGTCCCCAGGCAGGAGACTCTGTGTGGGGCAGGTACGGCTGGCGTCACGGTCCTCAGCTGTTCCATTTGCCAGAGGAGATCTTCCCTGCTTGCATGCAGCTGTACAATGGGTCTCAGGTGCTCCTGGAAAATTGAAGTGATTTTGTGCTGATACTGGAGCTAATACCAGAAAAATCTAAATTACATTTTAAAAGGAAACTACCCTTTTATCTTTTAACCTTAGGCCTCTCCCTCTCATGCAGAAAAATCAATCTTGACTAATCTACTGACCAAGTGAAAGTAAAAAGAGGAACCCATATAAACATGTACTTTATCTTCTTTAAAATATTTTTCACAGAGAAGCTTAGCAAAACATCCAGAGCTCCCTCATAGGTCTTAGGAGACAACCCCATTGTCCTGAAAGGATCCATCATTACTCTTGAGGGAGAGTTTTGGGAAGAAACAGTAGATAGATCCTTCCCTGCTGTCTAGGTGTTGAAGAAAACTCTGCAGCAAGGACTGTACCTACTTTCCTCTTTAATAGAGAGCTGGATTCCTAAAGTTGTGCTGAAAGTTGTGCTGAAGACACAGCTGCAGCAAATTAGCAAGTGGGCCGTCACCTAGGTCTGGGGAGCAGATAAACCCAGCAACCTGAACCATAGCTCTGCTTGCTGGAGGGTTTGGTATTAGCTGCAGGAAGGGCTGTTATCATTACTTTATTTTTTTATGATTTATCTATTTTAACTGTAGTGGCTAGTGCTTATGGCAGGAAAAACTCTTAGAGCAGAAACTCTGTAACTAGCAACCTGGGCTTCATCAGAAGCCATCAGGAATATGGCTTCGTCAGAAAAGAAGACACGGTCTGTGCAAAAGCAGTGCAAAGGTAAGCTTTACTCAGATTCCTGTCTTTTGGAAATCCTCTCTTTTTCTGATGCATTTTTCCTATTTCTTCTATCTCTTTTCCTCTGGTTTTGTGAGCATTAGGCATGGTTTATAACCAGGAAAATATATAACCCTTTAAGAGTGTAACTCTTTGGCATGCTGCTCTCCTGCCCTTTCTGGATTAAGAGGGGAAGTTGGGGACAATTTGACTTTTTGGCTTTGCTTTTTATTTTTAAAGCTTTTCTTAACTTCTGATCAGATGTAGATTCAGGCCTTGGGCCAAGACTAGAGTTGGTGTATCTCTTGTCCAAAATGTTCTGCTTGTGCCTGGCTTTCACAGTTTAAAAACAACCCCTCAATTTACATTAACTGCACGGTCCTGAAATCTCAGGTGCAGATCAGGTCATCTTGCCCATCCCTCGCTGCTTTATCATCTTGTTTTCTCCATTTCCTCCAGTGATATATTGAGGTAAGGAACATTTTCAAGAGCAGGGACACTAAATCATGTATGCTCTGTGTATGCATAATCTGGAGTATCTGGTCCAGAATGCTAACGAGGGCATGCTGGCAAAAAGAAATTGCAGGAGAGACCTTGGAGTCTGCTGGGACATACTGAGCAAGAGGCAGGAGAAATTGCACCATTTTCTCTTACTAATGGTAGTCCATTTGCTCCTCTGAATAACTTAATTCCCTCTCCATGCAGCCAGATTAAGCAGCCAGAGATCAGGGTCCTGCATAGTTTGGGGGCTGCAAAACTCTCGGTGGAGATGACTTAAGCCTAGGTGACTTATGGGCAAAGTATGGTAGGGTAGGGAGTAATAAAAAAAACCCCAATCCAAAATGATGTGTAGATGTGGAGAGTCTTATGCAAAATAATTGAAAATACCGCTGGCTTAACCATGGAGACTTTAGATCTCGTGACACTCATCTCAGAGCCTAGCTTGCAAGTCCTTGCTACCTTTCACAAGTCTTTCTGAGCACCCAGGGCTGCTGGGTGCTTCAGCTATGGAAATAGCATTCATCCAACATGCTGGAGGCAGGTGAAAAAGGCTTGTGTCTGTGCATTGGCTCTACAGCTCCCCTGAGAATCTATAGCAAACTTAATTTTGAGCCAGATTTCCATCATCTTTGCACTACCCTACCTAGATCTAAAAATAACATAGCTGTGCTAAGAACCTGCTATTATATTTTCTTTTGTGATTACACCCATCCACATCAGAACCAGTTCAGAGTTGGTTTTTTCTCCAAATTTCTGGCTGTATTAGCACTGTCAGAATCCCTGATGTATCACCTTGCAGGGAGTCTAAATGCTTGTCAGTGCCTTACTTTGCATTTTTGTTCTGGGCTCAAAGCTGAAAGCACAGCTGAACTGAAATCTTTTCTCTGGATGCTGATAGAAATGTAAGAGAAATCTCATTTTTAAAAAGTATGAAAGGACCATAAAAATAAGTCTTTCACTAAGCTGATCAACTCAGCCTCTTTATACCAGAAAGGATTCAGAATGAGAAGCTGATAATACAGGCTTTAGTTTGTGGGAAATGAATTAGAAAGACAGTATTTGAAAGAACTATTTCATTTAGGTGTTTCACTGGCATATAATGAGCTACTATAGTTATATTGCAGCAAGCTAAAATATTATTTAAAAGTTAATTCATATTTTTAGCATATAATTTCTAATTAACTTGCTGTAGTTATCTTGTTAAATGTCAATTAAATCACAGAGCATTCCTCAAAGGTTTCCTGTATTCATAAAATGTAATTATACAGCTATTGCTCATGTAGCCCTTATTACTAGTATAATCTACAGCTAAATATATCTTTTACATACTAATTATACATTACTAAGTGCTATATTGATAATCAGTAATTGATTTAGCACAATGAATTGTCATGTTACCTCTTCAAATGTCAACCCTAAGTATTTTGAATTAAAAGTTCTGGCCACAACTTTGGTTGTAGTTGAGGTTTGCTGCCACGCTTGTACCTGGGTAGAAGGGTTGATCTGCTAAAGCTGTGGTACCAGAGGGCAGCGCCTGCCTCAGTGTGCTCCCGATTGCCACGATCAGGCTCCCCTCTGGTGCGAGGTCTTTGCTGCGGGGTGCAGTGCTGGCTTGGACAGTGCGTGGCGGGGTGTGCAGGCGTGTCTGACAAATGCTGCGTCCTGCAAAACGCAAGATGTCTCGGAAAAGCTAGGATGGCTCCACTGACAAGAAGTGAGGACAAAATGGGCTGAGAAGTTACGTGTCACAAAAAAAGAAGGAAAAAGGCAGGAGAAGGCCTTAAAAGTTTATCCCCAAACTTCCTAAAGGGGAAGATAGTCAAACATCTTTTGAAAGAAAAACCTCTCAGATAATCTAGTGTAGGATTACCATCCTTTTTTTGCACTGATACCAAAATAAAAGGTGAAGGTTGGAGTACTTATTGCTGCATATAATTTCTCCTTCTCCCCAGTTTTGTTTTCATACTAGCTTGTGTCTGTAGGACTGTGTGGAGCAGGGTTATGTTGTGCTTGTAAGGCACAGTGGGGATTGTCTTGTCACATCTTCCAAAGCACCAGCTCGGCTCCATGGCTGAGCAGTGTTGACCTCCCTTTTCTAAGGCAGGATTAATTACACCTAAACAATAGCAGAAAATACCTGAAATGCCAGTTAACTGTGATCTATAACTGTGATGGTCCAGACAGAAAAAAGAAGAGGGGGCAAAAAAGACAGAGAAGCTGGGAAGGCCTTAATTAGATTTGCACATTTACTGCCCAGTAGTAACTTGGAGTGAATATTATTCCCAGTCTCTCCCAGCCTGTCTCCAGTCTCAGCTAGCCTCTCCTCCTCCTCCCTTCCCCCTCACTGTCTGAATAATATTTACTGGTACATCAGTGTTATTAAGAGTTTGGATCTTCCATGTCCCTTGCCAGATTCATATGTGTCTGTGTTGATATTGATGTTATTCAAACAATGATCATCTCCTTCCCTTGTCAGTTTATATTGCGTGTTTCACATAGCACACTCTTAGCAAACAAGACTCATCCTCTGCTTTTTTTCCCCATTTGTGGTTTTTTTCCTTTTGCTAGAAGTGGTATTTAAATTAAACCATGCTTTGGGTTTTTTTCTTCACTCTTGTGTTTCCTAAGGCAACAAATTTTATGGATCTGGGAAATAGAATCAATATGAAGTTGGATTGTCCTTATGAGATCCTCTTAATATCCCACGCGACCAGGCTTTGTACATCAGGATTAAGAAAAGGGAAAATTACTGAGGGCAGGATTCTTTGGAGGGCTGTTTGTGTGCACATCATGGACAAATATTGAAATGTGGAAAACATAATACAGAGAATCCAGGGGTTTGTGTAGCTTTAATTGAAACCATTTGTAACCTTCATTCTCTATGATCTTAAATGACTCTTTATCTTTCTTGAGTTCATATGGTGGGTTCTGATGCACACTGAATTCATAAAATATACAAAATTTCAGTGTTTTTAG
Source organism: Aquila chrysaetos chrysaetos (assembly GCF_900496995.4). Taxonomy (NCBI): domain Eukaryota; kingdom Metazoa; phylum Chordata; class Aves; order Accipitriformes; family Accipitridae; genus Aquila; species Aquila chrysaetos. Next base: position 1,663,771 of record NC_044027.1, read on the forward strand.
GAGAAAATTCATATCCAGTGATGGGGGAGAGATGGCAATTCAAACAATAGCACTCGGTGATATAAAAGTGAACCTATTCTTCAGAATGCTCAAGCTTTCCAGAAAGCTGTGTGGTTACTACCTGGTCATTTACATTTTGTATGAGGATACTCCAAAAGCAGATGAAAGACTTTGTTAATTCTGAGTAACTTTTTTTTATTGATATATTGAAGACAAAATTTTCCGGCTCGCTCACAGCATTCCTTGTCTGGGGGAATGTGTTTGCTTCAGATGGGCTCACAATTATTCCATGATACTGTTGGCTTCATAACTGAGGTCTCTTCATCAGAGTTCATTAGAAATAAAAAATTAATTGAATTAGGGCAGTTACCCATGTGGGAGCAATTAGAAGCAGCAGAAATATTCTTTATGAGAAGACAGTTTTGCTTATTCCCCAAGATTTAGGGAGCTTTCCCTGCCCGGTTGCTCACCACAGGCACTCCTGCTGCCCTGCCAGTTTGCTACTCTGACTTTTCTGTTGATTCTCCTCTGTTCCCTTCTCCCTTTGCATTTGGTTGGCCTCCTATTTTTGAACTTGATGGTTGTTTTTCCTCTGGCAAACTGCTTCATCAACTGAATTGGTATTGCTTTTATGCTGTAATTTTCATTATGTCAGTGGCTCACTTCACCTCCCCTGTCAGTTTGCGTCACTTCTGCTGGGTGGACAGGCTCGCTGCAGCAGTGCCGCTCGCCTTTCTTCATCAGTTTGTATCACTTCCTTATAAATACTGATCCATCATGAGCAGCACTCTCCCAATTTTCTGTCCAACTGTTCCATAGCCTAATCCTTAATATTAAGTATTTGCAGTGTTTTCAGTGAAGTAAATTCCAATTTATGCCAGCCATGGCGAGTCCTGTTTGTGTGAAGCGGAAACATCCTGAGTCAAGATGAGTCCTCATCTTTAGGTATATTTAGTATTCTGTAGAAGACTGTTCTCATCTCCTTTTAAAATACTCCAATATTCCCACAAAAGGCCTTTCACCAGGGCAGTGTATCACCCTGTTAGCTCCTTAGATGCAGCAGAAATCTGCAGTACAGACAGGTGGAAGAAGAGACAAGGATGTTTGGTGAGACCTGTGTAGATTGAGATGGAAGTAATGGGGAATCTGGAGACAAGGAGTTGGAATAGGAAGAGCAGAAAGAAGGGACGGGACTGAAGATGATGAAGATAAAGTATCTAAGATTTGAGCTCTAGAGTTCTCTCTCTGTAGCATGTGGTTGAATTTTACCCAATTTGCAGTCTTGGCATTTTCCTTTCTTTTTTTGTATGCTCATATATTGACTTAGCTCTAGAAAAAAAGAAAATGGAACTTATATAGATTCAGTGTGCATAACAAAAATGTGATACAACATATTCCCTCTGAGTATTTTCAGAATAAAAAGGCAGAGAGAAATCAGATAAATGCATCAATAGGAGTCAGCTGTCTGCCAAACCATGTTTTAAATATCAAATTAGAATATAATAGTATGCATAGTTTCCATATCAAATTATGACATTATTGGCAGAGACTAGAAGGTGACACTACTCGAAGTCCTCCTACATCCCTGGATAACAGATGAAACAGTCTTAAATGGAATACAAAGCAATTTTGTAATCAAATGCAGGCTTATATGGACATTCACGTAGTTCAGACAAGGGAAATCCAAATGGAGGGGAATTAATGTTTTTTTGATAGATTTTTTTTTTTATGCTAGGGTGAATAGCCAGACTGAGGGATACAGGGGCAGAAATCTAATTACCCAAATAATGTAGGTGGCTATAGGCAAGCGCTCCGCTCCCCTTGTTTTTTCTCCTTACTGGCACCGTTGGCAAAATGCTTCTTCTGCAGGAAGTGCTATAGTTGGGTGGGATAGACAAAACTGGAAATCTGAGAGTATTTCCACCAGGGCAGGGAATTCTGCTCTGTGGAGTCACATCTCTCTGTTGGGGAAAAATGTGAGGTGGTTTTCCTCCCAGAGGTATAAGGAGAATGTAAGCTGTTATTCAGCTGGTTGAACTCTACAGTGCATTCTTGCTCATGAAGTATTTGAGGGGCACAGGAGTTCTTGGGTTCTAGAATTAAATTAACTGCTACTGAGGCATCACTAATGTCCTCTAGAGGCCTCTGATGTTCACCAGCAGCAGAGATCCCCCCTGGACAAGCAGGTGGGAGCATCTCTGAGCACTGGAGCTGAGCTCTGCTTTAGGATATCTTTTCTGTTGATAGTCGCTTCCTCTGCGGCTTGAAACTGGACAGAAGAGCAATATTTATAGCAGTAAATAAAAAGTGTCAGCATCAACAGAGTGATTCCTCCAGGTGGTGGTGGCCAGCTCGTGTCCCCCATGGACTGGCTGTTACAAGGAGATGTATCGCTCGGAGCAATGGGCTGGCCCTACCACTGCCTCTTATGTACCTTGTATGTGGGCAGAGGGATTCAGTTCAGCCTGAGGATGTTCACTTGTTGCATTCTGGCAGCTCTTAAACACAAATTTCATTTTGGTAATTGTGCAAAAAATAATGTACTTGTCTCTCATAGGGTACTCCCGCCAGACAACAGCATGTAGATGAGTGTCAGAGTAGATTATATATTTAATATATCACATACTGTTGACTTTTTAAGTAATAAGGCAATAATGAAAGCAAGAACATCTGGAAGCATGCTGAGAAACAGTTATTCTTTAAATATTGATGATCTGGTTTTGTAACCATCATAGTAAAAACACACAGATGGAGTTCAGAGCTTTAGCTGGACTGCTTGGCTTAGGCAATGTGGCAAAATCATAATAAGCAACAAGAGGAAAGAAAAAGATTGCAGTAATCCCAGTTGGATGCGCCTTTTCTCAGAAGTGTGCTAACATCTTCCCATTTCTCTTGGTAATCTTCTCATGGAAGATATGTAGTGACTGGCACAGCAGTTCAGTGAAGACCACTGACAAAAATCTCACTGTATTGTGTGCTTCAGAAGATAAAGATGGTCAGGTTGGATGGTGACTTCTGAGTGTGATGAGACAATTCTTGTGGACGAGGCTATTTCCATGGTGTTCTCTGCACACGGCAGTAGTTTAGGTGCAGTTCAAGGTTGCAGCTCCCCCAGACATGGGGGGAAAGACAAAGAAAGAGGAAATATTTTTTTTCCAAGCCTAAGATATATTGCTCTAATATTTCTTTTTGCTTTTGCTTCTATTCCCTCTTGGCAGTTCCATCTCTCCATATAGCTATAGGCTGTCTGTCTGTGGCTCTTATACACACACACACACAGAGAATACTTGTTAACTACAACTATTTGAGACGAAACAGTGAGGTTCTGTGCTGAAGAAGAGTTTTTCAGATAACTGCCTGAGGCACCAGACATTTTAGAATCAAGATCTGGGAAGTAGAGTCATTATTTCTGTTGTTTTAGTGCCTGCTTTTATTCTCTTTCTTATTGACAAATGTTCTTTAACCCATATTGCTGTGGGTGGTTTTTTCACATTTGCACTATACAGAACTGTTAAAGAAGAAAAAAAAAAAAAAAGACTTTTTATTTAACCATCTCTGCAATGTCTCCTACTTCATACTCCATCACCCTTTCCTGTCTCCTTTTTTGACTTCTGATCTATGGACATAGACTCTGAAGTCTGTAACTTTCCACATGAGATGTGAATGGAAGGTGTCTGGAACAAATGGGAGCAGAAGGGAAAAGTCCTCTTCAGCTCCCTATGGTGAAGTGTCAAACAAATCGCAGCATTACAGACTACCTTGTTCACGAAGGTACGTAGCCATCTTCCTTGCTGGCTTCTATAGCTGGTGCGAGTTGTACAAACAACTGATGTGACCTCTGTAATAGCTGAAACCAATGGATCTTCCGGCAGATGAATGCTTACAAGTACAGAAAGCAGATCCGGGTCTTCATTATTCACATAAAACCCCACTGGAAAAAAAACACACGAGAGACCTGAGAGTCTGGCTGAGGGAGAACTCTAAATTGCAGATTTGGCATCTGTGTCCTTGTGGTTAGCCTCAGACTCAGCCTGTGCTTCTCCACGCCCTGGGAGGGGATCTCTGGCACTGTGATATTTAGGCCCTCCTTCAATGATAAGCCAACACATGACTGGTTCCAGTGCAGCTTATCTTTAGACTTGATGATATGCTGTGATACAAAGATACCAATGTTAATGTTCTTCAGTGTAATGAGATGCCCTGCAGGTTGGATCTAAGGCTGCTGAATGACAGCTACTAATTGTGTGCACTTGTATGGACCATCATAAGAGATGACTAGCCCTGTCTGGGCTTTGGGAGGTCAGCAACTGATAATGTGCTCTCTCTGTGTCTTTGCTCCTAAGCTATGTTTTGTTCCCCGCAAGGTCAACATGATAGAGTATGGATGTGGTGAAAGGCACAGCACTCAAAACCTATTTCAGATGCAGAAATATCTGCTTCGTTCCTGGTGGTGGTGTGAGTTTAGTGCAGTCATGGCTCAGGTCAGGGCCTTGTTGTAGGCTGTTAAAGCAAAGCACTAAGCTTCTGCTGCTGAGAGGTTACGTTTTAGTATGTAGACAACAGGTAGCAAGTACATAAAGTGCCATAAAAATAAGGAGAAAAGATGGAGAAGAGGACAGACCTGTGGTTGCACAAGTCATTTGTCCCAGTGACCTCTGGGGGTCTCAGGTGTCTGTAAGAAACTAATAGTTATTCACTGGCATAATGGTAAAAAAAAAAAAAAAAAGAAAAAAGATTGGATGTGAAACTGAGGAGTATAAAATATTTTCTTCCAGCAGCAAAATAAGAGGAGAAATAACCTGATCCTCCCCTTCTCAGCAGCTTGAAGCCTTGATCCTTTTGTGAGCCTCACAAATCAAAAGGACAGTTTGTCTGAGTTCATGGTGAGGTTTTTGTGTGCACTGTGATGAGGACAGTGATGGAGAACACTCTTGAGACCAGCTCTTCTCAGCTGAAGAGTCTCTGAGAAAGTCCTGAGGAAGGAAGGGTTTTCAGGGAGAGCTAACATTTTTTTATTAGCTCTACTAGAAATGCACAGACGAGTTTTTTGGTTAGACAGCCCTCTTAAGGCGTCTTTCACTAGTTGCAGGAGTGCCAGCTGTTAGGTCTCTTGCTACTGTGGGCTGCAAAAAAAGTGTCCTAAATGTGAAAAGCAGAAGTCTGGGGCGGTTTCTTGTTGCTGCTCCATGAATTCAAGCGCTGACAGTACTGAGCCCTTGCCCTGCTGTCCTTGCACACAGTGCCTCTGCCTTCTTTTGGGCATGTCTTGATTGACATTAAGATGTGGAGATTCAGCAACTGTTGTGAAGGACATGAGTGCAAAGGACCGCAGCCCCTACCCCTGTGATGAGGAGTAGAGGTCTCTGCTGCTGACTGTCTTGTTAGAGAAATTAGGGAGGCAGCACTCTGAATTACTCTGGGGTGCAGCCAGTGCGGCGCTTGTTTGACTCGACCGGATGGATACGGGAAGTATCTTGGGGAAGAGGTCTTGTGGAGAGCCCTCTTGGAAAGACCGGTGCTCTTCCCTGGGAAGACACAATTTCCCTAGTTATTTTTATAGTAATTTTATTTTTGCATTTCGTTCTTTATTGGTAGAATTGATAGATACTTGATAAGTTTGAGCCACACCCAATTGTTTCCTCAGTAAATCCTTAAACCTGGGTTATATTCTGTTGCAAATATGCTGTGGCTCAAAGAGATTTTAAGAGCTCAGTATAATTTACTGAGGCTCAAAAAACCCCCTCACAGTTTTATCAAAATATGAAAGTGTGATCCGATAACAGAAATACTTCTAGGTTCTAAAGTAATTCCCTTCATTTGATAATGTTCAGATCAGCGTATCTACAAATATTACTCATTGCAACATTTTATTTACATTTTTAAACATGTTTGATTAACCTGCCTTTGGACTGCAGAGCTAAATGTCTAATCTGACAGATGAACTGCATGGGAAAATTGAGGATATGAACTTGTTTACCAAGCTGGGGTGGAATCCGCAGAGTTCTCTCGGCAGTCTTCCCAAATGAGATTTAGGCTATGTAACGACGGTAAAGATCTCCGATTTCTCGGCACATCAGATAGCAACAGGTCTGGAAGCCGGGCTCTGCCCTGCCCAGCCCTACGGGCCCCGCCAGCCAGCCGACTCTGAACTCCCCGTCAGTTTTCTCCCCCTCTCCGGTGACAACAGCCACGAATTCTACCCGTGTTGCCCCGAAGTCGCCGGAGCAGCGCGGAACCGCCGCCCGGGAGAGGCGAGGGCGGGCCGAGCGCCGCCCCGCGCCGAGCCGCGCTAGAGGGGGCTCTCGGACAGCGCAGCGCTCCGCCCGCGCTGCGCCGCTGCCGTCCAGTGTTTCGGCCAGACGCCGAGGCTAAAAGCCCGGTTTCGTCTTGCCTTCACGGAGCCGCCGACGGAAAGAGCAGATAAAACTGCCTGTGAACGGCTTCCTGCGTTTTCTTATCCAGGGTTTTCCCCACGCTTACTGTGTGGTTCAACGCGGGCCGGATCTGTCCGTTTCGGCGGTCGACCGAGCTGTTCGTGTGGTTTTTAAGAGGTCAGTTTTGCTGTGGGAAGTTAGGCGACTACAGTAACTTAGTTGCAATAATCATTAATGCTAATGAAGATGCTTACTGGCAGCCTCTCATCACGTGGTGTCCCAAAACACTTCCCAGATCTGAAAACTTAGGTAAACGGAAATTACATGACACATCCTAGGATTTGAAATCGGAAACGAGTCCTGCTTGCAGCAGTGCATAGACCGGAACTATTGAAGTCAAACACGAGCAGGAATTCTGTGGCTAATAGAGAGCACGTGCAGGATTTTAGCTGGGGTTTCTCCAGGATGCTGTGGACAGGCTGAAACACTTCATCATTATTGCTGTGCCATCGTTCTTCCCTCTGCCCCAGGGTCCTGTCAAGTCACCTGGCTGCACCAATGTGACTTAAGAAATTAATTCACTTTGTACTTAGTGCTGCTCTTCAATCCAGGGGGGATAGAGCCAGTTTGTAGGTGATGTATGAGCCCAAGAGCCAGTTATGAGCCTTTCCGTAGCGTGGGTGTGTATTAATCCAAATGGAGGATTTGCTTTAAGTGCAGACCGAGCTGCATCAAAAGCTTGCTGCATCAGTATTACCATGTGTTTACATGTTTTGAGGAGCATTCACTCTTTGACAACATATCACAAGGCAGCAGATCAAAAAGGTCCATCTACCTCTCAGATTGTTTTTCAACCCACTTTGCACTGCGTGAGTCACAACGCCCACGAGGAGCGGGAGGGGTGGTGGCATTTCATTGCAAGCAAGCTGAGCAAACCCCCAATACAATCAGCTCAGCAGAAAGGGTTTTTTCAGGCATGCAAAAGGGGCAGGTAAATCAGGAGTGAAAATTTCTGGCAAAGCCTACAGGGAGACTATGGGCCAAAGGGCAAATCAGAGCAGAGGGGAGAGGTCCAGGTGGTTTGGGAGCCAGAGGCTGCACCTCTGTCACTCGGCCGGGCAGTGCTCGCAGCCCTCCATGTCACGGGTACCAAAACTGACTTTATTTGATGTAGGAAAAGAAAGAGTTTTAATTGCTAGCTTACAATAAACTGTGTATGGCATGTAAATATTGCAAGTGTCAAAAGTTTCCAAAAATCATAGCAGCAAACTTATCTGCTTATTTTTATAATATGCGAGGATGAGCTGTTTTTTTCCAATTGGATAGCTGCTGTAATAGAAATATTATACTGACAGCCAAGCTTACTCCCAAGCCTAATGCATTTTCAACTTTTTTATGCTGATTTCAGGAAGTACGGCTCCTGTAATTTTCATCCGGATATCAGGAAGCGATGTGTTGTAAGAACATCTCATCTACCACGAGGGATGAACCCGCAGAAATCACTTACACCAACAGATTTACAGGTAAAAGTGTTTTTATTTTAAAAGATTGCTATAGAAATAGCAGTTTTCTGCTTTAGCCTATGGATTAAGAACACTGGGAATTTCAAACACTTTTGTTGGACCTGCTGGTAAATGGGGGGATGGTCCAACTGGACACAGGATCACAGAGCAGCAATGAGTTTTCCAGCCTTATCTTCATCATCTTCAGGAATATAATAAAGGTGTCTTTACTACTAGTGAATGAAGTCAGAGTGCTGTAAAATCAACCCAAATGGGAATTTTACATTGGTGTTGGAATGCAACAAATACCTATGCATTATGGATTTACATTAAATGAGCTTTCACAGCTAGAGCAGTGGCTTTTTGGAGGACTTGGTCTTCCAAGAGACTTAGGTGTTTATTATATTCTGTTTTCATTTGTATGCAGCCTCATGGACTTTGAGCAGATTGGTTGTGAAATTTTCATCAATTGTTCATTACTGGACTGTCAATTTATAGTTCTGGCTGTGTCTCTCACAAACACCTCCAAGTAGTGAGTTTGCAGAAAATCAAGGGCGGGACTGGACTATGGGTTCACAATCCTTCTAGGTGATGGTCCCAGGTCAACAGTTGGGGTTCATTATTAGGGAAAGATATATCAGATGCCTGTGCTGTTGCTGAGTTGTTGCTTCTTATTCTTGCATAAATGGAAAATGCACAGTTTTCAGAGCTGCCAGTCTGGGATCTACAATAAACAGTAAAAATAAACTTTAAAAGTAAAGCTCAAGCAATTGGAAAAGATGGTGCTTTGATACTGTTTTCTCAAGCTAACTTGCAGCCTAAGCAAAATTATACACAGCTTTTGCCAAGCTTAAGATTTCTAAAATGCTTTGATTTCGCCTCCTTCTCCCTGCATTGTTTGGCACTTGCTTTCAGTGTGCAACCACAGCAGGCATCACAAATGTAACATGCATGTAAGAACAGGGGATTTTAAATGGTAACATGACAGAGACATCACTAGGTTTTCAAGGAAAAGGAAAGTGGGATGGGGGTGGGATGGGGGAAAATAATCCAGTACTGCAGTAGGCTAAAGGCTTGATAGAAGTGCTTTGCAAGCAGTATTATTCATCGGTGGTATTGCTGAGTCAGAGAAGAAGAAAGATCTACATAAAAAGAGCTGCTTTTGGATCACGTCTTAATGCAGAAATTTCCTACTAGATTTTTTTTTTTACTAGTGCTCAAGCAACATTACTAGTGAAGCTACAGCAGTTCACGCAGGAAACGTAATGATGAAATTATTTCAGTTATGAAGTCTTCGCAGTAGTAACTTGGTTTGCATAGAGGGTTCTTGGTGCCCAACTGGGATTTCCTCTACAGTAAAAATAGACAATAATTTGCGCACTGATTTTTCAGGATGGGTTAGGATGCAGTATTAGTAATGTGTGAGCTCTGGGTAGTTGGCTGACATAACTTTTAATGACTTTCTTCCTGGGTTTTTATTTTGACTGTTCAGAGGCCTTTACAAGTAAGAAGAGTGCACAGAGAACCTCCCCCAAAGCTAGCACCTTCTGTCCTGAGTAATGGTCTTTAGATGCTGTAGTGCCATCTCGGAGCATCCTGCAACAAAACACACAGGTTTACTTGTGCAAATGCACAGTCTTCCCATTACGTGGGGTGCACCTGTCCCGGCTATATCACTTACAAATTTATAGCATAGATAAATATATGCATAGGTAACCAGTCTCGATGTGGGGAAGTTCTTATTCACACGTATGCTTTGTACCATGCTACACTCCCATAGCATGGTCTGTACCTGAGAGCAGAGGTCCCCAGGCAGGGCTCCATGCATAGCTGCCCACACAGCCCAAGTGCAAGGCTAGCTTTTCCCTTGCACCTTCTCATTCACCCACATTTGTATTGCTGGGTTCCGAAACACCTTTTGGAAAAGTTTGTTATCCCATTCTCTGCCAGAGGAAATGACAGAAAAATGCCAAACTATCAGATTAATCCTCCTTGGCAGGTAGCAAAAGCTATCTTCTTTTTTTTCTGAATCACTCAGCAGAGATGAGTTCTTGTTTTTAAGGGAGGCATGAAGAAATCATTCCAGTGCAGGATCCAGCAGTCAGGTCCTTCTATTTGATAAAATTCTTCACTTGGTAACATATTAAGTCTTGACTTTCTGCTATACAGGGGATGACAAATGAAGCATCAGGGATGGGAATCAAATGATTAGGACTTATGAAACCCTCGTTTTGTTTTGCTGTCTCATTGTGTTACAAGAAAACAATCACCCTTCCTGTATTTGCCTTTTTTTTTTTTCTTTTTTTTTTTTTTTTGGCTCACAGATTAGTCTGGTACTTGCACTGGAAAGAAAACAGGAAAAAAAGTTGTACCTTTTGTCTTCCCATTTCTGTTACAATTAATCTGATTTGTGTTCAGGCAATAGCCATTCCCACTTGCAGTATATACAATTCACCAACCTTGCAACTACAGTTCCTTCTACATAAATCAATCTCTGTTTAATTTTATCCTGTGCTGAATTTGACCAAACCCTCAGGAATTGGTTATAAAAACTGTACAAGTTCAGTTTTTTATTTTGATCAATTCGGAGGGCTGTAGGCAGGTATTCTGTAATGTAATCATTGCTCATGGAAAGCTGAAGTGTAGTATAATAATGTTTATGTTGAAAAATCAGACAACAAATTTTTAGTCATCTGTGCTGTCTGCATTGTTCCCAATTTTTGAAATACCAAGTAACTTTTAAGTTAAAAGCACTGAGTATGAAAGTTTTCAAGACTGCAAACAAGACTTTTATTTTAAAATATTAATTTTTAAATTATTTGTCATTTAACTTCCATATGGCCATAGTGGAATACAGCTATGTTATATATGGATGTCTAATAACAACTTTAATTGGCCTTTAACAAGGAAAATGGTTTTTTTCTGTGTGTATAGACATATGATCCTGCAGTGGTCCTCCAGCCACATTAGAATAAAAATGAGGGAGTTCATCAACCCATCCAGCTTAGAGAAAAGCACCAGAGATATTCCAAAACTTGTTGTAGGCTTTGATTCTCTGCAAGAGATCCTTCAGTGCTGTGCTGGTAGGACATGTTTGAGGGCCTGAATGTCTTTGACCCCAAGTCTTCCAAATGCTGTAATTGTAAAGTCATACCCCGCCCCACTCCCACCCCCCCCCCCCCCCCCCCCGAGGAGTGACACTGGACAAGGTGTGAGAGGCTCTGGGGTGGGGGGGACCATTTGTGACCAGTTTGTTCCCCACAACTCTGCTTTGTTCCTGGGCTTCCTTTCTAACCACCCTGAGTGTGGGCTTAGAAAACTGGTAGAAGAGCAAGCATCCAAAAAGCATGTGAGAACAGGGGACCTTTCTTCAGTAAGTCTGAGTAGTTTGGGTCTGTACCTTTGTCTGCCGCTTTCCTGGTGACGCACAGCTCTCAGGGCAGTGTTGAGACCTTTTCCTGTGAAATGTGCCCTGAAACGTCCCAACGCCTTTGCTAAAATTGCCTCCATTCACTCAGGTCTGTCACTAAACACTTTCACATCCTCGGGGAATGTGTCCAAGTGCCAGCTTTGCTAAGGCTTGGTGGTGGAGGCTTTTGGGTGTGTGTGGCAGGGAGATTAGAAGCTGTGGGGGGAGGTAAGATAGCTGGAGGACCAACTAGCCTCAACTTCATCAAGAAATGCAGAACTACTTGCTTACAGTTTTTGAAGAGTTTTGCATTTCTTGAAGTTGAGGCTGGGATTTTATTTTTTCCAAGTCTTCTCCTACCTGATAGTAAATGAGTCCAAAAAAGATTTCTGTCATGTTACAATAGAAAATGAGACAGATTGCACCGTTGCTTCAGCTTTCATTTTAATACCTGCCAATACCATTTTGCAAATCTTGGAGTGTAATATTAAAAAAAAAAAGTGTAGCTAACATGAGGTTAAAAAATGTCTTTAGTGTGTAAAATATGAAGCTGGATGACACATAGGCAGCTGCAGATGCACTAATTTGATTTCATGCCTTAGAATCAACTGTTCTCCTGTACTGAAAGGCACATTTACATCCATCTGTCAAAGTCGGTTCCTTGTCTTTTCAGAGTTCCTCTGCTCTTGTTTCATCCCATGCTCTGCTCATGGGGGTGAGTTTGGAGCAGACTTTTCTAGCCCACCCATGTTTTTCAGGAACTTACAACAAAAATCTTTTTTTTTTTTTTCCTTTTTTTGTTTTCACCCCTTTACTTTCTTTACTCTTCTGAGTCTTAGGGAGGTATTATTACAGGATTATTAGACACAGAACGTAGGATCTGAGTGTTTAAGCTTTAATCCTCGTAAGCCAAAGCCCTGGCTACAAAGCTGGGTTCATGACATTCAAAAATCATTTGATATCTAGCAGCGGGGAGTTTGGCATCAGTGAGGAGCAGCACCTGGGCTGGCGCTGCGGCGGCTCAAGAGGCAAGTGGTGCAGAAGGTGGTGTCCTGGGCGAGCGCGGGGTGTTTGCCGTGTGATGGTGATGGCTGTGTGTCCTGTGGGAGAGGGCGGCATGGCCGAGGGGAAGGTGGGCTCGGCAGAAAGGCAACATCGTGCCAGCAGAGGAGTCCTCGATAACTGATGTAAACAGCAGAAGGCCAGAGCTCGGGTTATAGTCTGGAAGAAAACATACCCCCAAAAAGAGGTCAACCCACTTCTGCAGTATGTGTTTATCTTGCTTGTGGGAACTTTCCGAGTGAGCACGAAGCCTATTCCTATAGGCACTATGCGCATATGTGCCCAGCAGGCACTGTACATGTACAGCACCAGGTCAGGGGGTGCCTTCAGGTGTTATTGCAATGTCTGTGATAAAGATTACCTTCCATAGGGGCAGGCTTTTCTGTTGTTTTTAATTTGTCTTACTGCATAGAACATAGGGTAACTGAAATCTAATTTAGATCTTGTCCTGCATAGTAGGTACGACCAAAATCGATATCTTTCATATTCTCACCACAGCATGAAATTCTGAAGATGGAAATTAAAGGTGTCTGATAAGCTGCTAAGTCAGCCTCTCCTCTCTTCTCTATTTTTACCTTAGTTTGTAGTGAGCGACTCATCAAGTTTATCAAAAGTTAAAACTGTTTTATGATTTAATTTGCCCATTTAGATGCAGTTGCCATCAAGAATCCATCACCCCTCAGATATTCACTTACAGTATTTTGCTAATGGTGGCCGGACCTGTCATTCACCTTAGACTAAAATATGCTTTAAAACAAACCCTGTATGGAAAGGTTGTGTGAGGAGAAAATATTAGTGAGCTGTTAAGACTGCAGTGCTAATGGGTGAAAGACTTTTGCTGCTACAAGATGCAATGAGTTCTTTGCTTTTTTCCTGGTTGTAGGGAAGAATCGGCTCTTGGTAGTAGAACGTGTAACAAATTCTTGGCAAAGAGAAAGAAAAATCAGAGGTCAGTGCTGAAGCTGCATGAAGCTTATTAATTTTTGCTTCATGAATTTTCATAGTGCTAAACTGACTTTAAAGTGAAAAGGCAATTGTCATGTCTTTACCCAACATATAATTAAGCAAACTTACTGCTGAAAGATACAACAAAGATAAAATGCTCGGAGCTGGGTTGTGTAACTCTTACTTCTGTTGGCAACTACTTGGTTATGCTCCAGTTTCAGACCATGTTTCAGACCAACGGTTGCAGTGTAAAATGGGACACCCAAAATTACTTGAGTTCCAGCCTGGGTCTGTATTATCATCCTTAGCATTTTTTTTAATTATTTTTTAAGCAGTGGCCAGGGCAAGAACTGTGAGGGTTACTTCCTTGGAGTATCAGGACTGGTGAGATAATGATTGGGGACAGGCAGTAGCTTATTTCTGTGGAAAAGAAACCAGGTATTTAGTGGCATTGTGATACATCAGTAATCTTGAAGCATCTTGATTTTTCTAATACAGCTAAAACAGTTGAAGCCTTCAATATGCTTGAAAAAACTCTCATTTCTGTTATTCAGGGGTTTGCTTAAGAAAGATGCACAAAAGTTTGTTCCATATTAGATGATCTGGTCTGATGTGTGAGTAAAACTACGCTTTTACGAAGAGAGATAGTATAAAGTACTTCTTGTCAGAGCAGGGCAAGAATTATGGCTCTGGGAATACTTGGTGCTCTGAGGGCTTTTGCTGGGGCAGAGCTGCAGAAGAAGGCATTTTGGTTGGGGCGGGGGGGGGGGGGAACTAGCCTGGCTCATTGTGATTGACTGTGTCTGGGTTCTGAGCCCTCAACGATCGAGAGAGCATTTTGCTAGTAAGCGCTGCATGCTCAGATACTCCGTGCAATAGGATTTTTCTGTTTGTTTTCTTAGTACTGCCAGATGAAATGTAAGAGAGAGAATCTCCTCATTCTCTTTTAATTTCATATCTCCAGCCTGAAAATGAAAACTACTTTCTCAGTGGGACCTTTACCTTTTACATCACGTAGCTTCCTCCTCCCCCTCCTACTTCCCAACACTTAATGGGCTGTAGGCAGCCAAACCACGAGACTGCGAGAAGAGCGAAATGATAATTCATTTGGGATGGAAGCAGGAGGCAAAATGTAATCCATCATATCTGCTCTATCTCATTATGGAGGTGAGATACAAGAGAGGGCAAGCTGTTAATAAACTGGTGGATGAAGTTATTTTACCAATCTGTTACAGCAAGCGGGGACAGACAGGGGTAGAAGTGCATTATTCACACCTTTTCCTAATTCTTTTGTTCCTTATTCTGTGGAAATGCCTTTACAAAGCCGGTAAAGCAGTCTGGCGTATGGAGCTGACATCCAGCCCCTCACACCTTGTACTCTCCTGTTCTACCACATCTCGGTAAATAACCCTTTCAGGAGCTGCAGGAGGGCATCGCAGCAGGGGCTTGACACCTGCCTGGGCTGGAGGGGTGGCAGGGTTCACGATGGCTTCTGCAGAACTGTTCTTTGTCATGGCCATAGCGGATTTCCTCACCCCTCAAAGCAAAGCTGCCCCTCAGGAATTGTGCCACCTTCCCCTACGAGCTCTGGGTCCCTGCGAGCTGCCCGTACTGCTCACTGCCATCCCTCCAGGCTGATGTGAGTGGGCTGAAGGCAGCCTGGCAGCCTGTAGCTCAGGGAGCTAAATCCTGCCTCTGTGAGAAATATTTTGGGCAAGCCTTGGGTATTCCTGATACCCCTGCTCCTTGTGCATGTGCAGCGAGGACATCCTGGCAGTGTGGGGGTACCAGCGTGCACCTGTGTGCTGCACCGTGGAGGGCTGCAGCCTGCATGTACGTGTAGGTGTTGCCAGTATCAGTACTGCTGGTGTGATGGGGAGCTGGGATCTGAAGGGCTGGAGTGTCACACCACATAAAATACTTCTACCACTTCTTTTCTTCATATGCAAACATTTCAATAGAGGTTGAATCTGGTCAAGTTTAAAAGGTGCCTCTTGGGAAACAATAAATGCACGTGGATAACACACGTCGGTGGAATTATGTATTTTGCCCTTTCTTTCTCTACCCACAAAACTACTACTTTCTCTTCTGCTGTTTTTCATCTTGTAATGTCTCTCTGGCAAGGATAAGACCTTATTCTGGAGCCTTACTCTGAGCAGATTTGTAGCATGGCTGTGCTAACAAGGTTTCAGTTTCAAGGCTGTCATTTTAGTAGTGAGCTGATCTGCAGCACATTATTACAATTGTAGTTTGCATGCATTACAGTCTGCAGAAGTAAATTTTCAGAAGAACAATGTTTCCATGCATCCAAAACTTCTGTAAGGTAGTTAATGAAAAGGAAGGATAGCTAACCACATAAACATGTTAAGAATGTTTTTCTTGTTTTTCTAAAAAACCAAAAACCAAACCAAAACCCAAGACCCTGATGGATGCCTGCACATACCTTTCTTCACTTTTTTGTTACTTGGTTGAGGTTTTTCACAAAATTGTCAACGTTTTGTTCCTCACAATGCAGGCTGAAAAACTTTACTAAGAGTTCGTGAATCGAGCTGGGAGACGTGGGAATGCCCGTGGGTCTGGGCAGCGCCGGGGAATCTGCATTTCTCGTTCTGCTCAGGCTATCTGCAGCACCTTCTGACTGCTGGAGGTGTGCTGAGGTGTGTCATTTAGATCAGTACATGCTACGAGTTGTAAGGTGAAAGGTGTAAATTATTATATGCATAAATATGGTTCAAAGGAAGGAGCTGTAACAAATGACCAAGCATCTATCCATTTGTATTATGTTCTATTATAAAGTGCTTAGTTTTCCTTATATCTCCCCTACTATAGCTAGGCCCTTAAATCTTTATCCCTTAAATCTATGATTACTTGTGTTAATTCCTCGCATCTTCCTCTGATCTGGCCTAAATGTAGTGTTCACCCCCTCCACTGACAAAGCCTTCCAATTCATTGGTGCCCTGTTATTTTCCACCTTGACTATACTTAATGTCTTTCATTATTGTTACTATAGGCTCAGTATATGAGTAAACTTTAATGAAACTCTACCAATAACTCCCTTGCCGTGAAAGCACTATTCCTTTCTCCTCTCCACCTTCTTTCTCAGCTGTCACTGCTCTGGCAAATAGTAGTAGTAATAATAACAACAGAATAACTCGCAGAAGATAAATGAGGTTCCTGAGTTGAAAAGACTCACTCACTCTGTTTGCACCAGGGAGGACTAGATTGAGACATAACCTTATTAGCATTTCTGTATGATCACAATAAGGCTGCAGGGGTTGAGACTAAATGTTTTCCAATTCAAAGGAGAGGAGAGCAAATTTACAGATGATGACTTTATTAAATTTAAATTACTACAAAAATATCTAGGCAAGGCTTCAGTGATGACAGGAAAATCTTTCACATTTTCCTTCTCATTACACAGGATTTCAAGCAAGTTCCATGAGAAAAGTGCTTGCATAGTTTCCCTCCCTTCATACTTGGACTTGATTTTACGCAATTTTAAATTGAATTTGTAAACATTAAAATTCTTCGGTTTTGTATGCACAGCAATGAAAAAGAAAAATAGTTTTGAAAATAGCCAGTAAGGGACTTCCTAGGAAGCTTTGCTATGTTAGCTCCCTGCACTCAAAATGTTCTAACCCATAAGTTCAAGTCAACAAAAATCCAGAACTGAAACAAATGTTAGCAAATATACAAAATAATTAGTTTTGTTCTGTCTTTCATATCATCCTGAGTGAGCCATAAATGGCCTAGGGCTGTTCTTGAGAAGAGAGTAGATTGTTGGTACTTCAGTATCTTTCACTCACAGTAAATGGCTCAAAGTATTATCAGAAATTCTAGTCTCACTTTCATGCTTCAAATAGAGATAATGGCTGTATCCTAAAAGATGCTTTTACAGAAAGCACTAATTATTCCTTCTTTGTCGCAAGCCTCACCAGGGTTTGCTGACTGATAACCTCTCCTGTCCTTGGAAATTTTCCTTTCCAAGATAGGACTCAAATACTTGAGAGCCAATTTGAGGAAGATGTCAGTGCCATGCTGAGCTAAATTCTGAATAAAGGATTTAATTTCCTAGAACTGCTGTCTGGCATCTTTCAGAAGCTCAGAGCTCATTCTAAAAAGGAAGAGCAGGCATGTGATGTGATGTGCATGTTCACCAGAAACAACTGGACCTGAACTGAACTCCAGTGCACGGCAGGGAGAAGGGCACTTGTGATGGACCTGGGCCATTGTTAGCAAAACTGGCTATATCATTAATGAAAGAAGTGGGACTGCACATATTTGACAGGCAGTGTTTCCTATCTCTTTGGAGCCCATACATCTCCTGAGTAATGCAAGCAATCTTATTCAGATTTCAAGTTCTTGATGACATGAAGGCATATGCTACTGAAAAATTATGATAAATGTATACTATCATCATTTAAGCTATCCATCAGTAAGCACTTTGCTGAATAAGCTGGAGGAAGCACTTTGTGTGTTCCATATCTGCTGGGTCCGTGGTCCTGAAGGGCTAGACTGCACATCTTGCCATGGACAGACATTAATGAAGATAATTGAAGATGTTATTAGGAGAATGCGTTTGTTATCAGAGGTTGCTTATGGCATTATTACTCAGAGTTACGCTTCATTAATATCCATTTTTCATGGCTTTGCTTTGCCATTCATTAATTGCATGACCTTGTGTCGTTGGAGGAAATGTCAGTGATAGAGTGAAGAATATGTACTTAGTACTGTGCCATCCTCACTTACCATGGTTTGTCAGTCTCCCATTGAAACCCCTGTTCTCAAAGCTTATAGCTCAGCCATAAAAGTAAAGACAAACATCCTTAGGTCAGGAGCTGGGCATGCAAATGCTAAATCAGTGTGTTTGCAGTTGTAATGAATAACTTATTGCCCCACTTGTAAAACCGTCTCACAAATAAACAAATAAATAGCAATTGATAGAGAAGCACATGGTGATCCTTCAATTTTCCTTTACAAAGTAAAAGTTGCTTCAAATTTGCTAGTACCCATTTTACAAGAAAATGTTTTACTGTATTGTTACTGGAAATGCTGAATGATCATCTTTCGTTAGAGTCACTGTCAAAGTTTCCCACACAATCACATTTTCTTACTGGAAGTTTTGTTTTCATAACTATAGGTCAGTCAGAAATTTTGAAATTATAACATTCAGAGAAATATCAAGATTAATTTGAAAATGCTGATTATATTGAACTTTGATACCCACAAACTTGTGGAAAAGCCCTTTTCAGAAAAAAGTAGTCTGCATATATGTGATGATTGCAATGAAGTATATACATGGTGCATATAACACTTGGGAAATTGGAAAAACCTTCACTGGGCATGATTAAGAATCTGGACTTGGAAAACAATTTCAGGATTTCTCTGTTGTACTAATAGTCAACTCAGTATAATTAAGGAAGAGAGTTTTCGTAAGTAAACAAAGCAATTAAATACCAAAGTAATCATCACACAAAAATAACAAGATTGCCTTTGCCACAGTGAACCAGTCTAGTCATTCATGACATCTGGAAGTGGGCAAGGGGCAGTGGAGCAGGCTGCAGTGCTAATTGACAAAAGGCATGGCCTTAAGTCATTAGTAAGATGATTATTTGGCAGGCTCATGCTAATTTTTATAATATCGACAGTTTGATTAATATGTTAATGATCTTAATTTCCATACTGAGTTTTCTCACTTTAATTTGTCTAACATGCCAGCAGGAAGAATATTGGCACTGTGAAATCTATGTAAGAAGTAAAAGGCAGAAATTCCAAACTAATGATGATGTATTGGTCTGAATTTTCATTTTTGCTCAGGCCACTCCATGCAGCCAGTGTAGTGTAAAGCAGCCATTCATGTAATTTAGTCTTGTTAGTTCTCTTATGCTGCCAGAGAATCAGGTCAGGTATCTTTAATAACCATGTGTGTTGCTTAATTATCCTAAATTACTTTTACATCTTTGTTTCCCAATATATACATTGCTACAACAGTCTATTTATTCAGTACTAGGTGCTGTCTAGAAATTATGCTCTATTGAGTTCAATAGAGGGATAACTATATAGAATTTAATGGCATGTCTTATAGAAGTTGATCTTGTGATACATCTTGGGCTTAGAAGTATATCAGTGTTTTCAGATGAGGTGAATGTCAGTGGTTGGTAAAAAAATTATCAGTATTAGCTAAAACACTTTAAGCAAGTATCTGAAAACCTTACGGAATGCCTTCTGTTCTTTCCCATTTAAAAAATATTTATGATTGGTATCCTCAGATGAGATGTGAAAAATACAAGTGTTTTTTCTATCATTCCTATGTAGTTGACTGACAAAAGCCCTTCCCTGGAGTAGCAGCAGTAGTTCTTTTAGGGTGTCTCGTGTTTGCTCGTTCCCACAAGCTCCTACACAGGGTTCAGCAGCTTTGGGTCTCCACACCTGGAAATCTGCCTGATTCAGATTAAAAGCTCCAATGTCTGGGCTCCCCAGTTCTATTTCCAAGGGGTTCACCCCTCTTGTGTCTTCGCTGCCTCACCCATGTGTTTAGCAAATTTTCCTGGAACTGGAACTGTTCCCAGTAACCAATGTACTCTGAATGGGGAACGATTTCCCTGAAAAACTCCCAACTGCCCTTCTTCTAGTGCTTATGTTTTCCTCCCAAAGAAAGATTGCTTCGTGCTTTCCTTGCTGCCATCAGTGCAAAGAGGAACACAGCTTTATTCTTCTCTGCCACGTGTTTCTGCTTGCTATTGTTTGTTTTTGAGAGCTGAATTCCAAGAGCATCTCTGGTAAAGGGAGACTGTCTCTTTATTAATGCACTGTAATATCAAGTATATTAACATCAAGTTCTCACTCAACTGTAAGTGTTACTTAGGGATATTAATCAACTGCTGCTTTATTTTAATGTGCTAATTTGGGATTAATGAACATAAAGGCTTGATTTATAGGGAGGTCTTTGATTTGTAGCTTCCATTGTACGTTCCCTTCCATTTTCTTTTGCAACAGAACTTCAGCCAGATTACAGTTCCAGACTGAGTAGAATTAGTTACTTCTAAGCATTAGTTAGTTCTCTCTGGAAACACCTCTGTTCCTTTCATCCATCCCATTAGAGGCATTATGAAGGATGTGTCCTCAGATCATGGTGATGGCCCTTGGCTGCTTCTGTTTGGAGCAGAGTGCTGTGGCTGCTGCTGGATGGAGTTTGGTGCTTGGAATAGAAAAGCCTTTTTAGGTGGAGCTCTCAGACCTGAGCAAAGCTGTGACAGCAAACTGAGACATACCTGCTGAGACAGATTACTGGGAAAAAGAAAGTTTTCAGGCAGCAGTGTGGGATGCTTGCACAGACCCTGCCAGCCCACTGCAGTGTGGGCAGTGCCTGCAATGGCTCTGTCCTCAATGAAAGGCCGAGATTTGATTCTTCAGAGGCTCCCCATCACTGGGATCATAGCTCTTCATGAAATTTGGTTGCTTATGTAAATAAACTCCAAAGGGTGCTACTTGCAAGCAAGGCAAGCAGTTAGCAGGAGAAAGCAAGTGGTGTTGGCAGTACGAACTTTTAATGAGAATGTCATTAAGAAGATCTGTCTCTAAACTAAAGTGGTTCAGAAATGCACTTTCCCGGATAGCAGCTGGGTTTAAATACTGTAGAAATGTGGCGGAAACAGACCTGCAGATGTTAAGACACTCGGCCATTGCAGGGGTGCATTGCACAGGGAAGAGAAGTGCAACATGTGTTAAAGTGGGATTGGAGGTATTTTTTCCTGACTTGAAGGAGGTTAGAGATAATAGCTGAGATGTAACCTGTGCTTACCTTGCAGAAAGACTTGTGAGGTTTGGGGGCAGTAGGCTAGTTTCGTGTTCAGAGCTGTGTGTGTAAGCTTCACAGTACGGATGATATGCTGGTATTCCAAAGTGCCATGTCCCTGGGACAGACAGTCCCTTCTGGGTCCTGGTGACCGGTCAGCACAATCTGCTGCTGATAGAAGTTCAGTTTATGTCTGGGTCAGGCCTGGTGAGAAGCTTAATTAGGATTGCTTCCCAGTGGGAAACTTTTTGTCCTTTGTATGGAAAGCTTTCTTTTCAGTAGTTTTGATGTGTTTTTTTTGTCTTAACAGAAATTGTCATTGCTGATTACCTAAAAATATAATTTAAAAAAAATAGCCTGTTTTAAAGTTTTTTGACCAAAAAAAGAACCTTAACTCTTTCATTGAATTGTTGAAGTCTTTAATGGAAAGTGAAGAAAAACATTTTCTAGTAAATGGTGACAAGGATGGCAAAGTATCCCCTTTCTGACCTGTTAGTGTACTGATCCTGGAATAACAGCTTTACTTCCAGCTTCCATTCCAAGCTGCTGGCAGGGAGCAAGTGTTTACTCTTGGTGTCCTTCACCCCAGGCAACCTATGCTGTTTGAGTAATTGAAGGTCTTATGGAGAGAACAATATTAAGTAACTCTGAGTTTGTATCCTTTTTCTGATAAACTAGTGCAGAATGTGCCTGCAAGTACTAATTCAGCACCTTAGAGCGAAGTGATGGCATAGATAATTGTTTTGAATTAATAAAAACATGTACTGAGGTTAAGCGCCCTGCAGCAAGCAGCACACCCAGACCTGTCTCTTCCCATGCCCCGTCCTGATCACCAGCTTGACTCCTCCTGTATCAGTCTTGAGCTCAGGCATTGTTCGAGGGGAGACTATGATAATCTCAGATGGAGACAAAGGGATTTCTGAGATTTTTTTTTTCCTCTTTTAATTATAACGTATTTCATTTATTCATCATTCAACATGATCTGATTAAACTGTACCTGCCCTTTCTTAGTGTCTTTTATTATCATTGGTGTTTATGCTTTGTATAACTAAGAAAATAATTAACCATGCTGTTTTTTATTTGCAACAGTTTGCCAAGATGGTAGTGAGATGTGTACAGTATATCATAATTTTATGGCGTCTCTGTAGCCATACAAAAGCAGTAGAAGAAAAATGCCATATAAACAACTACTCAGACAGAGTTTGAATGATCCAGTAATTTTGATTTATACTTTGCATTTCATGGAACTGTATTAGCAGTTAAAGTCTATGGTTAAACGATTCCCAGCACAGAATGAGTCAGAAATACAAAAGAAAGCTTACAATGTAAGATTTAGTGCTGGGGACTTTGTTTAATTCCAGAGTCTGCATGTAAATTATAGTCCTGGTTGTCACTTTTAACTAACAATCCCAACCAATACAGCATAGCTGGGTAATTTGTCCACTGTTTCTTTACGAGATGGCAAACTGCAGTTTAATTCTCCTCTCTTTTTCAAAGGCAGAGAAAACTCATCTCAGGCATAAAGTAATAGTGTGACCTAACGCTTACTTCAAAATAAACCTGGCTGCCACCTAATCATTATGCATCACACCAAGTCAAGATGCAACACTATGGGATTTCTATATATAGCAAGAACATACGGCAGTAGATAGTGAAAAATGACACAACTGCCAATGGGATTCAATAGTTAAAATGACTTGAAGAGGACAAATGGGGTTTATCCTTTCCTGGAGCAGCTGCTTTTTCTACTTAAAACTTTGAAATTTTTGATTCCTGTTTTCCGCACTGTTGGCCAGCTTCCTTAGCCTACAGTTTTCACAGAGGAAAATAATACCCTTGTATAAAGGACAATGGCCCAGTCTAGAGAAGACAGAAATTAGCCTCTCTCTGTGGCAATTAATGGAACAATGCAGACTGGCCATGGAAGTAAACATTATTAGTAGTATTTTTTGGTTGTTCTTAAAATGGTAATTCTCCTGGAAGGAGTATGTGGTACAAGGTACAACTGCTCCAAGATCAGCTCTATTAGAGGAGAATGATTGTTCAGATGTTTTGGTTATGTGTCTATGTAGGTCTCCTATTCAGGACAGCATTAGTTGCATATTCTATATTAGTTTGCTTATACATAGGACTTCAAATGCTTTAAAACTCTAAATTTAAGCTTCCAAGATGCAACAGTAAATTACTTTCTTGAAGTCATCGACTGAAATATACACTTTTACTCCAATAGATTCTAAAGCACTTTGCAACCTGTACATCATCGCTGTCTATGAAAAACAAAACCAGCTATCTTTGAAACAGAATATACCATCTGTTTAACAGGACGCAACAGCACTGTTAAACAGCTTTGAGCAAGAAAAGGCTATGGAGTAGGTATTCATTTGAAAACACAGAGGACGTCTGGGTAGATAGAATGTGATTGCCCATGCTGGAATTCAGCCAGGACATAAGGACATAAACCCCACTGCAATGGAAATCAGATGTGCTGCTGGGACTCTCAGTGCAGGGCTTTACCCAATGCTGCTCTGAGCACCAACTGTGCTCAAGTGCTGCCTCTCTGGTCCAGCAGTCCCCAGCCAAGTGCTAATTGTTGCAGAAGCCCATAATGGCTTTGAAGAAAAGTGAAGTGGCAATCGTCAGCAGATCGAGGTCCCTAATGGTGTATTGACACAGTCAACCATAAGGTCTCAAAAGGACATCGTTAGGTCTGTTGTGTCCATGATCTCTGAATAATGCTGTTTCTATCACCTTTATTTCCATGGAGATCGTAGGGCTCTTCGGGGAAAGTTGCAATTGCATTGGAAGGACTGTATTGATTCCAAACAGCTGTCCAATTAAACAAAACGGATCATGCCAATCCATCCAAGGGTATCGATTGGCAGGGATTTGTTTTGCTGTCTTTTAGGTACAAGCATCCAGTTTTTCAAAGCAACCAATGTAGAGGGGAAGAGGAGCTCAGCAGCTCTGGAATTGAAAGAGTTGTAATTTAATTCAAGTTAAAACTCCCCCCACCGGGAGGTCTTTTTGGATAGGAACAATTCTCTTGTACATGAACTCAGTCCTGTGACTCTGCTTCTGGGAGAGGAGGCATGCATCAGGAAATTGTGTTCTAGCCAAAATCCCAGCAGATGAGGAAAATGCTTAAGGTTAAGGGATCTAAGCTGCAGCACTTACAAGGTACCAGAGCATCTTGGCAAAGTGTCATTTATTGATGTCTTGCAACGAAAATGTTGATTCCTTTTTGTAAATTGCATTTTCCATCAAAACTCACTGAGACTGAAAAATTACTTGTGACTGACAGGCTTTGTGTGCTTCAGTTTGATGTGAATGTTTTGGCCGGTAGAGCTAGAGAATAGTCTAAGAATAATTACATAGACTAGCACGTTCATTGGGTGACAGACAACATCTTCATTTTACAGGTGAAGTTGCTTTAAGAATACTTTTTCTCCTGACTCTTTCTTTTTTGTTCCATAAAGGGATGTTTACCACCTCTCATTTCTCTGTGTTCCTTGGGGCTTGCTTTAGGACTGGACACAACAAGTTTGCCAGCACAAGAACAGTAGGAAGTGGCCTCAGAATCTCCAACTCCAGCCTCGTGTGTGCATGACTTTGGAGCCCTGGTTAAGGCATCACCCAGTCTCCTTAAATTTCACAGCGCAAGGCCTACTGTCAACAACTGACAGAACCCACATTACTTTGCAGCTCAGAGTGACCTGCCCGGGGAAGGACGGAGCTGCCTGGGCCTCAGCTCTCTGGAGCTCAACAGCTGTGTCAGATACTCCAATTTCCCCTGCATGACTGTCACTGCCGCTAACAGCGGTGTGTTTACAGTGACAGTGATGCTCTCGGATGCTCCCAGACTCTGCCGGCTTCCTTTTCATTGCAGCTTCTGAAAGGCTGAAAAACACCCTGCTCTTCCCCAGCCCTGGAAAAATCTTCTCATCTCTCATAGCAGCAGAGCCCTTGGGGACAGGGGATATCCCTGGCTCTGCACAGCCCTTGTGGACCAGGGTTATTCCTGCTTCTGCTCCAGCTGGCACAGGGCAAGGCTGGAGCTACTCTTTGGCCTGGCTCTAGGGAAGTAACAGCAAAACCAGTTTTATACTGTCCAGGGTCTGGCGCTGGAAGCCTCCTGCCTTGCACTCTGTGAATGTCTATTAGTGACTACCAAAACTTTTAAAATGCATCCCAGAGCTAATTTGTTGCAGAGGAAGGATGGCAAGTGAGGCGCTGAAGGGAATGAAGACCCAAATACCTAACTTTAATATGCAGATGGCAGAGTTAATCCACTAGATAAGTGTAGCAGAAGAGAATAATGTCTAACATTAAGGGAGTTACTTCTAAGCCTGATTAATATTACCATGAAAGCGTATGGGTTGGAAGAGATGTACTCTAATGACTTGCTGATCCTTGTTTTGCATGGTTCCATAGAAATTGCAGACATGCACAAATTATAGAGTCAATGTATTACTAGGTAACAAAAAAAAAAGTCAGAAATGGCAATTTTCTTATGTAGAAAGTAGGTTTACACATGTCATGCCACAGCTGGCATCCTTGCAAATGCAATGGCTTTGATGGCAGTTGTCTGCTAAAACTAGTGGGTGGGTAGTGAGAGAATAGATTTCAAAATGAAGTAGTCTGTGCGAGGGCACCGCTGCAAGATTGAATATAAACCCCAGCAATATGCCACAGGAGATGCGCATGGGAGGGTGAGTTACCTAACAGAAAGTATGGAGCAAATCCTGCTTTGGGTGCTGCATCTGGCAGGTATGAGCCATTAATGCTTCCAGAAATCATGGTCATTTTTCTGGTTCATGTTTCTTTGGTAGTCACCACAGATTCTGTGTTTGGGACTGACACAGCACTTATTCCCCCCGGGGTGGTCTACCAGCTTCAGTGGGACTATTTCAGATAGTATTTGCCAGACCTAGAACTGAGTACTCACAGTGTATTGCCACTCTGTGATAAAAAGGTTGGCTTCAGTGCATTCTGGGAAACTCTGGAAGACTTTCAGCAGAAAATAAGGTAGGCTGAGAAATGGCAATAGATTCATGAGCTAGAAATAATTAAGGTAAATCCTGGAGCATTTTGGTTCCCCTTCTTCACTCTGTTTTCAAACAGAATATTCTGCATGATGAATTGTGAAAATGCAGCACATGCTGTGAGGTTTTAACTGTCTCCTCTGATCATAAAGAGAAAGAAAAGGAATCCTGGTATTGTTGATGGTTTGGGAGAAAGCTAAATACAGCACAGGAAGAAAAAGGCTATACCTTAAAAATTAATTGTTCAAGTACCAGGTCATTGTAGAGTAATGCACCATGAAATTATGTTATTCTCCAGGAGAATTTCCATAAAGTTTAACACTCCATGACACATTCTTTTTCTATTGAAGTTAGTTAAAAATAGTACATAAAAGTCCTCAGTGTTCAGAGAGAGGGTAAGTCTTGCTTGAAACAAAGCATCAGCAGCAGGACCGCGCTGGGAGGGGAGGCGAGCCGGCTGCACTATGCCACCACACAGACCCCGGCACTGCAGCAGAAGCCATAAAACCCTGCCTGAGTGATCTCACTGAGTGAGAGTGCTGAAGGAGCCATTAGTCTTGGTGTATTTTTACTGTTATTCACATTGGGATAATGAGATTATTGGAATATTTTTTTTTTCTAATGAGAATGAGACAGAATACCTTGGTCGCTAAATGATTTAGTCACAGAGGAAAGCCATTAGTCTCTACTTGATTGCTGTCAAATGGTGGAAAATTGGAACATTATACTGGTATTTCTTGTGATGAGCCATATTTTTCCTGCTTGTTCGGTGTCAAATGAGACGGTAGAAATATTTGTCGAAAATGTGTGGTTCTTTGAAAGCTTTGCAGTAAGAAAACCAGATACAGGTCCAGGGCTGGTGGGTAGAAGCTATCTTGGTAGGCAAGCAGAGTGCTGCCAGCCTTATGCCGTGAGTGTGGAGCGAGGGGGTCTGCTTGTCTGGAATGTCTGCTCGATGGGAGCACCGTGGTGGTTTCCATGGGCTGGACTTGATCTGAATTCACAGCAATATTGACTTCCAAAGAGCATTTCTAAAAAGTGTTTGTTTATTTTGCAAAGCAGCACACCAGGCAAGCATCTGTTTGTTTACATGTTTTATCTGTGTGACAAGTGCAGCCTCCTGGAGATTTGGAGGCCATTTGAATTGTATCTGAAGTGACGATTTTTCTTAAAAAATTCTTCCGGACTGACACTGTAGGCGCTAAGCCTTGTGATGCTCCCATGAATAAATATTAACTCCCAAGCTTTTATTGGCACACGTACCAGAGCCCACAAGGTTTTCAAGCACTAAAAGGGAAAGATGACTAGGCAAGAGGTTATGATGGCCACAAGTAAGAAGGACCTTGGTTGAATGGTTGGCCTCCTCCTGGTAGAGGAATAAAATATAAGCAGGGGAAGAAATAGCCTTGCTTTGTATAGTTAACATCTGGAATTTTTGCCTTTTTAAAAAAAAAGTCTTAAATGACTGTGAAGTAAAATGTTAAAAGTGCCTAAAGTGATTGACTGGCTTTTTTTAGGAGTTAGGCTTTCAAAATGATTGTGGTGCTCTTGGAGATATTATTGCCTTTGCAGCTACAAACAGGAGCAGAGTGCTTCTGAGTACTACATTCCTCCCTTTTATTTCTTTTTTACTCCCTTAAGCTCTGCAGATGCAGCAGTTTTCTGGCAGGAGATGATGGGCCAGAACTGCTAACCAGCTTCCAAATGCAAGATTAATTATAGGTTGGTTTTATACATGGCACTGCTCAAGAAACTGTGGAACAGACTTGCTGGGCATCAGGGTTTGATCCAAACTTTGGCTGTGGTTGCAGAGCCCCATCTGCTCCGCGGACACGATGGGGATTGTCCGTGTTGCAGCCGACGGGCAGGGCTGTGGTGGAGCAGGGCAGGCTGCGGCCGCGACCGGGGCCGGGCGGGCCCGATCCTGGCTGCTGCAAAACACACTGATAGAAAAGGCAGCCTGCGTATGGAGACTCAAATGCCTGTGCAAGTCAGCTGGCTGGCTTTCTGTGGGAAGTAATAGGCTGTCAGAAATGAAGAAATGTTTTTGCCCACGTGTGAGCAGAGCTTATGAGACCCGCAGTATGGGAGAGCTGGTGCAGCTCTGTCTGGTGGGTGGGAGAGGGTCCCTTTTGGACCACAGCTGACAGTCGACATTGGCTGGTTTGTTGGCTTTTACTAAGCAGACTGTTAGGAAATCACTGTGACCAGCGCAACTGTGAAACCTACAGCACTGTTGACAGCAGGCTCACGGTTTGCAGTGAAGCTTCACTGTGGAAAGGAGGTTAAACTCTGCGGACTCGCCCTGCTCAGCAACAGGAGAATCTGCTTGTCATCACTGTGCATCGCCCTGGAGCACTGTCCTCCCTCATCTTGGGCCTTGATAGCTTTCTGGTAAAACTGCATGGTAGCAACAAGAGGGAGATGGGGAGAGGGAATGACAAGATTGGTTTTGGAAGTAGCAAAACAACTTGAGCGTTGCAGATTTGGCAGCAGGACCGTACAACCCAGAGCCCACTCGGCAGGGGAATGGGTTGGGCTGGGGCGAGGAGGAGCGTTGTGCAGCCGGTGTCGGTGATGCAGACGGGCGGGTGTCTCACCTCATTCTCCATTTCACTCTCCAGACGGACTAGCTCCAGATTGTTTAGCAGAATTGAAAACCCTATTTCAGACTCCCTTATTTACCTTTGTTGCCTCTCTCCCTCCTTTCCCCTGCAATAAATGTCTGTTTTATTTATTCAAGGCTGCACCCCACTGCCCCTAAATCACCAAACTCTTGTGTCGCACAACAACAAAGCAGAGCTGCTTGCAAAGACAATTTCCAGCTCAAGAGGACCATATGCTACAACAGCTGAATTTTAAATGAAGGGATTTTTTTCGTTTTTCCCCCAACCTCTGTTGTCATTCTGCGCTAATCTTTCACCCTGGCAGGGAGTCATCACAAAGAGTTAGTGGTGAGGCTAAAAGGGAAGGCAGAGGGCTGCTTTACAGCACCTGGGGCTGGTTTCCTTTACCACTCACCTATTCTAAGTGTGTATCCTTTAGTGATGGTTTACTGTCAACTAATGGGAAAGAATTTGGGTTTAATTCACTATTCTTTTTCCTTTCTTTTTATAGCACCATTATTGGATCTTCTATGAGCTGTGAAGAGTCTTTGTGCTAGGACTGGGGATGCTGGGAGGAAAAGCAGTAATGGGAGGGAACAGTGTGACAAAACACTTCTGGTCCATTTTGGAATTAATGATTTTCAGAAGCTATCAATTACATTCCTGAACTGGGGAGCACAGATTATAAAGAGGAATATAATTAGTGGCAAATGCTGTGAGATCTATAAAGACAAATAGGGGAGTGGGATGAATGGGAGCTCATAAATTTTATTGAGAACCACATTTGGATATAATAATTTATTACTGGGGGTCCATTGAAGTGATTCCAAAATGCAGGTTGTACACACTGGAGCAGGAGAGAGGTCACTCCTATTACTAAATCAAGTATAAGAGATTATTGATTCACAAAGAAAAATTGGTGTGTTTTAAAAGTGGAAATAAATGGACTCAGTGCAGCATTCCCTCTTTGCTATCAAGTGGCTCATTATAGGTTTGCACTTGGTCCCCTGTGGTGCCCCATTGGTATGATTAAATAGCTTTCTCACCCAGAGACTGTACTTTCTACTTTTCCCTGGGTGAAGTTCAGGGCCTGGGTAGAAGTTTGCTAGCAGGCAAGTGGGGACCTGCCAGAGCTTGTAAAATATGAAAATAAGTGAACCTTTGGATTTCCTTTCAGTTGTGGATCTCAAAATGCTGTCAAAATAAGGCGTATAAGTTTTCCTTGCTGGTTTACAGATGGCAGAGTAAAGGCACAGAAGGATGTTAGGAGGTAGGTTTATGTTCATGTAGACCTGGAGATCTCTAGCTAGGTCCTGTCCCCTCTTGCTGGCACCAGCCCACCTCTCTGCATTACTGGGACCTTTGCTGGGTGACTGATAGGGACGCAGTATGACTCCCAAACTGTTTTTTTTTCCACGCAATACACCTAATCATTATTAATGACAAAAAGGTGACCTATAGGCTTCCAAATATAATCCATTTTTAAATCTCCTATTTTCCCCCCAATCCTTCAATCTAATTAGGCTCACATCAGTATATTATTACAGAATGTAATCATTCCTTTCTTCTAATAACATTCATGGATAATTTTATTTCTCATTTTCAGCCTCCTACTCCTGTGGTGTAATTAGTGTCTCTGGCACCTCGTGATGCTCAGAATGAGTTGCAGCTGCTAATTGCTAATTGAAAAATTAGAAACTCAGTTAGAAAAAGGATCTAATTAAAATGAAATTAGATAAAATCCCTTCAAACTAGTTTCTTCCTCTTTGCTTTTTCCCCCAGTTTTGTGATCACAGAGCCATTAGCACTTGCCAATTACATTTAATTGTTAAACACAAATACATTTTTATTTGACTTCTTACAATAACCTTTTATTAGTGAGAGAAATGCACATTTATCAGGGAGGCTGTGAGTCTCTCCTACCCTAAATTTTAGCAGTCACCTACTGATCTTTGCTGCCCTGTGTGTAGGTCATGGCCTGGTGTTATCCTCCCCGTCACTGGACAGAATAGGACTGCCCCAGTCCTGTGGGGAAATCATGCAAGAAATCCCTGTACATACAAAAGATCTTTTAGCAAATGCCCAGCCTGTGCTTTGGGAGTTGCCCCGTGGCACCTGATACCTTCCTGATATTAAACTAGGAGGAAGTAGGTTTCTGGTGCTGCTCTGGTGGTCCTGCTTTGTGTTTCTGCTCTCATGCATGCACCCGTCCTCGCTGTTCAGCCAGGCTCACAACTTGCAATGAGAAAGGGATGCTCCAGTTCAGAGCCAGCCCAAAAGAGGGAGGTCAAGTGTTGTAAAAAAGCACCGTAGTGTGGAGCAGTTATTGCTGTGGCAGGTGCAAAAAATAAAGATTTAACAGTAAATCTGCAGACAGTAAAATGTGGCCAGACCTACTTACAGCAGAGAGAAATATTTTGTGGGCTGGAACATAGCCCAGATAGGTGACTGGTAGCAGCCCGTAGCTGGCCTCCCATCCTGACCTCTGTGTAACCGTCAGGTTGTGACACAGAACTAAATGGAGTTTCTTGTAGTCCAGTGGCTGCATATCATCATCCTCCTCTTCAGCAGGGAGGTGAAGCTCTTCCCAGTATATGTAGACCTACTGCTCTCTCTACTATTTACTGCGCACTTTTATAACCATAGTCCTCTTGTTTGCCTGACTGGGAGGTCTGTATAATATTTGATGGTGGTGGTGGAGAGATGGAAACGTATGAACTGCCGTATTCTAACTACGGGGGAAGTGTCTCTGATTTGCCTCTGACATTTGACTCAGGACTATACAGCGATCATAATTATTAATGCTAATGGGACTACTCAAACGCTTAGAGTTAAGCACGCACATAAATCTTTTCATGGTCTGAGCAATATGATGTATACAGGATAAGACCAGGTTTGTAGGTAGAGGTAATATCTTTTATTAGCCTAATGAGTGGTCTGGAAAAACTGGCAAGTGCCTGTGCCTGCAAGCCCTTTGCAGCACGCAGAGCGCTCAGCACTGGTTATAGGTGTGTTCCTATGGGAATCACTGGGAACGAAGCCTTGGTGAGTATTTTCATTCAGTCCCTACAGACGTTGGTCTTGGGACTCCAGTGCAACATGGATTCAGTGTGCAGTGAGTGCAGCGTTAGTGCTTAAAGTGAAGTCTAAGTGCTGCTTGGGCTTCATGTGGGATTTAAGTTGCATTCAAAATCACTATGATTTTAGGTGAGGACCAAACCCAGCTGCCCTGCAGTGCCCTAAAACAGATCCTCCCAGCACGTGGAGCCTGCATCTGGCACAGTCTGCTTCAGTGTAACCCAGCCAAAGTAATGAAGAATTGTAGCCTTCTGGCAGCTGCTATTCTGATGAAAATGGAAGTATTTTCAGGTTGGTTTTGTGCACAAAATGAAACCATGTTTTCAGTGGGCTGTGCAAGATTCCTTACTTGGCTCTCCATCACCCATAGGGCTGTGTTAATCCTTCACGGCAGCATGAGCCCTGGGGACTGTCGGGTGCTGCCTGGGGATCAGCCAGCTGAGGGTTTGGCTGCTGCTTGGCTAACTCCACCTTTGATTTCAGACTTCGTGCTAGCCTTACCTGGCTTCACTTACAGGCCTGTTTCTTTCTCCTTGCTTTTAAGATTGCAAATTTCCCTTGTGTTTTGGAGCTCTCCCGCTACACCCAGGTGTAAGGTGCCTGCTGTGGTGCTGAATGAGTGTCTGTGCTTTGATGTTTCCCTGGGAAGTTTAACAAATGGCTTAGAAAATGTAATGGAGATGTGGAAATCAATAATTTAAGGGTGGGTAACATACAAATGAGGAACCAGGGGAGAATATAAAGATGCTGTGCTAATTGTCGCTGTGTCAGAAACTTCATAGGGTGTAGTTATAGAGCTCATGGTGGAAAGGAAGAAGAGGAAGAGTTAATTTAGTCCAGAATAGGGTTACTAATGGCAAATCTTTCTAGCCGTGGGCTAGTAAACTTCATCTAGATAGATGCTGTAACGCTCTCATCTGGGAATCCTGCCCTTGACATAATTAATGCACAGACATGGTTGTCTTCTGTGCCAGTGTTCTCCATCTGTCAGTGCGGAAGAGTGCTTGCTCACAGAGAGGAGCGGGCCAGGAGGATAACAAGGTGTTCTTGCTGCAATAGGAAGTGGAGGGGATTTTGGAGCACCAAGCCTAACTGGGAAACCTGACAGGAGATAATTTACATTTTTGCTTTCTCCCCTCCCACGCTGGTCGTTTCTCTGAGAGTTAATACTAAATAAGTGTGTGGTCATTAGGGATTTTCAGGCACTGACTGAATCGGGCTGTTTGGTGGTAGCAAGTGCTTGGGGACTGTATTTTACACTATGTATGCCCTCTTCAGTGAGGTGGTAAAATGTGGCAGATGGGCAGGTCTGGGCACCAGAGAGCAAGTTATTGGTGTAAACTGGACAGGAACAACATATTTTTGTGCCAGAAGGGAATTTTGCTCTGTTTGATACTGTGAGTCTGTCTGCCTTGCCAGGACACACTCCTCCTGATGTGCAAGGCATCCAGGAGGTTTCAGGAAATTCATTCTCTGGGTCTTCTGAGTCCTTGAGTACTGCAAACAAGGAGATCAAAATGTCAGATTTTATTAGTGTGTTTCTAAGGCACTGATTTCTATCTACCAGCTCTGACTGGGGCTTCACCCAGCTGAGTTCAGACAGATCTCCCCTTGCCCCCCACATGGTAGGGAGTTTCCAGTGTGCCTTTCTGTCTGCTGAGGGATAACTGGTACCTGAAGAGGTATTTTGCAAAGTCAACAAGCAAACACCAGCTATCTCGTCACTAACATAAACATAAGATAGAAGGCGATATGCATTACATAGGGACGTCACTGGTGGGAGCCTAGAATAGTGCTATCCATCTCTATCCATCCCTAACAGTGATATCACATAAATGTATAGCATGCTAGTTTGATGGATAGTTTCTTTCTCAATTCAAATGCCCTGTAAGAAGTTTTCAATCCCCAATGTTTCTGCAACTAAGACAAAGAGCAAAAATAGCCACTGTATACACAGGCAAACAGACATCATTCTGTGTAATACTTTCAGAGCTTCGCCAAATGTACTCGTTTTGTGTTATCTGATGTGAGAGCCGTTGTCTGCGGGCAACGTATCAAAGAAGAGGAGGGCATGAAGGGCACAGATCTCGAAGGAGCGTGGCCCTAAGCTACTTCATACTGACGATCCTCTGTCTCAGTGCAGTGGGTCATTCTGCTAATTACAGACCTTGTCTCCTGTGTCAGTATAGCTTAGCAGGGAAAGGAACAGCACTTTGGTAGTGTGCTTCCCAAGGCTTTTTCAATTTCTTTTCTAAATACGGCAAACAAAATCTTAGAGAGCTGTTTCAAGGTTACGGAGGACTTTGGGATGAAATGACAGAGAGACAGAACTGGAACAACATCTGGATTTTTATTGCCTTCACATGCAGTTCTTGTTTTAGAGCTGACGTTTTATATACCTTGTAGTATTTTACTACTTATCATATAACTGACTATTATATGCTTATTATATCATCTATCATGTATACTATTATATTTAATTAATCTGTTATTGATCTGTTCCATTTCCAGAGGTCTGAGCATAAATAACATCCTAATCATGGTTTTCAGAATATAAGGACAGTACTTATGAAGCAACAGTTACGTGGGCTTAGATATATGATCACACAGAGGGTACCAGCTTTCTGTCAAAGTTGGAATTCAAACGTGTGGTGTACCTGATACATATTTTGTTTTCATCAAAAGGGGTTTCTTTGGTTTTGGCCTAAATTTAGTGTCAAAATGTCTCCTTTGCCCTCAGTGGGAAAGTTCTCATTGACCTTAGTGGAGATAGAGCTTGTGGCAAAAAAGAAAGCAAAGCGTGTAAAGTGTGTCCTGAACTCCAGGAAAAAAAAAGGGGGGGGGGGAGGGGGGCAGGTAGAAGAAAGAAAAAGAAAGACTTTTTACAGCCAGTAGATTTTGCTATCTGAAGCTTTACCTGCCCAAACATTCAGACTGAATAATCACAAAACAGAGTTAACCATCAAACAATTTGCAGACAGAAGGCTTTGCAGGTTAGCCGATTCCTGGCTTTTGCAGAAAATAATCTGCCATACCAGATATTTGTAGCCTTCTGTGATCTGTGTTAGTCACCTGTTCTGATCATCCAGAACAAAGTAAGCAAAGTAATCAGTTACAGGAAGAGGTGTGCGAACAATGGAATTCTTCATTACCATTTTAAAAAATACAGATACATAGATACATGTATTCCAGTGATTTTATTTTTTTTATATAGAACACATATAGAACACTGTTGTCACATGCACTTTGCAGCGCACTGTAATGGTGAATGGCAGTAAAAAGGAAAGGGGCAAGAAAGGTTGTAGATGTATATAATCATGCTGAAAAAGACTCTTCTAAAGCCCTGAGGCTCCTGTGATAGGATAAACAAACGAAACGTGGTTGTGTATGTAGGGAGGATGGAATGAGGAGGGAAGAGAATGATTAAAAAGGACAGATCTTTTGTTAGAGGTTACTGATCCACTGGAAAAGAAAGATTAGTTGGAAAAAAAAAAATGCCTAGAAGGGTTGAGTATATGAGCACTGCCCTGAACCCCACTCACATCCACTGTTCTTTTCAGTTAATTTTTTTGAATTTAATATTCAGGTGTTTCCAGTTGACTCTCATGGATCTGAACCATGCATTTTTGAGTAAACAACCACGTACAATCATTCCTGGAAACCACTGTGCGTTAATTCCCATGCTCGCTTTCTGTGTGAGCTTGCGCATGCGTGTGCTGACTCTCAGCAAGCTGTGGATGCTAAAAGTATATATAGATAATATTTCCCGCACATACACATGTTGTGTAAACATTTCCAGGTATACTAATATATACACAAAGCTAATTCTTTCTTCTTAATAGGTGAGACAAGATTGATTCAAGCCATATTCTTCCCCTACTAAGAAAGACTGTGTCCATTCTGTACCTATGTAGACCGATAGCTACTATATAAAATGGCTCTGTCCTTAATAATTCTGAAATCTGGTAAGCACTTCTCAGCACATCTTTTTGTACAGGAGAAGCTGTATGTATATATGAATAATCAAAGTCTCCCTGAAGACATGTCAACTTTTGCAGTTACTGTGGCCAAATAGTCTTTATTTGGCACTGATGGCAAAGGAAACATATCTGATAATTGATGATATTCACAGTCCTGACCCAGGGGCTGTATACCAGCCTCAATAAGGAAAGCATGCAGTAATGATCTCAATTAAGCAGGGGAACCAGGTAGAACTGGCAAAATGAGATTGCAGGCGGAAAGTCAGTGTGATGAAGTCAAATGCTGACAAAATATGTACAAATTGCAAAACTAATAATGAAAATTCATGCTCAAGCTGTCAGGAGGACACCAGCCATCCTACATTACCCCAGGAGTGCAAAATGAGCTGCTAAGGAGGTCACGCTGCTCTATAGCAGTTGTCTGTTATCGTGTGTCTCGGCTCAATTCTCCAGATGCAGAAATATTTCCCAAGTTCAAATGAGTTCTCAACTTTTGAATTTGCCCTTAGGCCTGTACTGAGTGAAAGCTGAAATTGTGGTGATGGCACGACAGGGCTGCATATGCCTTGGATTTGCAATCCTGACGTACTCTTGTTCTATTAAGAAATACAGCCCTGAACAGATCAGTGTCTCCAGAAGCACTCGGGCTTTTCGCTGTGCAAACAGTTCAAACCAAATCTATTATCTGTAAGCTTCAGAGGCACTGTGTGCACGGGGAGACTGTAGGATGTAGGAGAGCAAAAACAAACAAAGAGAAGGTATTTTAGGCATTCGAATCTGGGTTTCAACAGATGTAACTAATAAGTGTTTGAAAATTGCGTGGGGAATTGGAATGCTCCCCCGGTGTGGAAAGCATCCCTCTCGAAGGGCAGCAGTAAAGCCAGGGTAACCCTAAATGATCCTATTCTTTTGTAGCTCTTCCTATAATAGCTTTCTCTTTTCCTTCTCTCTGTCCCACCAGATCCACCCTCATTAATAGAAACTCAGCAGAGGCTGGTGGCATCTTCCTGCAGTTAGCTGTGCAGCAGTGAGGTGGTATTTGGTGCACGAGCAGTATTTACCATCAGAAGATAGAAACTTTGCTACCTGATCTGTATGCAGTTGTCAGTGGCAAAACAGACACATAACTTTCCCTGAGAAATGTAGCAGTAGGCAAATAGTTAAAAATGGATATTTTTGGCAGTAGAACTAAAAACAATTAAGCAGGTTTGTTTTTTTCTTCTATTTAAGCTGTAAAGCTGGTTGTATTGGGAATTGTGCTTCTTCTGACTCAAGCTCAGCTACAATGACAATAGAAGAGTAAATACCAGCAAATTGTTATCTCAACAAGGGTGCCACAAGGTGACATTTTCATGGGGCCAATATTTTGATAAAATATGACCTTTTATTGTTATGATAACCAACAACTCGTTATTAAGGTACACATATAAACAAGACGTGAAGCGTTTCACTCAGAGACAGTTTTAAAAGTTGCCAGTGAAATCTTACTTGTAGATTTGATAGTGACTTCCCATAAAGTAAAGCCAGGGTCAGAGACCACTGACTCCCAAAGTCCTTAAGGAAAAAGGATTAACATTGATTTTGAGTGCTTTGGCTGCTTCTACTAGTGCTAGGTCTCCTTAGCAGCATCTCTGTCTTGGAGATATTATGTATCTAAGCTGGTCAGGGTCGGCACTACTTTCAAAGTAATTGATATGAATAATAAAATAATGGAGCACACTACAGGAATGCAACCAACTTCCAGCACCTGGTTTTTCTTTTCTTTTCTTTTTTTTTTTTTTTTTTAATTAATACAGCTGAAAAACAATGTAGAAAGCAATGACTCTACTGGCAGCATAAGATCTGAATAGAGGTAGTTCATCTGTTCTTTCAGTTTTAATATGTAAAACTATAGCTATTCCTGTTACTGACAAAGAAATAGTCAAATATGATTTAGCCACTATGGTGTATGACAGCTCTTACTAGGAATAGGAGGGAGTAACTGGAGTTGCTGGTGTGGAGGCAGGAATGCTCTGGAGGGAGCAAAGTTTTTTCTGGTTAAAGTAGCAGCCTTGCACTTCAGCTTCGGTTTTCTGTCCAGATCTGTTCCCTGTCCGTTTGGCCTATTAGAAGTTAAATGTTTGTTGTGCATAAAGCCTGTTTCTCAGTGCAGTGTTTCCTGGCACAGGGGATTTAAGATCTTCGCACAGGGGTTGGAGAGGTGAGAACGTGGGGTTCAAAGCACTGGTATATGCTAGGCTAATTTAATGATAGTCAGAATGTTCTTTAATATTAATTTAATGTAATAACCCTTCGCATGAGAATGCATAAATGTTTTACAAATATTTGGTAACTTAATTTCACACTGTACCATGGTGGAAGTTCATGAGGATCATTTCAACCATCATCAAAGTACAGCCTGTCCTAGAAAGGCGTTTATTAAGGACTTGGAACAAATCTGTGCTGCTGAAAAGCAGAAAGGAAAGACATCACCTTGTTCAACTGTGTTGTAGAGTGAAGTCAAGCAAATTGTTGTAATTACCCCCACAGAAATCATAGGTTTGTATTGAATGTGGATATCGATAGCTTTGATGAACAGTTCACAGTATGCATTCAAATCAAGCTTTTCTTTCTACACCTTTTTTCATTGTGGGGTTGTTCTTCCTCTAACAGTTGAATCTCACATTACTTGTCACTTGCACAGTAATTCATGTAGATGTATTGGTTGCCTATTAGTACAGCTACAGAAAACATCCCGCTCTTTGGGCAGAGCTACATATTTTTTTCCTTATGATTCTTCCTTGTCCTTTACTCCACCGAAAGTATCGAGTAGGTGCTATTCCTCGAGCATGTTGTGCAGAATCAAGCCTTAGGTGAAGTCTGTGCTGGCGTGATACAGCAAGGCTCTGCAGTGGGAAGGTTAGGAGTGTTGTTCAAAGCACACTAGAGGAATTATAAGATCCTAGGCTGGCTTCCAGCTTTAACATAAAGATATCAATTTATCCTCATTTTCCCTAGGCTAGCTCAAAACTTGTAGCTTTAATAAACACAGGAGCAGTGCTGTTGTGTCTTTAGGCACTTAACATTAGATTCAGGTAGCTCTGTTCAAGCAAGAGTGCCTCAAACACTGTAGCAGCCAAGACATAAATTGCAAAACAGCATTTTGTTTATGGTGACCAGTATCCACCGCATCCTTCAGTGTGTTAACTCTCTGGTTAGACTGAAAACAATGTTGTGTTGTTACATGTTGTCAAGCATGTTGAATAATAACACAAGATTACAGTGAGAAAAGGAGGTATCGGGCGCACACTCGGAAGATGGGCAGATGTGCAAGGAGTCTGTGCAGGAGAGGCAGCTGCCGAAAACAGCCGTAAGAACAGAATAGAGAAAGTTATTTCAGTGGCCAAAGCTGTCTATTTTGATCGTTTTGGCAGCTGTTCCTCTTCACTGGAAGCTGGCTGCTTCTATTTCACTAAGTTTTAATAAATTGTAATTGGATAAACCTGATTTAACTTTGAAGTTGGCCCCTCTTCGAGCAGGTGGTTGGACTAGATAATCCCCAGAGGTCTCTTCCAATCTAATTTTTTTATGATTCTATGAAACACATGGTGTTGTTTCTGACTGACTTTTCAACTGTGCGTGAGCACACTCATGGATATGTATTTCTTTTTTCCTGAATATTTCTACCTGAGACTTAAAGTGGCTTCTGGAAATGTTTGCACAAGTAAATCCAATCCCAATAACCACTTACAGGGAATGAAGAACAAAAGGGGAAAGGGCAGGGGCAATGAAAAGTTTATTTAAACATGCAGGCTAATATTTACAGAACAGCTGTTGCACTACTTACCCAGCTTTACTAATTATGGGCCAGAACCTGCCCCTGTTGCTGACAGTGAATCGCTCTGTGCATCTGCGTTGGTCTGATGGACTGTGCAGGCAGATGCTGCCGGGGTCAGGAGGCCCAGAGCTGGCTGCCCAGAGGGCCCTGCTCCAGAGCCCCACGGAGGGAGCAAACAGGCTGTTGTGGGCTCCAACAGGCTGTGAATGAAGTTTCTCTGAGCCGTTTTCACTGACCAGCGCAATGTTAACTCCTGCTTACATCTCTGTGGAGGATGCAATCCTTTATGTGTTTGTGGCAATTTCCTTAAACAGTGACATGGAGAGGAAAGTACAAAATGCTGAAAACTTCAGCACTCAGGACATTTTGAAAATCTGCCCTAATTATCAAATAGGAACAGTTGGGCACAGTGACCTGATCTTGCCTGGGAGTCTGAGTGGGTATGGGAGAATTGGGTTTGCTCCCCCCCTTACATCCTCACCAACTGCCTCTAAGGAGGGGTGGGAAGTCTGGCCCTTAGGTATAAGTTCCCATCCTCACAGGTGAAAGCTACAGACCCATGAGATTGAACATGTTGCACACCTTGGAGCCTGGACGGTGACTGTTTGACCCGTTAGGCTCTGAATGGATGTATATGTGGATTTCTGTGCCTAGAGCATTGTGCAGGACTTTTACACTCATGAATAAATAAATAATAAATAGCAGATGCATATGGGAGAGCTCACAGCACATCTTCTTGATGTTCAAGAAAAAAATTAAAATATCAGAAGATAAAGATGGCAAGGGACCCCTGCAGGGAAAGCCTCTTTGTCTAATGACCTTTTTAGGTCTATGATGGCAAATACAATAGCCAAACCTCATAAATCATAGTTCAGGAAAACATCCGGAGGGCACGCTTTGACACTGTTTGCATATTCAAATGTTACCCCACTCATGAAAGAAAGACAAAATGTGTTTTTGCCTCAAAAATGTCAGCACAGGCTGGATTAGAAAAGATAATTCAGAAGTACTTCCAGAGAATAATTACCACTGTCACCTACCTGCAATGTAGTTAATGAATGGGAAGAGGAATTTTTATTAGAAAAAAAATTATGATTATTAGAGTAATTAATCAGCTGCATGATGACAGCTTCCCTGAGAAAATAATCTCCAAAGGCCAAGTAGCTACAGTAGGGCATTTTGTTGATAAAGCACCAGAAGCACAAAACATTCTTCTACCACTAGATGTGAAAGTGCTTATATGGGTGGAATTACATTGTCCTAAGTACCTGTGGATCTACTGCACTTTGTGAGCTAAAAGATTCATTGTCTCATTGGTTAAATGCAAGAAAATTTCATAACCTTCTGGTCTCCCCCAAATAAATAACACTTCCTTTTCTCCATCCTCTTTGTCTTATCTATTTAAGCCTCAGCCCAGGAAAGCAATTAAGTATCTATTTATGTCTGCAGATCTGTGTGTGTTGCTCAGCTTCCCCTGTAGCACAAAGGGATTTCTCTATACTGGAAAGTGAAGGTGTAAAGGGCCAAACTTATGGCCCCTCTGGTCTGGGGAGCAAAGTTAAATAGAAACCAGCCACAGGCACAGCCAGGATAGGAGCTTTCTGAGGACATGGAGATTTCCAAACCTTAGGAAGGCCAGGGCCCACCCTTCTTGGCAGCTCACATTGCGACATGAAGGTAGCAAGCAGAAAAGAAAAAAATAGAAAAATGGAAGAATTTGGCAAAACTGCAGTTCAGCATAGGCAAATTTTAGCTGCTGGCGGCTTGCACTCGGGCTTCAGTTACAGACACTGAGCTTAAATGCAGCAGCAACCTTAAGGTCCTGTCTCTCACAAGGACACGCACAGCAGTGACAGTCCCCAGAGCCTTCCCCTCTCCCCTGTCCCCCCTCGCAGAGGTCTTGTCCCAGTGCCAGCAGCCAGAGGAGACTTTTTTCCTCCTCGGAGCTGGATGGAAATGGAAAGGGGCCTCCAAGGCAGGAGCTGACTGGAGTCCCCTGGGCAGGACACCTCATGCTTACAGGCTTTGCTTTTTACATCAGCATCTGAAGTAAATTCCTGGAGCAAAGGTGCTGTGAGGAGTTTGGTTGAGTGCTTGCACTTCTGCATTATGAGTGATACTCTTCCTCCTTTTCTATGGGTACAATTTCTGCATGGCACGGTTTTAATCTCTGGGCATCTCATTTACCCCCATGTCACACCATGCCCTGAAGGATTAGCTTCTTCCCCCAAGACTTTACTGCTGATTTCCTTAATCCCTCCTCTGTCACATCCCCTGTCCCTCCTTCAGCTTGGCTCTGCTCCTTCCCCAGAGCTGAGCGCCAGCCTGCTCCCCATTGCCTGTACCCACCAATGCTCCCACTCTCAGCAGGCAGTAAAGCTTGGGATCCCCTAATGGGATGTGCACTTAGGTGGCTGAAGGTGGCTGTGCAAGGGGCACAGTATGCAGTCACCAGATAATAATCAGTGCAGGGCTTGCTTAAATTCCCCTTCACCCTGTGGCAACATGACTTCATTTCAAGATCATCAGGTTTCCCTGCTTGTTGGAGTAATAAGAGTTTCTCAAGGACATGAATGATGCAGGGCCCTGTGCTTGACCCTCTCTGCACAGGTAAATTGCACGTGCTGTCAGCGGAGTGTCTGGTTAGGTTTGACCTCCGCTATTCTCCAGTTTCTCTCTTCTCTCCTAATATATTTTAAGTGGTACCTTCCGCATGCAATTGACAGCAAAGTGAGGAAAAGCACCCGCGACTCCCGAGTACGGCAATGCCGTGCTGGGGCTCTGTTTGGATCAACTAAAACAGCAGACTAACTACTGCAGAGGATAACGTATGAACAAATGCCAAAGGCAACAGCTCAGAGATATATTATTTACATATTTATTAGAAATTCAGTACTGCTTGTGAGAGCAAATCACTTCTGACTTCAATTCCAATAAGTAAACGACCCAATGGGCAAATAAAAGAAAAGGGAAACATGCACTACCACAGTTTACACAAGCTAATACAGTAAAACAAAATATTCTGAACATGAAACTATTTTGCAAGATATGAGCAAAAAATCCTACCTTTATTCTCCTTCTTGGTTAAGCACTCAGAAAGTAATAATTGCAAAATAATTTAATTATGTGATATCAGTTGCCTCACAGACTAACAGAAAGATAATTAATTCTTGTTTATCTAAACTACATTGTAGTTCAGTTTAAACTGCCCTGCAGTAATGAGCATCACTTCTGCTTTATCTGAACTTTTCCTGGCCTTTCCTTCACTGTTTTTTTTATTTGGGTAGTTTAAGGGTGAAAAAATAACAATAGCTTGTAGCTGTTAGCCGAGAAGGAGCCCTCTGACTGCGGGAGGAGTGACAAACCCATGCGTAAGCCCTGAACTAAGGCTGAGTAGATAGGATTTTATGCCCAGGTCTGTCGTGGACTCTGGAAACCCTCCTCAAGAAACATTTCGGAAGCACTGTAGAGATATAGGGAATGGTATAGTTAAAAAAAAAAAAATCCAAATAGCTGTTAGATGTCTAGCTGCATGAATTCATCCTTTAATTCATCCAAGGAGCACAGTCGTGACCTGGCTTGGCTCTGCCTGCTGGGTGTGGATAAAAGCGGTACCTGCGGAAGCAGTCCTGCCTGTGCAAGCCTGGGCAAGCTCTGGGTTGCTGAACAGCCTGGACCTTCCCTTGGTCCTGGGGTCAGGCTCAGGGCTGTGCAGGAGAGGGGAGAAGGGCCTCTGGCTGGGAGCCTGCCCTGCTGCTAGGAAGATGAGGGCTGGGCTGGCATCAGGCTTGGGTTTTTGGTGATGCTTAGGCTACAGGGTGTCTCAGCCTCTTTGAAAACGGAATCAAGTTGCTTATCTCTGGAAATGGTGAGTGCAGCTGCCTCTGAAGGCCTTTATGCCACAGCCCCTATCAGCAGTTTTGACCTGTAGGTAGAGATTTTTCAATGTGGATGTACATTTATTGTAAAAAAAAAAAAAATTCCTTTTCAGCACAGTGGGAAACTTAATGGAAAAGAGCTGTACTTACCTAAAATTTCAGAATTTTTAAAGCTCAAAAAAATATTTTTTTTTCAATATAAGTTGTTAAATTCTTTCCCTCCATAAAATAAAAGCTGAGAAGCTGCTGTTGTTCTGATTTCATTGGTTCTTGTAGGTTGGAAAAAGCAAATCCATTGCCTGACACACAACCTGTTCAGGAAACAGTTCGTATCTTGTATCTCTTGTTGAGAAAGAACATTTGATACTAACAGCGATTCAGGACACAGTAAAAAGATATATGGGCTTTCAGTGTCTCTTTGTCTCTTCCAAATGCTTGCTTGAAATATTTCCAGGTAGATAGGGATTACAAAATGATCAGGAAGAGGAACAAAGGGTTTGTAAAGGTTATAATAAATGTAAAAATGTTTGGAAGTGTTAGCAGTGCTAAAACCCATTATTTAAA
Source organism: Aquila chrysaetos chrysaetos (assembly GCF_900496995.4). Taxonomy (NCBI): domain Eukaryota; kingdom Metazoa; phylum Chordata; class Aves; order Accipitriformes; family Accipitridae; genus Aquila; species Aquila chrysaetos. The sequence continues at coordinate 1,707,823 of NC_044027.1, forward strand.
TTCATCAGATGTCACTTTGAAGGAAGCTTTCAGAAACAGTCTTTATATATATTCTTTTCTAGGGGAAACTCGTAAGTAATTGTCAAATAAAGAGCACCCCAGGCCATAGCCCCTACTAAATGTCAACCTTTCCAGACTAATAATGGCCTGTGGTGTTTCAAAATAGAAAGTGTAATGCAATAATAATATGGGACTCCCACCAGTATGGAAACCCACAGCACTGCTCCTGAAACATGACTGTGTAGCCTGCATGCTCGACAGCCAAGGACATCAGAGCTTCCAGAGAAAAAGCTCCCAAGCTTTTCTTCTGGCAGCAGGATCTGGGCAGAGAAGTCATTGAAGCTAATTTAAAAGAGGCACTCGGTGTCAGTACAGGGCTCTACTGGGACTCCAGCTAACAACCTTTCGGGTATTGGGAAAAATGATTAACAGATGTGTCTTCCTATTTCCCAATATATCTCTTTTGAATTGCAAAGTGGCCTCCTGCTTATTTTCAAGTACAATATGTCTAACCTTCCAGGCACAGCTTATTGCTAATTTCCTATGCCACTATGAATCTATGATTTATTTAACAAATTTCCACCCAGCAAATAAAACAACATTTGTTCTACCTGGAGGGTAGTTTCCAAATATCATGGCACAGCCAGGCATGGCTGCAACAGTTGGCACAAGAATAGTGGTCAAAATGATGAACGGAGTGTCTTATTTCAGACAGGAAAAAGTAAAATCATATGAGTAACCCCACAAAATAAAGCACTGCATCTTCAGCTATGATTCTCCTGGGCAGACACAATCATCGTGAAGCCATCACATTTTCAGCTGTATTGGTATCATTTACGTATATTGACTTAGAGTGTCATACCAGATGTTTTCTGTACCAGAATGGCCACAAAGAGTAAGCTCTAATGACTCAGTGCTGAGTAAAGGCTGAACAGGTTTGAATACAGCAAAATGACCTTGAACTTTCATCTAAGCTTCAAATTAGAAAAAACCCTAATAGAACTATATTTTTCCTACCTAAGTTTGAAAATATCTGTTTCTTTGGAAGAGTTATTTATTTACTCCCTCTCTTCGATACAGAATGCAAATGCCCAAATCCTTAGTTGTTACGGACTTTCAGGTTTTCCTCTTAAAACACCGAATGCAAAGTTGTCCAGAGTTGTCCAGAGTTGCAGGCCAGTTTGCTCTCTGGGTGCAGCACTCACACCAGCACTGGAACTGGGGCTGGACCCTCTAAGAGATGATGCTCTAACAGTTTTTGCAATGGCAGGAGGTATATGTGGGAGTGGGAGTGGTGTACTTCCTTTGGATCATTATTATTATTACTACTACGAACAACTTAGTGAAAAATTCCATGTCATGATTTGGTAATTGGAGATGTGAATTTATTGATTTAAGTTATATGATTGACTAACAAGTATAAATTAGGAACTAATTTAGACCCAGTGTAGAACTTGGCTTATACGAGACGGTGTTAGACACCAGGCTGCCATCCAGGTGGTGGCTATCTCCAATACTTTAAAGCCTTTTCAAAGGGTGTTTAGAGTACAGCATATGTGTAGCTGCACATGGGGTGAACAGCAGCCTGCGCAGCTCCAGACCCTCCTGTCTTTTCCCTTTGATAAGAAATAGGAATCTCCGGGGATGAAAGCAATGCGGAAGGGCAGAATGTGACTTTCTTTTCCAGTTAAGTTCAATTGCTGCATTTTGAGATGTCACAGTGGGTAATAAAATATATTCCCTATATTCAGAGCTGAAGAAAGAAGCTTCCCCAAAATAAACACAACTGAAAGGAATTTTCTTTGGGTTTTATTTACTTCGGGTTATTAAAGTGACAAGTCTGTGCTATCCATGCCGTGCAGGGATTATCAGGCTCCAAGGACAGAGCTCAGACCCCTGTGGGTGCTTAACTTCCACAACAAACAAATACATGTCTCTCCCTCTGCATCTCTTGTGTTTGCTTTGCGGCAGGCAGACATGCCGGGCAGGCTGAAACCGTGGAGTCATGGTAGTGATTTCTGAATGACATCTGAAGAACTGAAATATTCCTCCCTGCCCAGGGATTCAAAAGGAGCTGGGCAAGAAAATAGTCAGTCATTGCTGTTTACAGGATTTTTTTTTTCTTTATGTCATATTTTAAATTTATAAAATATTTAGCATAGGCAAATGTAGTGAGATCATAATAGACTTCTCCAACTTGCAGGGAAAGGAGGTTGATTGTTTACTCTCTCCTGTGTAAATAACTGAGACAAAAAGTAAGAAAACATATATCCTCCTCTGCTCTTCCTTACATCCTCTTTGCAGTCAGCATAAAAGGCTTTTTAATAGAATAGATTGGAGGAAGCTTGTGATGGGAGAACACAATGAAACTGTAGTCGAAATCCATCCCTTTAGTGGAGCTGCATCAGCATCTCAATGCGCTGGGACACCGCCATGGCTGGATGCCCACTCCTGACTTTGTAAGCACGCTCTCTTCATCTTCCTTGTGCAGCTGAAATTACTTCTCAGAGCTTCATTTCTTCACCCTTGCTTCATCATAAACTTTGTCCCTGATTATGTGAAAAATGTAACAGGTGATGCAAGTCAATTCATTCATGTCTGTGGTGTCAGGCAGTCGTTATTGTTTGATTGTGCGCACAGAAGGATTGTAGATTTATAAGAGAATGACAGTGTGATTAGTGAATCTCAAGAGAATTAAACGCACATTTCGTGGGCTAAACCTTCTATCAGTCGTACATAAACTCTTCCTTCCTGAACTGGGTCTTGGTGTGCAGGAGAGGTGGAGGGCAGAAGGGACGTGCTGGAATGACAGCTGGAGGACGTGGGCTTTGTTAGTGGTGCTTCGCTTTCTTCATGGATATGTCCTGCAAGAGGACAGTTCATCGCCTGCCATGCTTTGGGACATGGACCTGTTTTTCCAAAATTGGAAATGAAACACCCCATCCAGAGCTAAACAGCTGCTAAAAAGCTTCTCAATGTTGACATCTTTCTCTTGCTATTGCTGTCTGACTGCCTTAAACTTAAAGCGAGCATCAGTGAGCTCTGCTCCCGGAGCTCAGCAGCCCCCTGTGATTCCTTGGGAAGGAACTGGATTTTAAACCAAGTGATCCTGAACCATCGGCTCGGTGGCTGTTTTCAGAAATCTTGTCTGCTTTGTAACAGACACTCACACAATGACACACATCACAGCACAAGCAAAGCTTTCTGTTTATAAAATAGTCAATAACATTTGTGAAGAATTATTTTTTTCCCAAGGACACCTTTCATTTCAGTCTCCGAGGGAGCTGGGAATAAATTGTTCCTTACCATCAGCAGCTGACCTCTCTGCTTGTTTAAAATGTGGGCGTCTTCTGAACAAAAAAACACCATTTGCTAAATGAAGCAAAACACCATAATAGGTTTAATGATGTAGATTTATCTCCTAACAGTTGTTTTGAGATCACAACAAATCATTAAAATCATTAACTCTCCAAGCTAAATTAGATTACAGATCTTGGAGAATGTCTGGCCACTGCATTTGCAAAACAGTGCCTCTTCCTGCCTGCGCGAATCATTAATTCTGCTCAGATTCCTCTGCAAACAATGAACCAATTCAACATATTCCAAGTCAGATTAAACAAAAAAAGCTAACATCTTTGTGTGTGTACATGGTTTGTTTCTTCTTCCAGACTATTTCCATTACAGGAAAATATTTTCCTGGGGTGGCTAGAACAGGCTGTGTCTCTCTGTGGGGAATGTTGTCTCCGGTACAGTGTCTTGTGTCACTCGGCTGCATGTATCTATCTGAAAGCCAGGGAATTTGGTCCCAGAACTACACAGTGTAATTAAGATACACTTAAAGTGACAAGAAGCCTTGTATAGAAGCCCATTTATATTGCACCTATCAATGGCAGTGTTACTGCCATAAAGTGTGGCTTTGAGCATAAGATAAGGGAACAAATGTGGAGGGTTTGGGAAGCCCGTGGCTGACACTGACGTGAGAACTGATGGCTCAGCACCATCTCTTCCTGCAGGAGTCAAACTGCAGCAAAAGAAATCCCATGTTAGACGCTATCCTGTCTTACAGGAATATGAAGCTCCTCATAGTTTTCCTTCTCCAGGACTTGTGCCCTTGTATTGCTGTTTATAAAGGCTGTGCTCAGCCCTGCTGTCAGGACAGGGAAGGAACAGTGTTGTTTTGGAAGGTGTACTGCATCCAGCCGACACAGGAGAAGCATTACTGGGATTTTCTTCTCATGATTCGTCTTTCTGCTTATTTAAGTTTTCTCTCCCCTCCCACTTCTACAATGGATTCAGCTGTGAAAGGCAATGTTTGCATTTCAAAAGAAGGAATGGCTGGAAACTAGATGACTTATGCTAGTTTTTACTGCTCTTATACTGGGAAGGTTACTCTGAACATTAGGGCCAGGTCAGGCTGCGTTCGTAGAGAATATAATGAAAGGAGGTTTTTGTCCCAAATAGTTTAGAATCTACATCAGGGATTCTGTTTGTAGCTGCAATTGTACAAAGTTGCCTGTCTCCTTGCACAGCTGACTAGTGTGCCTCTCCAGCCAGGAATGCGTATTAAGTCTTTGTCCAAAAACTCCAGGGGAAATGATGGTGTTTAGGGACGGGGGAAGCAGCACGCAGCGGCCTGTCCTGTTTCTTCATCCAGAGACCATCTTTTCTCATTTGTCTGTGAGCTTCCTTCAGCATCCTAAAGATGGTGTGGGAAGCTGAGCATTCATTTGTCTTTCTGGAGCCATTTTTACTATCTTTATCTTTTTTCTTGCATTTTAGAGCTAATTGTTTATCCCCCATACACCTTGACGCTTATTTTCTCCTTTCCCCCCTCCTCTGCAGTTTCCCTTTCCCACACTGCCTTCTGAGACAGTTTAATCTTTGATTCTGTATAACCCTTGGCAGATTTCACCCTTATTGCCACTGTGTTTCACTGCAAAGAGTTTCACACTTACTAGAAAGGGTGTAATTTGGGAAATGTGGAAAAAAAAAAAAGAAGAAGAAAACAAACCAAAGGGAAGAAGCGTGTATTCTTTTTAGTAGAGTAGAAGGGGAATTTATTTAAAGGGAAATGAACTTTCCTAAGTGCTGAGCAAGCTTGGGTATCCAAGAAAGTCTAGATCAGAAGCTGATCTGATGGAGGGGGAGGTAAATCAGGGAGATGGGGAGTTGGAGGATTTGAAAAGGCCTTTGCTGTGCTCAGGGGCCCAGGGTGGAGCAGGACGAAGGATTTAGAGTGATGGTGGGAGTGGTGATACAGAGAGTGGCAGCTGCAGGGGGACCTGACTGGGGACCACACCAGCTTGCTTGGTTCAGGAGAGTGTCACCTAGCAGCCAAGCCCATGTTCAGAGCAAAACTTGGGGGCTCCAAAGGGTCATAATAAAAAGCCTTTGAAATAGCTGAGAGGTTTGGAAAGGGATTAAATGGGAATATAATTTTCCTCCATCTATCTGCCCCATGAGGTACTTAATGGCTGCCATTCCCGTAAGAATTGAGCACTTCCCAAATCTCCTTTTGGCACCAGTTTCATGCCAACGCGTTAACTGCAGACCATGCATCTGTCACATGACCACAGCAATTGTTTCTCTTTTCTTTGCTGGGCACAGAGTAAGGTAATAAGTGTGGTCTGAATTTCAGAAGAGCCAAAAGCTTTGGTGGCATGTGTGCCACTCTGATCTGTCTGATGGTCTCTGACCACCATCCCTCAGACAGGGGCTTAGTTTGCTCAAATAAGCTATTGGCTGCTTGCCTTTGTGGAGTGTCAAAGGGCTTTCAGCGCGACTGAGTCTCCAATTCACTGATCTGAAGGGACAAGGAGCTTTCCTCATAGCATTATTGCGCTGGAGATGATATGGGCATGTTACCCTGGTGGATGGGATCGCTGGAGGGCAGAGGATGAGAAGCCTCCCCAAACCACCTCTCTGAGGTGGACACCCTGAGGGCAGGTTCAGTTGCTGGTCTAGGAGGGAGCAGAGCTGATGTTTCATTTGAGCAATCGCGTTATTTCTGACTCCGTAAATTGACCGAGTTGTGCAGCTCCACTGCAGGAGGGTTTCTGTGTCTCTTTGTTTTGCATTTGAGCCAAATGCCAAAATACCAGGAGAAAGTTGCCTCCAGCATTTTTTCGGAGTTAGTAGGGGAGCATTCTAGCTCTTGACATCTTGGCAGGGGTTCTCAAAGCCCATATGTCAGATTCAGAGAAACAGTTCACATTAATTTTAAATGGAAATCTTAGACCTTTGCTAGGCAACTACATCTCTCATTGCAATTCTACCCACAATTTACTCCAAATAGGCTTGACAATAGCAAACTAAAATCTGAGTGCTTCAGCAAAACAGAATCACACCATTTTGAATGAACATCCATCCTCATTCTATTTGTCTTGTGGCAATTAAAATAAGCGTGAAATGTGCTTGGGCATGCTCTTGGTCTCATGCCCATTTTAAATATTAACTCCAAGTCTTCATTGCTATTATTTAGTAATAATGTTTATTATTGATAGGGCTGTAGTACCTGGGGGCTAATCTTTCATTATTCAGTATAAGCATACATCAGAAACAGTTCTTCCCTCAAAGCATTACTGATCTAATTGAAGGCTAACATAGGTTAATAGATAGCTTTAAAAATGTTTATTTCATATATAAAATAGCCTAAGTACTGTACTTCAATTCCTCCTGTTTTAAATCACTGTAAGAAAGCAGTAGCTCTCAGTCTCTTGCTGAATGTGTCAGGCTTTTGCTTTTATTTCCCCTCTTGTCATGGTTTCCATTTTGCTGATTGGAAACCATGTTAGAAAAACCGAAGGGGTAGGAGGGTTTGGAAAGCTGTGCTAACTGCGGTTCATCTGGCTGCTGTGCCAGCTCCCATTCCTCTCCTCCAGCATGTCTGAGGCAACGGCCAATTGATCACCTTAAGATGTAATAATTTCTTTAAAATCAGGTGCTGCCTGCTCTGCTGCTTGCTTTCTGCCCAGACTCTTCCTCCCCAAATCCATAAGGCTGTTACTGCGCACAGGCAGTAGCTCACTAATTACAAGGCAAATATATGTGGTTTTTTAAGTTGCCAAAGCACATGAAATTGTCCCCTGTAAGATTCAGCAAAATCTAAAGTTACTGTCTTTTCTTCTGTTACAGGTGTTGGCTTCTGTCATAAGATGGTAGTGGGGCAGCTCAACATGTGTGTGCAAGTAAGTTAAAAACATTTTACTAGCAGTTTGCAGTAAGTACATTACACATTCTTTTTCCAAGGAAATGTTTGCTTTCTGGGTGCAGACCCTTTTCCATCATCTCTCTACATTAAATACGTTGCGCTGAGCTGATGATGTTCCTGGGTCGCCTGTATTTGCATGCCAGCAAAGCTCCCTTCCTGTAAATCCTTACCCTCCTGTACATGTGGCAAGAACCGTTCCTCATGAGAAGAACCAGGAAATTGGCCCTTTCATGGGAAGCAATCATTCTTTTTAATTGTTGTGTTTGGCACCTGGGTACTGCAGTGATGGGTGGATTATAAATGCTTAGAAGATAATTAAATTTCATGTCGAAAAGAATAGTTGGATGTAAAACCATGATAGCAGGAGTAGTGTAAATGTGGAAATCAAAGTTTCCATATGTTCCTTTCTTCCACTATTGCCTCCACAAAACATAATGGCAGATCAGCATGTCACAACACAAAATCCGGTGTGTCTGTACTGCCGTGTAGAGACCAGCAGTTTCCATTCACACAAACCAGTGAGAAATAAATTTTTTCTCCCTGCTTCCTCCTGCCTTTGTGTGAGTTTGCACGTTTGCATCTTTCATCTGGTGCACGAAGAGCAAACTCCTTCCTCCCTACTCCGGGTTTCAGCCTATTTGGGTGAATGGATTTGGGGAGCAGAGAAGTGGATTTTTGGCCCAACACCAGTGGTAGAAAATGGCTCATGTTTAAGTTGTGCTTTAAAAGCCATATTTGCTCTCATAGTAATATCTAAAGTGCCAATGGCCCTGTTGTCATATGCCCTCTGTCTTTGCTCTGAGTTGGCTTGTATTCAGTAACCTAAAAATGAATATGAAAACGGGGCTGAAGGGGGCACATGGAGGAAAATACATGGAAGCCCAGCAGAAAGGAGGACAGGAGACAGTGGTGCTGAGAGCTCCTCAGAGGGATATGTATAAAAGCAATCAACAAAAGTGCTTTCTTTTTTCAACCCAAGGCATTAAGACTTTTCAAAAGAGGAAAGTAGTCATTATTTTAATACACGTGCACTTGCTGTGGACTCAGATAGCCCTGCTAAATTTGGAGATACAGCGTGGCTATTCAGACCAATTTAACTTTTACAGACTCTGTTTGAAATTCTGGGCTTTTTAAAGCATGTGGTAAAATTCCCTTTTGCTTCACTGAGGCCAGATATCACTGTCTGCTTTTATCCTTTTTACAGAATTTTAGCATAAAGGTTTGAGACAATTGTGAAGTCATCCACCGACTTACTTTCTAGCATTTTTCCGTATAGCACAGCGTCCTGTAATGGGGTTGCAGTGGGGAACTTCTGTTTAAGCAATGGAGACATTTTGCCACCCTTTGAGATGCATTTTTGCAATTCCATATTTACTGCCAGTAATTTTGATCCATATTCATCCTGGTTCCCTAGTGATTTGCACTGGTCTTGCAGAAACATGGCACACTTAACTGGTTTGAAATGACATGAAAAGAAATAAGGTCACTTAGCTTCTATTTCCATTTTCTTATTTTCACCAGTGAAAGTTTCTCTTTACCCTTTCACCATGCTAAGTAATGCGGATGGATGCTGCAGTCTTTTAGGGGCTGTGATTAGTACTCTACAACTATGCAATCTGGTGTAGGGAAAGTTGTCCTTTTGCCCCCAGCGAGTACTTGGATTCGGCAGTTTGAGCACCAGAAACCCATCAGTGCATCTGTCAGACTGACAAATGAAGTCTGCTCATGATGCAGGCTGGTTATTGTAATAGATAGGAATGTCAGGTTATCTTTCTCAGCTACCTTGAATCATGAACTGGCATGAAACAAAGCTTACTGGAAAATGCAGATTTTCTGCCATTTGTGAAAATTAACTCCCCTAATTAACTTACACATATAAATGCACTTAGAATGAAGACATTAAGTTGATTATCTAGAAAATTGCTACCTTGGTAGACTCCCTAATGCCACCTCTAAATATGCCAAGAATTAAATTGCTCTTGTGGCATTGTTATGTCACTGCAATTGAATGCTCACTGATGGAAGACACTGCTTCCCTTTTTTGGCTAAATTTAATCTTTAATTTCAGAGAGTGGCAGCAACTGAGCCCAACTGAGCTTGCTCTAACCTTTCAGAGAAAGACTATCTCTTTGAAAATCTCTTCCCATGCTGCACTGTTTTTTTAATTAGAAAACCCCAACAACTTAATACTGCCTAGTATTTTAGGTGTTTTGGAGATTAGATTTAGATTCTTGTCAAACACAGGCATGTTTGAGGTTATAACTTGGAGCAGCTCAAATGAGACATTTAAAATGTGGATGACCAAGAGGATGAAAATATGCTGAAGACATTTCAAGAGCGAAGGTCTGGCTGTCACTGCAACCTGAGGACCAGCTGCATCCCTCCAATATGCATTCTTTGCTGGTCCCCTCATATTAAAATGGAAACATTTTCAAAAACTAAATGGACCATCTGAGCCAAGAAGGCCCAAGCAAGAGCAGTTAGGAATACTGCCTTCCAGAACCAGTAATGTACCGGTTCTTGGCCTTGACGGTGCGCACAGGCAGCAGCGTAGGGCTGAGGTTACAGAGGCCACTTTTTAGCGCCGGTACAGAGCAAGGGCCAAACTTCTACTCGCAGCTATTAACAAATTACAACCATACTTTGGCTTCATTATGAAAATACTCCTTTTTAGATCAGTGACAGTAGAGAAATGATAGTAGTGACAGTTCCAAACTCATTCATAGACTTTCCTTGGTTTCAGATGGTTTTGATGGTTCATTCTGCATCTTGGGGGGAAGGCATATGTGTGTGTGCTGCAGAGAGTGAAACAGAACCCAGTCCTGATGGCACGACACTGCTCTTTGTAATTCAAGGACTGATGCTTTCCTTCAGTGCTTTGTCCATGCACAATTTCTGTAGCTACATTCTTCTCTTTGAAGAAAGAAAATTTTACACTCCATCTTTAGAGTGAAAAAAGAATCTTGTTCAAATGTTTTCAAGTGGTGTGCCATGTGAGATCATGTCAGGTGTAACACATTGTGATGTCAAGGACCCCAAGACTGAGAAATTTCAGAAATATGTAACTTATAATAGCCTGGTTTTAGATTTTGCACCACAGTGAAGAAGCTACATGATACTGCCTGAAACAATGGCCTTGAAAACCAAACATCCCTCACCCCCTGAGATATTCATGATTTTCAGTGTGGAATAAAATTATTTCAGAGTGTGGAGTGTGCTCACATGCTGTCAGCTTCAGATGGTACAAGCAAATATATATATTTTATGCAAATAGAAATTTGTGAGAAGGAAAGCTTTATACCCTGCATCACGGACCGAAGGAAAACCAGCAAAAATTTACTCTCAGATTTCCTGGTCACACTTGGCAAATGATACTGTGGCTAAAAGGCCAGAGCTGAACAGAACTAAATTAAACAGAAAGCCAAATTTAGGCTTTAATTTACACAAGCTTGATCTGTGATTATTGGAAAAGTGGGGAGAGAGAGAGGGCTATAGGACAGGTCTAGTTCTGATCCTTTTAAAATGAAGACTTGATTAACAGCACAATTTCTTTTGACTTTAATGAATACAGGGATTGCAAACTGTTTACAGAAGGGCTTTAACTTCATTTAGCTTCCACTAGAGAATGTCTGTCTGTCCCCATAAACATAAAAGAATTCCAGACATATCTGATTTCTAAGCTGGAGCTATCATCATATAATATGTCATCGTGTGGTTCTAGTACAGAATAGATGAGGTCTCTTGATTTATTGGATACTCAAGCCTGTATTAATTGCTATCTGTTAAGAATTACAGTATTTCAACCCATCCATTAACAAACTTCAAGATGTTTTATTATTATTATTATTTGGCAATTAGCTGCTGCAATTATCTTGCTAAACACTGTTTAAATGGTTTCACTGTACTGCTAGATTTTCTGCTTTTTGCACGTTCAGGAAGTCAAAATGAAGGATCCTTCACAAAACGTCTTCTTATTTCTCGTATGTTGGCAGCTGTCCTGTGGTCAGAGGCGGAAAATTTCCCGTAGGTTGCTTTGGTCACCGGTACTCATCGAGTTTTGACTGCACGTAGCTACCAATTACGAACTCTTGGCACTTGCCATTTTCTTTATTTTTTTTCCATTAAATAGGAACCCAAACAGTTCCTATGTGGTTCAGCATTGCTGTTGGCGCAAGATGCCTTTGTGTTAAACTCATTAAGAGGAGATCCGCTCTCAAAGAGTTCATAATCTGTATAGACATGACTGACAAAGAAAGCATTATCCTCTTACTCCCCTCTTACCGGGAAACAGAAAAATTAAGTGGCATGGCCAGTTCCACTGGCAAGTTGTACCACATGTGTGCAATCTCTGCAGTGAATGCTGGATATGCAGCTATGGAGAGATCTGCTTGGCTAGTGCCCTTCTTTGGGTTCATTTTCAGATGACCCTAAATGCAGTCAACAGAAACAAGTTCTTCTCCCAGCAGCAAATATCAGTGATCCACAGCCCCAGGCTCTAGACTCTGTTGCTGATTCTTCAGATTCCTCAGCAGCTCAAGCTTCCTTCCCATCCCTTCCCCCTTCTCATGCCAACAGAGCATCTCTTCTTACATAGCCATACCATCCGAAGCAGGAGACATGGAGTGCTGGCCTGTAAACGAGCCAGAACTTAACATTTTAACCCTGCCTTTTGTAATGCCAATATGCCAAAAATGGATTTTCATTGCTTTAGAAGCTCAGTCATAACAATACTTCCATGCTTTAATTTTAAGCCCTTGACTTTTTTTTTTTTTTTTGTCCTTCTGTTGAGTCTGAGACATAATAAGTTGTTATTTGTCTGGATATCAGAAGACTGGTTAAATACTATCAGTTGCCTTAGGGCTGTGGAGTATTTCATCACAGACAGATAAGACCCAATGTCACAGTTCTCCAAATGTCAGAAAATTAATTATGGACTCTTGCCAGCCCCTTTACTCTCCTCCCCATTCTCCTTAATGTCATGTTTAGAGACTTAATTTAGAAAACTATCTCATTAGCTCCAACAGACCAGTAAGAAAAATATTTCTCACTAGACACAGTGCTCTACCCAGTTCATTGTTTGCTGAATGTGAAATGGGCTGATACACAGACAGAAAAATCTCTTACTGCTTCCAGACCTAAACTTGTGCATAGTGTCTTTCTGCAGTTTCAGTAAGATCAGACTGTATGTCCTAGACCCACAATCCTTTTGAACTATATAATGAAATAATTCAGTTCATAATTTGTTAACCTCTTAAGATTGGGCAAAGTTCATCAATAAGCGTGGCTCTGAAGGCTGTATCTGAGAAAGCCATCCCTGATCTTCACCCTAGCCTTGAAAAATGAAGGGGCCCTCGCTGCTTTCCAAAACCCGAGAAAAACGAAGTCTGTGACCACCGTTATATTAACATGTAGTTTTCCAAAAGGTTTTGCCTGTTTATTAGTTCGTACCCAGACTGAGCAGGAATTCCTTGAGAGAGGGGGTGGGAAATGTTTTCATCCCTTTATCTCCTCGGCATGGTAAAGATACACCCTCACCTAAACACATGAATCTCCAACTATTTTTCTGGGTTTTTGTGTTCTCTGTTGGGTGAATTGGTGAATTTCCGACTGAGTCTTGTCAATACAGTTCCAAGTGCTGCAGCACATCTGCCTGCTCTCCATATTTTCAATCGTCCCTGATATTCATTCTTTATCACTAAATATTCTGCTATCAAGACTACACGCACTTGATCTCACTCCAGGATTTAAGAGTGCTGGTACACAGAGTTCCTTTGTATGAGATGAGACACTTAACCTTTCCAAAGAGAAGAGCTGTTTTTAATCATTACTTCTGATTTGCAGATACAGAGCATGAAGCCTAAAATCTATAAACATTTCAGGCTTTTTGTGGAGTGTCTTTTCCTCTCGAGCACTGCATTTACAGGCCATTTGTTTCCATTCAAAGTTTGAAACTGTGATTTTGCTGCAACCCTCCGACAGCTGAACTGCACCAGCAGAAGTGCTCAATCCATCATCAGAGCTGTGAAACATGCTTCAAAATAAATAAATAATGGCAAAACTGTTCAGTTTGGATAGGATGCACGGAGAAGGGGGGGGACAGTAATTTGTTTAATGGATTTTATTGATTTAAAGATTAAAAATACTCAGAGGGTTGGATACAGTGAGACACTATTTTTCCACTGCAAAATCACAATCACTTACAGTGTCTTTGTGTAAATTCAGAAATTAAATTGAGCTAAATCTATGGCACTGTCAGCTGAAAATTGGTAGGTCCTTGAGGGATAGATGGAGCACAGAGGGATTGTATCTTGCTGAGTAGTTTATGGGCTCTGTAGGGTCTTACTGTCTTCGTCTTCCCTGTCATCTGTGCTCTAGGTGGTTTTTTAAAAAACACATCATCAGATTTCCCTGTGCAGGATTTGTGTTTTGGTCACTCTGTCTTCCCGGAAGCCTGGTTTTCGTCCATGCTCCAGCCTTTCTGCCCAGCCTCTGGCTCGGGCTCTCCCAGTTGCAAAGGGGAGATGACAGCACAGGCAGGTTCAGCGGTGGGAGCTGGGAGCACTGGGGCTGCTGACCCCAGCCTGGCCTTGGCCGTGGCGTTTAGCAGCACGTAAGGAACTAGCTCAGGTCACAGCAGCATTTAAGTGGCTTTAATTTGCTGCAGTGGCTGGTGTATCGTGAGAATACACTTTGCATTTAAACTGTCTGTGCAGTGTGAATGCTTGTGTGTGCCACGTAGGAGCTGATGGACTTAACGAGTCAGTGCCAAAATACAAGATAAAACTCCCTTTCATATGCACACATAATGGCTCCCTGAAACAGTTATGGTTTAAAACATCTTTCTAAGGCTTCTGCAAGTTGAGAGCCCTTGTCCCAAACCTGCTGTACTCAGACCATAGAAAATACCTTGCAATCCAGTTTTCCAAGAACTGGGTCTCCTTTCAGTGTTTTATTTCTGAGAGTACGTGTGCCAGGATCTCCACAAGATGAAGATCAGATCTTCCGAAGAACCCAGATCCCCCTTCAGATACAAAAATAAGTTTTAGTTTTTTCAAAAGCAGGAGCATCCAAATGTAAACAATCTTCTGAGTTAGTCTGGAAATCTGAGCCTAACTGTAGACATTGGGTATTTTGATGCTATTGCCTGAGCAATTCCTTGTTTCAGAGGAGTTGGTGGGAGGACTGAAAATTGCACTCTACATGGGCATCCAAATTTAGCTGTCACATCTAATATTTGTGGATCAGACCCTTCTGTGCTTCTTTTTTTCTTCTGGAAAATGGGGATAATTATGCTAGCACTGTGACATTTATGGCTGAAAAGCAGTGCGCATGTGTAAAATGTGGGGAAGGGTTATTATGGATCTTATTTACACAGGAGAGGATTCCCAAAAGAGAAGAAAAAAACACATGAATACATTGCCTGGATTTCTAATGAGCTGATTTCACTTATTGCATTCTAACTGAATATTAGTAACAAGATAAGATTCAGCAACACATATGCTCTGCCTGAAAAAGTTAAGAATCCAAGGTACAAAGCAATTGATTTATTTCCTTTTTTCAGAGCTCTTTGCACCAGTCCTGCCTTCTTACTTCACGCAAGATCACACAGCCCCTTCCTCTGTCCTGCAGACAATGTGATCCTGGAAGAGACAACATAGATAATAAATTAGAGGAAGAGCTGCATCTATCTTCTTAATGATGTTGTATTCTTTGTGTGGTCATCAAAAACTCCTACCACCTGTTCCCACCTGCTTTGTTCTATTCTTTTTGTATCCAGCACATCCACCTTCCCAAGCTCAGAGTCAGTTCAGCTACAATGGATGATAAATCAGTTACATTTTTTTTAAAGGAGGGGTTTCTTGGTATTTCGGTGGACAGGTGGATCCGACCTCTGTTACTCAATAATATCAAAAATATTTTAAAGTAAATGAGTGCTGGAGGAACACATCAATGGCACAGATATATAATAAGTTTATATAGCAGTGAAGTTAAAAGAATTGTAGAAGCCAGGGAAATTCTGATGATGGGTTACAACTTCCAAACACAGCATTGCACAAGTGGAGATCTGTTGTAGAGACAGCCAGGAAATGCAAAGAACAGCAGACCAGAGAAAGTCAGTGAGCTTGTGCTGTGTGTGCCAGATGACAGGACAGTATCACCAGTCTCATTTGGGAAATCCCTGGAGTCTTCATCAGGGAGGATCTCTAGTAATTGCTTACTTTGAATTCTGGAAGAGAGCTAATTGACTGATAGCTCTTGAAAACTAGTCTCACTTTATGCACAGACACCATGTAAGCACTGGCAGTGTAGAACCCTTCTCAGTATCTTTTCCATGTGCACAACTAAGCAGTTATAGGAGAAGTATTATCAGGAGTTGACTCTTCGTCGTCCTCACTTAAGCTTGTCTTCTCAGCTGACGCTCCCAAACAGGCGGTCATTAGTGTGCATAGGGATAGCAGTGTTTTGCCGTGCACACTGTCCAAGAAAATCATGTTGTTTGAAGAGTCCTAAAGAGCCCTCAGGTGTTAGACCAGTTGCTTTTTACTTATTCTTGCCCTTTTTTTTGCTAGGATGGTCATGCATTTTTGTCATATTGCAACTTTTTGCAAGGTGAGACGATTTGGCAGTGTGGATGACAAC
This sequence comes from Aquila chrysaetos chrysaetos, assembly GCF_900496995.4. Taxonomy (NCBI): domain Eukaryota; kingdom Metazoa; phylum Chordata; class Aves; order Accipitriformes; family Accipitridae; genus Aquila; species Aquila chrysaetos. Next base: position 1,723,673 of record NC_044027.1, read on the forward strand.
TTTATATTTAAGTCAGGAGCAGCTTTGTCACTTTTTCCTATGTTAAGTGGCAAAGAAAAAAAAAAGGCAAGAATTATTTTTTTAAAAAGTTACCATGAGATACTGCAGTTGTTCTGCAGAGCTTGGAGCCAGCAGGGTTCAGGTAAGTTAGGCTGAAGGCTGCAGAATATCCCAGAGTATTTTGTTTGAGGGAGCTGGAACAGATGATGCAGACAGTAGGAGCAGTTTTACTGCTTTGGAGTTGTAGCCAGCAAGCATGTCGCCAGCACTTTACCTACATAGTTTGCATTCAAATTAATTTTTGGTCTTGGGTTTATCTTCTGTAGGAGTAAGATCTTACAAATGTAAACCTGCATCTCCAAAGGGACTTGCGTGTTTTTTTAAATGGAGACAATTTGAGCTGGTAGTTGGGAAAGATGAATTTTAGATCTCTCTTTGCCATCGATTTAGACAAGTTGTTTCCCCTCTGTGTACTAGGCCATGAAATTCAACTCTTTGGAGTCCCAAAGTCTGAACTATGTAGTTGAGAACCTTCATCTGCCACGTGAGAATTTGTCCCAAACTTTTTAGGGGAAGGAAGAGGAAGGGTGTACCCAGGATTCCAGTTTGGTTCATATCTCACCCAGGCATTGCTCAAACTGCAGCCACAGCTGCATATATAAATATATAGGAACACAATATGGATCCTACAGCTCAAACTACCTTAATAATCTGTAGTAACTCACTGCTCTACAGTGCTGCTCTTGAAGCAATTCATATGATTTCAGTATGACCGGGTCAGGGAAAACATGCTTTGCGTCGCTCTGCATCTCATGCAGCTTCGTGCATCATTGCGAGCTGAGAACAAAGCAGATCTCAGCTGCTGCTACACCAAAATGGCAGAAACATACACTTATTTGTGCAGAGGTAAATGGTTTCACAAAGTCCAAGGCAGCAGAGAATGTGGCCTTGTCTCTAGTGCAATGTGCAAAGATTAAGCCTTGATAAGCTGTGGGACTTCCATTCGCAAAGCAGGTTCATTACTGGCAATGAGTTCCCACTAATGTACTGCAACACCACATAAGGAGAGAAAATGAAACGTCTCAATACTGAAGACATAAATGACAGTCTCCTGTAACCTGATTAAGAAACAAGAGGTGGTTAATTCAGCTGCACTAGGTTATAAATAGGACCGGGACTACGCCCCTGACAACCATTCAGGCATGAAGATATTTCAAATCAAAACCTCTGGGTCTTCTGAGACACATGTACTGAAACAATGATTATTGAATCCTCCAGATGTCTTTCTCATACTTTTTAATGTACCTCCTCTACTTTTCTTTCACTGAACTAGATATGTAATCAAACATCTAATTTACATAGTACATTAAATATTTAAGATTTGCTCTAATGGTCTTTTGTTTTCCCAGCCAAAAAATCTGAGAAATTATTGTTTTACCTCCACAACACTGAATACAGAAGATCACTTTAAGTGATCTGTTGTGCACAACCTTGCAATTACATGAGAACTGGAACAATGCATGTGAGTAAAAAGGACTGGACCAGGCAGGTTTAGCTTGTCTTATTTATACTTGACTAGAACAGCTGAAATCAGCGGAGTATCCGTTTTGTTCAACAGATGTAAGCCAGAAGAACCTGCCTTGTTTCCACTCTTGTACTGTTCATTGTATTATGATCTACATTTTTGCATCTTATTAGTAATTCATAACCTGCTAGAGGTGGCACAGTGAAACTGGCAGCACTGAGACCAAATTGCAGTAGCTCTGACAGGAGTCCAACATCTGCAAAGCCATCTTGCAGACATCACAAAGCAGCTTTCGACCATTCATGTCTCCAAATGAAAATCCATTTCCAAACAGGAAAATATCTTGACGTCAAAAATACTGGCAGAGTGGTGGCAGGTTTTCTTGCGCTCTCTGTTCTTACACTAGCTCATCCCTGTTTTGCAGGTTAGCACCCCACGCCTTGTTAGCAGCTGATGGAGCAGCCCCCCTCCCTGCTCACTGTGGGCGCCTGCAGACCTTGAGGAACAAAGGTATTTCCAGGGAGCTGCTGGAGTACAAATTTCCTTAATTAAAATGGAAAAAGCCATCACAAAAGTGAAGCAGAAGGTGTGAGGGAGGGAGGATGGATAAATATGTCAGGACTCTCTTGAAACAGAGCTATCCAGGGCTGAGCAGAAACCGCTGCTCAATAGTTGGTGTTTGGGGTTGGAAAGTGAGGCTAATTCAGTGTAATGAGAGGTGAACGGTACTCAAGACGCTTCCACTGTCACTGGAGACCCCTTACAAACGATTTTGCTCTTTCAGTCATTAATTTTTTATGAAGTTTAATAGGCCTGCAGCCTAGAGACCTGCCTGGGTGTTGATTAGCTTCATATTTTCTCTCATTAATGTAGAATCTGATTAGCCCCTGTTACAAGCATTTCATCTGATTTGGCAAACGGCATTGTTGTGATATTAGGAATTACAAGTTTACTTTGTCGGAGGAAATAAAGCCTTTGCCCACTCAGAGCCCCACATCTTCCACAGCCTCTTCATAAAGCACCTTGTGGCCAGGGGGCTGTTGCCTGTTTAAAATCAGGGGTGGCGCTCCTGCCTGCACTCCTGCCTGCCCGTGCCGCGGGGCTTTGCTTTCAGGAGCCGCTCACCTTGGGGCAGTGGTGAGAGAGGTGATGAGAAGTGGTGCACGTCGCTTCGGCTGCAGCTGGGATTGGGATAATTGAGGCCTGGTGGCCTGGGCTGCCACAGAGGTCAGAAGCCCAAACCCACCGTCCGTGCACCAAAGATCTGCTCAGGCTGGGAGCATCTCGGTGAGGAAAAACCTGTGAAGCTTTTGCTCCGATGGACTGGACTGAATCTGTCCTTCGAGCAAACAGAAAGCTAAACCTGGTATCCTTCAGCTTTCTGACCTTAAAATTCACAGATTCCCCGTTTCTTGATTTTCTGTGATAGAGACGCACAAGGAGCATGGTTTTTAAATCCCTTCAAAACTGCTAGTAAATGAAAATAAAAATAGTGTCGATACAGACTAAATGCTTAAGGGCTGCTAAGGCTCACTGCATAATAAGTTGGGACAAGAGTTAAAGCAGCATTGCTCTTGACGTGCCGGCTACAGCTTGGAGACTTGCTGGCAGTGTGATTAGTTTGCTGTGCAACAGAGTATTTTTAATTCAAAGGGAAGCTGAGCCAAAGCAAGAGGTTTGATGGGCAGTCAGGGCTAAGATCACACAGACTGGGCTTTGAACTCGGGGCTTGTCTCAGCGGACCCTGGAAGTCGGGAGATGCCGTGCACACTCCTTCAGTGCCTCGCAGAGACAGGCACCCGGACCCAGCAGGCAGCCAAATCGGTTTGTCTTCTTTCAAAGGGGCAGATGGAGGTCCTGAGAACGAAGGTAGCCCTCTGCAGCAAGCACAGCTTGTTGTGATCATTTAATGAGTCATTGATGTTTCCGAAGCTGTTGGGAGAACAGCTTATTATCGGGAGAAATCTTATTATCCCTTTTTCTGCCTTGGTGACGGCAAAGGAGGACTATGGCAATATATATAAACAGGAGATTGATCCTGATGTACGGCTTTTTGCTCCAGCCCTGCTTTTGTGCTGCCTTCCTGAAAAGTAAAAGAAGTTTTATGAATGACCTGAGCAATTCCAGCTAATGGCTAGAGCTGAAAAACACCCATTGATAATCCCAGGTGAATAATACCTCAGCAGACCAAAGGAGTCTTTTACCTGTCTGACACTATTATAGATGTCGTTAGTTAACAAGGATAGTCAGGGGTTTCAGAACAGGCATTAAGTGAGATTGCTTGGGTCATTATTAATTATGCAGATTCTCCATCTTCTTCTGTCAGAACACAGGAGTTAAATAAACACAAATGGATCAAACTGCTGTGCAATAGAAACTTTATGTTAATATAGCAAAATGCACGGCAGGAGGTGGCACTTACATTAATCTCTGGTGGATGGAAGAATGCAGGGACTTAAAGAAACGTTTGTTTCTGTTCACCAGGTAGTGAAATAGGGAGTGTTATTTATAGCACCCTAGCAGGCAGTGGTCCCAATGTGCTGGGCATGACATACACTCATGTTAAGGATGATGCTTGGCCTGAAGAGTCTACACTCTGATTTGACAAATAATTCAAGAGAAATGACATCAGAGGAATAAGAGACCTTGTGTCACACAGCAGGGCAATAGCAAGCAATTCTGTTTCCATTGCTTTTGTTTAAAAATATGAGTTCAGACAGCTGACCTCATTTCACACAGGAATACAAATTTCCAGCAAATGAAAAAGCACTTGGTGAGAGGGACCCCCAAATTGCCTAGAGTTTAATGATAGGAAATCACTCTGGATATGGTAGCCTTATGTTCAAGTGCCTGCTCAGCCAGATTTGGAGCAAGGGTGTGAGCTTCAGGTATTCTTATCCATCAAAGCACCTTAAACACTAAATTGCTGGCTTTTTGGAGAAAGGCTGTTTCTACCTGACTTGAAATTCTGTCCTAGTTATAAGAAAGCAGAAAGCAGTTTCCTGATGGCTAATTGTTCAGTACATAGCACAAAAGGAACAAGAAGTCGAAAAATAAAGTCCAAGGGCAGCAGCAGTGGCTTTCCAAGCAACTGTTACTGAATAGGAAAGTGAGAAACAAAGAGACTGGATGCTATTTCCTTAAAACTATGAGCTTCTTTCTCTGCAGCCTTATATAAGACAGAAAACACTGTTCTACCCTATTTATCTATTTCAGCTTGTGGCAACACACACTTTGCCTCTGCTGCCAAGCAAGCTGGGTGTCAAATCAGTACAGATGTGCATAATTCAAGCTGGCACAGAAACTGATGGGTTTTGCATTGGACATGTTTATTTTCTTCTTGCAAGGCTTAAGCATGTCATTTGCTGTCACACATGCCCTTGTGAAATCTTGGCAAGAAATCAATTTGATTTTCAATGTCAAGCAGCTTTCTTTAATGTCTCTAGATAAGGTTTGTGTGTATTCTGTGCTGGAGGAGTTGTGTATGTACCACCTGGGGTCAACAGCAGAAAGCTGTCTGTGAAATCATCATGCACAAAATTTCAAGCAAATCTCTGCAGAGCTGTTGCTTCTTTCCCATCTCTTCCAGAAATGGACATTCTCATTCCTACCTTCCAAAAATACATGAAAGACATGACATAACATGTAATGCCCATGCCCCACCGCTGCAGGGCACCACAAGTTCTTTGTCTTGTCCTTTCTGCATGAGTCAAGGCTGTGTTTTTAACAAAATCCCTTGCACGCTGAGCTGTCTCAGGTAAGGATTGCTGTTTTACTTCTTGAACTGGGCAGTACTGGACCCCTTTGCCACTTGTAAGTTAAACTTGAACAGCTACACAACCTCGATAGTCTCAAGGGTCAAGTTTCTTGGGACTTAAGGAAGGTCCCAAGAATGGTCAGACAGGATCCTTTGACTTTTGAGGGGCATTTGATGTAATGAATGGTTAAGTGGGATATGTTTATGTCTTTTGTTGCCATTTGTTCTGTGAATATATGAAACTTCCTTTAGTAGCGTGTGTGCAACACCCAGAATATAGTGCTGAGACAGACTCTTGCAGAGTGCCAAAACGTGTGTATATGAAGTGACTAGAGCAAAAGAAATGTGCCCAAGCAAAAGCAGATACAGACAAACTATGTAGTGTAATGTCATCTCGTTATCAGTTGTAACTGTAGGAAAATATGTTAAAAATCTCCCAAAACAGAAGACATCTACATTCCAGCGTCATCACAGTAAATGCAAGTTTACAAATGCTGTTACTGGGTTTTCTGTTGACATCCGACTGGTGTTTTCAGCTGCATCTCTTCAAAGGACTTTAACCCCTGTTCAGCCCATGTTGTGCTGTGTGATCTTGTTAGATCTCACAGGCTGAGCAGTGTCAGGGGAGGTGACTATTTGCATTGAAGATCTCTGAGGTACACTGTCGTAATTCTTACCATTCAGAAGATGACTCCCCTCTGAGTTGCTGCTTTATTCTGTTCAAAGAGATACTCTGTCTTTTGATGCAGACAAATAGCTAGGGCGTGTGTCCAGTGACTTTATACAAGCAGTGGCACATGGCCGTTTTGGAAGTCGGTTCCGTTGTCCTGAGTAGTCTCTAATGAGAGCAATTATATTCTACTTCCTTCCAAAATGTGCAGTAACTTGCCTTATGTGCTTGTTTCTTTCTGCCTTATGTTGGTGCTAGGATTTTGCTTGTTCTATTGCTTTCTGTCTGGTGGGTGAATTCCTCTATGAATTTGTTATGCTTTGGGATTAATAGAGAGTAAATGAATACAGTACAGAACAAATGCAAAATTGTCTTTAGAAGAGTGTGAATCTGTTCCGCCACATGATGTACCATTTTTTTCTGATTCTATTTCATTTCACCCTTTCCTTCAACAAAGTAGTTAAAAGCTGTTGCTATTTATAAATTGACTGCACGTATATTCAGCGTCAGACTATAACGCTTGATACAGGCTCCCCTGGGAGGCCAAGCACGGAGGTTACCCCTCTCTCTTGTACATGGTCTCTCACCAGGACAGGCTTGACGCAACACAGGAAAGCTGCCTTGGAAACTGTCTTAAGCATAAGCAGATGGCACCAAAATCTGATAGCACTTCATGAGTGTGAAATTCATTAACTCCCCTCCCCACTCCCCAAATTAATATTTTTAAGCCAAGTATTATAGAATTTCTGGTCTAAGTTTTGTGTTCAAATAGTTTTGCTCTGGAGAGCTGCTTCTCAGGCTGAAAAGCAGCCTAATGAGCCTAATGACAGCAGAGACACTGTCTCCCTAAATAGTTTTAAGCACTAGTAACAATCTCTTGCAGAGAAAACCCAGATCTATGGACTCACCAGGTCTTGGCAAGCAGCTAGTAACTAAGGGAGAGAAAAGGCTTTGAAGTTCAAATGCGGTACAGTTTTTCCCTGGGTCTGTCATTTCCGTATGTATTATAAGCCGTTCTGAATGTTTGTCTAAGTTACATCAGAGTATTTTATTCCTGATCAGTTTGGTTTTGACATGTGAGTGCATATGAAAGCTAATGCAGTCTCTGTGTCCTAATCCCTTCATATTAAAGAGGTTCGAGGAGGCTGTGATTCAGATTTGTGGGTTTGCTGGGTGTTCACAGAAGTAGCTCAGGACTGAAGCGCAGAGCAGGCACCTGTTCGCAGCTGCTGTCTGATCAGCAGCATCACCCATGCACAGCTCCACATGAGCAAATAAACTCCTCAGCATTTGATGATACCATCTGCCAATTCTCGTTCAGGACAGGGGATGCTGCAGGACCTCCAGTCCGTGGCTGCCAGAATACAGCCAGACCCTCACCCAATGTGGGCAAAGTCCCTCTCTGCTGAGCCCGGGGGCCTCAGGGACTCAACTAGTCCCCCTCCTTGATTTTAATGCTGCAGGACTGACTTCTGCTCCACTGGAACACCCCTAGTGCCATGAGACTCCCCGTCCCTCGCCTGGCTTGAAAATGTGCAAGACACTTTTCTGCCAGCTCTATGCTTTTTGCTATTTCCCCCCTCCCGGCCGGTTCGGGTCCCCCTGTGCCAGCCCATGACGGGCAGGGTTAGAGCCAGGCTGTGCCTGCACCGTGTGGGTTACCAGGTACCTCTGCTGCTCTGTGGAACCACCTGAATTATTATTATTATTGCTTGATGCAGAACAGTTTGTATTACCTAGAAAATGCTTTTGTACTGTCTTGCTCATAGGAGATAGGCAGGTTATCATAACCTTCATAAGCACGGAGTATCTTAAGCTAAGGGAGTTGTGCAACTAATGTGGGAAAAAAAAAAAAGCAACAGAATGTGATTTATAATACAGGAAGTCTGTTGATGTATCCAACAGGAAAGCCAGCAAATTCCTTGATATCTTAGCTTAGCTTCTTTCATCAGAAAAATAAGAACAGCAAAGTGGCTTTTGCACGTTTTTATTTCCCAGTGGGTAACCTCATTCTTGTTGAAGAATGTCCAAGATTCTCTTTCTTTCTACTTGTAATGCTCAAGTATTATAAATATCAGCAGCAGCTGAAGACAAATTATGAAATCCAAGAAAAAGTTGCTCTGTTAGGGAGCAACAAACTTTCCTGTGTTTTTATGACCAAATCCTAGAGACGTTTCTTCTGTCCCTTAGAGGACAGATTCATTCATTGTCTGGGGAGATAGGTGTAGAGAGAAAGCTTTGAATAAAGACGTATTAGATCAGTTTATTCACACATGGCACTGTCCTTGTTCCCCTAGAGCTCCAGCTGACATTAGCAGGCGTTTTGCATGAATAAGAGTGGAATAAAAAAATCAGGATTTGCCTCCTGCTATTTTATTCCATGCATTCAGACCCAAGTAAAAGTACACAGGAGAAAATGAGATTCTCACCACTGGCTTCAGATCTTTTCCTCAAGTATGAATTTTTGTATTCCTGACAGGTGCAGAAAAAGTACCAGAGTTTCTTTATTCTTGTTATAACTAAACCTTGCGAGCAACCAAACTTTCAAATACTTAAATCTGTAATCCCCTAACCATCTTCTGCTGGCTTTACAATTCCTGTTTAACAAAGGTTGTCTATCAAGTCACAAGTTTATGATGAAGATAAACTGCAGTGTGGGGGACCACGCTTCTTTATATTAGCCATCCTTCTCTGTTGTCATGTGTCTGTGCACAAATCCTCGTTGTACCACTACCATTAAATAATAACAAAGTAATGTGCAGGGTGTCTGCTGGAGTTTTTGTGAGGGTGTACAATTAATGAGTCTCCCATGGATTCAGTTATTATTGAGCATTAATTATTGACAATTACACAAAGCTTTTAAAAGGAGAAACAAAAAATTGCAGAAGATCTTGGCTGTCAGTATCCCATCAGCCATGGATTTGGCCTTTTCTGGACAGCCATGTATTATCCTTACCTGTGCAGGGATCTGTGGGTTTTGGTGGCTCTCCTTTTGAATTAATAACAATATTTTTCAACACACAAAGATGCTTACCTGAAAAGGTCCAACTCGGGAAAATACTTGTCACCTCTCTTCATACAAATGTTTCTTCATCTCATGCCTAAATGCTTTTCCACAGTTACCACAAAGGACCTAAAACGTGTTCCTCTTCACAATAATTGAACTGAATGGGCCAAAGCTATGCAGTGAATGGGCTGTGGGCACAAAGCTGGGAAGGGAAGCTGGTGATGACATCTCAGCCTTGCTGAAATACTGGCAAAACCAGATGTCAGTGTAGTCGCAACATAATTGCAGCAAATACTGTATGCTAAAATAGAGCAGAATTAAGGGGGCAGTGCTAGGACGTTGCTGCATGTCCTTATTGCCAAGTAGTCTGGACTGAGCATCTGGAGGCGAGCACTATGGGATGGCCTGGCTCTGGAGAGGGCTGGTCCATGCCCTGTTTAACCAATTCTGGTTGTACGCTGAATTCTAGACCTGCAGAGTGCTGTCCTTCAATGTGTGAGAAGAAAAGACGTTCAGGTGTTGACATTTCCCTCCAACCTCATTTTATTTTGCAATTCATTTCCAGTCAGGGCGGTAATTTCTACTGCACTCTTAATGATCAGAAATGTTTGGCAGTTAACATCATTTAGCTTTCATCTTCTCAAGGGAGACAAGAGAAAGGATTAAAGAGAAGGAAATTCCTTCCTAAATGCTGTTAAGACAGTGAGTACAGAGTCTAGAGATGTGAAATCAAATGAGTGAAAACAAAGGAAAAGTTCAGGAGCCCCTTGCCACTGCCGGTAGGATTTACCCTTTATTTACTGCTGACAGTCCATCTGTCAGCTCCCAAGCAATACTGAAAAGGAGACTACACCTGTCAACACGTCTGTGAGGCAGAGATGGAGCAGATGTTGGAATTTGCACCACTGAAGCTAAAATTTATCATATCTAACATAAAACTGCTAATGGAGGTGAAAATGGTCACTCTTTAGTTTAGTGCTTGATCCTCTCCTTTTTTTCCCTCTCTTTCCTCTCTGCTTTCCTGAGTGCATATTCCCTGCTCAGCTTCGGCAGAAAAGAGTAAGTCACTGAAGAAATTTAATTTCACTAGTATTCAATCAAACCAGAATAATGTGTTTAATATCTGTGCAGCATCAGGGAGGTGGAAGATTCATGCACTCGGAGGAGGTTGAGGGAAAGAGATGCATTAAAGCCTTAGTTCACTGCAGTATAAATTCACCCTCACACACATGAAATACATTAAGGAAAGCTGCAATACAAATCAGCAAAGAGCGAGGAAGTCCCAAGTCAAAGGAGGAACAATATCATGTGCTATTACGTTATTACCTCTATATATTCTGGTATGTGTTATTAATGACAAGTGAAATGCAAGTGCTAAATGTGAGGGTAGAGCAAGGAAATATGGGCTGAAATTAAGTCAAGAATATTGAAGTTTAATATCAGAGACGGCTTCTGAGCAGTGATGTCTATTAGGCTGCATCACACTCTCCCGTGAGGAGAGGTCGGGCTCCATCAGAGCATGCAGGAGCAGATGGAGCAAAGCGCTGAGAAAGGGACTGTGGGGAGCAATCCTGCTCTGGCGGTGAGGGATCGGCTAATAACTCTGCTTTCCACTTACTTAGCATATTCTATCTCTGGGGCACTTAACACACATTAACCGGCTAATCCCCACAATTTCCTGAGGGACACCATGGATAAGTGTCGTTATCCCCACCCTGCTGCTGGGGAAACTGAGTCAGATCGGTTGGTCTGTCTGCCAGCCGTGACGTGAGCAGCCAGCCAGCCCACCCAGACCTACCCAGACCATCAGTTCGCAGGTCCCTCTGATCCGCTCTCTCCCACATCTGACTGCTGGGTTGGTATTTATGCAGAGTAAAGATTGCGACATAAGCTCTTAGAAGCCACAATTGGATGTGGAACTCTGTGCTCACTTTACATACACAACCACAATTGCTCTGACTCCCAAAGAGACTTGAGCAGAGTGTTTTAATGACAGATGTAACTTGAATTTGCATGAACTCTTTGGGAATCCATAACATTTAAGAGTGGATGTCAATGGAATTGAGTGCAGCCATTGGATAATAGCCCCTCGCTGCTAGAAAAACTGCAAGCAAAGCCGAAGCATTTGGTTTTTGTTATAAAACAGAAGCTATTGATCCTGTAGCAACAATCCACTCCAGAGGCAGTATTCCTATTACATCAAATGACTGATGTAGTTTTAATCACTTTGTCTGATAGCGTCTGGTGCAAGAAAAATTATATTCTTGACTTTACTCTTCCATATGGATTGCAGAGTCCTGATGGGCTTTTCAAGAGTCTCAGGCTAAACAACTGCCAAGTGGGAACCAGCTTACGTATAACCTGCTGTCTGCTGTTAAGTACAGGCACACACACATCACTCTCCTAAAGTTAAACTGAGTAGAAGGTATGAGGATATATATTGATATTTAAAGTAGAATACTTTTCCTGTCAGACAGAAATGTGTATTTATGTGTGAGTGTTCCTTTACTAGGGACATTTTCAAAAATTATTATGAATTTCAGATTGTGGGCAAGTTACATGCATTTAAAAGCTATCTATCACTGTGAACAGATTCAATAGTCATCATTTTAACTGTCTTTCACAAATTCCATTTTTACAACATCAAATGATGTGCTCAATAATAAAATTATTTTTATCAGTTTTAATCTGTCATTTCAAGACAGTTACTGATTTGCCATATCAATAAGATCAGCATCGTTGAAGTTAACTGAGATTTACATTTCTAACTTAATTATGAGCTTACTCAATTTTATTTGAAGCCTCAGCTAAAAAATAAATAACTTTGGATAGCACATCTCACCAACAGCATCTCAGTGATGCTGCTAAGAGTCGTAGTCTGCACCAGCACCTAAGCTCAAGAAAGCAAAGGGGTTTTATGCTCTACAGAGGTACCTGAGCAGACTGATCCCATCAGTGGACAGGTGTGATTGCAGCCCTCTAGCAAAGCACTGCTGCTGGGCACTCTGGATATGCCCAGAAAAAATCACAGATTTGGTTTGTCAGCTGCTGGAGTACTTTTAAGGATTTTACCCCAAATCTCTTCCCTCTAGGTCAAAGTGGGATTGCTCCCACTGTTGGCATGTTCATGATTTTACCGAATACAGTCTAAGCCAGGTTCTGATTGTGTGTAAATTCTTAACACGTGTTTAACATCTGCTCTGTGTCCCACCTGCTGCAGCCTCATCCTCTTCTACCATATGGAAAAGCTATACTGACATGCCCCTGTTCATTTAAATAAAACTTATTTTCTTCAGCAGTAACAGGATAGAAATGTGGCCATTGTCTCTTTGCCCCAAAGACAAGTAAGAACAATAGAATTTTTTCCTAATATGTATGATAATTAGCATTTATTCATTCATCACTATTCTACCAGTAAAAACGATATGAGCCCTTGCCCTTAGCCTGAATAGCTTCTGGTTCTGTTGGTCAGCTTTGTGTGTGGTACAAGAGATGAACCATCTTTTATATGAGAATTAATTTGCACCATGAGCTGCAGAATTTCATGATAACCAGAGATGATTCCTTCCAGCTCTGGGACATCAGGTCAGAGCCCTCAGCTCCGAGGGCTCTTTTACATGGGAGAAAAGGCTGCTGGTATTATGTTGTCTATACAGTGAACAGCTCAGCAAAAAATAATGGGGTTCAGGGTGAGGGGGCATGGTTCTGGATGCGCTCAGTATTGGGGATGAAATAACATCTAAATAAAGTCAAAGGCACAGTGTCTGATCATTTTAATAGGACAGGCTTTTACTCTGTCATAAATTTCACTTTTCAGCACATATGGATCTTTACGATCTGTACTCCCAAATCTACAAGGAAAAGCCATGGCAGCATTGTGCCACCCTGCAAAGCCCCATCTGCCTTCTGGTTCTTGGGCCATTGTTTTGTGCTGGGACTGGAATTTCTCCATCCTCTATGCTTGTGCACAACTGCCCATTACAGGGAGTTGTACCACAGCCCTTCTGCCCGTTACGTTGGCCACAGAACAAAAAATATAAAGAAAGCACAGCTCCAAATGTAGTGCCTTAACTAGTGAGCATTCACACTTGAATGCTATGTGTATATGGAAATGATCTCGCTTAACCATTTAAAAGGCTGTGTTGATTCTTGGACTGTGCTGGGAAAAGGAAAGTGAGAATGATGATTGAAAAAGACAACCACAACAAGTGAACTGTGGCTGTAGCTTGCTTCTTGATTGGAAGTATTAAGAAGGTGATGCTGGAACATGAAAATCAATTAACTCAAGAAGAAATCATGTTCTTCACCTCCTTCCATGTTTCCTGGCATCCTGGTAGGCTTAACATCTGGGTGTCCTCAAGACATTTGATGCATTTCATTCATCATACATGACATTTGCATAATGCGAACATCATACTTTATGCAGATGCATCCTTGAATATTTCACAAATTATGATTGCTATTTAAACTTCCCATAAATAAAACCCACAGGGACTTGCCCACTTCTGAATGTGTGAAAATGCAAGGTCCAAAGTGACTCGTTAGTTGCACTGGCACACTATAAATTCCCTTCATATCACAAGTAAATACAGTGTCTTTCATTTTATTTTCTTTCTAAAGCCATTAAAATTCTATTAGCTGTTTGTGAATATTATTTCATGCCATCTGCATTTACTCCTAAGTTGTGATAGCGACAGCTGCAATAATTTGTATGCATTTTCTGTGTACAGTTAGTTATTGAGTAACAGAACCTTCCTCCTGCGTTGCTATAGAAGATATAGCCAAATACAGAGATGGTTTGTTTGTAAATCTAAATCCCCAAAGTATTATTTTATTTATTAGGACAACAGAAGGGAAAATGGAGGATGAAGCAATGGAAAATGTTTGATGTTATGTGACAACCAGTAGCGTTTCTCCTTTTCACTTATTTATTTGTCCCTCAGTCACAGTTTGGGGTTGCAATGAAAGTGGGCAGTGTAAGAACAGACACGTTTTATTCTGTCATGTTTTCACTTGTGAAAGGCTGAAAGCTTCTATTGTGTAAAATATATATATTTTTAATTGACGACTATTTATATATCATAGAGTTGCTGAACACGAACTTGAACAAGATGTGATCCCCATGGCAGCATCTGCTGTAAAGTCACCTCAATTTCCATTAGCTGAGGATGTAGCCAGTAATTCTAAGCCAAATTAAATGTCTCAACATTACAGAGCAATAAACTTGGATAGCAACAGGTCAGCTGACAGAGCAGGGGCTCTGGTGTGGGTGACTGAACATCCAAATACTCTTTTACTTGATATTTATTTCTGTGAGCATTCTCGGGGGGGAGGTTCACCACTATGCAGATGGCAGTGTAAGTCCATGCATCATTTCAGCCATACGTGAGCTCTGCTTTGGGACCTTCCTTAGGAGTCCTGTGAAAAATAATCCTAGGGTGAGTTTTCTCCAAAGAGAGGTGTTTATCCCCAGAGCTGGGCTGGGTCTTAATTTTGTGAGCGCAGAGCTAGGCGAGTGCCAAAATATTTTTGCAGTTTGATGCATGTGCTTGAGAAAGTGTGTCCCTCTCTTTTATGCTCATATAAAGTCTGGCTTGAAAATACATAGGTGATAAATGCTTCAATATTTAACCATGATTTACCTGTGGTGAGTGAAGGAAAAATTATGCAAATAGGGCCTGAATCAGAGCAATGAGCCCCTTTATGTTATCCAGAAAATGTCAACATATAGTGTTTTATGAATCGCTCACTTTCCTTTGAAAATAAAACACTTCTCCTTTTAGATGTTCAAGATTATGCCTGAACATAAATTACAGAGGAATGGTAGCCAGATTAATACAGTCCCCAAATGGCATGAATTCATAAAGAAATGGGATCTGTATTTAGAAGAACCTCCCAGTCTTCTGACTTGCTCCAGGTCCCTGTCCCTGACTCACCCCAGTGCTCCTGGGACAGGAGCTGCTCAGTCAGTGGCAAGGTTAGGACTAATGGAAGGAGAGAAAATAAAACTGCATGGATCCGTTTTCAAATGGCATTACAATCAGGACAAGAAAAGCTCTTAAAACATAGCAAAGTCCCTGGAGTGAAAGTCCTATTCATTTCTGCGTAGATAAAACCAATCTTTCCAAAGGTGAAAAAGCAATGTCACACAGAATTTCCACTTCTCTCATCTCTAGTATTTGTTCTGGTCCTCTGCGGCCCTCGGAGGGGCTCAAACATCTGAGAAAAACAAATTTCAGTGCATCACTTTGAATAATCCTGACTGAGTCATCAATTTAAATACCTAATTCCTATTAGCACTTTTCATCATCTCTACTGAAAAGCTTTGATGAGGTTATGGCCATTTTCACCAAGAGGACAAGCGAGTTTCTGTCACACACGATGATTCAGTGTTCCTCCCTCTGATAAACTGATTGCTTCTCACATGGAGCATTAAGAATTGCTGTTTAAGGACCAGGAAAATGAAAGAAAACCCAGCAAAATCAGGACCTTTTCTGTAATGAGCTGCTCAGTATTAGAAAGCCAGTCTCCCTGATGTTTTGCACTACATTAAAAAAAGATCTTTAAGGGAGATACAAATGAAGAAATCCAGGGGACAGCCTTCCCAAGCTGTCAAGGCTGCTGTCTGCAGACCGGGTGATGACCTCAGAAAGCACCAGCTCCATTTTCTGTCATCCTTTTCTTAGGAAGAGCTGTTGTAAGGTGAGAGTGGGCAGCTTTGCGCCACTTCTCCACAATTCTCGCACTTGGCCAAAAGTTGCTCTTAGACTTAACCCATATTTATGAGTTTGAAAGCCTACTATTTGAGCTTCACTATAACAGCTTTTAAAGGCTACGTACAGATAAAAATCAATGGGAAATCAACACAGCAGATGCTAAGTGACTGAAAAAATGAAGTCGTTGATTGCAACCCAGAGACCTCTGGTGCAAAAATAACTCTGTAGCTCCTTCACGACAAGCCTTGGTAAATCAAATGGCAGAGAAAGATTGAGACCACATTGCTAGTGTCCACTTGCTAGAGTTATCAGTAAAAACACAGTCTAATTTTAATTTGTTATTGTAATACCATGGAAAGTCCATTTAGGGAAAGAAAACACCTTCTGCAAGGTAGATGCCCATCTTGATCCCATGCAGTCTGGCAAAATGAAATTATTCTCTAGAGCTGATAGCCCCCAAACAGGCAAAGAAATGTCTATAAATCTTGGAAACTGCTGTTCTTCAGCTTACGGGTTCATTAATGGAGTGATGGGCCCTGGAAGAGAAATTGCCTTTTGTGTGATTGCCATTAGCAGGTTTGTTGACAATGAGCCTTCTGACCTTACCGGGCAGTGAGGCAGCACACTGCATGGGGCGAGCGTAAAGAGTAATTATTGCCGTGATACCTTTTGGTCTAAGCCAGAATAAAAAAAGTAAGTCCATTTAGTAGCCTTGAAGGTCACTAAGTTTTGCTGTCACTGTGTGATGTCTTAGAGAGATCTTGTCACTGAAATGAAACTTGAAACATTATTCTGTTCTGTCTGTAATAAGAACGAACATTGCAGAGAGGCTGGTGTTTTCCACTTTTTATTGCTTATATGTAGGTGGCGTGAGCTTAGAGTCAAAGATCAGAGGCTAGAGAACGGCTTCTGGTATGTGTGAGCAGGGGTAGGTGGAGGATAGGAACTGTGGACGAGCCTAAAACTGAGGAGGGATTTCTGATGGTTTTCCTGGGATCTGGACATCTCCTTCCCAGCGCCGTTATTTTAACCATATTTCCCTATTGTCAGGAGAGGAGGATGTGTGACTGGGAGGTTTGCACCTGTCCAAAGGCGGCAGATGGAAGTCAATAAAACAATCTTGAGAGACGAGAGCTCCTACTCTGAGCTCTCAGAGCTACATGACTTACTGCAACCTCTTCCTATTATATTGGCTTTCCTCCCTGCCACAAACTGTTTGGTTCACAAAACTAAAATTACTGGAAGATACTGCAGAGAAATGAAGGTCTAATGATCTCCAATTTGTTCTCAGTCCCACTGGCAGTTTAGCCTTTATGACACAGAGTATTTTTAATTAGTTTTTGAGTTTCCTCTTTGGAAGACCACAGGCTCCAGATGGTAGGTGATCTCATCACCTCCCCGTTATACGGGATTTGGCCTATTTTGCTTATCTTCAGCTATCCCTTGTTCCAATGCAAGCAGGGTGAAAAAGCAAATTGGGAGGAAGGGATTAACAAGAAGTAAAAAACATCCAGCAGTAGAAATGGCAACAGGCTCTCAACTCTCCCAAAGGGCCTGGATTGGGAAGAGGGCACTTTTATCAAGCAAAAAAAAAACCCAAACAGAAAACACCAAAAAAAGCCACTTAATGGCCGGATATTGCAAAATTTCTACCTATCAGCTCAGGGGAGTTCTGGAGCAACGTGGAGTGGAGTCTCACCAGTTTAACAGAGGTTGTGCATCTCCTGGTGTAGGCTGGTACCTTACATCTGAATGCTACGACCTTAAAAATCCTCTGCGTGGGGCAGCAGCACAGAGCAGGAGGGAGACCGGTGCTCCTCAGGGCAGTGCAGCGGCACAGGCATGGTCGTGCTCTCTGGCAGCATTGCCTTCACTCCAGTCAAAGCAAGCCTGCGCAGAGGTGTTCAGTCTCCACTGCGTAGTCAGCCTCTGGTCTAGTTAGTTTGTCATTGACAAGTCAAATAATACCTTCCGTTGATATCCCTCTGGAAGCTGGACTAAAACTTTCTGAATTTCCTGTCTCGGTGTTGTGAGTGAAGGAGTGAGGACAACCCTGCATTGCTGCTAGTCCAGAAAGGGGGAAAAGTAAAGCATTAACTAGCAGAAGCTTTGGATCAGCATCTTTGACAGTGGAAATGAAGTAGAAAAAGATGGAAGAGTAATAAAATCATATTTATGTTTTCTGTCTGTTACTTTCTGAAGCATTGAAAAAACTTTCATCTGCCTTGTGTAGTGTCCCGCTCTGCTGTGCTCCCCTCCCCGCCTGCCTGCAAGGTGAGCGTGCAGTCCCTCCCACTGCAGGGTTACCGGTGACGGACAAGCATTCCTCCACTACACCAGCTCTGCCTATAGCTGCTCTGTGCGTGGATGCTTCACAGTGACAGGATGAAGAGCTGACGCAGCTGCAGGGACAGAGCACGCTCAGAATCCATGTCGGGTCCCCTCAGCCGCGGCACACCGAAGGCTGTACGGTGTTGGCTTCTGGCCTGGCTGGAGCCCTTGCACAGCTCTGTGAGTTTGTGTTGTTGCTGAAATGTCTTCTACTCTTCTGCACACTCCCTCTGTACAGGGAAGGTGAGTCGGTGTCAGGGTAAACACAAGCACAGCCCATTTTGAGCTGGGGGTGCTCCTTAGAGAAATAAAGCCCAGGCCATGGAGGCAAACTGACCTGCTTGAGCTCCAGCTTTTCTTTCTGTTGTTTACCAGGAATTCCTTGCCTTGGAAATTCTGCCCAGGTAACATCTAATGCGTGAAAAACTAATTTCACATAAACAAGGACTGGAAGGGGAGGAGTCCTTATTGCTAGAACTAGAGTATTAGGTCCATTAACTTTAAAACACTGAGTAGCCTCGGAAACCCCTGTGTGTTTCTCATCTACAGAAGAGGAGAGAGATCGAGACTGAATTAACGTGGATCACACAAATACATCATTGCCCTGAGTAAGCACTGTCATCCACTCCTGTGAGCACCCTTTCCAATGACAGATTCATGGTCCTCAGAGAAATTAGGCTCAGTTGTGGATGGAATCTAATTTCATCCCTTGTCATTAAACATCTGCAGTCCAGATTTGCTGTCCTACCCAGCCTGTTGTCAAGGGTGGGAGAATGACGCTGCTGAAGAACAGTTGATCATTCTGGGGAATTCCCTCTCAATTTTCCATGAAAAGTAGGAAAGTAGGGCTGATCTTGAGTGCATTAGTATCCCTGTGTGCTGCAGGGAGAATATTCCTTTTAGGATGTGCTGTGCTCTGGAAAGCTTGGCCAGAGCCCCCCCCCAGTCTGGGGGTCTCCTCTGGGTCAGGCAGGTTTAGGCGTTACACTTCTCATTACATACCGGCCTGGGCAGCAGTGTCGGCTCGACAGTGCTCGACTTCGCATGTGTCAGCATCAGTCAGGAGATGATAACAACTATCAGTTAGTACCAGCTTGCACAGATATAATCTGAAGTGAATCTGTCATTTCCTGGCAAACTTGCCAAGATCAACACTGGTAAGAATATAGTGCCACTCTCATGGTAAAACAAATATGATTATCTTCACTGTACTTTTTTTACCTAGGTATAGTTTACATTAGAAGGTAAACCTCTCTGCAACAGTGACAAGGCCACAGCGCTCAGAAACAATGGCTAGGTCCTGCTTTCTGTGTGAGGCCGCGGGCCAAGACCCCGCAGGACTTGGCGTCTCAAGCAGAGCATGTCCCCAGTGCCTCACTTGGAGCCAGGGAGGATGTTGTACCATCTTTCCCCAAGCTCCCAGCTCCAGGGCTAACACGTACAGAGCCAAACAAACATCTTTTCATCCACAGTGCAGACAGACTCCAGTGGAGAGGTATACAGCTTGCTGCCTAACTCATTGATAAAATAACTGTACCAGCAGGAAATTATGCTATAGATGAAATCCAACAGTGAACTGTTCCCAATAGGTGAAATTCTTCTTGCCCTTTCCTGCTATTGGTGATTCTATAAAAAACCTGAGGCCAGAGCACGTTCTGAGCACAGTGCCTTCCACGAAGCAAGTCTGAGCTCATTTAATGTGTAAATGACAGTGAATCAGGAACTTCCCGCTGTTCCCAATGATAACACTTCCTGTAATTTGCATGATAAAATTCTGCTGATTTCAGATAGTGTTTCTCAGGACGGATTATTTGACACCCAGACTGTATGTTAGGGAATAAATTATTTTGCTGTGCTCCTAATTGATCACAGTCATGAATCCTGATTTGCTGACATTGAGTCCCAAACAAAAGCACAGAACCTTGTCTAATAGCACTATGAAAAAGGATTTTCAGGAAATATTAACAAGTTTCATATGGTAATTTATGTAAATATAAACCATAACTCAGTTGAAAAGATTCAGTTGAACCTATAGAAAGAGTCTGAAAGCCAAGGTTTTCACGATAAAACATAAATTGATACTTAGTCTTTACAACCCAAATGTTGTGCTTTCTGGTACAGAACAAAGAAGGGAAAACCAGAAGCTTCGCTTTAAAAAAGTGAAGCATTTTCCAGTTTTGAATTTAGGATCTTCAGTGGGGCACTTTTCCAAGATTATGAACAGACCCTTTCAAGTTACATCTCTGTAGAAGAAACATTATACCATTAAGGTCCAGGCTGTTGCTCCCCTTATATGCTTGTACAGTAAGCTGTAAGGACATGTCACATTTCTCCCTTGCATGCAGGGCCAGTGCTTGGTGTGGCAGGAATGAGACATGAGCCTTCCCTGGGCAAGCCAGCCTCTGCTCAATCCATCCAGATTCTGAGATGGAAGCAAACCAGATGACAAGACAACTTCTTTCTGGGGGCAGGCACCATCTCTTTCACAGAGACTGAGGGTGAGTACTCAGTCTGCTGCTAACATGTGCAGGATCTGCCAGTCAGCTATTCTCACCCTGTTGGACACGTAAGATCTTGATGATCTGCTGATGCAGAACAGAGTGAAGACAGTGGGCTTTGTTTGGTTCTGGGTGCCTTCATTAAGGTAATTTCCAACCTTCTTAGAGCCAGCTCTTCCATGTCGAGTCTGAGTTCTGCAAGGACCATGTATTTTAATTAAAGACTTTTAATTAGTCTGCCCATAATCTGTCAGAGCTCTCATGCTGAGGCATAATTAATGTATTAAACCTCTACCTTGCAACTTCCACTATATGTGTGCTTTCAAAACAAATCTGCACTTGTGTTTGAAGGGACATAACAATAACAGTACTTGGCACTTCTTGTTGCTAGAATAACTGTATTGTGCATTTATCAAGTGTCTTTCCCCTGAGGCTGTCCAAAGGGCATCAGTAAGATGTGTGTGTACTCAGCACCTTGCAAGATTGAGCCTCCAGCATGCAATCAATATTTATAAATTATGCTTCAACCTTAAAGCAATGTGGGACTTTCTGGGGGTGTTATGCTTTATTTGGTTTCCAGTGGAAGCAAAATACTGAAGGTCTGAATCTGAGGTATACTGAAAGCCAAATTTTCAACACTCAAAATTCAAAGACAAGCTCTTCTAAATAGCTCGGCTTCCACTTTGGCACCAAAATAAGTGTTTAGATTGTCAGAATTGCTTAGCACATTGGGTCCGAGGCTTAACTGAAAATGCGCTTTCAGTTATAGGTGATCTTTGGCCATTGGGGCTGCCAGCTCTTTCTACAAATGAATCACGTAGAGATACTTTAGCACTGCAGAATTAGGGCAATAATCTACAGAAAATGGGCACGAGATCTTCATGATAAACATAGTATGCTGTCCTTCTGAGATACTGGCTCATTACTGACTGTGGAAAAAAGGTCATTTACTGAAGCATGAACACCGTTCGCATCCTCCTTTTCCCTGGCTGGTTTCCCACCGAAATACTGATCAGGCCAGAGCTTGTTTAGTTTGCAGTGCTGAGAAGACCACAGCCCGGTGTGATGTGGAGAAGACAAAATGGAAAAGGTATTTCATCAGGAAGGTTTCTAAGTGAGTTAAATACTTTGAATATTGAACAGTAAAAATATTATTTTGACTAACCCTAGTCCTTAAACTTGGATTAGATCAAAGAGCTCTGTCTGCTCACGTCTCAGTTTAAGCTCAACCCATGTTGCCATCCCCTGTCATGGCCTCTGAGCATGGCGCACAAGCCACCGCTGCTATTTCCCTTTGTCTCCACTCCTCCCTGTTTCCCGTAGGCAGAGAATATATTTCACAGTAAGGGAAATATTCATAAAACTGAGTGGAAGCTGTCTGAGCGACGGAGTCCCAGCCAGCCTTGCTGCCGTAGCTGGGCTGGTTCTTTGAGTGCTCGGGACACGCTGAAGATGGAGGAATGCTGCAGCTCTAATTGTCTTTGCCTCGGCCTGGCATAAATCAGCACTGCTCCCCGAAGAAGCCGCCCATGCCTTCCGCAGCTTTGGAGGCAGCAGCCCACATCGTATCTGCCCCATCTCTCATCCTACGTTCCCACTGCACTGCCAGTTATTATGTGTTAACTAAAAATGGAGACCCAGAGACTTGAGTGTTATTGTGAGTCACTGATTCAGCTGGGTTCTTTATTATTATTAATGATGAAATACTGAGGCTGGGCTGCTAATGAGTCTAAGCTCCCTCCTGTGTGTTTATTTTTCTTCCCCCTTCAAACTGTCATTTCAGAGTAAATTACTTTTCCCTGCATCTTTGTCAGGCAACACTGTACCAGTACATCCACCCCCATCTCACCCTCTGCTCTAATTTCAGGCTTATTCAGTTTCTCTCAATGCAGTTTACTAAGCAAAGTACGGCATATCCTCCCATCTGTCTTACTTAAGTGGCACGATGCGCCTCAACAGCAGATAGAGACATCATTTTTATTACGCTCAGTTCTGTTTCTTGTTTTTCTCTCTGATTTATTTACTAAGCCATTACCTGAAAAGTGGGGAGAGGTATGGGGCTGGAGGAAAAAAGTAGCATTTTTAAAGTGGTGGGGGGAGGAAGAGCAAACAGTTTTTCAAGCATCACTCAAAACCTCTGCTGTGATTTTCTTGCCTTTGTTCCATCTCGTGCTAAACATGTTTGTGTCAGGCAAACAACCCAAGTTAGATGGAATTTCACACCATTCAAAGCATCAGTGTCTCCAGCCTTAATGTATATTATGTTCAAACATGCAACGTAATCCATCAAAAACCCCTGCAGACCTTGCGCTTTCCTCCAGATTTATCTGTTTGAAGCCTCCCTCCCTGTGTACGCACGTAGCCAACCTTCTGTCGGTGGCTTTTTTTTATTTATTTGGAAACAGGAGACCAGATTCTCAGTCAGTGTACGCTATCACAGCTCCACTGGCTTCTTGCCCACAGATTTATCCCAGCAGAGGGGACTTGCTCGTTGCTGGCTGGAGTCTGCGGTTGCAGGATTAACAGGGGGGTTTATCTTGGGGTCTGTTCCAAATTCAGCCAAACTGACCAAAGCATTCACATCACAGCCTTCCGCGTGGCAGTTTGCAAGTCAGGAGAGTCACGCTGTTGTTGCCTGCCTACCTCCCCAGACTCACCTGGAAAGAATATTTTATTTTGCCAGGAGGAAAATATTTTGAAATGAAGCACAAGGTTTGCAACAACAAGGGAAGGCGACTCCTGGAGGAGCCTGACCTGGGGACGGCAGCACTGCTGTTGTATAGGTTTTGCCAGCTGTTACAAGGAGCAAACTGAACTGCAGAGGGAAAGCTTTTGTTTCATGTGCAGAAGTTAATACAAACAGATCCAGAAACAATAAAATCAAACCCACTCCAATAGGGAAGAAAACCTGTATTTGATTTGAAACAGAAGAGCAGTTGCTCCTCTGAAAAGAATACTGAAATAAGTGGCATTATATTAACATGGATATTTTTACATTGATTTAGAAAACATAAATTAACTATTAAGGTAAAATTTAAAGAGCAACACTGTGGTGAAAAACATACCTGCCTTTACTGAGAAGGTTTTCCTTTCGAAGCGATCTACAGTGAATTTTGAACTCCTTTACATAGAGGGAGTCTATCTGGGGTTTCTGATAGAAATAGCAGGAAATATTGTGGCACGTTTAATTCTGTTTTTCACTGGAGAATTCATTTCTTCCTTCAGACTTGTTTTTTTTTTTTACCCGTCCTTCCCATCTTAGTTCATTTTTTCACAGTACACATCTCCATCTATCGTCACTCAGTGCTTTACCATTTTAGTGTATAAACATGGCAATTTCTTCAAATCAGAAAGCAAACCCATTAACATTTGAAGTGGAACAGAAATTTTGAGTTTCTGATCATGAAAGAGTTTGGAAATGCAATAAAAAATAACTTCCCTCTCCCTTAGTCCAAACCAAAGCTGCCAAATAAAATACTCTGGTGAACTGCTACAGATGAATGGTGGCATGTTTGCATGCCTCTCCTAGATGTGATAACAATAATGATCATTAAGTTTTCTGTTTTACACATTGATCTTACATACCAGGCTATCATGCAACATCCTTTTCTAACCACTTTGTGTAGCGTAAAGGAGGCACAACTCAGTGAAAGACACTGGTGTTTGCATGACCCTGCTGGAGCAGTGGAGGTTTTTGCACGACCAACCACGTCCTAATGGAGACGCGCTTCACTGGAAGATGTCCTGGAATTGCCCCTTCCAAAGAGGGTGCCTTGTTACACAGCTTACTATACTCGTATTTTGCATAGGTGGATGCACATATGCTTAATTGGTCTCCAAATGTCAGCAGCAGTTTGCATAAACCTTCGTTAGTCTTTCGGTGAGGCTGCTGGTTCCCCTGAATGGGGAAGAAGCAGGAGGGGCGTCGAGGGGAGGAACGGCTTTGTTGGCCTTGCTGCTTGTGTGAAAGATCGTGCTTTGTGCTCAGAGGCCAGCTGTCTTCTCCCCTTTTCTTACATCCTGGCAGCAACTTTCTTCACGCCTTTATGTGAGCTCTTGCCAGACTATCTCTGTGAGAGGGAGACGTGTTTGTCCTGGTGGTGCATATGCTCTTGCTTTTTCCCCAGGTGCTGCTGCTGGCTCATACGTGCCCCAGGACCCGCTGGGCTTGAGCATGGTGCGCTGCACACCCACTGGGCGTAATGGGAGTGCTCAGGCTCGCAGGAGCTGGGGATGGGAGACGGGGTCCGTCATGGAGCTGGGAAGAATCGAAGGCTCTGCTCCGACACAGTCGCATGAGAGCAGCAGACATGCCCCATGTCAAATCAGTCTCAAGTCTTCATTTGAACTACTGCTGATGATTTTTAATAACCAGTTAGACAAGTATCTGCCAAAAATAGATTAGACAGACCAACCCGTGTTTTGGGGGAAAAAATATGGACCACGCTTTTAATAGCCCTATTTTCTACAAATCATTTCCAAACAAGGGCTCCTAAAACAGGGCTCATCTGCAGCGTGGCACAGGAGATGCTCCAGACATGTCATGAATCCGCAGTAGCTGCCCTTGATTCAGCAGGTGAGGGTAGATAACGTGGGACTTGGGACTGTGGCTGTAGTACATTTTAGTTTCCAAGCTCAAAAACTTCAATTACATATTTTAATGTGTGTGATTTAGGAAAATATGGTCCATTCCATCTGCTTTGCATTAATTTGAATGACTGATTAAAAATACAGGTTGAAATATTACAGCTACTAATAATTTCTCCACATGGCTAGCTCTTAATGGATGGAGAGAAAATTAAGAATAAGGCTTTTTATCAATTTTCACAGGCAAGCTTTGCCATAATCCTTTTATTTCTTTGAGAAATGTGTTTGTTTATAGTCATTTTATTTGTTTAACAATTTTCCTCTTTTTCTTAATCTTTGCAGTAATTATTTCATATTCTATAAATATTTAAACTATTTTTATTCTTTATAAAAATTATTATATTTCAGTATTTTTAAAAGCTCTCCTTTTTCCAGTGAGTTTCAGCTACTTTCCAAGCACCTAAGCCTGGTAGCCTACTGATCATTGTTGTTACTTGTATTGCCCAGAAGACTCAGCTGACATTCAGGCCCCGAGATTATAGATAATTTTCTCTAATTTTCCCCAGTGCATTGTTTCTCCTTGACCTGCTTTTATAGACTAGTTTGGCCATTGACTTCTTGGCCTCATCCTCTGAATTGAACACTGATAATGACAACATCATTCGAAGCAGTGCCCAAATATCAGTTCTGATTAACTTCACAGGTTTAGTACCAAAAAAAAGGAATTAAAAAAAGCAGGGGAGCAGTGACTCAGGTGTGAGTTGTAAGCTTCTCTAATTGACTGTTTGTTTATTTTTCAAAACTGCAGGTGCTTAAAGTTACTGTTATCAATTAATCATTATAATTTATGGAGCCTGCATGGTAATTGCTGTTGAGTCATGCCTGCAGGTGTGTCCAAAGATCACTGCAGTTGAGCTATAAAGTCAGGGAGCTAGGGTTTTGTGGGTGATGCTGGTGGGATGTTGCTTGCTGTGTGTGTGAATGTTTGTCTTTCTGCTCAGTAATCCAGCTCAGGGAGAGGTCTCCTCACAGAGCAGATCCTAAAGTAATAGATAGCCCTGAAAAGTGATGAGGAAGAGCTAGGTGTGTGAGCAAGCCAGCTTGAAGCCTCACATGTTCTGTGTATGTGCCAGCCAGCAATGCCCCTTCTGGGATGGAACCTTCGAGGGCTGAACATGGTCTCTGTGTTTGTGAATGAAGGTCTTCCATTTACTTCAACCAGATTGTTACAGAAGGTATGTAATTCACATTCCCTAATGTTTTTGTTGGTCTTGGAGAAAGAATTTGAGAAGTGATATAGCTTTTACTGTAGGCCATGTCTCTATGAAACATAATAATGTAGAATTTGAAACAAATTGGAGGAGTGTTGTGTCTCCAGCTCGCACAAAATGGCTTAATGCCATGTGTAGGCTTCCCAAAGGGCTTACTGATGCTGTAGGCTCGTGGTAAAAAGGAAAAGTAGAGAATGCGAGCATGTTCCCTTCCAGCCACATAGTGCCGGCTGTGCGCGGCTGCCTGCCGTAGCCTGTCAAACCTGGGGGTCTCAGGCCACTGCTCTGATGGATCACCCCATAAACTGCTTTGCCCTCATCAGAAGGTTCTCTGGGTTATTTTAGCATTGCCTCAGGAAAGTATCCATTAATATTGCTGGAGCACTGGAATTGTGTGGGTGACAAAGATGTTCAGAAATCATGATGCTGTATGAAGTGCAGTTGTCTCCCATAATACATCATCAATTTGGCTTTGAAAAGTTAGTTGTAGAGAGGTAAATAGAAATAGGAAGGAGAAAAGAGCATGACATCCAAAACCAGCTGAGTGAATCAACAGATGCGATAAATGTAATTCTGCTGGAAATACAGATTAGGTCTCAGTAGGATAGCCTAACCCTTCGTCTTTGGAGGTAAGAAAACACATAGGGTCCATCCAATGTTACACTTCCCATTAAAATTAGGGATTCCTCCTCATGTATTTAGTCTGAGTCTATCCTTTGCAATGGTATGTGGCCCAGGGAGTGCAGCTGCCTGTCCCCTCCCTAAAGAAGGGGTCCTGCTCTAAGCTCTCCAGTGCAAGAGAGAAGAGCGACCTGCTCTGTACTGGTACAGCTCCACAAGCCAAACCGACTCCTACCAAACCTGTTGCCTCCTGAATTCTGTGTAGAAGTTGAAAGGGCAGAGGGATCCTCATAGTGTCTCTTTTCTGCCACTGTTTCAGAAAATGTGTGCCTATGCAAATATTTCACAAGCAGTTTGGGGTCTCTCAGGATGAATGATGCCCTGTAAAATATGATTATCTTTTGTAATACGTCACCAGCTCATACGGCAGCATGATTTTTAACTTCCCCCAAGTTCTACATCTAAGAAAATAAGCAGAATACTGAGTCAGGAAAGATAAGTTTCATTAACAACAACATTGGCATCACATACATATCTTATAATTGCTACTCTAAAGGTGAAATCAATAGCTACGCTTACACAAGGGCTGCGACATTTCTAAAAAATTCCACATACAATTTTTATTCAAGATGAATGTTGCTGAGAATTGGAAAGCTACTGTTTGCATGAGTGATCTGCCTGATTTGCTACATATTACTCATAAATCTGGGAAGAAAAAAAAGTTATGTTTAACTCCTCTCCTACAAAAACATGGGCATTAGATTAGTGAAAGAAGGCAAACATAACAGATGAAAGCTATTAGAGCTGGC
This sequence comes from Aquila chrysaetos chrysaetos, assembly GCF_900496995.4. Lineage (NCBI taxonomy): Eukaryota > Metazoa > Chordata > Aves > Accipitriformes > Accipitridae > Aquila > Aquila chrysaetos. Next base: position 1,751,465 of record NC_044027.1, read on the forward strand.
TTCAGTTCTGCTGATTTCATTCATTGAACATTTCCAGTCTACTAGCTTAGAGAATCCATCTATTTCTGACCTTAACCTTTCCACAGTATTTATTATATTTGGGTGGGGAAAAGGAGAATACGTTAAAAAACAAATCAAGGGGAGAAACAAGATATCTACATGCATGTTTAGTAAACAGTGAACTCGTTCTCATTTTAGATGACATATTCCAAATTTGTTAAGACAACAAAGCTTTAACGAGGTCAGTGTAGACCTGTGACAAACAGCTCTGAAATGATTTGGAATCAGCCAGAATTTGTTGTTGCAATACCCACACTGTGCCTGCAACCTGGTAAGGAAATTCCTTGGAGGTGGCTGATATGAAGGAGATAAAAATTTGTGCATCACTTGTCTTTTTTTTTTAAGAACGATTTAGTAACTAAAGTAAAACAAAATATAATACTAACAATAATAATAATATAATAATTGTAGTGAAAAGGAATATAACAAAAAAAAGACAAGTGATGCACAATGCAGTTGCTTACCACCTGCTGACCGATGCCTGAACAGTGATCTGCCTGTCCTGGCCAACTCCCACCAGTTTATATATTGAGCATGACGTTCTAAGGTATGGAATATCCCTTTGGTTCGTTTGGGTCAGCTGTCCTGGCCATGCTCCCTCCCAGCTTCTTGTACCCCTGCTTGCTGGCAGAGCATGGGAAACTGAAAAATCCTTAACTTAGGATAAGTGCTACTTAGCAACAACTAAAACATGTGTTATCAACATTATTCTCACACTAAATCCAAAACATGCTGTACTAGCTACTAAGAAGAAAATTAACTCTATCCCAGCTGAAACAGGACAGAGCTGCTCAGCTCAGTTTCCTAAAAGAGGAATGGGCTTGTGGTTGCAGAAGGAGGGTGTATTAAAACAGGAGACCTGACTCATAGCAGCTGAGACATGGGGCAATACAGGTATTCATCAAAGCTGTAGTCCTTGAACATCTATCACCCCAAACTCTGTACAGTCATTTAAAGTGTACATGTAAAATGGTACCAAGTTATAATGGTCAGTGTAAATGTCAACACAAGGTCAAGGCAATGGAAGTCTGTAGTGTGATTAGTTTTCAGGTGTATTTAAAGTTTGGTAGCCATTTAATCTCCTCAGTATAAAGGTGGCAGTGATGTGGTCTATGAAGCGGAAGACTGGATAAAAAAAGGTGGCTTCTGATGACAGACTCATGGTCTGTAGAAGTAGTGTAGAAACAGGTTCAGATCTGCTGACCCAGCTGCATTAGAGGTAACCTCTTTTTGTCAAGCCCACACTGTCAATTGTTCCATTCATATGTTTCTATTGCTTGAAACCACTCATTTTAGCACTTGCATAAATACTGCTATCAAAGACCTTGCGGCTTTTATTCCTATATATACTATTGCTGGTAAATGTCATCATTTCTTGCATTGTGCAAATGCTACAGTATGTTTTGTTCCAATATTTCAAAGGCAAGGTCAAAATAAGATGACAAAAGGGATATGTTAAGTATCATTATTAAATGAGAGCTAGAGTTACAGTGAATGGGGGAATGACAACTGCTGATCAGGAAAATGGACATGCAGAGACATGCCAGTATTTGCATTTGCTTCCTGCAGCAAGAATATTACATCTTCATTTTTGGCAATGAAGACCTTTTGATAAGTCTATGTTTCTCCATCTCCCGTTTGACACAGTGCATTACCCTATGAAAAAGCAAGTGAAGGCGCGGTTACTTTTTCAAAACATCTGGTTCAGGTGTCACAGCTTTGATCTGCATTGACACCAACTCTGGCTCAAGTGCCTACTGACAGAGACTTTTAATATGGATGACTTCAAAACACCTTTTACTTGCTCTCCTCTCCTTTGAGAACTGTTGGGGTTACCTTAGGATAGAATGCATAATATTGACACTAAAGGAGGTCTGAGGTAGTCTGAGCTTTATGCCAGGAAGATGACACTGGCCTGGTCAGTGTATAGATGAAAATTTCTGAAGTGATATGTGTCTTTGCTGATAAGCAACAATGATTATATCTTAGGGGGTGAAGCCATTGAACAGAAGGAAGTTATGGTATCTAGGAACTCAAATTAGGCACCTCAATTAGCTGTTTGGAAATAGAAAGCTGAATTCCGGCCAAGGAGACGTGGACTGACTTCTTTGTGACTAAAGCTATATCATCTCATCTGGTTTTCAAAGGTCTCTTATTGCAGGTGGCTCTGTCAGCACTAAGCCTGACCAGAGCCTCACTGGAGGAGTATCTTGCATGCTCTGGATGATGTCAAGACCTTCTCATTACACATGGGAACCCACCCTTGATTGAGTGATGGTCCAAAGTCATTTGTCACTTGCATTTAAGAGTCTAGGAGAAGATTTTTGAATGGAACTGAAATGTCTGAGGTAAAAGAACCAGGTTGCTGTAATCCCTTCATCTTTGGGGAAGGTAATCACGGAGGAGGAGATTGAGAGGGAGTATGTTCTGCTCAGAGAAAGCATAGCACTTAGCAGACAGGACATATTTGTACTGCAAAATGACAGATGCCAATCCAAGAATTAAATCAGTGGTGTTTTTATACACATTTCTCAATGTCTTGAAAATTCAGAGTAGACTGTCACTGGTGATGATGGGGAAATATTGTCCATATAACTGGCTCCTTGTGCTTCAAACTGCTATTAAGCTCGTTTAGCCAAAGTCATTTAAGGCCCTTGCTCTCTTTCTTTAACCACATCTGCCGAATTAAATTCCATGCACTGACAGTGATGCTTTCAAAAGCTCTGAATCAATTCTTCAATCACTCCACATTCTTAGCTGTGATTAAAAACATGTGTCCCCTAATTAAGCTAATGAGAAATTGTTAATTGGCACAAAGCCCCCCTTGGAGTATGCTTGTTAATGTCACCATCACTTTGACAGGGGAAGGAATATAAATGAAGGGCAGATGGTCTTACCAGAATTCAGAATTGGACTTGTGGGCGCAGGTTTTGTGTGCATGGTGGTAGCCGCCAGTCTGAGGGCAGGAGGCAGTGGGACAGGGCTGGCAGAGGGTAGCAGGGGCAAAACAGAGGAATGCTGAGGTGGTGGTGGTCTCTTCTAGTGCTTCCTCATCAAAACATTGTATCTGATTTGAGTTGTGAAAGGGCGATGAAACAGTTAAGGATTGGGTCCCCATTGTTCCAGCCTTACTCTTAATTTTAGAAAAAAGAGAAAGGTAGAGCCAATGCCTGCCAAGAGCAGCTTGTGCTCCAAGAAGCACCCACTTGGTCTTTCCTAAGGAAAAGGTTAAGTTTTATTTTATTATCACTTGTGTTGGAGGCAAAGTCAAAGATTTCTGTGGAGATCAAAACCCTGTCATGGTAATAGCTCTGCAAACACCTGGGGACTGCCATTCCCTCAAGGAAGAGCCTGCAGTCAATGAGCTCACTGAAAGTTCAGGAGATGCTTTTCTTCATCAGTGTTTTCCCTAGAAAAGAGTGGGCCTTGTCACTGGAGTCTGGAAACCCTGTACTAAATTAGATTTTTTTGACACAAATGAAGCTTTTGAACATGACAAGTTTAAAATATTCAACATCTCTCTGGCTAGGATTTGCAGAGTCCTGTTAGAAATATTGTTGTTCTTGTGGATAATAGCAAACCTGCTGTGAGGATGGATGTGGCTTGAGCACAGCACTGAGAAGCAGGACTGCGAAGGGCTGTAGACACTCCAAAGAGGCGAAAGCAAAGTCAAAAAGAGCCACAGCAGCACTGTGTGAGGCAGCCACACGTTGCCCTGCAGAGCCCGGCTCTGCTGCCTGGTCGGTCAGTAAATCGCTTTGGTTTTAATGCAGCGTTTGTAAGAAGTGGCCTTGAGGAGTGAGAATTGATACCGTGTGCAAGGCAGTGATAATTCCCTCGGTGGGGAAGGCAGGAAGATGCTGGCTGTGTTGGGGGTTTGGGGATTTCTTTCTTTGTGTGTTTTCATTGTAGACTAAAGAGCAGCATGTGTGTTATGGGAACAAGAAAGCACAAGATGGGGGAGGCATCAGAAATAAACCCATTGGTTTCAGCTACAGGCTGTGCCAGCAGAGAAACCCAGCCTTGGGGTCAGAGCCTGTTCCTTCCTCTCTCTTCTCATCTAGGCCAGACTGTGCAGGATTAGTGCACAGCTGTCTGCATCTGGCTGGGTACACTTGGTTTTCAGCTATGTACTACCTCAGGCAAGGTCTGAAGTCCCATTTTCCTAATTCTCCTCAGATCCCAGAGGGACATTCAAAGAGTTAATCGTGATGTTTGGATGCAGAACTCGGCTCATATCGGTGGATGAAGGAATCCCAGTCCTGGCACGGCACTCGCTGCCATATGCAGCCGTGCCAGTGATATTTTCCTTCATCATTTTTCTTCTCTGCATGTTCATTTGAGGTATTCCTGTTCCAAGCTCATGTTCTGTCCAATACACTACCCAGGCTGTAGCAGCAGTAGTTGCCTCTGCTAAATGAATGTTTGCTAATAATGCCTTTCTGTCTGGATGCTCATCATATCTGCTAAGTGTATTTGTCATTTCTTCCATCCCATTTCCATTATAACATAAATAACAGACAGATTGGAACCCACACTGTCCTGCAAATTGGCAGTTGCTATTTTGACCACGCTGCCTTTTACTGAGATATAATAAAGTATGCTCTTTTAAGATCCTGCCCTGCAATGGGTAAAGCCCAAACAACATCAGGTGTGTGTCAATGGCAGTGAAATTTAAGCACCTCAGTCATGGGTCTGGTCTATCAAGCTGCAGTGAGGAGAGGAAGAGTTGAAACAAAGTGAAAGCACACTGCTTTTATCAATTGCTTGTATCCTGGTACTTCAGGTCAAAGTCTTCCTAGGAAAATCTATCACTTTCATGCCAGATACAATCACCTATTTCTTTCCATGGCTGGATGCACAAACTTCAAAAGTCAAAACTTGCTGTGCTCTCAGATCTTTTGATGGATGCAAGGTACCATTTTGATTACTTCTGCACAGCTGAGCAGGGCACAAATTCTGAGGTACTGAAAGGAGGGTGGTTTGAGTAAACACAGTGCTTATGAGCTAATCCTATTTTTAGCACTTATGCTCTTTCTCATTCTAACTATATGGAATATTGCAAATACTGTGATATGGAAAATACTGTAATTGATGTGGGTTTTTTGATACATCTGATTCCCAGGGTCACACGTGTGTGTCTGTACTTGGGAGATATATAGCCCTGGGGGAAAGGCATAGTTGGGCCATTAAAGGTTATTTATTGGACCTCTATTTTGTCACCCTTGTGACCGCTGCTTGCAGATCACTTGGTTTACAAACTCTTGGGGTCAGAACTGCAATCTTGCCTCCTAGTTTGTGTTCATGTGGATGCTACAAGTCACTTGCAATACAAGGGAATATCAACAGAGGAGGTGGACAGGGTATGAGGAAGAGTGTTAAGCTTCTTCATTGTAATGAAGCAAGGAGGAAACGGGGCTCTGAAATGCTCAGGTCTGAGAGCTCCACTGGATATTGATCTCTGCAGGGAATGGGAAATAATATTTCAGATAGTTTTAATACATTATCTAAACTACAACTCTGAAAAGTAGTGATCTGAGAGACCACATCCTTGTTATACCTGCTGACTACACCCAGCTGGAAATGTATCTCAAACCCTGCACAACTGACAGATTTGTCATAAAATCTAGTCTGTTCTGTCTAGGTTGATAAGGATGCCACTCTATGGATCGCTCAAGGAGAGGTGTCTCAAAGAGACAGAGAAAAGCTCATATTTCTGTTCACTGAGGTGTTGCTGACACAATTTAGCATGTGGTATCCAGCTCACTTAGAATTCAGTGCCGACTTCATCCGCATCATAAAGTGAATCCTGTTTTACAATTCCCTTGAACATTCTCTAAGTGATGGCATCTGAAAACAAGCAGCACAGTTTATATGCTGGAATTGTGCTTCTGAAATTAATTCTTAACAGTATAATCCAGGATATCAATCAGACATGTATGGATAGAGGGACTGCAGTGATTGGGAACTGGAAAGGAATCTTTTTACTGTGAGGTTGCTGCTGGCTTGAGCCAAGACCCAGGTGTCTGTGTGGCTTCATCCCTGACCTACTTAATTTCTGAACTCCCAAGACTATAGGATACAGGATAGATATAAACACATGCAAGCATTTTATATAAAATGGAAGGGAATTTGGAAGGGAATTTTGGCCCAGGAAAAAAAAAAAAATCATGTGAATTGAGTCAGGGTTTGCGGGTGTGTGCATGCTTTCCCAGGGAATATCTACTTGTAAAAAATCAAAGCTTTTCTTAGGAACAAATTGGTTATAATGAAACCTAGGTCTATACTAGAATTCCTGGTTTAAAAAAAATAAACCAAACTTAAATAATTATGTGTTGCTGGGAACAGGAATTCAAAGTAGGTTCTTCCGTAGCTCGGTGAATCTCTGTTTGTTGGGTGGTAGAAACTTTTATCTGCATTTTTATTTATTTTATTTTTCCCTCCATGGTGGATTTTGTAACATTTCAGACCACTCTGATGCAGAATGGGGAAACTGGTGTGTTATTTCCAAAATGTTTACAGCACAGGAAAACATATTCTGCCCAGCTCTTTTCAGGAGAGCTGTATCATGGATCACCTTGTGGACACATGCTCAATCTTACTGTTTCTTAGGGTTTTTTCTTTGAATTTTTTTATTCTCTTACTAGGCTTTTAAATTGCCCTGGCTGTGTGGAAGCCTGATTTCAGCTTGGGTGCCCGACTTGCTGTTGTAGTACTAATCTATGCCTAATTATCTTATATCTAATGCTGCCATTTCCTTGGCATGTGATCTTGGCCTAAAAAGCAGATGCATGCATGCACGTGGAGATTTACGACATGTCCCATTTGTAAGTCAATTTAGAACTTCCCGTATTTTAATAATTCAGAGACAAAGGGGGGTTCAGCGTGACACAATTTCAGTTGCAAGAACACCAGCAGTTGGCCAATGATTGCTCATCTGTGATTCAATAAATGATAGATAACTGCAAGTTAACGTTGGGCCTCTGAAACAGGTGTTTACGAGTGCTATAAGTACATATCTCCTCTAATGCATTCTTTATAAATTATTTGCTGGGACTTTCAGCTCTGCTATGCAGCAGCCAAGGAGAAATTTGAAAAGCAGTCTTTATACAGAGATGAAGTGAAACACTTTCATGGTAATAGTTTGGTTTAAAATTAGTTTTACATCTCATCTATTATGAAACGTGAAGGTACACTTCTAGCTACCTATGAGATCCAGGCAGGCAGGCATGAGCAACAACAAAGACCTGCTTTCCATAATTTTCAATCAGTGTGTGTGAGTTTCTTGTTTTCTGCTTTCAAGACTGCCAGTATGCCAGATCCCTGACAGAGCAGCCGTGGCTGCACAGTGCAGCACATCAGTGCTTCAGAAAGGTAGACCGGAGTTGTTTGGGGAGACTTTTCCCTCTGCTTACTATGCTAGAACTGCATCAAATGTTTACATGTGCTCTACTGGTAGGAATTTACATTGCTCTACTGGTAGGAATTTTACATTGCTCTACCAGCAAGGTGAGGAAAACCCAGAGTAACTGGGTCTTTGTAGCAAGACGACTCCTCCTATAAACAGCACCTGATCATTATGTTTGAATGAAGGTGAGGACACAATTGAAACATTAGGAGTTAGGTGAAATTGTACTGTATTAAGAGCATGAATTTATTTGTGACTGATATATTGATTATTTTGCTCATTTATTTGTTCATGTAAGGGACAACTAGAAGGTAGGTTGCCCTTTCTTAGGCAATATAACGGATGGAATGTCCTCTTGAGATTTTTACATCCTTTCTTTCTAAGATGCCTGGTGTTACAGTAGCACCTGTGAACAGCAAACATCAGATAGCTTTGGAAGCTCTTCCCATGCTATCTTTGAGGTTCCTTCCACAATTTGTGGTGAATTACACTACAAATGTCTGTCTCCTCATGACAGTGGCTAGTGTTGTAAAAAGGTCTGATGCCTGACCAGCAAAGCTGTACAAAACATCCTCAGTGCAGATATATTGGCAAGACTTTTTCCAGAAAGTCTCTTTCAGCTTGTAGAGGACAGATTCTCTGAAAGAGCGTAAAGCAGAGCTTTCTGGTATGGCCGCATTAAGCAAAGAGCGATCCTGCAGGTTAATATGTTTTATTACTATAAAGTTGCCTTCTCCTGGCATAGGGAGAACCAAAACCTGACATCCCAGGCAGCTCTGCCTTTGGTTGCTGCTTGCATCTACAATGCAGACTGAGTTTTATAACCTGGTGTGCGTGGTCTGGGCCTGTGAAGCCACATTGGCAAAACAACCTGCTCTAAACAGAGGCCAGTAAACGACCTCATTGCACTGTGCCTCTCCAGGAGTCTGTCTCATTGCTGGCCCTGGATCTTTCTCAGATGCTCTCTAGTTCTCTTTGTGCAAGATGCTCCCTTTGATCAGGCAGGGGAGGAGCCCATGGGAGCTGATCCCCACTGTGCAGCACGGCATTGCTCAGATCAGCTCACAGCCCTGTGAGCTGGGAAAACCAGTTATGAAGTTTCAAAGAGAAAATGGTGTGATTTATTCTTCTGTGACCAATGGATTACATGCAATTATTCCAAAATTATATCTACATTTTCATCTACTTTCTTTGAAAACAAATGGAACTCAAAAAAAAAAAAAAAAAGAGGCAGCCCATTGAACAGTTCTGAAGCAAGAAAAGTGTCGCTCATTAATGCCTCTTATTCCTGCTTGCATGTTTGTTCTGTTTTGAGGAACTCAGATTGTGGTGAAAAGTCAGGAGACTTTGAGTCAATTCTTTTAAAATTTTAGCACTTAAAGTATACCTTGACAAATAATAAATGACGTAATTAGTGATTAGCTTTTATATCACAAAGATAACTTTGGTACAAGCATGAAAATACTCTTACGAGCTGAAAAATTTGGGCGGGGGGGGATCGTTACTCTCTGTATCTGGTGCTAGCAATAAATGCTGCTGTGATGGACAACTTCAACTGCTAGGCCTTCTCCATTACATCACTGTGCCACACTCAGCACAATGACTTCAGTTAATAATTGGAGTATTACTGAGATAAATATTTAGTACTGGTAATAAAAGTAAAAAAACCAAACCCTGAGAGAACTTGGTAGCTGTATTTCACCTTCTTTGGTCATTCAAAGGAATACAAAGTGTACAGTACATGGATATAAAATATACCTTGAACGTCTTAACTTTGGGCTCCCTTATGTCTTCTGTTCCTTTGGGAAAGACAGTTTTCTCTCCAAGGCAATTTAGAAAAGAAGTCTAACCTTGTATTTACAGTAGCAGGTAAGGGGTGTCTCTGAGACTGTTTTGTTAAACACTGGGGAAAAAAGCTGTCACTGTCCTGAATGATTTACAAATAGGAACGATGGACAAAGCCTGGGAAGGAACCAGAGGCCCAGGGACTTGCCTGATGTCTCAGGTCTTCCACAGCATCCCAAGATGGGAAGGGGACTTGCATCTGCTGTCTCATAGCTGGGGACCCTTCCTGGGAGACATAGGACATGCTGATCTCAGAAATGTGAACAGCGCTGTTTGGCCTAGGAATCCACAGCAATGCTGCTGCTGATTATTATTTGTTTTTTTTTTTCCGAGAGGATGCAGGTTCAAGTCCTTGTACATTACCATTTTCCATGCCTTTGATAGGAACAGAGTCACTCATTTGATCTTGCTGTTTTCTTCTTTGTTGTTTGCTACTCCGGTGCATTATCAGCAAACCCAGCTTATTTTTCATGAAGACTCAATACTTTTGTATGATTTGTTTGCAATCCACCTAAACCTTTCTGTTTGCCAAATACTGTATACTCTTAATCCAAGCATGAGCTGAGCATCTAAACGTGGTTTTTATGCAAAGTCTCTCTCTAATGCCCGCCAGCAGGACTGTCCTGAAGGGGATGAGCCAGGTAGTGATGAGCACAAGGCTTTGATTCTTGTCTCTGTGCAGTGATTGCAAATGAGGAGAGTGTGGACTGATTTTCATGCAAACTATGAATCTTATGTGATTAAAGAAAAAAAAAAAAATCAGACATCACTCTTCTATCCTCCCTCATCTGTGCAAGCAAACTCCAAGTAGTATTAACTTTACAGTTTCTAAATATTTTAATACCTCTGTCTTCTGTCTTGATCCAAAACACTGGAACATGACAGAAGCCCAGTTTTGTTCCACTTCTACCCCAATTTTGGAGAGAGAAAACAAAAAAAGCTTCAGCTACCTTTTGGAAAAAAACCAGTATGTAGAAATACAAACCAAGGGAGTCTTCTCTGGTTTTTGGCTAGGAGAGAGACTTACTGAAGTTACACTTCCATTTATAACTTAACATTATGAGTGCCATTATCAGCACTGAACATTAAGGATTTTGAATCTAATTCAACTTTTGTTTTATTTCTGAAATATTCTTTTGTCTCCATGCTAACCCTTCCTGTGAACTTCAGATTTTTCTTCAGCTTAAAACTTTTTCACTGCTATAGTTCTTTCTGCAAGTTCTGACACCTCTCCAGGCTATTGACATCTCTGTAGCTGGCTGGAGTGAAAGGGGCTTGCTCGTTGAAACAAATACTGCTTGTCTGAACATCACTTCCCATCTGAAGTGGCTGAATATTCACTTTAAAAATGGATTTATCTTTTTTTTTTTTTTTTCCTAGTGCTTAGCACTATGGTACCTGTTGCAGCTAATTAATGAAGTAGGTAGTGGTCCTGATGATACAAACTAAGATGATAGGCATCTAACAGCAGTCCAATGAACCTCACAGGCCATTCTTAAGCTGTCCTCATTTGTTCCTGTTGGGCATATAGTTTGACTTCTAAGAGTGTTACATGTAGAAGAAATGAAGGAAGAATTAATCCCTCTAGCATGAAAAAAAATAAATTGGTACATATTTGAAACACCTCACGTCTCATTTCTTAAACTAGTTTTTGTAGACAATGTGGTCAGAGCCTCTTCAGACAAGGATCCCGTAGGTAAACAACCAGTATCTAATACAATGATCAAAGTGCTTTAGTTAATTTGTTTTTCATAATCAATTTGCCAGTAGATACACACTAAAGAGTGTCCCCATCCTGCACTCACGTGGCTCAGAAAAAAGCAAACAGAGGGTGCATAAACACATGAATGTCACAACAGGCACAGTTCAGGAAGAAATACAATTAAGAGGAATTTCTAAGCACAAACAGTGGATCATGTAACTTTTACCAATGTAAATGAACAAATCTTGCCAATGGTCATGTGTCACATTCTGTCATTCTCTAATGACTTCAAACATTTTGTGAACAGTAATGCATCTTCCTTTATATATTTACATATATATATACACTCATTCTTGAAAATAAAATCTAATTTCTTGGATACTGGAACTATCTATAAAGGTAGATGCAAGTGCTGTTTTTTTCTCTCCTTCCCTTTCATAGTCATAATGCATTTTGTGATTTCTTTGCTTTACAGCATCCTTTAAAATGACACATTTTATCAATTCTCTGGGTAGTATTGATGTTTTGCCCTTTTAAACATGTCATTTGATTTTCTGATGTTCCTCTCTTATTCTCCATCTGTTTTCTTGTAATGCTTTCATTTGGTGGCAATTTCTCATTGGGTCCCCAAAGGTTTTTCCAGGAGTTGCCTTGAGCTTATTTTTTTTTTCCTTGTGTTTTGAAATGTTTGACATGTGACCAAATTCTTCCAATGCGCGAGTGGTACAGGCACCGGTTCTGTTCTCACTGCAATCTTATTTAAGTACTTCATCATGCAGAGCACATTTTCTTGCCTTCAGGATCCCCGTGGATTCAATCAGAGAACAATTTTTAAAAGCAAATGAGGAGAAAAACCCATGGTGATATTTTAGATTGTTTGTGGACATTGTTTGTGTGGCTTTGGAGAAGTTTCCTGAAAAAAGGGAATCCTAGGATATCAGAAAACTGTAAGGAAGCCTGTGCTCTCCCCATTCCACCTCTGGTTTCCCTGTTGTGGTGGTGATGTTTTTGTCACCCTGACACTAGGCTGGTGTTTGCGTCTCAGATAGAACGTCTGGGAAGCATAAGTGCTGACCAGCTTTGGTCAGAAAAAGAGTGTGGTTCCCTATGAGCCGCGTGAGAACCGTGTTGTATGGAGTCAGGTATAAACACAGACCTGTGCCTGTCATGTTAATGGCTTGGGTGAAGGTACACTTCACACACAACTGGACCAAGCATTTATTTAAACTGATAATGTTTATAAAAACCCAAAAGCACCTCCCTGGCACCAAAAGCCTAACAGGTATAGAGGCTATTCACAATTGCTATCGTACACTTTCCTTAATTACTCTGCATTAACACTGGGATGTGCAAAAGTATTTAATAGATTCACAATACATAGTCTCTTTGCTGCTGCTGTGCTGCTCAGGATAACGCTTTCCATAAAAAAATCTTCATGGTCAGATTTCAAATGATCTGACATGGATTTTCTTTTAAATTTCCAAGCAGATTTTTGAGAATATTTTAAAAAATTTTTATGTTATAGGGTGTTTTCATTAGGGAAATACTGATATGAAGCAAAGGTTTGAAGGAGGATCAGGTAGAGGAAGCTTCTTCCATAGGAGCACTCCAGTGTTTGGAGGGTTCTGGACCAATTCTGGATTGGAGAGGTGCCACAGCTTCCTGACCTTTCAGATGAGCTGTTTTAAGTCAGAAGGGCCCTGTTCAGGGCCTCTTAAACACTAAAAATTTAGCTCCTTTAGTTTTCCTATTTTAAATGTGTCTAGGCTCATGTTTGGTGAATTCAGACAAGGCTGACTTTTTTTAAAATTTCCTTATCTTTGTGGTGGCTGGCACAAGTTTCAGCCAAAGACCACAAACTTACTCTGTTGCAAAGGAAAAATTTTTCAGAAATTAGTGGAAAATGCCTCCATGTGTGAAAAATCAGCATTTGGGTTCATCATGCCCATTATATACCAGTGAGTATAATAGGTTTGAGCAGAATTTTATTCTTGGACTTGTGAATGTAGCTTCCAACTGTTTGCTACTAAATAGCTCCTTTGGAAATAAATTCAAAATTATGTTCAGAGTGCCTGAAAATGAAAGCTGTATGTGGATAAAAAATTTTCCAGTTTGGCTTAAACAGCCTAAGCTGATATTTTTTCAGTAGTTTCTCTTGCAGTGTAAGAAGATATTTAGGCAAGTCCAATACATAACCTCCATATCATCTCAAATAGTTTTTCCAGGTCTATACCTATCAAGGATGACTTAACGGACAAATGATGTTCAGCTGCATTAACATAGCAGATGGAGTATTATTCCAGCCTGGATGGCAGGAGAACATAGAGTTTACCTCCAGACTCAGCAGATGTCAATTTATATTAACGAGCAATGGCAACACACAATATATTTTATTTTCCTTGTAACCTGTCTTCATTACAAAACATCTGCATACATTATATCCTATTCCAGATGTTTAAAATTAATGCTGTAGCAAGCAGCTCACATTTTGCCTTTCACTGATAATTTTTTTGTCAGCATAAAAATTAGGTCTGATAAAAATGAAAAACCTCATGATGGTTTTCACTGTATTTGGGAGAAAGTCTATTATGCTATCAATTTCAGTACCACAGTGTGCTAAAAAGAGCAATAAGACAAGACGGCTTGTCACATATTTATGAGCTTATGAACCTTTTGCTGTCCCTTTTGTTATCCCTTGCCTTGGCAGTGCAGTGAGACTCTGAACCTTGAATTAATGCAAAAAGGATGAGGATCTACTTTCTAGTACATACGTCCTGGGTACTTGGCAGTTTGTAAATGTCACTATTGGAAATGGGGAAAAGAAGTTGTATAGTTGTAAGCCATCGAGTCTGTCATTGTCACAGGCTTCCTAGAAAATGTATTGAACAGTAATGAGTAGCATATAAAGGACATTAAGATTAAAGGAACCTTTATTTTTCTTTATCTTCACAACAATCTACAAATGAATTTCCTAAGGGTGCAATGCTAAGTCTTTCGTACACAGTAAGCTGTAAATCCTAAAGCTACAGAGCTTCTGGTTGGCCTGAAAATAGCCTTTCATGTAAATATGCGGGGCCTGAATAATGGCTGAAAAATTATTCAAAGAATAATTACAGCAATTGATCTTGAGATGTTTTGTGGCGTCTTTCATTTTTCATTCTTCAAAGCTCTTTCTGTGGCATACTGTCTTACTGAGCCTGCTGAAAGCAAAGCAGCTTACTGGTCATTATTAAAGATGAATAGTTCACCTAATTATGAAAGGCATCTACAGAAGTGGGTGGAACAAGCATGTATATTGACATGTATGTGTTTATACACAGCCATGCATAGATATGCATGTATATTTATGTATATATACATTCCCGTATGTGCGTGGGTATATAAGGTCCTATCTCAAATACCCTGAAACATCACAAAACTGCCATTGGTAAATGGTATCCAGCTGCTCAGGTGATCTTTGTGTATGAATTTAGTTCTGCTCCAAATGAATTTGGCTTTTCTTGACCTAAGGGAGAAGAGGCGTGCCTTCCCCCAGAGGCAGACTGGCGGAGCATTCTTGTGTAGGCCAGGAAAAGAAATATATCTTCGTTTAATTTAGTGTGACTTGATTGTTGACTCAATTGCAGGTCAGCAGCATACCCAGAAAAGTCATATAAATCTTTTTCTCTGCCATGTGGGGGAGAAAACAGATGGACACTAGAGTGTAGTAATGTTCATTCTCCTTGGGAATCAATTGGAATCTATATTTTATAAATGAGTCTCCTAAACACAAGAGAAAATTTGTGAAGCAGAGATAGAAAGAGGGAGAGAATGAAAAGCCAGCTAATTCCTTTCAAAGAGCTGATTATTATCAGCATCCTTGAGACATATGTCCATTGAAGGCCTGATACAGCAGAAGGCAATGCTTCTGCATTTATTTTTACCAGAACTGATTGCATTAGCTATGCAGAGACATCAGGCCTGATCCTGTTATTTCTGAAGTACCCTCAGCTCTAAATGACATTTACCACCTCTAGGTACAAAGCTTCTGTTTCTTATTCAGCACCTATTAATAGCAATGGAAGTCTTGACTGACTTCAGTAAGAACTGGAGCAGGTCTGTGATGTTAACAAGCAATTAAATGTAGTGTAAATAGATACACAGAAAAAGGAGCATGGGATAAAAAAACCCAAACATTTCAGAGAAGAGGACAGGGAGGATGGTTTACAGGTAATTTTGATGGGAATGAGATTTAGTGGGAATAGGATTTGGAAGGTACAGGTGAATTTTAGGGCTGAAGTGAAGTTCACGAGGAAGAGGAAAAAAATGCACAGATTTATGGAAGAAAAAGAAGGATGATGAAAAAGAAAAAGAAGCAGAAGAATAAAAGGTCAAGGGGAGGAAAATGGTAAGTTGAAACAAAAATCAAATCAGGTGACAAATCAAGCTCAGAGAATTTGAAACCCATCTGAAATAATGTTTACAAATGTAGCTGTTGCCCTACCTGGAGTCAGGGATCTGTTTTACTTAGACTCAAAACACCCTTCTCTACCTTCTTGAAGGGTTCTTCCTCTTGTTTCTGTTGGAACCTTTCTACTGCCACCCTTTGAGGGTGCTGGAGTTCCCCATCCTTTATGTAGAGATCCCTCAAGAAAGCAGTTGTGTGGAGCTGTGTCATTTTCTTCCTCCCTTCCCCAAGATACACACTCAGCCAAATCTTTCCCTCCATCAGTCATGCCCCTCCCATTTTGGGGGGTGTGTGTGGATAAAAAATGGGAAGAATCATTGTGCATAGAACTGTAGCTCAATTTTCATAAAATATAGAATTAGAGAACGATAGAAATGAGAAAACCATGACATTAGCCTATAACACCACATGCTTCATTGAAAACCCAGCCTTGCAAAATGACAGCAGACATCAGTAATTGCCAAAACACCAGCTTTATTTATAGATGTGGGGGAGAGAAATGCACTACTACTAACTTCAATTATGGATAAACTATCCAGCTTAGAGCTACTGTCTCTCATTTTCAGTGGCAGAAACTCCATAATGTTCATAGTCTTGGTGAGGCGCCTAAGATTATTAGAAAATAATGCACTAATATTGTATGCAGATCCTATCTTCATGGTGCACTTCCCTGTTGTTAGAGAGAAACAAAGTCCTTGGATATCTGTAGGTAGAGGCCAATAGGAACAGAATCCAGCCCCATGCTGGCTTTTCTTTTGGGTATTTTTGATATTTCAAGTTTCAGAAGATCATTGTATTCTCTGCTGCTGGTCCTTGCAAAATCATAGAAGTCATCTTCAATGCATCATGGAAAAGGTGGTTCTGAACCAGATGCACAGACACCTGCTTGTCTCCTGGTACAGACATGTGATGCAGGGTGTTACGAAGACTCTACTTTAATTAGATCACATAATTTCAATGAGGCAAGATCTGCCTGAGGCCTGAGCTGTCTTGGATTAAGATTTTAAGGGCTGAAAGAATTGTGTTAGGAACACACCCTGCTGCTTCTGCTCTGCAGTCTTGGACAGACAGGATCTTTTTCACCAGCTCTCTCTACTTACTGGTTTTCACTACTCAGCTCCATGAAATAAGACTATGATCAAAATCTGCTCAATAAAACAGTCACTTAAAAAAAAAAAAAAAAGCTGAAGTGTAAGTGTCAAGGTCTTTCTACAAGCTTGTTAAGACTCTGACAAGTTGCAGACCAAGAACCTGTGCTCCTGATTTCTAAATTGTTTGTGTTTGTATACAATTCAGTGCTTGCCACCCTGTAGTTCAGTCTTGCCTAGGCAGCCCTGGCTGGCAAAGTCAAACAGGGACAGGTGTGAATGTGCTGCTGGGGCAGAAACCCGGCTAATGTGAATTAGCCTGCTACATTTGGAGTGAGTTGCTGTTTTCTGTACATGAAAAGTGACCTATGGGCAGCGTGGTGGGGGTATAGCGAGGACAGCCAGAAGGTTGCAAATGAGGCGACCTGGAGAGCCTTGGTCTGCTGTGTGCAATGTGAGGTGTGGAGATGTGAAACTGGATCTGGCAGAGCTTTGCTAGCCTTTTTTAAGGGCAGAAGAGGCAGGAGCAGTAGCTCCTCGAATACCTTCTAGCTGGTTTCATGCGTCTGGCAAGAGCCACTGTCTCTAAGAAACACTGTAAATCCACAACTGACACAGCAATGGAAGGCTCAGTTTGACCTTCTCAACAGTTACTGGGCTATGGATGTGTTTTACCACCACAATACAAATTATTTTGTTTACAGCATGATAGGAACATTTGTTAGGCTAAATTCTGCAGTGCGTTTGCAGTGCTTCTGCTGTGGATTGCTGAAACAATCCATTACCACATATATGATAATGGATGGTTTTAATCAGGGAGTGAAAGTATTTATTTTACCTTTTCTCCCAGTGTAGGCTATTAGTAATCTTGTTTAATTACAAAGGCGAGGGTGGTCACAGATACTTGAAAAATCCAAGGTACACTCCTGCCTCTGCCACAAAGTTAGAAAGTTTGCTAAGACAAATGATCCCGTTCTCTCCATGCATCAGTTTATTCATCTGTATAATGGCAGTATTAAATCCACTATAGAGGACAATGACAAAGATTAATAGGGCATAATTCCTGCCTGTACCAGAAAGGTGATGGAAGGAAAAAGTTGTTAATCCTCTGTGGAAATATTAGGCAGCAATGCAGAATATGCATTTCTAGTGCTGCAAGACATATACAGTGCACTGTAGTTGTGCAGTATAGCTGTGCACCCAACTTGTCCAAGAAGCAGATGGACAAGGAGGAGCAAAAGGGAGCCCAGTGCTGAGCTGCTGCTGCTGGAGCACAGCAAAGTTTGGAAACCTTGGTCTTTGTTAGAGGGTCTCATTGACGGAAACTGATTATCTCTGAGATACCATTTAAATCTCCTCTTAAAGTGATCCAAGTCTTTAATCATTATCCTGAAACCACAAAGCAGCTCCAGACACACACCAGCCTCGTTGAAAGACTTGTCAAGACTGAAACGGTAATTCACAAATTCACTAAAATTCCCTGCTCCACTGAGCAATGTGACAGCTCTGCCGACCGCAGTAACATTTCTATTCAAACTGGCTTTGGTGCTGAAGCTATAAATATCCCTGCAATATTTCCTGCTTCAGAACATAAAGACAGCTTTACAGTGCTGATAAAATAGAAATTACTTTCTCTCTGAGGTCTAGCTGGAATTTTAATGTCTGTTTTGCAATAAAGCAGCTCCTACACAACTCGATTTGAGGGAAAGAAAACAAACGGTCTAATTTAGTTACAGTAATGACTCCTCTTGTATTGTTGGCCACAGCTGAATCTGTGGTTGCAGGGCTGTTAAAGTTTGTAGTGGTGAGCACAGTGATGATTTTTATAGTAATATGAATTTTTTTTATCCTTTAAATATATATATATACACACACATATGTAGTATGGCTTAATTACAGGTATGGAAAAACAAGGACCCAGAAAGAAAAAGGTCATTAAAGTTTACAACCTCTAGTAGTGTTTCTGTAAAAATTACTTGTCAAGGCTGTAAAGCTGGTGACCAAAGACGACATGGATTAAAAACTGTTCTTCAATTGAAAAGAAAAATTGCAACTACTGGGCTCATCAATGTTGCCTTTAATTATTCTGTAAATGTCACCCTGGCTCTTGTTAGCTCCTTCAAAGGAAAGGGGGGGGAAAAAGCTCATTTTCTACGGAGTTCCCCTTTGCATTTGTAGGCTGCAGACAGCAGGGTGGGGAAGAGACCTAGAACAATTAAATGGGGAAGGCAGTGAAAAATAATGATTCTTCATTTGCATTGTGGCACAGGCAGATTGTCTTGAGCACAGGTGCTAATAAATAGCCCTAAACACTAAAGAGTCAGATTTGATGATCTGGCACATTACAGATGTTGCAGGGTGAGCCACAAAGACCCCTGAGCCCTGGGACTTGGCAGCAAGGCAGCAGGATGGGGGGCACTGGTTCCTGAGGCTGCTCTGTCTAGCTATGGAAAGACTTGGTCCTTCTGGAAAAGTCTCTGTACAGCATTGACAAAACCTCATTATCAGCACCTGTTAATGTGGCAAACAGTAATGCCTTCTTCCACTGTGGACATCACTGGGTGGATGGGTGGTTCCAGTGAAGTTTGGTTGCAAAGTCCCAGGGGGTTTGGGAAAGCCCTGTCCCCTTTAAGGTGATCCAAAATGTTATTGTTGATATTTTAAATAACTGGCATGTAGATGACTTTTGTGCTCCTATAATTTATCTACAGAATCTGTCATGCTCATAGCTGTCACTGGCATCAGCAAAGCAGCTGATACAGCAAATAGTCGACACACATAAATTTGTAGTGCAGATGCCATCGAGAACTCTGCTGATTCATGTCCGCAACCTGGCATCGTGCGGGGGGGGAGCTGGGGCGAGTCTTTCAGACCCATTTTTGACCTGCCCAAGGTTCACATTAGTGCAGTTCCTATGGCTTGCCGCAGATGTGCACTGGGGTAAGAATTGGAAATCGTGCACCCAGGAGATGCCTTGACAGACTACTGCTGTTGCCCGGTACACAACCGACCTGTCAACAGCTGCCTCTGTGATGGTCACTTTGAGCTGTGGGGTGTGAAGATTTATTTCAGGCAGTGCTGTGGAGGCTAAGTAAACTAATATATTTGTGTGAGAAACAAGTATGGGTACACTGCTATGTCTAGAAGTAAGGCCTGAATAAACATTCAGATGCTTCTGAGTTTTCTGAACTGAAAGAGATGGAAATTTCTTCCCAAAACTGGAACTTCAGCCTCTCCCTGATTTTTTTTTTTTTCTTTCTCATTTCTGTCTGTAAATTCAAACTCTTAGTAGATGGAAGTAGCTAAAGAGCTCATTACTACTTATTTATCTGCTATGTGAGGAGTCAGTTTAGTTGGTCTTTAATTGGTCAAATAAAAGATGGTGGGAGGGCGCTTGTGAGAAGATGACAAGCTTTTGGGTGAAGAAGCCAGCTTTAGGTCTGTTACAAAGATGGTGTTAGCATAAAGGAAAATGATACTGAGCACTGTCCATGTAGTTGGGAACCTGTGTGTACAAAGCCAGTCATCCCTGCTTGGGCAGCTAATTAAGTGTAAGCTCATTCTAAAGGTTAATGACAAAAATGCTGGGTATCTAGAAACTCTTGCACACTAAAAGTTCGGCTTTGCTACCTGCACTTACAAAGATCTCGTTTGGTGGAAGGAAGCTCCTATTTCCCCATACAATGGTAAATGTTTCAGAAACAACTGCCTTGAACCGCAAAGCTTTCCCCATGGTTGTCTAATTGGCAGGATCAACAGCCAACTGAGGCTCTCAGCAGCCCCCTTGGGTCTGGCGGGGCTTGAGCTGCAAGGCTGAGGGTGCGTAGGGCTGGGGGATGTAAAATGGTGCCCGACTCGAGCCCATCACCCAGCAGTGCCACTTCACAGGCGTCTTTCCTGGACACATCTTGCCATGCCTGGGCAGTACCTGTCTCGCTCTTGTATTGAGCTCTGTGTATTATTCAGCTACTTTGAATGTAACTGGATGCTTTTACTGCAGGAGCCATCATGCAAAAGTTCTTTCCCACCTGCCATGCTGATGTGGCCCCTGCTTTGGTATAAAACAGGGCTAGTTCTTATGAGATAAATGATGCTAGAAAAGATGTGAAGCACTTGCAAGTAAGATGAAAATTTGGATGAATTTAAAAAGGTAGGGTAGTGTGTAGAAGACACAATACTGAGAAGAGAAGGTTTGTTTCTCCTTCCCTTCTCTGCTGGGTTTATTTGTTTACTGTTTAGACTGCTAGCTCTCTTTGTGTGCCTGTGAAATGCCTAGCACACTTCCAGGGTTGTATAAATAAATAATAACTATTTAGAATCTTTTAAAAGATACGTAAGTGTATTTCTTTTCATAAATGTAAGCTAGAGTTAATGGAAAACTCAATGTTTTTATTTCAATGACAAAACAGCAGTAGAACAGCTGTGTGGGACTCCAGTGAAATAAATTGCAAGTGTTATACACTATTTCTTTTAAAGAATTAGAATCTATAGTGCTGCAATGAATGCTGATTTATAGATATTAAAAGAAAAAAAAAATTCCCTGTATATTTTTCTTATTTCAAAAGGGAATGCGTAATGATGGCTTCCACTGCTTTAGAATAATATTACATCAGGCAATCTCTACAGAATTATATTGCTCATGCTAAAAGTTGTAGTATCATGTAGCAGGGAAAATTAGTAAGATTTTACAAAAACATGTTGAACAGACTTCTGTTAGCGAAGAGTCTTTACTGAAACCCAACACGTAATTGGTTGTGGGAAGAAAAATATAAATCATGCACAATTCCATGCAAAAGGCTTTTTCTGTGTAAGTGGACTTGCTGGTTGGTATGCCTTACAGAAATAATATAGGTAGATGGGGTTTGCTCTGGAATGCATTAAACAATCAAAACAAATATTAAACTGAGAGAAGCATTTTTGTGTTGAAGAAATATCAATAAAAATCTGGCATAGATGTAATTTTATAGGGGAAAAGCTCTTATTCTAGAGGATAAATGAGATTGATAGATTCCTTTGGACTAGTCGCCCTTCTTTGACTCTCATGGGCCGTAGACTGCTTCCTAGGGTCCCATCAATGTTAACTAAAACCAACCAGACGTCTGCAAGTAGATTTAAAGTTTACTAGATGGGCACCTGAACCCCTACTGGAAAAAGTTTAAAAATCTGTAGATCAAGAAGTAAGGATGTAACAACATGCCAGTAAGGATGATGACATACAAATGTCTGATGGAGAGGAGAAAACAGCTGCCAAAAGTTGATGTGTTTCTTCAAGGTCACCCCAAAATAATGCCGGAATGTGACCCTAGCCTGCTAAATCCAAGTATGCCCAAATGTTAGTGTCAACCTTAAAAAGGGAGAACAAATACAGTATACCTGTCTTTAAAATCTGTCCTGGTCATGTCTTGGCAAACAGATGCATCACTCAGAAGCTGGACTTGTAAGTTAAGGATACAGTAGACTACCCGTAGAGTAGGACTGAATCCTGGTTTTTTCTGCCAGTTCTGCTTAATATGGATGTTCAAGGCTATCCAACCAAAATTGCATTTAGATTACATTACATTATACAGTAAGTGGCAAATCATCACTGCTTCCTTTGACATTCAGTGTAATAACATTAACCATGATGAATTTCCTTTTACTAGTCATGTGGCCTCCATACATTATTTCAGCTGAATTCCATTGTAATGTAGCATTAATTAATGTCTGCTGCTTATCGAGCGTTACCCATTTCTACCTTTCATCCCACACTTTAATTCTTGAAGAATTGCACATAGAAATGCTGCAAAGACTGTCACTGATGCCAGGCAATCTTCATAGGATGCAAGAACTCAAATTACATTTCTGATGGCAGTTGCCCCCCTCCCAGTCTTCTCACATACAAATACCAATTTCTTCCAAGGTTAGCAATAAAGCAATGTTTGCTAGAGGAGCTGAGGCCATTTTCAAGAGCAGTCACAAGCAAGAGAGTGACTCTGCAGATGATACAGCAAGTTTCCTTATTAATTCCCTCTCCATAAACTTCCAAGTTCAACTTCATCTTTGTGCACCCCTCGGAGCCGCTGTGTTATAGCGTGTGGCTGAAAAGCCGCGAAAGCCACTGTTCTGGCTGAAATGAAACCCAAAGGCCCCCTCAAACAATTTCCCAGGCTGAGTTTTCAAATGAGTATACCTGCACATAAATGTTGTACGGGGAACAGAAGAGCTCGCATGAGGCTCTGCAATGAACAGGAAAATCTCCCTGCCTGGTGGACTCGGAGGCAATTACCAAAGCACAAATGATAAATTTCTTCCCTGCAGTTTAAAGTCATGAAAACCAAAGTGCAGTTGAATCAAGTTCTCCCTTCCACCTGTAATGGCTGCAAGAAGCCCTGTTCTCCTTGTAATATGTTGAATTTAGCTTAATTTACTGTATTTAATTAGTTCTTGGTCCTCTGACCCATCCTACCACAAGATGTCATCCTTCTGACAGGTAGGGATGCGGCTCTTGTCACAGTGTCTGTCTTCTGCTCTGGGAATCCCAAGTCTGGACTTCATATTTCTGTCATGTCGTCCAGCCTTGAAGGACCTCTGCAGTCATTCCAGAGTGATTTATGGTGGCAGCTGTTCTCCAGAAAAGAAAGCCATTTTATCCCAATGACTGATTTCCTGCAAGGTTTGAGAACTTATGACACAGAAGGAGAGGGTTTTCTGTCCAGAGAAACAAACAACAGATTCCTTACAGCAACCAGAGTGTGAGAGTTAAACCATGCAAATGGCTCTAATAAGCATAATTTAAACCCATGTGGTTTTTTTAATGGCAGTTTCATATTCGGTGTTTTATATTCTAATTTTCCACCTTTTAGTCTTGCTTCTTTCTTTTTTTGCTGCAAAGCCCTATCTCAAATGGGAGGGCAATTACTAGGCAAGCATGTAGTTCTTTAATTGAAACACTTATAGGTGTACACTTAAAAACCATAAAGACTTTTATGGAATAGCGATGCCTTAATAGGTTCTTGTGTATGTACATTGTAATCTAATTCTGTACTCTTTCAGCATTGCTGGGGGAAGCTGTTAATTTATGGTTACAATGAGCAATAAAGCAATAATAGTAATCTAAAGGTGCAATATCCCTTGTTTAGGGGGCATTTATGGTTATGTATTAAAACTATAAATATATCAAGATGCTGCAGAACTGATCTATATAAAATGAAAGATAAGATCTCTCCCCTTTAAAATGTGCTTTTTTTTCAGCAGAAAAGCAGCCACATGCTTGTGGTTAATATCAAATCCCAATGCTCGGCGTGAACGGCCAGCAGAGGCTACTATGGAGGCCTGATGAGAATTTAACTGACCACCTCCCCTCTCCCCCAGTTTAATTTGTTACCATGTGTGCAAGGCAGGAAAGCAAGAGGTAATCTTATTTTAGTAATTGGCCTAATTCATATGTGTTGATAGCTACCTAAACATGCTTCCAGAACTGGAATACCTCTAGCACATTCACGATCATTAACAGCATGCTTTCTGTAATGAGTCCTTTATTTTCCCCTGTGTCAGTCATGTTTGAAGTCTAAATCTGCTCTTCATCTGTTTCTGCATTGCTGTTCTTGTTTCTTTGGGATTAAAAGTCCTGTTGCTGTTATGATTAAATCAAGCACATACTCTGTCCTGTGGATCTCAGCAGACTGCAGCCAGTAGCTCTTACACAAGGGGAAACAAGTAGTGGGTTTCAGTTTGGCTATTGCTAGAGAACTGAGGAACACCCTGCTGTAAATAAATAGGTGAAAATCACTATGGTCAGTAATAACTTGAATGATTGTTATAGGCGAGATGTTTTTCAGGCAAGCTCCATGCAGTTTATTTCCCTTATCCTATTGAAATCCATGAGAACTGGGCATCTTCCTCCCTTGCTGTTCCTTGGGTCTCCCCGCCACAGGATCTGGGTGTTGAACAGGATATGAACATCATCAGCTGTAGAGATTTTTTCCTGTAGGGATTTACCTGTACGGGTATTAAAAACCCTGGCCTTTTTCCATGCTTTCCTGCGGTAGCACAGGGAAGACATACCTCATGCAGATTGCCTGCAGCAGGGCGTCTCAGCACAGCGGTGTCTCTGGAGCTGTCCTGTTTCACCTCGGGAGCTGGAAGCCAGAAGCATTTCCTAGGACACTGGTTGACAGACTTAGTAAAAACACTTCTTTTCAAACAAGTCGGAATACGAAAGGGTGACAGGAAGGGATAATTACCTTGTCTGAGCTAGGTCTCTGGGTAGGCACAGTGACATTTCAGAAATCCAGATGGCTTTGTTGTGTTATGATTGGGAAAAGAATGGAGGGCAGAGCCCCTGACATTATAGACTGCAAACAGTTTCTCGGTGAAGGCAGGTAGAGTCCGTTTCTCCAAGGGACACAGTACCCTCCCTGCCACTTTGCTGCATGTGCCTCTGTTGGGTGCAGGCGTGCTGTTGGTGCCCGTGCTGCTGCCTTGTCCATCGAATGCCTCGTAACAGAGAGGGCTCTGCCTGCGGGTGGAGGATGGATTTTTAGTAGTTGGTTCTGCTCTGAGCGCTGCAGCTTTGTCCCCTCGACAGGCAACTCTGAAGCATGGTGGGTGGCCTAGTTTGAATAAACATTTAGGAGTGCTGGTACTTATCTAAACTGCCCCAAACCCTTGCTCTGCAGAGATGGATGCAGGAGCAACTGGGATGGATACTGCATGAAAATAGCATTAGACAACAAGATGTTCTGGCTTCAGAAAAGAAAAGAACAGCAGAGACAGAAGAGGCGAACAAAACAAATGCCACTAGAAGATGGACATTATATGTCATTCATTATGTGGCTAATATAGGTGTAATCTTTTTCAGCCCATTGAAAAGAGTCTGCTAACATTTCTCAAAGTTAATTTTTCAGTTTCTTCTGGAAAGATCAACCTCAGCTCATTCAGCAATTGAGCTGATCAATGTATGTGGGGTTTTCTTTTCCAAAGAGTGTATGGAGGGAGGATGTGTGTGCTTGTTCTCTTTGTTTCTACCAGCTTTATAGAGTTAAAATTTGTGAGTCTTTCATTCAAACCTAGATGACCTGGGGGAGGAGAGGCAGCTTTGTCTCGCTGGCAAAACTCACCACCACTGCCCATTTAAGCCGAGCTCAGGTTCAGAGCTGCCAGCTGGCTGTCTTGCTGAGAAAAGAGCCCTCTTCTGTGTATGCAGGGAGATCCCTGCCAGCCTACGCAGGGGTCTCAGAATCTCCACCTGAACACCCCCATCCCGCCCCCCGTATTGTTTGTGGGCTCAGTGCATGGAGCCATAGGAAAGGAGTTCTTGTGTTACCCAGTATATCAAAGAAAAACTGTTTTGCTGTGATCACCAGGTCTATAGGGAGCATCTGCAGGGAGTAAGAGAAGCTTTAAGAATTGTTCGTCTTATAAAGCTTAGCTGGGTTTGTTGGGGGGTTTTTTTGTATGTACGTACCTGGGAGGAGCTACCTGGAGTAAATACTCTGCTTTTTGATCTTTGATGCAAGGAGTGTGGCTTAATGATTGTAGCTGGGGAAGGACTGGAAGCCAGAACTAATTGCTTTTAATTTGGAGCTCCCATAAGTTCCTCTGCATTCTTCTCTTCTGCTTTCCCTGTACAGGAGGGGTGAGGTTGAGGGACTTTCACTGTGTTAATATTAAATTACGTTGGTGAATGCTTATAAATGTGTTTTGCAATGCTCTGCATTGATATAGATGTTCAAAGATTTACCTATGTTAACTGAGCATTTAATCAGGTATATGCTTGTCCAGAAGCCCAATTTGCAAGTGCAAATGCATCCATTGCACATTGAATCGTGATAATAGTGAGCTCACAGGCAGAAGCTGACATGCATATGCAAGAAAGATGCGAATACTTAAACTTTTTATCTCCTAGAGACTGATAGCCAACTATCTCAGTGTTTCTGTTTTCATCCTTGTAAAATGAGGTTAATATGTGCTTATTTCAAGTAAAGGTTGTGTAAGTACAGATTGATTTTAATATTCAAACAGAGCTTTGAGACCTTCTAGAGCAAAACTGTACCATCATAATTTTTTTTTCCTTCCTCTGTTTCCTGGTGAAGCTGTAAGTTTTCCTTCCTCTCTCTGGTGAGGCTGTAAGTTGTCCCAGGAATCAAGTGCTCAAGTTGAATTTATAAGCTGCAGTACAAAAAGGTCCAAAGGAAATAAGCCACTTTAATAAATACACAGAAAATCTGCATCATTTTCTGGTAACTTTGTAGCATGACTCTGTTGTTTTCCCATTTCACGTGCTTTAATGAATATATCCATGACCTGTTTCAATTCTTCCTTGGAAAGGGTGGTGACAGAAAGGCCCTTACGACTCCCTCCTAGACCATGCCTATCCAGACCCATAATTTTATCAGCAACCAGCTGCTTGGCACAAGCCTTGCCAACTCAGCAACTCTGTCTACTCTTCCCTTGAGGAAACCATTCACCTTATCACCAAAGAGAGACAGGGGAAAAAAAATTCCATCTGTTACAGCTCAGAGCTAGGAGCTTCATAATTGTGTGGGTACACAGGCTGCATATCAAATTTTTTTGTTTTAGGAAGCACTTAGGGAGCATTCATTCTCTTTTTATTGTTGTTCTCTCCCTTGCAAGTGACTGTATTTCATCTCCTCTGGGATACAATGCAAGGATTTCTGAACAAATTTGTGGCTTAACGATGCCAGGGAGGTGTTTAGAACCACAAATGCATCCTGGAAAATCTGTGTGCTATCCCGTTGTGTGAGCTGTGGCAGACCAGCACAGCATACCACAAATGTCACCGCTTCCCTGGCTTGTCTGCCGAGTACGGCCTCGAGCAGCACAGCGTTTTTCAGGCGTACCTCAAAATTAATTTCAGTGGGACAACTGAGGAGTACAAAGTTATCCCAGAGCTTATGCATTTTTCAGACTAAGATCCACTGAATAACAGATGTGAAAAGAAGTAATTTCTTGGAATTTTTTTTATATTGACCAACTTTGTTTTAAAATGTTGCTTTACAGAAGGACCGAAAAAGAGAATATTATCAAATAACTTTAAGTATCATTGCCTATCTCTTGCTAGCAACACCTTCCTCGGGTTGTTCTGGATTTGTAGTCTTTCTCGAATTACGGACCATCCCCCCAGGAGCTCCCTTTGCTGCTGCCCCCCTCGGTGTCCACTCTGCAGGCTGGGCGCTGGGTCCAGCTCCGGGAAGGGCAGCGCTGCTGAGGGCACGCTCGCCTGGGAGGGCAGAGCACTCCCCTATGGGCAACTCTTTCATGAAGCCTTTTTTTAGTGCTATCTGAATGCAGTTTTGAAAGCCCAAGCAGGCATTGCGTAAGGGCTTAGCTTTGCGCAGTCTTTCTCATGGTTTCGCGCCAGTTCAAAGAAGAGATGCAATTTCTAAGGGTAACTGCTTGGGTTCAGTGTCATCTGTCTGGTTTCAAAACAAGATGCTCTCAGGTGATTAGGCCAAGACACTCATTAGTCTGAGCCATGGCATGATACAAATATATTCGTGAAGTGCCTTGAGGGTCTCCACCCTGTCTCTGAAACTTGGAGGATGACTCGTCCCCTGGGACAGGCGCTTGCTTTGTCAGAAGGTGCGAGGCATATTCCACGGTTTGAAAAACGTGCCTCGCGGTGACAGGCTTCTGGAGATCAATCTGATTAGCTTATCAAAGGGAAGATTAGAAAGCAACCTCATCGTGCTGTTTAAATATGTTCACAGGGAGAAAGTACTAGGTACAAAGTATTTTTTAATCTAGCGGAGAAAGGTGTGACAGGAGCCGATGTCTGAAAGATTTTAAAAAATCATTCAAATGGTTAATCAAGAAAAAATGCAGCAGCTTTGTGCGAATCTTGGGGCATCACCAGGAGAATAACTCCTCCTAAATGCGGTTTACAAAGAGTAAATTTTGCAGGAGTCCTTGCAAAAAGGGTTTGGGCCAAATGCCTTTCACCCCTCTGCTACTGGCTTTCAGTTGTTCTGTTACATTCAGACCTCAAATTGAATAGCAAGTGGTTCTGCATTATTTGTTTTTATTGCTGCCAAAAGGGAAAAAAAGTCATAGAATAAACAGTGGGATGTTTGCAACCTTCTTACATTAGGCAGATTGAATAAACTGGCTCACAGTTGATTGTTTTTCTTCAGATCAGTCAGTGCCATTGCATTTTTATTTATTTGATTTTATGTATGTAGTTCTGGGGCTTTTGTTTTGTCTGGGATTTTTTTGCAATCATGACTTCTGCTGAGGGAGATAGGATTACAAACAGCTCTACCTTTCCTAAACATCAGTGCAGAGTTTACAGAATACTGATTCTTGGGGTAACAAAAATAACAGGATGAGTAAGCATTGTTACTCAAGGAATGCAAAGTCATTCATTATAAATAACACTGAGCCTAATTCTCCTGTCTCCTAATGCCAAATTAAATCACCGCATCAAAAGCAGGAGAGGCGCGTGGAGCTGATGTCAGGGTGCGGGTGCAGAGAGCGGCAGCAGGACTGGGCGCTGTGGCAGCTCGGCCCGTGCTGGGGAGCTGGGCACCTCCTCAGCCCTGCCCGGAGGGACAGGCTGCTCGGGACCGCGGTGGGGGATTGCAATAAGGATTTGAGGATTTGCGCAGTAACCATCTCTGTACAGTTCAGTACTTTCTAAGACTCCATCTTGTGCCCACTGATGGCAAAAGCAAGTTTTCTGTTAACTTCAGCACTGCAGGATCCTCAGTTCCCCATCCATGGATTCAGACTTGGATGTTTTTTTCCTCTGTCAGGCCTTGAATTTGCTAAACAATGCAAAAAGAGCAAAACAAAATGCCTGCAGCTTGCAGTCAGCCTGCCTTTCTGAATAAGTGTGGTACAGCCATGGTGTTGCTCAGAGTTACATCTTTTTTCTCCTTTTTTTTTTTTTCCCCCCTTTCAATGTTATTAGCTTTCAGAGTACATGAGAAAGAAAATAGGGCAGGCAGTGCACACACCATTATTCTGGAATATCGATGATTAGTCTGGCGCCATCTCAGTGAGTTGTGTTTCCAAAGAACACAGTTTCCTCCCCAGTTTTCTTAGAAGACAAAATATGTTGGAGTCATGTGGCATAGCTGATCAGAAGGAGGAGTAAAAAAAAAAAGCCAACAGGGTGTTTTTTTTTTTTTGTCATACTTCACAAATGCAAACAGGTTGTGGTCATTTCCTTTATGCAAGGGCATACTAATTGCAAGAACACTCATTAATTATGTATGATGTGCACAGTTCGGTTGCCAAAAAAATATTTTTGGATATTGTTAACCAGATTATTACTTTAACTTACTGTCACAATTATTTTGCACATTGTGGTATTTTAATGAACATATGGCACTACATTAGCTAATGCAACCCCCTGTTTTCTTAAACTAGATAAGTTGTTTTTCCACTAGCTACAGTAGACATTATTTACATTGCATACCACACTGCTAAATATTTAAATATATGGAAGTGAATGGTGGAGCCTGCTCCTCCTTTGCATTCTTATGCAAGTGAGTTATGTCTATCTATGAATATAAAATGCTGCCACGGACCTGGCTGAAGGGGTCACCATTGCTGAACCTGCTGCCAGAGTCTGGCCTTAAATTCAATCACTCTGAAACTTGTAATGTGTACTTAGCTAATTTCCAACTCTCAGCAAGTAGAGAATCTGTTCATCTCCGAAATGTCTTTAGACATCACACTTTAATACAAGCATCTTCAAAGGATTTGACTTTTTTTTTTCCTGCCATAACACATTGTTTTAAAGCTGATCTCATAATTGTATTGATTTTTATATATATATATTTTTTTTTTTTATTTTTTTTTTTAGTTCTCTGCGTCAAAGCACTTCTTTAATCAAAAGTAAATTATGTAAAGGCCATTAGGGTCAGCCCAGCAAGCAAAATGAAAACTGCAATACATCATTTATTTGTAAATGTCAGTGAAATCTGCAGATCAATATCCTTCCCAATGTGGATGATATTTATTATTTTATATAAATCCTGTGGCAGCTGCCGGGTCGGGGTGGCCCAGCAGAGCAGCGTGGGGCACAGCCAGCTCTCAGGTCAGGCTGGGGGATGCATCTTGGCCCCCGTCTCTGCTCCCTGGACCAGCCACATTTGCTGTGTTGGTGAAAATCTCTTCTCCCGGGCTGTGAGGCCCCTGCGGCAGCGGGCAGTCAATGTCTGCAGGGTGTGTGTGTCCCTTCCTGCCCCGGAGACGAACGCGCCACGTCTGGCCCTTGGAGAAAGGCAGAGATGGGGCTGAGCACTCAGCTGTGTGTTGCATTTTATTTTGTTGCTTTTCATGTATGTGCAAGTAGACACCAAACCTTGAGTTTCCAGATCGCTGCCACCTTTCCCCACCTCACATCCCACAGTCGGGACCACAAACACCAATCGCTCGTGCCGTGGGTCCTGCTGAAACCTGGGAGGTACGGGCCTGGGCTGGGAAAGGGCAAGGCTTTTTAAACTCCATCTAGTGGCAAAAACCTTGTCGTTTTATAATGGTGGGAAACCTGGTGGGTCTGGATCAGAGCTGATCTCCCCCAGAGACAGGGTAAGCTGCTCTGATGTCAACTGGAAACTTGACCTGAATTGCTCCCGAGTGCATCCAGACGGCAAGCCAGAAAAGTTATCCTCGGAAGGGTTAAACCCGATGTGCTGCTGTTCTGCCAGATAACGAAGGTGGTGGTGTAATAAAGCAATCGTGCTTTAGCTGCCTTTGGGGGAATTCTTGCTAGATGGTAAAGCCGAGGCTTTCTGTTGGTGTCAGAAGTATCTGTCTATCTTTTTATAGACTTATATTGGCCTGTATGGGTCACTGCGTTATCTGAATGCAGTAAAAGGAAATGAAGGAGGATATAACACCAGATAGGATCTGAGCACTGGTTTTGCTCTTAAATATTCAAAAGAAATTTTATGAGGGATGGGATTAAAATTGAGAGATTTTGCTGATGCTCTGTAGAAAAGATGTTTATAAAAAATAACAAGGCGCTGTTCTCCCCTGCTTATGTGGTTGTCAGAGATGCCGCTTCAAAGCACGGCCACAGAGGAACGCCCAGTCCTGCTCGGGCATTGCGGTCTGCACCCTGCGAGCTCCCTGGCACTCCTGCCTGGACGTAAAGCCCATTTACACCGATTCGCTGCGGCCGGGAGGCAGGAAAATGGTCTGGGTGGAAAACTGCTGGGTTGCTTTCAAACAAGATCTCGTGAGTGTTTTCTTTTGGCTGACCCTGGTGTGAGCTCTCTGTCCCCACTGCAGCCTGGGCTGAGCTCCATCCCTTCGGACGTGCAGTGTGGCAAAGGGACCCGTTTTGTTTGGTTTCTGCTTTGCACTGGACTGGGGCAGATGACCTACCCCAGATCCTGACTGAGAACTTGCATGTGTTGGTCCGAGCCTCGTTATTAACACGGGATAAATTTAGATGCTACAGCAATGCGCTTGTTTCTTTCCCTGTGCACAGAGGAAGGGTTTTGTACAGCCCGGAGGGAGGCAACAGTTTCAAACGTCCCTGGCTGTCTCCTTGCAGCGCAGCAAGGCAGGAGGGTACCAAGGGGGGCGTTACTTCCTTTAAAAACTTGACCTCAAAGCACAAAATGTTGGCAAAAAGAGGCAGGCAGGGAACTTACCGTGGTAAGACCGCAGGTTAATGCTGCCTGCTTCAGTAATTCAGCCGGAGCTGCTGGTTATCCCAGTGCGTGACAGGAGAAGAAAGGAGGAATGGTCTCTGGGGGGTGAAATAATGAGAGGTGGTGGCGTGGTTTGGCAGACAGGGAGGACCACCTGCGTGACCAAAGGGATGGCCAGTTGTGCAGTCGGAGGTGTGAATGTATCTGCTGTAGGAGAGGATCCGTCGTGAATGTTTAAACAAGGAGCACAAAGAGGGGACCGAGCACAGCAGTTGGGTCTCGGCGGGGTGGTAGGGGTGGGGGATGTGCTAGTTCGACATCCACACTTTCAATAATTGCGGGTGTCGGTTAATGAAGGCAGACGCAGAACGGCTGGTCTAATTAAAATATGAAAATGGTGTGAAGCGGGAGGAGAGCTTTGCCTGGAGCTGGGGGGAGGATGCTGGTGGGGTGCTGGTCTGGCTCCTTCCTTCAGGGATGACGCTGATGAGCGGATGGCAGGGAAAGGGAAATACTGGGGTGAAGTACTGATTTCAGTGTCTGGGCTCTAATTTTTATAAGCACCCTTTCCTGTGCGTGGGTCCAGACCTCAGCCCAGAGGTGTCCCAGCCTCGTGCAAGGTTTTTGGCATGGAAAGCACAGACTGTGTCGGGGTGGCACTGGCCAAAGAGCAGGGAAGGTCGGTCAGAAAACCAGCTTCCCGCTCTGGGACCTTCCCTTCCAAGCAAGAAATACTTCCACGAAGCAACTCTTGGGGGTAGGGAGTGCTGCCTCAAATTCTTCACCTTCATGTTCTTCCAGAAGTCCAGCCACTCAAGCTGTGGTGGGCTCTAAGTATTGACAAAATTACCTTTCAGAATGGATGGAAAATCATGTGTGGATATTTTGAGGGGGGAGAGCAACTTTGCATTACATTTAGGAAATTGTGGTGTCTTTTTCTTTTAATCATCTTCGCAATCAACAGATTTAAATTGGTGTGACAGCCATGAACTGTAGCTGTAAATCTTGCAGTTCTGGTGTAAGAAAGTCTTGTGGGTTCACAAAAAAATTTCTACAAGACTATTGCCTATCTTTTTGAAATTGAAAAAGGAAGGAGGGTTAAAAGCCTAAAACTGATTCCACTCAGGATAAAGCATTAAGAGCTTCTATGAAGTTATCATTAAAAAAAAAAATAAAGATTTGAGAACAGCTTGGCCTGGAACAATATTTCAGGCATGGCTAGCTGTTAAAAATAAGCTAATTCAGAAGAGGCACATTTAAATAAATATAATGCAAAGACATAATGGCACAGATAATAGTTTTGAATGGGGAATTCTAATGACTTTGAGGGCATTTTACAGGGCAATTAATACACATGAAAATGCTGCTCTATTCAACTGATGGAAAGAAAGGAAAATAAAATAAAATAAAGCAGGCAGAAAGAAAAAGGGAGATGGTTGTGACTGGTAAAAATAGGGTTTGATTTTCTTTTCAATAGGATCACTGCTTACAAACATAATAAAAGGAAAAATAAGCATGTCAGGTTCTATAATGTGGCTTGTAAAATCCCGAATGATTAGTTTCTAAAGAGGGGCAATTAGGCTCCTTTTGCATATGCATGTGACTTCTGTGGAACAGGGCTTTCTCTGCTCCCTTCTTCTCTCCCTCTTTATCAACAGTCTAAAAATACATCTCCCCCCATTAAACCTCCAGCATCATCCTGCTCAATTTGTGAAGGGGGATTGTGGGCCTGGGTTCTCTTAAGAAATTATTAGGGTTTATTGCCTCCAACAGCCATTACTGTTAGAGGGGAGCACAGGCTTCCTTAGCTCAGGTCAGGATCAGACCCCAGGACGTGAAGCAAGGGCGTTTCACACGGGCTGGGCGTTTGCTGGCAGATGGGAGCTGAGAGCTGCCAGGGAGAGGCTTTTTCTAAAAATGCAAACTCCTCATAAGGAAAGTGGCTTGGTGAAATGCTCTAGGGGAACTCCCATCTATTTGTCATCTGTAACGTGAACTTTCATGTCACCATTGAGTGCTTGGGCTTGGGTCCCCCTGCCCTGAGAGATGGGTGGGAGGAGGATGGCAATATGTGCTGCTCCCAAAGAGACTGGTCCTGAATTTGCGTTTTCCCTGGTTTGTCCGATGCTGCTCTATGCGTCTGAGGAGGGAAGGGTGTCATGGAGCAAGGCAGCCCTGTGCTGCTGAGCAGGCTCTTCCCCTCCTGGTTGCCCGTCACGAGCTGCTAAACTTGCAGCATGGATGGCTGGGGGACAAGTTCACAGCTCGCTAATGTCTGTACAAGGGGTGGACCAGAGGCTCGTGGTGGTCCCTGCGGGCCTTACAGTCCATAAAACTCACCCCCATCCTTCCCTGCCCATCTGCATGGGGAGTGAGCTGCCCCTGTCCTTGAAAAAGAGCCCACCCTGATCTTTAGCTGTGTTTTTTAAATGTATAAATAAATATTACATATGCTAACAGATGGTTCATTAGCCAGTTGTTATGGCAATCAGCATTTCAGCCAATTAAAATCCTTTTTCATAGCTTTAAAAATGTCAATGATAGGAACATTTAAATGCCCAAAGAACAAACAGATTCACTGTAGCATGGCACTACAACAAAAGGCATTTTCTGCAAGTTTATAGAGAAACGATGAGAAGAAAGAGTAAGATTTTGAAATCCTTTGTGCTGAAGAACTAAAAAGGTGCTGACCCCTGTATATTAATTAATGGGAGAGGTTGTTGGGCATCTTGCATCTTGTCACGCAAATTGCCCAGAGTTTTGGGTGATCACTTGGGAATCTAGGAGATACAGCCAATGGGTCCGAATCTCCCATGGGGTGTGCCAGCAGGAGTGAAATGGCAGGAATTGTTTTGGGAGGGCTCCAATTTCAGCACCCACGGGCAGAGTCGGACTTTTACCCCACGTGCACTGGAATTCCTGAGCTCGTTTTCAAGCCTGACCAGAATGACAGATTCTGGCTTCCCTTGAAAATGCTGCCTTCTTCCATGGCCTACCTGCACCTGGAGGGATGCTCAACTGGCTGCAAAAAAGTTGAGCACCGAGTGCAGGTTCAGGCCTCACAGACTGGTCTTTTAATTAGTAGCTCAGAGTGTCTAGGCCAGAAGTGATGATAGAAGAATTTAAATTGGTCTTGCAGGCACACCATGATACCTAATGATAGCGGAGTATGGGGCAGTCACAGGGGGAGGAATGGAAGAAGTAAGTTACACTTTGTGTTATAACTCCTGGCACTTTTCTGGGTTACTTATGGTTTGAATAGCAAACAACACTGTTTAAGTCTTAAGAAATTAAGTCTTAAGAAATTCCTGCGAACCACCTTTTCTCTGGGTTGGTTACACATCCGTATGCTGTCAGTGCTCAGCCTTTCCAGCTTGGGACTCTGTATGCAAGGATAAAATAATTGCCTGGGAAGGCAAGACTTTTTCATCCAGAGTTAGTGTGTGTAGCAGGACACTCCCTGGACTGGGGAGAAAGCCTGGTCTTCCAGAAAGCATCCTCTGCCTGTAGCTTGCAAGCAGGTATTACAGAGTTACTCATATCCCCTGTGTATGGATCAATGAAGGTAAAATTTTTCAATCCTCTTGTTCACAGAGGGCAAGACAGGGCTTTTGCCCTTCTCTGCCACATTACGGGGGCTTCTACCTGCTTCGGAAGCCAGCACAGAACAGGAGCCCGGATTTGATGAGTCACAGGCTTACACAGGGTTGATTCTCCTTTTCTAATCTGTACCGTCTTTTGCAACTGTTTAGAGGAGCAAAAAATAGCTCCCACAGACAATCAGAACAGATTATTTTAATGAGAGCTCAAAAATGATGATAAACAAATGGCTCAAATTGAGCCTTTAAACATTTCTACATACGTCTGCAAGGAACTGTGTGATGCTTGAATCAGCAGGTCTGCAGTAAGAGACGGCTGCTGTCAGGAGTTTAGTTTTCAACCCTCTTTTTTTTTTTTTCCCAGTAGCTAAACTGAACATCCCAAGTGAAAGCTGCATGCTATCAGCAGCTCCATTTTTTGCTTGTAATTGTCTTTTATCTGCTGGAGTCGGCAGTGCCCAGCCTACATCTGTTCCTGATTCACTCAGTGTAAACGTCAGAGAGGGAAACAATCATTTTTCCCATATGTGCTTGAACAGGCAATAGGCAGAATGAAGCTAATAACCTTTCAAAGCTCTTTCCTTTCTCTCTAGATTGTGTCCACCTTTTTGATGACCACTCTTTGCTTATTAATTAGTTCTGCTATTTTTTCCCATGCTGTAAATACAAAGTACACTTTCAGTTGCTCTAATCTAGATGAAGACTAGGTCAGAACTGCAACAGACTGTTGCATTTACAGAAAGAGATTGTTTATTTGCTTCAGGAGGGAAAAGAAGAGAACCCCAACAGACCCAGCACCCTCTGATCCTGTCTGGCCCATATGCGTCCCAAAAGTGAATTCTGCAGCTGAGGTAGAAGCTTTAAGAATCATTCTGGTGTAACATTGTGTCTTTGTGTTATCCAGAGAACCACCTATGACCAATAAATACATTTTCCTTTCCTTTTATTTCTTACATCACTTTCAGTTTGTGATGGCAGTTCCAAAAGCTTTAGAGCTTTTAGATTGGCATAAAAATATCACAAGTACTTGTTTAAACATCAGAAAGGTATTAGCTCAATTTTGCACTTCAGTGCTACCAAGAAGTGTTTAGGCCCATTGGGCATGGATTTAATTTTCTTACAGGCTGCAGAGAGAAGAAAAAACAGGCTCCCTGTCTTAGCATTAGCTGCTTCTCCCTGTGACAACTCAAAGCATCACCTTTCTGGGGCTCCAGGCTCCAAATGGCACTGAGATTTGGAGTTGAAGTCCTGAGCACACAGATGCCCTGAAGTCTCTGCCCTGGGCTTTCTTGCGCCCTTGCTCACTCTGTTGCACATCAGCCCTGTGGTCCTCCCCCAAGAGGAGCCCCCAGGAAAAGCTTCAGTGGGGGAAACATGCACATGCATGCACGCAGCAGGTCAGGGTGGATGCTGACAGCACTATTTCAGTGGGGTTGCAATAGCAAAGTAATTTAGCTCATGCTAAACACCACCATGCTGCCTGTGGCAGACAGAAAATCCCGCCTCACTTCTTTAGTAATAAAGCATTAGGTCTAAAAGTGTAAAATTAGATTGTCAATTTTTAATAGTGCATTAATGACACATTTTGTCGTTAGTTATGAAAGTAGACAGAAAATTTTTTTAATGCAGCTTGCTTTTTAACTCATTGCCAGCTCAGAGACCCGGATACCTCAACGCTCGTGTGCACAAGTGACGTTATACTCTGAAAGTGTCAGGACATCAACTACCTTTTTTTTTTGAGGATACGGGAATGTCAATAGTCCTTGTCACACATGGGGGAAAAATTGCCTTTTAACGGTCAATAGTAATAACCAGTCTGTTTAAACTTTCATGAATAAGATATATACAATCTATGGCCTATGAATTATGCACATTCCTCCAGTGGCTGGGAGGTAGAAAATACTTCCAGTCCCGCTGTCCCATTCACCTTCGCTCACAGTCCCTGCTTCTCTCTGACACTTGTTCCAGCTCCTGCTGGTGATGGCTGCGGTGCATCTGCCTGTCACCTTCCTGGGCAGGGGATGCTGCCATCACAGCCGGCTGGGCTGTTTGCAGGGACTCATGCTCATCTCGGCTTCAGTTCAGGGCAGATCCTCAGCTGGAGAGGGTCACGTCAGTGCTGGAGGCTTCCCAGCCACCCCTGCATGCTCGATTTGTGTTCATGAAGATGTGTTTGATATGTACCAACAGGAGCCTGTTGAAAACATGAGCCCTTCAGGCCAGTGGTGACCGTGGTAACAGCAATATTTCTGCTGGTAAAGCCTGATGCAGGCAGTAATTGTAATAAATATATGCAACATTTTGCTCATTTTCTACATTTTATGTGTTCTAAAAAAAATCCTTCTCTTCCTTTCAGCTTCCTTGTTGCCCACAATCCAAGGTGCAAGGCCACAAAAGGACTTACATTTTTAAAGGAATTTCCAGCTCTGACTGTGGACATCCAACCATCTCTAATGAAAATGTGCTCTTAGGGGACTTGGAGCCCAGATTTGGAGGCTGCACCGAGGTTCAGATAAGCCTTAGCAGAGCATCCAAAAATTACAGATTCCTTTCTGTACCCTGCCCAAACATCAGATCCTTTGAAGCTTGCCCAGGGCTGCTGGGCAGGAGATCAGCTGGCCTGAGATCAGAGCCACAGGGAGAAAGTTTTGAATCATGAACCAGAGCAGTGTGTGTTAATGAAAACAAACAGGAAAAAAGGCACACTCCAGTGCTACCAGCGCCTTCCACCATCTGCACCCTCGCTGTAATAAAGCCCATGCAGAATTTCACAGGGAATGAGATGCGGCTTGCAAGTGCCTTTTGGTGCAGAAGGATCTTTTGGACACTGATCAAGATACAGGTGGAAAAGGATCCCACGGGCAGAGAATAAGTAAATAATTTTTAAAAAAGCTAGAAGGACGATGTAAAGAGGAGATCAGAGAGAGCAAAAGGAGTAAACTCTGTAGAAAAGTAACAAATAACCCTGAGGCTTTGGCGAGACTGGTAAATGGTCAGCTGGAAGAGAGACAGGAGAGATGATGTACTAGTCATGGGAGAACGAAGTATGTGATACAGTTGGAAAAATCCCCGGAGGATGTGAGAGCTGCGCTGGGCAGGGGTGTCTGGAGGTACGACCCTGATTCACGGGGTGAAACCCGCAGGTGATGCTCCGAGGTGAGTTGGGTCGGGTGCAATAGGAAACGCCATCTCTGCCACCCTGGCTGGGTGCGTGTCCCCATGACAGGTTTGCGTACCTGCTCCTCCTTGGCTGCGTGAGGTGTAAGCCTTCGCCTTTGCCACCTGTCTCAATTGCTTGCCCCTATGGAAGGGAGCCTGCAAGAAGCCGTGAAGGTAGAAAGTCCGTACAGGCCCATAACTTTTGTCTTTTAAAACTAGGACACTTTCAACACAGGTACACGTTATTCATAAAGCAAGCCCCCAAACTATCATTTTATCTCTCTGCCAAATCATAATCCTCT
Organism: Aquila chrysaetos chrysaetos; assembly: GCF_900496995.4. Lineage (NCBI taxonomy): Eukaryota > Metazoa > Chordata > Aves > Accipitriformes > Accipitridae > Aquila > Aquila chrysaetos. Next base: position 1,790,689 of record NC_044027.1, read on the forward strand.
TCCAGCTCCCTGGGGTTCTGCTGAAGGTATTTGATTTTTTCTCTGTCCCTTTCTTTTAAAACCCATTTCATTATCAAATGGCGTTTGGGGAACTGATCTGTAATGAGGAAGCTGGCAGAAGTCCCAGAGTGATCAGAGGGGCTGAGATTCAGTGAGGTTAAGCTACTGCTCAAAAAAATTGTAAGTAATTAAAATTAATTAAAAATCATTAAACAAACCTTCATGCTTGCCGTTTCACGTGCTGCTGACTTGACTGCAGACTGTGCCACCATTCCATGAAACGGTGGTTTCATACGGTGCAATGGGATGAGCAGATCGTGTCTTTGCTGGATGCAGGTGGTTTATCGGGGCCGTTATGCCACTGTGCAGAGATGGTTTGGCCAAAGAGTAGATTTATGTGGCGGTGGGGTCGGTTGTGTTTGTGTGGTCCTGTTATGTGGGACGAAGCTTTTATGCCTGATGCTGGCATGGTTTCCTCATCTGACCACAAGGCAGTGATTTAGTCTTTGTGAACTTGAATTTGTAGCTGCAAAAAGGCAATTTGTCATTATATCTCAATGTGAAGTGCATGTACAATCCCTAACATGCAGAAGCCTTGCTCTCACCAGGGATCTCCAGGCACTCCAGTATTACTAATGCTAATACTTATATTACTAAGGTTAATACTAACCTATAGGGTTGTTCATTTAGAGGTGGGATTTTGTAATTGCCTGAAAAATTCTGTCTCATTCCATTTTACAAAGAGGACCAGTACATCCAGTACTTCCCAGACCTTCAAAGTGATCCACTGTGAACAGGGCTGGTTAAAACCTTCACAGCAACATTGTGAACAACCAGGGTTTGTTTCCTGCAAGAGCCTCCAGCAAATTACCTCCCCTGCAGCCCTACGGAAGCTGCAAAAACATTTGCATTTCTGAGGTCCTTGCTGAGAAGAAATAATAAAAATCCACAGAAATGTTGTCACTTCTCTGCTGGCGCACAGGGGTGCAGAGAGCTGCTTCTGCTGTCACAATATTTGACAATTCATGCACCAGGATTGACCCAAAGTTTAAGCTGTCACGCATCATTATCATGCTAAGGATAGCTTGTTCCTCCATAGGCTGCAGTATCCCTGTCCTGTCCATCTCACAGAGCCGAGGCAGATGATTCAGCCCAATTTAACGGGAGTGACAGTTTTGGCTGGGGAGAGGCCTTTACCCGGTTTCCACGGTGATTAAATTACCTCTTTCATTCCAGGTCAGGAGGTTAAAATCATTGATGAGGACTCTCCAATGGGTGGGTTTGCATTTCATCTCGCTGCATTGTTTACTCCCAGCTCCAAGGAGGATGACATATTTGCAGACTGGCATTAAGGTACCTGGGAGAGCCTTTAATTACAAAGCTAGCTGGGTGCAAATGCACAGGGGCATCATCACCCTCCCAGAGTTATTTGCAATAAACGCTCAGGCCTTGCAGTGAGGGGTATAGCACATACTTTGCAAAAATATGGGCCTTCGCCCACCAGTTGTCCACGTGAACACAAGATTAGGTGCACGAGGAGAGCAGGAAATCCACACATGGGACATCTCGTCCCAGCCTGCTGGTACCAGCTATGTTCAGAGGAGATGCTCCAGAGGTGTGTGTGAGATAGGTGGTAGGTTTCCACCACCTGATAGCTCATCCTGCTCTCTAAAGGATAGAAATTCACTATCCCTTCAAAAAATTTTTCTAGTTTTAATAATGTTTGTTTCCTATGGAAAAGCCCAGCTCTTCCACAGGCTGCTGCTGGTGGTGGTCAGTGGCGGTGGCTCCTGCAGAGCCCATTCCCTCCCACCACTTCTGAATTTTCTATTTGCTTTACACTGGTGCTTGGAGATCACAGTGCAACGCAATGCACTCCCTCCTTTGTACTGCTCATTTATTTATTGTAGAGGGAGGGGTGGAAAAAAGCCTTTGCCATTTCTGGCCACAGGCAGGAGTTACCCAGAGAAGTGCTGGCCAGGATAGCCCAGTTGGAGGCAAAGTGTGTGGGTCCCCGCGGTGCTGCCCAGCAAGCAGGAAGGTGCACTTTGTGGCTTGCCCGCTAACTAATTTCCACAGGGCTGTTTTACGGGAGCAGTTCAGTATTACATCAAGTCCATGTGTTATATTCGCCAGGTCTCTCTCCTTCCCCTTTGAGCCTTAGGAACATCAATAAACACGGTTATTTACAACAGACTTTTTCACAGGAGTTTCTCCCTATTCTAATCAATAAAATATTGTTTATAGAAGCACTCGCGGCTCACACAGCTCCAGTTAAAGGTCTGTCGGTGTTTTTATAAACCCTGCTTTTCAGGTGGCTGTAACTTGGCTGCTCGGAGTACCCATCTGCCGTAGCGTGGTTTACAGACTGTCAGTCGGGATGTAAATCAGATTGGCGTGTTTAAGTTTTGTAGCTTCTGGTTTTGCTGCGTCTTTAAAACACAAGTAGCTCTATATGGCTTTTTTTTTTCTCCTTACTAGTCTGTTCTTTAATAAAGGAGGTGCAGAGGGTGGATGGATGTATTTTTGTGGTTAAACTATATCAATGTCTTCTCATACGTAGGGAAAACAAAACAAGCAAACAAATAATGTTTTGATAGATTCCCACTATCTGCATTTAAAAGCAAAGTACCACACAGAAAGCACAATAACTACATTTCCTAACTCTCTCACTATACAAAGCCAAACTGGCCAATGCTACAGTAAATTATTTCCTCCTGCTGCCTACAATTTGGACTCCTTATTTTTCTGGTTTCATATCTCTTGTCCTTTTCATATCACAGCAGTCTAAGATTCAGTGCATGTAGCAAGCCAGACCAAATCCCATATTCAATTCTCAAAATATTAGTTCAGTCCTTACAGCAATATTTGATTTATGGAACACTAAAAGAATATAAATAATTTGTTCTTGTTTTCACAGGATTAGTTGCCAGATGCAAAGCTAGAAATAAGGGATAAAAGGTCTGTGCTTGCTGTTGGGCATAAAAATGCTGTAATGATTTATTAATGTCAACGTTTTTATTTTTCGTATAGGCCGTTGTTATATATGTGTCTATTTATTTCCTTACACAGTCAAAGGTCAGTGTTTGAAAAACAGTTGGAAGGATGTTTAAAAGTGCCCAAGAAACTGTCAGTGAGCTTTGGCCTTCTAAGTTTTTTGAAGTGCTTTTGAGCTCTCCAGCCTATAAATATGCTCCTCTCCCTCTTGCAGACCCAGGGATGGAAGTTAAGGAGTTGATAGAAGAAGTGCCAAGTACCTGCAGTCTTTGCTGGCTTTGCAGGACAATGAACCCTCAATGTCTGTGCAAAAAGGACCTGTTTTGAAGGCACCACTAGTGGACCTGAGTCTGGCAGCTTTATCTTCTCTAGTAGTTACTTCCTTTGAACTTGGACAGGAGCTCTAGACCCCACCCGGAGCTCATTAGAAGTCATTTACTGGTTCTGTCTATACAACTGCCTTTCTGTTCCTCCTTTTAAGGATTGCCATTGTAGTTCTGAGTGAAGGACACAATTTCTCTTTATCCGTTCATGCTAGATGGTGCACCAGGCATTTCTCCCAGTATCAGCAGGCTGCAGTGTGAGCAGCTTTTCCTTCTAACTCATCTTCAGCAGTCAATCCGATAAGGTGTCAATGTCCAGCGTTACTCTTTTGTCAGAAGTTATTCTTAGATGCTTCCTCTCCACTGCTTGAATTGTCTGTCTTCTGGGATGCACTGCGTTGGGTTTCTCTTTGCATAGCTGGGCTCTTTCTCCGTCACCTCTGTAATGACGAGTGCTCCCCATCAGTTGCCGCTGCAGGGATGAGGCTGTGCCACGTGTTGGTGTGCTTGGGGTGCAGCAGGTAAATGCCAGGAGTTGCCCAGCCTGCGATATGCTCAAGCAAGAAGGGAGAGTAGCTTTAAACAAGCAGATTTCAGAGCTGTTCTTGATAGGCTGTGTTTACAAGGAGTCCTCGGTTTTAGCACCACCAAAACCACTTCAGTGTTTTCATGATTATTTATTATTACAGCTTTAGAGCAAGTAAGTAATGAATCGGGTCTCAGATTGTTATCCTCAGCTTGGCTCAAGTTTGATAAGGTGCTTAGGACAGTCAACGTGAGAGGAGGCTCCCCCTTGTTGGTATGGGCTAATAAGTCTATCAGCAGGGGACAGAGTGGCCCATAAAGCCGTTCTGGAGAGGTTATCAGGGCAGCACACATTTTCATCTTAACTAGACAGAGTGCATAATAGCAGGACTGTAACCTTTAAATATGCAAGTGCTTTGAGGGCTGAGGGGGGGAGGCAGAAAAGGGAGCTCCCCTGCGGCGGGTGCTCTGCACGGGATGGCAGAGCTGCCTCCTCGGCCACTCGGCAGCAGCAGTCCCATCACTGTGAGCCTGCGGCTGGGCGGCAGCAAGAACGGCATGGCTTGGATGTGCAGGGAAAGAGCACTTTCAGACCTGAACTTAATTTTATATGTGACCTCTGTGGAATGAAATCTTCACTCAAAAGGGAAACAACATCATAACCCAATCTCCCTGGTCCTCTTCTACTGTCTAAGCCACAGAAGCCATATTAACCCACAGCAAAGACACAGCCAGGGTCTTAGTTCAGCTAGGAAAAGCTTCTTTGCTCATAGTCAGGGATTTATATCACTTGGTTCTGGGGAGCAGTGAAACACTTATATTTCTGGGGGAGATGGCCTCTTCTGCCTGCAAGCACCAAGCCCCCATGGCAGTCTCGGTGATGGATTATCAGCGTTTCCCCTCCGTACTGTGTTACCTGCCCATCTCGTTCTGATCAAGGATGCACATTGCTGTGGAGAGGATGGGGGTTCAGCATTATTACTTCATTCAGATGTAATTCACTAAAGGTATCCTGGGTCAGGAGATCAGCTGAAAATACGATTAGTTTACAGTGAGCTTAGCATATAAGCACATGAAAATTTCAGCTTGTGGCTAACTGCTTGCCTGGGTTGGGACTTAACCTTTAGACTTGTTGCTGAAATTGATAATGAGGGTCCACTAAAAGGCAATTGTGGACCTATTCTCCTGGACCTGAAATCAGAAATGCCAAATGTTTTCCTGCAAGGCACTGAGCAGTCACCACCTGTAAAAACTGTTCTCTGCACTGCAGAGATGCAAGGCTGTGAGCTGGTGACCTCCAGGGCCAGGCTCTGTCTCTGCTTTACCAACGTCTCTGAACCACGCAGTCTCTCAAACAAAACTTCCTGAAAAATGAACAAGTGGAATACAAATGACCATGTTAGCTATGTTTGTGGAGCAGAAACAGCAGATAGGAAAGTAAATGAATTTGTTGTCTGAAATTGTGAGAATACTGCAGGGCGTCCATCTCCTTAGCTGCATTTGTTTTCTGGATTAACGGTGAAATTTCTCATAACAAATTTCCCAAAGCATTATATTGAGTTGGCAATGCTGACTCAAGCATGATGCGTATTTTTGAAGGACACGTGCATATGTTAACTCTCTCACACAAATACACACAAAAACTCTCTTGCGTTACTGAGTGCCACAGATGGAACTGAGGAAAAAGAGCTCTAGAAGCAAGTGGAGCTGTTGTCTTTCTGTCCATAGCCAAGCTTAAACAGCAGCAAATGTACATACAACAGGGACAGAAAGAAACATTTTAAAAATAATTTGTATTTGCAAAACATTCAGTATCTGTGAAAAGTATGTGAAAGAATTATAATACAGAACAGCTTCGTCTGACAACATAGCTAAAAACCTATTGACGTGGAAATGCCTGTTTAAGCTATTAAAAAGGGCAATATTCAAATGAAAAAGTCTTCCTTTTTAATCATGGCAAAACTCTGTCCCTTGAAGTCAGTAGATTTAGAACAATTTTATAGCAGTGTTGTCTGGGAAAAAACGTCTTTGCCTATAAGAGCACAGGTTCTTTTAATGTGAGTTGTCATCTAAATAATTCCATATCATCAAGCAAAAAAGATAATTTCTAAGGGAAAAAAAATATAGCAGCTTAAAGTCTGAGATACAGTCACCCACAAAATTGCTTATGAATGTGCTATTAGTTTGAGCTAAAAGTTAATGGAGAAGCTGGCTGGCCTCAGGGGACTAATAAATAGGATACTAAGTCTTTCTGCTTTAGGGCAGTGTTTCAAAATTGGTCCAAGTCCACAGTGATTTGAAAGAAGTTCCCGTTTGATGCTTATTTGTTGGTCTAAGTGAGATAATGGATTGATGAGTTTCAGCCTGATTCTGAGTGAAAACCAGTTCCAGAATTATAATTTTTATTGTAGAAATGCTCAGAGGCCACAAACTGCGTCTGGATTTATAATTCCTGTACGTGGTACAAATCTTTACCCCAGAGTGTGTGCAAACTAAAAGTCCATAAATAAATGCAGTGTTGCACACACAGCAGCAGAGAGGCTGCAGCATAAATAAGCTGGGGTATGGGAGCCGCGCTTTTACTGCTTACCGGATGATCTGGTCCATCGTCCTGCTGTCTTCATCCCTTTTGGCTGAAACTTTGCAATGTCGAACAGGCTCATTTCCAAACCCTGCCTGGACGTCTCAGCCCAGACAGCACCAAAGGTGCAGTCCGCATGTACGCGTGGGTTCCTGCATGAATACATCTGTAAGAATTTTTTGCATGCTCCATCTCCAAAAGGCAGATTGTGCTGTGCGAAAGAGAGTTGCCAGGCAGTATAAGTACATTAATTTTAGATTGTCATGGATATAGTGAAAACAATAGCAATGAAGCAGGCAGTTGTCATCCCAGTAATCTGATAATGTTGGAAATAAAAAGTACAAATTGTCACATGTGAACTATGACAGAAAGAGAAGGAAATTACATTGAGAGTTCTTATAAGCCACCTTCTACTCTACGGTGGTATAAAATAGGTGTACATCTTACCAGTTGCTATATGGAGTGGGCAATTAAAGTAGGTACTTCGTTGTTTCTGACTTAAGACTCTTCCTCCCAAAGTCCCAGCCTGCGGGCAGCAGCAGGTGTTGCTCTGGGATGCTTAGCCATGTTTCTGATATGTTATTTAAGTTTGGCAAACACATACGATCTAAATGCTGAACATCTCTCTTCTCCTTTTAGCTTGTGACATATGCAAGATGCAAAGTGCCTTACTGTGCACTCACGCTGTGGTTAGCCCAAAAGGACATCACTGTGGCTGGCCCAAAGCACTTCTGTGAGCGACACAGTGACAAAGGACAAACTTCATTTCTGATACTCATAACATCATGTTTGTGCCGGGTTCAGGGATTTTCACTCAGGAAGAATAAATAATATGGCCAACAGACTCCTACATTATTTGCAGAGATGAAGTTTAATTGACATGGTGATCAAATGCTACCACTCTTGAAGCTCTCTGAAAGCCATAGTGGAGGATAATCACCTCACTTCAACACTATGCAAGGATGTGAAAAATGTTAGGGAGGAAAAATACCTGCAGTTGTCCTGCAAATTCACACCCCGACTTCATAACAGGAGAATAAAAACTCTTCAAGAAGAGGCAGAGCTTGGTGGGTTTGGTGGCTGTGCTGTGCTCCTCCTCTCTGCAGTAATTTATCAATAATTCCATTGCTCAGAGGGCTTTTGAGTATAGGCTGTGGAGCTTTAGCACAAGCAGAAAAAAAAAAAAGGATTAGATTAGAGGATTAGACATTAGACATTTATATGAATATGAATAGTCTTTGCAGCTACATCAGCTAGGAGAAAATTACATGGGGCTGATAATCTTCATGCTTCAGGGCATAAGCCGATCATGAGAGCTGGTCAAATTATTTGTTGTGAGTCATTTATTTGAAGAATTTAGCCTTTTTCTGTTTGTGTGCAGATCATGATTTTTATTAATACACTTCTTATTCAGGACTGTTTGACAGCACTTTGCATGGCTAGGACTGAGCTGTAAATGGTTTATCATGGATATTCAATCAGTCGTTTGCTATCTAGGATTTATTCTCTGGGAGTGAAGGTGAGGAGAGAGAAGAAAGACCATCCCATGGGTACCACTGAGCTGTGAGATAGAGCCGAGTCCTCTCCCCGCTGCCTTCCTGCTTGGGTTGCACAAGGCAACCTGTGTCTACCTATCAAGCATCTTTTCTTTCTGCAATTAATGGAAAGCTGAAACTCGCTGCTGATTAGCATTAAGAAATTAAAAATACTGATGTGATCACAGTGAACAAGCAGTAAATTGGTGCAGACAAGCCAGAGCAAAACCAGTAAATAAGCAAATGTTTATCGCTTCTGGGGGAGTTCCAGGTTGAGAGTAGTTTGAGGATTTAACCAGCAACATTTTCTTCTGCTTCTTCAAGATCCTTCCCTGGCAGGTGAAGCCCCCACAGGCGCGGAGGGCTGCGTGGCTCCCAGCCCGGGAAAATCACCCTCTTCCGAGTGACAAGTCCCCAGATGGTGCCGCTCCGCCGCTGGCGCTGCCCCAAGCCTCCTGCTTTCGGAGCCCCGTCACCTAGGCTCAGCCATTTTTAAAAAGCACTTGCATACGTATTTGCACACCTCTTTTACCTTTCTGTGTATTTCTGTGAGATTATTCTCCTCTTGGCACGCTTTCTGACCTGCTGACACAGGAGGGATTGGAGCAAAAGGGGGGAAGATCAATACAAATTAAAAGCAAATTAAAAAATGTACAAAGGGCCAAAGCGCATCGTTGAAAATCCATTAGCCCCTGATTTATAGTTTTGTGACCCATGATTGTTTGCTGTGTGATAGAAGTGATCACAAAATCTATTAGCTTCCTTGGTCTGCTTGGAGACGCTCGTACAACCACAGAAAATCTCTCATTTAGATTAAGTTGAATAAATCCTATGTGGCCAATAGCTCATGTGTAATTCAAGAGTATTTCTTATTGTTGTCCAGCGGTGGAGGGAAGGCTGGCACTGGAGGGGGGGCACTTGAATCCTTGAGCCCACGATGGGTGGCGAAGAAGAAGGAATGAAAAGTAAGAAGTGTCTCCACTTCTGGATGGTTCAGCCCACCTCAAGCTTGTCCTTCTACAAAATCTTTATAGACACCGAGTTTTAGGCAGTAATGCTAACAGCAGTATTCCTTGCAAACTCCGGACACTCATTAGCTGCTTAAATCTCCTCCTGTTGCATTCCTTGCCAGGTCAGTACAGATAAACGCAAGCCCACAAAAAACGCCCGGTGCCTTCCCTGCTCCTCCTGCCCATCAACACCTCCTGCCTGAGCCTCAAAAGCTCCCTTCGCCGTGGTGGTGGAGTTATTCTCTCTGAATTGCTGTGCAGGAGCAGGGAAGAAAAGGCGGTATTCAGTTACAAGAATGATTTATTCTGGTTTATGCTACCTGCTGGCCTGCAAACCCCTCTCCCTGTGCCGTGAGCCGCACTGGATGGGGCAGGTTTTGAGCGGCTGGCAAGCAGCGCTCCTGGCTCTGGCGGTGGGACCCCGAGCGGGGCAGCCTGTGCCCGGTGCGAGGGACGCGGTGAGTTGGTGTGTGCCCGGGGGCAGCCGCTGCTCACGTGAGCCCCTGCAAAGAGATCTGGGTGCTTGGCTTTGCCTTCCCCGGGAGGAAGGTGTGTGTAACACCTTTGTGCTGCTGTCGCAGGCAGAGTCAGCTCCAGCTGGGCTGTTTACCCGTCTCATTTGTTGGTTTACCTTGGCTGACTAATTTGTTAAAATTACAGTTTGCCGTACGAATATTGGATTTTAGTCCTGTTTGACTAATGTGCTAAGGATACCTGTTTTTCCCGGTGAGGGCATGTCATCACTCTTGTACAAAACGCAGTGAGGGATGCTGTTCATGAATGAGGCACAAACACAAGGTGCACGTTGTTTGCAGGGACTCCGGCACAGGGAGCAAACAGCCGGGGCAGTGTTGGGGTGCCAGCCCAGTGCTGGGGTGCCAGCCCCTGGGAGCACTTTCACCACACCATCAGCTGTATCGCGAAACAGAGCCACGGCGATGAGACTTCATGTAACGTGGAGGCATCGCCCAGAATCACTTACAAAGTGGCAGGGAGGGAAAAAAGAGGAGGGGAAAAATGAAATGTTGGAGAAACCCACAGCAGCCGAGTGGGGTCTGGGGTGCAGGGAGCAGGATGGGCTGGGAGCGTCTGCGGCTGCTTGGGAGCTTCCTGTTCCCAAACCTCTAGGACAGCTCCTGCAGCTGATGTGGGGAATGTGAACACTTATATATAGCTATAAATTCCTCAGTGCACCTCTCTGCCTCCTTCAAGTTTTTCCTTGGTATGTTTTGTTAGTCCAGGGTATTTTTGGTTTTTTTTTTCTTTTTGTCAAGCTGGTTCCACTCTAGCCTTTGATTAATAGCTCTGAAAAAAAAAAAAATCACACTCTTGTTGCGAGGAAGTTTATGCAAGTGACAGTTTTCCTAACACGTCTGTGTAGATTCGCAAAATATTGTAGAGGAGAAACGTGTGTGTATGTGACTTTGCAAACAGAGTGTTCTGCACATCCCCTTTGTAAAGCCAGGCAAACACACGCCTGGGCAAAACAGTGCCTCTCGTCCTGGGAGCGGGTTTAACAAATGTCCCAGACACTGCAAACTCATTTGGTATATATGGGAATATCACAAGACGTTCCCTGACCATTATAATGCAGTAAGTAGCGGTAATGTTGTCTTAGCGCAATGTCTTATCACTGTTTTAACAACCTGACATGCAAGTCACCTCATATTATCACTTCAATGAATCCATTAAGCACTAAAGGCTTTCGAGAGCGGGATGCATCAGCAATGAGGGGGCAAACTTGCATCACTGCTGACTGAGGATGCATTATATTTGGTTTTGTTTAAAACCTTCAGTCTGACCACCAAGCAAGAAGCAAACCAGTGTGGATATTCCATAGGTACAAACAATGCTGCTCCTGGAAAAAATGTTATTGGATGGGAATGTAGGGACTGAAGCACCTAGAAAAGCAGCAGGAAAAGGCAAGTGTCAGGGAGGAACACCACCATCGATGCCTGCTCCCCTGCTCCCTCCTGACTGCTGGAGAGGCAAAGCATCCTACAGTGAAAGGGGAGAAGGCTGCGTGGGAGCAAGGGGACTCTGACACTGTGGTGGTTCCCCTGGGCCAGGACTTCAGGCTGGTAAAGTTGGATCCAGGCAAAGAGCTGTGGTGCTTATACAGGTGAAGCAGAGCAGCACCAGTTAAGCTAAGAGGCATGACCGGAGTAGTTCCTGGAGCACCTTGGTGTATTGAATGTCTGAGAAGAAATAGCAAGTCAACTTCAGTGATTTTAAGTGCAAAATAATGCACATGGGAAACAGAGCCCTAATTGTGTACAAGCAATGAGCAGCATGGACACTGACTTAAGCATTATTACTCAAAAAATTGCCTGTGAAGTATTTGTGGATAGTTCTCTGAAATCATAAGCTAAAGCCTCAGCAAAGGAAAAAAGGAGAGCAGAACTGTATGAATTATTGAGGAAGAAATAGAAAATGAAACAAATAAAAGGAACCTTATGCAGCTTTATAAATACTTGGCATGCTCACGGTGACAGTACTGGACACCGTTTGGGTCTTCCAGCAGCAAAATGGCACCACAAAATGGGAAAAGATACAAAGGGCAGCAATAGGGATGTCGTATGGACCGGCCAGTTTGCTTCGGAGAAGACTGCTGAACCAGAACCCTTACCTTGGAGCAGAGGTGATGGATGAGGATTTTTAAAAAGTGTGTCAGGAGTGATTATTTATTAATTCTCGCATAGCAAATATTAGGAGACACCTGCCAAAATTATCCAGCAGTAAGTTTAAAGCAACAGAAGAAGTAATTTTTTTATATATTTCATAATTAAGTTGTGGTACTTTGTGCCACCACGTATCACAGATGCTAACAGTATAAATGGGTTCAAAAAGGGATGAGAGAAATTCATAGAGTCATTAATGAATACTTGGTTCTCAGATCCAGGTGGAAGTCCCTAAACAGTTGGAAGCCAGGGGAATATGCCAGGGAAGGAGCATCTGCAGACAGAGCTGGAGCCGGCCCTGGCGCCGCAGCCCCTGACAGCTCTGTAACGTGGCATCTCGGTGGAAAGCCAGCGCATACTTCCAGGGAGGAACCGATTCTGATGGTATCACTGATGGAGAAGAAAGCCAGAGGAAAATAAAACGGCGTAGGATTCTGCTGGTGCCAAGAAACCCTAACGCTTGTGAGCTCAGAAGCTCTTGGCTGCCATGGCGCCGTGAACTCAATGGTTAACGAGAAGAAAAATAGTGTTTCCGCTGCTCCACAACCTGCTACCATCACATAAATTGAAACCGACAGAATTACCATTGATACAAATTAAAAACAAATAAAAAGGGTACACAGAACTGATTCTCAGAGTTCAAACTCCATTACCAACTGATTTACTGTGCAGTGACCTGTGATTGTTTGCACTGAGAAAGTACTGCGCTCGGATCCTATCGGCCTTGTGGCTACGTCTCACACCAGTCAATAAGCTATTTAATTTAATGGGAAACAGTATTGACGGACTTGGAATGCAGCTCCAAAAAAAAAAAAAAAAGGAGAAAAAAAGATGCAGCTGCAAAGAGCAGATAAAGTCTTCAACTCAGGGACTCACTCTTTGGGTGTTTTCCCTTTTGTTATCTCATTAATTAAAGTCCCGAGAAGTCTCAGCTGGATTTGGGAGTGTCAAAGCCTTGCAGGAAAGGTGCTGAAGGCGTGATTACTGTGGGGACAGGGGATGCGGGGAAGAGATAATGTGGAGTACAATGTAGTATCCTGACCTTTCCGAATAAACAAATCCATGAAGAAACGAAGTTGTTCAAAAGAAAAATCTGTCAGACCAGTCAAAGGAGAGGAGAGTGCTGCTTGTGAGCCAAATTCCTTCAACAAACACAATTTTTCTGGTGCCTCTTAACTGGCTCCTTAGTTCGAGGGGTCTGCACCCCAGCTGTCACCAAGAGTCACTGACCAGTGGCATTGAGCATTTATTTTGCATTTTTAGCAGTGCATTCTGAAAAGACATGGTTTCCAGCATATTCAGTAGGAAGGAACTACTGGGAATCTTGAGATCTGGCCTCAGCTTTGGGGAAGAGCTCTGGCTGAAGGGACCGAGCAGGGCCACGGGCACCGCAGTCCTGGTCTCCGCTCCCTGCTTCCCCAAAGTGCTTCTGGTTACTCTCATACATTTCACTGCTCATCTGTGAAATGGGAGTAACACCGCTTACCTGGCCCGCTGAGCTGCCAATTACTAATAAGTATGCAGCTGCATGGTGTCCCAAGGAGAGGCTGCAATAATAATGATTATTATTATTATAATAAACACTCATTTAGCTATTTAGATTTGCTTTTCCTGAGCAGGCATATGGCTTCTTATACCAACAGCTACTGTAATTTCTGTCAGTGAATGTGGACACACACATACATGTTTGCTCATAAATTAAGCCTGTGGACCAAGGTGGTTTCTTCTTTGTCTGCATGCAGGAGCTCAGCCCGGCTGGAGCCCGTCCTGGGGAGCAGCAGGGACTGGAGCAGGGACCAGCCCCTGCTGAGCACTTGTAATCCCGGAGGGCATGAGCTAACAGCCCGGTGACTCCCCCGCTGCAATTTCTATGGCAACACTCCGAGTTTCCAAGATGAAAGTTGCATTTGCAATGTCACTCACATCTCAAAAAAAAAAAAAAAGAAAGAAAAACAGCATGCGTGCCCGGGCACACGCACCCAGTGCTCTGTGCAGGTTTCCAATTAGGTGGCACAGCAGGGTCGGTCTGGTGCTGCTTTTGAAAAGAAGAACGTGGCCAAGAAATGGCCACAGCAAAATGCAACATGGGAGAGGGAATACAGGGGTTGGGAGAGACCACAGCTGGGAGGAATGCCTGCAGAGTTTGCTTTTGTTGCTGCTGCTCTCTGTCTCCAATTCTCTAATGCCTCTGACGGCACCGAGATCGTCATTGCAAGGAATCAAAAACTGGTTGAAATTCAGAAAATTTGGAAACATTTCGTATTGAATAGAGCCACAGAGAGCAAAGATTTCAGAAAGAGGAAGGATACCATAAAGAAATAAGAATGCTTGATCAAACTGTGTTTTAATTTTTAAATTGGTCAAGGAGCCTTTCCGATGGACAGCCCTCTTTTAGACTCCTGGATGTCTCTAAACGCAACGGTATGATTCAATTTCCAACTTCGTTGAAGTTCACCGCCCCCTTGGAAGTTAATTCACAGCTAATGAAGTGGTATGTCGATGCATAAACTTCAGCTGATTGCTTCAAGTTTTTTGTAGTTAGTAGCCTGTAAAGAAAACATGCATTTAAGGAAATGAGAGTAGCAAGACAAATGGGGTGGAACCATCAAGAGGAGCAGAAGCTGGAGATAATCCATATTTTAAAATATTGCAGCGGCTTTGCAGTGTTTGGAGGGAGCAATATTACATGGTTTTCATGCTTTGGGCCTCACAGCTCTCCTCTGCAATGAGACGTGAACAACCTGAGTGGGAAAGCCAATATCTCACGCACTAGTCATGCCTGAGCGTACAAGTCTTCTATCAGATTGAACCAAGAGGCTGCAGATGTGCTAATCCGGACTAATCCTGGTCCCCGTGGAATCGCTCTTCAGTCAATACTGAGACTCTCCGGCACCTCTCGCCCATCGCCACGCTGCGGGTGATATCCAGGGAAAGAGACGTTAATGCACAACGGCCTGCACTGGGGCAGCTGCGCCCCAGTCCCCTGCAGCAGAGCTGGAAGGTGAGAGCTGTGGCAGCCACAGAGATGGGGAGTGGGGACAGCAGCACCCTCGCCCCTGCGCTCGGCAGCTCCCGGGGCTGGGAACCACGTGCACCCGCTCCCTCTGCCGCAGCCCGTTGGACCGAGTCAAACGCAGGCCGAAGGGCAGCGGGGTGCACCCCGTGCCGCGGCAGGGCACGCGGCTGTCACGCCACGGCAGGAACAGCAACAGCTAAAAGCAAGTCGGCCGCGTGCATCCTCCGTCTCGTTCTCTTGACTGCTGGATGTTTTTCTTTGTTTAATATTGCCGCCGGCCTTGGCTAACGCAACTGTTAAGTTACTGTGCTACTGTCTTTGGTGTAATGAGAAGGATGTATGAAGGCACAGGCCACAAAGAAGATGCTTTATAAAACAATTGCATCAACAGTCCGGACTGTATCGTATGTTTCCTCAAAGCAATTTGCAGATTTGACACAGCAGGAGTGCCAATCCCTGTAGATGGGAATTGGAGAGGGCCCTTCCCAGATGGCTCCTCTGCCACCGTACTCCTTTGCTGGTGTTCATACGTCTTCTCTTTGTGTCACAAAAAGAAGAGTAGGAGGAAGACTGGGGGCTGTGTTGTTTCAACTCAAGGGAAAGTAACAAATGAGGAAATTGTGCTATTGGCTGTAAATCGGCTTTTTTCTTACTTGTGGAGAAGTTAGGTGTGCAGAAAGGCAGACGGGGTGCAGGGTGCCTGTGCCAGGTTGCACGCTCTGAACAGCGCTGGTGCACGGGGAGGAGGCGGAGGCCTCTTGATGCTCCTTTTCCAGTAAACTGGATTCTGGGGAAGGACCACCAGACAGCAGAAGCTACGCTTTCATGAGCCCAGGGTTTCTTATTATGTATGGCAGCTAAGATTTCTTATATGGGAAGCATTATTTTAAGCAAAAAAGGCAGATTGGGAATGCAGACACAAAAAAGCATGTCAAATGAGAAAAACTTTGATCAAAATTCAAATCCAACTCAGCCTCTAGCTATCTTCTGAACAGCATGCATTCTCCTGGATATTTTTTTCCCCTTTTTTAAGAACAGGAACATGAAGAAAGCACTTGGTATGAGGGAGGTCAATAGACACACTGCATCTTAGAAGTTCAATTTAATCTCATTTTCTTTGGCCTCAGTGATTTGCTTTTCCAGGTTCGGTGGACCCTTGAGAAACGTTTTATCCTCTCTTTTCAGGTACTCAGTAATGTAGTGTTAAGAGGACTTTCCACTTTGTGGCCTAATTATGGAAAAATTCATTCCTGAGTGGGCTGTCTAGGCTGCTTTTACGCTGCTTCCCTGTTCTTAGCTCTCAAATGAGGCTCCTTGCAAGGCATCATTTACAGAAACCTAAAATCACCCTTTAACGGATACTCCCTTCGGTGTCATTTAATCCCAGGCATTCAGGCTGCTGGTGCCAGAAGCTCAGCGCTCCTGAAGTCCCGCTGGAGGTGAGCAGGGAAAGGCTGTGTCCCGCGATCCCACCAGTGCTCGGCTGGACCAGGCTGCCGCCTTGTGCCCAGCTCTCTCTGGCGAAGTACCTGTTCCCCAGCATGCTTCTGGAAAAACACACATTTAAATAACTCCTGAAGCTGCCTTGTATATGTTGAAAAAACAAACTTAATGCAGACCATAGATTTAAAATGTAATTACCTTGATAGGGGAGATAGGCTTGTGTGCTACATTTTGACATTAAGTTACATTATGCTGTGACAATTATTCTACTTTAATGAAGGGAAAAAAATGTTTAAGATATGTTAAAAATCAGCCTGTTCTGACACCATCTACAGTTTCGCGGTATGTTAGAAACATATTGGAGTATAATCACAAGTGTGGCTGAATATATTTCATAATGAAACCTAGCAAACTTTGTGAGACAGAGCAGTAAATATGTCCTCAGTACCACTCCTTATAATAGCAACAGCCTGTCTCTGGAAGAGCAACAGGAACTGTACTCATTTTTATATTTCTTTCATGGCAAGAACAAGAGAGCACCCAGGGAAATTCTCAGGCAGCAGATATAAAACAACCAAGAAGAGGTCATTTGTCACACGATCCATAATTACATGTGCAGGGTAGGACTGGCTGCCACTGCCATCTTATAGAGAATGCTGGGTGGAAAGGAGTTTGGGAAGGAATAGGGCAAATTCGTGACAAATAAGTCAATAGTGGTTATTAAACAAAACAGTTTGGCTGCAATTTCTGGGTGAACAAGTCTCTAAATCAGAAGCTGGATGTGCGTTGTAAGAAGATAATAGTGAGCCCTGTTCTTCCATACACGTTTAGTTTTGGGTAGTTGGAGATGTAACAGGACAAGCTGCTAGCTGATAGAGAGCTGCAGAGCAGCCCATGGTGGAAGGGACCTCAAACCATCACCTGGTCCAGCCTTTCCTGGGAGAGGGACCCTAGATGAGAGACTGTTACAATAGTCTGACCCAGCACAGCAGCTCTTTATAACATTTCCATTTAGAAATTAAGGCCCTTGCAGACTCCAAAGCAGGAAAGAGGGGATATTTGAGTTTTGAGCTATTCCTTTATGTTTGCAAGACAGGCAGCAGGGAGGGGTTCTGGCGGGGGCTGCCTGGCGATGCGTTTTCCTGACGTGCCGGAGCACGGCGATGCAGGTGTGCAGAAACAGGGCGACAGCTGCCAGGCTAACGGATGGCCGGCCTGAGACCCGGCGGTGGAAAATACTTGGTATACAGAGTACGCAGTATTTTAACTAGATACAGAGACTGCATGGTCTAACTCTGCAAGCCGATTGCTGAACACATGCCTTAAAATGATGTGTTGCAATTAATTTTAAATCTGCTATTGAGAATAGTCTTCAAAATTCATTTAAGACAGCCTGTTTCCAAAAAAAGTTCTTGCTGGCAAACTTGCTTATTTGAGACAAATGAAAAAAGGATGAAAGATGGATGTGATTATGGCTGATGATGTCGGTTTTTTTTTTTTTTTTTTAAGAGAATGACTATGTATTGGCAATGATTTGGATTTGTCAACTTTAGTGAACTCTTAGAAATAAAACAAAATAAAGGAAAAACTTTTCCTGTCCTCAAAAAACAGTAGCTGGTAAAACACAAGATTCTGCATAAAAAGATACTCTTTGAGACTGGCAGCAATTGCTAAAAAATTATCACAGATTTCACTTCTATTAAATAGCCCTAAGTTATTTTAGGAAGAAAAACAAAACAAATAGTATTTGATGAAAAAGGAGAAGCCTTAGCTCTATTTCTTTCTTCAAAACCTAATATCCTGTCCTAGGATTGGTAACAGAAGTGGATGTGATTGTCCTTGCAATTTAGTCTCTCCTGCAAATGGGGCAACGAAATGCTGCGTCACAAATACAGAAACTCAGAAATCACTGACATTTCTGAGAGTGAACTCTTAAAATACCCCCCAAAATACTTTCATCTCTAACAGTATCATTCACCCAAGGGCATGCAGCCCTTTACAGGGTATACCCCCAGGATTTTGCAGAGAAGTAGGTGATTTTATTCCTGTTTTGCAGATTAGGAAATGAGAAATGGAGAATTTAAGTGCTTTGCTCTAAGAACAGTGAATCAATGTCAGATATGACTGAAGCCTCAGACTTGCTCTCTTGTGCTGTAACTGCGGGTTGCACTCCCACGTACAGTACTGTCGAGGGCATAATTTAATTTGGCTTTTCCCTTGAGAACCTCTGCAGCCACAGATGTGCAGAAGAGATTTGTCCCTTAAATAATAAGATTAAACAAGTCTCATGCTTCATGGTAGCCCAAACGCTGCATGGGACAGGGAAGATTTATTCTCCCCCTTGCAGAGTGCGGTGCAAGTTGTCAAGTACAATAGAGAGATGTGGGGGGGTGGCTTGTTTTGTATTCGATACTCTTGATAGCAAGATAGCACACTCCATCTTAAAGGGATGTGGCCAGTCCCATCGGGCTGCTGCCTGATTTAGTCTGGATATCAGAAAAGCCTTGTTGTGTTTTCAGGTTAGGCTAGGTAGCGATTCGGGATAACTGATTTTTTCTTTATTTATTGCCAGCGGTTAATGCAAAAGCATATGTAGATATGTATATATAAACCCTGTGGGGTTTGCTTTTATCTTCTGTGATTTTATCACTTGTGATTTCCGTAGTGATCTAGATGGCATGCCTGCTGGCACCAAGGCTGCTCTCCCACCCATGTGCAGAAGGGGCTCTCTACCAGGCCTGGGGCATCTCAGCCCCGCTGCAGCGTGCCCGTGCACAAACCCAACCCTTCAGCACTTGCTCAGCTTCAGGGCAGCGAATATCTCCCTCGTGATGCCGAAGACAAAATTCACACACTTTGAGTTAATTACATGCCTAAGTAGAGTGCTGGAGCAGGGACTGCGTGCAAGACACAGGGACCGGGAGACCCCCGATGCCAGAATCGATGCTGGCTCTTCCTGCACGGCTCTAAAATGGCTGTCTGCCCTGAGCCTGAAATCACAACAGAAACAGGCTCTGGAGAGAGCTGCAGGAGCTGCAGTTAACTCGTTTCCAAAGCCTTTATATTAAAGGCTCATCAGCACAGCTGATAGAGAAACATTAAGAAGCACAGAGTGTCCAGAGGCCCCTGCCAATGAAAAATGTTCTCTCTGAAGCTGTGGTTTGAACATCAGGGACTCCTCCTGTGCCGCTCTTATTAACATCATAACTCAAGGAGCCTTCTCCCATCTCCAGGAAAACATTCAGCAAAGTATTCAGGCTGCAGACTTGCAGGCGAATCGATAGACTTTGGTTTTAGCAAAAATATGCTGTGATCAATATTTAAACAGGATCCAAATATACCTCGTTCTTTCCAGCTGCCTGCCAAAGATGTAACGGGGAGCAGGGGAGGGCAGCGCTCCTCTGAGTGTTATTAGCGGTGACCTCCAGTCTGAACGAGCCTTTCCATGCCAGGGGCTCCTCAGCAGCAGGACCTTGGCACTGCAAGCCTGTTCTGCGGGAGGCTGGAACTAGGATCAAATAAATGCATGAAAAATCCCTCTGTAGCAGGAGCATGGGAATCACGACGGTACTTGGGGCGGTGGGTGGTGTCTCGGGCTGTGCTCAGCTGCTGGCGGGGATCTGCTTCAAAGGAAAGGCCAGCGGAAAGGGTGTCCGAAAGAAACCTTCAGTCTGGAGGCCAGAAAATGCTCAGCGAAAACTTCAGTTTTCCCAGAAGTTCCTAGAAGTGTGTATGTGCTTGACCAGAGTCAACGGGCTGTCTAATCAGCGGCTGTCAGACCCAACTGTGGGTTATTTTGTTCTCCCTGTGAGTGCCAGCTGAGATGGCCACCGAAGATGTCACTTACTAAAATTTTTTATTTCTCCCTTTTGTTGGCTAAAGTCAAGAATGAAAACAAAACTAAATACTTCCAAAAAATGTGGGATTTATTTTTATTTATTTATTTTTCTGCCACCTGAGAGGGGAGATTTGGCCCATTCAACCTGTTTTTACCTCGGCAGGGTATTACTTCACTTCCAGCTACCTTAAATCAGTTTCTGCGATTGTATCTTAGACAACTGAACAGGAACCTTAGGCTGACAATTTCTTCTTGCTGACTTTGGTCATTTGTATCATGTTTCAGGCCTTTCTTTCTAAGGGGGAGTTCTGGCTGAATTGCTTTCAAAGCAGTATTCATCCTTAACTTCATCATAAAGCAGTAAGGAGAATTTAGATAATCAAATCCAAGTCCTCATCTCCTAGGAGATACATACAATCTATACTGCGTAATTACTTCTCTTTTCAGAGGGGCTGTCATCATTTGATTAGTTCAGATTAAGGCTGATCCTGAGATGCCAGCGGGTGAAGATGTCCTGCTCTGCGCCATCCATCTTCAGGCACCCAACCAGTGCAAAGATCAGGAGGGAAGGAGCACTTTGCCAGGAGATATAACCATGTGTAATCGGATAATACCAAACGAATGGAAAAAAGGGTGAATATAAAGGGGAAAATTCTCACACTAAAGCCCAATAGCTTGTGAAAGAGCCTCCCAGGGGAAATAGTGAAAGTTCTGTCAATCTTGAGTAATTTAATATGGGACTGACCAAAGCAGCAGATACTGAACAGAGTGAATAATACTGCATTTGCTAGGAAAGAACTGGTGACCTGTAGGTATTTCCCCTCTTTTTAATTTAGAATAAGCATACAGGAACATACGTTTCTCTGTGTAGTCCTTGAAACAGCAAGACTAAATGCATAGCTTACTTAAAGTGTATGCACGGTTTTAATTGCATGAAGGTGGTTAGCATGTGCCTACCGCAAGACACATGGTTTGTGTTTTGTTGACTGGAGATCTAAATACTCAGATCCAGGAAAGGGCCATGAGTTAAGTTTTAAGTTCAAGCATGTGTTGAGGCTTTGGTCAGATGCTATGGCTCCAAGGACACCCTCGTGGTGACCCTTACCACCAGGCTGTCTGTCCTATGGACGGTTCGCCTGGCCTAAGACATGGCTGGGGACATCCTGGATCAGGCACTGTGGCCAAGGGACCGAGGGACAATGGCCAAGAGCAAGAGACGGGGCTGCACCATGCGCTGTGCACCCAGCTCTGCTAACGACTTTGTGCATCGTCTCGGTCAAGTGCTCTGGGCCTGCACTGAACCATATGTCAAATAAGGACAATAATATGCACCTACACCAAGGGTGGTGGTGATGAATTAATGTTTCTGGATCACTCGGTGAGCCTTTCATCAAAAGTGCTAAATAAATGTATAGTTTTATTACAGGGAGGATGGGATTTTGATGTCAGCGCTGCATCACATGCTGTTTCAACCTCATATCCTTTCCTGCCCCATCAAGCCTGCTTAGTAGCACTGCTACAGCTTGAATTCTCAACCATTGGAGAAGTGCAGTAAATGTGGCTAGGTATTCGAATAAAACTTAATTTCATTGTAACCTTGGAACAAGAAGAAAAGCATTAATTTGATTTAAGACACTGGCACAGATAGCTATTTTTTATAATAATAATAATAATAATAATAATAATAATAATAATAATACAAATAATTCCCTTACTCTACCCCACTTGTTTTATTTAGATTGGAAAGAAGCAAATTGATCAAATTAAATTAGGATAGCCTGAACACTTAATTAATATTTATTAAGATTTTAGTGCAAGAGACATACTTGGAAGAAAAGCTTGATTATGGGTTTAAACCTTCTTGCATAAAACCTGACCTTTTCCCATCGGGCTGCTCTCCAGCAGCCCCTGAGCAGCTGATAGTGATCTACAGCTGCGAGCAGCAGAAGTTGGGTTTGGAGAGAAGGAATACAGGCTGCGCAGGCTGGGGCTTAACACAACGATTTGAACACATTTGCTGCTGCAGCTTTAGTAGAAAACTCCTCAAGTTTTATGGCTGGCGAAGGGGAAGAGGGTGGAAAAAAAATAGGCTGGAATAGGAATAACTAGGCACGGGAATGACTTCCTGTGTCTGCCAAATGGGAAAGTTGTGTGTGCTTTTTAATGGTAGTATGAAAGCTGCTCAGACAGGATGCAGACCTGTTACCGTGCTGGGGAGAGATGTGTCATGGTCACAAATGTGGCTCCTTGGTGTGACCACATTACTGTCTTCAATATTATTGTTATCATGAGTAAATAATAATAGTAATGACAGCAAGACAAGTGGAAGGCAAATTAGAAATGAGTCTTCATTAGAAAGGGCGATTAGTGCTGTGTTATCCACATTTCTCCATGGTACAAGCAAGGTCTCTGAAACTCTGAGTTTTAACTGCATATAGGTTGTCGACCTTGAACTTCTTTAGGCCTTAGTTTTAAATCTCCATGCCATTGGAGAAAGGGGCAAGGAAGAGAGTTTGCCAGGCTGTGGGCTCTGACCAGCTGGACGTCTTTGAATGCTGAATATAATGTGCTTATATAGAAGATGTTGAGGGATGAATCAGGATAGAAAGTGATTAAATTACTGCATGTCTGTGCAAGTGATACGGATTCTTTGTGTCTATTTTAATTTCCAGGGCTTTGCCTTTTTTTCAGTTTTCCTGGCTGGCACAGCATCCTTGCTGACCCTCCTCTGTGACTACCTCTTGCGCATATGGTAATGCTGCAGGAGCCCTTCCCTCTATTTTAAGAAACAGAAATGTGGCTAGTAAATATGAATACCATGAAACAAGCCCTCGTAGGTTATTCCTGACACTTCCCTCCCTCCCTTTCGTCACCCTGACTGCAATATTTGTTGTAGTTTGTAACATGCAATTGATTTTATTTCTCTTTCAATTGGCCATCCTTGGGCTTCCAGTGCCGCCTTTTTTTTTTTTTTTCTTTTCTCTATCAGAAAAGAAAGTGCAATCTCAAAGGGGAAAAAAATGGGTGGATAAAAAAAATTCAGCTTGGCATTATCTCCTGCCTGGATGTTCTCATGAGACTGCTGCAGAAGGTGGTCACCACCATGTTTTAATTAACAATCTGCACGCGTTCCAGCTGTTTGACAATTGTAGCTGAGCTTGTAGGAGCAACAGGGGGGATGGTTTTTTTCTCTCCAATTTCCACACTTAAATCCTTTCTTGCTTTAACTGTGCCCACATGCAGTTGTACACCTGAGTAAGTATGATACTCACATTGAATCAATACTATGATTTATGCATAAAAGCCCAGAAACCCTGCAAAACAATTGTGCAAGTAATTTTTCATGAACCAGACTTAAAGCGCTTGCCAACAGGCTAAATTGCCCTCTTGTTAAGTGTTGTATTTTGTTCTTCCTTCTTTCTTCTCCTCTGTGTATGCCTTAATATTGATAAGTGTTCTCTAGCATGAGAGAACATTTGCATTTTTTGCTAAACATCATGTGGTTGAACACATCAAAGGATCCTTTTGTTCTTTCCCTATTGCATATTTCCTCAAATTCAGGACTTGATTTCGGAGATAGCTGCATGTGTCGTGGCTGGAGGTTCTGTACTGGGGCTTGTTAGTAAGACTCAACCCTCGGTAGCCTCTGAGCTGTTCGCTTAAACACGCAAAGTACCGTGGAAAGCCTTTCCCTGTGATATTTGAGTAAGATGTTTGCGTTGAGGTTCCCTTTTGATTCTATGCTGTGCAGAGCTGACTCAGTGGCTTCCCTGCCTGTGGTTAGACTTCAAGTAGCTGCTGCAAATCAAATTAATGATATTAATAATTTCTTTCCTTCCTTGTGGGGCTGCTTACAGATCTTGACTGTTCTTTGTTTTCAAGAATTCAGTTCCTTTCAGTCTCACTGTCAGCTGTCTCCTATGCTTCTGGTGTCCACCTTCGCTTGCTATTCTTGATTTCACAGACAGAAAACGTACTGGGCCTGAAAGCAGGAGCCGCGTGGTGTGCGTGCCTCTGGTGTGTGCACACGTGTGCGCTTTTCCTTCCACACCGCCATCACACACCGATACCTGCCTTTGGACCTGCTTTCTTGGACATGGTGGAACCCTATGGTTGGGTTCCAGGTGCCAGTCCTCTGTGTGCACCTGGGGCTCCTCCGCCGCGTCTCGGGCGCTCCAGCACTGCTAAGAAACGCTGACGTGGGGGCACAGACACCCTCCTGCTGCCGGCGAGAGGCTGAGCCTGAGCGTGGTGTGTCCTTGTTGCCGGCTCGGTGGTGACTTCTGCAGTGCCGACCATCAGGAGGGGCTCCCACGGCCATGCACCTGCACAGGAGAGGGCTGGGAAATATGTAACAGAAAACAGCCCACCATTTTTCTACATTGCAGTTTGCAAAAGCAAACAAAAACAGGTTTGGAAGATTGATTCCCTACATATAAACACCAGCCAAATGAGATAATTGAATGCTTTGACCGGCTGTCTCGATCTCTGGCAGCCGATGAGGTGCCCCGTTCCCCTGCCCTTCCCCGGCACTGGGGGTCCCGGCTCCACAGCCCGGCGAGAGCCCGGCCCCCAGCAGAGCCATGAGCGAATGGCCAGAGGGAAGCAGCAAAGGGAAAGGAGCAGTTATGGGCTTTAATATACCTAGTCTTTCTCTGTAAATGACTCCTATTAAAAAGAATAAGACTTTAACATGTCTGTGAGAATCAAATTGCTATCGCAACATCAATGTTCCCCAGCTTAGTTAATGTTTATTTAAATGACCATTTTCTACTGGCAGATAAAAGATTGAACTGTTTTGTTGCTATTGTTTTTTAAAGTCCTCAAATATGAAGGTGCCTGAAGCCAGCATTTGATTCTCATTATGTTATGACATTTTTTTCCCTTACATAATTTGAATAACACTCTGTTTAACTCAACAGCTGGAGGGATATGGCTTTTTCTTTAAATTTTAGGAAGTGAAGCTGGTTCCGTAAAAACCTCCAATCTTCAACAAGACAAAAAATAAAAAGTCTGGTGTGGGTAGCAGAGTGCTCATTTTCCCTAAACACCTTCACATGGTTCTGGAAATTATCACCCAGGGTTTTTATTTACTGCAGTGATTAGTATAGCATAACCACTCAGACAGAGAGAAAAGTGGCTAGTACAAAGGGTGTTTTAATGGCATGCACACCTTTCCATTAGGAAACAGATTGATAGTTACCCGCTCTTGGATTTCGACCTCTTAAGGGATCATTATGATCAATTAGTCTTCCCCTGTCTAGCACGGGCTATAGGGTTTCAGCTGGTTGCTTTTGAATCAAGCTTACATCTCACAGCTTGAACTAAAGCAGATATTTAAGAGGAGGCAATCCTGGCCTGGCTTGATTTAAAGACTTTAAGTAAATTCCTTTCAGGCATCCCTGTTCTGCACTGCTCTTCATCCACATCCAGTGACCTGCATCGGGAAGTGCTGCAAGACACACTGCAGACCCACCCGAGCAAAGCTGCCATTAGCCTCTATCGGCATCACTCTGCATCCAGGCTAATCCAGCCCCGATCATTGTGGGTTGAGTGTTCAGCAGCCCAAACCTTATCCTTCATCCCACATTTCAAAAGAGCATCAGGTCCTTACAAATCTCAGTGGAAGCCAAATGGATTTTATCCTCCCTAAGACAGCATCACTTTTAAAATGGGATTTCTTGGGCACTTTAGGGTTTTTTTTACTACCCTTCTCATACCTTAACCACGAAGCATTCCTTCCTCCCTGATCATAGGCAAGTTGAAATGAAAGTCAGATTTGATTCAAGTTTTCTTAAATCTTACTTCTTACTGCTCCTTTGGGCACATTATTGAAATTCCAGACACTTTTCCCCATTTAAGGAGTTAATGAGAGTCATTTTAAACTCTTGAAACATACTCATGGTTTACCTGCTATTCAGAAACATATTTCCAAGGTCTCCCAAACAGCTTTGCTCTGTAACACAGTTTTAAGCAGCAGTTTACCATGCTGTTTTGCTAAATGACTACACTCCATATCCTGGCATTCCTGCGTTTTACTTTGCCTCTGTGTGAAATATGCGTATCTCAAAGTTCACGTGGTCCTTGAGGAGGTCACTCCAGACTGCCTTCAGCCACATCAATGACTGTGAATTGGAACTGGTCACCTTAAAGCCAGGGTCAATATACAATGATTTAGTTTAATTTTGCATAACCTTGTGTCTATCTGTTGGCTTGTGTTTTTTCCTACAAAGGCCAAGTCTGCTTTGTTTTCTTAAAAACTCTGATACCCCATACCACTAGCATTGATTCCAGATTAAGCCTGTTTCATGTTTCATAACTCTCTTTCGCTGCAGGCTTCCAGATGTTGCACCCGGTTCCATGCTTGGCTGCAGGCGAGGAGCAGCTGGGCTAAGGGCTGCTGAAGCGCCTGCTCCCATGGCATTGTTCAGTTCCTTTCTTTATGTCAACATTATCCCAAAACTGTGTAAACATGTCAGTACAAAAAACACGAAGTGTTACAGTAGTTACCAAGTCTCACTTCCAAAGTTGCAGAACACTCACAACTATCACAAAAGTCAGTGCAAGCTTTATTTAATTTAATTAATTAATTCATCACTATAAAAGTTTGAAGAGAAATGGAGGAATATATCTAAAAGACAGGATCTAGTAATTTATGAGTTATGCCATAAAACCAGTAGCAATTTTTCTCAGAATATGATTTACAGACAGGGTGTAGGGTAGCAGAAGCAAGTGCCCTAAAGCCATAAAATAAGGTTGTTCACCGGCAGGACCATGCTTCAGTCTGACAGCAGTTTGCATTTTCTTAAAATACAGAAATCAGTGTCACTGGGAGCTGCAGCCACCAAAAAGCTGGTCCAAAACTGCCAGAGCATCACTGGAGTGCAGAGGAGGCAGAGCCTGTCTTGGGGGCACACATCAAAGGAGCAACATGAAACGACCGCTCTGAGGGGAGAGCTTTCTGTCGCCTACACTGACAGATTGCGTTAGCTTAGTCACTGGAATTATCTCGCTGCGGTTTATTATTGTGACTTGCCTGCCTGACCTCAGCTGGGCAAGTGTGAGGGAAAATCAGCATTTTAAATCTCAAGAACAGGAGAAACTTTCCAATGCTTAGTGATGGTGGTATTGCAATGGACTCAGAGTTTGCAGGCTGTGTCTCAAGAGGCTCAGATACTGAACCAAACACTCAGTTGTTTATCAGGACCTCATCTGAGCCTGACCATCAAGCCAGAAATCTCACCTTCACTGGGGTTTTGATAAGATATCCAGAACTTCTTTCTGGGGTCAGCCCCAACATGTGCAGAAAGAGCCTTTCTCACCTTACTTGGGGTTTTCATTTCCATTTCATTCCATGAGCTTGGGAAGTGTTAGAAGCTGAACAGAGAGTGAAAATTATTTTTATCCAAATTAATCTGAACCTTACAGCAGTGCTGGGCTCAGAGTATGGAGGTCCCTCATCTGTTTGTATTCTGTCCTAAGCCACTGGCTCAGAACAAAAGAGGTCAGCAGCCATCATTTCTTTGACCTCTGAATTGCTAAACTCTTCTAACACTTCTGACTGTCTCTTGCTGGCTCCAGAGAAATAAAAGGTTTTGTACTAAATCCTTTGCAGGACAAGAAAGAAACTTATCCCCAGGGGAGAAAAGGCAGCAAAGGAGAAAAGAAAGTCTCAGATTAAATTTTAAAATTGCTTTATTAACACTTTTTTCTTTTTAAACCTTAGTGCCCCTGTGAACATACACATCTCGAAACCTTTCTATTTCTTAATAGCACTCTCTCATTTAAACCACAATAAAAAGATAAATGTTGAGGGAAGAATGAAAGTGTCTCTAATTCCCCCTTAACCCCTACAAAATTGCTATGGAAACAACAAACATAATATTTCAGTGGTCATTCTGCATCCGCGTGGACAGAGCTTTATTTGCAATTGCAAATGCACTAAAATTACTGTGTTGCAGACAGTCTGCTTAAGAACAACTTCTTCACAAAGACACCAGTTTGGGCCCCTCTGGGGTACCTGATGCTGAGAGTTTGGTTCACACCCACCAGTAGCACAGTGGCAGACTCTGTCTTTTTTGCAAAAACCCCCAGCAGCACTGACTGTCACAGGTGTGACAGGCTGTCCTTGCATCTTTTGATAATTTCCTGTGAAAGAAAAATAATGGACACAATTCATTCACAGGTACAGAGGAGCTAATTACCTCTGGACTGATGTAAGCCCCAAGCCTTTAACCAGTGCAAATGAGCCCCCCCTTCTTTTCTTCCTGACAAGTCACTTGGAAATACCTTGAGGTATTTACATGGTACTGATGGGTCATTTGGATTATGGTGACATTTTCTGCTTTGCAGGCCAGGCAGACACCTGAGCAGATTATAGTTATTACAGCACAAAGCCACTCAAATCGCCCTCTGTTCTGGGTACCGAAGCAGAAGCAAACCTAATCGTATGATGTTCAATTCATCTCTGTTTGCAAACGGACATTATAACTTCATTTATCCTCCTTCGTGCATGCACCCCGTGCTCTGCGGGGTGAATACAGCTGTTCTCCCACTGGCCTCGGGGAATCCGCCCGGATTCGGCCCCTTTTGCTGGGACTCCATCGGCGTTTGCTGGTGGGTGACAAGCGCCTCTGTGTCAGTGTCACTAATGAACCGTCCCTGCGTGCGACGCCGTCAGTCCGGGGCGAGAGGCAGCCTTGGCTGCCTGCATCCATCGGCAGCACCAAAAGACGAAGCTGATGGGCATTGCCTGCCGTGTTGTCTGGCAGAGCAGGTTTCCGATCACAACCACCTGACACTTGCCAATTCCTAACCAGCAGCGCTCTCCAGTCTTTAAAGCATCATACAACGTCTATTTAATTATCCTTTCATTTCCATAGGCTGTGTGTACCCTACACACATCATTGACAGTGATTAATGTCTTTCACAGTTTGATTCCATAGAAATTACCTGTGCCAAAAAGCTCAATGTATTTCCTTAAACAAATCAAGCGTAATAAATATTAATGCACAGTGTCCTCGCTGTACATAAAGTCTGGATCTTTGTAGCTAATGATTTGAATGGCTGATAAAATTCTATTTAAATATTTTATGCAAAAAGAGCTCTGTAACTAAGCATGTACACAAGACAGTGGGTGCAGGTATGCTGCAGCTGGTCACACGTTGGCAGTGCACTTGCAAAGTCCTCTCCTAAGGTCCCCAGCCCTCCCAAGGCTGTCCCTCCCTCCCTCCTTCCCCTCCTGTCAGTTGTCAATGCTACTTGTGCCAGCCGCAGGGTATCACGCTGCTGTGCCAGCAGCAGGCTCACCGTGCCTTCAAAGAGCAAAATGCATCTGCCCTGTCGGCAAAGAAATGTGCGGTGGAGCCAGAAGCCGAGATGGCCACAGCTTTCTTAGGGCTCCCTTTCCCTGCCCCAGCTTCTCCTCGCCGCTTGTCGGGGGGTCCTGGAGTCACACACCACAACAAACAGCAGCCCACTTAGTGGGTGGAGATTGTATTTTCCTTTTGGAGGATTGGCATTAACGTGGTGGAGGCTCCCTGTGACTTTGCCCTTTTTACCTTCTCTTCTGCGATGTCTGGAAAGCAGCAGTTTGACAGGGCTGGGGGACTGGAAGCGGTGCGCTGGACGGCTGGTTTAAATCACGCTCTGACAGCTCTGCAGTCAGTGGGAAGAGCACCTTGCAGAGCTGCCGCACATGCGGTGGAGGGTTTGTCCCTGGGCAAAGCTGGGGGGATGCTGGCTCATCTTTTCCGAGTTGGTTTCCTTCCCAAGTGTTTTAGGTTTTGCAGGTGTCCTCCCCACCAGCACACTGGCACCCGTGGGTGAGAATCGAGGCAGTGCAGGCTGGCTGTGCTGTCACCACTGGGTTAAACGGGGCCTTTAGCTGGGGGACGCCTAGCCCAAACTGGGGATGCTTTAATGCAGCCTACCTGGCCCAGAGCAGGGTTGCAGCTCATCTGACACCTTCTCACACTGTTTGAAAAGATGCTAAACACAGAAGATGTGTGTGGAGTACAAATCAAACCAGTGCCAGGATTGGTCCTTTCTCTACAGTCTCACTGTGCTGCTTTCTTACAGGTTTTCATGGTCAATCAATTTGCAATGAACCTGAGCGGAGGAGGAGAAACACGGTTTAATTCAGGATAACTGAGTACCACTATGGGAAGCACAGGCCACCATTTGCTGAGCTTTTCTCTGCGTTGGGAACCACCAGACAGCTTTCGGTGCGAGCTTCAGCATGGAGAGAGATGCCAGCTGCTGGGAGAGGTGAAGTAAGTGGATATTTCTTGGGAAATATCACCTGGCAAGACATTTCAAAGGCTTAAATCCCCCAGATTTCCTTGTTTTCAGAGTTACAGGCTTAGCTGCAGCTTTGTGACTAGTCTTGATATCCTAAAAATACACCACGAGGCTTTCAAATTAGTCTAAGGATGGGTCACATTTGTCAGTATGTTGGAACAGGACATATGCAGCGATGCACTCGTGACATCACCAAAATGTGCTTATCAAAGTACCCTGTACTATGCAATCCCTCTCCTCTCTCCTCAATTTCAGATCCATGTTGAGGATTTTCCCCTCTGTGATATATTAATTTCAAATATTGACTCACCAGATTCTGTGATTGATAGAACTCAAACATATTAGTCTTATTACATCCTATATACTTTAATTAACGTCAGCAGGTGATGTTAATCAACTTGAATGCTGAGATGTGGAGCAGCTAAGTAAATGAAAGGGAGATGGAAAAATACGTCCGTACATGATCTACCCGTGTGTATAGCTCCTACTCCCAAGCCAGACGCATTTAGAAGCTAGTTTTTTGAACCGAAACCTGTACATGGGACATTTGATATCAGGTTGCTTTGCTTAAGTTAAAAGAGATGTCCAGACTGTACAGTAGTTTTATCAAGTTATAAGAAACATTGAAAAGAAGTACAATTTAAAATAGTGATGTTTCAAAGAAAGTGTCCAAACTGCAAGGGATTCAGTGCAAGCTTGTGTCTTCATAAGGCAGTGTGTAAACCCATATGTATAAGCCTCATGTACCAAAATTTAGTATTTCTGAGGTCAGCAGCTAATGCAAAAAGTGGAATCAGGCTGTCCTCAGCAGCCAGTGTCTTAACTTTATAATCACTGTCAAAAGTGCTTAAAAGGAAAATGCAGGTTACCCCACAGCCTTGGAATAACATGCACTTACGGGAAATATGTTTTAATATTTTGAGGTTGCCTTATGTCCTGGCAATCTTCCTTAATTCCATTATCATACCTTTGTGTATTCCTCCTAGCCATATAAATATGCCATCAGCATTTAAAGTCTTGCTAAACTTTTAGCTTTGATAATAAAAGAGGTTGTGATTCCTGTATTAAGATGAAGAGCTAAACACGCTGGGCTAGTACAGCAAACATTTCCAGCAGGTGATTAATCTCTCTCATTGGGGGATCCACTGGGTTCATTAGTTGATATACCTGGTTCAGTTGATGGCACATTTGATTAAATAAGTGATGTATTATCATTTTGGTTCTAAAGGAATGATTCATTTTTCTATTGGATAATTTACCCACTGCTAAGTAGCCTGTGCTCAGTTCATCAGGCAGTGTGTCTGTTAGTTTTTCAGTGAGCCTTACGTAAGTATCAGCACTAACTATACCTACTTGAATGGCTAATATGTCCATGATATTATCAAATTCTGCACTGAGAAGCACTTTATATGCAAAATGTAATGTGAAAAATGTCCAATATGTTATGCAAATAGAATTGACTGTTTCTGAACTTGCAAAATGCACAAACATGAAAATATTATTTGCAATTTATTTCAACAGTCCTTGTATACATGCAATATTTAGAAATTTCTATAAAATGCCTTGTCATGAAGTACTCTGTGTACCTTGTGCAGTGTACACCAGGGAGTTGCTTCACCCATCAGTGAAACGCAACAGGGTGTGAGGCAGCAGCTGTTCGTACACACACGGATCCTGCAGCCTCCGCCGGGGTGGGATTTGACAGCTGTTCCTACAAGGATCCCTCACCCAGCCCAAAAATGCTGTTACTGCCACACTGCCTTTCACAAACAATATTCTTCATCCTGACACGATGCACAGCTCCATAAAAAAACGTGAAAGAAAACGTTACACACAATCACGGACATGAAGATCAATAGGGACTGAATCAAGCAGAGATTCACATTGTGATGTTCCATCGTTTGGATGGATTTGATCCTCAGACATAACTCCTTTTTCTCCAGCCATGCCTTGGATGCCCCAACTCCTGATCCCAGCTGCTTGTGGTGTATCGCAGGTGTGAAAGACAGCGGTTGCTGCTGGACTGTGCCCACAGTCCCTCATCCCCAGAGTGCAGGCATTCACTAGGTACAGAGGAGCCCCCAAAGACAAGAGTGTAGTGATAAAAGGGGAAAATACTACAGAGGTGGCCAGAGGCAGGCAGTTCTGATTTCCCCCACCTGCCTTGCAGAGGCCAGTGTGGATTTAGTATGAAGTTTACTGTTCCCTAACCCACTGAACAGCCTCTCTGCTGCTGCTGGGGTCACAGCCACCTATAACTGTAGCTGCCCCTGAAAATGGGACACAGCACTCTTTGGCAGCACACAGCAATGCCACACTCCAGTCAGGACAGAGAGTGAGCTGTCCCCAGCCCTGTGGATGTGTCAGCTGCAAGTTAGATGGGCAGGGAGATTGCCTGCGCTGGAATTTGGCCAGGACACTGGGTTGAGCCAAAAAGCATCTCCCTGGGACAAACGGTTCCAATTTAGTTTGATCTGCTGTAGCCAACTGTACCCAGCCCAGTAACAACATCTCCTCTACATCCTGCAGCTGTATAAATCATTCTGCCTTTAATTACTGAAACATGGTATTACATACATACAGCGTAGAGTAATCTCAAATAAATGGAACTTTGCCCTGAAATTAATACTTAATCTCCTGTTTTGCTGATTTTTTTCACTCGCTGAATGCTGTGACCTTGTAGTTCATACCGTTCATGGGACTCTGCTCCACATTAGAAGCCATTCTCAGGAGCAGAAATTGTGTGAGAAACCCAGAATTTTATAGCAGCGAGATTTAATTTAGATAGCAGGGGCTGATCATTGAGACGTCTTTTGTACGATACTAAACTTTCCACGTTAACAACTAACAAGCAAGCAGCAGCGTTGGAGCAAAATGGATGCACAGCACAAGAGAAAGCTGCTCCGGCAGATGCAGTGGCACCTGGCTCACTCTTCCCACCAGAACCACGCGTGTTCCTCGGCCTGAAGGGATGGTCCCTGGTTCCCGTGGTCTTGGGAGCCTCTCTGCCGTGGGGTGGGGAGGCTGCTGCCAGCACAGCCCACGCAGGGCAGGGACCGGGGGCTCTGTCCTGCTGCCACTGCACAGTCTTTGTGAGATTTCCAGTGAGTCACTTAATGTCATGCCATCACCTTTATCAAACAGGGAAACTATCCTTCTCACTTCTGCAGCCTTTGACCGTCTAGCTTTTTTTAGAATATGCATTTATTGGAACAAAGACTGTCTTTTCCTATGTGTATTGAGAGCATCTGGCACCAATTATGAATGAGGCTTCTAAGTGCTTAAATACTATAAATGCGAACCAAAACTGCCAAAATCTCTTTTTTTTTCTCTCTATGCAGCTGGGTGAATTTCTGCCATCTTGTTATCATAAATGACCTTGGTTTCGACTTTGTGATTTATCTGACATAAATTTAGTGGGTGCAAAAATAAAGTTAACTCCTTTGATATTGCCATATGAAATGTTCAGCTCTGCATATAAAACACTTGCCCACACTTCTGATCAATTTGCCTGGCAGCCTGGAAGCTGTCAGTATTCCACATAGGTTTTACTTCAGGCCTGAAGAAAGAACCGTTCCCCAAGTTTAACCAAACTTTTTTCTTTTCTTAATCTTGGTAATCAATAAAATGCAATTGATTTTTACAAGCATAAATCATAAGTGCCTCTTAGTGCTCAGAGAGTACATTCAGTCTTGGTAATGAGACTGAATGATCTACTCTTTGTTTTGCTATATGAGCTGTTTGTCATGTTGAAGAGGCTGCTGTGAATGACTCACTTCACTTTGAAGAGAGATTTATTTTTATAAACCATTATTCCTTTTCTTGCAAAAATGTATTCCCCCCCATCTTGGTGGTATAATTTAATGTCATATTTCTGTGAAGACTGCGAAGGGTGCGACCCTGGGGTGCCTGTCCCTCCTCCCCGCGGTCCCAACTGCTCTCAGGGCTGGCTGGATCGGGGTTTCTCCGCTGGGTAAATGCTGGCAGGACTTCTGGCTCTGTGCACACAGGCACACACTGTCTCAGCGCATTGCTGAAAGTGCTGGTATAAATTATTCCCAAATGAGAAGAAGACTAGGCAATACCGGTGTGAAGTAAGACTATAATCTTTTTTCCACTCTAGTGATACAGTTTATTTTGCTGAAAAAGAAACAGCCACGCTCACAGGTATAAACCCCAGCATTTTCCTTCCCAGCTGGTCGTAAGTCGTCTTCAGCCTTCCCTGGGGGCTGCCCACCGAAGCCCAGCAGATGCTCACAGGCAGAACTGCTGAAGGGTCACAGCCACATGTGGACAACCTCCTACCACGGCAAGGAAAGCTGTTGTTCGGAGGGCTGAGTGCCACCGACTGCTGCGGAGCTGGACGGTTATGGGGATGCAGGGATGTGGGGATGCAGGGATGCAGGGATGTGGGGCTGCCAGAGCTGGCGGGAGCCACCAGAGAGGCTGTGCAGGGCCTCCGTGGGGCTGTGTTTGCTGCTGGGCATGCTGGGCTGCAGCAGCCTGCTCCTCATTTACACCATGTTCAGTTGCTTTTACGGTTTGGCTTTACCACAGCCCGTGGAGAGCCGTGGGCTCGGCTGTTTTTCAAAGCTTCATATCACGAAGCCATCTGAGTGATGTAATTCCCTGGAGGAGATGGGAGCGTATGTAGCCTTGAACTTATAAAGCTGAAGTTGTTCGTGTACCTCCCATTTCTGAGTTCTGCTCGATGGAAAAGAGGTCAGCTGCTGCTACTGCTCTACAAGCATCTAGTTAGTTCAGTGATCTGTTTTTTTGTAGTTTGTAGGGTTTTGTCCTGTGGTAGGACTTTTGTCACAGTGAGAGCTGGAGAAGCAGGCTCTTCTTTTGAAATTCATTTATATAAAAAGTAATATCTACCTCGTCTGGGATCTTCTTCTTGACAGTGACTTATAACTGATGTTTCAAAAAATATGCAAAAATTCCTGCAATGTCTCTAGCCTGTCAGCAATATATGCAAGAAAATTGCTTCCTGACCTCCATCATTTCATAACCTGAAGCTTGAGGACTCATAATCTCAGCAACACTGTATGCTACAGTTCCTGAAGCTGCAGATTCTCATCTTATTATTATGGACAGATTGGACGCCAAATAGTTATAGCTTAATTTAAATGTCCATTCTAATCTTTACTCTTTACTTCCTCCCTAGCTTTTATTGAAGTAAACAATCTATTTGCAAAATGAAATACTTAAAACAAAATATGAGGGTTTTTCTGTGGGGAAATTTAGGCCCAGAATTATTTATATTAGCTGGTCAGAAATTGGTAGCTGTTTTATTTGAGAAGTTAAAAGCTTTTTAGACAGCTTTCTTTTCCTTCAGAACATAAATATAAGAACAGAGATCAGTTTGTCTTAATGTTTTGTTGACAGAAACTGATGGTCTTATGGCTTTGTGCTAATGAAGAGTGTATTAGAGGTGTACATTTAATTTTAGCTGGCTGTTCTTGGGGTTTTATGTTTGTCTCCACACCACGCATCATTTACAGCAACATCTCAGCTCTAGCTGCCAGGTTTGGGCAATTCCTACCACCCGTTCTTCCACATTTTGTTCAGCATTGACTGCCATCTTCCTCCCAGGTCTGTTGGTTTTGCGGAGCCCTGTTGGACCGTGTTCCCCCGCTCTCTCTGCTGCGTACCCAGGTGCTTGCTGCAGGGTACTGCAGCCCGTTGTCCCCATTCCAGAGGAATCTACAAATTGATTTCTGTGTCTGCTCTTATCAATATTTATGTGCATTAATACTGTTTCCAGCATCTAATTAATAAGGACATGAATCTTCAGCCAGTTCCTCTACACTCTCCCTTTTAGGTGACATTTTAATTCACAGGCACCACCTGTTAGGGAACATTTACTTCATATTAGGTAAATGTTGAGCAAACCATGGGAAGTCTGGGTTAACAGAGCTGAATAAATCTACCCAAAGACCTTCCTTCTTTCCATTTTTCTAATCAGGAATGTTGTCATCTTTGACAGATTATTAATGCTACACACAAGCATGTAATAGAGATTGTGTTTTTTCATTCAGGGATTTTTGTCCTGATAAACAGACTGGCATAGACAAGTTACCCCAGTCACTGCACGAGTGTTTGCCTTTAAACTCAGCCAAATTCTTGAAAGCCCCTGGCCCTGAGCCAGAAGACCTCTGTCATCGCTCTTGGCTCCTCCTCTGCAATCCATCATCAGTGACCCATCACCCCGGCAGCTACCAGAAGAAATCTGGCATCTGGCGCATGTTTTTATCCCAGCTCAGGTTCTGGTGTCTTTCCTTTATCTTCGTGTCTGGCTCAAAGCTGCTGAAGCAGAGAGGGATCTTTCTGTTGAATTCAACAAGCTTTGAGTTATGCTTTTCCTTCCTTAGATATGTCCCCTTTCTGTTTATTTTTGATGTTCCTTTGTGTAAGGGAACAAAAATTAACCTTCTCTCTATGTTTACTCTGTATCTTTACTTCATCTATTCTATATGTTGTTTTTACTGATTGTTTATTTCTAGCTGTTTATCTTAGATATTCGTTATCCTCAGCATTTCTCATATTATGAGATGGCTTGTGAGGGCTGGTAATTTATGAGATGTGGAGCATTTCACAGCTAGGTCAGTAGTTCAGTTAACCTAGTTTAGTGGTGAGTAAAAGTTATAAAAATCCGAGCTTTTGGGTTGACGTGGACCAGGGCTCTGGACTCCACACAGCCACAGAGGAGATGATTTGGGTTGTAACACAGAGGGGAGCATGGTGGGATTCGGGTTCTGCAAACGTCGCTGCCCCCGAGCGCAGAGCCCGGGGCAGGTCCTCTCCTCCTCCCCTCTGCGCCGGGCTCCTGCCGCTCCCCGCGGTCCACCTTGCCAAGCCCCAGCAGATCTTGTGAAGTGCAGGGAGCAGCGGCCTGATGTTTTTTGGCACCCTCGACAGCTGGGATAGGAGTAACCGGAGCACAGTTACACTCCGCAGAGCACAGTGGCAGTCAGGGTGACCGAACACTTAATGGATTGCGGACCCTTCAGTCACCCCGTGTGACCCAAAAGGCTGGATGTAAGGTAGTTGTCTCATTCATCACCACGTGCTTTTTTGCTCAGGAGACAGAGCCGATGTTATCATGTAATTAGCGCTTGCATCGCCCCGTTGGAAGCGAGAGTGCCCCTGTGCCAGAGGGTGTGCACAGAGCTGCGGGCAAGGATGGGGTCCTCCCAGCAGGACACCATTGCTCCCAGCTGGAGCCCCAGCACCTGGCTGCCCCTGAGCTCAGGTGACCATCATCTGGCTCTGCCCTGAAATACCCTCACGGCTATATACCTAAATACACGGCACGGCTCTCCTTTTACCATGTCAGTTCAGGGTTGCAGGCTCTGAGCAGAGAGGTGTCGGGCAGGAGCAGCTTCCCCTGGCTGGGGCTCTCTGGGTAGTTCTAAGGAGGTCCAGCAGGAGATGCAGTCCTAGGAGGGCTGGCTTGGTTTTGGGAAGCACCAGGCTCTCTGTAATGGCTCTAGAGGCTGACTGTGCTGTTGTGGTAAGAAGGATAAAAATAGACGATGAGGTGTGAGGAAAGGACAAAATGCAGGTGAAATGGTTAGGTCTGTAGTCAGTAACAGAGTCAAGTGCGCAGCCAGGCATGGCTCCTGGCAGTGCTGCACTCAGCCTGGGGCTGCTGCCTTTCACCACTGCTGAAACCACTAGGAAAAAACAGATTTGTGATGCTGTTGTGCCTGCAGCAGGCTCCAAGTGAGAGGAGAGTGGCTCCAGCACAGGAGCCTACGTCTGTGTGCATGGAGAGAGCCGGTGAGTACAAAGCAGCCAGGCTCCACAACTGTGTTTTCTGATGTGATATATAAGCTGCTGCTTTAAATTATTCATTCGTTTGCCATAGTTTGTTTGTTTTATATTTAGTTTGACATGGTCTAGAGGTTGGAGTAATTTTCTAACTCACTGAATGATCTTTTTTTACTCTCTTAAGCACCTTCTCTGTCACACGAAAACAATTTTCAATCAAGAGTACAAAGCACCCACTTGCAGCCGATGGACTTTATTTCCTGTGAATATAATTTAGCAGCTTTGGATACATTTCATTTAAATACATTTGCATGGTGAGGCCAAGTTCACCTTTGACTTAGGGTGAACCAAACTCCTTTCCATGCAAATACTTACAGGAGGGAGTGACCCCTGTAGCATTCAGGTTAAATACACTTTTGCATAATGGTGTGTGCTGTGAAATGCAGTTAGACTATTTCTGCCTCTCTCTTTCTTGCCTTTTTTTTTAGAGGAAAGCAATTTAAGTAAAGCATTTGAGTGTTGTGGGGGAGTTTTGTTCATTTCAAGCCATGTTGCATGACTAGCACTGCAGAGGGAATTGCCCTGCTGGCAGTGACAGCCGGTGAGCCCGGTCAGAGCTCCTTCCCTGGGTCAGCCTGGCAGAAAGAGATGCCATAATGCCACTTTCCTCCGCAGATTCTCTTCCACTGAGTAATTTATTAATTACAGCATGTCCACTGGAGAACAAAACCTTGGCCTAATTTTGTTTTGAGTGTCATGGGATGAGAGCTTGCTTAGTAGCTGGGAGCAGAGAGTGTAAAGACCAGGCTGTACTGGGACAAATGAGGCTTGGAGGAGCAGTACTTCTTAGTTTTCATTTAAAGATTTCAATGCACCTTACAGAGGAGGGAAAGGACCATTTTACAGGTTGGAAAATTGAGACATGGGGAACAGGAGCGACTCAGTGAAGGTCATATAAGAAGTGAGTCACTGTCAGTGATCACCAGGGTACCTGCTAGAGTTTTGCTTCTCATGTTCATCTAATTTTCTGGCTATAGATTATAACTTTAAAGAAATGGTGAGAGAGGATGAAAGTCTGCAGCCAATGTTGTATAGGATGTTAGATGCAATAATTTCAGTCTATTTTGGCTTCAAAAATCTACAAATTAATGAAATATCATCCAGGCTGACATGAAGTTCAGAGGTTCTTGATCAGCCCATCATGTAATCAAACTTGTGAGTCTGGCATTTCTTTTCCAAAATTGCATTTAGATACTTTCAAGGAAAATTAATTTTAAATGTTGTCAGAGAAATTATTCATACCAGCAGTAGTTACACTCAACCATAGGGCAAGAATAATATCATAAATTAGCAATATAGTCAACACAGTTTGTATTTGTGGAGAACCCTGAATGACTGAACCACTGGTTTAAAAAAAAAAAAAAAATACTGCTAAAGAGTGTGAGAGAGTAGATGCATCTGAGAAAACCAAGACTTGATCTTGGAGAGATCTGAGAGAAGAAAGAAACTTGGAAGGAAAAGTGATTTGATCAGTTACTTTTAGCAAATAATTTGCTGAGCTCACTAGCGTCCATCTTCTTCAGAGAAGCACTTAGAGGCAGTGGCTGTCTTTTAAAATGGCTTGTGTGTTCAGCACCTTCTGCAAAGGAGGTTTGAGCTCTTGTCAGTAAACACTAAATAAATTATAACAATAATTAAGAACCTGCCACTTTCTATAAAGCCTTGTGTTTGCTCCACTTTTTTAAAGGTGAAAAAGACTGTGGCTGTTCATGGACAACAGTATTTTGTCTGTGGTTCTTTTGAGTTGGAATATGGACCAGGCTCTGAATATGCGGATCAGTGAAGCCCCCTGATCAGAAATACCCCAGCCCAAGCAGTTTTGTGAGTGCGGAGGAGGAAACAAGTTCTTTTTTAATGCCTTGAATGCCAGCAGGACAAGTTTCAGCTTCCACTAGTTTTACCTGCTGATAGAAAACCAAGTACCTTGAAATATCTTGAACACAGCTGTAGTGCATTGACCCTGGCTGGACACCAGGTGCCCACCAAAAGCTGCTCTATCACTCCTCTTCTCAGCTGGGCAGGGGAGAGAAAATATAATGAAAGGCTTATGGGTTGAGATAAGGACAGGGAGAGATCACTCACTAATTACCATCATGGGCAAACAGACTCTACTTGGGGAAATTAGTTTAATTTATTACCAATCAAATCAGAGTAGGGTAATGAGAAGTAAAACCAAACCTTAGAACACCTTCCCCCCACCCCTCCCTCCTTCCTTGCTCAACTCTGCTCCCAGTTCTCTCCACCTCCTCCCCCTGGCAGCGCAGGGGAACAGGGAATGGGGGTTGGGGTCAGCTCACCACACCTTGTCTCTGC
This sequence comes from Aquila chrysaetos chrysaetos, assembly GCF_900496995.4. Lineage (NCBI taxonomy): Eukaryota > Metazoa > Chordata > Aves > Accipitriformes > Accipitridae > Aquila > Aquila chrysaetos. Next base: position 1,831,092 of record NC_044027.1, read on the forward strand.
TGCTCCTTCCTCCTCAGGGGCAGGACTCCTCACTTGTCCCCTGCTCCAGCGTGGGGTCCCTCCCACGGGAGACAGTCCTCCACGAACTTCTCCAATGTGGGTCCTTCCCACAGGCTGCAGTTCTTCATGAACTGCTCCAGCATGGGTCCTTCCTATGGGCTGCAGTTCTTCACGAACTGCTCCAGCGTGGGTCCCTTACCTGGGCTGCAGTCCTTCAGGCACAGACTGCTCCAGCGTGGGTCCCCTGTGGGGTCACAAGTCCTGCCAGCAAACCCGCTCCAGCGTGGGCTCCTCTCTCCACAGATCCACAGGTCCTGCCAGGAGCCTGCTCCAGCACGGGCTTCCACGGGGTCACAGCCTCCTTCGGGCATCCCCCTGCTCTGGCATGGGGTCCTCCCCAGGCTGCAGGTGGAGATCTGCTCCACTGTGGACCTCCATGGGCTGCAGGGGGACAGCCTGCCTCACCATGGTCTTCATCACCATGGGCTGCAGGGGAATCTCAGCTCCGGCGCCTGGAGAATCTCCTCCCCCTCCTTCTGTACTGACCTGGGGGTCTGCAGGGTTGTTCCTCTTGCATATTCTCACTCCTCTCTCTGGCTTCAGTTGTGCCGCTTTTTTCCCCTTCTTAAATCTGTTCTCCCAGAGGCACTACCACCATTGCTGATGGGCTCAGCCTTGGCCAGCGGCAGGTCTGTCTTGGAGCCGGCTGGCATTGGCTCTGTTGGACGTGGGGGAAGCTTCTAGCAGCTTCTCACAGAAGCCACCCCTGTAGCCCCCCTGCTACCAAAACCTTGCACGCAAACCCAGTACAGCAGCACCCAGCCTTTGTAGAGAATTTTAAGCTTTACCTACTAACCTGAAAATTCATTTTGCTTGCTATAATGTGGAACACTTCAAATTCCTATTGTTTCTAAAATCACTCCAGATAACTCCTTCTAGCTGTCTTTATAAGCCTGCAAGGTTTTCAGATTCACCAAAGTATTCACTGCTTAAAGGCGTGCCTTCCTTCTGCACTGGGAAAAATAAATTGAGGCTTTCAGAAGCAGAAAATGAGCAGACTGTACTATGAACTGGCGTTGCAATTGCAGTTCCTCCTTGAAACTGCAAAGCGTTCCAGCCGTTTTGATTTCATAATCCATGGTCTTTCAGTGGGTCAACTGCATGACCCTTAAACTCGGGAGGGATCCAATATTGTGAGTTTAATCTCCCTAAAACTAGCCAAGTCTGAAATACTGAGTCAAAATTGAAATACAGCTAAGCTAATATGTATTGATTTTTATTTTTTTTAAACTGAGCTTGTCTAGCAAATGCAGGTTTTCAAGAAATGTCTGGGGCAAAATTCACTTATTCTTTGGTTTGTTAGAAAACATGAGTGATCTGCTATAATTTCAGTGCCATATTCTTTCTATAAGTTTAGAGAAAGCAAGAGCATTTTAAATCCAATTTAGAAGTAACACTGGATCATCTCAAGCAACTGCTTGCTTAGATCTGCTTGTCTTTTCTTATCTTGCTGAAGAAAAATGTATGTGGGTAACTGAAATCACTGGATTTGTTAGTTCACCTGAAAAGAAATTAGTTGTTTTACTCTTCCAAGAAGGGACAAATTAGGTTATATTACCACTGACTGATGCCTAATCAGTAGCTGAGGGTAGCTAGGTCAAGTCTATGGGTAAAGTTTATTTTGGAAGCTACTTATTGAAAATCAGAGTAAAATTTGGCCTCCTAAGCCACAGCTGTGAAAAATTTACCCTTCATAAGTGAAGCTGGGAGAGGTCCCATTTACCTCAAGTGTTTTTAGTGAGTCAAGCCCTGAGATTTCTAATATATCACCTTTTTACAACCCTCAGCCCCAGTAAGGGAGGTCCTGTGTGGTCACAGGCTTTACATGAGTCAAATACCAGGGAAAGATTTCCTGCTATCAGGAAACACTTCCAACAAAGGTTGTGTGATTTTTGTCTTATGCTTATTTGAGATAAAGTATTTGCAGTTGTCATAGCCAGCCTTCACAACAGTCAGATCTAATAGCTCCAAAAAAGATAGAGCTAAATGACATTAGCTCTGAAAACATACGAAAAGTAGGGAATACTGCATTCTACACATAGGCATGAACCTCTAGCCCAACTAGAGAAAAGACAAAGAACTGACCTAAGGTTCATAGAAACCCCTGCAGTGTATTAAAATGCACAGAGACGTGTTGATTCACACCAGGTAAGATTTGATCCAGAGCATTAGCTATCTGACTACTTATCAAACCCACACAGAAATCCTGCCCAGAGATCTTTTCATAAAGAAGAATGCTTCTAATAAATTGGATTTCTGCATAGAAAGATAAAACCTTTGAGAATATTTTGCAGCATGTTCCCGTGGAATGTAAAATTTCCTTAGATGGGCAATGGTGTAGCTATCATATTTAATTAATCTTCTTCCTCAAAGAGGTTCTTATCCTCCCACCTTTGTAATGCAGTTCAGGTCACTCCACTGGGATTTTCCCCCCATGTCTGGCATTAATGCCAATTCAATGCATTAGTTCAGATGAGAAGATGCAGGAGTTCGAACCAGAGGTGAGGTGGGGTTATGCAATTTGGAAATATGGGAGGCCTTTTGCTGAATATAGATACTTCCTCCTGATTCAAAAAGTCATGCAGGAGCCCTAGTCCACTCATCCTACAAAAGGTATCCCTTCATCACGCTAACCCTGCTAAAGCTTTCTGTGCTTTCCTGCAGGGCATTTGTTTGCGAATGACATGGATATGATGTATTTCTTCCAAATGCAATGCAATGTACAAAAGCAGAACAAATGATAAAATATTTTCTTGGGTTTTTTATTTCTTTTCCTGTTTTTTCTGTGCTCTGTATTTTCATTCCTTTAAGACTCCCTTGTTCACCCCTGCAAATCTCATATATGCAGCACAGGCAGATGTTTCCAATGGAATGTGTGCTCACTCCAGTGAGTATCCCTTTCTGAGTCATCATCTATTAAATACCTGCATCCTAATATACTCTGCCTAGCCTAAATCTGAAGTGCATTAGAATGATGGGAATCAAATGTGGAGTTTGGATTTGATTCAAATTCTGAATCCATGCTAAACTGACGCTGTTCTTATCTGAGCTTTTAGTTAATGCATTTAACAAGAAAAAATTCTGCTGTGGTGGCTGCTTTCATCTGTATAGCAATGAGAACTTGCAGCGCTCTAAACACATCTCCTTGATACTTGAGTTGTGTGCTGAAACCAAGTCTCTTACTGTCTGCTCTGAGTTTTCCAGTTGTTGAAAGAAGGTATGAATTCAGTACTTTGGTAACGTATGTTCCAGGCAGCATAGCTGTTCAGTAGCACTGATGTGACCGGAGCAGCACTTGGCATCCTGCAGCTTGCTCTGAAGAGGTCTTCTGTTTCATAGGTTGCCTTTGACAGATTCAAATCTAGATTTATTTGCTGAGCTTTCAATAAATTATCTGGGCATTGGTGAACCAGCTGAACTGAGAACACTCGGGGAAATAAACAAATAGGCAATGAGAAATTTATGCCTCTCCATAAACTGTCAAATCCCTGGATGACTTATGTCTGTCTAAATAAGGTTGTTAATTGTTAGCTTCTGTTAGGCTTTCCTTATGTTGATGGTGGGGCAGCAGAGCCCCTAAAGCAGGTTTGTACCTGAAGATCAGCTTGTAGATTTTGCCAGGGTGAATGGAAAGTTTCTTTGTCTGGGGTAGAGAAGTGAAAGCCAACTGCAAACAGGCAGTGAAGCTGCACATTAACTTACCTTTTTGTGCTTCAGCTCCCTGTTTAAGAGGAGGGTATTTCTTTTGTTCTCTGATTCAGTCCATCTTGTGGTCTTGACTTTAATGCTTTTTACCTCTTACCTCCCTTTCTCTTATGTACACAGAACCTGGGACAGTAGGGTGTCTGCCCAAGAGCTGCTGTGACACAAACATTGAGTTACCTTTACAACAGCAAGTGTGAGAACTGGGTAGCCATAGAGCAATAATGTCCAAACTCAACCACAAGTTGTTTTTGGAAATAAGTACTAATTTTCTCATCCTCTTTTGTGCAGTCTCTTGGCAAATGTTTTAGAATCTGGCTCTTCCTAGCAGCAATATTTATGCAAATCATCAACAAATCTGTTCCTAGGACACTTTCTCTCCTACAACAAAGGGTTAAAAATACAACCATCCACCAGCAAGAAGTATTTTTCTGGGTAGATGGCACAAGGAACATTTAGTTTACCAAACCTTCTGTATCTTAAAGATGACTGGGCCAGTGAAATTCTAGGAGGAACCCATGTGCTCTATCAAGCAGGCATCTCATCCATTTTGAAACTGATTTTTTTTTTTTTTTTTTTTTTTCTGGAAATAATGAATGCCCTTCCACACCCTCAGCGCTGTCTCCTTCTGCAGAAACAAATGCCTCTTAAAAACCCTGGGAGCTTAGCAAACTAAGAAAATCAATGAACTCCTTTTTCCCCACCAACATCTAAATAGACATTTTTATGTGTTTTTACATCACTAGATGTTGAACAAAAGGTTGCTACCGATTTGAAGTCAGGCTTTATAACCCAGGTGGCTTTAAAAAAAAGCCATTTCTTTGGCTTTTCTTTTATCAGAGGGTGAATAAAAACATAAAAGAAACAAACATATAAATGTATATATCACTATGCTATGTCATTGCAATAGCTCTGCAGAAAAAGTCAAGCTGTTGACGAACTCGGGGTACAACTGCACTGATGAACTTATATCGCGTTTGGCAGCACAATCTTCCCGATAGGTCAGAGTGGCATTGGTCTATAAATTGTGGAGATTTAGGGACAAATCTTGTAAGAACAATAGCCTTTCTCCCTTCTAATATTACCTAAGTGTTCAAGGCCAGGTTGGATGGGGCATTGAGCAACCTGGTCTAGTGGAAGGTGTTGGAACTAGATGATCTTTAAGGTCCTTCCAACACAAACCATTCTATGATTAATACTCACCTCTTAGTTCACATTGTAGCAGTGTATTTCTATTATGAGCTATTCTTTGGAAATGTATTCTGTCAAAAGCAATCTGCTAGAAGTGCTTTCCAGATTTAGGCCAAAATTTAAGAGAATCATGCTTACACTGAAGGAGGAAGCAAAACTTAGTGCAGTTAAACTAATTCTACTGCATAACAAATGTCTGCTGTTAGAATTGCCCCAAATGGAGTTTTACATTTGTGAACAAAACCTCCCAGGTTTCTACCGGGTAAGCGATCGATCCTGGTTATGAGCAGAGGCATTGCGCTATGAGCTGAAAACCTCTCTGGAAGCAGTTACACTGGAGGGAGTAATTTGTGCAAATTACTGTTTCTCCTGTTGCCACTCCGAGCAGTTCCCAGGCTTTTATACCTGGCAACAATTTTAAATATTTATCTTCTGAAGCAAACCTAAGCTGCGTTTCCAAAATAAAATTTGATGGTCAAACAAACAGCAAGACCTTCCAGAAGGACATTTTCCTGATGCAGTGCACTTTCCTTTCATCTGAACAGGAGGACTTTGTGCTCTGTTTTGAGGAGGGTGTTGCTCTGCTTTGGTTCGGTTCATCCAGCTGTCGGGTTTTAATTTGACTCTTGCTGCTGGGGGAGGCTCCTGCGGCCGTCCCGGCATCCCGGTGTGGGTGCCTCGTGGCAGGAGGGGGTGCTGCCAGGCTGGGTGTGGGCAAAGGGGCCCATCCTGACCCCTCTGTCGGCATTTGCTGGCATCAGGAATAGAGATGCTCTGCTGCCTGGCAGCAGGAAAAAATAAATAAGTATTCAGACAACTTGTAATTTAACAGATGTGTCTTTTATAAAAGCAAACAAGTGCCTGGGCAGAAGCGGAGAGGGATTCATGACACGGGTGGAATTCTGGCAATGTTGGGAAAAAGTGGTAGTTTTCCACTGATGCCAAAAAGGCCAGAGTACTGCCTTAGGATTTTTAAAGGCAACACATCCTTTTGTGGAAATAAAACAGAAGACCTAGATCTGCTGGCAATCTGTCCCTTCTAAGTGACAGTCAATCATACAGTAAAAACCGCTGGCTGGGCTCTTGCTGTGTGGAGGAGTGGGATATTCATCCAGCTGCAGAAATAGGGCTGGAGGGAGCCCCGAGAGATCTGCCTGCTCATCCCAAGCAGGACCAAATCCCAGTAAACATTTCTGACAAATCTTTGTCTAACCAACACTTAAAGACCTCTGGGGATGGATATTTCATAGGCTCCACAAACAGTCCCTTAATAACCTGCTACAAAATGAAAAGCAAATTTAATGAGGACTCCAGGAGCTCCCAATTCAAACATCACTTTAGAAAGACAAAGAAGTTAAAGAATTGAGTCAATTTACATCTTTTGGCAGGAAAGTGTAAATCGCTAGAAGGAAAGAAAGGCATATGGTAAAATACGCTCTTAGTATGTAGTAAGGAAGGGAAATTGGCACAGCAGCAGCTGCATTTACCACCTGAAATGTGAAAAAAATAAAAATAAAATTGGTGAAAATATCAGATACAGCTAATACCACCAGGTAGTAAACTAAAGGAATAAACATTGAAGAGGCTGCACAAAGTACAGTGTAGGACATACTGGGGTGGCACAGCCGAGTCCGTGGGCCAAGTGACATCTGACTGCATAGGAAGGAGGAGGACTCTGTGCAGCCATACCAGAGCTACAGCTGCCATTAAAAAAAAGTTTCTTCCAGGAGAGAAAATCAATGAATTTTTTTATTGCTTTTATTTAAATTACAAAAAAAAACCCCTGCAATAAGTTATAACATTAAAGCGATGAATGAAATTATTCTTTGCAAAAAATCCATTTGTGACATCTTAATGTGTCCTAAATATAGTAGGCTCTGAGATGCACCGCTCGCTTACCAATAGAATTGATGATATTAATCATGCTTGTGATGGGCACGTGGCAGCTATGCTCAGGACTGGCTTGCTCCGATAAGATTGCTCTGTCTGGTGAAAAAAACCAAGTTTAATGTGACATCATCAATCTAAGACCAAGAATGGGATAGATTTTCTGATTACGAGGTTAAGTGATGCATCAAGAGAGAGCAGAGCTTGGTCATTGCTAATCATTTAAATTTAGGAAGACTGAGGACCATGACATTATTGGCTGGCATTAAAGAGCAGCTCTTTGATACCAGCCATTTGTATGTGTCCTGTCTTCTTCCTGACTATATTTATTATCCAAGCAATAGGAAAATAGGCTTGGGGAAGACATTCTGTTTGGTCTTTTGGTCTTCAGTTCTGTCTAGCTGGTAACAGCACCATGATGTAACCCAGAAACTCAAAAAATGTTTGCACAGGTCTGAATATAACACGCATTTTGCTCTTGGATCAGTGCAGTCCCACTGAAACCATGGGAGAAGAGGGAAGTATATCAGGCATAAAAGGAAATTTGGCACTAGGTTTGCAGACGTTGTTACTGGTGTGCTAGTTAACTTCAATGAGTTGCTGTTCTCATGTAGACTCAGGGGCCGGTTTCCAGTCAGATTTAAACTGTATTATGCAAAACAAGGGTTGACTCTTCCGCAGCACTAACATGAAGTGCCGAGCTTCCTTGGCCTCATTTGATATCAACAGCAGCTGGAGTTTCCTCCTGGAAATTTTGGGGAAGGTGATGCTGGGTTGGTCTGTCTGTACCTGGGTGGGAAGGACATATTGCTGGATACCAGAGTCCACTGGTATTTAGGAAGATGCTCAAATGAGGCTCTAGACAGATACTTAGGGAACGTGTTCTCTTCTGCACAGACCTGCCTACTTGTGAGAGCAGCTCTTGGGTCATACAGTGTGTAAAATCCCTGTCTTCAGTCACTGCTTTTACTAGAAAGGTGGTATTATTGATAGAGCAATGAAATAATGTGAAAAAAGTCTGATTTAAGCCTCAGCCAATTAGGGAAGTAAAAGGAGAGGCGTCCATCTGTACACACAACAGGCTGGTCCACCTTTGTCTCCTTTACACAGTTCATTCTTTATACTATACTGGTTTTAAATATATCTTGCAGTCTCCAAGAGGGTTCTCGTGTTTCTACAGCAGCTCTGTCTATGCAGGTGTCCTGAGTACTTCATGTGCTAGTCCTCGCTACATAGCTATGCCTGGGTGAGCTGCTGCATTGCTTCTTGGAAGACCAGGGCAAGACCTGGATGCACTGTTATGATTTTTGTCTTATTTCTGCGAGACCAGAGAACAACCTGGGAACAAGCAATCCTCTGAAATGTGATTGTCCCCCCCCCATTCATTCTCCATTACGGTTTCTACATGATATAACTTCCTTCAAACCAGTCCAACAATTCCCATTAATGCATATTGGTTCACCTTTTCTGAAATGCCCTGCCTGTTCCCAGTGAAGCCCCCGGTCCTCCAAATTCAATGAAGTGAGTAGATGAATTAAGGCAGACTGTCCTGCTGAGGTGCTGACTCTGTTTCCCCTGGCAATAATCCCATCATTAAACCACTGCTGCCCTGCTTCAGAATGTCATATCTTAGTGGAGGATGAGATTCCTCTTTCATAAAAGAAAAAAGAAAGACAAGGTTGGACCCTCAAGAGCGATTTTTAATTATTTCCAGATCTTCTGGATCATTAGGAAGATGAAAGATGGCATCAGTTAAGATGCAGGGCACACTGATATAATGTAATTGATTTTTACATATATTTAACTGATGATTCATAAAATGTGATATGGCTGAAGCAGCACAGCCTTAAGTGCAGTCTGAATATGAAAGGTCCAAGCTCATAATAGAGAGATTACTGGGTCTGCCACTTCTGAAGGTGAGAGCCTGAGGACAGGATTCTTGACATTCATCATCATTATCCTTATTTATTATTTGCGTTATAGCAACGTCTAGAGGCTAGATCCTGACGCTGATTGTGCTGGGTGCTCGCAAGTAGAACCGAGAAGTGAAACGCAAGAGTGCAGTCTTGGCATCACTGACACCAGGATGCCTGTTGGGCTTGGGATTTCACCCACGGAGCCTTGTCCTCACTGCATGCTGGTACATGCTGTCCGGAATCCATTAGATCATTTTTTTCCTAACTTCATATCCTTCATCTGTAAAGAGCCTTGCCAACCCTGCCATCTTCAGATAATTTCGATGACTCTGGCTTCCTGGTATCTAACCGGCCGGCAGCCAAGACCGGGGGTGCTCCCAGGCTCCCACCGCCCTGGAGGGTGGCTGTGGCTCCGAGCGAGGAACGCCCGCAGCGCCCCTGCATCCCGCAGAGCTCCGTTCCCGGGAGCACTCCGGCAAGCGGTAGTGGTGCAGAGGCACCAGTCCGTCAGCTTTGCCGTGAAGGTCTCCCACCCTCGGAGGGCACGTCGCTCGTGGGGCAAGGCGGCTCAGGGCGGAGAGGCAAGCTAAACCCCCCTTAAGTAATCTGTGTCACAGCCACTCTTTGTCAGGCTAAGGATTCTGAGGATTAGATCTGACAGCCAGCCTAGAAAAACTGTGCAAACCCTCGTCATCTATGAGATGTTCCAGGCTTTGATAGCTTCAATTTTTCATTTCAGGGACTTATATTGATTGCTTTAAGAATTGCACACACACACATAAACACATATATACACACACACAGAGTACAGGAAAATCAGAGCAAACTTTTTCCCAAACAGTCGTATCCCAAAGGACTGGGAAGGATTGATTTTTACACATTTGGCTTTTAGGCTATTCACATCTCAATCCAGACAATTTTCTTTCAAGAGAGTCCACTATAGTCCACTTAATTGTATTTTCTAACCAAGCAGTGGAAGAGATTTGTTGGCTTTACTGTCCAAAGAAGACACAAATCTTTTCTTCCCATTTTTTCCCTTGAGTTGATAATATAGTGAGTGAATTTCTGACCCTAAAAGCAATAAAATATCAAATTGTTGAGTCCAACACCATAGGGAAAAGATTAGTTCATAGAGGAATTTAAAGACTTGGAAAGGAGGGCCTGGCTGTATATTTTTCTATTTTTTTTATTGGGTAGTAATTACTCTTAGTATAACTTTCCAGTTTGGTCAGGACAGTATGCTAGCTCTGATTCTGTGCTTCACGTAATAACTTGGAAAAATAATCCCAGTATGGGCATTAAAAAAGCGTTCTCTTATATATTTTCTTTGGCTCCAAGTTTAATAGCTGGATATAGCCTACTCGACCAGGTTAGGTATTCCAATGACATCTTGTAAATTGGGTTAAAAATAAAGTTTTGTAATACCTTCTATCCAAGTTTGAAGGTTTATTTAAGGCTCAGATGTTATAAAATAATCAGTTAAAATATGTGGTTTTATTTGCAAGCTGCACCATACCTCCCTTACCCTGGAAGACCATGAGACACAGTTAGGTCAGAGAGGTGCTGCTTTGTGCAATAGCAACACAAAGACAATTATCTAATTATCTAACTACTTTGTTCAGCACTTCACAAGCTGAAGAATTAAAGATCCAACCCACTGCAATCAGTGAGGCTTCACTCAGGGCTAGTCTATTTTAAAATCTCCCGAGGGCTGGTGGCAGTGGAAGCGGCAGTGCTGGCGTCCCTCCTCCCCGTGACACCCCAGGGAGTGAGCCGGCGGGGGGCTGCGGTCGGGGGGGGGCTGCTGTCGTGGAGCGCTGCTCCACGCCGACTATTTCGGCAGCTAATGGTAGGCGAGACTAATCTAGTCCAAGAGACGACAGGGTGCGTCTTGCACGAGGAACCCACACTGGCTCTGACCTGATTTGGCAAATTCAGTGTGTCAGCTGAAGTGAAAATTTTTTCAATGCTTTTACGAAAACAGTTTTTTAAAAAGCACAACAAAAATTCATTTTTGTTAGAATATTTTGCTGATCAACTAATACAGCTCCGTGCTAGACCTTCTCGGTTTTCCTAGCTCACTAAAGAATCTCATTTTGTAAAAGAGCTTGTCGAAAGCACCTTTGTATACAACCTGATAAAACCAAAAGTAAAGTTTCAACCCACTTTGTTTCTTGAAACAGAGGTTAAACCCCTTGGGGGAGAAAAAGTGGGGTGCACTGAGCAAACAGGCATTGACCCTTAAATGCAATGTTGCACATGTGAAGTTGTAATAACAGTTACTGCGAATAACTGTTTATTCCATTCCAGCAAAACAAGCAAATAAACTGCCGATGGTGGTTTGAAACTTCATACAGTGTAATATTCCTGTAATGGAATGCTTTTAGAGAGGAGCAATAAAAATAAATTGAAAACTGCTTTTCCGCTGGATACAGCTGGCATAAGCACCATCTGAGCAAACAGGATAACACGAAGCTTAACGTAACATCTCTGTTTTTATTACTCAGAAGCGACAGGTCTTATAATAGTATAAATTCACTTAAAAAATGGACTTTTTTAGAAGCCCTCTGTGTTAATTCTGAGCAGTATAATTACAGGTCTTTTTATGATTTATGTTAGAGACCAATTAGCTTGCTTCCGAGACTCTTGAAAGACTGTTCTTCCCCTTCCCGTGCAGGTCTCGCTCTGCTCTGAATTTATGCACATGAAGCAGTAAAGTGAAATTGTTCATAACCAAGGGAAGTAACTGTATCTGTTGGCTTGGCTTTGCTTTAAGTACATTTTCTGCAAGACGGCTGTCATAAGAAATGCAAATTAGCGACAAGGCACTTGCTTCTGTAAACCGGAGTACATAAAATGGTTGTGCAGTTCTTGGGAGTCGTCAATGTTTTGCAGCCCTCCCGGCTGTCCCTGTGTCACTCAGCCCTGTTCACAGGCTGATTCCCTTTGCCTCGTGAAGCCTTACGTGCCCTATTTCCATCCAGCTCTGAGCATACGCACCCAACCTGAGTCATCAGGGCTACCTGACCCTCTCGGTCTCACCCAGCAGCTTGCCTGTTTCCAACACTGAAGGTGGCTCACTGGATTGCTGCTGAAGGCTTGGATGCGGGATGCTCTATAAAAAATACATACTGTCCTTTCAGAAAGATATTCCAATTCTTTCCCAGGTTCTGTGCATTGAAAAAGCAAAAAGTATGTCTTGTAAGTGATTATATAAGGAGTTGCTCAAGTTCATATATCTGCTTGCTCTTATGTTGTTTTGCATCTCTCACCAAAAAATCCATGTGTGGGTTGTATGTGGGTTGAGGAATGGTCTTACCTAGCAGTTTCAGAGCTAGCTCAACTTATCTCTTTAAAAAATGGAAAACGTCTCACTATAATGACTATAGAAAGATAGAGAGGATTTCTAATTGCTAATCATACTACTTAATTTTTAAGCCAGGTCTTTAGCTAGTACAAATTAGTGGTATTCGTTCCCTACTCACTTCTCTTGCATTTCCTGCTATGCTTACTGTAACCTACTAACAACTCTTCTAGCCTAACATGGACCCATCTTAGTGAATCCAGAATGGGACGGTACACAGAAAGTGTACAGAAAGAGCATGACCTCACTGCTTGAAATTGCTCCTGCAAATAGAGCCTTTAGTCTTCAAATTTCTCTTTGGAAGGTTATAACAAGTAAAAGCTGTGATATAGCCCAAGCAAACTACGGCACTACCACCAAATTCTCTTGCCACTTTCTTTACTAAGCAGCCGCATTACACTTTATTTTCTCTGCCTCATGCTCGATAGTACTTGATGATAATCTTAATTTGTGTCATTCTTTGAATTCTAGCTAAAGAAGCATTTTACTTCTACATTAAGGGAGTTGCTTCATCACTGCAATGCAGGGTTCTCTGGGACAGAATTCCTTGGCTGTTTAACAGTACCTACGCACAACAGCTCTGGACATGAAGTGACAAATCTGTTATTAATATATGACTAAGTAGCCCAAGGGTTCGATAATGTCTTTCTCCTCAAGGTCACCAGTTCAAATATAACACAAGCTGGAAGTTGGAGTTATTACCATTTGATGGCTTTTTGTTAGTCTGTGTAAAATTAAGATTGCACATCTTGCACATTAATGGACTTTCTCCAGGACATGTCTTAATACCATATGCTTGGAAGAACTATCAGACACGCAGAATGACGGTCCTTTAGTGGTGAGCAAACACTTCACTCTTTGCTGGTATTGCAGAACTGATGTCAATTGTTTGCTGTTTTCAGAGGCATAATACTGATCTCTGTTCTTCTGTCTTCTCCATGACTTATATAGTTTCCTCATATGAGCAGGTTATCGTGGGTATATTGACACAATATTTTATAGGGAAATGCAAGCTTCCTCTGCCTTCTCTCCACGTGTTTTGATCTGGAGGCTGTATTGTCACAGCTAAACTAAACTAGTAATTCTACCGAGACTTAGGGCTCAGTGATGTGCTGATATACAGCTTCTGGTCATCCTAAAATGCAGATGGCTTTCGCCTGCCTAACTGGTAGTCCCATTACAGCGGGAGCAAGATTTCCCTCTAAGAGGATGCCAGTGCTCACTCAAACTAGGCCCACCAAGGGAAGGCTCCCAAGAAACCAAATTTCTCCTCCCTGTGAGCTCCTGGAGCCGGCAGCAGAGCAAAAAACACCATCACATCTTTGTGATGAGAATGGCCGTGGCCCTTGCGCAAACGCAAGCTGGTGGCAGGCAAGCACGGAGCCTGCCTGCTTCCCTTTATTGCTTTTAATCGGGCGTGCAACTCTGGTGATTGGGTCTTTAATATGTGACAAACATCTGATCTGTTCCCCGTTCCTCGGGCCTGTCTTGTTGCCTTTCTTGTTACAGCAGAATGATTACAGAGCACTTTGTCAATAATCCAGCAAACCTATCATACAGTCAATCGATGGGAGCTGGTTTTGTCCAAACTTGCCTTAGCTGTGTGTCTGAAGAATGCCAAGGGGAGGGATATTGCTTTGCCACTTATCAGGAGACGTTACCCTTACAGATATTCCTCTCTGTCTCTTTTGTCTATATAAAACCTATTGTTGCTGATCGGTATCGAGGAGCTCTGCATAGAAAGAAATCCCCCGAGTCCACTCCTGCTGTCCATCAAGTCATTATATGATTAGGGCACTGGGGCACAGGAGCTCTGGACAGGGCTGTGTCCCATCACGGAGTGCAGGCACGGAGCAAGCGACAGCCGCTCCCCGCCGGAGCCACAGTCGAGGCAGCTGGAGCACGGGTGGCAGGAGAAGATCATTGTCTGTGTCTTGTGGTAAGGAAGTCAGAGGGCTTCGATTGTGCGGGTGGCCCAAGGTCCCAGATCCCCGGGAGCAGCAGCGGGCGCTCGCTGAGCGTGCGTCACCTTGAGACTGCACCGTTCGTGTGAACTCATGTGAGGAAGGATAGGAAGCTGTGGGATGGGTCTGCCCATGAGCACCCTGCCATGGGATTTTCCTGCTTCATCAGAGGCACTTAGCTGAAGCAGCTGAGCTGGGAGCAGAGTTGCCCGCAAGAGAAATAGCGAGACATTTCCAGAAGGTAATTCAGCCCATGTGCAGCCAAAGGGCTTCCAGAGATGTCTTTCTGATGACTGCTCCACAGCTATTAGCCACTGGATTTCTATCCTGGAAACCTCAGTTAAGTGCCTGAAGTTGGGTAGGACTACTCCAAATCCTTGTGTTTCCATTTTTACTCTTTTTAATCCTTTTACAAATCCAGGGTCCTGCTAGCAGGGAATGAAGGCCCAGGGAAGTGAAGCTACAGCTTCTCTGTTCACTGATAACGCTGTGCTGCGGTGTCCTCAGTGACTCTATCTGTGACCGGTATTCACAAACTGCCTCTGTGCTGCAGCCTTCCTATCTGCAAATCAGGAGATGAAAGCTCTGGTAGTATCTCCAGTGTATATGCTTGTTGTTTAACTTAATAGACATTTTAAAGAAAAATATGGATGGAAAGCACAGACAGAAAATACTTTTGTTAGCTGCTAATTTGTAGAGGCTGTTTCAAAAAGCACCACCTGGCAAGCTTGTAAGGAGTGAGTGGATGTTTCCTCAGTGCAGAGGGCAGGAAGGAATTTTATCCCATTTGGTTATCACATCAATTCTTGCTTGAAATCCCTGGGTTTGCTGCTGAGGTTTTTCTTCATTGTTAACTGTGCAAAGAAGGTGCCCAAAGGCTTGGCCGGTAGTGTAAGTCCCTTTCTGGCTGCATGCTCCTTTGTCCTCACTGCCTTTCACCCACTGCGGTGGCAGGCAGTGACCTCCTCCGCGTGCGCTGCAGCTGCCTGGCTGCAGAGTAATCCTCTGCTTTCACGTTCCGTGCAGGCCAAAGTTCTCCTGATAAACCAAGCTGGTGGGTCTAAAGATTTCCAGTATAAAGTTAGTGGTGTCACTGGTTCTTTGGGATCTAGAGAGAACTTGTATGAAAGGAGGACACACTGAATTTCATATCCAGGGATGCTGTCCAAGGACAAAGCAGTTTGACCTAAATCCTTCCATGTAATGGCAGGGCTTGCAGTAATGAATTCTGTCTTATCTGCGTGATGGGGTTATGATTTGCAGACATCAAAATCCGTGATTCAGTGAATGCTGCTCTAAACTTGGAAGAGCGGCTAAATAAATAAATAAAATTTGTCAATGCAGAATAATATGCTTGCACATGGTTAGCAATAGCCAGGCAACTGTATATCACAGCAAAGAATAATGTCAGGTTTTGGAATCAGATAAATTGCAAATAACAATGCAGAAAGCAACTGAACCTTGAGGAATATCAGCTGCTAGACTAGATGAGGTGGCTGCAAAGAGCCATTGTTTGGAAGAGAGAAATAGAGACCAGTAAGACAGGGAAAAAAAAATGGGGAGGGAACAGCAGGCCATAAAGCTGTGATCAAGAGCAGGAGAGATGATAAAAGGCGATGGACAGCCCAGAAAAAATATTAAGAAGCAATAAAATGCAGCATCAGTGGAGATAAGATGATAATTTGTTATTCTCAGCAGAGCCATTTCTGCACCAGGGCTCTTTCTAGACTCAAAACCTAAGCTCAGTTCTGCCTTGCACCTTGTGCAGTGATTTACACCTTGACAAAGCAGAAGGAAAATCCTCCAGCCAGCAAGTAAGAGTATTTGTGTGTGTACTTGTGTGTGTGTTTTGGGGGGAGGCAATCTAGTTGTGTCAGAGTTTAAACTTATCCCTGAAAGGGCTGGAAGGTCATTTCCAAACTGCTTTGGCTGGTAAGGAGTTGTGCCTTCAGGACTTCAGTGCAAATAAGAATCAGACCCACTTTTCCCATGGAAAAATGGCTCAGCAAGGCAAGTGGAGATGTGAGAACCAAATGCCCCATAATAGCTGGTAGGAGAGGTAACAGTGATCCACACAAATGTGAAGGACAGTACATCCCACACCAGTGACAGTCTTAAAGTCAGGTAAAGGATTTGGAGGGATTTGTGTGTGACGTGATGCCAGCAGCTGTGGGGACACACAGTGTACTCACCGGGCACACGCTCCCTTTGCTCCCAATTGCAAGTTTAAGTTTAGCCACAGTCAAACATGGTAGTTCAAGACACCTTTGACTCAAAATAATTTAAAATGTCACTGGGTTTGGCTGACCTTTAGAGACGTGATGTGTGAGCATTGAACAGGCACATAGGAGCAGGTGAGTGCGCATGTACGTGTACCACAGGGCAGAGCCATCTCCAGGGATGTAGGAACCAGCCTGAGAGGTGGAGGAACATGGACTGGAGAGTCTGGGAGTGCCTCTGGGGCTGAGAGGGAAGAGAACTGCATGGAACTATCTCTCAACTCCATCTCTGCATCCTCTAAATGGCACAGGCATTGTTCAGCAGTTTTCAAAGATGCTGATAACAATGATACAGATCCCTGGTACTTATTAAGCTGATGGCTTTTAAACATTAAATCCTAGCTATAATTAAATTAACTGAAATTGTTTTTTAGGAAAAAAAAAAGAATTCTAAGCACTCCCCAGTAACATTTAAAAGGTGAGAGAATTGCCTGCAGGCCTAAATAAGCATTGCTGCAGATTGCATCCAGGACTAATTCGCTAGCTGATGACTGAAGTTGTAGTCAGGGGACTACAGAGGAGAGGGGGAAGAGGGAGGAGGGACAAGCTTCGTGACTGGGGAGGATTTTGTGGTCCTGGTGCTGTTTTTCCTGGAAAGGGCTTCCAGGCCGTCCTCTTGCAAAGCCAGGGAATTATCTGCAGAATGACATGATCACCCTGTTAATCAGGAAGGGATTTCTTATTAATTTTTTTTCAGTTCCAGATAGTTTTATGCAATCCTCTAGCACAGATCTCT
This sequence comes from Aquila chrysaetos chrysaetos, assembly GCF_900496995.4. Classification (NCBI taxonomy): domain Eukaryota; kingdom Metazoa; phylum Chordata; class Aves; order Accipitriformes; family Accipitridae; genus Aquila; species Aquila chrysaetos. The sequence continues at coordinate 1,848,191 of NC_044027.1, forward strand.
CTAGCCTACCCTCCCTCTGTGTGAGGATAGTCTGATCAGGGGGTAGCTATCCACCATGGAAGAAAAGCATTTAGTGTCTTCAGAGTTTTTAGTACCTCCAAGACTTTCTCATCCTCTCTGTCCCGCAGGCAGCCTTTGGGAGGGAAGGAGAGAGTGCAGAAATGGTGAGAAGCAAAGAACTGGGGTCCAGCTCTGCTGAGCTTGAGTGCAATGGGGTCTGGCAGCGAGTGGATTGGGGTCCCTGGCTGCCTTTGGGCTCCAGCAGTGTCACGCTGCCTTTCTGTGCATGCTGTGCTATGGATTGGGGATGCCGCTAGATGTGGTCCTGGTAACAGCAACATGGGAAGGGATTTCCCATCCATCCCAGCATGGTGAGATTGCCCATGTGTGGATTTCCAAAGGGTCTGGGGAAGGGAAGGCTGTGCTGGAGCCTCCGCTGACCTTAATCTGAGTGTAGCCAAGCGTCAGGTTCCTGAGCAGGCAGCCTGGGAACTCTCATGAGCACAAAAATCCATTTTTAAAGAGAAGAGCTGAAGGAAATGACAAACTAAGTTACACAGACTCTAACCCGGCTTGCTGTTCTGTATTTAAATCCATTGTTATAGCCTCAGGCGTCCTTGAATAATTACTTTTGATGACTGGCTATGACGTGCTCCATTTGGGTCTAGATGATGCTACACAAGGCATGCCATGGCTCTCCGAGTTCAGTAACGCTGGTGAGGGTCTGAGCTGGCCGTGTGGAGCTGTGTCCCACCCGGAGAGGAGGGATCACCACTGATGGACTTTCGCAAGACAAACCCCTGAGCCCTCTGCCTCATGGCTCCCTGTGCTGGGTCTCTTCTCCCCGCGTGCGTGTTTTACACATGTGCATGTCCCAGGGTGTCCTTCAGCAGACAGGCTGCCCTTCACACTGGCAGCCCAACTCAAGGCCTGAGGCAGTCAGAAGGTCCCTCAGACAGCCCCAGGTCCCTTTGCTGCAAACTATCACACATGGGGAAAAAAACCCTAACAGTTTTCATCGCTCCTCTATAAAGAACTTGGTGCTGATTAAGCTAGTTTCCACTCCAGCAGCATCGTTTACCTGGGAGGGGGAACAGCTCTGCAAGAGACCGAATAACAACAAATTTCTTGTAGGGAAAATTACGGTTTGGGTTCAACAGGCCAGAGAAGCACCCTCCCATACAGGTTAGTCCTCATGCCAACAAACCACATGTGTGTCTGGTTCCCGTTGATGTCCCTGGGTGGGTGGGTGGGTGGGCTGCAGTGGGAACCTCACTTGTCATTTGGGATCTGACCCAGCAAAACTCCACGACACTCTTGGCCGTGAGAGCTGCCGGCGGGGCTGCCCACGCGAAGCAGCTGCCAGATTGAACAGGCAGAGGCACAGGCTGAGCATCTCCCTCGGCTGCGTGGGCGCGTGGTGGCACCGTGTGAAGACATGGGTGCCCTGCCCATGGCTCAACTGCTGCTTCCAGGTCACTCCCCTTACCCCGCAGCCTGAGGTCAGCAATTTAATGCAATAAAAAAGACTTATAGTGTTGTTGGAGTCTGACATAAAGTCAAATGCAGTTGTGCCCGACTATAAGAAAATAGCGGCTAGGAACTTCAGGACAGAGCTTGCAGGAAAAGTGCAGGTGTAGGCAACTGCCTGAATCTGAGCATCCATGGGAGAGGCACGCACTCTGGGCTGAACTTTGTTAAGTTCTCTGGGACGTGTGCGCTGCATCAGCCTCATGTTTGTACCTTCACACAGGGGTGAATTTAATCTTTGCAGCTTGCTTGAGTAGGTGAGAATAAAAGTGAACCTGAGTATTAGAATCTGCTCTTCAGTTTGTAGTAGAGGTTCTGAGCTACAGCACATGCTTTTGTCAGATCACCTTTGCCAGGATCACCTCTGCAGAAACTGCTTCTGAAAGACATTTAACATTTCTGTTCTGGCTTTGAAGATCTGATTGAACTATGTTCTGTTTTGAAGGAATTGAAAATATATTTATTAATTTAATAGATGGCTTCCTTTGGTTCCAGGATTCGTCCCTGTTAGGCACATCATTCAAAAATTATCTATTGTGGTTGAAAAAATAATTCCAAGACATCTGGATTTGTACTAATATCTGTGAGCGGCAAGCCTTCGATTTCCTTCATACTTCATTACTGGCGTGCCCCAAAAAGCAATCCTTTCTTAATCAGCGCTTGTTTCTCCTGTCAGACTATTGTTCATCATGATATATGAAGCAACAAGAAGGCATTTTCTTGATTTTCATAAGTTAAGCTAACCATCCACTGCTGACAGCCCTATTGAAACAGAGCAAGCTGAATGTTTAAGTCATAGAGTTTTATATCAAATCTATCACTTTGACAAAGTGGATGTTTTTCCTTTCCTCCCACTCTCTGAATTGCTCTCCTGGTTGAATGTTGTAACCACCACTTGGAGGGAGGACAGGGAGGAGGATAGGCAGATGGACAGACACACAGATGACCGACAGACTGACAAGGTCATCACGGACCCCAGCTCCCTGTTACAATACAGGCTTACAGTTCTGTTTCCTAATGGAAGTCAGAAGTGTGGCAGTCTTGGAAATCGCATTCCTCCATGCCCCATTTCATCTGCTTCTGACCCTCTGTAGGATAACAACCTCCTAATTCATCACAAGGAAAGCTCTGCAAAGATTAATCATTTAATATTAGAAGAGCACTTTGATAGCCAAAGCACTACGTACCTGCTAATTAACAGTAACTGTGTTTGGACCATTGAAAATTAATGTATATTTTGTTTCCCGGTGTGTGTTTGACAACACGGGCAAGGAAAGGATGGCTGTGTTGTGAGAAAAGGGACAGGGAACACAAATTCCTGTCTCATGAAGTGACCTCAGGTGTCCAAACCCCCCAGGCTTTCTCTTTTCTCTTCCTATTGGGCTTCCTCAGATTAACCTCTCTGCTCTACTTCTGCTGAATAGGTTATTGCTGCTGCTGGAAAGCAAAGAGAGAAAAATCCTCTCTTGAGGTAGTAGGTGAAAATGCACTGAAATCGATAAAGATGCCCCATATAAATCTGTAAATGTGACCCAATAAATCCAAAGTGAGATTTTTTGGTTTTCCCCTTACTGAACAAGTTGCTTTCGTTCTTCAGGTCTGGGTGCCTTTGCGCTTCCATGTTGTAAGTAGGCATAATCTAGCAAAAGTAACAGATACCGATCTAAACTAGAGCAACATCTGGCACTTTATTTAGCATGAGAAGTAAATCAGTAGGGTTGCAGCATACATCTTTGCTATCGTATTGCTGTTCCGAAATGAGTCATTTTGACTTTCTTATCTGTACCCTGGAAACCTGTGTCCTTACATTTGAGTTTTATGCACTGATGCAGTATGCGAGGAAAAAAAAAAAAAGTAAAAATAAAAAGATTACATCTTGTACCCACCGGTTGGTGGTTTCTTCTGTGCTCCTGACCAGTTAATGCTGTAAAGTTTATTTCCATTAGTTGTATTATTGCCTTTTATCTGCTTTTCCCCAGGGCACTTACTGTAACGTCAAAGCGCCAAATCTATTTTATAAAATTGCCCTGTAAAAAAAAAAAACAACCAACAACCCAAACGAAAAACTAAAAGGCCAGCAAGGAAAAAAGGTGATGGATTAGATCTTAAAGCATCAGAACAGCTCCTTGGGCTCCTTTCTGCCACTAGCTTCATTTCAAAATGTTTTGTTCCTTTGTCCCCTGATTTTCCATGGTCTGTTTTATTATCGCTGTTGTTATAGCGTTCATCTAATGCTATATTAAGTGCAAGGCTCTTGAAGTGCACTTTGCAGAGGAGGTGGTGAGGAATTAGATAACTCCACAAGGCCAGTGGAGAGACGCACGTGGGATTTCTGAGGCAGCCCTCCAGTCTTGCTTAGTTTTGCTAACTGAATTTTGCCAGTGACCTCCCGCAGCCCTGGTGCTGGACCAGAAGTCAAGAGCCACGTGCTGCAGTCCTGCCATGGGTTTTCATAACCAGCAGAGCCCACAGCTGGAAAAGAAGGCTGCACTCTTGAGTTTCCCCGTAGCACCTTAAGATTTACTGCACATCCCCAGACAATAAGCTTTGTTAAGTTACAAATGAAAACAAATATCCCTTTAAAATAACAGTGGTAGAATAGCCTAGTGGGTCCATTAGAAATGGAAAAAGTAACGCTGAGTTTTGTAGCTATCTGCAGAAGCAGTCGCTCAGCTGTCCAGTTGTTTTTCACATGCGGGATCACCAGCAGAGAGGCAACGGTTTGGAACAAAGATCTCAGATGGTGATCATGTGGTTTATTTCCCCCCCCCCCCCAAATTGTTTTTTTTTCTAGATATTCTTTCACCAGCCAAAGGTCACATTATCGTGGCATCTCAAATAATCACATCCAAGAGCCACAGCTGCAATTCATCCCAGCTCCTAGGCAGGTTAGATGCCAGGGGATGTAATAAACGGGGCAAATGAACTCGTGAATATTGAGAGTGGTATTGCACTGATCGGTTTTCTTTTGGACTGCACAGTTTATCTACTGAAGTTTAAAAAAAAAAATCGTAAAAAAATTTCACTTGCAAAACACAGTAGTATATGTGGTTTTCCATTTATCCACGTTTAGGAGGTGTTAAATGTACTGGAACACAGCAATAACTACAGACTGCAGCTGTATCCTAGCCTGAACTCGTTAAGGCAATAGGTGCTAAAACCAGGGACTCCAGCTCCTTTCTGTGGGTCATGCCTGGAGAGTTGGGGTGGTTTAATCCAGGCAAAGGGCTACACTTTAATTTGAAACTAATGCCCCTTGCTAGAGGTATCCAACGTGGCATGACTCCAAACCACAAAGTGGTCTCAGCCTCCCGTGCCTGACACTGCCAAGTCCTGCTTGGTTTGGACCACCTTACTCTGAACAAGGAGCATCTCCATGGGGCTTCAAAGGGGCATTCAGAGCCTTGATTGGATCTTTGAAGCAGGTTATTCATTTTAGATGCGTTAAACTTGGCACTCCAAACCCTATTGTACATCCCCATTTGACGTCCTTCTGCTGCCTTGGCTCCAGAAGAACATTAGCGTATTTTTTTTATTAAATTATATATGCCAAAGGCTCAAGTCCTTAACTTGTATGGAACTGATTTATAGCATTACTTGGCAATCTTGAAGCTGTTCAGTGTTACCTATCAGCTCTGTTTATGCATTTTAAAACAGAAAGGGAGACAATTTGCTAATCCAGTGTGCAGCTTGGTGAAAACTTTAAGCTTTCCTTGGAAATAGCAGCTTTTTGTTACACTTGGAGCTCCCAAGCTTCCCCTGAAATTATTATGATTTCTTTTGAAACCTGAGGAGATTTAAATTCCAAGCGTACCTTACACCTGGCTTTCCTTCCTCCTCGCTTTGGCACATGACTGCAGCAGAGGTGACTTTGAGCGAGGCTTGCTGGGATGTAGAAATGCACGTTTTCCTCGCAGCGGGATGAAATCACCGCTTGCTCTCTGGAACAGCTAGCTCCTATGTGGGGCTCTCCAGCGTGGATGTCAGGATGTCAGGAAGGGGGAAGCAAAGGAAACAGGCTGCAGCACAGAGTTAGTTAGAGCTGAAAGCTAATGTTGACACTTGGCCTTGTTTAGGAGCTTCAGAGGAGGGATTCTGAAAAGAGATGGAGAAAGACACCTTCAGTCTTTTTTCAAGTAGGATAAAACCACCTTAAAGACACCATTAAGAAAAGAGCTATTGATGATAAAGGCCAATAAAGATGTAGCTGAATCTTTATTCAGCTGGAGAGCTACTGAGCCGAGAGAACCAACAAAGTTGGGTTTGTATTTGAACTTTTCTCTTTCATCTGAAAGGGCTGGATTTGTGTTGGGTTTGGCTGGAGAGCTGCGTCCCACATTACTGCTTTGGGAAAGGGGTAAAATTTGTTGTAACAGGGAGTAACCCAGCTGATGAAAGAGTACTCTAACTGTATCCCAGCACGTCCATTTAATCAGATAATCAAATCCTGGCATCTACAACCCTCTTAACAATGGAGACAAAAGTTCAGCCAGGCATATTAACCCCTTAATTAATAATCCTGACACTTAACTACTCTGCTGTTACCCATTAAGCTTCTGCTGACATTGATGGAGTACCAGGACACGTTATATGTGATATGTTCAGTGGAACTGGTGAATGGTGCCTGGGTAGCACTGGTACATGGCAGATGCGCTTTCTGGGGTGTTCACCTCCTTTAGCAATTTCCCTGAAAGTTGGTTTTATTCTGCGGTTCTTCTTCGGTGTCTGTTCCCTGACTCCCACAGATATAAACTGTCAAACAGTGGTTACACCTACGCTGGCTTCTCCATGCCCTTGTGGATAGCAGCAAAGTCTGCCTCAGTCCCCAGATAGGTGGCATGTCATGCCGAAGGAATCTCCGTTTTATCAATGATCTGTGATTCTCTGAGGGTGAAATGAGAAGATGCTCTGCCATCCAGATAAAATCTCTACAAGGGGAATGGCAGAAGGCCATGTGTTCAGAAGGGGTCACTATGATAAGTGGAACCCTCTCGTCACTAGAGGGACACCAAAAAATGAAACAGCCCATTCTGAAAAATTATGTCCCGTGCACCATCCAGCGAAAATACAATATACAAATTCTAGATGAACTGAAGCATGAGCAATGTGATCACTGATGTGGCTCATGACCTTTAACTGCTTTTGAATCTTTAGATGCTATAGAGTGTAACGTGATACCCTGAATGTGACAAAAATGTAGTGTTTCATCTTGCAAATGATCCAGAATACAGCCCGCCACATTCTTTTGCATTAGGACATCATACTATGTTCTTCTTCGAAATAAGTAAAATTAAGTTGAGCCAAAGCTTATAATTCAGCTGGCTACTACTCAGCTGAAATTTTAGGGCGAGAGTCAGAAGTAGAATAAGAGTATTGTAGTTTTGACTGAAGCATAGAAGTATGCAGGAAGGCTGGAAGCACCCTGCAAAGAGTCTGCACAGCACTGAAGTCCAGCTTAGCACTAGGCTGAATCTCTCATTAGTATCTCAGAGCTGATAGTACCAAAAGCAGTAAGGTTACTTATGAGTAAGTTTTAACTTAACACAGGAGGATGCACCTCTCCTATGAAGACAGGCTGAGAGTGTTGGGGTTGTTCAGCCTGGAGAAGAGAAGGCTCCGGGGCGACCTTAGAGCAGCCTGCCAGCACCTAAACGGGGTCTATAGGAAAGCCGGAGAGGGACTTTTTACAAGGGCATGTAGAGAGAGGACAAGGGGTAATGGCTTTAAACTGAAAGAGGGTAGATTTAGATTAGATGTAAAAAAGAAATTCTTTACGGTGAGGGAGGTGAGGCACTGGAACGGGTTGCCCAGAGAAGTTGTAGATGCCCCATTCCTGGCAGTGTTCAAGGTCAGGCTGGATGGGGCTTTCAGCAACCTGGTTTAGGGGAAGGTGTCCCTGCCCATGGCAGGGGCTTGGAACTAGATGATCTTCAAGGTCCCGCCCAACCCAAACCATTCTGTGAGTCTATGATACACCTTTTCCACTTCACATTCTCTGATAAGTATTTTTTTTTTTTTAAATGTCATGCCATTACTTTTCCAGACGAAGTACTGGAAGGTGAGGAGAGTTGTGGCTGGAGGGCAGAGCTGTGTCCGTGTTCATGCACAGTGTCAGCGAGCAGAGAGCATCAGTTTCCAGTGCAGGACCAGGGAACTTTACTGCACGCTGGAACAAGGATATCTTGCTCTGCTCTTAGGAGATATGGCAGACACGGCTTCCCAGAAGAATGTTGAATTGCAAATGCAAATTCCTACCAAAACTGCATTTTCATGCTGTATCTTTCATCTTTTACGTAACTCTCAGTGTCTGTCCCTCTAAGAAACTAATGGTCTCTACCATGCACTAATAGCAAAGAAAGTCAAGGGAACAATAAAGGAAATCCTTTGTTGTCTCTAAAAAGACAGTCGAAAGCTTGAAAGAGTCACCAGTGCTCCTCTTCTCTAGGTCTTAAAAACAGATTATTGGCTCAGAAAAAATCCATTAAAACGATGAAAGTGTTTCTACAAGCTGAATGCTATCTCCCCATTAGGGTGCTATAGGTAACCATAAATATCTTGACCTGATCACTAAGCTGGCTTTGGGATTGGCCACAGTGTATAATGCAGTAAATAACCTTGAGCATAAAAATGAGATTCTACTCCAGAAAACTCTTTAATCTCCCTTGTTTTTATGGATCAGCAAAGGTGTCAGAAGTTTGACACTCTAGATAATTGAGCTCTTGCATTTAGAGCACAGCCTACAAATAATGGCAACTTTGCTTTGAAATAGTCTTTCTAAACTTTGGTTTGACAATTAGCATTTCAAAAGGTTGCAACTATGTAGCTGCCATCGCCTAATACACAGTTTGAATCAAATGTAAGGATTAATAGCACAGCACTAAAAACAGCCATAAAATCTACCTGCCCTGGAAGTGTTCCTGCTAACTCTCTAATAGATGAAAATCTCGAGTCACGTATCCGTGACACATCTGCCATCGGCCATCCTCAGTATGGGGTGAGAGGAAGGGGACATTCACCTCCCTGCACAGACCTGACTTCACTGCGTGGAACTGCTTTCCACCCCAGATAAGTGCCACGAGACATAGACTTACTTGCACGGGAAAAGCATGAAGAAGTTTCCCATCACAAACCTTCTTTGAGTACTTGTAGGTATAGATGGTAAAATAGAAGCTTTGTCTTGGAGAGCAATAGTCTCCCTCCCGTGCACGTGTTGCAGACACGTGCTGAATTAGCCCAGGAGGAGCTGCTCGACAGGGTTTTCAGCAAAACCCATCGTTTCTGCAACTCTGGGCCCACCAAAGTCAGGAACAATGTCTGTTTTGGCCATGTTGAAAACAGAGCTAAGTCAGTGCCTCAGATTTTATCAGCCATCTCTGACGTTGTCAAGGGGATACTTAAGAGGCAGTCTGAACAATGGGAATTCTTCATGTGCGGAGGGGAACAAGAGGATAACGTGGCAAACAAGATCCACTCAGTCCCACTTCCACGCTAGCCAGGGATTCAACGGTTTATCTTCAAGGGTATTCACAAACTAATCAATAAAATATGCGTTTAGAAGACAGAAGTGACACCTGATCAAGGCTAAAGCCCCCCCATGTTTATGCTTGGAGTGCACAGAGTGACAAGAAGCTGTGTGTGTGCTGTGCTCGAGCGTACCGGGCATCGAAGCCTGCAAAGGGCCCGCTCCTGCGCCTGCAGGAATGCAGAGCAGATGGTGGAGCAGAGCTTCTGTGCCTGCACACCACCAGGAGGGGAGTGGGCTTGCTGCCTTTCAGGATTGCCTAATGCTAGGGAGAAATGCTCTTATTAGGGGCTTTTTTTCTCTCCTTTAAATGAATGCAAACAACAGGGGTTTTCTTTACAGCTCATTCTTTAATAACTTGGGTTAGTCATAATGAAATCTGTTCTTAGGGTAGAATTAATATGAGATAGTAATGGTGATTAGGTAATTAGCAACTACCAAGAGTATTTAACCTTCCTGGTGACAGCGTGTCTGACATCACCTGAGCTCGTGCAGACTCTGTGAAAAGAATTAACAATTTTAAATTACCCCATTTAAGTTATTAATTATGAAATACAAATGGGCCCAGAAATAATGGCAGTAGTGCCTGGTATCCTGGTGGTTTTTCCACCTCTGCATATCTTAAATCTATGTATTTTCTGTCTTCCATTTCATTATAAAATTGAAATAGGATTGCAAGTATCGAAGGACATCTGCTCTGGTAACTGTTGGCTACTCACACTGTTATCCCTGCTCCCATGAATGATCAGGAAGGAAAATTTCCTTTTCCGCTCCCTTTACCTGAAAATTCGGTTCATACTGAAATGTTACAGTGGCCAAGTATTTTGATCATTTTTTTTCTTAGTGCCAGCATTTTCCTTTGGAACAGTATTTATTTTACTCGGGAATGGTTTTTTCTTCTTCACACATGTCACTGCAAGAGGTTTTTGAGCTGCAGCGATACCTGAATTGATTGCTTTGCATGACAGTGTACTGGCTCCCACAGCGTCCACCTCAACCAGGAACGATGGAGCCATTCTCTTTCTCTGGAGAAACACAACAAAACATAGCTCCCCCCACCAGCACTGCAGACGGAGAAATTAAAAAAAAGTGACTCTTCCTGACAAGTTTCACAAGCAACTTGTCAGAGATATTTATATACAAATATGAAATCCTGTTCCAAAGGAAGTTTGCAAACATTTGCTCCCGTAATGCATGTTTACAGCTTTGGAGTTTGCTTTCATAAATTTTCTATTTAGTCATTTCATGGATTGTAAACATGCATGTGTGAGTGCATAAATCTGTTTGCGCACACCCACCCATACCTATAGGCTTCTGTCTATCCCATCCAGGATGACCCTCTTTTCTGATGCACATTTATAGCTCTTTTCCAAGTTCCTCACACTGCATTACAGTTTCTCTTTATTAGCAGCCAGTAATGTATTAATGCATTCCTCGGTGGGAAGTGTGCTCCTAACTATTACCTTGGACACTCATTTAGTTGAATTTGATAGTGACAACACATTGACATTGGTAAGGTTAATGATCCAATACTTTATTTCATTGAACAAGTTGAACAACATTTAGTACATTGTTCCACAATGTCCTAGAGAGCTGTCTGTGCTATTACTTTAATGGTACTATGGCATCTTTGCCCTTTAAGTAATTGGCACCGTGAAAATATTCTCTAGATCCTGTCACAATTGATTAGTATTGCATTGAATTACAAAAAAATTACTTTTATTTTCCTTTTTCAATCCCTTTTCATGGAAGGAAGGCAAAATTTGATCTCCATGGATGTGGCAGGCTGACAGCCCTAAAAGTACAGTGAAGAGACAAAGTCCTAGCTGCAGCCTTGACTTTTTGGTTCTGGAGCCAACACAAAGCTCTGCCCCTCACCTCATCCTGACCTGCTGAGTTCATCCTTTCTGGATTTCACAGGAGCTAGTCCTATCTCTGCTTGCTTTTTGGCCACAGCAAGCAAGGCCCAGCAATTCTCAGTGAGTTTTGCCTTTTCCTGTGCCCCCGCATGGCTGCAGGGATGGTCATGGCTTAACCACATTGACCATTGTGCCTGCAGGAGAGCAGCGTTAGCGGGTGCTGTTGGCAGAAGGCTGGTCCCTGCAGTGAACTGTGGAGCACACGAGCATCCCTACAGGTTCCTCTGCAAGATTGTGTTTCATAGGACATGACTGATAGTGCTCATATTTTTTAGAGGGAGGAGAAAACAAATATGGGGGTTAAATTCATTGGTAGATGATGGGGGTTAAATTGGGTGGTAGATTACAGCGTGGTTGACTCCTCTTTGCTTCCACTGCTAGACGTGGTGATGTGATCCCTTTGCATTGTATTTGCCAGGAGTCTTCATGGCTCCAAAGCAGGGAATTCTCCATCTTCCAAAGAGGCTGGAAGATGAAAGGAAAGATGCACAGGATGAATTGTCTGTTCAGTGTAGAGAAACAATAGCACTGCTCTGAAATTACATCTGTAAAAAAGAGAGGTGGCATGTGGTAGCAGTGACCCAGAAGACAACCAGTGCTTTCAGCATGGGACTTGAAGGTGCAAAGTAGAACATCATTTCTGTGTTTGTATCAACAGCAAAAAAATTCTTGACTTTGGATTCATGTTGTCCTTCTATCACCTTCCCCTCTCTTTTAAATTACCCTTGATTGTACAACATCTGCTCCCTTCATGCTTGCATATGGCTGTCTCCTTAAATCTGCATTTCTGTCGAGGGGCTGCATACAAATATCCAGCTGAAAGTTTTCTTTCAATGATCTGATTAACCAACTTACTCTGGAAAAGAAAAATTAGTATCGCCGTAACTGTAAAAGCGAACAGTGGGGAAAGGGGGTACCTGTGCAGAGGAATGGTAATGACAGGTGTCAGACAGGGGCACTGACAAGGACCAAAGATGAAGCATCTTCAGAGAGGAGGCTGTATTTCATTCTTGTATTCAAAAATAAAATCCTCACAGATGTGAAATTCTGAAACACGAGAGGAATGTCATTTTTTTAGGCATATGAGAAAAATTCCTGCAATTGACGTGCTCAGAATGTCTCCTCACCGACATTTGCAACCCAAAATACTCACCAAAGATTTTCAACAAAGCTCTGGGTTGCAAGTGTGGCAAAATAAAGGCATATCTGCCCGTAAGCTCTATATAGTGAAAAGCTATCCCGCTTTTGATTTTGAACCTTAAAAAATAACTATATTGAAGTACAGAACTGTCCTCTGATCATCTATATCTGCTTACATGTTATGTAGCTTTTTCTACTGTCTTTATAGGATACGTTAGATGGCTTTTAGTGTTACAGTAGAGGAAATAGATCGATATGTATGTGGTAGAAGGCTGAATTTCAAGAGTTAAAACGCAGAAACTTTGGATTCCTTAGTGACTTACAGTATGCCTATAGGCCACTTAAGTAACTTCTCAGTGCCTTGACCTCCAATGTGACCAGTCGTTCTGTTATCTCCTGTCCGCATCCTTATTTTAAGCCCATCACTGTCGCATCTGGCTGAGCTCTGTCACCTCTCCTCCCCTGCATGAGGTTGAAATTGGCCAAGGGGGCATGCCAGCTTCCCTGGGAAGAACTCAGGGAATACCTCTGCAGATAGACCACGCCGCCGTGACTGAGGATGCTCGTGTCCACGCGGGCAGCTCTGGCACCCGCTGTAAGACAATGACATCCAGCGTCGCAAGGTGAAGCAGAAGCATTTCTGTAACACTGCAAGAGAAAGGCCTTGTTTGATGAACAAGTTTATTCGGGTTTTTTGCTAACCTTCCTCCCTTCTGCCTTCCCTCCCTGCAGCCCACCCCCTGGCCCTTTTACCTCCGTTCTCCAGCTGAGCCTTTCTGGAATATACTCTATATTTGTCTCCTGCTTCCCTGAACACCCATTATTATGTAGAATAATAATGCAGGAGCTCTGCTCGGCACCTCTGCTCAGTGGCTCCAAGTGGGTTGAATTGTAGCCAGCGGCAGGGGGTGATAAATGTAGCGTAAGATGCCTTTTCCACAGCAAACTGCAAATTGCCTCAGCAGCACGGCCCACAAAAGGTTCCTGCGGAGCAAATTTATCTCCCATTGTCGACCCAAGGAGGAAAGCAGAGAGGACCAGGCATCCTATTTTTAAAAAGTCACATTTGATCTTGTTCAGGCTCAGAGTCCGGAGTATTTTAAAGGACTTTTCATGGAAAATGCAGGCCTGAGAATGCAGCACAGATAAAGGGATTTATTTTTAACTGCAGCCCGGGTTCATGACCATGTAAGCATTTCAATTTTAAGCCACTCAGTTTGAATAATATATTTCGCCAAAGTGAATGTTATGTCATCTAATAACTCATGGGTGGGAGGAGGGATGGTGGCTGGGGAAGGGAAGAATAAGACTGTTAGAGAGAAATCGCCCTCTAAAGACTACCCTGCACTTTCTAAAAAAAGGAGGAGGGGAGGAGAGATACTAGAGGGTTTATCTGCCCACTCAGGAGTTCACGCTGCGCCTCCTCCCATATGGTTCAGTCCTCAGATAGCAGCATGATGGACATTCCTGAGGAATGCAAGGTGATGGATATATAGTTGGAAACCTCCGGTGATGGATGACAGAGAAAGGGAGAGGGGGACATTTGGTGATTGATTGATAGCAGCACAACCGCAGTATCCACAATTAATGGTACGAGGCACCTCTGATATATGATAAAGCTAAATACCTTTGTATTTGACGCTCACTTGTCATGTTTCTACTATACTGTCCTCTAAATGTCAGTTAATGAATTAAGTGTGGATATTTGGTATTAGTTTGCCGAGCTTGGCTGCAGCTGGGCAGAAGGAGCCCTCCTCGCCGTTCCTGAGCATCTGCTGCTGCAGAGCCGGACCCGGGGTACGGCCTGGACGGTCCTCGTCTGAGCTGGATGATGGGATTTATGAGTATGTTTCCAGGAATAAATGCTTGACTGCCTTTAACTGTATCCTTCATTAGCATCCTAGAGTTATTATTTGTATTATAGTAATTGTTAGTATCCACCTCTGAGATTGAAGCTCTGCTTTGCTGAGGAATGGGCAAACAGAGAGCAGAGCAGCTCATGAGCATCCGTAACTGAGAGACAAGGGTGGGAAGTGAAAACAAGGTACTGGGAGGCAGGGAGAATCACCTCGGAATAGCTTGTGGGTGAAAGGAAAAGGCAAGACTTGAATCCCAGCATCCGCACGCTGCTCTCTGCCTTCCCTATGTGCCAGCTCCCATGGAAATGCATTTCACTTGTGTTCACTTACCTTCAAAATCAGGTTAACGGTTTCAAAATCTGATGTATGCTTGCTGTGTACTCTTCCAAAGTATATTAGTAACTGCAAGGGAATTATTCTGGAATTAGGAGTGTGTAAATGAAAGTAGATTAGCTCTCCTTGCCTCAGTGTCCCTATTTGTGATATAATGTTAAGTAAATACTTTAATGCTGCTGTGAAGTCAGGCTTAATTTATTAATGTCATGCCTAATTAACATTTCAAGATCCTTCCTCAGAAAGAGGATTATTAGTAACAATAATATTATTATTCTACCAGTGTTGATTTTAGCTGAACTCATATGAATAGGTGATTAGTACCTGTAAGTCACGAAGCGATTAGCAGCACCCGAGGGCAGCCTGACCAGCGTCCAGGCGCTGACAGCAGATTCCACCCAACCAAGGAGGCACGTTCTCAATCCTGTAGGCAAATGGGCAAAGGAGTTAGTGAGAAAACAGCTAAACAAACTTGCACTATATATTCATTTTCCCTTAGCTTAGTTGAAAACAGATCAACCTATTTGCAATTCCGAGTTGAATTTGAGGGATTAGAACCTATTTTTCTGTGTTAACGTAATGAGAAATAAAGTTGAGGGTTTTTTTCAAATGGCCTTTAAGCTTAAGGTTTATTTATACACTGTCTGTTTTCCAAGGACAGAAATAAAAAAAAAATTCACTCCTTGTCTTCATCTAAGATATCTTCATATCTTTTCCCATGAAAATAATTCATGTTGCTGATAAAAAAGTCTTCTGTGAATCACTGATGAGTCTTTGATGCTTAACGTACTGTCCAGCATATGCACAGAGTTCTCTTGGAATTTAGTTTAACAAGAGAATCTGATTTTGTTCCTAACATCATTAAAGTTTCCCCTTCAAATTTCACTTAACAAGCAAATGAATGTTCTCCTAGCATAATTATAGTTTCTTTTTTCTAATTTCATTTAGAAGAAAGCCAGCCTCATCCATCCTGTGTTTTTACACAACAAGGAACCCAGCCAGCTGAGCCATGCTGTGAATTATTTCCAATATGGCCTGTAGCATGGTTTAAAACATGAGTCTGACAGGACTCTCGGGGAGGCAGCCTTCCCCGTGCTCAGGGAAAACACGGCAAAACCGTTCGTATAGGAGCTTGGTTGCGTTCCGAACAATTTTGTATAGAAAACTGTATTCTGCTGAGTCAGCTTTTGCTTGTGTTTGTTCAAAATTTCAGTGGGTGCTTGTATGGGAAATCTTTGAACATATGGGTGTTCTGGCATGATTGATCTTTGCTCAAACCTCTCTGTTCACTCCTGAGCAAGACTCTGCAAGCACCAAGAAGCTTCTTCATTATTAATATATTTTACTCTCTGTCCATCAGTAATTGCTTTTGTGTGCTAAAACTTTTCCCGTGCTTCTCCTCCAAGAGCAGAGGTGATAACATGTGATGCAGACCCATTGGTACGTGCTTTAGCAGACTGTATTGCCCTGGTTGCTTTCCCCACGTCAAGTACTTGCTCATTTGCTCTTTTCTCGCTCCCTCGCACCTTCCTGCATTGCTGGCTGTGCAGCTCCACGGTGCTTAAGCCCCTGCTTTTCTGTCGCGTTCTGCTGTGGGCTTGCAAATCGTTTTCCTTCAGAATAAATGGCATATATCCCTAACATCTGAACTGGTAGAACGTGAATAATTAGAGTCGAGTGCAAGTAATTTTTGAGTCAAGGCCTTGGTGTGTCATGGGTTGTAAAATTTAATCTGCCAGCAGCTCCTGGCCTCATATCAATTACATACAGTAAAATGAGGGAAAGTGTCCCATATTTCTGTGCAGTTATGGGAAATGCCATCCTTGCGTTTGAACATCACATATTATCTCTGTTCTTAGCTGTATTGCTAGGTCACTTAGGCAGAAGTGTTGGGAATTGTTTCTGTTATATGCATGTAAGGAGTTGTCTTTCTTAAAAGCACCCCAGAGGGCTTCCTCTTCCCTCTGCCCGCGTGTGCTGCGCCACGGTTGTGTTTGTAGGTCTTTGCTACCCGTAATGGAGATTCCAGACAGGTAGACCTGTCTCCCACATGCAGAGGAATTAGGTCCTGTATGCAGGGATTCTGTCTCGTTTGCCATTTAGACAACCGGGCTGTGTGTCATTACTAGTGAATAAATCACTGGAAGGGACAGTCAGCGAATAACATGGAGATAATGGGCAATAACGTGGTAGTCTTTTGACTGATACTATCTGTTGCCTTGTTGAAGTGTGGTGCCATCAAAATAAATAAAAAATTAGGAATGGAGGCAGATGAAGTGGGTGGTGTGATCCGGCTGGCAATGCGCTGCAGGGAGGCTGGCTGTGGGTTTCCCACTCTCCTTCTGCCCCGCCATCCACCGGCCACGGGGCAGGGGTGTCCCCCCGGGCTCCTGCCCCAGCCGGGGCTTTGGGCAGGTTCTGGGCCCTGGGGTACAACCTCTGCGTGCAGCCACACGGGCAAGGCAAGGTACGACTGACTGCACGGGCCTCAGCTGCTCCACGGTAACTGCATATATGCGTGTTATTAGCCCGTTAAATTTAAGGGACCTTAATCCTCTTTCCCCAGGGGGGTAAGCTCCCTCCCAATAACTTGTCTTTACCGCAAGTAAAAGTTTGCACGTGAACATTCACTTTAGAGCAGCTCTAAGTCCAAAGCCGCTGCTGCCCAGGGCTTGCTAAGGCTGCAAATCCGGCTCTTGCTGTGTGTCCGCAGAGTCATTAAACAATCACGCTGCAATACAAATAATAATAAAATACACAATGCATCTCAAAGTGCCAGAGAGAGAATGAATAATTAGCCATATAATAGAATATAGAAACAGAAACTGCATTAAAAACAGATGAAAATATGTAGGGAACAAGCTACTGTTACAGTTCTTCCCCCATTTGAATATGTCTGGGGATGCTTAAACCCTATTCTTGAGGAAGAAAGCCCTTCTCATTTCTACTCTATTTGTATGCTACTGTAGCAGTTTTGAGAAATTAAAAATAATTGATACATTTGAGAAAGCACAAGCAGTAACTATTTCATATTTTTAAAAGCTTTGCAAATATCCAGGAAAAAGTGCTGTGCATGCATAATACTAAAGCTAAAATCTGCTCAGAGTGATGCAATGAAGTGCTCTTTTATGGGAATAACTGTGACTGCATATAACAAACCAGTAGATGGAGGGTTTCTGTTGTAAGTGTGCAGAACCTGGAGTGATCCCTGGGTTTAAGTACTTGAGCTCTTTTTACTGGGCTGGGGAAAGGTTTTTCCTTCAATCGGCAGAGGTGCGTAAGAGAGAGCTCCTGGCCATCACCTGTTCTGCTAAATATGGACTTGGTGCTGGCCTAAGACACCCTCATTCTGTAATGACAAACGCCTTAATTACAAGTAATTTGGAAAAAGTCTTGATAGCTATGCGTGCATTAAATGGAACAGATTAAACCTGAGACTAGGCAATTCTGTGTGATACTCTGGCAGCGGTTTTGTACAATGTTTTTGATGAATATCTAACACATCAGTGCCCTCAGCTGTATACAGTAGCTGCATTAGGAGTAATCACACAGAGTGGACCTCCAAAGGAGGCTGTTTTATTAGGTAAAAGGGAATGAAGCACAGAAAATAGTATTAAAGATGAACAAACGCCTCCATTATTTCACAAAATTAAATGCACTTTTCCAAGTAAAGAAGGCAAAAGTCAGTCATTATCTGTCTGTAATACATCGCAGCAGATAATAAAGAGGGGTTTATGATCTCTGAAAGCAAATTAGAGGATATTTAAACAACACATCTTTCTATGAAGGAGTGATAATTACAAAATCAGGTCAAAATGCAGAACAATCTAACCCTGCCCCAAGCTAATGTTACTTGAATAAGCTGAAATCTCCTATATTCTCTCTCAGAAGAGAAGGATTCATTTGGGATGCAGCTGTTCTCATTATTGTTTATCATCTGGACTCATAAACCCTTGTTAGTGTGTGTTGATACTTGTCAAATCCAAACTCAGCCTTGCTTTATGCCTTGCTGATCTGGCTCACGTTGCTGCCTTCACACTGCTACTGAGCAGGCACAAAGCACAGCTTCTCCCCGCTGCACCTTCCCCTCTTTCAGCATTTTTGGGTAGGAAACTGGTCTTCCTCTGGCTTATGCAGTTACACAGTTCCCACTACCAGTATACATACAGTCCTGAAGTTTAGGAGTCAAACAAAGGCTCAGTCAAATCAGGAGACGAAGTTGCATGATCTTCAGTGAACTTTGGATCCAGCCCTTCGGTGCAATTTTTTCACTAGTGTGTCCATATTGCTTTCCTTTTTCTTATTTAGGCAATTCCAGTAATACATTTTCTTTAACACACAGTTTAGGCTGGGCTTTGGAAAGAGTGTTTTGATACAACTCGTATGACTCTAGGGCTGATTATCCTGGGTAGCTTTGAAAACCCCAGGAGCTAGAGGAGCTGCTGGGGATGTAGTCCAGCCTGGACCCAAGTCTGCTCCCCAATACTGGTAAGCATGTCAACACAGAGCACATCCAGGGGATGGTTCCCATGCTCACGAGTGACAGATATTACATGGTTTTGACAGACAGAGGCAATTAGGTTCTAAATCCTTTAGTTATCTTTTGCAAAGTTACCCGTAGTCCATCTTGTAGTGATTTTAATGACTTTTCTGGGACAGGGACAGCTGCCAGCATAGCAGGGGGACCATGCGATGACAGTCACGTTGAACCTTGCAGGAAACATGGGTAATGATCAGTCCTTGTTAGTAGTAGCCATAATATCAAACTAAAACAAGTGTTTCAGATTCAGGACACCTCTTTGCTATCTCCCTGGCATATGAACTCTGAATTATCAAGCATTCAGCAAAATACTTTAAGTTTCCCACAGGTTTAGCCCAGAACAGAATTTTGCTGATAAAAACAAAGGATGAGCTGATTCCCTAGACCTCCCTCTTGTCTAATCCTCTGTGACCCACGGTATGAAAATTGAACTGATTAAAGCACTAGAAAACGTACTGTGGGAATCCTGTCAGCATTTACCCCTGAGGGAAGACTGGAACGGCCTAAAAGGTCTTTTCCCTGCTTTAATTTTGGTCATTTTTATGATTCACTTTGCTGTGGGAATAAAAAGGAAAAGGCAAAGCACCTGGACAAATTGTTTCTGGCCCTGGATACTAATGGAAAGAAAAATGTCAGAGTAGATGAAAATGAGGTCGTTCTTGCCGAAGGAGGGCAGCTGATGAGATCAGAGCACAGCTGCCAACTCCGCCTGGCCTCTCATTAGCAGCGAGAGAAGACCCTGGCTGATGGGAGAGGCCAGGAGTGGCATCACTCTCAACAAACTGACATAACACTCAGCAAAGGAGAAAATCTCCCTCTTCTCCTCCCCAGGGAGATCCTGGGTTGTTTTTCCTTCCCACCAAGAAATGGGGAAATCAGAAATTTCCAACCATTTCTCAGTCCAGATTTGTGTATCGTATCCCTTCCCCAAGATTTTTCTCTCAGACATCTCACAAAGACATCACAAAAAATACCTGTCCTGGGATTTGATTTGAGCCCTTGCTGCCCCAGAGATGGCTTGGGCTGTGACTCCCTTAAAGATTACTTCAGTAGCAAATGCAATTGTGCAATTTAATGAATTTAATGAAATTAAGCACATTCCTAGTCACGGTAAAGATATTAATGTAGCTGCATCCTTGGAGGAACTAAAGAGCAGTCTCTAAACAAGCAACCTTTCTGCCTCAGCTTTGCTCCCAGGCATCTCAGGCTGTGTCTGCAAACATTAAATTTCAGCACTCTGCTGTCTGACAGTTTGGTACTGGAAGCAGGTCCAGAGCAGACTCAGAAGCAGATCAGATGGGTGATAACTGTGTAATTTATGGAACTCTTTGCCAGCGTTACAGAAGAAATAATTGCAGCAGCTAGCATAAAATAATGAGATATGTTTGTGCTGCATATTGTTTTCTCTTACTTTTATGGCACCTGACATCCAGTGCGTATGCCGGACAGCACAACATTATTGAAAGAGTCATTCGTTATATCCATAGGTGAGAAATTCCGATTAGAGTTGAGCTCAACTTGAAATTGGAAAGCGTAATCCTCTCCGTTGTACTGTGGTGCCACAGCGGCGTGTCACACTGACAGAGCAATTCTGAGGGAGAGGGGATTTAACTAACAGGCCGCCCGGCCAAGCCGGTGCTGAAAACAAACAGTAGCCCAGAAGTTCAGAGGGTTTGATGAGATTTGGAATTTTTCCTAGGAAAGGCAGTGGCTGGAGGCCCAGCAGTGCACTGGGAACACATTACTTGGAGGCTCAGCGTCATTCCGAATCATCCAAAACCAGCATTAAAAGACATGTGAGCACTGAGGCTAGGCTGCATCTGCACCGCCGTGCACGCTGTAATAATGCCAAGCAAATACACGCTGTCAGCAACACAGAAAATTATTCTTTCTTTAGGACAAGAGGTTTTTCCTGCAGGGATTTTCCCACTGCCCTTTTAACAGCTCTAGCCAGATTGAGGAATCCAGCAAGAAACTATATCTGCCTAGAAGATTCCTAAATAGCTCTCTAGCTTTTAATTGAATGGCTTCCTTTCTAGGTAACAGCCATAGCAGTTACCATTTTCTCCATTAAACAGTGTCATTTATTGTGATTAATTTTGTAGGTCTTATCAGGTGCATGCACACTAGTTACTTATTTTTGAAGCCTATTCCCCATAACGTGTCTTTTAATGGATTTCCAGGGGAGGTAGGGAGGGGAAGACACTGACCACTTGAGATTCCTCAGTTTCCCTCATAGCAGCTCCACAAATTAGTGTTGTCACTAGAGATGATGCCCCAAAGTCTACAGCCTGGTGCCTAGCCATGTGCTGTACTGAACTATTAAAATAACAGCAGCTTGAATTTTGGAGGTATCAAGGAATCACTGGAATTATTTGGACATGAATAGGAATTAACTACAACCATGTCTTGGGAGGAACAAATCTCCCTTGCGATGGTTTCAAACCTTGTCCCCTCGGGAGGGTGAGGACAGCACCCCAGGCTGCGGGTTTCAGGAGCCAAGCTAAGAGGCCAGCAGTTTGCAGGGAAGAGCAGAGGAGAGGGAAGGGCCACGCACCAGCCCCTGGCAGAGCTCGATCCCCAGCAATCCATCCGCAAGATGAAAAGGAGCATCCAAAGTCACAGGGCTTTGCTACAACCTCGTATTTCCTTCTGTGTCTCTCCAGTTAATTAGTTATGCTCTTCTTCCAGTTAATTAGCTCAAAGAAAAACAGCCCTTTGTACTTAGCATTATAAATTACAGTCTTTTACCGTCTTATATGTTATAAGAGATGACACTTTTTGCATTTTCTTAGCAGGGTCACATTTACAATTCTTAAAGGTTTGGAAGGAATCTCACTTAGCCATGCTGTGTAGCGTGGACGTGGGGAAAGGCGTTTCAAAGTTACCGTGATTTCTTTTAAAAAATTATCAGAGGAACTGGGAGAAAAATTTGTGAGGATCAAAGAAAATGAAGTCTATTAAAAAAGACTAAGTAATGAAAAAAGTTACTGAAAAAATGCATGAAAGTGGCAAAAAGAACTTCAGATGTTCATAAGATACCATCTGAAAAAAACTGGCAAGTATTCAGTTAGCAGGTTGGAGGATGACAGCAGGTTGCTGCAGTCAGTTTTAATGTTGCAAGCACATCCGGAAAGCTCAGACACATCTACTAAAATAAAAGGGATTGCTGGCCTTTACCCCCATGCTGGGCCAATGCAAGCCACAAAGCTGGATCAGATATGCACCGAACCTCTTTGGCTTGTGAAAACACAGCTCACCCACGGGAAGGTGCAAACGGCGGCCCCGTGTCTGCCAGTGCGTGACACATCGTCTCCGTTTAACAACAAATTAAAAGGCTGACGGTATCCTCGACATCAGCTCCACTGGAGCACCGTGTCAGAGCCCGGCAAGCAAAAACCTCCAGTCCCAAGCAAGGGTTTGGGGTGTCTCTGGGCGTTCTTCGGAGGAGGCTGGACCGCAGCGAAGTGCCCACCTGCCTGCTGCCCCTGCCCGCATCGCCTCGCCCTGTGCCCGCGCCTGGGGCAGCGGAGGTACCGCAGCGACTCCTTAAGAGAGTTTTTAAGAGAAAAAGGTAAGTAATTCACAGTGACTGCAGGAGGAAATATTCAGAGAAGGGAATTCAATGATTTTGGATGGTAAACAACAATACGTTACCAGTATTAACGTTTGGAAGAGGGGATTTCGGAGAGAGATCAATTGCACTGAAGACAAGAGTGTTTCTTCCAGATTTACACCAGGGTAAGGCAGAGGAAAACCAACCCCATGAGTGCATTACTGTCTGACTCGTCATCCATCAGCCTCTGCTTCCCACTCCTGAAAACCTGCATGAACTGGGATCTATTGGGTACGGGTTCCCTTCCCACACAATACATCTCTGCTGTGCGGAGGCCTGGACTGTGCTCACACTGTTTATACATATATCTTTCCACTACAAATACGCCCGGCCCCATACATACACAAAGCATACACACAGAAAATACTGTGTTAACAATTGTCATGAGTCAGTGAGAGGATAAATATGAACACAGCTTTTTGCAAACTTGACATCAAAGTTAGTGGGTGCTTTTTTTTCCACCACTCCAGCCAGAAGTGATGTTAAGCAAGAGGGCCCCCTGAGCTGTGTTTATTGTTACAGAAAATAGTTCATATGCTTTATCTTCTGTTTGGACCTTTCGAGCTCATTTTGGGGACTGGACATTGATTTCCTCAATGGCATTCAGAGTGCATTTCTTAAGTACACCATATCCTTCTACGAGGTTATCGTGTAATATTAAAATATGAAGTTTGGGCTTGTGCTTTCAGTCCTCAGACCCGAGCCACGCCATGTCAAATAGCTCCTGGGGATGGAATTGAGAGCAGAGCCGTATATCATGCTCTCACTGGCGCTTCGCCTTGCACTGGTGTTAACTGAAAATGGGAAGAATCTGCCCAAGAGGGGGATAGCGGAGTTATGATGTGTCTTATTGATTGATGTGCACAACAAAAGTGAAAGACTATAAAAAGAGAGTTTAGATAATACAAAGGTAGACATTTTCAATACTGACTTAGGGTCACAAGAAATTCTATAATCATAACTTTAACTCATCCACTTCGCATAGGTTTTGCAGCACTGGATAATATACAACACATCAGTCAGAAACCTTGGTGGCAAGCAGGACAATATTTTGAAAGCTGTGTCCTTGGAATATTGTCCCCTTCAAAAAAGTGGAAAACCAAATCATCATGAAGTACATTTATCTCTCTCTCGACTCTGTGCTGCGTCCCCAGTTGTTAGGAAAAGAAAAAAGCCCTGCCAGATTGAGCAAAGCTAAAGTTTGCTGTGAAAAATTCACAGAACAGCTGATCTCACCTTGATGTGTTCTGCAGGTATGGCTACATAAATCTAAGTGCCCGTGGTTAGTGCTCAGCTGCAGTACCAACATCTAGCGCGAGATTAGATCAGAGAGAGAGCGGGAGAGGGAGAGGAGGAAAAAAGATTCAAAAGCAATCAAGATCTTAATCCCAGCAGCAAAAAGCTGGAAGAGGTTTCAAAACAACCACATAGCTACAAAGTATTAGGAGCAGTGGGCATGTTTCTGATTGTACTTGCAGTCGGAAGAGCTATTGCACTGAAGCCAGCAGCCGACTGCCGGAGCCGGGGCATTGGTGATGGAATAAGGGCTCCGTGGTCTGATCAGACAACCATTGCTCCTCCAAACCTTCCCAGCTTTCAGTACTCAGCTCAAACCAAAGTCTTAGTGTTTGGAAAGAAAATGTTTCAAAAAATCCTAATTTTCCTGGAAGTGTGTCTAAAAGTTGAATAAAGAAAAAAAACTTTTCCTCACCCATCTTGGACTGAGAACCAGAATGGGCATTGATCCCTGGCAGGGATTTACTAATTATCTGGCAGCAATTCCACGGGTGATTTTTAGGTTGTGGCCTGTCCCTTAATTATTTTGCAGGTTCACCCACAGACACGTCTTTCACCTCCAGCTCTGCTCCCAGGACGCACCATCTGCTGAGGCTTTTGAGGTGGTCCTCCCAGCAAGGACGAAACAGTCTGTTCCAGTGCTTGGAGCAGGGCAGGGCTCACCTTTGGGAAAACAGGCTTTGTGCAGGTCCTTTTGTAATTTAACATCAAAATTCTGGAACTCAGTAAAAATTTCACCCTGGGATTTTTGGATATGAGCCTAAACTCCAAAATCCACATGGTTCCATCGTGCCTAATTACAGCCTGTCTAAAATGCTAATGGATCCCAGCAATGCAATATTCATAGTAGAGAATTATTGCATTGCACATACTGTACAGTTAATCTAGTTGTCTAGGTTATTGGACAAAAAGGTTCAATAATAGGAAAACAGCCTGTTGTTGGGTTGAGTTTTTCTGGATTATTGATTGAGTTTTTAAGTTTAATGCAAGGAGACGGTTACATAGTACAAAGTGTATTTTAAGCATCTGTTTATTAAAGCTGAATTGCGCTAGAACTTCTGTTCAAAAGTACACCTGACAGCTAAATGAATAGCAAATTATTTCACAGCGATCTGTGCTACTTTCTGTTGTTTCTGTGCAGCTAGCTCCTGCACGTACTGTAGGTTAAAAGAATTCTCAACCTTCTATTTAATACAATAAACTTTGTCAGATGTTGTTATTATTTTTGCTGAATGCCATATCCAAATGTAACATATGCATAAAAGCCTCATTGACTCCTTGAGCAGTCTAAGTCAGGTGGAAACAGGCTGCAGTCGTAAGGAGAAACAGAGCAAGGTGGCTTTTATTTAATCTAGTTCAATCAGGACATAATGATAGGCATTAAAAATGCTGGCATTAAAAATGCAGTAAAACAACATTATTCACATTCACCAAGGACAACTCTGGGCATTTTCTCTACAGAGTGGGGAGCAGGGGCTGGGCACCAGCGTGACGGCAGGATGCTCTGGACAGGACGGGGGCTCTGGATGCTGCCCTGCACATTGCCCATGAGATATTAATAGATGCCATTGCCGTGGCGTCAGCAGCCTGAGCACCCGACAGAGGAGGTAGCACCCTAAGCTTTGCAAGGAAAGAGTTAACAAACTAGAGTTAAGGAGAGCTCCCCAGCTGTGTGTCCTCAGCAGGGCTGAGCCCAGCTGGAGAGAATCAGGGAATCCTTTGGGGAGGTCCAGCAGGTGCCCAGGTGTTGGCAATGGGCTTTGCTTTAAAGGCCAGGTCACACGTTGCAGCTCTGTTCAGAGAGTCCAGCTGTATTTCTTGGTGAGATTATGTTTTTGGAAGAAGAAATGGAGGTTTGCTTGAGGGTTGCTCAAGAGCAGGTTGTAGCAGCGTATCTCCTTCAGCTAAAAAAAGGTATGAGAAATAATAGTATGCGAAAAAGAAATTATGCTGTGAATCACTGCATGGGCACAGGAGTTCATTGCATGAGATACAGAAGTGCAAGAAATCATTGCTATGTGTAGTCTAGAGTTGATTAAATCAAACATATGGTCTTTTGTTTAACCTGGAAAATTGTGAGGTGACTTACATGAGTTAATTGCTCTGGCTGTTGCTGGAGGGCTGGGAGGAAATAGGATTGAGGTAGCTGGGGTGTTAGTAAGTAGTCTATGCTGGTAACTTTACTTCTTGTGCTGGTGCTATTGCAACAACAAATACTTAATGCTTCCTTATTTTGGGGTTTTGGTGGTGTCTGGGGTTTTTTTTTATTGAGTTCCTTAGCTTGAATTACCCTGTTTGCTGTGAAATGCTCCTGTTGCATTTTGCATTCAGAAAAGTGACCGTACAGACTCTGGATAAAGCCTGCCCTGTGCAGGGACCTGTACAGCCTGTGCCCTGCAAATGCACTGCCTTGAGCCTTCTGGCAAGCTCCTGAGTGAGCACTGCAGTTCTTTGTGTGGAGGACCCTACCCCAATTGGTAATAAACAGCATTTGTACTTCATTTAAAACTGAAGGTGTTCAGAAGTGGCTGCATAGGGGGAGGGAAGGAACAGGGAGTTTTATGCACAGTGGGTGGGAAAGCTGGTCATAAAGTTTGACCTGATTTATTTAATTTTCTGGGAATAATAATAATTCTTCCCTGAACTGACAGTCTGCATGTCAAAGTTTCAGCTCAATTTGAAACGGTTGAAAGATGAATTCCAGGGGAAAAATAATGCTGGTTGTGTAGTGGATGTGCTGACAGTCTTTAACCAAGGTGTTGCTCTCCACCTTAGTGCACTGCAGAAAAAATTATAGGCTAGCAAAAAGAGCTGTTGTATTTCATGTGATTATGGATTGTTTGCATTACTGTCCATTAGGAAGTAAAAAGGATAAAAGGCATTGCGGGTTTTGTTAGGTGTTTTTAGGCTTGCACTGAAAGCATTTCAAACTGGAATAACTGAGATACTTGCAAAAATAATAGTTTTGATGTTGGTGTTGCCACTTGGAGGGGAATTCTTCTGCACTAGAAGAATCTAGCAGTCTAACATTATAATAGTGCTGTTTTGAAAATCACATGCATGATTTAATGTTTTCCCTGAATCCACAGCATTTAAAAAAAAAAAAATTAATTCTGGCTCTAATTTTCCTTGTCATAGGACCTTTGAAAATCAGGTGTACTGATTCACTTGCTAGTCACTCTCCTTTGTGTCCTGGTGTAATTTATCATATGAGAGCAAAATGTCTTGTGTAAATCACAACTGAATATCTGAAGAAGCTTGCCAAAAATTATGGGGACCATCAACCTTTTTTTTATGATAAAATGTCTAAGAGAGCTGTTTCTGATAGTACACTGGGTATCTTTTATTAAAGATCTAATTTCAGGAGCTTCAGGTGTGATTGGATTTTGAAGGTCTCAGGGGGGTTAGTTTATGAGAATAAGAACAATTGATGAAAATGGGCTGCCAAGATAACTTTCCACAGCTGCTAATCTGTATGTTTGGTTGTCCCAGGACAGACCTCAGCAGGCAGCGATCCCCGCAGCCCTGCACAGGCCACTGGCCACTGTGCGGCTCGGCAGTAACGTGGTCCATGTACTGTGTAAGGACCACCTGTAACTTTTAGTGCCAGATCTTGAAAAACATTTATGTGCATTATTTAACTCCACCTCTTAAAACAGGTCCATTGACTCCAATAGGCAGATGAGGGTGTTAAAGCTGAGTGTGTGCTTGGATGTGTCTGTGCGGTCTGAGCGGCAGGTCTTTACCGGGGTGTCTCTGCCCCGCGACCTTGGACACTGCAGCCAGTGCCTCGGAGCCCGATGGTGCGGTGGGGTCTGTGCAGGGAACAAGCCTGTTCGCTGGCCTGGGACTGCATCTGGCAGCAGCTTTCTTGCTGTTTTGATAGTATTATCAGGTCTGAATTCAAACCAGAGGCTCCTAGTTGGCACCAGTTTTAGTTTATTTTTTTTAGGATGCACAGTTTTGCTGTGTTTCTTTGGATTTCTTTGTTTTCTTTAAAAAGCTAAGTAAGATTTGCGGAGTCCATATTCCACTCTCTATTGATGCAAGTGTAAATCAGGAAACTAGCCTGCCCTACACCATAAAAGGCTCAATACTCTTCTCTACAACTGCCCATTAAGCTTCACAAATGGATAAATAAGGAACTGAGATGTGTCATTTATTCATAGCGCTTGGAAGGCAGGGAGGAACGCCATAAATCCATGGGCACCTCGGACTTCAGATCTGTCACTAAGCAACCCGGAGCATCGCGGCTGGCAGTGGTGCTGAGCACACATCCCCTTGCTTTCCCAGCCCAAGCCTCTGCCTTCAGACCAAAGGAGATTTGCGCTTTGCTGTCCTCCACCGAGCCTCTGCCCCTGCCCAGACCCCCAGGAGCTCAAGGGACAGTGTGCTTTTAGCTCTGCTCATTTCCACCTGCCCAGACCCTGTGCCTCTTAATTTCTCTCCGTCTTACTGTTTTGGACTCTGTAGACATGGTTCCGTACTGCGTCAATACAGTTTGCAGGGAGGAAAAGGACAGTAAATTTGTCATGTAACAGTATTGCCAAAAGAAGCAGAAAATAATCAAGAAGGGATAGTTATTTAGCTCTCCCTGCATGTGTGTACATGTTGTATATGTGGAAGGGAGGGCTTTTGCAAATGCGCTAGGAATAATAATTAAACTCACAGCTTGTCGTTATTAAAATGGAGTTAGGGGAATGTTTCTGGCCCTCAGGATTATCTGACCATCCCCATAGCAGCATTATGTAAAGCTGAAGGCTTGGAGAGAATGGCATCATCTGCAGTAACACCAGCATACCTCTCTGTCTCTGAATAACAGAAAGCTGGTGATTTGAAGGGGCTGATATATGAGACAGAGCACCTTGTTTGCTCGGCAGCAGAGCCCAGTAGTGAAGGGACAAAGGCAAAGGTATGTTTCTCAAAAAAATGATGCAAATGAGAAAAGAATCCCTCTGGTTAGTGAAGTTATTCCAGCAAGTGGCTATATAAATGTCTTTATATTGTTATTTCCGATATTAGTTTGTTGTTCCTCCATGAAAGCTGATTTATTTGAAATGTTATTACTTGAAACACCCTAATCTTTTTGTAATAATTCATATACTGGAGATTACAGTTTTGGAAGGCAGCCCAGCTCTGGCTGGAATCCTATTTATGGATTAAAGGATTTGAACAGCATTGCAAGCTAGATCTCCGAATAGCAGGATAATGTAAACCTGGTTCCATATAAAATGCTTTACCTCTGCAATAGTAACCCCATTAAAGGCAGATTGTTGGAGGACGTTGGACAAGAGGACTTTCATTACAGTAAAGCAGGATATCTTGCACCCCTGAAGAGCAAGGATTTTCAGAGCTGAGTCTTCCCCTTGTTAAGATGCCCTGAGCTGTGTTTTGTGTCTCTTCTTCCTTCTGGAAGCCATCATGCCAACTAATTATAGGGTTTTTGTGGTAGATTTGAACAGACTTTTTGACGAAAGAACCAGTGTTTCAGGTGGGAATTGAGCCCCCACAAAAGGCAAATAAGGTACCCCAGCAAAGTGCTCCTCCTGCCCTGTAATGGGAGGGAGGCAGCTGGGAGCTGTAATTTCCATGTAAACAGCAGCAGGAGGGCCCACCCCAGGATTCATTAGTGTTATTGGAGGGACAATCCCACCCCAGGAAACTGTAAGCTTTTGGGAGTGTTGTTATTAATTTCCCGTTTAATGTAATAGTGTGTGGGGAGCCCAGTTGCAGGCTGGAGTACTGTTGTGTCAGTAAGTGCTGCACAAAATCCAAACTAGAGAATGGGCAATGGCATAATTTAATTGTAAGTGTGCTTATAATCCGTGAGAAGGTAAGTACAGAACTAGTCTAGAAAATAATGGCACTAGGAGCCAACATTAAAATTAATGTTTTCAGGACACGGGCAATCTAACTGTTTTCAAGCCTTTTTCACACATTGCAGCAAGTGAGGTTTGAGACAAGATTTGAAGCAGAGCACTGAAGTGGCTTTGTGGGTATTTATAGGCAGCTTTTAACATAATCAGTGTGCAGTAGAGCCTGGTGCCCTGGGCCAAGCTGAACAAAAGGTGGGAAAGGGAGGACAAGCTGTGAAGGGCTCTGAAAACTGAGGCAACCTGTGTTTGATGCAATTAGGAGGGATGAGCCAGTGGAGTGATGATGCATGGGAAGGGGTGATGCAAACAAAACCTACTGGTGTTCTGAACAAAGCTGAAAATGATGTGGTTGTTGCAATAATTAGGCCACAAGATGATGAAAACCTGGAGAAGGTTTGCTGTGTGCCCCAGGGAAGGCTGAATTGTAGAGACACTATGCAAAAAAACCTACAAGATTTATTGGTGCTGTGGATGTAATGCCCTGGAGAGACTTCTGAGTTTAAGCTGATGCTCAGCTTTTTTTATTATATGTTCCCTATAGAAGTTGAGGAAGGCATTCGGGAAGAGTGCTTAGGAGAAGATTAAGATCTCTCTTTTTCCACATGGGTGCAATGCTAACACTGAGGAGGAGGTGGGGAGAAAGATTGTTGTGATCAGCTGCACAGGATTGCAGGGGGGATTAGAGAAGAAAAATATGATGGGGATCACTTGTTCCAGAAAAATCTCACTTTCATATGATGTAAATGCTAGTCTGCAAACACAGTGTGTCAGGATATAATAAACAATTAAAAATGGGGTGCTCAATACATGTGTGTTTGTAGGTATCACTTGTACCCACCCACCCAAGTGAGGTCTAAAAGCAGCAGCATGGTTCGTGGAACTGGAAATGATTACAGCTTCCCCCCGCCCTGCTACAGCATTGCCCTGGGCAAAAATCGTTTCACTGCTCTGGATCTCTGCTTCCTCTTCTATGGAATGGGGTAATATCATGTGCATCCCAGAGGATTTGAGCATTACTTATTATTTCTATAGGGATTTGAAGGTTAATAGCTTTACACAAGCCTAATTAATTGCTGTTATTTAGTTTAATATTCTATCCAAGTACTTTGTCCATACAAAGCTTGTTCTACCATCCTTCGTGTAAAAAGATTTTGAAGCAGCGTAGTTTGTCTGTGGTACAGAAGTGTGCATCCACAAATGAGAGGCTGTGCAATAGCATATACAGGTATGCTGGTCTTTATAGCATATCATGTTGGTTGCTACTCGGTGTTCTGATGCAGGCAATGGTAGAGCAGCTCTTCAGTGGAGACAAACTCAGATGGGACAACAAAATAAATGAGGATAATAAACACTTCCTCCTATGATGCAAATTGTCTTAACTCTCTTAATGTTGTTGGTTGACTAATACTAAGTGAAGATAGGATTGCAAGACTGGTAGCTCAAGCATTAACTGTTACTTTTGCAAGGGTGAGATTTCATGCCTCTTAATACTGTTTTCAGAGAGCCTGAACACTTTTGCAAAAAAACTATTCTGTTAATGCTTCTGAAATAATTCATGGAGGCTTTTGATGTGGTCATGTTCTGGCTGACAGCCCTAGTGTTTAATGGAGTCTGAGACTGAGCTTTGATGGACATTTGTACAACTTTGAATGCTTTTGCATGTAAACAGAACCAGCGTGATTCCCGCTGCAAACAACTTCATTTAGGCCTGGGGTAGGAAAAGCTTTACGTGCTGGTTTGCTAGGCCCTGCTTTCCTGGCGCCTCTTTCTCTCCGGGAATTGTGGCACAAAGCAATGCAGGCTAATCCTGAAATTGGGGCATACTTGCTGTCACTACAGGTGGTTTTTACTAATAGCACCATGCAGGATGATGGAAGGCCACAGCTCTCGCCTGCACCGGAGCAGTTTGTTACCTCCCCTCCAGACAGCCCAGGAGCAAGCGGTTTGCAGGATTTGTGCAGCCCAATGCCTGCTGCAGGGAAAGGCATAGATGGTGATGTGCCCCTCCATTGCAGTGATGCACAAAGAAAGAGGATTGACAGTGACAAAAGCAATAAGGTTGTTCCAGCCTGTGCGTAGGATCTTGGAGGGTTTGGCTGTTCCCTGCATCGTTCCCTCTAAGCAGACAGCGAGAAGGCTTGTTCTTGCAGGGCAGTGCTGTGGCAGGAGCTCCGTGTTGCAGAGCCTTGCTTGCCAAAGAGGAAATCGAAGCCCTTTGCTGCAGTGTCTGAACAGGAACCGCGGCCCGATCCTGATTAAATAAAATGTGCCGTTAATAACAAACAAACCAAAAAGATAAGAGCTTTAATGCTAGTGCTTAAAAACCCCACGGTAACAAATAAAGACTGCTGTAGAGTAATGTCATTTGAGAGGGTACACGTGGTGCGCCTCAGAAGAAAGATGGATCGCATACATTGTGTGCCTGACAGTAAAACTAATAGCTATTGGATGGGGTGTTAAGTATATCATAAAATCAGTGTCGGCCACATTCAAGAAGAGGCATTCAAACTGTTTTGACTGCCTGTACTGAGCGTGCTGACAGCAGCCAAGGCAGCCAGGGGACTGCAGCCATCAGCAGAGGTGAGGGAGGGCACTGATGGGCTTGATCCCTGAGGGCTGGCTTGCAGCATCCCAGGTGTACAGGCATGTTCAGTGCTCTGGGGAGGAAGGGCTTGCTCTGACAGCCCTCACGAAACATGCTGGGAACCTCAGCCAGCACCCCCCAAATGCAGATCCTCTGTGGAGTGGCAGCAGGGTGTACACAGTACATAAGGCAAGAACATTTCCCTCCCTGAAGCTTCCAATAGTTGCTGTGTAAAGTGAACTTTCTTTTATTCTGGGAAGAGGTAATTAAGCCAGGAACAATTAACTGAGGGTTATCTGCTGCTGGGCAAGCAGGAGCAGGGGGAAAAGAGCAGCACTGTGAACAGCGATTCCTTCAACCATTCCCAGCCCTTCAGTGTAACTCAGAGGACTTCAGCTTTGACCTCATTAGAGTTATTTCTGTGCTGCCTCCTCACAGCCTGGCTGTGAGCATGGAGCAGGGCTGGAGAGGTGAGGGCAACCCATCCGGCTGCGGAGGCTGGACCATGCAGTGCATGGTGGTCCCCACCCTGTGGTGCTGCCTCCTGGTATGCACCTCCTGGTCCGTATGTATAGCGTCTATACATACAGAATTGGATATCCTACCCCCTCCATAGGGCAAGGAATACTGGTTTAAGAGGAATGCTTCTATGCAGGCAAATCAGTGGAGATGGACATAGACTTAGATTGCTTGTACAAAAACTTCCTGGTGGCTTTGCAATTAGCCAAGAATGCAAAGTCCTGTTTTCTCCAGTTTGTGGAAGGCTGATGTAATGTTTAGCTGCAATCCCACAGGAGGAAACCAGTGGAGCTCCTGGGAGATCACATAGCTGGATCTGGGCTCTCTGCATCTGTTTCTCACCTCCGAGGGCAGTGGTATTGCCAGATGGCTAAGCTATGTGCCAGGCAGTACAATTAGGGATTTATCTCAGTGCTCATTTGGCCAAAAGATCTTAGTTATGGGGTAGTTAGCCCTGTAGGTTGACCCAAAGTCTCTTACTGGGGCCAACCTATTTATTTGGAGTCTGGGATTTTCTGGAGGTCCATCACTGGCACTCAGATGCTACATGACATCATTTCCGTAACAGATGACAGGATTTTTAAAATGCAAGGAAATGAGGAATGCTGTCCTTGTCCAAAATGTCACATGAACACCAGCTAAAGTTAATAGAAGATGCTGAAAACCCGACTGCAGGTCTCCTAATAATTTACTAAAAAACCCCAGTCTCCCCCTCTTTTAGGATGGCCAACTGCTGCTGTCTTAGTCAGCATCCCCCTGAAAAAGCACAGGATCTGCTAGCATGGCTGTGACCACCTTTTGCTGCTGAATGGAGTTCGCCTGGTGGCACAGGGAGGTGATTACAAAAGCTACGAGGGCTTCCAGTAGCACAATTTCCTGAAAATAATGGGCTTCAGCATTTCAGTTCTTGACTCCATCTCTTTCTCCTTCAACTCTGCGGCTGCCAGCGGGTCAAATAAGTACAGAGTGAGCGGAGTGTGGTCCTTTGTTGTGATTTGAGGAAAGGTGACTTCTGTTTTCCTTGCAGCAGCTTGCTGGAGAAACTTAGGCAGGTTTGTAGCAAGCGGCGAAAGGCTGTATCGACACACGGCGTTGCCAAGCTGAGCTGAGACGTGGCGTTGTCTCCTTGGATTCCTGGGCACGGAGCTGGGCTCTGGCTGACCTTCCTTTGGTGCTGAGCTGTGCCTGCCGGGAGCTGTTGGGGGGGCTACAAAAAGGGAAATGCATCCATGCGAAGCCTGATGTCCGAGCTGGGGAGGTGCGGGGAGCGTGCTGGCGTGGAGACCAGCATCCCACGCGAGGCAGGGTGGACGTGCCCTACTTAACCTGGGCAGGCAGCGTGGTGTTGGAGCTCGGCGGCAGGAAGGGTTCGTGTGTGCCAGCTCGCCGTGCAATCAAGCAGACGTAGACAGCTTGGGCTTCTTGTCATCTGCCCAAATCGGGGCATCGCTGTCCCAGCAAACGCAATCTGTGACTGTAACAGTAGAGAGACATCTCTACGACGTGAGATGTTGTGGATGTGCAGGGAATAGATTGCTCTGACCCGTCCTTGGGGATGGCCGGCTGTGCTGGGGAGGGCTGCCAAACCGGAGTTTCTCCTCCTTTCTGCGTCGGGCTCCCGGAGGGCCCCGGCCCTGGTGCTCTGGAGCAGGCTGAGAGCCGGGGCAGTGCTGCAAAGTCACTGCTGGCAGCAGTATTATAGGCTGGAGACCTAGATAGCATAGCCAGTGTGAACTCCTTGCTCCTTAAAAAATTAATTTGGGAATGCATCCCAGATCCTGCATCGGTCCCTGGAGCTCACCTTTTCTGTGAGGTGGGAGAAGGTTATGCGGCGGGGGAGGAGGCACTGAAGCACTCCCTGTATGGGAGAGATGGAAGAGCTGTGGGGGGGAACGTGTCCCAGCCTTGGGCTGCTGCTCCGACCCGTGCCCTCCCCAGCGTTCACTGCGGCCGTTCCGCCTCCACCTCTTCCCAAGCGTGCGCATCTCCCGGTAAACAGGGCCTCCTGCTTTCAGCTGGTGTTTCCGTGCTGTAGGGAAATGCAAAGACTAATTAATCCAGTGTATCACAATTCACAAACTGCTGTGAAAGAGGCTGGGAAGGTGTTTTTGTCTGTTCTGGGCCTGCAGCAGAACCTGTTTGTGCTGGTGCAGCCTCCCTGGCATTGCTGGAGCTCATCCTGCTCCATGCTGGCACAAGAAACAAGTGAATACCTGAAGCTTAAAGGTATCATTTGATAATTACATTTAAAAGTCTACCTGGCTCTATAATTTTTTTATGACAAATTAATTAAAAGCCCAGTTATGGAAGCTTTGGAAAGGAGGCATACATATTTAATATTTATTAAAATATTCATATGCTACATGTTTTTTAATCTTGAATAAATATTTTTGGATAATCGGTCACATTTTTTGTTATGCTAGAAGTTTGCATTGTAAATTCAACCATGATTGATTAAAAAAAAAGTGCAATCTATTAATTATGTAATAGCACATATGCTGCTCAGGATCTGGAAGAAATACATATATCTGTTTTTGTAACCAGAAGAGTTATCAAGGTAATTTGCTTATTGAAACTAAATGAAAGCTTTGATTCATGTAATTATGGCAAGATCTCTACCTTCATCTCTATGTAAATACAACTTTCAGGATTCTTTTGTAATTCCTCCTTTCAAATAAACAAGACATGGGAAGTAAGGAATGATCCTTCAGAGGGGATTGGGAATGCCTGGGAGATGTGGGTGTAGTATTGAAAAGCTCTCAAGCTCTGTTTTGTTTATATATGTTATATATCAACTGAAATGCCGAACTTAACTTTCAAGTCCAAGGCTGGGACGCTGCACGTGTTTACATCTGTCCAAAGACGGCAAAAGGAAAGGCTTGCCGAGCCGCTGTGCGGTACTTGCATCATTGCACTGTTCAGTTTTTCACTCCAACCATTAGTTTTTTTGCAGTTGTCATGGATAGGAGTAGTAATGACTAAGTAACTAATTTACCAACCCTATTTTCAGGGTTTTTAAGACTATTTCTAGTGCTTCTTGGACTCTTGGCGTTCTCTGCAGCACTAGCAGTTTCAAAGCAAATGGTACTCACTGCGCATTTTTCTTAATGAGCTGAGATGCAAGCGGCAGCGCCGCTGACCCTGCCGTCTGTGGCCTGATTTATAAGCTGCTTCATACTCTGTCACTGAAGCTTAAGGATCCCTTAAGTCTCTTTTTCCTCTGCAAGACAAATAAAAGGCTGTTATTGCAAATTAGAATGTAAGTCAGAGCTGCTAAAGACACCAAAACCAAAACAAACAAAGAAAAAATAAAAGGATTGTTTGGGGGGTTTTGTTGCTATTCTCAGTAGAAGGATTATTGTTGATTTTTGTGAAAAGTTCATCCTGGAGGCAGTAGGCAGTTGCATTACTTTAGCAAGATTGAGCTGTTTAAAATTCCAGGGTTGTCCGCCAAAAAAATAATAATAGGAAGTTGTATAGAGAGGAATGTGCTGACAGCAGTAATGTTTGGGTAATAATTCATGTGTTGTAGATGATGCTCTGGAAAGCTGCCCAGCTGGCTAATGCAGATTGGGGATGCTCTCGTGCTGATGGCTGTACAATTGATTGGCGTTTCTGCTCCATCATGAAATCAGCTTGCAAATGAAATGGAGATGGTTTCAGAGGGCAGGGCTTGGAGAGACAGGGCTGGGCAGAGAGTTCCAGCAAGCAGCACCGTGTGCGGGTTGGGGTCCGGTTCTTGTTAAAGGAAACCTCTCGGTTGTTGGCCTGGTTTGATGGGAGCATCTCTCCCCCGTTTCATTTGTTTTCAGATGAGGGCAGCTGGTTGTGGTTGGAGCTGAAGGACAGGGTGATGTTCTCCAGCAGCAGCAGGGGTTATGGTTTCTCCCAGGAACACTAACTCAAACAGTCGTTGGTGTCTTGACCTTATTCTGCAGGCTTGGACCACGGTGTTTTTCTTTGATATGAGCACATAATTATTCTGAGCAAAATGGTGCTCTCAGACCTGTCGGTCCCTTTTCTTCTGTTTGTTGTGGGGCTCCACGTGGTGTTACACTTCCTGATTCTGCAAACAGACCTTGGCTGAGATGCTCTTGGGTGGCTGCACTCTCTCAGGCACAGGTTGTGTTGCAGGTTTGGTTCAGTTCGGTCCCAGATTATCCAGCAGCACAAAAAAGGCAGCAACTCTTTCATTCTTCCACTGCTGCGGCCCCTTTTTGTGCTTCTCCCCAGGTCCCAAAATAGGGATTGCCTGTTATTAACAATTTCTGAGTTGCTCTAAACCCTATCAAGGGGACCTAATATGAGACAGAAGATCTGTTGGTGATACTATATTTAAAATTATTTTCTCATGGATTCTTTTCAGAAGGGGTTGAAATGACAGATAACCGTTGTGTCATTTTAGCTCTGTGAACAACACTTAAAAGTCCCAGTCAGCGTGCATATAACCAACTTAAATGCAAATTGCACACCACTGGCAACTTTATTACACATGAAAAACAAATTTCACTGAGCTCATAAGTTATCAGAGGGAGAACAATAGTCTGTTCCCTCTCTTGAGCAGAAACACAAGAGGAGGCAGCACTGTCCTTGAGAGACCTGGCTTCCAGCCATGCTGCAATATAGGCTCTTGAGTACCTACTGGCATTGTATGGAGCATCTTCTTTAATAATTAAAAAAATCAGCAACACCTGAGGAATAACTAAGTATGTTTATTGACACGAGTGCCTTGCTCTGTATCACTGCTTGTTGGCATTGTTGCTGTTTAACCTCAGCCAGCTGCTGAGAAGGGGGCTGCCGGTTGTGCCTGCTCCTGAATGAGCCGCTGGACCTCATGGATTTAACAATAAGCATTTGCTGCAGTGCTGGGTTAAGGAAGACCCTACTGCACCTTCTTCAGTGATTTAAACCCAGGGTTATTTGATAGCATCTGGCCCAGCCAGGCACCTTTCTGAGCCATGAGCAGATGTTCCCATGGCATAGACGCTGCAGCAGAAAGCTCATTAAAATGATCTTACTGACTTCATCAGGTTTAAGGTGAGATCCTTCTCCAACAGCAATATCTTTAGGAGTGAGTATCTCAATTTGGTATAGAACCTCAGCACATACAAATCATCTGGGGATTAACATGTTTTTTCCTTGCAACTATTTGGAAACATGATTGGGATCAGTTGCAGCTGTGAATGTCTAATGACCCCTCCAAATGGCTCCTCCAGAGTCCCAGTAACTTTATTCAGGCATTTGTTGGTGTCCAGAAATTACAGGCATGAAAAGTAAAAGATCCTTTGAAGCCTGACTGAAAACTTGACTTAAGCCCCCGGAAATAATAAAAAGAAAGTAAAGCTGCAGAAAAGGATTAAGAGGGGGGAAAAAAAAGCCAGTGGGGACAAGTAACTCTGGCTATATGCGATGGGGTGATATAATGCTTATGCTATCAATGGAGCCAGGGACTGCTTCCAGGTCTATACACAACCACTTTTTTCTTTCTAAATCTGCAGTCATTCTCCTATATTTTTGTGCTATACTGGCATCATTTAAGAAGGAACTAAAGTTTAAGAGCAAAGATATTTTTTTTTTTATCTATTTCCCAGAAGTATTTTGTGTGTAAAAAAAAAAAAAAAAAAAAAAAAAAAAAAAAAAGAGCCTGAAAATGTTCTGCTGCCTCTGAAGTCTTCACCAAGAAAACAGGCAAACTCTCAAAACCAGTAACAACAGAAATCTGGGTTTGGTTTTTTACAAACAATTTATTCCATTTCTCTGTTGGTGCCCCCTGGAAGGTAACCATCACAGTTCCTCATGAGCATCTCTGGCTCCTGTTCTCTCTCCCGTTGGAAGAGGACTGTGTGTCCCAGGGGCTGTGGTGGTGGTGGCAGCCAAGACCTCTGCCCAGGGCACTGCCACCTGTTTCTCCTCATGTGAATGAATGTGTTCCAATGTCAGATTGTATTAAAAGGGTTATAAATTCTTCTGGCAGGAGTCTGCATTTTAGGATTGATGAGTGTGATCAGCAAACTATTCAAATAAGTATGCTTATTATTAAAACCCTGCTAGGAACAGGATGACATGCAGAGAAACTAATGCAAAGCAATTTCTCCTTCATTTCTGAGCCTTACCCGGTTTTAATGTAGGCTAATAACATTAGTTTTTAATTGTTTCTTTGGGTAGATTGACTGCTTTTGTATTTGTGTGTCCCCACAAGTTGGGATTTGTATGGCTTGTGTGGGAAGTGGACGTACATGTACAGACGTACGCATCGTGCTAGCCGAAGGTGTTTGAAAACTGTCCAGGGCGCTAAGACTGGAAGGCTAAAATGGAAAAAATCTAGCAGCTTTCCCATTGCTAATATCTACATTTTTATGAGCTTGGTTGTAATATAATTCCCACCTACTGGGACAATTCCTGAGCTGTTTGTTCAATATTTATCTGGTTCTGAGTCAGACAAAACTCCCAGATCTCCAGTCAACATAAATTACCGTGGATCCTGTAACTCTGCAATTGGTGACTGGTCTCAGCTGAGGCCAGGATAATTGCTGAGATTTAACCTTATCTGTGCAGCAGTTACATGACACCAGTTGTCCTACATGTGTGTCCTAATGTTAGAGTAGGATTTAGCTCCTGCTTTTGTAAAGCCAACAAATAACCGACTAATGTGTTGAGGAAACCTTGCAGCAGCCCTCCTGGGTCAGGCTGGTCTGCAGGAGCAAACCCGGAGCATGTTACAGCCCCCCATAACTGTCCTCCCTGACTGGGTGGTAATTGCAGCACAAACACACGTGAGCAGCAAGGAAAGTTTCAAATTGCTCAACTAAACAGAGCGCTTATGTCTCAAAGGTGTTTGGTGTGCAACCAAAGCAAATGCACCCCCACTAGTATAAATGGGTCTGAGCAGGGGACTGCAATAGAGGAAAAGCCCCAGCAGACACATTAGCTTTCAAAAAAACTCACTCTAGGTATTGTACATGCTGAGTGTCCTTCAGTTTTGTTTCAACCTTTTAAATTCATATGCTCACATTTCCTGAATGGCTTAAGGTGTTTTTGTATAATTGCAGTAACAGAAAAACCTCTGACCAGCAGCAATTAGCCAGGTGCCAAGCCAGGAGTCCCAAGTGCCTCATCCCAAGCCTAGTGTTTCACTGCATGCTGGAGAATTTTTGCCTGGTTTTCAACGCAGAAATCATGAGAAACATACAATAAAGATCACTGTTTTCCTTATGTAGGTAATTTTTGATGTGGTAATAATCCGTTTCCTAAAACAAAGTTAGAGAATAGAGAACTTGGGAATAAAATGTACTACAAAGTGTGAGCAAAACTCCTCCGAGCATCCCGAGGAAGCCCTGGGTCTCACCCTGCACAGCTGTGTGCAGCTCTTGCCAACACGCAAACCCAGGTGCTGCCTGATTGCTGCTTTAGTTCAAGGGGGTTTGTCAAGTGTGACATTTGAAAGGATGAAACCCTGTGGCATGGGTTAAGAGCCATCGTTGCTGGAAGGGTGATCCAGCAGACACGTTCCAAATGCGACTTCTTAAAGATGATGGGCACTTTTATAAAACTCTCCCCATTTATCTGCAAAACTCCTGCAGATCAAGACCTATGAATTATTAGTGTAATGAGATTAGGCATACATTTATGCTACATGGTCTTAAGTTGTTTTAAATTCTGAAGATGAGATAGGGTCAAGCACGAAAGGGCAGTGTGGCAGAGCGCTGGCGGCAGACTGCGTGAGTGACTTGTCTTCCTATTAACATTGTCACATCCCTGTTGGGTGCGTTTCCCATTTCCCTCTCTCCCTGGGAGTTGGCTGGGAAACTTAATCTCCAGAATTGGCAAGGAGAAAAATTTTGTGTTTGTGACTGTAGGAGGAAGGGAGATAGTGGTAGGGAGAAAGGATAGAGGGGAAAGTGAGACAGAAAAAGAATAGGAAAAAAGATAAAAATGAGGGGTAGGGCAGAGGAGGTGTTGCTGTCCCTGCCACACAGTGAGGACAAGTGCTTTGGGCATTTTCTCTTGTACGGATTTTTGTAAGCTCTGAATAGCAGCAGGAGTACGTGTATCCCCACCACCCCTCCCACTCTTCTGATTTTCTTCCTGGAGAAGCGGAGATGAAACCCCCTGAGGAGAGCTCTCAACTGAAGAGACATGAGAGCGTCAATTTTTCTCTCATTAAACAGAACCGCTCGGAGGCTTGTGCCGCGCGGTTCCCCGAAGGTCGTCCTCCCCGTGGCAGGATGGAGCACGGCTGTGTGTGAGGTGTTCCACGGCCTGCAGCTGTCTCAAACTGCTTTGCCAAAGGGAAATAAACATGCAAAAAGAAAAACAAAAATGAACTGAGACATCCCGAGACTGCTGGGTTTTGCTGAGCTCTCCTCTGAGATCGGCTCCTGGCAAAGCCGCCGTGCGCGGGGTCCTGCTCGTGTCCCTCGCTTGGCTGCAGACCCGCTCTGAGCAGGAGCGGCGGCGGGCCAGCCCCGGGATCCGCTCGATAGCCGGGGTGGGAAGGATG
Organism: Aquila chrysaetos chrysaetos; assembly: GCF_900496995.4. Classification (NCBI taxonomy): domain Eukaryota; kingdom Metazoa; phylum Chordata; class Aves; order Accipitriformes; family Accipitridae; genus Aquila; species Aquila chrysaetos. The sequence continues at coordinate 1,889,425 of NC_044027.1, forward strand.
GCCGTGACGGGGGATCCCGTGGGAAGGCTGATGTGTCCCCGTCGGCGTGGCTGGGACCGAACACAGAGTGTAGGGTGGCTTTGGGAACTCCTGGTTTCATGTCAGTATGTCGGGGTGCTCTGTGAAGGGGTTTGTGTTGTAATTTTTCCCTTCCAAACCACTTCCCGTCTTCTCCAGGTCCCCTGGCTTCTCCTCCAGTCCTGCTTGCAGACTTCTTTGCTTGTTCAGAGTTTTGAAAACACCCCCCCCCACCCCTAGCGCTGGCTTGAGCAGCGCCTTGCAGAGGGGTCAGTGGTTTGGGGGGGTGAGGGGACTTAATTTAAATGTTTTGCAGAAATTTGCCAATTCCAACAAACAGTTTGTCTAGGAACTAGAGGGAGAGGGTGTCACTTAAAAAAAAAGAAAAAAAAAAGGATTCTGAATCTCAGTATTAACTCAACAAAAGGCATTTCCAATTAGCTGGGGGCAGAGAGAGAATGTTGGAGAGTTGGGTGGCTTTCTGCAAGAAGATTGACCAATTTGCAATCAATAAATCAGCATTTTTTTAATACATGAGCATATGTACATTTCTATGAAATATTTTTTTATTTTCCTAAACCACTTTTATTAAAAACAAACAGAAGGTCACGTTCAAAAGCAGGGGAAACAGTAGCAATGTAGGCTCTGAGACAGTCACTGTAATCTCCTATAACAGGGAATAGCTACAACAGCCCCCTACTGCCACTATTTTACCTGCCTAACATTAGTAACTTTTGTTGGGATTTTGTTTGCAGTAGCGTGATGATTTCCCATCCTATTGCTTTGGTTTAGGCAAGTCTGGGAGATAAGTGCAAGAACTTTGTGTGCTTTGGTTTTCTTGTCCTCTGTTCTTTAAAGTTATTCACCTTGAACGTGAGCACTTCTCCAGTTCCCCAATGAAATACACATGTTGTGGTGTTCTCAGAGGGATGCGTAAGGGGAGTGATAAGGAGGGAAAGCATCTGAAGATGAATTATAGTTGAAGATTTTGATAAAAACAACAATCACTGTATGCTGTCTGGTTGCCCAGGACTGTATCTTGCTGTGGCCCCTGAAGGGTTAAGGAAGATAACCTCTTGCCTGACAGCGAGTCCATTCACTGCCTGGCAAATCAGTCTTTCCCAAGAGTCCACATCCTAAATCAGAGCAACCACAAAGAAAAATGGAAAAGGCTTAAAATATAACAGCCTCTAGGATATTTTGGTAAATGATCATGATGTAAAATTGTGTAGAGATGAATTGGTGAAGGGATAGACAGTTATAAAGTTAAAGAAATGATGTCTCTGAAACTAATTCTAAATTAATGACACCTTGTAGATCTTTACTGCCTTCTGTCTGAGGAACTCAAGCTGACATACCGACATTTATTAATTAGGATTCATTTTGCAAGGGAACAAGCTGAGGATGAGAATGGAGAAGTCACTCTTGGCCCATCATAAGTCAGATGTCAGGGATGGAGGGAGCAATAAAAAAAAGAGAATGTGGATTCCCAGCTGCATGCTTGAAACCTGTGGTGATGCTGATCAGAAAGGCAGGAGAGAGAAATTCTGCACAAAGGTGAAAACCACGCTTGGGTCAAGTAAGATTTATTTTTGCTCGGAGTTGAAGTCGATGAGGTTCTTTGTGAAGGCAGAAGGAGGTAACAAATTTGTGCCGTGAAGAAAAGCCCAATGTGAAAACCCACATGGGGTGTAACCCCGTTGCTGAATTAATTACAGTATGATGAGCTCTGTAGATATGCTGTGCTCTGTTCATTTATCTGAAATATCTCATATGGACTATACTTGGTAGATAACAGAATCTAATCTTTCTTCTTGTTTATTTGTACCTGTTTATGGATTTAATTAAAACAAAAACATTTTAAAATAAATTAACAGAAATGAGAAATGATGAAGATGAGAAAAGAAACGTGAGAGCAGAGGAAGGTAGAGATAGGGAGGAGGGCTCAGCACAACTCCCGGCTGTGTTTCACTTGGCTTTGAGGAGCCATCAGGTAAAATTAATTTTTAACAACATAGACTAATTTCTGTAGCAGGACCAGACTGGATTCTTTCTTGATCAAGTTGAACAGGAAAGGGCTTAAATTGAGGTTCCTGAACTGAAGAGATAGGACATTAATCTAAACTGTGACACAAGCCAGAAACAAAGTCAATTTTTTTAATGATGAAATAGCTTATCTGCTAGAAGATATCCTCCCAGACTGACATACTACCCATAACTGAAAGTCTGCATGGAATTAATAAAATTATATTAGGGGAAAAAAGTTGCAGATTGACCAAAACTGTAATTAACTTCTGTATCCTCTTGGGATTGAACTTTTCTGGTGAGGTTTTGTTTTGATTAAACACTGTCTTGATGGAGACACCCAGCTTTCCAAGAGGGAAAGTGGAAAACCTGTAACAGAGCTGCAAGACTCATAGAAGCACCCCGTAAACTTTTTAATCCCTCACATCAAATCCACCTTTTCCCTGCCAGCAGCAGCAGTGCACGCTGCAGCCTGAGCCCAGGCATCTCTGGAGCGAGGGTGTTTGGCTGCTCCCGGGTTTGCTCCCATAGGGACAGATCCTCAGTTGGCATAAATACTCCTAGCTCTGCTGAAGTCAGCGGAGCTGGATTGCCCGCAGCCAGCGAGGATCTCGTTGTTAGTTTTGCTGTGAGGCCGACGTGCACGTGCTATCGGATGCCAGAGGCATTTGCAAAGGCACGGGTATATTGTAACCAAGACCCACGGCGCAGCTGATGTGCAGGCGCTGAGCAGGACTGTGTGCCTGCAGCTTGCCAAGCTGCATTGCCAGTCACCACGGTAATAATCCTCTGTTTGGGTAGTGTGCTCGCCGTGTCTGTCTTTTGATATGCTATGATGCCACCAAGGCAAGCTTTGCTCAGACTGAACAATGATTTGTACGGAACCAGAGCCAAAACGATAAAACCTACTACGAGCGTTATCCTTGTTTTACCATAGAGCAACACTTTCCTGGTGGAGACTAGTCATCTGTCAGCCCTGCTAAAGTCCCAAAGAAATTAAGATAAATTGTGTAAATGTTGGGGACCACCATTTTAAACATTTCAGTGCTCAGTTCATTCTTTCTTCCCTGAAGAGCATTATTTGGTAAAACAAAATAGCTCTTAATTAACCACCTGCCTTGTTCAGCTGGGACAACTACTTGATGATATGGGAAGGATCAAACAGCAAGCTTGATTTTAAAATAAAAAGGAAAAAAAATTGAATAGCCTTTAATATAGTTAACTAAATTCTGTCCTCTTCTGTACTAATGACTGTGATCTCAGTTACCCACTGGCTCCTGATGTCTGCCCTGGCAAACTGGGGCAGCATTCAGCCAGGTGCCAAACTTCAGTATTGAAATGCAACAAAATGAAAGTGAAATATTAGTTTCCCTTCTCACATCAAGCCCCAGTCTGCCTTTGAAGAAAGTGAGCCATATAAAAAATTGATGAAAAGGTTCCTTGGGAAGTTGCAGCATTTGCCTACAGCGGAGTCTGATATTTGGGGACAGATCGACAAAAGTATTCAGACACTTGGAAGGCTTTACTAACTCCCTGTGTAAACCTAACGAAGCTTTAGGTGCCCACCTAATGAAGGCAAAAAATGATCAGTCTCTGTTATTCCAGCCCTTTGTCTTTTGCATCAGAATGAGCCTGAAGATCAGATCGGAGCCTGAAAGCCTGTTTTCATGTGTAACTGAATCGTGACTCTCTGCTCCAGTGGCAGATAGAGTCCTTGGGCTTGTGGAGCCTGGCTCTGGGGATGTGGATGCTGTGGGGCTGAGTGACCTCCTGCTGCCCTGCTTGGTATGGGCAGCCTGTCTGAGGAGGGGCTCTGAGGATCACGCAGAGCCAACAGGATTTATGTGAACAGATACACTTTTTGGCTTAAAAACCCATCTTGTCAGATGCTCTTACCCAGTCAAGCATTAGCATGTGTTTATCTTTGTGGCTGCATTGCGTGATGATCTGGGAGCCCAAACTGGAGAGTACTTGTGGGGTTTTTTTTCCCCTACTGCTCTGTAAATCATCAGATGTGCTTTATTTCTGCAGATTGGTGTCACTTTAGCAGAGAGGAATGGGACAAAAAGGTAAGAGCAGGGGGAGAGGGAAGCAGGTTGTTTTTCTTATTAAAGCAAAGCCCTAGCATGGCCCTGAGCACTTGTGAGAGAGCCTGGAGAGCTGTGCAAAGCCCTCTCATGCCAAGAGGCGAGTGGAACCACGCTGGGCAGTTCCCCGGCAGCTCAGCAGCCCGACACCAAAGCAGAGCAGCCCGGCCGGCTCCGCGCTGCCCCGTGCCCACGCTCAGCTGGCTGCAGGTGGCTCTCGTAGATGGCCACTCCAACGATCCCCACAGCCGGCTCCTTCCTCTCCAGCTGCCCCCCGGGCTGCGTGTGTGCGGGCCCTGGCAGGCAGGAGCTCCCGCGCCGGTTTGTACAAACCGTTGCAAGGAGGTAGAGCAACCAGCATCTGTCGCTGCAGTCGGTGGTGGAGGATTGCTCGGTTCCTTCAGCCAAGGTTGCCTCCTGTGCTGGTTGTATTAAACAGCACTTTTTTTTTTTTTTTTTTTTTTTTTTCCAAAATATGTGAGCTGGATCCTTTATTTTAGGCTGTAGCCGGAGCATCTGGGCTGTGGGACCGGAGTGTTGTGAGCAGCACCCTGCTTTGCAGCCAGCTTTGCTGTGGCAGGCTGGAAGCCAGGTCCTGGGAAAATCCCATACCCCTTTTTTGGAAACCTGAGCAGAGCCAGCCTTTGCAGTTTGTTTTTTCGAAAGGATGAAGCCTTGCTTCTGCTGTGTACTTCTATGAGGGCTTGTAGAAAAATAGTCTGTCCCCTTCAGAGAGGGACTACATGGGGGTCACTCACCTTATGAGGTTTAAAAGGGGATTCAGTTATCTGTCCTCTTCTGACCTTAACATCTGAAGCAGTAGAGAATGCCTCCATTTGGGCATCTGGGAATAAAACCGCATCAGTCTTCCTCCTGCAGGGTCCTCTGCCTTGCCCTTTTTATTGTCTGAGATCTTGTTCAAATCCTGGCTCTTTCACATATGATCAGCTTCTGCTTTGCTGGAGTCAGACAGAAGTAAAACCAAACAGACCTCTATTCTCCAATACAACTGCTGTGCAGGTTAATACACAGTCCTCCGGCCTTTTTTCCTGCGGAGGCTTCGAGCCCTTCCCCGCCTGCTGCCGAGCCCCTTAGCAGCGAGTCCCCAGGCTGTGCTGTGGGGCTGCCCCTCGGGGATGCTCGTCGATCACCTTCCTCCTCGTGCGTAAGGACCGGACCCACGCAACGCAGGCGGTGGTGAGCAGGGGGACGATGTGGCTGGACCTCGTCAGGGGCACAGTCGCTCCTCGGCAGGGTCTGCGCGGGGCTCGGGGGGAGCTGCTCCTCAACCGTGTGAGGGGAACGTGCCCCAGGACCGCAGTTCCGGCACACGGGTATTTATTTGCTAGAACAGGAACATCCCGTGTACTTAGAGTATAGGCAACCCTGTGCTAAACTTACCTACGTGACAAACTGACGTGCTGTGGGACACCTTCCTCCTCCCCCAGCAGCCAGGGCCAGAGGAAACACTTCTCCACCATTGCGTCCAGCGAGCTTGCTCGTCGGGCAGCCTCTGTCACTAACCCTTGTGTTTAGCTGAGAAGTATGTTAAAACTGCTCGCGTGCCCAAGAGCTTCATTGAGGCTTTTCACAGCTCTGTGAACGTTACACAAATTGATTAAATACTGTAACTAATCTATGGCTACTTAGGCGCTTCATGGTTGTCACTGTACAGCGAGGCTCTCCGGGTCTTGCTGCAGGAGGGGAACCACAACACAGACTGCCCTGATCCAGGAGCAGGAGACGGACCCTGCCCGACGCAGAGGACGAGAGGAACATGGATGTGCCTTTTGGCTTTCATCCCTTCCCAAGCCCACCCCAAGGTGGAAACGGGGGACGTGCAGTCTGTGGGAAAGAGCCAACTTCTATTTCTGTATCGTTCTTTGTCCTGCAAGATCCCAGCATGTTTTTGGACCTATTCTGACAATAGTTATTTCCAATGTGAAATATCATGAAACAACAATACTTTACAAAAATTCAGGAAAAAAAACCCCACCATGCTTTCTTCTGACTGTAGTTGGAACTTCATGGAGCAACATCTCTACATGATCTAAAAACTAACCAGGAGTCCAGCTAACAAGTCATGAACAGGACCAGGAAATGTTGTGGTTGGGATTTGATTTAATGCATAATATTTCATTTTGATGAGGAATCTGTTGTACCCATGCTTCCCTCATACACCTCACAGACTATGTCAGTAGTAAGTCTTTAGCTTAGTTTTATGTAACTGGAAGAACTTCAGTAATGTAGAGCTGCTGTGGCATGCAGGGAGATTGGCTTACACGCTTGGACTACTCTTAGAAATGATTGATCATGTTTAAGTATTGGCATCTAGCTAACCTTCCTGCCTGCTGTTGAGAGCATACAATATTTCGTAGGCTACTTTCCATTTTCCATATTAGCATACAGGAGAGAGATCGTGTTTAAATGAGTTTGTTTAGCTTTCAGTAACATTTTTTACTGTCTCTAAAAATCACACCACCACTATTGGCTGAGCAATTTATTTCAGGCTTTGATTTAAATGTCTCTCCACTTGTTTGGGGTCAGATTAGATCATTAGTAGTGTGTGCACATAGCTTACCATTTCCATCTTCGGGAAGATGCACACACTCAGGACCATGTTAGCCAGAATTGCTAACAGAAATGAGCTTTGCAGTGTGCAGGTCCTGTGCATGGTGCCTGCACAGGCACTGCCTAAAACACCGGTCTGTGCTTTGCCCCATTTGGGGATGGTTTTACATGGTCTGAGATCCCTGATGAGATTCAGGCAACTTGCTGGTGGGAAAACGCAGGGTTCTCCTCTGGTAACTCAGAGTCAAGGCTACAGAGACACTCCAGTAATTTCAGACTTCTGTTTATCACACATTTAATGGATAAAAGATGGAAGTTGACAAAGATCAGAAATTTGGCGCGTGTGTTACTGATATGACAGTTTAGCCCACATAACTCCTTAGAATGCTGTTATCCAATCCCTGCGTGGTCCTGATGAGTTCTCATCCAGTTTGTTCCTTTTCCAGCTCAGTGTTTCTTGCTGCGCGGTCCTGCTGCAGGCAGATGTATCTAAGAAATATAATCAATGACTTGATTTCAATGCTATAGGCATTCCCTATAGAAATCCCCTGCTCAGTCAATTAGTAGGACTGAATTTTGTATTACTTAACATCTATACTCCTAGAAGGCAGGAGATTCCAGCATCTCCATCTATATTTGCTGGGATTATTGCTTAAAGGTGGCTTAGCTACTAAGCTACTGCTGCAAAAGCTCCATTAACTTCTTTACTTGTTGTACATGTGAGCTGGAAGGATTTCTGTACCACAGGTCGAATAAAGAAACTTGACACCCATTCTTTGAGCAATTAAACTTTGTAAAGTAAACTATGTGTATTTCATTAAGGAAATGGATCCATCAGCACTGGGAATACCATTTATGAATATTTCCTTGTAATGGAAAAGTGAGCATGTTGACAGGATAAATTATTAGACATATTTACAAACAGCTGTTAAAAAGCCTATGTGTATGTCCCAGCTGTATTTTTTCCCTTTTTATGCGGGGCTTATAGCAGTTATACTTAAAAAAGCCAGCTTGATTGGCTTTCTTGCAAAGAGAGGTAAGCTTGATTAATTTATCCATACTCCACAAGACTGCAGTCACAACTGGGGGAGCAGTCTGTCTGTCTGCAGTTTATTCATGGAATAAACCCAAGGGCAGACAACCAGTATGCAGCCTACATGGTGTTTAATTACAGCTATTGCGTACATCTGATACTGGAACCAGTAGGTTTGATTCTTCCCCCAATCATGCTGATTTCTCATGGAATTCTTCTCCTTCACTGTGAACTGTATGAAAAGAGAACCGAGATCATTAGTGGGAGTTTGACACCAGGGGAGAGGTTTGGATCTCGGTGACACTGTAAAGGGTCTGGCATGGTTCACTGGCTGATGCTCCAGGTTTAAAGGGACAGATAGGAAAGAAGGATTAAGACCAAGATATTGCCACTTGAGGTATTGTGAATGGGAATTCTAAACATGTCAACTTGGAAGTTATAGGAAATGTGCATTCCCATGGCATTAGACAGATTACAAGTACAGAATATGCAATGAGATTATTGCCAAGATTTTCAGATTTTCTCCTGTCTGCGTCTCCTCCTGCTGTCACTTCCCTGCCTCAATCTTTCGCTTCTCTGTCAACAAAATGATACAACAGTTCTCGGCTGGGGAGGTACAACCAGGACATCGTACTACACCCAAAGTGCTTTGGGACCATGGTGTACGTGGCACTGCAGCGGGGAAAGCTTGACCTGAAAATAGCTGCGTCTGCTTCCCACAGTAAGATTCCCCTGTATCCCCAGCCAGCTTCTAGCAGATCCTCTTTTTTCTCTTTGACTAGACGCCATGTGGAAAGTTCCTTGTGTTGTTTCCATCTGACTGCAGCAGCATCTGCTGCTGCTGATAAAGCTGCTAGAAGAATTGGGAAAGGATCAGCCTCAGCCTGTGCGCTGCCCACTCGATGGCGTCGGCCGTCCGCTGGGTCCCGGCTAGTGGCAATGCTCCGGAGCAATCGTCACCCACCTCGTGTGCCTCGACCTCTCCTTTTTGACCCGAATTGCAGTGCGCTCAGGCGTGTGCTCAGGTCCATCTCTATTTACCAAGGCCATGTAGCATCTGTTGGAGATAACAGAATGCCTGTGCTTAAATATAGGCGCACGCTTTTGTGTGTTTTCTCTTTGGGGATCCACCACCACGTCAGGGTTCCCCTGCTGTCCATTTAAATCTCTCCTCGTGATTTTCATCTTCTCTGCTCCAGAGCCAGTTTCTCCAAGGAAGAGACTGCGGAGCTGGAAGTTGGTGGAGAAATGGAGCACTGGGGGGTTTCGAGCTGCAGAGAACCGCTTGGAACAAGCTTAGTGTTTTAATGATGTATTTGCTGAGGTCAGTTTTCAAATTGTCTGAATCGGGGTCTCCAATTTCCTTCCCCTGGCTCCAGCAGTTATCCCTTTGCCATATAGGATTGCAGGAAGAATATTATTCCTGTAGCACAAGAGATGACAATGTAATGCAAGCTGTGTGAATTCTCTGTATTTATATCCATAGTTTTTACAAATTTAAGTAAAAAAATAGGCCTAGTCTGAAGCCAGCTCTGTTTTTGTGTGTCGTGATTCCCTCTGAGTATTTCAGGTCTCTTTAAGCTAAATCCATGAAACGAATACAGTATTTTTTAAAGAAGATTTTAAAGTTAATTAAAGAAATGGAAGTCTGTACTTCTTTAGAAGTTAGATTTGGCATAGCATCCATATATAATACACCTAGTTTCAAAGCAGGTCTAGTGGAAGGACACGTTGTCTCTCTAGGGTGCTTACATTGATGAGAAACCTATTTGTAAGGAAAATTGACTTTGGAAATGGTTGAGAGCAAGCTGCTGCTTTTTTTTAAGTCTCTGCCAAGTGATTGATTTGGTTCATAGGTTCATCAGATCATTGCTTCCAATAATATAATTTTGCTTATTTATTTTATATATGATCAATATGATAAATATTACAGAAACATGGAAGTGCCAACTAGATTATTTCTGGTTGTAGCAGAGTGGTGAGGGGGCATGCTCCAGCTTACACTATGTGCCTTGTGAAGCAGAAAAGCAATTCAGTCAGACTAAAGGCTACAGATGAGGCTGAATGTTCTCTGCAATAAATGCAAATGATTTGAATTCATTTCACTGGTAAGAGGAGAAGAGAAAAAAATTAAAGCTAAAGATGTTGCAGATCAAGGAATTCAACTTTAAACAGACACAAAATTAACATAAAAGAAAACATGGCAATAAAGAGAGGGGAAAAATAGATTTCTCTAAAATAATCTGTTTTAATGAATAGACCATGATCTATTTCTGAAGTACCTCTCTGTGGTGGTGTTTTTCCCCCCCCCCCCCCCTCTCTTTTTTTTTTTTTTTTTTTTTTTTTTTTTAAGAGCATGTACAATAGCATTATGGCCTAGCTGCAATCAGTCTGCTGCGAACAGCTTGTATATATTTGGATGTTCACTGGCCCATGAGAGCAAATCGTCCTCCCTTACCGTCAAAGACTTTCTTTTCCAGTTCCTTTATTAGGTAACAAATGGTTCCCGTTTCTTTTGTTCTTCAGTGTTAAGCACATTCAGTTTTTCTAGCTCTGTTTTATTATTTTTGTTTAGATTTGTTAATGACTTATGTTTCTTTATTGTTTGCAAGGGACGGCGTTGTAGTCTCTTCTGCTTTTCACTAAGAAATACCTTGTAATGAAATACAGCCCAGAGCTTATCAATGCAGAATATAGACCTAGCTGGGATTCTTCAATGAAATATTCACTGCAGCATGTTGGGGTGATTTTTCTAAAGCCTCTTTCACAGAAAGTAAATTCTTATGTGTCCACTGAAAGTGCCATAACTGCTAAATAGATACCCAGTATCTCCCACAATTGGTGTCCAACGCCACAGAAGAAACAAATAATAAAATAATCTTAAACTAAGATATTTGATATACATATTATAGTTTGTTCAGGTGTCGTCTTATTTAAATTTAGTTTGAATTACTGCTAGGCTAAGGAGGTCTGCAAAGAAGTTCTGTTCCTCTCTGCATCCTGAGAGATGAGAGAGGGAAGGGTCATACCCTCAGGGAAACCTGCTGGTGCCACCTGCGAGGGGTGCAAGGGCTCCCGGACCGGCTCCCCGATGGTCAAACACAAGGCGAGGGCTCTGCTTGCCTGGGAATTACCCCATCCGGCAGAGAAATGGGTTCTAAGGCTTGTTTTTGGAGTCACTGTGAATAACTTGAAATGATTCAAGCCCTGAAAATGGCATGGGAGGTGGAGCCTGAGGATGCTGCGGCACCAGCGGTGCCGAGGAGTTCAGAGGTGTCGATCAGATATTGGCAAATCTGTGTATTTGGTTTCCCTCTGCCCCTTTTCCTCTCTCCCCGAGTTAAACCTCTGGCCCAGGCAACATCAGAAATCATGGAACAGAAAAATACGAGCATTCATAATTAGAAACAGTCTTTTCCTTTTGTCTAGGCTGGGTATATTTAACTGGTCCAATGCTGCTGCCAGTACATATTTGCCAAGGAAAACTTTCTCTTTTAAACCTTCTACTTATCCAAATAAAGAGAGAGGAGCTGGAAGTAGGTCTTGGCACATCCATGGAGTTGGGAAAAATAATACACTTGGTCTCCTTTTTTTTGATCTAGTCCATTCCTATCATTTTGAAATCGTGAATTGCTTTGCTTAAATAGATGACCAGCAGGTGCACAGCTTGCAAACCACATGGTATTGTTTCTGGTGTCAGTCATGGAGTAAGAGTAACACAGGGGTTTGGACAGGCATTTTATTCTTTTTTTATTCCCCAGTACTTCATCACAGATCCCAGTCAGCAGGGGTACGCTGCCCACCAGGCTGGCACTGGGGAGGTGCCACTGCCACCACCTCAAGTGGCCTTTTGGGAGAAAAAAATTGTGCTTTTGGTCCTTCTTTAGTGAGAAGGAAACTTCTTAAAACCAGACCAGCTTGCTAAGACAGCAGCAGCTCAGCAGAGACCGCCTGGGAGAGCTCTTGGGGCTCTCACTGGAGGAAACCCAGTGTTTTCTCCTGGTCTTGGTGTAAGCTGAATTGGATCTCCTTGGTTTGTGGGCATTGGTTTGATCCCAGCGTGAGCTAGGACTGTCCACACAGGAGCGGAGCGTGGTTTCATCCACTTTTCCCAGACCTGAGCGCTTGGGCTCAGCATCTGAAATGCTTCATCCAGACCCCACGGAGGGCAGTAGGCGGCCGTCTGCAGAGCTGCCGTCGCTGCCAGCTCCCTTTAATTAACGCAATGCAAATGGGCTGCAAGGGAGAAGGTGCCAGTGAAAGTAAAAGAAACTCATGAAAGGGAGCACAGACAAGGAAGGAAGAAATTATTCGCATAGCCCTAAAGTTTACTTCTAAGAGGTCTTTTTTTTTTTTTTTTTTTCAATTTCATATATTTTCCTTGATCATTTGAGAGAAAAGATCTGTCCATAGACAGATCTCCAAAGAGATTATTATTTTTTTTCAGCATCACTATTGCTTTAATCTGTGGTCTCTTCAGACAGGGAATGTTTAATTGGTGCACTGGTGAAATAAAATGTTTAAATAGATTGAATGGCAGACTTTTTCCCTCTGTTGTGACATTAATCCCCCAATATTCCTGGGCCCCTTGCTGGGTATTGAGGCAAAGAAAGGAACCAGAGGAGGTCCCTCTCTATACATCTGCCTGTGATGTGAAAACTCCCTGGATACACTTATCATACATGATCCAATACATCAATTAAGCTGAAGACCTTTCTGCAATAATCACTTATACACATGAAATAAATGACTCTGTATGATACATCTTTTCTGACTCAGGGCAGACTTCTCTGCAGAGGAGATGCGACGGGGGAAGGCAGGAGCAGGGAGCCCTGGTTCATGCTCAGTGCCTGGCCAGCCTGGTCTCCAGCAGAACATCTCCCTGGAGGTATGAAACTGTGTTTTCCTCACAGCCCTGCCCAATGCACGTACGCACAAGCGTACCGAGAGAGCTAGAAGAGATTGTGGGGAAGCAGGTTAGATGGAAAGGTGTCCTGCCTAATTAGGAGGTAAATTAAAAGGTTGATGCTCTTGAAGTAATCTTTTTTTTTTTTTTTTCTTTTTTGACTTTGGCTATCTGTATTCTTCGCGATTGCATCAAGATTGATAATAAGAATATTTAAAATCAACCTGTACCTTTTCTGCCTTTCTCTGACTTTGGCTGAACTCCCTGAAGAGACAGGAGTTTCTATAAACTTCTGAGTTTGCATTTGACTACAAACATCTCCCTCCCCTATCTTTCCTGAAAAAAGTCCTAAGAAATACCAAAAAGAGTATGAAACGATAAGCGGACTTCAGGCTCCGCATTCTTCAGTCACTTACAAAATGCTTTGCAGAATTCGCAGCAGCAGATTAACGCTCACAGACCCACAAATCAAAGGATTTCCAGCTCCACCCCCCTCCCACCCATTATGCAGGGAAAAAAATCTCAATCTTCTCAGACAAGAGGGAAAAAAGAGATTAAATTAGGGTTTAAAATAATTTAGTTTTGCAATTAATTTAGTTTTGCATTGTCAGTAATACCCATGGCCTATGGAAAAATTAGAAAGATTATTGTAGAATAAAAGGCAGAGCCACAGCATGTTTGACAATATGCTCTGTATTTTATGTTCATTAGGACAGGGAGCCTGAAATACTCATTTCTTTATGATGAAGGAACTAAAGATTTCCAATGAACATGCTGCAATGAGCGTGCTGGGGAGATTTATTGCTCAAACAGCTTGTTAATCACAGCGACCACCTTTCAGGCTTCACAATGCAAGTAACTAAGTTGTATAGATGCTTCTTCCCCAAGACACCCCTTCAGTGAGCCCCGCAGACAAACTTCAGCAGTCCGGAGGAAATTCAGATGCAGATATTTACAGCAGAGTTTTTGGTAAACTACGGTTACAGCTTGCTGTTAAAAGCCTTCCCTTTTGGATACCCATCTCTTAAAAACTGGCCGTTTGTGTCGCAATGGGCCCTGCTGCAATTTTTGAGCATTTCTTCAAATCTTCTAGCTGTGAGTGCTAGGAACATTGAAAGCTGCCCTGAGGGCTTGCCAGCAACAGCCTGGGATGGAGGTGGCAGGAAATGGGACCGTATTGATCACCAACATCTTGGAATAACGCTGGTGATGTGCCTTGGCCTGCGTGTGTCAAGTTCAGAGCAATAAAGACTTTTTCCCCTGTTACTGGAACAAACACAGACGGGAAATCTTCGAAGGCCGCCTCCAGCGCAGTGGGTTTGTTTGTAACTGTGTCATTAGTCAATAATTAATAATGTAGACAAACCAATGACAGGAAGACCCACGGTCTTTCTTGCTGTATCTGCTTCAGCCACTGAATGTGAGCAAGTTGGAGACGGAGCAGGTGCGGCTGGTACTGGTGTGCCGCTCAGAAGCAACCCCACGAGCAGGGAAACGTCCCTTCCTCGCTGCAGAACATGCCTCTGATCGATGGCGAAGCAGGCGCGCTCATGTCAGTACAGGATTTGGCCCTTAGGAAATCATTAAGCTGTAAATTCTCGACGTGACAGGCCAGAGTAGCGCTGGTCTTCTGTTTCATGTCAAAGGCTGTGAGGAGATTCCTTCGTTAGAGGGTCAATAATTGACTCGATGGGCTGTAATTGCTCGCCCTGCTCAGTCACGGTCCGGGGTGGAGGTGCAGCCCAGCCCTGCGAGGCTCCAGCAAAGCAGCTCCCAGCCTCGAGTGTCACTTCTGCAGCTGGAGGGGCGGCTTGGGGGGCCAAGGCGGCGCAGCTGGATTGTGGGTCAGCAGCTGGGGCAGGTAATGTTTCCAAAAGTGATGGATGGATGCCCAGTCCCACAGCTCATCTCTGGCAAAGGACCCTGCTCCCCGTTCCTGGGCACCCACCAGTCCCGGCGTCTGTCCCGATGCCTCTGTCCAGCTCTGTGTGGAGCAGAATATTGATTTAAAACAAGAGATGGGAGCTGCACGGTGTGTAGACCTTGGGTGGTCACACCACAGAGCCAAAGGAAGGGCTAGGAAAAGGTGATCCCCGTTACTTTCTGGGTAGGGGCCAAGACGACCAATGTTTTCCTGTTGTGTTTTTTTAAAATCTCTGGATATTACTAGTATCTTTGCAGGGGTACTTTTGTGCTCTTCCCTGTAACATCCCCTTTATTTCAGCTGAGGCAATTCTTAGCTGTAGGAAGACGATTAAAAATGGCATATTGTCTGCACCTTGAATTTCTGACACAACCTCAGCACAGACATTGTCAGCAATTGTGTTTTTGACAGTAACGAGACACTCTGTAACTCAGGATTCGGAGACTTTCTGTTCTCCTGCCCTTGCACTTAATGAAAACAGAGTTTGTCTTGGAAAGAAAAAAACCTTTCTGAGTTAATTTCAGCTCAGTTCAAACCAGGGGATACAGAGACAGGAACCGAAGCTCACATTTATGAGAAAATCTGAGGAGGGGAAAGGATAAGGTGCATTAGGAAAAGAAAAATCCTTTTCATTTTCCAAGAAGGTATTATGAACAGTAGAGAGAGAAAAAAAAATTACTTGACAAGGTTCTTCTAAAGAGGAAGAATAGCATAAAGTGCTGGTTAAATTCCCATTGATCTTTCACTCAGCTTCCCATATACATGTGGGTTTGACTATTTGATATTTCCTTTCACTGTCATAGGTAATAACTGAGTGGAAACAATCATTTCTAAATAACTGCCTATGATTCTTCTATTGTAGTGATTAGTGCTGAATAATTATTAGCTCTGCTGAATATTGCATGGATAGATATGATGCGAGTAACTAGGGGCTGTCAGCCGCTGGCATCTGCGCGATCGACGGATGCTCCGCGGGCGAGCAGCCGGCTGTCCCGTGCCTATAGCTGGTGCCTATAGATGGTGCTCTTCCCCTCGCACAGCTTCAGCAGCCGCTCGAAGGCAGTCCTAGCTGGGGAGCACAGGCCTGGACTGTGCTTTCCTGACTCAGCGGCTTGTCCTAAATGGACCCAGGGAAGGAAAAAAAAAAGGATATTTTCCTGCTTTAGAAATTAGAAATAGCAGAATCTATTTTATTACCCTGGGAATGGCAAATGCAGAGCAAATACCGATGTCAGATCCTGATGCGTCTGCGGGCATGCAGAGAAGTGCCAGAGGCAATGTATAAAGCCACGTTATCCAGGACTTTTAGAGAATGTGAAGAGCTGGGTGCTGGAAGGATTCAAAGGCTCATCGCTTCACACAGCTCAGACAGATTCATGACCCCTGTGCTCTGAAGCAAGGGAGTTTATCAAAGATGAGGACAGAGAGAAATTGCGAATACACAGGCTAGAAACAGAAACCAATCTTTCACCGATGCCTTGCTTCACCAGCTGCTTAAAGACTGCTTTGTCATCTGCGGTCCGGATCCTGCCCTGCAGAAACGGAGCGCTCGGCATAGCTCCCTATGTCAGAGGAAACGGGGACGAGAAGTTGCATGCCAAGAGTTTAAAGATGGCTTTATGGCTGATCTTCCCTGCTTGGCCAGTGGTTGCTGAGCTCCTGGTTCGCTTCAGAGCACAGCTCGGAGCTCTCTGGGAGATGGGCTGAGGGGCTCTGCACCCGCACCGGCGCTGCCCATGGTTTCTTTGGCAAAGCCGTGGGTGCGTGTGTCGGTGACCCTGCTGCTGAGGACGTGGCTGCTGGCACCCGGCTGGATCCCACGCTGCTGGATCCCACGCTGCTGGATCCCACGCTGCTGGATCCCAGCACGGTCCAAGGGCCCTTTCTGTCCCCCCCGTGCCGGGTGCTCAGATGCATATGGTGATGGGGAGTGTCAGGCGTGGACCAATATTTGCACTCCTGGCTATTTAGTTTGTGTCTCTGTGTGGCGATACTGTGAGTGTGCATAAATATGCACATGTGCAGAGGTTGTGTGGAGTTTTATGGACATAGGATTGTACGCTTATGTGTATGTGCACCTCTATACATTTATCACCATATGTATTTGATTGAATTAGAGGCAGGTCCTTTCTTCTGTTACAGCTCCAGACTTTGATTCCAAGGCTTACGCCTATCACCCTTTTCAGGAAGAGGTGAATGCAAATATCCACAGAAGGATTACTCCAGCAGTTGTTTCAGCACAGAGCTTGCTAATATTTAAATCATACATACAACTCATTAGCCCAGCAGCACATCCATCACCTGAGCAAACCCAGGTGAAACTCCACCTGTTTTGCTTCGCTCCCCACATGCTGGAACAGCCCTTTGCTCGTACACCCTGTGTGTGAGCTGCTCTGTGAGTCTCGGGGCTGCTCCCCAGCTGAGCAATCCTGTAATTAGCTTGAGACAGACTCTCCATACAGGAACATAATTGACCATCAATAAATAATAAACAGAAGACAGGATGCAGACAGACCTGCAAAGAGGAGAGAAACGGTGGTTGAGACACTCTGACCTGCCCTGTATGGCTTTCTGCAAAAGGAGAAATTGCATTAGTGGGATGCACGTTTAACCAAGGATGGTATTTGTAATAGGATTTAGTACCATTCGCTGTGAATGTATGACACAGTAAATGTATTAGGGACAGAATGGCGAAAGAGAAAAGCTTGCTAAGGAACCAATGCTGCCATCCACTGAGTGTCTTCTGTTTCCTCTCCTGAGCTAAACAGCTACAACCTATGTATCTTTCCAGGATGTCAAAATCCCCTGCTCTAGAGCTTCCAGTGAAGTGGAGGGGACCCTTTCCGTGGGAGTGGGGCTGGGCGCTTGACTGTGATGTGTAGGGAGATATGCCCGTGCTCCACTGATGGTTATACAGGCACTATTGGAAAGGAAATCTTTTCTGAAGGATGGTAAATGTGGTGAGGATGGGGAGAAACACAGGCAAGCTAACCTGTCATTTTCTCCCTGGAGAGGGAGCAGTGCAGGCTCTGGTTACAGCCCTCCCAGGAGCCGGGAAAAGCGCAGGATCCGGAGCTGCACAGTGGGATGCAAAAACATTCCCTGCCGGACTCCCGTGCAAGAGGCTCCTAAACCCTGTGCACGGGGCAGACAGCAAAACTAACAGCAATTGTGTCTTCTTCTCCACCAAAACTGCTCTTGCAGGGTCCTGCTAACCCGTGCCAAGTGCTGCATCAGGTGTGTCCCTCCATGAGATGAGCTGGGGAAGATGCAGCGAGGCCGCTTCTGCAGCCATGCTAACAGCAGTGGGGGTGAGCGGGGCTGGGGGAAACTGTCCTGTGTGCTGCTTTCCCAAAGTAGATTGGGTTGGTTTAGTCACTTAGGTTTATTGTGGAAGAGGCCCAGGATGATGGCGATAACTTTCTCTCGCAAATATTCCAACACGTAATAAATAAATTGTTAAAAAATTCTTGATGACAAGAAATGGAAAACAGCAATCATCCATCACGTTATTGATTCCCTCCACCAGTTGCACTCCTCAAAATTGCTCTCGTGCTGCCTCGCTGGGGCAGGCTTAGCTGGACCGCGGTGCTTCTGGGTTTTCGGAGCAGCGTGGCCGCGCTGTCCTGCTGCGGCACTGGGGCTGGCTTTGCCTCCCTGTTTGCCTGTGTTCCCAAGCCCTTGTAGGCCAATGCAGGTAACCAGGGTGGCTCAGGGGTGGTTGAAGGTGTTCCTCGCTTTGGGTGCCCTACAGCTTCCAGGTGTTTGTTCAAATGCTTGTGCTAGGCCTGCGCGAGAGGCCTGGTGGTGGCTCTGTGGTGAGCCACTGGATCCCGAGGAGGGATCCCCTGGTTCCCGGCAGTGGGTGGTTCCCTGTCCCAGCTGGCCGTGGCCACCGTGGTTTTGGCAGGCCAGGAGGTGTGGAGGTGGGTGGCTTTGGGGGCTCCGCGGCACACACGCAGCCTTTGCTCTGCTGGAGGTGACGCGGCTTTGGCAGAAGACTGAACTGTTGGCTCCGTGTCGCAGCTGGGGAAACTGAGGAAGGGAGAGCTCAAGTGTCACTCTCCGCACCAGAACTGTGTGGGAGGGGTGCGCTGGGGGAACAGAAACCAGCAGCCTCCATTCCCCTCCCTCCCAGAGCCGATGGGAGGCTGTGGCCCAAGAAATGCGGGACAGCTGAGGGCACGGCTGCGGGAGCCTTCACCTCCGCCGCCGGCCCGGGCGTACCGGTGCGGAGAGGCGCGCAGCCTTTCGAGGTGGGAGGCAGCACCGCTCCCCCCGCCCCGGTTTCGCGTCCAGGGCTTTGTTTCGGCGCGGTGCCGCTTCCCCGAGCAGCCCGCTCCCCTCGGCGCTGGGGGGGGGGGGAGGACGGGGCGGGGGACGGACGCCCTTCCCCGCACCGCTATTTCTGCGGGCGGGCGGGCTGAGCCCCGCTCCCCGGCGCCGAGGCTGGGGAAGGGTTAAGCGCGGGGAGCGGGGGCGGCGCGGGGGCGGGCGGCGGCGGCGGCGGGCGGGGAGCGCGCCCGGGCTCGGGGCTCGGCGGGGAGCGCGCCCGGGCTCGGCGGCGGGCGGATGCCGGGGCGGAGGGGAGCCGGGGCTCGCCGCCGTAGTCGGGCAGGGGCTGCGGAGGTATGAGGGACCGGCGGGGCTGAGCCGCGCCGGGGGAGGTTGAGGGGTTGCGGGAAGGCGGTAGGAGTAGCGGCGGGAGCCCGGCCCCGGATTTCCATGGTGCCGGGGGCCGTGTGGATTACCCCGCCGTGAAGCGGGGAGCCGGCACCCCCGAGGAGGTCGGGAGGCACCGGAACTGCGAGGTTTGGTGAGTGGCCGAGGCTGGCGAAGGCGGCGGGGGGGGGGGAGCTTCTGTCCCCGGGCATCCTCTGGGGGTGCGGGGCGTCCCCGGGGTTGGGGCTCCCCCGGGCATCCCCGCTGCCGCGGTCCTGCCGGCGGGTGGGAAGGTGCGGGGAGGAGGTTTGGGCTCGCCCCCCCGTGCCCGCCGCGGCCCCTTGCCCGCGGCCGCCTGCGCCGGGTGGTCCCGGGGGCTGCAGCCCGCGGTCGGTGCTCGGCGGCGCCGGTACCCGGCCGTGCCCGGGGCAGCGGCACCCGGGGGTGCTCGCGGGGCGGGGGGGGGGGCATAAAGAAATCCCTCCGAGCTCCCCTCCTCCTGGTCACCTCCCTCCCTCCCTCTCCGGTCGGTTTTACACGCGTGTACACGTTATACCGGTCCGCGTTTTCTCGTTAATTCTGTTGGCATTTGTTACCGCTCAGTCACGGTCGGGAGCAGTCGATGCACCAGAATAAAGTCATTTCCGTAAAAAGTTACTGTTGGTGAGGAGCGACTTTTCTGAAAATGCCCCTGAATCTTGGGGAAAATCCCCACTAAAACTTTCCCAAACCCTCGCAAGACCCATTCGGAAAGGTGACGAGGGGAGGGGAGGCAAATGCGCTTGTGCTCCCTTCAGGGAAATCCGAACTTCGGTGTGATGGTCCAAGTCTTCTCCAGCCCCGCAGCTGTTGGGATGGTGTGTGTCGATCCCGGCAGAAGCTGCTCTGTGCGAGCGCTGGAGATGCCACGCTGTCCTCCCTTGTTGTGACCTCCGTTTAACCTGGCACGGTCAGGCATTACAGGCTTTGTCTCCATTCGAGCTATGGCCAATACTTTCACGTTCCTGGAGGTGAAGTGAATGATGTTCAATTAATCTGTGTTCTAAGGGGTATCAGAAAGTCAATAGGTTAATATTAAGTGAGGTGAATAGTAAGTGGTAGAGGAAAAAAACGGTACATCTGTGACCTACAGTTCAAGATACTGGCTTGGAGGTGAGGGAAGGTGAAGTTAGCAGAGTACCATGATGTAAAAACCTACTGCTGACAGGGTTTCCCCTGTTACTTGCTAAGCACTTGATGCTTTACTGGTGGCTTGAACGTGTTTAATAGATCTCAGCTGACTTTGGGAGATGGTCTTGTCTCTCCTTCTCTGGATGGCTTCATTGGTACGGTGTCTAAAAGTTAAATCAAATGACCCACTTTACAGCTGAAAGACAGATGCCTCAGAAGAAATCTGTGCCATCTTCGGAACAGATGTTTAGCTTTTTTCCTTTGACACAGAGGTGTTAGATCCTTTAAAATGCAATGGTTTTTTCTCTTTATTGTTGTCCTTTTGCCATTTGTTGTCACTTTGAGGACCCTCAAAGCTTAACTGTGATATTTTGGGGTGGTGCAGGGAAGCAGATAAAGTAGCTGTGATTTACGAAACTTGGTGCAAGCAATGAGTAACGTGAATGCACAACTGCTGTTGTGAAATGGCTTATCTAGCAAACCAGTCATCTTTCTCAACTCTTCTAACCATCTCCACAGTGCTTGTTGCAGGAAGATAAAGTAACCCAATTTACTCTTCATTGTCTTTATAGTGTTGTTTGATGTAATTAATTGTGGAGTTTCCCCCCGGCTTATAACAAGTTTGCGCGGTGGAAACAGGTAACAGATGCTGCATAAGATCTGCATACAATCCACTAATATGACAGAAACAGCTTTTCCCGTGCTCTTGCCACACTTGGTCTTGCTCGTCACGTTAACCCTGAGCTTCCCCTGCCTCTCAGCAAAAGGGAACTTCAGCTGGATGCAAAAGGGAAAATGCAGATCCAGGCTGGCTATGGGAGCCTGGAGAAGAGGTGACTGCTACCGCCCCGTGCTCTTTAACTCTCTTCAGCAAATTGCATTAGTATGTGACAAATTGGCTTGCGAAGCAGCTAAATGGAAATGACATTTGGAGCAGTTTGCTGTGCAGACCCTGTGGTGTCTCGGGGAAACATGTGATTTACAGTATCTTCCCGAGATCTCCAATTTAGCTACCACTACAAGGCTTTCCAGAACTTACTTTGGGAACTCTTGTTGCAGCTAAATGTGGGAGTCTAGAGCATGTCTTGGAGTAATTGCCCAAAAGCTAGGGCAGCTGTAGGTGCAGACTCTCTCATGCCATAGACAGCTTATATGAAGAACTGAACTAGGAAAGAAAGCAAAAGCTAACATGCAGAAATTGCATGGGGCATGTGGCAAGAAGGCTTAAGGTGGAAAGCTGGGCTTGCTGTTGGGTGCCAACACGATGCTTTCCTGTGGGAGCTGGACTGCGTCTCAGAAGTACCTTTGTTCAGCTGAGGTTGTTTTGGTGACTCTCAGAGGAGCAGACTGCACTGTATTGCAACAGGAAAGCGTACACCTGCTTCTCTCATCCCGCTTCTCTGAGCATGTACGCGTCTGTTTGAACGTGGCAGTGATCAAGCTGTCTTAATTGGCCCCTCTGCAGTTTGAACAATAAATATGTAATGGGGGAGAGTGCCCCCCTCTTCCGCGTGGCGTTGAGGCTGTCATTTTTGACGGGGAAGCGTGTGCTCTCTGCTTGCCTCGTCCCTGCACGCTCGGGCGCCGCGCTCACTCCCGCTCCAGCCCGTCTCTTACACTGTGTGAAAATTGCACTCCCCCATCTGTGTTTGGCATCCTTAAAAAGAAAAAAAAAAAAAAAAAAAAAAGATGAACCTGAGCATGCAGTGCTCCTGAGACAGGCCCCTTCACATTTCTAAACACTCTTGATTATTCAGCTAATCTTTATTTCATGGGCCTGTTACAAGAAACACAAACGGGGGAGAAAGTAGAAGGCGGTGACACATTTAAAATACACAAGAAAAGTGCTGGCAGGAATATAATCGTTCTTATTCCAGCGATATGAAATATTTATAGGCCTAAGTTGTGGCAAGATTCTCTGCCCCCCTCCCACCGAACTCTGAAATGTTTTTCCCAGTAAAATAGTAACTGAGGGTGCTGGCCATGGTGGCAGCAGAGCCCCGTCCCCCCCAGCTGCCTGCAGGACAGGGGCACCCAGCTGTCTGCACACGCAGCCGGGCACAGCGTCCGTCTGTCCGTCCCTGCGGAAGGGAAGGGAGGAGCGCAGCGCACTGGCCAAGCTGCCCAGCTCGTACAGGGAGCGGAGCATTGTGTTACAGTCTGTTAACTCCAAATAATTCAGAAGCGTCCCCTCGGCGAGCCTGTGAAAAGCCCCCTTTGAGGTGCCCGTGTTTTGTAGGAGCCTGCTGCTCCCCCAGGGCATTCTGCTATTAATTCATTAGATCTGAGGGTTTTTTCTCTCTTCCCCCCTCTTTTCTCTTTTTTTTCCCCCTCGCTCTCCCTGGCAATTCAAACAGTGATGAATGGACAAAAATCCCTCAAGGGAAACATTTTTTCACTTAGTTACAAAGATTTCATGGCTAATTAGAGTAAATGTGGTTTTTAGAGTGTTAATCTCTTAACCAGCTTGGCTGGGAGGCCACCGCCACAACAGGAAAGGGGAGGGCAAGGGGGAGCCAAGGGGGAAAAGGTGCTACCAAGTTCTTCCGACGTGTCTGCACCGCCAAGAGCATCCTGGGCGCAAACCCCGTAGTTCTGCTAATTGGGTGCCACCTTCCCTCCTGGGCCGGGGTGAGGGCACGGCTCGGCCGTGCGAGACTTGACAGCGTTTTGGTCTGAGGAGGCCACAAGCTCTTTGTCTGCAAAAGTGGTGCAGAGGGAGCCCCCGGGATGAAAAGCAAAGCGGGAACAAAAGCAGAATTGAGGGCAGCGTGCTGTCCTTGGGCAGCAGAGGCAGCCGCCCGGGGCTCGTGTTCAGGTTCTTTCTCTGCAGTGAAAATATATGTATTTACTGCGTGGTTTAGTGCCAGCGAGGGAGATGGGCTGCGAGCACACCCGGTGGGTGCCTCGGGCCGGGTCCCCACGTGCCGCTGTGCCAACCATCGCAGGGCGGCCGGGATGCTGCCAGCCCGCTTTCTGCAGCGAGCACCCAGGCTTGGTGGTGAAGCGTATGGTCTGGGTGGCACGTTATTGTCAAAGGTAGATGTTTTGCTGGTGGACATCATCCCCTCTTTGCTGAAGGGGATTTACCCTCGATGTCTGCTGTCGTCTTCCTCCTTCCTCTGGTCCTTCCCGTCCGTGCCGCCTCCCCGGCATCTGCCTTTCCAGCCTGGCTTTGACTTCGCCCCAAATGGCTCTGGCAAAACGGGGCGAGTAATTTGTGAGCCGGCTCCCCGCTGCAGCCCACTGCCCAGCCTGGGCCGTGGGGCTGGCCGGCGGCTGGTGCAGGGAGAGCTGGGGAGGAGATGGGAGTGGGATGTGGGCTTGAAATACCTCCGCATCCCACTAGAGGGGATCCTCCGGATCAGGCTGGTGGAGCCCAGCTGAAAAAATGAACATAAAACCAGCAACTGGCAAAGCTGCACAGAGATGCAGCTGCTGGCTGGTGGGTGAGCCCCGGTCCCTCGGAGGGGAGGACGAGTTTCGGGTGCTGGGAGTCTGACCCGGCGCTTTGCTGGACACAGCACTTGGCGGGGACAGGAGGATTTTGGTGCTTTTGAGACGTTCCCGGCCGAGACAGGCTGGCTGTGGCTGCCTCTCCCTGTTCCTTGTCCAGGAAAGCGTGGCTCCCCGGCATGGCTTGTGGCTCCTCTGCCTGCTGTGGTCCGAGCCCAAGTGCTGGGAGCTGCTGGGGTGGGGGGGAGGCTGCTCTAGCAGGACTTCACCGAGAAAGCACAAGTTTACCAAACACACGAGTGCAACATATGTCAGTGATGTACCTAATCTGCTGTGTGTTCTCTGCTGGGTTTTGAGTCGGAATTGCGATCCATCTGTGTATTTCAGAGGGCCCAAGCAACGCTGTCAGCCTGGCGTCGGCTACTGGCATGCTGGCAGCTGCGTGGTGGGGGGCTGCCAGGGACAGGGTGCTGGGAAAGAGGTGCCCTCCCCTCCGTTATCGGGTAGAGTCCATCTCGTGTTTCTCCCTGTAATCGCTGCTTCTGTTTGGTTGAAATTGAACTCGGAGACGGTGACGGGGGGGGAATGAAAAGTGAGATAAATGTATCATATTATGAAAATTTAATCCTGCTTTGCCTGGGCTAAAATTACATTCAGAGCGGGAGATAAAAGGCGTCAGAGTCACATTATAAAAAAAAAAGTCCAGATCATCTCAAAAGGGAGAGCGATAGCAAGCCTGGGAGAGCCCTGCGAGCCAGGGCCCCGGCTGTGCCAGGGCAGCAGCGAGTGCTGCTCCTCCCTGCCTGGCAGCGGGGCCAGCGCTGCCCTGCACCGATCCTGCCCCGGGACCAGCCCTGCCCGCAGCGTGGGGCTGCGTCGACAAAGCTCCATGCAGTGAGGCACGCTTGGTACCATCTCGCCACGTGGCAGAAGAGATGGTTCTTCCAAGAAACGGGTCCACCGGGGAAATTTTGTTACCAGCTGATGCATTTCTATGGTAGCTCCCTGCACCGTAGGGACTGTGCTGTGTCTCCTGTGGGTTCCTTAAAATCACAGTGTGGAGGGACAGCCCCGTTGTGTGATGGGCTGCTCTCTGGCTGGGGATCTCCTGAAGCACGGGGGACCTGGAGAGGCTCTCTGCTCTTCGGAGGTCCTGCCTACCCCAGCCATTCCCTCTGCCCCTCTGATGGCGCAGATGGCAGCGATGGTGGGAAGAGCCCAGAGCCCGTCCCCAGCCCCGTGTGGTTTTTGGGGTCTGAGGGTCCGATGGACGGCTCCTGCCCCTGTCAGGCCCTGGCTCTCTGGAGCCGGCTGTGTGTTGCGCTCGGTGTTCCAGCGGTTTCCCAGGCAGGAACGTCCCTCGCAGCCCTTTTCCTGCTCCGGCACCACTTCCCCGCTTCAGAAAAGTGAAAGGTGACGTCTGAGTAAATATTACGCTGACCTCTCACCTCACCTCCTCCCGCTGCTCCTTTCTCAGGGCTCATTAACGGAGCCACCGGCTGACCCGGGGCTGTGCCGCCGAGGAGGGGGCTCAGCGCTGCGCTCCGAGCGCGGCAGGGACTCGGTGCTGGAGCACGAGCCCGGCGCCTCGCGGCCGGGAGCTGGACGGGAAGGGCAGTCTCCTTCCTGGCTGTCGCCGAGGCTGAGCCTCCTCCCGAGCGCGGTAAGCGGACGTAAGATCAGCCTTTGCTCGGGCTCGGCGGGCAGCGGCGTGGGCTCTCCCGGTGGGTGCCGGTGCCGCGTAACGCCGTAGCTGCGCTCGCGGCTCGGTCGCGGCCGCCGGTGCTGGTGGGAGCAAGGGGAGGTGATGCCTTAGGGTGTTGCTGCTCTAGCAGAAGCCTCTGCGTGAACAGTTAACACCAGCAAAAACCCGCGTGAGCAGGACACTACTGTTCAGGGGAGTGGGCGCAGGCAGGAGGAGCCGAGCATGGACCCGGCCTCTGCCTCTCCGCGGTGACTTGGAGGGGCCGGGAGGGCTCCCCGGGGCTGGACCGGTGTCTCCCGCCTGCCGTGGCCTCGACTCGGGCATGGGGCTCAGGATGGGAGTGCCAGGGTGTGTGGGGGGAAGCCCGTGGGATGCGGAGGCAAATCTTACTCCGTCTTCCCAGTGAAGGGATGGTTGGACGGGGGAGCGGTAGTCCTTGGAGAGGCCATTCCCTGCGTATATCAGGGAATGTTAAAGGAAACAGCTTACTTTGCCTTCAGCTCCTGGCTGGCCCTTAACAGCATTTGGAAAACAGCAGTTTTAATTGCTGCGGCAGCTCGGTGTCAGGCTCCGGAGCCCCGTTTCCCTGTACCGTGTCTCGGGAAGCTGCGCGGCACTGGGGAAAACAGGAAACCTCTGGGGCAGCGCTGGGCTGTTGCTCGCTCGCTCTGCCGCCCGTGACGCGCGCCGGGAAGGAAGCGGATCCACCACGGCGGGTCCAGGAGCCGCTGTCAGACCCTGACTCAGCGTGGAATAAGTTCCTCGTGTTATTTCCAGGCTCAGTGAGCCTGGGAACAAATGCCTTCCGGAGAGATTTATGTGTAGTTTTTCCTCCGTAGTGGTTTCATGTCACCAGTAAGAGAGAGCTCGGAGCGATCCCTCGTGTGCGGCACGGTGCGCTGGAGGTGGTGGAGGAAACTGGGCGTCCAGCAAGAGAAGGGCAGAAATCTGGAGGCGTGCAGGGGTTCATGCATAACGCCACTTTGGTTTGTTAACCCGGGAATGAGCTTCCAAAAAGTGAGTTTGAGCTCTAAGGTTTTGAGATTAATTGTGATACTTAAAATGAGGCTTTGAATTCTTTTTATTTGCTTCCTGATTGCTGGGCTTTCAGAGTTTGCCTTGTCAAGATTTTCTTTATAGCCCAAAGTGGCCGTTTCCCTCCCCACGAGTGGGAAGCTGAGGTTCTGGGAATTGGCTGTTGTAAAAGCAGGTGCTGTAGTGAACACGCGTGTGTCGGTAGCAGGGTTAAAACTTCCCAAGTCATGTTACTGCAAAGGCAATTTCCCACTTCTTTGAGAATATTACGAAAGCAGCAGCAAGTGCAGCAGAGCACAGCGGGCTGGTTGCTTGCCCAGGTAGCCAAATACAAGGGATTCACATGTAGCCAGTTCATGTGAAGAGCTTTGTTCCCTGTGGCTGGGTAGATTTATTGATGTCAGAGCAGAGAAATGGTAAGTTGGCTGCTTAACAGGGATGTTACAGTTCAACTCCATAAAACACGCAGGCTGTCTCCTTTACTCATTCATTTGCCAAGTCCCCAAAAAGTCGCAGTGACAGGAGCAGAGGATGGAGCACTGCCCTCATGATCATATTTCCTGCCTTTGCTGGTTTATGTCACAGCCTGTAATGTTATTTAAACAAAAAAAAAAAGCCTGTGAATTTCCGTTTCATTTTTAATGGAAGTGCGAAGAGGTGGGGCGGGGAGGAAAAGGGAGCATGCCTGTAGGTTTCCTAACGGGGAAATTATTCTTATGCTGAAGATTTGCCATCTCACAGGTTTTAACTCTGCACTGAAGCTAAAACATGGGAGCTCCTGCTCTCCTGGGTGTCGAGAGGGGCCGAGTGTGGTTGGGGTGTTGCAGCTCTGGCTGTGCTGTAGGAGCACAGTGAGGTCCCAGCAGCAAAACCCCCAGCTCGGAGTTTCGCTCCTGCTAAGCTATGGCTGGTTATTCTGTGTGATTCAGGGCACAGCTGGGTGTGACTCTGCTGCATGCTCTAAGCATCTCGGTTATCCTGGGCTTTGATGAGGAGTGACTGTGTGGATGTAGTAGACACCTGCTTTATCAAAATTGACGTGGGCACAGGAGAGCGCTGGTTTGTCAATGTACTCGGATACAAACCGCACCTGTACTACTGCAGGGCCCTGAACATTTCTTCTGCTGTTTTCATTTTATTAAGTGTCGACGCTGAGGGTGGGGCACAAGTAAGACCAAAGATGCCTAAATCCCTTCCTTCATTCCGCCATTGACTCTGGGAGATGTAGGGCAGCCAGAAAGGCAGGACTGCTTGCCGTGGTCAGACTGCCAGGTGAGGGCTGGTTTTTCTTTGTGTTTTTTCTGAGTCGGTTTGTGGCGTATTGAGTGCTTTCCAGAGACGCTGCTTATGTACTTACGGGGTTGGGGGGGGAGCTCTTCTCAAAATCTGGAGTAAGCAAATTGGGAGCAAGAGCTTCTCAAAGTCCACCCTGGAATGAGAAATGCTGCTATGTTTGCCCAAAACCTTCTAAAAATTCTACCTTTGATGTCTGCCCCTCTGTATTTCCAAATCAATTTAACATTACGGAGGCATCATCCATCGTGTTACAGAAGCTGGAAGGGCCAGATGAAAAACATCCACAGCAAGTAATCTGTTTGGCTGAGACATGATGCAGCAGCAAAAGGTTCACTGCAGGCTATTTCTCTCCTAGTTGTTGAAAAGTTTTCTCTGCAGTTTGCAAGGAGTTAATTGCAGCAGCAGCGATGAGCCCTTCTCTGATCAGCGGACTGTGGTGCGTTTGGCCTGACTGGCAGATGAGGAGCCTTATGGAGCAGGAGTTGTGTTAAAGGCCCGTTTGGTGGTAACAGGTTTAGACTGTCTTTAAAATCTCATAGCAACCAAGGAGCATGGGCAAGCACTCCAGAGTTCACTGAAAGAAAGAGCCAGGAGCCCCTTTGCTTGTCCACTGGATATAATAAGGTGCTGGTACAAGTGCTTGCGTAACTTGGCTTTTCAAGGCATAAATTGTGTGGCAGGGGCAAATCTGTTCCATCGGTTCCACCAAATAAATTTTCTGACTTGGAGGTGGCCACAACTTGTCTTGGCCTGAGCTGAGAAGTGCTAGAACAAATTCTCAGAAAGAAACAAAAGCAGAGACTCTTTTAAGGACTTCCAAGGATGATGTATAACTTGTTTAAAAAAAATAAGCCCTGCCCAGGGTACTGGGTCACTGGAAGGCTTAACCTCAGGAGTGACAAGTTGGGTGCAATTGGACTGACTTTGCAGATGGAGTTTTTCACTTGTGAGTGTGAATTTAGCAATACATTTTTTTAAACATTCACTTCCTTGCAGACTTGTACGAAATGAACTGTATGTCAATCCTATTCTTGATATGAGATCTAATTTACTTTTAAGTAAAGGTACAGTCTCCCTGGGTGTGAGTCCTGCCGGCACAGGGCTTTGAGTGGCTCACCTTCCCCACCAGTGCCTGCTCTCACACTGTCCTTTACATGAGCTGCAAAGACCTATTGAAAACCAAATAGTTTTGGCTTAATTTCCTCCTCCTCCCAAGATTAAAAAAAAAAAAAAAAAAAAAAGTGTTTTTTGCACAAACAAGGCAAATTTTAACATGAGAAAAAGCAAAATATTGACTCATTTGTTCATCCCTGACAATTCCTGTTACATTCTCTGCAAATTTCCATTATAAACACGACGCTTTGCCAGATTATCTGCTTTAGCCATCTTGTTACTGAAGAGGATGTAATATTAATTTCCTTGTCATTTAGTTTTTCTCATGTATGTGGGATTATTTGGTTAACAGTGTTATGAATCTTAATGTAAGTCAGTTGGGCTTTGCTTCTGACATCTGCAAAGACAACAGGAGTGGTACTGAAGTGATCCTGGAGCATGCACCAGTTTTCCTCAGAGCTGCATGGCAACTCAAACTCGGGAGTTTCTTTTTGACCAAGCATCTTAACCCTGTCATTTCAGTGGAAGTTCTGCAGCTTTCAGGCCACAGATAGCTCAAATCATTGAGTTTTGTCTTTGCCCTCCCCAGTCCTCATGAGCTTGATAGAAATGTTTTGTGGATCTGGAGGACCAATTTGTGGTTGTAAAGGAGACGCTTACAAAATTGAACCAGCTGAAAGCATTCTTACGACCTGCCCTGGTTCTCACATGTTGCTTTGCTCCGCTGTATTTTGTAGAGCAACCTCCTTTGCGGCTGCAGCCTTCCTTTGGTCTGCCAAAGTATCTATTGGTGAAGTCCTGCAACAAATTAAGCTGTAGCTTCTCTCCCACCTAGATCCTCCATATGTTTTGTGGAATCAAGGAAATTTCATTATCAGTTCTTACCACATCAGCCCCTCGGTGATGCATCTGGTCGGGGGTGATGAGGTGGTGTTAATCTGCGTGGGTCGCAAGTGCTGGTCCACCCTTGGGCTCCTGCAGTGCCCCAGTGTGCCCTGGGATGGGGACCGCGGCAGGGATGGGGACCGCGGCAGGGATGGGGACCGCTGCTCTGCTCGGATGGGACCGGGGCCAGGGCGAGACAGCTTCCACAGAGGAGTGTTGAATTAAAGGGTGTGCGAGGAGCTCTCCAAGCAGGCAGGCTTGCTGCATTCCTGTGAAATATGGCCTTACAAGTCCTTGAAGGATTTATTGTTTTCCGGGCACTGCTGGATCCAGTCCGATAGGCTGGATATAGGAAGGAAATGACTCAGTTGCTCTACAGACAAGTGCAGCTTTGAAATTCAAAGAGGCAGGAGACAGCTGAGAGGCTCCAACTCATTCCCATCGGGAGTCGGGTCCCTCTGTGTCTGTTATTCTTTGTGCACAGCACTTGGGGGTTGCAGCCGGGATGGGGCAGCGGGTGGGGAGGGAGGAGGCTCCGCTGGGCAGCGGTCACGCTGCGAACCAGCCGATCCCCAAAACCCTCCGACGCCACGGGAGAGCAGGTGACGGCAAGAGAAGCCGGGGCCGGCGGAGGGGAGAGGGCTGCCGGTGCTGCTGCGAGGCCAGTCCGTGCTGGTGGGAGCAGCTGGTGGGCTCCGCGCCCGCCTGACCATTGCCAGTCGATTGCTGTGCCGGGGGCATGGCGTGGGGCAGAGCTTGCGGCAGCGTGACATTTTTCAGGTTTTTCTAAGGCGTATTTCCCACCCACAACAGGGTGCAGAAGCGCAGAGACCCTTCTTGCAGATGAGCCGTGCGAGGAGTTTGGTGCTCCAGCTCCCATCTCCTTTCCTCTCGCCCGTGTTGGCGGGAGCTGGCCCCGTGGTTCCCGGTGTTTGCACTCTGGTCTGAGCTATGCAGGGATTTGTATAGCTAATGATTTTGCAAGACAAGCTCAGGCTTTTGGGACCTCTTACCCATCAAGGTGTCCAGTCCCTCTTTAGCCTTGTGCTGTAACTTCTGGCTGATGTCAGATGTAGACGTAAGCAGATGCTTTCTCCATCCTATTACCAGCTTGGTTGGAAAGAGAGAAGTTTTTAAATGACAGAAAGATCCTTAGCAAAGAAACAAGAGTTAGTGGTAAAAATAAAGAAAACAAGACAGCTTGTTTCATCTAAACAGAAGGGTTATTAAACAGGCTTGAATTAATCAGTGATCTGCCAGAGTTCTGAAATTGAAAAGCAGGGCAGAGGAGCATGGAGCAGATGAGTGGGAAGAAGCCACTTTCTGAGTAGACGTTGATGTCCAAACGCTGTAGGAGAGGAGATGATGTTCAGCTGGTGGTGGGACGGAGGTGAGATGGCTCCAGGCTTAGGGGTCCTTGGCCGGACCTCAGAACGCAAGGCTGGGGGCTCCTGGCTGCCGGCACTGGGAGCCCCCCGGGCACTGATGGGCAAGACCTGCTGGGATCCTGCCAGCAACCGGCCGCTGTCTGCGTGGCTGCGAGCTCTGCGACGGTCGCTGCTCGTCGTGCTTGGTGAAGCAGACTGGGCAGGGAATGAAGATGCTTTATATTTCCCAGGATTCAGGCACCTCGAAACACTTTCAAAAACTGCATCAAGCACCCCCGTGATGCACTTAAAAGGGCAGGCAGCCCTGTGTAAAGAGGCTTGGAGAGGTAAAGGCACTTCCTTCGTGTCGTTGATAAAGCTGGTGTTGATTGCAGTTCATAGCACATACTTCCACTAAGACAGGCCTGATGAGGGCTGGTTAATGGTCCCTGAAGGGTTCTTCAGTGCTGTGTGGCTCTCTCCTGCATCAACCTGTCTGCTTCAGTTTTGTTCTTAATTTAAGGGCTTTTGCAGTTGTGTTCTTTCCAAATCCTTGTGATCCCACAGTGGTACCTGGATCATAATTTCTCCCACTTCTGTGGTGGGAATGCCAGAATTGTGACTGGCAGCTGAAATCTGTAGCAAAGCAGTGAGCCGATGGTGCTGGTCACGCAGCAGCGATGATGAACCTCTGCCTTCGTATGTTCCTCCGCTTCTCATCCCGACGGCTCCTGCCCCGGTTTGGTGCTGTACCACCCGTACCCTCCCGGTGTGGTGGGGGAAAGCGCAGTGATGGACAGCACGATGTAGGTTTGCCTTGCTGGTTATTGCTCATAATCTGAAAAGATAATCCTGTTCTGGAGTGGCATGGAGCATCATAACCAGTAAACACCCCTCGAATGGGGAAACGTGCCTGAATGTGCACGCAGGCAGTGGTGTGCTCTTAATAATTTCAGCGCTGC
This sequence comes from Aquila chrysaetos chrysaetos, assembly GCF_900496995.4. NCBI lineage: Eukaryota > Metazoa > Chordata > Aves > Accipitriformes > Accipitridae > Aquila > Aquila chrysaetos. The sequence continues at coordinate 1,921,640 of NC_044027.1, forward strand.
TGGCTGAGTGAAATCTATAGCTGCACAGTTGGGGATTCAGCATCTCAGAACCTAATTTTAACAAATGTACAATTTCCTGGTTTACTTAGGTAACAGCACTGTGGCTACTGTGTAAATACATCTGGCTGCCGTAGGGAGTGTTGGGGATAACGAACACCACTCGCTGTACAGGGCTGGCACAGCCAAAGGATTTCTGTTTCAGGATTTCTGTTTAATGGAGTGGCTGGGGACCCATTTAATTTGAAGCTGGGGTTCTTCACTTGCCTGTGGTGCACTTGGAGTGAGGCCAGGAGAAGCTGCTGCTTATTTTTCTCCTCCAGTTCGGTGGCCGCTCTGTGATCTTCCCTTGTGCTGCACTGTAATGTTCTCTTGTAATAAACTGCAGCTGGATGTCACTTGGGGAGAGAGGGCTGGGCCGAGGCTCAGGAGATAAAACTCCTAGCTTTGCCACTGGGACCTTTTGACTAGCCTTGGGCAAATCATTTAATCGTTTAATCTGCTTGCACCTAAGGTCACCATCCATTAAATTCTATTTTGTTGGGAATAAAGTCCATGAATAATCAAATGATGTTCAGGTGCACCAGTGAAGAGGGGTGAATAAACCTCAGTCCATCAGGACTTGGGTAAGAAACTAGAAAAAACACTTTCTAAGGGATATACTGACCTAGATTGCCTGGAGGGGTTGTGGACTCTGTTTCTGGAGGTCCTTAAGGATGGTTTAGAGAGACATCTCTTGAATTATGATTATAGCTGGTCCTTGCAGCAGGAGACTGGATTAGAGAATCACATCTTTCTGACCACAAATTTGTATGATTTAATGTTATCCAAAGCCATTGACCTGTTTACACAGGTTTGGATGAAACTGAGACTTCCCCAAACTTGCATAAACCAGCTATGAAACTTAAGAAGTGTTAAATTTTCTCTTCGTCTCATACTTCAAGGCAACCAGGAAAATAAGGGTCTGTTCTGCTCCATGCTCCAGTGCATGGTGTTGTTGCCAGTCTTGGGTCTGTCCTCAGGGACTGCATGGTGAATAAAGTCCTCTTTTCCCAGCTCCTCTCTTGATGCAAGGTAATTTATAAGCTATTTCGCAGCAGTGTACTTGAAGCTCAATAGCTGCCAGCTGTGGTTTCTCAGATAGCAGGTGTCAAGTATCAGCACAGGGAAAGAAAAAGGTGTTTAATTTCTGCCACCTAGGTGTCCTAGGTTGATTATGAATTTTTCTGGACTTCTTTTGGGGTTGGGGGGTTAAATGTCTCCAGCTGCAATGCACAGCTGGGTGTATGCCACACCGGAGCCACAGCTGCGGTCCTGCTTTAGTTTTGCCAGAGGAGCCAGTGCTCCCTTGGAGATGGTGATGATTTTGTCAATGTTAAAGAAATGCCTCCTTGCTGGGTCGCAGGGATGTCTCAGCACCTTTGGGGGTCAGAGGTAGCCGTGCTTATGTTTGCTTGTCACCACTGCCAGGGGAGAGTAGCCCTGCTCTGCTGAACAATCTCTGATCAAAGAGTATGAACAGAGGCACACCAAGAAGCACTAAACCAGTCCCTTCCACATACTTTACTACAGCGGTTTATGCCTGGTAAGTCCCTTTGGAGTTTTCTATCGATTGAACATCTGAGTGCCTCATGTATGGGAGCATTATCCCCGTTTCACAGGGGGAACAACTGAGGCTGAGTAACACGATTTGCCCAGGTCTATTCAGCAAGTCTGGGACAAAGCCGGGGTAAGGTCAGGTCAGGTCAGGGTGCTGCACCGTGCTCTCCAAAATGCAGTTGCAAATATGGGGCTTACAGCAGGTCTCTGGGATTTTCTGTTTCTTTTTCCCCCAGTCCTGTTGGGATGTGTGTGCTCAAGAGGGAGATGGTGGGGAGAGGTGGCTTATCCGGTATGCATTGTATAAACAATATCTGAAGTCTGGACAATATGAACAAATTTTGTGCATAATTCATGCAATCGTGTTTGTTATCAGGGAAATGCCTTTTCATGGCTGGGTTTCGTTCTTCCCCTCCTCTTCCTTGTCCCAGGGCTGGAGGAAGCAATAATCACAATACTGTATTTTGGCCTCTTAACTCTTTCTCAGAAAGCTGACCAGCCTGTGAAATACCATCCCTGTGAATAAGCAGCTCCAGGGAAGTGGGGACGTAGCTCCTGGTGTGGTTCCTGCCTGCGGCTGCCAGCACAGCCCTGCGGAGCGGGTGACAGGCACTGCCAAGGGACAGCGAAGCAGAAGGGTGAGGCGTAGAGGTGGTTTTCAGCCTGAAACCCAAAGGGTTCAGTGTTGCAAGTTATGCTTTAGGAAAGGTTTGGTATTTGTCGTCCCTGTGGTTCAGTAACCTCTGCCGAAACCTCGGACCTGATGCCAGGCACCTCACTGGTGATTTGCTACTTGCTCTTATTGTTGTCAGAGTCAAAATATTCTTAAAAAACAAAGAAAAGGTGCTAGGAGCCCTCCTCATTGCTTTGTATTACAAAACTGTAATTACTTCACATCAAGCCGCCGATAACTTCAGTTGGTGTCAAACTCTGAAGCAAACAATTGAGCTGGCTGCTGCACGCTACCTGGGTTTAAAATGCACTGTTGCTGCACCTCGGGCTTCCTCGGTGCTGCTGCGGTGTGCGATGGGTGCTGAGGCTCCCAGCAGTCCTGCTCCTGGGAAAATCCTCTGCTTGGGGCTCAAATGTGCTAAGGCTTCTCTTGCTGGAGAAAGAGGCGAAGACACCGAGAGCAGGGAAGGGACTTGTGCGAGTGGGTGTGCAGGTTTCTGCTGGGTAAGAGGGGATTCAGCAGCGCGGGGCTCATCTGGCTGCGGTGGCTTGGCTGAGGAGGCAGGACTGAGACCCAGAACTCTGATCGGGACTGGGAACGTCCCAGAGCTCAGAGATGGTTAGATCAGACAGTTTGGCTCAGAGCTTTTGTCTAATTAAAACAAACCAAAACCCTATTAATTACTGTAAGGTCTTCCTCCATAGCTGACAAATGCGTCCTGAATATCACTTCTTCAAAGGGGATAAATCACTATGGCAGCTTTAACGGTTGGAAAGGTTTCACAGAAAAATTCCCGATGGGCTCCAGGAGGGATGCAGACCCGGCACGCCTGTTCTCACTTGCTATGAAGAAATGGCCAAACTCTCAGCTTTTTTCCTTCATTCCAGTTGGCAGATACGATATGGAGCCGATGCAAAGAGAAAGGGTCACGCTGGTGCAAGGGTGAGGTTGTTCCAAATGGTTTGTTCTTGTATTTTAGTTTATATAGTGTAGCCTGCCCTTTTGGTGACCCTTTCGATAATTCTGGGGGATTTCTGACAGCCCGGTGACCTGCAGGGGAGGTCAGCAGCGTGAGCCGGCCGGTCTCCCTGCTCCCGGCCTCACAGCAATGAATCTTATTTGACTATAAAAAGCAAAAAGGGCAGAATCTACCTCCAGCTTAGAAAGCAATCACGGGCCCGCTGACCCCCTCCCCGCAAGCTCAGTTATTTCTCAGGAGGCTTCCTTCTGTGAGGCAACTCCCCAAACCCATGTGGCCGTAGGAGAAAAACCATAGTGGGTTTTATCGCCCACTTTGCTCCCCCTTTGCAGGGTGGCTGGGGACCCCGGTGGCCTCTGGGCTGGGAACGATGCAGGGACAGCCTGGGAAAAGGAAATGGCACTGGGATGCTGAGAGCTGGGGGTCGGTGCAGATGCGTTTGCTGTGTCTTGGAGGTGCCGGGGCTGTAGGAGCTGCATCCTCCGGAGGGGACGGAGCGTCCCAGGAGTGCAGGACCCAACGGAGCAGAGGCGATCGGTGAGGGCAGAGCAGTGCTAGCATAGGGCTGTGTATAAATCACTGCTCACGAGACCAACCCTACCCCAAAAGAAAAGATACCGGCACCGCAAAGCAAACGCAGCTGCTGCGCTGGTGACATCAAAATTGTTCCTTTGATCCGTCATTTTCCACAGGAGATTCTCTTTTTGGTTTTGCTTTAATTTTCCTTTTTCACTCTTTTTTTTTCTCTGTGTGCATAAAATATCACTAATGACAAACCATGGTGCCCATGAATGAGTGACAGCTGAAATAAGAGAAATGACTAATCGGGCCTCCTGAAGCCCTGTCGCATGGAGATTAAATGAGCCCTTTTTTCTTCCCCCCTCAATGAGAATCATGGGCATTTGAATAATAATATTATAGTCTCCATTAGGATGACAGTGGGGGAAAAAAATCGGCTCAGACCTGTGATTATTCCTTCAATCTAATAATTATTTAAATACCAGATAACTCCTTTCAGCCTAATTGAGGCCTTTCAGCTGCTTGGGTTTATATTGTGTCCCTGAATTTACTCTCTCTTTCACCTTGCGTTACTAATAGCTTCAGATTGCTTTTAAGGCCATATTTTAAACTTGCTTCCAAAAAAAGAGGAAAAATTAGTGGTCAAATAGTATTAAGAATCAGAGTTAAAATTGCCCACTCTCCTGTTTCCCTGGTGTTTAACTCCCCAGCTGTACTTGGCCATCCCCAAACCCCTCTGTCGGGCATGCAATGGGTTTCTGTTGATGTTTGATATCTGTATCACTGAACACTGCTTAATCTGTGTCCTGCCCCCACATCTTGCCCCCCCTGGCCCCGGGTAGTGGGGAGCTGGCAGGAGCTGCTCCCGTGGCGGTGACATGGAGCCGGGGATGGATCATCGTCCCCTGGCTCATTTGGGTAGGATGTCAGTTCACGGCAATGCTCTGTCATCTTCAAATAATGTTTGAAAGCGCAGATTCTTCTTCCTGGATGATCTCTCTTGCCTTTGGCAGTGACTGTTCACAAATACTCTGCAAAACCTTCACTGTAAGGCACCGCGTAGAAGTTGGGTTTCAGCTGACAGCTCTGCTGCACAACAGCTCCAGACTGGCTCTGGCTTTTGTACAGTTTCTGAGTGAAGACGTTGCTGGAAAAGGTACAAAACTGCTGTGGTCTAAGTGAAGAGCTTCTGTTGTCCCATACGTATATATGTATATAAAATCTAAATAATTAAATTTATTAATTTCTAGCTTGCACTGTTCTTTTCTTGCATTGCAATGGAACAACTTTTTAAAAATTGGAAAGCTGCCGAGCAGGAAAACTGTTGTGTGCTCAGCTTTACAGCGGAGCCTCCCCATTCTCTGCAGAATCTCTTTCACTTTCTGGACTTCCCTTGAACCAGAGCCCTCTGCCCCAGAAGCATCGCTTCTTCTCAGGGAATGAGAAACTGAGGTAGGCTTCATTTTTGGTCTCCTGTTAGCGAGGGATGCTTTGGCCTTGGAGGAAAGCCCGTTTGTGCTGCCCAGGGCAGAGCCAGCTTTCTCTGTGCCCTTCGGTGCTGCAGCCACCAGCTCTGTGCCCTCCCCAAGGCAAGAGGAGTTGGGTTGCCATGTCGGAGCACTCGCCTGGGGCACCTCAGTGCTCGCGGTTTCTTGTGCGTTGATCCGGACATGCTCTGCTACTGACTCAGCCGTTCCACGGGACTCCCGTATCTGCAGCTCTCATGCCACCTTTCCTGGGCTCCTCTCGAGCTCTTCCATGGTGCAGGGCTCCCTGTGTGTTTACAAGAAGGCACCGCGCTGCCGGCTGGCATCTCCCTGCCAGTGACACACGCGGACTTCTCGGTGGCTCAGGCTGCACTGCCACGTTATCCAAGAGCAAAGCTGCTCTGAGATCCCGGTGCCCGTGGTCAGGTCGCCGGTGCCCGCCGCGGGTCACCAGCAGCCCTCGCGTGGGTGGGCAGCGTGGAGAGCCTTCCTCTGAGCAGGTCCTCGGGAACGGTTTGATTTGTGCCCTTTTGAAAGATTCTAGATTCAGAGAATAGTTTGGGGATGTTCACTCAGAAATTTAATGAGAAGAACTGGGGAAGGTCACACTGGTGCTGTTGTGGCACGTTCGGGTCCACAGCACGGGCATCTGCTTTCTGCCACAATCATCCAAACAATAATAAGAATGCAGCAGTGTCTGCATCCTAGCTGGGAGAGAGAGAAACTGCTGCAGCCAAAGGTGGAAATTAAGAGACTGGAAATAAGAAGCAAGCAGCCGGGGAAATGTATCCCTGAGCAGAATGAGAAACCCATTACCGCTCTCTTTCTCCTGTCTTGTCAGTGACACAGAGACGTGCAGCCCAGGGACAGAGCTCCTTTGTCACCTTTCAGAAACACCCGTCTCCAGCTCCCGGCGTTAACAAGCCTAAAGAGCGGCCATTCGGTGACACTCGCTTATGAGCTCAGTGTAGGTTTTCAGCAGCATGAATTATTTTAAATACCAAAACGGAGATCAGCATCAATCAAATCGGTGGCTGCCCGCAGGTGAGGACAGCTGAGCGTGGGCTGTGCTAGGGAACAGCCTCCTGCATTTGCACACAGGGCTGGGGAGGAGAGTCAAATCGGCAAAGAGTGCAAATTTCTCCCCAGTGTGTGTGCTTGGGGCTTACGTGGCGGTGGTGGGAGGTGAGGGGACTTTGGTGCAGAGAGGGCAGGTGGAATGGTGGCTCGTCCTCAGCCTCTTCCCAGGGCGGGTGTGACCCTGCAGTGCTGTGAGGTGGTGGAGAACATCTCTCCCCCAGGCAAGCTGAAATGGTTTCTTTGATCGTCCAGCCTGGAGTGTGTAAGGAATGCATAATTTGGGATAAAGGAGAACTTTGTGATGGTTTTCTGAGTCCAGGTGGTCAGACACATCTGTGGTGATGAGCAAGGCTGAGGTCAAGCCAGGAGCACAAGTCACGGTCAGCTCTGGAGATGATAACAAGGATGAGGCACAATCCAGTGACCTCCAGGCATGTCTGTGGTGACATGGGATGCGCAGAGCCCCAGCGCAGGGATGCTCTCAGGGCCCTTACATGGTGCCTGCCTCGAAGTGTTGTTCTGCTGGCCCCGCGGCTCCTCTGACCCATTCTGCTGAGCTGGGTCCTTGCTGCCTTGCAGGGTGCTCAGCTGGCATCGCTTCCAGCAGCTCGGTGGGAGCCTGAGGTCGTGCTGGAAGTCGGGCTGAGCTGGGAACCGAGCCGATACCTCCTGCGTAGGATGGTCCAAGCCGGACCCCCCTTAGGTGAGACAGACATGGAAATGCGTGAGTTTGGCTTATCTTTAATGTTCATATTTTTGCTAGGGGAGCCTGCCACCTTAGCAGAGGTGCTAGGTGATGAGGTGGAGCAGGCAGAGGTTTGTGAGGGTCCTCTTCAACAGCTACTGTGTCTGCCTGCGTGTGTGTGCTGTCCGGAAGGGCGGATGGAAAGCGCTGATGTAAACATGCCTCACGCAGCCGGAGCCTCTCCGAGGCGAGCGCCTGCTTCCTAAGGAAATTCCAGCCTGGTGATTCCTAATTCAGCCTGACGGCTGCCCGTGCGAGTGGGGAGGATGGGGCCGGGGCCAGGGTTCAGCGGAGCTCCAGCTGTCCCTTGGGCCCAAATGAGGTCTAGGTGCTTTGGGAGCACCCACAAAAACAAAACACACAAACAAACAAAGAAACCTGTCTGTCTTTCATGCCTCGTTTCCACATAGCTTTTGGCCAGAGGTCTCCAGCTCGAGTCTTACCTTGCCTTGTCCGTATGGGTGAAAACATATCAGTTGAAGGATACTCTACTTCTGGCTGTTATCCATAGAGCTATTGGGAAGGGCACATGAGCAATTTGGTTGGCATCGGGTCTTCTGGACCCAGTGTCCAAGCTGTCGCTTTGTGTAGGTTTTAATCATCACCTGCAAGTTTTGTTAGAGCAGGAGATCTGTCCAAGGCTCCCAGTTTGGTAGTTTCTCCCCTGCACAGAGTGCTGCTGGCGGTATTTGGTTGCTGATCTAACCACATGTGCCCCCACTCTGGTGGCAGCTGCTTTTCAGCAGCAAAGTACCTTGTGGAGGCAGTGGGAAGTTTCTGCCTGAAAAGCACCTGCAGAGGTACTTCTGGCTCTGGGGAGGGGTGGAGAGGAGATGCTGGTGGCTTTGCTGTGTACATGCTCAATGAACTTGCCTGCATGAGACTTCTTCCTCAGGTTTCCAAATTAAATCATAGAGGATTTAAAGGTAGAAAACACCTCTTATTTCCTCTGTTGCTTCCAACAACATGCCCTGCAGGAGACATCCTTTTAGCCAAGATTGCAGATTGATGGTTGGGTGTATGAGCTGCAGGCTTTGTCTTGGGCTGAAGCTTATTATCCCCTCCGTGGCTGAGCAGAGTACGTTATAAACAGCTAAACCACATAACAAATTAACACACAGAGGCTGAACCAAGTGGCAAGACATCAGGCCTGAACTGTTTACCAATAAGGAGACCTGCTTAATTCTTGTTGGGCTTAGAGACGTCCTCACTTTATCTCAAGGACTGTGTAATTAGAAAGCCTCCTTTGAATTTTATCTGAAGGGCACACTGGATCTAATCCTTTGCTCTGTGTGTTTCTTTTCTTTCCCCAGAACCATGTGAGGGACATTGCTGGGGCACAGGACACACGCGGAGAACACGAAGTTTGCCTTTCCCAGGATGGATCAGAGGAAGACCTGGCCTCGGGTACTGGACTCCGATGGCTGGTCAGTGGCTTTGCTCTGTCTCTTCCTGGCATCGCTCTCCAGAAATGTGTCCAGCAATGCCTTGTTCAGCACTTTCCACTCTGAGAACCGGGACTGGACGTTCAACCACCTGACTGTCCACCAAGGCACTGGAGCAGTCTACGTTGGAGCTATCAACAGGGTTTACAAGCTTTCGGGTAACCTGACCATTTTGGTGGCTCATAAAACTGGTCCTGAGGAGGACAATAAATCCTGCTACCCACCCCTCATCGTCCAGCCATGCAGCGAGATCCTTACTCTAACCAACAATGTCAACAAGCTGCTGATCATTGACTACTCTGAGAACCGGCTGCTGGCTTGTGGCAGCCTCTACCAGGGGGTCTGCAAGCTGCTGCGCCTGGATGACCTCTTCATCTTGGTAGAACCCTCGCACAAAAAGGAGCACTACCTCTCCAGCGTCAACAAGACAGGCACGATGTATGGTGTGATCGTGCGCTCGGAAGGTGAAGATGGGAAGCTCTTCATTGGCACGGCAGTGGATGGGAAGCAGGATTACTTCCCCACCCTCTCCAGCCGGAAACTTCCCCGCGACCCGGAGTCATCAGCAATGTTGGATTATGAGCTCCACAGTGACTTTGTCTCATCCCTCATCAAAATCCCCTCAGATACCTTGGCCCTTGTTTCGCACTTCGACATCTTCTACATCTATGGTTTTGCCAGCGGCAACTTCGTCTATTTTTTGACTGTCCAGCCAGAGACCCCAGAGGGTGTCTCCATCAACTCTGCCAGTGATCTCTTTTACACGTCTCGCATCGTCCGTCTCTGCAAAGACGACCCCAAGTTCCACTCCTATGTCTCTCTGCCCTTTGGCTGTGTCAAGGGGGACACAGAGTACCGCCTCCTGCAAGCAGCGTACCTCTCCAAGCCAGGAGATGTGCTGGCCAAGTCCCTCAACATCACGGCCCAGGAGGACGTCCTCTTTGCCATTTTCTCCAAGGGACAGAAGCAGTACCATCAGCCACCCGATGACTCTGCGCTCTGTGCCTTCCCCATTCGCACCATCAACGCTCAGATCAAGGAGCGCCTGCAGTCCTGCTACCAGGGGGAAGGCAACCTGGAGCTCAACTGGCTCCTGGGGAAAGACGTCCAGTGCACTAAAGCGGTAAGGATGCTCTGGCTGTTGGCCGTGGCAGCCCTCGAGAGCCGGTGTCAATGCCTGGGCCTATGGGGTACAAGCTTGCAGAACAGGATCAATCTTTTTGTGCCTCAGTTTTCCTAAACACAGAACAGACGCAGTCATGCTTTTCCCCTTTAATCCATGTTCTTGTCAGACAGTTGGTGATGACAATGAAAGGAAGGGATAGTATTAAGGCAGATGAATAAAGGTGTGCAGCTTGCTGGAAGTCTTTGCTGTTCCCAACCCGCAGCTCTGGAAGCCGGAGGAAGGCTCTCGCCCTTCCCCGAGCAGGAGGGTGGTATCAACAAACTAACAAGATAAATACAGATGACAGTTGCATCCTTTGTATTTTTTATTCAGCTGATTTCTTTAATCTTGATTCACATGCAGATTGTTCCTGGGCTGACTTGGGAATCCCTGGGGCCTTCTTTTGCCAAGCATATTAAGTTTAGCTGCTGGGAAGAGATAAACGTGGGTTAAATGAAATGAAAGAAGGAAGGCAAAGAGAAGCTTGAGCGCTGGCTTGCGTAGGGGAGAGTCATCCCATTGCAGTTGCAACTAGATGTGCCTGAGCATTTGGTAGCTAATGTCCCTTGTGGAAAATAAGTGGATTGGAGTCAGCATGATGGCAAGTGGCCACCCATGTCACCACCCCTCTGCCTATGCCACGTAGGAGTTCACTCCAGCAATCTCAGCTGATACAGCTTAATAATACTTAGCTGCGGGCAGAATGATTTTCCTTTACTCGTGGCAAGCGGTGTTCCAGGGAAAAGACACCATCTGTATTTCCCGTGTTGTAGAAAGGAAACCGAGGCACAGCGAGGTGGCTTGTAGGAGAGCTCACAGCTGGGTGGTGGAAGGAGCAAGAGTGCATCTTCCTGCTTAGCACTCGGGTGTTTTAGGTTGCCAGAGCCCGTTCCCTGTGCGATCACCTGCCTTTCCAGGCAGACAGTCTGGTGGTTTCCACCAGCCCTGTGTTCGCGTGGGGAAGGTTTAACTCTGCCCTGGAGCTGGGCCGTTACTGCCAGAGGAAAGCAGCTGCTCCGGACAGGAGTGAACAGCAGCGTCCTCTCCTCTCCCATGGCGTGGGATCAGCCGTGCCCAGCCATCCTCTGGCTGGTGACCGACCTCAGCCTGTCCCACACCGCGCACGGCAGCGCCAGCGCTGTCGGCAGCAGGGCTTGTATGACCTTCAAGGGAAGCCTTTGCTGATGTGGGGATGCTGAGCACCTTTCTGCTTATGCTACTCGGCACCTCTGGAAATGGGGCCGAGAGGAGGTGAAATGAGTGGAGGAGAGAGTCCCGGCACGGCCACGCCGCAGGGCTAAACCCATGGGAAACCTAGTAGATTTAGAAAAGGAGTGGAAGTGCCTGCTGGACTTAGGGTTCCTCCTCAGCCCTGTCCAGACACGTTTTGGAGCAGCTGCAGGGTGTCTAGGCCTTGGGCAGCAAAGGGAACAAGCCATTGCAGAGGTGGCTGAAGCTGGCAGGGTCCCGGGGCGGGGGGTTCTGTGGTGATGGCTCCCACCCCGCTGTCAGCACCGCCTGCTCCCCTCCGCATGAGCCGGACTGTGGGGGGCTGCCCCGTGCTTTGCGTTTCGCTCACGGCTGCCCCAAACCTCGTCTTTTCCAGCCAGTCCCCATCGATGACAATTTCTGCGGGCTCGACATCAACCAGCCCCTGGGAGGCTCGACACCGGTGGATGGCGTGACGCTCTTCACCTCGAGCCGGGACCGGATGACTTCTGTTGCTTCCTACGTCTACAACGGCTACAGCGTGGTGTTCGTGGGGACTAAGACTGGCAAGCTAAAGAAGGTAAGCTTATTTCCGTGGCTTCAGAGAGGCAGGATCCGTTTTTCTTCTGTCTTGGGAGATTCTGATGCATGTAACTGCTGCAGTGTCTTACAGATGTTTCCTAGTGTGAAACTGGGAGCAAGTCAGGAGCAAAAATCACAGGGTTTGGGTCACAGAGAGCTTTGCTTTGGTGAGGCGAACTTCATACATCAGCACTGTTAGTACAGAGTGGTGTTGCTGCGGTTTCTTTTGAAGCAGAGAAGTACCAAGCCTTGGGAAAGGTGCAGTGGAAACTGCTGCAGCGTGGTCCCTGGATAAGGGACCAAATGAGGCCACACAGTTCCCATCGCTCTGCGGCATTACAGCTCTAGAGCATCCCCTTGCATGGGCTGAGGGCACCTTCCTGTGCTTCCAGCCAGCGACTTCTTAAGCAGCAGGGTAATACAGGTCTCAGCACCATGCCAGCTCTTGCATGGACTGCCTGCCTGTATATTACAGCGTTACCCCGTTGTTTGTCCGGGTTTTTTGTGTTCTGTCATTCAGTGAACTATGGCGTGTGTGTTTGTGGGGCTGATGCCCACAGTTATCAGGGCAATAATGCGCCAGTCTGATTAGAGAAAAGTGAGGAGCTGGCTTGCAATTTCTGAATACGAGTGAGCCTCAGCAAGCTGTATCCAAGGTCTCAGATCTTTCCTTCTTTTTCACACGCTGATGGAAATCTTGCAATAGTTTTGAGTTGTTTCCCAGCAATCCTTCTGCAACTTGTGTAGAAGACCGTGAGTTAGAAAGCTTTCAGTGATGGCAAAATCGCTGATGGTGGTAGGATGTTTGGTCGTGGAGAGATAGGAATGGGTTAACTTGGCTGCTTTTGGAAAGTAAGCCTCAGGGCAAAGTCCTACTGCTCTCTGCCTCTTGCCTCCTGCTCTTCCCTCTGACAGTTGGATGATTGATCAGTCCTGGAAGATAACATTCCTCACCCTCTGCATCACAAATGCTCAGGCTAGTTGCCCAGGGCAAAGAGATGCTCCTGCTGGTTTCCTCCCCCAGCGCAGGGGGTGGCAGGGCTCCCGTAAGTTTTAGGATTTTGAAGTCCAACTGGGATTTCCTTGCTGAACTGCTCTTCAGTCAGTGGGGTGCAAAGGCTGGTCAGGCCCAGACAGACATCTGTTGTGTGGTCCTCACTAGTCTTCTCTCCGGAGTCCCATATTTAAAATGAATGTGGAAATGGCCTTGGGGTGTGTAAGCAGAGGGGAATCCCTGCTTGTTGGTCTTTAGGGTTGGAGCTGCAACTGGAAGCCAGCTCATCAGTGGGTGCAGAAGTCTGATCCAGCTCCAGCAAAACCAGCCTTAGAGATGCTGCTCTGGAAAGCCAAGATCCTTCAAATTAACCTAAAATATAAACGACAGCTTTGGGTTAACCTGCTAAATGCAGACCTTGCTTCTTTGTACCAGGGAAAGAGTTAACAAATGTAATCAACAGCAGGCTGTTAATTTTTTGTGTCCTTAAGCAGCAGGGAATTTCTTCCTCATCTATCCAGGAAGATACAAGGACAGGCAGATACTACACTTGAATGTCTGCATCATTTTAATTACATCAGTTCATTAATATTCATTCAGCACTTTACAAGTGCTGAGTAGTAGTAAATTAGGTGCCTCCCTGGTGCCTCTCCAGTGTCAGTGGGGCAATTTTGAACGTGGGGGAGAGCAGGCTTGTAAGCCGAGCCCCTCTCCTCCCTGCCCGCCCCCCCTGCCGTGGCACACGGGAGCGCCAGGATTTTTCTAGCTAAATGGATGGAAGAGGCACCCTCAGCGTATTGCAAATGCATATGCTAGCAAGCTGCAAGCCAGCCATGCTGCCTCGTACTTGCTGTTTGCAGTGGTTTGGGCGGGTTAGAGGAGGTGCTTCATTTAGAGGCAGTTAAGGCAAACAGCTTGAGCCTGCACACTAGGTATTTACTGTCCCGTCCCATGAATTATGTAGGATTACAGAAGAAGCGTCTCTCCAGCAAGGTTTAATTCCTTCTGCTATTCTACATTGAACGCCTACCTTTTTGATGCAAAGTTAATCTATTCATGCACATCCACTCCACTGTCCGGAGGGAGGGCTGCAGGAATCCTTCACCTGTTGTTTGAGGCAGTGGTAACCAGGCACTAAGAAAACTGGTTCATTTCTTGAGCAAATTCATTCTAGGCATTCACTACAGTCAGCCTTTCATGGCACCTGCCAAGCACCCTTATTTAACATGTATCAGAGTTGTCTGCAGTTGACGACACTCATGCCTCCTGTTATCATTAGCTGGAGCGATCGCTGTCCCGTCCTCCGCTGCATGGGGCTTAGGATGATGTTGTTCTTTATCTCGTGGTCCTGTCCACACCTTTAATAAATCTTTCCTCATTTGACATGTGGGATTATCTTCTACACGGCCTAAGAGAGGCCACGAGAAGCATAGGAAGCAGCTTTGCGTTGAACTGTGGGGCTCTTGGGACTCTCACTGCAGAGGAGGCGTTGCAGACCTGGTGGGAAGTTGTCTCCAGTTTCTGTGCGTGTTCCAAGACCAGACATGTCTCGAAGTCAGCAAGTGCTCTTGGATGCTCAGGACTGTAAACGTTTCCATATTGCTTCTTCCCCATATGTGAAATGAGGCTGGTAAAAATGTACGCACCTCTGTAAGTGCCAGAGATTTACAGATAGATGCCTTATCTCCTCCAGCTCACCACCTTGCATATCTACCTACACGATTAATGTCTGAAAGCTATGTCACACCTATTCCCTCTCCCCTAGCCCTTGATTTACTTTGGAAACAAGCTGGTGGCTCAGTCTGGGGTTTCTAAGACGCTTTTGTGTAGCTGGAGGAAAGAAGTCAGGGAGCCAGCTCTGAAATCTTTCAAATTTGTCTGTGCTTCCCCAGTGAGAATTCATTACTGAAAATGCTGCGTTATCTCACTGATGTCCTTCTTCCCATTAGCTATTCACCTAACTGCCTCGTGCGAGTTCCCTAGGAGAGCGGCTGCCGCTGCTTCAGCCTTTCTCCTCCGAAGGAGCTGAATGCTGAATGTCCCCAAGCCCCTGCCCGCCCTGACATCCCTCCCTGCACGCTTCGGTACAGCCCCGTGTTGTCTAGCTCTACTCCTTTCTCTGTTTCCTGGGTGCATTTGACGTCCCTTTCTGCTCCTTTCAGCAGCCAGCACTGGCCGACATGTAAAGGAAGGAGAGAAGTTTTCTGTCTGCTCGGGAGCAGCGCAGAGCCCTGTGGCAAGGCTGGCAGCTTTCCCAGGTTGAGCTCGCCGCTGGCTTTGCAGGTTTCGGAGCCGCGCGGGGTCCAGCCGACGTGGGCAGCCTGGGCAGGTCGCCCACGGAGTCCGCACAGCCCGGCTGCGGGTTTGGCGTAGCCATGCTGCACCGGAGGGGTGTTCATACCAGAGCTGCTGACAAATAAGTCAATAATATCAGATAAGTCAATTGACAATGAACTTGGCATCTTTCCTGCAGGGAACCAGAGCATTTGCCGGGGTCAGGATTTCAGTTCAGGGCGGAGGGTGTGCTCGTACCTGCTGTGGCTGCCCCAGCCTGGGCAGCTGCTCCTCGCACAGCTGGTGATACGGGTTTGTGCTTCGTCCGTCCTCAGTAACCGCTGAAGGCAGAAGGATGAGCTGATGGGTCTATTCTCCATTAAAACCCAGTGCTGAAGGAGGAATTTTCTCGCATAGCGCTGGCTCCGCCAGCCCGCTGCCTCCCGTTACAACCTGCCTGTACGTGGGGCATGCCTCGGGCCGGGGGACTCGCCGTGCGCTCGGTGCACGTACCGTACGAAATGGCTGCAGCCCCGTGATGCTCCCCACCTGCTGCCTGGCAGCCCGCTGGTGTTGAGAACTACTGCTCCTCAGCAGTTTTCTCTAAGTGGGTGAAAAGCAAATGTGCTGATGGTGCTGTGACCTTTCGGATAAAGCACAGGTACGTGGGATGCGGTTCTCCCTGCGGCTTGGTGGTCCAGCTCTCCTTCCAAAGCATCTGAGCTTTGTGACAGGGGATGTAAGGGGGAAGGGGATCATGTTAGAGATGTAATCATTTAGAATTGTGGATTCCTGCAATAAAACAATTTTCATCGAGCAAAATTAAGAGAGACATTAATGCAACAGTTAACAGCAACTAACTGCTGGGGGGAGATGTGTCGGCTTGCTTGTTCTGTTTATGGGCTTCATACAATTCCATCAATATTGATGTGTGATGCCTTTGATTTTGACACTAATCATTGCTATGAATTAAATTTGCAGCCATATAATTAGGACTGCTATTAATAGGGCCTCAAGCTAAGCACTGCTGTGCTAGTTGTCTTTTTCCTGATGGAAAACGGCATCCACGGAACTCAGCTAATGTGGTTTGCCTGGTAGATGCTGAGACTGATGTGAAAATTATACTTGCTATATTTAGAGGGGCTCCTCTGAAAAGCAGATGCATGGGAAGGGTCTGACTCGGAGGTTTCCCCAGAACTGTACTAGAGTTGCCCTTAAACTTCCTAGCAGTTTGCTGCTCTTCTGTTAAGATATGTAGACTTAGTTGGAGAAAGAAGGATTTCAGGAAGAAAAGAGTAACCCTCAGTTTGAAGGGCTGCTACTGCAAGCGTTGTTTCCATTTCATCTCCCCTTCCTTGTCCAAATCTTTTCATTTATTTCTTCTACCCAATGCTGTTTCAACTCTCTCTGTCCCTGTGCATGCCTGGTTTCATCTCATCAGGCTGAGCACAGTGGCTGGGATAGCAGCATGGCTCACCACTAAAAATCAATCTTGTATTTCATCCCAAGAGGTCTGTTTCTTATTAGATCTAATAAATCAGTGAAGTGCCCTTCATTCAGCTTGTCAATGGAGGACATTGTTTGTGATCAGGAATAAATAAATGTCTCTTCTATGTCTGACAGTGCACTGTCTATGTATTATTTTACCGTCATGCTGTTTATGCCTGCTGTAGGAAAAATGCAGTTCCTGCAGTGGAAGTCTGGAACCTTGCCATCCCTTGCCTACGTTCAGATGAGCTAGGTACGCTCCTGGGTGGCACATGCGATGGCTCCCAGGGAAAAGCAGTAATGGTGACGTTGTACCTGGTTTTCATCCAGCCCTGAGTCACTCCAGTGGTGATAAGGCTTTGATCGGTGTGCTTGAAGATGCTTGTAGATGTGGGGCATGCTTCTCGGTGCTGGTGTATTAGAGCTATCCAGGCTAGGTCTGACGGCTGGGCTCTGCATCCAGGGGTTGCTTCTACAAAGGAAACTGAAAGTGCTCTGTGTTGTCTTCAGTGCAAACTTTGGTGCTACAGGCAAGAACCCAGGTTTGGTAATTTCAGATGCCTTGAGGTGAAGGATTCACACCCAATCCTCCTGGATAGATGGGCATGAGACATTGTTCTGAACTCCTGTAACGTGCTGTCCCAATGGCAGCTGTGCTGTACATGGTTTGAAACAATTCTGGCATGCAAGGTCACCTGTGAAGAGGTGCTTGGGATCTGTCTGGAGAAGTGCTACAGAAAAATACGTAGTGCTGTAACTAGTTTTCATGATTGGAAACACATTCCTGTTTACCTGTTGAATGCCTGAATGCATGGTGCGTAAGGTCTGTCCTTGCTTTCAATGAAGGCAAACCTCCACTTTTGCAAGGGACAGTGATAACTGATTGGATTACGCAGTCAGGGGAAAGGCAAACTTTAAGTGTGTTGTTACGTCTTGGTACGTGATAGTTTTATTCAGCTTGGCTGATTTAATTTGTTCCATTAGTGGGAATAAAATAGGTCTTTCACAATGAAATATACGTCCGAACCTGTCCTTATCTGACTTCATTCTATGGATGGTTATCTCATCCTTTTAATTTATCCTTAATTATCGCCCCCGCGCGCATTCCATAGCACTTTAGGAAAAAGTCAGTTGCATCAGTGTGTAGAGAAGCCAAGAGGACATCAGGCTGTTATTGAACAGACGAGGATCATCCATTTGCAGATGCCTTCCAAAGGAGATGCCTAGTTTCAGCTGTAGGTTGGAAGGTCGGGTGCTTTGCTGACTTAGTGATCAATCCATTACCTTTGGACCACAGACCTCTGTCCCGGCAAAGGTGTAAAATGGCAGACGATTCTTGCTTGACTGAAGAAGTTGTTTAATTGAAAGGTCTGAGAAACAGGTCTCTGTTTCTTGCCCTAGGACATGAAATAAGGGGGTATTTATTTGGTACTGTATTGCTGGTGATTTGCTCTGGTGTGGTCAGAGAAACTGGGATTCTTTTTCTCCCTAAACAAGGATTTTCCAGCCTTAGACAGTAATTCCCCTTTGCTTCCATCTCCGTCAAAAGGGTGCTAACCAACTGACCCCAGAAATGCGTCCCCAAAATGCCCAATGGTCCCTTACATTTGTTATTGTTAGCAGCCAGAAGTTGGAGTCTTACTTATTAATTGGAATTTGTGCAAGGGAGTATGAAAAGTGACCGAAGCCAAAGGAGAGCACTATCATGCGTGTCTCATGGGAAGAGCTGCCAAGTCCCTCTGGACTCTGGGTTTCAGCAGTTCAGGAATGTCCCTGCCACCTCTTAAAGGCATGAAATTGGCCTCCTCTTCTCCCAACATTACTTCTCTAGTTCTGTTATCTGTTGCCTGGCAGAGCAAGTAAAATAAGAAAAAAAGAGAAGTTGGGATGTATTTTTATAGCTGCTGGAGAGCTAAGGGGCAGCTGTTCAGGAAATGCTATGTATGTGAAATTGAGCCAGGTGGGCTCAGAGTCTGCTTTAATCTGTTTCTTGGCTCATGAGATGGCAATGACTCTGGCTCTTACTCAGGTTCAGGCACCTTGAAAAATCAGCTTGAAATTTTTGAGTGCAACAATTACATTTTATTCGTTTCTAAACGAAGTGGAGCTAGTAAAGGCTGCAAGTGGCTGGACAGCCTTATGCATGAAAACCAGCCTGCCTCAGAGATCATAGAATGGTTTGGGTTGGAAGGGACCTTCCAAGGTCATCTGGTCCAACCCCCCTGCAATGAGCAGGGACATCTTCAACTAGATCAGGTTGCTCAGAGCCCCGTCCAACCTGACCTTGAATGTTTCCAGGGATGGGGCATCAACCACCTCTGTGGGCAACCTGGGCCAGGGTTTTACCACCCTCGTAAAAAATTTCTTCCTTATTTCTAGTCTCAATCTCCCCTCTTAGTTTAAAACCATTTCCCCTTGTCCTGTCACAACAGCCCTACTAAGAAGTCTGTCCCCACCTTTCTCATATACCCCCTTTAAGTATTGAAAGGCTGTGATAAGGTGTTCCCGGAGCCTTCTCTTCTCCAGGCTGAACAACCCCAACTCTCTCAGCCTGTCCTCACAGGAGAGATGTTCCAGCCCTCAGATCATCTTTGTGGCCCTCCCCTGGACCCGCTCCAACAGGTCCATGTCTCTCCTGTGCCAAGGACCCCAGAGCTGAATGCAGTACTGCAGGGGGGTCTCACCAGAGCAGAGGGGCAGAATCCCCTCCCTCGACCTGCTGCCCACGCTGCTTTGGATGCAGCCCAGGATACGGTTGGCTTGCTGGGCTGTGAGGGCACGTTGCCGGCTCATGTCCAGCTTTTCCTCCACCGGTACCCCCAAGTCCTCCTTCGCAAGGCTCACCAGAGATCTCACCAGCTGCACCAGCAGCACCCAGCACCCCGCAGGCAAGGGGCTCCACGTGCTGAAAGGGGTTTCTCTTGAAGAGCTCTTTGTGTCAATTGATCTCTGGGGTTTGGTCCTGGCACTCCCTCTCAAATGCTCTTACTGATCGTCTTAAACATCGCAAGTGTAGGACCAGTTCTGCTGGCGATGTCGGCGGGAGGTTTTGTGCTCTTGGGAAAGGAGCAGGAGGACCCCGTGGCTCCGCTGGGCTTTCCCTGCAGCTTCTGCCTCCTGCTCCCGCGCTGCCCTCAGCACTGGCGGGGTCCCGGGAGGTTTGACATGAAGTCTCTCTCGGTGCCTCCTCAAGTCTCACTTTTCCCAGTGCTCTTGAGGTTTTTATGCAGGCAGGAATAAAGCTTGGAGCAGCACTTGTGAGGGTAAAGGGAGTTTTAGGTGCATCAGTCCATGTACTTTGGGACTAGTTACCAAAAAGAGTGTTTTTCCCCCTTGTGCACATAAGGTTGGGGTTTTTTTTTCTTTAACATATTTAGAAGCTAATTAATCCCCACACCTTTTATAAAAAGAGGCATTATCTCCTTTATGAGTATGAAGTGAGGCAGAAGTTACTCCTCCTCCGTTTCATGCTAGAAGCAGAGCTACATTTTTTTCTAGTTCAATAATGCATTTCTTCTCGAAGTAATCTTGGTGAAAAGTATCAGGAAATACCAAACTATTTTGTGAATTCATGTTAGTTTTTCTGACTGTCCCCTGCTTTCCTCTGAGTATAAATCTGAAGAAGTTGCTGTGTTCTGGATGTTGTTTGTTTTTTGGGGGGTAGGGCAATGTTAGACTCCTG
Source organism: Aquila chrysaetos chrysaetos (assembly GCF_900496995.4). NCBI lineage: Eukaryota > Metazoa > Chordata > Aves > Accipitriformes > Accipitridae > Aquila > Aquila chrysaetos. Next base: position 1,941,558 of record NC_044027.1, read on the forward strand.
CCTTTCTATTCGTGAGTCAAGAAGTTCATGCTTTCTTTACTATATATATTTTTTTCTGCAGGCTTTTAAAATCCTCAGAGGTCAAAATAACATGGGTTTTGGTCCATTTGTAAGATCTTAAATCCCTGGGTGGCAAGAAATACTGTGAGAAGACCATGCTGTGTTGCTTCTATAAATGCCTCCTTGAGGCAAAAAAAGGAATGTGAAAAACACAAACGTGCCAGGAGACGGGGGAATCTGCAGGAAGAGTCCTGTGCACTGCCACGGCCCCTGAGCTGCCACTGCTGCTGCAAAAAGGTTGGGATTTGGGGACAATCAGGGAGTGAAATGCCATGCAAAAGCAGTACCGCCATGGTTTGTGCTGAGACTTGCTGTTAGGCTTTCCCTTGTGCATCTGACTGATGCTGCCTTTAATATTTCCTCAATCCCACAATCAAGTTTACTACCCATTGTTGTTACGGTTGCTTTTTGCTGCCGGCCAGGGCAATGACAGCGTTAGCGGGGCTGTAAAATACTGCACGGTTTGCGAAGGCAAATCCATCACCTGAACGTCTGCCCGATATTTATGGATGTGCCAGGAAGGCATGGATTGGATGTGGCCAGTCTCTATATTAGCATTAGTCCATTACGCCTGTTATGATGCATAGTGTCCCCACCTCCCCCTGCCTTTTATTACCCTCTTTTCATTTCTGCAGAGATGCATGGACAGGCAGATGCCTACATTTCTCAGGCCTTTGGGGAGCTCTTTGCAGGCAGCCCAGCCTGAGCAATAAAGGAGGGAGATAAACCCCTGCCCGCCATAGGGAGCTCCCGGGGCTGGGGAGTGCAGCGCCCAGGGGAATTTTGCACCGGAGACGTTCCCCAGGGTCTGCGGTGGGGCCAGAGACTTTCCTGGCTGCGACTTGGGCAAAAAGAACAAAACACTAAGTCTAAATGTGACTGCTGCTTATTACCAGCAATGGTAGCATCTCCTAGCTGTCCTCCCAGCCAACCCCCTGCATGTACACTGTCTGAGGGTCTGACCCCTTCAGTCCTTCCATGCATTTAGGTTTTGGTTGTGGGGTTTTTTTCCCCACTGTCAACGGTAGGTTGGAAGATTATGGTCATTCATTAGGTGTGTCTCAAAGAGATCTCAGATGATGCTAATCGGGCAGGGAGGGAGCCACATCTAGTGGCTGGGGGAGAGAAACGTGGTGGTACTGTGAGGGTAAGGATGCTTGCATTCTTCTCATGTTAGCCACTAGTTTTATGGAGCTGACATTGAATATGTAACTTAAGCTTGCAATTTTCTGCTCTGTAACTTGAATTTGCACATGGTGATTTACACCCCGGTACGTGGCCGTATCCCACCTGGGGCTCCGTGAGCCCTAAGGACACAGAAAGGGATCTGCAGTCTGGGCACAGAAAGGTCTGGCCTGGGACCGAGGAGACAGGGCAGCGATTCCCATCTGTCAGGCAGTTCTCCCTTACGGGCAGGTTTCCCTGTGTCTCCATTTCCCTGTCTATAAAATTATAAACCTTTTCCCAGCCCTGTGCTCTGGGACCTGCTGCCAGCCTTGAGGTGCTGCCGCACCGCAAACGCCGTCCCATGCCACCGAAAGAGGGAGACGATGGCTGGCGGGGCAGAAGCTGCTGACCGAAAGCTGTCAGCCCCGTGGGGTTTGCACGGGGCTTTGCATCGCGCTGCCGGGCAGTGCCGAGCCGAGGGCAGCTGCCACCAGCCACTGCTGGTCCGTACTGGGCAGCCTGCTGGGACCGGCGGAGGACGGTGGAGGAATAATTGGCTGAGCAAGGGTTTATGATGCCTCCGACACACGCATGCAAACAGGAGAGTGCAGGCAGCAGCACGGGGAGGCTTGGAATAATTAGTAAGTGGCTTCAGCAGCATTTGTCCCGTCATGCCCTGCCTGCGCCTCAGCCGAGGACCCTGTCACCTTTCCCGGTTGTTCCTTCTCCCTTGGTTACATGTCTTTGCATCAAATAGATACATGTAGATGAAAGTGATGTGCATTTAAAATGAATGTACACATCATACAGCCTAGCTATTATACAGTGCGGTATTTTTTTGTGGTACGGTGCTAAATTATTTATTGTGTGCTGGGCTTTAATCTCATAAACCTGCCTGCAGGCCTTACGCAAACCAGCCTGAGCATCCTCCAAAGCGCGCAAGTCAGGCAGCACAAAGCGCTGCCATGACTGTAGGTGGTAATTGTTCGTCTTGCTTCAGCCTCTTCCTCCCCCTCATCAGCTCGTTAAAAGCAGTGGGGCCTGTTAAGTTGGTCATTGCCACTAACTTAGAGAGTGATTTGCATTTGCTGCTGGGAGAGGATGCCAATCCTGAGATCCCCGTTAGTCGGAAAGAACAAGAGTTGGTCCCTTGAGCTGCTCAAAGTAAAAAGGGTGAGAAGAGACACTGGGGTAAAACAAGGTCTCTCAAATAAACAGCGCTGCACCTCCAGCTGGGAGCACTTACCTTCCCGAGCGGCTGGGAGTGTTCGCAGTCTCCAACCTCGCAGCTCTGAGTTAACATTTGGCTGACTAATGCGATGTTTGCTTTTGCTAGTCATCCTGCAGCCAGTGGCTTATTAGTGGAAAAACAGAGCATCCTTTTGCCTGCTTTCAGTTCCGAGTTCCTTTGATGCTTTTTGCCTGATGCTCTTAAAGCTTCCCACTCTGAGAGACTTTGTACCACAAATGCAAGTGAGCACGCAGAAGTGAAGGGGCTATCCTGGTCTTATATGCTTAAATTAGTGAATAGCAGAGTTGGAATAAAACCAGAGTCCCCTCCTCCCATCTTCTCCTTTCCTTTGACTCTCAGACCAATTGCACCTCTTGAGGTATGTTTGGGCTAAATCATTCTGCAGAGCTTTGAAGCCAAAGGACAGCAGGCTGACCCTCTCTGGTTTTCTTTTCATGCTTTCTTTGTGCAGAGCCTTTCACACTGGGAACTTGGTCTTGTTATTGATAAATAAATAATTAGAATAGTCTGGAAGGTACAGGCTGAGGGACAGGTGTAGTGGAAGAGAGACCAAGAAGTCTGAAAGACATGCGGGCTGCTTTCTGCCTGCAGTTTTCCCACCAGGAAAGGGGATAACATCACTTTCTAACTCTTCAGGGAGTTTGTCTGAAAATTACTTTGTAATCCAAAGTGCAAAGACAACAAGATAAATACTGAGCTTCACTGTTAGTAATCAACTGATAAATATGTTTAAATGCCCTGTATTTTGGAACAAAACACATCCCTCTGCATAGGGCACAGCTAATACTTGCCCTTGATTTTTACAAGGCTGCCAGCTTTAATGGAGCACTGCCATGCCGGGCTGCAGGCACGGGACTAACGGTGAGACAGTTGCTGTGCCACTGTTTTCCCAGCACTGGCACAACACTGGTGTTTCAGTCATGATGCTGTTCCTCTGAGAAGCTGTTGGAGAGTTTCTTGCAGCCTTTTTGTTTTCTGCTGGAGCTGTGTCCTGGAGCTTGCACTTATTAGTTAAAAGCTAAAGTGGAAATTCCCTCGGCTTGCTTCAGCCCAGCTGCTGCGAGAGCTGACCCCGTGTTTTCAGCACTTTTCCCATTGAACTCGTAGAAAATTTAATCAAGGGACAACAGACATCGTCTCCCGTCTCCCTGCTGCTTGTTAAACTCGGCAAGTGGGATGCTGCTGTGTGGGGAAGGGACTGAGGGCCCTGAGCTCCTTTTCTTACTCCAGGAAGCTGTTTAGGAGCACGACTGGGGACTTACCAGCTGTAAACTCCAAAGACATAACTGTGGACTTATTTTCAGCAGTTTGGACTGGATTTACCCCTCCCTGCAAGAGTGAAGCACTGACCTTTAGAAAAGCTGTGAGGCTTAAATGATTACAGTGTGGTCAGAGAGGAAAGTATCCACCTAACTAATAAAAGCAAAGTGTTCAATATTGGTAGCTGAGAGAGCAATCAAATCCTCCGTGTACAGGGGAAACCCTATTGCCACTGGTGGGGTTTGACTGGTGTTAGGCTGATACCAGCAGCTTCAGAGTCTGGATTGCCATGGAAATGCAGCAGCAACGGCTGCAGAAACTGTGTGCAGATACAGGGCAAACAGCACAGAATGCCAGTTATGGGGTGTGAGAATAGTGGCTCAATATTTGTTTGAGAAAACAAACAAGCTTATATGTTTTTCAAGTGTGCTGCATCGAGACTGGGCTTGTTAAGAAACCTGTGATCAGAGGCACCAGGCAGCCCAGGTTCAGCAGGATCAATGTGTTATTCCTTGAGGAGCATTAAAGAACAGCCAATGCCTTCTGGAAAATGTTGATAAAGCTCTCTTTTTAGAATCATTTCTGCTTCTCTAGCACAAATGTACTATTTCTTGTTTGTATGTGTTGCTTTCTTCATTCACTCTTTTATTATTAGGGACATTTACATGAAAACAGCGTTTTTTGCTCTCGCAGCATATTCTCCAATTGCAGCTGCACTTCCTCACCAGAGATCTCTACCTTCCCTTGAAATGGGGCTGCCCTCTCTCCTGGGTGCGATTGCATCAGCACTGGCTCAGGGACACACATATGGGGACAGCTCATCTCCAAGTGAGGCAGCCGCTGTGCCCCCATGCTCCAGAGAGGGATGTTACACAGCCGTGTTCATCCCTTGCTCTCTTTAAGCCATCTTGTAAGTTGGTTGGGATGCTCAGTGCGTTCGTTTCCTCCTGTTGTGCGCAGTTGTTGTTTGTACCTTTTCAGCAGAGAGAGGCCGGTGTGAAATCCCTGAGCAGGGAGGAATCCTCTCAGGGTTTCCCAAAGTGGCTGGCTCTGGCTGTAGAGCTTTAGGCAGCAGGAGAAGCGGTTTTGAAAAGGAGAGCAAATGGAGATGTCTGGCAGATAGTGAGTATATGTGATAATGTAGATTAAAGAAAAAACCCAAAAGTTAGTGCTTAGGGCATAAGTGATGACATAAGCAATGTGGGATGATATATTTATTCAACCCAGACCCGGCTTGCAAAGAGGCAGCGTGACCCAAACCCCCTCCCCTTAGCAGGCACCTGGAGAGGGACCTGAAGGACCTTTGCTTTCTCCGAGTGCCTCACTCAGCTCAGCAGATGGAAAATGTAAACTCCAGATGCGTTCAGCACATCTTTAATTTCTTCTTGCTCTGTGTTTGCTGTAGCTTTGGGGGTTTGGCATTTAGGTGCATTTTTGCTGGCATCTTGATAAGCTTGGGATAACCCAAAAAAGGAGAGAAGCTCACAGGAGAGCGGGGGCTGCTGTGCCGCTCTGCCTGGTGCTGCGGGATGGGGAGCACCCTCCTCTGTCCCCACCAGCCCCCGCCGCACTGCCCCGGTCGAGGCCAGCACCCCTGCACCTGGCAGGAGCTCCGCGGCTGCTGATTCATGGAAGCAAATGGTTGGAGAGGTGAAATTCCTCCCCTCTCTGCTTCTCTCACCCCTGACCCCGCTACATTTCTTCCTCCTGACCCCTGAATTTCAAAACTGACCTTTTGTATCATGGGGGAGGGAGGGCAGGCAGGAGGGCAAGCAAAGGGCAAGATGAGGTTGGCTGTATTCGGGAGGTGGGGGAGGTAAAGCTGAAAGCTGAGCGGTGGCTGGAGGAGTAAGGATGCTGTGGGGTGCTGCGTGCGAGTGTGGGGTTGCTGGGACGGGAGCTGCTGCTCTATCACATCGCATCCGTCTTGAATACTTGCCCGTGCATTTAGTTCCCTGAAACATAAAATGCAAGCAAATGGCTGAGCTCTTGTATTTCATCACCACCACCCTGTGCTTACCCTTATTGCCCTGCCAAGCAGTCCTGCCCTGCAGGGAAGTGGCAAACCCACGGTGGGTTGCTGGTGGTGCGGGGCGATGGCTCTGATAGCACGAGGCAGGGAGAACTGCATGATGCTTGTGGCATTTGGCTTTAAATGCGCAGGTTCGTGGCAGCTTTTGCTCTGTGTCTTCTCAGGCAGCAAGTGCTGGGGATGCAGGGTACAGCTCAGCCTCGATGGGCTACGGTGTTTCTGCATCTGAACCCAGGCAAATGCGATATGCTTGGTACCGGCATCCCATCTGAGCTTGCTTCTGTGTGGCCTTGGGCTGCTCCTTCCCGCTCTGTCGCAGCAGCAGGTTGTTCTCACCCCTTTAGAACGACAAAAGCAAAATGGGCTTTTTCACCTGCAGTAAAATGGCAGAGGACCCAGGCTCTGCCTGGGCTGAAGGAAGCACATTTCCAGGGCCTGAGGGCACAAGTAGGGCTTAATTATCCTCCTGGGACCTTCACCTGCACCCTTTGGTCTGGGGCTCCGCTTCGGCACAGCCCGTGGCCTTCAGCCCTGCCTGTGCTATGGGTTGAGCTGCCAGTTCATGACTTCTACCCTCTGACATATTGCCGGGGGGGGGTTAAAAAAAAAAAAGAAAAAGCCCTGCTGCCTTATGCAGAGGCAAACGGGTGCTGTAAAGTGGCCCAATCTGTCTCTGTCCCCCCCAGCGCATTGTTTGCTCTCCGAGACCCCTGGGAAGGTCCCTGTCGATAAGGTGCTGCATCTTGTTGTAGCAGAGACGAGTCCTCCGGAATGGATGCGGAGGCTGGGAGCGCTCAATATCCTCCCTGACAGGTAGAGTCGCATTTAATAGGATCCTGCCATATTCATTACCCTGGCAAAGCGGCTGTCGGCCAGGAGCGCAGGTGCAGTGCGCAGCCCCGCCGCCCCCCCCGCTGCCCCCGCCTGCACAAAGGCTCTGTGTGAATAAGTATGCAGTAAATGTCTCCCTCTCGCAGATTTATTCCTTCATTAGGTATTTAAATACATTCTGCTGTATAGGATGCTTCTGTGAGGCTGCTGCCTTTTCTCTCTGTGGAATAAATGTGGAGGCTGCGAAACGGCTCTTCCCGGCCAACCCCCCCTCCCAGCACCCAGCAGAGCCGCGGCGTTTTCGGCAGGGCGCGGAGGCGTGCGATGGGAGAGGTGCTGGTGGGCTGCGAGAGCGTCGCTCAGCCTCTGGAGAGGGTGCGGGGGGCCCGTGCGAGGGGAGCCCAGGAGAGGGGCGAGCAGGAGGCACGGTGCGCACCCGGCGCTGGAAGGGACCGCGGGTTTGTGCGCGTCCACGGTGGCACGGACCCGCCGTCCCCGCCGACTGTGGATGCGTTGGCCTGTGCTCGCGATGGCATGGCCGGCAACCGGCCCTTCGGCCGACCCGGACCACCTCAGGGACCCAGACCCGGTGGCTTTGTCACGGCGGGATGGGTCCCAAGCAGCTCTTCCTTGCCTTCCCCTTTCGCGCTGATGCCCAGGTTGGACCATCCCAGCGTGTAACGTTTTAGGCAGTTGCGGTAACGTAAATGCTCTAAACCCACGCAGTGAGCGAACGAAAGGGCTCAGGGAAGAACAGAGAAACTAAAATTAGCAGAAGTGCCCCAGGCAGAGGGCCACCTGGGGCTTTGTTTAGTTTCACTCTTAACTTTCATCTCTTTTATTCATAATTTGTGGCTGATTGATTTTTTTTTTTTTTTTTAACTTTTTTTTTTTTTCTCCTTCCCTCTTCTGGAAACAAGGAGCTTTGCTAGCTCATGATGTGGCCGAGTCTAATCCTTGCAGACCCAAGGGCAGCATTGCCTCCCCTCTGCCTTTCCTGCCCTGATTCTGCCCGGTTCCTCCTCCTGAGCAGCAACATCTTCTCCCACCCAGAAGGAGATGCAGTGGGTCAGCCTTGGGCACGTGTCCCGGGGATGGACCCAAGGCTGACCCACCGCATCTCCTTCTCTCAGTCCTGCCTTAGCTGCATTTTTGCGCTCAGTGCTGCTCCATCCCAATCTGTAACGGGTCCTTCCCTCAGGGCTTGGACCTCCATGTTCTGGAGGACCCTCATGTGGTGATTTAAGACTGTGTCACCTAGTTGTCTGCTTTGCTTCAAACCTCCACCAGTGATTTAAATTGATGTAACAGGCTTTGTCCTGGGCTGTTGAAACAGAGATATATCCCTTCTGCTAATGCCTCTGGGCTCGGAGCCGGGGATTGTAACCTCTTGAAGCACATCAGCAGAATTTGCTCATTTGTTAAAGTGCTGATCCACGGACCCACCAGGTTTGGGAGGTCTAACGGCTAATTCAGTTGCAGAATATCGTAATTGGGCCTATGTTTTCAAAGCTGCCTTTCATTTGGGGTGCTGAAGTAGTCGGATAGCCAGTGGGTGTTGGGCAGCCAGAAGAAATGCGGTGTTTTCGAAGATCTGAACACCTAAAATTTAGGGGAAGGTGTGGGCGAATGAAGCTCTGAACTGTGAAAGGCTTCAAATACAAATGCACCTAATTATCCGTGTGCAGATAACATTGTCAACCGATATGTACTGATGGAGGGACATGGTGCTGCATACAGCTGTTTTCTTTGGAGGTGATCTCTCCTGCCACATGCTTCCTCTGACACCTGTATCCTCTGTGTCCTTTCCGGGCTGGGTTTGGGTTTTGCACAGCCTTTCTACGCAGGCAATTCGCTGCACACTTGTCCTGGAGAATGCTCAGTTGTAGGGCAGCAGAAGAGTCTCTGGCTCATTTTGTTCCTGGCTTTGCTCACATCCCAGATCTGTGCCAGCTCTGCTGCTGATGGAAGCAATGTGCCCGCAGTTGTCTAGAAAATAAACAAAATCTCATTCAGCACTGGTCAGCAAGGCAATTTTTTGGGTGAATTCCAGCGGAGTGGAAGCTGGAAAGGATTTCAATTGATGGTATAAGGTCTAACAGTGCTTCACCAGACCCGAGCAAAGCACCCCCCACCCTCTTCATTATATAGTTTATTCTTCTAATGAGTGTTACTTCCACGGAACTGACCCATCCTGATTTTCTTTGGTGTGAGGTGGCCTGACCTCTGTCGCACTGAATCGCTGTTACTGCTTTGCTGCCTTTCCCAGACCTTTCTCCTGGCCCTGGCTTTCAATGCCTTTGGCTGCGGATAAATTCACAAACAGGAGCGGATAAAGCCCATCCCTGAGCTTGTCTCAGCAGCCGCGCTGAGCGGGACAGTGCAAGGCTCAGCCTAAAACATGCTCAGAGGTGCAGCGTAGAGCGTGGAGTGGTGTGGTGGTTCCCACTCCTGGGAGGTGGGTGGGTGGCAGCCAGGCTCCGGGACGCTGCGTCCACCCTGGCATCGGGCAGTGGAACATGTTCGGCGGTTTGTTCGTCACTAAAGCCTTTCGTAGTGTGCCTTGAAATTGGAAAGGTGGGTGAGAGGAGGAGCAAGAAGCAGAAGCCCTGGGCGCTGCCGAGGAAGGGACTGGAGCTGGAATTGAAGGAGCTCCATGGAATTGATGTCACTGTAAGTCAGTCTCATCCACGAGTTTCATTGTGACACAGATTTCAGTCCACATCTTTGGTCAGCATGGATCAGGATTTCCTTTTTCCCCTGGGAATGGCTCAGTAAATGAAATATTCATCTTAAACAAGGGTGTATTTTAAAAGCCCAGAAAATCCAGTACCTTCCACTGAACCATTGTTCTTTCCTGCCGTGTCTCTGGCTAAATTAAGACTTTCTTAGAAATGCACAGGTTAAAAGTTTAAAAGCTTAAGGTTTCATTCATAATTCACGTATCAATGAGGCTTTGATTCCTCCAGGGGAAAAAGCCGCCTGTATCTGCAGCGCATGTTGATAGGGTTACCCTGCCCCAGAGCCGAGGACCTTTTTGGCTTTCCTTTCTAAGCTCCTTTTTTCAGAGGCAGCGCAGTGGAGGATGGCTCCCAGGGGCCGCTGATGGGGTAAGCAAAACCTCTCCCTTTTGGGTCATTGGCTTGAATCTGACCCAGGTCAGTAGTTGCCAAAAGTCGTTAACATCTAATGGCTGCTCAGTGCTCTGTGAAAAATGAGTCACTGGGTCCTGGTCCTGTTCCCAACATGGGCAGGCATCCATATCCCAAAAAGCTGCTGTCACCGCTATCTCTGATGGCCTTGAGTAGGTGAGTGAAAGACCAGCTGGACTCTGTCATCAAACAATACCTGTTAACCATACTCTAGGCTTGTGCAGCTTTTCCTATCGGCACATCCCAAATTGGTTCAGAAGAGGTAAAGCCTTGCTGTCCCCCTGCGAGGGACGAGGAGGCTGCGCTTGCAGGGGGTGAGGTGAGTTGTTGGAGGTCACGGTGTCTCAGCGCAGAATGGATGCTCTCTGTACTGTGCTTACATTTCCAGGATAAAAGAGTAAAGGAAGAGTAAAACCGTATTAGTATAATGCCATTTTTCTCATGTTACCCTCCTTTAATAGTGGCTACACCCTGAAGGGTGCCTTTAGAGCAAGCTGGAAGGCAGATCGGGTGGGAATTTTATGGACTGTGGAAAGAAGCTGAGAGCTCATCTCTCAAGCAATAGGACCCAGCCCTGACCCCAGTGCTGGCTTGGTGGACAAAGCAAGGAGTGAGGCACGTGCCTGCTCCCAAGTCGTGTTGGCCACCGGCTGGGACTTCCCGTGGGTGCCAGCATGGTGCTCCCCACCCGCATGCAGGGAACGCTGTGCTTTAACCGTCCCTGGATCTTCCTGGGTTCACAAAAACGTGTCAAAGGAAGCAAACCTGCACTTCCCATCAGAGACCTCCCATGGGTGGAAGAACGGCTGTGCAACCAGCCGGGTCCTCCATACTAAGCCAGCATGCCTGTCTGACTCTCTCTGAGCTCCAACCTGTTGCTTCGCTTTCTTTAGGAGAGGAAGAGGAGGGTGGGAGCGGGTCCTGCAGATGCAGCTGGGAAGACCTGCCTTCCCCTGGCTGGGCCGATCCTTCCCATGGCTCTCCTTGGCACCCTGCCCTTCCTCCCCTCACCCAGATGGTCTCTGCATCTCCTTGTCAGGCATCCAAAATATTTCCCATGTGCTCTTCCCATCCTTTCCAGCAGACTCCTTGCCTGGCTCAATGCTGTAGCCTTTCAGCCTTAATCTCCTCTTTGTGCCTCTGAGACACCTCTGCAGTGCTTGGCTGGCATACCGTGTTTCAGTAGCTTCTGCTCTTTTGCTTTTTGGGTGAGGATCCCCCCCATCCTCCCCCTTCCCCCCCACGTATAATACTGACAGTTTTGAGAGGGATTAAAAGAGAAGTGGAGGAGCCTAGCAATTTGGCTTGAAACTTGTCCCTTTTGAGAATCTTTTGCCTTTATTATCCAGCAGATAAATCTGCTTTCAGCTGCCTTTCTGTGCTGGGAATGGGAATGGTGTGCAGCAGCCCGCTGCGTTAATCCCCCCCCCCACAGGTATGGTGCCTCTTCCACCCCGTCTGGGACCGTGCGCTGCTCGGGGGGCGCGGAGCTGAGCCGGGGGCTCACGCTCTCTGCCTTTAGCTCCTCAGTTATTCTTCTTCAAAATGAAATTCATTTGAGATACTAATCCCAGGAAGGAGAGGGGTTTCTTCTTTTTTTTTTTCTTTTTTTTTTTCTTCCTCCCCTCCTCCCTCCCCCCCCCCAACTTTACCTAAGTATCTGTTGGCAGCAGCCGCTCTGCAGCAGCGGGGCCGGGAGGGCACTTGGCAAGCAGTTCAGTGGAGGGGATTGGGTTGCAGCAGCAGAAATCCCTCCACACTGTGCGTTCGGTTTTATTCTGCCATGTGGCATCTGCCTTTGGAGCACTGCCTGTTCCCTGCCCCGGCCGGAGACGATGCCTGTCGCACCCGTCGCTGCCTGAGCCTCCTCTGCTCCGCGCTCTTCTCTCGGTGCAAGAAGCACCGACAATGCTGCGTGTGTGTGCTGCGGCTGTTCGGGTTTCTTTGGGGTGGTTTGGGGGTTTTTGTTTTTTTTTTTAAACCTCTCGATCTTTATTAAAAATGAAAGATGAACTAAGGCCGCTGCTCTTAGTACTGAGCCATCTTCAGCTTAGAAGAGCACCAGGATGGGGCGGGCACAGCTGCGCATCAGACCTGGGACTTGGCAGGTTCGAGGTGAAGATTTGGGCAGGTTCGGAGCGTGGGCGCAGGTCAGATCTTCCCCTGCCTTGGTCCGCAGTGCTGCAGGGGTGGGGGATCAGCATCTAGGGGCATTTGCAGAGCTGTCTATGGGAGTCGGCCGTGAAGATAGCAACAAGCGTGGCTGTAAGACCAGAAATACAATAACACAACAAGGTTTTAGGGTGTCCACTGGAGTTACATTTGATGGCTGATCTTTCCTCCCTAAAATCCCCAAGTACCTCATCCTCACCTCCTTTCCCCTTCCCGATGGGCCACATCTGCCTCCTGTCTCCGCTTCTCCAAAGCTCACCTAATATTTAAATCTGTACATAGGCTTATGGCATTAACTTACTTAGTAGTATAGCATAATGCATTGATGTGTACCAATCCAGTTCTTTGTTAATAACGCAGGTACCAGAGGCAGCGAAAGAAAAACCACTGAATTTCTTCCTAAAGGGCTAGGAAACAGGCAAGCAAAAGCCACCCCAGGACCAGAGGAAAGGCACGTGTCCTGCAGCGTGCCCTGCTGCTCGGGTACTTTGGGCTGTTTCCTACCTAGGAGGTAAAGTACATATTTCCAAAGTCCTCCTGTAGGAAATGCTGCTGCAGGGCTGCATTGCTAGCTCTGCCTTTCCATGTGCTTTTCCCCTGCAGCCCTGTTCTCTGGTTTTCCACTCCAAGCAGCCGCCAGCGTGGCATGGCATGAGCTCGCCGGTGGGATCGCCTGGCTCTCGGCAGCCTCGAGCGACCACGGTCCCAGCTGGAGCGGTGGAGATTAGAGCAGAGCCCGTCTGGGCTGGCAGATGCTGTGTTAGCTGATCTTCTGGCTTTAGTGCTCCGCTGTGAACCTTCACAGCCATTCCTTCAGATTTTTCCAGGGGTCAGGTTGATAATGAAGGGATTAATTTAATTCCCCCCGCCTTCACCCCAAGCTTCTCATGCAGCTGGTGTATGCCTGTTCATCTGTTAGTGTTTTTATTGGCATAATTCAGTCTCCGGCTAGTGTTGGAGCTCATGAAATCGTTGGGTTGCGGTTCTCCCAGTGGACCGGCTGCTGCGGGGTGCAGCCACGCAGGGCTCCCCTGGCATCTCCTGCTGCCACTGCCCACCCCTGGCAGCTGGGATGGGAACGAAAAAAAATATTTGTAAACTCTAATAATAATTGAAAACATTTTGACTTTGATGGAGTGGACGAGTTCAAAAGTTGTCCTCCTCGCCCCTGCGCTGCCTGCAATATATATTTTTATTTCTGTTTTTCCAGCGTGGACTTTGTGTAAGACTGGTCTCCTGTGGTATCGCTGCAGTGCAATCAAAGGGACTAACTGGCATGCGATAGAGCTGCCAGCGTGCGACGCAGCCCCTCGGCGCGGGGTACACGACCCTTTGAGAACGGCCCTGCGGAGCTGCTGGGCTGTAATCCTCATCACTGCTGGCATCGGCCGGGGCCTTTCTGAGTGCGTCTAAAAATAGGGAAGCCTGAATGTGAAACCAGGGCTGGGCGGCCGGGATGGAGCAGCAGGGTGGGCTGGAGCAGGGCAGGAGCCCGGGCTGGATCACGGCTTCCTCCTGACTGGCATCTGCGTGGCAGAAGGGGCCAGTCTGTCCCTGGTCCCCAGCTTGGGTGACGAGCGCGAGGTGCAACGCACAGCCCCAGGACGGTGTTGTTTCGGTCGTTTCTGTGCTTAGTGCCGAGGGTAGGCACGGCACATCGCGGCTCAGCGGCGGCTTTTGGACAGAATTGCTGCTGTTTGGGCTCGCCGGACCCTGCGTCGCTCCCCCGCGGTGCTCCCGGCCACCCCTGGCAGGAGGGGGCTGAGCTGCCAGGTCTCGCTGCGAGACTCGAGCACGAGCCCGTGACCCCGAGCAGGGTCCGCCGCGGCACGGCTTCTCCCGTGGGTGTGCGTGGGTCCGTCCCCCTGCCCTGGGGAGGGAGGGCGCATTCCCACGCTGATGCTGGAAACAGCAACGTGTTTGAGAGCGTCTTTGAAGGAGAGGGTGGCTGGTAACTGAGAAACGCATTAGTATTGCTGGTTGCAGCTTTCCTGCCTCCAAGGAGCTCTTGTCGGTGGGTGGCTGCGGTATTTTGGTTTTTTTTTTAAATTCTATCCCAAACCTGTTTCAGATTAAAACCAAATGCTGTTGCATATCAGTTTGTCAGTCACTCTAGACCTAATCTCTAAAAATAATCTCTAGCCAATCCTCCCTCTCCCCCTAGATGGGCAATAATTGTTTCAAGACATGTCAGCATTTGTTTAAAGTTAGTTTTGTGTTTTCTTGAGGCTCGTGTAGAAAGTAAAGGCTGTGGTTTTTTCCTTTAAGGGAAAGAAAAGAGATACTGAAAAAGTATTCACTGCAGGGAGCTATGGGTAGTGAGAGAAGATAAGGGGACGTGCTTGCTGTTAAAGCGATGGTTTGACTCGGCCTCTGGCAGCCCTGTAGGGCTGAGGACAATTTACCTGTTGGCATGGACAACGTGGGACAGTTACGCGTTGCCATGTCTGAGCAGGGCTCAGACGAGCAGCTGAACCATGCGCAGTGCCTCGGCGAGAGGCGAGGGACCTCTTACTGTTACTCCTTTATATGCAACAAGGTCTATTTCCCATCAGTCCTGGAAAATAAGCCCTTCCGCTGATTTTGATGTATTTTGATTAAATATTATTCCACCCCGTGGCTCCCTTCACTTTATTTCTTGCAGGTAGGTCTGCATGTCATTGCCCAGAAGGCTCCTCTTGTGCCATTTGCACGTCACTGCCAGCACACTCTTCCAGTTGTGTTTTTCGCATGTGCCCGTGTACACGGTGCTTGATGTGTCTGAGCCCAGAGCAACATCACGTTTGTGCTACTCGGTTCCCCTCTGCTGTGGCCGGCAGCGGCGCAGGGTCAGGGCTGAGGGTCTGTGCTCGCAGGGACTGTGCCGCACTGCTCTGATCTGAGGTCTGGGAGCAGATGGAAATGCCTCTTGGGAATGTGTTTTCAGAAAGATGGGAGCTTTTTATTTGAGTGCTGCTGTGGTGAAGGAGGAGTTTAAATGAGATTGTATGCATACACTTTAAAGGAATAGTTTTCCAAATATAAGGAGTAACTTCTAGGAAAGAAGAGCTTGCTAGTTTAGGAGAAGTAGCCCAGATTTGTGCCCCTGCGCTTGTTTGAGGATTGCTCTCTCAAATCAGTTTTCTCCCCATCACCTCCACCTGCATGTGGGGATGCGTGCGCTCACAGCTGTGCAGGCACACGCGTTTCCCATGTGCCCAGGCAGATAAATATTGCATACTTGCTCTGGTACATGACAGTTACCCCAGGGCTGTCATGTTCTTACCTGGCTGTGCCGTTTCTACTGGCTTTGTCCATGAAAGGGAGATTGACAGTGCTGGGAATTGGCCACCGGTCCCAGGAGGAACCGGTTTGTAGGTTCTTCTGGCAGCCCGAGCATCTGGGACACATCAGTTCACAAATGTGGTAACAGCTTATCAGGGAATTGTGGTTTGGATTACAGCAAAATCCCAGAATGAGCAAATCTCTGTTTAATCTGGAGTGCTCTGTCAGCCTGAGTGTGATTTCTAAAAGGAAAAATGGTTTTGCAGAAGTTTTGTGTGCCCTCTGGGAACTTTCTCCCGGTTCAGGTCCCATTTGTAATAATAAAGTAAAATGTATCAGTGGTCGCTCCCTCCTTATTTTCATTGCCTCTCTGTATTTGCCTTTTCCATTGCTTGCTTTTCCTGGCGGTGTTGCTCAGTGCTAGAGACTTAGTGCTGCTTGTTAGAGACAAGGTTTGAAGCAAGAGGTTCAGTTGTCGGTTCAGCTCCATGTCCCAGCTGGCAGGTCTGAGGGTCCGGGCTGAGAACTGGAGCATTAGGAGCATTCAGGTGCATCTGTGATAGCCGTGAATTTCAACTCCACCTTAAATCAAGGGCTGAGGAGCATTTGAGCTATAATGCTCTTGTGAAATTGCCAACTGGACTGTTAAATAGCTGCGGTTTGTGTTACGAGGAGGAGATATTTTTAATGCATGGACTTGCAGTGCTGAATTCTGGCTGGTGTTTGGTAGTGCCAGGAGAAAAGCAGCCCGTGTTTTACCTTCCCGTACTTCCACCCCCAAGAACTGTACATTAAGTTGCAGGCTCCGGGATATGCCGGTAAATGAGATGTGGAAGAGGCAGGTTGGCCTGATGTGCACTGGGCTGGTGCTGGTGGGAGCAGGGGGACGTACTCTGGGTGAGATGCAGCCCGGGGAGTCTTTACTCCGTATTACTGTCCTTTGTGCATCTCCCTCTGAGCCGCCGGGGCCAGTCCCTGCAGGGCACAAACCCCAAACCTGGCCCGCTGAGGGTTGTTTTCCTGTGCTAGCGCGGATAGCACAAGGAGTTGTCATCCACGGCTCTGGTGAGACCATTTGAATATGAAACCCCACAGGGCACCTTTTGACAGGTCCCCAGCAGCTTTAAATATGGGACCTGCAGGAAGCTGGCAGTTTGGACGGTCTAAACAAATTATTTCCCTTGCCCAGCTGCTGCTGAAGTTCTTTGTGCATCTCTGATCTAACGTGGAGCCAGGGTAACCACAAACGTGAGCTAACAAGCAGCGAGCAGACACCCCACCTTCCTGGATTTTGCTGGCTGCTCTCGTCTGCATTATTCAAAACCATCGGGGGATGTGATGTGCATTCTTTATGGCCAAGCAAAGGCACCATGGGATCTCTGATCCCCTTTGGGGGGGGAGATTACATGAGATTGCAGAGAGACTGGCAGGGAAATTGCTCAAAATTGCACCTATCATACCAAGTACGCGTGTATGTGCACGTATATAGGCGTGCGTGGTTCCCTGTGCTCCTCACCGGTGGGCAGGAGAGATGGCTCGGAGCAGGCGAGC
Source organism: Aquila chrysaetos chrysaetos (assembly GCF_900496995.4). Classification (NCBI taxonomy): domain Eukaryota; kingdom Metazoa; phylum Chordata; class Aves; order Accipitriformes; family Accipitridae; genus Aquila; species Aquila chrysaetos. The sequence continues at coordinate 1,958,299 of NC_044027.1, forward strand.
ATGCGAGGGAGAGACATGGGGGTGGGTTTCTGCAGAAAAGATGCACCCAAGAGAAGGGCGTGTGTGATACGGGGACGTTAGAAATGATAGTGCTCCATCAAAAGGGAGTTAATTTGAGCAGGAGGTGGTGAAATGAAATGCCAGGCAGCATCTTTTTTGGGGGAAAGGAATTGGAGAGGAAGGTGGAGCATGGACAGATGGGATTTGACTGTCTAAATCTTTAAGGAAAATAAGTCTGGAAGCACGTAGGATTCTGCTGTGAGACGCTTTACCTCACATCCCAATTAACACAAGCAAATACAGAAACTGTGCTGAGCACAGGATACATGTGTTGATATTTAATTATATACCAAAACCCAGGTCTGTTACAGCCGCTCCCGGGAGTGGGAGCACAGGCGATACGAAGTGTGCCGGAGTTAATTTAAAAATACTTTGATGAATTTATTAAAGAGGCGTTGGATCCTCTCTTCGTCAGCGGCGTGTGAGACAGCAGGTGGGTCCCGGTCCCTGCGCCCGTGGGGAGCCCGTGCCACCAGCATCAGCACGCAGCCCGCTGTCCATCCCCGTCCCCCTGCCCAGAGCTCGCTGGGGGCTGCCCCGTCCCCCCCCCCAAGGCTCCGTTCTCCTTGCTGGGAGCTCTGTCGTCAGTGCCGATGCCCCAGCCGGTCTGTTTGAAACTTGGCGTTGTTGTTCCCGGCTGCGAGTGCGGCGCGGGCTCGCAGCAGAGGCGGGTGCCGTGTTCTGGCTCGCTGCGGGGACAGGCAGCAGCTGGGAAAACGGGCTGGAGCGAAACACGGGGGCCAAGCCCCGAGGAATTGCTCTGTGCTGCAGGGGACTGCTCGGCGTCCCTTCGTGGTGGCACCCGCAGCTGGGACGGGACAGGCTTTAGCTGTACCTGCCGTGGCCCCGGGTCCCCTGCACGAGCACGTGTGCCTGACTCGCGTGGCTCCGCTCCCAGCCTCGTGTACCCTGAGCCCCCTAAATGGTTTCCCAGCAGCATCAACAACAGGATAGAGAGATGATAACACTGCAACTATTTAGGCTGGGAAAAGCAAGCGGAGCTCTGGTGACCTGCTGAAACAGCATCTGGGTAATAATCTGGGAGCTGCAACGTTCCCGGACTGCTGTATGTTTCCTGTCCAGTTTGCTTTTATTGGCCTCCCTGGCTTTAAAGGTGCAGGTTTCTTCCTGCATCTCCCAATGGCTCTACAGCTTCTTGGAAGAAAGATCAGGGCCTGACCAGTGCTACTTAATTTTCAAATGCATTCAGTACGAGGAACTGTAGTTTTACTAGAGCATAAAGGGCACCTGTGCAAGCTCCTCTTTCATGCCTCCTTTTGCCGCCTTCTACTCAAGCTTTTTGCTCAGATATCAGCAGGGACCTGTGCATTATTTATTTATACTGCAGTAATACAGAGCAAATCCCTCCACCACTACTGTGCTGGCTGTTCCCTGTACACAGTCCCCAAAAGCATATACTAGGATGGAAATGAGGATAAACTTTACGTCCATTTTACAGCTGGAAAAGGAGGACACAGTGACGTGCCCAAGGGCATGCAAAGAAGGTTGCTGGAGCTGGGATAGAAGGTAGTAGCCCCCCACTTCTCTCCTGTTGCAGGGGGAAGGCTGTCGTGGCCCAGAGGTCCCCTTCCCATCCCTGACAAGACCTCTGTGCTTGACTCATGGCTGAAACATCAGGAAGGGCTTAAACATGAACCCATCCCAAAATCACACAGACTGCCAAACCACTGTCAGAGCAGCAGCATCTTCCAGTCTGGACTGGACTGGACTGGAGCCAGCGGCTTCACGGGCAAAGGCTTTGTATCGCAATCCACCGCGCTGCGCAACCCCCTGCATTCCTCTGGAGCCGGCGGCTGCTCCTGCAGGGACGTTTCTGCAGATTCCCACAGAATGGTGCCTTCTCCAGAAACCTTCCTGGCTGTCTTCACCACGGGAATCCAGATGGCTCTTTTTCATTTTTCACACAATCTGGTCACGCTAGGCTCAGCTAGAGGTGAGTGCATCTCTGTGTGGAAGGGCTGGCAAACCTCTGCTCGCATCAGGCAGGACTGAGGAACTTTGGGGGATTTGGATGCCTTACGGATGGGTGCTGCAGACAGCTTTACCATAAAGCTGCAGGCCAAGCTGTGAGTAAGGGTTAATGTCAGATAACAGCAGTGAGTCATTTCGGGCCGGTTTTCGGTGTTCAAGTAATACAAACTCGGTGCAATTTTTTTACCTGGAAGCAATGTCAGCATCTGTGGCAAAGGCTTTGGCTTGAATGCACTATTGAAAATGGTTGGAGCCACTGGCTGAGTGCGGGCAAAGCTGGACCAAGGCAGACAGGACGTCCTGGGAAGTTTCTTGTGGCGTGCTCCCCCATGCCTTCGCCCTACGTGCGGGCAGGGAGGCATTGCCCTGCGAAGGATGTGCAGGATGGCTGCCAGCCACGGCTGCCCTGATGCTACGGGTCCTGATGCTGCCCAGGGGAGCAGTGCAACACATGTGACAAGACAGGGCTTTCTAGTGTCCACCCCTCCAAACAGTCGAGCTGCTTTTATTTTTCCAATAAAAGAGTGCACTGTGCTTTGGGCTAATTGACACCTTTCACCTCCCCCTTGGCCCTGCTTACCCCCCCCCCCCCGTGTAATCAACATCCCTCTGCAGAACAGGGTGCGTTGCCTCCCTGCTGAAGAAGTAATTGAAAAAGTCAGAGAGACGTAAATAATTAAGGGTGGTTGTGGTGTACGGGGAGCCTCCTCCCAAGTGTCTTGTCGGAGTAGGTTAGTGCCAGCTGATTGATAGGCAGTTGCCTTGATCGATGTCCCTAACTCAGGGACGCTCATGTTAAAGTGACAAAGCTGCTGTCAGTGGGTCAAGACAAGTCTGTAGACAAAGGCTGCATGTTGTTGTCTACAATGAGACTGTGAAGCTGGAGACAGTCTTGTGTAGGCATTAAAGATTTTGGGTGCTTGCTGTGGAAGGAGGAGGTGGTCTCGCTGCTCGGCTCCTCTCCTCTCCCCACCCGGCTGTGGGATGTCTCCTGTCTCAGCTGGCTGGTTTTCACTGTTGCTATGTAGCTTAACAACTCAGGGTGCACTTAAAGATTTTTGAGCATGGCAGTGTTTTGGATAGTGAAAGCAAAATGGAGGCTGTATTATCTGGCTGGCTTTTAAGCAGGCGGTGGAAGTGAAGAAGCTTTTTTCTGGATGAAAGCTGCCAAGCCTGCAGCGGAGCCGGGCTGTCAGCAGGTCCTGCTCCACTGACCCCACTGCTGCCGCCTCGGCGTTGCCTTCCATATCACTCCTCTAACGCGGGCACGCAGATCGCGACCCCCCGCGCGAGAGACGGAGCCGAAACCACGCGATAAACAAAGCATCTGCCTTCCGCGCCACGTGCAGAAGCCGGAGCCTATGGATGCAGCCTGGATCAATTGGGAAGGCTTTGCCCCTTCCCTGTGTAAGACATCCAGAGCAAATGTAGAGTGACAGAAAAGGGGTCACTGGTCTGGGTCGCCACCGAGGTGGTGGAGGAGATAATCAGACCCTTTTCCTTCCAGTTCAGCGGCTGCCAAAAACGCCAGAGCGCCTTACAAAAGCGCGGAGCCTAGCGAAGCGGAAGCGCTCAGCCGGCCGCACGGCGAGGCTGGCCGTCCTCACCGAAGGCAGCGGTGGAGGAGCCCAGCTTCCACATCCCCCAGTGCCGCCGCGGAGCTCAGCCCTCGCTCGCTTTGCTCCGCGCCGCAGAGCGATGGCGAGCGGGGTTTGCAAGTCGGAGCCCGTAACGCGCGCGTCGCCCCGTATCGCCTGAGAGGTGGCAAAGTTTTCCTCGTCGCGTGCTTTTGTTAAGTGTTTTGCAGTCCCTCGGGGACTCAGCGGCATGTTGAAGCGTAGCAGCCGGCTTGTATTAGTATTGCCGTTAATAAAACTAAATAGCGTTTATGCTCCATATGGGCCTGAGCAAAACCAGAAGACGGCGTTATTTAAGAAAGAGCTTCACTACGTTAGACACCGCTAACACTGCTCTAAGGGTTTTTCTATCTAGCAGTCTCGCAAGGAACATATTGGTAGTTTGCTGCTGTTTAGTTCAAATCTTCCTCCCCAAATAAGGCTTTGCTTGTGATAGCATCTTCGAAAAGGCTCCCTGCAGGGGATATTTTGACAGAAAGCGTGATAAAATATAACACAGTAGATATCGTCCCATTTGCGATTTATGAGGAATTTTGTAACCTAGGGGGCTTAATTCTATATCATGTTACGGCACATAGTAGAGATTCTCTCCTCTTGCTTGCTATTTCTTTGCATACATAATGAGCAAACCTTCTTATGAATTTGCTTGTATCTGAAAATTTTGTGGCTGGGTTTGAGCTAATCAAGTTCCCGTCTCCAGTATCTTTTCCTCGGTTTGTCCCCAGATGATCTCAGGGAGCCACAGTTATCCCAACTTTCTTAAAAGCACAAAATAAAATGCTTTCTGTGAAAGTTGCAATTGCTTTTGACAACTCAATGGCTCTTTGCAATTGGGAAACTGCAAAAACCCTCCTGGTCTCCCCAGTTCAGCACCAGATCTCTGCTTCTTCGTGTCTTCTGTTGTCATCTGCAGCCCTGCGAAGTGGATGTGAATTGTGTGAATGAATGGAAAATGCTGATTTAGGAGCTTTGAGATATGTGGGGTTTAGAGACAATTTAGTGGTGAAAATCAATGGGACTTGTATTTTTTTGGAAATCTATCTCTGCTTGCTGAGCACATGTGCAAATGATCAACAACTTGAGATGGGAGATATGTTCCTTGCTACCTCTTTCTGTCAGCTTTTATTTGCCTTCTGTTGCCCTTATGCACAATCTATAAGCCCTCCTCTTTTACATAATTGTCTCAATTTGCATTTCCAGCAGATCCACTGACATTTGGCTGGACTCTGGGTGAAACACTCCTTGAAATTAGCCTGCATGTTGAGTTTGTTCTGGGAAGATAAGAAGGAAAGTGGCAGGGGGGCCTTGGGGGGAATTATGCATGTGAAACTGCACTGTGAAATTAGCACCAACAGTCAGACTCTAGGCCAGCAATATTTCTCTGGGATTTGTTTTGGAAGCAGAATTTTTTACCATGGGCAATAGACTAGTCTCCCTCACCCCACTGGCTTTCAATCCCAGCACAAGCCCGTCTGAGGAAGCCAAAGGATAAATTGTCTGCTAGCTTACTCTAAAGTTGCTCTGTAGTGCTGGCAATATGATACTGAAGAGGAATTTTAATTTCATGCTGTGTAAGAAGAGTGCATGCAACAGTAGCAGCCGTATGGATTTTCATATGAATAGACGTACAGTATTCATAACAGGGTAGCAGTGTTGTCCCGCAGGTTTTCATTCTTCTTGTTTCTTTGCTGTTTTCACATTTCCCTTTGCTGTCCACCCATTCTCGCACTTGCTGAAATGGAAAGTATGTCCTTGCCAGATGGATGTACAAAGTGACGAGCCTGTTTCTCAGTTATATTGCAATTGGCTTCAGAGACCTTTTGTTGCTTTAATTTCTGTGCAATCCAAGTGCAAGTCTGTTTTGCTTGAGAGGGAACATTTTTTAGCCTTGTGCCTCTCTTGCTCAGCTTTGCGGGTATCTAAGCAAGAGCAGTTTTCAGACAGTAGAGCCCATTAATGCTGCTCTGTCTCAAGGACGCTCTAAAATAATGCGATTTAAATGGCTCGCTTGGTGGGGGAAGGCAGATCGCGTGAATGGCCAATTCGCCAGCAGAGGATCCTCACGGACGGGGCGTGCGGGGCTGGACTGGGTACGGTTGATGCATTTCAGCCCTTTCTGCTTCCGAGTGATGGTGACCTCTTTAGTTTTCACTCAAGAGAGGAAGTCATCTCTGCAACAAAGAATTTGGTTTGTAAAATTACCTGAGGTGCACTTTTTTTTTTGGGGGGGGGGGGGGTCTGTTTTATTTTTACAATTTTTTACTTATTTGTTAGGGAAGGAGCCTGAAGTGATTTTTTCTTGAGGTTGCTGATCTAAGACATTCTCTACAGCCGTAAAATTTGCTTTAAATAAACTTCTCCTAATAACATCTGTGAGGTGCATTGCTTTGCCAGTTTCCATGCTAAACTGGTCATTAATGCATCTGCACATCCCTGCATGTCCATCAAGTCTAATCAGTTTTGCCAGTTAGGACAGGTGAATAAATCTGCCTGCCTGCAGACGCTGCTCTTTCTAATATTTCCTACGTGGTAGGAAAGGCATGTATTGGGGAAATCCTTTTCCCAGCTGCTGAAGAGTTGTGTACGTGCAACAGGAGATGAGCGGAGAAATACAAGGGACTCGTCAGTGCAGAGCTAGCCCGGACACTGAGGTTAGCAAATAAGGCTGGAGGAAGAGTTCGCAGCAATGCAAATGATTCTCGCTCCCATCCTCGTCTTCTCTCTTTGACAGCTGCTGGCAGCATGCTAAGCTGAAGCCCAGCAGCGCCGGGGCTGGCTCCTTGCATTCCTTGCCAGCCGGTGTGAAAGATGGAGAAACCCGGCAGCGTCACCAGATGGACTTTGCTTTGCAATCATTTACAATCCTGGCGGGTTTGTCAGGGCACGTCCTCCACTCCAGTCCCACAGTGTCCCTTGCTTTGCTCCCGCTAGGTGAGACGGGAGATGTTCCCGCAGGTGAGGGGAGACGGCAGCTCTGGCCGGGGCCTCGCACCTCCGGGCTAACCCCGGTGACGGATGCGTCCCAGCAGAAATGCGACACGCTCGAGGCATTTAGATTTAATGGCTTCCTTCATGGCTGTAGATTGATACAGCTGGGAAACACATTAAAGAGTTCAGCAGCAAAGCAGACACGTAATTAATAAAATACAGATTTTCATTTGAAATCATTGCCCGAAATAGCTCACTAATGGAGGGAGAACTGTCTGCTGAGTTAAAGGGCCGAGCCTGCCCCTGCCTGCTGGCACGCTTGGGGCAGTCGTCCCTTCAGACGAGGGTCCGGGGGCCGAGCTCCGCCGCTGCCCCGGCGAGGGGGGAGCAGAGCCGCGACGGAGCCGGGGCCACCGCCAGGTCTGAGCTCTGAAGAGCGAGTGCTCACCCGCTGCCGGAGCCTGGCTACGTCTTGGCAAAACCCGACCAGCCTGTGGGATCAGACGTTTCTCACCAGAATAAGTTAAAAGCCATTTGAAGACGGTGAATTCACGATCAGGTTAAGCCAAATAACCCCGTGAGCTGCTGTGCTTCCTCTGTCAAACGTGGTGAGCTCCCCTGGGGGCTGGTGCTTTCTTCTCCAGGGTATGTCCGAGAGATGCTCTCGTGGCCCGAGAAGGGAGAGGCTTCTGCCTGCACAGCCCTGGCACCGCTGCAGGAGGCATCACTGCTTCTCCGGCAGCCTGGCTTAGAGAGGCTGTGAAGAAGCTGTTTCAAGAGCAGGTTAAGAGGGAAGCTAAAGCGACCAAGAAAGTATCCCTTTAGCGCTTGTAGAGGCTTTTGGATCCTCTTATAAATCAAAGCGTGCAGGTAGCCTCCAGGTGTGGGAGCGCAGAACCACAAAACAGTGTTAATGAGGCCGCGGAGCATCCTTCCCAGCTCTTCCGTGATGGCAAAAGCAAAGGCGAGTGTGTTTTATCTTGCAAAGCCTGCGACTAATGACGGTGCAAGTTCTTCAGAAGGAAAAAGGGGACAGTCTGGGGAAACGGACCTTCTGGGCTGGCTCATTCCCAAAGATACAGGAGCGTACGAAGCTGCTCATGTTGCTTGCCTGCTAATTGGAGTTGGCTGTAACTGATTTAGAAAGTGATGGCCTTAGGGAGCTAAGATTGTTGTTTGTGTTTGTCTGGGATTAAATACAGATGGAATAAAAAGGAAAAAAACTTGATTCAAGAAGTAAGCTTTGATGGAAATAAATTCATGCTGGTAAGGAGAGAGCGGGTAGATGCTGCAGTCGCCTGGTCTGAGTTTCGGTAGCATTTGCGTAGAAGCGCTCGGGGAAACAATAAAAGGGTAGAGACAGAAATAGAAAACAAAAAGATAAGTGGACTCTGATGAAAGAAGTCATATTAATAATGAAAACTGGACGTTTTGAAGCTGCTTTAGAATAAATTTTCAAGGCATAAAACCTCTCAGGAGCAGACTCTTCGGAGGTTGGCTCAGCCATTTGGTTAAGTCACAAATCGCAGGACTCCAGATGTAGAGAACAGGACCCGGCTCCCAGCCAGGCTTCCCACTCTGTGCCCATAGAAACACAAACTGCAGGAACAGGCAGTGAAATACCTGATGTGTTGAAATTGCCAGGCCATAGGAATCCAACACCAGCAAAATTCAAGTCTCATGGTTTTAGGTCACTGAAAGATTTCTTTGCAGCTGAGTGCAAACCATGACATAACTAATAAATCATGACACTGACAAAATATGAGGCCTGAAATCATTAGCAGATTACATTATGCAGATGTATGGGGGGACTGTGTTAGTTCCAGTGCAATAGGAAGAGAAATGCAAGAAGTAGCTCAGCTCCTCTGATAATAAACAGCGGCATCATGCTATAGTTGCAAAGAGGCTGCTGCAGTTGCCAGCACTCAGTCACTGGGGAAATCTGTCCTGGAAGGTAGCTTTCTATATCAGTTCTGTCTCTTGAGGGTTTTGGCTCAGTTTATAGCTCTTACTCTAAAAGCTTTAGAAACCTTTGATGCCTAGTCTCTTTAGCGAGAGCAATTCAAATAACTTACCTTGTTAGAAACTTCAGCGTCTGCGGGTAGGAGGGGTGGAAGCTGGTAGCCTCGTAACCCAATGTTGTCCTTCAGGTCACTTAAAAGCTGTCTATAGGTGAAGTTGAGCAGCTCCCTTTCCTTTCAACACCTCTTTCTGCCTCCTTCACCACCCCTTGACACTTCTTACCGCCTAGCTGCAAATCTCCTGCCAGTGCTCATTAACAAGAATGCAAAGAATCCCGAGACTCCTGGGTCTGTCTGGAGACACTTCCACCATCCTCCGGCGAAATGGTGGCTGCAAAAATACCCAGCTCACTGGGATGTAGCTTTGATGTAGCTTTATTGCCTATGAGCTGGTAGCAGAAGATGCTGGGGTGACTGTTGCATATACCCAGCTAGTGTCTCAGTCCCAGCTTCCTGCCAGGCCGACCTGGGACTGCGTTCCCAGTTGTACGTTGCTGGATGTGCAATGGGGAAAGTGAGCAGAAAAAGCAGCCAGCCCCCAACGAGCTGCATACAGCTCTTCTCATCAGCTAGCAGCTCTCCACAGACCTTTAAGATGCCTTGCTTTGGGAAGGCATGGGCAATGGAGAGAAGAATTTGTGTTGGATCTAAGGCAAAGAGACCACAGACCAGTCAACACACAGACCCATGTGTCGCTGGCGTTCGATACTGGGCGTTTTGGCAGGAATAATTTCCCCAAAGCTGACTAAAAGCTGGAATAATTACTACGAGCCAGAAAAATGAAATACACCCGCATCGCTGCGACCACTGACAACCACAGCGTGCAAACATGCTATCCCATCTGGAATGCATTACCCAAAGCGTCCCCATCCGTGTGTTTGACTTGGTGCAGAAAGCATGGTCAGAAAGGGAAGGGGTGAGCACATTGCCAGTTTGGGGCGGTGTAAATGTGACTCAGGACATGCCTGCAGGTTCCCACCTCCTGAGCCAGAGCAAAGAGGAGGGAGACGTGCAGTTTCGAGCACTGCCTTTTGAAGCATGGTCACCAGGCGCCTGTGAGACATGGGCTCGCTGGCTGGAGGTCCTCTGGGAGGCTTTTTAAGCAGAAGGTCGTTTGCTTGGCTTGAAGTGCTGTTCCCATGTAAAGGGAATGATGGCAAAGCACCAAACTGTGCCATATGATTGCTGCTCGCTTAAATCCATATTGATGTGTTGCCATCCAACCAGGAGGCTCTGTTCGCAGTCGATAGTTCATCTACAGTGCCTTCCATGGAAAATAATGTGTGTTTGAAGGGACGGAGAAAGAGGAATTGGCTTACCAATGCAACGCAAGCAAGCATCTGGGTTTGCTCTCCTTAGGGGCTTCTCTTTAAAAGGAGCTTTGAGTTGATAAATTTTCGCTCATTTTTGTATAAAGAAATCTCCCTGGCTTTGATACAAAGGAGCAGCTTGCTCTGCTCGCTGCTGGTTTGTTTACAGACCATCCATGTGATGAGGAGGGGAGAGAGGAGCAGTGCTGGGGAGGCCAGAGCCTGGAGCCCAAACATGGACAAAGCCAGGCACAACCCCCCGCCTTTCATCAGCCTGTGGCCTCTGTCAGAATTAAGAGTTATAGCTGCAAAAACATATATGGTTGGCTCTCGCCTGCCACAGCATATAAACAAGTATTCTGTAAGAATTCAGTCTGCAAAGCTGAAGCTGTGAAATGCTTTTCAGCTTTCTCCTGGTAGAAGGTGGGCTGGTTGTTTTGCAGTCTCCCAGGCACAGAAATTTGGCCTCCACAGCAACGTTAACCCAAACTAGCAAAATAGAGACTAAAGCCTTTTTCCACAAACGACCAAGCAAAACCACAAAACCTTTGTAACATAGTCTAGGATGAGAATTAAAATTCTCCGTAGAGAGACCTCAACAAATAGCTCCTAGAATAATACTGCTTTCAAATGCTGTATTTCGGGAGACTGTCTGATATTAAATCTGAAAATGAAAAATGTAACTAGTTGAGAACTGGAGTAGTCTGTAATTTCTATCACAGGTGAGTTTTAGAAAGACAACAGAAATATTTGACAGTGGCTTAAGTAGCTCAGATCCTTTCCTTTTTGCTGGGGGATGGATTAAATGGTTAAGCAAAGGTATCTTCTAGCTGTGCTTTCTTGGTTTCCCTGCCTCCCTGTTGGCATGTACATCCACGTTCTCTATTCCTCTCCCATCTGCTTCCCAAATTTCTAACATTTTACTGTTAAAATTTTGCCTTCATGTATATGAATGGAAAAGAAAAATACCACTGTAAACCATAAAGGCTCAGTAGCTGGCATGAATTTTGACCTACACCATAAAACTCCTTGTAGGTGTCGGTATCGCCTCCAGCTCTGGCACGTTGTGGTAGCTGTGCTGAGCATCACTTGCAAGGAGACTCTTTCTCCATCAGCGTCTTAATTGTGACTATCAGATCCTGAGTTTAGGCAGTTAAGGGTGGTGGCACTTAATAACTTGGTGGCGATCACTTAAGGATGGAGATCAGGTTGGGGGACTGCTCCAAAATCAGCAACTAGTGTGGTTCTCAGGGAACCAGTTGGCTTGTTTCATGACCAGCTCTTCAGGGACATAACTGGAGCTTAGTGGAATGGCAGTTTCAGGGATATCAGGCCTATTGCAGTCATGAAACCACTTAGTACTCTTTAGGAAAGCAAGCCTATAAGGACGGCAGAGAAGGAGTTGTTTCAGTGTTAAATTACTGAACCACACACACAGTATTTGCCTAACCAGCTAGACCTGAATTGCTGTTCAAACAGTGTTTTTCTGCCTGACGTTTGCAATCAGGAAGCTAATTACACTGGATTAGGGTTTTTCTCTTAATTACATGAAAAATTTAGCGCGGCTGATGTTCATGAGGCTGCAGGGGATTAAGGCAGAAGCCATGTGTTTATCTACAGGTCAATTATGGAAGCGAAAGCAGTAATGGTGTAGCTTTGTCTCTCCCATCCGTGGACCCTAGCCTGAACCTATCTCATGATGTTGATTTTGGGCCATGGGCACGATAAGGGATTAGCTGTGCTGGCTGGTGTGCGAACAAAAGCGGGGGCCTGGGGGAAGAGCTGCCTCGGTCCTTCTAGTGCGGTGTTTCACAGCTCTAGGGCAGATCTGCTCCACCTCATCGTGCAGAGGAAACTACAAGCAAAACCTTTCAGCATGAAACCAGGCACGGGCTGGTTGGGTCCCGCTGGACTAAGGCGTTCAGCGTCGCTCTGCAGAGCGATGTGCTGATCGTATGCACCGAAACGGTCTTCTTCAGTCGTGGCCCCTCTTTCTCTCCCTCCTCCCAGTTTGGGGATGTCTAATGTTGCTGGTATGATTTGCCTGGGTCACCCCGTGCTGTTACCACGGTGCTGTAGCTGCTCTGGTGTTCACATGCCAATGGCATCTGTGGCCTCCAAGGAAGAGCTGCGGCATCAGCTTAAGTGACCCCGTGGAATGCCACCAAGGACACTGCGTGCATCAAGCAGCGTGGCCTTGGGCACGTCCACTCGCCTCTTTTGTGATTTTTTTTTTCACTGTGGATGAGGTGAAGAGGGAACTCCAGAGCTCCTTGCCCACCCGTCCCTGGGTGCTGCTGCCAGAACTGGGCTGGGGCTTTGCGCCGGGGGGGCTGCGGCTCGCTGCTGCCCTGCAGGGCTGCGTTACTGCACGTTCGCAGCATGGTTTGGAGCTGCAAAGTGCTTCAAGTGTTAAACGCAGTTCCTGAGTATTGATTCCAGCACCATCCCGACTGCTTCAGAGGTTACAGGTGGAGCACCAAGCTCCTTCAGGTTCCTCTCCTTCCCCAGCTGAATTTGAACTGAATTTAACTCTGAATTTGGACATTTGAGGACCAGAGAGTTGATCCATCCATCAGCTTCTTCCTTTTCTTCCTCTCTAGCCTGATGCGCAGCAGGGTGCTTTATGCTGTCCCAGGTCTGCGATGTGTGCCCGGTAGCTGCACCAACGCTCCTGAGACGGGGACGGACGGGGACAGACGTGTGTGTTGAGCCCAGCAATCTCCCTGCTGTGTTCAAGGCAGAGTTCAGCAGCATTACATGTGTTCCATATACAGATTATTCAGAGCCAGTTCATCTGCTTATCTGCTGATTAACTCTGAGATGCTGGAAAGGGCATATGCCGAAGGCTTAGTGAGTTACAGTGCAGGGATGGAAGAGTTTTTTGGTTTGGTTTTTTTTTTTTTTTTAATCCTTGATCTGCCCCAGAATAGCATTTGGGAAGCAGCTCACAGGGGCAAAAGTGGTCTTCCTCTGCATGTGCCACGCATGCAGGGAACGTGAGCTACCTCAAGCCTCCGTCTGCTGGTGACTGGGAGATCTGAGTGTGAATGAGCAGACAGGAAAGCATAAGGAGAGCTTCGGCTCCCATGGATTTATACTTGAGTCCTATCAGGAGGCTTTAATGGTTCCAATACAGGCCCTGTATAAGCAAATGTCCTTGAGCAGGGCGCCAGCCCGGCTGTTCATCACGCGTCTTGGTTCTGCGTCTTGCCTTCCCTGATGAAACCACATTTGGTCCAGCTCCCGTACGCCCGGTGACGAGCAAGACCCAGACACGAAGCCTGTATCCCCTGGTAGGTAGCTAAACACCGATCGGCCAAGCTGCCGCGGTGCCCAGGGAAGGGGAGAGAGCCGGCAGCTCTGTCGGCACGGCCGCCCCCCGGGAGCCGTGGGGCAGTGCCAGTTTGGCTGCGGCTCTGCCTGTCCTGAAGTGACCTCGCTTGCAAGGCTGTTGCTTTAGTAAAATTCAGCCTCTGTGCAAACAGCGGGGTCAGCCACTGGCTGGTGAGAGCTTTTGACTCCTTTGTGCTCTGGCCCGTTTCTTACCTAGAAAATACCCATTTCCTATCTGCACCTCTGCCCGCCCACTGCGCATCTGCAGGGGTTGTAACCCAGAGGTGTGTGATGTTCCCTGCAGCTGGCCAATGCCTGGGATAGAGCAGCAGGAGTTGTTGGAGAGCCTCATTTCCTGGGATTTAAGCTAAGCTGTGTGCTCTGTAATTTTCTCACATCCTCTGCCCGAGCAAGGTTAGATCTGATCAGTAACACATGACTGGTTCTGCATGCACAAGTGAAACCAAAAATATGCACAGCCTCCTCGTTCACCTGATGCTCCCGTCTGACCTAAAGCATTGCAAAACTACCAGGCAGGATTTCTCCACAAGTTTGTAAAACCAAAAGATAACAAAATTTAGATTCTTTTATTTCCTTCTGGGTTTTGGCTTTTAGTGGCTCACAGTCTGGCTTGTGTTGCAGCATTCCCGGGAGCTGTTGGGCATGAAGTCTAAGTCATTTGAAGCATATTAGTTACGTGATGTTTTTGAAAAGGAAAGAGAATAATATTTCCTGAGGAAACTTTCTGGTTCCCACCTGATCAGCTGGAAACCGTGACTTGGGAGAAACAGGGTTTTCATGTGACAATTTTTGACAGTCGTTTAGTTTTTTCCTCCTTGGGGAGAATCGCGACTCACTGCTGCTCGTTTAGAGCAAACTGCACGTTAGACAATCTTGTCTAAGTGGCTTTTTATTCCATTTTACATGGCCACTCAAGGTCAACAAACCAAACTAAGCAAGACCAATCCCTTCAGCTGTGAAATGTACTGCTGTAGGAGGATGATCGCAGGGAGAGAGCTTGACACCGAGCTGTGGAGGATTATTCAGCTGGAAGGGCACAGGTGAGGTGTGGATAGATAACACAGATACAGTGCTATTTTGGGGACTTTGGCGAAGAGCTGCAAATGGTATGTGACAAGCAATTCTGAGCAGATACCCCGTACCTCCGTCGCCCTAAATAATACCAGCTCTATGCTTCCTCTCGTGTTTTCTGTTGGTCACAGAAGACAGGCTTAGCACTGTGTCCTGTTTTCCTTCGCTATGGCTATTGCCCCCTCCCCAAAATGCTACTCGCGATTCCCTCCATCACTAATTGTGTCCTGCAGGCAGCAAACGACGAGGCGTGCCTCTCTTCTGTCCTTGCTCGTGAGTCCCTTCGGGCGCCTGCTAACGCTGAGCCCCGCTATGGGCTCAGACCAAAGAGGAGGAAAAGCCAGGGTATGACCCAGGCATTTGTAGGGGCTGAAGGGCAGAGTGGGGTCAGCCTGTCCTTCTCTGCACAACCAGGGCTCCTGCTGCACCCAGCTAACCCCGGCTGTGTGTCCCTGAGGAAGACTGCTAGTGCCACGTAGAAGAGGACGCATTAGGAAAAAAAAAAACCTCTGCCTGTTCCTGGAGCTGTCCTCCTCTTTGCTTGCCTGTACTTTCATTTACTTCCCAGCTGTAAGGGAAGGAGCCGGATTAAAGCTGCACAGAGCGGGAGAAGCAGGGGTAAGTCAGGGAAAGAATGGCAGAGGCTGAAGGAGCACATTGCAGAAAGGTTAGCGTGCAGTGCCTTGTGATATAGCAACACCTACCTCGTTCCTTTCTCTTGGAGGCCAATACTTAGTCTCTTTGATGATTTCCTTGCTCAGTGCCAAAATGTAAAGCCTGCAAGCAGCAAAGTGCTGCTAACTTAATGATTCCCATTTCCCAGAGAAGCACTGAGCCATCTCTTTAAAAATAATACGGGAATGTAGAGGGAGAAGGGTGCTTATTGCTGAACAAAAGGAAAGGGAAGTCATTGCACATTGTGGCTCTTTATTAGGGGACAAATTAGAAGTGAATAGGTTTTGTACCATGCTGCAGACATGCCCCGAGCTGTCCTCCTTCCGGGGAGTAAATCCACAGGATGCTCTCGATGTTTCCGCCTTTAATGGGTTGTACTTTGATGCTGGTGGAAGGTGCAAGGCTGATAGCCCCGAACCCCCAGCAATTGTATCTTTGCAACAAGTGCTCCAAAAAAAGAGCGCTACTCCTTTGCAGTGTTCCCTGCCTGGCAGCTTGATCCCTGGAGCCCTCCGAGTTAATAGTCTCTACCTCCTGCTTTTCAATTGGGCCCTCTTCTACACTGGCTTTCCTGAACAGGAGAGAAGGCAATCTTTTGGGCACTTCATTCAATCATTTTTTTCATCTCACTACTGTTCTTAGCTAAGCTGGGTCTGGTCTGTGCCGTGCAAGTGGTCGGGTTGCAGCGTGGCTTTGCATGGATTCGCTGGGGCTTGCTGAGCCTTCCCAAGGGCACAGGGACAGGAAAGAGCATCCCGCCTGGTGGGAATCCACCCGAGTGCCGGGACTCAAGGAAAAGGCAATGCTGCTGATTTAAAGCACCGTCCAAAGCAATATGACCTAGCCAGCCAGCCTACCCAGATTTGATTCTAATGAATCCATCCCTGGAAGAATACTACTTAATTAATTAGCAGCTCATTTGCATGAGGTGGCACATTATTAAAGTTCTGCTGCTGCAAGTAGAGCTGTGACAAGGTGTGAGCTGACAGCTTTTCAAATAAAAAGTCTTTTAAAGGAATGATCTTCCAAACTGGCAGCTTTGTTCTAAACGAGCCTCTCATGCAGTAATAAATTAAAGACATGGGGGCTGCTGATTAGTCTCTGCATGGTGCCTCTGTACCATCCTCCCTGTTTTATCTTGGAGGATCAGCTCTCCAAAAGAGTGGATGGAGCAGAAGGGTGGAGGGAGCAGAAGGGTGGAAGAAGGAAATAAAGGCTTAGGAGAGAGAGAGAGAACAGCTTCAGCGGCAATCTTCTCTTAAGGTTTTGTACTGCTATCTGTTAGGATGTCTGAGCTGCAGCTTCAGCCCAGGAATTGGCTTCTTTCACCTCCAGAAGCCAGCAGAGAGGCAGCAAGGGATCCCTCTCCTAAGCTCCTCTTTCCACCTGTGAACGGGAAGGACTGCGTTCGTGGAAGCTCTTCTCCATGCGGCAGATCCCGGTGCCCAGCCTCCTAGGTGCACTCCCAAAGCAGCACCTTGAACTTTGGTATCGCAAATAGTTGCCCTTAGCCAGGGGACACGTGGGGCTGCTGAAACAGCTGAAACCTTTGGTATAATAGCTTGTTGACTGTGGCTTGAGGTTTAGCACAGAAGGAAGGGTGGTTTTTAATTCGTTTAGTTTTTTTAAACCTATCTTGCCTTCCCTGTAGATGGGTTCAAACTCTTTGAAATGGTAAGATTGGAAGTGTTCAGGTCTCTTCGTTTTAGTTGCATGTGCTGATTCTGGCAGACTTGCAGCCTTCTTGTCTCACAGGGCTAGGAAGAAAGCCTTGCTTGTAGGAAGAATTTTCCAGCCTTAGCGCTGGAGATGCGGGAAGTGAGAGTTAATTTGGGTTGGTTGGTTTGTTTGCTGGGTCAGCATTTTTGTGCTTAGCAGCATATGTGGGTGCCAGTGCTGCAGACTACAAGCTCCCCCTCCCTGCGGAGCCGCCTGGGACCCTGGGGGGTTTCTCTGTGCTCTTCCCCAATTAGCCCAGTGGTTCCTCTGACTCGTGGTTCCTCTGGGGAGCTGCAGATTCCCAGATTGTGACTTTGAACACTTAGCTAACATTTCCCAAGCAGAAGAGATGGGAAACACATGTGGGTGTGAAAGACACATACACAGAGACATTTTTGACATGAGTATTGAATTCGCAGAAACCTCAGATCTATAAATACTTCAGGTCATGAAGCCTGATCAGAATAAACTCGAGCTTGAACCCAGCCTGCCTCCCCCCGCACTGTGCGTGGCTGTATGGCTGCCAACCCCACATTACCTCCTGCTCCCCAGACGTGCGGCACAGCAAGGCACTTTCTTCCCTCTCCCTGTCCCCTTTTGAAGGTATAACCTCAGGCATGCAGCCACACAAGCAGGAGGTGTTCGCAGATCCTGGAAACGAGGGATCGTCTGAGTGGAGGGTACCAGCAATTTAATCTATTGGGAGAGGCAAGATCTGAGCAAGACAGGGACAGAGGAGGTCTGTCTCCTTGCACCTGGAGCTTCCCTTAAGTTCAGGGAGGGGATGGAGAAGGAAAATGTCTCCGAAAAAGTGGATTAGGACTCAGAAAACATGAGCAGAGAAGGCGGTCTTGGCTTTGCGTTGCCTCGATGCTTTGTCTGTATTGTGCCTGGCAGCAGGAGGGAGAAGTTGGGGTGTGAGGCTGGGTTTGCTTGGTGGGGCTTTCGTGTCTCTTTGAAGTTCAAAAGGAAGAGTAAATGTGAACACCAGGACTTTGCAGAGCAGCGTTGCCTGTGCGGCCCTCGCTGGAGGGGAGGCGGGGGAGCTGTGGGGAGAGTTTGGGTGCTTGCACCAAAGTGCCAGTGACTTACCCACTGCTCGATATTGCCTCTTGAAATTGAGTCTTCAAGCAGTGTCCAGGGGCAGCGTGAGATGAGATGCTGATATGATGCCACCAGGCTGCTTGTCGCTGGTCCCACCGGTTCTTTCTCTTCCCAGCCAGATCTGCTGCCCATCGCTCTGATGGCTGCAGCCGCCCTGCTCTAGGCCCCTCTCTGGCACTTTGTAAAAGAAAGATCTATGTCTGCGAAATTTAAGGAATGGTCACAGTACTGGTAGGCAACGCTTGAGAAAAGCCCTCTTGGTTGCAATGCAGCTCCAATGCCCGTGGGCTAGCAGGCCTCACTGCAACGAGCTCTTTACCAAACTGTTTTTTCTTCCCAGCTGATCCTGTAGAGTTTCGTAAGGGCAACCCCAGTGGGGATTAGTGAGTGTATTTAATGTTTAGTCAGACAGTGTAATTCTGGAAAGGATGGATTTTCTCCTCCCTCAGAGACCAGATCATTTGGTCTTGAGGAGCTGTTTTTCTACAAGCCACTCAGCCTGACAGCATCATGACTTTCTGGAGTGAACCCATCTATCGAGGCTTCCCCATGCTGTCTCTGGGGTAAAAATAAAGGTGATGCCCACCATGACAGATGTATTCTATCCTGGTTTGGGAAAAATGCATGAAGAAAATGTGACAGGAGAGGAGGAGACTGGGATATGAAGGAGCCTCCAGGTAATGAAGTTAATTGGATATGCTGATTTGAATTGAATGTGCATGTAAGGGTTGTCGTTAACTTACCCACGGACATATCTATGATTTAAAGGAAAGATACTTAATGGGATTACTATTTCACTTTAATTTCAGGAGGGAGACTTCCCACGTGGAGAGCAGTGAGCTAAAACACACTCATGGTGTTCCTGCCTGCAGAAGGTGTGTGCAGGGAAAGCCAGTTCTTCAGGGCTGGGTTTCTCCTCCTGCACATGGAGACGTGGGGAGGAATGCTATCCAGTGGTTCAGACAGGGCCCCATGCATCTGCAGTAGTAGATTCAGATCCTAGGTCTGCTATGGACTGGCTGTACGGTCCTCAGCAAACCACCCAGCTTCCCTGTCATTTATTAATGACCTGCAAATGGGTCCGACCTAGCTCCCAGAGCACCAAGAGGTAGCTGATGTTAGCAATGCTCTGAGGGAGTCTAAGGGGTACTTTCCTCCCAGAAGAATTTCATATAGGGGCTGAAGGGCTCTTGGAAACTTCTTGTATAGAGATTTGCAAATTCTATTCTGGATTCTCCCCTCCTAAAGATTGCCATGTTTTTTTGTCTCTGGCTGCCGGAGGCAGGTGCCAGCATGGGTAACCCTGTAAAGTGATACTGTGAGAAAGGGTGTTCGTGAGGGGGACAGCAAAAGTGGCAGGTCGTCACGTGCATATCACCTCCTTTTTAGTCTGGTGTGAGTGTAGAATAGCTCAGTTTAATTAAATTGGATTAGTAAAAGTAAATCCTTTCTGCAAAGACTATTTGGCGGAAGCGCACACAGAAAATCTGGACTGATATTTATTTATCTTGTCCTGTCTTTGGGGAGCTTTTGCATTGCTGGGTCTCTTGCTTGTGGAAACTTCTTTTAGTACCAGGTCTTGGTAGGGAAGACCCCACAGAACCATGGACAGAAAGAGGTAGGGAAAGGCTATTTAAACTATACTGCTCTCCAGCCTGATTCAGAAACCTGCTGCCAGTAACAGTCTTTCTGCTAAATTTCCAGTACTGAAGCAAGAAATCCATCCTAGAGCTTTATGGGAAGCTTTAATGGGAAATGCCCAAGAGCTGAGATGTGCAGACATAAATGGCAAAAAAGTGGCAATTCTGCAAAGATGCACCTTGGCAGTGAAGGCTGCTCCTTGTTGTCTTTGGTTTCTATTTCAGGCAGTAGATGCAGTAACGCTCCAGTGCGCATTCCCAGAGCTGATACAGTTCCACTCGAAACGTCCGTTTTACACAAATGCAATGTTATTTGATAGTATTCACCCTGAAGGGCTAGAAATCCTAGCGTGGAAGGAGCAGTCCTAAAGCTCCAGGGTTGACTGGGCTTTTCACTTCGCTACCATTGCATAGAAAGATAAGCATGTTCAGCCACTGCCTTGTGCCTCCTGACCCAGGGCATCATTTCAGGAGCCCATCCCGTGCCTCCACCGGCCATTTCGGGCAGAGAGGGGCAGCCAGCAGTGAGGTGCCTTGGGACCCACCTCGCATCGGGCACCTGCGTACGTGGGGAGAAGCTGCAGTTCTTGAGGAGTTAACGGGTGGCCTTGCATCTGGGATCTGGGATGGGGAATCAGTCCCTTCATGCATAGACTTATTCAGCTGTTTTTTCTGGCAGCAGGTGTTTCGTCATGAGTCAGCCTCATTGAAACACTCATAATGAAAACAGACAGGTAATTTAATCATGGAAAGTTCCTACAAAAAGATTCAATGTCTTCTAATGGGAGCCTGCTGGGAGGAACTGGAAGGGAATCCAGATGTACCTTAGCTCTAGCATAGGCTGGGCAAAATACCTAAGAGAAACTTTAGTACAATAGGTATGTTGGAGCTTCTTGTCGTGTTAGATCCCTGAATGGCTCATACACAGGTGCTACGCTGCAACATATACGGGACACAATATGGTATTTTGCTAATCTCTTAATATAATGCGGAGCTTATGCCTGCAGTCTGTATTGTGGGGGCACTAGACACATAAATTTGCACAGTGCCTTTGAAGTGCTGCAGTTCCCTGAATTGAGCAGCATTCTGCTCCATCATGTGGGGCGTTTCTCTGGCCTGGCGTCCTCTGAGCCAGGGATGGTATTTGGAATTGCAGATTATGTTGTTAGGCACTTTTCAAGCCATATTTAAAAACATTCATCAAGAGCGATTGAGGAAAGCGCTGTATCTGTCCCGAACGACTTCTCCGATTCGTGTCCAAGTGTGCGAGCCAGCGATCTGTCCTCCCGCTCTCCGCTGTCTCTCAGGTGGCCGAACACGTCTCTGATCCCGGACACCTCTGGTTTCCATTGCACCAGTGTGCTTCTCCCCATACCCACCTGCTCCCTGTTTCACTGCACTCCCCCCCATTCCGACCTGCACCGCTTCCCTCTGTGTCTTTCTCCTAAACCCTTCCCATGCCCATCATTGCATTGTGAGAGGAAAAAACCCAGCAGAGTTAGGGGGACGTAAAGAAACACGACCACCAGCAGCAGCCCAGCCCCGTCCCGCTCCTCCCCTCTCCTGCATCGCTGTGCCTGGAGCCTGGGCTCGGGGATGACCCCGGACTTGCAGGGTTGGTACCACGCCGCTGTCCTAGTGATGGATCGGTAGTTGTTTGGCGCTGGAAGGGCACCCATAAGTTAGGCAGAGGAATTATTTCTCTCCAAACATCAACAAGAAGCTTCCTGCTGTGGAGATGATACCTTTCTTCTTCTGCGTTCGCAGGAATCATCATTTTTCTCTGACATCATCATTTGTTGTCATGGAAACCAAACCCTCAGGAAGAGATGTAGTAGAGCATCCTGGTGTCAGTGGGTGCACCTCGGGCACCGTGCTGTGGGGTACCCGGGTGGGTACAACACACAGCGCAGCGTGCGGGACGGGAGAGCGGTGGGCTCTGCTCTCCTCCTGTCCTGCGGTCTCTGGGCAGCGTGGAGCCATCTCACCTTGACAGGCTCGGTGAGACACCCGAGGCTGCTCCTTATGAGGGAGGCAGGAGGGTGCAGGCAGGACCCAGCACCCTGTGCGGGGCTCCAGCTGTGTCCCAGGACACCTGTGCCAGGCACAGCTCCAAGCACTTGTCCAGGCTGGAGGAGCCATCACGCACATGGTGCTGTCTCCAGCCCAGAGCCGCAATTCCCGGTTGGAATTGGCCTGCACAAGGCTTGTCCAGTGGTATCTCTCTTTATTAGCCCTGTCTGACCTCATTACTAGAAAGAAGCTCAATTTAACGAGCTGCCGGTGCCCCAAGGGAACTCTGAAAAACAGTTGTTTTTCACAAAGGCTGCTGATGCTTCTTGTCCGGCGTTTCCATTCCCGTTTGGCCATTAATCAGGTGTTTGCATGGAAGCGGTTGTGTGTCCCTGACAGCCCAGTGTCCCTGCCATTTATTCCTCAGGTGATTTTGCAGCCTTGTCCCTCTGTCCGTGGCGCAGGCTGGTGTGGGAGATGGGAGTGGTGCATGCGTGGGCAGCGGCTCCGGAGCGGGTTGGTCGGGTTTGCAACACCCAGGAAGGCACTGGTCTCATACTGGTCTCAAGCTGCCTCTAGTTCTCAGTATTTCACAAAGGGAGTGAAGTATCTTAGTTCGCACAGGTGCAACTAAAGCAGGATTTGGCCCTGTGCCTTTTTTTGGATTTTCCTTTCTGAAAGTTTAGGGCTTTTGAGCCAGGCTTGGGCTGCCTGCTTAATCCTGGCAGAGGCTCCCTGCATCTGGCTATGGGTGTTAGCCCAGACCACTCAGATTCACACCTGATGTTCTTTTATATCACTAAAAACTCAGAAGGTAAGGAGAAAAGAGAGAAATCCAGAAAATACATGTGTTTGTATACCCAGCATGTCTTTACATGGCAGGAGGCATCAGGGCTCTTTCCAAGAAGAGGATTTATTTGGAGGAGGGTGCAGGGGAGCATCTCTCTTCTATGAGTGTGAAGATATCCTTGTATTTCCAGCTGGGGCGGCACATTTCTCAGATAAATCTTAAGATGCTTAACAACCTGCTCTCTTACCTCCTGGGGGCGTGAACCAGAAAAAATAGACGTCCCTCTCCGCTGCTCCATCCTGCCTCTTCTGAAGGCTTAGACTTCTCCAAAGCCGGTTCTTCGTGCCTCTTCCTCCATACCGCAGCCAGGCAGGGAGTAATCGAGCAGCAAAACGGGATGCGGCAAGACAGCTCGGCATGAGGCTGCAGCAGATGGCATCTTTGCGATAAGGTTTTTCCAGGGACGGGCAGTCCCCCGTGCGTCCCTCTCCTCGCCGGGCAGCGTGCACGTGCTGCACAACGCCCCGCGTGCAGAACGCGTTCCTGGCCCCGTCCAAGAGCATCGCTGTTGCTGTGAGCCACGGGGCCGCCAGCGGCTCCACTGAGCCCTTGGCTCGCCTGACTGCTCTCGTCTCCCTGCCTGACGGCTGCCAGTGTTTTCAGCTATGTAGACACCATGTTGCAATCAAATGGCTATCCAAATATGCAAATCCTGGTAGGAAAGACAATGTAAATTGTTTGTTTATCCTCCTCCCTTCCCCTTGCACAGCCCCCAAGGCCATAAATTATTAACTTTTGGAAGAGATGGCGTATCCTCAACAGCAGCCGCTCCTGGCAGGGATGGGATTTGTCACAGCTTGGGCAGGTTTTCCTGCAGGAGCAGCGAGTTGTCGTTTGGTGGGGTGGATGGATGCTGGGAGGCCGTCAAACTGAACAGGCTGTGTGGCTGCCATGTTAGTTCTCTGCTCGCTCAGCGGTATGGGCTGGACTGGTTTCACCTTGCTGAATCCAGCAAATTTGAAAGTAACGGGATGGCAGCAGCATTTCCAAATTTTTAGGCAGAGATGGTATTGTAGGAGGCTTCTGCGGCAAGAAGAGGTGATGGAGATTGTCTAAGTCTCATTCTTTATGTGTCTGGAGAAGAAAAAAATCTCTGCTGTATCTTGGTCTTGTTGTGCTGCCTGTGGAGTCTTGTGGTCTTTCAGGCTTATTTTAGAGAGAATCTAAAAAGTTTACGATCTTGGTTACTCTTGAATGCCTGTGGTCAGTCACAGCACACTGGCAGTCTGTGTGCTCCCCTTGCGACCGGAAAACTTTCTTGTTATTTCCCCAATCCAAAGAGGATTGGGGAAATTGCATCAGCTTCAGTGGAGAAGGAACCTTTGCTTTAACTCCTGTGCCCACACATTGCTTGCTAGCTCTTTGCTCTGTCTCCAGATTGCGAGCTGAGATTTTGAATTAGATTCCTTTTCCTACCTCGTCCTCCTCCCCTCACCCCCCCCCACCCCAAAAATAAAATTGAAATTTGGCTGCTATGAAATCACCTGTAATCTGTTTGTGCTTCTTCCAGATCCGAGCAGATGGTCCTCCCCATGGTGGAATTCAGTATGAAATGGTGACAGTTTTCAAGGACGGGAGCCCAGTCCTTCGAGACATGGCCTTCTCCATCGATCAGAAGTATCTGTATGTCATGTCGGAGCGACAGGTAAGGCACCTGCTTCCGTACCTCCGTGGTTGTGGCTTCCTTCCACAAGGAGTGTGTTGCTGGAGTACATGGAGCTGAGGTTGTGTGTTGAGCCCCATGGTGCTGGGATCGGTGTCCGGGTAGGTGGAGCACCAGTAGAAGCTCGTTTTTATCTGCCTCTGGCCAGAGATTGTCGTCAGTGCACAGGGGAGAGAGTTGTGCCCACTTATTCTTGTCTGCAGGCATTGGAAACGGAGCTGAGCTGCTGCGGAGGAAATGTGGTTTGGGGCTCTGAACCACCCCTGCTTAGATAACGAGATCCTGAGCCACAAGCATTACGAATTCACTCCCTGCAGCAAGGCTGGCAGGCTGTGGTTTTGCATAGCTTTGTCTGAGCATCCTTTATGATGGCTTTATTTATCTATTTATTTATTTACTGGTATATTTTAAGTGGTTGCAAGTGAGTGATGCTAGTGCACAGAGGTGGGACCAAGTGTGGTGTGGTTATGTGCTCTGCAAGCAACATTAACACGGAGTCTGTGCTGTGCCATCCATTGCTGTGCCGGTTCTGCTGCTGTCCTGGAGGTGGTGCCAACTCCGGCACCAAAAAAGCATAGCCAAAATGATTATGATGGGAATTTATGGCGGATGGTCCACAAGAGTCTGTTGCTTAGGGGAGCCAGCACAATGTAAATAATAATCTGGGACCTTCGGTTCTTCTCTGAGACAAGAAAACACATGAAGTCCCCACCATTAAGCCAGACTTCAGGGTTCACTGACTCTGTTGAGCATTTTATCGGCTATTACTCACAACTGTGTAATTCAGATTAATAGAGCTGGTGCCTTGTGGGTGGTGGAGACAGGAGAAAGGTTGCATCTGAAGATGTCTGGATGCTATTAAATTGTTCTGTGTTGAGTTAACCCTCTGGTCAGTAAGAGCTTTCTACGTCTGCTGGTAAACAAATATCTGTCCTTCCTCCCACCTGCTCTGAGAGAGATGCTACGGAAAGGTATCAGTGTGAAGTACTTAAAGATCTACTGATGGAGGTAGAGAGCGAGCAGCTATCGGAACAGCTCGCCTTGCCCAAGGGAGCTTACAGCTCCTCCCAAAGCCAGCAGAACTGTTTTGCTAACCTGTAGCAAAACAAAAAAATTGGCAAATACTTACCTTGGCTATGAAGTTATTTAAAGCCAGGGAATAAATACTTTAGAAGACTGCAAAGTCTTTTCCCTGCTAAAAGACTTAACTGAATGAATCCCTGTGGTTAAAGAAGGCATTATATGCTTGTTACAGCAACTCAGTGATAGAAACTGCCATGAACAGTCACAAATTTAGGATCCCATTCCAGCTTGGACTTGGTTTAGATGGTAATAATGAGGATCTATGCAAAGTTTGAAATTGAATTATTTTATAAAATGCTAATGTTGTGGTCATTTTCTCCAGGAGCCATGTGCTGCTCATGCCAGGGAGGAAACAATCCAATGTGTATCTCAAACAGTTTAGGAACTGTTTTCCTTAGGAGGAAAATCCAGTGGGAATGCCTCCAACTCATCTTTTATGAGGCAAGAGCGTCTTAATATTCATCAAAGTGCTAATTTGCTTAATTGTGAAACAAAAAGATGTGAAGAGAATTAGCAAATAATAGAATATTCCTGGAACGTTAATTCCATTTCCAGCCACGACTCTGGCAAAGCACTCGCCTTGGGGGAGACTCCAGGACCGGGGGGACGCCGTCCCTCATTACTTGCAGGACTCGCTGTAGGATTTGCCTTTTGCCCTTGTAGAGGCGCGTGCTTTGGGTCCAGAAATCCCGGCATGCCATTACATATGGATTTCGTCAGCTCCTGTGACCCCACTGCCCTAATCCTGGCAATGTGATAGTTCAGCAAAGTGGAGGGGAGAATATATTTTTTCCTGAGTGCTATATAAAGGAGTCTGCTGATTGAAAAGGGGTCAGTACCAAGAGAAGGAGAAAGGTCCACCAGCTTCAGAGGGCTGAGGCTGTAAATGGTGGGAAGTGCCCTCAGAAGTACTGAGAATATACAGTAAAAATGTCTACTGAAGTCTGGAAATCTGGAACAAAATGAAATTCTGCCACAGTAAAATGACATAGAGAGCAGCTGTTCTTAACGTTGATCTGCTGCATGTTAACTATGCTGGGGGAGGATTGTCCAGAGCCTGTGATTTTAAATATCTGCTGAGAAAGAAACAGGATACATGCATATGTCAAAACACATCTTTCAAAAAATGGGGTTTTTTTTGTGGAATTAAGCTAAGAAACATGTGCTCCCTAATACTGATCAGTAGCAGGTCTTGAGCTCTGGAGGCTGTGGTGTTAGGTATAGACCCGCGATGAGACGTGACGCTCTGTGTTGGACTGTGATTATGCTGAATAAACTGAGATGCGTGGATGCTTCCCAACAAAGAGTAGATGTAACATTTCGATATGAAGCCCATCTTCCTTCTGTGCTAGCAGCAGCTAGGATCAGCTTTATGCTGAAATGCATTAGGGAAAGTAGTCGCTTCATCCTAAAATCTGGAGTTGTGGTTGTAGGCACAGTCCTTCCCCACTCTCCCTGGCTCCTGTCCCAGCTCTGTCTGTGCCTCGCTCCAATTTATCCGCAGTCCTTTTGAGCTCTCCATGAGCCTTTCATGTTTCATTGCCAACTTCTTCCAAAGCAGAATATTTGACATTTGATTTCACTCCCACAAAGCACAGAAGCAACAGTTGCACAGCCCAGTCCGGGGGAGAGAAGGATAAAGAAACTTTGCTTCCAGCCGCTTATTCTGAGTTCTTTAACCACATGATTTAAGAGTGTGTATTAGGAGCTTTTACAGGCTCTCTTCCCACTGCACCTGGTTTCAAATAGCTCTTACAGCAAAAGAGAAATGATTCTGACCCTGACTGTTTAAAGCAGAAATTCATTTCTCAGCACTGCTCTAGCAAGCAAACACCATTTCTGCCCACAAGCTGAGCAAGGCTTGGATAGCGCTAGATGCTGCTGAGATGGAGATGTGTTGCATTAGCGGAGCTGTGTGGGGTGCCGGGACGGGAATAGCATCGGGGCTGCCAGGTGTTGGCAGTTACGCCATGCCCTCCGACCGAAAGAGCCGTAGGTGCTGCGGGTGGGTCGGCGTTGGGAAGGACCGGCACAGCTGTGGCGAGAGGACTTGCACCGTGGCTTTTCTCAGCCGGTGCCCAGCATGAGCTGCTGCTTGTTTTTCATGGGCAGACAAATTCCATTAACAGTTTCTATCAGGCAAAAAACCCACAAAATAAAATATTGAAGTGGAATCGGTAGCCTTGCTGTCGTGACGGGCTCGTCGCCTGCTTCGCTGACCTCCGCTGAGACGGAGAGACGTGAGGCTGCACCCAGGGCTGGGAGCCCCCAGCGATCAAGCAGCAGGCGAGGGGTTAATGGCAATGCAGGGCAAAACCAGTGACAAATGTCATGGGGCCACCAAAGCCCCCAGATTTAAAATCTTCCCATTTTAATGGTGAGTCTGTCATGGAGCCCACACCAACAACCTCTGCATGTGCAGAAAATCTTCCCTGATTTCTGGCTTTCAGAGGGAAAGACTGAGGCTTACAGGAAAAGTGCTGGTTATATTGAGAAAAAGCAGCTTTATAATTCAGTCCTGAAGCATTAATTGTCTGTGCGTCAGGGAGACGGTAGGTTTTTTTAATGTAAGAAAGCTCAGTGCATTTCAATTAAATAAGCCCTGTAGGACGAAAGGAATTTTATGACTCCAAGGCTGCAACCCCTTTTTAGTCGCTGTATCTGCTCTCTGTGCAAGTTCAAACTGTTGCAGCACTGGTTTCACATGCAGCAGGTTTCACTTTGCTCCCACGTACACCTTCAGCAGTCGCGAGCTAACCCTGTGAGAAATGGTGGGCATACTTCGGCACGGAGATTATATAAGCATCAGCAAAATTGGGGCCAAAGATTTTTGCAGCTCTTGATAGAAGAACAAATTTTGTTATTTTTAAACTGGGAGCGAGCGGAGGCTCAATCAAACGCATGGCAGGCACCAGGGCAGGGATTGCCGTCTCCAAAAGATTTCACCACCTAATCAAGGGCTATAAACATGGAATTTAAAACAGCGTGATCAAAATACTTGCAGGGCTTGTTGGAAGGAATATCCCTGCGCTAGTGAAGAGAAACGTGGCCCGACAGATCTCTCTTCTTCCCAAATGCAGAGCTGTAAGCCCTGACTGCAGAGGGTGCAGGAGGCAGAGATGGGTGCAGGATCCTGGCACGGGCAGAGGAGCCGGACCTCGGGGCAGGCACTCTCCCTCCTCTCATTGCCTCTTCCCCACGTCCAGACACACCATACTGAGACATATTTTTCCTTCTTTCTTTTCCAGCACTTTTTTTCAGCTAATGATCTATCGCTTGTTTGTGCTAATCACGTAAAATAGTTTGATGAAGTGCTAAGGTCACGCGATGTGGGTCTGCTCCCTGATGGGTGAAGCAGCACCTTCCTAATGAGATACCTGGCCAGGACATTGCAAATGCAAAATTCATGTTCCATAAGCATCCTCCAAAATCCTTGCACATTTCATTGCCTCAGAAACACTGCTGCTCTCAGCTCATCCGTAGTTATTTCGGTGGTTAATTCTGCCACAGGGGGATGATTTCATCCTGGTTTTATACAGTATGTAAGAGAGCAGCATCCTGCTCTTGACTGGGAACCTCACCATTCCCGTGGTAGAAATAATAACACATAATCACCCGGTGAAATGCAGATAACATCAATTAGCATGGCAGAGCTCAGAGGGCCACGGACCTCTGCAGCCTGAGATGTACTGAAGAATCCTTTGCTCCTCGAGTGAGTACCAAATGCCCCGCGGTCGGTCTGCCTGCGTGCGTGGTGCTGAGCCGTGCATGATGCTGAGCCCCCCCGTGCCCGTTGCAGGGTAACCTTGCCTTAGGAGGAGGCAAGGAAGGTTTAGAGGGTGCAGGCTGACTTTTTGTGGGTTTTAAGCGAGCACTCACTAGAGCACCTGAGCGATTTCTCGTGGCCGATGTGACATTTTTATACCCGGCTGATGTAGTTCAGAGACCCTTATGCAGAGTGTTACGAGCGGAGCCGCGCTCCCGCCCGTCGCTTGGTGGGAGGCAGCGATGATTAATGCCAACCCCTAAACATTCCCCTCACGCCGTGGCGAGAAGGGCACGGCAGCGGGGAAGGCAGAGCCGTGGCCAGTAAGCGATGGCCCCCGGGCGCTGGGAGGGGGCCAGCGCTCGCTGCCGGGGCTGCGCTGGGGAGGCTGAAGGTTATTTGGATGGAAGAGGTGGAAGGGGCCGTTTTATGTGCCTGCGGCCGCTTTATCCCAGCCTCATCTATTAACCAGTGAGGAGCAGTGCTTGAGGCATCGTTGCCGTGCGTGCGTCAGTGCTGGGGGGCACTGACCAGTATGACCAGTATTGACCCGGCTACGAGCATCTCGCAGGCGTGCGGTCCTGGCCCCTCGCTTGGCGGAGGGCAGAGAGAGCAGGCAGCGCTGCCAGAGCTCGCTCAGACCTGTTGCTTTTCCACCGAGAGAAGTTCCCCCCTCCCTCTTCCGTATACATCATTGTGGCTTTGGGTAAAGAAACTGTCTTTTCGCCTGCTCTGTTAGCTGTGAAATATTTGCTTTGCAAATGCCCCTGTGTCAGGAGCTGCAGATCTGCAGGAGTGTCTGCGGATAATTTGTTGCACAGCTCCCTGTCCTGTAACCCCGAGATGTTTAAGTCCTGTGAAAACCACTTTGCTTTGGACTGAACTTTCTGGATGCTGATTGAGAGGGAGGCAGGCGGGGGCTGCCCGGATGATTTAGAAGAGGTTGGAATTGGAGTGAG
Source organism: Aquila chrysaetos chrysaetos (assembly GCF_900496995.4). NCBI lineage: Eukaryota > Metazoa > Chordata > Aves > Accipitriformes > Accipitridae > Aquila > Aquila chrysaetos. The sequence goes on from NC_044027.1 coordinate 1,988,147, forward strand.
GGCTGAGAAAAACAAGGAGTCCATCAACTCTGGAGTAGCGAGGCTGTAAATACTGATGGTGTCCTGAAAAGAACTGAGAAAACAAAATAAAAAATGCAAGAGATGTGGATAAAAGGGTCTGGAGTCATCAAGAGGGAAAAAATGAACTGATTAAATTTTTAACTACATTATCTGCTAGTTGAACAGCCAGTTAGCGGGACATAATCTTAGCAAAGTTTGAACCACGGGGACAGGGAAAATGGCTGAGCTGAATCCCACCGGAGGTGTCCAAAATCTTGCCTCCCATGAACTACTCCTCCCAGCCATCCTGCACCAGCGCCCGTGCAGATAACTGCGGGTGCAGCGGGACTCGTGGGCCCCGTGCAGGGCTTGTCTGGTGGGGGCTGGCTACGACCCTCGGTGTCACCAGCCTGGCCGGGACCTCCCGCTGCTCCAGCACGTTGGGGTGCAGGAACACACTTGCCCAACTTGTGTTCTTCCACGACCGCTGCCAGAAAGGCATGAAATAGCCATAAGCTGGGGCAAAGAGGGAGTAGAGTAGGGGGACGAAAGAGGGAGCTCAGGATGGGGAGGGAATCCCCCCGGAGCAGCGCGGTCCTTGCCGCAGCAGAGCTGCTGTCCTTGAGGAAGGGCTGTGCTCCACAGGGAGGTTTGCGCCAGCTCGGTGCCCTCCTCTTCCACCACCACCTGCTCATGCTTCGCTCTCCTAAAATTCATGAGCTGCTGCAGGTTTTTTCCACTTTCCTCCCTGTAGTCAATTAGGAATAATTAAGAAATTCAGCTAAAAACTTGTCTGAGATCATTAACAATATCTACCTGACAAGAAGGATGTGTTAATTAACATCAATTGACCAAAAAAACCCCAGCCCAGCCAGGTGGGACAGCATGCTGTCTCATTTTCCTGCCCTGCTGGCAGTCCATTTGTCACGCGTGCAGAGCTCTGGCTACGGTGGGGCTGATGTGTCGGTGTCCAGGCCGGTTCCAGTACGTTCCTCCAGCCCTGCAGCCTGCTGAGATTTATGTACAGGCACAAAAAGTTCAAGCATTCGAGGGTGCGGAGTTAAGTGCAGAAGTCTTTGAGGTAACGAATACTTGAAAAATAAACTTTCCTGGAAGAAGTTGTAAAAAATGCCCCCACGTAAAAATTTGCCTTCGGCGTCAGTGGGTTTGTTTTTTCTAAATGAGTTTTATTTTAGACATTGCTAATATGGCTGTTTTTTTCAAGTGCTTGCTAGGTTTGCTTTCAGGGTTTGTTTGTTTTGCTTTGTTTTTTCTTTGTATTAGTCTATTTTTTCCCCTGCCAGTCACAGCCACAGGGTTCCCATGTGTTTGCTTCTGCATTTGCTTCCCTTTCCAATTCCTCCTCTTCCAGAGACCTATTGTTTAATTTTCAGGCAAGCAACCGCAGTCCTGAAATATTTCCAGAACTTCCCTTACGTGCACGTACACACACACCCCCACACCTCCTCCTTCTCAGCACACGAGTGCATCGGGTGTTTGTAAGGGCACAGCTGACATCCTCAATAGCTGCGCGAAGGTTTAACGTCCCTCCAGATTTGATGCCCCCACCCCTACTCCATCTTGAAAGCAAGCTGAGGTGTCTGGTGCATCTCTGTGGATGATGCTAATGTTCATGGCTGAGTTTGAGCAATGCAGGGAACGCTGCAGAGCTGTGGGTTTGCTGCAGGATTTGCATGTTTGGACGGACAGACAGACACAGGTCTCTGGTCCTTAACAGGAGCAATGAGAGAGGGAGAGAACTGTATTCCCAAGAGAGAAAATTACTTGAAGGATAAATCTGAAATTTCACACTCAGTGCTCGGCTATGAAATTTAAAAGCAAACCTCAGATTCCTCTTTCTCTCCACTAGAGCTTTTTAAACTTCTTTTCTTCCCCCCTTCCTATGCTGCTGTAATAGTTTGTCTTCTCAGCAAATGAGTTTGGCGGCTATTCAGCCGGTGAGGAGGGGAATTGTTCACACCGGGCACTAACAAAAAAGAAACATAACTCACAATATGGTGAGGGGAGCTCTGAAATTGCACAAATTATTCTATTTTATACTTTAATTAGTTTGAATTAGCAATGGGAATAGATGCATAAAATGATCCAGTGAAGGGTGAAATGGAAAAAGGGATACGGTATAGAGTATCACTTTATTATTATGAAGTTTGCAGGAAGTAAGCACGGGCGATGTGCAGGCACTTGTCCCGCTGAATCTTTCCCCTATGAGCTCAGACCTGAGGACTCTGCAAGGAAGGACGGCAAGTTGTCTCATGCAGCACTGCCCTTGGAACCAGGCTTTGCATGGGCACCTCGAAGCCTGGAAGGCTCGGGACAATGTGGCACCTTTTCTGGTGGCTCTGAGTGGGATGGGGAGCAGCTAAGAGCACCCTCCAGCAGTCTTCTCTCCAGGCTTGGCTTCTGGCTCTTCCTTGAACCTCGGTATCAGCATCAGACTGAATTCTGTGGCTCACAAGGGCCGAAGGATTTAAGAGAGTTTGGATCCACCCTGAGTCTTAACCTCTGAGCATCCCTTGCCATTTTCTATTTTCCCCCTTGAGGTTCTGAAAAGTTCTGCAGAATCAGATGGACTGGGTTTTGGCTTTCAGTGGTTTTGGTTTCTTTTTTTGTTTCATTTCAGATCAGTTGAGGGAAATACAGCTACAAACACAGATTCCTGTGATAATTTTGAAATGAGCAGGGCTAAAAAATGCAGTCTAAGTCCCAGCCCAAACCTCTGAATGCACTCAGCCAGTAGGACCCTTAGGCCAGTCCCACTGGCACAGCTTTAATGCAAACAAGTATTCAGCTTTAAAACCAAATTCCCACCAGACTATTTGAAAAGTTCAGAAACATTCAGGAAAAAGTTCCTGCAGATTCCAGATAGGTTGAAAATGATGGATGTGCCCCAGGGGAACTGGCTGTAATGGTGTTGCAAGCTGGGACTAAATACAAAAGTTAAGGCTGGTTGCAAAGCAGAAAAACAACTGTTTGTGGGGTTTGCTCTTGTTTTCCCTCCTCCTTCCCTGGCAAAATATTTCCCCCATTAAAACTTTGCTGTGGCAAAAATGTTGAGGTTTTCTAGAGCGTGCCAGACCACGGGTATGGAGGAAGGTACAGGGGTTTCCCTGGGAAGCCTGGGACATTTCTGGAGAGCACGCAAGTTCAGCATCCCAGAAGAAAATCCTGAGCACCAAACCCGGCGCAGCTCCTGGCCAGAGCTGTCTAAGCAAGACCCCCCCCCCAGCCCCGAGGGTCCCTCCAGCCCCGTCCCTGCGCCGTCCTCGGGAGCCACTTGATAACTCTGGTATTTCTGGCCAATGCTAGTGAGGAAAAGGGAGCTCCATTAATAATCTTCTATTTATTTTAGCAGCGCACAGGAATGTGCCCGGCAGACTAAACACTCTGGCCTCCTCTCTGCGCCGCGGGGCTGGGGGGCTGCGTGCCAGCCCCAGCCGTGCCCAGGGCTGTGCTCGGCACCGGCCCCTGCCAAGTGTGCTGGGGGTCAGACCGAGAGGAGCACGGCGTTCGTCAGAGCTGGAGGGGGCTGCGCGAGGGGAAATGACAGTGGGGTCCCAAAGGTTTCTGTGCGGGTGTAAAAGAAATCATTTTCATTGTAATCAAGCTTAGAACGTGCTCATTGCACAGGGAGATTGTTGTTTTCCCTCTTTCTTTTTCCTCTGCGCCTACCTGCCTGTTCACTTATCACAGCTGCCTAATTTTCACCGGCTTCTTTGCGGCAACCACCACCAGCCTGTGAACATTTTGCTATCCGCTAACAGATTTATCCTCCCCAAAGCCCTATGAGATGGAGCAGCAATATCATTTTTTAGATGAGGAATTGAAGCATAGAGATGCTACGTGACCTATCCTAAGTCACATAGGAAATCTATGGCAGAGGAAGAGATTGAACTGAAACCTCCCAAATCCTTAGTCCCATAACAAAGGACCATTCTTCATTTCATCGCTGTTCAGTTCGGTGCTCCATAGTCACAGCGAGGTGAATATAGGAAGAGAAGGCACTGGTCATGGTTCGCAGTGACAAATAGTTTACAAAGTCTTCATCAATGTGAGCATCACCTTCCCAGCTGCAGTTAGTCATAGGGACTCTTAGAAATGTACCTTTAAAAAAAATAAATCTTCATGAACAGGTGATTTCAGTGCACAAAATCACTTTGAAAGCATTTAACCTTCATCAGTAAATCCCCAAGTGCCTGTCACGAAGGGGGGTGCTCCTTGAAGGCGATGCCAGTGCGGTGGAGGCCATGGTGCCGTGCAGCTGGCCGGCTCCTCGGGACCTTGGGGAGCGTGTTCCCGTCCCGGCAAAGCAGCTGGAAGTGGCCGTAGCCGGCGGCATGTTTCCAGGGTTGACTGAGCAATAGGTTGATCGGTCGTGGCAGCCCTCGAGTTTCAAATGAGACTTTGTGTGCATTGTTGCTGCCAAGCTACACCTGTGAATATTAATAGATTCTGGGTTTTTCTTCTTCCCGGGCTGGGAACTTTTTCCTCCGAACCTCCTTGAACTCTGGCAGGGCCAAACTGCTGGTTTTGATGGCAAAAACCAAAGCTCAAGTGGGATTTTGCCATTTCTGTCTTGAAGTGCCTATGTTATACAGAGCATGTCCATAGCTCTGTCCTTCCCAAGTACATACAGCATCACCGATTCCAGCTGCTCCTTGTCTGTGCAGACAAAGCAGGGTAGAGTATTTTGTGCTTAAAACTAACCTGAGTAGGGGCTCAACCAGTAGATTTCTGCTGTGTTTGTAAAGGGCTGAACAGAGCGGCAGCACCGCTCTCTATAATCCAGTCTTCCTCCCATGACTGCTCTCCTTTCTTAGACAAAAATTGGAGGTGTTGGGTTTTTTTTTAATCTAAGAGGTGGCAGGAAAAGATTACACTTCAGATGATCGTTATCCTTCCAGTCTGCTGACTGCAGCCCAGAGGGCTGCTCAGTTGCAGAGGAGTTGGCACAGGCATTTTGGAGCGTGCTGGAAGCTGGCATGTAAATACTGCTTTACCCAGCCTTCTTCAGATGGAGCAAAATATTGTTTCAAATGTGTATTACTGAAGTCAAGGCAGCCATGGATATCACAGTGGAGGAGGAGGAAGGTTTTAAGGCAGTGAGGAAGTCCATCACGCTGATGTAAGACCAGGTTTGGTTATAGGAGTATTTTAAGTGATGAGCGCTATTCTGAAGTTGTGCCACCAAAAACAATGACACATTGCCTCCTCTCCTCCCTGGCTTCACTTCAGAGAGTGTCTCTCCCGTTTCTCTTGCAACACATATTTATCTGCTCTGTGCCCTTATGGCTGTTTAATTAGCATTCATGTTTCCTTTCAAATAGAAATTGAGCTGAGTGCTCAGAGAGCTGGAGCGACTTGCGTTGCGAGCGCATCACGTGGGCAGGATGGTGCCTGCTGCTCTCCCGCACGTGGTATTGAAAGACCTGGAGGAGACCAAATTAGGTTGTCAAGACATCAGGGATGCTTTCAAATAATTGAATTTAAAGACCCATTTGGAATCCCATACCAGCAGTGGAGAAATAAGAAGATTTGAGTAGTAGAGGGGCCCAGAAACAAGACCCAAGCACTGCGGGTCTCTTAGCAGCTGAGATGGTTGGAAGCGTTGGTGGGCTCCGTGCTGCCTCAGCCCGGGGTCTCAATGACCCAGAAGACAGTCGGAGGCAGGGACGTGCCTTTTGCTCCGTTAGTGACATGCTTAACGATCCTGGTCAGTGCTGTGGACTCCAGGGCGCTACCGTGATAGAAATCAAAACCAAAATGGCCAAAGTCAACTGACATTTAAGGTAGAATTTGGTAAAGGCTTGCTGCCTGCCCAGCTGCCAGCTTCTTCTCTTGGTGGTTGTCTGGGCAAAGGCTGTGTAATGGAGTCAGCCCCTGCTAGACCCAGCTGCGCTGGACATGCACTACACACGTGAACATCTCCCATCGAACCTGCCATAATAAGGATGGTATTTAGCACTACTGTTCATGAATGATATTTTCATTGTCTCCTAACAAGCCGCAGTTGTTGCAAGCTTTTTCCCATCCCTTTAAGAAGTGACTCACAGGCAGGCAACTGTCAGTGTCTTGGGTGCTATTAATATCTCCACAAGAACATGATGATAAGTATTTTTTTTATTTGGGGAGGAATCAGAGGGGAGGATGGGTGTTAAAAAATAACTCCTCCTTGTGTGGCTGGGCCTTTGTGTGAGCGAGCCGACAGTCCCGCCCACAAAAAGAATTTGCTTAAAATCCTTCTGTCCAAAAAGAGCTGACCACACTAGAATAGCGTTGTTGGAGAAACTGTGCCAGAAACAGCATTACTGTGACTGCGGAGAGGAGCGTGCAAACTCCAGTTGTTAGTCAAAGGCTGGATTTTTCCATTTTAGGTCTTTGCTTTCAGTGTGCATGGTCCAGGCTGGTGGCCTGGGACCCAGCTCAGTCCCTATCATCTCGTCCAAGCAGGGTGCTGGAGAAAGCGTTGTACTTGTGGGAGAAGCATCCCTGTAAGGCAGCAGCATGGCATCGGGGCGTCTGGGTTTAGGCTTTGTCTAGCTGTGGGTTTGCTGCAGCAGAGGATGCGCCATTCCAGAAAAACTGCATCCCGTCCAACGAAGGACCTTGATCCATCAAAGTGCATAAAGGGATGGCTGGCTGAGGGCTCTCCCTGTCCTCACAGGGGTGCAGTGGGGCTTGGGACCACGGTTCCACCTGCCACCACCCCACATGCAGAGAGACCCCCCCTGAAATAGCCCCCGGTCCCCTTCTGTGATGTCCGCAGGGATGGGGGACGGCAGCAGTGAACGGGAGCGGTGCTGCTCGCCCCAGCTGGGCTGCCGGCCGGTGGAGGGAGAGGTGAGAATGTCATTTAGATCCCAGCTGGCAATTTCCTATCCTTTCCTAATGGACTGAATGTGGTCCCCATAACTACAAATTTTCCTGGCTTGGGTCAGTTGAAATTGGAGACTTAATGCTATAGAAAGGCAGGTTTTTATTTTATTTTTGCACTCTGTGTAATCACATTGATGGCAGCGGTATAACAGTCTTGAATTATGGGTGACCAGAGAAAAAGAAGGCATCTCCTTAGCTCCCTGTTGTTACTGTCTTTGGGTGCAGAGCAAAATGTGTAGGCTCCAGGCTAGATTGTGTAAATCTCGTTAGAAAGCCATTCCCAGCTAATGAAACCCTGGGAGAGAGGGATTTGGCTTCCCAGCCTTCAGCCTTATAGCAAAGGCTGGAATAAATCCATCTTCAGTTATGTGTAGGCTGTTCTCCCCTCTCCCCCATTGCGAGTGTGTATTTATTGGTGGAGCCGAGATATCATCGTCGTCGTTTGAGATCAGCCGCAGGTCAGCAATTTGTTGCATCTGCACCTGAATGATTTCAAGTGACAATTATCTTCTCTTAAAAAAAAAAACATAATAAAAAGTAGTGTGCAAAGAAATCTCACCTGGTCTTTAATCCTTCTATGGAAACGGTGAAGAGACATGTAAATAATTACACCTCCCCCACTGCGAGCCCGCTCTGCAGCTTGCTTGGCAGTATGTATTAATTCAAGAGGCCAGAGCTGTTAAGGAAAGCTGTTGAAACGAAGTATCCGAGATAAATGCATCTCATCTTTCCCTGTTTGTGTAGGCTGAGAATGTGCCTGCCAGAGCCATAGATCCCACTTGGGGTCATGTTTGTTTGGCTGCGACTCTGTTGCTCTAAGCATGGGTTTACCAGCTCCTACTGTGTGAAATACGATTGTCTTTGTCTTCCTTTGCTTGATGGCCATTATGGTGTTTGCTGAAGTTTTGACTGCATCTGTTGTATCATTGGTCTTATTAATATAAAGACGTAGCAGACACCTCATAACGCAGACTCTGGCTTTTAGCTCCAGGATGTGTGCCCGGACGTGTTCCTCCTCTGCAAGTTATGGGGGCAATTTGGAGACCCCAACATCCAGAGCCCGCTGCCATCCACATACCTGCAGAGATCTCTGATCCCTCGAGTTCGAGCCCATCCTTGTACCGTGCCTTCTCTTCCTGCGCAGCATCTCGCTGCAGACACTGAAGCAGGAGTGTTTATTGCTCTGTTCTCAGTTTTTTCTTGTTTCATCTGTTTTTTCTCCCCTGCCTTGCCTAATGCATTCAGACACAGGGAAGCTTTTCCCCCTCCATGTCTAACTGGTCTAGACCTTGCTCAGGGTTTGCTGCACGTCCTCCGAGTGTCTGTCTGCTTTTGCTGCTGAGAGCAAAGCTCCGGCCGAGTCTGATGGGGACGTCCCTGCACAGACCACGGCACCCCGGGCGTTTGGGCAGCACAAGGGGGGTTGCCGTAGGACTCCCTCGCTGTGGGCAGGCACAGGGACTGCCAAAGGAGTCTATGGAGTGTTTCAGGCCATCAGTGTTTGGTAAATACATGCTTGCTTTAATGAAACAAACTTTCCGTGTTTGAAAACAACCTGGGAAATTCGTTTGTATAACAAAAGGTGCTGTGGAAGCAAAATCAGCTGTGCCTGCCTGTCATGGAAGTGGGGAAAGATATAACCCTCAGTAGGGACTATACGCAACAGCTGAGATGGAAATCCAGCAGTGCAGAAGCATCCAGGCCCTTCTGGGGCAGCAGGGGCTGCTGGAAATGTTTGCGTTGTTTTGCATTCGCTTTATCTCCTGCCTGTCCCAAAGAATAGAGGGTATCCTGTGCATATAATGAAGTCTCTGAAGATTTGAATACTTTTTTTCTTTCCTACTCTAACTAATCTTTTTTAATGCTTTACAGCCTCATGTTCTGTAATTGAATGCATTTTATTTAGAAAATAACATTTAGTGCCATTTTGGATTTCCAATTATTCTTCAATCGGACTTTGAGGGCCTGATGTCTTTGTCATTTCGATATGCACAAAAGATGGAAACATCAGAGCAGCCAATAGCAAATTATTCCACTACTGATTACTAGGCTTGGGAGTAAAATATGCAAGGCCAAATTTAGTCTCAGCATAAATCTATTGAAATGAATTAAAGTATTACACCAGCAGCAAATTTGTCCCATGGCGTCCAAGAATGCTGGAAGAAATCAGAGCGACCATAGCTGTCAGTGAAAGCCACCGTGAATGTCTCCTTATTGCAGCTACTAATGTGAACAGCTCTGGGTTTTCATACGAAATCTCTGGGGTCGATTTGTGCTGCAGTGCTGACAGCGCTGACATCTCACCTCTTCAGCTCCCAGTGCACGGCAGAGAGTGAGTCTCTCCCACACATTTTTGGGGCATGAAAAGCTGCCAGTGCTGGGAAGGGTGGGAAGCCAAGAGCTGCCTGTGGTAACTCAAGGAGAGTTAGGTGACATGGCTCAGTCTGATCATCTCGGGGACATGCGGGGCGTTTGCAGGCGCTCTGTTTGGTACATACGGGCAGGAAGCACCAGCCTGTCTCTATCCCGCCGTCGGCAGGTTTCTCCAACAACCAGGGAGTCTTTCGAGTGACGGGGAGACACTCGGTGATGGTGGAAAAGCCTCCAAAGAATGGAAGCCGCAGCAACGCTGTGTCCGTCTGTTCGTGTTCGTCATGGACATTAAGGTCCTTGGCGACACCTTCTGTTACAGGAGGAAGAGATGAGTGCTATACAAAAGTAAATGTATTACAATAATGACAAATTTTCTTGTAACTTGTTGCAAAAGGAGAAGCTGCCCGCTTCTGCCTAATGGGTGTCCTTTGTACTTGGCGAGGATACAGGGGTTTGATCTGCATCTTGGAGAGCTATAGCATTAATGCTGGCCTGTGATGAAACAGCTAATTAATGGCGTGTGCTGCACTGCCAGAAGTGTGTGTGTGTGTGTGTGTGTGCGTGTTCAGAGAGGGAAGGAAAAGGATCCATGCCGGACTGCTTGCTCCGAGGCTGAGCAGCCCTGCAGCCCGTGCAGGGCTGGTGCTCCAGGCTCAGTCTCTGCCACGAGAGCTGACCGCCTCCAGGAGCTGGAGGCCGTGCCTGGTGTTGCGTGCGGCTCTTCTGTGGGACCCAAAACCGACGATTTGACTTTTTCAGGACATGAGGGCTGACCTGAACCTCACTCTGTGCCATCACCCCATCTCCTCCTCCTTGCTACGTGGGGTTTCCTCCGCGGACTCTGTGCTATCATGCCCCTGTCCTTTGCTCGGTGTGTCTCTGGGCAGAGGTGCATCCCTCGCGCTTTCTGCCCTTTCCCTGCGTGCGTGGCTCCCTCCCACGCTGCCTGCAGCACACCTCCTCCTTCCCAGCCGCCCGGCGACGCAGAGCAGTCCTCCCTAGCCTTTCACAGCCTGGGAATCAAGACAGAGGAGTGGTGATGTTCCTGTTTGTCTAAATTTGCTCTTCGAGTCTAAACTATTACTTCAGGGCTCCTCTCTCGCCTTGAGAGAGCAAGTCTGGCGCCTTGCTTTAAAGCGAGACACCCAAGGTTACCAGCAACTGAACATGGGCAGGGGCAGTCCCCAGGGCGGCTGGTGCTTTGTGTGCAACCCTATGGGAAAAGTAAAATGCCTTGTTCGGAGTAGTAAATTGGGATAATCCACGTGTGTTGTCTTGAGCCTTCAATGCAAACAATATCTTAAACTCCAGCCCAGCCTGGTCTGGCGGTGGTCTGGGCAGAGGGTGTGCAGGGGCGGCAGGGGTACCTGCCGTGCTGGCCGCGCCTGGCTCCTGGTGGGAACAAACGTGACACCTTAGAATCACATCACATAGAGCAAACTGTGTGTTTCCACAGCTCTTTGTTTTCCTCTGTTTCGATGTGGTCCCTGACGCTTTGCTGTGTTGTCTCCGGAGATGTTCTTTTTGGTAATCACCCGCCTCGCCGGCGTGCCTGTGTGCGATAACGGGGCCGGCATGCTACAACTGCCATGGGACAGTGCTTTTCTTCTTTGGGGGAAAAGGCTTAAAGCTCATTTTCTTTCAGAATTAGAGAGTTTGGGATATACTTAGGAGGGTTCATTTCTCACACTGGTGGTCAGGTTCCTAAATTATTTTTGACAGCCGTATGTAATGATATACAAATGGGAAAGTGATGGAGTAGCAGAAAATTGACTGGCAAGGACAGCGTAATGTAGTTAGAGAGCAATACTTAGTAAAAAGCCGTGGAGACTACGGCAGTGTTCCTGGAGCAAACGAGTAGTAGGACCACGGTCAGGCCGTGAAAAAGGTAATGATACGACTCTGTGACCTTTAAAGCTACTTAGGGCATTCGGATGCTTTGGATTTTCAAGGCTCTATAGAATTACACAAACTGGTCATGCCTGTGACTTTCCTCCTAGGTTTCTGCAGTATTTAAACAATTTGAAGAACCCTGAAATGGTTCACAAAACAGGGAATCAAGGGTTGCTCGTGTGCCTGCCTTGCAGCGTGCAGCAGACCTTCATGACCGGCTATGGAGAAGAGCCGAGCAGGGTCTGGGATGGCTGTACTGAATGTCCCCCGACACTGCCCCAGAGCTTACCGTCCCCTTGGAAAGGCAACGTCCCATGGGATGTGGGCGTCCGAGGGATGAGCCCCGCAGCCCTCCCAGCCAGGCTCCCGCTTGCCCAGCCTGGGGTGTGTGATGCTGTCCCGGGAAAGCAGGCATCGTAGGAGCCGGAGGGGCTGGAAGCCGTCGTTTTCTGCTCAGCCCATTCTCTGGGCAAAGCTGCTGTTGAATAATAATGTCAGTCACACGCGAGGTGCAGGGCAGAGCTGAGGTTGGGCTATTTAAATGATACTTGCGTGTGCCAAGAAAACAAACAGAAAGGGCCAGTCAAAGCTTTTCAGTGTCATTGACACCCTCGGACGTGCCAGAGCCGGGAACAAAGCCCGCATTGTCGCGGAGCACAGCCTGCGAGTCTGTTCGGAGCGGGCAGATGCGGGGTTGCCCACCCTGCTGTGCCGCGGCCAGTTGGCCACGTGGGGTCCCTTTCAAGGTGGGTGGCGAGACATGTCCTCCCGTGCAGCCCTGGGCTTTCTCCTGAGCAAGGAGGGTAAACAAAATGTGGCCTCTGTGTCCCCGTGCGTGCCAGGGGTGGCAAGTGGCCAGGCACTTGAGGGGGGATGCTGTAAGGGCAGGGGTGGCGAGAAGCCGTACGGCAGAGGGAACCCCAGCCCTGCCTCCGTGGCGGGCAGGAGCGGGTCGGCATGGGGACACTGGCCCTGACACAGGGTGCCCCAAGCGTTTTTGGGCAAGTTGCAGCGGAGCTTGTCTGTGTGCCTCTAGAAAGTGCCGAGCAGGCTCTGGAGGAACAGCGGCAGCGGTTCGTTGAGGCAGCCCGGGAATGGGCACATGGTGCTGCTCGGGCTGGGCTGCAGCCCTCGTGCTGTGCCCCATTTCGCTGCTCTCACCAGTGCTAGTCCCTCATCTGTAAACGGAGGATAATGTTTCATCTGCTTCTGGGAGCAGCTGTGGTCTATTACTTTGTGCATACATGTGTTGCCCATTCTAGCAGGACTACAACTTCTCTTGAAGCTCCTGGGCACGCCAGAACCGCAGGGAACGCGCTGCCGTTCAGGGGCACCGGGTGTTGGTGACCGTCAGGTGCAGCCTCAGGTCCCTGTGGGTTTGGCCGATTTGCTCCATCGCGGTACATGCAGCAACGGAGGAAGGCAAGGGTTAAGCACGGGGCCCCGCTGGAGAGAGGGAAATAACCAGTGTGGCAGGGGAGCGGGAGGGAGCCGTGGGGTCCCTCGCTCTGCAGCGAGCGCTGGGCTCCAGCTGCCTCCCATACATATGCTGCTCATTTTTCATACTGAACACAGCTGCCGCCAGCATCTCTTTCCTACCCCTGTTCCTGCCAGTTTTATGAGAAAAGAATAAAGAGGGGAAACATATAACTGCAGAGGTTCATTTGCCAATTGTCAGGCTGCCGGGGCATCAGAAATAGAGTCATCGGTCTGCTTCCTCCACCGCGCCGGGGCTGCGCAGGCATCTTTTCATTAGCAGCATTATTTATTCATGGCCCTCCCAAACTGCTCTCCTTTTTGGAAGAAGGGACCTGCTGATGCTCCTGTTTTTTCCAGGGTGGCTTTGGCCTCGGTTAGCTCACTCCATGTGCGGGTGGGATGGGAGAAGCTGCCTTTCCCGGAGACCTCAGCCTCTACCCCGGGGTGAAGCCCTTCCCTTCGCCGGCAGGCTGCGATCGATCAGATCAGCGAGGGCAGGCGCGGGCGGTGGGGTCTGGCTGATGCCGCCGGCTGCCCCTCTTTCTTTAGCTTCGTAATTAGAAGCTCTCACAGAGAGGGAAGAGAGGTCACGCATGGAGTGGGCCTATTAACCCTGTCCCTTGCCAGCTACCCTGCAGAGAAATGCCCTTGGAGCAGCTGCTCTGGTACGGGCTTCCAGCAGGAAGGCAGCTGAGGGGAGGGAAGATCCCCTTCCACCTCCGCTGCCCCACGCACCGGTGGGGATTCGCCTCCCATGGAAGGTTTGCGGCTGAAAAACACAACGCTAGGGACTGAATTTTGTCTAGGAGTGTTGGTAGACTCATCTCTCTCATATGGCAATAAGAACCACCGTGGTGGTTCCCTGTGCCCTGTACCCTGCCAGAGGCAGGAGAGTGAAAGCAGGTCATATATCCACCAGTCCTTCTCCTAGTGCATCCTCACAGATTTTTGGCATTCCCGAGTTGACCTTAATGAACTGATCTTCTGCAAGGCTGTTCAATGCCATCTACTTTCAGCCTCCTCAGGCAACGAGTTGGACGTTTCCATAGCTGGGAGGACCTTCGCCCTCGTTTCCAGCCTCCCTAGAAACTGAGGGCTACCAATTTTCACACAAGCCAGTTTATTTTGTGGTTTCAGTCAAAGTCCTTTCAACCTCATAGCTTTTCCTAGAGTCAGTCTGTAGGTAGACTCAGCAGCAGTCTGCAGGATCCCCCTCGCAGTCTGTTGGGTCTATTGCTGTACTGACGCCAGTGATATTTATGGAAATATATGCAGAAGTTCCTCAGGCTCTGATGGAGCAGAAATAGTTTCATGGCATTATTTGCCCAAAATGCCACAGTTTTGAGTGCTGTATCCAGACAGTGAGAAGCTGATGTCAAAGTAACTGTTTACAGCAGGAGCTGATATGGCTTCTAGGGACAAGTGACTTAGCATTGCAGCACTGGGAGCATTAATGCAGCAATTTCGAAGTTTATGTATAAGCTCTGAGCTTATATCACCTCTGCCTTTCATCAAAGCAATGCCATAGCCCCAGAGCTGCTCTTTGATTCCACTTCTCCCATGCAGCAAAACAGCAGCCCAAGGAAAAGCAGGTAAAGATGAAAGCTAAACTCTTTGCCCAACCTTCTCTGGCTACAAAAGCCTTTCCAGCTTTTATTTCAGATAATGGGAGGCCCTTGGTTAGTTTTCCCATTTTCCCAGGGGCACTTCCAAGCCGCAGGCAGCGGTGTTTGCTCTGCGGTGTGCAAAGGGAGGGGAAGTGGGTGTTTAAAGTGCTGACTTGGTGGTGGCGCTGGAAATGAAGTCATGTCCCAAAGGATGGGAATGTTGTGGGGAAGGTTTGATGGGTGAAAACCACCATGTTGTGACTTGTGACCCACCGAAACCCCTAATTGTGTGTTTAAAGTAAACCCCAGACTAGCGCTGTTCCTTTTGCCTCTGTCTTGGCAAGTTGCCTTTGGCTTCGAGGGCTCCTATCACTCATCTTGTGGTTAGCTGGTCAGGAGTCGCCCTAGTAGTTAGGAAAGGAATGTTAAAGGCCTGTTGTGTAAACCAACCGCTGTCTGAACAGACTTTGTTTTCGATGTAAATCTGCTGCAGGGAATGATTTAACCTTCATTTATTCTTTTTTTTATTATTTCATTAAATAAGATTTATACAGGTATAGTATTGGAAAGGTCATCCATCCCCCGAGCTGTGGGAAGAGCTCTGCGCATTCCTCCCTCTTCACTTTCCTGCTTTACCCCTTGTTTCGGGGTGGGAAATCACAAAGGCTGGGTTTTGTTGCCTTCCTGGAAAGTTAATTTATATCTGCATGGTACACACAACCCCCTCAGCCCTCCTGCCCCTCATTCCCACACTTAATGAATCCTCCCTGCTCAGCAGTATTTCAGCTGGAGTAACCAGGAGCCCTGTTCAATGGCTGTGCAGCCTTTCCCCAAGGGATTGCATCCCAGCTGAGGGGAAGCAGGAGGGTTATTCCATTCCTCTCCCTGAGAAAACATTAGATGACGTCTCTGATGACTGCAGCAAGGACCTGGAGTTTGGGCTCAGGTTCTCTGGCTTGCTGTGGTGCTAGTGATTCGCTCTGCACTCTTTCTGCAGGCTGCTCCTCTTGTATCTCTGAAATGAGATATTTTATGTTTTTCTTGTTTACTGATATGTTATGAGGTGGAATGAGGGTTTTTTGCAAAGGTATTTAAGGTCCCATAGCAGCAAAGCATCAGTGATTTGACACACCAACATCGGTGTGCTTACAGTCGTGCTCTGTTTATCCTATCAGCTAGGCTGGCCATCCAGCTCTGAGCACAGCATCTACCGAGAAGCGTCCCTAGTCACGTAGAGAAGACTTCATCCAGGCACGAAGGTTTGCAAGCCAAGGCGGCAGAGCTGGAAAGGATGTTTTGCAGCTCTCCTAACAGCAGCCTGTCCTCCAGGGCTTTCTTGAACCCAGAGAACAGATGGCTGGGCTGGAGGCTGGGATGCAAGGACAAGGGACTCTTGTTGACATTACCTTTACCAGAGTGTCTTTCATCATTAGCATGTAAATGCCACCAAGCACCCAGGAATTATCCGTCTATGATCTCTTCATTAGAAGAGGCCTCTGATCAGGTTAATCTCACTTTCCCCGTGTGGAAAGGAGGATGCTGAGCAGCTGTATCCACCAGCAAGTAAAGGTAGAGTGAATTTCTGAGAAGGAAGGATGCTGCAAGCATCAGGTTTTAAGGGAATCGGCAGTGATTGCTTTGGCTCTAACACAGAAATGCAAAGGCTGAAATAGCGGCGTTGATGGAAGTAATTGAGACTAATGGGACTAGTCCTCTGCAGCAGGTGCCCTGGAATACGTGTGCGGTGGATGCTGGCTAGCCTGGGTCTCCTGCAGAAAGGAGGGGAGCGGTGGAAGCTTCCAGCCTGGTGCATTTTTTCAGCCTCTCGATGGTCTGCTCTCCCTCTTGGGAAGCAGAAGCCAAAGCAAGCATGGGGGAGGGTGGAGGAAATGTGTTTTAACAGTAAATATGGCCTTGTTATTTATCAATGCAGAGTAATTGAAGTAATTTCATGTCGTTTTTAAATGCAGCGCCTAGGGATCTAATCTATCTGTCTAATATTAATGGGTAATATTTGGTTGCCTCATTCATTCATTACTGTTTTCATTAAGACTCTAATCCCATTTAGGAGTCTGTTTGTCATTTTAAACTCCTCTGTTTTATCTTAGCCTGCCACAATCCTTTTTAACAACTTAACTGAATTCATGAGTTCTAGGCTAGCAGCTTGGGGGAAGGGGCCTCTGCTGTCTAGCATGTGGTTTTTATGGGGAGAGAGGAAAAACAGACGGCTGAAGGCAATTGCAAGCAGCAGGCACTGAGCTTTCCTGTGATACACACCACTGAGATTTAGGTCTTTCATAACAGATCTCGATGTCTGCGTTTCAGAGCATGGAGCTCCCTTCTCTGACACAGGGAGTGCATTGACACCTGCTTTGAAGCCTCCATCGTTTCCAACCCAATATAAGAAGCTGCTTGGAGCAGGGCCGTTGTTTATAAACGCTCGCGGTGTTTCCAGACGGACGCTATCGTTCCCTCCAAAGTATCCCCACTTCCAGTCATTACCACATCGCGGGTGCTCCTTAACACCAACACCCGGGCAGTGCTGATGAGGGCTGCGGGGTCGCACGCTGAAATGTCAACCCCCCAGAACATCTGTGCTGGGGCAAACTCCGAGCAGCGCAGCCTTTGATTTCAAGGTGGAGCAAGCTGCATCGGTGCGGCTGGTACCCACCAGCGTGGCACTGCTGCCCGGGGAGCGAACACCCCGCAGGAGACAGGCCCGGAGGGATGGCTGTTTGCTGCAGGCAGCAGGAGGGCAGATTTGTCCTGCTGTAGCTCATGTTGCAGATATTCCCAGCTGGACATCTCCCGACCGTGCCAGCTTCAGCCCTATGGACGGCATGGCCGTTTGCTGTCCAAGCTTGCATGGTCTAGGGACAGAGTTAAAGCAAACCTGGCCTTTTTCTGCCTAAAGGCCAGCAGAGCATTGCACAGAGGAAGTAAAGGGATTTCTACAAAGTGAACTGAGATCCGCTCTGAGGAGGAAACAGCAACGCCCGAGATGCCCCTGCGTGTGCCGGCCGGCGTGACCGCTGCAGACAAAAGTAAGCACGGAGTCAGAGCTGTGATCGGGGCGTTTCATGTCGCAGAGCAACCTCTTCCCACCGCCTGGTGCTGGGGGCTCTGTCCCCGTCCTAGCTCTCCTCCTGGCCGGGTCCTCACGCCCCGGGGCTGGGAAGTGCCCAGGAAGCCTTGGCGGGGTCCCTGCGGTGCTGCCGGGCATCACCTGTAGTGCCGAGCGGGCAGCGGAGCCGGGCATCCCCTGCGCTGCACGGCGTCCAACTCTTAATTAGAGTCCCGGGGAATCGAACCATTGTGCTGTTAATGACTCTCTGGCAATGTTCTTACTAAAACAGTAATTTTAATAAGCGCAGCCCAATTGCAAGTGTTCGTTGAACACCTAATTACATCGGTTATAACTCCAAAATTATTCCGAATTCTATTTTTGCCACTTCCTTGCAAAACAGATAGGGAAAGAAGAGCGCATTTTATAATTATTCACCTTAATTAATTTTCTGAGCTTCTGTTAAAACTTTTAAATGGCTGCAGGGAGTGCGCTATGAGTTACATGGCAGCAAGGCAAAGCACTGAACGCAGAGGCCGTGAACTGATGCGAGATAAAAGTTTACTGTGTTGGATTGATCCCCACCTGAGCCCAGAAATTTTGGAAAGCTGCTCCCCTTTTATCCTTATTAATTAGTTCCCCTGAGGCCTGGACTAATCAGTGCTGCCGAGGACACTGCTCATTGGCTGGGTGGCCGTGGCAGGGTGGTCTCGCTGAGCAGCGTCAGAAGACGGTGCCAACGCTTCAAGAAGCCACTTCTGATGGCAGCGGTGACGTCCCCTGGCAGGGATGCTTGGACGTGCCACGCGGCCGCGCCAGGCGCGTCCCCCCCTCGCCCTGAAATCCGGAGCAAGCCTAGAGGGACCTCCCACGGACAGCGGGAAGGTTTTGTCACCCTGGCCGGTGCCAGCAGCACACAGAGCTGCTGCGGAGGATCTCCCGCCCGGACGGAGCTGCTCAGTGGCAGCGCTGTGTGGCATGCCTGGAAAGAGCCTGATTTCCAGAAACTCACTTGAACTTTTTTTTTGCAGTCAGGAACAAAAACGCAGCTCCCCTGAGGCGTGGTGGTTTTCCAGGGGAGGAAACGCGTGGTTGTATTGCGGCATAACCAGGTTTTTGTGGTGGGGACCTTTAGCATCTCATTCCTCTTTATTAGTGTGTAAACATTTATCACATTACCCCCTTTTCTTGTCAAGTGGAGTTTCTGTGGGTCAGTTCTGTGGGAGAACAGAGCAGCTTAGTGTCCCAGATGAGACAGACGCTCTGCTAAGGATCCTGTACTCCCCAGCTGCGGTGCACGCCGTGTGCGTGGGGGGGCACCGGGGTCCCCAGCCAGCACCGTGCGGGGCAGGAGCAGCGCGGGACACGGCCGCCGCGGGGGAGCTGGGCAGGAGCGAGCGTGTGGCTGCACCTCTGTGGTTGGGTTTGACCTAATTATTCAATCCATAAATTTTGCTGCGTTTGCTGGTTCCAGAAACCTGTGTAAATACTTCAGCCAGTGTTTTTATTTCTACACTGGAGACGAAAGATTCGCTTCCTAATCTTGCAGATGCACAAGGTTTCCCTGCTGGCCTGCTCTCCGGTAGCGGTGGACACGTGTAGCTGATAGAGGCAGCAGCACGGCTGTGCATGCCCTGCCCCTCGCTTTCCAGATGCAGATGGTCCGTGCAAAACAAAAGGGAGAGCTGAAACTGCCAAGCCGCTTTGGAGCGGTGGCTGTCCCACGGACGCTGGCGCTGGCGTGCTCGGGGCTAACTCCGAGCATGGGGTGGGCACGTGAACGGCAAGCGCAGGATCCCAAACACTGTGCACGGCCCCGAGGGCTGCAGGCGATGCACAGCCGGGGTCTGAGGGAGGGCGAGGGACGGGGACACCCAACCTGGTCAGCGCCCGTGCCAGGCGGGTGGTACCCTGCCCCTCTACCACCTCCTGCACGAGTCCGCTCTGCAGCGAGCAAGCGGCATCGTCGCCTGCCGAGGGCAGAGGAGGAGCTGCCAGATTGAACAGACCGAGCAGTCGGTGAACGGTCGCGGGCGGCCCGTGTTGGAGATGAAAACCCATTTCTCCTCCTCCAGGTTTACATGACACTGTGCTGCTGCTGGGAGTGGGGATGGGATCTCTGCCTGGCGCTTCGTTATTCCAACAAATCTCGCTCAGATATTTCATACTGATGCAATGACTAACTCGAGTTGTGGTAAACCACAGGAAAGCATTTGTCTGCAGGAGCCTGCGTGCCAGAACATGAGTCTGCTCCGAGCCCGACTCCTGCCGGGTTGGATGGAGGAAACTCTGGCTTGAGGATGATTTTACAGCTTGATCGAGTCTTACTTTGGGGTATTTGCTGTTTTTTCACTCTTTCTTGCTTTCCGGAGGAGGCTGCCCTTACTTTCATCACCTCCCTCAGGAGCCTAGCACTGTACATGGAGGGTAGTGGGGAGTCAAGGAGACAGGTACACTTGGAGAAGGTCTGATTACTTGCTAAGAAAGCCAGCCGGACTCCTCTGCTCAAACACATCTTGTCCTCATAAGATGCTAATGAGGTTCTTATAGCAGTAAAGCCAAACTCATTGAAGAGGTTGCTTGGATCAGAGTTTAAGGGGCTTTCTCTGTATGCATCTGCAGCACTGTAATTAAATAATCCCTTTGTAGCCATGGAAACATTGTCTCTGTGTCCTCTCCCACTCGCTGCTTTTCTGCCAAAAGTTACAGGCGTTGATTTGGTTCTGACAGCCCTTTGGTAGCTCTGATAATCCTTTCTCTGCTGAGCGGCGTGGGAGAAGAGAGACGGGTCCTCCAGTAGCTGCTGTACCTGTCAGGAGAACTCCCCCTCATCCGCTCCTTCCCTGGGTGCATACCTTCATCTGTTACAGGGACTAATGGCTTAGTCCCTGATGGAGCAGGTATTCCTGCCTTCGGAGGCTCAGCAGCACTTTGAGGATGCTCCTCAAGGCTTTTCAGTTAAAACGCTCCCCCTTTGCCGCCTTTCCCTGTGTCCTGGCTGCTGCCCAGTGCAATGCACCGGCTGCATCCCACTCACTGCTGGGTCTCCCGTGCTCGCTGCGGGCGTCAGTCTTAGCGTGTCTGAGACCTCCACCAGCTCTGCTCGAGTCAAGAATAAGTCACTTCCAGGTAGGACTTTTCACGCAGCCTGTGGCAGATTGGACCCACAACAAGCACTCCACAGCCCTGCGCGCTGGTTTTTTCCTTGGCAGAAGCAGTATCACAGTTGAACAGTTCTGCATGAAGACACAGGGAGGAGAAACAGTGGGAAGAAGAGCCTGTCAAACTTTTTACAAGCCTCTGAGAAAGTTTGACTTTATTTTCCCCAGCTCTGTCACCCTGACACGTTAACAGCTGGAACTGATGAGTCGTCCTTGCTCCTTCCCACACTTCTTCATGTCTCCTGCAGCAGCACAAAGTGGTGTTTTTTCATGAATGAAGGGAAGAATAAAATCTCATTGGAAAGTTCATCAACTTTGGGCTCCTGCTCACTGAGTGATAGATAGCTTTAATTACATTGAACTAGTTGGCATCTCTACTACACTCCCCAAAGTCATTAAAAATAGATTTTCTGTTTGAACTCCAGCACCCTGAGGGGTCTGCAGGCAGTGTGCCGTGGCGGTGGGACACCCTGGGGGCTGTCTCCAGCCAGGGAGGTCAGAGGCCTGTGCTGGTAGCAGGCGTAAGCTATGGAAACTTTGCTTTGTTTGTTTATTTTATGTATTTATTTATTTGGAACTGGATTCTCGCACTTATTTTATTTTCTCTGGGGGCTGACAAAGTTTGAGGTCATGTGTTTTGGAGAGTCTGTATTGATTTTTATTTTTTTTTGCTGATGTTATGGGTCAGGCAGTCAAGGAAAGCAGTAATGAGACTTTATCATTTAATTATTGAGAAGCAGGTTCATAAATAGGGAACTGAAAAACTCAGCAGCAGAGTTTCAGCATGGACAGAAGGAAGAGAGGTAGCAATTGGGCTGGAGGGAGGAGGGCTCTGCCCTCAGGAGTAAGGAAATTCCCCAGGAGTGTTCTTTTCTTGGCTGTTGTCCTTTACGCTGGTGCTCCTCAGCTCTGATGGATCGCTTTATTGCTTTGCATTTGCTGTGACCACACTGATGTGGAGTGCCCGTCACTTTTCTTATCCCCGAAATGACTTGCTGTCTGCTTCAGCAGAGGTATCGTGGCCTCACGGGTGTCTCGGGGCTCTGCAGGGGAGCAGCGATCTTGCAGGCGAGGAGGTGCAGGATTTGAGGCCGCATTTGGAAAATTCCTGCATGCCTCTGCTTGGCTTCAGGACCTCTCACCTCATGTTTCTGGGAGCTGGAGCAGAAATCTCAAGGCATCCACAATTGGCATCTGCTTTTGAAGCTCAAGCTCGGCTGTGAGGTCTGCTAGCGCTCCAGGATGGGGGCTGGAGTCGGGAGCTGTGCTCTCTGGGTGCTGCAGGGCCTCGTGCTCCTGCTCTGCGGATAAGTTCATCAGCTCAGGCAACAGCTTTCTAGGGGCTTAGTCTGGGGTGGGGAATACACTCCTGAAGTGGTGATAGACCTTCTCAGATGTTTGCTCTGAGTGCCAGGAGCATTCCTCTGACCTATCTTCTCTAATGTAAACAAAGAAAAGTATTTGCATTTAAAAACTAAATACTGAAAACCAAAGCCCTTTCCAAATAAACCATTCTGCTGCACACAGAGCCGCCCCAGGGGCTGGCGAGGATGAGAGAGCAAATAGACCAAGCTGTGACAGATGGGAGTCACATTGGTTATGCATAGCTGCGAGGTGCTGGTGCCCGCTGGGATGGGGATGCCGGGATGAGGATGCCGCGAGTGCCTGTGGCCATCGGAGCAGGGCTGGGCAGGCGGGACCCGGCGGTGGCCACAATTTGGGGTTACTGAGTGGGTGCCTGATGACTGCACCCACTCCTCTGCCTTCGGAAAGCCGTGGACCCGCAGAGCCGGCCCCGCACAGCTGGCAGGCAGGATCTCTCCTTTCTCCCTCCCTGCCCTCTCCGCCGCCTTGCCGTGGGCAACCACCTCACAGCTGCGGGCAGCAAACTGCTCCAGACTTCACTGGTTCCGCTGTATCTGGTTACCGACAGAAACATTCCGTTCCTTGCTTGAGCCACCTGTGGCTGTAAAATCCGCCGAGGCTGATCCTCTGAATCCTCGTTCCCCCTTCGCTGCGGAGCTGAGCTGCCGGCGCGGGGAGCGGGAGGGTGTGCAGGCAGGGGCTCCTACGAGGCTGAGCAGGATCCGCTCCCATCGTCAGGAATGTCGGCGTGCTGCCGTGATGCTTGACGGCCAGGGATGCGGGTGGCTGCGCTTGTGACAGCGATGGCCGCTGCCGTACCAGAGACCATCAGCAATCCCTCTGCCGTCTTCTCTTTTATTTTCCCTTCTGGTTTTCCTTTCAGTGCTTTTCTGTCTCATTTTCTTACTATTTCCTTCCTATTCAGCTGCTTCTTTGCCTCCACCCTCTCTTTTTCCTTTTCCTTGATGGCAGTCCGTGGCTGAGGAGGGCATGGGGGGAAGTTCTTGGACTTGGGAGTCTGCTGTTTGTTCCCTGCCCCGATCTGTGTTGTTTTTCCTTCCATCTGCAGGTACTGGTGTTCCTTGTCTTCCCTCCCCAGTGCAGCAGTTCACACACACAAATGCTTTGGTCTCATGATGATAATTAGTCTGGCAGAGAACAGTTTAAAAATATGTAAAGCCAAGAAGTGTTTCCAGCCTGCCATCAGGAAGAGTAAGGGCATCTGAGCTTTACTTCTGTACTGTCTCTGAAGGAAATATAGCTTTCAGTCTTCTGTGTTTGCAATACGTATGGGATAACATATGGATATGTCCTAATTTTAATGGGATTTCTCTTGTTTTTCCATTAAAATTAAACATACTCTTTCGAGGGTTGGAGTATTTTCAGTATTTGGATCGTGGATGGTAAGGGTGGTTGACTATGCGTTAGTGCTGTGAGAGCTGGGCAAATACTGCAAAACCCCCCAACCTTTTCCATGCATGCAAATATTTCATAGGATTGTAGACTCACAGAATGGTTTGGGTTGGGCGGGACCTTAAAGTTCATCTAGTTCCAACACCTTCCACTAGACCAGGTTGCTCCAAGCCCCATCCAACCTGGCCTTGAACACTTCCAGGGATGGGGCAGCCACAACCTCTCTGGGCAACCTGTTCCATTTAAATGCCTTCTGTTCATAATCTTTTTTAACTTCTTCATTTAAACATCTACTTGAGTATTGGAGCAATGCGGGTTTTCTAGCATTAATTTTTATGAAGGGTGAATTTCAAAGTCACGGGCATAAGTATTGGAGGAAAAGCAGATGGTTTATTCTCCTCCGAAGTCTTAGACCTTCCTCCAGCCGGGGACCACAGGGCATATCCAAGCAGTCGGGGCTACAGAAGTGCTGACCCAGAGGCACCCTCGGGACTCTGCTGCCCTAATACTGTGCTTGGTTGGACCAGGTACCCCAGCTCAGCCAGTGCCAGCCCCCCCACGCGCCTCTGCCAGGTCTGCTTCGGTCACCGAACACTGAATGCTGCAAAGAGGAGAACGGGTGAAGTTCTCTGCCCTGCATTTTGCAGGCATTACAAAGAAAGGATTGAATGGTCCTACTTGGGCTAGAAACCTGTGACTCTAGGCATTGTTCAAAATTTCTGTGTAATTTTTAAAGAATTATCATGTGGAGAAGCCACAGCTTCTGAGCAGAAAAAGAACCCAAATGCCTAACATAAAATTATCTGTAACGAACTGTTATTCATATAATTCAAATCCTCTGTTATTTATAGAGTGCTGTGAGAGCATCCAGCTCCTCACAAACATGAAACAAGCCCTGAGCTGCATATAAATCACAGGGACAGATCCTGTCAAGCCTCACACTGTGGGTAAGAGGCAGGGGATCAGCAGTGCCCGATGATTTTGGGGCTGTCCTGACCTCCGGGGTGGGTGAGAGCCATCCCACCAGCACAGCTCAGCGTGCCGGGCAGCTTTTAGGGGAAACCCAGTGACCTCCCTCGCCGTATCCTGCGGCGGCTGGTGACTCCCGTGGGGGCTGCCGAGAGCCACCGCGGCTCCGTGGGCTGCTCGTTTGGTTTGAAAAACATGCCTTTGCTCCTAGGCTCCCATCCAGGAGCAGTGCAACGTCTGCATCTCTGGTCTGCGCTGGGAAATGGCGGGTCGTTACTGGGGATGGGGTGGGTGCGGGCACGGCCGCAGCGCCGGGCAGGGCGCAGGAGCGCGGCACACGCCGTCCGAGCCCGGGATCGGCCGCCCCGGTCCCGAGAGGGAAGAAGCAAAGCAGGTAAAATCGTGTCACGTGCGGCCACCCAAGTCACAGACGAGACCCTGAGAGGGCACCCCGGGTGCCGTTTGCAGCCAAGGATCAAACCCAAGCCCTTTCTTTACACCTCTGTGCTATTCCATCACCCTGCATTTCTCTTCTCCATTGCTGAAGATCTTCACAGCCATCGCAGGCGAATTGCATGCCTGGCGTACCTGGCTCTGCCTCTCGCACCCCTCGGTTCCAGCTCCAGGGCTGCTTTGCTCTTAGCATACCCCAAGCTGAGCCCTGTGCCTGTCCCGCGGACTTCATCTCGGCGAAAAAAATGCCCAGCCCCGCAGATCCACACGCAATTTTTGTTTTAGGAAAAGCTGTTAAGTAGGGCTGAGGAAACAAGAAGAATAGCAGCCCTATTGGTGTCGTGTTTAGAGAGGAACTGGGTTCTCACTGTGTCAACAGCACTTGGCGTGAAAGTGGCCGTTGTTTGGTGAGACACTGCTCCTTTCACCCCGCGCGCCCCAGCTGCTGGGAGCCGGGCGCTGTTTTGACGGACAGAGCGAGTGCAATGCCGACAGTTGTTTTAATTTTCAGCCAGTTGCAGGCATCGCTCCTGGGGCCCGAGGGGAGCGGCCGGCGCTGCAGGGCGGCGGTGCCAGGGACAGCAATAATTATTTACAGTATTTGATAACAGAAATGTAAGTACATTGAAGAGGAATGGGCACCGGCAGGAGCGGTGCAGGAGCACCGCGCTGCGGCGTCGGGACAGGAGATGGAAACGTTCCACGCCCGCCGGCAGTGGCAAGGCATGGGTCGGAAAGGTTAAAGCGGAATTTCTTCACTGGAGTCAAGCAACAACCCATGGTTAAAGCTTGGTGTCATTTTGGAGCCTTTGGGGTTTTCAGTGCTGATAAACAGGTCAGGACCGTGCTACACCTCAGCATCGCGCAGGGACCTTTCGCGTGTGTGATAAGTGCAAGAGGGGTTTTGCAGCAGCGATCTGGGTTGGTGTTCCCTTGTGCGCTTCCCTCTCTCTTCTGCTCTGGCATCTCTTGCCTGGGAGAGGCCGGCAGCCCCGGGGGGGTCGTGCCTGGGGCGGCCAATTCCATGCTAGTGCTGGAAGGGCTCGGGGTGGCCAAGGAGAATTCAAGTAGTGAAATACCCACGTAGGCTAAATAAGCTGCCAACCTGCAAAATCCCAATGAATTTTATTCCCTGCCAGCTTTCCTTCCTGAAGCAGCTTCCCCCGCGGCAAGTGTAAGATAGCAAACTGTAAATCAGGGAGGAGAGGACGCTGCTTTCACCACGGGAGCACCTCTGGGCAGGGAGGTCAGGAGGGTTTCTGGCAAGCTGGCGCCGGCGGTGGGAAGCCGTCTGGGCTCCCGGCTGGGGCTCTGCTGTGCCCGTGATTCATGGCATGGCTGCGCCCGAGGGACGGAGTGACTTCAAGACTCGGTCCCCAGTATTTCCTATTCTTGGCCGATTTCTGCGCGGATGTTGGAACAAATTCATTTAAGTTTGTGCATCGCTCTTGTGTTACTTGACTCACTGGTGAAGCAGGACCTGGAGCTGCTCTCGTTTTGCTTGCCCGCTGTGCGGAGAGGAGCACTGAACCCGTGTGTTTGCTTCCTTTGCAGGTGTCCCGGGTGCCCGTGGAGTCCTGCGAGCAGTACACGACCTGCGGGGAGTGCCTGAGCTCGGGAGACCCCCACTGCGGCTGGTGCACGCTCCACCACGTGTAAGTCCAGCCTTGGCCATTTCGTTTGAGCTGCTGGTGGTGATGATAAAAGCACCTTTCAAAGCCACCAAGCGTCTTCCATGCAATCTTTGCAAAAATGAATTAGGTTGAAGTTCCTTAAATTCATTCTTCCCTTCCCTGGACATTCCCTGCATTGCAGCATGAATGCCGTCGAAAATCCCTGAGCTCCTGTGAAGAGGTAAAGGAAAACAAATTCTTGGTTTAGGAGTGGTGGGTTGCACACCACACAGAGAGGGTGCCATGGACACGATGGGAAATCAGAATTTGAACCGGTGGGAATGAAGGCCTCGTGTTTTGCACACTCCTGCTTGCCCAAGCTGCAAGTCCCTCCCAATTAATGGGGAATTTTTAAAGGCAATAGTAGACTTGATTAAATGAGTGGGACTTCGCTTTCAGAGAGGTTACAGCACTGGAACAGAGCAGAGCACCAAGCCCTATTAAATATATCGGGAAGAGGTATTTAAATTCAGCAATGAAAGGTCGGCAGATCTGTGCTCCCACCGTCCCCGAGGGGGCAGAGCCGGCAGCGCAGGGCTGGGAGCTGGCAGCTCCTCACGCACATCAACAGGCACAAAGGGCTAAGGGTTGTTTTTTTTTTTTTCAGGGGAGCTCCAGGAAACACTCTCTGCATTCAGGAGGTGTCTGTGTCCTTCCTTTCTCTCCCCTGCCATAATAACGATCACTTCCTAAGGCGGAAGAGGGACCACCAGGCAGAGGCAGATCGGGGGAGGAGGGGAAAGCCTCGAGGAGGCTGGAGGAGAGGAATAGAAATCCCTCCGGCCATGTGCCAGCTTGCAGAGCAGCCCCGTTAAATGCATGGAAATCGGGGCGGAGGCAGAGTTCAGGGACCCACACAGCAGCTCTTGGCCACTTGCCTGAGGAGCAGGTGCTGGAGGGGGAGCAGGGAATGGCAGGCTTCTCCGTAAATCCGGCCTGGATTCGGGACCTGCAGGCTTTGGGGTGCAAACTGGCTCCCCACGGCTTGCCGGGTTTGCAAAGAGTCGTTGCCGCGCTTGGGGAGATGCAGGAGAACCACTGCAGCCGCTGGCCCTGAGCATCCCGCAGGCTGCACACGGGCAGGGGCTGGGGGCAGTGGCAGAGCAGCCCCCGCCAGCAGCACGGCAACGTGGGGCACAGGCGTCCCTGGCATCTTTTTTTTCTAGCTTTTTTCCTTTCAGACGAGCCTGTCCAGTCCTACAGCTAAGCCACCATATGTGCAGTTGTGTCCAAAAGTCTTTACTGTCACAGCAGCTTTGTCAGAAGGAAGTGATTTCCATTCCCGGTGATTCCCATCCCTTTGGCTCTTCCCTCGGGGCAGCCATCCCCGTGTGCCTTTCCAGCAGTTGGGACAAAAGCCACCACAGCCTTTTGAGGGGTAGAGGAAGGGAGGAAAAGGGACGTGCTCTACTCAGCATGTGGCCCAAGCTGCAGGTCTGTAGGTGCTCCCAGGAGCCAGCTGTAGGGGTACAGGAGCATCCACTCACCTGGGGACAGTGGCCTTGTAGTGCCTGGTGCTGCTGAGCTGGGCAGCAGGAGGGGATGGCTGCATCGAGTATCTATAGGTGTGTGTGTTTGGTGTTGCTCCTCAGACTCCTGCAGCAGCTCCTCTGCAAGGATCACTGAGTGCTTTCCTAATGCTAATGAACTGAATCTTCATAAACCACCTGGGAAGCAGGTAAAGGTTGTTATCTTCATTTTGCAGAGAGAAAACCCTCAATGTCAAGAGGAGAGAAAAGTGTCATTTCCTCTGCCCTTTTGGCTGTGACATTTCGGCATTAACCTATTACCAGCAAGAGTTTCTTCCCTAATGGTATTTCTCAACTCTCCCTTTGAGCATCTGCGGTTTCCTGGCCTGCTTGGAGCAATGATCATTTTTTTAGCTTTTGTCTTAGGCTGTAAATAATTGAGTTTATCTTGCTGTTCCTGAAGCCTGTCATATTTGTTTGGAGGCCCCAAGCGCTGGACTGTTTGTATTTAATTTGTCATCTCTCTCCTCTAATTCTTACATGTCCCTCTGCCAGATGGACCAGCTGCTCCGTTGCTCAGTGGAAGGGTTGCAGGTCAGGGTGTGATGCTCACGCTGTGGTTTCTGAGGGCTGGTAAAAAGGGTGAGGGGCAGAAGAGGAGACAGTTTCGTCCTTGAAAGAGCAAGAGAGTGGCTGGCCACCTGAGCAAGCATGGGTATGGTAAACACCAGCACTGAGTCTCGGTTGGGTATTGAAATCCAGTTGTTTCTCCCCACTGCTCGTTGTGGGGTTTTACTCCTCGGGTTTGGGGTCTGTGTTCTGGGGGTACCAAGACTCCCAGGCAGCTCCGGGAATCTCTGTGCAAGAGCTGTGCCCTGCGGAGGAGCAGGGCAGGCCAGCCCGTAAGGCAGCTCCTCTCTGGGCACTTGGCATCCAGCTTTGCTGTTGCCGGAGGCTTAGCTGAGAGCGTGGACACGCAGGTGCTGAGCTATCAGGGAGCCAGAAGAAAACCCAGAATTTTAAATGGTGTGTTGGATGTCTGAACAGGTACGGACGTGAGATAGACAGACGGACCACTGCCCCATTCCAGGTGGCATCAGGCAGTGTGTCCTGCCTTCCACGCCACCAGCCAGAGAGGGATAATAAAGGAAAAGTAAAAGGATCTGAGTTGTCCTGGGATAAGTTTTCATTATCCAAAATTATGTAAACTTTTCCTTGTGTGCTCGTTATGTATTACCGTCTCTTAGAGGCCTGAGTCAGGGCTTAAGGCTCTGTTGCCCAGTAGGGTGCTTGCATGCATGTGTGCGTACTGAGAATTTAAGGGTAGTGATAGTAGTGATGCTCATGAATGAGCTATCTGCGAGGATTAAATCGGTGAGCTCTGGAAGCAGGAGTCGGTCATGCTGGCAGTGCAGGCTGACCGGGGTAGCTCTAGCGATCAACTTGATCCCGCCGGCCATGGGCAGCGCACGCCTTGCACCGGGCTTTGAGGAATCCTGGACCCGGGACGTTTGAGAAGGTGCTGAAAAGCAGCAGGAAGGGAAAGGTGCTCGTCCTTCTGCAGAACTCCTCTGCTCACCCGGGGATGCTGGAGCAGCAGCGCGATGGCCGAGCAGCCCGGCTCTGCCCAGCACCTCCGCTGTGTCCTCCCAGCCGGGGGTTTGCTCGCCACGCAAGTTCATCCTCTGCAAGCGAGAGCAGGATCCTTTGCTCCTCCTCTTCTGCGAACGGAACGGCGCTCTTTGGGAGCAAGCAGAGGCCTCAAGGAGATTGTTAAAGAGTTTCTTCAGCCCAGTGGGATTTGAAACCTGCAAGACTTCCATATGCTGCTCTCTGCAAGTGCGTTATTGTCTACAGACCTATTTATCTCTGTTAGGGCTGTTGCCATAAATAGTATGATAAAAAAGAGCCATTCCAGTGAGTCAATGAGATAAAGGCTCCAGTCAAGAGCTCACTTTAAAGCTATCTTACAGATTCACTTAAACCTCAATAATTCTTCCTTTGGCAGCATTCATATTTAGCTCCATTATACTCCTCAAAAAAAAGCTAAAAAAAGCAAGAGGGTGAGGAGAACAGCACCAGTGTTTGCCGGGGATCACACGGGTGGTTTGGAAAGGGAAAGTCTCCGCTTTTCTTAATCGAAAGCAAAGAGCCTCACGGGGAGGATGATAGTCCACTCTTTCAGAGCGGGAAGCCCTGGTTTTGCCAGGCACTTGTCAGCTGGTCAGAGCTAGATGTGCATGGCAAAATTCAGCCTCTGCGTGGGCAGGAGGTGTTTCTGCTGATGCATGTGTGTGTCTGGGACTGCCCGAGCTGCTCCATAGGGAACCAGGGAAACAAGCAGTCTGACAGCAGCACCTTGTTAATTCAAGTAACATAAACATGCAAGTAACTGTCAGAAAGGAACTTGCTGGTGGCATGTGGGGCTGGTGACAGCATCTCGATCCTCTGACCTTTGTGCCACCATTTGAAATAGGGTCCAAGATCAGCAATGAGTGCAAAGTGATAAAGTTTGCTGATAGCTTATTAAGCCCATTAACACCAAAAGGCCAATATGTCGTCTGTGCCCAGGGAGGGGGGTTGGAAGAAAAGGATTTTCCCCAAATGACATAAAATAGAAAATCAGTGAGGGATGCCAGTGCTGTGCTGCTGTCTCTGATATCTGGTTTGAAATGCTGATAATTCTTCCTTGGTTTCCCGGTGGGCGCTCCTCTACCTGCTGGAAGTAACTTAATTTCACTCCACTCCAAGGATACCTGCAATAGAAAAACAGGGATAACGAGCCATCCTGGGGCACACGGCATGCTAGGAGGCTTGCATTCCTGATGGTGGGAATGGGGGAGACCTGGGAGCCCAAGGTGTGCAAAGCGGCCAAAGCGCAGCCGGCAGCCGCCGGAGAGGAAAGTCCCGTTCCTGGCCCTGCCGCACTCCTCAGCTCCAGGAGGAGACGATTAATGAACTATGTGTTTTTGTTTTAATTAGAATGGAGGCATCATCTTGTTACTGCCTGTTACTGCTCTACGGTTTAGTTTCTGTGCAGATTATGAATTTATGGCTTGCAGGGGCCCTGGCCGAGCAGCGGCAGAGTGTCTGGCTCACCCCGCACCCACAGCGCCCGCTGTCCAGTGCGGGCGGGACTGGGAATTGCTCCTGAGATACTCGTGGTTTGTCCTTCCTCCGATGACAGAATATTTTTCAGTGCCCTTTGATCCTAACCTGGAGTTTGTGCCCGCTACCTGGTGCCGGTGCGGAGCATTGCCCCCGGTCCTGCTGATAACTCCCCCTTCCCCTGGTGGAGGCTCTGCCCTCCTGGTTAGCTCACCCCTGGTCAGCTGTAGCACCTTGTGCTGTTGGACATCTTCCCCGGGTTCTGTCTGTGCTCTGATGTGTGCTCATGTGTGGCAGGTGCTCCCCGAGGGACAGCTGCGAGCGAGCAGACGAGCCGTACCGATTTGCAGGCAGCATCAGCCAGTGCATGAGCGTCACCGTGCAGCCCAGCAGCATCTCCGTCTCCGAGCACAGCCTCCCGGTAGGTGCTGCCGGCAAGCGGGGAGGGGTAGACCTGACGGGGAGAGGCACTTCCAGCGCTTTCCAGGTTCGCAGTGGACAGTCCGTTCTCCAGCCTTTCTCCCTTCCCATCGGCACAAATGTTTTCTCATGAAGCCAGGCTCGCAGAGGGACTGGGGAGGAAAGGGGTCATCCGAGCCGGGGAAGAAGGGGGTGGGGATGGCAGAAACAAATTCCCCTTCCCCTTGGGCCTCAGCTCACATTTCTCTTGGTCCGGTTTCATTAGCTGTTGAAAGGAAAGGCTTTGTTTCCCAAAAACCTCATCTGCGAGCTGTGCTCAGGCCTGGCTCTCTGAAGCATCCCAGCTGTTGCTCTCCGAGCCCCCCAGCACCCCCGTGGCAGCTGGCCTTGCTGCAGCCCCTTCCAGCTCCCCCCCCCCGGGGCCGGCTGCCCCCGCCTGCGCTCAGCGTCGAAGCGGCACGGGGCTGTTGGGAGGCCACTCACCCCTTCGGGCACCGGTTTGCCACAGGGACGGTCCCCATTTGGGATGGGGTCAGTGGGGACTTGCTCGTCTCTGATGGCCACGCGTGGCCGGGGCAGGGCTGTCCCTCCCGTGCGTGCCGTGGGGCGGTCGTGGCGGGGGGAGGTTGTTGGAGCTGGTGTGCGTGGATGTCCTGGTTAAACCACGACAGTGCGGAGGGTTGTCGGGGCAGTCGCTGCCGCTCTCGTGCATGAGAGGCAATGCGCTGCTGCTACTGCTGTCCCAGGTCAGGAACGAGGGCGTCGAGGGTGGCAATGCTTCTGTAGAGCAACCGGGGGGACAAAAAGCTACCATTGCCACCTCTCCTGAACTGCAGTACCCAAAAGCTCAGCAAGGTGTTTTTGTACTGGTAAAGAACCTGCATGCTTGGCTTGCTTTTTCCTCCTCTGCTTCCCATGAAAGGGCAGCTGGCCACCTCCTGTGGGTGGACGGGTAATTGAAGGGGGTCAGTTTTGAATGGGAAAACAGCAGGTACTGAAAATACAAAGGAAACTCAGGCGCTCTGCCTGCTAACAGGTTGCTGGCCGTGTTTTGTTTCCCCTCTGCCCCTCCTCTCCCCGGCTGCAGCTCAGCCTGCTGGTGAGCGATGCTCCGGACCTGACGGCTGGAGTCACCTGCCTCTTCGGAAACCTGACGGAGGTGGAAGGGCAGGTTTCAGGCAGCCGGGTTGTGTGTGTCTCACCAGCAGCAAAAGATGTTCCTGCCATACCTGTGGATCAGGGTAAGTAGCTGACTTCTGGACAGCAATATGACATCTGTGCCACCAGAAAGTGCGGTGTAGGTTTGGAAGTATCTGCCGGCTGGAGCAGACCCTTTGGGGATGCTGCTGGAGAAATTCATGCTCCTGTCAAACACCATTGAACCCAGGAAGCTAAATATGCTTCATCCTTAAGAAATGCATCCCACACAGGGAAAGACAGGCTGGGAGCAGGCAGCACCATGTGCTTGCCCTGTCCTTGCACCCTCCCTGCGCTGCCAGGCAGCTCCCCAAGACAGGACAGGAGCCGTCTGTCCCCCCCGGGGGGCTCATGAGTGGGGCAGGGGCTCGCAGCCTTGCCACGTGGATCTGGAGAGCCGGAGCCCTCCCCTCGGCCTGGCTCAGCACCCACGAGTAGGTGGATGCAGTTTCTATTCTTTGGTCCTGATCTTTGGGTTGTTTCTTCATTAATGTCACTGCTGTCATATTTTCTCTTCCCATAACCAAAATGCTACTTGCTTAAAACTCATTTTCTCCTTGGCATCCTTCCAGGTGTCAACTGTGCTTCCCTGCTGATATCTTTGTATTTCTAAGGCATTATATGGAGCCTGAGACTTGGTGAACGCTGGGGGCCGAGAGCCGCAGTTGTAGCAGGGCTAGCATAGACTTACCCACAGCAGCTCTGGAAGAGCAATCTGCTCTTAATTAACCCAGTGCTGAGGCTCCTAAAGAGCTTCCCTAATGCCCTCGTTTCCAGCATTGTCTCCTGCTCTAGTCTTGGGCTGCTTCTCAGAGTAGACTGAATTAGTGTTTTTATACTGGAGACAGAATCCTTTAGGGAACAGGATGGGATTCCAAAATCATTTCACTGTGACCCAAGGCAGCGTTTAGACCCTGTGTCTCCAACGCATATTGCCATCAAGCCTGATTTGGTTTGGAGGCATTGCTGGAGACAGCCAGCCTGGCACCCTAGGGTGCTCGAGGGCAGGGTCCGGCCAGGGGGATGCTCAGCCCCCAGCTTGGGGAAAACTGTGGCAGGCTCACCGCGGGTGGGGGGCCTGATGCCTGGGGGAGTAGGGAGACAAAAGCAACCTGACTTCCACCTTCTACCCCAGAAGCAGATGGCTCAGCACGCTGGCAGGCGGGGAGCGGGTGCCCCCGCGTCTGCTGTTGCTTCCTTCGTTACTGCTGCCGGGACTGACGGGCTCTGGTTTGCGTCCCCAGACTGGTTCGGCGTGGTGCTGCAGCTGAAGTCGCGGGAGACGGGGAGGACGTTTGTCAGCACGGAGTTCAAGTTCTACAACTGCAGTGCCCACCAGCTGTGAGTGCTCCCTGCCCGTCCCCGAGAGAAGCCAAACACCGCCTGAAAAAAGAGAAAGGGCTGGGAAAAGGATGCTGGGCTCCGCCACCAGCCCTGGGGGGGTTATCAGGCTGCTTGGTTCAGCCAGCAGACGCGTGCGGTAAAAGGGGAGCCCACCGGTCCCCGTCTTCTCTAAACTTCTCTGGGTGCATGTGGAGCTTTCTCCGCCTTGTGAGACGCAGGCGGAGTGAGCCTGAAAAAAAAACCTCAACCTGCTGGTGCCCCCAAGCTGCGCGATCCCGCAACTGTGAACTCGGATGCGGCTCCACGGGCAGCTGGCGAAGGCAGAGCAGAGGGTCAGGGCAGGGGGGCTGCAGGCAGCGGGGAGGGGGGCTGCGGGCAGCCGGAGGAGGCAGAGCCCTTCCGCACCGCACCGGCCGGGAGAGCAGGGTGCTGGCTACTGCGAGGATGCTCCACGGGGCGAGAGAGGAGGGCATGACCGCCGGAGGGACTGGCTGGGAAGTGTCCAGCCCTGGGGTCTGAGGACTGTGGTTGTGTTTTAGATGGGGCAACTGAGAGCGCTGGCAGCAGGAGCTGCCCTCAGAGTCGGGCAGAGCAGCCCTGAGAGCCCGATGCAGCAGCCCAAGCGTGTGGCAGGCGCAGTGGGCTGCTCCGCAGAGGGCTGGGGGGCTCAGCGCTGCTGAGCATCATGGAAGCGTATCCCCCGTGGGCACATCTGCCCATGGTGCACGCAGCTGGCTGGCCTTGAAAACACATTTACAAACCTGAAGCGTTTATAGATTTCTCTCTGGAAACAAAGCAAGCCCCAAAGCACCAAAACGAAACGTGGGCAGGACCTGCCAGAGATTGGATAGTGAGCAGCAGGCCTGACCCGTGGGGCTGGGCGGCATCTGCTGTGGCAGGGCTCAGCTGCCGCCTTTGCTCCGGGAGCGTGATCCATTGCTCGAGCTGGCTGGTGGGAGTCAAGAAGTGCCAGCACAGGGTCACTTCCAATCTTTCTGCACTGGATTTGAAGCCTCGAGCTACGGGGCTTTCCCTGCTGCACTTGGAAGAGGGTTGCATGCGCTGATGGGCTTGACTGGCCTGCAGTTTTTCTAAGCATGCATTCTTTTTTTTTTTTTTAATTTTGTTTTGAGCCATAGCACAGAGCAGAGGTACCCGGATAAATGGAGCCCTGAGAGTCCTTCAGTCCCCCCCATGCTGCCTCTCATGGTGGTCTGTATCCATTACCCCAATGATCCCTGCCTCCTGTTGTGCTACCACTCGTGCACAACTCGGTCCTTACGTCCTTGTCCCTCAGTCAGGCTGTACAGCGCCAGCCTCTCCTCCAGCTGCAAGCACTTGCAGTCCCTCCAGCAGTTCCTCTGCATTCTCGTGGTTTTGAATTTGCATGAGGGATGGCATCCCAGGGACCCCTGTTTTCACTTAGGAGCTGAGGTTTGAATCAGGAGAGGCAATGGGTCTTTTCTGGCCTGTCATTTGGCTTCATGTGACCATGCCTTTCTACCAGCTTGTGTTTGGAGATAAAGTGCTAACGCGGTGGTAAATTCTGCAGCACTTACATCATACCGGATTCCTTATCAGTGAGTTCAACAAGGGCAGGAGCCAGCCTGGCAGGAATGAATCACAGCATGCAAAAAGGAGGAAGGAATACAGGTCTCAGCCAGCGGAGAAGAGGGACCTATTGATCCTGAGACTCTTCATTGCAACGGCGAGGGCGTCTAGAGAGAGCAGGAGAGCAGCTGTGCCCTTTGTGGCTGTGCGGCAGCACAAGAAGTGGTTGTGGTGTATGAAGCACGTACCCCTTGGGAGGTGGCATTACGCTAAGAGGGGCAGGGGGGGTTTGGGGCTGGACAGGAACATGCTGCTTTTGCAGACTAATTCTGTGAACCCTCCTGTGCTGGATCCAACTGTTGTGAACCCATGGGCTGAGATGGTTCAGCGCTCAGGTGCATGAATTCCTGGGTCCCCAAGGAGCTGCAGGTGGGTCAGGGAATGTGGTGGTGGCTTCTGTGTTAAGTCCCTTTTGATAAGGAACAGATGAGGTGGAGAGGTGGACTTTCCGAAGCAAAAGAAAGGCAGTGGTCCTTGAGAAAGCTGAATCGGGATGAAAGAGCAAAGGCGGTGACCTGGTGTCAGTGTCTGAGTGCTCAGGATCCTGCCGGGAGCCCCTCGCCCCGCTCAGCCAGGGCTGAGCAGAGCTGAAAGCAGCACCCAGAAAACCACGGTACAGAGAGAGGTGCCGAACCAAGCCCTTGGCCTGGGTGATCAGAGAGGTCCTCCTCCCTCGGACCCAGCGGTGCTGGGGGGAGCAGAGAGCTCCACCAACACCAGATGGGAAAGCTGGAGGCCAGGGCCAGGCCAGGTGAGGGTGGGTGAGAGAAGTGCTACAGACCGAAACAGAGACAGAAATAGGTCAAACGAACGCGTAATTAAATAAGCTTGCAGCACTTGATATTCTTCCCCAGATTTGCATGTGCATGATGAGAATAAGCTTCCTTGGCTGTTAAGGTCACTACGAATGCATCAGAAGGAAAATACAACTGGGTTACTAAAACACGCATTCTCGTGGCAGCAGCCCGCGAGAGGCATTGCCCTGGCACCTCTGCCCAGCTGGCAAGAGAGCCTCTGCCCGGAGACCCGTTTTCCTCGTTTTCCAGAGTTTCCTGCCTAAGGCCGTGCTCCCGCTTCGCTGGTGATGCTCGTCTGTCTGTGCTGACCCTGGGCTCGCTCCAGCGCATCCCTGCCCCGGGCACTGCCCGCTCCAGGCAGCACCACGGTCTCTGGAGCCGCAGGTTACAGGGCTGAATCCCATGGGCACAACTTATACTTATGCCAGCAGACGGTCACCAAAACGCTGCCACGTGGCACGGAGGGTTGGCCTCAGAGATGGAGGAGGTGGTTCCTGCAAATATTAGCAGCTGTCACGGACCGTGCATCTAACTGGCAGCCAGTTAGTGTAGAATAAAAACCACCCAGCCAGTTCGCTGGCAGCTGGGCCACCTCATGTCTGAAAAGGGTCTGTGTTTTTTCAAAAACATTTCATAAACAGTTAATTTCTTCCAACATGAATCGAAAGTGCTTGCTGGACTCTTTGCACTCCAAGGCCAAACAGAAGTGTTACCGTTGACTTGAAGCATTCCTGACTTGTAAAACAACTGATCCAATTTTTGCCAGGCTTGCCTTGTTTTCCACTTTCTAGAAACTAAAAATCAAGTCTGGTGTCTGT
Organism: Aquila chrysaetos chrysaetos; assembly: GCF_900496995.4. NCBI lineage: Eukaryota > Metazoa > Chordata > Aves > Accipitriformes > Accipitridae > Aquila > Aquila chrysaetos. The sequence continues at coordinate 2,025,255 of NC_044027.1, forward strand.
GCAATATTGTGCTTTATTTTACGCCAATGCAATGATGTGCAATAAATCCCAGCTTGTACTTTATTACTGAATGAATTGTGAGGTTGCTTAAAGACTGTCTTTTGAATGTGCGTTTTCCCAAAGCTGTTTGTTACTTTTGTTGTATCAAAACATCCCTCCAAAGATATTTTCCCATGAAGGACCCTGAGCCTGGACTTCTGTCTAGGCCTGTCTATTACCGTACAGAGCTCCCAAGGTGATAACCTCCTCCGTAACTCCTCCTTTCTCCCCCCAGGTGCCTGTCTTGTGTGAACAGTGCTTTCCGCTGCCACTGGTGCAAGTACCGGAACCTCTGCACCCACGACCCCACCACATGCTCCTTTCAGGAGGGACGGATCAACGTCTCTGAGGTACCGGGCCAGGGTTTCAGCTCTTTCTTCTTTGCTTTTCTATGGCACAATTAGCATAACCAATGCTTATGTGAAGTTTTTTGACTTTCCGTGCATCAGGGCTCCTCTCTTGGCTGGCATCGAAAAGTGTAGATGCAGCTTTAGAGGAGTCAGTCTAGCTAAAGTGATGTGTCTTGACGTGAACGCCAAAGCTGATCCCACCTCTGATACGTGGGTATGCTCAGGTTCAGTAATAACTGTAATTGCTGTAGTGCTTTCCTTCAGGGGTCTCAAAGACTCCTCAAAGACCAGCGCGTTTCAGCAACTCCACTTTACATGCAAGGCGTGCAGGGATTTGCCCGACGGCAAGCAGCAAGTCAAATGCACAGCTCTTGGTGGGACTCATTCAGTGGGTTGTGTTGGCAGCTCTGAAATTTATGGCAGGAGCCTGACTGTAAACTGATTAAGAAGGGAATTACAGATGTGAACAGCCCCAGACTTTGGAGAAGAGAATTGATTCCAGTTCCAGCGCTGTGTACTAGGAGCCATCTCTCTTAGCAGTTAATAAAAGGTATGGAGCTCAAGTCCAAAAATAGCTTTAACAGTTGCCCATTAACGTCTCTGCCAGATCTTCTGTATGACCTGAGGCAGAGGAATCCGTGGAGGAAAGGAGTTTGTTAGCACAAATTCCTGATCAAAGGTTACCACCAACCCCTTCATCTGGGGTTTCCGCACCCGTTGGCTGGTCGGATTCCCATGCTGCTGTCTGCGTCAGATTCACCAAGTACAGAGCAGATACAGCCTCTGACGCTGGTAGGGTCTTGGTCTTCGCCCTTACTGCCCTTACACGTAGCTTTATAGCACCTGAAATGGGTGCAGGTCCTAAAGCTGCAAGGAAGAAAAAGGGTTTAAAAGGTGCTTTGAAAATCCCAAGTGTCTTGGAAAGCGGGAAAGGCAGCAGTGAGGACATACACAAATATTAGAAAAAGAAAGGAGAGTAAGGTTAGCCAGCATCAAGACAAACCCTTATCAGTGAGTAATGGAGATAGAGAAAAGCAGAAGAGATCAGTCAGTAGAGTAAAACACTGAGCCGTTAAAAAGAAGTGACTGAAGCTGCCAGACTGCTGCTAAACCAATAGTAAACTTGAAACTTAACTCACGGGTCTTTCTGGTTAAAATGCTGGCAGGAGGCACAGAGATAGAAGGCAAGAAACGTTACTGAACTGCGTGCGTACATACCTCGGTGGGAGTCTGCAAGAGCCAAGGGGTGGGCAGTGTAACTGGGAGCAGGCGCTGCCTCCTGCCACCTTCAAGGGAGGAGAAGAGGGGCTCACGTAGCAGCCTCAAAGAGCTGCCCCATGCGGCAAAAGGAACGAATGCCCAAGGACAAGCATCCACCCTGGGGACAAACCAAAAGCTTTCTCAGTCCAGTTCAAAGTCAAGAAACTTCCTTTCAACATAACAAGAGAAAGCAAAAACCTTTGCTTTTCCTTCTCTCGAGTGATGTGGGGGTTTTTCTCCTTCACAGTCAAAGCATCACTGTATTGCCAGGCTTTACAGTTGTAGTTCTCAGTTTTATAGGTCTTCAACCCCATGATCTCAGAAGTGTTTGACAAGTCTCTGGTAAAGTAGGACAATCCCATTATCTCTGTTTTTCTCCTGGGAATGCACAGGACTTGCCTGAGATCACACAGAGGGAGCGAGTGGAGGAGTTGGTATCTCTGCCAGTGCCTGCTGGGATCACAGGACTGTCGTGTCTCCAAAGAACTTCCTCTGTCGTCTTCATCTTGTAGAGGTTGTTTCTTACCAGGGGATGTTAGGTGATATCTAACACCTTCCTGGTGATTACTTTTGATAAGGGCTGATGGTAACGATACAAATGCTCCGCTGTTCATCATGACTTCTCCAAACCTCTGAACATACAGGCACAACCAGCCACCAAAACCTAATTTGTTTGCTCATTTAAGGCAAATGAATTGCCACTTGCATACACAGTGCAGTGCTAATACCTTTATTACGGGCATTTCACTCCGGCTAACACAAGACATGAAATAAATGCCTCATAAAGGGTTTCCTCTCTTAAAACAATTCAGATCACGATGTTCTCATTGTGTCATGGCCTGATGTATTAGCAAAAAGTTTGTGCTTACCAACGTCGCTCCCTTCCTAGCAGAAAGTTGGTTGCGCTTGGAGCCGGAGCAGTGCTGCCGGCGCTGCGGTGATAACCGTGGCGGTGCCTCCGCCGCGGAGGGAGCAGCGCCGGCGTGTGCTGCCCTACTTTCAGTCCCATGTGCCTCTTCTCACATAAGATTTGCACACGTGTTCACACGGGGTTGGAAATTTTCTCATGCCTTTATATTTAATTTAAGAGAAAATATCTTGAATATTCCCTTTTACTCCTGGCCCATCAGAATTTGTGTCCCAGTGGGATTCGATGTGTAACGAACTCCCTTTGATGCTCCTAGGAGTCGTCTGTCTTGAGAAGGGAAAAGAGCTCAAAGTCTCAGCCACTTTACAAGGTGATGGGGGAAAGAAGGCCTTTCTTCATGAGCTGTACACTTGCTCCTTGCAATCTTCTGGCTGTATTGACAGAGCTAAATGCTGCCTTTTTGCCCTGCTTTCCATGAAAGTACAAATGAGAGACCAAGCTTTTTCTGTCTCTCCGCCTGCCCTGTCAACAGGAATTGTTTACTAAAATCTAAGGGCAGAGCTCAGCAGTAGACGCGGGTGATGGAGAGGACAGCCTCCGAAGATGGGTCGGTGCTTTGTCACAGGGGTAGCGAGTGAAGCCATCGGTAAGTGATAACCGCAGACATTTGTGACGCTTGGGAAGAGATGCACCCTGAGTGTCAGATCTCTGTCTTGCATCATGCTGTTACATTTGCAAAAGTGAAAACGTATTGTTTGTGTGCGAGGCACGTTTGGTTTGCCGTCGTTGGTGGATAAATACAGAAGCCTTCACAGCCTTTAAGGCAGAGATGTCTTCCAGGACTGAGCTGGCTGTTCTTGATATCCTCACCTGGTGGGAAGTTTCTGACATGGGGTAAGCCCAACTCTTTTGAGGCCTCTGTTTCCAGGTGGCCAGTTTGCTAGGAGTTAATAATTAGATAAGCAACTCTATTTTCTCAGCCTTTTCTCAGCCTGAGGTGTCATTTGTCCGCAGAAGGTGCCTGCTTAGACATTGCTATCCAAAGAGCAATGGGAAGGCAAAGGCCTGGGGCTGGCTTGCACCCACAAAAGCAGGGTTTCTCCAGGAAGAGGCCGCACGGGTGTGTGACACTGATTGTCTCGCTTTACAAAGCTTCAGATCAGGCCTATGATATCATTTTAATGTGTCTGAGGTGGTTGGGTTTGTGTGTGTGTGAGGCTATAAGATGCCTCTCTCTGAATGTATAAAACATGCAGATGAAGAGGAATGTAGATACATAAATATATTCTTACACCCCATCCCAGTGGAGAGCTAGAATCAAATAAATCCTATTAGTTTCCCAGAATGTGGGATCCCATCCCTCTTTGATGTCCACTGCGTGCAGATAATGCCATTTCCACGTGTGAGATGCTGAATCAGGGGGACGGAGCATTTCAGATTCTGGGAGTTTAGTGCAGAGACAAATTTTGGCTCTGCTCTGACTCCTTTAAATTCTCATTGCTTTTAGAGCAACACCTTTGCCCCCGGCTGTGCCCTTGGATGCTGAGTGCTGCCTGATGCGCCTTGAAGGAAATAAAACAAAATCAAACCTTCCTCATACCTGTCCTTACAGTCCCCACTGTTGAATACCTGAATGGGAACTATGATGTGTAGGAGATCACTCAGGGCCACATCTAAGTCCACCAAAGTCAGCAAATGACTTTGTTGGGTCACATCTAACTTCTGGAGAGATGTGTCTGTTTTTGTTACCAATAGTAACAAAAAGCCCAGCTGCAGCAAGATTAACTCATCTCTGTTTGAGAAGATTGGTTTGAGCTTATTGGCAACACTTTTTTCAGCAGTAGATTTATGGTGTGTATAACCTACAGTGTTTGGTGTTTGGAGGGGCAAAGAGCCACGCAGGAAAGTGCTCTACAGGGCTGCTGGGGACGGGAGCGCTGCAGGGAGCTGGAGGGAGATGTTCCCACCCGTAACCTGGCCGCGTCCAAGGGAATTGCTCCTATCCTCACCTCTGGTACACAAAGGGTTGTTTGTGGGTGAGAAATAGGCTCTCCGGCCTTCCGTGTTTTGCATGGCTGTAAATATCACAGTACTTCGTAAATTAATGGCAAAGACCCGGGTTACAGCACGTGCATGCAGCACAGAGCTCAGGACAAAAGGGCATTGGGTAGGAATTTACCAGTGAGAAAAGTCTCGCTTCAGTTGCCTTTCTTTTCATGTTTGGTTTCTAAGGAGCAAGGTCTGCTCTCCTTTCCAGTAGCATAAATGAAGAATAATGTGTTTCCATGAGTGACGGGGACTGTAATTTATATCATTGGGAACACAACTGTGAGCCAGGGGTTTACATTCATGTGCCAGATTCATTTATGTTTATAACTTTAAAATGTGTGTAGCAAGTTAACATTTGTGGAGGGGGGCGGGTTCAGATGAAAAATATGAAAACATTATATTTTCTTCCATTTGGGCTAAATCCCATAGTCAAAAGAAATGCCTGCCATTTCTAGGCATTTTTTTCCAGATAAGAGCAAGAAGATTTGACCTACTAAAACTGCTCTGTTAAACACAAATAATAACCATGGGTGCTCTGTTCTCCTCCAGAGACAGATGCATATTGCGGGTCTTTAAGGTATTTACAGACCTTGGAATCTTTGAGGCTAAAAAGCGTTGGAGAAGCATAAAATGTCTTTGTAAATTGTGTGCGTTGATACTTCATACGCAGAATATTCCCCGAGAGTCTGTGCCACTCATATGTTGGAGTCTTGTCTTTCTCTAGCAGATCTTCTGATTTGTGTTTATTCTGGTATACAGAAGTCAAGAAGGATAATGAGAGGATTCAGCGTGTGTTTGTTTAGCGAGAGGAGGCAATAATGGCCTTTATAACTCACTGCAGGATTTACTTCTCATGAATTAAAAAACAAAGTAAACTGATTATGGAACAAATTGTATATTCCACAGGCTGCAGTTTTCCCTCTTATTCTGTATTTTCTGGCACTAGCACAGGGAAGTGCAGAATCGAGCACCCAGCCCTGAGCCCTACGAACCGGGGATGGTCTCATCATTTACCACCACGAGGGGACCTTTGCCACAGCCGCACGGCTCCAATCCCAGCAGCAGGACTGGTGCTGCCAACCGCTTCCCAGTTCATCAGGAAATTCCCATTAAGTGAATAAGCATCAACAGAGGCATTGCTGAAGCTGCCGATATACCCCTGACAAATAATTTATGTTAGGACTGACTGGCTTTTAGATCAGGTGGCAGGTAGAAGAGGTGGTGAACGGACAAACCAATCTGCCAGGCCTGCTTTCGTAGGGCATCACCCCGCTTCAGCCCTGCGTGTGCCGTGTGGGACCGAGGTGCTACTGCGGCAGCACCCACGGGAGACCCGTCCCCACTCGCGCACGCTCCACGGGAAGGCTTGCGCGTGCAGGGACGCCGGTGTACATCGCTGCGGCAGCGAGTTAACAAACAAATTAAAAAAAAGACCTGAAAGCTGAACAATGAGCCTGGGTGGGCAAATAGCACAAAGAGGGAGGAGAAGGCTTCCAGCAGCGCTTCTGCAAGGCGTGCAGCGTCCGAGCAAGCCCCGCACCCTCGGCAAGCCCCTGCGGCTTTTGCGGCTTCACTCGCTCATCTGATAAATTCAGCAGCAACCGCCAGCAGCAATGTGGCTCCCCACGAGTGCCCTGGGCTTTCGGTAGTGTGGCATCTTCCAACGTATCGCTCCGTCCCAAAATGTGTATCCACTTATTAGTGTGATCACTGTAGCTGTCAGCCAGCACAGAGGGACTGCCTTTCTCGGTGTTTCCCCGAGCGGCGTGCACTCACAGGCAGCATGCCTTTTTTTCACCAGAATCCCAATATGACATTTTTCTCTTGCTGAAACCAAAGGAAAGAAAATCTATTATGTCCTACTCATCTCTAATGACGGCAGAACAATTTTTGCTACCAGCATTTTAAGCACTAGAGAGCAGATTTGAAAATGTAAGTCCTCTCCCATGTCTCTAAAGGAAGAAGCGTTTCTTTAACAGTCATCTCACGAATAGCAGTGGCCAGGAAGGATAATGGTCCATAACATATTCATTATTTTCAGGACTGTGCACTGAGGTTCTCCCACTGGTGATGTGACTGGAGATTTTTTGTTTTCAATCATAATGCGATAAAAGATTCTGCTGCTCCAGGATGCCTTTCCTCCCAAACACGGGCTTTCCACAGAGCTTGGGACCTCTCTGGAGTGGAGCCATTTGTCTCCCGTTGGTCTTCGATATGACTTTGAGGTTAAATGCAAAACCTTAAATACAGCCAGACCTTGAGTAGAAGGTGGTACAGGTGTGCGGTGCATAATGAGGAGGAAGGAACGTGCGTGCAAAGTCAGCTCGGAAGAGTTGGATGGAAACCACCATGAATCTTAGGAGTTTGCTGGTGGTAGTGTAAAGGCTGAGCTGGGGGTTGGATCTGTGATACCAGGGTCTGGGGGAACCTCAGAGCTGAGCTTCACGGTGGCATCCCCTTCCAGCCTGTAAACCTGCTCCACTGCAGAAAAGGGCTTTTCTTTCCTTCCCAGCACAGCCCGCTTTCTGGCTGTTGGAGTTTAAAATCACTCTTGGCTGTTAATCCGTGAAAGTCCCTGTTAGAAGTAAAATAAAAAATATATAAGGAAAAGTGCCACTAAAAAGGTTTATGAGGCAGCAGTTTAAGCTACTGGCTTCTCCAAACTGGGGTAGCATCTGTTTCTCATTTACAACTTGCCTGAGCCAGTAGCGAAACAACATCCCATCAGTCTGGCTGTGAGCTGGAGAGGGAGCGCGGCTTGGCGTGCTTAATGGTCATTAGTGAGAGATGGGGATTTTCTCCCTGGATACACAGTCCTAGCGGGAGCCTGGTAAGGACAGCTCTCATTGCATCACCATCCGGATGATTTACTTTAATTGCTAGGCAGGGTGGCAAAGGCCTTGGGATGCCAGTCTGGGATTTGGCAGAGGGACGGGAGACGACAGTCCATTTTTTTCTAAAACTTCTAGTTTAGCTTAGGATTAATCATTTAGTGTCAGATACTTACAGGTACTTAGGTACCTAGTTCCATTAGATCAAAGCAAATTAGAGCTAAACAGAATGTAAATACTTCTGATGGTCAGAGCCTTTGTCTCTGCGTGTTGCAGTTCCCAGTATATAAATTGAGGAAAAACCGTATCTCCCAGTGTGTTATGAAGAGATAATGTTTAGGACATTGAGATCTTATGGGAGGAATGTCATACAATTACCAGGCACTGGTAGGTCTTTTTTTGCACTTCATCTCAGAGTATCATTTAGACATCTAGTTCGTGCTCGCGGGGAACTGGAGATGTGCTCCTCTGTAGGATGATGTTTGCAGGGAGAGTTTCCTTTTATTTCGTATACAGCATCTTGCATAGCAAAGTCTTGAGCTACTGCAATATTAAAGCTTGCTATTAATTTACAATTGCATTATTTTGTCCAGATAGTGGCAGAAGTGGAAGCAAATCACACTTCTCCGTACTTAATGTTTTAATTGCTGTGCTTAGTTTTCAGACTACATAGTTTTGGAGGCAGCAGTGTTTTGCTCTTTTCTTTGTTCCTTTATTGCAATCACACAGATGTTTGAAATATTTTCACATAGTTTTCAATGGAAAATTTAATAGACTGCTTCCAGTTTCATGGTATTTTGTACCCTCAAAAATCAGGCTGTTTTCAGCGACCGAGGAACTATCCTTACACATTTTTCCACGGCCTCGAGCAGAGAACTCCTGAGCCTTAACTTGTTTATAAAATGACCATCAAGGATGAAATACAATTCTTTATTTAGTGTCACCTTTATTTAATGCCCTTAGGTCAGTTTTGGAAGCCTCTGGGGTTCAGGAAGGAGTCCGTTTCATTCCCGCAGTGGATGGTAAAGCTCCTTTCACGCTGGCCTCATACTGTAGGAGGGTTCATTTGCAGCTATGCTGGTGGTTGTCAGCAAGCCTCGTGCCTGGTGTTACACGAGCAGGACCTGTTTAATCTCCTCTTTTATGCAAGAGGCTTCAGTTTCTAATCAGGAAAGGCCTGAAGTGAAATTTCTTTGTGCTGTTTTGTCTCAGCCCTCACTCACTCCCTTTTCCTCCTCTGGACTCCCACTGAGCAGCCTCTCCCTGCTCCTGGAGCTCAGCATCCCTCGCTTTTTCTGGTTGTCTCCCAAAACGCCTTTGCTCTGGCCCGGCAGGGTGATTGATAGTACTGTAAGGCTCTGGCTGTAATATACTTCTGAATTTGCATTTGACTCAGAAAAATGCATTCCTGGAGTGGCACCCGAGTGCATCCTGGAGGTGCAGAAAGACTTTAATCTGCAGCAAGAGCCGCTGCTGCTGCTGCCCCTTTGTTTGGATCACTGAGCTCGGCTGGGACATCACCTTCCTCCTGCCCGTGGGGCTGGCAGGATCCCTGTGCGGGCTGGCAGGCTGGCTTTGCTTTTTCCAGGCTGGTGTAAAAAGGCTTAGGGTGCCTGAAGGGCCTGCGTCCAGAAGAGTTGGAGGCTTAAGGTTTTGAAGCCCCGAGGGTGCTGTGAAGACGGCAGAGACCCAGTGCCTCAGACCCCAGGGGCATCAGAGCTTGTTTGGCATCCTTTGGGCTGGCCTTCCTCCTCGCCCGATGGGCTCTCCAGAGGCAGGAGATCTGCAGGTGCCACTGCTTGTTGGTAATTTTGCTGTTTTCACTGTGCATGAAGTGAAAACAGCAAAAATTTAATGTGTGGCACTCCCGGTCACAGCTCAGCATCCACCCCACTGATACGTACTGAGAGACCGTTGTACACAAATTAGATTTTGTTTCAGTCCTCCCTCCTCTGTCAGAGATCCCTCCTCAGTATTAGCTCTTCAGATCCAAGGATGGGCACATTTTTGAAAGCCGTAAGACCTTTACAAATGCTGTTTGCTGGAAGAGGCTCTGAGTTTATTGCACATGCCAAACCCTTTGCTACGATTCCTAAAAGGCCAGTTTTGCAGACTAGACAGAATTTCAGAAGGCCCAGGGAGATCAGGATTAGGGTGCTTAATCCCATCTGTGAAAACCCCATCTCTACTCTTCTGGATACTGACTGAAACCAAATCCTTCCGTCCTTGGACGTCCTCCACCTCCCAGAAGCACAGAGCAGGGAAGAGCGTTGCTTTAGAGATAGAAAGGGCAGTTCAGGTCCCGATGCCTTGCCCACCCGGCCGGCAGAGACACACATCCCACCCGGGCAGCCCCCAGCTAAGGAAAAAGCTGTGCGAGCAGCAGCGTGGGAACATTGCAGTGAGTGTGTCAGAAAGGCCAGAGTGTGGTAAGGGGTGAGAGCAGATAGAGCAGAAATTAACGTCGCCTCAGAAATTAATGGCATGCTGGCGTAATTTTACTCAGATAAAGCAGAGCGGAACAGTACCTGGGAGCGAGGGGGAAGCACATCCCATGCTGATCAGTCTCGCTCTGAAGCAGGATGCAGCCGAGGGGTGTAAGGAGTGAAATGGGATTAGGAGGAGGCCCAGGGAATGCGGCGTGTGGCTGGGAGCAGCCCATCGCCCTCCTGGAGCAGCAGGGCTCAGGAGGAGCTGGAGCAGCTGATAACACACTGCCGCTGCTGCGGGAGGGCAGGGCGAGAGCTTGTGTCTCCGCAGATAAAATGCACGGCAAGCTCAGAGCGGGGAGGATGCCTTCGATTTATTCCCCGAGTAGCAGCATTCCTTCTTCTGCGACCGCGGTGAGAAAATCAGTGCCAGTCCCAGAGCAGGGGGACTGTAATGGTGGTTTCTTTATTTAACCTGCAGTTGCATGGATGGACCGAGAAGCGGCTGGTACTGCGCACTGGCGATGTGCTGGGACATCAGCCCTGCCACCGGGCTGAGACCTGGCCAGACCTGCGGACACACCATCACCCCTGTAACCTCCCCCTCTCTTTTATTGCCCCTCAGGACTGTCCCCAGCTCTTCCCCACAGAGGAGATCCTGATCCCGGTGGGAGAGGTGAAACCCATCACGCTGAAGGCGAGAAACCTGCCCCAGCCCCAGTCCGGCCAGCGTGGGTACGAGTGTGTCCTGAGCATCCAGGGTGTGATCCACCGCGTGCCCGCCCTGCGCTTCAACAGCTCCAGCGTCCAGTGCCAGAACAGCTCGGTGAGGCACCGGCAGGGGAACGTGGCAAAAAGGTGCCCAAAATGAGTGTCGGCTCCAAAGAGCTGCGAAAGGGGATGGGCTCAGCCACGGGGAGAGTGAAAAATCCTGGAGTTAAACTAATCCTGAATTCCAGGTGGGAACCTGCCGTGGGCATGCAAGGTGTTTCATTATAGCACCGGCCGGGAGAAGATCCTTTATCTGGCGATTCCCTGTCTGACTGTGGGGGGTCAGCGAGGGGAAGGGGAGGAGGAGGGTATGCGATGAAGGTGTTAAGGCAGGCTAATTCACACGGGGGAGATAAGGCGAATCACAGACCCCTTATCGGGGAGCTGTCAAATTCCAGGTCACGGTAGCTGGATGAATACAGTAATGCTGAAAAACAGCGTGGTGCAGGGAAGGAGGGGGAAAGGAAAACTGCCAGGGGAGAGAGCACAGCGCAGCAGAGAGAGGAAAATTATCTGAACGATGCTGCTGGAGAAGCAGGCAGGGGAGGATAGCTCTCCTCCGTAGGACGGGGCATAGCCCTGCCAATGGATCTGGCAGGATTTTACCCCAGAACACCCAAAATCACCATGGCAGGTACTCGTGGATGCCAAAACACATACGGCAAATGCAGGCCACCCTCCGAGCCGCAGCCCACGTTTGGGTCTCGTGTGGCACACTTCAGCTGGAGGACGGACAGGGAAGAACATGGTCCTTCCCCTCCTTGCTGTGCATTCAAAGAGGTCCACGGGCAAACAGGGCATATTCAGTTTGTTTTAGGCAGCAGAACAGGGTCTCCTTTAATATTCAGTGCAGATGGTCTTAAATTGTTAATGAAGTTTTGAATTTTTAAAAATTTCACTGGATATTTATATATCACTGGCTGTCTTTGGGCCTTGCAGCTTGGTGGATAATAAATGTATTAATACTAGATAGTACTTTTACTATCCAAAGCAATTTATAAACATTAGAGAAGCACGTTTATTCCTGTTGGGCTAATAGGAAGTGGTGGGTAGAGAATGTAAGGGCAATTCTGTACTCACAGCTCCATCACTTGTACAGAAGATCTAGTTTCACACCAACTTAGTAAAATGCAAGCAAGGTGAATCAGTACAACCAAAGCTAAGTTAAAACTGTACAACTATTGCACAGGGACAGTCAAAACAGTCTGGTTTGCTTTAATCATCATTCCCTCATCCCAAAGAGGATGGCAATGTTCACTCACCTTTTTAAGTCTTTTCAGCAGCTCTTGGTTGACTTAAAGAGAGCACCAGAATGAGGCCTCACTGGTGCTAATTGTGATAATGGGAATTTCAGAATACACTGGGAATTCACCTAACGCATCCAGATTCACTCAGCCACGGTCCCCAGGATGTCCATGAGGTGAATAATTCAAGCTAGTGCTGTCCTAGACTAGGCTGAAGCAGAGACTGGGAAAGGACCTCTCTGCACCATCTATTTTTTCTCAGCTGTTGCCTATTTCATCAGCCAAAGCTGTGCAGCATGATTTTTAAGCTCCCAGTCACACTAGGGTGCATGGTGACTGTATAAGAAGATAGCCTGAAGGCAGCAGTCCTTCCAGTCTGATTAACTGGAGGGGCTGTATTGATAAGCTAGAGACTGAGTGACAAGAGCAACCACTGTGAGTGGAATAATTAATCTATTACCTCTCACAAGGACTAGATCTGATTTAATTATCTCTTCCTGGTGAGGAGGGAGTCAAGGCAGCACCCTGGAGATGAAGTGTAGAAGTGTGGTGGTTCAGACATCAGCACATGTTTTTAAGCAGAGAATAATCACGGTTGCTTTAAAAAAATCTTTTCCTGTTAGTGTCTCTGATATGTCCTCCCAAGCATTTCATTCTCCATCTTCTCCTTCAGTATCTCTATGATGGGATGGACATCAGCAACTTAGCAGTGGACTTTGCTGTGGTTTGGAATGGGAACTTTGTTATTGACAACCCGGAGGATCTGAAAGGTAATGTCTGCTTGAGTTGGCTTTCAGGTCACAGGAAGGAGGGCGGCCATGGGGCTGGAAAGTGGCTGTTGGGGCAGAACGGCATTAGCTGCCGTCCCTGCGGCTACAGGCAGTGACGTTGTGGTCCCGGTGGATCCTGCTTTGGATGAAGGCAACTCGCTTTGCTCCACTGACAGTGGTGCTCACTGAGCACCGCCGATACAGCCTTGGCTTTGGAAACCACAAGGGCAAGCCTGCTCCGCGGCTCATTAAGCCAAAACTCAACGTGTGCCTTTGCTTGTAAGTCCAAGAGCAGCTGTAGTCCGTACGAATATTTCAATTCTTGACTTCGTCCTGACTGCCCGTCCCCTCTTCCCTGCAGTGCACCTCTACAAGTGCGCAGCCCAGCGCGAGAGCTGCGGGCTCTGCCTGAAAGCCGACCCCAAGTTCGAATGCGGCTGGTGCAGCGGCGAGGCCAAATGCACGCTGCGGCCGCACTGCAGCTCGCCCTCCGCCCAGCCCTGGCTCGACTGGTCCAGCAGGAACGTCAAGTGCTCCAACCCTCGCATCACCGAGGTAAGAGCGCGCGTCTCCGGCCCCTTCTCCTCACTCCTTCCAAAGCGGATTTGCCTCTGTCTCCCTCTCATCTGAAAATCCACCGTTGTCCATCCGGCGCTGAAGAACAGGGAATAAAATGCTCCGCTACTTTCTGTGGAATTAATGTGCAGATCCGCCGGCACGTGGCCAGGGTGTGCAGCCCACTGCCCCGCCGTGCAGCTGTCAGTCGCCAGCGATGCTACCAGCATTGGGGTGACCGCTACGGATTGTTGCAAGAATGCTAATTAAACTAGGGAGCTAATTAGTCTATAGTTGATGCTTCTGATGTTTCTGTTCAGACCACTGAGGGATGCAAAATGTCTCCCAGGAGCATTTTTACCAGTAAAACTGCACTCGGTCTGTTAACATTACTATTAGGAGTGACGCTCATATCAGGTGGGAATGGAAGAAGATTTTGGTTTCTCACTTAATTAACTCCCCCCAAAAAGCCTCCCTTGCCCTGAGCATGAGTCCATACTGCAGAAGGCGGAGGGCATGGGCGTAAAACAGTGTTGGATCAAAGTAGCCTGTTGCACTAATGCTCTTGGCCAGGCAAGAGCAGGGCTTCTCAGCACACAAACTTCTGCCAGCTGAATAAGGACCCCAGTACATGCGGAAGTTTCCTCTTAACTCAGATTACTTTCTACACCAGCTCAGCTAAACTGGCTCATGCTCAGACCCCCTGGGAAGAAGGCATCAGCCTCCTCTTTGTGGCGGAGGGGAGGAAAAGGCAGAGGCTGGTGGTGCTGTGTTAGGGCTGGGGCTGACTGGAGGAGGGTGTTGCTGAGGAGGGTCCATCCATTCCGCAGGGACGTTACCAGGCCTTTGGTATTTCTTTCTTAGACCTTCTGCCTGGCGACATTATACCTTTGATGGGCAGGTATTTCTCTTGTGCAGTGTTTTGTAAACTGCAGAGTGGAGCTTGTGAGGCTGCTGAGGAGCAGAGGTGGTGGTGGTGCCGGCTGTGCAGAGATGTGAAAGCGTTAAGAAATGTTGAGAGTCTGTCCTTTCCTTCTTTGGTTGATTTGTTTGTTTGGCAAATCATAGCTGTCTTTACAGAGAGATAAAATGAGCCTTAAAGGCTTGCCTGGATATTTCCCTTGCCCTGCCAGTAGTCAGAAACCAAAGTTTTCTTACCTGAGTGCTGTTCTTCTTACGCAAGGTTATGCTACAAGATGCAAGAAGCAAAACAGCTTTTGCCTGAGATCTTCTTCACCATAAACCGTTCAGACAGTTATAACATTGAAGGAGTCTTAGATTTATTTATTTACCCCTCCTTGAGCTCAGCAGAGAAGGGGAAAAACACTCTGCTCCAGCCACCAAGTGACTTGCATCTAAGCACTGGCAGGCTCTCGTGGCTGGCTGTGGGCATGGCGCTGCCACTGAGTGTTTTATCACTGTCCAACTTGAAAGCAGTACTTTTGGTCTCTGTCCAAGGAGAAAAGAGCAGAGCTTTGCTGTTACAGATTTCTTGTCTCCATAACCAGGTCTGTGTCTCAGCCTTCAAAGCGGGAAGTGCGGGGTGCCTCGCCAGGGGATGTTTTGAGTCTCAGGAGATTTCCCTGAGTGGATTTGGAGATGAGAGAATTGAGTAGGAAATGTCTGTGCTTTCATTGGCAGATTGGCTTATTCCACACTGAGGGTCAGCGATAGAAAACACAGGTGTCAGGGGGATATATTGTCCCATGGCCTCTGCTGACTCTGGCAGTGCTGTGAGCTGTTGTGATTTTATCACAGGTCTTGCAGTGTTTGGTGTTTTTCCTTGAACTCCACCTCCCATCCTTCTCCTTATGAATTCACAGCTTTTATTTTTTTTTCATGAAAGTCAACTTTGCAGTTTTCACTGTTGTAGAAAAAGAAGGGGGAAAGCAGAGGGAACTAGTGGCCTTTTTTGTGTGCTTTGAGACCCACTGATGGGAAAGGCACTGTATAGGGCTAAAAACTCTCATGGAATTTTGCTAAGTTATTGAGCAGGTCTATAGAAAATGGCAAAGCCCCGGCAGAAACTCTGCAGGGTCAATATTCCTAAACCCCAACCTTTCAACAGCACAGGTTAACTTCTCTCATCCCTCTTCCCCTCTAGAAAAGTGTATGAGATTGTCTTGCAGAGCATGAGACCCTTACAGGCTTCATTGCTGTTGGGTCCTTTTTACTGGCATCTGAGTTTTTTCAGTATTTTGGGTACCATTTTGCAATGTCCAGTGCTGCAGAGCTGTGCACTGACAGCTGGGAAGTGACCGCTCTGCCCTGCTGGGACCGACCTGCTCCTGGCAGGTTGGAAGCAGGCACTGGTGACACGTTCTCCATCCTGCATGAACCGGCATTGACGGACTCGACTGGGGAGCAGTGTTTGGTCTCATACTGGGGCTTGCATTGCAGCCTGGATCACTCAGACTAAAAGAGCCTTTAGTACGGGCTGTTTTCCGCTCCTTTTGCTTCATCTGTGCAAGTTCACTCTTTCTGTCAAGCCAGAGGTCAAGGTCCTGGCTCCCAGGTGCCAGTGCCTTTGGGGGATGCATAACTAGTAAGAAGAGACTGTGTTTTAATAGTCATAAAAGTAAATGAGCAGTAGGATATACGCAGCCCTTTTCTTTTTCTGGTGAGAGGCCCAGCCATCACCAACAGTGTCCCTTGAACAGCGTAAAGCTTCCACACGGTCTGTGGTCTTAGCAATAAATAAATAAAAATCAGTTTTCTTGCGAACAAGCGGCACTCTGATCTCCTATTCATTTATTTGCAGGGCTCATTAATATAACATCAGTGCAACAAACAGCTGAAGGGGGGGCAGTGTCAGGCTGAATAATGGAGTTGCTCTGCTGAGATAACAATTAGGTTTTGAATGTGCTATCAGCTAAGGCAGAGACAAGGAGGGATCATGCCGGGATGACAATGCTTATGTGCTGGTTCCCTGCTGGGCTCATCAGCTGGGATCCAGCTAGCTTAGAGCAGGATGAAAAAAGACAAAGAGAATGAAGGTAGATGACATTTTGGGAGGGGGCAGGGGTTATACCATTTATTCTGCAAGCCGGGCGTGCTCTCCGCACCCTAACAGATGCCAAGTGGTTTTTGCACAGAACGGTCTTAGGCTCGCGGCTTGCCTCCAGCTCCAGAAGGAAAGCCCCATCCGACTCACAGCCAGTCCTGGGTCTCCCTGTCTCATGCACAGACTTCTTCTGGAGGCTAAATATTGCTTTATGTCAGAAACGCTGAACCATGCAACCGGCAAGACGTAAGGCTGAGAACATTTATCCTGCATCGTTATAGCAGTGTCTTCTGCAGGCTGGGGAGGGAAGTGTGCTAGCACTGTGTCGGGGCTCCTGGATCCCTGGGATCCCTTGGATTCCAACCTTGGGGATCCCTGGGGTCCCTACCTTGGTTTCGAGTAAGAAGCAGCAACAACAGAAATGCAGTGGTGCATCTGCATCCCTTACATGGTATAAGGGCAGGGTGTCAGGGTAACCAAGCTCCTGCCACCACCCACTTCATCTCTGTATTTGGATCCTTTCTGTGAATAATACAACGCTTCACACTTGCATAAATCCTTTCCCTGAGCAGCAGGAACATGTTTTATTAGAGGCGGTGGATTGCTGATTGGTTTCATGCAAGGCGAGGCTGGTGCAGAGGGGAGAGGTGACCTGCTCCGAATAATCTGGGAGATCAGCAAAACCAAGGGCCCCGCATCCCGCACCCTGCTCTAGATCTCAGTGACTTTCACACTGCTTCAGTTTTGCAAACAACCTAAAAAACTTCCAGCAGAGGTGCAGACCCCTAAACAGTAAGTGTACAATTCCTGGTAATGGCCTTGTTTTTCCTTAGCTGCCCTTTGCAGGTTCTTTTGATCCTCCACAGACCTCTGAGTGAAACGCTAAAGTATATTTCTTGAAATTGGGGAATATTGCTTCCTAATCCTGTCTGTCTCAGACCAGAAATCTGGACTGTCATTGCAGCCGGTCCTGCGGCCTGAGCAGCTCCCCAGCACAACCGTGCTGGGGGGTTAAGGCAGACCACGCTGTCAGCACCTGCCCCGGGCTGCGTTTGCTGGAAGTGCCTCGGCCGCGCGTCTGCAACGCAGCGAGGTGACCCGGGGATGCTGCTTGGAGGGGTCGCCCGTGCTCCGTGCAACGGGACCTTTAAGACTTATCTTCTTTCTGTGATTTTGACTGAATCTCTCCAGCTGTAATTAATTGAATGCATCTGTTCTAACCCTGGGGCTGCTTTATGGCACAGTTACTTCAAAACTGTTCAATTAGCGGCCACTAAAATCTAGGTCGAGTGGAGCTCCATATTGGGGATTTTCCAGGTCAGGACGTTTTCAAAATACAGAATCAGCTCTGCTTTGTTCGGCGAGGCCGGTTTGCTCCGCTGGTTGTGGTAAGGTTGGGAAATGGCAAACTGTGACTTTTTCTGAACAGTGATGAGACAATGAGCCCGGCGGTGTAAGTGCTCCAGCAAATGCATTTTAACATAATCTAGAGCTGCAAAGGACAGTTGTAACTGTCAAGTACATGAACTGCCAAGTTCAGATGATTCCCAACTAGCAATGTAAACATTACCAGTGCAGGCCTTCAGGACTCGGTGTAATGCAATACAACTTGATTTTGTAGTGTCTTTTATGGGCACATAGTTCTTCACGGAGCTCAATGATACAAGACGTGCTACGCCGTACGAGTTACAGAAAACAGCAGCACAACAGACAGTGTATGGCGAATAAATTAGAAACCTCAG
The DNA here is from genome assembly GCF_900496995.4 of Aquila chrysaetos chrysaetos. NCBI lineage: Eukaryota > Metazoa > Chordata > Aves > Accipitriformes > Accipitridae > Aquila > Aquila chrysaetos. The sequence goes on from NC_044027.1 coordinate 2,043,167, forward strand.
TTGTGCAGTCGAGGGGAGAGGGAGGTGGAAATTAAAGCACACACAGAGGAAGGAGCTGGTGGTTTGATGTATGGGACAGCTCATGGCTCTGCTGGGTGCGTGGAGCAGGCTGAACCCCAGCGTCTGTGGCCAAATTCAATAGCAGCACCTTAAATGGGAGCAGAGGTGGAGAGCAAGAAATTAAGAGGTCTAAGCAAGGGAGAAGGAAAACGGCTTCAGCTGGGATTTGAAATGCAGGGAGATGCTGAGGGGAACTTGGAGCCACAGAAGTGATGGGGAGCAGGGGTGTCCTGATGGCGTTAGCAGTTTGCATTGGGTGGGAAGGGGGAGATGCGCCTCGTGGCACTGGAAAGTGCTGGGGGTCCCACAGGAGCTGCTTTGGGGTGCACTCAGCCTGCGCTGCGGCAGGTTGCCGGGGTGTGCTCTTCTGATGGGACTGGTGTTTTGCCTAACCTGCTCATGTCCAGGGAACAGCAAGCTCTTAAGAAGGTGACAGAAAAGCAGCCATCCAACCGGAAACGCTAAGGAAAAGGTTTTGAAGTGCTCAACTCTTTTGCCAAAGACAAGGGTGGAACAAACAAGCGTAAACAAGATTTATCCATTAAATTAATTAAATTGCATTATTATGGATTATGTTTATTTATTAATAACAGCTGTAGCATGGGGAAGATTAGTAACTCATGCAAGAGCAACAACAGACCGGTGGCAGATTCAGAACAACTGTTTGAGAGTCTTGGGTCCAAATTTTGTGACTGTACATTATTGTAATTTATACTCCTAATTGAAGAGGATATTGTCCTTAATGAAAGTCTATAGAAGCAGAGATGATTATGGCTGAGGCAGGCTATAAACAGGCAGCTTTAAAGCACACACCTCACCCTTTAACATTTGTAAGTCATTTAAGGTGCCAACTTACTAATAAAATGTGACATTAACGTTCAGAGAACAGCCAAGGCAGAAGTTAGAGTTCTCCAAAGCAGCAGGCTACTTCTGGAAGGTGACTTACTACCTTCTGTATATATAAAAAAGGAGCCAGTCTTATCCTTCTGCAAGGCTTTCTGGGGGATGGCATTGCCCACGCCTCTTGGCCAGCTCAGGGACCTTGAAGTCCTCTCTCGGAGCACAGCACAGATGGATTTCAGCATCCTTGGGCTTCTCCAAGACATCCAGAGGAGTCATGAGGAGGTGGCACTGGCCTGGGTTTGGCAGTAGGAGCAGGTGGAGGTTGCAGCACTCAGCAGCCTGCAAAGCAAAAGTCTGTTTCCAAGCCAGAAATGGGGTTGAAGAAGCACGAGTGTTGTGGGGATACCAGCTCAACTTTCCTGTGTTTTGTTTCCCTCTAGATCCTGACAGTCTCAGGTCCCCCAGAAGGAGGGACGAGGGTGACCATCCGTGGCGTGAACCTGGGCCTGGATTTCTCCGAGATCGCCCACGGGGTGCAGGTTGCTGGGGTGCAGTGCTCACCCCTGCCCGAGCAGTACGTCGTCGCAGAACAGTGAGTGGCCTCGTGGACCTCACCCATCCCCACCGTGGGTCCCCAGGGCTGGTCAGCCTGCACAAAGCCTCTTCCCTGCCCTCCGGCAAATGCACGGGAGGCCAATAACTCATCCAGACTCCAGGCATCGTCTCTCCACCCTTTCCAACCCTGCAGGAAGGGGTCTGGAGGTGGATGGTGCCTGGACCAGCGCATGCCATTCCTACACCAGAAGGGGATGCTCTCGGGGGGGGGGGGGGTTAAGCAGCCCTTTAAGCTTTCATTAAGTGTTTTGTTGCCTTCCACACCGTGGTTCCTGCTTTGCTAAGCAACTTTTCTGATGAGCACCTTGCTGTTGATGCTGAGCCTCTCTGCCCCCTCTGCTCCCCATCGCACTTGAAATTCAGCCGGCGCTGCTGGCTGCACGCAGCCATTTGTTAGGCGGGTGAGGCAGTGACAGCCGCTTAATCCAAGTGGGCCTCCACTGGAGTCAATTCATTTATTTCACTAAGAAAAATGTCAACCAAAAATTAGAAAATAGGCATGTAACAGAGGATGGGCGAATAAACCTCCCAAAGTGTCATTGTGCTCCTGGTGCTGTCTGGGGGGGGTTGTTCCGGTGTGGGTGCTGAGGGGTGCGTTGGGGGTCATTTGTGCAGGGCAGGAGAGGAGCAACGTGTGATGTCTCCGCTTGGGTTGTCTAATCTCTCCTGCTGGGAACCCGGATGGTGTCCTGTGTAGTAGGGCCGTGGCTGCTTGCGGTGAGTGGTGGGGAGCCCAGGCCCCGTGAGTGGTCCCGGCAGCACGGATCTGCCCCAGCTTCAGGAGCAGCTGAAAGCAGTTGTCCTCTGGTAGTGAAATGCATTTGATGGGTCCCAGTCTGATCCCCAGCACAGTGGAAGGACCAGTCACCATCTTGGTGTTGGTTTGGTTTTTGCTCACTCCTTGTCTTTGTTTCCCCATCTGTAAGACAGAAATGACATTAATCCCCCCTTAGGAACAGCGAGGATGTGTGCAGTGTATCAGTATATGATGCAATCACTGGATGAAGGACGCTATGGGCGTGCAAAGCATCGCTGGTGTTAGTGCAGGAACGGCTCCAAGCGCTGCACCAATAGTACTGTCACTGCTAGTGGTTTGGGCTGTTCTGCTGAGCAGTATTTTGTTTTATTTTATTTTTCAAATAAAGGATGGAAGATTATAAAATTATCCTCCTTTGATGGTATGAAACCCTGATTTTATAATCATGACTCTAATTATGGCTCTTGAGCTTTCAAAGTTTGTTAACATCATTAAAACATTTACCCTGGGCAGATAACAGCAAGCGTTAGCATGAGAGCTGCCTTTTAAAGATGAATACAGATAAAAGGACCCTCTTAAGGGTTCTGTGGGCAGACTGAATTCCAAGACTGTAATGACTCACCATATGCTCCAGCCACGCAATCTATCAGCCAGCAATTAGGTTAATGTTGGTGAAAGGGCCACTTAGCCCAGCAATCAGCACCCTACAGCTCTGCCGAATGCATCATTTTGTAACAAGGTACCTGCTGGGAATTTGGCTTTTATCAGGAATCGGGATCAGGTGTACCAGGGCGCTTGTGCCCCGTCCAGTGCCCCCTCCGTGCCTGGTACTGTACGGCAGCTGCTGCTTTACTGGCAAATAGTTGAGTATTTGGTGTGTCCCCCTGTATATAGCACTTGGTGTATCCTTTCCTCTTGTGGGAGAAAACCTCCACTCTCCTCTCCTGCCCGTGGGGTGTCAGGAATCACTTCACATTGCTTTCTTTGCCTGTGGGCTGACAGGAGCAGAGGTTGCTGCTCCCAAATACGAGCCCTCCACCCTAGCCCACAGCCCGGCAGCACAGAAACCCTGCCTCCTGGCCCCGCTGCCGGTTTGCAGGAGAAGTAACGAAATAGCAGGCAGAGGAGAGAGGTGCATGGGCAATGTCTGGTTGAAAGGCAGAGAGAGGAACGCGTGGCAGATTAAGGCGCACAGCTGAGATGCTTCAATTCCTGTTCTCCAAAGGCAGAGTCTTTCTAGGCAACCCGTTTTGATGTGCAGCAATAAGGACTTTCACATTAGAGCTCTTTACTAGCATGTATGTATTTCATTAGGCCTCCTGGCATCACCTGTGCATGCTGTCTGCAGGTTCTTTTTTCCTTTAGTCTTTTTATTTTATTTTATTTGTAGTGAATTTAATGCCGCTGAAGGCAGCTGAAACGCTGCCTTCACAGACCGGAGCCTTTTATGCATTTGCACGTGATCAGCAGACGAGCGAGCGTTTCCCCTGCCGCTCTGCAAAAGCACCTTCAGCCTCACCGGGGGACGGATGCTCTGGCTTTTTCTCTGGTCTCCTCTCAGGGCCAGACACCAACACGTGTCTGTCTCAGCACCAGCATTACTGCAGCCCCTGCCCCCAGGCAGGTTACTCCTGCCCTGAGGTTCCCAGTGCCTGGCAGGATGCTCTTGAATTTGTCTTTCCAGTGTTGCTGCGAGACCAAGCAGCATCCATCCCCTTTAGGTACAGCTAGAGAGCCCTGCCAGCTGACATGCCTTTGAAAACCTCTCTCAGACCTGCTGGCATGGCAGGCATTTTCTTGGTCTCATCTCCAGTAGACATTGTGCATTCCCAGTGCCCTGGGATTTTTGGATTACACACCCACAGGGTGTGTAATGAGGGGTTCCTCAACTTCCAGCCTGGGCTGCTGTGGTTAACCCCAGCAGCTCTCCTGTCCTTACGGCTTCCCCTGCCTCGGGATGTGCCCACGGGGCTGAGCTGGGCCACACGAGGAGCATGAGATCGGTGTCTTTCGGTGCCATTAACCCCTTTTATGAGCATCAGTACGTTCTGTGTTAGCCAGCCCCGTCTCCCTTGTAAAGGCTGCTCTCCACGGCTGCCTCTGTCATCCCAGAGCAGGTGTCATGAATGGGTGATTTAGACTGCTGGAAGGACCACTGTCAAAGGTGTTAGCAAAAGTGGTTTTAATATGATGTTGTAGTAGTGCAACTTAACAAAGTTCGCTGGCAAGGTTCACTCTCTTACTGTAGAGCACAGTCATTTGAACAGTGATTCAAAACTGTCAAGACACAAATAAAAGTTACCAAGTCAAATCAAAGTTACCAAAATCAAAGTTACCAAGGCAGAAATCAAAGTTACCAAAATCAAAGTTACCAAGGCACAAATCAAAGTTACCAAGGCACAAATCAAGGTTACCATACTACAAGGTTATGCGTGATAGCAGTCGCTTACCAGAGATCTGCTGGTGGTAGAAGGTCTCTCTGCCTGGAGGAGGAACCTTGAGAGGCATCCCAGCTCAAGGGGAGATCACCGCCACGCAGCCACGCTGCCATGCAGGGAGAGCGCACAGAAGGCTCACTTAGGCTATCGTATTTATGGAATAAAGTTGTTGGCTTGTAGTCAAATTACATGTGATGGGAAAGATACGCATGAGACTCCTTGTGCCCACAGCTTGCTTTGTTCCTTGATAAAAGTGTTAATCGCGTGATCAGTGTTCCAAGCTCACGTGCATCGATGCTCACTGGGTCACTCTGCTCCTTTGTGGGTTTTCAGAGAACAGATTGAAACTAGAGAAGTTCCTGGCCCAGCTGTGGCTCAGGCCTTTACCTCCTTCAGAGCCTGTACCAAATTACGGCTACTTTGGTTAAGGGGTCTACTGCATCCGTCGCAGCAGGTTTCTTCATTTTTGATTAACTGGGAGACTGCAGTGTGAGCTGTTCCCTTAATGAACTCATCTGTTACTCTGAGGACTTTGCACTCACTTTGCTACTGGCTAATATATTGCCATTAGTGCTCTGCTTTGCTCTGGAGTTTACAGCTTGTAATAATTATGTCTAATTTTGATTTTTTTCTTCAAATTACTACATGGGGTAAAAATAGACTCTGTAATTAACTTCTTCTAAAGAGACAGATATCAAAGTTAAAGGTGGGGGGGAAAGCCAGCCCTGCGTGGAGCTGCACAGGGCACTGTTGGCACCTCCTCCCAAAGCCTTACTGTGGCATTTCTGCTTCCAGGATCGTCTGTGAAATGGGGCAGGCGCTTCCAGGGATCAGCTCCGGCCCAGTGCTCCTGTGCATCGGAGAGTGCAAGCCGGAGTTCACGGCCAAGTCCACGCAGCAGTACATGTTCGTGGTGAGTGTCCTGCCGAGGCGGGGAGGAGGGCGGCAGCACGCGTCCCCCCCCGTGGGAACAGCCATGCTCTACGAGTGCACGTGTCAGATGGAGGGGGTTCAACACCAGAAGACAATCCCAAAATTGCCATCCTTTTCTGATGCTTTCCCCATGGCATTGCACAATTTCTTGGTAGTCCAGTCAACGAGCGCAGTTTTCAGGATCTTGAGCTCGCACAGTCCTACAGAATAAACAGGATGTATGTGGGAACCTAAACCCAGCGTTCCCACAGCATTTGGTTTCAGCTTTGCACCTCCAAAATAGTGATAACCTTCTGAATTGCTAGGCTCGGTTACTCCTTGCAAAGTGCATTGTTGTAACCCCAGCAGGAGCGTTACACAAAGTGTAACTTTGTTCTGTACCTGAGGACTTTCTGTGCATGAGGAATTGTCAAGGAGTTGGAGTCAGCACTAAAAATTTTCCTTTGTTTGTAATGGACATTGTTACTTTGGTGCTTAGTTAATGGGGATGAATCTAGGGTGCTGCTTCTTGCTGGTTTTGAAGATGTTTCTACACATACATATGTACACACGTACAGGCACTCATAGGCCTTTTTGCATGAACACAGAAACACCAACAGGAGAGCAAGCACCAGAGTCCATCCTTCTGCAGCTCAGGAACTGAGGTCCTGCTAGAAACGTAATCAACTTCCTGTGAAACCTGAACATATCTGAGTTAGTTTCTGTGTCTATAGATTTAATTTTTTCACCATGATGCCCTTCGGGATGGAAGGGTAATTCTGCATCCAAATATTCAGGGATTTTTTTTTCCCCCTCCAAGGATGCTGGTTCAGTGTAGGCTTTCTCTATCTGCTTAATGGAGAGCTGCTCTCTGGGCTGGTGGGCTTCCATTGGTTGAGTAGGTCATTTCTTTCAGTTGTTTAATTAGCAGCCTTTTGATTAATAAACTTAAAAGCCACAGCTGGGGTTTCTCATATCTCCAGTTTTGCCTAAACAGGGCACTTCATCCAGCCACATTGATTTTGTGCTTAGTGGAATCTGTATGCAGGGAAATGCCAGCACTTACCAATGGTCCACAATTTGTAAACTAATTGAGAGATAAATCAGGCTAGCCCCTGCCACCCTATTGGTGGTGTAAGCAACACCCTCCCCTGGGGTTTCATTTATTCAACAACATAGCAGGGGTGCAAAATATCACCACATTTTGCTCAAATATGCCAGAAACCCCTCTGATCATCACAGGGCACTGCCAGTGTAGTCCCCAGATTTGCCATTATTGAATGGCAGGTTCCCAAGTGACACAAGGAAGATGCTCTCTTGCTTTGTGTTAAATAATAACCAGGAGCCAGTGGAAGGTAATTGCAGAGATGAATCTTGGAGTAGTACCGTGCAGCAAGCTGGTGAGCATATGCCGAGCGTTATCATCCTTTGCATTGTTACTTCTGATTTCCAGCACTTACGCTGATTATATCGTGTCTTTTTCTCAGGCATCTAAAACTTCTAGCACATCATTCCCTTTTGTTAGTTGGCCTCTATTTTTCTCTTTAGCGCCGGCACAAATTCCATTACAGCTGGTTTATGCCATTAAAGTCAGTAGTAAAATTGATTGGTACCTTAAAGCAGAGCTCTGTTCTGACCCTGAGAGGGTTCATGCCTTAGTGAGCTCATCTGGTGCCTGACACCATGCAGGAGCGATGCTGTCACCTTAATTACACCCGTTTTATCTGGGGAGGTGAAACCTTGGAGCTACTTTGGATCTGTAAATCTGTCATAATTATCACCAAATCATGAGTTGAAGATGGAAAATTCTTATTCAGCTTTCAGGCCCTCATCCAAGGCTGGCCTCACCCTAGCCTTGGGAGTTTTTGCAGGTCTCTAGGATGGACCCTCAGCTCTCCTGTCTTCTCCTTGTTTACAAGAATGACTGCTGGGGGCTACAGCCTGAGTTTCTATTTTTGGCAATGGTTTGAATTTCCAAGGATTGCAATGCTTAGACAAGGTGGTGCTCGCACCAGAAACGTCAGATGCTCGTAGCCAGGAGGTGCTTATAATTGATTTTGAATGCAGAGGAGTGCTGTGCCTTCCAGTATGCATGCAGCTCTGTCACTGGTGTGTGTATGGGAACTGCTGGACCTCACGGACGTGCTAAATAACTGCTCCTTTCTGTCCCCGGGCTTCCACGAGCAGGCTGGCACCGGGGATGGGGCTGGAGGAGGAGGGTGGCTGATAGTGGGCTCTCGCCATCTGGAGTGTTCACAGCGGTGCAGCTTGCTCCTAATACACCTTGGGAACAGCCGCCAGGGTTGGGCTGGAGACTGAAGGAGGTTTTTGATGGGCAATCACACATTGAACGTGCTTTGGAGGTTTTTTTGCACTTTGGAATCGCTCCTCTTGGTTGTGTGAAATGCTCCCAAGCCTACTTAGCGTAACCATTGCTATTACCATTCAGATTGTCTAGTATTGTCACTAGCTGGGGTAATGATAGAATATCCTGAGTTGGAAGGGACCCATGAGGATCATCGAGTCCGACTCCTGACCCCAGCTAGAATAAGAGCTGTGAGCTGACCATGAGCAGTTGAAGTACAAGTCCTTCCCTCCTGTAATATTATTCCATAATTACCCACAACAGGCTGGATTGTGGTTTTTTCTCTGGTCTATTCAGAAAGCAGGGTCAAACAGGCTTTTGGTCTAAGCTGCTTTGGCAAATGCTGTGGCACCCAGAAAACACATATTGCATTGTGAAAACAGTAGAGAAAACAGGACAAACGCACCGAGCTGCCAAGCAGGTGGTACCAGGGGAGTGAAGCTGGGAGGCTGCCAGCCTTTGCAGATGAGAGTCATAAAGAGGGTAATGTGAAAGCATTAGTAAAACAATTTGGTAATATCCACTGATTGAAAACAAATAAAAAGGTACCTGCTTTCTGCAAATTCTATTAAGGGGGATAAATAGCTATCCTGGTGGAAGGCAGGATAAAGACATGATATTGCTGCAATAATATCACCAATAAAATGTCAAGTGGGATCTAAGTTTGCCCACCAAGGATGTCTTTCCATCAGCAACGGGAAACAGGGTCTGCCCCCACAATACTATCGCTCGTGGTTCATATTAAGCTGGAGCTGATGGTAGTGCCTTTTGTTAAAGTTGTGCAGTATTTCCCCATACCAGACCCTGGTGGGGTTTTTTGATGCTTTAACACATTGGCAAACTTTAAACATTTGGGTTCGAATTTCCATTGTGGCAGTTTGCTTGGCTTGGGATATATTTGGTTTTTTGAAACTGCGGTGCAAACAGCTTACCTTTGTTTAAGAACAAAGCTGAAGGTAAATACATAATTTTGCCGAGGCTAAATTTGCGATTGTTTTGTTAAGGGACATGTCTCTTTCAGAGCTGGGTTTGAAAGTTTAGCAGGAGATTTGTCAGATGTCCAGGACACATCCCTGTTTTGCTTTTCCATTTTAAAAAGGATATCCCCACTCAGCCAAAGCATGAAGATGCTCTGGGGACGGTGGTTCTCCGGCTGGCACGGCTTGCTGACAGCTCCCCTCGCAGCAGGCAGGAGCGCTGAGTTTGTCCTTTTCTTTCTCCAGACTCCAGCGGTGAGTTTCCTGAATCCCAGTCGCGGTCCAGAGTCAGGAGGGACGATGGTGACCATCTCTGGGCACTACCTGGGAGCCGGCAGCCGTGTGTCGGTGCTCCTGGGAAACCAGACCTGCGAATTCTATGGGTAAGGGACCGAGCTGGGCCAGCGCAGGCTCCTGCCATGCATGTCCCGGTTATCAGGGCTGCACCACCGTCTATCTGCTGTAGCTGAACATGCAGCCATGGCAAAAATTCACCTGGGAACACCTGAAGGCTCTCATTCCCTCTTTTATTACAGGAAACCATCTTCTCTCTTACTGTGACTGAGCCTTGCTTGGCAAGGGAGGGATTGCATCAGTATTAGCGCTGTCCGTTATTTCATTTTAATGCCGTTACAATGTTAACTGGTCCAAAAATCTGAGGCACACATCACTGCGATTGTAAGATGTTCATAGTAGTCATCAGTACCTGCCCCCAGCCCAGCTGATCTGAAGAAAATGTAACATTTATAAGAAACGTCTAGTTTCTCTTTTCACAGATCAACAGCTTGCATTACTTTTATTGCAGCCACTGCTGCAGGTACCTCAAACTCCTAGAAATGGCCTGAGCGAGGGGTGGGCTTCTGCGTGGCAAAGCAAAGCCAGGATCTGCACACGCCTTCTGCTGAGAAACTTGTGCAGCCGTCAATCTCCTCTGGGATTTCTATGGCAAATTTGCTTTTTACCCAGCAGTGTAAACACAGAGTTGACATTTGCAGGGTTTAATGGGTTTTCTTGGGGCTTAGTTAAAAAAAGATACATGCAGTATACATCTGTGTGCATCACGTACACATCCGTGCCCCGTACCAAACGTACATAGGTGCCCTGAGGCAGCTGGCAGTATGCATTTCATAGCGTGGGTGCAGCCTATGCGGGAACCTAAGCAAAGTGGTGTGATGTGCAAAGGGATTCTGCCTGCCAGATCCTCGCTCAGGCTTCCCAGGAGGAACCAAGGAAGTTTCTGGGAAAGTAAAGACCCGTGGAGGTGAATTTCTCATCTAGAAGACTGAGAGGTTCTCCAATACGGGAGCTGTGGGCGTTCAGACGTGGGACCATGTTGGGATATTAGCAGTGCTTATTCTATGTCCATCCTAGAGTGGTGCTTCAGGAGGTCTGGACCTTCAAGTGCAGATCAATTCTCCAAGTGCTAAGCACTGTAACCGATCCATCAACATTTCTTCCCATATCCGAAGCAGAGATGCCAGATTGCATCCTCAGATGCACACGGGTAATGGCGTTACCACCAGCAGAAGCAGCCTGCAAGCTGGCCTGAGAGCAGGATCAGCCCTGTAATATAATTCCTTAAATATATGATTATATTCAGGCAACCTGCAGATACTGACCTGCAAAACCTGGAAGAGTTTTGAATTCTCTGTATGTTCTAATTACAGCAGGCAAGCAGAAACTTAAACAAAGCAAGCGGCAGTACATGAATGGCACCATCCTTCATGTGGGGTCACGCTGTGCACTTTGTTTTGCTTGGACTGTTTTGAGGCAATGAACTTCAATTGTACTCGAGGGTGTGGGGGAGCCTGATTAGATGAAGCAGTTTCTAATGAGATTCACTCTAATTACAGCTTCCCCCATTCTCCCCTCTCTGATCGGAGGAGTGGGTAGATTCACCATGACGACATAATAATAGCACAGAAAGCTAATTAACTGATCACAGGGAGCTGAGAGCAGCTCTGCCAGCAGCGATGCGTCACTCTGGATCTCACGCCAGAGCTAAGCAGGCGCGGTGGAGTCTGGGCGGCTGCGCCGGCGCAGGGCAGCAGAGCAGGCAGCAGGCAGGCAGCTCTTCAGCTGCACGGTTGTGCACGGAAACACTCTGAGAATCAGCAAGGAGGGTGGAGAAATGCGCTCCTCGCACAAGGATGCCTTCATGGTTAAATTAAACCTAGGTGGAGACTGAGAATAAGATGAGGGAGGGAGGAGGAGAGTGGGAAGGGGTAGACGTGCAATTGCATCAATAGAAACAGTCAAGTCCAATTTGTTTCAGGTATTTTAGGAGGTTGTTTCTGTTCCCTCGGTTGTGGTGGATGAGCGTGCCAAGGTGTGAGCTGGGAACATTGTGGTACCCGCTGTTCCATACCCCACTGAAATGCCCCGTTCCGAATGATGTGCCCACGCTCCTTAGGGAGAGCGGGTGTCTGTAAGGGCCCCGAAAAGGGGACCACACAGCGTCCCCTTGCCCAGGCAGAGAAACGGGAGCTTTGCTGGAAGCAGAGCAGGGGCACGGCTGCGCTGGAGCCTCAGCCGTTCAGGCACCTCCACGAGTTGCACAGCCTCTGAGGAGGACCAGGGCAGCAAAGGCTGGACGTTGAGGAGTTTTTGATTTAAGTGCTAAACCGGCAGCGAGGTGCTGAAGACCTGCCTGCCCTCTCCCTTGTGAGAAACCGAAAATAAATGAGCCGCGGAAGCAGCACGGCCTTTTTGGCGAGCCGGGGGCAGGTTTGGGCAAGCGGGACAGCCCACGGGTGGCCACGCAGGGGCACTGGCCATCCAGGGACATCAGTCTGGCCCTTCTCTTGGGAGCAGCATCCCGGCTTGCCGCAGAGCTGTGCGGTTCCTGGCAGCTCTGCCCCGGCAGCAGGAGCGGCACCGCTCGGATCTCGTTCCCCTTCTCCATCCATCCATCCATCCATCCATCCACCGGCCCCTTTGTGCTTTGACAGCGCCTCGCTACCCTGCCGCCTCGACCTTCTCCGGGGCTCCGGTGGAAGCAGATGGTCTGTTGTGTCCGGCCAGCCAGCGCCGAGGCCGAGGTCACCCCTGCTCTGACGGGGAGACAAAGCTGGAAGGCAGCGGCGACGGTGGCATCGGCCTTCCCAGGCGGGGGCTTCGCGGGCTCCATTATGCTGCTCACAAGGGCCCGTGTGTGCGGTGGGGTGGGGAGGGGAAGAATTTGGCTTTTGAGTGAGCTTATGCGTCCCATTTAAAAAGCAGCCATCTGTTTTCACACGCCCAACAGAAGGCAGCGGGTTCACAGAGGGATGTGGGAGGCTGCAGTTTGGCACAAAGAGTAATTTCAGGGAGCCTGCGCTTCGCTTTTGGTGGGTAGGCTGAGTCCCCTCCCGCACAGAGCTCCGTTCCCTCCCTCCCGTGCCAGCGAAGCCCTCCTGCCCGTCTCGGGAGCTCATCCCCTTCGCAGGTGTCAGAGTCCGGGGCTGACTGACGGCTCAGCCTTTTAGTGAGCTGCTTCGCTGCAGCTGCGGGACAGCCCCAGGACAAAGGGTCATTTTTTGCCCCCACGCTGCGACCGCCCGTTAACGCTTCCCCGGCTTCTCTCTTGCACAGGCGGTCCATGAACGAGATCGTCTGCATGTCTGCCCCGTCAGCCCACGGCCTGGGGGCTGTTCACGTCTCCGTCAGCGTCGACCGGGCTCAGCTGGAGCGGACCTTGCTGTTTGAGTACATCGACGATCCGAAGGTGCAGCACATCGAACCCGAGTGGAGCATCGCCAGGTAACGGCAAGGCTCTGGCAGCGGGTCCTTGGCAGCGCGAGAGAAGCCAGCTCGCCTGGTCTGGGTCTTGTCTCTCAGCATACGCTCAGTGAGGCCAAAAGAGGGTCTATTTGGAAATGCACGTCGCACCCAGCGTACTGGATTTGTCAGGGCTGGGCGTCTGCGGCATTAGCATTTACCGAAAATCAGGTCCAGAGTTACTACAGTAGTTGTGATTACCCAGGCAATTACAGCAGTAGCAGTCTGCACTGAGATACTGGAAGCACGAATAAAGCCAAGATCACTTCCATCTGCTGAAGAAGTGCACAATTGCTCATTAAAGGCTCCTTCTTGTAGTCCTGGAATAAAACAAAACCAGCAACCACCAAGAAAGGAAAAAGCTGATGCTAATCAAAATGTACTGTTTATACCAGCTTCACTGCTAGGAAAGGGGCAGCCAGCACTGTCACATCACCGTGACGTTGTCGCTGCTGAAAACCCTGGGCCATACTTGTCCCCTGGTGTTACTTTAATGGTTGTGCTCACAAGCGCTGTAACACAGCTATTCATTTCAAATTCCAATTATTTTTTAAAATTGCCCTTGAAAGAAATAAGTGTCTCGCAGCAGGCTCTGCAAGATGTTTGCTTTGTGTCCAAATTCAAGATCGTGTCTGGTTTCGGGTGAGATGGGTTTGACGGTCAGGACTGCTAACAGAGGTGCTCTAAAGGGAACAGCTGGGCTCTGCTGTAGAGGTGCTGGAGACTCGGGTGAATCTGGGCTGTGCTGCTCCAGTTAACACATGAGAGAAGAAGCCAAGAGTGAAAGACTTTGCTCAGGGGCACTGGCTGTAGGAGAATGGGGGTACTGTAGCCCGGGGGGCTGTGTCCTCCCTGGCCCTGATGGCACCGGGTGCTCTTCATCCCTCCCCTGCTCCGTGAGACAACTTGCTGTGTCTGCAGTCCAGATGCAAGTGCACGTCAGTTCCTTCACTGCACGTACCATTTGTCGTGTTCCTTAAAAACATCACTATGTAAATCATTAAACACTGTGACTAATTTATTGTCTTATGTATTTAGTCTCAGCTCAGTTGATTTCTTTGGTCCCATTTCTCATCCTGCTGCCTTGCAGTGCTGTTAGGTGGGAGAGGGTGCAGCTGAGAGTAGAAAATCTAGCTAACTTGAGACACCACTCCTCAGTGACTCAGGGAGCGGGTATTAATCCATGCTGTCACCTGATGCCTGAAGTGTCTGCAGAAAACATCTTTCTGAGATCAACGAGCATCCTTATTGTCAAGCACAGTCTCTCTGCACAGCCCCAGCCCCTCCTGCCAGATGCGTTAATCAGGTGTCTCCTTGTTCTCCGCAGCGGATACACGCCTCTGACCATCACCGGCTCCAACCTGGACGTGATCCAGGAGCCGAGGATCCGCGTCAAGTACAACGGCAAGGAGTTCGTCAACGTAAGTAGCTGCTGTCAGCGCAGTGGTGCCGGGCTGTGGCTGGGAGCATCCCCGTACGCTGCCGCACGGCGGGTCCCCCCCAACCAGATGCACGCGTGCGGTTAATGGTGCCAGTGCTCTCTGCGTGGTGAGACTTGCCGTGGCAAAAGCTGCTCTGGGGGTATTTCCCTAGACTTATCCAAATTGGGGACCCTGGCAAGAGGGGTTCTGACACACAGAAATGGGAAATTACTTCGTCAGCAACACAGTAACTGCCAAGGAGTTTTTAAAGCTAGAAGTGGAGGACTCCAGTTTAGGTCATCTCCTAAGTTTCTGTCTTGGGTCTGATAAACTTGTTTCACTCCTGAAATTCCCCCTTTTGTCAGAGCCCCTGAGCCCCAGGAGCCCTCCTCTCCCCAGCATCCTTCCATTTCCAGTACCTAGCTCAGCTCTACCGGCACATTACAATGGAAAGTCCAAGTGTAGCTGTCCCCATCATTCCCAGCTGCTCCACACTTCCCATTTTAGTCCTGCTCTTTCTGTAAAAGCCCAGAGCTAGGCGCTGAGACCTGCCAGCTACGAGGCTGCTATGTTTAACTAGGCTCTCCCTAGCTGCCTCTCTATAAATAAACCTCCTATTGCTGCAGCTCTGGGCCCCGCAAGCCTGTACCAGCCCAGGGAGGGAAGGAGAGAGGGGAACCGCTTCTGAACAAGAAGCTTTCAGGCCACTTTTGCAGCTAGATCACCACGGTAGGGCCAGGTGCTGCTTCCCTGTGCCCTCCTCGCCATGCAAAGGATGCTGGCCGTGGGGCTTTGGGTATTTTGGTGAAGCTGGGTGTTGTTTTTCTGCCTCCTTCCCCTCCTCCCATCTATCACCCTGATGTTCCCAAAGCAAGGAGTTGGTAGCAGAGTTTGGGGTTGATCTGAAATGCCACCTCCTTCCCCTATCTGTATTTTTTCAGTCCAAGAGTGAGAAACTGAAATGAATCCTCAGCTAAACAGGAACTAAGATGTTCTTGTATGCTACAAATAAGAATTGTACCTCCAGGACCCGCAGGAATTATTTTGACCACGTAAAACTGAAATATATTGTTTCTATGCAGTGATCTTTCTGACTGAATCTGTATTATCTTGGAAAGGGCAAATCACTTCGCAGCCTTTTCCTATTCCCTTTCTTCCTTCCCCTCTGAAGACCTTTTTCATCTGAGCTCTTTTTAAAAAGACATCTAATTTTGTTGCTAGCAGTTGCAGTTATAGTGCTACAAAAATAATTCTGAAGACACAAAATTGAGTGAAATTAAATCTTCCACTTACGGAGGGAGGCCAAATGGCTGGGCTCTTGCTGCTTTATAAGGCAAGAGTCTCATAAATCAGCCAGCTTCCCGCTTCCAGGGCTGGAGGAGCTGTGGGTGTCCTCAGCCTGGCAGGAGATGACCTTCGTGTTACCTCCAGCCCATGAGTGTCAGATGATCGTTCCTCTCCCTCGCTGGCATTTGGGAATTGCCTCTAATCACCCATTTGTAGCAGGGACCAGGTATTCGCTATGGGTGTGTTTCAAAGCTAGCATTGCGGAAGAGGATGCAACTGGAAAGAAAAAAAAAAATAAAGAGAAAGGGCTTAGTGATCCACTATGCAAGCCTCTAGCTCCTTTAAAACACTGCTCATTTTGAAGCTCACTCTCCATCTCTGCACCAGTGCCTTTGCACTGGCAGGAGGGGAAGCAAATTCCCCCAAACTATGGCTGCAATGCATGAAGCCTGGATTAAATATTGCCAGCTAAACTTGAATCCGCTGGGCTTTTCAGGGAGTATTTAAGGAATCAGAACATCATTGTCCAGGTTGGGATAAGTTTTTCCCTGCCGTCTTTCAAAGCATTGCCTTCCCCGCAGGTCTGCAAGGTGGTGAACGCCACGGCGCTGGCCTGCCTCGCACCCCCCCTCACCCCCGAGTACCGGCCTGGCCTGGACGCCGTCGAGCGGCCAGACGAGTTTGGGTTTATCTTTAACAACGTGCAGTCCCTCTTGGTCTACAACGACACCAAGTTCATATACTACCCCAACCCGACGTTTGAACTCCTGAGCCCGACTGGGGTGCTGGAGCAGAAGCCGGGGTCACCCATCATCCTGAAGGTAAGGAGACCCTTACTTGCCCTGTGGGAAGAGGCAAAAAAAATCCCAGAGAGAGGAGTTTTATACCCCCTTTGGAGAATGGGGTACACTAGGCAGAGTCCCATCATTTGCACAATCTAGGAATGAGATGAAAACTGGAGAAATGCACTGCATCTTTGTACAGTCTTCTCTCCCCTTATCCCTAGGGCAGAAACCTGTGCCCACCCGCTCCTGGAGGAGCAAAGCTCAACTACACCGTGCTGATCGGAGAAACACCCTGCGCTGTCACCATCTCTGAGACCCAGCTGCTGTGTGAGCCACCAAATCTCACCGGACAGCACAAAGTGATGGTGAGGGACCAAACGCTGCTGTCAGCATCCCTTCCCTCCCTCCCCATCCTTTCTCCTCCTCCTCCAGCTCCCTGACTTGCTCAGATATTGAGTGCAATTTCATGTCCAAGGATCGGTAGGATTTCAGATCTTTATGGCTGTCTAATTGGAAGCTTAAAATATTGATGTGGATTAGCACAGAGAAACTTCTTATTCCCTCCCTGAGATTCACCATCTACTATCAGAGCCTTCTAGAAAGAACAAATCTTTCTAGCAGTGCCTTCAGCACCCGGTACCATCCTTTCTCTGGTGCTGCTTGTTCTTCCTTCAGTAGGTGAGACTGTTTTCAGTGGGCTGTGTTCTCCCTCCTGTAGGGATTTTATCAGTCCTTGTACCATATCTGATCTGCTAAGCGGATGGAAAGGTTTTGCTTTTTCCCGAAGCAGAAGCAGCCAGGGGCATCTGAACACTGGACGGGTTGGATCAACAGCCTCATCCAGGATAACAGTTGGTGTCTTCCTCTGCTTTGGTTTTGGGCATTGCTGCTTCCTCAAATCCACTCGCAGACCAAGCACGCAGCTGCTGAAGTGCTTGAGTAGAGCCCAAATGAGATTGTAACTGTGATTTATTTCCCTTTAAGTTTAGCCTCCAAAACATATTCAGATTATCACAGTGTGATTCACAGAAGCGCAGCCTGGCTGAGAGCTGCTTGCATCTGTGGCCAGGGCACATCCAAGAAAAGCCTGTCCCAGCATTAACCTCCAGCGTGTTTGCTCTGTAGCTTTCACATCGGGCTTTCTCTTCCCTTCTCTGTTCTCTCTTTCCAGTCGCTCTGGTTTCTTGTCAGGGAAATTATCACTGGGTTGCTAATGTCCATGGCTTACAAAAGGGAGTTGAAAGCTTATAAAATGAAAGTCAAATGGAGCCATCAGATAATAAGAACAAAGCCCAGATAGTGAAGGGCTGGCACATTTATCATGACTTGAAGCCTCCTTGTGCTCGCATAAGCTGCACCCTCTGTGTTTGAAGGCGATCGGAGTTGCTATAGTCTTGGCTGAATCAGAGGCACTTCAGGGCTTCCTCAGGGGTCTGTACAGCCCATGTGGTGTGTACCCTGGCCAGGAAGGACGGGGCTTTGGGACAGGCTGACACCCTTACCCGAACCTGCTGGTTACCTCCGTTGTGCTTTGTAGGTGCGTGTTGGTGGTATCATCTTCTCCCCTGGTTCGGTGAGCATCATCTCAGACAGCCTCCTGACCCTGCCGGCCATCGTCAGCATCGCCGCCGGAGGCAGCCTGCTCCTTATCATCGTCATCATCGTCCTCATCGCCTACAAGCGCAAATCCCGAGAGAACGACCTGACTCTCAAGAGGCTGCAGATGCAGATGGACAATCTGGAGTCCCGGGTGGCCCTGGAGTGCAAGGAGGGTCAGTACTGCCCGGGACCGGGCTCTCTCCGTGTGCTGCGGCCCCACGCTCTTGTCCCCAGCTTTCCCCACCGGAGCCACCCCAGTCACCTGATTTTTGCAGCGAGGAGCGGGGTGCGTGCCCCCGCGAGGTTTGCACGCCTGCCCCGCTGCGGGAGGGTGGGCAGCAACAAGTGTGTCAGCGGCAGACACGGCTCTGCTGCCTGATGTGCAGAGAATAGGATTAGAGCTTGATCCTGCTTAAGCGACATGCCTGGATCGCATTGCGAGGACGGCGCGAGCCCCAGGGTGCCCAGCACAATATGCCCCCTTGTCTAATGACCTTTTAGTGAAGGGCTTTTAAAAGTAAAAAGGCACAGAGATAAGGAGCAGAGGAGATTCAGACCCCCAAGAAACAGCGTGTATGCCAAGTGGAAGGCAGGAGGGCTGGAAAGCTGGTCCAGTCCTTCCTCCAGTCTATAAGATGTGAGCCCAGAGCAGCAAGAGTAGGTCTGAGGGATAGGAGGAAGCTCCTCAAGCATTTGCTTCTGGGAAATCTTGTGTGTTATTTGGACTAGCTAGACCTGCCGCTTGCGGATTTCAACACAGACGAGTCTTGTCCCTTGCAATGAGGTGGCTGAGCCTGGACTCTCCGCAGGGGAGCGAAGGTGGACGTGGGCAGTCCTTTCTGTAGCTGGTGGGTTGAGACAAGAAGCAGTCTTGTTTCATACATCCTTCCAGCTGGAAGGGAGCTTAGTGAATCAAAGAAAAATAAATAGAAAGCTGCAAATTTCATAGTGTGACCTCTGTATATGTAGGGAGTTGCATTGGATTTGTTCAGCTGATTTTTAAAGGATAGCCTTGAAAGCACAGGACAAAGAATGAGATATGTTCAGGAGAGACCACAGCTTCGTCACGGGCACAGCCTAGCTGGGGTACAGAGACCTTTCTGAGCCAGCATTTCATACTTTGGAGAATGAACACAGGGACACACATACAGCTGTATAACATGGTGATGTTATGTTGTGAGAGGAAGAATTCCTTCCTGACTCCTGCAGCAAGCAGTTCTTGCTTGGATTTGATCTGCATCAGATTTGATTATTTTGGCAACTGTTGATAGAGGAGGAGGAGAAGAAGAAAGGAAAATATGGGAGGCACCAAGTTATGAAAATAGATCCTCATTTCTATCTGCAGCCTTTAAAGGTGTTTTAGGTGTGTATACACAGGTGTGAACTGCATACAAATTAATAAGCATCTTTTGTTCTCGGCATCTGTTCTGTGCAGTCTGTACTCTCTTGCTCTCAGCTGCTGAGACAGAGCCTCCAAGGGTGAGGGTCTGTCTGAGCTATGTGGCAAGGTCTCCTCCGAATCGGTTTCCTGAGCCGGACCATTTACGGTTGCTGCCGTGCGCCCAAGGAGAGCAGCCAGCCAGCCCTCCCCAAAGCCTCAGCCTTGGCTCCCAGAGCTCACGTGTGTTTCTCTGTCTTGTTCTCTTCTCCCCAAATAGCTTTTGCAGAGCTGCAGACAGACATAAATGAATTAACCAGCGACCTGGATCGCTCCGGGATCCCGTACCTCGACTATCGGACGTATGCCATGAGGGTCCTTTTCCCCGGCATCGAGGACCATCCTGTCTTGCGGGAGCTGGAGGTAAGGAGAAGTCTGTGCTCCAGCCCTTCGAAGTTTCCCTGAGCCCTCAGGGAAGCCAGCATGAAACCCCGAAGCCCCTTTATGCCTTATATATATATATATACACACACACATATATATACATTTCTTATTAGAGGCACTGAGGTTAGCAGGATGAGCCCCGAGTTAGTTTTAACTAAGAAGCTGGTGGTTTATCTCCATTGCACATTGCTTGATTCCTTTCGGTTTCTTCTCCCGGGTGTTGCTTTAGTTTTATTTTATGGGTTTTTATATTGCTACAGGCCGGCAGCAAAGCATGCCAGATAAGTTATCGGTGTCCTTTTAAAGTCCCCTTAATCACCTTACGGTGCAGGGGAAGGCAGTGCGCCTGGGAGCATCCTGCCTGGAGCATCCTGCTGCTGCTGCTGCTGTTGCATGGCGTGTCCACAGGAGGGCAAGCGCCGTGCCCAGGCACGGCCGGCCTCCTGCCCGGCTGGGAGCAAGCACTCGCATCTCCCTGGTTTTTACCAGTATGTGCAAAAAAAAAAAAAAAAACCAAACAAAAAACCCATATATATATATATATGTAGAAGATTTTCACTGAGGATTCAGAAAAATTGGTAACATAAAAGGGTCCATCAGATCACCCTGCAGATGGGCCCTGCTCACCTGTGAGAGTGCCAAAAAAAAAAGTGATGATGCTTCAAGAAACATTATCGGCTACCGAGCTTGGGGCTGCCGTCCTTCATCAGGGATGCCCAGAGGTACCGGGCTCAGCGCTCCCTCTCGGAGACTGGCATTGCTCCAGTAAATCCTGAAAGTCCTATTGCCTTCACACAGACCAGGGGGTGGCCCAAATCTTCAGCCAGAGATGTAAGAGGAAGAATTCTTGATTGCTTGTGCTCCATACGGCTGCATTGCTTTTCCAGGCAAGCACTACTTAGCATTAGTGCATCAATTTAGATTCCTCTCCAGTGGGCCACCAGCACTGAGCAGTTGCCGTGGTGTTGGTAAAACTCACACAGGCTTTGTACCAGCCTCTCCCAGCCCATTCCCATGCCCTGAGTTTTCCACTCCCACACATTATGTTCACTGTTTAAATTGCCAAATAAGCTGATGCTCTAGCAAACAAATATGAATGCTTTTTATTTGTTTTACTCATGAAAAACAGAATTGCAGAAGTGATAAATGTGTTGCCAATTACACAGTTGCTTAATTATGTAACGTTAGTAAAACCAATACATAAGTCTCCAAGATGTTTGGTAAAGAGTTGCTTAATGTAGTTCATCATTTTCACTTGTAATGAATTACTTGAATCTGCAACTGGCTGAAAGCCTCAATTAACTTTTACACTTGTCCCATAGTAAAGCAATAGTCTGAATTAGTATTTAATTTACTTACAAGAGTGTCACTTTTTGTGCACAACAAGCAAAACTGTGTGTCATTTATAGGGCCGTTAGCCTTAAAGCAAGAGCTATATGGCATGCAGAGGGTGCAGCTTGGAGCAACGATTAAGGCGAGCCGTCCTGAAGTGCTGGGGGAGGACAGAAAGGGTGACGCTTGTTCAGGACTGGCCAGAGACCATGTTCGGGGATGCTGAGGCCTTGAGAGGTGGGGTGCTGGCTTTTGCACCCAGGGTTAAACCATTCACCCCAACCCTAGTGATGGCAGAGTGACCCCGCAGTGGTGCAGGGCTGCCCACCGGTCCCTTGTCCTCCCGTGCCTTGACTGATGGCATCCTCTCCTCCACCACAGGTCCAAGGGAACGGGCAGCAGAGCGTGGAGAAGGCCTTGAAGCTCTTTGCTCAGTTGATCAACAACAAAGTCTTCCTGCTGACCTTCATCCGAACGCTGGAGCTGCAGCGCAGCTTCTCCATGCGCGATCGCGGCAACGTGGCCTCGCTCATCATGACGGGTCTGCAGGGCAAGCTGGAGTACGCCACTGACGTGCTGAAGCAGCTGCTCTCCGACCTCATCGAGAAGAACCTGGAAAACAAGAACCACCCCAAACTGCTCCTGCGCAGGTAACGCAGGGGGACGGGGAGGGGACGGGGCTGCGGGCAGGTCAGCGTGGTTCGCCGGGCTGGCACAGCCACACCGCTGGTGGCATCTGGTGGATCTGCGGGACCAGGGTGCTGGTGTCAGAAGGAAAACGCTGCTCTTCATGGGGGACTTTGGGTGACCGGTCCATTTCTTCACCTGTCTCCAGGACACGGGGTTAACTCTATTCCGTGATTTCACAGATGGCTGAACAGGGTCTTAAATTGGATCCAAGAGAGCTATTACCTCTGCTGCGTGTCTCTCTCACTCATAATCTCCTACCTTGCCCCCGCAGTCCCGCCTACCCTGGCTTGGCTGAGAGCAGGTGATGATGCCAGCACTGTCACCTCTGCCATCCAGCTGCCTCCTGCCTGCCCTGCCCTGCCTGCACCCGCCTGAGCGAGCTCCTGCCTCTCTCGCCTGTGTGTGTGGAGATGTCCGAGCAGTTCAGCAAAGGGGTTTAGCCCCCACTGCCGGTCCTCAGGGCAGCATCGTGGCAGGGAGGTGAATGGCACAAAATCTGGAGCTCACCCTCACCTGCACGTTGCTGGTACCAAGCAGTGCCCTGTGCCTCCGGGCAGGGAAAAGGAGACGCTAGCTCAGGTACAGCAGGGTCTGGAGGAGCAGAGATGCAGCTCTTTCAGCCGTCTTACTGGGCTTCAGGCTCTTAAGGACAGGAGCCTGATTTCTTACATCTCTGTAGAGTCCTTAGGGTCCTTGTCTCCCACGAGCTGTGGTATTATCCTGATGAGTAGAGCATTAAAGACCTAGTGAAGAAAAGTACCTCTCAGATGGGCAATGCCATGAATTGCCCCGGGAGCCATCAGGGAAAAGCAGGCTGCCCAGCAAGGCTAGGTCTCCCTCCTGATGGCAGCCCATCCTCTGCAGCCAGGCTGCTTCTGTGTCCTTCACCCTCATGCGTCTGAGCTACCTCGCAGGTATTTGTGGGCTTTATCCTCGCGGGATCCATGTCTGCCTGGATGGAGCAGCAGCGTTTGTGTTTCACAGCTGGGGGAAGGAGCTCAAGAATGGATTAAGCAACTCGCCCAAGATCATGTTGGGAAATGGGAGAAAGAAAAAGGGGAAAAGAGCCCATTAATGAAGGCCAGATCAGCAGCCACAAGTAAAAGACTACTCCTGTTCTCCATGTCCTGAGCCATCTCTGTCCCACGTCCCTTTGGGTCCTGGCTGTGCTGCAGAGCCTTGGCCGGCGGCAGGAACGTGGCTGCCCCGTTGGCTGCGCCTGCGGCTCCACCGGCATCTTGCTGGAGCGGGAGGATGAAGGAGAGGAGAGGATTTCACAGCTCTAGGAAAATTGCAGGGATTCCTCCAGCCGTAATGAATATACTTGACAGGAAATTGCTTTAAATCTGGCTGTGTTTGCGGAGGCAATAACTCATCTCGGAAAAGGAAGCCGTCTTAATTTCCCCCGTGGTTTGACGAGTTGCTGGGAAGGCATCTTCTGCCTCAGCCATCAATAATGACTTTTCGTGGTGCTCCAAAAAATACACGGCTGGTGATCAGAGTCATGCCCCCTCCTCCCCGCAGCACCCAGCAAAGAGACAGGGCTATGGGCAACACCAGCAGCGTCGAGGCTGGCTGTCCTGTGCCAGGATTTAGCCATTTCACGGGAAACCTGACCTTGAATGTTTCCAGGGATGGGGCATCTACCACCTCTCTGGTCCAGTGTTTCACCACCCTCATTGTAAAAAATGTCTTCCTTATATCCAGTCTGAATCTCCCCTCTTTTAGTTTAAAACCGTTTCCCCTTGTCCTATCGCTACAGGCCCTATTAAACCTACGGCTGGAGCCCTGTCCCAGCCCTGTGCCCCGTGGGCTCTCGGGTGGTGTTGGTGCACAAAACAGTCTGGGCTGGAACGTCTTGCTCTGACTTAATAAAGAGCGATCAGCCACAAAGTGAGATACGTTTTTTTTATTTTTTGAGCTCTCTGGTGGCAGCAGTTGATAATTGGCACTCAGTTCTTTCTCTCTTTCTTCCTTGTTTCCCCCTCTCTCTTTCTTCCATGACTACCCCTCACGGGAGACAGCAAGAAAGTTGACATTAAATCAAATAGCTGCTCTGGTTCCTGGCACAGAGCGCAGCACGCAGCAGTTCAGAGACCTAGATATAGCAGGGAAAATTAATAAAATACATATTTATTTTTTGGGTTCTCTCAGCTCTTTTTGTTTAGTTTTGTTTTATTCCTGGTGCCTCAGAAAGTCGGAGGGGCAGCCAAGGCGCTGGTTGCTGGCGTCAGACTCCTTTGGAAAGTCATCTCTGGATCGTGCTTTGCCCTTGTTATGTGGTCAATATGCAAAGGTTTTTCTCCAGGTCTAGGGATCCTTCCCTGCCACGTTAATCTTCGGGAGCTTATTTTTTATTTTAAAGGCAGATCTATAACAGCATTTCAGATACCAGCCCAGCGACGGCGTAAGAGCGATGCCTGCCGAGGGGCAGCACAAAGCCCGGCAGCAGCTATCGCTGTGGCTCGGCAGAGCCCCCCCCGCATAGCGCAGAGAAAGAGGGGTCAGGCCCCGTGGTGGCAGAGGGAGTTTAAGGGATGGCTTACCCAGCCATCCACCACCGATCCGATTTCAAAGGCAGAGGAGGCCAGGGAAAGTATACACAGCAGACTTGTTTGCAAGGAGCCTACAGTGCTCCTGCTGCACCCAGCAGCGATGAAGGCTATGAGCAGCCTCTTTCCTCAGCCAGGGTAGGACAGCGATGATTAACTCAATTGTTGGCCGTCCCCGGGACTGATGCGCTGCAAATATCTCACGGTGTCAGTCTGTGTTGAGATGAGAGTGAGATTCAGTGCTTGAAGGTAAGGATAAATGGGGTTTGACAGAGATGCTCCGAGGTGTTTCTTTTTGCTGTTCCATTCAGCTGATCTTGTATTTCTGATAAAGAAATAAAAGGGAACAGCTAGGCACAGGAGTATCCGATACCCTTCTCCCACACAACATGCCCCAACTTCTCTGTCACTGCATATTTCAGTTATTTTTACGCTGCTGGTGTCGGTGTCAGGGCATGAGCAGCCAGCAGGGACAGGACACAGCATTACTTCACTGGTAGGGCTAATCGGGAGGCTTGCCAATTCTTAATTTAATATTCTATTAACAAAGTAGTTTATTAAATTAATATTCACCCTGAAGTCCTGAATGTATAATTTTCTGAGTTTTTCACCTATTCTTTAGTTTGTATCACTGACTCTCCATTTTCCGTAAGTCACTGGTGTGGGAGTGTGCTAGTGCTTCTCCTCCTTAATTGGGTGACTGAAATATTTTAAGCAGGAGAACAATGTGTGTGTCAATTTGTAGGATGAATTTTTAGGCACTTAATCAATTCAGGCTTAAATTCTTTGGGGATCTGCAGACATTTTCACAAATTCCTGGCAGATGTTGCGATCCTAAGAGATGATGGATAACGTGACCCCAGGTCTGCTTGCTGACTGGCATCAGTTTTTGTTTGCTGAAATCTGTGGTTTATACTTGATCTGCTTGACTTTGGGATCCAACCCTGTTGCTTCTATAGTGTGTGTTTTTCATTAAATGCCAGGGTTTTCAAACATGCGGGATGCTGTATGAATACATACCAAGAGGCAGTTCCTAATTCAAGGCAGCAGAGCAGATGGAGGAGAATAGGGAAAAATGGGTCCGGAGCGGGATGGTGACTCGCTCCAGGTCAGGATACGGGCGGAAGCAGAGGGTCGGTGCATTGCCGTGCCCGCCGGGCATCTCCTGAGCGGCCCAGTGCTCGAAAAGGCGGTTGCCAGGAATAGCACCGGGAGCAGAGCTGCTGGCCAAGGGGCTGAAGGCGCAGAGAGATGCCCAGACCTGGTGGGACTGCTGCCTTGCTGCAGGCTCACGGTGAAGGCAGATGGTTCCCAGAGGAAAGGGTGCTGCAGAAGGCGAGGTATCGGATCCATCCCTCTTCGCTTGCTGAAATTTGGACCAGATCCTGGTAGCGCATGTGGCACGACGGGAAGGCTGGTAGTGCGGAGAGCCACGTTGCCCAGGGTCACGTCGGCAGCTGGCTGGGCTGCGGCGGAGCAGCTCTCGCCCGCACGGCGTCACGGGCAGGCTGGCAGCCTCGCCGGCCCCCCCAGCGTGAGCTGCGTGGTCGGGGCTCAGGCGTGGACTGTGAGACACCCCGCCACCAGCACCGCCATCCTGTCCCTGTCCCAGGAAAAGGGATTGTGGTGCTTTAAGGAAAGCCTCCCGGTCCTGCAGAGCCAGCATTAAAAACTATCATTAGGAGCCATTGTATTTAAATTAGAGATAATCTTGGGCACAATGTGGGGAGAGGACACTGGGTGGGACTGGGGAGAAAGCTGCAATTTCCCTGCCATTGTCGCTCTGCTGTCCCTGATTGCCAGGAACTGCTGCAAATCCCAGTGATTTACTGAGCCAGGCTGTAATTTGCGCCACGTGCAAGGAGCCGAGTGTCACCAGGCTCCCTGTCACCAGCCCCGTCAGGGCTGTGACGGGCTGTCAGCTGGGCAAGCTGCTGTCAGCTCGGTGCAGGGGGGGCTGGGGGGGACAGTGCTGGCCAAATCCTGCTGCCTGCCTGGTCCGGGGCCACGGCTCGGCTCAAAGCACCGCGGGAGCTGTGCCAGGGTGCAGCCGGGTGGTGCCACCCAGGGACATTTGGGGGCCTTCGATGCGTGGTTTGGGTTTGTATGTAACATACGTGTCCTCCTGGCTTCCCTAGGACCGAGTCGGTGGCCGAGAAGATGCTGACTAACTGGTTTGCCTTCCTCCTCCACAAGTTCCTCAAGGTAAGGAGGGATGGAGCTGAGACCCCGCTGCCGCTTTGCTGTCTCACCGGCCAGCCATCCCCGGGGTAAATCTGGGCTTGAAACAAGTCAAAAGATGTAGTAGCGAGGCAGGGGAGGCAGAAATTTGCTCAGAGATGCCTACACGTGGGGCTGCTGTTACATGGGCTGAGTCAAGCTGTCACAGCTTCCTTCAACCCTCAGATCGCCTGGTGTAGTTCTCATGTACTAGAGTTTCTGTTGCACTCCTTAGTACTTAGGAGAAATTCTCACTTACATCTCCGTGCCTGGACTTCCATATTTTTTAGCTTTATTTGTGGTTTTGGAAGCCCCACAAAATGTGCTTCATGGGCGTGGATGATGAGATCAAGATTTCAAATTCCTTTTTTTACAGCCATATAGATTCAGTAGAGATTTACCAAGCCAAAGACAACATGCCCATCGAGCAATGGAGCTCATGGTTTTGGCTGTTTTCTCCGGGAGCTGCTGGGAGCTGAGCCTGGATTGCACGTGTGCTAAAGATTGAGTCAATGGGACTATGCCTCTGCTGAAATGGACCATGTGCAAAACCTGTGTGCAGGCCAGCGGTCCTGGAGGAGATGCACCTTCACCTCTGTGTTAGTTTTGCTGTCTGTCTCGTTGTGTAGGAATGTGCTGGAGAGCCGCTCTTCATGCTCTACTGTGCCATCAAGCAACAGATGGAGAAAGGTCCAATTGATGCCATCACAGGAGAAGCCCGTTACTCCCTCAGTGAGGACAAGCTGATCCGACAGCAAATTGAGTACAAGACTCTGGTGAGTGATCACTGTAGAAGCTGCCACTGAATCGCTTCTGTCCTCCCCACCTGGACGTGAGCTGTTCTGACCTTGTGACCAGTGATTAGGACACTACCGTGAAGAATAAGTGTTGCCAGTGCAATAAAGCCTTGTGCTGCTAGACCCATGCCTAAGTCAGGTGTGTCCCTAATTTGCAGGTACAAATAGCCTGAGCTAAGATTTTGAAAAGCAGCGTTTGAGGGGAGTGTTTTATCTCCCTGTGCGTTGAGCATTGCCCTCCATCTAGCAAATGAAAATGGACATCCAGGACTCCTATCTTAGTAATCATTATAAAGATATACTAGATGCAGTAGCAATGATGCAATTAGGGATGCAGTGGTTTTTTTATGAGAACGGGTTGTTGTGACACATGTGGTTACAGTTCTCCCAGATGCTTTTCTGAAGCCCTTTGGAGCATGGTGTGGTTCTCCTTCCCTTCCAGATCCTAAACTGTGTGAACCCGGATAATGAGAACAGTCCAGAGATCCCCGTGAAGGTGCTGAACTGTGATACCATCACTCAAGTCAAAGAGAAGATCCTCGATGCAGTATACAAAAACGTCCCATATTCTCAAAGACCAAGAGCTGTTGACATGGACTTGGGTAGGATCTTCCCGGCCTCATAGGAGGGGGAAGATCAGAGAGGTTGATCAGTGATTCTTGGTGGGTTTTGCAGAGCTCGAAAACTAGAGCTGAGGCTACACAACACCGTACGTGTTTCTGCCCCTAGAAAGCATGGGCATTGCTCCTGTCAGATGGGTTTTGAGCTCTGTGGGATCAGCTAATTGTCCGTTGACCACAGACCAAATGATTCCTGAAGCCTCCTTCACTCTGCTGAGAATTCAGCTTTCTCTGGGTGCCTCTTCCTGGGAGATGGGCTTTTCTACAGGCTCATCTGTCCAGTAGTTACTTGGGCCAGAAGTGGGTAGAGCCTGTTAGTACCTTTTCTCTTTCTGACCATCGTGTCTGCCTGGTTTTTGCCTCTCCCGCAGAGTGGCGGCAGGGCCGGATAGCTCGTGTGGTCCTGCAAGATGAAGACATCACCACCAAGATTGAAGGAGATTGGAAGCGCTTGAACACCTTGATGCATTATCAGGTAGGAAAACAGCCCCAGCAGACAGCTCCCAGAAAGCTGCCAGGAGGGAAGAAAAGAAAAGCAGAAATTTAATTCCCAAGTATCTCATCTACCAAGACAGACAGGGAGGTCACATTTGTACGATAAACCAGAAGGGTTCAATGTGCTTACGCATTAGACGGGAAAGCAACCTTGACATGGATCTTAAAGAAACTAGCAGAGTTGAAAATTGGCTAAATTAAAACCACCAGCCGTGCTTGTGAGATAGAGGGAACAGTGGAGACGGCTGAGCTGCCATTGCGGGGGCTGCGGCAGCTCATCTCATATCCGTGATCTTTCTACATGTTGACTCTTGAGCATCGTGCAAGGAGTGAAGAAGGGAAACAGAGCAAATACTTAAAATACTGTGACATGGGAGGGTTGAGGGAGTGCTGTGGGAAGGTACAGGATGAGGCCACATTAAGAAAAGGTGAATATCAGGAGCTACGTCTTGAGAGAGTGACATCAAATCTCCTTATCCCAGACCTAGTCTTCCAAGCCAAGTAACAGGAGTTCTGCCACTAAAGTCACATAAAACAAAGCTAGACAGCGAAGATGCTCTATTGTGCATCAGCCAGGGTGGGCAAGGTGACCTAAGAAATTGTTGCCATCTTTAGCTTTTGCAGCTTGCGTGCTCCAGCCCAGCCCAGGCTTCCCTGGATAGGCATGCATCTGTTGGAAGGGGCTTCTTATGGCATGTGAAAGGTGGAAAGAGAGGTAAAGATGGAGCTGAGGAAGGTTTGGTTGAAGAGAATCAAAAGCTTTTACTCAAAGCCTGTCTGCAGCAGAGGGTAACTGCATTAATTGGGACCTGTAACCTACTACTGTCCATCACTACCTACACAGAAGTGTTTAGTATTTAATCTGGCATCTTTCCCTGTTTATACACCATCTCAAGTCCATCAGCGTGACTCGTGCTGTGTAAGTTGAATGTGAGCCAGTATTGACAGGAGCCATATAATCAAGGAGCGAGGCAGAGAGAATGGCATAAATATGCAAAGTGCATGTGAAAAAGCACCTCGAGGGTCAACTTTTCCAAGCAGCCTGAAGGATTTAAACACAGATTACTGTAAAATGTCATAAGAGTTGTGCAGATGAATTCCATTGTTTCTAAAATCTGTTTTACCTGACAGTTGCAAGGGATTAACCAATACTCAGGGAAGCAGCAAGACTTTATTATGCCTTGATCTTTAAAAGTCATCTTAAGGAAGTCACAAGTGAAATCCGTGTTTGTCTGATGTGTGTTGGGTGTGAGGGGAGGGAGTACTTCAGTTTTAGTGCCTGTGGGAAAATCTGAGCCACAAGTTTACCCTTAAAATAAACAAAATCTTTGCAACGCTCAAGACGCTGCAGCTATTCCTGCCATTCGAATGTCAGTTTTGTTCTGGAACAAAGTAGAATTTTGCTGCCAAACATCCAAACAGGTAGCAATTGCACATGTCTCTCCCTGCTCTGGCCTAAGCTCTGCACAGCCCGACAGAGCTGTTTCAGCCATAAAAAGAAGCCAAGTTCTCTGCACTGCAACAGAAATCTTGTCAAGGCAGGGCTTTTGCCAAAAACAAACAGCAATATTTTTTTTTTTTTATTCCTACCAGGTTTTTTTTCTGTTTGAGTAATAAATGTTTTTATTAGGTATCAAAAATACAGATGCTCCAGGACTACACAGTAAAACAAATATGTGGGCAAAGGCACAGCTTAGAAGAGGGTATAAAATCATTTGAGTTTCAAGTGCTGCTGTCTCACCATTTTAACAGGAGTGTTACATATAAAACAGGTGTGGTTCAAGCCATAAAAATGAAATCTAGATTTCTCCAGCTTCTGGAGAACTAGTGAAGACGATTTCTAAATTTCTAGAAAAAACAAAAGCTAGCTCTGTAAAGCTCTCTCCATCTTTTATTCAGAGCTGTGCTGTCTTCATTCTGATCTGAAGGCAAAGTGATCTCTGGATTTGCACACAGTAATTGGAGATGCACAGCCCCTGTTTCCATCCGATAACACCGGGCATTTTGTGGTCTTTTGCGGAGGTGCTGTTACCTGGGAGTAAGCGCTGAAGCAGGGACCAGAACCTGCCCGCTCCCCGCAGCCTTGCCCCTGCTCCTGATTCCTGGGGTCCGTTTGCTCCAGGGCCCCGTTCCCTGCAGCTCCTGGACGCGGACTCCGGCCAGGGACCAAACCAGCCTCCTGCTCACCGTGCTCTGGGGCAGGGTGGGGAGGCTCTGCAGGGGACAGTTATTTAATTCCAAGAGTTTCTCAGCTCTGCACTTGGCTGCTGGATTTTGACACCATTACATTTGTTTTCTACATGTTTAGGATGATAAAAAGACAATGTATATATCTGCATCAACGGATAAAATGTATTTTTCATGGGAAGCCTTTGCATGTAAAAGCCAGATTGGATTTTAAAAGAAATTTTCATCTTTCTGTAATATTTTTGAACCACTTTATAGAATTGTATAGAGAACTGTATGCCTGCTGCTTATTTCTTCATTTATAAAAATAGATGTATAGGTTAAATAGGCATAATTCTTTGTTAAATTCTCTGGAGCTTTTAAACTATATTGTAAGGAATTGTATTACATTTGTGTAGTATCCTTTTGGTTTCATGCCTATTAAAATCCATGGGAGAGTCTCACCCTGTGTGGCTTTACTCAGGAAAAATGAAACACTGAATTTAATATCAAATGATTTACAGTGGCTCATGCAGGGTTAACTCTGAGGCAGCAGAGCATGAATACCTGTCAGCCACTGTGAGTCTGGAAGGGCTGAGAGACTAGAAAACTATTTTAAATGAAAAATTAGAAGCAAAGAGGGAAGATTTGTGTGGAAAATGAGACCCAGGAGCTATGGGTGGCATGGATGTGGAGCCAGCGTCCTCACTGCAACCTCACTACCCCAAGCAAACACAGTATTATTGTCTGGGCTTCTGCACAGCTGCTCTCCCTGCTCGAGGCTTTATTTTTCTTTTCTTTAAGGTGTTTTGTGCAGCATGTTTCCAGCTCGTAGAAGACTCAGAATATTTATAAAGTTGTAAAACAGCCAGCCAGCTTTGCAGGCATCTCTGGGGTTTTATAGTAGTGTGGCAACAGCAGAGCGAGATGGGAAATGAATGTGTGTTACATCTGATGTTAATTTGCACGCTGGTATTTTTTAGCTGACAAGAGCCATTCGACCCAAAATTTAGAGAGTGAGAGTCCTCTGTGTGTGTGGAATTTTTAATGCCTCTTTCCCAGTTAACCACAGCTCTGGTGAAAACAGATCCCGGCACAGGGGCTGGGGAGCTGCTGCCTCCGTGGGAGCACCCGGGGCTGCCGGCACACTCAGGTTTCTCCCTAGTGGAATTGAACTGAAGTGGCAGCTAATAACAGCCTGAGAAAATAATATCACCACTGATTGTTCCTTCCATTGACTTAATAAATTCGATGAAGGGAGGCAGGAGCAGAATAGGAAATAACAGAGGTGTTTGAAGTGTTTTGCTTAGAAATACCTCACTTTTGTACTGTGAAACACAAGTGACTATTATTTCCACCGTCACTAGCAATAATAACAACTCGCATTTACATGAAACCTTTCATCTGAATGGAACCCAAAGCCTTGAAGGCAGCGAAGATCGCTGTGTGCGGCTCAGCTCGCAGCGGCAGACGAGGCACAGACACCCCTTCTGCTGACAGTGCAGGGAGACGCCGGGGGAGCAAAATCCAGCTGCTGCCCTGGAGCTTCCCTGTGCGTAGAGACAGTCCCGAGTCCCTCACAGGACTCCGGGCAAATAAGGGAGGGCTTAGCCCCAAAAGCAATTTCTCCAGCATGAAGAGGCGTTTCTTTTGTGCAGCTCCTCTAAAGGATGTGTTGGCTGAGCCCCGGCGGGTCCGTCAGCCTGCGAGATGCGGTGAGTCCGCTCTCTGCTCCCTTGCCATGCTGCACCATGGGCCACGAGTTCAAAATTAAAAGACACTCGGGCCCGTTCCCTGGGAACCTGCAGATTCTTAATTAAGGGAAATAAGTTAAAAAACTTCCAGTGACTACTAGATTTATGGGGAGGATAAAATTAAACATGGCTACTAAAATCTGCTATAACAAAATCTTGTTAGCACTAATGTTCATTTATAGTTTGACTTCCCAGCATTTAATTCCTTCTCTGGTGCAGTAGAGGGACTGACAATTTAACACCCTGAAAGATGGCTTTATGACTTGCTCAGCTGTAAATCAAACTTTTAAAGTTCGTAAAAATTGCTAAAATAAAAAATGGTTTAATAGGAATGTTTTATGGTCCATAACGTTATTATAGCCGTTTTATTCCGTCTCCATTGTTACTTTAATTGGATCACAACAATTCTTGAGATTCTCATTTTTATTGGATAAAACGTAATCTTAAATCAGAACAACCAAAAACATCTTCAATACGTCTTTTGATTTATCACTCCTTTCCTTCAGTCCCTTGCTGTAGAGCTGCTGCCGACCCAGCACAGAGCTCAGCCCGACCAGGAGCGCGTCTCTGCAAGGGCTGGCCGGCAGGATTGCTCCCGGTGCCCTCGGGAGCCCCGTGCCGTGCCGACAGCTCCCTGCCCAGGCTGGGATTTCTGTTACCTGCGTTTGCTGGATCAGCAGCTGGTGATCGCAGTGTGGACGGTGGATCTCGCTGATCTTTTCTTCTCTTCCTTTGCCTCCCCAGGTATCAGACCGCTCAGTTGTGGCTCTCGTTCCCAAACAGACCTCTTCCTACAATATTCCTGCCTCTGCCAGTATATCCCGGACATCTATTAGTAGATACGGTAAGAAGGAGAGTTAAGGGCCGGGAAACGATGGCTCACAGATAGTGACTGGGCATTGCTCCTGCTGCACTGAACATTTTAGAGCCAGCCTGGAGCTTGCAGCTTTCCTTGAGGAAAGTATCTTGATGGGGCTGGTATTGAAGCTGCCTTTGTTGCAGGAGGGCAACACCTTAAGGGAATTAGGTGGGGACAAAGCAGCATCTTCCCCCGAAGAACCACACCACCTCAGCCAAAATGAAAGTACGTTCATGTGCCAAACAGAAAAATGTCCTTGGCTGCTGGTTTTTTTGCAAAGGCTTTTCCGTCTATGAGCAGAACAGCAAAAAGACCAGAGAAGCTGAGAGGAGGGAAAAGGAAATGCCAAGCACATGAGCAGCCTTTGGAAATGTGGGTCTTGGAAAAGCCCAGGGAAAGGCTTTTGGCTCAGAGGGGCTGGATGCTGCAGAGCACCCATGGGGCTCCTGCTGCAGGAAAGCAGCTTTGTGCCCCTTGCCTGCAAGCAAGACTGCACAAGAGAAAAGCCTGATTCGTTCATCTATTTCTTCTTTAAGTGGAGGATCCTGAATTCTTAGCTAATGGGTCAAAAATGGGTAACGGCAATCTTAACTCGGCGTGCTTGGATGTGCACACCTGGGAATTCATTATTTGCATAATAGCAGGGCTCGGCACTTTACAGAGGGTCCCTGAAGACACTGCAGCCTGAGTAAATGAGTCTGCGAGGTGCCAGGTGTGCGTTTATAGCACTAAATCCACAATAATGGTAATAATATACTTCCATAAAAGGCAACAGTGGCAAAATCTCTAGTGCACTGATCTTTCGTTATCTTTCATTTTACAGAGTGTTTTACAAACGAGAGGTCTCCTGACAAGCCCATCTCCTTCTCTTGTTTATAGCTGCCAAAATAATGGGGTTTTTTCTCGAGCAAAGGTTCTGAGGAGCTGTCCACAGGAGAGTCCTTAGGCAAAAGCCAGGAGAAAAGGCATTTTTCCTGGTGAGATGTAGTCCACCTGACTTCCTGTGCTTCACGTGATGGAAAAACCGAGGCTGGGTCACACAGCCTGAGTCCTCAGTGCTCATTGATCTATGTCAGATGGAAAAGCTTTTGCAAACTACCAATATGAACTATCATTGCTCATGTTAAGATTAATACTTCTAATTGTGCAGACAGAATTTAAATGAGATACTTATTTACTTCCCCCATTATATATCAGTACAGAGCTATATTTAAAAATAGAATTACTAGATGCTTTCCTAGCTGTCCCCCTGTCTGTCTCCTTAATTATATCAGTTGGAGTACTCATTTATCTAAGCCTTAATCAGGGATGAAAATCTAGCTAGTTTGGTAATGACTTGCGTATTTCCTTCGGCTGATTTATGATTGATCCCCTTACTCTCGATGAGGAGGGTGAGCTGTGAATCAGAGGCTAAACTTGAGAAAATGCACAAGGTTCCCAGAGAACAAAGAAATTAAGTAAGAGGAAGAAAAACCCAACAACACATGGTTGTGCTATTCAGCCCCATATCTCGGCTTGAAGACACCGTGGATGGGATCCAGGGAGGCACATTCTTTGGGAAGTTAAATATATCCCTCCGTGGTTTCCAAGCAATTAAGGGAAAAACCTTTGTCTGCTCCCCTTCGAGCTCCCCTTTCCCTGCCGGGAGGAGGGCAGCAGCAGGGACAGCAGGGAGGCCGGACCCGCTCAGCCCCGCGGGCGGCACGGCCGGGATGCAGGATTGGCCTCGGGCTCTGCAGTCGGTGCTCAGCTCAAGCCCTTTCTGCTCTAATGAAAACCTCAAGAACAAGAACAGCAGTTTCTTCTGCCCTTTGTGCTAGTTCTGCCAGACAGCTTGTTATTATTTACAAAATACTGATATCGGGGCTCCAGTGCTGCAGGAATTGGTGCCCAGGGTTAATGTGCGTGAGCTGTAACTCATGGAGAAATCTTGTATCGACCTACATTACTGAGTTCACATAAGTAAAAGAGGTGAATGGAGCAGAACAGTCCCATGTCTGAGTGTGAAAACAGAAAGGCTTGAGTCTGAGGAACTGTATTCAGAGAAGACCAACACATATCTTTGGCAAACGCCAAATTTTGTTGGTGCCTAGGTTGTATTACATTTCATTACTCCATAAAAAAGCCAGTGCAGATGATTTTGGCATTAGTGAACACAGCGGCATCACTCAGAAGAGACAGGGAAATGAAAAAGGGGTTTGCTTTGAGCGTGACCGACTTCTCTTCCCATCA
Organism: Aquila chrysaetos chrysaetos; assembly: GCF_900496995.4. Lineage (NCBI taxonomy): Eukaryota > Metazoa > Chordata > Aves > Accipitriformes > Accipitridae > Aquila > Aquila chrysaetos. Next base: position 2,078,524 of record NC_044027.1, read on the forward strand.
TACAGACTCCACCTTCCGCTACACCGGCAGCCCCGACAGCCTGCGCTCCCGGGCCCCCATGATCACCCCCGACCTGGAGAGCGGAGTCAAGGTCTGGCACTTGGTCAAAAACCATGACCATGGAGACCAGAAGGAAGGAGACCGGGGCAGTAAGATGGTGTCTGAGATCTACCTGACGAGGCTATTAGCTACAAAGGTAACTGCCATGCATGAAATTCCCTTGGGAAATGCATGGGGAGGTCCCTTTAGACACACTTGCCGGGTGTCCTGTGCAGTCCCTAATGATGCTCAGCTCCCAGGGCGTGAGGGGACTGTCCCTGCCAGGCTTTCCTGGGCCCCAGGGGTTGGGTGGCTCCTGGAGCAGCAACAGAAGCAGAGCCCAGATTTCCTGACACTGCAAGGTGATTGCTGCAATACTTGATTCTTCTGCATGGTTTTAAAACACAAAGAGTTGGAGAGACGCAGCACTGCCTGTAAATACTTAACTGGTTTCCTTGGCCAGAGAGAGTTTTCCTGCCTTTCACCATGTGTTCATCACTGTAGATAATGCAGATTTGCTTTTGAAAGCAAAAGAAATTGTTTCAGGTTAGTAATAAAGAGTAAGCGCGGGCGTGAGTAGCTGCAGGCTGGAGCGTTCCCCTGGGGTCCTCCAGCAGCGCAGTCAGTGTTCGTAAAGACCCCGACCTGACTTATTCCTGCGGGGTCCGTGGCAGCGCTTTGCGGGGCTGTGCAGAGCTGGCAATACCATCTGGCATCCCCTCCTACCACCGCTGCTTAGCCAAGCGTGTCCCCGTCCCTCCCTTCACCTTCTCGGTTGCTGCTCCCATTAGGGTACGCTGCAGAAATTTGTGGACGACTTGTTTGAGACGCTGTTCAGCACCGTGCACCGCGGCAGCGCGCTCCCACTGGCCATCAAGTATATGTTCGATTTCTTGGATGAGCAGGCAGATAAGCACGGCATCCATGACACAGATGTGAGGCACACATGGAAGAGCAATTGGTAAGAATGGAGGAGGAGGGTGGAAGGGGGGCAAACCTCAGTATTGAGCAATTTTCCGCATCCTGGGGAAAAACAGAGATGGGGAAGAGCTTTGGGAAGGCTGGGAACAACCAAGTCCCGTAGCTCCAAAGCATGAGGTGTACCACGAAGCCACGCTGATGCTTTTCAACCAGCTCGGCTGCCGCCCCAGCGCCCCGTGCAGATGTGGCAGTCGGGTTTGATCCTGGTTCGTGCTGACCCCCGAGCACACGCGAGCTGAAACCCCGGTGCAGTGTTAAACCACGACCCTGGCTATCTGCGAGTCCCCTACCCGGGTGGGAGCTGGGCACTAGCCTCAGGCCGTAGATCCACACATCTGGACTTTGGAAATCGCTGGCTTTGCAGAGCCGGTCTGGTAGCTGGAAGCAGGGCTCCGTGCTTGCACCACCCTGCCCGTGCAACCGTGCTGTGGCACGAATGTCGGCGCAGGCCGGGAGGGGAGAGCTCGGCGAGCGGCTGCACCTTCCCCATCGCTTTGGGCAGCAGCTGGAGCAGCTGGGCAGCGGGAGAAGGGGACAAGGGGGGAAGGAACCAGCCCCGCATGAGGCCAACATGGACTGCAGCCGGGTTCAGCTTTCTCCGAACAATGGGAACTCTCACGTCTCTGCCTCTGCTGTTATTTTAGGATTAAAAGCTCCGTGGGTTAGAAATTTACCTCTCTGAGGAAGGAAAAAAAAGCACAACAAATGGTTGCTCCCTGAAGACTTTGTATTTTCCCCCGACTCCCTCGTGGTTTCAAAGGCCTCTAATCATCACGGCTGCCAAAGCTGGGTTCCCCGCTAAGGCTGTGGGAAGCTAAAAACAATTTATTGAAAGCCTTTAGAAAAAGGAGTTATTAGGATAAAAACTCTAGAATCACAAAAAAAGATGAGACTTCTTAAAGCAATAAAAAAGAAAGTGCTGACCAGCAGAGTTTGCTCTGCCAGAGCCATCAGACCACACGAGCCCTGGTCCTTCCTTCTGCCCCAGGGCTTGGGGGGCTCGGGAGAAGGGCGAAAATTCGGTCTCTTGAACTAACAGCTCTGCTGAGCACTTTATTTGGCTGCAGCATTCCCAGAAAGCGGATTTTTGTGGGGAGATGGGAGAAGGCTTGTGCCACTGGAGCAGGTCAAAGCAAACAGGGGCTTGGAAGGGAGAGCTGGGGTAATGGGGAGCTGGCACTGCCAGGGACGCGGCTGAGCTGCTTGCCTGCAGTGCAGCAAGAGTTAAGGCTGAAGTCTTCAGTGCAGCTAGCTGGATAGACAGAGAGAGCTGAGACTTGAAAGGTAATAGAAAGCAGCAGCTGTTTTTTTGATCCTGCTATACAGCCGAAGAAAAAAGGAATAATAATTCCCCTTTGATTGCAAAGGCCTCAGGATTTGGGGACAAAGCCTCTGATGCCTGCTGCACCGCTCGCAGATGATGGACTGCGGAGTGGCCGGGCAGCGGCTGATTAGCGCGGGGGCGGCAGTGCCGCTGCCCCGGGCTCAGCCCCGTGCCGCAGACTCCCACTCTAACGAACTCAGTTTAATGGGCTCCTCGCGGAGCTGCTCGCCCAGCACCGCCGAACGCTGCCTAGCTCTGCCCTGGCACAGACAGCCTGCCCTCGGCGCCTGCTGCCCGCCTGGCTGCCGCCACCTTTGCCTTTCCGTGCAGGATCAGACCCCAGAGCGGCTCCCGGGGCGCGCAGGGCAGCGGCGTCCAGCCCAGGCGTCGCGGGACCCGTCACAAGCAATCCAGGCAGGACTGGGCTAACTGGTGTTTGAGGGACCTGGCCCAGCTCCTAGTCAGATTATTGCTGCTTCCCACCATTTGTATTCTGCTTGGGAACACAAACCGCAGCAAGTGTCCTTTCCTAGCCTTTGTCTAACATGTAATTTTGTTTCTTGATTTCCCTCCAGCCTCCCTCTCCGATTCTGGGTGAACGTAATCAAAAACCCCCAGTTCGTGTTTGATATCCACAAAGGCAGCATCACGGACGCCTGCCTCTCTGTTGTGGCTCAGACCTTCATGGATTCCTGCTCCACCTCGGAGCACCGCCTGGGCAAGGATTCCCCCTCCAACAAGCTGCTGTATGCCAAGGACATCCCCAGCTACAAGAGCTGGGTGGAGAGGTGAGCGGCAGCAGCGTGGGTGCCGGGCTGGTCTGGGTGCTCCGGTCCTGCCCGACCTCCTGCGCCGAGCAGTTTTGCTCTCGGCAGCCGATGATGCAGCAGGGTGGCTCTTGCAGCGAGCTGGTGGCACAGCTCAGCCCTACTCAGCATCTCTGCTCTTATTTTCAACTTGTTACAGACCAGGATCCTGTTTTGCTAGATGTAAGCATAAAGCGAAATGATGTCCTTTTCCCTTTGTTGTCCTAAAAGCGGATTCATTACCCGGAGTGCAATAGACCAATCTCACACACTCAGGAAAGATACTGCTTTTTATTCGGGCCTGGGTGCTCGGTGGACTTTCCACAAATTCAAGCACACCAGATTCATCAGGTGTGTCCCTTTTGTACAGTAACAATTGCATCTAATTTATTGAACTACTCCTACCTAGTACATATTCAAACTATCTAATGCGTATGCATAGGATTATATAACCACGACACATCAAACGCCTCCTCTGCATGCGCGGGGGTCTCGGGTGGTCTTCGGTGGTCGTTTGGGGAGGTATCCCCTCCTCACCTTGACCGCTAAGTCGCTCTGTATTGGGTCAATGGTTCCTTTTCCTGCCAATAGGAACGCACCATCAATCAGGAAGAATAGAAAGAACCAGAATGATCTTGGCTACTTCTCTAGGTATTATTAAAATTGTCTGAAGTTGAAAATGATTAACTAACTTAATTTAAAACAGGATTTTCTCTATCTGACATCACCTGCAGAGCTTTGTTTAAATCCCAAGGAGAAGAGGGGCATTTTGAGCCTCGGTGTTTCTCATGGCCTCCCTTGGCCTCTCCTTCCCGCAGGTATTACGCAGACATCGCCAAGCTCCCCGCCATCAGCGACCAGGACATGAACGCCTACCTCGCCGAGCAGTCGCGCCTGCACTCCGTCGAGTTCAACATGCTGAGCGCGCTCAACGAGATCTACTCCTACGTCAGCAAGTACAGCGAGGAGGTGGGTGTCCCCTGGGGCGGGCGCGGAGGCGATGCCGGCCCGCCGCACGTGCGGCGCGGGAGAGGAGCCGCGCTTCTGTGCGGCAGCGGGTCACGCAGCCTTTTCCCCCTCGCTGCCACCCAGAGCTCCTTCCTCCTCCCTTGTCCTCGACGCGGCACGACCGTAGCTCGCGCCGCTGCTGTCCCGCTCTGTTCTGTTCACGCACAAAGAGGTTCAGGTCCTGGCCGTGCCCGTAGCATACTTCCCAGGAGGATTGAGAGCTAAAATATTGTGGAAGCAACTGGATTCCTCAGCCTTGGCATACGCCCAGTGCAGCCCACTCCTAAATGCAGTGGAAAATCATCATGACCCAGTGAAGCTCCCCAGAAACATCCCTGTCTTTTGGGAACAGTGCGGTACAAATCCCATGTTGCAGTGACGCAGACTCCTGTTTGCAAAGAATCCCTGGCAGCGTGAGCTCCTTTAATGAATGCATCACTTGAAACCAAGTTCTCGCCATCTGTTCCACCCCTTCATTTCAGTGTAAGAAGAACCTATTTTGCAATTATGTCCGTTAAAAGGAAGGGTTTTGTCATTTAATTGCATGTATGCATTTGTGATACAATGCTACAGCTATTTTCCGATTAGGGCTTAAAAATCTCATAACTTTCATGCTAAATGAGACAAGAAATGTGGAGTCCAAGGTACAAGAGCGGGAATGATTGTGTTGTGTGGGTAACGTGCACTGAGCGGTCCAACAAATCAATGAGCACGGCTGCGGCATGGCGAAGCGCTCGTCGCGTTGCGTTGCCATTTGTTATTTAAGTTTCACACATCCGCATTTCAAGTTGCTCACATCTTGCTGCCCACCCACCTCTACCACCCCCTCTCGCACACTGACTTCTTTCTCTTTTTTTCTCCCTTTTTATTTTTTCTATACCAGCTCATTGGGGCTTTGGAGCAGGATGAACAGGCACGTAGGCAGCGTCTGGCATACAAAGTAGAGCAACTTATTGGTGCCATGTCTATTGAGAGCTGAAGAAAGGTTGCGGTGCTCACGGACGGCAAAGGGCAGAGGATTGCACGGACTCTCGGGAATTAAGAGGGAGAACAAGCAAGAAAGGCACTGGACACATATAAATACCAAGGCTCTTCTCGGGGGAGCAGAGACTGGCCCAAGGACTGACTGTGTTCAAAATCGTATAGGATCTGGTTTGAAAAGGCAGGAAGAGAAAAAGAGAAAGCATCTCAATCAAAGTCAAATCAAGATGGATCATTTTTTCGAGCATACATAGAAAGAAGGAACCTGGAAAGTCTGGATGTCTCCATGACTGCTGCTTTGCATGAAAATTGTTTGATGTATATTAGAAAATAAAACTTTATTTAAAGGGTTTTTTTAAAAAAAAAGGAAAAAAAAAAAGGAAAAAAAAAAAAAGAAATAGAGCAAAAACCACAGAGGCCACAGAGATAATCCTGGCAACAAGGTTCAGCTCTGAATCCTGTCCTCAAGAGACTCCTGAGGACGCGGCTCAAGCATTCTGCGAACGGACTCTTACACCAATTGGAAAGTTTGGAAAACCGAAATTTTCTTCTTTTTGGGATCTTATAAAGAATATGAGCACAAGTTTGCACCACACCTTTTTACACAAGTAAAATAGCAGTTTAGCCAGAAAATAGTTCAGTGGCTGAGTAACTTATAGGCACTAGAAGGAACTTTACCTGAATTGCAAAACCATCAGATCATCCGACCTGTCTTGAAATCCAGCTTTATCTATGTATTTATATAGTGTCAATATATCTATATTTTTTTTAAATCCCATTTACTGTTGAACAAGGAAAGATCTGGTTTTAAATGCTTTCCCCTTTTCCACCCCCATTCCGCCTCGCCGGACGCCGGTGCCGCTGCGGTGATCCGGCAGCACCCCGCGCGGCGGTGTGGCCGCGGTGGTGCCCGGCCGCCGTCGGCGCGTTGCCGGTTTCTGCAGGTACAATTTGCGCAGAAGCGACCGGCTGCCCTCTCCCCATCGGGCAGAGCTGGGGTGAAGCCTCCTTGGTTGCGTTTTGGTGGTAGTTTCTGGCAGCCGCCTCTGATTTCTTGCAGTAAAAACCAACAAACCCCCAATGTTTACAGTGAGCGATACTTGAAAAGACTCGACGTAGCGAGATGAGATATTTATTGCTTTTCTGTTTGGCTTGCAGAGTTGATCAGCACAGGATCCCTTTGAGTTTCTCTGCCAGCATTCGTGGTGTTGCCCGGGGTCAGGCGCAGGACTTGTATTTCCACTGGGGAGGGGAAAGAAATCTTTGCTCTAGGCAAGGGAAGACCTTAACCAGCACTCCACAGGCCAGCTAGCGCTGTCGTCTTGTCTCTGTCTCGGCGTCTCGTTGTGATATTTGGTTCCTTGCTGGCCCCGACAGGCACATGTTCTTGTGGCCAGTGACAGGCAAATGTTTGTGAGTGTTATTTCTTTCAAAGACACCAAAGCTTATGTGTGTCCCTTTGTAGAGTGCCAGGAGGGGAAGGAATGCTGTAAATATTTCTCTCTGTAATAAATATTGATATTTGTGCAGGCTGCAGTGGGGAGGACAGGGTGGTTAGGTCTAATGGAAATACAAGTATTGACTGCATGAGCTTGGCAGTGGCAGCAAAATAGCTCCCAGCTTCTGCTCAGCCCTGCCCGGGCAGTGCCATGCCGGCCTGGGACCTTAGTTTGCAGCTGGTGTGTGTCGAAGGAAAATCCATTTTCATATCCATCCCCTTCCTCCACCGTTCCTGCCCAGAGGAGCCCGGGAGGGTCACCGCGGGCTCCCCGTGCACCGGGAGAGCTGCTGGCTTTTGGTCTCAAGACACAGTTCTAAGGGGAGCCAGCAACAGGGGAGGGGAGAAGCATGTAGAGAAATACTCAGGAAACTTGTTGTTTTAATGACCGTTCAGTAAAAGCCATGCCGAGTCCGCTTTCTTTTGGTAATCCACTTTTGTGAGTTTCACTGGGCCCTATTAATACTCTGGAAGAAAATACTAATGATAATGATCAACATTGTGCAATAAGTTCTTGACATTTACAACAGCCTGAGCCTTTTAACTGGAGGGCTTGGATTTACTGAGACATGGAGAGAGCTGGCAGAAACAGAGAAACTGAAAGCAGAGCAGGATTCGTACTGCCTGTTGTCGGGAGAGTTCCCTTCCCAGGGATCCTTCTCCTGTGCAGTGAATCTAATTTCACAGACAGAAAATGTGCAAATGTCCGCGTTGTCCTATTAAAGTCTGGCATCCCGGAGCCCAGCGCCGCGGACGTGGTGAATGAGCCGTCATTGTGGCAGCCGCCAGCCTGCCCTGCTCTTTGCTGCTGGTCTTACAGGGGATTGCAGAGTGTCAGGTTTTGAAATCCTCCAGGGCTCATTTTTTACGGGTTTCTGTTACTGCTTTTCACAGTGATCCGGCATGAAGCTTATGTGGGTGATTTCCAGATCTATATTCTAGTTGTGGTCATTGTTTTGGGTATTCAGATCGTTCACCAAATTCTTATGGTACTCTGAAACCCAAAGAAAGCATTCCAAATGGCTTCGAGATGGTTTCCAAACACTTCTAAATATTAGTCTGAATAGTTATGTCTGCAGGATTCACAAAATATGAGTGCTGCCCAAAGCAAAGACCTGGCTTTTCATCACCTGGGTGCTGGTGAATGTGTGCTTGCCCTACAGCCCGCGTCAGGCCCTCGTGGTCCTCTTTTCTTCACATCTATTGGAGAGGCTTTTGCGTAGCTGCTTTTAAGCCTACTTTCCTCCTCCTGCTCTCTACCTTCTGGCCAGGAGCATCCCATAAACAAACATTTTGTCACTCCCCCCTCCCCAGTATTTTCTCAGCAAAGACGGAGGTCCCCAAGCATCCCCTGGGTACCCTGGCAAGGGGTTTGCCGAGCAGTGCTGAGGGTGGGTGCTGCAGCGACCCAGCCGCGATGCCAGCGATGCCGGTGACCAGTCTCTTCCACGTCTTGGCTGCTTGGCTGGTTTGCCCTTTAACAGCCTCTCCCCCTTCCCCTGGCAGGAGCCTGGGAAAGGGCCCGTAAACTGGGATTATCCTGGAAGATAAAGATGAGGGGGGAAAAGAAAAAGGATTGCAGAGCCCAGAGGGATTGGTCTGTGAGCAAGGATTAAAAGAATCCAACGTGTCCATGCTGGCTAAACGCGGGGTCTGTATTCCATGAATACACCAGCGCGCCAAGGGGAGAAGGGGACAACAGTTTATTTTCTGTGCTGTGGAAGGAAGGTGAGCAGAGGAGAAAAGGGAAAGCAGCAGGAGCACTTTGCAAAGCAGTAAGCTATTACACTTTTGACTGACTTCTGAGCGAAGCAGCAGAAACATCTCTTCTGCCATCATCTGAAAAGGCTTTAGGAGGATGGCATAGGGAACAGCATGGTGCTGACTGGAAGGGGTGGCCTATAAATAATCTGCCAAGCGTCTACTTGTGGTGGTCAACATGAATTACGGATCTTTACAGGCAATTATACAGAATGAAGCAACATATCCCCTTGGGGCAAAGTGCTTGTAATCTATTGCCCTGTTTGCATCCAACTTTTCAGTTACTCCTTTGGGAAGAGGAAGCCTCAGATCTCAAAATGGCATTTTCTTCGCACTTGCAGCAAACTGGACTCAAGGTTTGGTCAGGAGGGGGCAGTGACTTTGCCTTAGATGAAACGATTTCACATCCCTCTCATTGCCCCCTTCCTCCTGCAAGGCCAGTTGGTGTTTTGATTCTCCGGTTCACTTTGTTTCAGGTATTTTGACATCAAAGTGGGAGACGTCACTTCCCGGAATCTCTCTGCCTGGTGTCACTGCTTAAATAATTCCATTTAATCTTCTGCTCATGAGCTATCAAAGCACCCACTCCAAGGGGGAGCAAGGTGCTAATCAAACGCTTCTCCACCTTGAAAGCCTTTATTAAAAACCCATATACAAGAGTCTAACTTATAGGCAAGCTTGTCTCCGCATGAGCCCTGCTGTGGAGCACCACAACGCTGCAGCCCACCAAAGTACAGAGGGTGTGGACGTCAAGTGGTCCACGCTTTGCCATAAAGGATGAATTTATGTTTAAAGGAAGGCAGGAGAGATCAGCACGGCCAAAGTGCTGGAGCCCCAGTGGGATCCAGCACGGACCAGTCCGCAACTGCATGAAGACCCACCACAGGAACCAGCGCTGAGAAATAAAACCGCAGCCACGGCCTCGCTGCTGGTGGGCAGCAGCATCGCCGGCAGCACGCGTGGCGGGGAGGTTTCTCCCCAAAAGCGGCTGGACGTGGCCGTGCCGGACGGCAGTGCCTTCCCGCAGAGTCTCGGTGCTGTGACACAGTGGGGACGGCGAGGGCAGCCGCTCGACGCGGTGGCAACAGAGACCTTCATCACAGCAGTGCCTTCAACACACTGTCTTAAAATCCTCACGGCCCGTCCCCACGTAAGTTCTCTCTCCTACCTTCAACTGGACTTCACCAAAAATGTCGTAATGTAGGAAACAAGTTGGGTGGGCGCGTGGAGGACAAAAGCAAGAGGGCTTAAAGCTCTGGGGTTGCGTTCCTGCACGCTGCTGACTCTGAGCGCCTCGGTGTGAGTCGTCTAAGTCTGCCTGGAAAGGGTCGGAGCGCTTCCCTCCTCCGGTGGGCACGACCTACAAATGAGGTCTTGTCTTCTTTCCAGAAGTCCCACGCAGCCAGCGGGGATGAGGAGCGCCGACCTGCCCGCTGCCCTCGCTGTCCCCCGGGCAGCAGGTTGGCAAAGGGCAGAGCAGCTCCCAGCACGGTCCCTGTGAAGCTCCTGTCCCAGCCTGTGCCTCGAACCTGTTCCCTGGCAGCAGCCCAGCCACGTTCTCGCCGGTCGCTGGCTCTTCTCCATCCAGTTTGCAGTGCTGTCAGAGCTCACCTGTCACGGGGACTCAGCTCGCCAAACTAAATGAAACTAAAATAGACTGACTTGAATAAGCTGGGACATCAGGGAAAGCTCACGAGAGACTGTACCCTGGAGAGAAGAAAAAGTGTTCAGAGAAGGATAAATAACTGACATCAAAGATGCATTAAAATGCCACAAAGCATTCAGCCATCCTATTTCAGAATCGCATTTGTACCATAAACCGCAAGCCAATAACGCAGGGAGCTGCGACGTTGTATATAGTTGCGTACTAGGTAGAGCTAGGTGAGCAGTCCCGTCTGTTTAGTGAATGTGTCTTCGGTGAAAACGCCCGCATCGCCCCAGCCTCCTCCCAGCCTTCGCCCGAGGCCACTGAGACCGGTGGGTCAGAGGCTGGAGGCAAAGCACTGGTGACAGCTATGAGGCCACCCAACACCCCTATGGATGGGATGGTGTTTTTTTTTTTTTTAATTAGACATTCTGTGGGAAATAATCAGAGTAAAAGATGCCAATGCGCACTGCGAAGAAGGTGCCATTCAGGAGCCGCTGAGCTGAGCAACCCTGAATGTGCAATTTAAATGTAGGTCAGCCAGATTAGTTTTGAAGGGGAAGAGGATGGGAGTCTTCGAACCAATTTTTGCTGCCTGGAAGGCTTTGCGCAAAGCCTCTGTTCACTATGAAAAATCCCCAGCTTCAGGCGGAGGTCCTGTTCTGGGTAAGGCACGGCACAGAGGCCAGCATCCCAGCCGCAGGCGGTACCTATTGCCTTCCTGGCTCCTAGCAGAAAACTCTGGGTCTCCGGCACGCATCCTGCAGCCCGGGGTGCTTCGCTGGGTGCCGGGGGCCGTGCCGGGGGGTGGGAGGTGGGGAGGCGAAGGCAGCGGGGCAGCACGGGACAGCAGAGACCGACTGCTCCCGTGCTGGAAAAGCAGCTCCTCGTCTCGCCTGGGCGTCTGCGCTGACGTTGCCGCTGCGGTTGCACCGGGAGCGGCTCAAATGCAGCTGGAGGTGTTTTGGCCGTGCAGTGAGCACGGCGGTGTCTGTGTGCTTGTTCTTTCAGATCTCCGTTTGCCCCTGTGTTACCCATTCCTCTCCTCCTTTCTTTGTAAAAGTGGAATATAATACTGTTCCTGCAGCGCATGAGAACATGCTCAAAAGACCTGCAGGGTCCATCCAATTGCACGGACAATATCCCAAACTCTCTGGGCCTCCTGAGGCTGCTGAATCAAATACGAGATCTCCCGTATGGCCTTTCCTTTGAGATTTTTAATACCTCTATTTTAAATAAGCTTGGAAGTTTATGCAACAGCTTCTCCATCAGATGTTCCCATCTCATGGACTGAGCAGCAGAAAGGTGCACCTGCAAGAGGAGCTGTCAGAAAGGAAATTAGCTGATGAGCTGATTTTGCCACATTATTTCATAGCTTCAGAAGATACTGCGGTAGGATGTCCTTCTCTTATTGATGAGTGTTTCTGTGTTAATGGCACTTTGGGGGCCGTTACGAGAAGCGGTGGGAAGCAACAAGGGGAAGAGAATGTACAGGTACTAAAGCTTCTGGAGTCCCCAAAAATGTCACAGAATGTAGAGGTATCAGCCATGAAACAGATTCTGATTTCTTCTGCCCCTCTCCTTAAAATAAACACATGCCAGTTTTAGGGGATTTGTGTATTGGCAGGAATAATGAATTGATTTGTATCCGTACCCATTCCACCGTATCGTTCTCTGGCTCCTCCCCGTTATACTTGACACACTGGAGTTCTGTATTATATTTTTTTTTAAGATGATTGTCTGTTTTTTGTTGTTTTTACAAGTGTTGTGGAAAAAATGTAAGAAAGTTTAAGTATTTAAAAATGTTCCAAGGAAAAAGGGGGTTTTGTTATTATTCTAATATATTATTGTGTACCTATTGTAAATATGAAACACTCCTATTTTGCAAGCCAAGGACTCACTTTGTACTGTTGTTATATATAAATAAAGTTTACTGGTTAAAAAAGCCCTCCTGTGTGGGTCCTTATTTTCTAACAAGTGGTGTGTGGCATTTATTGTAGAAGCTGAGTATACTGGTGAGAAATATTTACTCACTGAATCACACCAGCAATAAATGGGTAAGTGGAAATCTGGAAATAACGCCTGCCTAGCAAAGCCAGGGGTGCAGCTGGGCTGGATGGGGGTCTGGGATTGCCCCTGGCCTCCAGCCTTTGAAAAGCAACTTCTACCTTTGCAGCAGGGAAAGTTTTTCCAGTAGTAAATGAAAAGCAAAATGCGGTGGATGCAGGGAAGCTCTGAGGGAGTGAGCGATGCTGCTCCTCGGCTACCTCTCCTGCAGAGCGGGGCAGGTGAGGCTGTTGCCGTCCTCGCTGGCCTCTGCTCTTCGAGAGCTGTCAGTGCAGAGTTTTAGCATCGTTGCTAAATGGCCTCAAGCTCAGAAATGTCCCGTGAGATGTGCTAGTTCATCATCTCAGACAAAGGGGTCGAAGGGCTGAGCTGTCTCTCCGAGGAGCAGCGGTCCTTGCAGGCAGGAGAGGGCACGCAGGCAGCCTTACCGGCTGCGGGAAATACTGGGCACTTCCACTCCAGTTAGGGAAGGAGCAGGCAAATGCTGTTTACAAATAAAAAGCCTGGAAGAGTTCTTCATGGTTTTCCCTCCTTGAAATTATCAGTCCTTAAGGTAAAATGCATTTGCTTCCATTTCATAAATTCAAGCTAACATTTTAGCAAACGCTGAGAGGCATCTGCTGAGTAGTAGGAATCAGCAAGTGACTTCTTCAGCAGCTGTCTGTCAACTTTAATGACCAATATGGTTGCAATTACAGCAATGAACTTTCTCTAACAGCCCAAAATTACTCTGGATGATGATAAGTGACAGAAAAATGGAGACCCTTAAGGAAGCATTAAAAAAGAAACATGGGGATCTGGAACAAGAGGTCTTACTGCTTTTTCTGACAGATCTTAGGGTTTTTTTCTTTCTAAATGAGGTACTAAAAAGGATAAATCTAACCCAGAAGGGGAAGGCATGGCACACTGTGGATCACAGCAGGGAGTTCAGTGCTGCCCCAAGATGTAGTTTTTATACAGACATTTGACACCAAGTTCGCTTGTTTTAGTGTAGTGCTAATAGGGTGATGGGAAGCTACTCCTGTTTGAAGCTAATGCAAATATATCATGTCAGTGCGGCAGTCTGCTCCTCCGGCAGGTCATTTTATCTTATTTTCCTCAAATTGAGAGCAAAGCTTGACATGAACCTTAGAAAGGCAGTTGGGCCACATCCTGCCATCTCCCACTTTAAACCAGTAGATTTTAACCCTGGCAGATCGATCCCATGGGCTCTCTCAGCTCTGTTGCTGGCGGTCCTGTAATCATTCCAGTGCTGAACCGGGGTGTGTCAACCCAATATTGAGTGAATTTTCACATGATTTGTGAAGTTAGGGAACAGAAGAGGAGGTGATTGTTTTTCACTTGTGCCTTGGGTTAGCCTAAATTTATACCAAGAATAAAATATGAACTGAACTGAGGTTCCCAGAGGTTTCCTGAGGGCTGGAGGAGAGGGTATGGTATTTTACAAGGGACCTCCGGAGATGCTGATCCCTGTGCTGACTTGCTTGTGGCCATTGAGTTGTAGTAGAGATGCTGGAGTCAGGCAGCAGGACAGCTGCTGGCAGGAAGCATTTGTACTCCATGTGCCACCTTTGAGAGGTTATTGACTCCTCCAGCTCAGTAAAGGGAAAAGAAATTTCAACGTGAATTGACAGCATTGACCATGGGGTCATTTGTATTCATCTGCACCTTGTTAATATATTTAATATAATAAGTATACTCAACTAAAAATTACATTTTATCTGGCATGCACTTCACAGGGCTTTATTGGCACTGACAAGGTCAAGTGATGCTTAATAATGGTTATATAAAATGCAGATGGCTTAGATTCCTCTATCATTTCCGATGTCCAGTGCAGAAGAGTGAAGAGGCACAAACACGCTTCGGAAGGCATCACTAAAACAGCAGGTTTGGACCTTACTTGGGTAAGGTTGTGGGTCCCGGCAAATGTCCCTCCAAAAGGCTGCTGTAACGGCGTTGAGCTGCGGTACCGCAGCTCTGCAGACCACCTGGGGCAATTTTTCTCTCTGAAACAGCGGCAAAACAGCTTTGAGTTTACCCTCCATCCCCCCATTTTAGCTTTGTCTGCGCTCACCCTCTGCATCCCCTAGGTCAGCTTTTATTTCACCTTCTGAATATATGAGATTGCCTGGTTGCTTAATCACCATCGCTCTGTAAATAGTGGAAAGAGTTTTGGACATCCTGGTGCTGGCTTTTCAAGCCTGGTCATCAGGGTGAGCTAATGGAGGTGACACTTTCAATTATCAAATACAATCATGGCATTAATTTTGACCTGTTTAAATTCCAGCATCTTTTCTCTTCTTAGAGAATTCTAGTGAATGCTTGGCTAGAGGGTGACATATAATTGTATGTGATCAGACAGTTATCTTAAACTGGCAATAAAAACCACAAAAATCTCTTGCTTTTTATTCCGATAAGCACGCATGGTCTTGTTACATGTAAGTGGCTAACTCATTTGTAATGGAAATTTAGCTTAGTGTTGAGTGGACACTTCACTGCTTAAAATGGAGCACATCACTAATAACCATGCTAAAACTCCTCCTCCCTAATCCCGAATTGTTTCGTGGGACACTCAGGCCCCCTCACCATGCCTGCTATGGTGGCACATTTCCCCAGGTGCCGGGTATTAATGTTGCTAGCGGGGGCTACTGATCTGACATTAATGGGATGAAAAGTAGCTAATTAATTTAGAGCTCTTCCAGAAGAGAAATCTTGTATCTGCTCCAGTATATAGATATGTTTGTGCAGACAAGTGTATATAAAATAATGTGAAAGTATTATAACACAATATAAAATAGATGTACAGCATAATACAACGTGAATGTGTCTATATCTATTTGTATCAAGAGTACACCCCAGGGTTCATGTTAAACTTAAAATTACAAATATTGATGCCAAAACAAAGGATTTGGTTTTAGTTCAAAATAATACTTATGAAAATGGAAAGCACTCAGGCTTTATTGTCGCTTCATAATTAACTCCAGTGAAGGAATCTAATTACAAATGTTCAATGCTGCCCTATGGCAAAATGTCTGAGAAAATGGAAGGAGGATAGCCAGGCTTAAATAACTCAGGTAAAAATTAACTCTATGGTAATATTTGATAATTAAGAATGTCTCTATCAGCTTGTCTGGGTATTAATGAATTGGGCTGTTCTTTTCACATTTGATTACTGGAGCTTTATGACTGCCATTTCGCCCTTATTGCTCCTGGAAATAAGCTTGTCTATGGCCTGAGCACCAGGAATAATGTTTGCGGGTTTATAAATAGATCCCGTTCGTCCAGACTTTCTTCAAGGCAAATTTTGGAGCTCCGTAATTGGGTCCACATGGGGTTGTGCATGTGTCCTTCCTCGATGCTTCGAGCTTATCTCATACCATCTCTGTTTTGGAGGAGGCTGGGAAGGGAGCAGGAGGCTCTCTTAGCAGTATGAAATACAAAACATGGGGTTTCTGCTTTGTAGCTCCCTTAAAGCAAAATCAGCAATGATAATTATAATTTGGAAACTATCCTTTGCCATGGTTGCTTTGCTTTGCTCAGCCCTCACCAAGAGGCACGGGGATTTGCCGTTCTCCTCGCGATGACCAGGAGCTCACCTCCATCCCCTGGTGCGCAGAGCTGGCTCCCCGGCAGCACCGGCCCCGCGGGGAGGGGAAGGGGGGGTTGCCCTGGGGCTGCAGACCCCCTCCAGCCCCCCCGGCTCCCTGCCACCTTCGGCGGGCCACCGCCGGCAGCTACCGGCTAAAGCAAAGAGCCCAGTACCGGGTCCTCCAGCTCCATAGACAAAAAAGCTGGAGAAACCGCAGCCTCCCAGTGTTTCAAAGCAATAAATATCCTCCATTTACTCCTGCAGTGGGGAGAATTATTCTCCCCTGTGGTTCGCTCCCAGCTTTGCTGCTGCCTTGCCATGTGAGCAACCTGCCTGCCTGCCTCTTTCCCCTCTGAAGAATACAACAGAGCCACTCCCCATCCCTTACGCAGTTGTTGGGAGATTTAATTATATTTTGAGAGCCTCAGATGAAAGGCACTGCACAAACACCGGAGACTAATACATTCATTAGCCGAGTCCCCGCTGAGCGCCGGGGTTGGCTCTGGACACATGCACCCTTCGTGCTAAGGCGGCAGCGGGCGGCCGAGGAGCCGCCGGGATGCAGGGCAGGGCTGCACCGAGCCGGCTGGCTCTGCGCCGCCACATTGTCATTCTGCTCCAGCCGCTGCTGCCCGCCTGGAGAGGAGAAAGCATTTTCTCTTTTGTTAGCACTCAATTAGGCTGAGCTTTGAGGAGAAGATATAAATGCCTAAAAGTTCTTTTTTTTTTTTTTTTGCCGTGTTCAGCTTCCACAAAGGGAAGTGTTGGGATGATCTCAGGGGGGAGAGTTGCTCTTGCATGAGTTTTTAAGCATCCTTTTGACGTTCATTTGATTTTTGCAGCGGGAACCTGCAATCTCTCTGAGCTCGCCACAAAGGCATTGCCTCAGGCTGTACAGGAGTTTATAGACTAGGTCACAGACCTCACGCATATTTTATATGTGCTCAAATAGCATTTTAGCCTTTGACAAGCACAGGTCAGAGCGCCAGCACCCTGCCCGGGAGGGAAGTGGCTCAAGGCTAGTCACACAGAACAAATACACCAAACAAATAGATCAAGCACCAGAAAAAAACTCAAATCCACTTTGGGAGGGAACTCAAAGTATTGCTCTGTGCATGGCCTGACCTTTTTGCCTATACAGGTACAAGCGGGAGGATGGCCCAATACTTCCAGAAGGATTATATGCTCTGCTGGCTGTGACGCTAGCAGCAAAATAATGGCCCTGGCCAGCAGCTCCTATCATGCTAATGGGTGAGCTTCACCTCTCCCACTACAGATATATAAAAGAGATCAGTGTTTCTAGAAGCTAAGTCACCCCAGCTCAGCTAAATCACCTTCCGGAGATGCTGTAATTCCTTGTCTGGTACACAAGAGCAGTATTCCTCCCACCGAAGCAGGAGCCGGAGCGGCAGGGCACTGTGGGGGCTCAGTGCATGCTGGCATGGCAAAGCTGTAGAGAATGCATCCACAGTGGTCTCAGCACTGTACTAATTGCAGGTCTCAAACAAATACCTCATTTACACACACACTCTAATAAATTGACTGCCTTTTGATACGGAGCTGTTAAGTGGGGAGCTCTGCGGGGCTCTCGCTCCCAAGGATGCACCTCTGAAACAAGGCAGAATCTCTTTCTCCATCTGCAGAGGAGCAGCGAGGAGCCGGCTGGTGGGGAAGCTGATACCCCAGTGCATGGGCTGGAGGATTAGCAGGTTGGTAATGAATATGGGTTGAGTAATAATCTGTGGAGTGATTAATATGGATATGATTTTTGGATTAATAAGGATGCAGCAGAGCTGTCTGCTCAGGAAAGATGTTCGCACTCACCAGTTTGAATGCAGTGACCGTTACCTTAATGCTGTGATTAAATCCACATTTAAGACACCTCATTAAATTAGACTGTAAGAGTGAATTCTTATAACCCACAGCAAGAAATATATTCAGGCCTAGTGGGTGAAGAATGCAAGAAGATCCCCGGAGAGCCTCTGGGAATGTGTCTTACAGCTGCCATGGGCCAGCCCAGCCTGGCACGTAACCCTGCACCCAGGCACTGCTCGCAGGCGTTTCGCTGCCATCTCCTTCACCGCCGTCTTCGGAGCTGCCGCCCTCCAGCACAGCTCCTAACTGTGGTCACGCAGACACGAGTCACTTCTCTGCAGCTGTGTTACCTTCAGTGAACTCAGTTCAGCTGCAGAATGAGCCTCGAGCAAAAGCATCTACTGTGCACCTCAGGTGTGGGGTTCCTGCGATGTTCTGAAGTGGACTGAGTTTTCCCATCTCTGCTGAGCCCTGAAAACAAGGGTGTCCTCCTCACTTCAAAAGGGGGTTAAACATAAAGATGGATCCCTGACCTGTCTGGAAAGCACTGACCTAGAAGGGAAGGAGACTTTCAACTGCCTTATTACCTCCCCTGCAGCTCAAAGCTACAGATCGCGTCCCTCTCAATTGCCTTTCACTGCTCTCAGGATGAAAGCGGTCTTCGGCAGAGG
The DNA here is from genome assembly GCF_900496995.4 of Aquila chrysaetos chrysaetos. NCBI lineage: Eukaryota > Metazoa > Chordata > Aves > Accipitriformes > Accipitridae > Aquila > Aquila chrysaetos. The sequence continues at coordinate 2,096,709 of NC_044027.1, forward strand.
CGATTTGAGAAGCGAGGGACTGCAAAGCCTTTCCTGCCGCCGCTGCCCTCGCTCCGGTGCAGGCAAGCACCGCTCCCACCCTGCGAGGAGCGAAGGGGACCCACGGCTCTGCCCGAAGCCGGGGCCACCCTTGCACACGTGTGGGCGCACATGCATGTGCCCTCTGCGCGTTTGTAAAACAATCTTTTTCATTTTCTGGTTGGCTTGGCAAACCGCAGCTGCTCCTTCCTCAGAGCTCCCGAGCACATTTGTGCAGGTTCCCATTTACATACAGTAGGGCTTTTAATTTCCTTCTCACCGCATGTTTCGCGAATAAACCATCTGAAATATTGCAGATGTCTGGGACGGGGAGCGGGGTGTGGGATACTGGGGGGAGGATGGAGCCGAGCCTGCAACATGGATAACACACGTTTCGCCTAACGGCAGAGCCCAGGTTTGTTGCAGCTGCCCCGCGGCGCAGGATTACGCGAGGGTTTGCTCTCCACTTATTTTTGCTTTAACTCAATGGCTTAGCGTTTACCAAGACTGAGCCAAGGTGCTTGAGTATTAATTGATTCTTGCTGCTGAGTGAGGCTCATTAAACAGCAGCTTTGGGGTGTAACTGGCAGCTCACCGAGGCAGTAATGAGCAGGACAAGAGGTCCAGGACTGAAACTTCTCTCCTCCAGCATCTGTTACCACAATTACAACCCCAAACCCACAGCAACAGTCACCGAACGCGCACGCACCCGCACAGAAAAGCCTTATTGAAACAAATGGCTCGCCCCGACGCCTCCCCGTCAGGGAAATGACGGGGATTGCTCAGTTAACAACCCCCTGCGGCTGGGTTAATTACCGCCGGGGGGGAGAGCGCGGCTCCCTCGCACCCGGCCCGTCCCCGCGGCAAACCCGGGGGACGGAGCAGCCCCGGCTCATTCAGCGGTGAAACCTCGGGGGGGGGGAGGCTCCCCCCGGGGCAGCGTCATTAGCATTCTATAGCGATTAATATGGTACAATTTGTGCATATGGTGTAATTACGGGGATAATTTATGCACGCAATTGATGATAGCGGAGCTTGCTTGCTGCTGGTCCCCGGTTCCCCATCGCCCCGAGGGGCAGAACCAGAGCTCGGGGGAAGGTGGGGGGGGACACGGACACCCACCGGGCACCGCCACCGGGAGAGTGTTCATGCGAGGGAACAGGGGAGCAAGGCAGAGCAGGAGAGGTGCGGGGCTGGGGGGTGGAGGGGGGGATGCTCCGTGCGGGGTTGCTGGGGCGGGGGGGGATGCTCCAGCTCCCGGCGGTCTGTCTGCCATCTAGTGGCTTTTCCAGCTCTTTTTTTTTTTTTTTTTTTTTTTTTTTTTTTTTGCTGGATGCCCAGCTCCCGGCGCAGTTCCTCCGGCGCTGCAGATCACTTCCGAGATGGGGTAGAAGTGAAGTGCTGGCCAGGGCTTGGAGGGATCAGAGGGACATAAGGCAACAGCAGATTGCACAGGATTAGCACTTGGTGGGGAGTGAGATCGGACCTTTATTTGTGAAGCACTTTTCTGTATCTCGTCTGGTTCAGCTTTTCGTTGTTCGTGCCTTGAATATGTTCCTGACCCTGTGCACACAGACAATGAAATGCAATCTTTTCCAGTTAAGATGTCAGTGATGAACTCAAGAACAAGGAGTCTAGCCCGACTAATTATCTGAGATGATGTCCTGTCTTTGCAAGATGGTTGTGATCCAGTATGCTGATTTGTAGCTATGAAGCAGGGCAAATGGTAAACAACAACAAAAAAATCCCAATCTATATGTAGAGGCAGTGGATTGTAAATGGGCTGGCTTTAAAAGTATCTGAAAAGCTTGTCCTGGTTGTAATGCTAAACTGGGGGCTGGGACATAGCTCTGTGTTTTTCTGCTTCTGAGCTTTGGGGTTATTGCCTCATTTGAAAAAAGTGCAAAGAGAAGTGAGAACTTACAAACTCAGTGCCCAGTTTAGAGGTTCTGCGGTGTGGTCCTTACCCCAAAACGCTCTAGAGACTTTCGATCGGTCCTTTCAGTCACCCTGATGCTCTGCACCCTGCAATATCAGGAGCTGGGCATATAACCCGCAAGGGGCAGCCCCTGCTGAGAATATTGGAGTGCTGTGAGAGATGACCCTGCTCCAGACGGGCTGGGAGCCCCTCCGGAGCACAGGGCTATAGCCATGACTCTGCAAGGACTGAGCAGAAGTGAGACTTGTTAAGTGAGTGGGATAAAAGTGTTTTTCAGCAAGAGGGTCTCCATGGGCCGCTCTGCGCACGCATGAGCACAGGGATCGTTCAGCTTGTCTCTGCCCTCGCGATGGCTGCTTTTCTCTAGTGAGTGACGGGACCTTCCGCATTGAGTTGAAAACAGCTTGAATTCCCTGAAGGGAACATGCTGTATAAATGTACAAGAATCTTATTTCCAGTCTGGCTTTGTGGTGTTGTTAGCAGAGGCTCTGGAAGGCACAGACATCAGAAGAAATGTGACCCTCTTAAAGACGGCTGATGATGCAAAGGTCAAAAAAAAGTGATTGACGAGGAGAAAAGTACATGCTAATATTTCTCCAAGAGGAAAAAGAATTACATATAATGGGTGTAATATTCAAAAAGAGCTAGCACATATGGTGAGTGATGCCAGCATTTTAAAGGCACTTAAGCCTTAAATTTCCCCTTGATAAAAGTTATGTCACTCTTACACAGTGCATCACAGTGACATGTTTTATGGGCAAAGTGTCACGCAAACATACCCAAAGGAGAGCAGAAATGCCAGCGTAAACAGCAGTGCTGCAGGAGCAGCAGGCGGGGTGTAACCAGCTCCCTGCTCAGGGCTTGCAGCTCTCGCCAGTGCAAGCCCCTCCTGCTTCCTGGGTGATGGCCACTGCGGTAGGTTCCTCCTGAAAGGTGCTCGTCAGAGGTCTGGGGAGAAAGCTTGTGCCTGCTGCAGGGTTTTTTTTTGTCCATTTTCCCACAAGCAAGAAAAAACAAATTCCTTTTTCTGCTCTGCCTTAGGCAGTTACCAGCTGGTTTTGATCATTATCAACAGTATCACACCCTCAGCTTGGATGTGTCCAAGGGTGGGACCCTTGTAGATCCTGAGCTTGCCTTTTGTCCAAGCTCAAAATTTTTGTGTCAAAGTTCTGTATTGCGAAATGAGGAACAGGAGCTGCTACAAATTCAGTGCTTTAGGCAGGAAAGGGCACAAGATGCCGGGCAGAGGATGCAGCAATGTGATGGAGCACCAAGCACCCGCCCCAGCAGGTCAGCTTTCTGTGCCTGAGCAGGGAGCAGGTTCCAGCAGCAGACATGGAGCATCAGATGCCCTCCTGATTTGTTGGTCTCTAAATTGGGTGCGCAAAAAAATCAGGGTAGTAATCGAAGTGATGAACTTTATGTTTCTCTATCACAATGAAATAATTGTTCTGCCTCGGCATCATTATCCTGCCATTTTTCTGCTCCCATGTCACTTACTGAAAATAAAAGCTCACTTCTTCCATTATAATGAGCTACAGTTTCAATAATTCACAAAGATTTTTACTGGGCTTTATTTTTTAATCTTTATCACAAGGTTATAAAATTTGTGCCACTCTCTTCTAAGTGTTACTGAAGTATCAGCAGAAGGACAAGGCAAGCACAGATTTGCTGCAGTCCATTTAGTGGGATTTTCTTATCCTGTACTGGAAACTTTCTAAATTATTATTATTATTAGTAGTAGTAGTAGTAGTAGTAGTAGTAGTAGTAGCAGTAGCTACCACTGGGGGAAGACTAAGACTAGGAGGACAATATGGACTTGGCTTGGGATGGAATTTAGGCCACAAACATACCATCCAGGTTGTTAGTTTAGAGACAACATTTTCTATTCCTGATTACTTTGTTACCTGGAGAAATTTGTGAAGCAGTGTAATCCTTGCACAATTATTGTAGGCTAAAGAAATGACATGTTTTTCTCTCCCTTTTCTATTGTTTCTTACTGGTTCTGATGTATGATACTTCCATATATGCTCTGTACATATATATTTAATTTTCCATATACAAAGTTCTGTCTGTCTTCAGGAAAAGGATATGGAATTTTTGTGTCATTAATCTGGTAACATCTTGAATTATGGTGCTATTTCTGAAAGCTTTCTTCATATATATGAAATGATTATTTGACAGAACAGCATTCAGTATTGTTGGAATAATTGTTATGCCTGTTTAATACATCAGTTTAAGCTGTTATCATGGGTTCTTTGAAATGCTGGATAATTACATGAATAAATATGAAACATTCTATCAATGCATCTTAGTGCAAAGTATTGCTGCTGATCTTTTATGAACACAGAGCTAAAAATTGCATTTGTGAAAGGAAGAGGGAATCCATGGCACCATGGTGAATAGGTTGTTTCCCTATGCACGTACCTGAATATCAGGCAATTCAACTGTCAGACAAAGAAATAAACTGTCACCACCTCTCTTGCTTCCCTTCTCTCTCCTTTTGGTTTCTTACTTGCTGCTGCCCAGGTCCATGGACAAGAGCTGGCTGAGGCTCCTTCACCTGCAGGTTGCTGAAAATTTCTTTTCAGCTGCAGAGGTTCTTGGGCATCGAATCGAACCATTAATTGGGGTGATCTGGTACTTTTCTCTGAAGCTGGCCATGAGGATGAGGATTCAGAGCAGCGTACCAAACCCCTTACTGCAATGTAGAGAGCTCTGCTAGCGATGGCCGGGCATCCTGGGTGGCAGGAACGCGGCAGGGATGTGGCTGGCAGGGATGTGGCAGGGATGTGGCAGGGATGTGGCAGGGATGTGGCAGGCTGTGCGGGTCCCCGTCCGCAGGCTGGGGCGCTGGCTGGGCGCTCCGGGCGCCGGTCGGCTCCTCCGCATCCTCCTCATGCCCCGATGGCACAGCGCATCCTTAAAACCACGGGATCGTCTGGTTATTTCCATGACTCCTGTTAAAATGAGTTTGCTTAATCAGAACAGTGTCTTGTATCTGGTGTGTGCCAAGGGTAGGTGCTGCTTTCCACAACCAGGAATCTCATGACCGATAAAGCCACGCTTGGCCCTTCACGCTCCTGGGCTGCATCTGCTGCTGCTGCCTGGCAGGTTTCAAGCAGGGCTTGGGAATGCAACAGCTCTATTGATCTTTGTTCTTCTGGAGGTTTATTAACACATTATTAATTAGCACATGAGGCCAAGGGGAGGTTGGTTAGCACTTTCATCTGCCATTTCCAAACTTGTCATCACTCTCCTCTATTTGCACTGGCACCTATTAAATGGCTCTTTTCTTCTCTGTAAGAAACAAACCCGAAATGTGTATGAATATCGGTGTGAGCATTCAGCAAGCCTGAAAAGATAGGTGGTCTTAATTTGGGAATGGTGAGGGAAGGATGTGCTAGTGCCACGTCTGCCCTGTTGCCAGCCCAAGCAGAGGACGGACAGGAGAGGGTCTACTGGATGCTGGAGCGGCAGCCCAGGATGCCTCCAGTCAGCACCGCTGGCAGAGTTCATAAGAATGTATCGGTGCTTCGAATCAGGGAATCCTTAAACATTTGACGGGGGAAGCACTGGAGTGAAGATCTAGGTTTTGACTGAAATTTTCCTTCCTTTGTTTAAACTTCTCCATGGTGAGGGGAGGCGGGAGCACCCCCCCCCCCCCCAGCGCTGAGATCCCAGCCAGCGCTGACCCCCTCCCCGTTTTGGGAGGGAGCATCTGGTGCTGTCAGCTGAGCAGTCCATCACGGCTCGGCACTGCTGTCACCGGGAGACACAGTGGAACGAAAACAAAAGACGTGACAAATTTGTCCTTTTCTCTTTTATAATTAACCAAAATATCTCGTTGTGTAGCAGAGCATGGCTCCTAATTAACAGACAGGCAAGAGGCTATTTTTAAAAATGCAGACCCCCAGTAATTATATTTGCAGCAGAGAATGATATTTCAGTCAAATGCGACAGACAGTGAGCCAAGCTCCCATGTGAGGCAATTAATATTTCACACCTGCCAAGCAAATCAGCAGCGGGGAGAGGAGAGGATGGCATTGAAAAGGGGATGCTGCGCTGGGGGGGCCGCCGCTTGCAGCACAGAAAACCAAAAATCCTTTACTTGGCTGTACAACGTCCAGGGAAGTAGCACTTGCTATGGTTGAGCCTGACAAAGAGGAGTTGGCCAAAAGGGACATCAGCAAAATAGCTCTTGTTAGGGAGAGGGTCTGCGGGAAGGCTCTGTCCCAGCCCGGCAGGAAAGGAAAGGAAGGGAAATAATCAGAAGTGCTGAGAATAACTTGGTCTGTTTGAGAAGTAGACTCAAACACGAGGACAGTCAGCCCTGCCCCTTCCATCGTCAAGTTATTTTTCTTTTCCTGGTCCCAGCGAGGCACTGGGCAGCCGGAGGAAGCCGTCGCCTTGTGCTCAGCGGCTGCGCGCGTCTTCCAGCGCCTCTGGGCTCTGCCAGTCACTCCATGTGCTTGTAATGGATGTAACTGCACCTCTCCTGTGAGTTGTACATATTAGCGTGTTCATTTTCCCTGTTATGGAGACAAAAGCATGTATTTTCCTTCCTACTGTTTTTGCTGTTCAGGATTAATCTGCCCATTAATGGATAATCTGTCAGCGTTTAGATGCATTGAAGTTGGGAGGAGATTTACAGGCTTGTGATACCATCTGCTTTATTAGAATGGTTTGAAAAACCTGATGTTCAATTTGTTCTGCAGGATTTGACGACAGATTATTCTCTAGATTCCAAAATAATTAAGAAAACCAAAAACCAGAGAGAATGGTGACAAGGAGGATGGGCAGAGGGAGGGGAGGCAGCTCTCGACCTGTCCTCTGGGTAGGAAGGACTGACTAACCTCAGCAAAGCAGCCCGGGCTGCAGCGATTTTCTGCTCTGCTTTGTTCCTGTGCGTGGTAATAAAATGCCACCAGAAGCATGGCTGGGAGACCACTGAGCCAGCAAGTCTGAGCCTGGAGAATAGCAGAGCCACAACTTGTCTCTGATGGCTTGGTAGTAATTATAAAGCTTTAGTGTTTAATGAAGAAGCTGGTAGTGGGGAGGTGGTTGTGTGTTCCATAGTTTGCTCTGAAACACAGAGCAACACACCGGGGAAGGTACCCTGAACGCTGCAGCTCTGAAAGTTTCCTTTCCGAATTATGGAGGAATCTCGCTCAGACAGGGGACTCTATTGACCTCCTGCCACCATCCTAATGAGAAAAGATGATGGTAAAACTCCAGAGGGAAAAAAAGCAAACAAATCTTCTTTCTTCCATAAAAACAAACCAACAAACCTGCAACAATTAATCTGAAACCATCTAGGAGAGGTCCCAGGAGAGGGCTTGCGTTTCCAAAGCGCTCTCTGAAGCACTTCTTATAAGTAATGGAGCCTCAGCCTCCACGTATCGATTGTGTGCCCTGTGTCACCAGAGCGCTTTAGCTAAATGATGCAGCGTCACTTCTCATCACCGAGCTCTCCCTGAGATTACAAATGCTGCTGAGAAGGGATGTGTCCCAAAAGGTCAGAGGAAAAAGTTCCTGGAGGTGGAAAAAACAGTCAGTTTGTACTGTTCTTCATCCCAAACTTACAGTGCAAATTCCCTCAGTCCTCTGACTGCCCCGGCCAAAGTCACCTGAGCAGCACTAAAAGCTGTGTCCACTGCAATTCTCCTTCTGCGTGGGATATCATGGGAAGACACAACTCCTGTTACAGCAAAGGCTGCACACTGCCAGCCTTCTCAGGCAGCTGCTGTTTGCTCTTGTGCACCCATGTGCGCGCATGTATGGAGCTGCTCCCCTCAATCCCCATTGCGGCATCTGTCCCAGCTCCATTCTGCAGCATCCCCCTGGGCCTCCCCTTATTCCCCTCTTAATGGATCCCTGGGTTCTGTCTGTATAAAATTAAGGTGCTCTTTGTTCATCGTAATTGCTTGAGATCCTTGCAGAAAAGATTTTTCTAAAAGCACAAGCCAGAAACATTCCCATATCGGAGAGTTCTGCTCTTTGGAAAACAGCTGAGGGAGGCTGTTCTGCATCGTGTCAGGACCTTCCGCAGCTGTAATTCTGGTGTGGTACCGCAGGGGGAAAATGCATTTGATGGAGCTAAGAAGAAAAATATCTGAAAGAAAACTGTAATTGGAGAAACCGGAGTGTTTATTAATAGTGGGCAAAGGGGAGCGGTGGAAGGGTGGCCGTGTCTCAGGGCTGCTGCCTGGGGATGCCGGCGCTGGGAGGCAGGCACCCCGTGCCCGGGCTCACAGCGAGCGCGCCAGGTCGCAGTGCAGCCGCCATGCAGCGAGCACGTGGACCTGCTGGAACACCGCTCGTACATGGAAATGGAGAGAGTAATGTGGGTACGTGGAGGTCTGGAGTCTGCAGAGGGACTGGAAATAACAAGCTTTTTTTTTTTTCTCGTCAGCTTTGGATTCCCTCTGTGTAAAATAATTGCTTGTATTTCCAGATCAGAAATGGGAGGGTTTAACCACAGCGCGGTGCCTGGTCTGGCTGCACCCCTTGGAGGGGACAGGGCAGAGAGGCCCGGCAGTGTTGGGTCCATCCCCGCTGCGCCTGGGCCCGTGGGCTGCCCGTGACCCTGCTGTGGCTGAGGAGGTGCCATCCTGAGCACGGCGAGGACAAAGGTGCTCTGCCTGGAAAGCTCTGCTGGGGCCTGAAATCCTTCCTGCAGCTCTGGGAAAAACCAGAATCATTAATTCTCTGTCGCTGTGGTTAGTTTATTCATCTTGGTCATTTCTAATGCATCTTTTATTATGTCATAAATAGATATCATCCCCCCCCCCCCCAGATCCTCATAGTACTGAGAATATAGGTTTGGGATTGTGTCCACAATTTGGATGTCTGTCTTATGCTGCTTCTTTAGCTGGACCTTATCAATAGCACTATATGAGATGATACATTATAATTTGCATGATAAAAGAGCACTATAATTTTAAACACTAATACTGTTGGATGTTTATATTTTAATGCAACTGTCCTGTAATACCTGCCTCCTTCATGGCAAGAGTGAGGCTTGTGAGATGCCCCTCACTCCCCTTCCCAGGAGGTTTAACTGGATATCATCTGCTTGCATATGCACTTTGATTTTCAGTGATACCAGAAGGTTTTGTTCTATTATTCACTGTAGGTCTGTGTTGTCTGTGCTTATTATGTGCCATCAGAAGGTACCTGGGAGTCTGCAGCCTTCCCAGCCACTCCTATTGTACAAACACATCAATAAATAAGTGGTGTCTGAATTTAGCTGTGTGCTCATAACTGTTAGCAGAGCCCTGTCATTTTTTCAGGTCATCTAGCACTGCAGTTGAAATAGTTTTGCTGTTGCATCCTTCTCTTCAGAAGACAACCAAAGAAGTGGCTCTTAGATTTTGATTTCATTTTATTTATGCTCTAAGACCAAGGACATGACTTTAAACTCAAAACAAGAGGATATTTCGAATGCAGGCCGTTACAGTTTCCAGTGCAGTGGGTCAGTAGCAGCAGGAGTTGCTAATGACTGAGGATGCTCTTGTCTGTGTATTTGAACAAACCCTCCTTTGAAAAAATGGAAAGACTCGTACCTCTGGGACCTCATTTCCCAGGTAGAAAACAGCAGCACTTTATTATCAGCAATTGCCAGGGTGGAGATGAGAGCCCTTTCCAGTCCTTTTCCCCTGGTGCTTTTAAAGACGCCTTTCACTGCTGCCACTGATGAGTTTTACATCTCATCTGATGCTTCAGTAACACCTGGTGCTAACCTGATATTTACTCAGAGAGAAAGCCATTCCTTTATTTCCTAATTACAGTTTTGGTTTCTCTCTGAGAAATCCCTCCATAGTTTTTAGGCGGTACTTACTTTACGTAAATTACAGCTGAAGGGGGTGTTCTCCCTGGAAATAAAGGCAATGTAGATTTTTTTTTTTTTTCTTTTTTCTTTTTTTTTTTTTTCCCCCCCTAATCTTGGTCAGTGTTGCTTCACCAACGACCCCTTGCACCTACCGGCAGCAGCTCCTACCACCCGCGGCTGCTCAGCTTTCGGGATGTTTTCTCCTTCAGCCCCTTGCCTGGGCCGCCAGCGGGGCTGCGGGGGGGGGGCGAGCGGGGCTGCCCAGGGGCGCTGCTCCTCCGCGCTCCTCCGCGCTGCTCCGCGCTCCGCGCTCCGCGGTCCTCCGCGCTGCTCCTCCGCGCTGCTCCACGCTCCGCGCTGCTCCTCCGCGCTGCTCCTCCGCGCTGCTCCGCGCTCCGCGCTGCTCCTCCGCGCTGCTCCTCCGCGCTGCTCCTCCGCGCTGCTCCCGCAGCCCCCCGGGCGGGGGCGATGCTGGGCTGGAGCCCGTCAGGATTTTGGCAAGGACCGTGCCCAGCCCACGGCGTGTGAACTTGGAATAGACAGGGCACCCCAATTAGGTGGCTCTATTGAAAGCGTTATTTGCGAACACAACAAATTGAAAATAGAAGGAACAGCCGGCAGGAAAAAGGTCTTCGCCGAAAGGGCTGTGGAGCACTGGAACCGGTGGAGTGCCCATCCCTGGAGGTGTTTAAAAGACATGTAGGCATGGCGCTTAGGGACAACACCCTTTAGTGGTGGACTTGGCAGTGCTACCTTTTACAGGTGGACTCACTGATCTTAAAGCTCTTCTCCCACCTAAATGATTCTATGATTCCATCACATTTAAAATGCATAGTATTGCAAATAGCATTTATTTGGAATTAAAGTTCAAATTAAGCATCTCGTATATCTCAGGTACTGTTCGCTTGGTGTAGCAACAAGATGGACTTGCTGCAGTCCTGGTGATGGATGGAAAGCCCAGGCAATGAATCCAGCTTGCATGTTCATATGACATCCATAAATGGGAGAAATAAATTGCAATCAGCAGTCTGCAGATCTGGATGGAGAAAGCTAATCTTTGTACTAAATTACGAGACTTATGCTTTAATGATTTTTATTGGTGTTTTGTGGTGCTGCTGTTTATTACAGTTAAGTACTTTGGACGGTGCAGCAATGAAAAGCAGTCAATGAAATCAGCCAGGTTAATGAGACTCTGATACAGTCCAAAAGTACTGATGGATAGTAGCAGAAATATGACTAGTTCATCTCTGTCCTCTCCTGTTCATTTTCTTACATTGCTGCAGCTACTTGTCATTCTCTGTATGTTCAACCAAATGTGCAGAATTCCAGAAAAAACAAAAAAACAGATTGTGAGGGCATCTCATCACCTCCACGCACCAACAGTCGCCATCTAAAATCACACTTCTGTGTGTTCAACTGGACCTAGTGCAGACAGAAGTGATACGGCCGCATCCGACAGAGGCGTGTGATTAGCTTGCTTGCTCTTTCCGAAGCATTATCATGACTTTAGTGAGCGCCAGTTCTCTCACGCTGACCAAAACACTATTTGAAAGAGTTTTCAGCTAGGTTTCACTGCTGTTGCTGGCTTTTCTTGTTCCCTCTGACGTGAGCTGTAGGCTCCCTAGCCGCCGGCCCTTTTCCTGTGAAGGGAAGGTGCGATGGATGCCCCGGTGCTGCAGAGCTCCCTGACATTGCTGTCTCTGTCCGGTCGGTGGTGAGATATCATCTCCATGGATCTCATTCTTTCCGTCACAAAGCCAGGAGGAATTACTTTCAAAGACAACAAAGGTTTTTATTTAGCACTTGTGCTGGGGCGGTTGGCGCGGTTTCCTGCCTGCGGTGTTCAATGTGCTGCAAACTGTTTCCAGGTCACACCAGCAGCTCCGGCCGAGCATCTTCTGGCTTTTTGCCTGTCCTGTGCCAGAGTTTCTTTCTTCACATTTTAGCCCCGTTTCTTGCAACTTCTACTGCTTTTTGTAGGCTTCTCGTTTTGCCAATTCTTGCCTTGTTTTTCAAGGCAATTCCGTCTGACTCGTTCAACCTCCGGTATTGCTGCGGAAAATATGCATCTGGGGAACAGTTTCATGGAAAAATGCTTAAGTGACTTGATTTACATTGTAGCCTGCCCCTTAAAACTAGATTAAAGACCTAGTAATATCCCACAAAGCACTGAACAGACAGAAGGTAGTAAATGAGCACAGCCTTGATTAGATTTGAACCAACAATCTTGAAGTAAAAGTTTAAAGCGTGAAACTGTTCAGCAATCTATCCACCATATGGTTTGCTTGAATGTAGTCATGTGTATGCTTCATATTTGCTTTATTATTTGAAGATATTGATTTTAGTGGAATAATCATACTAAGCAATTTGTTTTAATATACCACTTTTATTAACAGAATGTTATAGTTGCAACAACCATGCATCTTTTTTTTAAGAGTTCCAAAAGCTTTTTAAAATAAAATATATGATCTACAGATCAAAAGTCTGATATTCTTGGGTTTTTTCAGCTGTTTCTCTCTCAGGAATGACTCTGCTGAGTGTAAATGAATAAGCAGTAGCTGTGCAAGGGCGTAATAAATAGCAAGCACCAGTTAAATGGAGTTGCAAGGATTATGAAGAGGCAAAACTTTGCCCAAGTTAAAAAAAAATATATATATATTTGGTCTTTAATTCTGAGAACTATATTTAAATAAGACTTAGAAAAAGAATACAAACACCTAGATAAATAGTGGTGTAGAAAGGCAGCGTTCTTTCATAAATGATGGTTATTAAAGGCTCTGTGCACTCAGTTTGGAAGTAAATTTAAGAACCCAGACAAGTTGCATACTTCTTGCTGAAGCAGGAGGTTTTCCTCTGAGATCACAAAGAAGGGAGGAGAGGGAGAACCTTCATTTAAAGTGGTGGGTAAAGGTGAGGTGAAGGGCCAAGAGAGGTCTCATCCAGCATCCTCCTGAAATGGCGGGCAGGGTGCCCACCGCACACGCAGGGATGTTCCTTCAGGGGTGAGCGGCTCTCCCAGGGCTGGGAGAAGCAGGCGGCTTCGGAGAAGCTCTGATGTAGAAATTATCAGGGCAGTAATCTCTCCAGAACAGCCTTCGCACAAAGGATGCCTTGATAGGAGTCTCAGGATGTAGTTTCTGAAGCATTAATAAAGGAAGCATTTCCTGCCCCAAGAGTTACAATATAAATGTAATAACATGCAAAACCAAACACAATAAAACAGATAGGTGACAAGTTCTTAAGGAAATCGCGACAAGGATGATAATATTAGGGAAGCTTTTGAGCTCTTTGCCCTTTCTTAGATGAATCACGATCAGTCCATTCCTCAGGAGCCGTCTGCTCGGAGCAGACAGCGTGTGTCCTGCGTTAGCAGTGCACCGGAGTTCCCCTCGCTCAGCCCCGGTCAGGATTTGGCCCTGTGCCTCCTGTTAACACAAAGGAGATGTCGTCCCAACAGCATCTTAGAAGCTTGACCAGGAGAAATAACCCAAGCTTCACTCACATGCCATTTCATTTGCAGCTTCATGCTCTGCTCTGGCTGTCCCACTCCGTACAGGCGTAAGGATGCTCGTACTGCTCCCGAAAGCTGGATCTCTGGATCAGCAGTTCTTCGGAGGCCCGAGCGCGGTGGACGCAAGAGATCGGTTGTAATTTCCAGAAAGCATTGGTCTGTCTGGGAAGTGGTGGGGTTTGGTTGCTAAGGCTGAGGATTGAGACACAAAACTTTTGGCTTTTGGGATTCAGTTGTGGTGTGGCATTGCTCCAAGCGCTTCCACGTGCCTCTGTTCCCGCCTGTGCCATGAGAGTGCTGTAAAGCATTAATACTCACTCACTTTCGATTTAAGTGGGCAAGTTATTAAAATGCTTTGAAACTCTTGAATGGCAATTGATAGGTGAGTGTAAGGTTTGATTTACTTGATGGGATTTTGTACAGAAATAGTCCTCTAATGTTGCACATCCTCTGGGTCAGCAGTGGTGGTGTCTTGGGAGGATGGTGGGAATCTAATTATTTCATCTCTTCAAAATAGCAACTTTTAAGAGGTGAGGAAATGACTACACCAAAACTATTGTATGCCATCTGCCTGCTAAAATACTTATAGAAAACATGTTTCCTGGCATATAACTTCCTAGCCATATGTCTATTGCATCATTCACAATTAAATTAAATCACCCTTAAATACTTGGACAAATTCCCAGTCTATGCGAACAAGCCTTCATCACTGTGCTGTTTGAATTTGGACACTTGATCCTGTAAATGGTTAGTTGAAATTGGCTCAGCCGTTGTTAACCTTATACAGCTGATACAGACTGCTTTGAGATAATTCAAGTGCATGTTTCTTATTTTGGTCTTTAAATTTTGAACTATAAAAACCTGGTAGGGGTCTGAAAGGAGGAAAGAATTCTACAGCATTCATTGGCAATGTGCTCAAGTCACTTTAAACAGAGGTTTAAATGGAGAGTCATATCAATGAGAAAAGGTCTTATCTTCCGCTCATTGAATAAACATACGGAAATAAGTGAAGAACCTGGTTCCAGCTGGATATTCTGAATATTTGGAATATGCTTGGAGGTGTGTATGCACACATATACACCCAGCCCCCCCAACCGAAGAGCTTGCCCACTTCACAGCACCTCTGAAACCTGATTGCGAATGGACGTCGGACACCAGAGCCCGACCTGCTCCCGGTTAGGCTGGGTCAGCCTTGTTTAAGCCCCGTCGCTGGTGGGGCTGTGGGGGGGGCAGGCAGGGTCCCACTGCCACCACCCCCTCCCACGCGTCCCCCGGTGGGGAGCGCGGCGATGCCTGCGCTCGAGGAACGGCTGAGGCTCGAAAAGCGGAGCGGTTGGATGGGTAGAAGCATCTCTAGGTCTCTCTCCAAAAATCCTCTGAAGGCAGCGCTTTCGATTGAAGGATGATTTTAATAAGCAACTGATTGGGGGATTTTTTTGGTTCTTCTTTTGAGGTTATGTTAGATTTACCTGTTGTGCCATGCTTAGCTGAGTCACTACCCTAAAATGAGTTGTAAGGCTTGGTCCGACATACTCAGACAGTGCACACAGTGGGCATAAGTGTTAATGAAACCCTACATCTTTGACACGGAATGTCATTTAAATGCAGCCTGACTTCCACTGGAAACCAAACCCACGAGCTTCCCATGCTCAGTGTCTGGCAGACCCGGTCATTGTCTATTTTTAGCCCAGCTCTCTATTTTTAGTCTGTTTTTGAAAGGTGAAGCAAAACCGGCAGCCAAACCCGGATGATTCTGTTGGTTTCTTTCATTCAGGAGCCCGGAGCAGCGCTGGAGGAGAATGGCAGGAAACCCGGCAGGGCGGAGGGGCGAGACCCCCGGGGGGCTGGGGGCCGGGGGACCGGCTGCCATCAGGGACCCCCCCATGGGGCTGCACCAGCTCATGGCGCAGAGCTCCCCCGCAACTCCCGTGCGAACAAGGGGCTCGGCATGAGCTGCTTTGTTTTATTCTTTTCCCACAGTTCACTTGTTTTTAGGACCGAAATGAAATTTCTAAGCATTTCGAAGATTTTTTTTGCCTTCACTGTCCAAGAGTGGTCCCGAGCCCTGCCCTGCCAGAGGGAGTTCAGCAGCTTTGCTTGATGCCTTTCAGTGTGATGGGATGCTGGTCCTCACCAGATGGTCTCTCTTCCTAGTGGCTGGTACTTCAAAATTTCAACTTTTTATTTTTAGTTGTGTTATTCAGCCCAAATTCTCACTTCAATAGAAAAAAAAATAAAATCTGTTATTTAAATAGGACCTTTGTCTCACTCTACTTTTCTCATTTCATCTTTTGAATATATTTTCTAAACTGATAGGCATGCAAACCTGTGTGATGTACTTAGTCATGCGTTTCCCAGTGTATGTGCATGTGTTTGAGAGAGGAAAAAAAGAGAAAATGCTTGGTGGGAGCTGTTGGAGACAGCCGGGCTGTGTCCACACTCAGGTTTTATACCAGGTTGTAGGCCATATTTTACCGGGACATTCTGGTCTTTAATAGAGCTGTATAGCTCTGTCATTCAGTAATAGATTAGTGAACATAATAGAAATCTTTATATAGATGTTGGAGCACATTTCTTAGCTACAGATATTTCCTTCCAAGAGACATTTTCCTGTCATAGAATCACAGAATGGTTTGGGTTGGAAGGGACCTTTAAACATCATCTCGTCCAATCCCTGTCCTATGCTAAAACCAAAAGCTACTGGAATTCTGTCATACCAATAAATGTGTATACTGGAAATGCCATTTGGGGATTTCTTTGCACATAATACTACCCTATCTTTTTTTCTGCCTTTTAATCCTTCTGCTGACTGTGGCCATATGGCTGTGGAAGTGTAATGGGAGCATCCCCAAAAAGACACCACGTTGAGCAGGTACTTCATTGTCCTTCCCTCCATGGATATTTTCCTGGCCACCTCATTTTTGATTTCCTGTTAGCAATGACTCCTTTAGTGACTGCATCATGTAGCTGTAAAAGGAAAGGAAGAACCCAGACTTAACTGGAGTTTAGCTTCCCAAGTGATCGTATCTTTTTTTGTTTTATCCCCAAAGGCCAAAATTATTACTAAGACTTTTCTGTTGTCTTTGGTGTCCCCAACATAAAAATCAAGAAATGGAAACACCAAAGTATTTTTCAATTTAATTTAATTTTTATTTTAAATTATAAAAATTATATTATAAATAATAAATTATATATAATAGTATAATATTATAAAATATAAATACATATTTATTTTAAAATTTAAATTTAATTTTTATTTTTTAAAAATCAATACTTTTGGCGATACTCATGTTTCTTTAAGGCCATGTTAGGATGCATTGACTCAGTCCTGCTTGCTGCCTGCTGCAGAGCATCCCTCGTGCTGCCGGTTCCAGAGCTGGTCCCACATGCGCCTCTGGTGCAGCCACTGGAGAACCAGAGAGCCAGGGCCAACCATTCCCACTTGGTAAAGTTCAGCCTGGTAATAAAACTGAAGTCAGTATTTCTGACAGTTTTTAATATTTCTATAATGCGTTATTAATGGAAGTGAGCTCCAGGAAGTTATTTATTAGTCTCGAGTTCCTCTTCTGCTCCAGGTTTTATGCCGAAGTCTTTGCCTGTGGGTTTTTCTCTCCCCCAGACCTTCTTTAAACCATTTCATTCGTCCTCTGTGTTTGACCAAAGTCAATTTAGTGAAGCTAATGGAGTCACTTCTCTTCAGGTCAGTGATGATTTCACATCCTTGAGTTCCTTGCTTAATTTGCTGGGAAAATTTCCGATTCTGAAGTCAGTTTTCAGAGTTTCGCACCTTTCCACGGCACTGGCCACAGCACAGCCCTGGGACCGTGCAGGGGGCTCGCCGGCGGTGGCTGGACCTGAGGTTTCTCCACTTCTCTGCTCTCATCGCATTGCGTTTACTTTGCTTTGAGGGAAGTTTAGCAGCAGGCTTCACTGTAATCCTTCCTTCCAGCTGGAGCACGTTGTATCCCTGCCTTCACTTTAACGGGAAAGCAAGCAGCTCTCAGGAAAGAGTTAAGCCCAGCGAGGCTTTGGGATCCTTTGCTGGGGAGAGGGTTGCTCTTTTGTTTGTTTTGAAGCGCTGGCAGGAAAGTGGGGAGGAGAAAATTACCTAAGTGATAGTGAAGTTGCCACGAACTATATAAAACTGTGAAATCAAATCGGAGAAACTCCACCTCGCAGTCTTGAACCATAAGCACAACCCCTGAAGAGAAACCCACCCCACAACTGAGTGATCTCAAAGGCTTGAACTAAAACCAAACTACATGAGCTCAGAGCTGCTGCAGGACTGAAAACCCAAGAGCTGTCACAGCCAGATCCAGTTTTAGTGGGAGCTGCGAGCAGGAATGCTGTGCTTGGGAAGTTTAAAAATAATGAAGTGGAGGCAGCTTTTCTGGATTGCGCTCTGTGTTGTGGAGTTGTCTGGTGAGTATTGACTGCAGCAAATACCAGGGTTACACGCACTGAGCAATAAAGCAGCGTGAGACTAGTGCATGGGGCAACTTCGTTACAACTTCTGAAAGAGCAGCTTGGGGGGATGCATTGTAATGAGCGTTTAGTGGAGATTGCAATTTCACGTAAAGAACATTTTACAGAACAGCACTGCATCAGGCACCTTGGCCAACATATTTGCAGCGATGTGCTGCAAACAGAAAATGCTGCTGGTTTGAAAAGGAAGGGAATCAGGATATGAGAGCTCCCTATAATATTACAGATAACACAAGGGCATGCATTGCAGCATGCAAGGCTGTAGAGTGCAGCCACAGTTCAAGTCGTTTCTCAGTCTGCATTGGGGTAAATTAGCCTTACTTTTGTTTTGTGGTAGGAACTAAACATTTTCCGAAAATCAAATGAATGTCCATAAATATTAAAATCTACTATTCCAGCTCTTCAAATATTCATCACATGAGAAAGTGAATAATAATACAGAGATTTTCTCTAGGTAGTACTTTTTAAAGGGTTGTAGTTTAGGGAAATATTATCATTTTTGTCCCAAACCCAACAACCATGAAGTAACAAAAAGGGATTAAAAAACAGTGAAGAAGCATTCTGTGTGCTGCATAGTATGCTGGGACAGGAGCCAGGAACCTGCGGGTGTCTCCTCAAATGTAATTTTTCCTTACTCACATGAATGTGAGCAACTAGATCTATTGAAAGAATTTGCTGTATTTTGTTCTTCTGTTTCATGGTGCTCCTTTCATTTTCCCTTTGCTGCCAAGGCATATTGCTCACGCGAGCCGTTGTGCCTGACCCTCCAGTCTATGTTAATTTAACAGGAAGGAAAAAAAGACAATTTTATTTGAGAGAAATAAAATTCAGGACTGTCTGGTTGGGCTGAAGTGAGCGGCGAGCGAGGGTGTAAGACAAAAGTGTTTATCTGAAATGCGAAACCTGAGTTCCTTGTAGTACAAAGCAAAAATGATACAAAAGTGATAAAAAGCTTTGCCTTTGTAAAGACAAAGCTACCGGGCGACAGGGGGTTTAATGCTGCAAAATGTCATTCCTTTTGCTGGCACAGCCACTGCTCCACATTTCTGCAGGATATTACAGTGCTTTATCAGCTCTTGCTGGAAGGTAGAGGGCGATTATTTCTGTTCAATGTAGCTGCTGGGCAGAGGGGAGAAAAACTAGGGAGCTCACCCTTGGGGCTCTGCGTGCTCTTCATCTCTTTGGGGAGGCCGAGTAAATTAAGCAAAGGTTTTAGTTGTGCAGCTCCCGATGGAAATCCCAATTCGGGGGGGGTTGTGCTCACGTTGGCTCCTGGCAGCACTGCCAAGGGTGGGATGACCGGCCTCCACGTGCCCCCCAGGACACCCTTCAGCTAAAGCCACATGATTTGCAGGGGGAAAAAAAAGCCCCACGCCATGCTGGGCCAGGCGCAGGTCTTCTACAAATGCCACATGTGGATGCGGTGTGGGGAGGATGGAGGCCGGGTACCAAGTATCTGCAAACCGCAGCCTGACTCCAGAGCAACGAGCAGCCTCGTGCAGCCTCGCGGGGAGCCAATCCCATATGCAATGTTCAGTTCTGGGCTTTGCCCGATCCTTTGGGGAACCGCTGAGTTGCAATGAGCGTGGGAGAGGTTTATGCCCATCCCTGGTCTGCAGAGCAGGCCGGTGCTCCGGGGCCGCTCGGGAACACTCTGCCGGCACAGCAGTACGATGCTGCGAGAGGTTCATGGTGACAAAATTGGTTATTGATAAACTACGTGGAGAGCTGTCCTGTGCTTGTCTCAGAACGTACATAGAGAAGAGAGCATATGTTCTATTTGTACCTAATACAAACGCTTTCTTTTTTTTTTTAATCTTTTATGTTTCCTTTTTATATCTTTTTTATTCATCTCTGCCAAACCTGATTTTTAAAAAAAATCTCTTGTCATTTTAAAGCATTCTTCCTTTCCTTCATTCTTCTTGCAAGACCTAGAAAAGTTCTAAAAATCAGGGAAGGAAAAAGGAGCTTTAAAACCCACAGCCACTTGGGTTTAATGTCTTTTAAAGGGCTGCACATCATAACTGCTCAAGCCAGCAGCAATCTCGGTCCCTGGGAAGGTGCCGGGCTCCCAAGCAGCACCCGGCTGCCGGAGAGGCCCCAAGCCCAAGGAAACCCTTGGTCCAGCAGCTGGGCTTTGGGAAGGCGGCTCGGGGGGGTCCCGCAGCCCCCTGCCCCCTGCGTGACTGCGGCCCCACACCCGTATCCTGTCTGGGAGGAGGAAAAGGGGGAGGGAAGGGGTTTTTATCAGATATTTCCAGAGGGAAGAGGGCTCCACCCGCTTGAATTCCTGCCACATGGCTGAGAGCAGTAAAAGTGGAAAGGCGTGAGTAATGCAGGCTGGAGCCCTCGGAGGAGCTGCTGCGGGAAGCCTGGGCTGGCTGCAGCTCCACGGCTCCGTGTCCCACGGTGCCTCACCCGCTGCTTCTGCAGCCGCCGGTACCGGCGGGACCACGAGCGCTGGCGGTACCGTGCGTGCCGGCGGTACCGTGCGTGCCGGCGGTACCGTGAGTTCTGGCGGTACCGTGAGTTCTGGCGGTACCGTGAGTGCCGGCGGTACCGTGCGTGCCGGCGGTACCATGAGTGCCGGCTCACTTGCAGCGCTTTGCCATAGCTCAGCCGCAGCCCTTGCAGCTTCTAGAGTGCTAGCCGAGCTTGGAAAAAGACTTTGTTAAACACACAGAAGAGTTCGAGAAACTATCCTGGCACAGGGTTTCTGTGTCAGAGCACTCAAGTAGGCACCCACTTAGCAAAAGGTTTGCCAAGAGATTCGTGTATCAGCATAGGAGGTGCAATTACTGTCTGGGAATCCCCTGTGGGTTGCACCTTCCACCATGCAGGGATGGACGAGCAGGGGAGAAACCCCCGTGTTTAATTTGCTGCGGGTGCAGAGTAGGGCACAAATTACGTAAACTTTTCTCCTGGTTCCTGAGCCTTTGCCACTGCAGAGTTTTGCCTTCTGTGGTCCTGGTGTAGTGCTCAGGGATGAGCGTTGGACCAAGTCACTACTTTAACATTTATATTGTTGCTTTTTTTATTTGACATGAGCTGAGCTACTTCCTAAGCCCCATTATTAAAATATCTTTAAAAATCAGAGGCGTTTACTTTTGAAAAGCTAGATAGGTAAATACAGTAGGTACTGTGAAATACAGTTTTCGTTCACATATCTGAATGCTTTTGCTCTTGCATGTGCTAGCGCTGCCAGGTGAAGATTTCTCCAAGGTTAATAAATGGCTTGGCTTAAACTCTCAGGCCCTTAATACTAACAAATTGACAAAGTTTAGCAAAGCTAGTAAAAATGTATGGTGCAATAAATGACCCACTTTAGCTGAGCACCATGTGGATTATCCATCTCACATCTGGATCATTATTTATCTCATGAGTCCTAAGGTTTCAAAAAACTTAGCCATGTTTTCTATAAACGCGCCTGCATACGCTACAATAAAGGGAAGAAAAAGAAATACTACATGACAGGTCTTCTTGCAAATTACACTGAGCAATAAGCCAGGCTTCAATTTATGACATTCAGTGGTGAAAAGACTTTGATTAGAAATACCTCTGGTGCTTTACAAACATCTGGAATAGTTCAAAGGTGCTTGGGTGGCTGTGGCACTTGGGGAGGTCAAGTCCAGGCGCTACATTGTTCTAGTGATGTAAAGTTTCCTGCTAATGTCCGTGCAAATACAAAGCTGTATGCAAAGCGTGGATTTAACTTTGTGCTACTCATTATTCTGGGCACGCAGTCATGCCTCCTGCTTTTGATTTGTTAAAATTCATCAGAAAAACTTGGTGATTTAACCAGTTGGAACTGAATTGTCTTGGAGAGAAGAAACTTCTCCCTTAAATAAAAGCTGTGCCAGAACCTAAATCCCAGCTCCAGACACCTGCGCCGAGCCCTCGGCAGGGCCCCTGCCTCCCCCGGTGCTCCCGCGCCCAGAGCAGCTGCAGCCGGGACGGGACGGGACGGGACGGGACGGGATGGGATGGGATGGGATGCGCCAGCACGGGTGGCCCTGTGGGGCCAGGCTGGGGTGCGCTCCCCCCTCAGCACCCTCCGGTACAGCCACCCACCGGCTGCAGGAACAGCCGAGCAGCTCTGCCTGCTGCCAGCCATTGCCAAAATAAACTTCAGTGGTCTCGGTCTTTGCTTTTCATAAACCATCCAGGTTCTCTGGACCTGATCCAGCAAAGTACTGACATCCCGACATCATAGAAAAATTCCTGCCGGGACAATACTGAAGTGCACGATACTGCGGTGCACAGTACATAAATGCATGTTTAACTGGCAGCGGATGCTGCCCTGATGCTGGCGCCGGGCGGCTGCTCAGGACCTGTCAGTGCTGCTCCATCTCCAAGGGTTGTTTGGAAGGATGAAGTAACTTTTCTTGGAGCTCAGGGTCCCCTGGGCAGAAATACAAAAGAAAAAATGTATTTTGTATGATTTTCTCTTTAGTGTCTGGATAAGAATCTTAAACAGCAACAGCCCTGGAGTAGAGACTGAAGCTGTTTGTTAAAAGTGGAAATAGATCTTAAGAATAGAAAAGGTTAAGAAATGGGAAGAAATGCATTTGCATTGACTCATATAGTTCATTTCAGAAGGAAAAGCTGGAAGTGTCATCTTCGTAACATACCAGGAAGCGATATATAAACTTTAAGTTAGAACAGCAAACCATTCTCCAAACATTCAGTTTTACCTCCAAAGCTGTTTTTGCTCATGAGTCAGACCTGATCCCAAGCCAGTGGGAATGTTTCTATTTACTTTGAGATTGTGCCTGCAAATGCAAATCCAGCTTATTTTTCCTGAGGCGCATAAGTGATCTCTTCCAAGGCCCGAGTCTTTCCTCCAAGGATTATAAACCCAAACTACTATGAAATCCAGCTTTGTGCAGAGCTTTGTGCATCCCTCGTTAAGCCCGAGGATCGGGCAGGATGAGGGCAGAAACGAGCCTGTCCGCCTCCAGCGCCGCTCCAGGACCCTCCGCAAGGGCTGCACCAAAGTTCGGTACTCACCCAGCTGAACCGTTCAGCCTCTGAGCTTCTCCCATCTGAACTCTAAGGCAGCCTGCTATTTGGGGGCGAGAAGAAAGTGAATTTGTGAAAGCAGCTAACCCTTCCCTGCCCTGCCCGCAGGGACCCTCGGGGCTCGGGGCTGGGGTGGGGGGACGGCAGCCCCTAACACCTTCCTCTGCCCCCCAGGCAACGCTTCTGGGAGCCCAACATCCCCCACCCCACCGACAGCCGTGGCCACGGGAATGAAAGGCATCAGCAGCACGGCAGCCACCGGAGCCACCGGAGCCCCCAGCAGTGCCAAGCCAACGCCAGAGACGTCCGGTAATCGCTCCCCCCTGATTCCTGGTAGCATTTGCATTAATAATCAGATTTATTAAGTGCACAGGCTTGCCCTAAGAAACCACACAGTTGGTGCCTGGGTCGTGCTCTCAGAAAAGAGCCTGATAGTATGGTCAAAAGCTTTAATCCTGGCCAAAAAATGCCACCTGGGGCAACCTAACACTGCTGTCTTCAGGACAGGCAGCTTAGACCCATCCTTTTCAAAACAGCCAAGTGATGATGGGACAAAATGCTCATTAATCTTTTATCTCAGCATACCTGTTCTTTGCTCAGCAAATGGCACCCATAAGAGGTCTGCCAGCCTTTCTGGTAAGAGGCCGAGGCTCCAAAGAGCTTTGAAGCAGGGACCCTTGCACAGATGTACGGTGCCTTTCTCTTATGCTGTTTGAAATCCGTACATCTTTTTGAAGACTCTGGGTCAAGGGAGAGATCAGGGTGATGGAGGGGAGGTCAGGCAATGGCATCCTTGCTGTGGTGCAGTGTGTGCCCAGGAAGTTAGTCCATTGTCAACAGATTATGAAGCGCATGTAACAATTAGGTAACTGAAGCAAGCCTAATGGGCATTTCTTATACAGCCAATAACATGTTCTGGTACTACTGGCTATGACAAATCAATATTGTACTTCAGTCATCGCAATGCCACGCATTGATTTTAGAGGACTTAAGCTTTCTCATGTATCCTTTTCATTGCATTTCTTCAAAACTGAAGCTGCAGCCAGGTCCCCAGAAGCCAGCCCCACCTCCCCGGGGCTCAGCAGCGAGCGGACGAGCCCGCAGCTCAGCCGAGACCCCACGCCGACGCTGGGCATCCCCTCGGGCACCTCGGACCCAGACCACACGAGCCAAGGGGTCCCCACAACCAAGAGCCCAGCCACACAACCCAGGACGATGGAAGAAACCCCAGGATCCACGCCGGCTATGACGAGCTCTCCTGTCACTGCGGGGCATCCTTCTGTCCCGGCTACCACCACGCCACTGCCCACAGTCAGGGATAGCCCGAAGGTGAGGATTTGGCTGGGCACGGCGGGCTGTGGGACCACGAGGAGGCTGGACTTGTCTCACAACCCCCTGACAGTTCACTGATACCACCGCTGTGTTTTTTCCCTTCCAGAACATCACATGCCACAATGTCAAAGAAGTGAGTGACACCGGAGCCATCTGCTTGCAGCTCAACGAGTCCAGCACTTGCGTGAGTTGCAGCCCTGGGTGGCCGCACGTCTCCAAGGGGGGGGACATGCAGAAGGAGGGGGGCTGCAAGAAAACAGCCAAGGGCAGGTTCTGCAGCGCTCTCAGGCTTGCAGCAACTGGGTCACCCACCATAGCTGGGGAGTCACTTTAGGGTGGGGAGCTCACACCGTTATCCCTAGGGCAGAGCATCTGAGCTGTGCCAAACTGGCAGAGGTGGGGATGATCACAGAAGTCCCAGGAGGATCCCAAAGGGATGATCACAGCAGTCGCAGGGGAAATGCAACCTCCTGGTTTCATAAAACCTCCCTTTTCATAATTAAGATCTGGGGTCAGTTAACTTCTAAAGTATCTCCCACCATGTTTAACGGGAAATTGCCTTTGTTCTTCCTCTTCCCTGTTGGAAATGCGAGCGCCTTTTTTTGTCTTGCCAGCTGCCCTAGGAAAGAAATCAGGGCATCTGAAGGAGCACGGGTGCTGCTCAGTGTCCCCATCTGTACCAACTCCTAAGGGAATCCCAGGCTCTCTGTAACCGCCCTTGGCCTTGTGCACCAAAAATGAAGCATTTATAAAAGCAGAAGAGGGTCCGGCTGAGACACTATTGTGGGTGGGAGGCAAGAAACCTTTCACACTGGAGGTACAACCTGCGACAGGGAGCAGATGGTGCTGGACCTTGTGGGACAGCAGACTTGGCAATGCCCTGGGTATAAGATGACAACGACAAATTTTACTTCTGCTGGTCAGCCATACTGCCACCGCTTTGGATGAGTGAATTCTTACTTGGCTTTTCTCTGCAAATTGGCCATTAAATGGCGTTTAGACTCGCTCCTGTTTACAAGGACTGCACTTTAGCGAGAATTCACATGGAAACTCCTCCGGGAGGGAGCGATTCTGATCCCAGATGCCATCTAGTGGGGACCGGCACCTCCTGGGCCCAGCGTTTATACACATTACGCACACATTACATACCTGCCCATACAGAAATGGATGCATATATAGCATACAGAACATCCTAGAGAGTTGTATCTAATTGCACATACTCTTAGCCCTCCCTCCATGTGAAACGAGTCAAACCGCCCCACTTCCAACCGTGGTTTTCTGGGAGCTCTCAGCCCACAGCAGACCTCTCCCGTGCCTCCACCTCAGCATCATCGAGAGGGAAAAACCAGCTCAGGCTCAGCAGCTGCTGAACCTGGGAACCAGATAAGAACGTCTGCGAGGAGAGCAGATAGGAGGGACCGGGCTGTGTCTCGCTTTCCTGCTGGCCTTTCCCAAAGCAAATGAGCAATAAGCTGGCACCCAGTGCTGCTAATTGCAAAGGGAAATTCTGACACTCCGATGAGTTCTTTCCACAGCAGAGAAAGGAAAATACACACTTGGGTCTCTTGTTCCATCTTGGCCTTTCTCACCCCAAGCCAAGCTCTACAGAAACAGCTGAAAATGATTTGTTTGTTATTCTCTCATGGATAAGTTTCTGCATTTTTTTATGCTAAGAGGATGTGGTGACCCGAGTGCAATACGGAGGAAATTCTAAGGCAAAGAGAGGAAGGCACTGAGCTGCCCGGCTCCACACAGCACTGCAGGACAAGAGGGTTTTCTCCTCTTTCGCAGCCCCACGTCGGTGGGCACGTCCCAGGGAGCGAGTGGAGGGCAGGGGCAGGACGGGGGATTCAGCTGGAGCCGGTCTCTGTCTCGAGGGGGTGGGCACGGCCACAGCTCAGATGATGTTCCCAGCTGGGAGGATGTTAGGGAAGCTGATAACGTCTTTTAGCAACTGTGGGCTCTGTCTCCAAGCCTGACTGTGGCTGAAAATAGACCTGAGGAGAAAGCCTATCCTGTCTGATACAGAAATTGGCCTGCAGAAGGGAAAGGCTGCAGCTCCTCACTCCTCTTCCTCTTCCACCCGAGAGTCGGTTCAGCTCTAAAATGTGAGAAATTTGTATTTTTTTGCCTAGCCTTTGATCAGCAACTTAGCAAAAACATTGAAGACATTTCCTAAACAGGAAGGCTCAATGCTTCTTTGTTATTTCCCTCCTTTCCCAGCCCCTGCCTGGGACTCCGAAACAATAGGGCTCTTCAGGCGGCTGTTTCAGTCCAAAAATTGGAGAGACTTGCAATGCAGTTCAGATCCTAAATTTAGCTTTGTTTAAATGCCATTTGCAAGAGTTGCTAATAATATCTTCATTTAATTTATTCTCATTAAGTGAAGAAACAAGAAATAAGCATCTCCTTTTTCTAGGTGTTGGTATTGGGGCCCAAAGCAGTGGTGAAGTGGGAGGTGAAGGGCTGACACCCGGCCCAGCGCTGTTTGTCACTTCTTGTTGCTTCTGCTCAGCTTTGCACGCCACAGATAAGCCACCAGAACACAAAGGGTGAATGCACAACGCTACCAGTAGTATCATCAGCATAGCGGAGATGATGGACAATTAGCTGGTTTGGTTTGTTCAATGGCTGGTTTTTTTTAAATTTTGCAGAAACATTTTTTAGAGATGAAGGGATCGGACTTGTGGAGTGCAATATGTGAAGAAAAAACCCGCCCCATTTCCTCCCCCTGCCAAATTAAACTTGCTAAATCTGAGGTGGACCATGACTGCATGCTCCTCATCCTCGTCGGTGAGACAGGTCAGTTGAGCTAATTCCTTTTTGGCTGTCATTGATACCGCTGGATAATGACCTTGATGTGGGCAACGGGAGAGGGGACTATTTGTGGGGAGAGGCTGTGGGACACAAATCTTCGGATACAACCTGGGAGGACACTCCTCTCTCCAACTACTGCTCTTTTCTCTGGGGTCTTGCTCGATCCACGGAGCCAGGACGTTGCCTCCAGAGCAGCAAAGGGGCTCACGGATCCTCCGTGTTCAGCAACGGCCAGGCTCTTCGATGCTGACATTAGCTGCAGCGTGACCCTCTATGTAATGTGCCTCTTCTGTTTTAAACCTTGCAGATCCTGCTACAGATATACTACAGGAGTCTCACTGGGAAAAGGTAAATTCCTTAAGCAAACTCAGCTGGAAAAAATGGGTGGCCTGAGTGGCTGGAGAAAGGAGATTTTTAGACGGTCAGTTGAGGCTGGGGCAGGTGGCTGAGACCTGAACCTGCATCCGTCTCGGAGGTGCTTGCTGAGCCTTGGCACATGAGGTGGTTGGAGCCAACCACCAGACATGCAGCGAGGCGGCGGTGCACCGTAAGAGAACCAATACAACCACTGGAGGCAGAAAATCTTGAAAAAGTTACTGTAAAATTCTGTAGTATTTTCTTTAAAAAGGCCTAGATCCCAACAATAACTCTTAGGATGTAATTGGCACTCTGCTTCTTCAAAGTACCACGCTGACATTAATTAATTCCTCCTCTCAACACTCCAGTGAGGCTGCCGTCAGCTTATAAAGCTGAGCTCCAGGTGCCTATATAAATGGCAGCCAACAGAGCTGCAACAGCAGCGCACAGAGATATTTCAGCCGTGCAGATGCACGCTCTAAATCTCAGGGCCTGAGCACTCCGCTCCAAGGGAGAAAATTGCCCTGTGCCACAGAAGATGCTAGGATGGAAATGAGACAACGAGAGCTCACAGGGCACGTGCAAAGCTCAGGAGCTGGGCTAGCAAAGCCCAGCTTTGTTTACGCGAAGTCTAACAAGGAGGTGAAGAGCAGCATTGTTTTAAGCCTGGTGCCTGTTCAGCAGATGCACATGTTTCCTGTTTGTCGGACTCCCGGCTCTCTTTGGTGTTTTTTCCAGTTTGGAATAAAATCCCTTAAACGGGGGAGAGTGAGGAACCACCAGGACTTTTCTCAGAAGACCCTGATCGCCTTGGTCACATCTGGACTCATGCTGGCGTTCCTGGGCTTGGCTGGATATTTCCTGATGAAGCGGCGGAGCTGGAGCCCCGCGGGAGAGAGGCTGGTCAGTGCTTATAGATGGCAGAAGAGCAGGTAGAGAGGAGCTGGGGGGTGCCCGGGTGGGAGAGGAGGGGGCTGCTCCGCACCCTGGGGCTCGGTACCCTCAGCCTGTGTGTGTGTGTCCCCAGGTCGACGGGACGGCTCGGCCGGCACGCGGGGCGTTGTGACCCGGGGCTGGGTCCGCCTGGGCAAGGCGAAGGGCAGGAGCGAGGGAGGCCAGATGGTACAGGGTGAAGGGAAACCTCTCTTGCCTTCTAAAATTAACTCTTAGCTGATTGCTCCCATGGGAAAACCGCCCCTTTCTCGCTCGTGCTTCTAGGTCTAACACTTATTTTTGCTCAGCAGTAAGAACTCATCCAGCAAGACCCCTCCAGAGACCCCGAAACCTTATGAATTTGTCATTAAAAGTGACACACTTTAACTTTCCATTCGCTGCATTTGAGTTATATGTCTGTCTTGTACCGATGCTGTAATAAAGGCTATTTCTCCCCTCACTTAACAAGTGATGGTAATAAAATATATCAAGAAAGAAAGAGAAAGAAATTTCCTATTTCCATTTTCCCCTTTCCAGGCAGGCTGACCACTGAGGACTCTTCCCTACCAGTGACATCCCTTTCAGGGACGTGAGCCCTCTGTAAAGTGAGGACGGGCCATGCTTTCCCCTATCGCTGCTCGTGGGCACGTGAACAGTTGTGTCCTGGGAAGCCATTAGATTATTTCACTGCCAGAAAGGATGCTCTCAAAACATGCAGATGGGAAGTCAGGTGCATGTGTTGGAGGCAGGGACATTGCAGCTTGGGCTGTCGAGCCTGCTGCCTCCGGGTACCGTCTCCTGGATGCTGGCAGCGAGTGAAAGGCAATGTAAATGCGTGGCTGGGAGCTGCCCATGTAAATGCATGGCAGTGTCAATCCAGTTTCTAGGTGAGATGTGTCCAGTGCAGACAAGGGTGTCAGCAAAGGGGCCGAGCGGTGCCCGGGTGCTGTGTTTAACCTGGCTGGGGAAGAGACGAGGAATTAATGAAACGATGGGGCAGGCTGGATGCTCAGCAGCCTGCTGTGCTGCTGGATGCCACTGGGCAAACAAGGAGCGGGGCTGGCGCCTGCCTCCCTGCTCTCGTATCTGGTACCGGCTGGTGATCTCCGCCCGCAGCCCGGGACCACCAGCACCCGTTGCATTGCTGTCAGACCTGCCACGGTCCGACACGTCGGTGGGGTTATCGTGGCAGGGGATGGAGGCAGCTCTGCTATTGCTCTGGGTCCTCCAGAGGCATCTGCTCCTTATAGCAATAGCGGTAACAAGCCACACAGCATGGGTTTGCATTTGCCGGAGTGCAGTCCTGCATTTCCGCTACCTGGCTGCGAGCTGTATATCTATTTACAGGCTGAAAGAAAGAAGGACAGGGAAAGAAAGAGGCAATTTCCATACCTTTCATTCAATGGTGCTTCTTACTGGGCCAAAGTGGAAAGCAGAGGTGGCCTGTCACGGGGTAGCTTTGCAAACCCAAGGCAGGGTCAGCTCCAAAACCTGGTTATGAGAAAAACCACAAAACCTGACGACTTCTCTTTTCAGGTCCAGGGGAAAAAAAATGCCGTTCCTGGCTGGTTTCCTTGCTTCATCTTGCCACGGCATGGTTCAGGCCCCCTGTTCCCCTTCTCATCAGCGAGAGCAGGTTCCCATGCCTGCAGTTGTTTGTACCTCCTGTCCAGGAAGCGCAGGCAGCCCGCCAAGCCGCTGCCTGCAATCAAAGCCGGTTGCTGTCAGCCCTTTCCCTTCCCTAACTCTGCCTTTGTTATTTATGTACCTGTTTAGGCTGAAGACCCATATTACACAGAAAACGGTAGCCAGGGAAACACGATGTTGATGATGTCCCCCCAAGAGCAACCTGAGCTGCAGGAGAAGCCAAACCTCAACGGTGGGACTCAGGAGAACGGGACTGGCCAAGCGTCCTCCAAAAACGGCCACTCAGCCAAGCAGCACAGCCCCGCCGACACCGAAATGTGAACCGGGCAGAGAAATGCATCCTTAGCGCGAACTAAGAGGGGAGCGGAGAGACAAGGGAGGGCGAGAGTTTTCTATGGACAGTTAGGGAATTGCAGACCTTTTTTTTTTGTTATTATTATTTCTGTGAAGAACTTCAAAATCAGCCTAAAGCACATTAAGCACCAGAGCTGCCAAAGACCTGCTTCTCTGCCTCCTCCTACTTCTCCCATTGACCACACAAGACACTTTTTCGCAGCTGTTCTCTGCTTTTGTTGTTAGAAGAACATAATGAGAAATGCAAGTGCCCTTAGCCCTGAACAACTTTTAAGCAGCGGCAGACTGAAGCTACAGAAGCCTTGAGCCAGACTCCAAACAGGCCAAATTTTTGGTGGCACTGTGTTAGGCTGATTAAAATAGTTAAGTTGGGATTTCAGTGACAAAAACCTCTCAGGTTTCAGATAATTTTGGTTAACAGAGTTGTTTTTTATCCCATCTTCATGTTTAAGTGCAGGATTTCTTCCTCTTTTAAGAACAACAGGTATTTAATCCCCCTTCTTGTGCTTTAGGTCGTCTTTAGTATTTCCTACTCCAGCAGAATTTGCTGAAGCTGTGTAAAACTTTCCACATGGAACCGAAGGCTGAAATGTGAATAGACCTCAGACTTGTTTCTTTTTCAACCCTACCAGTACGCAGGTAGTTGTTTTAGAGTAAAAAATCTTCCCCAGTCTCTTCATGTCAGGGACTGGAGATGGTGTTTGACGAGGCAGAGCCATCAATCAGTCACCCGAGTGAGATGGAGAACACTTGATACGGCTGTAGATGGCTCTGCAGACGCCTGGGGCTGGCAGTCCCACCACCCTCCCTCCCGACACGCGGGGGCTCGTGCCTGGGGTAGGACTTTGCGAATAAAAGATGCCAAAGGGCTCCCAGTGGGACAAGTGCTGGACAGAAACCTGGCTCTGCTACGGGTGTTTCTTCCTCTGCATCAGCAGTGGGTACATGAACAAAAAGAAGTATTTTCGCTTTGGTTAAGTGAAGGCCAACACCAAAATCCCAACAGCAGGAGCAGGTCTTGCCTAGCTCTGCACTCATCCTGCCCCCGAGGCAAGCGGTGCTGCAAGCTGCATCGCTGAGGACGAGCTACGTGCAGCTCGGTGAGAGCCAGGGACCGGGGCGGGTTTGTGCTCAGTCCCCAGCAAGTGCAGCTCATTTTTAGGGAGCCAAAGCTGTTGTCATGCAAGCCCGGTGCTGATGGTGTAAGACCACGAGAAGCTGCAGTTCAGCAGACGTTACTCATACCACAGTCTCTGCAGGCACCAGCAGTGACCTCCACATCCCAGATAAGGACAAAAATGGCCCTTGAAGCTAATCTACCCTCTCACTAGTGAATTTATTGCAACCTTTTCTTGGTGCTGAACACCTGAGGGGAAGGCTTTTTTTTTGGTACAATGCTTGAAGGAATGATAGCAACGCCCATCATGATCTGGGGCTGTTTTCATGGGTGCAAGAGTCATTTAAACACGGTTTAAAGTATTTCAGGTTTTGTTTGTTTTGGTGTGAACTGCTTCTCCCAAATCTCATTGTAAATAATCCCAGTTGAAAAAAAATTGAGTATTAAAAATCAACTTCTCTGTAGTGTCCTTGGAACAACAGTGTGTTTATCCCACCGGGACGCGTGGCTCTGGCTGCAGCACCATGTGCCAGCGCGATGAGAGGACAACGCCTCGCAGAGAGGTTGTTTCCCAGCAGAAATGCTATGACTAAATGCTGTTGCTTGTTCTGAGCACATTTTCCCTGTCTTTCAACAAACACATTTGCAAGACAAGTGACGTACAGCACACTGTTAAACCTCGTTTGTTTGATTTTCTGATGTTTAAGATGCCCAGCTAATTCCTGCATAAATAAATGAGACTCCAGTCTCATGGAGTGATCCGCAGGGCTGGGGTCTGACCCGACAGCGGGGGGGGGGGGGGGGGGGGGGGGGTGGTGTGTGCACGTGTGCATGAAGATGAAGACGAAGATGAAGGCTTCCTCACGCTGTGCACTGCGCAATAACCAGCAACAGTTCCTGCCTCAAAGAATTTGCAGGGCAATGCACGGCAGTCCTTTAGTGCCTGTTCTTGTGGAGATGCTCGAGCTCTACTGAAAGCAGGAGGTTTGGGGCTGGGGATCTTTACTGACCCGGCCCCCTCCTCTCTGGGATGCCCGACCCTTCCTAGTGCTTTTTTCCTGGAGAGAGGCACAGCCGGTACTTCTTGAGGGGTGCTGAGTACGGCAAGAGACCACTGCTGCCAGTTTGGTTGTAGTTGGGGTAAATCTGACCTCCAAAAGCCTGGCTGCAAGGGGAACAGATGCAGGAAAATGGAATTACTTTCTCTCCCAAGAGCTCTGGCCGCTGGAGAGCGCAGAGGAAGCTCTCCCAGAGGCTTGATTTGCACTGCCGGGTAGGCCAGGGAGCTGGGGTTGGCTTTTTTTTTTTTGGCAGTTGTTTATCTAATCAGCACTACTCGCTGTGTCAAAAGTAGGAGATCTAATCAAACATCAGGTGCATTTTTCACAGCTCAGGGTATGTCCTACAGCCAAGCAGAGACAATAAAGTTACAGTCAACTGCTTTGGCAAAACAAAAGCTTTCTCTAAAACATCCTGATGGAGGGAAATGCCGAGAGCGGCAGTGGCCGAGCAGGGACAGTGCCGAGCCAGCGGAAAAGGCTGCGCTTCCAGCTCAGGAAGTTTTTTGCCTGTGTGTAAACACAGGCAGGCTCAGCTCTGGCCCAGCCAAAAAGGTTATTTTATTATTCCTTCCTTATCAAACGCCTTGCATTCCTTCCTTGCCGGCCCCAGCGTCTGCCAGGCAGCCTCCCCCTCTCGCCATCCTGTGCTGCCTGCGGGCTTGCAGCTGCTTTTGGGCCACTTTTGGGGGATTTTGGGGGGCTAAATCCATCTCAGCTTCCAACAGCGACCTGCTTTCCTATAAACATGGTTCAAGGTTCATGCAAGGGCTCTTGCCTGGTTCATGATCTCATGTCCTGCTCGCATACAGTGCGTATATAGTCTGTTTAGCTGGTGAGGACGCTTACAGCGGCGTGAAATGCCCTGATGAAAATAATCGGCATGAAAGCATCCTCTGGGGAAGAATGGTGGCAAATACATATACCAGGTGTTAAATATAAATGTAAATGTGACACAGCCATTAAATAACATGTCCATGTCCCAGCCTGAAACAGAAGCAGGAGCTCTGACACCCATCCAGGCAGCCCCCGAATCCTTCTGCAGGTTGAAATCAAAGACTTTTTCAGAAATGAAGGAATACCTTCCTGTCTGAACAGCCATAAAATGCTACTGTGAGTTAAAGGCGGCTTGCTCTGCACATTGCTGAAACCAATCAAATTTATCAGAACAAACAAGTTTTAATTAAGTCTTATTAACTATGTCCCTCAGTGGATCTTCCATCCTTTTCATAATAAAACCAGCACAACCCTTCCAGGTGAGAAAACTCCCGCCCTGCAATATCACAAGCCCTTCACAGTAAAACAGCACGTCCCAGGTCAGAGAAAAGTAGCTCCTTTCTCTGTTTGCTGGTTGTTAATTTCTTTTTCATTGATTTAGCGCTGGGAAGAGCGGCTCCGATGCCCAAGATCCCTCAGCAGCAGGATCAGTCTTGCACAAGCAGCAAGACACCCAATTCCTGCTCGTGGCCCTTCGACAATACCAGCGTTTTGCATTGTGCTGTGCCTTGGAGCCCCTCAAGAAAAAGATGAGCTCGCCTGGTGCTCGCCGTGCTCCAGATCTGCTGGGACAGATTTACTTAAGCATTGTGCTAAAATTTCAGTTTAAGGGTAGATGCCTTGCATGCCGTGTTGTGCTGTGGAATTTTCACCCCCTGTGAAATTTTGCTTGATGCAGTTTAGCTTAGAGGCTACAGAAATACTACTTCTCTTTAATTATAAGAGGTAAGTGTTCACCTCTGCAGCACAGGCTGCAGCCCAGCTGAGCGGGAGCTCGGTGCCCAGCGTACCCACCGCCCGCTGCACAAAAATGGGGGGGGGTCATGGCCTCACACTTAGATGCACCAAGGTTTCTGCAGGACTTTTGAAACCACAGCAGAAATAGTCTAGGGTATATTATACATAACAATGCTGCTATCTGCTGGCTGTGCTTTGCTAAAACATTTAATACTTTGCTCTAGAGGGCAGCTGGTACTCAGGTAATGGTGCCCAGTCAGAAGCAGCACCTGAAGAAGCATCCTGCTCCACCACAGTCCCCTGCTGCACCCCGGGGGGCCGGCAATCCAGCCAAGAGGCTAACACAGTAACATGAAATTATGAAAGAACTAATACGTACAGTGGGCTTTGAAGCTCATATTCTAGGAATGGGGAACATCTAAAATGAAATTTCTAAAATGAATTTCCCATCAATCCGCTTCCCATCTGCTTGTTCGATGCCTGATCCTGCAAAACTCGTGTGGGAGTTCTACAATATTTGCTGCACCATCTGCTGCAAGGCCACTCAGGCTTTTCGATCCAAGCACAGGGAACGCAGAAACCCAGGCAGGCTCTGATAACGTCCTGTGTTACGCTTCAGGTGGCTGATGGAGAAGAAGCTGGCAAAGCAGTGTCGGTGGAGCCAGGGCACATCCCTGCCACCCGAGCCTGGGAACTGGCAGTGCCCTCGGCTTCCTCCAGCCAGTCCCGCTGAAGTCCTGTGCCGTACCAGTCTGGAGCAGGATCTGTGTAGGGCTTTTCCATCCCCCAGAAAAAATTATTTTTACAACTATTTGCATTACCGGCACTTCACAGGTGTTTTAATTCTAAGTCTTTAATCTTAGCCTTCAGATCCATTTAATTTGCTGGTGTTTTGATTTGTCGTAACAGATGTAAATGAGATTATCTGTCCCCTGAGATAAACTGTCAAAGGCAAATGCTGAAGAATTGGGCTCTAAAAACATTTTAATATGCTTGTGGTGCAAACCCTGAGATGGAGCCAGAGATGAACGTAGATTAGTGTGAGCCAGGACTCAGGTCTCAAACACAGCACGCCGTGTGAGAAGGACCTTTGGGCTGATGCACAGAGCTGGTCCGTGTTCGCAGGCTCACGTCCTCTTTTCATTTCTTGAGGACCCACAAGGGCAGGAGGAAACACCTTCACAGCGTGCAAAGAAAGTGTGCTAAGTGCTGTGAGGCTTCAAAGTTTTTCTTTTTTAACCTTAAATTTCAGGCGAGACAAGAATGGGTAAGCCTGGGATGCTCTTTCTGGGGAAGAGGGCTGGTTTGGAGGGGACGGCTGTGGAGTCGGATGCAGGAGTTGCATTGGGTTAAGATTTTCCAATTGAAAATTGTTTGCGTTTTTCTGCTGGAGAAAAAAACCCAAACAATTTGGAACGGTTTTTCTGTTCGTTTTCTAATGGAAAGTTATTTCGTTGGGGGAGAAGGAGACTAGTTCCAGTTTCTCACTCTAACTGCAGAAAAAAAAGGTCTGAAAACAGTTATGTCTCTTTTTGTCTTGCATAAGACATAAAAGATGTCCCAAGGGCCTGTACTTGGGAAACTTATTTTCAAGTTACATTTTTTTTTTTATTCCTATAAATTAAACAATACCTTACGCTACCGACCCTTGGTTACTTATTTGCTATTTCTGGTTCTTGTGAAATTTTTTCTTCTTTTTTTTTAATCTTTGTGTTTGCATCTTCCCTCTTTTCTTATCTTCTGCCTGCCCCAGAGGCTTATTGCTGCTTTGGCAACATGCTAACGTGTTTAGGAACGATAAGACGTCTAATTAATAGTTTAATTAGCAGTACAAGGTCTTAATAGCTTATTAAAGGAAATACATTCAGAAAATTCTTTTCCTTTTCTTGCGTTGGTACAATATAATTTACCAGCAAATGATAAAACAGTTTGGAACGGCGTTCCGACTTTCGGTAAGGAAAGTGGTGCTGGATTCGTGATTTCACGGGGGATTTTGCACCACTAATACTATTATTTTGTCGTTGTTGTTTAAAAACAATTTAACAGATTAACAAAAGCAATTGCGAAGGAACAATGTCGCTGTGGTGTGGCAGGCAGGAGCCTGACGAGCCTGAGAGCGGAATTAAGTAAAACTGCCTTCCCTACTTCTGCATATAAACAAGTCCTGGGGGAAGGTAAACTTGCTCTTTAAGCAGCTCCGGCTGAAATGTCAGGTCATGCGCCGAGCTGGGGCAGCTTGCAGGCTGCGATCCTCCCCGCTCCTTTTTCACTAGTATTTGTTAAAGCTGAATATTTTTATACGAAGGCACCCTTGGCTTATAAACTCCAGCAGAGTAAGGACCGCCTATAAACCCTCTGGATCCCTCTTGCTTTTACCAGCGAGAAACTCAGCGTTAAATCCTGCTTCGCAGGCAGAGAGCAGAGGGAAATCAAACCGAGCTGCGCTGCTTCGCTGCAGCTCAGATTCCCCGGGCCGCCGTGTTTTTCCTCTGACCCACACAAAGATTTCTTTCTAAATTTATCACAGCGTTCATCGGCAGTCCCACTTAGTGGCAGATTACGAGGCTGGGCAGGCAGGGCCCATTCAAATGAGGGCAGGGGAGCCTGAAAAAACACGCGGGGGATGACGCAGCCAGCGAGGCGAGGGCAAGGAGCGGCGAGGGGGCAAGAGCAGCCCCAGCTCAGCTCCCACCAGCCGCTCTGCTCCGGATTATCCTTCCCCGGAGCCCGGGAGCCTCGCTGCGGTGGGATGCATGGAGGCGGCAGCACCCCAACTCCCGCCTGGGGTCCGGGGAGGTTTGCTGGTCTCTGGAGGCCCTGGTGCTGGTGCTGCTGGGGAATTTCCACCGGGCTGCGGAAGGAGATGCTGGCCTCTGCGCGGGTTGCAAAGGCGAAGCAGCATCTGGCTGCAGCGGTGCGTGCTGGGGGGGGTGTCTGTGTGGCACCCCCCCCCCCCCCGCAGCTGAGCATCCCTCTGGCTCCCGAGACCTTTCGTGTCCGTCCCCCCCAGTTCATACCTGCGTGTCCTGAGCTCCTGCCAGCCTGGATCCGGCACCGGATCACCCCGGGTGATGGGTGTCTGTGGGAGCAGAGCTGTGTGCCCCGTGGACCCCCACGCCGAGGACGCAGACCCATCCTGCCGCGAACGCGAGGGGGCCGGTTGATGCTAGCCGCACGCTTTGCAGAGCCGAAGCCCTATACAGGGAGTACGCGCCGTGTTTGGAGTCACACAGGGAAATTATGCAGTTACAAGGATGGCATAATTGAGAGAATGCTTGACTAGCGCAATTTTCTTATGTGCCTGTCAGCAAATCACTTAATCTGTGCTGTGCCAAGTTTCCCATCCGTTAAATGGGGAATGATTATCCCCCTGCTTCCTTAGAGGGAGCGAGAATAATACCCGCTCACGACTGGGGGGGCACGGGAAGGTGCCCACGGAGATGCGCAGTGACACACGTAGCGGCCGCAGACCTGGGAGGAACCGCGTAGCATTTTAAACCCAACGTTTCGAAATGAATTTCTCCTCCTGCTGCTTTTTTTACCGAAGAAAACCCCGAAATAGATTTGTCTCTCCCGTGCAGGCTTTGAAAAGATTCCGCTGTGGGTCGGGACAGCCCCGGTCCCGTGGGAAAGCCGAAGAAAATGCCTCGACGTGCCGGGAGAAGGCACCTCGGGGGGGGTGAGGGGGGGTCCGGAGCGATTCCCTCGCCTCTCAGCCGGCCCCCCCCCCGGCCCCCCACTTCGGGAACGCACGCTGCCTCCTGGGAGTTGTAGTCCCCGCGGGGTGACCTTGGCTGCGCCGGCCGGGGGGGGGCGGTTGGCGGCCGGCTCCTCGGCCAGGGAGCCCCGGGGGGGGGGGGGGGGCCGGGAGGCGGGGAGGGAGTCTGTGTGTGTCTGGGGGGGGCCGTGGGGGGGTGCCGCCTCCGCTCCCGCTCCGCCCCAGCCAACGGCAGCCCCGGCAGCCGCTGCGGCCCCCCCCGGGGCCGGGCCGCGCCGGGAGCCGCGGGGATGCTGCGCGCCGGGCAGGTACGGCGGGGGGGGGGGGGACCGGCGGGGAGGGGGGCCCTGCGCACCCCGTGAGCCCCCACTGCAGCACCCCACTGTGCACAGCCCGGTCACAGCCCTGCCCTCTCCCCCCCCCCGGAGTTGGGGACACACACACACACACGATGGGACCCCCCCAGAGAGCCGGGGCCGGGAGCCGGTTGGGGCAGGCAGCGGGGGGGGGGGGGGGGGGGGAGGCGAGCCGGGGGGGGGGCAACGGCCTCCCCCGGCCAAAGGCAGCCTGCGCTGGGGGAGGGCAGAGGAGGAGGGGGGTGGCCGAGGGCTTCGGCACGGCCCCCCCGCTTCCCGGGCTGGTCTGCTTCCCCAGGGTGATGAGGATGATTTTTTATTATTCTAATAATAATAAAATAATAATAACATAATAACATGATATTATAATAATAAAATAATACTAATTAATAATAAATGATGATGACGGTGATAAGCAGCAGCTAATTCTGTTACACTTCAGCAAAGGGGTCCACACAGGTAAAATCTCGGGCAACTCTGCCCAGGCTCACTCCTTCCTAGTGGATAAGTGGGAAGGACTGTCCTAGGCCAAATGGGCACATCGGGCGGAATTTAAGGGGTCCCTCACTTATTTCTATTTTAACCCAAGGCCACGGGGGTTGAAAGCGGCTGCTTTACAGCTTCGTGTTTTCTCTGCTTTTGTATTTAGGGATAATTGCTCCACATAGCATTGTAACTTCCATGCGATGGATTGTTATGTTCTTGCTCTTTTTTTTTCTCTCTCAGAATATATGATGTAGTTCCTGTTTGTAGACTCTTTTAATAGCGAGGTGCCTGAGACAAAGTTTGCTCAATAAACTTGCTTTTCCCCTTGAGCAGCTTTAGCTTAGATAAACGGGCTTTAAAGTCCCGGTTTAGCGTGGGACTAGGACTGTTTACCATTCATCGTTGTTAGTTAATTGCTATTTGGTTAAATATTTAGTTGGAATTAAGTTCTTTTATGCTCTTTTCTTAAAAAATAATAAATAAAGGTGTGTTTAGTAATGTGGTAAAAGGCTTTCTAGAAGGCTTTTTAAATATACTCTGTGGTAGGGAGGCTCCATAAAGTTTTTTTTCTATATTTTGCATTTAAATTTTCTTACTTGTAGTTTGCCATGTCGTTATTTGTCATTAGCCAAGCTAAAGCAGCAAGGACATTCGACTGTTTTCTGTAGTGACTGCAGAATTCTTGTCTTCATTACCAGTTTCATTCCTTATTCCAAAAAGAAAAACAGCGTTTGCATTATTGTTTAAATCCACAAAATCCAACTCGCGGCCTGCAAATTGGCTGTGTTCAGCGTATGAGGAGAGCGCAAAGGAAGGACAGTTTTGGAAAAGGCGCTGAGGGTGGACTTCATGTAACACACTTAACTAGGAGCCAGCGACAGCACTCCTGCTTTTCCACCCCGTCCATCCTCGCGGAGGTTCATGAGCACCAAGGATGAGGATCTGAGTTTCAGGGTTCAGTCTCAAAGCAGCTCTTTTGCTTTCAGGTACCAGGATCCCTCTCCCCGCAGAGGCGAATGCCACCAGCTACCCGCAAGCGTCTTCGCTGCGTGCCCAGCCGGCGGATGATGGGAGCTCGGCGGGTGGGAGCTCACCGGATCGTTGCTCAGCGCGTGGATCAGGTGGGGACGGGAACGGGGGGGAGCCCTGGGAGAGACGGGGGCGAGCAGAAAGCCCCCGTGGCAAGCGGCAGCACGCTGCGGAGTCTGCTTCTGCGGGAGACTCGGCGCCCCGTGTCAAGGTCTGCGTTTCGTAGGGCCTTTTTTGGTACAATCCTGCAAACTGCCCTGTTCCGCAGCAGTGACCCAGTCATTATATAAACAAGGGTTTAATTTTGGAACTTTAATATTTAACGGGCTTAAGTTTCTTTCACTCAGACATGTTCTCATACACTGCCCACTCGACAAAATACTTCTCACCTACCTTATCGGTTGCTAACAAAGTATCCTGCGGCTGAGTTCATGGTCCGTTTGAGTGAATATTTGTACTCGGGATAATTCCCTTTCTTAGTATCAGGGGTTTATAAGATGGCATCACCCTGGCTGGCCCTTCTGAGTTCTCACTCTGGCTATCCTCTAAGATGAACAGGGGAGACAAGTAACACGAAAGGGTGTGTTGATGCTAAGAGCAGCCAAGGCCAGCATGGGCAGTTACCTAAAATCATATACCATTACAAACCAAGACCCTTTGGAAGAGAGACATAGGGATCCGTCCTGAGATGGGACCTCTACTAGAAGTGACTTGTATAACTCGTGTACCAACTCCTGCAAGGAGAGAGGCTGGAGCAGTGTCGATCCCCTCTTGCTGTCTTCTGCAGATAATTTCCCTCTGACTTTTTTTCTGCAGTCAGTAATTATTCCGCACATTTTCAGTTTTGTGATGGTAACACAGGTACCTCCATCTCCTTGGAGGGGACAGAAGCTCTACTTGTCCCTTGCCGTCAAAGGCAAAGACATGGTTTCTTGTCTACGGTCCTGCTGTAGGTGTGTTACCAGCCCTTTAGCCTTGACTGTTTTTTTCTAAAGCCATCAGAGAAGTTAGAGGAACAGGAAACAAATTGCATTAAAAGTGCTTTGGAGGAAGGAGTTACCATGGAGATGGAAAGTCGGGTGGGTTTTTTTTCGGGCTATTGGAACACAGTAGGTCCTTCTCAAACAAACTTGTGTGGTCTTGATAACATGACTGCTGTCTCTCGTTCTTTGTGATGGTCCGAAGTTGTAAGGAATCTGCGTGTTGGCTTTAGTGGTTTCCATTGTTGCCATTCTCTCCGGTCATCGAATGACTACATTTCCAGCATCGACGCTCACTGATAATTGACCCTGGGCCACTCAGA
Source organism: Aquila chrysaetos chrysaetos (assembly GCF_900496995.4). Taxonomy (NCBI): domain Eukaryota; kingdom Metazoa; phylum Chordata; class Aves; order Accipitriformes; family Accipitridae; genus Aquila; species Aquila chrysaetos. Next base: position 2,137,759 of record NC_044027.1, read on the forward strand.
GTAGCTCCCTTCCAATGCCAGTTACCTAAGCGTGATAGATTTCCCCATCTTGTGGTCTCTGTGAAATGGATTTACAGAAGGAAGCTTTTGTTCTTTGTGCTGTAGGAACTACATTAGTATTCTGGGAAAGAAATATCTGCCTTTAAACTATGACTTAGCATTTCTGTTATGGTCCTACACTTTCTTACCTGGGTCCACTTTCATGCGGTGGCCCTTCGCAGCATACCAGTCAGCTGGTCATTTTCATAAAGCACTGACAGAAGGAATAATGTGGGCTTTGCACCCTTTAAATATGTTTTAATGATGCAGTTTTCAGTGCTGCCTATACTGGGCTGTGAAATGAGTAGGAACTGTGTTTAGATAGAGGTATAAAACTTCTCTGTGGTGTGTTTACCTGGCATCCTACAGTTTCACAATGCTCTGTGACCATGGACCGTCACACTGCCTGCTCAGTACACTTTGTCACGTAAATGCAATGACGCAAATATAAGAATTAGCCCTGCCCTGCTGGGACTGCACAAATCCATCATGCAGGAGCCTGCCTTTCACGGTGCCTGTAGGGAGCACCCAGGGAAGGAGCAGGCAGGCACGGCAGGTAGCTACGGTCCTTCCCACATCCTGCAGCCAGCTCTCCGTGAACTTCTGAGTAACAACACATCCATCACTTGAATATGTTCAGTTAGGGTTTGTTGGTTGGTTTTTTTAGCCTATCACTTTGAACCTACGAATTCTGAATTTAATCAGATAATTTTTTCCCCAGCCCCTGCACATCATGAGATGCTTCCTTTACTCCTCACCGTCTTACCGTGGATGTGCCTTGCTGATTTTGTATCATCTCCAAACATTGCCAGCTCACTACATACTCATTTTCCAGAACGTTTGCAAACATGTTGAACGCTCAAGAAACTCCCAGCATCCTGGCCTGTGTGTTTATGTACATTTGAGCACCGAGCGTTTCAGTTTTCACCTGTACTCAAAGTTTGGTGCAGGCAGTGAATCGTCCTCCCAAGGCAGCTCTCATCTTGGACAATCTCATTTTAACCTCACAGTTTTGAGGCAGGAATGGCTTTATATAACCCAGATTTCATCCCCGGGGGTGGCGGGTTTGGTGTCGAGGTTATGCAGAACCAAATGCTCACCCGCACAAGTTGGGACATCATGGACTATCCTGCCAGCGACCTCGTACTCGTTCCACCTTTAGCTGCTGTGAGGAGGTGAAGAAATGCTCCAGCTCCAGGAAAGGAGCTGCAGATCTCCAGAAGCAAACGCCCTGGGACACCGGAGCTCCCGGGAGGCAGCCCTGCTGAAAGAGCATGTGTCAGAGGGAAGACTGGGATATAGGTCTCAGTCATTCTTGGCTCATTGATGTGCACATCTGATGGCCTTATTTTCACCTGTCATATCCAGTCTGCTTTCCTATATTCCCCTTGAGCACCTCTCTTCTCACCCTGTCGATGACTGAAGTGGGGTACCCTAAATGCCAGAAGATACTTTCCTGCACAAGCTCACATTTCATGGACTCCTGAATTCTAATGACTACCCTGGACCTTTCACCCTGCCGTAGATGCACTTCTTTGAAAGCTAAACATCCTGCAGATGTGGGCAGAGATGCCAGACAGCATTTTCAAAAGGGGAAAAGCTCTATTGCTGGGTTGTAGTCGGTTGGGGACTGTAGGTAAACCGATCAACACAGAGCACCAAGGTTAATGCATGTGCTGCTGTTGGAATCACAGCTTCCCTTCCCACCCCGAGCCATGCAGCAATTCTTTGTGTCTTCGCACGGGGAAGCAGAATTACCGCCATCCGCTGACATCTCCCTTTTTTGTTCCTCGCTCACGCACACTGTTCCCCCATGCTCTGCTCTGGGGGCTGGTCCCTGACAGTTCACAGCCCGTCACTGGGTGCCCGTCACATCTCCTGGGCAACTCTGTTCACATGTGGATAATTCTTGATGGCTCATTTACACCAGCTTTTACTTTTCTATGTGGTTCTTTGCCTCAGAGATGAAACTAACCCCTTTAGTACTCTTGTGCAATACCAAAATGAGTGTGGAAACCATGTTTGTGTGTTTACAAAAGAATATAGATGTGTTTTCTGTCCTCCTTCATGTGTGAGGTGACACACTCAATGTAAAACTAATTGGAATTAAAGTCTTGGTGCCTCTGTGCAGCCGGCATTATCATAGTTACAGTGTAGGACTGCCAGCTCAGCAGTCATTGACTGCTTAGGAATGACTTTTCTTCTAATATTACTACTAAGAATCCATTCAATAATAATTTTAGAATCCATGTCTTTTTCATTATTTAAGATATATTCATCTCTTCCCCTTATCTTGGTTTTAAAGACTTTATGAGAATCTGTTGGATCTCTGATTTTGATTTAACTCTTTAGCTTCTCAGTGCCGATAATTTTGTGTACAAGTGCAGGGAAGGCTTGTAAAAAAGACAGCAAAGTCTTGTAAAACTTTTCTAATTATTTAGGTTTTGGAAAATTTGAAGGCCTATTCCTCTTTTGAGGAATAACAGTTGTTCCGATCAAGTAGATGGATAGTACCTCCTGAAGAGTGGCAACCGTGAAATCCAGCAAGACAGTCTAAAGGGCCGAGGCATTTGTTCTCTCCTTTCATGGTACCAGCCATCTTCCCTCTCCATATGACAAAATTCCTGGTAGGCAGAGGGTCAGTGTAGGCGGCTTTCTTTCTCTTGAATACAACTAAACTCAATGCTGTTGTATGAAAAATATTTTATAAAAGCAGGAGAGCAAAGGACCTCATGCAGCTGTGTAACACACTCAGCAGGAAGCTGTGTCCAGCTGTTACTTTATTCTTTCTTTTCAAGTGTTCCATGGCAAAACTAGATGAGCCGTGTTAGCGGGGATGTTCCTCTCTCCTGGAGCTGCTGGAGCCGGCGTGTTTGTGTCCCATCCACCCTGACACACCGTCCTCCCGTTGCCAAGGAGCCGATCGCATTGCTGAGAGCCAGGACTGTGCCTGAACTGCTCCGGCATTCCCGCTCTTCCTCTGCCTTCTCCCCACCTCCCACTCGGCCTCCGCCAGAATCGGCATTAGAAACGGTGATCCTGCAAACGCCACCTCGCTTTGGGGGTTTTCTTTTTGCAGTTTCGGGCAACTGGGATGTGCGCACGGACAATCCCAGCGGTGGGACTGTCGGTTCGGCTGTGACGAGCAGGGTGTTACTACCACGGGGTGATGGACACCTCTGCAAGATAACTCGGGTTGCCATGGTTACAGATGGAAAATAGGGCTACGGGTTAACTCGGGCCAGCGTCGCATGAAGCACAACATCCCACGTCATTTTGCGCACACCTGAGACAGTGGAAGCCGGAGTGGTGGCCACCATAAATCCCCGAGTCCCCACCCAGCCCCAAGTTTGTACATTAAACTTCCCGAAACCTCCCACACAGAAATCACTGTGTGCAACAGCCTCAGGGATGGAATTGGGGTCAGGGTCAAGAAGCCTCCTGCAAGACTCTGGCAGAGGAGCCTGTCTCAGCCCTGTGACCTGTTATTTCTTACTTATTGGTGCACCCCAAATGTTAAGGCCATACGTAAGCTCTGATTTTTCTGAGCTGTCACGCTCTGAATATTTAAGAGGAATTCTGGGAGTCAGGCACGCACCTCACCTCTAGACCGTGGTCGCATCCTGGAGGCAAAGCAGATGGCTTCAGCTGGACCGGAGGGCTGGAGCCGATACAGACTCTGATGGACCAGGCAGCGATGCAACATTTCTGGCCGTTCTAAGTGTCCCCAGAACACGATCATCTTCAGGACTTGGTGAAAATCTCCCAGGCAAACAAAGGGACAAATGAAGCCTGGAGTGAAAAACAAAGGAAAAAAACAAAGGAAAAAAACAAAGGAAAAAAGAGAAGTTTCTAGCCCAAGCAGAGCTGTTACTCACAGGTGGTTTTGGAGGCTCCATGGAATCGCTTTGGGACGCTGCTATTTCTCTTTCACGGCACTGGACGGCAGTACTAGAGCCCAAGGAGGACAGTTTCTGCCAGGCTGATTCCTGCGTCTTACCGGCCACAAGCTGTTACTGTCTCCCAAAGAGCGAGCCTGCACGTGCACAGGTATCAGCGGAAAGGAGGTAAAGGGCCTGCTGGAAAGATCACTCCTGGCTTTTGAGGTATTGCATCCTTCATTTCAACGGTCCAGCCCTAAGGAATGGAAAGTGACAGTGCAGGAACGGATCGAAAGAGCAGAGGCTCCCATCTGGTGCAGTCAGTGGGCAAATAAATTGTGTTCACGCTATTAATCACTTAATAAAATTGCTGATCTTTGGTGTGCTATTCAAAATGTGTATTTAAGGAAGTCTTAAAAGTTTGTACCTTCATCACAATATATTCTTATTGCCTTGGCTTTTGGGGGGGAGGAATAGTATTAGAAGCTGGCTTAGAGGCTTTAAACCAGTCCTTGCCATTTCTTAGCTGCTGGCCCTTCCGGCAGGCTGAGAGCTAATCCTCAGCTCTCCTTTCCCCTTTAAAGGAGTAAAACGATGCAGTCATGTACGGGCTGAGAAGGAGCTGTTTTGTGTGGTTTTTTTTTTTAAAAGGGAAAATAGTTGGCAGGAACATGAGCAAAGCTGAAAGTATTTTCATCTGTTTTGTTTTGTAATGTTTAATGTTTTGTTTTCTACTTTACGAATTACACAAAGGAATCACTCAAAACAAAGGTCTCCCATTCTGGAAAGGGAAAAAAAAAATCTACAGTGGGACTAATGCGGCCAATCAGAATTGGCCAAGTAAGAAAAAAACCAAAATATCTTGAAAAATGACAACATCTATTTTTTCTCACAAAAAAAATAGAAACGCTCACCCTCTAATTGAGATTTGTTTGTAAAATAATTCCAGGCTGGGAAGGGTAATCAATTCGTGCATAAAAATATTTTTTGAGATTAATTTTTATTTTTGTTAACGGTAGCTTGAATTTTAGAACTTACTAGTGGGTTTCCAATGATTATTGCTATGTAAGTACAAAATACCTGTCCTAACTTTTAGACAGTTGTGTATCCTTGTTTTAAGAAAGGCTACAGAAGAGAACTGACGGAAAAGGCACAGTTTAAAAAAAAATAAATCTTGGCAGTTTGAGGAGAAAACAGCTGGGAGAGGAGTCTCTTCTTGCTCCTTCCTTTTTACAAGTATTTTAAAAAGATAATAGCTTATAATTACTTATTTTTAGAAGTGTTTAGAAGGCTCAGCTGAGACCCAGAGGCCACTGTGGCTCAGTGCTCTACAAGCAAAGACAGTTTATCCCTGGCCAAAATAATTTACAATCCCAGTTTGAAGGCTGAGACAAGAGGCAGAGCTAAACCTCAGCCAGTACCTGCCAGCACCAAACCCAGCACGAACAGCAAAACGCCACAGTTAGTGACGGTGTCGGTTTATTCAGCTGAGCTGATGAAACCGCTCCGAATTTGATAATTTTCAGCAATAAAGATAAAAAGCATTTCAGGAATTTTTCAGATAAGAACAAATAATTCGTGGCATCGAGTTTTAAATACTCCGGGAGCGTCTTGGCAGCCGATGCTGAACGAGGAGCTGCAGGCAGGCGTGGTGCTCGCTCGGTGTGTGTCTGGCAGCTCCCGGGCACTCGTGGGTGCTGCGCTGGGGGTGGGAGTGGGGACTGAAGCGACTCGCATGAATCACAGCAGATTTCCCAATCTCTCGCTGTGCTTACAAAAGCAGTCACTCCAGGCAGGGGCTGGCAGACACACGCATTCAGTGGGATGTGCCCTCGTACCCATAGGTGTTTCTAAGTCACGGCCAAGCCTCGCTGCACACACGCAGCAGCATCACCTTTCTGTAGGTGCATCCCGTAAAGCAGTGGGCAAAGGGAGGAGGTCTGCGCCCGGACGAGGTCTGCTGGTGCCACAGTAATGCTAAGAAAGCTGCTTAGGAATGTCTAAACAATTTTTTTCCCTGTTTATTCATTTCCCAATTGGAAAATACTGCTTTGTCATATTAAGGTTGGTGAAACTTTTAATGGGAGATTTTGTCGTACCCAGGGTGTGACTCCAGGGAGTTGGGAGGTGACAGCAGGACGGACAGCTGGGACTGCAGGACAGCCAAAAGCTCTGCTACAAACTCAGCCGGGATATGGGAGACCAGAGCTGCAAGACTCTTCTGTGGAGATCAAAGCAGGGATGTGCAGGCGAATTTCTGGCAGCCCAGGTCAGCGCCCATCAGCCCACAGGTACCAGCTGTTCTGTAGTGCGTCTTTCTCATTTAATTAAAAATACAAAAAGCAAGCCCCCACATCCTGGATCTGCGTTTCAGTGCAGAGGGGAAGTGAATCCCAAAAATGTAAAATGAAATCTTTTCTGATGAGCTGTAAGTAAAAATACTATTTACTGAAGCGACAGTCCTACTCAAAACTAACAAGGTCTTTTCCAGACAGACACCCTCTTCCTAACTCTCCTTTGCTCTGAGAGCCGCTCAGCCGAGCCGTAAGTGTCGGCATTCCCCCCAAAACCTTACCACCACGTAGTGCAACCTGCCGGGCTGACAGCCCTGGACACGACGCTGTCGGCATCTCAGATCCTGCTCTCTGTGATGGCTCTGTCCTAACATTCATTGGGACTTGTATTTTTTTCTAAAACATCCGAACAGGCTCAGTCGGACACTTTAAATGAAATTCATGCTGTTCCCCCTGTGCTTGCAGGAGAGTTGTTCCTCAGTTAGGTGAATCAAAGATATTGAAGGAATGTTTGATGAATTTTTCCTTTGTTTTACCAGCTAGAAGGTCTTTCAGTCGCTGGCTGTTTTTCACAGCAGCAGTGATGTGTGCAGACCGAGATCCATCTCGAGCAGAGGGGCCCTCATGCTTACCTACTGATTACTGCTGCAGAAATGAAAGAAAAAATGTAGCATTAACTCCTGGTTTCTGATAAAACAAACCTAAGTTATTATAGCTGAAGCCGTATATTTTCTGGCTAAATATTTAAACTGGCAACTAATATACATCCTTTAGGGTGGGAAAGTAAGTTGTTTTCCATAGTTTCATAGGCTTTCTGGGAGAAATAAACTACCCTGGTTTCAAAAGCAGAGGCTTAAATATGTTTATTTCTCATACTAAACATTTTGTAATTCTGCTTATGAGATAGCAAGTCAGCTCTCTGTGTGAACGTTGTCCGGGAGGAAATAAAGCCGATAGGGATTTGTGGCAGTTCCTACGGGACGTACCGGTGCATGGCACCGCTCCGGGGGTTTTATCCATGCTGGGCAGCTCTGGCACAGGACCGAGCTCCCCCGAGGGCTGCCGGCGGTTCGGGGAGTCGGTAGGGAGGTGGTGATGTTTAAATCTTTAACCAGCAAAGCCCGCGATACCTGAAACCCTGTTTTCCAGTGGTTTTAGTCTGGTTTTGCTAACTGGGGAGAGCAGATTTCCAGGGCCGGGTGCCGAGTTAAGCCTGTGCCGATGGGCTGGAGCTGGGCAGCCGAAGGCCGGCGAGGCGAGACGCTGCCGTCACTGCCGTCGCTCCCATCGCTCCCGTCACTCCCGTCGCTCCCGCCGGAGGACGGCGTGTTCCTGGGGTTATGCAATAACGGGCAGCGTGTGCCCCCGGCCCCTCTGCTGCCGCAGTGGGCACCGATCCCCCTCTCCATTCACAGCCTCTGCGTCCCCACGTGAAACGGGAAACCTTGAAAAAGCAGAAGTGTGGCTGTAATTAGGATTAAGCTATTTTTAGCAAGCTGTCTGGTGCCCTGTCCATGCTCCAGCTGAGATGTTTAATTCTATCTAGCTCGACTCTTTCTGCAGTTGCACCCAGGACTGATAGAAAAATTTTCTTTTAAATCTTGAATTTGTTGGGGTTTTGGTTTTGTTTTGGTTGGGTATGGTAGTTTTTACAAAAATACTTCCTCCCCACCACCCCCCCCTCCCCCCCCCCCCGTACAATAGCTGGAAAATCCAACACTAAAGTAATACAAAGGTTGCTGTATAAAAAAAGTTGTACAACTTTTACTATCATTATTATTCATTTTACTATGTAGCTTGGAAACCTAGTCATAGATCAGGAATGTGTTGTACCCTGGGCTGCACAAACAGCACGGAAGGAAAATTGCCTCTTCCAAGCTATATTGAGTAAAAACATGTAGTGATACCAATACGATTTTTGCTAAATAGCATCAGGACAAGATGTTAAAGACATCTCTGAACAGCCAGCTGAGCACCTTGTCATTTACTGATCCCGTATTTAAATATCTGCTGTTCCTACGTTTAACCTTTTATAATGTATTTGTAAAGGGAACTTCAAGTAAGATTAGCAGTTAGTTAGGAAAACACTGTGAAACACAGTTGGATCGAGATCAATAGATTCCTCCCTCCTGCTGCACCCCCCCCCCCCCGAGTAATGTTTGACTTTTGTAAATATTCATGCCCCGCGTGAGACTGGCCGGAGGGGCAGGCACCGGGGCGGTGGGAGGAAGGAGCTGCCCCGGTGCCTTCCCAAGGGCCGTGTCCCCCCCCCGGGCAGGGGATCGGTACCTGTAAGCGGCGTACGGGCATCAGGTCTGTTGGAAGTGGTCCTCGGAACAGCCGCGCTCTCCGCTGGGTGGGAAGCGTGAGGGTGGTCCACTGACTGGGGGCTGGGGAGATGCTCGCCTTTTAGGAAAAACCAGGCTCCTCACCAAAATGCCGTTCTCCCCGAGAAAATACAACAGTTATTCTGCTTTATGTGTAGGGGCAGGGTGTATTATCTGCTACACCCCACCTGTCTGTCCCCCCCCTTCCATGTATTTTAGTGACTCATGAAGCTTCGAAGTGCTGAGCGTGGAGAACGGCTATTTCTGTGCTTCCACTGCAATCCCTGCTACCTCCGACTGTGCTGCCAGTGCACCTCAGCCATGCACAGCACCCCCGCCGGCTCTATTCTTAGCAACTAATAGCTGAAATAATTACTTTTGTCTCAGCGCTGTTGGCTCCTTAGATTTGGAACTGAGCAAAGCCTGCAGCTCGGGGAGCCTGGCTGTCCCCGCTCCCTCTCCCAGCGTGGGCAGCGCGGCCGGGGGGCCGGGGCAGCCGCCACGCCGACCTCCGGGCAGTTTCTGACATCGGGCTGGTCGGGAACGCTGGAAGACAGCGAGCAGAGCGAGCGGAGCCGTCGGTCGAGGATGCGAAATACCTCGAACCCGGCTTCAGCGCAGGGCCTAAGCTCCGCTTTGAAGCAGCTTGTATGTTAATGTGGTGCCACCTCTTTGAAAAGGATCCCAGCTCTTCCAGCTGGGATTCTCTCAGACTTCACGGGGTAAATTCCAGGAGTCCGGGTTTTCAAAGGCAGGGCTAGGTTTTTCACCCGCAGGCTTCCATTTCAGTGCCTGCTTCGTTGCGTGGGCTAGGTTTGCACGAAGAATGCAAACGTTTTATGCAAATGTGACTACCCAATCCCAACACATCCCCGACAGTTCTTGGGAAGGAACACACACCTCTGGCTTTGCAGTCTTTTGATCTCAATGCCAGCTGTTCCATCCAATTCCCTTGAACCACCCCCAAAGAGGACTACCCCCATCTTTGTGCAGAGCCCGTCGTGCACACACGAGCAGGCGCACGGAATCAACTTCAAAACTGTTTCCGAAGGGGGTTTATTGCTATTTATATGCCTGCCTGCTCTTCCTCCTGTTGGTGGGGACCCCGGTGAGAATCACAGCGTGTGTACGCGCTGGGCTGGCAAGAGTAGGAAGTGCTGGCCATTTCTCTGGCATTCACTAATGAAGCTTGTCTGGAAAACAGTAAACCTTTCAGAAAAAAACCCTAAAGCTAAATGTTTGTTGTTACTCCGTAACTTTTCAACTGTTGTCACAGTGGAACAAAACCTGATGCGTATCCCTTCGTGGACTTTGGTAGCTGTCTTAGCAAATACTCCTATTTTGGAGTTGCAAGTCTCCAGTTTCCTGGAAATCTGTGTGTCCTGGTGACTGTTAGGATAGCACTGTGAGACTGTGAATTGTCTGTTGCTGTCCATGCACATGTGAAAACAGAAGGAAGACGTCAATGTCTTATTTCTGCTTTTCTTTGAAAAATGAAAGAAAGTGCCTCTTCGAAATAATTTCCTATCAATTTCCTCTGAAAGCCACACTGTTCCGGCAGCTTCTGTTTCAGATGATGGTCACGTCTCACTAATTGACTGGGGGCCTTCTCTGCAATAAGGACTATAATTAGCAAGAGGCACAACTTGAGTAAAATCTGGGAGCAAGGAACTCCCGAATTTCCATATCAGCTTTGACCCTGATTCTGCATACAATGTGGGTCAAATTATTTAACCTTTATTTAATTCAGCCTTCCCATATGCAAAATTACATTAATTTTAAATGAGCAAACATTAAAAACTTGCCAGTCTCCGTAAGTAACAACTAACATTACTTCTTTATTTGCGGTCAATGTAGACAATTGTTTTACTATAGCAAAGAGTTAAGTAAGTTTTTGTTGGTTTTTTTTTTAAGGACAATGTTCTATTACGACATTCAGATTAAAAGAAAATTTTAAAAATCAACCACCCTCTGATTGGTGAGTGTTAGGGGAAACAGTCCTGGCAGATGGGCTATCGTGTTACTGTTTCTGCTGGTATTCCCTGAATGGAGCTGGCTGGGAATTCTGTGCCGAAATAGATTTTCGTAGGAAAACATCATGTCGCTGAGGTTGTGAGCGTTTTGTGAGGAAGAGGTAGCACTCACAAATTCCACATTTTGAGAAAGAGCTATTCCATATCAGCATTTGAAAAATGTACTATTTTGCATTTTAAAGCAACTTTCAGGACTTTGGGTCGTTGGGTCAGTAAACTGAAGAACATTGTGCTGAGCTTTATTATTGTTAACTTTTACATTTCCCTGTCCACTTTTGCCTGATTCTTTGCTCCTTCCGTTTATTACTAACCGCTCCCCGCAGTGATGTGCCGAGATGTCATTTACATGGATATTGAGGTCGAGGGGTTATAGATTTACAGCTGCACAGACTTGCTATGTCTTGGGCAGGAATTTGTTTGGCATAGTCAAGGCCTTTGGATTATTTGATCTCAGCCTTTTAGTTAAACAGGAACATGCCCTGATTTTAACAATCGCAGTTTCCTGCAGTCGGAGGAAGGTGTGGCCGATGGCATTTAAACCGAAACCTGAGCCAAGGCTTCACCAGCAGGAAGCTGAAAGTGCGGGTAGTACCACGAGGGTTTCCTTCGTCATTAAAAAGACCAAGGACCTTCCTCAGTAGATGGCTGAGGTTATTTTATCACCCACAATACCAACAGTGACGTGCAGGAGGGTTAGATTTTTGTAACGTCAGACTTTGTATGTTATTGCTATTAAGGTCATTGTAGCACGACAGCAGAAAATAGCATGGGAGATGCCAGAGAACTGAGGATGCACCTTTACGTACAGTTTGGCATATAAGCAGTGGCAAGCCCACGCTTCCTCTGCCCACTGATGAATTGCTCCCTCGTCCTTTCATGATGCCGAGGGAAACTGTCAATTGACGGCAGACTTGGTAGTGATGCCTGGGGTTCAATCCCTCCCACCCTCCTGAAGAATTTTTTCTTCCCCCCAACACCCAGCCTGAACCGTTCCAGCTGTAAGTCGTGATATCTTGTTACATTGCCTAGCACGATCAAAACTTTTTCTTTTTTCTAAGTCCCATGTAAGCACCCATGGCAGAGTTGTAGTCAGCTATTAGGTGACCCCTTGCTTTGAAATGGATACTTACACTACCATTTCCATGGTGAGACTGATCTCCCCTGCCTCCAACCACAGCTGTGGACCATTTCCATTTACTAAGCTTGCTTTCTAGCCCAGGACTTTGCTTCCTCATAGTCAGTTCTTAGAAAACCAAAGTTCTGCCTCCTGCTTTTAGACAGAGTTTGGAGAAAAAAAAAAAAAAAAGTAATACCCCCCCACCCCCAGTAAAAAACATGTACATGGGCTCCACTTAAAACAGAAAAGCAGCCTAGATTTCTACTGTGGAATCATGGCATCTAGCTCCTTACTTCAGCTCACAGAAAATGCCAGATCCTGACCAACAGCGTGAGAAGATGACTTTATTTTTGGGGGGCCTCATAATTCAGTTCTGAGTGCTGAAGCTTTCCATTGTGCCATGTTTTCTTAGTTACGCACTTAAGTGTTTCCCAGTGCAGTGCAGCTGAGTCTTCTCAGGAGCCTGAGTGCCACCATAAAGTAAATACTTACAGTCAGGTAAAGGTAGAAATGTTCCATGGCTGGTGATTTTCAAATGAAAGTAAACCATAAAATAAACGCTGCCTTTCCCCTGAAAGCAACCAAAAGATATAATTTGAAATAAATCAAAGTTCCATTTTATTTTCTTAATATACCACGAGACTGACAAAATTGCTGTGAGCTAAAAGCACCAGTCAACTGTCCCATTTCTGAGGCTCCGAGTCTTTTATCTTGCTCCAGTGCTGTACGCAATCATGTTCAGAGCTTCGCTGGGTCTCGCGGGTCCAGCGAGATGGCCTCTGTCTCGTCTGCACAGCGCTGGTGTGTTGTAAATCAGCCGCACGCTGGCGGGGAAAACGGGGAATGCAGAAAATCCGCTCTGACCCTGCCATGTTGGTGGAGCTTCTGAGATAACTCAGGGGTTACTGAAACCAGCACTGACAGCTTAACATCACATAAAACACTGGCCTACTTTAGCGAGTATCACTGCTGGGTGACTCATTTAAGTAGCCGTAGTGCTCTTACAATTTTACCTTCATTAACTGAAGTAGTTAATGCTTGCAGCTTTGGCCACGAAGCGTATATGTAAGGCTTGAAGTCCCACGGGTTTGATTGCATAAGAAACCATGTCTTGTGGCATTTAGTTGATCAAGCACTGCTTCTTTTGGTCACATGGAGGTTTGATTTCCCCTTGCATCAGCTACAACAGACCTATTGCATTTTTTTGTACTGGTGTCTGACTGTTCAATTCACAAGGGTCACCCCCTTCACCCCACACTGAGAGCCTGTGCTGCTCTCCCAGGTCCCTAGCTCATAGGATCTTTTTCTTTTTTTTTTGTAGAATCGTATCTGAGAAACCAGGAGCTTGCAATTCTTCTCATTTGTGTCTGTGCGTAACAGGTGTCATTTTCAGTGTAGTACAGACAAATCCCAAAATAGCTCAGGCTCTTCAGACGCTGCGAAGAGAAAAAATAGTGGTTACTTCAGCTTTGGTTGTAGTGAAAAACCCAAAGCTCACAGCCAGCTCTGAAGTCCGGAATTAAAATGGCAGATGTAGCTGTGTAGTAGTGATCTCTCTCTTGATTCTGTGTTTTTCAAATGGACTGCTGGCTCTCTCGCTCGCTCTTTTGTATATGCAGACTGACGTATGAACTCCCTCATACAGTGCTGGCTCTCCATTAGCTTCTCTTTGATTCCCAGATGCTGTATCTACCACTGATCCTCCTCCACATTTTCCGGTTTTGAGGCTACAAGACAGGAGAGCACTGCTTCCCCTGCCTGGTGCTGAAGTTGACTGAAGGCACCGGAGTTAATGCAAGGGACGGTCTCGGGGGGCAGAAGCAAGGAGAGAGAGCGTGTTCGTCTGCAAAATTTTTCTGGCCTGGTGAAGCCTGCTGTGCTGAAATACATAGCTGTTCGCGGACTTTCTTTGACAGAGATTATTGGATTCTGGTGACTCCAGGAATGCAGTTATTAGTTCCCCTGCCTACGCTGAGCGTTTTGAATCTGTGTGTGTGGTAACACTTATTAATACTGTTCAGATTAAGAAGAGCCCATAGCTTTCTAGCACTTTCAGTACCTTATCTTACACCAGGCACCTGCCCAGTGGCTGAACCCCATTCAGATCAATGTCCTGCGGCCAGCATAGCAGGGTCTTGTGGGTCCAGCAGTAGCCTCGTGCTTTTATGCCCAGAAGACCTGTGTTCGTTCACAGGAGCAGTTCCTTTTAAGTTGCCTTGTGCTTCAGGGTAACTTCCTGCTGAGCATTTGCAACACATAGGCCTAAAATATTTTATTTTAGGGAGTCAAGTAGTGGTTCCTGTCACCGAAACAGTTAATCAAAAAGCACTAACTCTCTACTGGAACGTGTGTGTGTGCGTGTGTGTTTTTGTTTTTTAGAGCCAAGAAGATTTGCTTTGGTTTTTTTAAAGCAGAAACCACCACAAAGTTGGCTGTGGTTTCAGCTGCGCTTGTTCGAGATTTGTATTGCTGACTACCAATCCTAAAAGAGTTAACCTAGTAAGTATGACTCAGAAGCAGAGAAGGAGATGCGAGGCTGAGAGCCTTGGAGGAAGCGCAGAAAGAGAGGTGAGGAACATAATAATTACCAAAAAAAGGTGCAGAGTCCAGGAGCGACGTTCCCCTCGGTTTGCCTGGCCCTGGCACCGCTGGCACGGGCTCCCTGGAAAGCTGCAGTTCCGCTCTTATAACACAGGGAGCAGGCTGGAGAATTTAGAGCTGCGTCACAGAGCTCAGCGAGAGAGTGAGAGAGCAAGCTCCGTCGATAGGTCTACCAGCAACAGCCCTGCTGCAGCAAGAGGGGAGAGAGGCAGCAAGAGAGGCAGAGAGGGCTCCAGAAAGAGAAGTAACACCAACATCAGGGAGTGGGCTCCTGCCACCATCCAGTGTCATTTAAAGATCGTATTTGGGCTCGGTTGGCGTAGGAGGCTTCGCCCATTGACGATGCTGGAGACCCGGCGCGCTTAATCCCGCGGGGAGGGAGAGTGGGCAGACGCCGAAAGGGTTAACGGAAAGGAAATTTCTGGAACCTTCTATTCTGCGGCGCTACACAGCGAGCGGAGGGCTGAGGACTGCGCAGATGGTGCACGGGCAGAGCTCTTCGGTCCGGTTCGTCTTTCCCACGTACGTACCCTTTGATCAGGATGGGGCTTGAGCTGCATCTGCGTATTTTAATTATTTGCAGGGCGTCCCTTTCCCCCGGCGTCCCTAAGTTCGGATCCCAAAGTGCCTTTATTATTATTTTGGCTGGGTATGATTGCTCTGTTCTGCGTCAGAGCTGTTTTCTCAATGGAACGACGGCACAGGTTGTACTAATGTCACTCTTGCCGGCATTGCTGTACTGCAGAGGAGGGTAGTAGTCGTGGGGGAGAGATGACAACTTTGCAAAGACTGCTGTTTTCGTGTTTTGTCTGGGCTTTTTATTCCCCCCCGTCTCCCTAAAGGCTGGCATGTTGGCGAGGGCTCGGTGGAGGGGTTAACAGGCGCTCTGCGTTTCAGAGCTTGGAGGTTTGTCACTGCGTAGTTCGGAAAGTGGTAAACGGTGACGCAGTGATCATTGCAGGGCATGTCGTCCAGTTTTTAAAAGCACTGGGGACAGGTAGACGGTGCCTTCCAGACGCTTCCACACCAGCTGAAAGGGGTTAAGGATGAGTCGAGACGGGAAGCTAGCATTTAGGGATTAAATGTCATCATTTTGGCGTTGGAAAGTTGTTTACCTTGCTCTCTCCGTGTCTCCATGTTGGCAGCCTTCCAGCTCACATGTGATAGTCTTCCCTGTACTGCTGCATCATTAACTAAGTGGCAGAGCTGGCTCCCCATTGGCCGGGGAGGGCTCTCAGCCCAAAGGCGCCGTCCGATTGGCGGAGGAGGTGATGGCAGGTGAAAAGCCCTCCCGGATTGGCCGAGGACTGGGTGTCAAATCTCAACGTCGATTTCACTTGCTTCAAAGTGCCGGCAGCTCCCCTGCCCGCTCCCCTGCCCGCTCCCCTGCCCGCCGCTCCCGGGGGGCTGCCGGGCCCCCCGCGGCCAGGGGCAGCAGGCAGGAAAGGCGCAGTTAACCCCTCGGAGCGGCGGGTACCCCACCTCGCACCCCCGGGTGCCCCGCGCGGGTGCCGGGGAGGTTTCGTTTCGCCGCGCAGTTGCCACGATGACGTGTCAGAGCTGCGAACGGCAGGGAACGGGAAAGTACTGGGGTCTGGGGCTTTTCTGCTTGCTTGCTTGCTTTCTTCCTTCTCCCTTATAAGGTGGTGAAGCATTAGCAGGACTGTAAACTGCTTGGGGCAGGGGTTGCACCTGGAAATTATGTCGTGGGAATAATTAAACAAGTGAGAAAGACTCTTGCCCAAACTCAGCTTTTGTCTGCATAAGTGTGCATTTGCCACAGGCTCGGTAACATCGGGAGAGCTGAAGACAGCCCTAAGTGACGGGTCTGTAAAGGTTTGCAAAAGAAGTAACAGCGTTCGAAAGCAGGGCGTGAAGGATTGGGAAGGCCTGGGTAAGGATGAATGGGAGACTGGGGGCGCAGAGCAGCTACAGAGACAGGATGAGGAAATGAAGGGGAGAACGTTTTTCTCTCTTAACCATTTACTATACTATCTTTTCACCTCTCTTCTTAAAGCGACCAGCAATGAAGATGGCAACTCTGCCTGGAAGTGCTGAGGACACAACCAGCTTTGAGTTTGGTCCTTCTGGCCGAGGAAGTCTCCCGATTATGCAGTGGAGTGGTAACTTTGCTTTCTCATACGGCAGGGAACATTATTCCATAGCCTTTCATCATATCGAGGCTTAAACAAGTTTAAGGATATGGTAGCATAAGCATTTAATCTGTATTACTCACTCGTTGACATCTCAAGCGTCAGGTCGGGTTGTTTAGCAACAACCACTGGGTTCAGAACCGGCTCAAACATACTGCGTCTGCCGTCTCCATTACTTCAGCAGCACCCTGTCCTCTGAACGGCAGTCTGAGAGAGAGGGAGAGAGAGAAGGGCTGTATTTACACACGTACACCCACCGCGACCAAATTTTGGTTGTGTGGTTACAAAGGCCGTACGCGCTGCAGTTTTATCCCCGACTCCATTCCTTTGCGCAGTACCGTAGAGGGGAGGATGCCATTTCCAACAGCAGTGCGGTGGTAGGAACAGGGAGGGAAGAAGAAAACAGACAGTAGGTGCCACTCCCCGCTTTTTTCCTCTTTCCCATCGCCACCTTTCTTGCCTCCCCTCCTTTTCCGCCAGACTCCATAGGGAATTTCAGACTCTTACTGCAGTCGTCACAACCCCTCCTGACTCACTGAGCCTTCGCTGGCTGTAGCTGGCTCCCTTGGAGCATCCTTGCCTCCTGCAGCGCCAGTTCCGCAGAGCAGGGGAACAACAGGAATAGCAGCAACAACGGTGGTCCCTGCAGCAAGATGGACAGGCATAAATACACACACGTATAGGAACAGTACAAAGCAGCCACAGAGGTAATTCTGTATAGCCAGGACTAAGAAACGATGGTCAGTTGCATGGAAGACGTGTGGGTTGAGTCTGTTTTTAGCGAGTGCTGTCTGAAGGGACAACCCCTTGCATTTTTCCCCATCACCGTTCTGGGGTGGAGGACCCCATTAATTTGCAAAGCTAGTCCTTCATGACATTTCTCAGTCCTTTGAAAGGAGATGCAACTAGCAACCAGTATACTTGCTCAGGCATATGCGTACTTTTTGAGTATCTGCGTTCAGCGTAGGCATGCATTTGGTTTTATTCCTTTTGCGACCATCTTTTTGCCACAGTGATAGTTTAATTGTGACTAAGTGCAGGGAGGGTAAGGAGACAGAGATAAAGAGGAGTTATTTCAATGTTAAACTTCGGCTGTAAATCTCATTACTCAGGAATTGAGGTTACCGTCAGCAGGTAAATCTGTGGAACTGGCAAGAAACAAGGCTAAGAAGGGGACACGGCATATTTCTGTAGGACGCTAACGATTTTGCGCATAGGGATGGTATTGTTACTGTATGTTAGCTGTACATGCCTAACTGTTCCATGATGGTTTTCTGCATATTGCCACAAAAGGCCTTGGGAAAGCTGTGATTTCTTCCTCCCTCTGACACTTGTGTGTGTGACATTGTGTAAGGTGATTCATTTTTCTGTATTTTGGTTTCCTTCCTTTGTAAAGTGGGGTTTATAGTGTATCTCAGCCTTAGTGCGGCATTATGACGCAGTGTTTGTTAATGCGTTGGGTCTGTTGGCAAAATACATGCAATTTTCTTGGGAGTCTTGACTGTTCAAGGACCACAAAATTTGGTAAAGAAAGTTAAGGATTGCAAATGCTCAAGACATAAATTTAAAAGCATTACCATCTTATTCGTCTTTGATATCGAAGGAAAGCTCTCTCACTGACGAGGCAGCCATGATCTCCTCCTGCACTTGTTTTGCCGATGGTCATGTTACATCTGTGACGCAGTCCGATTTTGCTGTTGGTTCCTGTCTGTGCTTTACGGAGTTGAGCTGGTGAGGGCACAAGCTTGAATACGGTTAGGAACATTAATTTAATATTGATGTTAAAAGTTTGCAACCACACCTGAAGTGGCAAGGATATTGGCATCCACCTATTTTACCACCCACAAATGGTGAAGGAATTCAAATGAACACGACAGCACCCCTAGCCATTTTGTTGCTCGCAGAGTAGACTCTAAGCCGGCAGTGCTGCTGCTGCTGATGTTAATTTCCATGTCATACAAATACAGCATTGGGCTCTCTGTCAGGAGCTTTACTGATGCTGTGACAAGCTTAAAGTCTATGAGCAAATGTTTTTCTTTTCTTATTTGGGAAAATTCATTAAAATGTCCAAATGCCAAGTATTCTACCCTCACTCCTCTTACAAATCACTTCCAGACCTATCCAGAAAATTCACTGCTGCCATGTATTTTTTCTAAAACTTGCTCACAGTGTTTTCTTACAGTTTAATATGGGTGTGGCTGGGGGGGGAGGGTAAGATTTAAGTCAGTTAAGTATCTGTATCACTGATGCTAATGGACAGAGATGTAGGCAAGAGATACGAGTTGCCCGTATCCTCTATATATCTGTATATAGGTATAGAGAGTCCCAAGCATAGGTTGCAAAGATGCCCTTGTTATGGAACAAGAAGGGAGTACTCTATTCTGTTCTCACCCACCCAAAAGTTTTGGTGCAAAGGCAGCAGTAGAAAAGGCCAACGCGAGAATGTCACAAAATGGTTTCAGCAGCATTCAGAGATGCCAGTGCCGTTTATACTGGCAAGGCTCCGAGAGAGGTACCGTGCATGAGCTGCCTGCTGCAAGGTCATTCCCCTGACTCATTGTCAGCGACCAGTTGGTTCAGGAACTTCCAATCCACATTTCTTGCAACTGTGGCAGTGCTTGAGTCCTGAACCTGGAGGTGAGGCTTGAAAATCAGTGCTACTGCAGTAGTGGGCCACTGAGTCCAAAACTGTAGCTCCAAAAAATTCTGCATCTCTGAAGTGTTTTAAAATCCATATCTATAATTTGTTTCTTGAGCTAACTACAAAAACTTTGCACTAGTTTCCTCATCCCCTTTTCCTCCAAGGCTTCCTCTGGACTGCTGGGAATCAGGAGTGGCATGTATTTAAGGATTAGGCATCAACTTACACTGTGTTCCAGAAAAAAAAGAAAAAAGTGTCTGCATATATTTGCATTTTTGTTCCTGTAGTCGTTATCAGGTGGACTCCGCAGGCTGCTCTGAGTTCACCAGTGTCTGTCAAGCTAGTGTTGTCTCTCACGTGCTTTCAGTTTTAGGTGCCTCGGCTCAATAGCTGTCTTGTCCCCTCCCAGGTTTCCACATTTTTCTCCGGTGTTCCTATTTGTCCATGTCACTAGTATTTTCAGTTGACTCAGGGCAACATCAACCACGGATATGTTAGGGCTGGCTCTAGTCTTCTTAGCTTCATAGGCAGCAGTGGAGTGGTTAATGCCTCAAGGATCTTGAGCAAAATAACTTATTTTGTCCCCATCTTGGCAATAACAGAGTTCAATGTGGGGGTATGTTATCTGGCTCCTTTTGAACAGAGAGGAACACGGGGGCCAGTGCAGGCCAAGCACAGACACGAGTGGACCCTTCCTCCTCACAGTGTTGCTAGCCCACCTCCTCAAACCTCCAGCCCTGGGCCACCTCCTGCCCTGACCGTGCTTAAAGTCAGCCTTAGCCTTTGGTATCGTTATTCTCTAGTTTTCAAAGGGAAAGAACCTGGCTGCTAATCCTGATGCCAGTGACGACTCTTCGCCTACAGGGAGGCATATGTGATAGCTTGTCTGCTAAAAACTGAGCCAACACAGTGTGATTCAGACCTTAAGCTTTCCAAGGAAGAGAGCTATTTCTGAGTTAAGCACATCTCTTCAGCTCCCCACACAAACACTCTTTATCTAGTGCAAATGGTGCACAGTAGGTGTCCAACAGCAGCCACTGGTTTTGAATTTGGATATACAGCGTAAGTGCTTCTTAAACATTGACGATGCTTTCAAACATACAGTGGAGTTTCAGTGATAGACAAATGATGGAAATCCTGGGAACAGGTACAAACCAAACAGCTTATGTGTTTAGGGGAGTCAGCCAGGAGTTCGGCCAATGCTTTTCTCCAGCTTCTTGCCAGGTCCTTCTACTGCGGATAGCGTTAAGATATGGCAGGGTACTGAAGGCATGTTTTCAAATGTCTGGTTTAAGGGCAGGTTATACTTCAGTGAACATCTGGCAGTATTTGTTTTCTTATGCTCTTCACTGGCACAGGACATTCTTTTGTCTCTTGAACGACACAAAGAAAAATACAACTTCCCTTGACATTACCTGAAGTGGCGGGAACGGTAGTGTTGGGGGAACACTATGTTCCTGAACTGACTATACAAATCACAACAATAATCTCCCTGTGACTGCTTTCAAGACCTGCAATCAATATTTTATATTCTAAGGTGATGCTTAGGTACAGAAGTTAGGAACAGAAAATTACTCTTCTGGTTTCAGCTACTTTTGTGGATAATTCTTTTTAGTGTAGTTAGTTTTATAATGTGCTAGTCGGTCAAGCTGTGTATGGCTAAATTCGATGAGTTTTCATTGCTGCCCTTCCTACTGCTCTTCCATGACCTAGGTCATGTAAGTGCAATGCTTTCTTCCCCTATGTAAGTTTGCCCAGTTTCACCTTATTGTTCCTTTTGAAATCTGAAATCCTCCGTAGGATTCAGTGGTTCAGTAGTTCCTGTGCCCTCCAAACAGGCTGCGGTTTTGCCTAGGAACTCTCATGAAAGCAAAGGTGGAAGAAAACTGTATGACTCCAGGCAAGTCAAAGCAATTTCAGACCAGCAGGTGGGAATCACAAGAGTAGAAACTGTAGCCATAGTATCTAGCACTCCTAGAATGGTCACCATGCTAAAACCACTCCCTTCAGTTCAGAATAGCTTTGGGGCAAGCAATAGCAAATAAGGGTTACATTT
The DNA here is from genome assembly GCF_900496995.4 of Aquila chrysaetos chrysaetos. Taxonomy (NCBI): domain Eukaryota; kingdom Metazoa; phylum Chordata; class Aves; order Accipitriformes; family Accipitridae; genus Aquila; species Aquila chrysaetos. Next base: position 2,158,901 of record NC_044027.1, read on the forward strand.
TACTCAACAGTCTGAAACAAAGTTCTGGGATTTAAAAAAAAAAACAGGTCTTGCGAATAAATCCTAATTATTTTAGTGATGTTGCGCTGTTATGAACTATCTCCAAGTTTCTCCAAAAGATCTGTAATCTGCAAATTAAAGGTCTCTTGCACTTTTTTTAGCCTCCTTTGTTAGACCCAAGCACCCCAGAAAACATGGATCAGTATGGCAGAACCATAAAACGAAGGCTGATATAGCCCATCACATCACCCGGTGTGCCTGGGTCAATGCTAGTGTTGAACTGTCTTGCCCTCAAAATGAGGTTCGCTGCATCCAAACCACCAATACCTGTTTGTCAATGCTGACTGCCAGACTGTGGCTCAGCATTGTTTAGGAGAATCCTGGTTGGCACCAAAGCCATGCTGGGAACGAGCTCTATCAAAACTCACTCAAAGCAGCAGTAATTAACCACACACTAGTGTGCCTTCAGGGAGGCCACCATGCAAAGAGAAGAGGCTAAGATGCACCTCTCAGACCTCATCACAAGCCAAATTTCAGCCATCACAGACACTACCTATCACCTGGCCCACCCTAAATTATCTGGAAAAGCTGCTTCTCCCTACATAAAACAAGCGAGCAAACAAAAACCTGGCCATCCCTCACCCCCAAACCCTTGAACAATTGGACCATTTTAAAAAATGGGTTAGAATGATAGGCAGCTTGTTGACAGTTCAGCACGCTTAGACAAATGCTAGTGAGTGCTCTGACAGATTACCCTTAATAGGAATTGAAATTAGTGACTCAAATGTCAAGCAGGCCTGACTGTCCCATTGCTCAAATAGAGCTAAATGGGACAAAAGGCTCTACAGGCTTTTACCCGCAGCATGCCACAGTCCGGTGTTCAGCCTACCTTTGGTTTTTGTGCGTGGGGGGGCAGATAGCACAAGGGTTGCAGACCCAGAGTGCCCAGCTTTTAACTTTACTATTTATACCGCAACTGTAAGGCTACAATAATAGGACTAAAGGAATAGGCTACGTTCAACTCAGGAATGTGATCTGGAGTTTTTCTTCTGGTCCTAATCAATGAAAAAAAAAATCTCCATTATGCTTAAACTCAGGAAGGAAGTACATGTTTTTGCTGCCCATAATAGCAGCATCTCTAAAGCCATCTTCTAGTCATAAGCATCAACTTCACTAAGCAATGCAGCATCCACCCTACCTTTACTCAGCCTAGGTCAGTGCTACTGCTGACAGAGAAAGCATTACATGCTAATGACTGGCTCAGACTGCAAGTTAGGGCACATTTGTCCATACCTGACCTACGCAACACCACACAGTAACAGAACTGCACAACAAACAGATGCAGCTACACGCTCCTCCAGGCTGAGGAAGCTTTTTTGAAACCTTAGAAGTTCACTCATTTCAATTCCCCTTACAGGTCACCACTTGCACTGTCACACCCCTCTGTCCTGCACCTGGCCTTGGTCTGACTCATTCCTTGACTGTGAGGATGATGCATCAAGCTCAGATTTTCTGAGCTTCTGAAAATGGGAATATTTTCTCCAGGGGAGACCAGAGTCTGATGAACCATGAGTTCCACTCCATGATTTGACAATGGAGGAAAAAAATTACGATGCACACAGGGTCATGCAGAGATCTGTTTTGCTTACTGTGGAAGCCCCAGAAGTGCCTTAATTTATAAGCTGTAGGTTGTGAAAAATCAGGTCTGTGACATCCAGGCTTGCCTTGCTCCTGCAGACTAGATTAAAGGTCCTAGGCTAGGGAGGAAGTTCCCTTTCATGGGGGAGGCAGGGATTTCTTCCCTTTTTGCCTTTGTCTCATGTAGAATGTATAAAGCAGTGTGAAGTCCGTGAAAGGCTTTGAGATGTTCCTCTGAAAGAAGCTACAGAACAGTACTGCTACTAAACGTGTCTGAAAAAGGAGGAAAAAAACAGAATGATAATACTGTGCTTTTTCTACTATTATTTATTGAAAACTCCAGAACACTTTGACAAAGCCAACTATAGCTGATAGTATTTGCTTGTCTCCACACATATGTGTGTGTCCATATGTACACATTCAACACACACACAGCAAATGTTTGAGACAAAACACTGGTTTATTTTTCTGCACATGTTCATATTAATAGTCGAGTGCTGTGTATCACAGCATCTTGAACTGCTCTCTTTTCCTCCTCCCCTCTGCGTGCTGCCTGCCCAAGCATGCTATTAGGTTTGGAAAGAACAGCATACACTGTCACAGATGTATGCTTTGTAAAAGGTGTACCTGCAGTTTGGTAGAAAGGGCTGACACTTGGCTGCTTGGAGGGAAGGGGAACTTAAGGCAACAGGACAATCTTCAGGTAGCCTGGAGAAGGGGCAGCATCATCTTAATTATGCTGAAGTGAAACCTGGTTTTATCAAACTATAAATAATGAATGAGCCATTGGTCTTCAACTGCTGCATGGTATTTCTGGAAAGGTTAGTCTCCTTTGGAGAGGGGAGGGGAAGGCACACATAGGTGTTCAGACCCAGTTCAGACTTTGTAAGTCTCGTACTTCTGGAGAAGCTCTCATTTTCAGCAGCACAAACGTAAGCGACACTTCCACCAAATGTTTTTGAAAACCCTAATAAAGATTTCTTTTTACTGTCAAGGCACATGCTTACTACTGAGATAAGAAAAAAAACCAAAGCAACCCTCACTGGGAGCCTGTTTCTGAAAGGTGCTGCTGTGGTACTTTATCTGCGCTGCAGCTAACCTCTTGTCAGCAGTAACTCTCGGTCCAGCTTTTCAGTAGTAAATCTTACGCTGATAATACAGGGTACCTCATAAATAACTGTGCCAGCAAGACAGACACTGGGGAGGGAACCTGCTTTCCACTTGTCTTCCACCTTGTTGCCCCAGATAATGGATTTAGAAACTACAGTAAATAGCCAGACACAGTAATCTAGTACAGTTCTTTCCCCTTCCTCGGAAGGACGTGCTCCTTTTCTCTGAGCTTTTCCTCTGCTGCCTGTGGGTGTGCATTAGGATGTAGGCACTGAAGCAGATTCTTGGATCTGGTTACAAAACTAATGCAACGAGTTGCCAAAAACCCAGGGCATCAATAAGTGAAACTCCCAACTCCGCTTCTGCTGCACTTTATTCCATTTTACATCAGCTTCTGCATCAGCACAGGCTAGACATGGTGGCCAAGGTTTGATGGTTCCTGAATTATGCACATGTGTAGTCATTCATAGGCTTCAAGACACTCCATCTATTCCCGCTGCACCGAGACACGTAACACTGCAGGTTAACTACCATGGCTGTGCTGCACTACCACACTGCTCAGACCTATTCCATTTCCAATAACTGTCAGCCACTCATTTTCACACTCTCTTACTTCCTCAACAACTTTTGTTGAGCCATTTACAGTTAGATTTGCAAACGCTCCCTTTTTAGGTTTCATTCTGACCCACACTCAAAGTAGTTTCCATGCAATTTATTTTCACTGTCCCTACAGAATTTAAACCTTGTCTCACAAAAATCTGCAACTCCCTACTTGTTAAAAGCATGCTATTTACAGGCCATGTGATACCGCTGACAAAGGAAGTTCCATCATGATAGTCACATTTCCTTTCCCTGTCACAAAAAGCACCTGATCTGTCCTGCCCTCTCTGATGATGTCAAGATCAGTAAGTGATGGAAAGCCAGAACACTCTCTACCTTGGACAGAATGAGGTTTATAGCCTGGTTCCATCTGCAACAGCACGAAAAGGCGTTCCTTTGTGTATAACACAAACTTCCCGCCCCCCCCCCAATCAGAATCATACTCTGCACCGCAAAGAAGTCAGACCTTTTTCACTGCTTGCTGATTAGAGCTTCAGTATATTCCACCTGGCTACGAAAGCAAATGACAGTCATTGCCAGAGTGGTGGGTTTCTTCATCACATATTTCATTTTTCCTACACCAGCCTCAACTATTCACAAGATGCCTAAAAAAAAGTGTGTCAATACAGTAACTAACCCAAAGTTAACTGTCTTACTTTCTAATAAAATTAAATAAATGAATTTTTCTCTAGGTACGGTGGAGATGGATTTTCTCTCTCAGCCTGCAGCCGTGCATGAGATGTGTCTTCCTCTGGAAGCTGGTTTCACATGGTGGCTTAGATTTTCCCACTTTGTATCTAGCACCATTTGAAATCAGTGTTCTAGGAGCAAGAATTACAGCGTGGGAGGAGATCAAGCAGCTGCTAACTTCACTGACAGCCTCTACTCCTTAAAACAGCACTTTTTCCAATGGTTATTTTTTGCCAGCCATCCACTTTGTAACATCATCTGATTTCTAGACACTTATACAACCACTGTATACACCTTCTCAAGCTAGGGCCACAACACGAACAGCTTCCTTCAAATGTACTTCTACTTAATAAACAATGGATATTGAGTTAAAGTTGTCCAGAGTAAAGTGATCCAAAAGTTGCATGAAAACCAATGTAGTACTTCTTGCATCTTGACAGGCAGAGTACGTTTCCTTTATTATACAATCGCTAGGACCCTAACGTTTAATTTACTAACTTAGAGCAAATGTATTTCCACTCTGTGCTTGGGGACTCTATCACCATAGAATTATCATTCTGTAGCTCCCAGAGACTTGCTCTGCAAACACAGAGATTCCCTCCAATAATTTGATCTCAGCAGTTAAACACAAAAGTGCCTTCAGCAATCATGATGATGTCACACTGGTACACACAGAATTCACTCCTTTTTCTAGAATTATTTTAAGTTTATTGCTGGTAACTTCTAGTAAGGTTTCAGTAGACTTCTATACCCTTGCATCCAAACCACCAAAAATGAAGCTAAACTATTTTTGCTTGACCTCACTATTGTCAAACATGTTATTATACACAGAAAAGGCGATCGCTGTATGGATGAAGCATTTGATCAGACCACTGAATAGTCGTCTTTAAAGAATGCATAGCTGTCATCTACAAGAGGATTCTTCTCTGAGCCAGGAAAATGTCTCTTACACAGGCTGACCGATTTCTCTTGGTGTTCAGAGTCTCAGTTTTTGTCTAGCACCATTTGAAATCGGTTATGATGTAGGGGGAAAAGCAACAGTAATGGAAAACTTCATTCCCCCGCCCCCCAAAGTCTTTATAAACAAACACCATCAAAAGCACGATCTTGCTTCACAAACACGTATGGTATGCTTTTCTGTTCTCTGACCTGAAGTTACACCTACAGGCCGAACATCCTGCACAAAAGGAGGACAGTCAGCATCACGTTCAACTAGGAGGGATGCTTAAAGAGAAAGCGAAGCATCTGTTCAAACACGTAACTAAGATTCTTCAACTCAAGCAAGCCAGGGCCCATGTGTGAGAGCCCAGCCACCTAACCTTCTGACCAGCTATATTCCATGTGCTACTTGTTTGCCTTAACCTGTTATTTACTCAGATTTTTTTTTTTTTCTTTTAAATAAAATTGTGTGCTACTTGGTATTGGGCTCTGTCTCACATAGACAGATTACTTGTTTCCCTGCTGGAAAATATCTAATTGCTGCAAGTCTCTTCATTTCAGTCCCCAGCTCCATTTTCACCACCCTGTATGAACCATGCTCGGAAGCGAGCCTTTACAGATTTTAAGTTTAACACTGAGAAGCCTACCAACCACTGACACTTCACACTACTTAACATTAAGCTAGGTAATGCTGTACCTATGTTTTGTTACTCCCACTGCGAGAACATCACTTGTTTTACCAGTAGATGGCAACAACACGTTTATTACATACAGCCTTTTTCTTAGCACAAAGTTCATGTGTTCATGACTCTTAATTATCAGTTCCAGATTCTAAGATGAAATAATTAACGTAGGACTCACTTTTAGAAAAATGGTGCAGAATTCATGACAATTAGGACAAATTAACTTGTAGTGTTTAAGTCAAATTGCCTAGTAGCTGCCTATCCCATCAATGCTCACTGCAGTCCCAGAACTTCATGGATTTGTGAAGCTGTGTAGTCTACAACCTCTCATCATTTGCAGTCCACAGCAACTGATTTTGAGTATCACAACTACGAACTAAAAAAAATACAGCATATTAGTTATTTTTCTATTCTACCCTCTGAAAGGCATTATTCTATAAGGCAGCCAACTCAAACTTTCTTTGCAAGGAAATGTGTGGAGTACATTATGAGTGTGAACCTCATACAGTTAAAAATAATCACATTCTGCTTAACACGTTCCTTAAAAACGCCTAAGCTATATTCCCTAAGGATGACATCTGTCACACACTGGACAAAAGTGCCAGAACACTCTCTGGGCTTTGCTCTTGACTTAGTGTTACATCAGAACAGCCACATGATAATCTGCCTCTTCTCCAAGTTTTTACCAAGTTTTTCAGGAGTGAACACTGAAAGGTTTTGGAGGTTCTGGGAAATTCTCTGCAATTCCAAAAGAAAACCAAAAGGCTGCTCAGCAAATTAAAACACATTCTCTACACTACCATTACGTAATTCTGTGCACAAACTGCAAACTTCAATCTCAGCAGTTACCACCTAATGCAAGTTTGGTACATGAAAAATCATCTTAAGAATAACAGAAAAATAGCTGCTTACCACATGACAAATGAAAGACAAACACTTACTGCTAAATAATTTAACATTTTTATTTGTAATATTACAAGTCATCGCTAGTCTTTACATCCAGAAAAAAGTGTAAAAGGCCATTTTTTACAGTTATTTCACTTTAGCTTGAAGTGCATTTCAGCATATTTTAAAACATTGGAGATGCCATACATAATCAAGCTAGCTAGTGACCAACACGCTCAATTCCCAGTATATTATCATAGTGTTTACAAACAATTATCAAACTAGGTATCAGCTAGGCAATGAACAGCATGTCATTCTGTGTAGCCAAAACCCCTTTTTAATAACCAGACTATCATGAACTCTGACAATACAACTGCTGGGATTGTCCCAAAAAGCCCTATAAAGCCCTAAATAGTCCTATGTTATTCAAACAATCTGTTCACTACAGTGGAGAGCCATGCCAATCTACCACAGACAAGCATGAATAGTTTAAATGCTGCCTCAGCCATCTGAAGAGAGGCAGTTTGGTTTTTCTGGGAAAATTGGTTCTTATAAGCTGCCTGTATGTTGATAGCAAACTCAGAGATTCACAAAGCCAAAGCCTGTCCTAATTAAGCTTTTGGTTTTAATAAGGAATTAGAAGTAGCAAGTATGCATTTAAAGTCACAGCTATCAATGCACATCCGAGTCTCAATTCATGGCAAACGCTGTGATGGGAGCTCCTGGAGTCACAGTCTTGACCAAAACACTTCATGAAGCAAGCAGCTGCCTAAACAGAGACCACATCTACCACCACTGTCCACATAGCTAATTCCTTCGCTCCCGCAACTAAGCTGGTTTGGTCTTCCTTTAACATGAAAAGAGAAGGGAGCCTGACAGGGAAAGGCTTCTGCTTCTCAACAGATATCCGATGCTAAATCTAGCACTACAGAGCTAGCTTTGACATCGTAGCCTGTATACAGAGATTTGAAATGTTGTATGTGGAATATATGATTTCAAGTAAAAAGAACAAGGAAGCTAGATCCACACAGTGCCATCTCTATCCTGAAAAGCAACAAAATTCTCTCCGAAACTGACATCAAGGCTCAATAAAAATCAAGCATGCTATGGAACTTACACTGTGCTCCTGATAGGAGATGGCTACCACTGATTTCTCAGCAGTTCCTTTAATTAGGTGCCTTCCGTCAATAGGCCAACAAATTCAAAGCCAGGGGATACCTTTGCTATAGAAACCTTCAGTTTTCCATTCCAACAAATCCACTGTAGTCCTTCTGGGACTATATCAAAGAGTCAGAAATATATATGGCTTTTTTCCTTCTTAAAGGCAATGGAAAAATCTATAAAACTCTGATTTAAAGGCACATTTTAATTCATTAGATATACAGAAACCAACTTTGGCAAACAAAGAGGTGGTATATATAAGATCTAAACTGTGATAGTTTCAAAAAGACATAGCCTTAAATGGCACCAATCTCTTAAGGAAACTAATAATAAAACATTTCATAATACAAGAGACAACATAATCATTTATACCGCCTCAACCACAAAAATGAATGAGAAGCACATTTGGATTTTAGTGAGCAGAACTAGTATTGGATAGTCTTCTGTAAGAAAAGAGGTAGCACTGAAGGCAGCAGGCGGCAGCAGCTGGTACTATGACAGTGATACGTCCAGTACTCCCGCCGACACAGACACTCTTGCATGCTACAGGTATGTGCCTTTAAAACCATTTCACATACACAGAAAAGACAGTCTGAGTGGCCCATAAGGAAAAGCAGATATATATACATATATATTCTTTTTACCCTATTAATCATCTCCTACTACAGTCAATCAGTAGTATAGCACATAGTACAAAATATTAATCTACAGAAACTCAATGCAAGTGCAATAATTTTCCATTTCTAATAGGTATATTCAACTGCAAATTCCCTCCCACCCCCAAAAAGGTAATTCATGCTTTACAGATCTTATATTCGGCAGTACATGGAGTGCTGTCACGTTTCCTACAAACAAAAAAACAAGTCAAATCAGAGATTTTACATTTAAATAGTTTTTACATTTATTCTGAAAGCACATCCTTAGTTTTATCATTAAATCAACAGGTAAAGTCATTAAACTAAATAATTATGTCCTCTTCTTACTAAGCAACTGCTAGACTGAGGAGATTTTTTGTTTCATTTCATCCACTAGACTCTTAAGAATGACCCACAGAGTAGAAGACTATTTGATCCAAATGGATCCTTTCAAGTGATGAACAGACCACACCTGAGCATTATCAAAAACTGAAACCAGACATAACAGTTACAGGATTCCTAACTATACGGAGACTACATTAGGAGCATCCCTTATAATGTATTTTAAATACAGTATGTTGTTTAATATATATTTTATAACCAGAAGCTGAATATTAGTTTGTGAGAATTTTCATTTTGTAGTCAACTAACAGCAAATTTACAATACTTGAACATATGAGGATTAAAATTCATAATTACATCCATCTATATATGTTTTCAAGTTATTCAAGAACTCCTGTTTTGCTTTACAGAAAAAAATCCATACCAAACCTCTGCACTATTACTCTAGGTCTCTAAGGAGTTCTAGGTATCGTATCATAAGAAAAACTCAGGGGTTAATAGTGTGTACACATACCAGACCATTAATTTCTCTTACCATTGTCATGTGCAAAAGGTAAGATTGGAAATAAGAACTCTATTCTATTCTATGTCTTGATTCCTTTCATTCTCTCTCCAAAAATAAGCCCAACTAACCCAGAAACCTAATCCTATCTCAATTAGAAACATCCTACTTCAGAGGTAAAGATGATATTCCTTAATCCATACGTTATTCTGAAAGAAACTCCAAGCTTAATTTTCATATATGCCATCTCAAATATAAAAAATTCTGAAAAGTCACTTCATTTTATTTAAAGAACAAGACTATGCATTTGAAGAGACCTTTGCATTAAGTTAGAATAAGAGACATTATGTTTCAACCATTACCTTCTCAGAATTTGTGCAATGGAGAAAAGTGACACAAATGAAGATACTAGTTTACAAAAGTACTTGTAGGGCAAATTCTATTAAGGTAGTGATGACAAAATACTGACAAGGAACAGTCAAACTAAGCTGTCCTGTCTTAAATCTGTTCTGTTTTAACAAGGTTTGAAGAGCCAGGTTTATGAAAGAGCTAATTTGACACTACAAAACTGCAGGAGCAATCGTAACTATCATCAAATGCACCTGACTACTGGACTAACCACTAGTTTAAAATATAGGAGAGGAAATCAGTTCCAAACAAGTAACTACATTTTGACCCTTTTTAGGGCTACAGAACTCTGAATTTGAAAAAGAAATCACCTTTTTATAAAAAGGTTTAAAAAGACGACCTTGTTTGCACTTCATTAATTTCTTTTTTTCTTCTAGAAAGCTGAAAACTCAGATGAATCAGTAATTCTAAGAAACATGTAATCTGGTTTTCTCTGAAGGGATCCACACTACCTTTATAATTCTAGTGTCCATGTAATGCAGCAAAGCTCCAACAATCTTCTAATTACAGGGAATTATACTATTAGCTAACAAAAGTAACACATCACTGGAATCCATTTCACATTACTGAAACAGGTGCAAACATTATACTGAGTAGGTATGTAGTTTCTGTCTTACAGAAAAAGATGTTACTCATTCTTTAAAGACAACCCAAAACTAAGATCTGTGATACGCAATCACTGGAAGCTATCATTTACGACACTGAATGATAATTCTTTATGTAATATATCCTGTTCTCCCAAAACGAATGAATGGTTATTATGATCTTTCCTATAGGAAACTGAGGTTCACAGCTAGCTAGATTCCACACTTCTCCTGAAATTCTAAGTAAACCATAATAAAAAAAAAAACAAAACACTTAAGCTTCATTGCAAAAGTCCAAATTAAGTGGAAAGTGTATACCTTTTTAAGATTCAATTAATTCATTTGTGCAGTTTCTTCCATCTCAGCTGGTACATTAGTTTTTAAAATACATGTTTCCTTGCAACTCTCATCAACTGTATACGAGCTGAACAGCAGAAGGGGAAAAAGGTCTAATTGAATGTCCTATAAAACTGTCAGATTAAACACACAAGAAAGAGGGCAAGAAAAGATTTTTGCTGTAATTTGAAGACTACAACCCAGCAAGTATGAGGTGCTGGAAGCACAACAGTTCACAAAGGCTCAGCTACATCAGGAACCCAGAAAACCGAATAGGGAGATCTGGGCCTTAATAAGAGATTAGATCAGGGTTTTCAGACAAGAAAGAGGTTTAATAGTCAGATGTTCACAGCAAGGAAGCTTAAGGAAAGCATTGGGCGCGATAAGACTCTTCCTGTTGTAAAATTTTCAGGAATGTAACATTTCTTTAATTTTTGATGATGTTGATTTACATCACTCTTCCTTTCTACACCCTGAGCAGTCTCTCCACAGATGAAGGCAGAAAATGCTGCCCTAATACTATTAACTCCTACGTACTCTTTTCCGGACCATCCAGATTGCAGATTATCCAAGTCACGGATGAAAAGCAATTGCTCAAATGCACTGAATTACTTAGCAGCAGACTGGTACACAGTCAGTCTCCTTACAGGGCCACTCTGGCCCTTGTAACAATACTGTACTGCCTATGTGGAAGATACTGAGGCTAAAACCTCACTGGACATAAGCTAGCTTCAGGGTTCTCCCAAGTAGTACTGTGCGTACTTCATTACCAATACGAACCACGGGAGTATTTCCTCTGGTTTGCTTTATTTATAGCATCCCTTCCTTTGCTTCACATACCCCAGATAAATCCCAACAAATTTTGTTAAAAGGCAAGTCAGTTTTGACAAGATGCTTAAGGTAGCATTCTATGTGTACCACCTAACTTGCTCTGCATTTTCAGTATTTTGCATGTTACAAACTACTTCTCCAACGAAACAGGCTTTTTTTCAAGAAGATAAGACATCACTGCAAGAAGCAATACACAAAGAGGCATTTAAATCTCCTGCCACCCCTCCATGAAAAAGCATACATAATCAGTTGTTTTGAAGATAAAGTTCAAAAGGCCCTATATGTCTCATTAAAAACATAAGAACACTACTACTTATGCATCTAATATTTTACAGTTGACTTTGCAAGGCTTTAACATAGGGACACCAATCATTGGTGCTGCAGGAGAAAAAAAGCTGAAGTGGATCCACGCGTTAAACATTCTAGTAGCAAAGATGACTACTTGCTTTTTCAAAGAGCATAGGAGCACCGGTTTAGGTCAATTTCTTTTTCACATTTTCCTTGTAACTAAGCCCATATTATTTTATTCAGGGTGCTTCTGGTCCAAAACACAAGACACAGTGGTTCTCCAGTTACCCTCCACTACCATTGGTACATCTTACATAGAAGAGAGGAAGCTCCTTAGTTCACCTCCAAGGCTTCCAGGTCACGTAAACCATTCTGACTCTTAAAGCCTGTGAGACCTAGTGATGCCAGAGGGTATCCAAGCAATAAAGTAACACAAGCCCACACAAGCCAATACTACCACTGGTTTTAAGAGGTAAACTGACATGTTTTAGAGCAGATGGAATCAGTACTTTCCTCGGCAAGTGTACCTATGCCAAATACAAGCTTAAGAACAGGGTTTTTCCTTCCTTGAAATTAGTGCAAGTGTTAATTAGCAGCTTATCTGAATAGCAGATACAAAAACAAAGTCAAATACATTGTTAGGCACTTTAGCTTTCCATCAGCTGCTGTGATAAGCTCACATATAGTCATCAGACATTTGAAAAAGAAAGGGCAGATAAAGCTCAAGAAACTTACATATGCATTAGCACTGCTCTTGCTCAATCATTTAGAAATTTGCAATAATAATAATAAAAAGGTAGACTTACTCACCCATTTTGTGAAAAGAATTTCTTATAGACCCAGAAGGCTGCCAGGAACACCACTATTGCCACAATCACTTTAGGAAGAATTAAAAAAAGCCTCAGAGTGATAAAGATCATCTCTAGCTCACAAAAAAGCCTCAAAAATTTTTAGCAGAAATAGCACTGTCTTCATCCACAGTCCTAGACACCCCCCCCCCCCCCCCCCAACCCACCTTAATTTGCATGGCTTATTTCACAAATATGTATTTGATGCTTTACTCAAGACTTCAAGATAGTTCAGCTCAAGAACAGTGACCACGAAGATAGCAAAACCCCACCAGCTCAGTAACATTAAAACAGATATGTCAAAATCCTAACGTTACTTTTTACAAGTTTATAAGAAAGCAGGAGGCTTACAAAAGTGGGTAATAAATGCAAGGACAGAAGATGGGACTAAGCACTTTTGTTCACTGGCACAGCTGATTTATTCACACTTCCAGTAAACCCAAGCTCTAAGAGTTTATGAAAGCGACTAAGTTGTGGAAGACTGCCTTTGAAATCTGATGTCTCACATACATGAAAAAATACATATTTTACATGAAATTAATCTGTAATTGCTAAGAAATTTTAACTTGAACTACGCAGAGTAGACAAGCATTTTTAAAATAACCAAAAGTCAAAAATCATTACTGCAGTCACAGGTGATGACCAGAATATCAATTCCACATAAAAAATACAATCCACATCTACAATCCACATCATATCTTGTTCAGGTTTTATAACATACTTACCACAGATGATGGCTGTAATATAGGCACCTAAAAACAGAGTGAATCAGTATCACAAGAGGAACACATGTGCTTCTTATTCAAACATTATTATAAAAATATTCCGTGATTTCAAATAGATCAAGCACTTCTGTGAATACAATACTTACAGCAGGCCAGTTTATATCATAGCATTTATTTAACTTGAAATATTCCTATTTTTAAACGGATTTTACCAAAAACTATTTTTCTTGTGTCAAAATAAAGAAGGAAGTTTGCATTACATGATTTCTCCTGAGTACAAAAGAACATCCCCAAGAAGTAAAGCTTTTGTTACATGTATTTTCATTCTAGTGGAAATTCTTGCAGTTCATACTTACTTAACTGGCAAGTTGGCACTCCAGGATTCCACTGGTTTTCTCCAACATACTCAATACGAGTTGCACCATGTAATGTGTAGCCTGCATAACATTCAATTGTAATAATATCCCCGACAGAATATGAAGATTTTTGTCCATCAATTACTCTACCATAACTTATGTGTGGAGTGAAACCAGAACTTTTAGGCCCACCTGGAGGGGGGGGGGGGGGGGGGGAGGGAGGGAAAAAAAGGAAATTAAGTCCGAGAAGAGAGCTGGTACAAGAAGCAGATTCAAGAAGTTGCCATCAGAAAGTCCCTACATTTGTGCAAATATCAGAAGCTCAGCCAATCCTTACGACATTTTATATGCAAAGGCTTCCTGCTTCCTAGAGGCTGCAGATACTTCTGCTGACTGACATGCTTCAGACACATTAACAGAAATGCACATCTCTGCTTCATTAGGACAAACAGTTGCATCAAAGTAATGACAACCTCTGTTTATATTATAACAAGCAATCACATGGTGCAAAGTGAGGGGACAATAAAGTCTGCCATCATCAAAGGAAGAATGTTCAGAAAACACCCCCAAACAGATCTTTCACACTGGTTTTTGAACTTTACCAATTTCCATAAACAAAACTAAGACTGAACAAGGGCTCCAACTCTGCTGAAAACTTTCCTTCAGTTGCTGAAACTCCAGCCAATGACACTCACAACCTTACTAACATAACCTGTTGGTGCTCTGCTGATAGACCTCTAACTTTCAGGGTCTGCACATTTCTATGTCAGACCTTTGGAACTTGTCACTCTGCCCTTGATTTTACCAATTATGAGTTTTACTCACATGCACAGTTTTGTAAAGAACTCCATGTATTCTGTCCTTGACAAGTTACTGTCATCTCTTCAGTGCCATCAGGAAAAGTACAAGAAGTATCGCACTTTATCTGAACAGACTCTCCTCCTTCATATACAGATTTAGCTGGAATCACTACTCCATGTGCAATATTTGGGGCACCACATACACCTGCAGTAGCCAATATGTGAATTTAAAAGTAAGTTTAGTGATAATAAACTTTAAATATTTCATAATTCGTGAACTCACTCCAAAAATATACATTGCCTTTGTATGAGAAAAACAGATGAGCATATCTGAATAGTTTAACTTTACCACAATTTTAAGTATAAATGTTTCCTTTAGAAGACTTAGAAGAAACATGACTGTAGGTATTCATTAGGTAATATGATCTTATGATGTGGTAGCTAAGGAACTCTTATTTGTGGGTTAATTATTTTTGTAAGCACTAGAATCATTTCCAGGTGCCTTATCAGACCCATTCATTATGGAACACCCAAACATATTCTTTGTAGAAGTGGTTCTCATTCTTGGGAACTCATTATTAGTGTGTGCATGCAAAAAATTCTCTCACTACTCTACAACATTTCCTCTCCCTCTAGCACAAAGGGGAAGGAGAAAGGTTACAAAAAGACCTCTGCAATGTCCCCAGCTCTGCAAATTGTCCTGACTTAATAATTTGCCTGATCAAAACCTAACAACATACTACAGACTATACAAGATGCCTGGAAAGCAAAAGTTGAAGAGCTGCGTAAGAGAACACAGACACATAATGATTTTGATTACTCTACAAGGACACTGTAGGTTTCCTCATTGTGCATACTTCTAGTTCTTTCTATCAGAATTCAGAAACACATCTTTTCTCCTGTATTTACACATGAAATCACTAGAACAAACACCGTGATGCTATTACAGTATGTCCACATCACTTCTATACGCATGTCTGTAACTCAACTCACTCTCATCCGAAAACTCTTTGGAGTTAAGAGTCACTTGAACACCTAAAATGGTTGCCCATAGATGAGGCTCCATGTCAACTTCCTTAGCTTCCAATTTCCAACTACAGTGTTACAATTTTAAATTTTAGCTCAGACAGACTTACAACATTCACAACATACAAGAAAAGTTGGATTCTTATTTAAAGGCTTACTTTTTTCACAAGTTGGTTTTGGAGGAAACCAGGTGTTATTTTCTCCACAGGTAATTACCTCTGGTCCGATCATGAAATAACCTGGATCACACTCAAACATGACTGAGTCCTCATAGCTATAGGAAGGTCCAAATCCAGTTTTTTTCCTTCCATTTTCAACTTTTGGGTTATCACATTTGACCACTGAAATAGGTAAAAGAAAACCAGCTCTGAAACATTTGTTAACAGTATCTTTGTAACAGATGCAGCATCCTTTTACTGCTTCTAAGTTTCCTCATCTAATTCCTCAAACTATTTTGGAGAGGGTCTATAAAAAAGTTATTCTCTTGAAGGCGCTGAAGGCCCTTGTTTTAAGGTATTGAGTTGTAACAGTAATCAGTCAAATAAGAAATTGTAATAATTGATATAATCATATTCCACTTCCAGAAGACATACTCCTGTACAGTGGCAGAATTTCAGAAAACAAAGTGATATTGATTAGGGTTCAAATGACAACATGCAAGCATCTGGAATTTTTCCCTATGCCTGCAAAGCAAGACTGTGTTGGCTGGGCTTTGCATTTATTTCTGCACTTGCACAGTAGCTGTGTTTAGAAAGAGTTGTTCCTCACCTTTTTACTATTCATAATCTACCTTCCACATTCTTGCTCTTTACACCATTTTTCCTCATCTACCCAAGTTTTATGGTCTCTCAGTTCCTTCACTTTGTCACTTTTAATAACAGCATGCTCATACACGTATTTTTAAAAAGTGTTAACTTAAATTTTAGTCATATTCTGCGTCGTAATCAATCAATATCCATAATGCAGTTGATCTGATCTCCGCTGGAACTATATCAAATTTAGTACCAGAGGATCTGTTTCTTCTTTTCTATAGGGAAGTCCCACCACTCACCCCTTCGAAAAATGGGACAGATATTGAAGTCTTGGAGTCCCATAGGCTATAATAAAGAAGTATATTAAAAATCTCAACAACCTCTACATTGTGGAGGTGGTTTACTCCAAACTCCATTTGAGTGTGCATCATATGTGCAGAAAATAGTAGCTGTGCCAATCAGCGAAAAGGGATCCGCGCCTTTTGGTACATCATTACAACTATAGGTTACTGATGTTTGATAAACATAGTCAGCTGCTTCAGTGTAGCGCCCATTGGCTATGTTTGGAGGTGGTTCACAAGGAATTCCTAGAAATAAATCACACAAATTAGTCGACAGAATTTTGCTGTTACTTTGTTCATCACAGCAAGCCTTGGTTTTCAAGTAATTTAATTTAAGATTTGACGTATATCTATTTCTAAGACAAGCTATAGTTCTAACAGAGTTACTGATGATTATTCAGTATAGGGAGCCTCAATTTCAAGAAGAGGTTGACATTAACTACTATAAGCTAATTATCACAATAACTGTTATTTTTCAGTGGTCATTCCTCAGGCACATCCCAAGTAGTTCCAAAAAAATAAAAATAAAAATCAGTTCTATTTTACCATCATTTCTTATACTGGAAGGTTTATGGCACAGCTGTTTTTAAATGAACTACTGCCATCTGAATATAAACTCAAACAGGGTAGTAATTTACTTACTTTCACACAAAGGAAGATCTCTACTCCAGCCAACACCTGCATCCTTAATTACACAGGAAATTTCATCAGTTCCACGTAATCTGAATCTAGACAGGTAAAAATTTTTAAAGATGTGAAACTTAAGAAATGTCTTATTTCTCCAACAAGCACCTAGGAACTTTGTTTATATAATTCTGTTCTGTGATTTTGGGGACATAACATACCAAGTTTTTGTTGTAATGAGAATGGTATCTTATTTCTTTTTTTTATTTATTTTGCTAACAGTCTCAACTTTGAAAACAAACAAGTAAATGAGACATCCCTAAAGGAACTGATGGAAGTCTCACCATTTTAAGATGTGCACCCTCTAATACTAATGCCCTAAAGTTATTAATACTAAAGAAATAAGCTGTTAAAAGAAGAGGGTGAATGAAATGAAGAATGATAAATATATATATATATAATTTCTTCTGCCACAGGAGCATCAAAAGAAGTCATTAGAAGCAACACTCTAGTTTTCACTCTGCAGAATCTCAATAAAAAGCTTAAGCCTTGGTTGATGCAAACAGCAAGTAAAACCTGGGAATCAAATCAAATTTAACTGTAATTTCATCTGCTCCAGTTAGAATTCAGGAGACATTTCAAGTCAGAACTGGAATGTAACCTGCATAAGAAAATTTAGGTTTGGTTCAAATCTGGTCTAAACAAACAAAACCACCACCCCACACCCCACCACCCCCCAAAAAAAAGAAAAAGGATTCATTAACTTCACCAAAATACTTACCCTCCTTCACAAGAAAAAGTAGCTTTTGAACCAAATGTAAGATCTGTCACATTAATAAAACCATGTTCTAAGTCTCCTGGATGGTTACATTTTCTCTCTAGGGGTAGCAGGAAAGAAAAGGAAAAAAAAATTCTACACCTTTGTAGTTATATACAAAGACTAAGTCTTTGGCATATACTGCTCTTACCATCATTAGCAATTTTCAATCTTCATTTAAAATATTACAGAACACTAATTCTCACTTGAAAAACAACTAAACTTGTTAAATGTCAAAGGGAAAAAGCAAAAGAGCTCATGCATACATTACCGGTACAGAACTGCTCTGTAGGTGACCACTGAAAGTCTTCACCACATGTACGAGATGATGATTTTCCAGGGATTCCTATATACCCCGGCCGGCAGACGTATGACACAGTGGTTCCAACAGGAAAGCTCTTCATTGTGCTGAAAGGCTCCTTGAGCTCTGCATATTGCAGCCTATTTGGAGCCATACACCCGTCTGTCAGAGTAAGAGGAAAGAAAAAGCAATACGCAATCTTGTCAACAAGAAGAGATACAAGTTGAGGCATAATGGCATAAAAGCCAGGCTAATTCAGTAGTTTTTAAGGACCCATTGGTAAATCAAAGAGGTGACATTCTTAAGAGCCAGAGCTATCTGTATACTTAACAAGGTTTCAATTTTTTAACTTTATATTTTAATTGCATCCAGTGTCCAACTCCACACTAGTACAGGTTACTTACTCATTTGTTTTCTCAAGTTCTTTAGCATTCTACCCAGACAATGCATTTCCTTCCAGTTCATATTTTTTGTCTGCTCTATTCTTGTAGCTAAATACGTGACTTAATTCACTGTATACTCATCTGCAGTAAAATGCCTGCTTAGCTTGCTGCAGGAGAAACAAACCGACCAACCACACCGGCATAGTTAGTTCTCTTTCGTAAGGCAAAAGGCCTGGCAGACCATAAAGGGGGGTTAAAACCAGCTACACAACCCAACAGAGACCTACAGACCCAGGGACATTTTGAGGTGCGGTTAATGCTGAAGATGTAAAACTCCTCCATGCTAGAGGACTCACAAAAAGACATTCAAGACCTTGCAATCTAGGTACAAATGTAAGATCCGCTCAGTCTTTGCAAGACTTGCACACAACAGAGGCCATCACCATTCTGACGATACCTACTAATTTCTTTTCCACTCTATTTATATTATTGTTTAGAGATTTACCAAACCACAAAAGAAATTTAAACGCCGAACTCAGGGTCAGAACCGGCACCCGTCAGCACCAAAGCCAGCACGCCTGTTCTTGCGACACAACCGTTCTCTCAGCTTTTTCGCCCCCAAAACCCCACAGAAACCGCCCGGAAATCTCGCCGTTTCCGCCACCGCCTAAACCCATTTCCTCCTCCCTCCCCACCGGCCGAGCAAGACCCCGGGAAGCCGCCCCCTCAGCCCACCACCACCCTCGGGCCCGAGCTCCCTCCGTCCTCCCGCCTGCCCTCGGGGACGGGAGGCCGCGGGGACTCGGCGTGGGCCCCCCGAGCTCCTCAGCTCCCCCCCCCGCCATGGAGGGCCGGGGAGGGAGCGAGCGCCCGTTCCTCACCCTGAGCCCATGTTCCACCGAGCCACGACAGCACCAGGAGGAAGAGGAGGAGGGGGAGACCCGGGCCGCGGGCGGGCGGGCGGCGCGGCGGCCCCATAACCGCGGACCGTTCCTCGCTCCCCACACTCAGGCGTCAACCCAGACGCAGCGCCGCGCTGGGGCGCATGCGCGCTGCGCGACCCGCCCTCTTCCCTCAGCGGGGGCCGCCGCCGCGGCGGGGCTTTTGTGCCCCTCAGGAAGGGCGGGGAGGCGGCGGCTGACATGGCGGCGGGGGGGGCGGCCTGAGGAAACCGGGCGGGCGAAGAGGCCGCGATCCTTTCCTGGGCAGGGTGCCCCCCTACATCTCCGGCGAAAGAGGAGGAGCTTCAAAGGGCGTTTAGTTGCGCAGCTCCTGCGCTTGGAACGGCGACAAAGGCTAATTAAAAATAAAGGCGGCGGCGTGCCGGCCCCGGGATGAACAGCCCTCTGCGGGGCTGCCTCTCCCCTGAAAGACAAACCGCCCCTGTTGCCCAGCAGAGCAGTGTTAAAAATAAACAAAAAGGCTTCGAACTCTAGCCGGACGCCAAAGGAGAGGCAAAACCTAAAGCAGTTACTGTCCCACATTCAGCTTTTATTGGGTGAAGCGTTTGTAGAGGAACACCGCAAAGCAGCGTTCCTGGAAGAAATAGACAGATGTGAATACGGTTGCCATTAAGACAATCTTTTGTTTAACAAACTGTGACTTCCACACAGGCGCAGGAACGCTCTGGTGGGTCTTGTGGTAACAGGGTTTGCAGATCGTGACGGGAAACATCCTTCATCAGACAGCAGCAGTGCACAGGAGTCCCTCTGAAACAGCACCTGTACTGTGGGCCGTTTGTTAAATCCTTACAGTAACTAGTGGGAGCAGGAGGAGCATTAACGTTGATCCTAAAGTGCTTTTTTCACCACAGAATTTCAGTCTTGACATGAGCAACGCTTCCATGCAACCTGCAGCCGCTCTCTGTGCGGAGAACAAGTTTAATGCCTGGTGAGCGGCAGCACGGATGCTCAGCCTAGGAGAAAGATGACATCCTGGCGTTAACATTAGACTTTTCCTCTTTTCACACTGATGTCTAGAGATTACATCGTAACTCTGGGTGGGAGGAGAGAACCTCTGGGAAATGCATTGTTTCAAAGGGGGAATTGCCTCAAACCAGCCTTTAACAAAAAAAAAAGGGCTAATGTTTATAGGTGCCATTTTGCAAAGCTGATTATGTTCAGAGTGCTGCTAACAGTGAAAATTCATTGTTATCTGCAATAGATTCAGCATAGAAAGTAGATTCACCCATAAGTAAAAATGGCATTGCAGTAAGTGTAAAAGCAAGCAAAAAAACCCAAAGGCCCAGTTCAGTGTCCTTTTCTGATGCTACTGCTGTTAACGTAGTTATTTAGAGAGTAAGCTCTCCCATAATCCTCATAAAACAAAAGCAGCTTTATGTCAGAAGCAAGGCATAGTCTGCAAGTCTGACCTGTGAACACCACCTATTCAGATTATGGAATAGGTAACACACTCATCGAGGGTGGTGTCAGAAAGAAAAATAGGATGTTTAAAAAAAACATTATGTTTAAAACTACCTCTTTTAGTCAGCAAAAGAAAGCATCTTACCAGAATATTGAGGGGAAGGAGTTTTCTACTTGAATTACTATATTGGAACAACTCAAGTTTGCAGCTATAACCGATATTTTATGTTGAGGAATCTAAATCCGTACCTTCTATGGAACACATGAACATTTCTGTTCCATAATCTCATTCAGAGGGGTTTGGTAACTGTAGTTTTCATATGTATGATAATAGCTAAGTGAAAAAGAAGAAAACAGTGAACTGTATTGGTTTGTAAAAGAGCACTCAGGTAGGTTTCCTTTTAGGACGAGAGTCTTGAAATAAAACAACACAACCACACCATCGATTCCAGGTTGCTGTGCCTTGTACAGTTTGCAAGCATGAGCTGAAGATACAAAATTACAAGACCCAGGCACACTCAGGAAAATATTCCAATTGTATAAGGTGTATAAAACTTGGGACTTGGCAACAAAGGACATGAACGAACATCCAGAAGATCACCTTACCCTTGCTTCTGCTTAGAAATAATTTTCCAGACAATGCCTGCCCCCAGGAGAAGCAGGACTCCTGCAGCTGCGACTCCTGAGAGAGAAAAGATGTATTACTCTCACTGTATGTTTTAAAGCATATCAGCACAAAAGACATAACGAGGCACATCTGCAAAGTAAGCAGAGGGAAATGGTGCCACTGAGGTCACTGCATAAAGTTAAAGATCTGGCTACAAAACCATCTTTGAGCTGCTTACCTAGGCCTACTGAACCAGACTTGCGTGATGCTGAAGGGAAGAGAAAAAGAGAAATCAGCAAACTATTCTAACAAAATATGTTCTCAGCTCTAGTTAATACACTACTAACAATAAAGCTTTTACTGCTAAGGCCTACAATGCAGGGTTTCTTAAAAAACACACCATTATATACTTTTTTTATATATACAGAAAGACATTTGCATGTTTAAAATGCATTTGCATGTTTCTGTTTGATCTTTCCTTCGTTCACATTTCACTCACTCAGTTTACAGGCTGGTACAGGGGGGTCCCAGCTGAAGTCCTCCTGGCACTGAATCTGACTGATGCCTTCCAAAGTGTAACCACTTTCACATTCAAGAGTGATGTTAGTCCCAGAGGGATAAGTATTTCCTTTTATGGCTTTCTTAACACCCTGAACTTCTGGGAATACACATCTGATCTCTGAAATTAGAAGTAACAAAAAAAGGACATTCAATGAGAGGGAACATAAAATACAAGAAATACAACTGTGGGTTATTTAAGACACGGTTCTTGAATTCTTTCTGAATGTAATCAGGAATGAATTCTTATTCCACAGGGTAATTGCTTTCTTTGTGGCTGCAGAAGAAGGTGGGTGTTTCACTCCCACGTGTGAAAATCTGTGCAGATCAGCTACTCCACACTGATACAGCAGATGGAAAACTGTGTGTGGTAGGGGTACCTTGGGAGAAGTCTGCCAGAGAAAGAGATTTTTCTGATACTGGGCTACCAAAACATTTAGAGAAGAAAGGTGAAGAATGCAGGGAAAAATGCAGTGGGAGCTTTAAAGCCAACTGCCTATAACCCTCTTCTAGTCCATAGAAGTCCCTTGCCCTTAAAAGATGTCACCAGCCATATTATTTATCAATAGTTAATTTATTTATTAGTCCAGCCATCTAAGCTATTTATACCACTGATTTCAATGAAGTGAGTTAGTTGCTTCAATTTACGTATCTAATCACCTTTGACAGTCCAAGCCCAAGAATTCTGGAGGAGAAGGTTCTCAGTGGAGACCAAAGGGGTAACATCAATGTGTAACTTTTCGCCTTTGTTTCATATCTGTTCTTTTAATATTTATTTTTACTTTCAAACGTAATAGTTACTAAGGACACTTCAAAACCACGAGAATGTGGAATGGCAGGGAGAATTTTTCTGTGAGACTGCTTCCTTTAAGTAGCCTCTGACTTATTTACATAAGCATTTGGTACGTTATTTCCTCTCATTGTTATCCAAGCGCGTTTCAATTCTTGAGTCACTGAGGTGGGTGCAACTCCACCAAGGAAGCACCCTGTGTGGGTAATGAATTTATTCCGGTGAATGTCCAGTTTTCCATGCAGGAACACCCACATTAGGAATCTTGTGACATTCATGAAATTGCCGTTAGGCAAGTTTGCCTGATGACTGACCTTCACAGTGAGTGACACAGAAGTGCCAAGTCACAGATATAGAGGCATTTTCTGAGAACGGAATAGGCAAGCTCACATATAATCTACAAACCATACAACAGAGACAACTTTTCTGATATAATCACTTCCTTTGTTTCCTGTTAGGGATAACTGGGGAGTGAGACACACAAAAAGAGAAGAAAAGGGAAGTTTCTCCTCTTCTACTAAAAGTAAAAAGCTTTTAATGGAGGAAAGTTGGTGTGCAACTCATTCATAGCAACAAGAGCAGAGATGGAAAACATGCAAGAATTAAGACTGCCTTTCAGAATTGCCTCTATCGTACTCATATCCTTCGGACTTTTAGCATGAGGTTCCTGTCCTGCTTCTTTACAACAATATCATACTCTTCCCAGGGATGACACAGAGTAGATAAATTCATAATAAACAGATCAACACTGTCTAGCTATGATATAAAAGTGGTTCCCAAGCAAAATAATGGGATGGAATTCAGTGTTCACTGCAGAAGATTTTACTGCTTAAATTCTGGCCCATGTATCGCTCTGAAGATTTAATTTTTTCCCAAAGTAAAATATGTATATCAGCATGGCTGCACATCTCCTCAGCCCAGATCTGGTTCTGCCACCACCACACTTGGTGTGTGGTGAATTCCAAAAAACATGAGCAAACTAAGTACAAACACACCTTTGCACTGAGGATGAGGCTGGCTCCAGGTTCCTGACACTGTGCAGTTGATGAAAGCATTCCCAATGAGTGAATAACCAGGATTGCAGCTGTAGGACACAGATGCTCCATAGGAAAAAGTGTCAGAGATGTTGCCTTTGAGCTTCCCATTGGTGATGTTTGGAGGATGGAGACACTTCACAGCTGGAAAGTCAGGGAGACACAAACAACAGTGTTGACATGAGGATCCTGATGGACTGCCAGAGAGTAGCTAAGGCACCGTACCTTTGTAGCCTTGATAGTTCCCCTTTAATTTCTTCACCTAGACTCAACAACTGATTTTGTAACCCTGTAACTCCATCAGGCTTTGGAAATGGGTATAAACTTGATCTTGTTCTTATCACACATTCTGTAGTAAAGGACTCGGATTTAGTCCTTATACAAACCTTTCCCTAAGGCAAGTCATGTTAAATGTCCTTTCTTCTTAGCTCTCTGCAACCAAAACACACCTTGACAGACCGGAGGAGGATGGCTCCAGGCTCCAGATTGTGTGCAATAAATGGAGGCTGTCCCAATGTGAGAGAAGCCGGGCTCACAGATGTAGCTTACAGATGTTCCAGGAGTGAAAAACACTTTTGCTGGGCTACTGAGAGACCCGTGGGCGATCTCTGCAGGCTTGGAGCAGTGCAGCACTAAAAAGAAGTGCAGATCAAAACAGAGCTCATACAGGCAAGAGGGGAAACTTTTGAACACCTGTGGATGGCTGTACGCTTACACCCACAGCACTGAATCCAACGCACAGAGCCAGCCCTGTCCAGCCCCTGCACTCAGTTCACCCCAAATCACCTATAAAGCATATGGCACCACACACATTTCTTCTTACACAAAGGAACATTACCCAGCATCATCTTTCCTGGTTTATCAGATAAGAAGTGTGATTAGTTCATATATATAATGGGAATTCCACACTTGTAAGACCATATTATTACAACAGCCATACAGGTTCCTTACGGCTGGCAAAGCTGGCCTAAGCTCATTTTTAACGTGTTCATACTGAGAAACTGAGGCACCAGATACTGCAGCAATAAGAATGGGATAAAATAGGATAGATGAATCTTCAGATCTGAACACTAGACTCTGGATTTGTCTCACCTCCTAAACATGTTAAAATCACACGACCAAGAGTGATAAGGTCAAAAAGGATAGCCATCCAAGGACAGATAACACATGGTTTCCTCTTTCACAGCTGAGGTGTGGAGGATCCCATGTGCCCCCCAGGCTGGCACTGGGATTGTCTTTTGGGACAACAGCAGTGTTGCATTCCATTGTAATGATGTCTCCAGGCCTATAGAGGGACTCCAACCTGATTGCTTTTCCATTCCCAACTCTTGGGCTCAAACAGCCAACTGTGGACAGCGAGGCTATAAAGAACCTTTAGACTGTGAATCTTGTGTGGGATAGAGACCACAGAGTCCACAGAGACCTCATTCTTTCTGTAGACCTCATTCTTTCTGTAGTGGTGGAGTTTTTTGAAGCAACAGCTTGTTTCATTCAGCAAGTCCTTAGGCAAATATCACTATGTGTTTAATGCATTTAGAAAGTTGAGAAGATTCAGTGAAAAGAGCATAAACACACCTTCACACCGAGGAAGGGGACGGCTCCAGACTCCATATATTGTACAATGAACAGTCTTATTGCCAATGAGGGAGAAGCCATGTTTGCAGCGGTAGTGCACAAGTGCTCCTACATCAAAAGTGTCTGAGAAATGACTGCTGTGTTCCCCGTTAGCAATGCTTGGAGGAGGCAGACACTTCACTACTGAAAGAGGAGAGGGAGAGGGTGAGAAGGTGATGTTCAATTGTGAAAAAGGTGATAACAAGAGAGTGAAAAAGGGCAATTACCCCTCTTGCCTGCAAAAAGCAGGACAGGCTGGGAGGACAACTTAGTGTTTAGTAAATCTTGCCTCTTCTTATAATAGACCTACCTGGCTTTGTTGTGGTATCAGGATGATGATAGTGTTCTGCCACTCCATCTAGATGCAGCATTAAGAGTTTAAAATACATATTTGGTTGAGCAAGTACAAGGCACAAATTTACCTTCATTTTCTATCATCCTGCCTTTATATTTCCAGCAAAAATTTCACTCCTCTCTGATAGTCAGTGTCCTGCTATGAAACTACCAAATTTCTCACTTTCAGGAAATGAAGAGAATGTGAATTATGGATTGCAACAAGCAGGGTGAGAAAAGTGCAAATTGTGCTTATACTTACAGCATTACCCAAAACCTGGCTCATCCCCTGTGTGAGACAAGAGGTGTAAATAAAAGGAACAATTTCTGATTTTTCCTTAAAGTTGTTGGAGCAAACAGGAAAAATAAAGCCATCTTTGGCTTCAGTGGGTGGGTAGGAGCAGTGAGGAAGGAATCTGCAATGCTATCAAGTCAGAGTACTGACACTTACCCTGCTCACAGACTGGTACAGGTGGATCCCATGTTTTATCAGCTTGGCACTGGGCTGTGCGATGGCCTCGCAAGGTGAAGCCTTCATGGCACTTAAAGCTTACAGTATCTTTGTATGTGTAGCGATATTTAAGAACAGATACTCCCCCATTCTGGATCTGTGGGACTGGACATACCACCTCTGAAAAATAAATTCATCATCTCAAAGAGGGAGCCATATATGTGCTGTAATTAATGCACATATAAAGTCCATCCTTAATGTGTCACTGCTCAGAGGAGTTTCACAGGTAGTACTTGGAGAATCACAGAAGAAGAATTCCAAGAATTGAGGGCTTTTTAATTTCTTTTGGTACCCTAGAGTTACCACATTACTGTATGTATAAAAATAGTTTTGTGTCTATAAACAGAATAATGCAAATACATTCCAATAAATATATTAAATGGTGTAGAAATCCATAAGTGCTGTTAGCCATTCTCATGACTGCTTTACTGTACCAAGCTCGTGCCTTCCAAAGCAATTCCATCTGAAGGAAAGACTAATTGCAATGATCAGACCCTGCAAAACAGCCTTGTGATTTGGATAAATGTACAGTATTTGGAAGATCCCAGTTCAATTTTACTCAGTATCCCACTCTTCTACTGCAAGACACATTTCTTTCTCAATTTATTATTTATGTTTGTGAAACAAAAGGGACAAATCCCTGCAGGCATCTCACAACTCTCCAGTCTACATAACTATGAAAGATCAAAAGCTAGCATCTGGAAGATTTTTAGAAGAAACCAAACAAGCAAGCAAAACAAAAGAATCCTAGAGGAATATTATGCTTAAAAAGTCTTATTCCTCAAGGTTCTAGTTATTTTAAGAAATGCCAATTTTTAATTTTAAGGATTCAGTTTGGCAGTTCTGGGCCAGATCTAGTTGTGACCTACTTTGACAGATGGGAAGAACACCACTCCATGCAACATCGGGTCCAAAAATCTCACATCGCCTATGAGAATGTCCAACCAGCCGGTGCCTGGAGTTGCACAGAAAGAAATATCAATTGATACCAAGTCATTCAGCTTGGATTTTGCACTCCCAGTCTGACACTACCCCCAGAGGTTTTCTTCCGCAGCCTCCCGATTCTGGCTGGTCACCGAGGTGTTTCTGTTGGTTTGACACATGGGAATGAAGGACACCAAGTTCCTTCTTCCCAGCTCCAAGAGGAACAGCAATGATCCCAAATTACTGTGGATTAGATTGGTCAGGTGCTAAATCGGGACTCAGACCCAAGTGATTTCCAAACTGCTGGAGCCTCCTCACAGCACATGCTTTCTTGCACTCTCAGCTCCTGCTGGGTGGCCATCTGAGAAGGCAGACTGAAACTCAAGTTTGCAAAGTAATCTACTGAGCACAGGCAGGGAAAAATGAGAGACTCTTTCTTTCCTGAGCAGGCAACTATGGCATAACTGGAACCAAAATACAGATTCTGGCTTGCTGTGGGAGAATGGCCCGCACAGAGTAGTGGGCTCTGAGCCTTTACTGTAAGTTGCCCAACACCGAGCTCAGAAATGGAGTCAGCAAAGGCAGCATGGGACTTACCCTTCTTCACACGTGTGTCTCACAGTTGACCCAAAAAGGAGATCTGTCAGAACAACAACTCTGCCATTCTTTGGTGTTTCTGGGTATTTACATTGCTTCCCTGGGAAAGAACAAGGCTGAGTTTAAACTCCTCTCTTGCAGTTTTGTAAGGCACTATGAGAAGGTATCTTAAGGATCTGTCCACATTTAGGCACCAATAAAGATGTGATTTTTTAAGAGGCCATTAGCTGCACAAACTATGTGACTAGTGAAGCCATGTATGAATCATTTTTTAAAGAATTGCTTTAAGAAACCCACAAATGTAGCTTAGACAATTTTCAACAACCAACATCAAACTGATTGAGCTATTCACTTTTACAGAACGCTAGCGCTTCAGACCACGTGTGGTTTTTGAGGCATGTCAGAGTTGGGGGTACTCCGGGGTGTCTCATGTATCCCGGCTGGCAGCTGTATCGCACAGTGTGTCCAACAGGAAACTCTGTCAGAGTTTTGTATTCCTCAGTTAGCTTAGCGAAGGTTAAGTTTGGAGGTGCACCACAGCCACCTATCAGGAAAAAAACCACAGGGAGAAATAGGGATATCAACTACACAAAGTGGTTTTAAAATGTATATTGAGTATGCATAGATAAAAGCTTACAAGCAAAACGATAAAAGGTTACATGCAAAACTGAAAACAAAGGGGAAGGACTGAAGGATTCAAAATCTTGGAAAGACTAAGGGAAAGGATGAGTCCTACAGGCTTTCAATGACAGAAATTCCCAGACTATCCGTAACTCCCATGTTGGAACCACAGTGTACCTGCACAGCGAGGAAGAGGGAGGCTCCAGTTTCCAGAGTCAGTGCAGTGAATCGATGCCTCTCCAAGGAGGCTGTAGCCAGGGTCACAGCTGTAATTTACGACCATGCCAGTAGTGAAAAATTCCAAGTCCTGGCTGTTGTGATTTCCTTTCTCAATATTTGGAGGTGAAGGACATTGCAGCACTAAAGAGAGGGGACAAAAGAAAATGAAAAAAGGGCATGGACAGACTAATATGCAGGAATATGCATGCACAAAGCCACCAAAATGAGCACAGCAGCGTCCTGCATGTGCTGGAAGCACGCTTGGAGCCCTGGGCGTCACTGGACGTGCAGTTGCCCCCTCCCCACACGCCAGTTCTGCGGGCTGGCAGGTTTGCCTGCTCCAGCATCAGCCGAGCACGGGACGGATGCTCAGCCAGCCACGGGTGCACGGGCAGCCGCGGCAGCAGCCGGCCCCACCTGCGCAGCGTGGGTACGGGAGGCTCCAGTTCCCCGAGGCCGTGCACGAGACAGAGGGGTCTCCGAGGAGGGAGAAGCCGGGCTGGCAGCTGTAGCTCACGGACATGCCGCTGGTGAAGTTTGCCCCGAGCTCCGCGCTGTGCGTGGCGTGGGCGATGACGGGAGGTGGAGGACACGGCAGCACTAACAGGGCAGGAGCAGAGAAAGGCGTTTTAGTGGTTTAGCCCAACGGAGGAGCACGTGTAACACACCAAAAGACTGCCACACCTGGAGCGACGCAAGCGAGGCAGAGAGCACGAGCTCAGGGCCCCTCCAGCACGAGCCTGGCCCTAAGCATCCTCCTTCTGAATCCCCGATGTGCCCCACTCACCTGGCTCGCAGGTGGGGACAGCAGGCGCCCAGCGGCCATCGGGCTGGCACTTGGCTCCACGGCTGCCCCACAGCACGTAGCCCGGGTGGCACTGGAAGGTGACGTTGGCCCCGGGACGGTACGCAGCGCTCCGTCCTTCAGCCACTTCTCCATTTTGGATGTTGGGGCTTATGCAGGTGATCACTGGAAGCGAAAAGCGGCAGAGCATGGGCTGGGGAAGCGGCTGCCAGAGCTCGGGGTTCCCCCTTTGGTTTTGTGAGGTCAAAATTCAGGGAAGGCTGTGCGACCACGATGGTCTCCCTTTTCTCTATGGGTAACAGCATTCACAGCTCACCTTCGCACCGGGGATAAGGGAGGCTCCAGGTTCCATTGACTGTACAGTATAGAGTTGTTTTTCCAATAAGAGAATAGCCGGGGTCACAGCTGTAATTTACAGACTTTCCAGGGACGAACATTTTCACATCCTTGCCATCGTGCTGGCCGTGTTCAATCTCCGATGGGGAGGGACACAGCCGCCCTGCAGGGAAGGAAATCTTCACTGAGAACAGGATGGGCTTTTGGGTTTTCTGTTTTCCCACTTAGCCCTAGAGAACTGAGTCTCTCTAAGTACAAGTATGGATTTTCACTTTCTCCCCTTCTTTTCTCCCGTAATCCCTTTGTATTACTGGCATATCCACAAGTGAAAAAGGCAAGCGAAGGCACCTTCACACCAAGGGGCAGGGACGCTCCAGGCTCCAGAAGAAGTACAATTAAGCTGTGCCTCTCCAACGAGAACGTAGCCAGGATCACAGGTGTAGCTCACAGACATGCCGCTGATGAAAACTGCCGTGGCTCGGCCACTGTGCTTTCCATTGGCAATGGCTGGAGGGTGAGAGCACTGCGACACTGGGGGAAGAGGGCAAAACCAAACTCATGTCACTAGTGAGAAGGAGGAGGAATATGGAAAAATGAGTGACATGGTACAAAGGAACATTGCAGCTGAGAGCTGCCAGCCTGTAAGAGATGGGGAAGTATCGGACAGGTATCCCTCGGCTGCTGCTCACTGCCACAGTCCATCCAGATACTTCAACCCTCTGGACTTAGGAGCACTTATTTCTGTGCGCTCATCCCCAGCAAGTGCCAAAGGGCTCTTGCAGCAGGGGCGATGAGGGCACTGTCGTGCGCCGGTCCCTCCTGCCTTGTGAACAGCCACTGCTCCGCAGCACGTCCCTGTGTGCACCCTGCCCTGCCCGCAGCCTCGCCGGCGGGGACAGACGAGCCCTACCTCCGCACCGCGGCGGTGGCCCGCTCCACACGCCGTGCTCCCCGTCCGCCGTGGTGCAGAAGATGGAGGGCTCTCCGGCCAGCGGGTGACCAGCGTCACAGGTGTAGGTGACCACATCCGCGTAGGAGAAGGTGTCCATCAATTGCCCGCTGTGTCTCCCGTGGGGGATGTCCGGCGGCGGATCGCAGACGATACCTGCAGGTATGAGGTGGCTTTTAGCATCAGCGCTGCAGCAGCACCCGGGGTCTGCAGGACACACACGCTGCCCAGGAAGGGAGCCGACAGGGGTGAACCCATCTCAGCAGTGATGCTCTCTGTCTTTGCCTTGGAAGATCTTTCCCAAGGAAAGCACTGATCTCAACCTTTTTGTGCTGTGTTTGGTTTCTTATCAGGCTGTTCGGCTCCTGCCGCAACATACTTACTCTGGCAGACAGGAACATCACCACTCCACCTCACCCGCGGCCCAGAGCTTGAAATCACACATTGCCGCTGGGATGCTCCAACCAGCCTGTGCCTGGGGTCAAACAAAGTCACTCTTGTCACTACAGGACTGTCTTTGGAGATCGCATCTCCCACAGCCACCAAGTATTGCCTTAGTTGTGATCTAATACTGCTATTTTCAAGCTGTGAACCGTAGCTCATATGGGGAACCTCCCCCCAGGTCCCCTCAGTCAGCACATGCAGTACATCCCTGGGGTGCTCAGGGAGCTGCCGTGCCCTCTCCTCTTCCTTCTCTCCTCTAGAAAAGTCCACTGTAATGACGCCTGATTTAAGCCAAAGCTTCCAAAATGAACCCCCCTTTCCCTCCCATACGCTCCACACAACCAGACTCAGGCAGTCATGCCCTCTAATTGGCATTTAAAAATTTATAACTAAATCCCCTTCTCCAATTTCTGTTGCCATGTGGACTAAAAATAGACCATTGTGAAGACCAGAATTGATTTAGTGCCAGAACTGTTTTAAACCACCCAAAGGATTCTGAGGTTTCCCCTGATCATTTGGATAATTTCTGGTTTCTCTCAGCACCTGAGAATTCCAGTTTCTCCTCCAGCACTGCCTTGTGCAGGCAACACTGGGGTGCTCTGAGCTCAGAGCTGCAAGCACTGGTCTCTTGTGGGAAGACACGCATTGCCTGTGAGTTGCAGGGAGAGCAGAAGCGTTGCCGGCTTCATCTCAGTGAGGCGAAGGAGCTTGGCTAGGACTCACCCTTCATTGCAGGTGTAATTCACTGTTGACCCGAAGAAGAGGTCTGTTGTAACGATAACTCTGCCGTTCTCCGGTTCTCCTGGATGATCACACCTTCTCCCTGGGCAGAAGACAACCTGGTTTTAAGCTCCTTTCACTCAATGCTATAGGAAAAGGGACACTAATTCTAGGAGTCTGCCCAAACACCCCAGAGGAGGGAATCGAAAGGAGAAATTACAAGGCTTCAGTCATCACACTTGCAGTTTAAACAAACTAGAAGCATCTGCAAAACGTACGTTTGCAAAACTCCTGGGCTTCAGACCACGTTTGATTTTCAAGACACATAATAGTTGGTGATATCTGTGGATGTTTCACGTATCCAGGCTGACAAGTGTATTTCACAGTCTTCCCAACAGGAAACACAGTCTGATTTTTATACTCCTTGTTTAGCTCAGCAAACGAAAATATTGTTGGTGTCCCACAGCCAGCTGCCAAGAAAAAAAACGCAAATGAGAAATACATCCTGGCTGTGAAATGCAGCTAAAGAGAAACAAGGGCTTTGGTAGGCACTGTTACAAACCCCAAGGTATTGATATCTCTTCTATGTATTCTGACATTTGTCTACATAAATTAGCACTTACTTAGTATGTAAGGACACATGCACCTAATTTATACGCTCTTAAAAGAAAACCCCCAAACTAAAACAACGCCTCCAAAAAACCAGTTTAGTCAGTCTGGTGTTTCCACACTCTGCACATCCTACACTGCAGCGCTGCCACCATACAGCGTGTCATCTTTGGGCTGTAGAGTGCAGGAATCTGCAATTTCAGAAATTAGAACACCCAAGACCGTCTCCTTGCAGGAAACCACGGGCTTTAGCAATGCCACCAGGTTATTCCCAATGCCGCCAAAGCGAACACAGCAGCGTCCTGCATGTGCTGGAAGCACGCTTGGAGCCCTGGGCGTCACTGGACGTGCAGTTGCCCCCTCCCCACACGCCAGTTCTGCGGGCTGGCAGGTTTGCCTGCTCCAGCATCAGCCGAGCACGGGACGGATGCTCAGCCAGCCACGGGTGCACGGGCAGCCGCGGCAGCAGCCGGCCCCACCTGCGCAGCGTGGGTACGGGAGGCTCCAGTTCCCCGAGGCCGTGCACGAGACAGAGGGGTCTCCGAGGAGGGAGAAGCCGGGCTGGCAGCTGTAGCTCACGGACATGCCGCTGGTGAAGTTTGCCCCGAGCTCCGCGCTGTGCGTGGCGTGGGCGATGACGGGAGGTGGAGGACACGGCAGCACTAACAGGGCAGGAGCAGAGAAAGGCGTTTTAGTGGTTTAGCCCAACGGAGGAGCACGTGTAACACACCAAAAGACTGCCACACCTGGAGCGACGCAAGCGAGGCAGAGAGCACGAGCTCAGGGCCCCTCCAGCACGAGCCTGGCCCTAAGCATCCTCCTTCTGAATCCCCGATGTGCCCCACCCACCTGGCTCACAGGTGGGGACAGCAGGCGCCCAGCGGCCATCGGGCTGGCACTTGGCTCCACGGCTGCCCCACAGCACGTAGCCCGGGTGGCACTGGAAGGTGACGTTGGCCCCGGGACGGTACGCAGCGCTCCGTCCTTCAGCCACTTCTCCATTTTGGATGTTGGGGCTTATGCAGGTGATCACTGGAAGCGAAAAGCGGCAGAGCATGGGCTGGGGAAGCGGCTGCCAGAGCTCGGGGTTCCCCCTTTGGTTTTGTGAGGTCAAAATTCAGGGAAGGCTGTGCGACCACGATGGTCTCCCTTTTCTCTATGGGTAACAGCATTCACAGCTCACCTTCGCACCGGGGATAAGGGAGGCTCCAGGTTCCAGATGTCAGACAAGAAACTGTTGTTTTCCCAGTGAGGACGTACCCCAGGTCACAGTAGTACTTCACTGATACTCCAGGGATGAACACTTTCACATCCTTGTTCTCATACTGGCCATTTTTAATATTTGGAGGAGAAGGACACTGTAGCACTACAAGGAGGGGAAAAAGTCATAACTAACTGGTGAAGAGCTGGTACCACAAACACCCACTGTAGGGTAAGGCTGCCTTTTAACTTCTTTCTTTCCCATAAACTTTTCCCAAATAGCTAGGGCTGTCACTGTTTGAAGTATGTTTCCATCCTACCCTCACTTATCTTCCAGCCTTCATGTTTTTCAAGCTTATTGACATTAAGAATGATAATTTCTCACTATTTAGGCATTTACAGAGGTTAGTTTCCATCTGTGGCCCTAACAGCTTGCTCTAGCCTTTCCGTGGTTGTGAACAAGATCAGACACCAGCCTGGCTCGCTGTCTCTTTGTGGATTCATTTAAAGAGATAAAAGCCCTACATAACAGGGGTCTGAATGGGGATTATGAAGACAGGAGGACAGATATGTGCATGTTTTTCCTTTCCAGTCCTGGAGAGTGGCCCCATTACTCCAATGTGAGGGAGTTGCACCCTGCCAGGTGCAGTCACGCAGTGGTTCAGAAGAAATCAGCTACCACCACCGCCTCAATTACACTTACTCTTTTCACAGATGGGGACAGGAGGGTCCCACGTGCCCCCAAACTGGCACTGAGACTCTTGAGAGCCCTTCAAGGCGTAACCAAAATTGCATTCGAAGACAATGGTGTCTGCGAGTCTGTACACGGTCTCCAGCCCGGTCGTTCTTCCGTTCTCGATCTCTGGTCTTTTGCAGCCGGTTGCTGGAAGTGAAGAGCATGAGGCACCACTGGGGACATGAAGCCCACCCTGGGTGTGGAGGGACACTGACCAGGGGCAGTACCTGCTGCTGAACCTTGCCATCACTCTCATGTGCATGTCAACATTATTGACTCTTATTCTTAGACAAAATACCATTATTCAACAGCTGCTGAGAGTCTGTCCTTACTGGGGGACAAAAAGGGAAATCCACAGAGGCAGATGGAGCTCCTCCTGCCTGTGGGACCTTTGGTTTCTGCCTCTCACTGGAGATTTGGTCTGCAGCGATTAGACTGAGAGCCAAGAAGGAAGAAAGGGCCTGGGGAAAGGTGAAAGAAGCCAACACAAACACACCTTCACATCGGGGCCGGGGCCGGCTCCACGTTCCCGCAGCGGTACAGCTAATGGAGGCGTTCCCGATGAGGGAGTAGCCGTCCCAGCAGGTGTACTGCACAGCTGTGCCTGGAAGGTGGGTGTCCGAGGGCTGGCCGCTGTGCTTTCCATTGGCAATGGCTGGAGGGGGAGGACACTTCACCTCTGCAAAGGAGAAGGAAAGGCAGATAAGAAAAATGGACAGGGCAAGAAAAAAAACTTTAAAAATCCAACCTTCAAAAACAAAAGGAGGAAGACAATTAATTCCATTAACTCCTTTGAATACATATCTGTCATGTTAGCTGTCTTCCTATGAGTGGGCGCAGCCCCCACCACAGCCACGGTCATTCTTTCTGCTACTCACAACCGAATCTCGCCGGTGGGGACGGACGCCCACACACCGCAGAGCCCTACCTCCGCACCGCGGTGGTGGCCCGCTCCACACGCCGTGCTCCCCGTCCGCCGTGGTGCAGAAGATGGAGGGCTCTCCGGCCAGCAGGTGACCAGCGTCGCAGGTGTAGGTGACCACATCCGCGTAGGAGAAGGTGTCCATCGATTGCCCGCTGTGTCTCCCGTGGGGGATGTCCGGCGGCGGATCACAGACGATACCTGCGGGCATGTACGAGGTGGCTTTTAGCATCAGCGCTGCAGCAGCACCCGGGGTCTGCAGGACACACACGCTGCCCAGGAAGGGAGCTGACAGGGGTGAACCCATCTCAGCAGTGATGCTCTCTGGATGCAATGAATTATCCAGAGACAAACCTTGTATGGAAAAAATCACATGTGGGGAGGATAACCTGTGCCCTCCTGTGAGTCACTTCCTTGCTGCCCATGTCTGGAGGTGGTGGGACAATTCCTACCTCCGTTTCCATAATGATCAGTGACACACGCAGGGAGAGACTGGCCACACCATTTCTACACATGACTAGTGAGAAATACTTACCCCAGTAACAGGGAGTTTAAAATATTAATGGTTTTCCCAGTTTGGACCAGGATAAATAAAAGACCTTTGGAAACATTTTCAGAAGCATCGAAAACAAACAAAAAAAGAAAAGATAAATGAAAGGTATATGCATACAGTGACTTGAGAAATCTTTTGCAATAAAATCTTTGTCTTGAAAGATGTGCCGCTTTCTCTTGCAAGCTATCTCCAAGGACCATTTGTTGTGGCCTACTTACGCTGGCAGACAGGAGCATCTCCACTCCACGAGACACGTGTGCCAGAGATCTCACATGTTCTCTGAGAGCCTCCAATCAACTTGTACCTGGAGTCACAGTACATTTATTAATTAATTTATTAATTTACATTAAGAAACCTGAGATTTCTTTACAACCCTTGTACATGTCAGCCAAGACTTCTGATGTGGGAACTATGTTCCTTCATGTAAGCTGAAAATCTGCTTCACTCTCACTTGGCAGCTGAATTCAGCTAGTCGCAAGACTCACCCTTTGTCACAAGTGTAATTAACTTTGGACCCGAAGAGGAGGTCCGTCAGGACAACAGCTCTGCCGTTTTCCGGATCCCCTGGGTTAGCACATTGTTTCCCTAGAAGGGGATGCCAGCCACCATTAGTCCTTGGCTGCTCACTGACATCCCAGCCAGGGATGCTAACACAGAGAGCAGACTGCATAAAGTACAGAAATCCAGAAAGCTAGAAAAATGTGAAAATCCAGCCAAGCCGGACACTATATGTGTTTCAGCACTTGCAGGACGTACTTTTACAAAACTCCAGCGCCCCAGACCATGTCCGATTCCTAAGGCACGTGATGGCTGGCGACATCCCCAGGTGCTGGGCATACCCAGGCTGGCACACGTATTCCACCGTGCTCCCCACGGGGAAGACGGTCTGGTTGCTGTACGGCTTCTTCAGCTCAGCAAACACCAGTCTGGTAGGTGCATTGCAGCCAGCTACCAAGAAAGATAAGCCAGCCCAGTTGTTAAAGAGTCAAGAAAAAGCAGATTTTGGAGAGCAGCGGGAAGGTTAACATTCAGAGTGCTGTTTGAACACTTGCCCTGCTCGCAGACTGGCACGGGTGGCTCCCAGGTGTTATTTAGTTGGCATTGTACCACTCTGTGGCCGTGTAGAACATAGCCTGGTTCACACTCAAAGGCAATGGTGTCCTTGTGTGTGTAAGCAGTCCTAGGAGACACTATTCTCCCATTCTGGACCTGCGGGACAGGACATCTTGCCTCTGGAAAAGAAGTGCAGGTCCTCAAAACAGGCCCTTACGCAGAGTGCAGTGCCGTGCAGCCGCAAAGCCACTTAGGGTTCCAATTCCTTTTAAGACACAAGTCTGAAAATAATTTTCCCATAGAAGATGTACTGCCTGCATCCAGCAATGTCA
This sequence comes from Aquila chrysaetos chrysaetos, assembly GCF_900496995.4. Classification (NCBI taxonomy): domain Eukaryota; kingdom Metazoa; phylum Chordata; class Aves; order Accipitriformes; family Accipitridae; genus Aquila; species Aquila chrysaetos. The sequence continues at coordinate 2,196,336 of NC_044027.1, forward strand.
AACATTGAGGGAGAGACCCAAGCTGAAAGGTGAGGCCGGGGATGCTGGAGGCAGCGGGTGGTCCTCCAGCCTCCTCCCCTCTGCCTGGCCTCAGCTGCAAATCCCCCCCTTGCAAATCCTCCCCTAGCAGGCACTTGGGCAAGAAGTGCAATTGTCTGGAGGTTTCCTAGTCTTTCCGAACATGAAGCAGTAGGGCCGGGAGGATTGCACTCGAGTATTTACACGTGCACACACAACCCTACCTCCACACTGCGGGGGGGGCCCGCTCCACTCGCCGTTCTTCCCATCCCGGGTGGTGCAGTAGATGGAGGGCTCTCCATGGAGCGGGTACCCGCGGTTGCAGGTGTATGTTACAGATGTGCCAAAGTAGAATTCATCCAGCAGCCTGCCCGTGTGCTTCCCATTGGGAATGTCCGGAGGCGGCTTACAAGGGATACCTGCAGAGGCGCAGAACAAGGCTTCTAAATTCAACAGGAGCACCAAAGGACTTGAAATCCCTCAGTCTGTGGACCATAAACACTTGTCCTAGAGATGGAGTAACTGCAATGAAGTGACCTTCTAGGTGAGGCCTTGTAGGCAACTGGATCCTATCTCCCTGGCCAGCAATTTCTATGACAGTTAGAAAGCAGACCAGTAAGACAAACCTCTATGGAGGAAACACCTACATGCTTTATCTTTTCTACTGTTTAAGAAATAAAAGAGCAAATATTTATTTTGCATTGCCTGTGTACAATCCTGTTTTTTCAGCTGCACAGAGTGCAAAAGCATGCACAGGCAGCAATCTGTATGTCGCTTTAGGTTAATATGTACCTGGAGAAGCTGTAAAATGCTTTAAAATCTCAGAATGTACCAGTATGTTTCTTTCTTCCTATGAGACTGTCACCTAATCAGCAACACTACTTAATCAGCAAACACCTGGGTGTAACTGCTGAGGTGCAGCCCAGCAGCTCTTCATGTACACGCCAGTTATCTGTGCTCGGAGTGAAAGAGACTTTGGGACTTTGGGATTCCCCTTCTGGCCCTCCCACAGCGCTCTGCCTCTCCTTGAGGTTGAGCCTTGGTCTCTCTGTGTCTAACAATAACAACCCTTAAGATTAAGATAATATTTTCCCTTCATCTCTTGTAATGGGCTTGTGATGTTAGTCAGAGACAGGATACCTAAGCACTGCTGAAAAAGCTCTGGCTGAGACATTGCTTCCTATAATCCATTAAGCTTTGAGATCTTACACCTTTTCCCAGAACATTTTCTTATGACATCAAAACTTTCTGGTATTTTTCATGCCCAGAGAGCACAGAAATTCCCTGTGAAAGCTTTGATTGGAAAGATTCAGGAGTCTCTGCTGGAAAATATTTACTGAATCCATGCAAGCCTCCAGAGCTGTAAGCTACTTACGCTGACAAGTGGGAATGTCACCACTCCATGCAACATGTCCACCAGAGATCTCGCATCGTCTGCTGGATTGTCCAATTAACCTGTGCCTGGTGTTAAAAGGATTGAACATTCATCCCAAGTCATTTCAGTTGGAGTTACTACCTCCTCCTAAGCACTCCGGATGGTGTGATCAGCCCTGCTGACAGCGAGGCTGTGGCCCTGAAGGAGAAGTTCCCTTCCTAGCTCTGCCTGACCAGTTTTCTAGTATATACATGTATACATAAGATAGTGAACACCTTATGTGTTATATAGGTACAGAACTCTATACAGTGGCTTCCGTATAGAATCCATTTATTGGGAATGAATGAATAGGAGGAAAAAGGGAGACTTACCTAATACATCTCTCCTTGCTCTTTTAAGCAGTGGCCAAAACCAGGACTTACCCTTCTTCACAGCTGTAGAGCACTGTTGACCCAAACAGGAGATCTGTTAGGAAAACAATTTTCCCATTCACAGGTTCACCAGGATGATTGCATTGTTTCCCTGGGGGAGAAAAAAACCCTCATTTTAGGCTTCTGTCTGTTTATACCATGGTACAACAGATACAACTATGACTCCAGTAACCTGTCCACATTTCCACTTATCCCCAAATGGGTTTTGAATAGCATAAAGTTACATGGCTTTACTAGTCACATACTATTTGAATACCAGAATAACATTAAGGTTTTTGCAGCATGGACAGAACCTAGCACTTATTCCTTCTTGAACAACGGACACCAAATCAAGGAGCTATTCACTTTTACAGAACTCTAGTGCTTCTGACCACACTCCGCTCTCAAGGCATGTAATAGTAGGTGACATTCCTGGGTGTTTAGTGTATCCAGGTCGGCAAGTGTATTGCACAGTCTTCCCAACAGAAAAATCAATCTCATTTTTATGCTCCTCGTTTAGCTCAGCAAAGTGTAACCTTGTAGGAGCACCACAACCACCTATTGAGAAAGAAAACAAGCATGAGAATCAGGCAGGACAGGCATACCGGGTGCAAGCACAGGAAGAACACTGTTACAAGGAAGGGTGTTTGGTTTGCCTTGCAAATTTGTTTATTTTGATTAATATAGCCATTATTAAACAAACACAACATGTTTTACCAAAGGATTCCAGAAGACCAGGTTCTTATTCCCAGGACATAGATAAATCTTCCACCACGGGGTTTAACCACATTTTTTTAATGGGGTTAGGGGACATCAAATAGTAGTGTACCCCAAGGCAGGTATGTCATGATTTACCTGGAAGTCCAGGCCTGTTTGAGAACTCCTGGTAATGGTACAGTCTATTGCAGACGGGAACAGGAGGGTGCCAGCTGCCATCCTCCTGGCAGAAGATCTTAGCACTGCCTTGCAGGCTGTAACCAGTGTAACACTGAAATGTCACCATTTGTCCAGGTGCGGAGATAAGTCCTTGACCACCAACTTGCCATCCATTCTCTATATCTGGATTTACGCAGACAGTCACTGGAAATGATGATGTACAGAAGTGATGTGCAAAAGGAGTCGGAACAAAACAAAACAAAAAACCCACAGGCTGTTAATACTGCAACAACAAAATCAACATGACTTCTACATAAACCTCCCCAGCCCCATGTTCACAATAGAAGGGCTTGAAATTAATTTATACCATGCAACCCTTTACATGGGATTAACCTTCTCTGATGATCTGGTTGTAACCGTCAGGGTGTCCCCTGTGCTCAGAGCCACACTAGCTCTGAGTGTGGGAGCTCAGAGCTCCCACCGAGGGGACAGACCACAGACGCACCTTCACAGCGAGGGATGGGCTGGCTCCATCTCCCTGATGCTTTGCAAAACACAACGGCATTTCCAACCAGGTAGTAGCCGGGATCGCAGGTGTATGTTACAGACGTTCCCATGGTAAAAAATGCTTTGCCCTGGCCGTTGTGATTTCCATTGCGGACTTCTGGAGGCATGGGGCATGGTTGGACTGCAAGAGGGAGACAGAAAGTCTTCAGTCAGCCAGAGAACAGGGTGCAAGGGGAAGGGAGTCAGCGTGATGCTGTGTTGATGGGTTAAAGCCCATCGCAGGGACGGCTCTGCCTGCACACGCTGTTCCTGCCTGCAAGGAGCACCCGGCCAGGCAGGGCTACCCCTGGGGAAGCAGCGGGCACCCGCACTCACCCTTCTCGCAGATGAGCACCGGCGGATCCCAGATCCCCCCCGGCTGGCACTGAGTCTCGTAGGTGTCCTCTGCGGCGTAACCGGTGTCGCAGTCAAAGTACAGAGTCTGTCCAGCTTTGTAGGTGCTCTGCAGCCCATGGACCTTCCCGTTCTGCACCTTGGGTATCTCACAGCCGATTGCTGCGGGGAGTGTGGACAGCATCCTTTACACTTCAATGCATGGGCCAGATCCTGCACACACAGCCCCCTCCCTTCTCCTCACTGCTGTAAACATGTCTGCACTGTTCCTACAACCAGAGTATGCAGCATCCTTTCTGCCAGCCCCACACCGAGCAGTGAAGCATCCACCCACCTTCGCAGCGGGGCAGGGGCCTGCTCCACACCCCGGTCTCCGTGCAGTTGATGGACACGTTCCCGACCAGCGCGTAGCCATCCTTGCAGCTGTAGTACACGGTCACTCCCACGGAAAACTTGGTCAAGGACTGTCCGCTGTGCAGCCCGTTAGCAATGTTGGGTGGCTGAGGACATGTCACCTCTGGAGAGGGAGGGGAAAAGGCCATGAGAGTGTCTGGGAGAGGCGATGCCCAAGAGACAGCTCAACTCAAACCTCCTGCACATCAGACATGGGGGAAAGCAAAGGAGGGCAGGGGGCTCACCCCCCAGGTACTGCCGGATCTGTCCTGACACCCAGCCTTTGTGTCCTCTGTCTCTCTTCTGACTTTTCTTGACAAAGAAGGTTGAATTGATCCATAAAAATCCAGCTGGTCTCCCCCCAAGGGCTGTGTCGCACCCCATGCCCATGCCTGGTCCCCAGCACCATCACCGGCTGGCTCGCCGTGGGCATGCTGCAGCCGGGCTGCTGCCGCAGCACCGGAGGAGGGTGCTGGCTCCAGACACCCCTTTGCGCTTGGTCTCACGTGAAGTGATGTACCAGCTCCTAGACATACACTGTGGGGTCACCAGCATCCAGCCCCAGCATGAGAGGTATGGCACATGCAGCCACAGTTATAGAAATACCTAGCTCAAAATTCACAGATGTAAGCTTATTCTATACATATTATAAAACTGTATACTTCATTAAAGAGGAACTGAATCCCTCACTGAAGGGCCCAGCGACAGCGCTCAGGGTGTCCCCTGTGCTCAGAGCCACACTAGGAGCTTCTCACCCGAGGGGACAGACCACAGACGCACCTTCACAGCGAGGGATGGGCTGGCTCCATCTCCCTGATGCTTTGCAAAACACAACGGCATTTCCAACCAGGTAGTAGCCGGGATCACAGGTGTACGTTACAGACGTTCCCATGGTAAAAAATGCCTTGCCTTGGCCGTTGTGATTTCCATTGGTGATCTCTGGAGGCATGGGGCATGGTTGGACTGCAAGAGGGAGACAGAAAGTCTTCAGTCAGCCAGAGAACAGGGTGCAAGGGGAAGGGAGTCAGCGTGATGCTGTGTTGATGGGTTAAAGCCCATCGCAGGGACGGCTCTGCCTGCACACGCTGTTCCTGCCTGCAAGGAGCACCCGGCCAGGCAGGGCTACCCCTGGGGAAGCAGCGGGCACCCGCACTCACCCTTCTCGCAGATGAGCACCGGCGGATCCCAGATCCCCCCCGGCTGGCACTGAGTCTCGTAGGTGTCCTCTGCGGCGTAACCGGTGTCGCAGTCAAAGTACAGAGTCTGTCCAGCTTTGTAGGTGCTCTGCAGCCCATGGACCTTCCCGTTCTGCACCTTGGGTATCTCACAGCCGATTGCTGCGGGGAGTGTGGACAGCATCCTTTACACTTCAATGCATGGGCCAGATCCTGCACACACAGCCCCCTCCCTTCTCCTCACTGCTGTAAACATGTCTGCACTGTTCCTACAACCAGAGTATGCAGCATCCTTTCTGCCAGCCCCACACCGAGCAGTGAAGCATCCACCCACCTTCGCAGCGGGGCAGGGGCCTGCTCCACACCCCGGTCTCCGTGCAGTTGATGGACACGTTCCCGACCAGCGCGTAGCCATCCTTGCAGCTGTAGTACACGGTCACTCCCACGGAAAACTTGGTCAAGGACTGTCCGCTGTGCAGCCCGTTAGCAATGTTTGGTACCCGAGGACATGTCACCTCTGGAGAGGGAAAAGAAATTGCCCTGTGGGTCAGCTGTTTGCCCTTTTGTGTGCTACTAGGACTGTTTTTGTAATATCAGGGTAAGATCCTGAATTCTGCTCAGTCTTTGTTCCAAAGTATTAGTTAACAAAAAGTACAAGAGCAATATGATTACAATCGCATTGCAGCCAGAGGAAGTTATTACTAATAACGAGAGTCCCAGCAGGAGAACTCACAGGCACATCATGGGATTTGGCAGAAGATGCACATTGACGTGGAAGCTGCAAGAGCAGCAAGAATTTATGATTACTTCCTGATCCAGGAGGAAGATGAAGACATCCCACACCTGACCACAAGCAAAGTCACAGAAATCCCCCAGGAGCAGCAGATAGCGTCATCCCTGCGGCTGGCCTACGGCTCCTGATTCTGCCGGGGAGGTTACAGCCTCCTGCTACACAGCAGCTCAGCCCCAGGGTTAACTTCACCCCATCCCTCTCAGAGCTCAAGACAGGGCAGGCTGCAGCCGTCCCCATGTCCCACCCCGACTCATTTCTTCTGAGCCATTTCTGTCTCTCTGAGAGCCAAGCTGGCAGCACTTTCATTTGAGAAGAGAAGCGAGGAGGACAGATGCATCCCAGCTTTGCTTTCCCACCAAATTTGAAAGGACGCAAGAGGGAGCTTTCCCCCATGGCTGTCACCGCGCGCTGGAACACTTGCCCTTTTTGCACACTGGCAGAGGTGGGTTCCATCTGAAGTCAGCTTGGCACGTGCTTGTGCGGGAGCCCTGCAAGGTGTACCCTGTGTTGCACATGAAGCTTACGGTGTCCCCGGTCCTGTAGATATAGCGAGTAGCGGATACTCTCCTCCCATACTGGACGCGTGGGAACAGGCATTGGGTAGCTGGAAAAGAGAGAGAAATAAAACGTTGTTTACCTACAAAGCTCTCAAGCTGTTCCTGCCTGTGGTGGTTGCTGTGTTGATGGTGTCCACGCAGCCTGTTGACCCCGGAGCGATGGGATGCGGCGGAGGCTGCAGCGGGTGCCCCGGGGGCTGCAGGACTCCTTCCCGCTGCTTCCTCAGCTGGCAAGAACTGGGTGCCCAGGATTTCATGTCAATCACCTGGTGAGGTCAAGAGCCTTTCACGGCCTTCCTGCATGCTTCTAACCCACGGGCTGGGAAGCACATCCCCTGGGTCCGATCTGACCCGGGGAAACATTGGCAGGACCGTCCAGGACCGACCTGACTGCAGTCCGGGGGTCTGTACTACCAGGGGCCTTGCGAGAGAGCCGGGCAGAGGTGCAGAGCGTGGGCTGGGGTTGCCGTGCCACACTGTCCACAGGACCACCGTGACGGTGCAGGAACGGACCCGCGCCAGCGAGGGCGAAGCCTCTGCTGCACCTTACAGCACCCACCTGTGAACCTGCTGGTGTGCTTCCAGGGGTACCGGGGGGTTGTTTGCATTGAACCCCTGGAGAGAGAGATGGAGAGGCAGGGATGCAGAGAGGCGGGCAGGCAGGCAGACGTTCAGAACCAAACCCACAGGGAAGTAGCTTTTTGTTCACTAGGCAAATATTTGATGTGGGAACATAGAAAGAAGGTAAAAGAAACACCTCTTGCTGGTAATATCCTTTGGGTTACTAAGTAAAGGGTCACAGCAGCTAGCCAAGGCAGGAGGGTCAGCCTTTGGTCTCTCAAGATGCCAGTGAATAATTAACATGACTGAGGATATAGGTAGAAGTATTCTCCATACAGTACCAAAACACTTCTCAAAACTTGCCAGGGCAGCCAGGTCGCAGCACCTACGCTTACAAGACAGGAAGGAGTAAACAAAACCATACTGCAGTGATGGAGCTGAGTTTCTGTAGGTTTTGGCTATCCTGTCCCAAACAAGAGGGCACCTTGGGCTACCTGTCAGGCTTTCGTCCCCTGCGGGCTTTCAGACTGAACATGCCGAACAGCACAGTCTTGTTTGCCTTTTTACCCTCCTGCCTCATCCGAACGCATTTCTGTTTATCACAGCAAGTTTCAACTTGCCAGAGCTCAAACACAATCTATAATTACAACAAGCTCCTTGTCTCACTGCTGTAAGATGCTGTATCCATAACCAGCTTTACTTCAGCAGTTTAAACATGTAGGTCAAGCCCCTTGTTACGAGAAGCTGGGCAGGTTGTGAAAGACTCCCCATAGCCTCCCGTAGCGAGGTTATAACTCCTTTTCCTGCTGAAGGGCACAGGGTGGCCCTGGTGCTATCCCAGAGGGTCTTTTTCATTAGCGGAGGAGCTCAGAGGCTCTCTCATGCTCATGATCTGGCATGCCAAGGTCCACCTGGGACCAGCACAGGGCTCCTATCTGCCTCCACAGGGAAAAGCAAAAGGATCAGCGAGAAGAGCAGCGATGAGGAAGAGGAAGGCCATGGGAGGAAGGCCCCAGCAGCGCAGACCTGCCGGTCTCCCTTACCTCGAGCCGCAGCCGCGGTGGCCAGGAGCAAAGCGGAGCTGCCGAGGAGGCGGAGGGCGAAGGCGAGCACCATGCTCCGGTCCCCAGCGCAGACTGCGGCTCCCGGGGGACCTGCAGGAAGATATGGGCACCCCAGTTCCCTCCGCCACCCCCCGCGTGCGGAAGGAGCCGCAGCTGCGGGGCTTCCCAGGGCCGCGGGACAGGAACCCGTGGGCTGCCCGGCACAGGGTGGGCGCAGCCACCACCCCCGGAGAGGCTGCGGGTCCCACATGCTGCTTCTGCTGCTATTTTTGGCAGGGGAGGATGGACCCCTGGGACCCACGGGCATCTGTGAAAGAGGGTTGCAGGCGCAGAGGTGCTGTTAGCCCAACTGTGCCCTCCGTGGAGAGCATCCTCGGTCAGGGGAAGTGGCCCGGGCTCTGGCGGCGATGGCAGCCCTTCCCACGAACCAGCCGAAGGGGTACAGCCTGCCCGCCTGGCTACGGGAAGGGCAGAGCGGGCCATTCCCTCCTCCCGCACGCATGGGACCAGTGGCCGCTGGGGACACGTCTGTCCCTCGGGGCCGTGGGTGCTCGGACCGGGATGCGCAGCGCCCGGCCCAGCCCTGCGCACTGCCCTGCGGCTGCGGACCCGAATCCTCCTGAGCCGACCCTGGCTGCTCCAGGACTCATCCATGCTGGCGTCATCCCTCGCCGCTGGCTGGAAGAATAAAAATCCAGACAGGACTTTTTGATGTAGGAGCAGCGGCAGCAACCTCCAGCTCCCCACCTCACATAGCGGAGGATGCTTTCCAAGCCTAAAACAAGCAGCAAGACGTGCGTTACTCAAGTCTTTTTATCCCTTTTATTGACAAAGAGCTTCTGATATTTACATATCCAACATTTATTCTTCAGAATTGCACTTGCTTAGTTGCACTCAGATTATAAAACAAAATTACGTACAACTCAATTACAAACACAGTAGATAAGCCTTTTTCAACACCCGTAAGCTATGTCACAGCATTCACAGTTCCTTCCATTTGGTTGCAGGGAGATCATTTCAAGCTGGCCCCCAAATCATGTGTTAAATCATTTGGAAAAACCACTCTGGACTATGCAGTAGGAACGATTGTGCTGGAATTAAAATAACAGAACAGAACACGACACTAAGCTATGAGGCTTTACATTGGTGTTTTGTTCATCTAGTCACTCACATGGCTTACAGTAAGAGATACATAAAAATAACCGGCAATCTGCAAGTGCTTGCTCTGCAAGACTGGCTTCCGAAAACAGCATCTCGTGGCACCCCAGTGACAGCTGAACAGGACAATGCTCTGCTGGAAAGGAAGAACTTTGTGGGTCTATCTGGAACAAGACTAACATGTTGACGGAAATGGCTATGTGTGTTTTTCCCTCTAATTAGATGCATGTTCCTGTTAACAGGAAAGCACTGATGAAAATGCAGAAACAAAAAGTATGTAATAGGCACATTTCGAATACTTCCCATTCCCAACTGTGCATCATGAGAAACTCACAGACAGGTGATGTACCTCTGCATCAGACAAAACCCCAAACCTCAAAATCTTGCTTTACCAGCAGCTAGAAGTCCTAGTGTCTCAAGCTGGATTCAGGCTTAACAAGTTTAAATCCCATCACAGTTTTGTTTCCCTTATAAACAGGATTCCCAGGAAACCTTCAAATTGTTACTTCATTTTACGAGATGCTACTTACCTCTTTAGCTTATTAAGTGATCATTTAGCAAGGCTCAGTTAAAACCAGAAAAGGACACCAACATCACAGCGTGGGCTTTCTGTCAGCCAAACAATCAAGGGCACTTTTGCCCGTGTCTTTGGTTTAGACAAGGTGAGTGAGGTCCCGTCACCTGAGCTGTCCTTGTGGCACTGCCAAAGCCTGACTCGAGGTGGGGACAGCACGCTCCCTCCCTCACCTCTATCCACCCTCGCAAACCGTCCTCAACACAACCATCAACTAGGTCAGGTTAGACGGGATGAAAACAAAGGGCACAAAAGACGTGGGGTTTGTGTCCCGTTCCCCACGGAGGAGTAAATTAAGGCTTTGGCTTGATGCGTACCTGCGCCTACTTTGGGTGCAGCGTCGGAGCAAGTCGCCCTGTGCAGCTGCCTGCCAGCCTGGCCGCGAGCGGAGCAAGAGGCCAAAACCCTGCTCTTCCTCCCCAGCATCACAGCAGCCCAAAACCCTGCTCTTCCTCCCCAGCATCACAGCAGCCCAAAACCCTGCTCTTCCTCCCCAGCATCACAGCAGCCCAAAACCCTGCTCTTCCTCCCCAGCATCACAGCAGCCCCGAGGTGTCCTGGGGCTGAGCTGGCACCCGGCCGACCCACGGTGGGAGCCAGCATGGTCGGGGTGCACAGCACCACCTGAAAAAGCCTTTAAAGTGCAAGTTCAGACAGCGATTCCCTGCATCGGAGTCACGCCAGGCAGGTGGCATTTGAGCAGAAAGTGAAAAGGTTCACACGCAGCAGCTTCCTGATTTTTGGTGGCATCTGCCAAGACACCTGCAAGTTCGGCATTTGGCCCGCACGCCACCTGCCTGCGGATGAGCTCCGCTGCCCCGAGCACCCATCCGGCACGGTTCCTCATGGGGCTTTCAGCCCACCGAAAGCTTCGGCACTTCAAAAGAAGCGTTAAGTCACCACAGAGACAGGAAGGGTGTTTCCGCCAGCTACTTGCAGAAAAGCCTTGATGTGACACAAAGATAGTGCCAGGGCAGAGACCTTCAGCTGAAGTTTAAAACTAATTTTAGTGCATACGGGAAGAGTCAGAATAGTAGTTCTTTGTAATAAGGCATTTAAATTTTTTTGTCTGGTAAAATTACTGATCTGTAAGGATTGCTATTTGCAGAATGATTCAGACTTGCCTTGAAGTAATGGCTACAGCTGCGCTTTTATATGAACATTTTCAATGCTTTCAGTACTCACAGATAATACCCACCTTATGCATCCTATTTGTATCAAACAATTTTTTTAAGTATGTATCACTCACATGAAGACATTCACCGTTAATCCTCTCGGCAGTGGCAGCGCTTTCCACCTCAGGATGCTTAAGAAACCCCTAAATCCTGGTCAGGACCAGGCACAACATGCCCTCAGTGGGGCTGAGACACTGAACATGCGGAGTTACCCAAAGCGCAGGATTTTCTTGAGCCTACTCTATTGCAGCGTAAAGGTCTTTGGCATCACTGCGACTTAACACAGGGATAACTGCACTTGATTTCCGCGGAGCATTCTCAGCTGGGCGGCAGAGAGCCTCCCACCCCACCCATCCCATCCCAGTCCCCCGCACGAGCTGCTGGGTCCAACACGAGGCGCAGCTGCAGCCAAAAGTGCGAGTGCTTGCCGGGCAGTGGCAGAGAGCGTCTGGGCTTTGTCACCCCAGGTCTGTTGGTTGCTGCTTCAAGGCCAATTTCACAGGAAGGAAAAGCAAAGCACTGGGATCAGCGTGATCAAGTCCGACACGTCTATAGGTGCCTTCCCACCGTGCCTCTTCCCTAATCTAGACGTTCATAATCAGAATTGCCAGGAGGAGGGGGAAGATTCCTACAAGAGACAAATAAGAAGCTTCAGTCTTCACTCCAAACATATTCAACTATCTTTTCCCTCCCTGGTCCCCTTTGCCTTCCCCTGCCTTTTCACAGTATGATCTCAAAGCAACAACAATATAAACAGGACAACAGCCTGGAGCAGAAGGCTTTTAAGCCTACTTCAAGCCGAACACACAGGAGACAATCACACAAAGATAGGCAAGAGTGCAGTACAGGAATACGTATGACTTACCAACAATGATCATGTTCGCTCCACCTGGAAAGGAAGCGAGCCAAAATGTGAAACTCCGCACCCATTCAGCACAGTAATTCACCAAACTACACGACACGCAGTATCTCAAATCAGAGCTAATGCACATGGAAGACAATTCAAGCAACACACAGAACTCGAGCCTTGCACAGCCCAGCTCCAGAGATGTTTACCTATTAAAACCCAGATGTATTTACCAGGATACATTTCCACTAGCCTGCGAGTCCATGCTGCAACTAATCATACTCTTTTGGCACGAGATTTTAACTGAAGCTGTTTCAGGAAGCATCGAAGGCTTACTCCTTTAGCAGAATTATCCAATTTGAGGATTCACAGAGGAAGGAAAAAATAGGTATTTTGAAGACAGAGAGGAGGCAGCAAGACAGACACAGGAGACAGTTACCTCTGCATTCAGGAGCAGGCTTGCTCCAGACTCCCTGGTATTGATCTCCTGCAATACACTGAAGCAAGGCCGCTCCAGCAAGGGTGTAGCCATCATTGCATTTATAAGCTACAGTGGAGCCGCGGACAAAGTCCACGTCCTTTGTGCCGTTGTGCTTCCCATTGTCAATCGTAGGTGGCTTTCCACAGAAAACGTGAGGGAACTGTTCCACAGGTGGAACATCACCTTTGCATTCAGGAGTAGGCTCGCTCCAGACTCCATGGTGTTGATGATCTGCTTTGCAGTGAATAGAGGCTGCTCCAGCAAGGGTGAAGCCATCCTTGCATTTATAAACTACAACGGAGCCGTAGACAAATTCTGTGCCCTTTGTGCCATTGTGCATCCCATTGTCAATCGTGGGGGGGTCTTTGCAGAGAATGCGTGGGAGCTGACCTACAGGAGGAACATCAGTAAGAGTGTCTGAGTGCTTCTCCTAACTGAAAAGGTGAAGAGGTATACGGGGAGAAGGAGACATAGCCAAACACCATGCATCTAGCAGCAACTGAAAATACTTTGAGCTTTCTTGTGTGGCACTGGACCTCAGTTACTGCACGTTAGCGCAACACGTACCACACGTACTGCACAACATAGCCTCCAGGATCTCACCCCATGAAATAAGGCAGTGAAGTGCCTAATCAGGCTAGAAGAAATGTTTCAGCCATTTCTACCTTCACAGAACACTATACACTGACTTCGTAACACCCAATTTCACCATTATATCAAATTGAGTGGAGAGAGTTCTAACATCCAGTTATCTTCATCTTTCCCTGGTAACTAGAGAAAGAAAACTTTCCTCCTGTGACTGTTTTTTTCTATAATTTCTGCTCTTCCCTCGCTCCTTTCACTTCGTCAGCATAATTTCTGAATTGTACAAGAATATTACACCTAAGGCCTCACAGCATGAGTTAGGATTGAAATCCTGAATTTTACAGCTGACTGAATTAAGAAAGCACAAGTAAGAGCAGCCCAAGGCCGTCAGCAAGGCAGCCACACCAGCGCAGTTCCAACTATTATCTTAATGGCTCTGTGCAGGGTTTTTCCCCTCTTACTTTCACAGTATGGAGATGTTGTGTTCCAATCAACTCCATTTCCTGATACCACACATTTGGCAGACAAAGACCCCTTTAATTCATACCTAAAGAAAGAGAAGAAGTTTAGTACTTTCCAGACTTTCCAGAAGACAACCCAGAAAGGGTCCTTGCCCCACCTCCCCACCACTGCATGCAGTCGAGTTATTAAACAGAAGTTGCCCTGCTATGAAACGATCTGGCCACATCAAAGCCACTAAATAAGGGCACTAATGAAAGCCGAATTGCAGCAGTTCTCTGCATTACCAAGGACGTGTCTGTTGCCACCTGCTTATCTCACTGAAGATATAATATACGGTTTCACTGGAGACTTGCACTGGGAAACCGGGGCAGAGTGGGGGGTGGATGTTACTGCCTGGGATCCCTGTCTTCTGACCCCCAAGTTGGTCCCTCTTAAGCAGTGATCCACTCACCCAGGATGACAGGTGAATGTCACAACTGACTCAAAAAGGAAACCATTTCCAGTCACATCCCCGTTCTCTATCGTGGGAGGAGTACATTGTTGTCCTAGAGGAAAAGAAAGCAGCACAGGAATGACTTCAAACCCAGAGATGGGCATGACCCAAATTTCAGAGTAACATCTCAAGCATGTACAGATAACTCACACAGTCAGTCAGGACAGGAGAGAAACGGAGATACTCACGTATACAGAAGTCTGGGTCTGCAGACCAAGTTGTATCACTCAGACAAGTGACAAGAGAGGACTTTCCACTTGCTGCAGTATAACCCGGTTTACACCGATACCTCAGCTTGGTTCCAACAGGGGACCTGTCACCCACAGCCATTGTTAACTCAGCGAAAAGGAAGTGTGGAGCAGGACCACAGTGGACTAATGATTGGAGACAAAAGCAAGGTTAGTTACAGAAGAGTACCCAAAAGGTCTGCAATAATGATAGCAAACTGCATGTTCTGGAGCACACAGCATTTTAACCTGTTTGAATATCAGCTTCTGCGATACAGTTTGCATACAACCCATTTAGCAAACAGCAGCATATATCACAGTTTGCTTAACCAGAGAAAAGATGGAGACTGGGTAGCATCTCTGTCTCAAGAGATGCGCCTTCAGTGACCACCAACCCAACCTGCAGGACCTCGATTCAGCTGAGCTGAGAAGCCAAACATGCCCAACAGGTCTGGAAGCTGGTGAAGCTAGCCTGTCAGGTATCTCTCCTTTCAGTGCACTTTTGGATCATTTGCTCTTCATAAATAAATAGCTTCAGGACTAAATATATAACTGGCCTGGGCTGCCACACTGAGGACCCAAGCTGGCATGCTCTGCAAGGGCATGGCTACAAGTGCACAAGGTTCAGAAGCTGATCTGCTCAACAGCTCTTAGACCTACTTCATCACAATTGCTCAAGGAAATAAACTTGTTTGTACTCACTTGGGTCACATGTTGGCAGAGGTGGCTTCCAGGTACTGTCTGCTTCACAAGTAACTACACTACTACCATTCAATAAATAACCAGGATTACACTCAAAGGTCACTGTATTTTTATATGTGTGTGCAGTGCCAAAGCCAGATAACCTTCTCCCGTTTTCCACTTCTGGATTTTTACATGCGACCACTGGAAGTGAAGATAAGACAATAAGAATATTTATTACAAGAAGGAAAAGCCCTGCGGATGCATTACACGAGAAGCTTACTAGGAGAGCTGCCGTCCTTTCACTTTGAGAGAGGAAGGATCCCAGTGGGGTGCAAGTACTCTGTGAACAGAGGTGTCATTAAGAAACTGCACACGTGACAGCTTCATTTTTCATTTGCAGGAAGCCCTAGGCATGGGCAGGGAAAGGGAGGCTTTCTGTGGGCTGAAGAACCCATTAAACCAAGCCCTGCCTCTGACCATGACTTGGGAGACTACTGCATTAAGCTTTCTGGGAATCCTTTTAGACTCAAATCAACGTTCTCATGACTGGCAGCCCATCGGGAAAGTACGGATCTGGAGAAGGATAAGAAACAAAGTCAAAAGAATAAGGAGAGAAAGAAAGCATTTACCTTTGCATTCAGGGGCTGGACCGCTCCATATTCCCTGGAGGTCATCATTCGCCGTACACTGAATCGTGGCATCTCCAATAAGAGAAAAACTGTTGTTGTTACACCTGTAGGTTACAACCAGGCCAAAGGTGAAGTCTCTGTCCTCATTGATGAGCTGCCCATTCTCGATCACAGGAGGTGGTAAACAGGAAATACCTGCATGGGAAAGCAACAGCAAGAAAACGCAACAACATTTCCATCAAATATAAAACTGAGGCCTAGCTACTAAAAAAACCAAACCAAACCAAACCAAAAAAACCAACTCAAACAAACAAACAAAAAAAAGTTGAATTAAAAACAGGGAAGCAGCCCAAAAGCAATCATCTCAACCTAAAGTCTTGAATGCGCCTTTAAATTCGGAATGTTTTCCAGGCTTTTTTCAAATGGATAAATGGTAAAATGGCAAAACAGCATCTATTGTCCAAGAGGAGACACTACAGAAGAGGCCTTCTGGAGGCAATAAACATGGTCTCCCCAAGCAGTTTGGGACCCTCACCTACTGTTGATGGCATTTCCTACCTTCGTTGTGGTAACAAGAATAAGGCCAGAATACCTATTATAGCAGCAAACCACCTAAGCTATCAGCAACTGATGGTCAGGCCCATCCCACAGGATGCTAAAAAAGCCCAAACAGCACCACCAAAACTCTTGGCATTTATCTCCCCTTTGAAATTTGAGATTTTGGATGTCCAGTCATGTCTGAAGGCTTCCCACTCCCAGTCAAGCACAGGTCTTGATCAACAATTCAGCAACAGTTGCCTGACAGAAAACACAACAGGAGTGATGCAGCGTCCGCACCAGCTTGGCAGAAAGCTTGCTGCGTGCCTGTGCTGGGCAATGCCAACAAACAGCCTCGGGAGTTGCTTTTCTCACAGATCTGACTACAAAGCTGCTGCCAACATCCACAGATCCCCCTTAGTATTTAATTTTCATTCCCAGCTCCACCGAGAGTGTTTGTTTGGAGGAAGGGTAAGCAGTCAGTCTCATTAAAGGCTAATGTAATTTGCATTAGGTGCCAAAAAGACAGTATCCACCTGCCATTCCCCAAACTAACCGGTATATAGTGATACAATCTCTTTGAGGAAGAGATGTACACAAAACATTTAAGATCTGCTTACTGGCACAGTACGGAACATGATCCCAAGAAACTTCATTGCCTTTAAGTACACATTGCGCAGATGGCTTCCCAACTAAGCGGTACCTAAGAAAAGAAAAGGATGAGTCTCTGAAAAAAGTGAAGAAAACTTGGGAAATTCAGAAAGTTGTACAGTTTCTAATGGTATTCTCTGGAGGAGCTGAACCCCAGGGGAAAAACAGCTAGCCCTCCTATAAAATACAATTTTCTCAATACCTAAAGAAATGCAATATATGATGCAGTTAAAGGAAACTTAATACTTGCAGTGGGTGGATACAAGCTCACAGGACCACAAGCAAGACAGCATCCCTACCCTGAGTCTGTTCAGCCCTGTGCTGCGCAGTGGTAGATCCAAACAGCAACTTATCTTCTGAGCAGAGCTAGGTGTCACTGACGTACCTTAACCGCTCCCTTTCCCTCTCACCCTGCTGCCAGCATCCCCAGGACACCGCAGCCCTCTTTTCCTGAGACCCCTTAGCTAAGACGTGGACAGCCGGACCCACTGCACTACGGCAAACGCTGAGTTACTAATGAGCACCAACAGGAAAGGAACAAAATTCTTTGCAAAGCAACCAAAAAGCAATCTGCAAAGACCACTCTCTCATGCCCAGAAGAGAATGTTTTGACAGCAAGAGCAGGAGAGAGGCTGACTCCCATGGCTCCCCACTCCGAACATCTCCCGCTGTGCCTGTGCTTGCCAAGACAACAGCCCCCAGCTATTAAAAGCCTCCGAGTCTCCCATGGGTGCTGTCTCCCAGCCTCGGCTCCATCGACTCACCAGGAGCCTGGGCCAACGCTTACCCGGCGTTACACCTGTAGGTTATTGTCGCCCCAAACTGGAGGTTGGTCGTGTAGTTAAACCTGCCATTCATGATATCCGGTGGACTGCAAGACTTCCCTGGAAGGGCAAGTGATTGGCATTAGCTTTATTTTATAGCATGATTGTCAAATGCAGGTGACAGTGCTGTTCAGTGTCATTACAGACTAATTGACCACTTATCGGGCACCTGACTTCCCTCATGAGCAAGTACCAGCAATTTTAGAAAAGATAAAAGATCCACATCAACTTCTGCGGAACTGAACACAAACACAAACAAAAAGGAAATAAGAGCACAAATAGAGCTAAGGACAAATAAGAAAAGCCAAGGTTTATACGCTTACTGAGAAAAGCAACTCATAAAGACCGCAGCAGGCTCGGGGCAGGTGTCTTGGTCCACAGGAAAGGAAACAGCGTGAAGGAGAAGGGGACGGGGAGGGACACACTGACCACCCTAGGGCCAGTACAGGTGCATTACCGCGGGGACAACAGGCTCCCACAGCCTTTTCCACACCGTACCTTGTTTCTGTGCGGATGTATTATAGCATTTACACCGCATCACGAGATGGTAAAGTCATTAAAAAGGGCAGAGATCATCTCCCAGAGATTAGCGTTTCTGCGTGGGAAGGGCAACCCCGGGCAGGCACGCAGGGCGCGTGCTTGTTCCCCACAGCCCCCAAAACCAGTAACCCGGGGAGCATCCTTCCATCCTTCTCAACTGTGCTGAGCCGCGAGTGGGCTCTGGGGTACAGCAGGGGATGCACACAACCCCCCCCCCCCCCGCCTCCGGATCCCAGGAGCCCGCACGGGGGGGGGAACCCACCGATGCAGAAGTCGGGGGTCGCCATCCAGGTGGAGTTGGGGAGGCAGGTGACCAGCAGGGACTTGCCCCCGGCCACCTTGTACCCCGGGCGGCACGTGTATCTCAGCGCGGTCCCCACGGCGTAGGACTCCTGCAGGGGCGGGGGGGGGCTCCGCGAAGACAAACCTCGGCGGCTGCTCGCAGTCACCTGCGGGCAGGGGGGAGATGATGGCGGGGGGAAAGGTGGCGGGGGGGGGGCTGGAGCTCGCCTTAGCCCTTCCCCACGCAACCCCAGCCCCACGCAGCCCCTCTCCCCACCGCGGCCCCGCTTACCCCAAGCGCCGGGCAGCACCAGCAGCATCGCGCAGAGCCAGCGCACCGCCATGCCCGCTGCCGGTGCCGGTGCCGCTCCCGGTGCCGCTGCCGGTGCCGCTGCCGCTCCCGCTGCCGGCTCGGCGGAGGCGGTGCGCAGCGCCGAGCACGGCCCTTTCCGGGGCGGCCGGGGGCCGGGCCGATTCCGCATCCTCGTCACTTATTGCAGTCCGAGGGACGCGCCGGGGGCGGAGGAGGAGGAGGAGGATTAGGATTAGGATCAGGATCAGGATTTTCCGGCTGTTGAGGGTCAACGGGGGCTTCAGCTCCGCCGAGCTCCGCGGGCGCGGTGGCTCCCACGGCGCGGCCGCTTTTTTCTTTATCGGGTAGGAAGCGATGCCGCTTAACAACCGCGGCAGAGCAGAGGAGGGGCGGCTGGCGCTGGGGTTAGCTCCCTTTCCCGTTTTTTTTCCCCCGACGGCCTCTCCCCCCCCCCCCCCGGCCGGTGCCACGGAAAGGTTTTCCCGGAGAGATGAGTAACCCGCCACGCCATCTGCATGACTTATCCTAAGCAATGCTGTAAAAGCACGGGAGTGTCTGCCCTGGGAGGGGATGCTTGTTCTTGGGCGTCCCACCCCATCGCCCTTGCCCTTGGTCCTCAACTCAAGGACAGGCCGAGGCCACCCCAGGCTCCCCGTGATTTCGCAGCGCTCAGAGGGCGATTGAACCACGTCGCACCATGCCTACGTCTTCTCTTCATCACACCTCTCCCTCCACGTCACCTCGGTAGAGGCTTGGGGCGTGCCTGGGGGGACTGCTTGGCACCCCCGGAACAGCCCCTGCTGCCCCCAGCCCCAGGTTCAAAGGGACGATCAAAAGGGGACGGTGAGGGACGGCAGCCAGGGCACGGGGTGGCTCGGATGCTCAGATGGCCGTTGCCTCCCCCTCTCCTCAAAGCAGCACCGGGGTTGCACCCGTCGGCACAAGCCCACAGAAACGTGCTGCATCCCAGTTTGGTGACAAATACAACAGCAGAATTGGATAACTGCACGGCCCCTGCCTGTGCTACCTGTAGCGCTGCCTGTCTCCCACCAGAACACCAATAAACTCAATCTCTTGGCAAACACCAATAAAGAAGAAAGGCAATTTTTACAGCTTCTGTATTATGACTATTAATTCTGTCCCCATGTCAAAGCAAAACGAGGAGCACAAGCCAGCGAACACCAAGTGGGGAGTAGCTAGTTTAATCCTCTGAACTCCTTGCTGGAGCTGCAGTCTGGTTTTTTTGGCTACAGAATATGACCGGTCCAAGAATACTTGGGGTTGGCCAAGGGGAAGGTCACACCCGGAGAGGAGCGCACACCTCACTGATACTGCCTGGGGTGGAAATGGGCTCCGCTCCAGCAGTGGTGCCTCGCCTCCGTCATCGCAGTTCCCAGGAAAGGCCAGGCACGCTGCTGCAGACAACAGTGCAACACAACAGCAGCAATTATCTGAGCAGCAGCAATTACCTGAGCAGCTGATTACATCCGGCAAAGAATGAGACTGCAAAATCATTTAAAGTGCTCTATGAGAAGGTTCGATTAGTAAATATGAAAAAACCCCAAACCCAAGCCAGGATACCAGTATGGCTTATTTTATATTCCTTTTATTTACAAAACAGTTTTACTATAAATACTGCAATTTTCTCACTCGTATCTGCGCACTGGTAAAGGAACCTCAGTAAAAAAAGTAGTTTAAAAAATATAAGTGAATCTTGCAAGGTTGTGCAAAGAGAGTGTTTACTATGAAATTATTTTCCTAGTGGAAAGAAATGTTTACTGAATTTTTAAAGCCTCACTTTAAGAGCTGCAAAAATAGTTTTTCCGTACCAAAACAAATGAAAAAGTAGGCATTAAACCAACGTGCAGCTGGATTTGAAGTATGTTTGATTCTCCTGCTTCTTCACAAAGAAATTCTTGATTGTGAAGTCAGACACTGGACTTCAGGTTGCCTTATTGCACTTAGAGCTTCATCCCTGACATCAGGAGTTAGTGTAGCAACTCTCCCTTCTCTCCGACCACCTTCGTGCCGCTAAGGATGCTACAGCTGTCGCCATTTATCCTGCAACAGGGAAACGAGCAGTTAGTTAGGGTTTACTGCTGCGCGCTGCAGCCCCTTGGCTTTGGGAGGAATGACCTTTGAGGCCTCTGGTTTGCGGCAGCCTGGCCCCCCGCCGCGGTGACCCGAAGGGCGTTTTGGGTGCCCCCCGCGCAGGTCCCCACCGTCGGGTACCTGGCACAGGTGCGCGTGGGTGGGCGCCGTGCAGACGGGGCAGACGTGGCAGCTGGGGGTGCAGCGGGGGACGAGGTGAGCCGGGGTCCCCTCTCTGGCCAGGGGACACACGGGGCAGCTCGCCGTGTCGCGGTGGACGGGGGAGAGGCGCAGCCGGTCGGCGCAGGGAGGGCAGACGGGACCCTGCGGGCTGTGGGGAGAGAGCCGGGGGCGAGCCCCGACGGGTTTGTGTCGGAAAGTGCTCCTCGCCAAGCCACGCCACACAGGCTCTGGCACCCGCAAAAGCTAGTTTCATTAACAATTTCAAAAATACTAACTTTATAAACTCAAACAAGTAGTGATTCACGAGTGCAGAACTGAAATGGCTCCTCCAGGGTTAGGGCTAATAGCAAGCACTCGTGGGAGCAGCATGAAATAAATTATCCGTAAAAAGAAGTTCATACATACAAAGCTAAAGCAGGTGGATGCATACCTCAAACCATGTTTGCTTTAACCAAATATTTATTTGAATTTGCCTCTGTCAGTGATGACTCTGTTAAGGAAGCTTTGTGGGCCTGAGAGAGCACAAGGCTCGCGTGGGCAGGCGTCAAAAAACCGCCTGAGCATACAGCATCACTTTGCTCACCTCGTCGCTGCTCTGCACCGAACAAACTAACCATGCCTAGAGGTGGAAAAAGCACTCGGCAGCTGGGTAAACAGAAGGCCCACGCTGCAGAGTCTCTTACAGCACTCAGGTTCTCTGCTGCTTAACCGAAACCAGAGCTCCATCACGGGCCAGCGAAGACATGAGGCCGAGCCAAGTGAGGACAGCTGAGGAGAACAAGCTGATTCAGAGACGCCCAAAGAAACCGCACAAGCATTGTCCAAATAAACCTCACACCGGTTCCACTCTCTTTGCTTGCAAGCAGGCACCACGCTTTTACCCCGATACTGAGCTGTAAGCAAGCGGAACCACATTTACACACCTCTGTCATATTTGTATTTTTAAGTTAAGCGGTTAACTCTCAGTTTTGAGGACGTTCGGTGCCCGGCTGCCGAGAGGAATCGCCTGCTCTGGCCGCAGCGCACTCACCCCTCATCCTGCCGGCGGGGCCCCCCCGACCGTTCCCCGGGTGCCACAGGACGGCTTTCGCACTGGCCAAGGTGGGCGCGCAGCCAGCTTTCACAGGTGGGACAGACGTGATGGTTGCTGTGGAGAAGCACCGTTGAGGACGCGCATTGGGTCTCTCGAGGGAGACTCAAAAATCGCCGTGAAGTTCGGCACCTCCAGCTTCCCTGGTACTGAGGAACCGTCCCAAGCAGGATGAAAACCTGGAATCAGCTCTACCACAAACCTCCCTTGCTTTGCTAAAGTGTACAAGATGTTTCTATGCCTCTTTACAGCTAGAGCCCCGGTTCCCAACCTCACCTCATCAAACCTGCAAACCCAATTACGCTGCAGTTCGGCGTTGCTCTCACAGAGCAGAGAGGGCAGCTCTGGGCCGGCCCTGCTCGCTGAGCGCTGCGGGCAGCGTCGGGGCACGGCAGTGTATGCTGCAACTGCCAGAAAGCAACACAAGTAAAGAAATACGAGAAAGACGTGCACATGCAGAATGCCTTTTAAAAGCACTGAAAGAACAAAGCACAAAATTGCCCAGAGCTCCTTTGTTTTAGGGGGGAAAAAGCAGAGAGGTTAGTGTTTTAAAAGTAAGTAAATGCTGTAATACTCAACACAGTATCAAGACAGGAAAGAGGTGGTGTCGTGGTTTAACCCCAGCCAGCAACTAAGCACCGTGCAGCCGCTCGCTCACTTCCCCCCACCCAGTGGGATGGAGGAGAGAAGCGGAAAAAAACAGTAAAACTTGTGGATTGAGATAAGAACAGTTTAATAGAACAGAAAGGAAGATAATAACAACAATAATAAAATGACAGTACTAATAAAAGGATTGGAAGATACAAAAGAAGTGATGCACAATGCAGTAGCTCACCACTTGCCGACCGATGCCCAGTTAGTTCCCGAGCAGCGATCCGCCCCCAGGCCAATTCCCCCCAGTTTATACAGTGGACATGACACCACATGGTATGGAATACCCCTTTGGCCAGTTTGGGTCAGCTGTCCTGGCTGTGTCCCCTCCCAACTTCTTGTGCCCCTCCAGCCTTCTTGCTGGCTGGGCATGAGAAGCTGAGAAGTCCTTGACTTAGTATAAACACTACTTAGCAACAACTGAAAACATCAGGGTGTTATCAACATTCTTCTCATACTGAACCCAAGACTATACCAGCTACTAAAAAGAAAATTAACTCTATCCCAGCTGAAACCAGGACAGGTGGGAATAAACAAGGAGGTGTACAATACCCTTATCTTCTACCCAAATAAATACAGTTCTAGTCTACTCTGAAATGATTTTTATTCAAGCCCACCATGGCATCTGTGTGTTTTTAAGTGGAAGATGGAAGGCAGACCTTTCGTGGTCCATGGGCTGCTCTGCCTCGCTCCGCTCCGGAACAGCTTCGCCTGTGCTGTCAGCCCTCAGCACATCTGCAGCTTTGGCAGGAGAGCTGAACGCAGAGAAAGAGGGAGAAGACAACCTGAATCCACCCGAATGCATGGCTTTCCGAGAATGACTACTGCCCTACGGAACCACTTTTTCCTAAATAGCAAATACTTTCTACTGCTGAAACTGGACTTAGAGGAACCAAAGGAATTCAAACCGCAAAACCCGCTCTAGCCGTGTACAGATGCTTTCTCCCCCGCAAGAAGCTCCCCTTTCCCCCCATTTTGCTTCCCACGGACCCGTGCAAGGGGAGCGGCAGCAAGCTCCTGGTCGGCCGCGGTACCTCGTGCCTGTCGGGCTTCGGCTCTCCCCGGCGCCAATGCTGAGGACCGAGTCGGTGCGCGGCGTGCCGGGCCGGGCGCTCAGCCAGTCCTCGCAGACGGCACAGCCGCCGCGCGCGGGCTCGGCGCGGGGGGCCAGGGCGGCGTGCAGCTGCTCTTCGCAGGTGGGACACACGTGGCAACTCGTCGCGTGGCTGCGGGCGAGACAGAGATGGGGGAATCCCTCCTGCCGAGCCCCGAGAGCAGCTGGCGAACACCAAACCCTCGCGTGAAGCAGCCGTCGCCTCTTTGGCGAGCGGCGTGTTCATCGCAGAGGCAGAGGCGTTGGCATTTTAGAGTCAAAAACTACATAAAGATGTGCCGTACCGGTGTGGCGTAGCTAGAAATAACACCGGTGAGATCCGTGGGTATAGTCGGCAGAGTGGCATAAGGTTTTGGGCAGATGAACAAGCAAACCTACCAAAAATAGGAACGCCACAGCACGGGCTGCTTCTCGTCGTCTGTTATCTTTGGGTGCATCGGTGGATCCCTTCCCTTCATCTCGTGCTTTTGTAAATGCATATTATAAGAGCTGAAGAGACAGAAAGGAAAAAAATTCATACACCAAAAAGCAACTTAGCAACATGGAAAGATAGTACCAACCGTGCAAATATATACTGAAGGTAATTACTATCACTTATTGCTTAAAAGGAAATACCCAGTTATCCTTGGGGAAAGTTATGATTTATAAGGGGCAGCTTAGGCTCGCTTACTGTTTTTTATTGTCTTTCCATTTCACAATGATGCCAGTTAGAATTCCAAGGGCTATTGCGGCAACTAACAAATAAAGAAGAAAAAAAACCCCAAATAAACAACAAATTTGGTATGTAATTTAAGTGAAATACTGAAATTTGGTAAAAGACTGGCAGCAAAATTCCCTGCTCTGGGGCTGCCTGTCACCACCCAGAGGCTTCCCCTCAGCCAGAATAATGCAAACCCCCTCTCGTGTCTCTGAACACGGAGCACAGAAACCGCTGCTAAGTATGGTGCCATGCTGAACTTGTTAAGGGTGTGATCCTCATTTATTTAGTGCTTTTATAGACAGCCTCCTGTTTCTTTGTATTTTAAACATACCATTTTTAGTACTTGATCTCTTTTGCAACAAGGATGTTGCAGGCTTCACTGATCTCTCATCTCTCAATGTCTGCCAAGGCCTTTTAAAGAAACTTTATCAATTAAAGAGTGACAGGACGTACAGTTTTTGCTTGGCTTCTTACACTGGCTTCTTTAGCTTATTTCATTTCATATTCAACTGATGTAATGTTTTATACTAAGACATAGACAAACCATCCAGTTGCTTGCAATGCTGCTGCATTACCCAACAGCAGAGAACCCCCTGAATCCTGACCAGAGACGTTCAGTACTAGGGGCAGTGAAATGAATAAACCAAAACCACCAACTCCAGGTATCTAACAGCAAATAACAGCTTTGGGTTAGGAAAGTATATTTTCAATTTTAAACTACTTACCAATGCAACTAGGGATGAGGATACCTATTAGACGGGAAGATAATGAAATTGATGTTGAAAAAATGAAGCCAACAATGCTGATAACTAAACAGGGAAGTTCCTTATCTATGCCCACAGAACAATATTATTCAAACCCAGATAACCGTAACACTGCTGAGAAGACAAAATGCTGTAAAACAATGTCATTAACTACACACACATCATTATGCTCGTCTTGAGTCCCTCACCCCACCTTTCTCCACTAATGGAGCTGAGGTCCATAACTCCAGGCTACCTCCACCCTCAGCAACATCCAAATACAGCCAAGATAATGTCTGTGGTTTCTACTGAGATGCTTGGCTGCATGGAGGGAGATTCAAGCATCAAAAATCCTACCCTGTATCATATCAGCTAAGGAGTGACTCAGCTGGGAGCAGAGAGAAAAGGGGATTAGACCAGGGAACAAGCCTGTGCAACCCCCTTAGAAACTGGAAGATGGACCCACCAAAACAAATGAAGAAGGCACATTGAGAGCAGAAATCCAACAGTGTGTGGAGTCACAGGCACCCAATGTGGGTGCAATTACAGCAATTAAAAGGACTCTGAGGCAGAAAGCATCTCCTGAAGTCTTACCTAGCCAGTAACGATTCTCTGCTATATTCTCTTCCAGGGGTTCAGTGTGGTTTGTCACTGCTGTAGTCCTAACTATAGAGAGAAAAAAATAAAGGAAAACCGCTCGAAATTATATTTTATATAATTCTCCATTTATACATAATATATATAATACTTCAGTGAGGAGTAAATGTAGCGTGGGCAGGTGACTTGTGTGTCCGTGGCTACGACAGCGAGAGCTCAGTCACACAGGGAGCTCTTGGTGACAATACAAGCCTTATGGATAGAGGGGAGCCTGCTGTCCCGCTTGGCTGTATTGCCCAGGTGTTGTTGGACATTAGCTATAAATCCATTCCAAGGTTTAGTCCACCAGCTTTGCAGTTACTGATATGCTTCACTCATCTTTTATTAAAATTCTGCCTTTTTGTCTTGAAGGTAAAAATGTAAAACTGTGTACAGTTGTGCTGACGGTGTTCTTCAGCAGAGCTCGGCACCTTGCAAAGCACAGACTTGCTAACCATCACTGCTGTAAGCAGATGCTGCTCCCCTGGAAACAAACGCTACGGGAATGCCTGTCCAGACTGGGGTCCTTCCCTTTCTGAGGGAAGGGAATTAGGACTAATTAACTGCACAGCAAGAAAAACTACTCGAGAACAGGATTATTATCCAGCAACGCTCACCCCTGCATTCGGGAGGAGACCTACTCCAGATGCCATCGACGCTGTTCTCTGTTGTACAACGCAGAGTTTCATTTCCCACAAGCTGGAGCCCAGGGTCACACGTGTACAGCACGACTGAGTTGTACGTGAACTCCGTACCGTTGCCGTCGTGCTTCCCGTCGGGAATAGCTGGAGGCGGAGGACAAGAAATAGCTGGGGGAGAAAAAGAAAAGAGTTCAGGAGGTGACCCCTGGGATGCTCTTCTCCACGATGTGAAGAGAGGAAAACCCAAGGGCCGCTTGCACACAGGCTGCATTGCACCAGTCGCAGGAGCAGGGGCTGAAACAGGAGCACTGGCCACCCTTTCGGCACGCAGTTGCTTTTAGGTGCCTCCCAGCCTGCTGTCCTGCGTACACAGGGGCAGCGGCAGCTTGCAGGGACACCAAGGCCCCTGGGGAGCTCATTTATGTCAGTCTTTCACGTGCAGAAGGCACCAGCAATGCTGCTGGCTAGTCCCTGCTTTCATCGTGCCAGCTGGCTCCCTTCCAGAGATACTTACCTGACTTCGTTTAGTAAAATCAACACACAGTTCAGTATTTCTGAGTTGGAATATTTGTATTTCCAGTTGAGCGCTGGCCAACTTCACTTACCCTGACAAGCTGGAAGTTGACTCCAGGCAACTCCATCTCCCCTTAGGGAACACGAGATGACACGTGACACTCCCTTTAATGTGTACCTGCAGGGGTAAAAGGCACAACCCCAAATCAGTTTGTTGTCACCAACCAAGAACATGTCACCCCACAGAAGTGCCGAGGACTCGACAGGCAGAGCCCCTTGTCCCGGCTCACACACCAGTGACTGGCCAGGTCACTGGGATGCAGTGGGCAGCTGGCTTCACACTCACCCGTGGTTACAAACTACATCTGCTTTTGCACCAAACAGATGATCATTTGTAATAACCTTGCCATGTTCTGGATTTGCTGGAATACCACAAGATTTCCCTAAAAAAGAATAAGATTATCCTTGGGACGCTACAAGGGTAGGGGAAAAACCCACAGACATACTTTTCATGACAGTAAAGCAATGTCAAACCAGGCATCTAACGGTATTTCATGCTAAATGTCTTTAAAAAAAAGCAATCCTAAAATACAAAACAGACATAGCACTCAGGACACAGTGCTGCGGATGCAGCTGTGGGAGGACGCTGGAGAAAATGAAACGACGTGGAGACACTCACTCTGACACAGCTCGGGGACTTCTGACCATGTTAAATTGTCAAAACAAGTGCTGGTGGGCAGCCGGTCTGTGGTATTCTCATAGCCTGAGCGACAATAATACTTCACCCAGACACCAACAGGATAAAAGTTCTGCATCCCATCTTCTTGTGATATTCTAGCGAAACGCACACGTGGCGGGCCGGGACAGCTACCTAGCAACAACGAAGACAACCAAAGTGTACAGTTACAAAGTAAAAAAACCCAATATTTTGCATTCAACTACATATAAACATAAATCTAAGTGGTAACGCACAAGCTTCCCTGAGAATAGGGATACCACAAATATTTTTAAGAAGGTGATTGGTAATTTGTGTAATTCAAAAATATTCCTAGATGACTATTTAATGGAAAAAGATTTTAAATGTTAAAATTTGCTGTCTTTCAATCATTCACAAGCGCAGTGCTTACCTCCCTTGTCAATTCCGCCGATGAAGTGTTTGAGGTGGGGAAGTGCAGCCAGTTCTCACTGTGGAGGTTTGCAAATCCCCAATGCCAAACCTTCCCCCCTTAGTTAGCTCTTGTGTCAGCAGTCAGCTGCGCCAGCGCTTCGCCACTACAGCTCTGCTCCTCTTTCCTGTGCTTCCCCGAGCTATTGATCTATTTTTATTAACACACAAGTGCTCGCATGTGGCACCAACGGACTAAGCAGAGTTAGGAAGAAGGAACAGCGAGACATTCTGACCTGCAACTCGATTGTGTGTCACTTTGGATGGGGAAACCCTTGAAACACCGATTGCTAAAGCAGTAAATGTTTTCATAAGCAGCGTGCGTCTCTAAGCAACTAGTTTCAAGAAAGTGAAATACTTACGACCACAAAACTCCGGGAGGTTGGACCACTGGGAGTTTGCAAGGCACTGTATCGTATCTGACAGCAAGGGGCGTTTCACATAATCTCCGAGGCAGCTGTACCTTACTTTGGAGCCGACCCTGAAGCTTCCCCGATGTTTGTCGTCCTCCGGGGGCTCCGCGTGTCTTATATTTGGCAACGGCCCACAGTCACCTGTAGCCAGATAAACCCGGATTTAGTGGGGCTTCTGCTGCCTGCGCCAGCTCCCCGGGCAGCGCACAGCCCAGAGTCATAGAATCATAGAATCATAGAATCATTTAGGTTGGAAAAGACCTTCATGATCATCGAGTCCAACCATCATCCATGCCCACTAACCCATGTTCTGGAGTACCCCGTCTACTCTCTTTTTGAATACCTCCAGGGATGGGAACTCAACCGCTTCCCTGGGCAGCCTATTCCAATGCCTGACAACCCTCTCAGTCCCCACGAGAGCACACGCACCCACGACACGCACCCAGCACAGCGGAGCACACGGAACCCGCACCCACCCGCACGGAGCCCACCCGGGGGGTGACAGGGCTCGCCGAACTCCCCCCACACACACTCCCCGGGGACTCACCCCACGCCGCGGGCAGCAGCACCAGCAACACCAGCAGCACCAGCAACACCAGCAGCAGCGTGGGCAGGAGCGAGCGGCGGAGCCCGGAGCCCATCGCTGCCGGGAGCGGGCGGGATAGGATCGGGCAGAGGATCGGGCAGCGCAGGCAGGGAGCCTCTGCGGGGCGGGGAGCACAGGGAGGAAAGAGGGAGGGGAGACACTCCCGGAGCCGCAGGGAGGGGGAGAGCTTGCTCAAGAGCACGCGTGGGTGCTGCTGGCACCCGTGGGCAGTGCGAGGCGGCGGCTGCCGCCGGCAGCTCCTTCGGCCGCGGGGCGCGCGGCTCCCGAGGCGTGGAGCCCCGTTCCCCTCCCTGCGGTCTCATCCCGGGGAAATGCTCTGATGAAAGTCTTAACCCGCGGCTGGAAGCGGGAGTGAGTTTGAATTGGAGCACACGCTTCTCCTCACGCCTGCTCCAAGAGGCACGCTCGGCATCCGGAGGAATGCAGTGGGGCTCTCCAGACACCCACCGCCTCCGCCTCTCCTTCAAATCACTTCTCTGCACCTTCCACTAAAGCCACCCCTGCCTCCAAAGCCATCAAGTCCCAAAGGAAAAGAAAAAAAAAAAAAAAACCAAGAAGGGCAGCATCTGGGTCTTGTCGGCTCCGGCTGCGAACCCTCCAGCATGCCCCAAAGCCGGGAGGAGTGGAGAAGGTCCCCTTCATCCCCCAGCACTGGCTCTGCTGCGTGCGGGGACGAGAGCTGCATCTTCATCGGTGCCTCCTGCCCTCTCCCACAGCGTCTGGCCCAGGGACCCCAGTGCAGCACAGCTTGGGGGCACCAGCCCCCCCACCCGACCCCCCAAACTGTCTTCAAATGTCACCTGCCTGACCCTAGGAGCAGACCTCCGTGAAGAGAGGTTTTTCTGCAAAAAGAGAGGAGAAGGTGGCTTTCCTCCAGCCTGAGGGGTGCATGGGAGACCAGAGGGCTGTTAATCAGCCCCACTTTGAAGCTGCTAATTAAGCTGTTTCTATTAACACCTATGCACAAAACAAGACTGCAGGGATACCAGCATTTCCACTGTAACTCTCCCAGTTAGACACAAAACTCTTCGAAGGAGACACTGCACTGCCCGCAGGGGCTCGGGGATGTCCTTGGGCCCAGCCAGGCACAGGATCAGTTTGCTTTGGCTCTGTGACTGCGTGGGAAAGCAGAGCCGCTCTGGGATCCCTGCCCCCAGGACTTATGGGGAGAGCCAAAGGCTGAGCTGGGCTGCCAGTAAGGGGGATGTGTCACCCTATCCCGAGGAAAGGGCAGCCAGCAGCAGCTTGCCTGCCTGCGCCTTCCTGCCTCCCTCTGTTTGCCTTTGTCATCCAGGAAACAGTGATGTTTCCACTGAGAAGCTCAAAGATATTGTTTTGGGTTTTTTTTTCCCCCACTTTATTTCCCTTTCCAGTACAATTTAAGCTCCAAGCATATGCAACAAAAGCATTTGCAATGAGGCCAAGAAGCATTTTCTTAAGTGAGGAGTCAAGCAGCCTGGATAGTGTATTCCTTTAAAATACTTGTGAACGTGCTGAAAAATGACATACAGGTCACTGGTCACCTGAGGTCTGAATTGGAATGGTGGCTGCATAATGCAAAAGGGAGTTGTTACCAGGAAAAAATGTTTTAAATGCTGGGGAATTCTCTTGTAATAGCTTACAGCAGCGACCTTGGCATGGGATAGCGAGATGTCAAGAAGTATTTGGCAAAGAATTCTTGTAACGCTGAGCCTCCTCAGGGAGCGGCTTGGTTCGCACGTACATCAGAAGAACCAGCTGCCGTAGTTTCAACTCGGTGAAATCCCCCTGCTAAGAGTTCAGATTAACCTCTTGACCCAGGCTGCTTTCCTACCTGAGACCACACAGGAGACGTCTGCACCTGCCAAGACCGTCAGGCTCAGACCAGCCCGTCCCTCTGCCTCTCTGCCACCCACCCTTGCTGTCCCATTTTGCCCTGTATTGCCCCAGTAACCGACTGAGCACCGAAACCTCCCAGGCAGGAGCTGCCCCAGCAGCTGAGCCCTGTGATAGCGGGTCCGCGCCTGCGCAGCTGGAGCCGCCGAGGGCAACTTGCTTTATCTTGCTCTGACATCCCTTCCCCATGCTGCAGAAATCAGGCCAAGCAGATGGCGATGGCAGAAGTGAAAGCACGCACAGAGGGGAGCCTGACCCGTGCTGCTCTATGCACCTACGCTGCCAGGCTCGGACTGGAACAACGTGAGGTTTTCCAGCAAAACCAGCCAGCAAAAACAGGGGTTGAGCTGCCGGAGTTGCTCTTGGCTTTCCGCAGAAACCCACCCTTGGCTCCCTGCCCGCTCCCACGCACTCCTGCATCCCCGTGCCGGGCAGCAGCCCGGGACGTCGCCCACAGCTCCCAAAGCCTTTTTGGGACAGACCCCGCGGGCTGCCCGGGGGAGCCGCAGCAGAGGGGCTGCAGAGCTCGCGTCCAGGACGGCTAAATGGGATTAAGGCAGGTATGCATCGCTCCAGCTTTCTTTT
Source organism: Aquila chrysaetos chrysaetos (assembly GCF_900496995.4). Lineage (NCBI taxonomy): Eukaryota > Metazoa > Chordata > Aves > Accipitriformes > Accipitridae > Aquila > Aquila chrysaetos. The sequence continues at coordinate 2,227,927 of NC_044027.1, forward strand.
TCAGACCACTTGCTAGAAACACTCACGTTCCCACACATTACTGCATGGATTTTCTTTCTTTCTTTCTTTCCCCCTTTTTTTTTAAAACCAAGTTAAACTTGCGTAGGAGGCCATTTAGAAAATAAATAAGGAAGAGTGCTGATAAAGAACTGATTGAACAGCAAATCTGACCATTATCAAGATATCTCTAAAAGCTGATACCTTCCTGAAAAGAGCATAAAATATGAAAAGGGAACAGCAAGTAGTTGAATTCACAGGTTATCCTTTATAAACAATTACCATTTATTACTAAATGTAAATAAAACCCCAGAATGGCACCTAAATATATGGCAATTAGTGTGCTGTAGAGGACAAAGACTGTAAGCAGCCAATAACATAAACCTGACATTTCCAGTTTCTCTGTTGCAGTATGACAATGCTGGAGAGTTATGTTTAGCTATTACTTCTCTGTGCCTGTGCGGAGTTGATGTGCTCACAGACTGCAGCATTACAGAGCTGCCTTCCTCTGTTTGGAAAGCAAAAGTAGCTCCTTTACAATATGAGGTTAGTAGATACCCAGACCACTCATGGCTTTTATCTTTCGTGTAATCTGAACAGAAATATAAACTGCAAAGAATTTATGTCTGATACAAAAAAAAGGTTTTGCTAAAGAAAGTGCTTAAAGTACTAAAGATATAAATTCAACTTAGCCTGTAAAATACTATGATTTCCTAAAAGAAATGATCTCATAAATTTGCAAGACAGGCAAGTCAGTATTTTGCTTTCAGCTCAACCCTGCTGGCAGCTACCATGGGTGTATCTGCAACCAGACCATCCTACAGCCAGAAATTCCTAAGTTAAGGGAGCAGCCCAGTTCAGCAGAGAGATTTGGGTCTTTTACAGCCTGTCCTGTGAGTCTGTGTATTTACAGTGACTGTTATGGCAGCACGTTGGAGTTGCTAGTGAGCAAGGAAATGGGTGGTTGTGGAAACACCGAGTCGGATGAGTTGTGACGTAACCGAGCTCTGTCAGAAATTCTGCAGAAGGCCTGGGGGGTTTCTGAGAAACTGCTGCTTCCCAACTGCAGCCTGAAAAAAGGCTGGTCAGGTCACCCTGGAATTGTAACTGGATTTGGGATGTTAGGAGGAAACCGTTGAAAGAGAAAAACTCAGATGGGAGAAGGAACTGTGGGAATTAGCCAACTCTTGCATAAGTAATTTTCAATCAATTTCTTGGAACATTAAAACATATCACAATTCAAAAAATACATTTTGTACATGTACATTGGGCAGACCTGATCTAGCTTATTCTTTGTTTTAAAGCAAAGCGTCAGAGTCCTAACAAGTACGACCATTGCATAGGACACTTTAGAAACAGAACACGGTGAAGGGTTTACATGCTTCATGCTTACAGTACTATTTTTGGTTTAAAAGACAACAATATATTTAGATAGGTGGGATCCCATTTAACTGCGTGTCTTGTATACATCTGCAGTGAGATGGCAGGAAGAGCAGCACGTGCCAGTTGTCTGTGCAACCATGCAAGGAAAGTGCAAATGCCTCCTCCCAGGGTTCCTTCCACGGGGGTCCTTTTGTCACGGCATCGCTGGAGGAGGGCAGAGCCGTCACAAATAAACTGCTTCAAAGCTGCAGATAAATCTTTCTGTGCACTTGCCACAGTCCGTATACGCAGCCTGGGGGAAGGAAACATTCACGTGAAGATTAGCCTGGCTGTAGCTTCAAGGAGAGTGAAGCTTTCTGCCCAGATTTTTAAAAACCTACCAGGTTTGGGGGTGAAATTTAGCACTGCACTTTATAAAGGCCCCAAACAATTCCTCCTTCAAACACTAGAGGCTGTTTTCAGGCAGTGTTCCGTTTTCCCCCATCTCATCCCTTGTTCTAGCCTTCTGCTACCGAGGGGCTGATTTTACAGGACCCGTGTTTTGGGGCAGGAGAGCCAAGTTCCTGAAGTACAACACAAAGTGGCATTCCTCACGCTTGAGATCATGTGTCAAGCTGCTGCTTTGACACGATCTCCTGAAGAAGTGCCAAGAATGACAAGAGTAAAAAGAGAAAAATCAGCAGGAAGAGATTTTTAAATCAATCTTCGTTCTGAAGTTACATAATAGAGCAAAGTAGAAACTTTTAAGCAAAAACAAAGGACAAAGTTTTCCCCTTTCCTTCAATGTTGTATGATCCAGGATCCTTCTAGCCTTCATTTGTTCCTACCAAGGGCCCAACATCACCACACTTCATCTCTTTTAAGGCCTGCAAAGCCCTTCTCGGAGCCCTTTTCCTACGCTGATACCACTGTGATGTCTTTCCTACAGACACTTCCACAAGTGCCCAACCATGCAGCCCGTTACCCTGCCTTTAACACCGCAAGTGGGATTCTTTGATTCCTTGTTTAACAGTCCAGACAAATACCTTGGGGTTTTGGTCCCAGCCGTCAGCCTGGCGATGCTAGCAGGTTGGAACAAACCCCACCTTTGTGAAATGATGCAGCAAATAGGGAAAATCCCTCCTGGCCACGCTGCCCTTGCAATGGGGGCATTTCTGGACCCGGGCTTAAGCACCTGCCTCGTCACACTCACGTAACAGCCCCGGGCTCAGCGCGTTCACACACAAAATCCACCACAACAGGGGTGACAGATTTTCTGGTTTTGACCCAAGAGACATGGCTCAGGGATGGGCAAGTTCAGCTGGACTTTGACACCAGAGAAATGCTTTTCATCTAGTCTCCAGCTGGGTAGCGAGACCCTCCAGCAGGCATTTTTTCTTTATTACTTAACATTACATGCTTATATTTCCCACCCAGACACTGTTTTCAACACAGCCGACACTCACCCTTTTTATGGGTAAAATAATCCTTTGCAACGGATGGGGAATCTGTTGTAGCAGCACTTCTGCCATGTCCAGCTTCTCCTGGCTGCCCACAACCTCGCTGGTGTGGAACAAGGTTAGCGTTAGTGCATTGCCTCTCACTGCTGGAACAAGGACAGAAGCCCTGGCACTCTTAAGGCTACGTGGTACAAAGTTATCTCTTGCTTTACAATATGGCAAAAAATGAGTTAAAATCTGTAATAACGCAAGGGCAAGGAAACAACTGACACATGAAAATACATTTCATACAAAGCAAAGCTATTTTAAGAGGGGGAGGTCAGTGCAGTCAAACCTGAGCTTGGAATCAGATGTCCAACCAGCAAAAAATATAAATTATACAGAGAAAACTTATATAAGAAAAGAACACGACAAAAAAATCACTCACTTCCACAAAATGATGCAACTTTAGACCGTTTTAAGTTTTCAAAGCAGCCGGCTTGTGGGAGGATGCCAGAGATCCCCATGTACTTTGGAAGACACTTGGGTCCTTGGTTTGTCCCAGGAGAATAGTAGTTTTGGGTTTTGTACAAAGGTACAACGAATCGGAACGCCGAGGTAGCACAGCTCCTTGACACTGAAAAGAAACGTGGGAAAAAATGAAAACTCCAGCTACAGGACTGGCAGTAACCAGCGAGTCCCATCGATGAGTTCCCCCAAACTCCAAATGAGCCTCCAGGACTGACCTGGTGTCCTGGAGAAAGAAGAAGAGTGGGAGAAGGAGATGGTATTTTGCAGTGACTTTTTATATAGACTGAGCTTCATTTCCCACATGAAAGCCTTCTTAGATGGTTGGATGCCATTTCCACGGGAATCTGAAAAGAAAGAAAATCGTGGTGTGAAATTCATTGAGTGGCTTTTTCATAGAAATGTGATAAAGGAGCAAATTAAGTTGGGAAACGTGGGACTTAAGATACAATCTTTTCAACTCACTTTGGGGAGGAGGACTCCTTTCCATTTCTTTTGCTCCAAGTTTGACAGATGTGCTTTTCTCTAGGGTATAAAGAGTAAGTATTGCTAGGAGCACTGTGCCTTTCTTGCACAGACCGTACATTCCTTACTCACTTTAGCAGCACTGCATTTTTTCTCTTTAAAATTGCAGTATGACTTACGCCTGACATGTCCTGTACTAAGCTTTCACAATATTTTAAGCTGGTGCGTACTAAATACTGAGCTTATAATAAATACTAAACTCAGATGAAACCACCTTTGCATTCAGGCACAGCTCCACTCCAGACTCCGTTTGTTTTGTCCGTACTCGTACAACGGATGCTCACATTTCCAACGAGCAGGAAGCCAGAGTCACAGCTGTAAGTCACGGTTGAGTTATAAGCAAATTTTTCTACACCTTCGCCATCATGCTTTCCGTTGCTAATTTGAGGAGGTGAAGAGCAGGTAATTACTGCAGGAAAGAAGGTCAACACGAGTATTGCTAAAAGCTTCAGTAACACTGAAAATGCAAAATGTTTCTTGAGTCCACCTAAGATTCTTGAAGACAATAAACTTTGTGGACAACTGAAGATAGGTAACTAGCACTGCCTTCTGTCTTGACTACCTCTTTCTTGTTTCTGAAGTGTTTCTGTTGTCACATCTTTCTCCCTCTCACTCCAAGAGTCACAAAAAATAAACAGGCAACTTGCCATGCCCTGGCTCATGATTCCTCAAAATCTCATCCTGTCACCTTCACCGCAACCTTAAGGCATGAGCAAATATGTTGATCTTGTGGGAACAAAACTGCTGAAATACAGTGTCAGCAGCAAAATGGATAGTTCTCAGCTGCAGCATTGGTGACAGATCTGCCACATAATATCAACAAAAACAATGTATAAAGACAAGTTTAGACTAGTCTAGTATGCAGGACCTACTGGAGTGAAGTCAAAAGCAAGGTTGGATTAATCTTACATTTACAAGTTGGAAGTTTACTCCATTCAACGTCGTTTCCTTTGAGCTGACACTGGATGAAATGCCTCCCATCTAATTTGTACCTAAGTGAAAATACACAAGAAAAGAAAAAATTGTGTAGCTACCCAGAAACCAAGAACAATTTTTTCCCCCAGTACCAGTATGATCAGGAGTGTAGAAAAGCAGTTTTAAAGCAAGGTGACACGCAGATACACACTGGTTAGCAGGAGAGCTCCTTCACCTCGCTCTCTGCCAGGATCCTTGTTAATCTATTTTTAGGCGATTCTCTCCTTTGACTCATTGCAGAGCGTATCTTCCATTGCAAGCATGGGAGAAGTCGTAGCTGGCGGGTAGCAGAGCACACGGTGAATGGGAGACAGTGCTGAGGTTAGGTGTGGATTCCCACATGGATGCAACAGGCTTGAATTTGCTGAATCAGGGACTATTTCTTCCTGCCTGCTTCCTGGTGGAGAGCAGTGCTGGGATTCAGGCTGCTGGCATCCAGTGCCCTTCCCACGCCACTGTCACCCACCAGGACGAGGTGACGAGGTGCAGAGCTCCCTCCTGAGCACACACAGCATCTCTAAAGGCCGAGGCTCAGCCCGGACTGCTGCTCCGCTTCGCGGCAGGGCTGCATTGCCGAGGTCAGTTAGCTGGATCTGCTGAAACCCGCAGCGCTGGTGGTAGGGAGCGGGGTGCCCAGCGTCCTTCAGTGCCACCTCCTCCCTAGCATGTTGCTTTTGGGTTGTAAGGGTGTAGCTGTTTTGCTAAAGTTTTGCCAGAAAAGCAAACGACAGCAGACTGCCGGCGTACCTTCTCAGCCGGTCCCTGCAAATACTCAGATGCCTCCACTACATAGAGCAGGGACCAGTGAGGGGCAATAGGGATCTAGATTTCATTAACGTGGCTTTTGGATTGGCTTGCTGGAAGCTAATGCATCCTGTTCTGACAGCACCGACACCTTCCCCAATCTCTGAATTACATCCTCCTGTTCAAAAAAATTCATCATTTGGACATGATTGATAGTATCTGATTGTGCTTAGATGGACAACATTATCCCTCCACCCTGATGTGTATTTCCAAAGCTGAATCCTAGAAGGGTGGGACATGCTGTCATTTCCCCGAAGTCCATCCTAAGGGAATATCTGGAGAAAAAAAAACCCTGTTATATTTGAAGCAGCTGCAAAGATTGGCAGAACAAGCCAGATAATGCCAGCTAGTTCCTGCTAAGGAGGGAGGAATACTAGCTGGAGTTGTAAGAGCTTGGTTTTTGCAGGTCAGTCTACTGCATGTGGGCCCTGATTGAAAGCAGGCAGAAAGCATGAGTCAGCTCACTGACTGATGGAAAGTGTGCTTCACTGCAGTTTTCTAGCTGAACATCACTGAATTTTAAAAATTCCAACATAACCCCTTTTTATTCAATATATCTCAAATATGTTAGGCTGAAATATTTTAAGTAACTTATTTTGAAGTCTATAGTTATAAACTGACAGTACTGCTGGGATAGATACCCTGGGGCAGTTAAATTTCCTCTGGATGACACTTGAAGGAAAAGGCAGCCATAAATTCAGATCCTGGTCCCTTCCCTCCAGCTGTGTCTTATTCCCTCCCAGCCCAAAGCTGTGATTCAAGTGGGAAAAGCAGACCCATGCTCTGCACTCGGAGCAACACCATAGGAGCGATATATTGTGAAATAACAGCCCAGCCCGTGTCCACAAGTTCATCGCACTGGACTGGAGTTTGTATTCCAGCATCAGCACCGGTGTACTGGAGCTCGGGGCACTGCCCCGTGACTTACCCGTCTTCGCAGAACACGTTCACTCTTGCACCAAACCGCAAGTCTGTAAGAGCGACCATCCTGCCGCCGGGCAGCGCTCCCGGGTCGCCGCAGGACCGCCCTGCCGGAGAGCGAGGCCAGTGTTAGCGGTAATACACGGTGATGGAGAAATAAAAAAGGCTAAATAAGGGACAGACTTAGGGGGTTATACCCAAAGGTGCCAAAGCATTTGACTTCTCATGTGGAAGGTGTGGATCGCCGTAAGGGCTCCACATTCACAGCGGTGAGCATCTCGCAGGAGGGCAGAGGAGAATATTTGCAGAGATGTTTCCATCTCAATAGTTTGGCAGTAAGTACCTCGACTGTGACAAATGTATTGCTGCCGCATCATCAGTCTTAATATTACGTGGATTTCACCGAGAAACATGCTTTGTCTTCATTTTGAAGTTCAACATTAGAATTGCAAATTGGCATTTGTCCTGTGCATATGCCCTGACCAGATGCAAACGTATTTCCTAACATGAAAATCAAAACAGATCTGTTTATGCCAGCAGGAAAAAAAAAAGAACATTATTGACACTCCTGCTGTTCAGTCTTAAATATGAACGTCAAGGAATATCCGCCTAATTTTGCATTAAGCATGTAGCTGTTGGGATGTTAACAAGCCGGCTGCATCGCAGCACGCAGTTTGGGAGCAGCTACCTGACCTGCTCTGAACTCCACACCTGCTTCTCAGCAAGCCGAGCGGAGCAGAGATACTCACTCCTGCACAGCTCGGCAGCTTCCGACCACGTCAGGTTTTCAAGGCAAGTGCTGGTGGGGGAACTTTCCGAGGTGTTCTCGTAGCCGGGGCGGCAGACGTAGCTCACGTTGGTCCCAACAGGAAAGAAATTAATCCTCTCATCCACCGTGGACAGGGCAGCAAACCGCAACCTTGTCGGGGCAGCACAGCTCCCTGGCAGTCAAGGAAAGCGGGCCTGAAAGAGCCGCCCGCCGGGAGGCATGCAAAATAAACCTTGGAATCACAGAAATGCTCCCACTACGGTGCTTTTGGAAAGCTCCTCACATTCATGGCAGGTTGCTTCTCTTTTCTTACCAGGCTGCTATTCTGCTGAACGCATCTTTTGCAAAGTGCGGATGAAGATGCATTAACTGCACGGGCAAAGCTGTTAGTAGAAAATAAGAAGTGACATGCACGTGCCGTGGGGCAGCGCACGCTGCAGCCGCCTGCACAGCCTCTGCCAGCCGGGGCTCGGGAGGTGTGCGAGCATCCCGGGCTCCAGGACCGACCCCCTCGGCCACAGGCACGGATCCTGCGCCCACCAGCAGCTCTGACGAACAGCGGCTAAGGGAAAGGGGTTTGTACCTCGCCAGGAGGATGGTGCCGCTGCAGAGCAGCCACCGAAAGGGGCAGAAATTTTAAGCCAAATGAGAGACAGGCGAGGGAGCCGTGTTTCAGAGAAAGGAGGTATTTACGGTCACAGGGCTCGGGCAGCGTTGACCAGCGCGCGCCGGGCAGGCACTCCACCGTGTCCGACCTCCCGGGGATTTTGATGGCGCCTTCGGTGCACGTATACGTCACCCTGGATCCGACGGGGAAGCTGCTGGCCTGCTCGTCGCTGGACGGTCTGGAGTGGGTCATGCGAGGTGGGGGCCCACAGTCATCTGCGGCAGGAGAAGACCCCCACGGGTGAGGACCCCGTTCCCTGGCCCCTTCCCCATCCCCAGCGAGCATCCCGGGCGGGCAGCTGGGCTGGTCCAGGCTTCCCCTCCGGGCAAAGGCACCGGGCAGGGCTGCATCCCTTAGAACATCAAGCGGTGGGTCCCCAGGCTTGGGGGTGGTGGCATCACCCACCCCAGCCCCCAAGCAGCGAGGTGAGACGCAGGCAGGTCCCGCCGGTCCTCCCCATGCACCCTGTGCCCCGGTACTCACCGCAAGCCACAGGCATGCCTAGGAGCCCCAGCAAGGCCAGGAGCAGCGCGAGGTGGCCAGACCCCCGTGCCCCGGCGAGTGCCCCCCAGCTCAGGGCGCTTGGGTGCTTCCCCTGTCCTGGTTCTCCAGACCTCATTGCAGCAATTTCTGTGCTGCTCTGGTGAGCACCGTTGGCTCCAAGGGGCTGTTTCTGAAGCTGGGAGGAGATGCAGCACAGAAGACTCAGCCAAGCTTCTGGAGCCATGGAAACCTTTCCAGAACACCCACGGAGGTAAAGCCTCTGGCAGGGACACGGGCAGCAGCCATGGGTGGAGGACGACTGTCATCCACAGGCTCGGGTAAAGCCTCCCGGTCCTCCTGCCCCACCATAAGGAATCGGGGAATAACTCAACCCTTTTATTTGACCTGAGACTGGCAGTGAGTGCTGACTAGCAGAACTTTACCAAAACCAAATGCTACCAGAGCAGAAAAGACCGCCACCCCCCCCCCAGCCCCAAGCTGTATCCAGGGTAGGAAAATGCCTACTTAGTTATTTGCCTGAGGGTAATGCAACACAGATCTTCCATAAGCAGAGTTAGTGAAACAAAAAATAAAAGCATTTTCCGTTTTGTTTGTTAATTTTTCTTGATTGACTCATTTGTAATTAGGGACGGGTGTGAACAAATACATCTGTGTACTGACTAACACTCTGAAATATCCTGCCTGACATCAGTCAAGACTACTCAAACACACTCTTAGGTACATAAGGGCTGTAACACCCAGTTCTTATTCATGCTTATGGGTTTCAAGCCTTGCACAGGGAGATACAACACTTTCTGTTTGCAGTCCCAGGTGAGCTCAGCGTGGAGGGGAGCGAGGTGTCACACCAGGAGGGTGCAGCCCTGCTCTCCTTGTAGCACAGGGAGAACTGGAGTGGATCTGAGAGTGCCTCTCATCGCAGATCTCCTCACCGGGATGTGGTGAAGCACAGGATGCATTATCAAAACATTTTTCTGTGTAAAGATGGGAGACACCATCTCTTCCCCAGGCATTGTGCCTTAGGCTCTAGCAACATTTAAAGCAATTCCAATAAGTCCTAAAGCATGCATCTCGCAATGGTATACCTCAGCCCAGCGGCTGCCTGCCATGCTGTGCCCACTGCGGCTCCCTGAGCACCCCGAGGACTGAGACAGGCTGCTAGGGCTCGGCTCTCAATCAGAAAAACCATTGGACCACACTGGAAATCTGCCTAATTTACAGCCAATGTGACAGATTACAAGACACCCAGGGTTACACTTCCATCTTTATTGTAATCCTGCAGGGAAGGAATAATTGCTGCATCACAGAGCAACATAAACTGATCATCGTTTATTGAGTAATAAAAACTGTCTTTGCTGTCTGATTCTTTACACTTAAACTCACAACATCTATTCTTAGCATTTGCTTGCCAGAAATAGGGATGTGGAAGATGACACCACCACAGATATCTGTCGAGTACAGTGCTCGGCCAGAAACCTGTTGCCTCTTTTAAATCCAGGGATAACTGAATAGAAGCCTTTATAAATACTCTTCCTATATGCAACTGCCCTTAACTAGATGAATAGAAATCATGAGCTTGATTAACAGGAAATCGCGTAGTTAAATGCTCACTTCACTACTATTTCTACATAGAAGTATTCTAATGCTATGACAGGCTGAGTTTGGTAGGGGCAGAGGGTACGGCATTGCACAAACCACCAGCTGGAAGATTACAGCAGAAGCACCTTCAGAGAGCCAGACACTCATCTCAGCTAGAAGTTTACTTCTGTGGACTTTGGTCCCCCTTCTCTCAGCTTAGCACAGCTTATGCAGTGACTCAAAGAAGCTCTATTTAATTTCTTACTCTGTTTCCTAATATAAAATCTGAAACAAAACATTTGTTAAATAGTGAATCAAGCTTGTCAGATTTAATGAAAGGAGCAAAAATCCCTCTATGCTCTAGCATCTAGCATGACAAAAGCAATCTCCAATACATTGGTTATTATTTCGCTGGTTACAGGCATGCAAACATGAACCATAAAGTCACCAAGAGCCTTCTTGTAGATACTGTGACTACGCAAACTGCGTGTTCCCCAACGGTGATCATTACAGTGCGTTACAGGACTCACTCATTCAGGTTTTCTAGTTCCACCTTTAGTTTTTTAATCTCCAGAAACAGTTTTTGTATTTCCAGCAGAGTTTTCACTTCTGCTATAGGCAGACCGCATTCAAAGACCGTTTTAATATAATGAACTTCTTCACATACATCAACATCACCTTCTTTCTTCTGTTAAAAAGTAAAATAAAACAAACAAAACCCAGAAAAAAGCATGTAAGATTGCACTGCAGCAGATGGAGAGCCACCCACTCCTCAGCTCTGAGTCTGACCTGTCCCGTTTGCCAGGCACTGCCCCAACACAGTTCAACCACCCTCATTCATACCATAAAGCAAAAGCTTTTGGGAAGTTCAGGCAGTTATTTTTCGTATTAGAAGTCAGGCAGCATTCGTCCAGGAACTCAGCCAGACTAAGGTACTTACACACTTGGGCAATGGTGTCCAGTTGCCATCAGGCAAGCACGTGGCTGTCCGAGACTCTTCTGAAGACACGTCTCCATCATCTGAAAAGTGGTATCCATGAAGGCATTCAAAAGTAACAGTGGCGTTTGTTTGGTACCACATTTTATCATCCAAAGTGCTTTTCAGCATTCCATTGGCCACTTCTGGTTGTGGACACAGAACTGAAAGGAAAACCCACAGCAGAAGGCAGCTCAGCAAGAGGGTCATCATCATGTAGGTAGAAAAAACCTACGAAGTTTGTGAAGGCTGAGCCAGTGCAGGTGAACTTAAACCTGTGGAGCTGTGAAACCAAATATTAAAGCAAAGTTACTTCCTGAGGCACTTCAAGAGGGGAGGGTGAAGGTCAGAACAGCCCCTGAGAGGGGTTACGCATTTGCTGTTTTCTGACACTGTCTCAATTCAGGCATCCCCATGCAAGAGTCTGCAGATCGACGTTTGTCAGTAAGAATGCGCACTGAAGAGAAAGTCAGTAACGATGGTGTCTCCTGACCTGCCTTAGAGCCTCCTTTATACAGGACCCTCGAGAAAAATTCAGCTATTGCCTGGTAAGCATCAGCTTCGGGAAGCTTGTTTCTTCCGCAAAGAGAGGAGGGTGCTAGGGGAGCCCCGAGGACAGACACAGCTACGCAGTGCTGCACCCCAACCTCTCCGCACCGTCCCAGGGGCCGCTGGCTCGGCTCCCGGGTCTGGTACCCACCTGGCTGGCAGGTGGGCAGGGGAGGGTGCCAAGCGCCGTCGGCCAGGCACCGGCTCTCAGCATCACCGTGCAGCATGAAGCCTTCGTCGCAGGAGAACCGCACGGCCACCCCGTAGGGAAACGTGAACATCTGCGGAGTCATCCTTCCCCTCTCGACTGCGGGCTTGGGGCACCGAACCACTGCGGGGAGAGAGCGGAGATGGGAGAGGTGGGTTTGGCTGCTGCCCTTGCCCAGGGGCAACGGGGAGCCGGGTCCGGCGGGGCAGAGCCGCTCTTCCTGACCGCCTGATGGCCATCAGTGTAGGAGAACCAGAATCTCCTATTTCCACATGGAAATAGCTTCCTCAGTCCAGAGCTGTTGAGCCTGTGAAGCAGCCTGCAAAGGAAGCAGGATCTCCCAGCAGCCCTGCTCGCTTTTAATCCCATTGTGCTGAGCCCTAACATTGCACCCAGGTCCTGGCTTCGGTCTGATCCCATACAAGAGAAACAACTCACTCCTGCACTCAGGGGCAGGTCCGCTCCACGCCAGGTTCACCCCGTCATCAGAGGTGCAGTAGATGGAGTCGTCCCCAATGAGGGACAGACCATCCACACAGCTGTACTTTACTTCTAAGCCGTAGGGGAACTGCTCCGTTCTCAAGCCAGAGTGCTGCCCGTTGGTGATTTTTGGAGGGGGACCACAAACTGTGAGAGAATAGAGAAAGGAAAAATTAAGATTTTCTTCATTCAGTCAGGGAGACAGAAATGCAGGGAAGTAACAGAAGCCAGTTCTCCGTGTTTATACTTAGGGTTGCTCTCCTCAAAGTCCTCCTTGCTTCTTGCCAGTTTTGGCCCTGCCTCTACCAGTGTTCCCAGACTGACCCAGCTAACCACCCCATCCCGCCAGCACTGCACGGCCCCAGTATCTCGGCATGTGCCTCCATCCCCTCCCCTTCAGCCGACCTTCCCTTATCCCTTCCTCTTTTCCACGAGAAATGATCCTGCTTATAAAGGGGGTCAGGGAACTGTGAATATCATAAACCCCTTGAACAGTCCTCTGAGAAACGGCTGCAAGTCCCATCACTCAACACATTTAATCAATTACAGTTCGACAGAAGACGAAAACGTTAAAGCCATTTAATGCTGTGACTGGGACCCCTTCTCCTAACACCACCGTCTCCGAGAAGTGATGCTCAGGTTACTCAATTTTCTCACTGCTGTTCCTACCCGCTGCAGAGGTGCAATTCCTGGCAGCCGCCTTGCTCATGCCGTTCACACTCACCCTTGTCACAGTACGGCACGGGGGGTCTCCACGTCCCGTCAGACCAGCACTGGATCCTCTGGCTGCCCCTCAGCACATAGCCAGGGTCACACTGCAATTCCACCTGGTTCCCAAAGGTGTATTCGGCTTTCCTGGGGCCGGTCTCTCTGCCGTGGTGGATAGCCGGGTTGGGACACTGCACCTCTGAGGAACACCAGCGTCAGAAAGGGCTTCCATGGTTTGGGTCAGGAGGGGAGAGCAGGAGACGTTTGCACAGCCGTGTTTTCCCATGGTGCTGGCTTGCTGACCCAGAGAACTTACCAGGTGGCCTGTTAATGCTGACAGACACCTCTAACCAAACCTGGCATGTTCAGGGACAGTAATTATGCGATAACAACAATTTCTGTTGGAAGGGCAAATGATCTGAGCCCTGTGATTAGCTATAAATTGTGCTGAAGGGATGATATGTTACTAGCTGCATCACTGCATCATTGTTTGAACAGCTAAATAATCAGTGTGAGTTGCAGCTATTTCTTTTCAGCCATGCTACCCTTTGAACAGCAAAATTATTGTTAGTGAGAGCCAAAGCACTGCTCAATAAAGTCCTTATGGCACAGCAGCACTAGCATGTATTTTGGAAATGATGTTATTTCTACATCATTAAATCAATGCTTTGTTGGCAAAGTGGAGGAAATGGCGTACTTACTCTGGCAGAGCTTTGGGATTTCAGACCATGTGAAATTTTTAAGACAAGTAGTTACTGGAGATACATCGGGGAGCAAAGTGTATCCGGATCTGCAGAAGTAGGTCACGGTTGTCCCGACTGGAAACTCGCGCTGAGGGTTTCGGTCCGTGTGGTCGATGGCAGGAGGGTAGGGACAGTGACCTGGTGCCGGAGCAGGGGACAGCATGGACCCTCAGAGCTGGGGGGTCTCCCCCCCGGACCTGCTGGGGATGCCGCTGAGCCCTGCCTTTGGGGGAGCCCAGCCTGCCCCTGGGCAAGGGTAGAAACCCCAGAAAGAAGCAAGGGACAGCAGCGACCCTGAGCATCACTGTGAGTATGGGGGGGTGAACTGAAATGGAAAAAAAGAACGGTGACAAATTCACCAAACGACGTAAATCTAACAAGAGTCTTTGCTCTTGTACGCATCTGTATCTCACTGGATGCACCCTGCAGTAAGGTAGGACAGCCTAACCAGGACAGCCCTGCCACGTTACCCAGGGGTGATGAAAGAGCAGAGGGGAATCCTGCCACCGAACGTCAGACAGTGCAGCTCGCTGTGGTGCCCACCCTCCAACCCCTCTGCTGCCAACCCTGCACGTGCACGTGAAATACAAGCAGGTAATTACACGTGGGAGACAAGGTAATGAGAAAAGAGATCTGTGCGTACCCAGGATGCAGGCGGGCATCCGTGGATGCCATCTGCCGTTGCTCAGGCACCGCACGGTGGTGGTGGCACCCACGGGGATGTAGCCGGCATCGCACTGGAGCGTGGCTGTGCTGCCGTAGGTGAAGTTCTGTGCAGGTTTCAGCTGTCCGTGTGTGATATCTGGGACGGGACACTGAACCTCTGTGGATCACCAAAAAACAGAGCTTTTCAGGGTTATTCTTGCTGAATACAGCTACCGTGACCAACTGTCACTGCACCTCCTTCTGGTAAGTATGAGAAGACAAATCAGTTTAACCACTGCAGCAACTGAGGCAGAGAGATTAGGGGTTAATAAGCGTGCTCGAACAGCCACTGTCAGTAGGACTCCAAACGTGTAGTGTTTCCATTGCACACAATCAAACGCTATTTCTGCCCTTTCCTAATAGCACTTGCTCCAGCAGGTTGCAGGACAACTCACCTGCGCGCTCGGAGTGGGGTGACTCCAGGGTGCTGGCAGCCCACCTCCAGCTTTACCATAGGCAAGAGGTTCTGCAACAACTGCCTAACCTCTATCACATACATACACCACTGATGTCCCAACAAAAAACTTCTTTGGCCAGCTACTGTTATCTCTCATGAGAAATTTTTGGGGGCTGGTCACAAACTGTGATAACAGAGAAAACTAAACTAAAGGCAGCTATAACCGGGATTTCCTCATGCCTTACAATAGGTGCTGGCAGGTCACCAAGACATAGTGCGCCTATGTTAAAACATACCTGGTTCACACACTGGGACAGCAGCATCCCAGGCACCGTCACACCTGCACCTTGCCAGAGCAGCGCTGGCGATGCTGCCTTCGATACCAATACCCGTGGAAAGAGTGTCTCTGTACCCGTACGTGTCTTCCCCAGGCCCCAGCATAGGTATTGGGACATGAGTATTACATACTGGGACATGGGTATCAGGTATTATGTTTGGATTGGGACAGCGGAGTCCTGAGAGCCACCATGAATTACAGAAAAAGAAAAAGGGTGTAAAGGCGGTGCCGGCAGCTGGGGGACAGCAGATGCCTCTGCAGGGAGGTGCTGGGGCTGTGCACACTGGGGAAGTTTCTCACAAGACCTGTTTTTAAAGGAACTGTCAGCTTCCAGACAGAAACTGCAAGTTATTCACCTTCCTAGAGACATTCATTGGTCAGCAGACCCCCACTTCTCCTGTACTGAAGCCAGCCTGTGGGATGCGTGACAATTCACCAGCTACCTTCAGCACATCTATAGGCTGCCTCAAGGCTTAAGCATCAACCTTGGTATCAACCTGATACCACTCAAATTGCTAACTATGACCCTTTTAATTAAATGGTAAAAACTATTACCTGTCTGATTGACTCTCCCCACCTTACCACCATCCTCTTCTTGGGCCCCAGACCATAAGGACATCCTCCGACCCTGGGAACAACTTCTCAGCTACCGCACGGATGATCGAGGCAAAGTTCTGAACTCCAGACCAGGAGAAGTCCTGCAGACAAGAGACCTGGCGCCAGGCTGTCCCAGCGACAAGGTCGTACCCTCTGAGCCAGCTGTACTTAACAACGGTCCCGGGGGGGGTCCGTACCCCAATGTAAGCCTTTTGAGAAGCATTGGAAATTTTGAGGTGGCTCTTTGCAAGTATCGAGAGGTGCAGCTAAAGTGGAGAAACGGGCAATTTGCAGGAGCCACTGAGCTCAAGTCATCCTTACAAGAACATCAGGCACAGCAAGAGATTAGCGGCGACTTCAGCCAGGGGAAGGTCTCCCACTGAATTTTACTAACACGATCGTTACATATTTGATCCGTAAGCAAAGCAGAGCCACAGAAGCAAAGAAAACAAGCAGGGGAGCGACACTCACCGAGACTCCCAGCCGGCTGCAGCACAAGCACCGCCGCTGCCAGGAGCTGCCCCGGCCAGCGGAGAAACACCGGCATGGTGCCGGGAGCTGCCGGGCCAGCGCCGCAGGAAGGCGAGAGCCTGTCCCCGCCGAGAGCCCGCTGGGGAAGGGGAAGCAGCTGTGGGAAGTTGGGGACAGGCCAGACGAGCCACACTGGCGCTGCCACCCCCCAGCCCTTCTGACCTGCCCAAGGAGAGGGCTTGCCCTCCCTGAGCTCTCCAGCAAGGATGTGCCATGGGATAGAACCCTGCTCTGCCTTCTTCCCTGGCGGGGACAGTGGGAGTAAAGCTATTTTACAGCTAGACGTGCTCTGCAGCATCCTGGTCTCATTTCTGAAGCACAGGGAGCCGCTGATCGGTGTGCTGGGCAATGCCATGCATCCACTCATCCACTTTGCCTCTTTACCCTGGGGGGGGGGGGGGGGGGGCACAGGCTGCTGTGCAAACAGCCCCCACATACCCCTGCACTGCGCTCAGGGAATAGCAGCCCTCTGTGCCTAATCAAGCAATGATTACTGAAGCACCTCTTTCCTTCACTATAGACAGGACAGAATTATTAAAAGCCAGACACAGCTGTCATTACATTTGCAGCTTTATTATAATCTCATGGAGGAGGATTACTGACCCGATCACAAGATGCGTGCTAACAGAGCGCTTCCCTTTTACTGGATGTTGCAGAAAAAATTCAGCCTTTTTTTTCTTTACACTTTCATTTCCAACAACTGCTCTTGGTGCACACACAAAAATGCAGCGAGCGGCACCGCCGTGGCCTCAGATACATCTGTCCTGCTTGGGAAGAAAACCTGGCATTTTTGTTTTGCTGGAAGACAGGCTTTGAAGTTTTCTTCATTGTGCCTGCACTGAAGGTCACAGCTAATTAGGCAGTTAAGTGCTTGTTCACAATAATGAATGCAACATATATGAACAGAGTAGCAATGGGCTATACTGGATTGCAGCTGAAGAGGTGCAGCAGCTGTGGTGCGAGTGCGGGTCAGTGGCTCTTACCATGTTCATGCCTGTCTGTACGGCCTCTGCTCAGCTCCGACAAAGGTTTACTTTCCACTCAGTTCCTTTCTAAACTGTGCACTTGTCAGTATAACAAACATATCTAAATGCAAAGCTTTGAAATGTATAAAGGGATGTACAAACCTAACCCAGTGAGGTCTGACAGAAGGAGCCAGAAGTCACTTTCTGACTCCCCATATGACCAAATCTGTTCCTTAGCTGATTGGTAAATTTTGTTCTGGCTACTTAAGTATTAGCACAAATTACGAAGTCATAAAAAATCCTCAGTCAGCATGATTATTCAACACACAAAGAGGATGGTTTTTATGATACCGGTGATGACAGTCAGCCGAATGCTGTGCTTTTTAGCTCCCTTTCAAGTTTCTGGATCTCCAGGTACAGTTTCTGGACTTCCAGAAGAGTTTTCAGTTCTGTCAGAGGAACTCCACACTGGAAAGCTTCACTATTTTGAAGAATCTTCTCACACGTATCACGCTTTTTCTTTAAAAGAACCAATACAAAGACAGAGGGCATGAGACTGCTGCAGGGACCTACGTGCTGAGCATCCCCCTCCTACCGCAGCCCCTCAATCAGGCCAGCCCTCCTGTAACGAAGCAACCCCATTCATGAAGTTGGACCAGTGCTATTCCAGACTGTAAATGGGGCAAGATACAGACAAAGCCTGGGCAGGTGGTACTTACACATGTGGGTGGTGGTATCCAAGTGCCCTCAGCTGAGCAGGTAGTTTTTGAGACTACTGCTGAACGGCTATTACGTCCGCAGTAGAACGACAGAGTTTCATTCACCTCGTACCATAATTTAGTAGGGGAAATCACTAGCATCTCCTGTCTCGAGGGTTGGGAACAGTGAACTGAAAGAAAATGCATGCCAGAAAATAATGTAATGGGAGGAGTTGGAAGAGAAGACGCCCTCCCAATTCCCCTGTCGCTTGTGATTCAAAGGAGCAGCACCCTTGGCCTATGCAAACCAGCTCTGGGGCATCTGCCCGGGTCTGGTACCCACCTGGCTGGCAGGTGGGCAGGGGAGGGTGCCAGGCGCCGTCGGCCAGGCACCGGCTCTCAGCATCACCGTGCAGCATGAAGCCTTCGTCGCAGGAGAACCGCACGGCCACCCCGTAGGGAAACGTGAACCTCTGCGGAGTCATCCTTCCCCTCTCGACTGTGGGCTTGGGGCACCGAACCACTGCGGGGAGAGAGCGGAGATGGGAGAGGTGGGTTTGGCTGCTGCCCTTGCCCAGGGACAACGGGGAGCCGGGTCCGGTGGGGCAGAGCTGCTCTTCCTGATGCTCTCTGCATCAGTTTTACACTCAAATGTGAGAATTGACCCTCAGCTGCCTGCAGCAGCCTGCAAAGGAGACAGTACCAGTCCCTGGGGTTACTGAGCAGCTCGTGGTGCCGAGACCTTCGCACAGGAGCTGGAGGAGCTGCACAGTCATTAAACCGCTCTGGGTTTGGAGCTCCTGAACCAGGGCAGGTGACGGGGCTGGGGCTTAGCCCCAGCATCGTACCCAGGTCTTGGCTTCGGTCTGATCCCGTGCAGGAGAAACGACTCACCCCTGCACTCCGGGGCAGGTCCGCTCCACGCCAGGTTCACCCCGTCGTCGGAGGTGCAGTAGATGGAGGCATCCCCGATGAGGGACAGACCCTCCGCACAGCTGTACGTCACCTCTGCACCGTAGGGAAACTGCTCCGTTCTCAAGCCAGAGCGCTGCCCGTTGGTGATTTGCGGAGGGGGGCCACAGACTGTGGAATAACAGGAATTGATAAGAAAAGAAATGCACAGTTATCATACTCAGGTGAGAATCAAAACTGCTTCTGGGAAATCAGTACAAGAGTTAACTTCATGTTTGTAGCGTGGCAAATTCACATGAAGTTGCTGCCTGGCTTCTTGCCTCTTACACCAGCTCAAGGCACCCACTTCTTGCTCAGCTCCCACCTGGGTCACATCTCCAGGGAGAGGACACGTGAACGCTTTCAGCCCATGAGCCGGTGATCATCATCCCGTTCCCAGAAGCAGATGCTGAAGGCAGGTTACCTTCTGACTGCTGCTTCTGAATACCGATGCATGACATCTCTTCTCGGCACAGTTACACATACCTTTATCACAAAACGGTAATGGGGGAGTCCAGCTCGCATCAGCCTGACACTCGGTCAAGTCCTGGCCCCTGAGGACATAGCCCGTATCACATCCCAGCCTCACTTGGGTCCCAACTGCGTAGTCATTTCTGCTGCTGTAAACCTCTCTTCCATGAGCAGTATCTGGCCTTGGGCAACGTCGTTCTAGAAACAATGGAGAATAAAGGACATCATGTATTTTCAGAAAGAATTCCAGGGAAGATTCTTTCTATGGAGAAGACAGTTATCAAGAACATCTGAACCCTGGGAAAAAAGTTGACTATCATACAGATGCAGGTCTCAACACTTCCTTTGTAACTCTATTCTACAGTCGCGTTTTTCTGAGGCCATTAGGAAAGGCACATGCTGCAGAGCTGGGTCCATGCCCAACCGAGCCGAGCCTCAGGGCTCTCAGCACCACGCACCGTTATCGTCCCAGGGACTGCAGCCCCCGCTTTCCCACTGAGCTGCACTTGTGAGGTTGCTGAGCACCTCACAGGCAGCCTTAGGGCCAGGACAAGCAATCGTCCATGCTCTAAGGCTGGCTGTCCTGTGAGGTGGAGCAGGCTCTTTCCTCCTGGCAAGGTTTTCCTGAGCTTTTGGGCTCGGGCTGCTTCAAGCAGCTTGCTGGTATTGCTGTGGTGCCCCGTTGCTAGGTTATTAGTTTCAGAAGTGTCAGTTATTTATGCGGTTGCATTTTCTTCTGAGAGGGGAAATGCATTGAGAATATCCTCTGCTCCCAAGCTTCATGTCAGCAAACCAGCCCAGCTGTTGTCCAAAGCACAAACCACATCCCCTTCCAGCTGGGTAAATGTCTCCCAGGCTTCTTAGGAACCTCCTAAGCCTTTAAAAGCTACCAGCACCCAACCCTTTGCATCCCACCTCCCCAGACACCAGCTCAGCCCCCTGCCCATACAGCAAACCACAGGCAACATAATGATCCATCTGGATCTTTTGCTGCTTATTTCTTCCAAGTTAACACAGGAGGACTAGATCCGGGGATACATAGCAGTGGAGCAAAGTTCTCCTTGGCTACTACTACCATCATCTAAGGCCACAGGTAGATTTTTCTGTGAATGTCAGCAGACAACTACGCTGTACAGAGTGACCCAAACCTTTGCGGTCAAAAATAAGTAGTCGCCAAGTCAACATGCTTCACCAGCTCTCACCTACCTTGAGTGCACTCTAGTACTTCTGGATCCCATCTACCGTCACTTGAACACTGAAGCACAATGCTATTGCCATGACCTTTGAAAGCATAGCCATCATTACACGTAATTTCCAGTCTGTCTCCATACACATAATTGTTTTTTTCGCTCCATGCATGTAAGAGCTTTCCATTCCTGACATCTGGATTTGGGCAATGAATTCCTGAGAAATGCCAAATGTTAGCAAGTGTGAAACCACAGCAAAGCCATCTGGATGACAGCAGATTTGTGCTTTGTAAGACAAAGACGCATCGCAACGCTAAATCTGCCCGAACACCGTCCCAGGGCGCTCCTGGGGGACGGGGTGTTTGCAAGGAACTCTGCAACTGCAACCTCCCCTTGGATGGGGCGAGGGGCCCTTGACACCACAATGACTTTTTCCACAGGTTCAAGGGACTAGAAAGCACAGCTGGTAAATAAAGCAAAGAAAACTCTGTGGCTGGAGAATAAATCAAAGGAGTTCAAGAGTCAGAGCAAAGACCAGAGACGTGCCAAGCTGTCCCCCCGGCGCATCCCCCCTCTCTCCCCCACCCTGCGATCTGCACAACAGCAGACCACATACAGTCTCTTCATTCAGTAATAATTTTGCCAAATCACAAGGATGAGTAAGCCAAAGGAACATACACTTACTTTCACAAGGATGTGGAGTTTCAGACCATGTAAAATCTGGCAGACACTTAATGTGCCGCGTATTTTCTCCTGGGCTGAACTGATGGCCCTCCCTGCACTCGTAGGTGATGGTAGTATCCACAGGAAACAGATTGCCAGCAAGTTTTGCTTTAAAAGCATTATGCACATCTGGAGGATCATCACAGCTACCTAAGAATGAAATACCAATTTAGGGACATTGCCAGTGATAAACCAGTGAGGCCCATGATGGCATGTAACATAAGGGAGAAAATTTGGGTAAAAATCATGGGCTCACATTGTTCTTTCTGAGATGCATTTAATCGTCTGAGTTCAGTAATGCTAAATAGTGAATGCAAAGGAGACAAATGAAAACAGACCAATAATTTCAGAATGCATGGTAATTTTCACTGTTACGAGATGTAATTTCTAATAAAGTTTATACTATCTGAGGCTCTACCAACAAACTTTAAAAATATTAAATATAGAAAGGTTAATTTAGTCCCTTTGAATTCTACTGAGAAATGCTCACCAGCTTGAATGGGACAAAGCTTTAGTCGCTATGGCCCCACGTCATAAATTCCTAAAGTCACCTTTAGTGCTACAGAGAGATTAGCCAAAAAACCCCCCCCCAAAAACCCAAAGTTAAATCTTGGAGCCATCACTTTCATGACCTACTGCCTTCTTAGATGGGTTGGAACTTCGCTGAAGCAAAGCTGCTGGATGAGGAGGAGCAGCGCTCGGTCCACCACACTTACTGCGCTGACAGTGCGGCAGCGGAGGGTCCCAGAGGCCGTTTTCTTTGCACGTGGATGTTTCGCTGCCGTTCATGGAGTAGCGGAAGTTGCAGTCGAACATGACGGTGTCTCTGTAGGTGTACTCGTGCCGGTACCCGCTCAGCAGCTTCCCGTTCTTCACACTCGGATACTCACAGTTAATCACTGCCTCGGGGAAACGCCACCACTTAGGAAATCAGCAGTTAGGCTCAAGAGGGGAGATGAGGGTATTAAAAACATTCTCGTAGCATGAGGCGCGTTCACCAAAAAGGCTGAAAACAGACATGATGAGGTAGCAGGCCGACGTGATATTTTTTAACTCCTTACCCCAGATTACAGCATTTTTTTATTTCACACTTTTTATTAAGGCTAAGTGTAAAAAGAACATAGGAAAGGCAACAAGTATCACAGCAGGTTTCTGAATTCTTTGCGGGCGTTATGTTTTACACAGGCTGGCAGGCAAGATGCATCGTCTGGTCTGCGAACGCTAATAAAATCCCACTCCCACACCCCCTGCTGACTTGGTGACCGTGAGCAGTCACGGTCCCTGCGATGGGAGATCCTAATTCCTGTTAACTGCTACCAAACTCGGAGGGTCTCATCTGCAAGACGTGATTCCAGCAACATAAAGGAGAGAGACAGCTCCGAAGAAGAAAACAGCTCCAGCAGACGGGGCGGCAGGCAGCGGAGAAGGGGCTGCGGCTGGTGCTGCTGCAGTTTGCAAGCGCGCATCTCACCCCGTGCACGGCAGCAGCTCACCTTTGCACTCTGGGGCTGGCTTGTTCCAGACACCGTTTATGTTATCTGTGGTTGTACAGAAAATAGAGGCATCTCCCACCAGTGAGAAAGGTGTCTCTCCCCTTGCGACAGTGTGGCACCAGTAAGTGACAGATTCTCCGTATTCAAAGAGCTCTTTGTCAGCTTCGCTGTGCTCTCCATTAGCTATTTGTGGAGGTGGTAAACATGGTATTGCTGGGGAAGGAGCAGGGAGAAATGGTAGAGGGAGGGAAGAACAAGAGAGAAGGAACTTAATTAGTTTCGAACCAAAGGTCTGGTAAGAAAAAAGTTGAAACACGAGGTGCCAGAAGGGTCAGAAATTAAGGGCAAGTCTCAAGGGAGTTGCAGCCAGCCCACAGGCAGCGGAGCTCTGACCTGGGCACCAAGTGGTTTTGGGATATGCCGGTCTTACGTGCAGCTGCCTTACTCCCAGACAGTGAATAATTTTTTCAGCACAATGACGCAGGAAGAAAAACACAAAGAAAAAATGTCTTTCCAGACGCCACCACGCATTGAACTGCTGAAATCCTCAGCAGGGCAACACAACTGCTTCTTTATCCATCCCCAGTAACATTTAAGCAATAGACCAGTTAAGGAGCTCTACTTACGCTCACAGATGGGAATATCTCTGTCCCATGTAACAACCCCATTTTTAATCACACATTGAATTTGAGGATTTCCAACCAGTCTGTACCTGTGTGAAACAGGGGAGAGGAAATTAATTGACAAACTCACTTTTGATGTATTACCTTTAACATCATCATCAGGATGGTTTTGGTTTCCTTATCATAATTACAGCTAATCAGAAATTGGCCATCAATGTCATTTTTTCAATGACACACTGGCTTTTGACAAAAGCATTTTTTAAATAAAAAAACAAATTACATGGTTTCTAAGGAAAAAAGTCTACTTTATCAGCCAGCTGTAGCTATCACTACAGCTCTGAGTTTAGTATTGATGTATTTTCTTTAAAAAAGATACTGAAACATTGGAAATGGATTAGAAAGGGCCAGGAGAGTGAACTTGAGCTCAGGAAGAACTGCCTCAAAGTATGAGGTTAAGAAAACTCAGTCAGTCTTAAAGCTCTCAAAGGAAAGCTTAAAAGATATTTCAATCACTGTCTGCAACTACCTACACTGGTAAGGCTTCTGACAGCACAGGCTTTAATCTAGAGGGAAAAGACTTCAGAAAAATGGCTGGGGAAGAAGAGGACCCGTGCCCTGAGTGCTCCTGGCTTACCCAGTGTTGCAGGTGAAGCTCGCTGTTGAACCAAAACTGAACTTTTCTTCTGGGACAAGTCTGCCGTTGGCCGGCTCTCCAGGGTAGGCACACAGTTTTGCTGGGGGACAACAGGAAAGGAGTTAGTTCTTATTTCAGTTTCTTGAAGAGTTGGGAAAATGCAGGAGGAAAGCAGAAGACTCCTCCAATATTGAGCAAGGGGATGGACCAGAGACCTCCAGATTTCTCCTCCAACCCTAAATTATTCCATAATTCATGATGCTGTTAAGACTTGCATCGTGACCTGCAGCCAGCCTCTGCAGTCTAAGTGGGGTTTTGCAGTAACCCTGGCAAGCACGACAGTGTTTCTTCACAGCTAAAGGATTCTCCTACTGCAAGTCTGAAATACTTTTTTGAACAGAGAGTTACAAAGTGCCCGAGCAGAACAACCTTTGAGTCAGCAAACACAGCCAGCATCAAAGCAGATTTCAGCTTATGCCATCATTGCCAGTACTTAGCAGAATACAACTGGTGCTTCACCTCAGGTCACTCATCTCCCACCATCCCATGAGGTCACTTTGGATACTGCTCTGACAAAATGAGCTGATTGCATCAGCAAATTAAAAAACAAAATCAAAAGTCAACCCAAAATATACTCACGTATGCAGATATTCTGTTCTGTGCCGTACCATTTACCGTTCCTTCCACAAATAAGGACGTTTCGGGCATTAACATTTCTAACGTAACCTGGACGACAGACGTATTCCACCTTGGAATTATGGGAAAATGAGGTAATGCCTTGGTATTCCTCTTTGAGTTCTGCAGATGGGAAACGTGGCGGAACATTGCAGACACCTACCAACAGAAACTCCATCAGAAAGACGCTGGGAGGAAAAGCAGTGGGCGTTCAGGCCTGATTTACTCTGAAGGTCCAGGTAAGGACACTTCGGTGGCCTTAAAACTCCTTAAAGCTAGAAGCAAAGAGGACAAGCACAGTCTGTGACGGGGGATGGCTGAGGCTGGCAGGGACAGGGGAGGAACATCACCCCCGGTGGTCCTCTGCCCCTCACACCTCATCCAGCAGTTTCAAAGGCTGGTCACAAAGTCCAGATTAACCGTTTCCTCTCCCCACTTAGTATAAACCATTGCACCTTTTTCAACTGGAATAATTTTACATCTGTTTTACACAGAAAGGGAAAAAAAGGCAAAGGAAGATGGATTCTGATCACAAAGATTTACAATGTTCTCAAAATGCAAAGGCTACGAGGAAAAGAGAAGGATCCAAGTCTTGTGAACCCCAGGAGAAGGTTTTCCTTTGAGGGATCTTAATTCATCCCGATGGACTTGCTCCCTCCTCGTGTTCACTTACTCTGGACAGCCACAAGAGCAGCGGCGAGGAATAACCCAAGGACAGTGGTGTGGTCCCTCTGTCTCCCCAGCTCCAAAGCTGGCATCTTTCTTTATTCCAGCCTCCCTGCCTGGAGAACCCACAGAAATTACCACATTCTTTTTCCAGGTCAAAAGTATCTGTAAAAATAGCACGGGGGTATTTACACTCAGGATAACCATAGCTCATATGGACAGGTCTCATTTCTCCACCCCTAAGCGGTTCTTACAGTCGTGGCTGGGGACCAGAAGCTGCAGGAGCTATTGCAATGCTCTGCAATACTCAGCTCCTCTGCTGGCTCCTCTCTGGTCAACGGGACTGATACCCAGCGGGGAGGAGCTGGGATGCTGGGGCAGAGCTAGATTTGGGTGAGGAAGGCTGGGTCCAGCAGACCAGACGCAGAGACATGAAAATACAATGTAAACAGGACAACTGAGTGCAGATGTTAAGCAATTTCCATAGGCTTTATTCCACTCGTCTCATTTATTTGCATTTTTGGGAATGCAGCTTTTGATTACAATTTTAAAATAAAATTTGAAAAAAAGAAAAAAAAGAAAGACTAACAGCTCCACTCAAACCATAACATAAATGCTTTGTAGCTCTTCCGGTTCCACTTAAAAACACTGTATTGCCAACAGTGTTCTTCCCAGCCAACCAGCCAAATTAATACCTGCAGGGCCGTGAGTTTATCTATGCCTTCTGGAAAAAGTCCCCTGAAACTTATCTTACGGGTAAAACATTTTGTTTTAGTAACAAATCTCTTGGAAGCAAATTCATAGTCAGATGAAATCCTGCTGGAGTCACTACAGTTCCCTAACAATAAATTACAGGCAGAGAGAGAGCAAAGTATCTAACCAAAAAGATACATCAGTTTTGTGCAAATTACATTAACTAGAGTAAAGCTATAAAGCATACAAGTCATTCAGGAGACCAAATTGCTTTACAAAATGGAATTTAAGTGCAACTTGGATTGATCTGGCACCCCTAGAGAACAGCAAGAGTCCTCTCTGACTTTGTTATCCAGGATCATCATTTATGAGCCTAAATCTTCCCAATGTTATGTACGCTCCAAGTGCCTACCTTCCTCCTGGGAATGAGAGAGTCTTTCTTGATGCTCCCACCCTAAACCCAACACTTCTTGTGGCTGTTTCATTTCTCTAGCTTTCCTTCAATCCTTGTTACAGCCCTTGGTTTAATTTGATTTAATTTATTACTCTTTGCACCTGCTAGAGTTGCAAGAAAGCTCCAATCCAGTTCCGAAGAGCAACATCACCTAAAGCTGTATTGCTCAAAGCCGTCTTACCTGGAGGTCTGGCAGCAGGAGATGGAGAGACCCGGCCTCTTCAGCTCTTGCAAGACAAAGCGATGACTGCCCTCACCCAGCCCCCCGGCTCCAGGCACTGCAGCACTAAAGGAGGACTTATCTTATCATACACCCACACGCTCAGACACGGCTCCACGCAGAAAAGTTTGAATTCTGCAGACACCAGAGTTGTGCCAGTTGACCCATAAATCATTAACTCATTCTCTAAGCAAGAAGGAAGTAGTTTATTCAACCCACAAAGTGAAACACTAGAAAACTGAATGCAACCCAAGCAGATGTCGAAATTGTTTGTTTTCTGTGTGGAGCTGCCAACTCTTTGTTGAAACGATCCTTGCTGAGCAGGACGCTGCCCGTTCCACCGTGCAGCAACAGCACCCGGCCAGTGCCGGTCCCCAAGCGATGCCCAGGGACACTGGGGAAACTATGGGGACCCCCTCAAGAGGACTGCTTCGCCCTGGGACATGTCAACCATGAGCTCATCCCTTCTGACCTCAAAAGCCTCTGGCCAGCATTCAAAATATGGTTTCTTCAAGCAGCTCCACTTAATCCCACAAAAACACCACTGGCAGGAGCTCCGCAGCACACAAGGTCCCAGGGAGCATCACTCGGAGCCGAACACCCAGGTCCATGACGGGAACCCAGCCGCCCTTCGTCTCACTGAAAGCTGTTCCCCAATCCAGCTGTCACCAGTGGGTCTCATTTTCCAGTAACGAGAGTTTTGGCCAAAGTCGTAACCATTTGCTCCTTTTGCACTTTGGCTGCCTGGCTTCATCCAGGCTTGACTCACCATCAAGAACCTGGCAATGGCCTTTTTACCCCAGGTTGTGCTTCTCGCAGGTATTGGTGTGTTCTGCCAAATCTGAGGGGTTTTGCTGGAAAAATTTAACATGTCCCTACGTTGAGCAGGATATATTACCTTTCTGAAGTTCACCTGAGTCTATGCCAAAATCCAATGAAACAGATTTAGTTCTTACTCTATAAAACACGGCAAAAGGCTGCCTGCCCTTGCCTGATGAGCAGGGGCTTGCTCACAACAAGCCCCTTGTTACTCTCAAGCAGGCACTGACCCCCACTAAATATTTACAAGAATCCAGTTAATCACAAACACAAACATAGGCTTTCTAGATTTATTTTTTTCCAGATGACTGGGAACAAGCTGACTTGTGTGCCAAAAAATCAGCAGCTTCCTCATAGGCACACAGGAGGTTATTTAGAACCCGCACAGGCTGCTCATGGCCATGAGCATCAGCCAGGGCACAGCCACACCAAAAGCCATCTCCTGCCCCAGTGGATGCTAAACACGCCTAAGACCTCCTCAACCCACAGCTTGTGGCTGCATAAATGGGATAAAGGGGGTTTTCCTTGACCACATCCAAGGTCACTTCTTTTCAGGCTGTGGCTGGTGAGTCCCTTCGGGACCAGCTGGTTTCCAACTGCAGATGCTGAAACTCACCAGTTAGAGTCACACCAGTTGCTCCTTTTGACTTTTTTTTTTTTTTTCCCTCCTAGAAAGAGATATGCTTTAAAAAGAGTGTTCCTACCCTGACAGCTCCATTGAAAACTTGAGAATCTGAATTCCAACAGCTCCAATAAAAACACCCTTAAAACTGATGAAGGAAGAGGAACAGCAGCAGTAGCTCTGGGGTGCAGGAGTCACCATTTGCAACCCAACTCCCAAAGCCCAGGGATGCCTGCCCTCCCCTGCAGACCCTCTTCCTCCAAACACTTTCCAGAGACTCCCTGAATTCACTATTATCTCACAAAACCAGCACACAATAGATAGTTATAGCAAACAATAATGGAAAATAAACAGAGGAAACTAGATCTATATATTTTTTTAAAATACCTTTATTGTAAATAAATGCTGATGGGATATTTATGCTCAAGTGCACGGAGTGCGCAACATACAGCACAAGTTTACATATATTGCATTTTTTTTTTTTTTCTAAACCTACAAAAAAATTAGAAAGCAGTAACATGGCAAAATTGCAAGCAGACACGTAACATCCATCTCGGTAAACACTGAATACAGAGATGCAGTTTGCAAACGGTGTTCAGAGAGACAGAGGAGCAGCGGGAGAGGCGGAGGTGGCACCAGCAGCGCTCGCCCAGTACCCTTTGGAGGAGCACGGGTGAGAGTTTGGGACATATCCCTGGGGCAGGCGGTTCCTGGAAGCACTGGCAGCGATGCTTCTCCCAAGGCTGCTCCTCGGCCCGGAGGCGGCTGGGCTGGGCTTTCCCGTCACCCACCGCCGAGCTGCCGGGAAGGGGACGCCTTACAGAGAGGTGGCAGCTCTAACGTCACAGCCAGCGTACACAAACTCAAGCTACCCAGCCCGGTTTTAAGCCTTTTCCCCTCGCTTTCCAATTTTCCCCATCGCTGCCAGCAGAGATGGAACAGGTTTTGCCCGAGTCATCGTTTTTCTCTACGACCCATAACGCTGACAGGCCAGCCAGCCCCTGGGACAGGAGGACACCCCTGCTCAGGGGACAGCGACGCAGGTCCCACGGGTGGCCCTGCCACCGCTCACTGAAAGTAACGGCAGCCACCACCTGATCCGCCTCTGCTGATAGAAATGGACAGAAAGTCAGGGAAATACAGAAAAAAAAAAGCCCACTCGTGGTGCAATGCTCACGAAGGCACCAAGCCCACTTCCACACCTCCAAATTCACCACCTCTGCCCACCCAGCCCGAGACACCAGCTCCGGTACGACTGACAGCACAAGCCACTGCTAATCCTCAGTTCAGGTACATTGTGCAATCATTGTTTATTCTGGGGTATTTGCACGTACGGTGCCAAAGCAATCAGGTGATTTCAAGGAAATACCTGGCACGGGGACCCGCCAGCCCGTTACAGGGCTGGGGAGACGCGGGGGCTCACTGGCATCGCCCCAGCCCGGCCGCCCCGAGAGCTCGGGGCTCGGCAGGACCCCGCGACACACCATGTCAGGTGTGATTTACCCGCATGACAACGATGATGATCGCAAATCTGCTGCTGCTCTGCCCTAGACACACGTATTTACGCCTTTTGAAAGTTAAAACGCAGGAGGAAAAGGCTGTAGTTAGGCTTTAATTAAAGCACCGAGGCACAAATGCTGCCGTCTGCAGAGACGCCTGAGGGGTTCCATCCCACGACCCAGCAGACCACGGCCAAAGCAAGGACCTACTCGACAGGAATAAGGGACCCACAGTCAGTGATCCAAAACTGCAGACCTGATATTTAGCAGTGATTAAAAAAGTTTCGACCGCCAACATATTAGCAGCTACATTCATGAAACCTGGCAGGTAAAAATACATATTTTGTCTCCTTACAACCATTAACTACTCAATGATACAAATATAATTAACTCCTTAGCAAGTTATTACAGCATATTGTGTGTAAACATCCCACAGTACATTTCTACTCCTTTTTCCCCGCAGAGCGGGAGGTTTCTCCATAGGAGCAGCCAGCCCGATGCAGTGCAGGTTTGTGCGTTTAGAGCATTACTAGAGGGTGACAGCAAGTATTACCACGCAACAGGCTATAAATCTCTTCCTTCAACATTTTTTCTCCTTTTTTTTTCTGGCTTATTTCTAAGCACTGTAACATTTAAAACCAAAGAACAGACAGCGCTGCTCTTGCAGAAGGCTGCAGCAAACCTGTGCCCCAGTGGGAACAGCCCGAGGAACAAAACTAATAAAACTCAGTTTCTCACCCACTGAATTTCCTCCCTCCATGGCGCAATTGCTTTAAATCAACACACGCTTCTGCTCCGCGTAAATCCTAAAAGGCTTAGGATTAGAGCCTTGGCCTCTGCCATTGACCTCTCCATCTCAGCTTTATCAAATTAAAGCTCTGGGAGTGTTTAAAACAACTAGGTTTGAGCTCAAAATCCCCAGGTAAACCCCTTCAGGGCTTCAGGGCTGCTGAGTTCATCTGCAGCCAGGGCACTGATGTTTCTCAAGCACAGATCCCTACTGTGGGTACGACCAACATTTATTTATACATTTAAAATAAGCAACCTGGGTCCCAGAAGTTGCTCATATAAGTCCTGGAGTCACCAGAAACAGCAGGTTCAGAACAGCCTCCTGCTTCGTACCTAAATGCTCTTTTCTTGGCCCAACCTGAGGATTTTGCCCTTAGTGCAAGAACAGGAGGAGTGGGGTAAAATGGAGTTTGGCAAAACACAAGTCAAGACTCGTGGGAGAACACTGTAAATTTGGGGTTTCGGTGGGGACTTAAGAAACACAGAGCCATCACACGAGCTGCGCCGCAGGGGAGTCTCACAGTCTATGCACTAAATGCTGAAGCAGCTTAAACTTATTAAAGGCAGCATTATACATCAGTAACATTCACAGCTTATTCGTAGGCAAGTTTAAAAAACTTGTTGTGGGCCTAAAATTTGGTATGTTAAAAAGACGACGGGTAAAAATCATGTGCTTCTTGCGAACTCTGCACACACAGCCCCACTGTTCCCAGACACCAAGCAAAGCGATGCTCCAATTTTCTGTTCTAATAGATAAAAGCATCCACAAAGCCCAGGAAAAATGAGTGAGAGGATGATGCTTAGATCAGGGTGCAAAGCTAGAGCAGGACTTGAGTTCAGATTTGACAGCACTGGTAGCTGTGCTGTTTCCAGAGAGCGACAGGAGCTTTTATTCCCTTCTGCCCCTCACAGGAGACGTCCCGCAGGATTTGCTGACTTGATGAGTGCCTTGTGTTACACCTTGTATAAAAAAGCCTTCCCAAAGCAAAGGAACAGGCTCAGGTCATGGGACTCAAATCAGCGGTCATGAAAACAAACTCAAATGATACCTGGAGCACTTTCAATGGTTAAACACCACAATAACTGCGTTTGAACTTGGAAATGGTAACAGTTAAAAAAAAATAATTGAGGATTTGGTCCAGTAACACATCTTCCAAAGAAAAGCTGCTTCAGCGAGTATGGATATGACCATTTTGTCCTCACATATACTGCAGTTAATTTTGTCATCTAACCGGGAAGATGCGGAATACTATTTTAACACCTCAGAAAGCCCAGGGATACATTAGCTCAGACATATTAAAAGCAGATTGAAAAGTCTCCGTAATAAATTTTCTCCAATCTCATTGGCAGACGTTTCAGCATTCAGAAAGAAAAGACACAGACAGACTCTAAAACACACATTTCAGAGGAAAGTACTGGCCGAAGTGGCGCACAGCTCACTGTGCTCCGGGGATGCTCGCGTCCCATCCGCAGGGCTCTTCCCAGCCACGGAAATCCCAGACGAATCCAAGATGAAAGCACAAACCTCTACACCGTTAAACTGGCCATCGTCTACAAATAAGAGATAAACGGTACAAGTTATACCAAGGGTAAGTCAGGAGATGGTAAAGCAGGGGACAGCAGAGCTCAGCTCAGTGCCAGGGACGGACAGACAGATGCTTTGCAGCAGCTGGATCCAACCAGCTCCACATAATTGTTCTACGTGATGGTAACCATCTGAGGATTTATTTATTTACTTCTACCCGAGCAAATAATGAGCTGCTTCACGCTTTGCATCATCCTTTAACCTCTTGCAAAGCTCCGGACAAAGGGTTTCCCAGCCTCAGCCTGAGACCGTGCAAGCTCAGCTTTACTGGAGTACCTCATAGGTCAGCAGGCAATAACGAAGCAGACTGGTTACTGAGGGTTAGTCACTTTTATTTATCTTCTCCATAGGAAAGTACACTTCCAGGACAAACGTAAGAAACATTACAGTAACCATTTTGCATATTAACCACAATACTTATAGTTTTGATAAAATTCCTTCCACTGCCTCACCGAGGGTCCAGCAGACAACAGGAACACACTCAGGTCAGTACAAGTGAATTATATATTTACAAATGCACGATCACACAAGTTAAAATCTGACAGCCAGGACTTCCTACAGCTGCTGTTCATGCAATTTCTCAGAGCACAGAAAATGCTTGGAAAGGCTCCAGTTGTGCAATGCCCGGTGCCCGCTTCTGCTTGGCTGCAGCACTTTGAGACTGCAAACCGATATGTAAATTGGTATGTGCAATTTGTCTTGTTACCTAACCAGCACCGTTTTGCAATAAAAAAATGGCACAGCTATGGAGCCAGTTTGCTGACAATTAACAGTAGGCATCAACACTTAAAATCCAACAGTCAGGAAATCCGGACCCTACATATTTTCTATTTGCAATAAATAAATAAATATCTAAACAGTTCTCCTGACACTAACACTTAAAAAGTGACCATCATCAGACAGAGGTAATCCATAATAGCTGCTCACATGCTACTTTCTCAAGCAAAACACCAGCACTAAGACAGAAGAAGGTTTGTACTGGAATCAAGGAAGTTGGACCAAGTTACCTTCATTTATCTGCAAACCCTCCCAGGAAGTCTGTGTTATTTGTTTAAACATAGGGGAAAACGAAATACTTGAAGTGCAGCATTAGAAAAGTAATTTTGCAAAGCTGGCATATACATTCATTTTCTAAACACACAGCTCCTTTTGGCTCAGAGTAAAGGCAAATCCAAAGGGGCAAGGCTTTGTTTTTTAGCCTATGGATAATTTTCCTCTGATTTGATTCTAAAGTAATATCGCTCAGTATAGGAACAATGACTTATCAAATTTATCACAAGCTCCCCCAGCTCAGGTTCTTTCTCCTTTTCCCCTCATCTTCAACATTAAGGCCTCTGAAACCCAGGGAGACAGGCAGCTTTAGGAGAAACGCGCCCTTCTTGCATTGCTAGGGGCTGAACCATTCCCAAGTCGGCCATCCTGACGTGGGAGATTTTCTACAGCAATATCTGAGCTCGATGCTTTGTGCGCTTCCGCAGCTTTGGCAGGACAGTTGGTAAGAGAACTTTGCAGCATTATTAAAAATGCTACCACAAACTAGAGAATAGGAGACTGAGGCATGTTACTTCAGGATCAATCCCATACCCCTGTGTCCCATGACACGTGTGTAAATACTGGTGACGGAGAAAGACAGAGCAGTCGCATTGAGAAAACCATTGGAAGAGCTTCACTCAAGGACAAAGCGCAATTAAAGTAAAAAAAACGCACATCCAAATGGCCAAATACTTTCAAGCAGGAGTTCCTCAGGCCTGGAGGAAGGCTACCTGGGCAGAGGTAGGAGCTGCGCCTTCCTCGCCTGGAAGAGATGAGGAAGCATCCCACAGCGGCGAGACCTGCGCCCCATCCCTGCGGGGACCACCCAAACCTGAACCCTCTCTTAACACCCGACATCTGGAAACTGAACCAGCTACCACCTTACTTTCGTTGCGTTAAACCCAGCTCTCCCTTTGACGCCAGAGCACCAGGAGCGAGAGGATTTGCAGCGAGAAGATTTGCCCAGAGCCCCAGGGCAGAGGCAAGGAGGGAGCTGAGAGCAAGAGCAGGTCAGCGACGACCCCGGCAGCCCACACGCAGCGACCTGAATCCTCCGAGCCCACCCTTAGGGACCACCACCCTCGGGTGCTCCCCGGCACAGCCTGCTGCTCCCACTGGGAGAAGACCACCACGCTCCCAAAGGTGGGGTGGAGCGCGCGGAGGATGCGGCACGGGCACTGCAGGAGCCACGCGCTGCCGAGAGCCGTCCCGCAGCCCCGTGCAGGGACCTGCTGTGCAATACAGCCGAGCCCCCAGGCAGAGCACCTAAATTGCAAAAAAAAAAAAACAACCAAAAACCAAACAAACAAACAAAAACAAAAAACAAACAAACAAACAAACAAAAAAAGCAACCACCAAAAAACTTTTACAAGACAAAAAGCACCAGCGTCGCGTGTACCACATGAGGCGAAACACCCGATAAGCCAAGCGAGGGGTTGCAGCGGGGTCTGCCGCAGCCACCAGCGGAGCAGGGGCTCGGGGACAGGCCTTGGGGCCGGCGGGAGCACGGCGAAGCGAGGGCATCTCTGGCCTTTCTGCGCGGGGCGGCAGCCAACGTCTCATCCGAGCCCCTTACTCCGAGGCCGAGAGGGAAGGCAAGGTCTCACGGGTGACGCTGGCTGCTGGCTCCCTGGAGAGGGGGGACAGACAAGGACATATTCTCTCCTTAGAGTGGGAGAAAGACAGTCCTGCTCTCTTTGCCCCCATTCAAAGATGCCTCCAAGGGGAACGTGATGGTGAGGACTAGGTGACAACTGCCACCCACACAGAAAGGTTTGCCCACCCAGCTGCTCTCCAAGCACACGCTAAACCCACCCAGCTCCCTCGAGTCACTGGGAGCTGGGGCTGAGCAGCACCGCTCCTGTCCAGGCTACGATCCAATGACCCCTGCAAAACCTCTGCCATCAGTAACGTCACCGCACCTCGTCCCAGGCAGAGAGGAGACGTACGTGGAACCCAGCACTGCTCAGTACAAGCTATGCAGCTCAGCCCAGCAGTGCCAGTGCGGAGCCATCCCACGTACTGGTCCAGGGATGGAGCAAGCTCGGGGTGAAATGCACTTTTGCAGGCAGCCAGCACAAGCACAATGCACCAGTAAGTCCAGCTGCAGCCCCTGGATCAGTGGGCTCAGCCTGGTAACATATTCCTCCCTGACTGAGGTCCCCCTTAATGACAGGTTATTATACAGCAAAAGACTTCCTTCTGCTCCCCAAGGAGCGTTTGTCTTTCCCCAAAGTAGTTTCCATGCAGCGTTAATCAAGAGAAGTCCTACTTACTAAACCAAAACAGAGTACATACAAGCTGCTCTCAGTGGTACTCACAGGCAAGCATTTCCCCCTTGAGGCTGCAAAGGAAAAAGAAACAGCACAGGATAGCTCATAGTGCATTTTAAAGGAGATTTAAAAATAATAGTAAAAACAGCAAAGCAAACTGGGAAAGAAGTGAAGCGACCCCAAAGATTTCACGTTAGGGAGCTCAGGGCAGGCTTGTATCCCAGCAGGAGCTGATACAAGGCGTGGGCATCGTGTGCTGCAGCACCCAGCCGCCTCCTCCACTGCTGCTCGTCTCAAGGGCTCCATTCAGGCAAGAGGTCCCAGGACAGCACGGTTCCCTACTGCTCACACGGCCCCAGAACCCAGCATTTACTAAATGCTCCCTCATCCCGGAGCTGTCAGCGCTTCGACATAACGATTACAAAGGGTACAACTGCAAACGGGGAGCGGTCGGGGTAGGGACCCCTGTCCTGGGGCTGCACAGCTGGAGACACCCACAAATTAAGACCTCAGGTAGTCAGGGTCCTCTCCAGCTGAGATTCTTCATCCAGAACTGCTGTGGGCCAAACCCAGCCCAATGCAAAGCCCTGTCTGGTTCAGTTCCCGCCAGAGCTCTGGGATTTTGGGGATGCCTAAGCCTCAGGCTCTTCACTGAGTATGAAAATCCCAGCAATGCTCACCTGCGCAGCATCACCCCTTCTTTTACTCTCTGGCCACTTACTCTGCTAACAGGGAAGAGGAGAACGAGAAGCTGGGCTCACTGAATGGCTTGGAAAACATTAAACTCTAAAGTATCCAAGATTATTTTATTTTTAAACAGCTTTGGTAACAATGGCTGTCTCTGCACAAGGGGCCCAGCCAAGACCTCCTCAAAGCCCCCCACCGACCTCTGCCTCCTCTGCCAGGCAGCAGTAGCATGCAGCCTGCTCTGCCTGTGCTCTCCCAGGCACAGAAAAACTCCTAATTTAGCAGAGAAGCGATTTTAAATGAGCAAAGAAACAAACGGGGCTTCACATCCAACACTGATGAGACCCTACGTGCTTTTAAGCCAGAAGAAATGCCAAACACCAAAATCCAGGCTGCTTGAATTTGGGCACCCAAAGAGCCCAAACTCTGTTCAACAAGTTGCTGACATCAGGATCTGCGGGGAAACGGGCACCAAGAAAATCACGGGCACAAAGATTTCCTACCAAGTTGCTCTGGGGCTAAAGCAACACTTGGCTGCAGTATCAAATTAGGACAAAGAGGGTATTAATAACTCTTTCCAATCAAGTTTTTGCCAGAAATCAAGGTAATACCCAGAATTAACCACCCTGCCAAAACCCTATTGCACTGATGGAAACTCACCTGCACGGAGCCTGACTTTGAAAGCCTCTGGCACCACAATTCTAGTTTAAATGGGGCAACTTTTGGTTTTGGGGGGCAGGTGTGGGGTATGTTTTTGGTTTTTGTAGGGTTTGGGGTTTTTTTGTTGGTTTTGTTAGTTTTGGGGGGTTGGGGGGGGGCATGTGTTAGGTTTTTTTGGTTTTGTTTGGTTTTTTTTTTAAACAGGAGTCTAATCCAGAATGATTTTCATGCGGGAAAAGAGATGGTGTTCAAGACCCTGGGAAGGGTCTGTGTTTCAGAGAGGACCAGCGACAGCCGCGGGCGATGGTGTGATGGTGGGGAGGGGGAGCGTAGGACAGGTACCACCTGGACACCGACTTGCAGCTGCGGCTGGTCGGCCCCATCTCGAGCTTCCAGGGACGGGAAAGCCCCCAGCAGGTCGAGAGGTTTGCTCCCAACGCTGTAATGTCGCGGGCGCTTTACCGTGTCCGCGCTGGCCCGCGGCGTAAAGCCGTTTCTTCTCATCCTTACGGGGGTTTGGCTGGCGGGAAGGTTGTTCTGATCCCAGACGGAGGGGTATCGCAAGGAATGAAAAGGGGAATCACAGTTTAAAACCACATCACGCACCAGCACACACCGCCGGCATCCCCACCCGCAGGCACCCCAAAGCTCCCAGCAGCTGGGGCCGCGGCTCAGTGAACCCCGCATCGGTCTGCGCTGGCACGACCGCTCCGTGCCTTCCCCGGCTGAGCACTAGTGGTGGGAAACGACCTCCTGTGTCAGCTAATCTGGCTCAGAGTCCACTGAAAAGGCTGCTTTTTTAGCAGTTTTATTTCCCTTTGGGACTTTTTTGCTTAGGTGGCTTTGTTTGTTTGTGTTTGCTTTTTATTGTTTTTTTTAATTTTTTATTTTCTTTTTTTTTTTTTCCTCCCTGCAATCAATTGGGGGGGGGGGTAAAAATAATCAAATAGAAAACTTTCCCTGCTTTGTGTTTCTTCTCCCCCAAAGCAGTCATGTTGCCCAAGTAAAGCAAAGAAAACCAGAAACGGCCTCCGACTTCAAGCAGGCAGCAACGATTTCAACACAGGCATCGCACAGAAGTTGCAAAGCAATAAATACCCGACTGGGAACCACCAGCATGGGACCAGCCACAGAAGTCTTGCTGAATATCCTCAGTTTAGCATTTTGCAGTCCACTGGATTTAGCTCTGCAAACCCTCCAGTCACAGAAGGAGGTTCCTAGTTTCTCCACCCCTTGTTTATGGTCCCTCAGCATAGGGGACTCCTTTATGCTGGGACAAAAAAAATATAACCATATCCCAGGCAATCAGCCAATAGCTCTTTACGAAACACAACAACAAGAGGCAACTAAAAGCCTAAATGTACCAAAAGAACTTAAAATGTGATGCACTTAGATATCCTGCGAACTAGCACAGCTGAGAGTCGGTTTGTTCCCTTTAATTGGGGGAGCTAATTACACACAACTGCTACGCAGCATTCCGCAACAGATCAGTCCCTCTGCAAAACAGCGTTTGCATAAGCGAGCACCTCAAATAGCAGCAACTTCCACAGATTTCGCACGTATTTAGGTGCTTTGCTGAACAAGGTGGATGGCCAAACAGTTATTTAAGAATGGGAGAGACAGGACTTTGTAAATAAAGCTAGTCAAAGTCTGAAGTGTTTCCAGTGCTGCTGTAAGAAGATTCCCAGTGCAAGGGAGGTAAATTGGACCCTTCTCCTTCAGCTCCAACATATACAAAGTTTAGGAACACCACAGTCTTGCCTTGCACCAAATACTTGTCTCTGCAGATTTCTTGCGTGTTTTACAAGGGAAAAACCTCCACTCCTCCCAGCCACCGGCACACGGCAGCCAGCCTGGGCCCCCAAGGGCTGCAAGCGCTGCCCAGAGCCACCAAGAACCCGTCCCAGAGCCCAGCCTTACCCCGTCTGCAGCTTTACAAAGAGAAAGCTCATCAAGACAATGAAAAAAAAATTCACTTCAAACATTCTGGCAAGTCTTTTCAAAATGATCGCAATTAATGCAAACAAGCATCAACAACAAATACTTAACTGAAAACTGAGTTTTTAAATTCCAGGTCTCATTCTAAGTCCTAAATTTGCCCATTCTGCTTCCTACAATAGCTCTGAAAAATATCTGCTCCTGGCCTGGGAAGCACACTAATTTAGCCTACAATTAATTCTGCTTTTGGGAATTACTTCTGAAGCAAGTCCCTCTGGTCACTGAAAGCCATCGGCCATTTCTAGCAGGTCTTTAAGAGTGTTTCAGTTTAGGCACTTATTTTTGAAAAGGGAAAAAAACAGGGCTGTGCAGCAAGACTTACTGAGTCCAGGGAGGGTTTGTCGCGGTGGGTGTTCACTGCTTCCACATTCAGGGTAATCGTCTCCACCTTACAACCTTTACCAAAAAGAAAGAGAAGTTTATATGAGGAAGGGTAATTTAATAAACAACCAATTTTTTTGTTTAAATATTGAAGACAGCATGGAAAATGAGCAGTGCACCTTCACTGCAGGAGCACAGCCTGTGTTATGTGGACTACAGGTCTATACAGAAAAGCCATTTTTAACTGACTGCACCCCAGAGCCAAAGCCAAGTTTGGAGGCACACACAGCCTTCTCCATCAAAAGCTGAAACCCACCTGTGACAATTATCACCTGTTTAAAAGAGAGGCCACAGGAGAACACACCCGCACCCACACATCTCCCCCCAAAACCCTCCCACTCTCCAGAACCTTTTTATACATTAAAAACATTAGCAGCAGCTTTTACAGCATGCCCAGTTGCTGCCACACACGGACACAAACTTGCTCATCAGATTCACATGCAGATGCAAACCAGGGGGAAAAAAAAAAAAAAAAAAGGACAATATTTACCGTATGCAACGGGCGTGAGCTTGAGAATGGTGTGGAGGGGGCAGCGCAGGTAGGGCAGCTCGTCTAGGACAGAGGCAGGCGTTACGGGGGGGGGGCATTACGGCTGCGCTGGGGCTGCCCACGCCAGCCCCCCCATCCCAGGCTTCAGGTGGGAACCTTTCACATAGCAAATATCGGACGCCAAGCGCAGCAGTGCCTTGTGCCCACGCAGGCGGTACCGCAGCCCCCCCGGAGCCCTCAATCGCCCTCCCCAACCCCGCAGCAGCGGGACGGGACTGTCCCCACAATGTCCAACACACGGGGCCACCAGCCAGAGGGAACCCTTCCAGCAGCACACGGGTGGGAAAGCACTGCAGCAACAGCCGCCACGGACCCACGGGAGTTTTACTTTAAACTTTATTAACTTTATTAAAAGTCTTATTAAACTCCAGTACCACTCACTGGAGCTTCATAAAGGAGCTTGCAGCAGACTGGAACTAGCTTCCAGGCAAGTATGCCATGCAAGGGATCAGCATTTCTCAGAAGTGTAGCACTATTGCCAACCCTTCACAGGCTACTGATGCATCAGAAAAGTTTTTCTTTACATTAAAAAATAATCCCCTAGAGATTATGTAAGTGCTACTGGTGGAAACAGCACCAGAAACAAGGGCTGAGCAGAAAACAAACAGCACATGCATCTCCATGTCTCACAAAGAGAGCTTCTTGCCAAGCTCCATGCACTGCTGAAATGCAATGGTTAAAGTATTCCAGAAATGTTTTCTTTTTTTCTTTTTTAAGCAGCTCTTCCGTTATGAAAAATCAAAACAGTAATTACAAGCCACCCTCCCAAAAGCTCTGTAAAGGAAGCAGCGAGAGAAGCCAGCCCCTAACATCATGCATTTATTTTTGTACCTGCACTCTTGTCAAGAAAATAAGCCAACAGGCACCTCATAACCGCCTGGTGGGAGATAACGAGGACGTTGCCTTGCCGTTCTAGCTCCATAATTACTGGCTCCAGGCGCTGGACCAAGTCCTGGTAGGACTGAAAAACAAAACAGGAATTTTTCAAGGGGTTTTGTAAACAGAGGCTTAAGCAGAAGTAGCAATTAACACAGCTTCACATTCAGGAAAATATCAGTTAAAATATCAAAATGCAGAAGTTATGGATGATTTGGTAAATACGGAAAAAAAAAAACCAAAGGCAAACAGCAGAAGGTGGAATTTAGTGTCAGCAACCCTCAGATTACAGGAGTATTCAGATTACTGGTAACTCCTACTGAGTGCAGTAAGAAAAACAAATAAAATAGTAAATTACACATTTCAACAAGATTGTGAAGTAAAACCAGAAGTGACTCCATACTCCACCCACAGTCATTTTCTTCCCAAAGTGTTTTTTCACAGTGACAATTCAGGCCTCAGCCAAACGAGCAGGATGCAGAAACCCCTCGGTGTCTGAGGGGAGCAGCAAGGAACTCAGCAAGTGGCCCAATTAATGGGTTGAAAGGCATCATCTGCACACCACAATAAAGGAAAGCAATAAACCTTTCCTCTAAAAAAAGAGAACCGGGGACCCTAATGTTTTCACTTTCTCACACAAGCATTGGTAGAAAAAGTCAAAATTAAGTCCTTTAATTCTACACATATGTATTCATTTTACATATACTGTAGCTTATTGTTATTTCTTAGAGGTCCTCACCTCGCCTCCAGGATAGCGATAAAGATACTTCTCTTGATCCCTCAATGCAAACTCATCTGGATACTTGGCTTCAATTTCTGCATAGGTCATTTCTTCACATACCCCCTGAGGGAAGAAGAACTTGTTACAACAGGCTTTGTTTCAACAGAGGTACAACGATGCAACAGGAAGAAAAGAAAAAGCAAGTGGCTGAGATCAGTAATCCCTTTATGTGATGAAAGTTTTAGGTATCGTATCTGACACGGCCATACACTCAGCATTTGTGTACCGCACGTCCAGGGTGGTTAGGAGAGGGTGGGCTTTTGCTGTTATTTCAAACCCCTTGTTTACCAGGGATGAAAATGAGCATTCATTTCCACAGCAACAACCCTGCAATTTCTTTTGCCCGAATGAATTAGAGTGGGAGCAGTAACCTTTGTCCACCCAGGATGGTGTGACAAATGCCTGGGATGTTCAGAGTTATTTTCTTTCTCCACTTCAGCTAGATATGTTCGCAGCAAGGTCTAGCAGCTCCAGGCATTATCAGCCCTGTACCAAACCATCCTAAACCTCATGATGATGGCTGGAGTACATTATACATGGACATGGTTATAGATGAACAGGAAACGGTCAATTTTATCACGATGAATTTGGTTTTAAACATCATTTTCCATCTAGAAAAGCAAAAGGCTTCAATCAGCATTTCACTCACAGCATCGATCTCGTTGAGAATCTTCCACTGCTCGTACGTGACCCCCAGGGACTCGGCCGTCTGGATCGTCCTTTTCAGCTGGCTCGTCCACACCTTCAGCTCAACAATTTCCTGCTCCTCGATGAACTTCTTCAGCGCCTGAGCGAACTGGAAAAAAAGTCAGGGGAGGTTAGGAGGGAGCAGGAGCTGCTGCCGCCGTTAAAAGCATCATTTCAAGGGCTGTGGCTGTCGCGGCAAGATCCAGCTGCGGGGCTGCCCCTCGCAGGAGTCGG
This sequence comes from Aquila chrysaetos chrysaetos, assembly GCF_900496995.4. NCBI lineage: Eukaryota > Metazoa > Chordata > Aves > Accipitriformes > Accipitridae > Aquila > Aquila chrysaetos. The sequence goes on from NC_044027.1 coordinate 2,270,150, forward strand.
ATGCAGAGCCCGGCTCTGACCCTGGTCACACAACACTTGACAAATACAGCAAGCCGGGTGCTGCCAAACACATACCTGCTTCCCGCGTGGTGACAGACCAGAATCCCCACCAATCTTGCCAACAAGGTTATATTCACTCTCACCGTGTCGGCAAAGGTAGATGGTACGCGGCTGGACATGAATGTTCATTAGGTAATAGACGATTTTACTCTGGATGTAATCTTGGACTCTGTTTACTAGGAACCGCTGTCCCACATTGATCACTTTAATGAAGGAAAGATCTCTGGAGTCAACATAAAATAAGAACACCCACACGACTGGTTTTAAAAATGAAGCACGTGCATCTGCGGGTGTAATCTAGCTATTCATCCTCTAGTAAAGGCATCAGCACTACCACTGGGTTGCTCCAGCAGACAGAAAAGACACTGAACTGCCGTGCTTAAACAAGGAGCTGCGTTACACTGCCGTACACTAGAGAAAAATCCTTTCAAATCACTTGGGACCCGAGGATATCACCTTCACACAAGCAGTCGTGCTTTGGGAGAGCAGAGGCTCCAGCAGACGCGTTACAGCATCCTGAGCCAGAGAACAGCAGCGACAAAGCAAAGCAGCTCATGTGTACAAGGACAAAATGCACCCCAGGGCTTTGCTTACTTGTCGTACGCATCGGGATCGAGAGGCTGGTAAGTGACCTTGTAGCACTCTATCCTCTTCAGGAAATCATCCATCACGTTCTCCCTGTTTCTCTCCGGGTAGTCGGGGCTGGAAACTTTCACCTCCTGATCAACAGACAGTGCCGCTTTGTGAGAGTTAAGCAAACTCAACAGGGAACAAAAGCAACGCTGAATAACATTATTCTTCCCCTTTGAAACAAATACGCAGTGTTTAATGCTGCCCTGTGGAAAAACCTGCTCCTGGAGAGGAAACAAAGGGCGACTCTGAAGGCACTGTAGTGCTTGGCCCTGCGACAGACACAGCTGGCTCGCTGTTAGCTGTCCCTGCAAGCCACCCGCTGCCTGCCTTCCCTTGACAAGGAATCACGCTTCAAGGTCAAACATTTCTCAGCTTCATTTGATTTCCACCTTCTCACATAACTAACTGCGTCCTTAGCTTTTATAAACCTCCAAACCTTAGCTGCTTAGTTCCAAGGTGAAACGTAAGAGCAAGGCATGTGCGGACATTCCTGTAAGCTATCGTAGCTGGTGACCTTGCACCGAGCACCCACAGTAGGTACTGCCAGCTCAGCCTGGAAAATGCGGCACGCACCAGGATATTGGCAGCAATGACTTCTGGATCATCGCAGACGGACTCCACAAAAAACACCTACGAAGACAGCAAGGAAGTATATTTCAGAGAGCCAAGAACTCTGCCCTGAATCAAAACTCGAGAGCTCCTGCCCCAGGGAGCAGTAATGTCCCTTGGTGCAGCAACTCCAACTACAAGTTAAATACAGGAGCACTACCTTGAAAGCATTTTCTTTAGCAAAATTTAAGATCAGGTCCCGTCTTTCTCGAGTTGTGTTGGTCGCATCAAACACCTACCAGAAAACAAGTAAGCAGCAATGAGCAAGTTTTCCCAAGGCTTTTAAACCAGCCCCAAATCATTTGAGATTACAATCAGGTCCCCAAACGCCCTGGGCAGCTTTGAACTACCCAGATGTAAAACTATGTTTAGTTCAGAAAAGTCTTACAGCTATCTGCCCACACTCCTCCAAGAGATAAGCCTTCACGTCTTCTAGAGCCACTAAGGCACATCGTCTGCAGGAGAGAAATGGGTATTGTCAGAGCTGACATAAAGTGTTCAGATGGCAAGGCTTCTGAACCACTGGGGAGACATTTAAACACCTTCTCCCTCTGCCCACGGAGCACCCACCCCTGCGTCTTTCCAAGAGGCCTGGAGGCTCTGCAGAGATCACAAGGCATCTGCATCTCTGACCTGCTTCACCACCAGGCGTTCGCAGCCCCTGCTCTTTGTGTCAGCCCAAAGGCAACGACAAAACTCCTACGCACAGCCCCTCTGGCAGGATCCCTGCGCAGGCATTACACGTGATTTTGTGCTCCTCAAACACAGAGCCTGCCAAGACCTGAGACTAACCAGACCACCACAGATCGGTTCAGCCCCCTGACGCCGACTTACTTGCGGATTTCCATGGCTTCTTTGTTATCATGCCTGAAGAAGTCATAGGACTTGTAAGACTTCACTGCTTCCCGGCGATACACTCCTAAATTAAACACTTCACACACAAAAGACGAGCGCGTGAGACTGACGGCTTTCTGCAGACAGATCTCACGGCGCTTTCGGCAAAGGGCAGAGCCATCCCCGCACTGGGGCGAGCCGGCGGCCCCCGCACGCACCTTTGGTGGGCACCCCGATCCAGTTGAGGTAGCGGGTGAGCTTCTTGGACACGTAGGTCTTGCCGCGCGCGGGGAGACCGATCATCACGATCAGCGTCGGGGAGTTGGTCATGTAGGAAGCCCATGCTGCCAAAAAAACCCAAACCCCAAAACCCAGGAGCATCAGCTGCATTGCCGAGCAGCTGGGAGCAAAAAAGCGAGTTCCAACCCAAAGCCATCCCCCATGCAGAGGTGCCCTGTCTCCCGGACGGACAGACAGCTGCCGTGCATCTCAGAACGGGCTGGCCGTCATGTCCTTGAAGGTAATTAACCACTGCGAGCGTCTCTCCGGTCTCCCGGGCACCTAATGGGACCGAAGTAGGGCTTTTAGCATTACCACTATTTACCGACTGGGCGGGAGCTGTCAAGGGCAGAAGAAAGATGCTTTTAACAAAACGGTCACGTTCTCTCAGAAAACAGCCGCAGCAAGCTCTGGAAAGGCCCGGGGAGAGGCGGGTTTGGGGGAAAAGCAGGGGATGCGGGCCATGGCAGCACCCACAAGTCAAAAAAATGAGAGGCGTGGGGGTGAGCAGCGCAGGGCACCCACGCGGGAAGGGCACCGGGACGGAGAGCGCGTCCCCGCGCGGGATGGAAACGCGCTTTAAGGAAGACGCGCGCTTTTTTAAGCGGCACGCGCAGCATTATCCCCCTTTTTATGTTTTTTGGGGGGTTTGGTGGGGGGGGGTTTTTTGTGGTTTTTTTTTTTTTTTTCCCCTGAAATAGATGAAAGTCGCGTTCCCCCTCGCCCCCCCCCTCCCCTTCCCCGGGCCGGGGTTACTCACAGCACTTCTTCTCGCCGCCGCGCAGGGCCCCGGTCCTGCCCCGCGGGGGGCCGCCGTGCCGGGGCACCGCCGACATGGCTCCGCGCCGCCGCGCCACATGCAAATCGCATGCAAATCGACCGCCGCCGAGCGGCGCTACGTCACGGGCGCGCTCCGCTATGCAAACGACGTCGCCGCCCGCCAGCGGCGCGCTCCGGTCTCCTCCCTCCCCTCCGCGGCGCTCTGACTGGCTGCAGCCCGGCCAATGACGGAGCGCGGCGGGAGGTCTCGCGAGAGGAAGCGGGGCGGAAGCGGAAGCGGCGGCCGGTCGGTGAGGAGGAGGAGGAGGCGGCGGCGGCGGCCCCGCCGAGGATGCTGCGGCTGCGCTGCAAGGCCCGGAGCGGCACCCACCCGCTGCCCGGCCTCACGGCCCACTCCCGCCTCCGCGACATGCAGGCAGCCCTGGCCGCCCTTACCGGCGTCCCCGTCCCGGCCCAGCGTCTCCTTCTCGGTTTCCCGCCGCGGAGCCTGGACCTCAGCGACGGCGAGCGGCGACTCGGAGACCTCGGGATCCACTCGGGTGAGCGGCCGGCCGGGCGCCCTGGGTCTGCGCGGTGGTGATGAGGGGGGCGGGCACCGGCGCTTTGTGGCCTCTGCTGCCCCGCCAGCTGCAATTACCGTAATTAAAAGAGGCTGTGGCCCAGCACGCCCCTCATCAGCCGGCTGTCGGGCCGGTTCCGCCTCCCGGGGGTTGCTGTCAACCGCCCGTGCTCGGGAGGGACTCCTGCTCGCCGGTAGCGCCGGTGGTGGTTTTGCCCGCGTCGCCGGGGGTCCGGAGGTAACACGCACGGGGCTGGACGGGGACGGGGAGCCGGTACACGGCAGGCGAGTAGGCCGGAGCCCGCCGTGTACGCTCGGTCGGCGAGTCGCGGTGCTACCGGCTGTTTTGGCTGAGGGTGTTTTCCATCAGGATACCGTGCTGCTGGGGCAAACGAGTGCCATCCTGAATAATAATGACACAACCGTGTTGTTCTGTTTTAGGAGCAGCAGCATCTTTAACTCCCATCTGCATGTTTGTCTCAACTCTCCCTCCTTCTGTGTTTGACAGGCGATACTCTAATAGTTGAAGAGGATACATCCAAACCCAAGACCGACTCGCCTGTAGTTGCAAAAAGAACGATGTCTAACTCGGTTAGGGAAGCCGTGCCTGTGCTTGCGAGGAGGGTTGTTCCGGCAGATAACTCCTGTCTCTTCACCAGTGTGTACTATGTGGTGGAGGGAGGCGTTTATGACCCGGGTTGCGCTCCAGAGATGCGCAGCCTTATAGCCCAGATAGTAGCAAGTGATCCTGAATCTTACTGTGAGGCAGTTCTAGGGAAAACTAACAGGGAGTATTGTGACTGGATCAGAAGAGAAGAGACTTGGGGAGGAGCCATCGAAGTGTCCATTTTATCCAAATTTTACCAGTGCGAAATCTGTGTGGTGGACACACAGACAGTCAGAATCGACCGTTTTGGGGAAGATGCCGGTTACACTAAGCGGGTCCTTTTAATTTATGATGGGATTCATTACGACCCACTTGAGCGTAAAATCCCTGACTCGGACATTCCTCCCCAGACCATTTTCTCCACAACTGATGATATTGTTCTTGCACAAGCGTTGGAGTTGGCAGATGAAGCGAGACGGAAGAGGCAGTTTACCGATGTGAATCGCTTTACGCTGAGGTGCATGGTGTGCCAGAAGGGACTAACTGGACAAGTGGAAGCCAGAGAACACGCCAAGGAGACTGGACACACCAACTTCGGGGAAGTGTGACATCTGCATGAGGATGGTTACATCGACTACCTCACCGATCCAGAATAAAATTCTGGATTTCCAGATAAGCTGTATGTAATCATAAAATTCCGTTCACAAAGCTTGAAAAGCATATTAACTTAACGATGGCCAAGATGCACAGGTTTGCTATGGTTAGTGACTTTTCCAACAGATTTGAAATAGGTATCTTCTCGCATGCTAACTTATAGTACTTTGGCAGGTGGTATACACTGGCAGCTAAAACTTGATTTCTGAAATAATATTCTCTTTGTGTATGTGATCTGAGCGGACATAAAAAACCAGGCTCGTTCAACACTAGCATAAAATCTAGCCTCTAAGTTACTGAATTAATCTCCGTATTATGTTTTCAGGGTAATTAAATTAATCTAAGGGTTTGGGAAACACACGTATCAGCATTACTTATACTAAGAATTAGACTCTGCACGTACAAGCAGTTCTTGCAAGGGAAACTGCTCGTTTGGTGCACAATTTTTAATGGAAAGAGTATCTCCAAAGCTGCCCTATACTATGTTACCATCAGAAGTAGAATGTATTGTTTATGTGAAGTCATGGCTTTAGAGAAAGAAATGGCCTCTAAGCTTTAAGATAGCCTTCTTTAAATTAACAAGTAGATGGTTAAGTGTTGAATAAACTTATTAATCCTCTGTAGGTAGTTTTTAGTTGCTTGAAAAATAACTATATCAACCCCCTGGTGTTTACACTGCATCAGAACATAGGCATGTTTCTTGACATACTTTGAATTCTTCTTCATAATAGTATCGGAAATTCTGGCAAGAGGGAAATAGAGCAGTTAGGGAAGTAACTTAATTTACATCTGTTAAACACATTTAAGCAGACTTTACTTGGGTATAGCCAATCTCATGGCCACAGTGTTACTAAGCTGTACCAGACTCCAAATACTGTAAATTAGCACTTTAAGGTATAGTTCTCACTCTTTGCCGATAAAAAGTTTTGCCCTTTTTAAGAAGGACAGAGTGCTAACCCAGAAGGGAGGCTTGAGGTTTCTTCATCTGCATTCTGCCTTAATGTGTTTCATTTGTCACTGATGACTGCTCGGTAGCAAGACTTTAATTCTGATAATGAAGGGTGCAGTTTAATTTTCAGAACAAAATAAGCTGCGTAAACTGCCCTACTTCTCATACTATTCAGAATCAGGGAAGTTGAAATTGGTTTAGTATATCTTGCCTCACAGTGGGGTTGTGAGGCTTAACAGTAAGTGCTTTTGAGGTCTTTTAAAAGGTGCTGTAAAGGTGCATATTACTGAAAGGGATTTTTTTTTTTCTTTGAAATGCCTATAACACACATTTGTTTTATTGAATTTTAAAATATTCTTAGCCTGCTATTCTTCTGTTACTCTGTTCTGAGTTACCTTCCTTGCACGTTTACAAATGGGGAGCAAGAACGTGCATCTTCGGACTGAGGCAGAAATAAACCCACTTTCCAAGTGGAATCTAAGATCTAGTTTTAAAGGCCTCCATTGTTAGGGCATCTGGCTAAACTCCTGGTGCAGTGAAAACTTATTTTTGATAAAAAGCACGTTTCGCTGAAGTTCTCAGCTGAGGCTCCTGGTTGGACCTTGAAATACAGGAGGGTCTTACTGAGGAAGGAACATAATTACATAAGTGCTTTGTTGAATTGAGGCATGAATAATTAAGTATAAAGAATAGAATCACCAAGAGCACTATGGACCAGGTTTCTTTTTAATTCAGTATTAAAGTACACATTAGCACTGGTGGGAGTTTCCTGTAGAAAGCCACTTAGCTTCCAATGTTAAACCCCACTTTGCTTTTAGCCTCTCATTAGGAAAAAAAAAAAAAACAAACCCCAACATGAAAACCAGCCCTCTAGAAGCTGATGCTTATAAACCTAAAGAAATACCTGACAGTTCAAAGGAACTTGAAGATTACACTGTGTTATAACTACTTGAGATGAAATACTGTCTAGGAATGAGACCAAGAGACTGTCAATCCTAAATTGTATTCTCAGCTTTCACACTGAAACGGTGAGATGCCTTGGACAAGGAGCTGATCCTCACCATTTGCCATCTGTAAAATGGACATAATACCTACCTCAGAGAGGTGTACAAGGTGACTATCTTTGGGTGTCTTTGAAACAGAAGTGGAAGATACATATTTATTGTCTGCCATGTTTGCAAATGCATTGACTTTGGGGAGCAACACATAGATGTTAGCTTTGTATCCAGGATGGATTTCTGAAGGTGTGTAAAAATATTTTTTTGGTATTTCTCAGTTGCAGTATTTTTAAAATTAGGTTATTTAAACCAGAGTGTGTAGCTTTGCTATATCATGTTTGCGTTGGAAATCTGCTAACAGAGAATCAGTTCCATTTGAGGAAAATGTGTCAATATCACTGCTTGGACGTTTTCTTTCGTTGCCTAGAAAATAAAATCTCTTTGGTTAAAAAATGTCAACTGAACTGCTGTAATTCATCTTTGTAAAAGTTGATACTGTTACACGCTGACAAACTCAAGAACAAGTAACCCTTGGTATGGACTGGGAGTCAGAAAACCTTATGTGATTCTCCTAAACTCTCCCAAACAGAAAGTAACTACATTATTTAAAATGTAAAAGATATGGATACCTTTAAAGTACAACTCTCTTTCTTTTGTAAATGTTAGGGGTTTTTTACTATCTTTTTATCAGCATTTGCCTGCCCTTACTGATACAATTACAGAAGTATCACAAAAAATGGCATCCTGGCACTAGTAAGATGAACTTCTGAACATCACTAATACATTTGCACTGAACTGTTATTAATTGTACAGCAAGATGTTAGTTACAGATATTTTAGAACAGAGGTGTCGTGGGATGTAGGCTCAGGTACTGGCAGGGAGTAGCATCACTTGTGCAGACCAATCCAGAAAGCCTGTAAGACACAGGTTTATGTCCTTACCATCACCACTTATCCCCATACAGATTTAAAATAAATATTAAATTCCTGGCTGAATACTTCAGCACAGAGGTCAGTAACCTGGAAACTGAAATTTTTGTCTCGTAGGTGTGCTTACTAAAAACTGGGTTATTGGTATTATTTTACCAATCTGCGCAGTTCTGGATCTTCATTTAAATAAAGAATTCTGGTTTCCTGGTGCCAGTCTGGCTGTTTTACCAGCACTAAATTCCTTCTTTAATTAAAGAAAAGCCTAACACACTCTAATCATGTGGCCTTTTACAAACATGTTCTATTGTATGAAGAGATTCACCATCTCGTGGTTATAACAGCACTTTAAAAGCTTGTCTGAGTTTACATGTTGAGCAGATGTTGAGCAAGAACTTTCACCAATGCAGGCAGTGTGTGTTCCCAGCGCAGTAAAATGAGTGGCGTTAGCAAACGTTTCTAAAAGTCTTAGTTACCCATGTAATCCAGTGGTATAGCATTCTGGTTTGTGTATCATCAGTGCAGATCAGTTGGTATAACATATTTCCTTAAACACGTGCCCTGAATTGCAAAAATTGTTGATGCACCAATAAACGTGACTGATGCATGCATACTTGTTTAGTCTGTGCCTCAGCTCTTGAATTTCAGGTTTGTGTTCTATCTGCTGTTGTTCACCAGTGTGTTTTCTAGGTCTTCACATCTACGCAATGCGGTCTTTGAGCTGTTTCCATCTGCTTTCCCTTCTGTCTCATTCCCTTTTTACCTTGACTCTAAGAGACAATCATGGCGAGAGAGGGATGTGGCCCCGCAACCTGTTCAGGATGAAGCTTCTTTGCTTTCAACTTGTTCAACAATAACTTTTTTTTTTAATAGTACAATATTTCCTCTGTGTAATTAGAGTCAGGTATCAAGTGGAACAACTGTAAAGAGAGTTTTACATACCTCCAGAATCTTTTATGCATTTAAATATATAAATCATTAAGTAGACAAACTTTAGGAAGAGTGGGGTTCAATAGGACACGTATCTACTTCATGGATGCAATTGCCTGAAAGACCGGTCTCGGAAGTATATCAGTAATATTCTGAAGTTTCTGAAGGACAAACTTAATTCCTTAGTTCTGGATAAGTCTACGTAAAAAGAGCAATTGCTGGGGAAAGGACTGAGAAAAGGAACGTCTTGTTACGTGGTGTAGAATCAGTATCTTAAATCTGCAGCTTTCTGTGTGCACAGTCACAGCAGAGGCCACTTGTGACAGTTTGGGAACAGTGTCTCCTGTACCCATCCTGCTCCTTCTAGAGACCTGTTCTAGAATATAGCAGTGCTACAATCGTGATCCGCCCTGGGGCAACAATGCCCCACACAGGAACACAGTGTTCATTTTCATAAACATTTTTGACCTAAGCAGTATTACTCATTTGCCCTGCTCAGCTTTTGAGGAAGCAGGAGGAATGGACAGGCACAAATGAAGACAATGCAGAATTTCTCCTGCTGACTGCCTTAAACACAGAAATCCACGTATCGATGGAGTTTTTGAGAAATCAGACTGACGCACAACTCCTGAAGCATCTGCGTTTGGCAGATTTCACAGCTCACAGCCCAGGCAGCACCCAAGGGCGGCTCTGGCTCCTGCCCTGCGTGAACCCACCCATAGGTAAGCCCTGCAAACCTCTCCCTGGCAGGGAAACTCTTTAATAAGAGGAGCAAAAAATTTTCAGCTTGCTATTTTGAAAATTACAGCTCTTTATCATACAAATTAAATGTCTGCATGCATTTTAAATTGAGCTATGCGTCCAGTTGTAAAACTGCCATCAGATTTTGCTCTGCTCAGGACTGGGCAGAATAAAAGTACTTCAAATAGGTTGAAATCAATATTGCTTTTTCACTCCTCTGAGTCTGAGCACCAGAATGCTGTCTGTAACAAAAGAATGCAATAGGGCAGTTAACAAAACTAGGTTGTCCAAGATTGCAGTGTCCTTGTCTATTATTTTTAATTAAAGCCTTGGGGAAAGTGTTGGGAACTGTGTAATACCTTGAGAGCTGACTCCTTATTTCTGACGTAGAGTTAATGCTAACCAAGCTATGGAAACAGATCACCTCAGTTCTCTACCTCTTTTCTGTAAAATAGGGTTCCTTTCTCAGTTCACAGCCATATTAAGATTTAATTATTTCTCTAAACTGCTGTGTAATACTAGGTATTAACTACCTAGTATTTTTCATAATTGATTTGTCAGCATACATACTGTACATACAATTTGGTCCAAGGAAAGTGTCCAACAGTCCTACAGAGTCAGATAAACATCGTTATGTTAACAGGTATCTTACGGTGACGCCGTATGGATGCGTTTCCTTCAGGGCCAGGACTGAATCATTTGTGTTCTTTTGTTTATGAACAGGGTGAGGCACAACGGGTCTGTTAACATGCCAAAGTCCTTCCACGGCATTGTGTAGTTTTGTCTGCATCATTTGACTACTTGTATGTACTTCATGCCATATATATGAAATCACGCTTTATTTTCAGTTCTAGCTATTTATATTTGTTGGAGGAAGAGGAACATGGAAAAAGAACAGGTTCTTTCTGGGCATCTGATTCAGAGAAGCTCAAGACTTCTCTTAATGGATCATGACATTTTCCTGACCTACACAGAGCCCTGCAGGCAGCAAGCTCTACCTGTTTTATTGCACAGATTTAAGTTCTTGTGCTGTCAGCACGGCGCTCTCAGGAGACACTTGCCCTGCCTGGAGTGGTTGCTCGTTCCCACCGTGTTTCCATGTACAATAAGAAAATAGCTCTGGGTTTGATTTACTCCCTCTCTTAAAGCAGGCTCAGAACTAAGTGCAACTTGACAAAACCAGCGCGCATCTGACTCTTTAAATTACTGCACCGGCCAGCATGACACCAGTTAACGCTTCCAGAAGCGCCTGCACTAAGTCCTGCACCGAGCTCTGCAATCACCGGCTGTTGCAATGCTCAGGCAGCAGCTGGGGCTGCTGCTCTGAATGTGCTGCGTTCGCATCTCTTACCTCTGCTGCAGGCCAGCGTGGGAGAGCGGAGCTGGCTGGGGCTCCCAGGAGCTGCTGGTCTGTTGATTTGCTCTTCAAGGCACATGGTGCCTTTCGTAACAGTGTGCAGCTGAGGCTCGACAGCGCTTTTGGGAACCTCTGTGCTTCCTGGCTCATCTGCTTGCTTTTCATCCTACCATGGCTTTAAATAACTTGGGTTTCTACTTCTCTGTTCTGTGTAGCAAGGAACACACATTGCAACACAACCTTTTTCTGAAAAAAAAAAAAAAAAAAAAAAAAAAAAATCACTGAAGCATGAAAACTTGAATGAATCTGGTGGCTGTATCAGTTCTGGAAGTTTGCTGCAGGGTTTCTGCTTGGATATTTATAGTAACTCAGTGAGGAGCACCTTGCAGAGCAGATCCAAGTCTATGCTGGGGCAGGGGAGCAACAGCCTAAGCATTGTTTATCAGAGAGAAAAGTTGTAATTTTAATAGGAGAGCCCAAAGTCGTGGTAATAATGAGTCACTGCAGTTCGTTCAGCTGCTTCTGCAGCACTGCCTGGGCAGACCGGGTGCTGGGGGTCGGTGTCACCCAGTGCTGCACGGGGTGCTGCAGACGGAGTAACTGGGCTCTTCTTTACCTTCCCCCGGAGAGAGGCAGCAGAGGCAGCACCCTCGTCCTCAGAGAGGGGATGCTGCTGAAGGAAATGCCCCGGCAGCAGTTTCTGAGGTGGGGTTGGTGTGAGTGAGGAGGGCGGCTGAGGTGGAGTGCGATGGGTGTCTCGGGGGGGCTTTAGCTTTACCCAGGCTCTAGGACTTGACTTCAAGCTGCCGGGCACAAGAGTTTCCAGCGTTAGAGACAGGGAATGATCCTGCAGAGGGGCTCAATGCCTGCAGGGAACGATGCCAGGAGGGGCGAAGAGGAGCTGCAGCTGGGCAGCACGTGCAGAACAAGCCCCAGAGCTGTGCCCGACCTGGGCACCCTCTCCTCTGGCACGCAAGTAAAGCTTAGGGGTGAAGCTTCCCTTCTAAAATGGCTTTTTACCCATCTTTACAAGAATCTACTTACAGTGTACAGCAGCAGGCAGCAAACTTTTGATGTCTGGGAAGATTTGGTGATATGCAAGTATATACCTGTTCTAGCAACAATCTGTGTTTTTAGAGCCGAGAAGGAACCGGGTCCTACCCTGAGCTGAGGGACCTCATGCACAAAACCACCTAAGAGAATAAACCTGTTGTGGGGTAATGCCTTCAGCACCACACGGCGCAAACGCCCAGCAAAGGACTTAATTACCACGTACAAAGGCGCTTTGGTCAGGGCTGTGCGTTCGGCTCCTCCGAATGTCAGCGAGCAGCTATGCGGCAGAACAGGATGTCGGATTAAGGAGTCTCCAGCGAAACCCGGGCTGAGGACATCGGAGGACACCAGCCAAGCTGGGAAGTGAGTGAGCTGGGTGGTACCGAGCAGAGCTGCCCGCAGCCTCCCGGGCACCCGCGCTGCCGCCCGCCTCTGCAGCTGCGCCTCTGCCTGCGCTGCCTGCACCACGCTGGCTCGGAGCAAAGCTGCTCTGGCAGGGCTGCCAGAGAGCACGGCACGCAGGGGCCTGGACGATTTGGGTCAGAACATGAAGGTGGTTTAGGGGCTCGGTCGTGCTGTCGCCCCAGCCCGGAGCAGCGGGAGAATTGCCTTGCACGGGTGCAAGATGAATTTCTCTCGCCCCGGTGCAGCAGGCTGCAGGTGAGGGGCCGGGGGCTCACCCAACGAGCACGTAACTGCCGAGCACCCGCGCAGCCTTATCTCCGCTGGGGAGGTGAGTTAATGTGTAACCCGGCTGTTTGGTTAGCCCAGAAAAGCAAAGAAGTCCTGGGATAGGCACGTCCGGGGCAAGGATTTGCGCAGCGTGGAACGACGGACGTCCTGGTAAAAGAAGAAGAAAAATTAATTATCTATATTCCTTCTTGTCCTTTGCTTTCTGACCTTTTCCTGCTGAATGGGCTGCAGGCGAGGGGCTGAGCGGGTGGGACACGGGGCTGCGGGTACCTGCAGGGTTACGGACGTGCTTTGCTTTGGAAGGGTAAATTGTGGTGGAGCTGTCACAGGAGGTGGCACCAGTGAAGATGGACGAGGTGGTTTGAAGGTGGTGGCGGGAGGAAAGCTGGGGAGACCAGCAACTGCCGGCCGAGAGGCTGGGAGAACTTGTGCTCAGGTCAGCAAACAGCTCGGGCAACTGCTACGTGCACTTGATTTACTTGTTTAAATAGGAGGAACTATAGGTCTGCCGCCATCGTCTGCTTTCACCCTGAGGTGGGATCTGTCCCGCTGTGCCACTGCAGAGCAGGAGCAGCTGGGACAGTACCTGCGAACCGTGTTTTGCTTTGTTTTGTGTTTCGCTTTGGTTTGCGTTTTGAGCTGGCCAGGATGAAGCCCTTTGCCGGCAGCTGTAAGGCTGCTCTGCCTTAGACAGCAAAAAATACCGAGGTTCTTTGACATTGCTGGAGAGCTGTGATAGAGTGCTTGTAGTAGGACTGGGCTTAAAAGAAAGTCGCCTCTTCATATAAAGCAATTAGCGTTAATTGCTACCCAGCACCTCTTTGATGTTTGAGGGCTCAGCAAGCTTTGTGAAGGACAGTTATGGCAGCTGTCACAAAAGCTGCACGAACTGGCCTTTTATTTTAGATAAAGAATAGCTTCTTTTGAAAGCATTTTTAGTGGGGGAAGATATATAGCATTGAAAAACAGCTTTTCAAGTACCATGTCTTTTTAGTCATATTTTTAGTTTGTGGCTGAACTGCCATGTCATTCAGCAAAAGGAAGGAACTGTAAAATCCTTCTGAATCATAAAACCCGGGATTTTTCAACACCGATTTCTGCCCCTTTCCGAGTCGGATGAATGCGTTAGAGCCATAATCGCATCAGAGAACTAGTGGGCAGGAAAATGAACTTCTTGTTTCTGCGTAGATCCTCTCCAGCATCCAGCGAGCTCCGAGCTGAACTTTGCCTCCCTGCGAGCTGAGGCTCGGCGGGTGCCAAAGCCTTGGCAGCTGCTTCATGTTTCCGCAAATGCTGTTTGAATGAGAACAAATTACTTCTTCCAGTGGGCTCACGATGGTGGGCATCCTCGTGGAGAAATTATCTCTGTCGAGACCCATCATTAGAGCTGGGCTACGCTGCTGCTCCTCCGCCCAGGGAACTGCCTTGCACAGCGGACACTGGCTCTGACCAGCTGCAGGCATCAAGTTTGAGCAAGACTTTCGCTTCCCCAGAAGTGTTTTGCTCTCTCGAATTTGTGCGGCAGGGCGGGAGGCAGTGAGGAGCATTGCAGCAATCTCAATCAAGCAGGCGGTAGTCTCTTGCTGCTTGGAAGTAGATTCATATTTCACATTGCAAACATTTGGGTGCACAGTAAAACTCTGCGGCTTGCAGAAGCCTAAAAACCCCCAAAGTTAGACAGCGTCTCTGCTTCCCAACAGCTAAAAGCTCTGGCTACAAAGTTATCCAAATTCAAAGAATCAAGGGTATTGCTGTTTCAAAACTACTTCTTACTCAAATGTAATTTAAGCAGTAAATAATGCAAAGCTGAGACTGAAATATTAAACTCCTCCTGCGTGGAAGGATTGGATCTGTCAGGGTGTGGGTGTTGAAATCTGATTTTTGCGGCATATTCCAATTACAAAGGAATTCTTTCAGGGTCTAACACTCTGAACAAGCAGCCAGTTCTGCTCACTTATCGCTAGATCTAATTCCCTGATCCTGCTACAATAAAAAAAAAAAGCAGCAGCGTGTTCCTGTGTGCCATGGCCAGGTTACAGCACAAAGAGCTCCTCTGTCTTCTGACGAGCCAATCCTCTTGCGTGGGTCCGTGTGTGTTGGAGGGGGTGTTTGTTTTGCTGCTCTCATTCGTCTCTGCAGCCCAGTTCTCTCCGGAAGAAGGGGCGGTATGTGCAAAGAAAATACATAATTGCTGGTGTCGGTAAATTTTGGAAGGCTAATGCTTTACATCCATAAGTAATTATGCCTTTTGTCGGCTGCTCAGCCTCTCCCCGCGGGCAGCAGAGCTCTCCTGGCCACGCACCCTGCGAGCATAACTGGCCCCTCCACCGCCCGGGACCCTGCCCCGGGAAGGTCTCGCTGTCGGGAGCCCCGACGGCAGGTCGTTTGCCAGCCAGCCGCTACCACGTTCCTGTCCCGACGGCGTTGGGGGTACGGGCTGCACCCAGAAGAGCAGCGGGGCTGCATTGCCACAAGCAGAGGGGGACATCGGGGTGCCGCTTGCAACCCCCCCGGGGTGGCTGGAGACACGGCACATCGCCGCAGCCCGGGCGCTGCCCTGGGCAAGCTGTGCCAGGCGTGTGCCCAAACACACCCAGGCGTGCCCCAGAGGTACAGGGACACCTCCCCACGGCCACGACACCTCCGTGGCCCCCGAAAAAGCTCTTTGCCAAGGGGAAGCTCCCAGCAGAGCAAGGCTGTGACTAAACAGCAGCATTTCGGGTCAGCGTGTTCAGAAGTTTTGGGAGCACTTCGGCTGTGCAGCTGGCAGCGGCGGGGGGAAGAGGTCCCACGAGGCAGAGCTGGGCTGGGGCTCGCGTTGGGACGGGATCGCTGCTGCCACGCTCTGAGGCTGAGCTGGGCTTACAGCCTCTTCCTTCACTCAGGAACCACCTTATCCACACCTCCGAGATGATTAGCTAACCACCAACACGAGATGGCCAGGGGTGGGCGGTCCAGAGCTTACCATATTTCCAATTCTTGTGGGGAAAACCTCAGTTCCAAGGATGCTTTAAAAAAAGCCCAGCTGCCCCTTCTCCTGGAGAGAGCAGCCTAAGATGGAGCACGTTTGCATCCATCCAGCAGCTTTCACAGTCCGCCCGTCCTCCCTCCGGCTGAGCCAGCGTGTCTTCGTCACCCCGCGGGGGGGTCTCGCAGCTTAATGCCTCCTCTTTCTTCCACTTCAGCCGGGATATTGCCCCCCGCACCGGACGCCGTGGCAGCCTGTGATATGCCTAAGAAGGAGCTGGGGATGGCTGGCTGCAACTCTGGCAGCTGCGACAGCATGGTCAGCACAGCCTCCAACCACTCGCAGTGTGTAAGTAACCCCATTGTGCCCAGCCTGGGCTCAACTCACCCCTCTCGATAGCTGAGGAAGGATTTCGGTCAGATCTCTGCTCGAAACCACTCTCCATTGGTGCTTTGGAAGCACCTGGGGGCCCTTAAACAGCACCACGCACCAAATTAATTCCTGCCCCAAAGCGCTGCCAGACTTTCCATCCTGCCACATGTGTGTCAGCGATCAGGAGCCTTCGCTCCTGCAAGGTTTCCTCCGGGAAATGATACTGAGAGCCCAGTGGCTCCTGCGTTGCCCGAAGATGCGGAGGCAGGTAGTGCAGGCACTGGGCAGGAGGAACCTGGTGAGTTCCCCAGTGAGGGATAAGACCAGTTGGATAACTGGGTCAGACTGGCTCCAACAAGGATGACTTCATCTGGAAGAGACAGCGAGCCGTACTCCTCCCGGCCGACAAGAGATTAATTTCCTAGTTAAGGCAGAGATGAGTTTGGACCATGGGTGTAGATGTGTAATTTTTCACTATCTATCCATTAAAGCTTGTTTGTCTCCAAACACTGATTCCAAGATTGATGGACTAATTACATCCTGTCTGACTTGGAGCATAATTGATATGTACAAGTGCAACGCTCAATCCTGAACAGGTTTTCCATTTGATGTACTGCAAACCAGAACCAAACCCTCTGAAATTTATTAGGGATGGAAAAACTGGTTGCAATATTGCATGGTAAAAGATTTGGATAGGTGTCTTCCTGCAAAACAACTCCTCCTGGGACAATATCTCCTCCATGCTTGTTGATCTGATACACGCTCCATCCTTTCCTGCACTTCATTTTTTTTCATGATATATTGCTTGTATCGCCTTGTAACTTGCCAATTCCAAAGCAATCATATCTCATGATACTTGAAATACAAACAGAAGTTAAACAGCATCTTGCCATATGCCTTTCAAAGCTGGGATATGAGTAAGAGAACAAGGAGAGGGGCCACCACCCGCCGATAAGCCTTCAGTATTTACAATGTTTAGGCAAGCTTCTAAGATTCAGCATTGCTGACCACCCATGTTATCCATCTGCTCATGTTTCAAAGTAAACTAAAGAACTAAAGGTAGAGGCCAAGTTTCCAAGTTAAGAATAACCCATCTTCTGATGCTCATAGTAGGGTAATACAAAAACGGCCTTAAGTATATATGGGGTTTTTTTAGAGGAAGTTGTCTAGTTTTCTGTAGCTGTAAGTACCAATTTTTGAATAGCCACTGGCCAAGTCTCCTGGCCAGGAGCTGTCACAGGTCTCCTCTTAACTGCCAGGGCTGCGAGTAATAATATACCTCCTACCTGTATTGGTTTTTTTCTTTTTTCAGAGTGATAACAGTTACGACTACTTATCTGTGGAAGAGAAAGAGTGTTTGATGTTCTTAGAAGAAACTATTGGCTCACTGGATGCAGAAGCAGACAGTGGGGTCTCTACCGATGAGACTGACTACATGGAGCCCTCCAAGTTGCCCAGGACATGGTCTAAGAGAGACTCCGTTCCCCGAGGTAAGCTGGAAACCTGTGCTCCAGCCCTTGTTTGCAAAGGGACTTTCTGGCTGGGGTGCGTTCCCTTGCCAGGCAGGGAAGGAGCATTGCCCCAGTTTCATGCACGTGGTAAGCTAAAGCCAGCTTGTTTTCATCACTCCGCGGTGAGTGGTGGCTGTAGGCAGCGAGATAGGTAGGGCACCAGCTGCATTTTCCCAGTTCTCACATGCAGGAGCTGCTAGCAGCTATTGAGCAAGGTCAGCAGAACCGCAGGGCAGAGCATCTTTGCTCATGCTCCGACCAGGCTTACACAGATTAAAAAGGCTCCTCATTCACCATGTGCTTTGTCAAATCCAAAGTATCTGACTTTCTTAGCAGTGACAGCATATTAGCTGGAGTCAGGGTAAACTCTCTGGGTGCAGTACTCTGCCATGGCTGCACTGGCTTAGCGGACGTGAAGAAGTGTGGTTTGCAAATGGGAAGGTATCCTGTGTCTGTGTGCAGAATGGTGCATGACTTCATCTCTCTCTCTACCTAGATTTGGAGAACGGGGCTCCCCCTCCGAGCGCAGGTCAGCAGCGTGCAGCTGAACAGAAGAGCGCTAAGAGCATCTCTGCCTTCTCAAGCTCGGCTCCAGCAGCAGTTCCAAGCTCAGGCTATTACAGTCTTCCAAGGAGCATCACGGTAGCAAATGGAGCTTCTGACAGCAAAGTGACTGTCGGCAGAGTGGAGGACCCAGTGCCAGTAGATAAATCTTCACAGGACATGGCCAAGGAGGACAGGCTTGACCAAGCCAACACAAGAAGCCACATGAAGTCCCTGGGATCTTTGATTATCCAACCTTCAGATCCCTTCCAGGATAACCTGGTGAGCCACGAGTGGTCACGTAACAATCACTCAGATGCCAAGAGGGAAACAGCCAAGGAGACCAAGACTTGGACTCCATGGGGCCAGCCAGAGAAATCCACATTAGAAGAGGCCCCTCAGGACCCCGATGCCAAGCGTGGGCCTCCAACTGCCCCCAAACCGCGAAAACTGCCACCAAATATTATCCTGAAAACCAGCAAAAACAGCCCAGTGCCACTCACCACGGAGCCGAGCCAGAAGGTAAAAGCACTGCCTCTGTCCTCAGCTGGCTCTCAGCCCGGCTCTGCCAACGACGCTGCTGCCGAAAAGGTGAATTCAGGGCACCTCGACCCCAAGGAGAGGGAGAAAGCCCGGCGGGAGGCATTGGAGAAGCTCGGACTGTCACAGGACAGGAGGGACCCCAGCGCTCATCTTCAACCTACCATGCATTCCCAACCAAGGGAGATGCCATTCCCCGTCCCTGGAGAGTCCCAGGCACAATGTGAGGCAGTGGAGAGGTCGGTGCCGGGTATCCGGCAGATGACCTTCAAATCCAACACCCTGGAGCGCTCCGGCGTGGGGCTGAGCAGCTACATGGCCAGCACCAAGGAGCAGAGCGTCAAGACCAGCAGCTCCTTGGGCAAGATGTCCTTCATCGAGCGTCTCGCCCCGAGCTTCCTCCGGAGCAGCCGCCCCCGGCCGGTGTCCCTCGGGGCAGGGAAGGACTTTGCTGGTCTGAAGGAGCCCGGGCAGGCGGAGCAGGAGAAGAGCAGCAAGCGGCGATCCCACCCGCTGCAGAGCTTCCCCAGGCCATCCCGCTCCTGCATCAGCGTGAAGATTTCCCCCAAGGGTGCGACGGATGAGAACCGGCGAGAGGCACTGAAGAAGCTCGGTCTGCTGAAGGAATAGCTCCGCGGGCAGTGGGGCTGCTGGAAAAGGGGCTTTTCACCCCAGATCTAGGCCTTCACTGCCTGTCCTTGGGCACCACAACCATAAGCATATTCTGTGATCTCCTGCCCCAGCATCTTGGGAGGGGTATCACGAGAGATATTTGGAGCTTTACACCAAATAAAGTAACACCACGTGTACATAATATTTTGTACATAGCAAGTGTATATGAGCTATTTATATAAAGCATCACTGAGCATGTGGATGGGGCATATTCTCCTACAAGGTCTTTAATGCATTTGGGGATTCATCGAAACAGGGAAGCCATGGAATTGGGGGTTTGGCTTATTTTAAAAGGGGTTGCCCGTGGATAAAGCCTCTCTGGGAAGAACTGCAGGACTCTACTGCTCCTTTGGGATTTTATGGATTTTTGTTAACTTTATCAAAGCCTCTGAGGGCTGAGCACTCACCTGCTCCATACAAGTGCCTCCCAAAAGCCACCACTGCCACATACAAAACTGTCAGACCGTGCACGAGTGCTCCTCGTACAGCGCCTGCAGGCGAGAGGCTGGATGGCTGCACAGCCGTCCCACTGCCTCCTCTCACACCCAGCCCTGACAACCTCGACGTAGCACTTAGAAGACGCACGAACATCCGTGTTCATCGTGAAGTGACAGTTAAGACGCAACAGACTGCGTGCTGGTGGCATAACCAGAAGTGCTGCCCAAAATGAGATGCAAGTCTGAGACAACGCCATTTCATTCCCTTGCAAACTCTCCTCGCATCTTTCAGACCCAGCTGATGCTGCCGATGTTTATGCTGCGCACCTTTTATAACAAAGGTGGTTTATTTCTGTAATAAACTTGTATATGATCAGAAAATGACTGTGTAATACAGATTTATGTTGCAAAGTTCTGGTAAAGCTAAATAATGCATTTTAACCTTCAGTATGTCTTGACTTGAGCAGCATGGGTGACCCAGACAGCAGCCGGGCATTGCAAATGATGAGGTCTGAACCAAAGACTCGGTTGGGCCTCCTGCAACCCACGACCCACGCGAGATGGGATTTTGTGTAAGTGCTTCCAGTACAATAAGCAGATGTAAAGTCTGCCATGGCACTGCCAGACTGGGACAGGTGACATGGGACCTGCTGCTGCTCCAGCTGATCCCTTCCAACATGCATCATCTCCTGGGGTTGTGGGGACATCTCCCACAGCAGCTGTGTTAGTTGAAAAGATGGACTAACAGCTCAGCTTGAAAGCATCATTTTATTTCCTTCACCAAAAAAAAAATCTTTCATGCAATCCTGGCTTTCAGTGTTGAACATCTAGAGAGAGTCTCTGCTAATAAAGCAAGCACCTTTGTTCCTAACAGGCAATTTAATTTCAAAACTAATGTAGGCTTTCTTTAGAGAGCGGGGCTGACCCTTGGAGACAATTGCACTAAACAATTTACTGATGTTAATTAACTGCTTGCTGCATTAATATAAGTTGCGCTCAATCGTTTTCATCACTGACCTTGCAATACAATTAGCTTTTTCAG
Source organism: Aquila chrysaetos chrysaetos (assembly GCF_900496995.4). NCBI lineage: Eukaryota > Metazoa > Chordata > Aves > Accipitriformes > Accipitridae > Aquila > Aquila chrysaetos. The sequence goes on from NC_044027.1 coordinate 2,290,897, forward strand.
TGTTGTGAATACTAAACAGGCTCATACTGACAAAACCCAGAGCCAGGCTTCTAATTCTTCTCCAAACAGGCATCAGCACGGAAAGGAGAGGGCACCCTTCTGCAAAAGCTGCATCATTTCACAAACCCCCACATAATAAAGTGGAGGGAATAGTACTGACCCACATAAAGAATCCAAGGAATGCAAGAAAATGATGTCTGATTAGCTACACTTCATGAAAACAGGGAAATGCTTGTTTGTAGTTAAGCAATTAACTAAATTAGTTTTGGGCTGGCCAGCAGTAATGCAAACCTGTATATCAGGGAGGAAACTAGGAGAAGCTGCATGGGCTGAAGTCTGACCAAAAACTCAGCAGGTTGCTCAGCAAACACCGTGTTGCACGTACATTGGCTCCAAAAGGGAGAAGGAGCCTGGAGGGTCATTAACTCCCCCAGCCTGAGCCCAGTGCCTCATTTCAAGCCTGGAGCCGGGTCAGCAGTGGCCGGGCAGGACTGGCAAGCCGCCGCACGGCTGCACGCCGTGGGCAATAACCGCAGCCCAGAGCCCCTTGGCCAGGCACGGGGATGGCTCTAACCCCAGCGTGGCTGCAGAGGCAGCTCTGCCGTGTGCCTGGGGCATCACCAGCAGTTTAAGGGGTTTGTGGTGGGGGCTAGGCAGGATTAAGGCTGTTTGCCCTGAGAGCTGAGCAGGGCACAGACACTGCCCTACACACAATGTTCTGGGTGCGAGCCTGTCCCAATACGCATGGGTCATAATAGACACGGCCAGAGCCAAGGGACCCCCGTGCAACCTGGTCCACGTGGCCTTGGGAAGGTGCCTCTGGGCTAATGCACGGCCAAAGAGCAAGGGTGCTTACAAACTGGGTGCTCACAGCCTCGCCGTCCTGTTCCCCTCTTCCCCAGCTGCCTGCTTGTGCCTGGGGCAAGGGCCACCCTGGCTGAAGCAGGAGGCAGAAAGAGCAGCTTGGTTTTAAGAAGCCACCCCCAGATGCTGCAAAAAGCTCCGCAGAGCTGAGAGGTGGCCACGCTCCCCTGAGAGAGCAGGATCCGTCCGTCGGCAGCAGGGCTTGACTCTGGGTGGCACCAAGCAGAGTCATGTGTCTGCTCTTGCGTAAAGTCCCAGCCCAGGAGCCACACAGCCCGTGGGGATAAACACCTTCGTTTCTAATGGCTGCAGATGTATTTAGCCTGTAAAATGCCGTATTTTGCTTGCAGGATTAAACAGCAACGCCTGCTTTTGGAACGGGGCTCGCCTACGGTGAGTGATTCAACCCAGAGTGCCGAGCAGCAGCAGAAGCACTTCACCTCGTGGAAAGGCACAGATCAGGAGTTCATTCCCAGAGGAATGCCCCTGATCTCATGTGGCTCTTGTTTCAATTTATTCTCTTTTGTTTCCATTTCATACCAACCAGGCCACATGCACAACTCCTGTTAATGAACATCACTGCAACCCATCATGGCTTAATAAGCAATCTTTGGAAGTGAGATTTCTGCTAGGAAGTCTAATCAAAACTTAGCTTTCCTGCTTGACACGTACGTTAGCCTGTAGTACTCCTGGTTTTGACTATAGCCAAGGATTGGAAGAGAATCCTTTGTTTCCAAAACAACCTGTTCTTAAGAGAAGTTAAGGTTCTGTTTCAGGCCAAAAGTGTTTTGAGAGAGAGAGACCTTAATGCTCTCCTCCTTTCCCATTAGATAAACAAGGTGAGATTACCTTTGAGACTGCAATAGTCATGTATCTACATTATGCAAGTGATGTGCAGTAAAACAGCACATTAAGTAGCGTAATGCTAGAATCAGCAGTGGGTAAAAAGGAGTGGTCAGAAGAGAGGAGCATGTGGATGAAAATGCACCATTAAACCATGCAAGAGCTGGCTTCAGACGGCTGACCCCTTCACTCAGAGCTTTATCTTGCATCTTCCTCTCCCCTTTCATTTATACTGTGCTCTCACTGCCTTTAAACTCAATCATTTGCACTTGAAAGTCTACAGCCTGAGGAGTGCAGCGCTGGGTGGGAACCTCTCCTGCTGCCTGCCTGCACATCAGGCCAGTTGAAGCCTGCCAGTTCACAGAGGCAGCACCAGCTATTCCCCCTTTTTATTTGCAGGAGGAGCCAGGAAGCAGCATCAGTCGCAGCAGCCCTGCATTTACAGTCACACAGATAATCACTCCCCGACCCTGGCCCGCTGGTCCTTCTCCCTCCATACCAGGCAGCAAGGACCACAGGGAGCATAGCTCCCCTGCTCCGATGTAACCCATAATCCATAGACTCAAAGGAAGAGTTTTACCTTTGCTCTAGCCCAGTCCACATCGCTCATCAGTGGAACGTCCAGCAACGACCTGCTCCTCAGCCAAGCGCCCATGGGATCCCCACCATCACCTGATGTAAGAACAGCCGAAACAGCCCCAATTCGCAGACTGGCAGAAGTCTGAAAGGGGTGATGAGCCTCTCTTTTATAAGGGGAAAAGCTGGTGGGCAGTCAGCCGGGCTGCCGGCTGCCTCAGCTGTGCTCCTCCAGCCTGCCAGCACTGACACAGCTGATGCACGGAGCTGCGGTGATGGCTGCTCCTCTCACAGAGGGCCAAGGGAAAGGCTGCTCCTGCCTATTAACACCTATTAACACTCAATAGCATTTGGGGGGGCCTGGGAGATGGGTGGGAGAAAAGCAAGAACAGAAACAAAATCTACCTCTGGGTTCAACCAAGCTCCAGCTGAGTTCCCAAGCTCTTGTCTGGGTACCTCTGAAAGCAGACTCTGCACTACTTAATTCTGGGCATAATTTACTTGATTTGTGCCTGGAAGGCAAAATCACAGCAGACCCCAGCCAAAAAAACAGCCATGAAGAGAGATCATAATATTTCAGAAGTAACCTGAAGAGTTGGTAAGTGTACCCTCAAGCGCCTTAATGCAGATTATACAAACTGTGTTTACGCGGTGCAATGATGTTAGAAAAGACCCAAAGAAAACACTCAGCTTTGCATTTTGCATGGAGTATTCATCTACTTCTTAACTATCAGTGCCATACTGGCTCAGACATATCATTTCCATGTCTACATGAGCCTGACAAGACCTACTATCCCAATCAAAAGCATTCTTGCACACATCTTTCATTACAAAGACCAAATTCAGGAGAAGTGGTTTGTTAAATTCTGGCAGTATCAAAGAACATCAGCTGTACTGGGGCCACAGTCTCCAGGAGAAATTGGTCATCTTAATAATAGACTTTGTCACTGCACAGCAGCTTCGGTGTCGATGTCAGCAGGGAACCTTGGGGCTGTGTCCCGCAGGAGGTCGGGGAGGTGGGTTGGTTACTGCTGGCCCGACACATCTCCAGCTGGAGAACATCAAACCTGGGCTGTGAGACCCAGGGTCCCTCTGGAGTCGCTCCAGCTCTGCGGGAGGGGACTGTAGATGTCCGAGGGTTTTTAACCACATCCCTGAGGGGTTTGGGCAATAACCGGTAGCTGAGGCTCTGCCCTTTTGCCCTGCTTACGTGCACATGGAGAGAAGGACCCTCTCCAACTCCAACTACTCCCATATGAAGGAGGGATAAATTACCCCTACTTCAAGGAGTGTTGCATCTTTCTTTGCTTCATAAAGTCACCAGGATAATCCCCATGCTTTGCCTGATCCACCTGTTTCTCTTCCATTCAGTGCTCTGTGTTGGTGTTTACAGTAATGCATGGCAAATGGAGGAGGTGTGGGGAGCGTTCCTGTGCCGGTGCAATGGCACTTCGTAGTCCTGTTGCCCCAGCCAACACAAATGACCACACAAGGAGGGAGGCAATGGGACTCAGACCCTGGGTCTGCGCGGGACCTCGGGGTGGGGACTCATCCAGCCGTGTGCTGTTTGATACAACAGGCTACTGCTTCAGCTGAACTTCTGGGCGATGCCATAATCCCTGTAGGCATGCTGAAAACCTGCGAGCCTCTTGGTGGTTATGATGAACTAAGGCTTTGTGGAGTCAGGCATGGTAGAAGTGCTGCTGGGCTTCAGCTCGTGTCACCCTGTGCCAGGTCCCTGCGCCCCAAGGCCAGGCACCGTGCTGAGCCCAGCCTACTCATCAGCCCCGAGCATCACGGGGGCATCTCTCCAGTTACACTGACCAACCAAGGCAAGCCCTGGTCGTTTACGGTTATTCATAATGAAAAAACAGTGTGACAGACTCTCAAGCGCAGGAGCAACATTCCCTGAAAACTGGTGTCCTCCTAACTCCCCTCAGCCAAGGGTTAGCTGTTGTACAGAGCTGTCCTGTCACGTTAAAATGTGACTGTGCAGTGGGTGTCCTCAGGTGAATCTCAGTTCTGCTCAGGTCAACACCAGGAGCGGCCTGGGTGACGCCTGTCCATGCCCAGGGCAACCTAGTGCAGGATTTGACACAATATAGTCTGCATTTCTCTCCATTACTTCTTTTCCTGTTCTTTGTTTCTCATGTAATTTTAAAAGAAAAAAGGCATCCGTACCCCCAAACCTTGTCACTGCCGCTCCCATGTCCTGCTTAGCACTGGAGAACTAACGACCTGCAGATACAGAAAAGCCAGAGAGCAAAGTTTTTCTTTACTTGCCAGCAATGCAAATTTACCTGATATCTTAAAACCAAACTAGATCTAATGTTCCTCCTTCCTGCTCTTAAAACCCGTGCTCTGGTTCTGCCACTGCAACCACCGGTTCAGCCTCCGTGAGCTGCTGGACCGCCCTTGGCAGGGCAGGGGTGTGAGCACGCTCCTGCTTCCCGGAGAGCTCAGCCGTTCTTTGTTTCCAAATACCCTTTAAGTCCAGTAAGAGACAGAAAGGGTCACTGTTGTTCCTTGCACAGGGGTTTATGCGCAGTGATAACATATCTGGCTTGTTCCAAGAACACTGCCCTAGCTGGAGTTAATGATTAAACTCCTACAGGCACTGCAGAGCAAGCAGGGGTTGTTACCATTTATTAATAACAACTGTGACTGCAGACAAGCTGTGCTGAGATGCTGACAGCAACCGCAACAACTGCGTATTGGCAAAATATGCGGAGCCAGAGCCCCGGCGCGATGCCCAGTGCTGCATGGTGCCCACCATGCCGCTCACTTGGGCTGGTCGCAGGGAAGAGATTCACTGGCTAGCATGTGTTCATTATAGGAAGGAAGAGAAATTTGCTTAACAAGCATAGCCCAGAAGAACAAATTCTGTAATTTGTCTGCGTGTTAACTCTCCTTTAGCAGTAGGAGAAGGTGCGAGGCAGCGGGACTCCCCCAGGAGGGTTTCTTTCCATGGGCTGCTGTCACTGTTTCCCTGCCAGAGCCATCCTCCTCCCCGCTGGCTGCCTGCTGCTCCCAGCTGCTCTGTAAAAGATGCTGAGAAAATGGCCCTTGTTGCTTCCAGCGCTGCTGCCCCTGCAGATTTATTTGATTTTTTTTGTTTAAAGGCAGTGGGGTCCCCAGATGTCCCTGCTCCAAAAGCCGGGGTCGGCTTGGGACACCTGGGGACCTTGTGCAGAGACCAAGATGAGCGTTCCCACCCCGGATGGGCGAGGAAGCAGTGCACGGTGGTGCCGCGGGTAAGGCTGCTTGTTACTACTCCTTAGAATCATCTCTGTCAAAGGCAATCTGCCTCCACCCAAAATATCTTGCCACCTCATTGCTCTTCAGAGCAACTCGGGATGTAGTACCTGGCCCGACTGGCTCCTCTCGGGAGAGCTCGTTTGACAGCAATCCCGCTGCTCCTGTTGCTGCCTTTGATCTCTCCCTGCTGAGGCAGGAGGTCCCCTCCTAAAACACGGCGCTGCGTGGCGTGGGCTGCCTGTTTCTCCCGATTCTCCAGCGATTCTGCTCCTTTCTATCTGCTCAGGGGCTGTGGCCCTCGCTGGGGGATGTAGCAATCCCAAGCCACATCGGTCACCTTTCGTAAGGAGCCTGGGGGACGCCAGAACCTGGCAGCTCACTGCCTGGGGGCAGCAGGTTTTGTGCACCTGTGTGATGTCCTCCTGCCTGGCTGGGCTTCCCTGGCGTGCTTCCCTCCCTTCCAGATGCGTACATTATTTTCCGCTTTTCTGGCAGCTGCTGGGTTGTGCGCTTTTCAATAATGTGAAGGAAATGCAGAGCTGGAGCCAGGTCCCACCCTGTACCCAGAGAGTTCTGGAATCAGCATCCAAATAAAAAACCAACATAACTAGCTAGAAGAGCCATTTTCCAGCTGTGGCCTGGGGACTGCTGGGTGTCCCCCTTCTAACGGAGCTACAAGAAAACTGGCAGAAGGTAGCTCAGCCTGCTGCTTGCATGCTTGGGGCTACAGGGCAGAGGGTCCAGCCTGCTCCAGGGGCAAACTCTGCACCCCTGAAAAGGAGAACAGCCTCTTTACTCGGGGTTGAAACCTAGATGTGAAGAGCAGAGATCACAGACCGAGCTGGGAAACGAGCCCACTGCCGTTTTTTCTTTTTTTTTCAGAGCTGAGCTGGGGCTGAGCAGAGGACCCTTGGCTGTTCCTAAACCCGGCTGTCCCCACGCAAGCCCCTCGCCCTTCCTCTCGCACCCTCCTCTTCGTAGGTCCTTCATGGGAACGGCAGACGGGTGTCAACCACCCGCGGACGGGCGGCGGGTGACCGGCCGTGACACCGACACGGGGTGGCACTGCGCGCCCAGGGGAGCGCAGCCCGGCACGGTCGCAGCCTGGAGATTTGGGGTCCCTTTGCGGTGGGGACACTGCGGCTGGGGCAGGGGGAAACGCTGCAAGGGGTGCTGCTGGGGGGGGGCGTGGGGGGGTGTTTCCACCCCCGGAGCCTGTAGATGATGCAAGGGGGTTTGCTGCTGGCAACGCCAACGGGGTGGTCTCCCTTGGGGTGCGGCGGGGTCAAACACCCCCCCTTATCCCCAAGGTGAATAATAAATAATGCACAGGGATGGTCCTTCTCCTGTGTGGCCGTACCCGGGTCAGACCCGCACCCAGGGGCTGAGACTGGTGGGGATGGGGACAAGACGCAGCTACCCACGCTTACCCAGTGGAGACGACTTCACCTTTCCCAGTACTAAGGTCATAAAATAGTTTAGGAAAAGAGAAGAGGAAGCAGGATATGTGGTAATTAACATAATACCACAGTTAAAATGAATTATTAACATTGCTGTGGAGGTAGAGAGGCTTTGCCTTATAGGAAGTAATAAAACGATTACGAGAACAACCTTTGAGCACACAGAACACTTGCCAAACCTGGGGCACTAATTTGCCCCCAAACCCTTTGGTACGACTCCAGAGCCGAGGTCTCCCCAGGGTGGCTGCAGGTCCCCGCACCACCCGCTGCGGGTGTCAGCTTTACCCCATGGTGGCATGTGGGGTCCTGCAGCGATGCTGCTACTGGGCTTCACCAGTTGTCACCCAGGAGAGGACAGCTGGGGTGACCAGGCTGTCGGAGACCCCTCTTGCCCCAGGGCAAGGACAAGGACCACCAGCTCAGCTCTGGTCCTCAGCTCACCCTTGCAAATCCCTCTCTGCCTCGCAGGAGTGGCATCAGCTCCGCTTCTCCTTTGAATGCAAATCTGCAGAGGCACGTCCGAGTGCCAAAGGAAGGAGCTGCACCCCAAACCATCAGCTTCTCCTTCAGCATCGCTCGGCGGGGTCTCACCGGAGAGGGGGTTTGTCAGGGGTTTCAGACTGAACATTTCAACCACATTTGCAGTACGGAGAAATGACACTGAGTAGTTTTAGGGGTTTCCCACTATCAGTTTTATGTATCACATTTTATTGCTAATACAAGGGCAATCCTATTGCTTTGCTACTGATGTGGTAATAAATGTCCTTAGATTAATTCTGCTGAAGCCTAATTAATATTAGGAAGTTTATTGCACAGGTTTCATACAAAACAACAACAATTACCTCAATATAAGTAATCATATTGTGATAAAGAAAGCAAAACTGTTTTACAGAGATTTATCTTCATCCAGGGAGGTTCCAAAGTTCTTCAATGATTGACTTACACTAAACACAATCTGTCTTCAAAGCATGCCTGCGCACAAGGAAGGGAAGAGCAGGACCTTTGGACCCCACCAGGTCAGAACAAAGCCATTTCTGTCAAGTCTCCCGTGAGCACCCTGAACCACACACCACTTCTCACACGGCGAGTGTTATTCTGCAAACCCTGGAGATACGGAGAGTGTTAGGACCAGCCCAGGGCATTCTCAGAAGTGCCACAGGTAGATTTTTTTCAATCAATCATTTTTATTTGAAGAAAAGCCAGACCAAAGTCCCTTGCAATAATACAACTGTTACTATGCCTACATAGTTTTGAAATAACTATCACCATGTCTACACTTCTCAAGATTATTTGGTCAGTGCAAAAGAGGAATTGTGTGCGTGTGCATGAACAAACTGCCCTTAGTTACATCTTCAGATCCTGTGAGGCAACGAGCACGGCCATTATCCCAGAACAAACCGTAATTGCTCATGATGAACATGCCTCAAACATGCCTGGGTTTTGGTCGTACCTGTGCAGAGCTCTGGGTTTGGTGATGGATGATGGTGCCTTTCCTGTGGCAATGCAACCCGCCAGCTGACAAACTTTAAGTATGCAATGGTTAAAATGCAGCAAGATTAAATTTAGAGAGAAATTAATCACCACAAAATGACAACTTATTGAGCGCATTTAAAGATACTTTCAGGTAAACCCCCTGCGCCTTAATGATACACCAACTTGATCTCTTAACTTTGATCTATTTAGCTGCTTGGCGACTCAGCTCAACCAGACCATGCTGCAATGATCCGATACAATCACGCTAATGGGAGAAAATGATAACTGAAACTGCCTTCCTGGGAATTACAGCAGGAATGCCTGCAAGTGTTTATCACCATGGAGCTGGGCTGGTTTGTGCTTCTCGGGTAACACAGGAGCTGCGGCGGACCACCAGTGCCCCGAGCTTCCCAGTACCAGTTCCTGTCCGCTTCCAGACCTTGCAGGGGGACTGTCACACCGGAGGAGAAAATTGCAGCGAGAGTCACAAGATGACTCTGTGGGACAAAGCCCCACAAGCAGGGACTGGCAGCACAAGAAAACAAACAAGCCAACCCTTGAGCAGGAGCCTGAACGTTCATTTTATAGAACTGTGAAGGGTTACTGGAGCTTTGCTGGTTATGAAGGCGATGTCCTTGTGGAAGATGCACCTGAGCATGCTCTGCAGTGCAAAGCAGGTATTACAGGGAAGAGCAAGACCAGGCTAAAAAAATTTATTTGTTTGCTAAGCAGCACTTGTACCACCGTGGCATTATCACTTGCTTCGTTCTCATTGCAGGGATTGTTTTACAACAGACTTTGAAGCAGAAACCATCTTTTTGTCCTGTATTTCATAAAGCGTATGGGATCAAAAGACAGGCATGAGCTACATAAAGCATTCAGGTTCATTCAAACCACAGAATTTTGAGGAAACATGCACAAAGTTCTTACTTTATGTGAAGTTCTGCCTGGAAGCGGTTCACAGTAACTAGAATTTACTACTATTGTTTAGAAACAGTTGCTTTGTGTTAGAAGTTTGCAAGTTGCCTATAGAGCAGGGGAACTCCTCTCAAACTCTTGCAATTTCTACTCCTGGCCTCTTCGCTTCCCCCCCCCCTTCCATGACGTATGTCACCCACATCATTAGGTGGCTAAAAATGACCATTTTTGGGTTCCATAGGCAGTATGTTGGTGGCACCTTTGCTATTCCTGTAAGTATTTTTACCATCTCCAATTTGCTCAGCAATGCACATCTAGACGTAAGGAACTTTTTAGTGCATCTGTTTCTAAATCCTGGACATCAATATATTAAAAAAAAAAGAATTAAATATCAAGAGCCAAGCAAAGACTAACTGAACTGCAAGTTGCAAAGAACACTTTACTAAACTAAACACAAACTGGAGGCAGAGCAGGAAAAAATTTCCAGCAACAGAAGCATCACAATCTAAGGTAGGTAATCCTCAATTTGCCCTTAAAATACTATTGTTTGGGGTGCAATGCTATTGTACAGCAATTATATGAGTTACTTTGATGGATTTCATCTACAATATGTAACAGATCAGATATTTTAAATTATTATTTCTATAGCAATAAATGTAGTGTAACTCATTTATGGTGATTTATTTTTCTTTAAAGGTAGTGTGCCTTTTTTTTTTTTTTTTTTTTTTTTTAAAGCTATAAATTAGATTACTGGCTTTTTTTGCCAGGAACACATACAAAAATGATGTGAACAAGGTGAAGTCTTATGCAAGCCCCCACAGAGTTATATAGCAGCAGCTAGTTTACTTTGGACCATGGCAGAAGAACAGTTTAATAAGACAGGTGCTGAAAATTGATCATATAAACATTTTCACAATACAAAACTGAAATGAAAACAGGAGAAAAAACCGCAACCATACATGGTTTACTTCTTAGTAAGGCCTGCGTTTCTGGGATTTATAATTCTAGCTCTTTCTTTTCACTTTCTGCCTTTTTTTTTTAAATGCCTATTTGCTGGTTAAAAAAAAACCCAATGCAAAACACCTCCTTGCCTAAAGCCTAAGATTAAATGAGATTAAAATTAGCTGACAGCTCTGTCCTGCAGATAGGAAACCAAGTTCACTCTCCTACATCCATGCTCACTCTCTATGGGCATTTTCATACAGACCCCATGGAGAGCTCAGGTAAAGCAGCTCAATAACCCAACAACACTGCAAGAGCGGACACACAGTGAGAAAGACCTCGCTGAACGTGCTTTATTTTAGCTTCCATCTAATCCGTAAATCATTTGCAATGTGGGCCAGCTACCTGCTGACAGAGCTTCCTGCACATCAGCCACCATCTCTTACCGGCAAATCGCTCATCGTTCGACGGCAGCGGATGCCGTGAATGCCCCAGGAAAGGCAGTTTTATTGCTGCAGGCTGGATGAATGTGGCTAGGGCTCAGCTGAAGTTACCCAAGATAATTGGACTAGTTTTTCTCCTGGAAAAAGTGAGATCTCCTTGTTAGCAGCTTGAAAGCCCTTCGTGGTGGTCACGGCAGGCACAGTTCACGCTCTCCGAGGCTCTTTGCTAACACACAGTGCTCGTTGCTGCAAGGGAGGAAAAGGAATGAATTAAGGGGGTTGTGAAGTAGTTGTAATTGATCTTAAAAGACAGCAGCTGGGTGATTGTGTAAGAGTGGCACCCACCTCCTAACGAGGCAAGGACCTTGTAGGCACTTCACATCTCTTTTGTTAATGGATTGATGCTGGGGAGAATTTAGCATGTTAATGCCAGCCCAGAATACATCTCCTTAGGAAAAAAGCCTCATTCAGATGTTAACCTGAACATCAGGATCACATCAGCTGGGCCAGCACATGGTGAAATTTTGGGCTCCAGCTTGCAAACTGGCAACTGGTTCATTACTTTCAGCATGGCAGCACTTCTCCCCATGCCCCTAGCCCAAAAATGTGGAAAAGAGGGAGTGTGCTGGCTGAGCTGTAGTGGTGTGGATCAGAGAAGATTAAATGAGCATAGGGATAACATTTTTCCTGATTTCTGGATGTAAATAAGGACTTTAAGCTCTTCCAGGGCACTCTTGTTAGCTCCTCCTTGCTTCAAGTCCTCCAGATTGGTGGACATTATGCCACTGAATAAAAATCACTGTTTTTCAAGTCACCTGTCCAGTCTCTGTCCAGCTGCAAGGAGGAAACTACCGAGGCTCTGCTGAAGCCACTGCCCAGCATCAAGCTACACAGAGCTGGGGTGACTCGAACGTCATCTTTGCTGTCTGCTGGGGACACAGAAAGCTGTTTTGCGCCGGCAGATGTGGTCAGCCAGCTGTGCACAGATACACACACATCTCCGCAGCAGAGCTGCCTCCACTGCTTCGTACGTGGGGGAAAAATTGGAGGGGAACCTGCCTGAAGAGGATGCTGTGCCAGCTGCACCACCGCAGCGCTTCAGCCCGTGCCGAAAAGGGAAGAGAGCATTTCTGCCGTTCCGTCCCACCCTTCCTATCAGCAGAGCAACAGCGAAGGGGAGAGCTGGACGGGAGCTGAGTTTGCAAGCTGGGACTTCACAGCTGGGGGAGATGCCTATCGTCCCCAACACAGGGCGTGCAAGGCACAGCAAGCGAGCGGTGCAAGGGCTGAGCTCATCTCCCGCTCCTCTGCAGCACGACGGCGTGCAGGGTGGGCGAGCAGCGGGCTCCCGTGGGCATCCAGCCCAGGATGCTGCCGCCAGCAGTAGCTGGCAGGACTCGGCTGGGCACCATGGCGGCTGGGAATAAGGCTCAGTATGGCACCGAGCCTCTGTCGTTTCCTTGCTCATATTTCCTGAATGCTTTGAAGTGATTCTGATGCACAAACAAGCATGAAATCAACCACGTGATTTGCGCCTAACGAGATTTTAACTGCAGTGAGGGCTAGGCAAATCTCAAACAAAGAATATCAGTAAAGACTTTTTAGGATAAAACACTGCAGTAATCAACAGTCACTTTTAAACTCAAACAAGGAAGTAATTCCTATCTGAAATAGAGACACCCAACCACTGTTTCTGTTCAGATCTGAAAATGGATAACAACAATCTGTACAAAGATAAATTTCTGGGAAGAAAAATAAAAAAGGAAGAAAGATAATTGGGGCGTGGCAGGAGATGCTTGAGGATGTTGGCATTCCCGAGATCTGCAGCATTTCCTATTGTTTCTTGAGCTGAAAAAAAAAAAGAAGAAGAGAAAACAGGGCTTGATGCCACAGGTCTGCAGATGGCTGGCCGGGTAGGACCAAGCGCCATGTCTCAGGGCTGCTGCTGGCTGCCCGGCGCCGGGTTTGGCAACCGCCAAAGCAATCCCTGAATGCCTCTGTACATGCAGGCACTTGTGCGGGTCGCAGCCCAGCCCAGCAGACCGCAGCAGTGCCGGCGGGGGCTGCTGCTTGGTCACCGCGGTGTCCCGGCTCAGCCGCAGCACCGCAACAGGTCCCTCGCCAGCCCGAGAGAGCCCCGGCTTTCGGCTGCCGCTGGCCTGCCGTTACCAGCAATGCCTTTAGTAACCATCCCACCCACACGACAGAGGATTTAATGCAGGAGTGCGAGAGCTGCAGAGCGCTATGAGCGCCTTTTTTTTTTTTAAAATTCCCTTTTCTTTGGGCTAGGCCATGGCACGGGCTGGGAGCCAGCGGGGACGCAGGTGCTCTGCTCTGAACGGCCATCAGAGCAATCGGGGTGGTTTACCTTGGGAGATCCCAGCCACAACCTCTCTCTTCTGTTTGATAACACAGACATCAGTAAAATCCCGTATCCAACGCAAGGTTTTTGAAGCTTGCTGAGCGAACGTTTGTGAAGGCTGGACATGGCAGTTCTCTTTCTCTTAGCAGCTTTGCTGCAAGGTGAGTCACCAAGAAACCACTCTGCAGCCTCTTACACTGATGGGAACAGGCAAAGCAGGAACTGGGGACATGGCCACGTCCCTGGCTAAATCCTCACTTGGACACTAGTCACCTCCACCTGCAAAATGAAAACTGGTTAAACCTCCCTGCCCACTAGAAGTCTGCAGGGAGCTAGCAAGGGCATGGCGAGAGCTGGGAAGGAGAATCCCAGCTCTCCAATTGCTTGGCACTGCAGACAGCCGCTTGTGCCTGTGCAATGCATCTGAGGGAGAAGAAAGTCGCCAGATCAGGCAGAGTTTGCAAATGCCAAAGGTTATTCTTAAATGTTTGCTGTTAACTGCTGCCCTTGACATTTAACTCTAGGCAGGACTGTCGGGGCTGATGGGGGTTTGGGGCATCAAGGGCTTCCCCATCTGTGCCGTGACACAGGGAAGTGGCTCTGTGCCACCAGTTATCCTCAAGTGGATAATGTGGCATTCAAGGAAGGTAACACACCACATCCAAAATAAACTCTGAACTTTCTGAGCCAGATGTCCCACTGGTGCCACTCATAATCACGACCCGACTGGAAGGAGCTATGCTGGTTTTTGCCAGGTGAGGATCTGGTTATCTCTGAGTAACCAGCAACTTCTGTTTCTTTCTTTCCCCAAAAGAGCCAGTTTCAAGTACCTTGTATGGATCCAGGTTTTTGACAGGTGAGGTTGGAGGATCGGTCACCCATCAGTGCTTCTACTCCATCATACCAGCCAACAAATACGACCGAAAATACTGGTGCAGAATAGCAGGAAACGGAGTTTGCTACACCATCATTTCTACAACCGGCTACATCTCAAAAGGCCACGTGGGGCGAGTGTCTCTCGAGGACATCCCCCAGAAAGGCACCTTCACGGTGACAATGACAGAGCTGAAGAAGAACGACACAGGGACCTACCGATGCGGCATCGGCACCACCAACAGAGACCTGTACGTCAGCCTGAACCTGACGATTTTGGCAGGTAGGGTACTGGCAGGGGAGAGGGGAGGGTCCGCTCCGCCAGCAGCCCAGCTCGCAGGGAGCGGTTTGGGGACAAATGCTGGGGCGTCAGCGCACAGCAGGCATATAGACTTTTTCTACCCTGTGCTATTAACCAGATATTTACAGATGGGGTATAAAGGTACCCAGATTTGGCCAAGTCAGCTGTTCACAAAAGTAAAAGGAAACTCCCTCCTGCCTGCCTGGGGGCTGCATGCCCGACGCCGTGCTCTCTCCCTGCAGATGCCGGTGCGTTGGGGTCGACCGAGCTCGTCCAGGGAGAGCTCCACGGCTCTGTCACGGTCCTGTGCCCTCCTGGGGACACCCAAGGCAGCAAGAAGAGGTTCTGGTGCAAACTGGGGAGAACCGGCTGCACTCTCATAGCTGACACCGATGGCTACGTGGGAAAGAGTTACCAAGGACGAATCTTTATCACCGCTCAGGAGAGCTCTGGAGCTTTCAAAATCTTGATAAATGACTTAAAAAAGGAAGACTCGGGGCTGTACAGGTGCGGGACGGGAAGGCTCAGCGGTCAGGACAGCCAGCGGATGGTGGCTCTGCAGGTGACCACAGGTAGGACGGGGCACTGGGGGCTGCACGTGCTGCGCGGGTTCCTCGCAGCCCCGGATGAGGAGCGTGAAATGCTAACAGTGTCCTCTCCACCCTGCAGCCTCCACCCTTCCCAAGAGACCAAAATTTCTCAGCGGCACAGTCGGAGGCTCGCTGTCCGTGAAGTGCCACTATGATCCCAAAGGGAACTACGAGAAGAAGTACTTGTGCAGGTGGAAGGAAGCTAGCTGCTCACTGCTTGTGGATGTGGATGGGTTTGTGCACGAGTCCTACAAAGGGCGAATACAAATAGCCAGCAGCAACCAGGAAAATGGGACTTACACCGTGGTGATGAGCCACCTGAGAGAGGAGGATGCAGGATGGTACTGGTGCGGGGCTAAAAACGGGCACACAGAGCACACGTCCTCCGTGAAGCTGCGCATCCAGAAGGGTAGGTGGTGGGGTGGCTTGGAACACAATAAATCCCTTTTCTTTTTCTAAATCAGCCTTTCCTCTACCCCTTCATGGACATGAGGAGAATAGACTCTCCTCTGTACTATGCATAAATATAACAACATTATGAGAAACATCAGCTATACATTTTGCCTTCCAGTTATTGGCAAGTAACTGAGGTGATGGTAAAGGTTTTCAGAGGCAGGGATGTAAGCTGAGCTTTCAGAGGAAATTTAGTTAGTTTGAATTATATTATTGATTATTTATGATGCAAACCCGTAGCATATGATAACCTGATCCTACCAAGTGCAGCACAGAGACATGTGCTTTGCTTTGAAGATAAGCTGAAGGTTATCATGCAGCTTTAGAAACTGTGGCATGTAAACACACAGATCCATGTAACTGTTCAGCTGGCAAAGACAGAAATAGCGGGGTTAAAGTATGAATGTTTGCCAGGTGTTAACACGTTTTCATTAGTACACCCAAGCTGCTTTCTATAAGACTCAAAGGAAAATGGAAATGCTTGTGTTTGGTCATATCATGCAGCATATTTTTCGTGCTGAGATGCCAGGTGAAATGCACAAATCTTTGGTAAATCTAACACATTGCCTCTGCAAAAAGATGGATATTCAAGCCTCCAAATAATTTTCTCCACAGAAGCCTGCTCTTCACAACACCCGGAAACATCCAGTTTTGTGAAACCCACTTTATCAAGTCTGTCCATCTACAGCACGCCCACACAGAGGAGCACCACGAGCCTGGCATATGCAATGGGCACTGTGACCGAGAGCACCAGCACCCTGCTGCCCACTACCCCCCCCCAGCACCTCTGTAACCTCCCCAGGCAAAATCTATCACGAGAGGTAAGTTCACGGCCACATTTCTCGCTGGCACCAACTTGGTGGTTTACGACCTGTCTGCCCCATTTCCCCGGGCCCTATACAGGTTGTGCACAGGTTGCAAGTTGAAAACACCGATAGGAGACATTAGAAATTAGAGAAGCAGAAGGCAAGGTTATCTCATCTCCACCTGTGGCATGTATCTTTGAACTTGTCTCTAAATCTTCTGGTGCTGGCCGCTCCTGTAGATCAGATGCCAGGGTCAATAGATGTGCTCCTGTCTGTTTTCCTTTGTTCGGTATGGAGACAGGACATTAGGAAACATTAGGCTTGAGCAATAACGCTGGTGAATCAGTAGCTGCTACATACTTCACTGCACGCATTATCCAAGCCCCTATAGGCAGCCAGTAACCCAGGTAGTGTTTAGGTGCTCTGTGTTGCATAAGGAGCTATCTTTGGACAAGGTTAATCAAAAGGCTATGAGTTATTTTGGCCAGTAATTATTCCATGGTACTTCTCCACAGCAAGCCCCATGGCTCACCCCAGTGCAAGTGGTTTCCCCAGGGAATTTACCTTCTGTGCTTCCTGTTGCACAGGATGGCTGTGAGCAGCTCTTACACCTTTCACCCCAGCTATGGCCACCATCCAGCACCGGGTGAAGTGATTTGCATAGTTGGTGCAGATGCATCAGATGTTGCGGTATCAGTCATAACTGGCGATAAACCACAAAGTCCACAAATCCAATTCGATATCCTGAGCTGTCCCTCCATGTACCTCAGAGCTCACACCTTCCCGTGACCCCCAGCACGAGAAGCACAGTCTTCTCCATCCCCAGCCTCCCTCAAGCTGTATCTCCCTGCTATCCAGCCAGAAAGAGGAGGGGAGAGCACGTTACCAGTTACAAATCATGCTTTTGTATAAAGGGTCAGATTTTGCACCATTCCTGGCAAAGCTCTGCCTGCCTGTGGAGCTCTGATAGCGTTTGTATCATTTTTGCAAGGAGATGGCACGTAGATACCCTCCAACAGCATGAGAGTCTACAACAACTCACAGAGAAACAGTATGAACCTTGCTTGTGAATTTGTATGATGAAAATAGCTCATTTTCCTTTTGGAGGGGCTCATTCTGCTGGGAGCATAAACCCCACAAGGTAGAACAAAGGTAGCTGTAGAAATTACTTCCTCATAAGCCAAGCTCCAGATCAGACGATTTCACCTCTACTTGACTGTATTGACTGTTCTCCATTGATCTAGTCAGAGTTTATAACTCCTTTATAATCTTTGGTGTAAAAACAACAGTCTGCATTAAGGTAATTCAGCCACCCCGTAGCCGAGTCAAAATCCAATTTAATTCTGATGGTTCATCTTTCCAGCTCATCAGGTGAATCACACCTGCTCCCAGTTGTGTTACCAGCTCTCATTTTACTGATTTTCATCACTATCACTATTCTCGCCCTGACCAAAATAAAGCTTCAAAAGGAGACGGGTAAGTTGGCCAGGCAACACCTCTCGGGTTGCGGTTGTTGTTTTGCAATGGCTTTGCTCGTGATTTCCAAGAGCTGGAGTCTGACCCACTGAAGATTTCCATCTCTGGAGACACACATCCATTCTGCAGCCAGTGCAGCCTGAAAGTGCAACTGTACTTGCAAGCAAGCAATGTCGCAGAGAAGTTGCCTTTTTTTTTTTTTTTTTTTTTAAATAGGCTTAAACAAAAAGCAAATGAAGGAAACGGAAATTCTGAAGCCCTGCTGAAAGCAAGGTTGAGTTTTTGTGTATAGAGGATTTATAGCTCCGTGAGTGCTCGGAAATCCTGAAGTATAAAGGGCAGGGACCTGCACGGCACGAGCAGCTACGTGCTGGGCGGCTTCTTGGGGCTGAATCCAGCCCGCTCAGCACAAAGCTGGCAAAGACTTGCCCAAGAAATGCTTGCTAATGACCGATTTTCAAAAATACATGCATATATATCTTATTCTATAACATAGTGTGTCCCTAGAAATAAATCCAGGGACAAAAACCTTCAGAGACGACAGCAGTGAGTGGAAATACATTATTCACAAGCATGAAACTGGGAAACAATGGGCCTAATCCAGTGTCTCTTATGACATGCTGGTATATTTAAACAGACATTAGAGGACGTGTTCCCTCTGTTGCATGCATATGTTTTTGCTTTTAAGGAGAAGAAAGAAGCGCCATAGGAAACCTGGCAGCAACGCCAATTCGGGCTGGTCTGAACCCTGTAAAAGAGCAAACGATGGAGCAAACCCCGAGTCCAGAAAAAGTGCATGAATGCGGGACAGACTCCAGCCAATGTAGGTGGGTGTTTTCTGGAACTGGCACTGCAAATGTCGTCTCCCTTGGTAAAAGAGAATAAAACCAAATTTTAAGCGGAGGATTTGCAGCTTAGTACGTAAAATACCTCAACAGGATAGACACCAGGTTTGCAGTCCAGGAATTACGATCCCACAGTCCAGGATTTATGTTCTGATGCCAAACTATGGCCTTTATTCCTTACCAAAAGATGTTGAGATTTCAAAAGACTTGGATTAGATCCTATATGACGTTTATATATTTATTATAGGATTGATTATAATTTTTGCTTACGCATTGTAAACATGTTATCGCTTTTCCTGCTTGTTTCAATAAAGTCTGATTGCTTATGACCTCTTGCAATATTACACAGAAGCAATTCTTGTTCACTGTGTTGCAATCTTATTCTTTTTTATCCTACTTGTGCAGGATAATCTATGATATCCTTGGAAGATTCAGGATGACCAACTCATGTGTAAGAGCCTATGTCTTCTGGCAAAATACAAGAACAGTGGGCCTGTCTTGGAGTACTAATACTCTTTAGAGAGGAGCTCTTGCAGAAAACATCTGAGCAAATATTTTAAAGTATATCCAATTTGTGGAAATTCATATCAGTGAAAAGTACTCTTCTCCATTAAAAAAATAATAAATCAAACAGTGGAATAGTGGTGCAAAAATTTGGTGATGGCATTTCATATTCACATTACAATGCACTTAGATCCAAACTCTCTGATCATATAAGCAGGTGATAATATTTTAAAGTCAGAAAGTAGCAGAGGGAAATAAGCAATCATGAAGATTTGCACCCTCTGGAATGATCTGCCACCTCTGTGCACAGTACTGCATGTACGCTCGCATTTCTTTTCCTATTTGAAACATCCACTGGCTCGACCAGAAGCAGATCTACAGATATCATATTTTAAAAGCTATATAGGGAATATATTGTAGATGTCAAAAGAAGCCTTCAGAGTGGCTTTAAAACCAAGGCCCTAAAGGTTCAAATCTAGAATATTTTGTGGAGAGTGATACAACTTGCTAAAACTATACAAGTTTTATTGCTGTTGTTTGAGAGATTTTACTTTACAAAAAAAGCAGCTGTATGAAGGGTTCTTGCAGTCCTAAATATAAAGAATGGAAAGGAAAAAGTACGCCCCCTCCTAAAACCTTTAAAATAAACAATTAACATTCTGTGAAAAACTTCTAATAATGAGAACATAAACCAGAAGCTGTTAATTATGCCTTTTGTTTCTAGATATCTGGTTTGGGGTAAAGCCCAGGATAACTCTCCTCTTAAGCTGAGCAGGAGGCTGACTCCAGAGGTCCCCTCCAACCCGGGTTTTTCTAGATTTCCATTCTCAGGACTCCCTGAAATCTCAGACCATCTAAAATATCAAGTTTGGCATAAAAACAGAAACACCCACGAAATCACTTGTAAAAATATCGTAGAGACGCAATTCCAGATCAGAGCTTTTCTTCTGGATTTTTTTGTTTGTTTGTTTGGTCTTTTTACAGCAACCCTATGGGGAAAAACATACCTTTCAAGGTGACTGATGAAGACTTGAGGCAGAACCCCCTTCCATCAAAGCCCCTGTGTACATGAGCTTGGAAGTTTCCCTACGGAAAGCTGAGGCACGGCTATAAACTGCAAAGCGCTCAGCACCGCTTGTTGCTCGCTGCCCTGCTCAGAAGCTGAACGTCCCGAGTTGAGAGCCAGATCCCCGCCGGCTGCCCAAATGCCACTTGCTATGTGATCTGTAGAAGAGAGAATAAAATAATGCATCTGTAATCAAGCTATTTGTGTGCAACCCTGACTATCTCTTGCAGAGGCAGAGCACCCCGAGGGAAAGGTAAAGCTGGGGAGGGGGTGTGGGAAGGAAGGACCCTCATGGCTGCAGGTTTGCTTAGTGCTAGGCAAAAAAAGAGAGGATTTTATCAAAGACACCCCAATTCTCAAGTGCTATTTTTCCTCCACCTCTTCCACAGAACTATCCACAGCTTCAAAATCAAATCGTTTCAGCCCAAACACAGCCCAGACCCAAACTAGCTTTGGTTTGTATGCTCAGATTGCATGCCATGCTGTAAACTGTGCTTTGGCCCGAAAAAAAGCAAGCACAGGGTTGTTTGTTTTCTGGAGATGCCAAACTGCTTTGGAACCTGTGACTTGGCAGGAGGACGCTTCCTCCTCTGTTAAGGCAAGTAAATATATTTGCATGAGACAGCGGATCAGTTTTACCAGAAACCTTAAGGGTGATGACAGTGGCTTGGTTAAAGAAACCATTTATCCACCCTGGACTAACTTTTCTTCCCCAAGACACACAAGCGGTTGCACGTCCCCATGGCTGGTTTCTGCCAGGACTTCCTCTGCCCGCGGCCATACCATCTTCCTCCTCTGCACCCTCCGCAAGCCCAGGCTCTTTAAAACACATTTTTGTGCAAACTGCAGGATTGAGACAAGGCGAACAGGGAAGCTGACATGCTGGCACCCAAGGGAGAGGAGACCGGGAGAGTGGGAGGTATATGAAAGCAAACACACCTGTGCCTATTGTGGCCAAGCAAGTGCAACTATGTCCAAGAATAAAAAGTAATGCCAAGAGCAGCCGGAGAAACAGCACTGGTGGGAAGGGCATGGCTTGCAAGGGGATCAGCATTTGTTCCATCTAGGAGAGACTGTGGGTGCTCTCTCTGTTCAAGGTCCCCAGCAGATCACCCTGTGCAAGCACAGCAACAGCCTTCCTCACCACAAAAGCTGCACGTTCATGGAAAGAAAGCAGCTCAACGCTCTTAGCTAGAGGACAGGTACTTCAAAGGCTGGCTTTAAGATCCGACAAATTTGCTAAACGTCCCGACTCCAGGTCTCAGGCGCAGCAGGAACGCCTGGACCTGCCATCCTGTTTAAGCTCATCAGCTTTCACTGAGAGCAAATGAGAAAAGCTTCATGTGACCCCCCTAGTTAGAAGAAATTACTGCTCTTGCAACATTAGTACAAGGTAAAAAAACTTAACGATTCATCCCACATAATGAAAATATTTTCATCTTCATCAGCTTTACTTTCTCATACAGTTCCATTTCTGACAACCCCACACTTCAGAGGGAATTTGTATTTGGGCCCCTGACATGCCTACAGCAGGAGAGCAAAGAGATGAAGCTGAAGATGGCACCAAAGCTACTGTTAATTCTTTTTCATTTTAAAGATCTTAGTGTTCTTGGTCTGCACAGACAAGACTAACCCTTGTCCACCCAGACTCCTGGTTTTCCCACGAAGCTGAGGGGAGGCAGAGGGGCTGGAGAGAGCAGAGAAGGGAGACAGACCTGCTCAACCAGGATGGCCAACCAGGGGCTTCTTAGGGACACCAGGTTTCAAAAAGTTTGCAACAGCTTAAAAAAACCCAACCACCTGGCTTTGTCCAGCTTTGCCCTACAAAGCTATTCCCCTGTTGGTTGGGGGTATCATAATACCAGAAGCCAGGTCAGTCCTCGCAGCAAGGGGTTCTCGTGGCTGGGACGAGGGAAACGCGGTCACAACTCAAAGGTGATGTTGCAATGCCAACAAAGAGGAGGGGGCTGGCTGGACCCTCGCGTACTCAGCCAGACTCAGACCCCATAAGGCTCCCCAGTGCCTTTGTGCCAGGTGTAGGCACCCATCTTCAAACCAAGGGATCACAGCTGCCCTAGCTACCTGGGTCCTGTCCGAGCAGAAGGCTGTCTCAAAAGTACCGTGCTCCCAGCAGAGCAGACCACCTTCCGCGGACCTGACCCCAGGCAGCCACCAGGCTCCTTCCTAAAGCAGGCAGAGGTGCCCTGGACCATGTCTGGGAGCCCACCCTTGGGGTGGCTGTTGTGCCATGGCAACGCGTAATCAGGAGGTAAATAACCTTGGTTATTTATAAGCGTGCACCCTCAAAGTGGCAGCAGAGCTGGGATGGGCATTGGCTTCCCAGCTCTCACATGGGGTGGTGCTCACCTGCCAGAGTTTTTGGATGCTATTCCTTTAAGGCACAACAGGTGGAAATGCAGGGCTAGAGGGACAAGGAGTATTTAAAACAGCCTGGCATTGCCAGAGCCCGTGTCCGGCTGTGACACGGAGGCAGGACACCTGCAGAACGTCCAGGGGTCGGCCACCGAGACACCAGCAAAACTGGGAGCGGTCAGTCTGAAAGAAAAAGCAAGAGGTACAAAAGAGTGCAGAAGTAACTGGGAGTGTAAGTCATGCTTCTTCATTATCTTACTGAAATGCAAAATCTTTTGTACTACCGCTTTGAGATGGGGAAGGAGAAGAATACAAGACTTGAGACACTTTTAAGGACTCTTCTTCGCACATGTGTGAAGGGAAGCAGCAGTTCTGAAAGAGCAGTGAATAGGTGTGCAGGTCTTGCTAGTGGGGAGGCTGATTTCTTTTGAAAGAAGGTCAGAAGCATAGGATCAGGCTTATGATGTTTATGTTTTCTTCTCTGCTGTAGATTATTAATCTTTCCTTTCTGGAAAAAAAAAGGCTAATTATCATTACAATATTTGCATTAAGTTTTAACCTAGAAGATAACAAATGTTAGTAAATATTACTGTAGTAATCTAAACTGTTGCAACTCAGTCTGTGGTCATTACAGTCTTTTGAATCACAACACGGAGATAATCATAGGGATGCAGATTTTGAAATTTAAAAAGAGAATTCGTGCCCTTATGTCCTAAATGAACTCTGAACAAGCTACCAAGTTTGTACATTCAGAAGGTAAATAGACATTGAAGCATAAGTGACTGAAATGTACATGGTGTCCTAAAGTTGAAATAAGAGAAAGGTGGCAGACTCCTTTCACATCTATACCAACAGCAAAGGGGTGGGTTTCTGCACACCTGATTTCTTACTCTGCAAAGGAAGCTTTCACACAGGACTTTTAATACATTTCATCTGAAGTACAGAGAAATATCACCTTCTCATAGCAATTGTGCTGCTGTTAAAGTGTGCACTGGCACTATCCATCCATCCAGCAACTGTCACTGTACAGACTGTGGCTGTACAGTAAGTGCTGTTGGATCATAGTAAGTTCCTGCTCCTTGCAATATGAGTAGTATTAAACTAGAATAATAGTTCAATAGTGTTGAAATTGATTTCACTTTCCAGCCCAAGAGACAAGAAACAAAAAGTAAGAAACTAATGAACCATGACATCTTATCTGAAAAGCAACAACTTGGTGTATGGGGTAGCTAACACCTTAAAGGAACATAAAATTCAGTCACAAGTTAGTGTATGGTATATCTAACAGCTTAAAGGAACATAAAATTACACTGGCAGCACAATCTCAGCAGGAATTTCAGTCACTGCCATGAGGGCTCTCTGATTATTGTTTTTCATTTGTTTTCCAGAATATATTGCTCATATAGGACAGTGTTTAACTGGCACTTACAAACATTTTTAGCTAGGAGGGTCACAAGTACTGCAGAAATTTCTAAAACCTGCTGATTTCTTAGTAAATACTGATAATCTTCAGTAAGATCTGCCTAGCTGTTCCTGCTCACTGCATCACAAAATTAGCACCTCCTGTTTATTCTTTCCATATTGTAAAGGAGACATCGGTTTGGAAAGCGAAATATTTCTTCCCTGTATGTGTTTGGGTCAGCTTGATCTTTTATCTTAAAGTTGATTGCTCCTTCGTATCTCCATGAAAATGGAGTGGATTGGTGGCTTTTCCCCATCGCACTACAGTAAATAAAACTCACAGTAAGGCCATCTGTGCAGTGATCCTGATGGGCAGCATAGAGATGTAGATAGCCCCAGTCCTGTGCAGCAAGAATTCTGTTGCTGTGCCCTTCTTCTAGGCACAGAAGTCTTCAGCACCTCCATAAATCATCCCTAGCACGTGTGCCAGTGCTCCTTTCACAGTATAACCCCTGAAGTTGCTGCTCAGCACTGCCTGTCTCTACAACAGTTTGCATCTGTAGAGCTTCCTTGTGGTGTTAGCGGGTCTTGCTTTAAAAGGATTTGAGGGGAAAAAAAGACTACCGCATTTTGTATGTTATTATTTCCCAAGTATTTGAATAACAGTAAATATTCTACAAAACAGGACTCCTGGGCTAGAATCACAAATGTGTGACAACTAAATCTTCATGTTTCATTGATCCCATAGCACGGCCTTGACACTGGTCATTGTTAAGAGCAATAGTTAATAGCTAATGGATTGGACTGTGCCGATCCCTGACAAGCTGCATTAGGACTTTACTGGTTTCTCAGAGCTCACCCTTGCAGCTGAGTCAGCAGAATTTAGGAACTGAACTCTGGTATTTCATACCCAGCAAGAGCAGCTGCTTGCTCAGGTTTGCGTAACTCAGGGGTCAGGTCCTGATCTCTTTCAAATCATTATAAATCTGAAGATGTTGCTCCCTAAGACTGATAGAGTCACAAAAGCACCATAGAAACCCAGAGAAAGTCTTGTAATGAATGATGTTTAGAAGAGCTAACCTGGTCAGAGAGCACTTTCTGCTGGAAACCTGAAAGCGCTACTTCAAAATTTAGGCATACGATAGTGCTGGAGAGGAAGGTGACGTTCCCAACCCATGCCAATCCCGCACTGCTTTCGGCACCGGGGAATCCAGGGCACTGTCCGCACACAGTAGCCTGGGAAAGTCAGCCCAGGGAGGGCTCACACCAGACCTACTGCTCACCGCTTCCCACCGCCCTGCAGGAGTACCACGAGCCACTTGCTATGGATAGAGACACTAAAGGCATGTCCATATAAACAAGGGAGACTGACTGTGGGGTTTGAGGGGGGATCTAACCTCCCCAGAGCTTTATACACAGCATTACAATTTCTTTGTCACTCAGTGGTGGCATAATGCAGTGAGATTTAAGAGCACAGCAACGTACCAAATCAAAACATAAAGTATTACTCATTCTCAAGATGATACTAAGACAACAAAAACGTTTAGCTGTCCTTAGCTGGAAAGCAAGAAAAAAGGTCATTCTGTTGTAAAAGACCTTGTAATTTTTCCATTTGCATAGCTTTTCACACCAAACCACATCGCCGTAGGTCCGTGTCTCACTCGCCACTAACCAGCGAAGCCCCTTTGGTGCAGCACATGCACGTGCCAAGTGCTAATGCACTTGGGTGGCAGGAAGAAACAACAAAATCCAAGTTATGGAAACATATTAAAAGTTGTAATGAGTTTTTACCTGTCATTATGGTATAGATATATATTTGGGGTTTTTTTAATGCTTGAACACTTTCCAGGTTTCTCATGCACTCACACACCTGCATAGTCACCCTCGCTGGGGGTTTCAGCAGCCCTTCCCAAGCTCATGGTCACAAACCTGGCAACTCAAGCCAAGCATGGAAATGGGTGGCTAGGAGAAAGTTAATGCCATTCATCTGGTAATGGCTATATCTTCTCTTTTACAGCAGATGACAACTAAATGTTTTTATTTGTTGGTATTAATCTTGCTGATGATTAGCCTGTCCTGTTCTGGTTTTGTATGATATAATTCTTTGAAATCCCTGTTGCATTATACACACAAACACAGCAGCATACTGCAAACAGCTAGAGAGCATGGAGCCACCCCCGCCTGGCAGAGTGTCCTGGACAAGACAACACCATTGCCCTGATCTTGGTGACATTGGTGTCCAGGGGCCCGGGTTAAGAGTGGAAAGCTCATGCACCGACACACACACTCCCATCTCCTGAGTTCAGCTGTAATACTGGGTTTGTGCTCTAAAATCTTCAAAACCTGTTACGTTGGGATGGGGAAGAGAAGGAAGCCAGCAGTTTTGATGATGTACAATGAAAGTAAATACACAAAACCAAGTTTGAGTTGTAGCTTAAAAAAAAAAAAAAATCAAGAAAAAGGAGTATAGCCCCAGCTGGTAATAACCCAAAGACAACCACTGTTGCAACAGGGTCTTTGCAAACACCAGACACACGCACTCGTACAGCTGGAAGCTTTCCCCGTGGCTGCTTCTCTGCAAGTCCTGTGCAGGGAGGGGAGAGGGGGAGACCGAGTACAAGGTGTTAATCTCTGTCCTCCCTTCACCTATCAAAACGTTCTAAAGCAACCACAGAGACAGCCCGGCAGTCTATAGCAACCGGCCCAATAGCACGGGTGAGCTGAAGCCCAAAAAGCCGACAGAGGCAGCTGTCCCAGCGCCCTGCCAGCCCAGCTCATCCCATTCTTTGCCCTGTGCCGCAGAGCAGCTTCTTGGGGACACCTTCCCAGTGGGAATAACTGGGTTCCCTCCCTGCTTTCCCTCCTGACCAGTCCATTGCACTGCCTTGCAGGTCATTTCTCACTGGGTCTTTAACGTATCAGGTTTAAGACAGCAGCTTCTTTGCCTGCATGGACAGAGGCGGCACAAATTGTGTGTCCAGGTTCCCCTCAGCCTGTCGGGCTCCACGATCCCTCCTGCCTGTTAGCTCTGGTGCAGGCAGGAGCTCTGATGGCCACGCAAAGTGGGCTGCAGGCACCAACCTGCACAATACCATGCGCATCAGCTACCAAACAAGGTCCCGGTGACCTGTCCTGCTGCAGTGTAGTAGGACCAGGTTTTCCCTGCGGGAGAGGTTTCCAGTGTCCGTCAGTCCGTGGGGACACCGTGGTCTCACGCGCTCAGTCCTTCCTGCTCCAAGAGCGATCAGAAATCCAGCGCAGGCACACGGACACGCAGGTCAGTGCCTGCGAGAGGAGGAAGCAGGAGATGTGGACACAAGCAGAGGGAAACCCAATGTAGCAACTGAGCCCAAAGCGGCCACATCACGCAGCCCCCAGGCAAAACTGGTGGAGGACCATCAGTCACCTGCAAAGTCGGTGCAACCGTTCCTGTACAGGAACAGGGTGACAAAACACAGCCGCTGCTGGAAGGTTTTGGGAGCACTGCACGAGCCTCATTCTTCGTGCCACCCACCAGACTCGCACCAGGACTTAGGGGAAACCCCTCAGCACCAGTCATGGCATCACTGCCTAGGGCAGATTTTTGCACCTTTCTCTGAAGCAGCTGGTGCTGCCAGATAGAGAGGGCACATACTGATACGGTTGCGTGTCTGTATGTGAAGCCCAAAACAAAGCCTTGCCTCCACTGCCAGCTCTAGGAAAGATTTCACCAATACAATAACAAAGGAGCACTATTTTTCCCCCTTCTCTACTCCTGAAAAGTTAGGATAGACCAGCAAGAAGCTGCAGCTGAGTGGCAGGAGGAGTACAGGCAGGGCATAGGCACTTCACCCTTTCCAGCACTGGTTCTTCAGCAGGCACTGTCACTGGGCATGCACCAGCATAAGAACGCTGCAGACCTGCCCAGCACATCTACCATCAGCTTGCTTCCCAAGTGCTCTGGAGACAGCATACACAGCATTTCCCCCTGGTTTCAAGCCTCTTGACTCTCCTATAGCCTCCTGCAAACCTTTGCTGTCCCATCTCCTCTCTCCTTTCAACTCCCCCTCCATCTGCAGAAGCACGAGTACAAATCACTTGCACAGCCACTTACTTGCACTCCCTTTCGTATGAGCTCCGCAGCCTTTTTTCTTCCTTGGAGCTCTGAGGTCTAAACCTTGTGCTCTGACTAGAGACAGCAAATCCAGCAGCAAATATTCTTTGAAAGCAAGAAGGAACTAGAGCTCCTTTCCCAATAGCTTGATGAAATTCTCCTCCAGCATCTCAAGCAGCGCTTGCTTGTTGCAGAGTGACCAACAAAGCTCGTTTGCAGTATTTCTGTGGGCTAGGAATTGTCACTGAGCGTAACACGGCACCGGCAGCAGAGAGGGGGTTTCCAGCCACCCAGCTCAGTGGATCAGTATGGAAGTACAGCACAGATTTTTACGTAACTGATGGCTGTGCTTGCTCAGACTTGCTATACATGGGAGTTTTCTCCATTCGTTCAATGAGTGGGGGAATGTTTTAACAGCATCTGAGAAAATTGGACTAGAGGCACCTCAGAGGTGCAGAAGTTGCAGGTGTTGGTCACGCAAGTACACGGGAACTGTTGTTCTTGTGTAGGAACAAGCGCACATGTCCTTAGAGATAAAGATGCAAAAATTCTTTCCTGCTAACATGCATATGAAGACCCTAATGCCACCACTCTTGCACACATCTTCCTGAACACAGCTATAGCTTTGTTTCAAAAAAGCGGTCTTGGTAACCCTTCCCTACCTGACAAAACCATGTTGTCTGTAACTCTGAAGTAGCCAATGGTTTTGGGAAGGAATCAGACTAACAGATTATTCAAATTTTGTGAAGAAGGGGAAAGCTGAACTGGAATCCTGCTTGCACTGCAGAGCAAGGGGTAGAGGGCGGTGAGGTGACCATCAGCCAGAGGAACTGCTGTTAACAAGGGGCAAATATCAAGGCCCTTTTTGTGCCATATTGTTTGCTTTCTGCAGAATATGTTATGTTTGTCTTGCTGGCTACTTCTGGGATATGTATGAAAGAACATTTTTCATGCTCAGCGAGTTAATTATTAGCCATGGACAAGTGGCCACTGAGCAATTAGAAATCACTCTACAAGGAAGAAAGTACAATAGAACACCTTTCTTCTTAACACGGAAATAAAAGCCTTTTTCTTCTACCGGGAATTACCCTTAATAAAATTGTGTCACTTGACACCCTGAAATCAAATTCCAATGAATGTTTATAAAGACTTTTCTTGGCACCTATCATCCTCGCTAGAACTTGGGCAGGTAGACCAACAGCCGCGCTCGGGAAATGCACATTCCCACCACCGCACCATGCAGTGTCCAACAGCACATTCAATTCAGGCCAAAGAAAACAGTTGGTTAGTGAAATAAGAACCTTGGCTTCTTCTGAGCCATTCACTCAGTCCAAAACAAGGGGAAGGTCAGAAATACTCATCCTGAAGACTACAGACACATTTCAAGAGACACACAGTTTGGTTTGACATTCCCCAATAGTCATCACTGAGTCCTGGCCAAGGGTTAATTTTGGTGCAGTAGATTTGGGTGGATATAGAGATGGGACAGTGCTTTGTTTGGCTTAAGTCTGATTCTTGGAGGGGTGGGGGCGAGGCGTAAATCCCTGCATCTCACTAACTTTATCAGCAGCTGAGGAAAGAAAAAAAGCAGAGGTGAAAATATTACCCTTTTTCTCTTTTGCATGTCCTTGAAGAGACCAGGGAAACAAAGAGCAGTATCTAAATACAGGCTTCTGACAGGAGCTCTGCTCTATGAGATAAGGAAGAAATTTTTACGATGAGGGTAGTAAGACACTGGAACGGGTTGCCCAGAGAAGTTGTAGATGCCCCATTCCTGGCAGTGTTCAAGGTCAGGTTGGATGGGGCTTTGAGCAACCTGGTCTAGGGGAAGGTGTCCCTGCCTATGGCAGGGGGGGGGTGGAATGAGATGATCTTCAGAGGTCCTTTCCAAACCAAACCATTCTGTGATTCCGCCAGAGCAGGTTGTCCTAAGGAGTGGTTTTGGCACTCAGGCTCACAAGTGAACAAGCCTTCCTTTCACAGCATGAACAACATTGAAAGAAAATATGACCCCAGCTATGAAACTATTAGAAGCAGCATTATCTGCTGACAAGGGTCAAGTGAGCAGCTGAGCTCCGGGTTGCCACCTGACTCTCATGCCTGCCAGGGCTCAACGGCTTTTGGACCATTTTTGAACTTCAGCCTTGTGATGGGCTGTTCTGGTTTACAAGTGTAAAAAAGATACCATTTCTGATTTTTAATCAAGTCTCTTCCGGTTTGGCCAAAATCCCTTTTTATGCTGTGCACACCATCACTGTTGCCTGCCCAGGGGACACTGTCCCTGGGGCACTCTGCTCCGACAGACACACTGGTGGCTTGCAGGCATTGCATTAACCAAGTCTGCTGTAAGAACAACTCCCTTCATTTTACAGAAGGGAAGACTGAGGTGTTGGGATGAGACCTACGGGCAGCCATGATGCCGTGCAGCAACACAGGGAAGAACGGAGTTATCTCCCTCTTTCCCATTCAATTGCTTGACAGACGCGATTAAATGCTCTATTTCTCTCTAGCTCAAGTAGCCACAACCCTCGTATCCTCCAGGCACGAGGATTATTAGATGACTTGATCAGTTAACTTAATAATTTTGCAAGTCTGATTATTCACCAACTTCTGTGCCTTTTCCAGGGAATGCGAGAAAAATGACTTTACTAGCATTCACCTTCCTGCTCGCCTTCCTCCCAACTGAATCTGCAAGCAGCAAATACCTCCCCAAGGCAGCAAGTAAGTGTAACCTGTCTGGGGCACCGGTCTTTTGGGTGGCCTAAGGCCAGAGGTGGCATTACTGAGAGGGGAATGTCTCTACCGCATCGGTGCCCATCATCGCCGTGGGACCGTTCAGACCACAGGATGCTGCACAGCCCTGGGGCCATGCTTGCCCTGGTACACCCGACCTGCTCCACAGTCCCATCGGGTTGTGTAGAACAGCTGACATTTACAGCCAACGTGTTTTCCTCTTGCAGTCTCAAGCCCTGTGTTCGGACCACGGCAGGTATATGGTCTGCTCAACGGGTCAGTTACCGTGAAATGCTTCTACCCTCCCACCAGCGTGAACAGACACGACAGAAAGTATTGGTGCAGGCAATCGGCCACGGGCTGCATGACCGTTGTCTCCACCAGCGGCTACACTGCTCCAGGCTACAAAGGCAGAGCCTCCATCACTGATGACCCACAGGCAGAAAGCTTCCAGATTAACATCTCTGAGCTGACAATGGCAGATGCAGGCACCTACCAGTGCGGTGTTGGTATCAATAGCAGAGGGCTCTGCCACAAAGTCAGTCTGGATGTTTCTAAAGGTAAAGGTCTAAGGTCTTGGGGGTCCTTGTAGTATTATTTTCTTTTACCCACCCCCCCCGCCCCCCACACACTCTTTTTAATGAGGCTCCATAGATAGTCTGTCCAGTGTCTAAGAGCTCAAGATGCTTCATGCTTTCAGGAAACAGCAGTTTTCATTTTCCCCTGTGCTCTTAGAGAATGAATTTATTTTTTGACCAAAAATCTGTCATAAAAACCAGACTAAATGAACGTCATGTTAAAAAGTCACAAACATTGCTTAGAAACTGCCGACCTCTCCCAGCTGCTAAACTTTAGGGAGATGCAGTCAGAGGGCAGAACTGCCCATCACTCCCATGTACCCTCCAACCCACGGCTAAGGCTGTGTGAGACAAGCCTGTGCACAAGTCCACGAGAGCACGGTGTGCAGGATGGCACCGCACTGCTGGGCAAGGCCCGGGGTGCAGAACATGGTGCAAACTCCCAGCAGCACAGCCCCTGGCAAGAAGGCTCTGGGAGAAACCCCGCTATAGAGCAGGCAGTGATACAGCATAGAGACCTCAGTCCTGAAATGTGAGAGAGACGTGGGACGCAGCTGGGTAGATCACGCGCTGACCGGGAGTGGCACACGATCATATAATACAGCAAAGTAGAGAGAAACCCCGTGCTAAAAAAAGAGCCTTCAGAGGTATAGGGGAGTTGCACACAGTTTCTGACAAAGCAGGCGGTACACACTGACCGGTGTGTCTGTATGTGCAGGTCCACATGTGCCCGAGGGAGCTGAGCTCTTCTACGTGAAGCTGCACAGCACTTTGACCATGTCCTGCAGCTTTGGGAAGGAGTATGAGAGCTGGAGGAAATTCTTGTGCAAGATGGAGAAAAAAGGCTGCCGTAACATCATCGATAGTTATGGGAATGTTGATAAAGATTACACAGGGAGAGCTCTGCTAAGCAATGAGGAGCTTCCAGGCTCATTCAGCGTTGTGATAACTCAGATGGGCTGGGAAGACTCTGGCTTGTACCTGTGTGGGGTTGGCATCTATGG
This sequence comes from Aquila chrysaetos chrysaetos, assembly GCF_900496995.4. Taxonomy (NCBI): domain Eukaryota; kingdom Metazoa; phylum Chordata; class Aves; order Accipitriformes; family Accipitridae; genus Aquila; species Aquila chrysaetos. The sequence continues at coordinate 2,323,132 of NC_044027.1, forward strand.
GGAGAAAGGAGAAACAAAGGAACTGGATGTGCATGTCTATGAAGGTAAGCTCTTCCCACGTTTTTTCTCCTTCATCTCTGCTTCTCTTTAGAAGCATCACTAGCAGTCTTACTTTATTTAACAAAAACTTTAATTTCCCTTTGGAGAGTGCTATTATCCTATCCTCTCATCTAGATACTTCTTTCTATTCATTTAACTATCTGTAATGTACTAGGCCATCACTAATAAAGCTTGTATCAAGATTTAACCTTCCCAGCAGTGGCTAGCTATCTTCCCCAGTCTGGCTAGCCCGAAAGTCCAGAAGGCAAATTCTGCCTACCAGTTAGAGACAAGCAAACTGTCTCTTCAAGTCTTAATTCCTTAAATCTCAAAATGACAGATGTAGAAAGGAGAAGACCTGCCCTTCCCCTAGCAAAGGGAGCAAAACTTTGAAACGTTGGTACACAAAGACAACCACCGCCCAGTGAATTTGGGAAAAAGAAAGGCCTGACAGACCCCTTAGGGCCAATTCCTAACAGTGCCAGGACAGTCTCCTACCATCTGCACCCCCGAGCTTTGCCTAGCCTTGCTTTAGCCAAAACAGCTTTGTTTGACCTGGTATTTATTCTCTTGGGAGCATGCCACATGGGCAAAAGTTAGACATGTATAGCTGTTCATTTTATCTTTATCTCCAGAGTCACATGTTCCTCAAGGAAAGCCCACAATAATTGGAGTAAAAGAAAGTTCGGTAACTTTTGAATGCCGCTACGACTCTCTGAAGAATTCCTCAAAGTACTGGTGCAAGTGGAGACAGAACGGGTGTGCTCGGATCATAGATAACTCCGGGTATGTGTCACCCTTGTATGAAGGAAGAGTGGCCATGTTCGACAGCTCAGATAACAAGACGATCACCATCATCCTGAACCAGCTGAAGGACAGTGACAAAGGCTATTACTGGTGCATGACAGATGAGGAGAAGGAGCAGCAATCATCAACTGAGCTGGAGATCGTAGATGGTATGAGCTTGTGCATTGGCAGTTCTCTGCCTGCTCAGTAGGTACAAAACAACCTCCTAAGTACTGCAACGGAGCAGATCTGGCTTTTGGGGAAGAGTTGTGAGGTCCAACTCTGAACTTTTCTCTCATAAGGCAAAACATCATGCCAATCCCCCCACACCCCAGTAGCTTTAAAATGGAAACACAAGGTTTCAGTTTTATGGGAAGGTGTTCACAAAAGTTTCTCATGCATGTATTTCTTAAGCCTTGCAAAAAAACCCCTCAGCTTTCACCCAGAGATGCATATACAGCATCCTTAACATTAATTTAGCAACGCAAGCAGTACTTTCTCTCAAAGAGGCATCTCCTGCTTCACCATTTCTAGCAGCACCACCACCTGTTGACTACCGTTCCCCCCACCGAAACCACTAACATCAGCCTTGATGTTCTGCTCGCCCTTGCAGGACAACCCGGACTGAAGGGAAAGAAGAACGTGGAGGTGCAAGTGGGTTCACGGGTCGATTTAACTTGCTCTTATCCATGCAAGTACTACTCCTACCAGAAGTACTGGTGCAAGTGGAGCAGCACCAGCTGCACTCCCATGCCTGCTTCTGACCAAAGCCAGCCGGGGCCAGGCGTTACCTGTGACACTGACAACAAGACGGTCATCCTAAGCTTTGACTCGGTGACAAAGTCAGACCAAGGGTGGTACTGGTGTGGAGTGAAGCGCAACGGCCTTTTTGGGGAAACCATGGCAGTGCAGCTGTGGGTGACTGAAGGTGAGCTCCAAGGCAGAGGCAGGCAGCGGCTTTCCTGCTTGTCAGGGCTGCCTTCTGCTGAGAGAAAAGTCCTCTCCATAGCCACTAGGTTGCAGCACCTCAAAACAGAAGGGCTCTCATCCAGGCAGCCTCCCGGACTAGCTGCTAAGATCACCCTGATTTTGCACAACTTGTCATACGTGTTTTCATCCACTCATTGCTTTTTGCTTCCCAGCCATAAAAAACCCACCGGTCTAAAAATCACTTCCTTCCACACCATTTTTACTTTTTAACCCTCTCCTTACTAATTATTGCTATTACATTTTGTAGCATCGTTTAGTTTAAGCAACATCTGACACCCGTCAGCTGAAGGACTGCATGTAGTACAGGGGTGCATCTTGCTCCAGGGAGCTTATCTTAACAAACAGGAAAACAGTAGGGAGCAGGAAAGGAAGGGCTATCACCAACAGCAAGGGACTTAGTCTCAGTTTCAGTGTAGTATTTTGGAATTAAGATGTTTTTCTCAGGCAGGAATATTGTTAGAAACAGAGAAAAAGCATAGCGCTAGATATCCCACATGCAACAATCCTAAGTGGATGATGGCCAAAGTGAAAAGAGAGACAAACAGGCTCATTTCATTGCCTTTGGTGGACAAAGAGCTAGAAATAAAAGTAAACCAAGTATTCAAAAATCTGTTCTGGAAATACTAGAGGCAGAACTTAGAAATGCAAGACTTTTAAAAGTATATAGGCAGGGAGAGCCTACTTGTGATTTTTGCAATAAATTATCTGGAATGATTATTATTTCAGATCTCTAAACCCCATTTTAAAGACTCTCTCATGTACAACCAAAGCCCCCTGAGGTTCCACGTGCACCAAATACATCCAACTAGTTTTTGTGTCACTATCTCCATGCTGCTGCTCATGCGACTAACCATCCTTTTTCCCTGGGAGACACAGGAAGCAATGCTGACCACAGCCTGGACCTCCTGAACGTGGACAACCCCAACCCCGCCGAGGGTGGCTTTATTCCCCAAGGAAGAGCCTACAACGATGCTGGAGTAGACAGCCCAGCTGCCTCAGAAAGGTTAGTTCTCTCCAAGCCTCTGTCATTTATAATTTTTGTGATGTTTATATTAACCTATTGTTGGTACTGTGTTTGCACACTGTGTGTGTGGTTTAGCAACAAAAATGTCTTGTCCCCAAAGAACTTAGCTCAAAACATCAGAGGAAAAGAAGAAAAAAATTACAGCACAAGGCAAAATGACTTGAAATTAGTCTCTAGCTCAAGAAAATACAGTCCCAGAAGGGAATGATTAGAGATTCCAAATACAGAAAAACTAATTGAAAATAATTGTGTCAAAATTAGAGAGCTTTCCTTCACACATTTATAACCAAGGTGCTGATGTAGCTGGTTTGGCACAACCTCTGTCCTAGATTCTTATTTGGGTTTTATGTGCTAGGATCCAGTTCGTTAATTGAATTGCATCATGCTCGCTCAGTTTACCATCCTATACAGATTTTAGACTGCTGGACATTCACATACATTATTCAGTCTTGAATAATTTTAAAAAAAATGTATTTCACAGCTTAGTGATATACCTTTCCCTCCATTCCAGCTCTGATCAAAGCCCTAGCCTCAGTACAATTTCAGCCGTGAGCGTTGCTGGTTCCATCCTCATAATCCTTGCAGCAGCTTTTGCTGTTTATAAATACAGGCAGCTGAAGAGATCTGGTGAGTCCCTGCCTTTTCTAGTCTCTCAAGAAACATCAGCAATATTAAGACAAAGGCAATACCTTGTCCGTGCCGCAGTCTCTGCTGGGCTGAGCTGCTCCCCCAGTATCCCATCATGCGATGGGCAGACAAGGGACCCTGCTTCTCCCACTGACCCCATCCATACAGCTGCAACACCCAGCGTACAGGGTGCCCGGGCTGAGACAGAGACCACCCCTCCACGGGCTTTGCACGTGGCATTGCACGGTGCCTCCTTGCACAGAGGCAATCCAGATGCCAACGCGCTTGCACCGACTGAGCGAGCAGGCAGGGTATTTATCTCCTCCTTCTTAACAGACCTGGTGTCCGTCGGGAGCTACAGGACAAACATCAGCATGTCAGACTTCGAAAGCGGGAAGGAGTACGGCGCAAGCAATAACGCCTGCATGAAAGAGACCCAGGAGACTCAGATGGGAGGGGATGGTAGGTTGCTGACCGATGGGCTGCTCTCCATCCCCAGCCCCTGGGCAAGGGGTGCCGGGCAGGGGTTTGCAGAAGGACCCTACAAAAGCCACAGAAATACCTGCCCACCAACGGCCCCCACACCCTGACACCTCCCTTTCTCTCCTTGCAGAGTTTGTCACCACCGCGGCCACCCTGGAAAGCGCTGCCGAGGCAAAGAAGGCAAAAAGGGTAAGAGAAGGCAGGAGAGAGCCCACTGATCTGGGAGACACCACCACAAGACTCCAGCCTCTGCCAAAGGAGCTATCTTCTCCCGGGGGCCTTATTTATACCCAGGTGCTCTCCATCTCACCTGGATCTGACCACTTGCTGCAGATCAGCCTCCCTGAGGGGACCTTAACCCTTTCCTGACCCCATGCTTTAGCAGAGACGATAATAGCAGTCGCCTTGCTTCAAACAGTACACCAAGTCAACCCCCAGGGAGCATCAGAAAGGTTGGGGCTGGGTTGTTACCATAAACATGAAACGCTGGGATAAGCAGATGGCCAAAAGCCAGAGCACATCCCACCTCCTAACCTTCCCCCCGTGTGGGCAGTGCTTCAGGGGTCAGAGGTAGGCACGGAGGTGTCTGCCATTGCAAGGGCTGTGACTTGCTCCTGTGGCCCTGGCAAGTCCCTTGCTTCCCCTGCCTTCCCCCTGCCTTCCCTTGCCTTCCCCCTGCTTTCCCCTGCCTTCTCCTGCCTTCCCCTGCCTTCCCCCTGCCTCTCCTCCCCTTGGGTAAGATCACGGTTGAGTAGCTCAGCACCAACTGAAGGTGCCAGAGGCAAGCCTTTCTTTTTACAAGTCCCTAACCAAAGGCGGTAGGTAGGTGTTGTAAGTGCCAGGAGCTGAACCGGAGCAATAAAGGGAACTGTCGGGTAACCAGTAAAACCTAGCAGCTTTAGGACAGGTGAGCTGGGTGCCAACACGCAGGGACAGGCAAGCCACGGGGTCCCAAACCCACAAATATTTGGGGTCTTCCCGGGGCTGAGCAAAGGCGTGATGCTCTCGATCGGCACCAGCATAACCCACCGGATTGTCCCACTCACCCAGCCTGCCCGTATCATCCCGAGAAGCTCACAGCCCACGAAACGCTGCCCTTTCCCCGGCCGTGGGCCGCTGTCCGTCCCCGGTCACCTAATAGCGTCCTCCTGTCCTTCCCCAGAGCTCCAAGGAGGATGCCGACCTCGCCTACTCCACCTTCCTCCTCACCTCCAACAGCATCGCGCAGGGTGACTCCAGGGGGGACAGTGCTGCCCCGGACGTGTCCCCCCCGAACTGGGAGGGCTCGATCTGAAGGTGAGGGACTGAGAGGTGGCAGCAACTGGGACCGGCTCTACCTTGAGGATCAGAGCAAGACATCAGCAAGCAGCACTGTTTATTGCTACCGCAATTTGCTATAGCTTGACCTTTTTTTGCTTAAATTCAGCTTCAAGGGGTGATTTAGGAGGAATCGTCTGATGCCAAGAGGGGTGGCTGGGCTGGAGGCGCGGGTCTGAGCGAGCAGGTCAGACTGGAAAAGGCAGGAGCTGGAGTGGCTTAGCCCACCAACAGCCCCAGCCCCACCAGTGCCCTTCCAAAACAATGGGCTCTCAAAGGCCAGAAGGCACATTTTGAAAAAATCTCATTTTCTTTTAAAGGCAGCTGGAAAACCCTCTAGAACAACATCTCGCACTTTTGATTCCTCTAAGCTTTCTCATCCAGAGGGCAGTACCTGCAGACCAGACATGGTCTGAAGTGTTTTTATGCACAAGCAATAAAGAATACCACTGGCTTTCAGCAGACCAGGGGGACTCGCAGTCCGTGGGAGGGCACGGGAGAGCTCACCCAAAGAGGTGCAGTAAGGGCGCATCTTAGCGGGGGCTTTCTCCTCCTTTTACTGCAGCATTATAGCATCACGTCTGGTGTTACAAACAGCACAGGATGGTAGAAGAAACCCACAGTTAATGGAGACAAACAGGAAATATTTTGAGTAACGTTTCGCATATGCATTTTAACCAACAGCAGGAATTGACCACAGCATGACATTAATTAGTATGACAACCTATTAGCAGCCTATATAGCTGATTAGCAATAGGCACCAGTGTTCACTGGCACTGTATCCATCTGCATAGCACAGACCAAATTCCCCAGAGCAGCTGAATCAACAGACTCCCCTTTCTGACTTGGAGTCGCAACAACTAAGCCCAATCCGTGCTTCTCTGCCATGGAGCCACCCCACCAAGGGTGGCCTTGAAAACCCACCCTTTGCTTAATAAACCTGACCACACATCACTCACACATTTTTCCCTGGTTGACTTCATGTTTATCCAGGCGGAAACGAGGATGACTGTAATTAAATGTTGTCTCTTGGTCTTATTTTCGAGAGTGGATGACTAAACAGAGAAAAGCAATTTATTGATATATGGATTTCCAAACGGCAGCACGACACTGTTATCTGTCAGTGAGATGCGAGTACAGAAAGCTGAATAAGCCACAGATAAAGCCATGTAGGAAGCAGCAACAATGAAGAAGCTGTGACAAAGCAGAGAAGCAATTTTCTCTGAACATCAGGAATGGGATGTGCTGGTGCCTGCCTGGCAAAGAGAGGGGCTGCAGAGGTGTCCGACAGGGCCAGAGCTCTTCAGGAGAGAAGGGGCAGAAACTGCACAAATTCAAATTCCTGAGCCTGTGTTGGTTATGTGCAGCTCTGACAGCAAGCTATAAAATACAAAGAATGAAGAGCATCACCCTGACTAGGGTCTGACCTGATGGTCTTACGGTAACACCACAAGTATATTTCTGTTTTAGTAAAATATTAGCTACACTTTAAAATGAAAACAGTATGGTAGCTGAGGAAGGTGTCAGGCAATGGCTGTTTGCGTTAGCCTACAAACACAGAGTTTTCATCAAGGATAAAAACCAAATTATTCCTAAATCATGGACCTCCCCACAAGCAGCACTGAGACGAGCTCGGCTCACTGTGAGTACGAGGGCAGCAGCTCCAGCGGTATTTGTGTTTCCCCTCCCAGCCCTGCATTTGTTTTTTCAGGGCTGCTCTCGCATCCACATGGCAATAGTCATCACCTTACTGATAGCAAAGCTAAGACCTCGAATGTTAGGTTATAGCTCATCCGCCTCATCTCCTGGGCTGCATCCCCTCGGAAGCACAGTGGGAAGGGGCTTGGATATTGGAAAAGGTGTGGAGGGGCCAGGACAGGTCTGTGCCTGCCCAAAGTTGTTGTAAGTGAATGAATTATTCTGGTGCAATAGGAAAGGCGTGTGCTTGGAAAGTGTCCCCAGGGGTGAGCAGTCATAAAGCTTCAGGAGAACGCTAAGGTTTGGAAATTTCTGGGAGGAGAAAACCCCTTTCACTCTCTATTTGCAAATCCGCTTCCTCTTCAGCCTGCCCGCCGGCATCCTTTTCTTAGCTCCGCTCCTCCCACACCGCGTTGGGAGCACCGAGAATGAGCTAAACTCCCAGGAAAGGTGCAAGGGCCAAGAAACATGGGTGGGCTGAGCATCCTGCCAGCTGGCTCTGCCTGCACCCTTCAGCCCCGGCAGCTGCCTGCCCACGGCTCCTGCTGCTTCCCACCGCTGACACCTTCCATCTGGCACCTCATTTCCAAAGAGGCATGTCCCTGGGCTGCTGCAGTGCTAAGAGTAAACTTAGTTTGACATGAAAGCAATAAAACACGCATGGATTGAGGCATGCAACCCTCTGCACAGGATACAAAATCAATGAAATCTGATAAATAATAATAATTGTGACAGCATAAGCTGAGGATGTGGAATAAAACCCACACTTCTCACTCAAGCTGTGATCCAGAGCCCACCACAATCAATGGGAAGGTCCACAGGGACCTCACCAAGCAGCCCCATCTCCTTCACGAGACTGTTTGCCAAACATGCCAAACATTTGGTCAGTGACGAGCTGTGGTATCTCCTTGCATCACCGCTTCATTCCTAATGGTTTTTCTTTAACAGAAAATCACAGTGTGTGCAAGATACGTTATTCTTCAATGGTTGATTTCAAAGGTGATGGTGTTGAAAGATCGGCTTCTGTGATGCTGACAGCACGTGGAGGGATGTATTCACCCGTTCGTGCCCTGGCACCAGGACAAATGAAAGTCACACAGCAAAAACCCATGAGAAAGCAAATTAAGAGAAATCAAAGCCCTGAGAGGCTTTCCTTTGGCATACGCAAATATTTGAGGAAGGATAGTCAGCAATCAAGGAAATCTTTCTTTTAAAAGTGAATCACCAAATCCTGCTCAGCATGAAGCACATGCAGATGCGCCATAGGCAAATGCTGGTGAGCTCACCCAGCCAGGTCACCAAACGGGCCTTTTTGGGAAGAGACAAGGAGTCTCCTCCTCCTCTGCAGCTCCTCATTGTGCTGGTGCCTGATGAAAGGCACAGCGCTCACCGGACTGACGCAAGGCTCCGGTGATGCCAGTGTGCTGCTGGAGGTCTTGACCAGCATCCTCCTGTGATGGGGATGTAACCAAAGCAGTAACTGGGTTCTCCTTGAGGACATGAGCACTTTATTCCATAGTAACAAAATCCCATTAAAGAGCTTCTTCTGCAGCTAACGCCTTCCCTGTGTCACCTCTGTAGCATCACTAGAAATTGCCCAAGTTGGGAACAGCCAGCCCTCCGTCCATCCCAGCTGTTGAAGCTTGGCCATGTCCGCGGGCAGGAAAGGGAGAGCTGGAGAGTGTTGGGCTGTCCCATGGGAATCGGAGGTGCTGAGAAGAGGTTTGTGCAAGCCCGAATGGTTCAGACCTAGAAGGAAAGACTTGACCCTAACAGCAATAAGAGCTGCTCAGAGCCAGGGGAGAGCACACAGTGCCCTGGCTGTGCTCATGCCAACACAGCTGGCAGCAGTTTTGGTACACCTTGCTCAGCTTAGCTGATTCCTGGAGCAAAATGCACCAAGTCGGAGATCTACCCTCTAGTCTTACTCAAGCCTTATGTCTAATGAATGCAACAGTAGGACTTTATCACTTGAAATATTAGGACTAGAGTGCTGCCAGGGACATAAACATCCGACTGCTCTGGCTTGTGCTAATAAGCAGCATTTACCTGGGCCCTGACACCAGGAGTGCATAACACCTCCTGGCTGCAGGGAGAGATGACTTGGGTGGTCTGGGTTCATGTACTAACACATTAGGCCTCTGCCACTGTCAGATACTACAGCGATACATGTATTAACACCTTGTGGGAAAACACAGTGGAAAAGGGATTTAGAGCATGCAGAATCAGTGAGTACCAGCAACACGTGTGCAGTCACTGGTGGCTAAAAGAGCCCCAAATGGGTGAAAACAGACCAGAGCTATACATAATGCGCAATAAAAATAGTCTCAGGGACAAGCTTGGCTGATTTAGTATCACCCAGGTCTAAACTTTGGTCTCTCTGGCACGCCAGGAAAGATGCATCACCTCTGGGATACTAGGAGTGACAGTATCTGCTATGGAAGGGCACCACAGTGAATTCAGAAAATTTTGCCAACAAGAAACATATAATTCCTCAGAATTTTGACAGACTCAGCGCAGTTTCAAGTAGGGTTTATTTACAGTAATTGCAACAGATTTCCACAAAACTTACTACCGAGTGTCAGTAAATTACACAGTACATACAAGAACCTTTTTCTATTCAGCAACCACATATCTTGCATAGAAAGTTTTCTTTTACTGATAAGGCAGAAAATACAATCTCAAAAGGAAACACAGATTTCTAAGGCCTGACATACCCACTAGGACCTATTATTAGAAGCTTTTGTCACACTGTGCACCTTGTTTTAGCCAGATCAATCAGCAGGAGCAGTCACATAAGACTGAGCCCAGATTTAGGAGCGCTGCTCTGCAGCATTAACTACACCAGAGTTGTTCCAGCGGGCACTTAGCACCCATGAATGTACATTCTCTATACAAAAATTTTATAATTTAAACAATACTTTTATTAAATGATCACAGCTTATGCCTGCTAGCAAGAGAAACCCTTTTAGATTTTCCCTTGCAGAGCATCCTTTGATAGAAGTCAGCTAAGCAAGTGCTATGCTGATTTGATCAAACTCTATATTTCCATGCAAGACTCTGCTGATGCATTCACCTATGTACCTGGCTAACAAAACACTCAGTGTTTGATGAACGCATCTGCAATCAGTGAGAAACTGCACTGATACAGCACATTATTTTCCCGTTCACCGCAGGTATGTGCAATGTACCAGCAGCTTCATTAGCCCCAGCCGTTGGTGGGTCATTAATGCCTTCTGCTCTCTAATGAGATTTTTCCATCCAGTCTAGTAGGATGTCCAGCTCGCCGAGGGATTTAATTGCTGCAGATGTGACATTCAGCTGAAATGATATAAAGGAACAAGTTGTAAGCGAAGATAGCGAGTACAACCCAAGGTAAAAAGAATCTGAATATCTGCAGTAATTACTAGACTTAGTCATCAACTTACCCCTTCATAGTTCGCAAGTATTTGCTTAAATTTCTCAGTGGATTCCTGTCCACACAGGCACTTATTTTCCTCATGCTAGAAAAACAAGATAGAATTCATTAGTTTTGGGGGTTTGTTTTTAAAAATAAGAGATCAGTTTCTAATTATGCTGGAAATTACTGTATAGACTGAGACCTTGTTAAATTGTGGAAAAGACTGCTGGTCCTTAAATCAGACTTCAGCTAAGAACAGAGTTTACTTCGATAGACAGAGGGACAGGAAAAGTATTGTTCTTGAGAACTAATATGGGAGTTTGCTGATGAGTGGGCAAGTATAAAAATTTCTCAGCGGACACACACACTCTTTACATCATGCTTCTTTGTATTCTTGTCAAAACCTTTTTTATAAATAAAGATTTTGTAACTTTATAAAATGCTTAGGTTTATTTATATACCAAATACTAAAAGACTAAACTAAACTGTAGCAATACCCAAGACTTACACACTGCCCAAGTTTCCTCTTCACACTGAGGAAGGAGTTGGCTATGCTGCTGATTTTTCGGTTGACATATGAATCCTCGGTCTTGCAGTGTTTGAAAACTTTGTCCACGTAGAAGTCGAAGAGGTGGTGGGTGATGCAGCATCTATCTGAAGACTTAAGGAATAAATTTCATTTTTAAAATGTCTTCCAAAGTGCTATAAACCTGCAGTCACCAACCTTTCTACCTCCCTCTAGAAAAAAACATCTCTAACACCAAGCACGGTAGCTGAGCACAGGGGGATGTTTTGACTCATAAAGCTTTTTCAGTGATGCTTGATATAAACTGATAATATATGTAGGAAATTATTTTAGACTGATCTTCCAGGAGACCCATCCTCAGCAAGCCTCATTGAGTCAACACAACAAATAGCTGATTTTGTAGCTGGGTATTAGATGCTGAGACCTGAAGCAGTGGCCCATGTCTAGTGCTTTAGAGTGTAAGAGAGAGCTGTAAAATACTTATTTATAATATATTTTACCTCCCAAGATCACATTCACCTGCTTTCAGATTCTTTGACAGCTTTCCACCCAAATCCTGATTTACCTCGCTATGTCTCCACTGACGGAGGAGGTGGGAAGCCGCAGCTAAAGCTCCTGTAACTGGAGCATCACATGCAACAACAAAAAAAATAATCTCTGCCCACCATTTCTGGAAAGACAGTCAGGGTGAAAGCCCTGTGCGCTGCAGTCTGCCGCAGGGGCAGGAACCGGCAGTAGGACACCCACCTCTTCTCGTATACGTGATCCGCATCACTTTATCCTCCCTGACCTGCTCAGTGTCTGTGTTTTGCAGGAACTTAGAAGAAGCCATAGTATTGAACAACTTCCCTAAACGCCCTCAGCTGGCACACCTCATGACTGGTGTTAGGATGCTAGCTGGTCAAAATTATTCAGAGAAAAGCTGGAGACACGCTAAGGACACCCACCTTAACTTTGTGCAGAGAATGTGGATAAGACAAGATGCTGAGGGTCCTGATGGGGTCTCTGGCTTGCTGCACGGGAGAAGACAGAGATGGTGAGGTACGTGCTGGCTCCAGAGGGGCTTCGGGAGCAGCCGACTAAAGATCTTCCCCGGCTCCACAGGAGCCCAGAGCAATACTTACGATGTTGGCTTTAATTGCTGTGAAACCAGACCTAATCTCAGTCATGCTCATTGAAATCCTGCAGGGTCCAAAGTGGAAGATTTTGTTCCCAGCTGCTGGCATCAAATTCAACCAGCACGACATGGAGAAGAGGCAGAGGAATAAGTGGGATCCCTTCATGCTACGGCAGGATGCAAGCATGGCCAGCTGCCTGGGAGACCTGTTCAAGGAAGACAATATTGCCTTGGTATCTTTCCTAAATAACACAGTTGTGATGCTTATGAAAATATACATGTTTATAAAGCACCTGTACACATGTATTAAAAAAACCCATGCTGACTAGTATCTCTTACCCATTTCTTTTTTACTCCCCATGTGCAAGAGAAAAAAATCAAATAAAACCAAATTTTTAACAGAAGATCCAAAAAGAAAGAAAAAAAAAATAAAATACCAGTAAAAGTTTGCATGTAAATAGGAAAAGTTCTTCTGAAAAATTTTGATCAGAAAATAAATACAGCTAAATTAAATTTTTAAAAGTCTACTGACTCAGAAGCAGCAGGAGGTAACTGCAGCTGAAAGCAGCAGATCCCCAAGTCTGATCACAAAAGAAAATACTTTTCCTCAGAAATAGCCTACTTCAAATGCAAGTTCTGTTAGCACTGAAATTTACAGTTATTAATGAAAAAAAAAAAAACATTTCAGAGGCACATTATAGAAATACAAGGAAATATCCATGAGCACATAGAGCAAAAGGATAAAATCAGTATTTTTACCTTGTTCTTTGATGTGGGTTCACCTGTCTTGCTGACGTCTGACTTGAAGAGCTCCAAAGAACACGTTTTTATCCAGGTATCGGGAGGAAATAACTCTTGGATTAACTTTTGGGATTTTTCTTGCTTTTCCCAGCATGTATTTCCCTTTGTAATTTACTGAATTAATGAGCTAGTGAAAGGGACAAACTCTCTCACCCACAGGTGTTTCCCTAACCTATGGAGGCGGGAAATCTTGGCATTGCTGTGTCATTTTTCATTCAGGAAGAAGGACGCGACCAAAAGGAGGGACCATCATGGGGGTTACGTCCCCAAAATGCCAAGCTCGGGTGTTCCTCTCGGCACGGAGCCGCGCTGGCAAGCCCCTCCTGGAGAGGGGCCGTTCCCGACTCCTCATGGAGGCACTGGGATGTGGGAAGCCGAGCGGCATCACCCCCTCCGGGATGCCAGTGGTCCAAACACCCCAAGGTGGGAGGGTTTCTGGCAATGGGACATGGTGCGCTAGTAAAAGTAGCGTGACTCAGAAAGTTGGCAAGACCTTTCTCCATCACTGTCCTGGCACACGGGGCCTTCACCCGCCGCGTACGGGGGACCCTGCTCTCAGGCTTGCTCCTCAGGTGGGTGGACGCTTCTCTCCATCGGCACGTCCCTGGTATTTGGAGACCAGAGATGCACAGGTACGAGAGGTCAGGCCTTTGGGATGACACAGCTCCCACCGCGGTGCCAGAAGAAGTCACTTGGTTTTCAGGAGCACGGGTGACTTAGGTGATCGTTATGCACAGTCCAAAGCTGTCACCCTGCAGAAGGACAGAAATTTCACTCTGACCTTTAAAAGCCCACCAGCCCAGCGGCAGCAGGGAAGTTTTACCCACCAGCAAAGACTTTGACTGCAAAGTCTATGATTACCCTGCTGCAAGCATTAGCTGCTGAGCAAAACTGATGCACCCAAGGTCCTCGAGCACACCAGGCATATTCTCATACCAACATTTCAGATCCAGACAGTCCCCAGGGAACCAGGGTTTGCCAGCTGGGGCATGCTGTCACATGAATATGGCAGTACTGGTGCAAAACCCAGGTGGTTCACCATGCTGTTGGCTCTGAGGCTAGTTTGGTTGTTTCTGTAACCCCTCTGGAGGTAGCTAAGTTCTGTCTACAAACAAAAACGAGCAGTTAAAAAACCTTCTTAGACTACCTGTACCCAGGAGAGAAGGTCAGATGGACTTAGAGGGCATGGAGGTGGCAAAGACACTCCTCTAATCCTACAGCCAACCTCCGGAGCAGGCACGATGCTCTGGGTGAGAGCAGCAGTCTGAGCCTGTGCCTGTTGCAAGGCGGGTAGATCTTGTGTGCCACTGCCTGTGGGCCAGGGCTGTTCTAGAAAGTTTTGCTGGGTGAGTAATTTATTGATAACCAAGCTCAATCTTGAGCATATATCCGTCATCGGGGAAGACTAGGCAAATAGATTTTATGCCCAGGCTAGTCATAGTATTGCATACAGTATTGCTGAAACTACCCCAAACATGCCTCCCTCATCCCCGTGCCTCCACACCATAAAACAGCCAAAAGGCAGGTCCAAATCTGCAGCAGGTTGCATTTGCCCTTGCTGAGGTGCTGGAGGGATCCTCAGCAGCACAAGGTTGTTAATCTCTGCCTTCCTCCCCCAATTCCCAGCTGCTGCTTGTAATTGCAGCAAAAGTTTTGCCTGGAGCAGAGGAAGCGGCACCAGCAGCGTTCCCAGGCAGCCCGGCGCACACCCAGCTTTGGTGAGGAAACGAGGGAAGAGGCAATGAGTTCTTACTTAATTATGTAAATTGCAGATGAGAAGAAGGGATTTCTTTTTTTTTTTTTTTTCCTTTTGGTAACTGAACTGATGCTCAAGACAGGTCAGCCAAATGCCAGCAGGCAAGAAACAGTCATGGGTTAAAAATTGCCAGCCAGGCTGGTGGAGGAAAGATGCTGGGGTGATACAGGAACAGGAGTGAAATGTTATACTATTGGAGTCCAGGGCCTTGCTCCATTACAGACCTCTGCAGGGTCTCGGGCCGGCGTCCCTTGGCCTCTCTGTCCCGTGACTGACTATTTGCAAAGCGGAGGCAATAGCATGACCCTCACCGCAAGGGCAAGGAGGAGAATGACCACATCAGAGAGGGGGGAGACAATCCAGATAGTTTTTCATTTTTGAAGTATGTGTGCAATGATGGTGATTGATTATCCCAAGTGCTGGACCTGGGGGAGGTCCAAAACCTTGCTTTTTGGAGCAGATGGGATGGCATCAGCAGGGATCTCAGCGTGTATTGGACCAAGTCCTGAGGGAAGCAAATCACCCAGGCTTGGCTTTCCCCTGGCAGCCTGTCTAAGGGAGGCTCTCATCTACCTGCCAGCTACGACGACATGAAAATATCCTCAATAAAACAGCAAGCCATTTCTCATATGCTCTGGGAAGGAAGAGGAAAAGGAGAAATAGGGATTTCTGAAACACAGCAGTGTGACGCTGCAGATGAGCTCAGATAGTAAAATGGGAACTGACTCCCCCAGGCGCTCTCAGAATAATTAAGCCTTTTGCGTACAGCAGCACTGGGGAGCGTGCCGGGAGCGGGGAAGCGGTCCTTCCCCGGGAACCCTTCCAGGCAACTCCCCGCTAACAGGGGAGGGCTCCTCCCTTGGAATTTTATGGTAGGCACATTGTGACAGGGCACACGACAAGTAGTTACCACCCAAATAACAAGCAAAGGCAGCATCGGGGGTTGTTAGCCAGCTGCCATCATGCTAGGCAATTAAAAACTAAGCGCCATGTATCATTAGCTTGTCTGAGAAATCATTTACACAAAGTCCGTGGTGAGCAGCACAGCTCCTGCACGTCTCACGTCTGCAGTGATGCGACTCGAAAAGGCACAAAAGGGGCCAGAAGCCCAGTGGGGCCAAAGGGAACATTCCCAGTGCAGCCTGGAAAACAACCCTCGGAGCAGCTTCTTGGACCGCTCCAGCTCTCGGCAGCTCCGACCGCTGCCAGGACCGATGCTCAGCCTCACCCTGCCAAGCAGGCGGCAGCATCCGCATCACCTCACCGTGCAGAGCTGGCATCGCTGCTATCGTAATGGAAACATCTCCAAAACAGCAGAAAGCACCAGACTGCTGCAGACAAATGGCTTGTTGAAATGACTAACACAGCAGACGTTCCTGGAGAGCCTGGGAGCATGACGGGAGACAAAACACCTACTCACCGACAGCGGTTACGTCGGGAAACTCAGCAGCAGTTCCCAGCCTGCTCCAGCGTTGGGGCTGGAGAGCCATGCCCTGTGCACGCCACTTACCGTGAGTTACTGCAGTCCTGCTCAGTGTGATCCACTGCTGACCCAACTCCACATTTATTCACTTCAGATATCCAAAAGCTTTTGTTTTATCCTAAAAAAAAATCCTTAAAAAAAAAATCAAGCTGTTCAGATCTGAAGGAGCCATGCTGTCAAGAACTGACCACACGCACACATTAACAGTAGGTTTCCAGTAAAGTGCTTCAGAGTGATAAGGTACCAGTTTCAATAGTGCATTTCAATGTAGTTGCATGCTGTAAGATCTGATAATACTTTACAGACCATTCTTGGTTTGCCATTCTTTGTCATTACTCATATTTCACTGCAGCTTCAGGTATACCAGCGTTTCAGATATGAGGTTGATAGTGGTTTGTACACAGATCCACAGAACTAGACAACGTGAATGATAGAAATGCCTCCAGTAATTTTAATAAAAGAAAAATCAAGACTTAATAACAAAGTCCAGCAACAATAACAGAACTCAGGAACTCTTCCTGACATCCATCAGGAAAAGATCTGCAAAAATTAACTCGGCTGCGTGAAACAAAAATGCTTGTAGAATTTTACATCTCTCCTGGTAATACTGTAGCTCACCAAAACCCCTGCCAAAGGAACATAATTCTGTTTCCACAGGCAGAAGAAAATGTTTCCACTTGGGTTTTATGCACTAGAGTAATTTCTTACATACCTGCAGTGGTGTACATTGTCAGACAGCCCTACCCTAATCATAGCTGGGCACTAATGGGAAGACTGACTGCAGCAGTGGTGCTACGCTGCAGCTCTGAGTAGTTCTCAGCGCCTTAAAAGTCAGAGGTTTTATTGTCAAGCAATCACCTGGCCCTCCGATCCAGATCCCATTTCAAATCTCATTTGAACAAGTGCTAATCTGGCACAGTCCTCTTGAAACCCAGGGATTCACAGCAGCACCCAGATGGGTGTCACCCACCCTGTCATAACTATTTCCATTAGCTTCTGCACCGATGCGCTTTGCTCTTCGTGATGGAAACGTGCTCCACAGCTGGCAGCGCCCTCTCCCAGCCTCCGAAAATCTGGCTGCTCTTCTCCCTCTTAATTAGTGTAGTTCATTATCAACAGAAACCAGGGACGAGCAGGCTCGCCAGCCCTGCCACTCGCTCAGCCCCAGCTCTGTGGTGCTGCTGACAAAAGTAAAAAATTGTTTTTCTCGGTAAACTCAACGAATGACTCAGAAAAAACTGCAAGGAGTTATGGGCTGATAGGTGTGGTACATTGTGTGCCCTCTTCTCGCTCACGTTTCTAACCATAACCACTTGAACAATTCTGAAAATCAAACACTGACTACTGCCTTTTAAGGAGCAACAGGCTAAGCACGGCTCAGCTTAATGAAATGCAACTTTCATTCAGTCAGGCTCAAAAGATGTCTGAAGCCAAGGGAGCAAAACTTCAGGCTCTTTTCCAGGATCTCTTCCCGAGCAGCTCACGGCGCACGGGGCTCTCAGCAGCTTTAGGACCTCCCTTCGTGGGCAGAGCAGCTACTTTCCCAGCGCTGAGGGGCTAAGGGACTTTGGGAGAGCCTGGCAGAATGTCCCCCACCCTAAGACGATATCTGAATCATCCTGGTTTAGGGCATTGCCCGTGCTTGTCCCTCTGGGGCTGTTTCTGCTGTTTCTTGTTACCTACAGCCCAGCCCAGGACGTCCCCGGGTGCAAGCCTCATCAGAAATGGGAGAGAGCCACCTCCCCCGGGGACCACCACCCCCGTTGCTGTGGGTGGCCCTGGGCTCATCCCGTCCTCGCTGGATGTCCTCGGCCGGGTCACGGTCAGCTCCCGGCTGTGCAGGGCTGCACGTCACAGAAAATGACATTGCCTCAGCCACCGCCTTCACGGAGCAGATGTGACACTCATCTGCGTGACTCACCAATGGCAGTGTTGCTGCCAAGCCAGGATTTCACCAAAGAGGGTAAAGAAAAATGAAAAAAAAAGTGCTTCCCCCCCCCCCCCCCCTCAAAGATTCACCTTTGTGGAAGGGGAAAAGCGTGGTGGAGGATCTTGTACACCGACATATCTGTTCTGCAGAAAACCATTAATTTAGTCACCAGGTTGGGGGGTGTTGAAGGTTAGATACTTGCTTCCCCTGTTTTGATAAAATGTGAACTCATATTTTGGTTATCATAAATGGCATCTTCCCCAAAGGGAAATGCATATTTCAGGTCTTTACAGTTTACTAATACAGCTAAAGAGCAGCTCCTGCTAGCTTTTCTTCAACTGTCCAGCCCTTGGGATTCAGCAGCCACGTCGGTGCCCGGGGGTTCCTCTGCAAAGTGCGTGTTCAGAAAGTGGTGAGTCCAGCCGAAGTGCCACGGTGCTGAAAATCAGGCAAGTGCACGAGCTGTGTGTGACGCTAGGGACCAGCCCAGGGGAGTTCAACACATTCCTGCTAAATTCAGGAGAACCGGCTGGAGAATCAAATTGCTCCTGGGAAATTTTCACCCCAAAACTGCAATAGCTCAGGAGTTATCCAAAAGGTTTAGCAGCCCACTGCTTGGGTACATGTCATTCTTTTGTGATCGTTTCAGCAAGATTACCCAGTCAGAGAATGAATTTTGATGGGGGTTTTTTTCCCCACCATGTTGAGGAAATTGGCTATTTCAGCACAAATTGGGGTATAGTTGCCTGAAAAGCACTGCCCTGCCATTGAAGATGAACAGAAGTGTCCACGAGAAAACGATGCAAAGCCCAACACCCGTGCCAAGATTTGCACTGGTCTTCAAATGTGCATATATTTCAAAGACTCAAATCTGCCAATGAGATTAAACACAGGCTTAATGAATGAGGCTTTTTCAGTTTCCAGGAGGTTTCAGAAGATTTTTGATGCGGGCATCTGACATATTAGCAATTGGGCTTCTCTAAGCAAATGTAATGCCAATGTATAGAAAATGCTGAAGTACAGTCAAGATTTCGAGCTGCCTGAGAAGCACCCTTGGTGGCCTGCGAGGCTGTGCGCTGCTGGGAGGACCAATATTTCACACTGAAATGAAACTTTCTTGAAAGGTCTTTCTGAGGGAGAGAGCTGTGATCAGTGAATATGAAGAATGATCTAAGCAAGTCAGACTTCCAGTTTCAAAAACCACAAGAAGCCCCCATGCACATCTTCCCTGAAGAATTTAGATTTGTTTACTATGCTTGCTTCTAATTTTGAACTTTTTTCTCTCTTGCAATTAGCACTACAATCATAATTTGCATTACCAGCCATCGTGATGCTTCACTTGTTCCTGCACTCCTGGGGGGGTCCCACGGACACTGGGTTATGCTGCTGATAGAGCAAGTTTGCACCTTGGAAAGTGGGCAATCTAAAAGAGACAGGAGGCAGAGAACCCAGGAGGAGACAAAAATAAAATTAGCCAAAATTGAAGAAAATAGCTCATTCCAAGGTCAGGGATTTTCCATCGTGAGCCTGGGGATCCCCAGCTGAAGCCCATGGATGCTCCCATGACTCACAGAAGAGCTTGTGCAGGCAGTTCTGGGGTGCTGTTCCCCACCAACGGGCTCTTCTTTGGAAAAGGCTTGTTAATGTTCAGAAAACCAAAGCTGAAGTAAGTCCTTTACTTTGAAAATTCAAATGGACAGTCACAGAAAATGGCATCAGCTATCTGGCGCTTTCTGCAGCGCATAGAGATTTAAAGAGAAAGATAATCACACAGAATAGAACATTAGCCCGTGCGCAGTTACCAGGGCTAAGCATCTGCACTCCCAGGTAAGCAACAGCAAAGACTTTAACTTACACGAGGCACAGCTAAGCAAGCTCACTGCTTGGCAGAGGGGCTGTTTCTTGTTGAAATACCAAACCAGCCCCCCCTTCCTCCTCCAAAGCTTCCAGCAGAGCTTTGAATGGCGCGGCTTTTCAAATAATCACAGTGATGCCCAGGAGAGAAGAGAAACATCCATCACATGCACTGCCGCTGTCGCTGCCACCGAGACCGACACCGGGCTCCAGGCAGCAGCACGGCAGATACCAGACCACGGTCTGCTGAAATGCGTGGACCTATCACCCAGCTCTCGTGTTCCTCCCATCCTTATTTTTGGAAGAACTGAAAACTGATGTGATAGCAAAAGTCACGCAGGGCATTTTTTAGAAAATTGGGCTTGGCCTGGGATTTGAGCAAGCAATCGAGCCGGCTGTCCCACATGGCGCCTGAGTTTGCCCGGGAGGGTAAAATGTGCTGATGGTGCAGGCAATAAATGATGCCTAATAGAGGAGAAACTGAGTGCTCGCTGCTATCAGCTCAATTTTTGAATTATCTGGGGAGCAAATGAATCACTCCAATAGCCAGTCAGAGCTGTCATAGATTTAGCTTTCACCAAAACTGAAACTTATGTTTCAGTAAATTAGCTGTGGATTCTGTACATAACCCAGCTCTTAAACACAAGTTTCAGTTTTGGCTGGGTTAATATTGCCCTGAGTACATATTAACTCAGGACTTGAATCAGTCTCAATTTCACAACCGTGAGGGGCCAAAGCTGGTTTCGTTGGTGCTGGATGCATGCGAACCCGCGTGGAGGTACGCCGACGGCGGGCAGGGCCGAGAGCTCTGCCTGCTCCCGCCCCGGTTTGGGGGCAGAGAGAGACGGGAGGGGGGGGACAGCAAAAAGGGCTCTTGCTGGCAAGTCACAGCCACTTGGCATCCCTCCTTCCTACCTTATTTGACAATGCACGTCCTGCAGAAATGAGCAAAAACCAGGCAAATTGGCACCAAACCCCCGGGAGCAGGCACGAGGACAAGCCCACGTTGGAAAGTCTCCTGCGCTGTTTTCCCACCTCCTGTTTGCAAAACTCCTTTCATCCAGGCTGCCCTGGCAGAGGTGCGTCCCTCCCCACACTGGAGCTGCTCACGCAGAACGGTGGGCTAACGAACGAAGCTACAGCTCGCCTAACGAGGAGCAGCGCAGAGCTCAGGCACGACAAACAGTGTCCCAAGCAAATGGCCCGGGGAGCAAAACCATCGGGGCACCAGAGGAGGGTTTAGGAGGTGAAAGCTGCCCCCGTGAGCTGTACCCGCAGGGTAAGAGCACCATCTTCCCGGGACTGATGGGGATGATTTCTTCTTTGAGCTCTGCAGGGTGGCCGGGTAGGTGGAAGGGGAGAGTGCTGCCTCCTGTTCAGTTCAGGGTGCTCTCCAGAAGGTGTGCAGGCAGAGCCACCGCTGCTGCGAACACACCATGAAACGGGGCCGGGCACAGCACCGGATTTCCCACGGACGCGGTTTCGGCCCCGGGATGAGCAGGAGCTGCCACACCGGCTGCCCCGGGGCTCCGCCAGCCCCCCCAGGACTGAACCCCCATTCACAAGGTGTATACTGAGACCTGCACGTCCCAAAAGCACCAAAGGGTTTGTCCCACCCCGAGCCGACGGCAGCTTCGCACCGTCCTCGGCGCTGGGAGACCCACCTCTTTCACCATCCATTGCAGCCACCGCTCGCTTCTAGGTCGAAATTCTTGGAAAATCATGCTACGAGGCAAGGTTAATTTTTCCAGAGGTTTATCCTGTTATCAACCCCCACCCCGTACGGCTCTGCCCCGATCCCGGCACACACAGGGAGCACTGGTTTGGCTGTGGGACACCAGTCTTCCCACCGCAGCCCGGGTCACAGCCCTCTGCTAACCAAAGCATCCACTGGTCTCGGTGGAAAACTGAAGACTCAGTCGTTTGCAGCACATTTCCCTGCTGCACAAAGCAACTGGCAAAACCCCTTTTAGCCATAAATATAAATCGGGGGCATTGCAAGGATTGCAGCTCTTACATTTGACTTTATATTTTCAGCAAACACGCTGCCAGACTCTTCCGAGGAGTGGGCGATGAATTGCCAATCTCTCCTTTCCCGACAGGCAGGAGACAGCTAGCAGAGGAAGTTTGCTTCAGATCATTTTTCTTCTTCTTTTTTTTTCTTTTTTTTTTTAAGCACCATTTTCAGCGAGAGGGGTTTTCCACCATTCAGCTTCATCTTCCACTTCTTAGTTACAGCCCTCAAAAACTACATGGAACACAATAACCAAAAAGGGACAGAAGTCCCTGATCCTGTTACCGAAGTAAACCTTCCTCAGACTTCCACAAAAAGATAAATCCTGGGCAAACTGCTGAAGAAGTGCAGTGAGACCAGTGCTGAGCAGAAGCGGAGCAGACACCCCAGCTCCCATGCAGGGAAGCAGGTCATACCCCTGGGACCAAAGCGATTTCAGTAATAGCTTTTCAAATGCTGAACTCTACTGCTTTCATAACTCAAGTTCACATTTTCTGTGGGTCTCTGTAATTAAGATACCTCATTGGAGAAACAGCCAGGTTACATCACCCATTCTCTCTGTAAAAAACAAACAAAAAAAAAAAGAGAGAAAACAGAAGGGGGATCTGAAGACATGGAGGTAGAAAGTTATAAACAAAATATTTAAAATGCCCAAAATCTCTGAAAAGCACATCTGATGGACCATTTCTTAATCAGAAAATCTCTGCTTACATAGGTGAGGTCAAGCTAAGGTTATTCTTCGTCCCCCTACCCATGGCACAGCTGGACACGTACCCTGTGCTGAGGCTGTTAATTAGAAATTCCTCAACTTAAAATAAACAAATTCAACAGGGAAAAAAAAAAAAACCTAGCAATTCTGTTTTATTGCATTTTTCTTTGAAAGGGCAGCAGTATCAGCAGCCTCCAGGCTGATTATTCTGGGAATCCACATGATGAAACTTGTTCCTTTTGCCCTGGCTTCTCAGAGGGGCCTCCGAAATGTCAGATTTGAATACAGCCTTGCACGGCCATCACTATTTCTTTTCTGGTTGAGTAACGCATCGGCTCAGAGCCCGGGCTTCAGCCTGTACGGAACGGCTCGCAGGAGAGTCCCAGGGGCCATGGCGTTATCACACTAATGATTTCGGAGCAGAAAGCCACAGCGGGGACGCGTGGGAAATCCCCCAGCGGCACCGGTGATGCTGCAGCATCCCTTGCGGCACCGGGGTTGATCCGCCATCACGTGCCATCACGTGCGGCATCGCCAGCTGTGGCACATGTTTTTCTGCGAGTTGGGGGGTGGAAAAGAAAGCCCGGGATTTCTCAAGCCGCAGCGTAAGCTGCTTGGCACCGTGCAAAAATACATCTCAAAATTCCACTGCGTGAGTGACCCAGCCTGATGTTTGGCTTCAGGCCGAGGGCCTGATGCCGCTGTGGAAACTGAGTGAGGTTGCCTCCATAATTGACCCCGACGGTCATGTTACGTTTCTGAGCAGCTGGTTTGCATTATCTGATTTCTCAAACCGTGATAACTAGTTTCTGTCTTATGACCATTCATAACTATAAAGAGTTTGTATTTGTTACATCGGTCAGCACGTTGATGCTAAATCATGACAAAGACAATACTCTCCAGAAGATCCACACCCCAATAATACCAAAACTAGAAAAAAGAAACTCATCAAAACAGCACTTGTGAAATGACTTGTTCAAGACAGGAGTTACTCAAAATTGCCTCTGTAGGATGCTCAAAAAAAGGCAGTGCAAGAAATATTTGGGTAAGTCAAAACGGACCTTATATTCATGGGGTTTTTGCATACTTTTACATTCTTAACTTACCTGCAAACAAACTTGTCTGAGAAAGCCTCGTTCATCCTCCCTGCTCGCTCGGAATACGTACTCCCCACTCCCTGAAACGCCAGTGCTGAGATCTCATTGGTTTCTATAAGGACAGAAACAGGACAGGGCTGTGAGCGTCAGAAAATCCCTGCCAACAACTTATTTCAGGAGAAAAGAAAAGAAATGAAAGGTAATAACACCTCCATTTGTAACTGCTGCCTTGTGGAGCAGAAAATAGCCTCGCATGGACGAGGGCAGCATCACTCTCCTGGCAGGCGGCGTGATGCTGCTTCAATGGGCTCGTTAGAAGAACCAGCAACAAGAGGATATTGTAGCAGCACCGACCTCACCCACCACTCCGTGCACCCCTCGCCGAGTGGCTTAAAATGGCAAAGTACATGCAACCTGGGGGAAAAAAGCAGAGCTCGCTCTTCTAGGTTGGCAGAGGGCACCCTGAAATCCCAGGGCAGGATATTGAATAGGGATGTTATTCTCTGTCTGCCTTATAGGCTGCAGCAGGCTTCCAAATATTGGGAGTTTTATGTACGCAATTAAAAAAGTGCAAATATTTCTCAGCTAAGTTAATCACCAAAACACTGAATCTACAGATGAGAGGAAGTCTCCATTACTTGATGCTTTTATGTGATGACTCCAGCTTGATTTAGATCAAATGGAAGTTCTGGGACTGCTAAGAACTTCTTATGTAAGGCTCTCTCTATGTCATATGAGAAGTCACATTAGAGGTCACAATAACGTCTTCTATTCATGATTAGTAACCTGTTTCTGGACACTTAGATGTTACAAGACAAAACAGTGACATTGGTTAAATTTCCAAAGAGTAATTTGGGATTTACCTGTTGAGGTCGATATGAGTCACATTGCAAATTCTGACAAGGGTGCTACAAAGGTGCTAGGAAGCAGGTTTCCAGAAGTGAAAAATTCAACGTCATGCCTTGCCAGCAAAAAAAAATTCTTGAAAAAAAAAAAAAAGGGCACTCCACTTTATGCTTCACCCATCAGGAACTGTTAGTCATCAGCGATGAGGCTGCTGAGAGAAGAAAGAACATTGCTTCAAAACTGCTTTTCACACAAGGTGAGCAAAAGGCCACCAAGTCACTGCTTCCCCCAGAGCATCACTGACAGCAGATCTCCCAAACCTGAAGGGATGAGAAATGGGGAATTTTTAAAAAGGAAAGAAAGAAACACATTATTATGATAGCCTGGAAATCTAGGGGATCCTTCAAGCTATATCTAGAATAGATAGTGCATAAAATACACAGTGTTCCTTTGTCCGAAAGCAATGACAGAGACCAAGAAGGCAAAAAAATGTAAAAACCACCCACATGAAAGCTTGCCAACTTAAGAAAAGCTACACACATAGGCAGCCCCTTTAATAAGAGGCGTGAGATGCCAGCCTGCTCCAGAGAACGGGACCTCAGAAGACCACCGAGCCCAAGCCCTGCCTGTGCAGGGTCAGCCAGCGCAGGTTGCCCAGGATCACGTCCAGGACAAACCTTTCCACATGCCATGCTGTGGGGGAAAAAGCATTTGCCTAAATGCCTCTGTTTTACCGCAGAAACGCAATTCTGCTGTCCTGCTGAGTATTTCTTGTGAACATGCAGCTCTTAGAAGTTTGTGGGAGGTGGGGTAAAAGTGTATGAATGGCTTTTGAGTAACACTCTTTCCTTCCTGAAACAATCTTCTTGGCAAACATGAAAGCTGCTTCCTAAAGGTTTAGAAATACACCCACGTCCCCCGGACACTCTTTAGGAAAAGGTGCTTTATTCATTCATGCAACCACTTCGTAGTACTGCAGAGTCAATGCATTTCCACAGCAGTAAGCAAGAGTGAGTCAGAGCGAAACTGCACTGTCAAGATCTCTGACACGGCAAAGGAAATACAGGTAAACACAGCAGAGTATCATCCGTGCGCAGGCCAGAGTTTCCTTTGTGGAATGGACACATCTGGCTTACGCTCGTATCAAAAAAAAATACAAACCAGGTTCCAAAACAGAGAGGAGGGAATTGCACAAGACTGAGAACCGCTCTGCACACTCCGGGTGTCAAGCTGAAATGACTTAATGGAGACCCACAGATTGCTCAAAATAAGAGAAGTTTGGAAATGAGCGCTCAGCTCCTCGGCAGGAAGAAAGGAGGCTTCCCGGTGCCGTCCCGCTGCCGCACCGGCTCCCGCTGACGGCAGAGGTGATTCCCTTGTGCCCAAAGAGCCTTTGTTAGTATCCCACAAAAATACCAGCACCCAAACCTACAGCTGAGGCTGAGAGTGACCCCTCTGCTGCAGGGGACCCGATGTGCAGAGGAGCGCCCGGGGCTGCATCCTTCACCAAAGGGAGCGGGTTTCGCTCCGGGCTGTGGTTGAGGGCCAGGCTGCCCACGGACCCGCTCCAGGGCATTGCCTCCTGACAGCATCGCACCCACTGACCTTACCACATCAGTTTTGATGCCCTGATGAAACTTAAGCAGCCGTCCAGGTCTTGGCAGTGAAGCTTTATCGACCCATGGCAGATTTGAGCTAATCCAAAACAAGCAAAAAATCTCCCAGGGTGGGAGCCAAGGGGGAAGCGGTGAAAGGTGGGATGCTACCAGTGGAAATGGGTTGAGTTTAAAATTACTCGGTTTTGTCTGAGCCATCTGCCGCTGCTCACTCTTCTCCTTTCTGATAGCTTTTGCTGGCGGCTGTGTTAGAGCAGGGGAAGAAAAATGGGTCACCAAATATGACACACACTGTCATTCAGATAAACTAGTGTGCCTGCAGTGATTCACCAGGAGCAGGCTTCCTCATCTCCTCTGGAAGAGGCAACATCAACAACAAAAGGAAAACAAATCAGAACACAAAATCCCACGTTGTCTCCACCTCAAACCCTTCAATTACGAATGTTTCATCCCCTTTACTCTGACTCATACATACGTATACCAAACATTCCTCTCTTTTGCTCCTGGAAACACAAAAAATCTAAACATAGGGTAACCAACAATACTTTGCATTTTTCCAGCATTTTTTTTGCAACAAGGTCCTGCACAGAGGTTTGCAAATTCTACTTAAAAGAAGTTCAGTGCGGTGAAGGAAATGAGAATTGAAGTGATTTGTCCAAAGCAATGTTTTGGAGGCAGGCTGGGAAGAATGCACTATTTCAAAATAACACGGGAGCTTTCAAAGAAAACCCTCTGATTTCTGAAAGGCCAACTTCATCTCCACTTTCTCTTTCTCAGACAACAGATTCCCAAATTCATCAGTGCAATCTTTATCACAAGGAAGCAAGGGTGTGTGTACTGATATATATACAAAGAGAGCATGAAAGAGAGGAAAGCGGAAAACGATACACGTCAGAGGAATTATCTTCAGCTCTGAAATGGTAATTTTATCAGAGCTGGGACAATAAGTCTCAGTTAACACAGTACACCCGGTTCATAGAGCCAGCACTGGGTTGCTTGGATGGGGCTCGCATCCATTTCTAGGAAACGAAATCGGATTAAAAAGCCAGAAACGTGAGTTCATGACCTGCTTATACACTTTAACACCACACACCGATGTTAAGCCAGTGGCCCCCATGGCACAAACCCTGCTCCCACCCAGCTGCTGTGGGTAAGCGGCCAGGCAGCCGTGCACGAGCCCGGAGGGACCCGAGCAGCAGCACAGCCCAGCCGGGCTGGGCTCCTCCACCGCATCCCGGCACGTCACAGCACCAATCCCGTTGGCAGTCAGGCACAACACCGGCCGAAGTTTGGGAGCATAGCCTTTGAGTTTGCTGAAAGCAGTGAAAATTCACGTTGACTTCAACAGACGTATGCGTTAACTGAAAAAAAATTTTTTAAATCAAGATTTAAGATTATTATCTGTATTTGCAGTAGAGCATTAGAATGCCAAAGAAGGTGACAATGTATTTGTGCAGGTTCATTAAAAGCAACGCTGCTGAATTTTGCATGGTGCTGGGGATCCTAAGTGCAGGTTTGATATGGAGGTTTAAAAATAGAAACACTTTTTTTCCCCTAACAATAGGCATTCATCTAAAAATAAAAAGCAACTGTGAGAATACAGAAGTAACCTCACACAGCACCTTTTCTTCTTCGCATTATATCTGAAGCTTTCCTCTTTAGCCACATTTAAATTTACAAGAAGCAAGCAATGAAAAAAAAAAATGCAGAGTCTAAGCACAAAAGATTTGATGGGGTGTGAGGAGAGAAGGGGGGTCAAGAGAACAGGAAACCAAGTTGACGGGAAACCCAAGTGACATTTGGGTTTAATGAATGACTTAAAACCCCAATATTGCTCGCCAGGAAATGGGGAGAGGAAATTGAGCGATGTTTTGAGAGTATAAATTAGGGGCTCCATCAAGGTGAAGGCTGCAGATCTGCTTTTTACCGTCCTGTGAAATTCAGCCGAGAGCTGGACCGAGAGGCAAGCCGCTCCCTTTCACAGCATGCAAACCTGCTCAGCCCTGGTCTTGCTGCTCCTGGCTGCCAGCACCCTGCCTGCCAGGTGCTCGCCTGCCCACCCCAGCTGCCTCCACTTCTCGGAGCTCCTGCCTGCAACGCTCAAAGAGCTGAGGATCAAGTTTGAGGAAATTAAGGATTATTTTGTAAGTATAAGCCTGCTAGTCTCTTCTTCTCATTTTGCTCTTTTTTGCAAAGTTCAGTGATTTGGATGAGGGGGAAGACAGCTTCCTCCTGGCAGAAACGATTTGGTCGTGCATTGTGTAACGGGCCGATGGGGGTGAGCAAGAGAAGTTCAGTTTCATTGCACGCTGAGAGACAACATGCAAGGCTTTTCTTCCTAGTTTTAGTTACAATGAACTCAAGAGATTTCATAATGAATCTTTGTGCACCTTACTAGCCAGACTTCCTCCTAAATGTTGCAGACCAAATTATTCACTGAATTAATCGGAAGGAAATAGTCCTTTCTTCAGGGCAACGAGGTCCGGCCTCGCTGAAGTCAATGCTAGGTGGAAAGGGAAATCTTTTGCTACAGACTTCTTCTTTGAAAGAACCACAAAAGCCCGAAAATGGTATTTTATGACTGGTTAAACACTACAGTAACTAGCACTTGCTTTGGTGCCTGTAAAAGGTCACTGCTTTGCATCGCAGCTAACGGGAGCCTCAGGGTTGCCGAGAAAGCAGCACAAGATGTGCTCGAGCATTTGTCATTGCATCAGTACCGATAGAGATGGTTGGTCGCATCTTTGTTACTATTTTAGTTGTTGTCAGTGTGTTTTAGCAAGAAAACAAGATAATTCTCCAGATTAAATCTCAAGCTAATGTGATGGCCATTTAAAGCTTGCTGTAAATCTCCCAGTTAATGTTGGGAAGGAATATTTTTAACCTCTGAGGAAAGTTTTTAAATACCTCGGTGCCATGGGGTGATGCTTTGGGTGGTGCCAGCTCACCCCACCGCAGCTCTCTGAGCTTCCAGAGCTGATGGTGCAACAGAGGCACCACAAGAACAAACACCCTCTGCAGCTCGATCCCTTTTCCCCCATTGACTGGAGACTTAGGTAACAAAACCAGGGGGATTAACCCCTCCTGCCGGCAGGCAGCCAGGCTGGGCTGGATTACCTGGCTTCCAGGGGCTGCCGTAACTTTGACGCCTATCTGAAGAGCGGTGGGGTTTGCATCAGCACTTACATAAACACCCTCTGCAGCTGAAGCGAGCATGCAGCGCTGGCAGCCGGCGGGAGGAGTTTCACACTAACAAAATCGATGGTACTGAGGTTTGAGATTTCATTATCTTGCTGTCTTGACCTGATGGTCGTTGCACTGCAAGGTTACGGACCAAAGAATTGGTGACTCCTGTGTCCGGTGTGACTGTGCAATGCACACAAGAGTGCTGGGTGCTCTGAGCCTTCGCTTCAGGGAGACCGTAAACGCAAACAAGCAAAACGATCGTTTGGTAAGGCAAAGTGAAAAATAGTGTTGACTGCCTGTCTAAGTAAAGCTCATGTTTCCATTGCATCCTTTTACAGCAATCAAAAGACGATGAACTTAGCATCCAGTTGCTCAGCTCCGAATTGCTGGATGAATTTAAGGTAAGAATTATAATTCCCATCTAATGAAGTCCCTCACCCTTCTTCGTCCTTCGGCCAGTGTTTTGTAAGAAAGGAAGCAGACTGGAAATTGGGGCATTTCCTAATGTCACACAAGGACAGTTCCACAGCCAAGCAGTAACACGTGTGTCTGCAGCAGGGCTGACGCATGGTTCCCCCCCCCACGGCAGCTGCAGCCAGCGGTGCTAACATGCTGCAAGCGCTCTGATCGCCACCGCGATTTTGATTTTTTAAAAACACCCACGCACGTCGGTGCTGGTGGCCGGCCCCAACGCAGTTACCTCCTCTCGCCCCAGGGGAGCTTCGGCTGCCAGTCGGTGTCGCAGATGATGCAGTTCTACACGGAGGAGGTCCTGCCCAGCGCCATGAAGACCAGCACGCACCACCGGCAGAGCATGGGCGACCTGGGCAACCTGCTGCTGAGCCTGAAGGCAACGATGAGGCGCTGTGTGAGTGGGGCTCAGCATCACGGGGGGGGGGGGATGAAACCAATGCTCCGGTGAGGCAGGGCCAGTCCCAGACCAGCCGCAGGGTGGGGAGCGGGTGGTGGGTCTTCCCAGGAGCAGGGGGCAGGAGCGTGGGTGTCGGGATGGTGCGGAGGAGCAGGGCTCCTGGCAGGCAGGGGCTGGCAGAGCCCGTAAGGATGGGGTTTGTCCTAACCCCCTCTCTCCAGGCTTTCATCAGCTAAATCACGACGACTCGGCGGCTCTGGTCAGGAGCACCGCTTATTTACAGCCAGCCCCATCCAACAGAGTCTGGCTGAAGAGATAAGGGGAGGGAGGGTGGAGGGTCTGTCCCTTACCTGGGTGCCGGAGCAGCGTGGCTCTGCGGCGATGCCTCCCGAAACGGCGGCTGGTACGGCCGTGACCCCATCACCCGCCGCAGGCTGAGTCAGACAGGGCGAACCCTGCCCCGGGCAGGGAGAACCGCAGGGCTGCCCTCACCCGGGGCCGGCGGCAAGGGGCACGGGGCTGGGAAAGGGCTCGGGGTCCGGGCTCGGGTCGCGCCGGGTTGCTTTTGTCGGTGCAAAGCGGCTGCAGCCGCCGCCCCAGAGCCCCACGGCCGCACGCGGGGAACGGGAAGGTGGAGACCGGTGGGGCGGCAGTGACGAGGGGCAGGAGGAGGGGAGAGCGGCTGCCGTGCGCCCCGGGAAGGAAACCCGTGTGGTTGAAGCCGTTGCTCTTGTCTCTTTGCAGCACAGATTCTTTACGTGCGAGAAGAGGAGCAAAACCATAAAGCAGATTAAGGAGACGTTTGATAAGGTAAGGTCCCCGCTCACATGGCTGCGCTGAGGTTGGGAAGAACCCACCGTCTCGGGCAAGGCAGTAGGTTTTACTGCCGGCTTCAACTTAGGACAGAGAACAGAAGCCAAAAAAGTCTTTAGTTATATAAATACTTAAGGCAGAGAAGTCCAGAGAGCGATGCTCAAAGGAGCAGCCAGCGGGTTCCCCTGAGGGGTTGGGCAGAGAAGCTGGAGATGTCGGTGGGTGGAGAATGCGTCTAGCGATTGTACATCGCGTACAACGTCACAGTCAGACTTAAACAGATCTGGCTTTCACCTGCAGATGAACGAGCACGGAATCTACAAGGCCATGGGAGAGTTTGACATTTTCATCAACTACATCGAAGAGTACTTGCTGATGAACAGAAGGAAGTGAAACGTCCATGGGTCTGCATCTTTCACACAAAATCCTTCTATTTTTTCAGAAATCACTTTAGGCTGCAAGAGCTCACGAGAGATTAAGTTATCTTAGGGTTCAAGTCAAGAATTACAGGTCAATAACTTCCAGTTTAGTATTGTATTTAAAAGTTATTTTTTTAAGAACTGAATTTAATATTTATTACTTCTAATACCTCAGTGTTTATGTTTACAGTATCTTTTGAAGAAAAGGGTGATGAGCTTATGAAATACTATTTATTGTCCAATATTTTTATACTGTTTATGATAGTGCTGTTTTAGTCATAGCTTCAAAACACCCAAAGAAGCATTCTTCTGGGGA
This sequence comes from Aquila chrysaetos chrysaetos, assembly GCF_900496995.4. Lineage (NCBI taxonomy): Eukaryota > Metazoa > Chordata > Aves > Accipitriformes > Accipitridae > Aquila > Aquila chrysaetos. Next base: position 2,354,850 of record NC_044027.1, read on the forward strand.
GCAGATAACGAGCAGTGCTTATCCTGATTGCAGTTTCACTGCGCCCGGTGGCCTGATCAGGAGCAATTCCAGCTCTGAGTTCAGCAAAGTTTAATTTTAAGCAAATGAGCACTCTCCTCACGTTCTACCCCTCTATTTATTTATGCAATCAAATATTTTTATGCGTAACAATGTCACTGCCTCTGTTTCTGCAGTTGGAATTAGGCGCTGAAATATTCAAAATTATGCCATGGCGTTGCACTGAGAAAAATAACCATAAATGTAACCAAGGACATTTTTTTTTCTCCTGTGCATGCAAAGCAATGTGGAGGAGTACCTGCACTCCTGTGAACAACATGCGATCATGCCACAGCAATAGATCAGTTAAGCCCACCTCTATACTTCAGCCTATATATTAGTCCAGATTAAAGAAAAAAATAGTAGTAGGAATGAAATGTTTGGTTCTAATAGAACTTGACTTCAATGTTGCTAACGACAGACTTCCAGAGCTGCTGGGTTGGCCACCCTGCACTTTCGAAAGTTAATTTTACTATTTTCCAGTCTTTGATTGGGTTTTACTTGCTGTTTTGTTGGGTTCTTTTTTCTCTTTTAGAAGTTAGAGGATATTTAATTAACCACCATTTTAAGGTGGCTTGGGTAATTTGCATTCAAATTTATAAAGCTGCACGCAGCACTGACAGTATTCAGGTTTGTGTTATTTCTAATCCTGCGCACGAGGAGCCGCAGAGGCCGAGTGCTACGGAGGGGAGGCTGCAGCGAGAGCAGCATCGGTGCCCCTGAGAGCTCCTGAGTTTCGGGCTCCCCTTCCTCCTTGCCTCAGTCTCCTGCGTGCCCCCATGGCAGGAAAATGCCATAAACCAGAGGCATATGCTTCTAATATTTAGAAGTATTAGGGCACCAACGTGATGAAACACTGTCGGTTTGTTGTTTGCTTTGTAAGTTACCACTGAAGAGAGGTTATTTATACTTGATTTATTCTATTTTTAAGTTAATGGTGACAGAAGGGCATTCCTGCTGGCAGCCTGCCCACACAGGAACTGGTTATCCCAGAGCGAGGGCAGCCCCAAAGCAGGAATGCTTCTCCATGGGTCGCTCCTTCCGCTGAAAGCAATTGGGTGGCATCAGGTCAAGTGCAGCACGGGAGCCAAACACTGTAAAACTTTAATTAAGCTTCTTACTAGGACACATTAAGCTCCTGTTGAGCCAAGTCTGTACTCGTTTTTCCACCAAACATCTTGACTTCAGTGTTGTAGGAGAAGCAAGGATGGCTCCGGAGCCGTGGCGAGAGCCAAGAGCATCAGGGTCTCCATTCCTGGGGGAGGGGGGGGGCGCGTTGGCGGGGGACACGGCTTCTGTCACTGTGTGAACGTTTGCATGTTTATCTGTATGAAAAGAAATCTTCTATTTTTGCTAATAAAGACCTCATAATGAGTAAAGCCTCTGTTCTGTTCTTGCAAGTTGTTAACAGGGCTGTAAATCAGTACCAGCGCATAGGTGCTGTGCCCACTGTCACCGTGCCGGGGAGGAGCCCAGTGGGCACGGATCCGGGCGAGGAGGACCACTGAGGATGCCGTGCATGCATTAATGACCAGGGAAGCAAGAAGGCTGAGGTCCTCACATTTAAATGCAGATTTCTGACAAAATTTGCTGGAGCAAAATACCTGCCAGTGATTTCTTTCCTTACACTAGAGGAACACTGGCCCCAAGGTACTGCGTGGGTCACTCCAGCCTCTTCAGCCTCTAACTCTAGCAAGTGTTTCAGCCATTGCCCTTTTCAGAGCAGCCTTTACAGTTAAATAACTGGTTGTGTGCCTGAATGTCATCGATAATCACCAGCGCTTTAACATCCCTGAGCCTCCCTGCCCCTGATTTACAGGAGACAGCACTGCTGCCTCTGTTTATCTACCGAGAAGTTTTTAACTTCTCATTTGTTCTCAGTCAGGATGGGGCCTTGATACTAGATCAGATTGTAGATACTAGCTAAAAACTAGACTGATATAAATTAACAACAGAACCGCTTGCTTTTCCTCAGGCTGAGGATTATGTATCTATGCACATGGATCCATGTGCATGGCAGCTGAATCCCAAACAAAACCAAGCAGGCATGCATGCGAGAATTTACAGCTCTGTTACTAACAAACCCAGAGTTGAACCACTGTAACCATTTCCAAACTCCAGCTCACACCGACAGGCCTGGGCGGCTGCTGGCAGGTACCTGCCCAGCCACGTTCCTGTTTCACTTTCGAGCCCTTTTTGTTTCCACTGCTCTTAGCCCTTTAGTTGCAAGTCCAGCAGACTCCACGTTTCTTTCCTCATTGCATTAGAAACAAAAGTTTTTTTCAGTTAATATGGTGATTTCAAAGTCTGTTTCTGCCCAGACTTCAGTCTGGCGTTGGTCAGTGGAATTGCTGAATTATCCCAAGAGATTATTTGTGTTCTCAGTAAAACCTGCACTTACGAGCACTGCTTGAAGCTTCACTCCAGGCAGATCTGGTCCGCATGCTCCCCTGACCCCTCTGCACCTATTTTCATCCCTTTTATATAACTTTTCTTCCCTAGGGAGACAGGAAACAGCTCTCGGAGCCCACATTGCCAGCTCGAGGCAGGAGCCCCGGGACCCTCGTGAGCGAAACCGGTGCCTGGGCTCTGCCCTGCGCAGAGAAAAGGGCAGCATCAGCTCAGCTGTGGTGAGTTTTTCAGTAAAGCTCAGTCACTCTGTTAAAGTAACCACAGGAAGGAAGCAGATGGGATGCCTCTTGCTGTACGGAGAATGAAGGTTTCCAGTTACCTGATGCTACAGGAGTCATTTGATTCAGAAGAAAATGGAGGCAGAGCAAGTCAGCAATCTGGATAGGAGGGCTGGCGGCTCGCCAGGGCATCAGCACGAGAGAGGAGCTGGCACGATGGGGAGATGCAGCTCCGCTCCTCCAAAACTGGGTTGGAAAGCTGGAGGGACTGCGGAAAGTTGCTGCGGGGTTCCCAGCCAGGGGCACGGGTTCGCTCGGAGGAGAGAGAAACAAGGGCCAGGGGACATTTAGTGCTAGATCACCACGCAAGCCATGTGCAAATAAGCCTGTGCCATTTGTCACTAAAACACGGGGATGTTTGCATCATGATGCAGATCTGGTGGGCAAAAGCACGCAAACACACCTCTGACTAAACATATGTATCATCTCTAAGAAGTTTTAGGAAGGGTGTTCTGGAAATCCCAGCAGAAGCCATCTGGGCAACCAAAGGCAGCATCTACCACGGAGAAATGACATTTCCAGTGGAGGAACAATCGCCATGATTCATCTCTGGCCATTTCCTCAAGCAGCCTTTTCCCATTGCTAGACTAGCCCTGTCCACAGCAGTCCCTCCCTGCCAGGACGCACTGCTTAAAAAAAAGAAAAAAAAAAAAGAAAAAAAACCACAAACCCAAAGGGCAGCCTGCAGAGCTGAGGCACCCAAGGCACCGTTAGAAGTCATCCATCTGACTCATGACACCTACCTCAAACCAGAATCACAGCACCAGCATCACCCTGCTCCCGGCACCTCGCCAGGCTGCGCCCAGACCTGACGCCTGCTGTACTCTCTTGGGTCCCAATGTCAACTAACATGTGCCAAAAACATCAGTGTCTGGGGGAAAAAAACAAAAACAAAACGTCTTTTAGTATGGCAGCGTTATGCCATCACGGTGCGAGCTCTGTGCACGCCGTCAAAGCTGACCGAAGCGGCGGTGGGCAAGATGAGCTGAGCCGAGAGCCGGAGCGGAGCTGGGGCTCAGCCCTGCCTCTGCTGTGCCAGATCCCGCCGGGGCTGGGCGAGCCGCAGGATGAGACCCCAGGCACAGCATCCCCTCTGCAAAACGAAAGGGGACAGTGCTCCCCTAGCACACCTCTTCTGTGTGCAACCGTCTGCTTCTCCTGCAACCCTGAAAGCTGCTGCAACGGGGAGGCTGCATGCCCCGGCGCGGTGCATTATCCCCCATCGCTTAGTGCTGATGTAGTTCCTGCCAATCTCAGTGTCAGTCTTGGTGTTACAGTAACAGCACAAGACTGTCACATAGATCAGAGGTGGTGGTTTTCTGTTTTTTTATCCTACAGAAGCAAATGGTTTCCTTGCTGGGTATCTTCTTCCTGAGAGCTCAGCCCACTGCCTGATCAGCAGCCCTGGTACCTGGGAGACTGAGTCACTCTCCCACCCTCGGCCGCTCCTGCCCGCCTAAGCAAGGCTGAGCTTCTCACGGGGCCAAATGCTGAGTCTCAACCGAGTGCTGCTAATGCCACAAAGATTTCCGTCTGGTGCGGGCTGCATGTGGTTAAGCCTCTTTTTGGGTTAAAACAAATGTTTAAATACAAAACCCTAGAGGAAAAGAATCGGACACTTGGTCTAAATACAGAGAAGGGAGATTATCAGACCTTCAGTTCCCGAGGGGCGGTTGAAGAGCAGAGCATCACCATCAGGCCAGAAACAAACCCTCTGGGAATGGCGTGGCCAATCCATCCCATTAGAATGCAGCCAAAACTACATAAAGATCCCGTTTCTGCCTGCCAGCACACCCCATCAGTCAGTGGCACTGGTGCTGCCGCCTTCGGACAGTAACACCAAGAACCACCGGCCGATTTTCATTTTCCTCTTTAGAAAGTCCAGTCGGCGCTCACTCAACAGAAGCTCCATCTGTGATTGAAACCGCACGTTTCCGACAGCCCGGTGTGGAGCAGCGAGCCCGAGTGGGCTCTGCGGCACAGGACCGGTGGACAGGGACAACCCACTGCGGCTGGCAAAGTCCAGGCTTGCCTAACCGTGCCGTCACGCAGGCAGGGGTTTTCATGGTGAAACTGGCTGAGCCGCAGCAGATGAATCACTGCCAGCGAGTGCCGGAGCAGGCGCATTGGTGATCGTCCCCGCTGCCAGCAGCATGGCGTTTGCAAAGTGCTGCAGTGCAGGCAGTCACTCACTTCTTCCACTCTTCCACCCCCCCACCCCATCAGAGAGAATCCCGGCTCGTGGGAAGATGCAACACCCAGCCAGAGAAAAGAGAATGTGGATGCTGGGTTTGCACAGGGAAAACGTTAGTAGTTTCACAAACGCTTTAGATGGAGAAAACTTCTGAGGACTCCAGAAGTGCCAGAGCATCAGCTGCTCCCTGGTAGACAAGCAAGTTTCACTTCAAATAAGGAACATGCCAAAAGTGGCAACACATAAGAGCATCTGCTGCCTGAAGAAGCTGTTTCTTCTGCTTTTTCTTTTTTCTCTTTAGAAACTTTCCTGAAAGCCATAAGCACCCTGGTGCTGGACAGTATGTACTTGCTGTCAAGAAAGCAATTAAACTTCTCGGTCATCTCCTGTTGGCCAACACAGCGAGGGCTATCAGCTGATCCCAGCTGAACTGGTGGAAATGTCTCCTGAATGCAGCAAAGCAGATACAGATATCTCCTCTCAGGGGCTGGGTATGAGGAACAAAATCCCACTGGCCTCTTTCTTTTAACAGGAAAAAAAGGTGTTTCTTGGCACAAGGAAGACAAACACCTTCTCTGGGACCCTTCAGCCTCCTGGGGTGCCACGAGGACCAGGAACCCGGCTTTTAGTGATACGAGGGACCTTAAGCACCAAAGGGACAAAATCAAAAAAAGTAAACTCTATTTTAACTGTTTTTAAATGGCAAAAGCTTTCAGAACTTTCCTGATTTCAGTTGTGGTTATAGTTAATGCTTGTTATTTAATTTTAACTGGCTGTACCACTCAGCCCCACGCAACTCATGCCTCTCTGCGTCCTAGATTTTAGCAGCACGTGACTGAAATTGGGGCTTTTGTCATGAAAGAGGTCAGGCAGAGCAGCGAAAACAGGGTGGCATGCCCCGGCTGGGCACACACGTTCCCCAAGGGGAGCAGGGGGAAGCAGGCACGGCCCCGGCTTTGCCGGCTGCCACTTTCTTATGTCAGCTGTGCCTGGGTGGCGAGAGCCTGACTAATACCATGTGCGGGTGGGCGCAGGATTACTAAAGCCAGGAGCGTGATGCCACCAGCACCCCGCTCACCGCAGCCACGTTTTCGGTGCTTGGGGGCCCAGTTTCTGGGAAGGGCTCATCTCCACCTCCCAGGGCCAGCATCCCATGGACCCACTGGGGCATGGCCGGAGGGCAGGACGCCAGCCCCGAGCATCCCCTTGAGCCCGAGGAACCGGCACATCCCACCCCTCCCCGTGGGGCTCCACTTTCAGTATTTCAGCAAGTGAAATCTAAGCCCGACACCTATTCATCTGTGCTCTGGCTTTACCCGTAAGGTGGAGGAGCGGCAGCTCCGGCTGTCTCATAGCGAGAGGCGTGCAGGGGCATGCGCGTTCCACCCCGCGCGTGGGGTCTGGCACACGTCGGGTGGCCGGGGGCTGCCCTGCCCCGCTCTCGGCATCGCCGGGAGCCTTTTTGGTCTCAGCACGGGTGAGGGTGGCAAGCGGGGCTCCCACAGGGATCACGTGCGAGGCTGATGAGTGGGTGCTCTGCTTTCAAGGAGCAACAACGGTTGCTCAGTAAGTGCAGGTCCTGCCTGTGCCCCTCTCTGGGGACAGAGCCCAGAGCACGGCACGCTGCAGGGTGGGAACCCTGCAAAAGCTACGGGTTATATAGGAACAGGCCTTGCTCCTTTAGGAAGTCAAACAACTGTTCAGCTGTCATTTTGTCCCCTGCAAAAGCCCAGCCATCAGTGTTCTGCAGGCTTTAAAGGTTGAGGGCAGATTATTCGGGAGGAAGGATTTCACCAGCTGCCCCAACATCAACATTTCTTCTCTCCTCTAACACCACGCAGCAGAGTTTGTCCTAGCCCTTTTCTGAGCTCTGCAGGTTCCCGTCACAAACTCATCTACTCTCCGACAGCATGGGAAAACGCAAGGCAAATAGAAAAAAAGAAGTGTATGTTAACACCCCCCGCAAAAAGAGCTCTTAACAACAAGCAAGCATACTGATTGGTGGTCAGGCCCTGTACCTGGCCGTTTCCACCCGGCTTCACCAGTAAGGGTCTCGCATTCCAGTGCAGAGCTTCAGGAGCCACCCACCTTCCTCTCCAGGCGCAGCACCAGGACAGCGATGGGAAGCCGGAGCTGAGCAGCCCCAGGGCTGCACCCCACGCTCCCCGTCGCTGAACTCCCCGGGTTACACGCGTGGCCGGTGGAGACGGGCATCCCAGCGGGACGCATCCAAGGCCAGCGGAAGGGATGCAGCCCCGACACACAAAACCGGAGGAAGCATTGCACCATTTCTGCTGCTGCCGCAGATACTGTCTAGAGCAGAAAGTGAATTACAAACAAAATTGATAAAAGGGGCTACGGGGTAAGCAAAGCCAAGCAATTCCCCCAGTTGCACCTGCAGCTGGTGAATGGGGGTTGTGCAGGGCTGCAGAGACTTTTGGGAGCGAACGGGCCGGTTCTCAGAAAGGCGCCTGGTTTCGGCGAAGCTCCTTTCCCATGCGGCGTGCTGGGCTCTGCCGCCAGCCGAGCCCCCGGCGCGCCCCACCGCCCGCCAAGGAGCCGAGCACCTTCTGCCTGCACCTCCTCCGCACACAGGCAGTTTCGCAATGACTAAGGACTGGTTACCCTCAGCAATACAGAGACCCATGGCAGGCTGGAGAAGCAGCCACCTAACAGGAACAGCAGCCGCTTGCTTTCTCCTTTGCGCTAAATCGCTTTATCCTGATACGTCCTGAGGCTTTGGGGAGGATTCAGCTCCTGATATTGAAACTCAGCCCCAGGGTGGTTCACATGATGCCTGTCGGAGCGCAAAGCGGCAGACTGACAATGTGATGCTGCAGAGATGCACGAACCCCATGACATTTTGGGGTCCTACCCCAACTGGCAATCTATTAATTTGTGAAAGAGCATGGTACAGATGCACTGACTCACTCTTGGGGCTATTAGATGATGCAGAGAAAGGAAGGGAATTTGTTGAATTGGTTCCCATCCATGCCCGCTCTTCGGGTGCTTAAATCCGAGCCCTTCCCTGGGCTTTCTGATGGAAGAGGAGATGGAGATTCCAGCCCACAATGTAGGGAGAAAACCTCAGTTGGATGAGGATGGCAATTCAGCGGTTTAACCCAGCCAGTTCTCATTTTCCACCTCTGCCTTCTGTGGTCTGTTGCCTTTTGCCTCTTGGCAGGGTCTCTCCACCATTTCATCACACCCTGAAGCAACAAAATAGTCGTCTTTGCTCCAGACAATGGAGCTGGACTACAAGGTTCCTTTCCTGGCAGTAGTGCCAAATTTCTTTTTCCTTGAGCTGAAACTTCATTTCCTGAATCTTTTGCAATGCTGACCCCAGCTGCTGTGATCGGCACATCTTGCACAGCCTCTCCATAACCTGCTCGCAGCTTCCCACTGCTGGGTCAGCCAGAGTTGCTCTGATTTTCAGAGCAGCGAGGAACACCTTTGCCTTTCCTAGTTGAAAAAGGTGCTGCAAAAGTCTAGAGCAGGATTCTTATGGGCCTGTTGTAACCTAATAGGACAATTTCTGGAGAGCACATTACTGTTAGTGAAAAGTACGTTTTGTTCCTGTACCTTACTTGTACAGCTGGGTTTAAATCATCAGCCATCTCCGCCTGCCATTTTACAGTCAGCTCCAGCAAACCCTCAGCAGAACCCCTCTAACCCCAGGTTCAAGCAAGCCTGAAGGTAACAGGTCCTTTACAAATCTGGCATTTTTGAGCATTAAAGAATTTAGCTGTGCCAGCATGGCTCATCCCAAGCTCCACAGCAGGAAATCCTGACAACCCCCTGATGTGCCTGATCCTGATTCTTTGAAATACAACCGTCATCTGATTTTTCACAGAAAGTTTTGCTTTTTTGAATTGTACATCTTACCATCAGCTGTACCTGGGGTACAAACCAACCTAGGACAGAAATGCAACCTAAGTCAAAGCCTGCTTGGCCAACAGAAGACTACAGTTGGCTTCCATTAGATTTAGAGCAGGCTTGCAAGTACTGATAGCCCAAGTATGGGAAAACGTCTACTCTCATTCAGTCATAATCCTTGTCCTTAAAAAACTAAGGGCACTAGCAAAATAGCAACCATGCACAACCGCTTAGTACTCCTCTCGTCTCAATTGCACAACGTGCCTTCCTGTCCCACACATCCCCAAGGGCCCCGAGGACAGTTTGTCCTTCTGGGGTTGTCCAGGGTTGGCCAACACTATGGGAGTGCAGCAAACCGCCGCTGCAGCCATGTCTCGAGGAGGGGGAGATGCAGCGCTGTCAGCTCTCCGGGCCTTGCCTCTGTCCTTGCAAGAGCAGCAGCTACTTCTCACATTGACAGACTAGGAAACAGAGATCTTTGTGATTCATCTCTCAGGTAGTAGCAAGCACTGATGATCTACCTGGAGCAGAGCCAGGCTTTTGATCAAAACCAATCCCCTCGACAGTGAGAAGTATAATTTTTTTTTCCTTAGCAGGAAGTTTGCTACTAAAAATAAGAAGGTGGGGTGAGGAAAGAGGGTTTATTTTCCTACTAACTACTAAAAATTAAAAATGTTGTGGTGAATCTTTCACATATTCCTTCAGAGTCAGCAGGTCACACGTACAGTCCCTTGATTTTGTGTGAAGCATTAGGCAGCTACGTCATAGCCCATACGTACATGGATTACGTGGTGGACGAGGATGCTAAAAGGTTACATTAAATTTAACTTCAAGTTGAATTATGCAGTTTCAGCTCCAAAATGAGACACAACTATTGGCACAAACCACATCCCTTCAGCATCTGCAGCAGCACGGGATGCAGTTGGATACCTGAGGGCTTTCATTTGTAATTGTGAAAGTACGCTCGTCAGACAGGAGGGCTGCGTTTCGTTCAGGGCACCCAGCCTGGCAGCGCAGGGGAAAGGGAGAGCTGTGCAAGTGAGCATCGGCTCAGCTGGGGCTCCCTGGAGGCAAAGGTCAGCCCTCCTGACCAGCTCTAGACACAAGGTGTGGAGATGAACCTGCCCAAAGGCTCTCCAAGCCCGATTCCGAGCCATAGCAGGAGGCTCCTAGGACGTGGCTAAAACGAAGCCAGCCCAAGGCCAGCATCACAGGAATGAGAGCAAAGTCAGAGGTCCCACAAAAGCACAGGGCATAGCAGGGAAAGAGGCATCAAGGACATAACTCAAACATGTAAGAGGACAATGGTCCTCAGCACCCCCAGAAGACCTTAAATGAAGTTCAGAAGCAAGTCCTGGGTGGTGGGAAACCTCAGGAAGGAAGCTGCAGGCTGCTTTTGTCATTTTGCTTGGATCCAGGCATCTACTGTGTCTAGAGCCACAAAATACAGCCTTCGAAGCCCAGGGATGCCCTTCGCAGTCTCTCTGTGACATTTCTCCAAAGCTGAAGACAAACCCAGGGCGATGGGAGAGCACTTTGGAGGAGGACTGTATGAGCAGACACCGGGGAGGGTGTCGAGCAGACACTGGGGAGGGTGTCCAGCTGTGGGTCCAGGTTCTGGGAAGGAGCAAGAGCGATGGCCAAGGAGCCTGCTGCTGCAGAAAGAAGGGACACTGAGGCACGCTTTGGTGGAAGCTGAGCCAGCTGGTCCCTCGCGTCGGGCTGGGGGAAGCACGCGTGCCCATGCTGCCAAGGCACTCGCACACCAGAGCGGCCTCTGTTCGTCATTGTCACCCAAAAGCACTGACGGTGGTCACCAGGGTCCGGATGGTGGGTGTGGGATTTCGTTGTCTGCATCACCACTCCTCGTTTCCAGTTAGGCTTGAAGCGTTTTCAAAAAGAGCTAGCAAGAGAGACTCTCACATGCTTATCTCATTGCCCTTTATCTTGGTGGCTCATCTCCAGCTTCTAGTTAAAAGAAGACATACATGGCTGATTTCAAGTCAAGCAAAGGTCAGGATGAACCAGGTGACAGCAGTACAGGTGTGCAGAGATTGCAGTGGTGTTATTTACCTGCCAGAGCTACTGAGGAGGAGATTAAGACCTTCACAGATTCAGTTCTGTCAACTTCCTCCTCTTTCCAAATAACTTCTAGTTTCAGAGCATCTCCACTGCGAAAAGGGGGAAAAAGAAAAAAGCCTTATTCAAAGCTCCAGCCTCTCCCCAGCACACAGGCTGGCAGAGTTGCTCCGATCCACAACAGCCGGTGCCCTGGGCCTCCCACCAGCCACCCCATCATTGCAGCATCCCCCCTCCCCACGGGAGCTCTCTTGGCTGCAGACACAAACCGCAGATCCCCCAGGGGAGGAAGCTCTGATGCGATAAAGCCCAAGGGAAGCAGAGCAGCTTACCTGCTTTTCCCCCACGCGGATGCACCCTCTTTGCCAGCCCGGCAGCGACGGCTGCTCACAGCGCGGGAGCCGCAGAGCCGGGGCTGGCACGAGCGGCGCGGGGGCTGCAAAACCCCATCTGCCAAACGGGGCCGAGCGAACTGGAAATATCGCTGTGAAATGACAGCAGGGGCAGCGCTTAGCTGGGTCACAAGGTAACACGGGATCCACCCATAGCAGAAGGCTCAGAGATGTCCTGCGCGAGGACCTAACCCTGCACCAAAGCGCTGGAGAGCCCGGGGATGCCTGTATCGTGGGTATGGGGAGGTGGGGGGGGCACTGGGTGCTCGTAAATCCAAACCTGCTTCACTGGCCCCAGCCCTGCCCAGAGCATCCCCATGCTACCCCTGCCCCACGTCCCCAGGTTTCCGTACCCTGCTCCCACCGCGGCTGGCAGGGCGTGCAAAGAGTTGTGGCCACCATCTCTCACATGTCCCAGATCGGTGCCTTATTCAAACATTTTATATCCTGGCTCCCCTTTGAGTGTTTTTTCCCCCAAGCATGATGTGTAGCATCGGTCTCATCTCCCCCAAACAAAACTGGATTCCTTCACGCTGCTTTTTTCATCCTTACCTGATACCGGTGAGCAAATGGCACCGAGCACTCCCCCAGCTCGCAGTTGCCCTCTCCTCTGTTCTTCAGCCTATTTATTTACAGCGCTTTGTGAACAAATCTGTCTAAAAATTTTGCTTTCAAATCTGAGGCAACAAAATATCACCCTGTATGAGTAAGTCTCTGTTCTCACCCAACGCCCACACTGACCCAGCTATTCCTTTTAGTATCAACAGCTTTACAGAAAACAGACCTCTGTTTTTATCCACCTAGACAGACACTATGAAAGCACTGACAGAAAGAAAGAGTCTGGCGCGTGCTGCAGCGAGCGCGCGGCCCCTCCAAAGAGAGATTTCTGCTGGGGCAGGAGGGAGAAGCGGTGGGTGGCGGGGGGTGACACCGTGCCCACCCTTTCCTCTCCTGGAGACGGGAGCAGGGACACGCAGGAGAGCGCAGGGAGCTGCAGCAGGGCCACCCTTGGGAGAGCTGCTCTCCGCTGATGGCTTCAATACTAATGGCAAAACGAGGGGTGGGGGGGTCGTGCAGCCCTGGGAGCAATCCCCTGCCCCGGGCGGGTGGTGCGGGTGGCTGGGCGGCCATCGGTGCCCGCTCCGCTCTGCTCCTCCCTCCCCAGACACAGACAGAAAACATTTCAAGCCGCAAATCTTCCCGCCGGAGTTGAGGTTTGTGTCAGTAAGCACCGTAATTTCCAGAACAGGCTCTCAGTAATAAAGGAAACCTGAACCTCAGCCCCCCACCCCCCAAGGCAACCTTAGGGTTTTATTACTAGGACTATGTTTGTTTAGAAAATCTTTTTTTTTTCCAAAACATTGAACCTCCACAAGCCCGTCAGACCTAACAGCAGCTGCGGGCTGAGCCCCTGGAAAAATCTGCCTGCGCTTCTCACCTCTCAGCGCTGTGCACATTTGTACAGTCCGTGTTTCCACTTCGGTAGAGTGAACGGCATCATGCAAACAGACGTGATTTACTGTTAGGGTTTTAGGTATTAGCTCACTGTTTTGGAACTTGGCAGCTGAAGACACGACTCCTCCCTGCTTGGCTTTTGCAAGTGGGAGCGGAGGAGGTCACCGAAGCTCCTCTTCTCATCCATCTCCAGCTCCCATCTCGCAGCACCTTTGTGGGATTTGACTTCGCTCCTTCCTGCCCATTTGCACAGCAGCATCCCGCAGCCGCACTTCTCGGAGCAGCTCACGTACCCTCCAGGGATAGGACGAACGCTCCCGAGCCTTCCCTGCTTGACTGCCACACGGCCGGTGCCACCACTGCTCACACCCCGGCGTTAAAACACCTTCTTAAGCAAAAGCAGCAACGTGCCATCCTGCACCCTCCATCCAAGAGGCACGGTCTTGAGGTTAAAGCAAAGCTGGGACTTTTTGGTTTTGGGATGCTGTGCCAGCTGCTCAGCACACCGCACAGACCCCACAGCTCCAGCCTCTCCTGCCTCCGTTACACCCGCAGGGGCGAGAGGAGGTGACACCTCGACGGCCCAGCCCCATTTACAACCCCCAGCCTGTAACCGCAGCTCAGCATCGTTTACACCTTGAAAAACACGACACAAATCCAGCCGGATTTCTTCTCCCACCCGTTGGACAGCGAGGGACCATCCGGAGGCACTCAGGTCCGGGCTCCATCAGCCGCAGAGCCGGACATGGCGCTGCCTAAACGGGACCAGGCTGCTCTGCCAGAAAGCCCGTCGCAGGGCTTGCTCTGCCCCGTCCTGCCTGCAGGCAACTGGGGGCCATCGCGGCGGTCACAGCATAAAAATCGCAGGGACAGAGCACCAGAGGCGATAACGGGATGCTGGGGGTGAGGGGTCCCACAAGGCTGGGCTGGGGCCACTGGTGCACCTCACGTCCCACCGATTACACGGGCAAACGTGCACTAACCCGAGCTCTTCTAAACCCACACAGGGACAGCACAACGTCAGGTTTTGCAAACACGTTAAAGGCACCATAAAGAGATGCAGCCTACCAGGCTTTTCTAAGACAACTCAAATGTTTCCTCCTGACAGATACAAGAGCAAGCTGTTTGGCAGGGACCAGCGTGTAAAAAGTGCTTGTTTAAGCATTTTTAAGTGCAAAGGGGCGGGTTTGCGTCAGGCGGAGGCAGCTCAGCTTGGGACCCCGGCAGCTCCGAGTTCCACTTTCAGCCTCTCACGTTACACTTTGTGCAAACGCCGCTGCACGGTGGTAGCGTTTTGCTAACTTGTTGAAAAGACGAAAGCTTTTCAGTCAATGCATCTCCAAACCGCAACATGTGCCGACAGTTTTACTGTGCTGCCGGCGCATGGCCGTGGCTGGAAGCTGCCATGTGGGACCTGCAGAACCGCGGCGGCCAAACTCTCCCTCCGAGCTGCTGCTCCTGCACCCGTCCCTCCTGGCAGCAGCCTGCGCTGGGCTCAGCTAAACCTCATAGGCGACAGGGAGGGGGAACAAAAAAAATAAAATAAAAAAATAATTAAAAAAAAACCCAAAAAACCACAACTCAGTTGAGCAAGAAACAGAGCAAACCCTTGGCAAACCTAACATTTCAAGGTCACAGAGAGTTGAGGTGTGGGGAGAAACTTGGGACTCCTAGGGCCAGAAGGCTTGCAAGAAGGGAGCAGAGCCATGTACCACCCCAGGAACCGCAGCTGCTGGGACCGCAAAGCTCCAGGTCCTTTGGGGGCCCGATGCCATCCCCTCCCCACCACCACCTGCACACGGGTTCCTGTCCCTGCGCCTCAAAATTTGCCCTGCTTAAGCTGGAGGGAAACATTTTAACAGCAGCAGCAAGAGGTCACAGGGCTGACTTCACTGGGGAGACACTTAAAGGCATAAAAGTAGTAGGACCTACAGAAAAGGTCTGTCTGCAGCAGCTATCCTGCGCCACGGGCAGGGGCTGCGCGGACCCCCGGCTCGCCGGGCAGCCTGGCAGGGCGAGCAGGTCTTACCTGGGCCAACGCGGGATCCTCCCAGGCCAAGAAATGCTCGAAGTGACGGCTTTGATGAGCTGCTCAGAACTGGGGAGATGCTGGGGAAGCCCCCGGGACCAGCCCCGCTCTGCCGTTAGCAGTGGGGGTCCCGCACAAACAGCCGGGCACAGCCCTGTGGTCTGGTGCAGCACTCCAGACCCGACGGCACGGCAGTGAGCGTTGGAGCAGATTCAGGCTGAATTTCACCCAGATGTAGATTGAAAATACCTCTGGGCACTCCTGCAGGTGGGGAGAGGAGAGCCTATTGCATCCCATCAATCCCATTAAACCCAGCAAGAGGCAGCGTGAGAGTCAGGGCTGAAGACGTGGTTTGAGCAAAGGAGCCCCCAGTAACTGGGGGGGGGGGGTCATTGGGGCACCCCCCTCCAGCTCACCTTGGCTGGTCCAAAAACCTGCATCGTCCGCACCACAGCCTGCCTGCAGCCAACCTGCATTGTGGGGCGCACATCCCACCCCACATTTCTATATCCCCAAGAGGCCCAGAGGCACCTGGAACACCGGGACCCTTTCTGGCAGGGAAGGAAAGGCTGGGAGACCCCCCGCTACCCTCCCCACGTCCCCATCCCCAGCACTTACTGCCCCATCCCAGGACGTGCCGGAGCAGAACCACCAGCCGCTTCGCCCCAGGGATCTCGTGTGGTTCTGAGGTCCCCGGGTGCTGCAGGCGAAGCAAAAACCCGCAGCCGGCTCAGCGGAGAGGTTTCAGCAGCTCTGGCAAGGCTCATTCCGCCAGCGCCGTCAGAAAACACAGCTCCATCGGTCGGAGCGAAAAGAAAACTAACCCGGCTCCAAGCGTGAAATAATGAAACAAATAATCAGATAAAGCCCTTTGTATCGCACGCTCGGAGCCTTCCTGCTCTGTGGTTTGGCAAAGCCCGTGGGCAGCGCTCCCGTACTCCCACCTGCCCAGCGCTCCAGCGCTCGGCTCAGGGGCTGCAAACTCACCCGGGGGGGGATGCTCGGGGGTCCCCAGCCCGGCCCCGAGTCCCCCAGGGAAAAGCCGCACGTGCGGGAAGCGGAGAAGGGATGGTTTGGAGTCAAACAACCCAACGGGACCCGTCCCAGCCCCTCTGCGGCCCCCGCACCCCCCTGCGCTGCCCACCCCGGCAGCCCCTCCGCTGCTTCTTCACCAACAGGAGCAGGAGGAGGAGGAGGAGGGTGATGAGGATGAGGAAGGCATCGGGGGATCTCACCACTTCCTCCTCTCCCGCAGGCACTGCAGCCGGCACTGGTCCGAGCAGCAGCTCCCAGCAGCCGCAAACCCCAGCGCGGCACCCGCTGCGCACCCCGGGGCTGCCAGCGCAGACCGGGCACGGACGGTGGCGGCCCCGGTCCCCAAGGGCCACGCGTGTCCCAGCACCCGCAGCGGGGCCACGATGTCGGATGCGCAGTTCCCCCTGCCGGCACCCAGGCGCAGCACCCGCGTCCCACAACATCCCACATCCCACGACGTCCCACATCACCCCACGACGTCCCACATCACCCCACGACGTCCCACATCACCCCACATCCCACAACATCCCACGACATCCCACATCATCCCACGTCCCACAACGTCCCACGACGTCCCACAACGTCCCACAACGTCCCACAACGTCCCACAACGTCCCACAACGTCCCACAGCGTCCCACAGCGTCCCACATCCCCAGAGCCCCAGCCCAGGAGGAGGCACACATACTGGGGAGAAAACTATTTGCAGCAACCAGGATAGACGTGGCCACAAGATCTCGAGTGACTGTCCCCAAGCCAAGGGATTTTGCAAGGACTGAAATGCTGTGTCCCCAGAGAACAACCTGGGGGAGCTCAGCCGGTTTGGTGGAAAAAAGAGTGATTTTGAGACATCAGGAGAGCGGCTGCCCAGCCTGGAGCAGCGGGGTGTTTCTTCACAGCCACGCAAGCAAGGAGGAGAGACTGGGGTGACGCATTAAGTGTCTTTAATCCAAAGGACTGAAGAGCAGACCGGGAAGATTAGTATAAGCCAACAGACAAAAATAAAAAAAAAAAAAGGGGGGGGGGGGAATAAAAACGGGGTTTTAAAACAAATTAAAATTCCATACAGTGTCTAAAAGATCACCTAAAAACTAAACATTGCCTTAAAAAATTTTTTTTTCCCCATTCAAACACATTTAACGCAGTGAAACATCGTGACAAATAATAATAATAATAATAATTCATGGACTAAAGACTTCAGAGCAGCCGTCCTACTCCCGGGAAGCGGAGGATCGCTCCCAACCCCCCCAGGAGCTGGCAGCAGGAGCAGCCCCCTCAGCAGGAGCCATGCCGGGGTTGGGGGGGGGGGGGGGGAGCAGCACGACCCCCAGCCCCGGCCAGGGAGGGGGCAATGCTGCCGTCCCGGCTCAAGCTATGGCCCCACGCCATCCCCACCCCCTCCCCACGCCACCCGCTTGTCCCCGGGGACGCCCCAGCACAGCATTTCCCCCGGAATTGGGGGCTGCGGGAGCGGGGGGGGGGGGGCGGAGGCGGCAGGGGAGCATCTTTTCCCCACGTCCCTGCAGAATGGGGGGGGGATACGGGGGGCACTGGCCTCCTGCTCGTCCCCCCCTTTGCCCACCCCTGAGGTCAGAACTGGATTCCAGGCACAGGTACAGGCTGCGGTGGCCACGGCGGGGCGGCGGGGGGGACGACACCCACGAGCAGCTCCGCACCCACGGACACGACACACACCCCACGCACAGACAGACAGCGACGCAGACGGCGCTGGTGGGGAGCCCTGCGTGCCGCTGGGTAAAGTCGAGGCTTCCAGGTCAGGGAGGGGTGGGGGGGGGGGGGGTGTTTTTGGCTACCGTGCTTTAAAAGCAGCGGTTTCCCTGGCCAGCAAAGCACGGCAGCCACGGGGACACCCCCCCCCCCCCACGCCAGCCCTGCCGCGCACAGCGGGATGGGGGAGAAGGCAGCTCTCCTTCCCCATCCCCCCCCCGCAACCCGCTCCCCAGCCCAAAGCCCATCTCTAGCCAGCATCCACGCAGGGAACACGCTGTCTGGGTTTCAGCTCTACAGTAGTTTTTAAAAAATATTTATACGTTATATACCCTAAAAAGGTCACCACAGGAATTTCCATGTCTTTGGAAGGAAGGAAAAGAAAAAATAAAAATCAAAACTGTTTCACAAAAGAAAAAAAAAATCCAATTATCGGCGGCATTCACCTACAGGACAAAACCCCCGGCCGCAGTGTGTGGATCTGACGGGGGGATTTTACCGCCTGCTCCGGAAAGGCCAGAAACACAGGTGAGTAGCTAAAAATAACTAGTCTGGTATAAATGTCTGAATTCCATGCGCTTGATATAACAGTCTGTCTCTTTTTGTCTTTTTTCTTAAAAAATATATATATATAGTTATTGCTTTCTCAAGGGCCGGTGGGCGCGGGGCACCCTCAGTGGGGGAGCGTGGCAGGCTCGGTGGGGTTTGCTTTCTTCCGCCTCTTCATCAGCAAAGGGTTTGAGGAATCTTCGATTTTCTTGATCTTGATTTGTTCGTAGTCCACTCGCATGGTGGCCAGCGCGCTCGTCATCTCCTCCTGCGGGCAGGAGGCACAGGCAGCGCCGTCAGCAAAGCCCCTGCGCCAGCACAGTCCCCAGCCCCCCGGGACCCCCAGGGCAGCTGTCCCCCTCCAAGCCCCCATGGGAACAAATTGCAGCAGGGGCCGAGTGTCCCACCGCCAATTTTCCCAGCCTCCTCCCGAGCACAGATCTCCCCAGGAGCCAGCACCCTCGCAGCGAGCCCAAATTAGCCCAGTTTGCAATGAGAAGGCAGAAGCGTCCCCAGATGGCACCCGGGGTGCAGAACATTTCAGACAGCAATGGAGGGAGGTTTTTACCTTCACATCCTCCCATAGATCCTTCTCCTCTTTCAGCACACGACTGGTGTGCAGCGGGGTCTGGGGCACCTGCATGGATTGCTGCCGAGAGAGCGGAGGAGTGTGAGCTGGGAGCTGCAGGCATCCCATCCTCATCCCCATCCCATCCTCATCCCCATCCCCATCCTCATCCTCATCCCCATCCCCATCCCCATCCTCATCCCCATCCCCATCCCCATCCTCATTCCCATCCCCATCCTCATCCTCCTCCCCATCCTCATCCTCATCCTCCTCCCCATCCCCATCCCCCATCCTCATCCCCATCCTCATCCCCATCCCCTCCTCATCCCCATCCTCATCCTCATCCCCATCCCCTCCTCATCCCCATCCCCTCCTCATCCCCCATCCCCTCCTCATCCCCCATCCCATCCCCATCCCGCTGCCCGATCAACCCCGCACTCACCATGATCCAAGGGTGGTTCATGAACTCTGTTATCGTCATGCGCTGGGTCGGGTCTGTCTTCAGCAGGTTGCGGATCAGCTGCTTAACTGGAAGGATTTGCGGAGGGCTGGGCATTAGCAGGTCCTAGGGTCATTCACCCCGCACTCCAGCCTGAGCCAGCAGCCCCAAAACAGCCTGCACGCACCTCCCGTCCCCGGCGTGCCGCAGACCTCACCCCGGTCAAACCCTTCAGCAAAAGCCTCTTGAGCAAAGAGGCGAAGCTGCTGCCTCACCGAGAGGCGAGCCATGGCGTGCCCAGGCTTCCCCCAGGCTTCGCAGCGCTGCTGGACGCAGGGCTGACCCCAAAGGGAGACCCCAGCCCAGGGACAAGCTGTCACAGGGACCGCGTTTACCTTCCTCCGACACTTCGGACCATTCGGGATTGGGAAACTCGTACTGGCCCATTCGGATACGCTTCTTCATGCCGGGCGAGATGGCCAGGCCGTGGTTGGAGTAGAAGGGGGGGTACCCGCAGAGCCTGCGCCGGGAGAGGGAGCAGACAGTCAACGCGTGCCCACGGGGCACAGGGCAGTGCCGGGAGCAGGAGCAGTGCAGCTGGGAAAGACTCGGCCCCGCCAGCCCGCAGACGAGCTCGAGAGCTGCATCCCCCCCTTCCGAGCCCGGCGGGATGGAGAGGGACCCGTCAGACTCACAGAATGTACATGATGACGCCGAGGGACCACATGTCACAGGACTTGTCGTACTTCTCCGGACCCAGCACCTCCGGGGCTGGTAAAGAAAGAAACAAAGTCCTGAGTCAAAGCGGCAGCACCAGGCGAGACGGATCTGACCATCCCGTGGAGCGGTCGAAGAGCTGCCCGCGGCTCCGTGCCGTCCCGGCAGCCCTGCTCAGGGCAGCGCGAGCGGTGCGGGCAGCAGGGGCAGGAGGGGTGCGGGGAGGTGCTGCCTCGCAGCCCCGAGCACAACACGAGGGAGGCTGCAGCACGGGTAGGAAACATATCGGCTTGAGCACGCCGACACCGCGCTCAGAGCAGCCCGTCCCGCACCGCACCAACGAGCGGCGAACCACAGCACCCACCCGCGCCCAAAACGGCCCCCGGTCCCAAGCATCCCGGACAGGAGTTGCCCCCAACTGCGACTGAGGCTCCGGGCGGGATGCAGAGGTGATGGGCTGCGCATGGCACCGTCCAAACCTCCCCGGCTCTGCCCTCCAGCCCTGCAAACTGCAAGCGCAGACCCCCCCAACAGCCACTTACCCACGTAGTACGGTGTGTAGCACGGAGTGGCCAAGGAGTTGTGCGTGGTGGTTTCTTTAGCAAAGCCAAAGTCTGTGAGTTTGAGCACAGCGTTGGGCCTTTTGGAGGTGTACAAGAGGTTTTCCGGCTGTGAAAACACAGGGAAAAAGTAGTGAGCAGAAAAGCCGGAGCAGCCTCAGCACTGCCACAGGCTGAGCAGGGCTCGGCACCGCCGGGCGAGCATGCAGCACGGTACCTTCACGTCCCGGTGTGCAATGTTGATTGAGTGCAGGTACTGGATGGCTTCCCCAATGCTCTTCATTATCTCTGAAGCCTCTGAAGCAGAAAACAAAACAAAACAAAACAAAAAAAACAAAAAAAACCCAAAAAACACAGAAGTCCTTATAAGCAAGTTACAATGAGCACTACTCCTTGGGTTACTCTTCAAACTAGGGGCCAAAGAGCCTGGCTGAGGCCAAAGGGGTTTCCTCTACCTGAAATCCCCTTTCCAAGCAGGGCCCCCCCCCAGCACCCATCTCCAGGTCAGGAGCCTGCAGCAAACGGGAGAGAAGCTCCCAGGAGAAAGGATGGGGCAGGCTCCAGCCTCTGACCCCAATATCCAACCACACAAGCCCCAAGCTGGGGCTCACTCTGGGGTGGGGGGGCTGACCCAGCCCCCAGCACCACTAGGGACCCCAAATCTGCAGGGAAACCAGCCGGGAAGGCTTTCCCCATAGGGTGGGAAGCCAAAGGGCGATGGGCTCAGGATTTAGGTTGTACAGACACTTTTCCTGGCCACAGGAGCAGAGGGGATGAGATCAATGAGATCTATGAGAACCACAGCCCCTGGACTTCATTTTTTGAGGGAGGTGGGTGTTTCTGAAGGTCGCTGAAGCTCCTGCCTGTGCTGGAGCCGGATGGATGGGGTGCAGGGGCAGCTGAGAAAACATTCCCTAACGCTGCTCTCAAGTGAGTGTGAAAAGCAGGGCTACTCGCACCCACATTCCTCATTCCCCAAGTGCAAAGCCCTGCTGAGGATTCAAAAGAGCAATTGAGGGAACAAGCTGGACCAAAGACACTCCTATAAACATCAAGACATCGTCCAAAGACGAAACCCCAGGTCCCCGCGGGCTCCGTACCCCGTTCTGTGAAGGCCTGGTCTCCCCTGTCTTGAATTCGGCTGAAGAGCTCCCCGCCGTCCAAGCTGGAAGAGAAGCACGCGGCATTAGATGCTGCAGCATCCGTCTCACACGGGCGCAAGTGGTACCGAAACCTCCGATGCTCAGCCAGGAGCTGCACAAGCTCAGCAAGAAACGAACCCCTTCTTCATCCAAGCCCTTGGGTCGGTGCTTCTGGGTTTCAGAGCCTCCTCCTTCCAGAAATGAGCAGGGCAGAGGCTTCGTGCTGGCGGCGGAGATGCCGGGTGCAAGCGGACGTGGTCTCCCCACCAGCCCACAGAAACACATTTACAGTAAAGACAGCAAACGTGGCTCGAACGTGGCGAGAGCGCTCCCAGCGTGCCTGGCCTCATTTAGTTCACAAGCCAACCACCTCGCTGGCACGCTAACCCCGCGCAGAAGCGCTGAGCAAAGATCGCGGCACGGGCGAGGTGTCAGCGGCGCCGAGATGGGCTCACCGATGGGATGGGGGAGGCAAAGACTGAATCCCCCTGCAGCACAGCAAGCTCTCACGCAAGGTGTTGGAGAAGGACCATGGAAACCTTGGCGTGGTTCCCTCCCCAGCCAAAGGCTCCCCAGGTACCCTAAGGAAAAACTCGGCTCCCAGAGAGACCGGGGTGGGATCAGGGATAACGGCGCTTCCTGCCCCTGCCTTATCTAACTCGAGCAGACACAGCTTCTGGCTTTCCCAGCGCAGATAGCATCTCCAGCCAGCGCCCTTGACATTCGCTGGACATCTGCAATACAGATAGCGCGCAGCCGCCGGGGCCAACCGCCGCACGGAGCTTGCGAGGAGACACACCGTGCTCATACTGAGAGTCAAACGCTGCCTCGTGACGGGCGTTACACCCAGAGCATCCCTCGGACAGCAGGGACCCGTCGCAGAGACGCGCTGCAGGGAGCTGTCGCTGCCCCGGGGACTCGTTTCCTACCGTTCAGCTACCGCTTTCTTCCCACGCAAGCAGATGTGCCGCGCAAACCTTTCCCATCCCCGGCTGCCCAGTGTCCTGGCGCGGTTCTCAGAAGTCTCTTCCCACACAAGAGCCGCTCGGGCGGCTGCCGTGCCGCCTGCCCCGGTGCTGTTCACGGCAGTCCTTGCACCCGCTGCCCCCCCAGGCAACCTACCGGCTTGCCAGAGGAGAGGTTTTGGCAAGGAAGCTGCATCAAATCACAGCTGCGGTTGGGATGTGGTTTCAATACTTTCCCCTTCATTCCTCCTCCTCCCCAGGTTATATCAAACATCTACCCAAATCAGAGCCGCTCAACTGCTGCTGCAAGAGGTGCAACGGCGTCAAGAGATGCATCAGCTCGGCTTGGCTGCGCGCTGCCCAGCAGACCCCACCGCAGGCTGCCGGGGTGCCAGGAACCCGCTGCCTACCCCGACTTTCAATGGCCAAAGCGAGTTTGGTTATGATCTATCTGCAGCGAGAACCACAGGCCTGAAGCCTCTCAACAGCCAAGTGAGTTTTCAGAATGACTCAGAGCCAGCACAGCTCCCGCCATCCCTCCAACGCCAGCAGCGCAGCACCTCGTCCAGGGCTTGCATCCCTGCGGCTCGCAGGCTGCATCCCCCAGCACGGCATCTCCCCGGGGTCCCCAGCACCCCGGCAGGGGTGCAGGAAGGCGCTCGCCCCCCCCCCTTTTTGGCATCACCCCACCGCCCCGCAGGCCGGCGGGTGCTCCTGCGGGGAGAGCCCACCCGCAGCGGTGCCGATGGGAACTCACCACTCCATGACGATGAGCAGACACTTCCTCCCCTGGTAGAGGTTCTCGTAGACGTCCATGATGCGGACGATGTGCGCGCATTGCGACGCCCTCCAGTGCAGCTCCACTTCCCTGCGGGCCTTCGGGCAGTCCTGCAACATCTGTGAGAGAAGCGAGACCCCCATCAGCCCCCAGCCTCCCCCCCCCGAGAGGAGCCAGGCCATGACCCCCCGCTGGGCACGGTGCCCACCCAGAGCAGACGCAGGGGCGAAGGCCAAGCGCGGGTGCTCTCCGCGGGCGAGCTCCGGCGCGCTCTGTGCAATGCCTCCATCCCCATCTAGTGGGAACAGCGCGAAGCCGCCCGCTCTCACAAGCTTCTTGCCCTCCTTTTCCGAGGTTGGTAAAAGTTTATCCCGACTGCCTGCCACCTCCCTGCCCTCTGAGATGCTTCCCCGGTGCCCAGCCAGCCTGTGCCACCAGCCAGCAAGACTTCCTACTGCATTTACGAGCAAGCTTCTGCGCGCTAGTACCTACACCACTGCACCCCTGGGTGCCACCAAGCATCCTCGCTCCCCTCTTCGCGGTCCCCCGCCAGCGCTGCCCACCCGCCACCTCCCATTCATCAGCCTTCCGCTCCGGGGGGCTGGCGGGACCCCCCTGCTCTGCGCCCTTATGCACAGCTTGGGCACAAAAGCACCCTCACCGCGGCTTCAGAAGCCGCCGGCACCCAGCTGCGTGTGCCTGGGGAGGGGACAAAGCAAACAGCCAGATGTTCCCGAAATAGCAGCCTTTCTCACAAGCGGCAGCAGCTCTTTAATGAGGCCCCTGCCCTTCCCAGAGACAACTCGCAGTTCCCAGGTGCAGGAAGGATTTGCTCGTCTGCCACAGACTATTAATTACCATGTTTGTCAGGATAAACAACCAGCCTTAATTATTATACTCCTAAATATAGAGAAACAAACGTGTCTATCTTGAGCATAGTTCATTTTCCTTCCTGTCTCCTGCAGCTCTTGGGGCTGGGCTCAGCAAAACTCCCCAGAGCAGGTCTGCACCTCGGTGCAGCAGCAAGCGAGCAGGGGCACGTGGAAAGGCATCCCACCCCCCTGTGCATCAGCAGGAAACAGCAGGTTTGGTCATTTTACCAAGACAGAGACAGAAACGTACTTTTTGCCCCTCTGCCCTCTCCCGGCCGAGCTCCCGGGGCTGCTGGGTGAAGGCGAGTGCCCAGCTGACAAGCGGCAGAGCATCAGCCCCCGGGATGCTTCGCTGGCCTGGCAGGACCCGAAACGGTGCCCAGTGCATGGCAAGGACCCCTCTGCCCCAGGAGGGATTTCACAAGAACAAGGGTTAACGCTTGCTGCAGCCCCAAAAGACGCACACTGCCTGTTTATAAACGAAACGCTTGCTGACGGCGCTCGCGTGAGCCCTGGCAGAATAACGGCAATTTGCATTCCTGCCTGCAACAGCGCTTGCCCTTTGCCACAGGGAAAGGGATAAATAGGATGCGCGCTTCAGCCACCCACCCGTAACCCCGTTACGGGGGTTTTGGTCACACCTCTCCCACCTCCTCAGCTCTCCTGCTTCCCGGAGCGGAGGAAACCCGCGCTGGTGGATGGGGCACGGGGCGGCTTCTGGCACCAAACCGTCTGGAAGCTCAGTGAAGACCAAAGTGGCCAAGCCACCCTTTGCACAACCGTTCAACATCATTTGCACCGACAGCCTTGGGGCGAAAGGAAGACAGGGCAGGAGGTGGGACAGCCCCTCCTCGCTCCTCTATTGCTTAATTACCCTAAAAACCGGATCCTGCTAATGCCGAAGCCGTAAGCAAGCGCAGTGCCAGCCCCCCCAGCAGCCGCGCAGGCAGGGAAGGGGCCTGGAGAAAAGCTTGGCTATTTGCAGCTCCGCTCCGAAGAGCCTGGCGTGGGGAGCCAGGAAGCTGAAGAGAAAAAAACAATTTGTAATTATGCGCTGGGAAAATTGAACAGCAGGAAGCAGACAGTTAACATCATTCTACACAAGACAAACAGGAGATGTACAGAAATACACATCCAATTTTTTTAGAGGTCACTCAGAGTGCTTTTAGAGGAGCTTAATTGCGTACCTAATGAACTAGGAGGCAGCAGCCTCGATTACCTGTACCAGCACAGCCCTGACGTTTGCTTTTGTACTCAGGCACCCGCAGGCGAGCAAACAACTGCCCCAGCGCTCTCAAAACACCCCGGCTGCAATTCAGCCGCACCACGAGCCGCCCTCCCTCCGCTCCCCTGCCAGCGATGGGATGGAGGGGCTGCTCACCCGGCTGGGAGCAGAGCAGATTAAGCCTCGTTAGGAGAATGATTTGGTCTATTTAGGAAATGTTCCCAGTGGCAGGTGACAGCGGTGTGACGGGGAGCTGAAGGCTAGATGCAATGAGGCTCTGCGGGGATGGCCATTACTACCGCGGGGGGATGCAGGAGGGACACGGCGATACCCGAACCACGG
Source organism: Aquila chrysaetos chrysaetos (assembly GCF_900496995.4). Classification (NCBI taxonomy): domain Eukaryota; kingdom Metazoa; phylum Chordata; class Aves; order Accipitriformes; family Accipitridae; genus Aquila; species Aquila chrysaetos. Next base: position 2,380,540 of record NC_044027.1, read on the forward strand.
TAGAAGCAACCCACAAGCCCGGCATCACCCGTCGCGCCCACACAACCTCCATCCTGCCCGCGGCACAAAGCGCCGGCCCCCAGCGCCCCGTGCAGCCGGGGATGTAAGGAGCACGGCGCTGGGGTGGGAAAGCACCGTTTGCTCCTGGTCCGGGCACGGCAGCACTTCCACCAGTTTCCCTTCTTTAGGCGGCAGCCAACGACTTTCCCTCCCGCTGCCTCCTCGACCACAGTCAGCAGTGAAACCACCGATGGGTGATGTCCTGGCGTGACGGGCATCGCTCCGGTCACGGGAACTCCACATCGAACGTATTTGGGGGTGTGTGGTAACGCTGCCCAAGTCCCTAATTTAGCTCCGGTATCCAGGGCAGCCTATGGCTGCAACAAGATTTATATTTCTTGGCTCGCAGTGAGGAGGCTGGGATGGGAAAAGCACCTTGGGTTTCCCTGAGGTTCAGCAAGGGTGAAGTGCCCCCATCCCACCCCAGCTGAGGGTACCAGCCTGGCTTCAGAAGTAGGAGATTTTGCAACCGCAATAATCCGGAACACAACCAGACTTAACCCTTCGCAGAGGGGAGACGGCAGCAGACGGACAACCTGCTAGAAACCCCTGACAGCCCACAGCTGCTCTCAGTTCAGCTTTTCCCCCTCTGTTATCTCCCGTTTCCCTTCCAAGGCAGGGCTCCTTGGAGATCAAAGTCTTCATTACTCCAGATGCACTACCTGCTTGCTCTCACCGGAGCAGAGAGCTCCGGCACCGAGGCAGCAGCTGACCCAGCAGCCCGGGCACCGCAGCGGGCAGTAACCGGATCCCCGAGTTACACAAGCGTCCCCGGGACAAGGGCACGCTGCGGAGGGGGCTCAGCCACCGCCTCCGACCAAAACCGGGTCTCGGGCACAGAGGAGTTGGCGTGCGTTTCCCTTTACGGTGGTTAGGTGCTTTAGGCGTTAGCTTTGCAGCCGGCACAGGTCTCCGAACCTCCTCTCATCGTCAGAGAGCAATTCCGCGGCCAGGTATCCCTTCGGCACTACGCGGGACAGGGGACAACCAGGAGAGCTGTGCCACCCTGCACCGTCCCGTCTCCGCTTCCCACTGGGGCACCTACCCGCAGGAAAGGAGGGAGAGCAGGGAAAGGGCCGCTCCACCCTCATCACAATTAGGGAGGAAACTCAGATTTCAGCCGCGTTTCAGCCGTATTTCAGCTCTTCTTGCAGCAGCTTGACACCTCCGAGATTTTGGCAGACGGCATTTGCTGCCATCCTGTGCCTTGGCTCAGCCCAGATCCCCCAGGAGCCATCACACACTGCGAGAGAAATTAGTTACGTGCAAAGCTAAACACACTCATTAGCTTCACTAAAACCCTCAAGCTGAGGGCTCCGAAACCGGCCCCGTCAGTGGACGGCACAGCCCAGCCCCTACGTGCTCGGGACCCCCCCAGCAGCAAAGGCTCTTCCCGGGCTCCTGCAGCAGCTCTAAGCTTTTCACCACCTTTGAAAGACAAACCCTGGAAGCGGCTCCTGAAAACAAAACAGCTCATCGGGGCATCTGCAGGTGGGCATCACCCACCCACCTAATCCAAACCCCGGCAAGCTGCCTTTGCAGTGCAAGAAACAGGGCTGCAAACCGAGCGGGCTCCAGCCAGCCCTGCCGCTCTACCGGGTCATCGAAAACGAGCTTCAGCTCAAATGAAAGGGCTGGGGCCCCATCCCACTTGCTCAGCACCGCGTCGAGCTGAATTCCATCATCTCACGCCAAACGCAGCGAAGGTGGGTGGGTGCGAGGAAGGAAGGAAGACGCCGGAGAAAACAAGGGGGCTGGAGCCACCCGCGCTCACGTTCCCTCGCCCGCGCGTTGTCCTCAGGCACCACTGGTTCAGTCTCGCCGCCTCCTCCTCCCGGGATGGTGTGCCATGAATCGCGGCAGGTTCGTAAAGGAAGCTCCCTCCTCCACGGCAGGACACCCCAAATGACCCCATCCCACTGCTGCTCGCCGTGGGTGCCACCGCAGCCCCAAACGGTTGCTGCCCCTCGGCGAGCTGTGAGAACAGACCGCGATCGCTCAGATTGGCAAGATATCCCTGTCCAAGAGCTTGCAAGGGAAAACTCACCTCCCACGGGCAATTTCCATGAAAACTGAGGATCAGGCACATACCGGCACGCCAAGCTGTTCATTTTCCAGGGCTGCCCCTCTTTGCTCTGGCTCCACGCTCACCCGAGGCGCTCCAGCTGCTCTTGCAGGCAGGGTATTTTTATTTCCGCGTGTATTTTGATCAGACCCGATTCACCTCGGTTCCCAGCAGAGCAGCACACGCTGCATGCCTTGCCTGCGCAGCAACCACCCCTCGGATGACCGCCTGCAACAGGACCCGCAGGAGCGTGCCCATGCCCCACGCCACCCCGGGGAGCTCCCCTCGGGACCTGTCTGCACCACGGGGGTTAAAATAAACTCTTCTTAAGTTGCATTAAAAATAAACCTACAGTGAAGAAAGGCAGGCTATCATCCTCCCAAGTTATCAGCAGGGAAGCAAAGCAGAGGTTCCCCTGCCTGTGCTGCACACCCGGGCTCCCAGTTCGCCTGGCCGGGCTAGCACAGGGCAAGGAGCATTTTTTCCTAATAAAGCAAAAAGGTATCTCTTCAAAAGATTTGCCTCTTCTAATCTTTCCATGCGAACTGGTTGCAAGCTGGCATCAGCTGCTTAACACATTTGTAGAGCCGGTGCTGGATGCTCTGCACATGCTGTTCCCACCTCGCAGCGCCAGGAAGGCAAAGCCCCATCACCCCCCGCACCCTGCTGCCGGTCCCCAGCGCCCGCCCGACGAGGCACAGTGCTGGGGGACCTGCATTAAGCTGATCATCGCCCACATGTCTTTTTTCTGCCTTTAATGCCAGTGCATTTGGGGAGCCCCCAGGTAATCGCCCCACAGTCCCGAAGCTGCTCCAGCCTCTGCTGGAGGCGCTTCGGAGGGAGCAAGCAGCAGAAGGGCATGGAAGCAGCAAAGCTTTGTTCCACTTTTACTGCTTACGAACTCCAGAAGAGAAATAAAATCACGAGTCCCAAAGCCTGTAAGAAGAATTACGTTACCAAACGCAGGGAAATTTGTGGTTCAGTCACAATGCAGTAACAAGGAAAGGTGCAGCTCGGGAAACCTCCCCCACATTATGGTGGCTCTTATATAAACCTTTACATTAACCCCATCCCCGCTGCTTACATCCACCACGACCAGCAGCGCTCAGAGGCGATGGAACTTTCCTAAGCTGGGGGTCATTTCTGCTCTGCCCATGCACACAGAGACACAGACAGTCCCTGCTTGAAGAGCTTTAAGCCGCAAGAGAGCAGGCAAAAGCCTCATCCTCGCGTTTGTATTGCCCAGGGAAAGCCGGAGAGCAGAGGTGACACGTCTGGAGGAGGAGCGGCGCGTGGGTCCCGCAGCGTGCCCCAGCCTGCCGTGCCGGGGTGACTGTTTAGAAGGGTGGCTGCTGATCCCTGATGGAGATGGCTTCATCCAAGCCTCATGGTCTGCAAGGCAAGAGGACAGTACCAGCCTTCTGGAGGTGCCATCAGCGCCCGGGCAGATGCCGAGGCTCTGACCGTTCGGGCAGGACACGAGCGCAGCCGGCTCCGTGCGTTAGCGGCTTCATCCCCCACCGCTGCAAACAAAAGGTCATCCTCCGCATTCGCTTGCCTCGGGGAGGATGGAGAGGCTGGAAAAAGCGTCCCAGCGAGACAGAATTATTCAGATTAGACAGAGCTACAAACGGGGAGCAAGACTGGAGACGCAATTCAGGCCGAGCAAACACGAACTGACACACACACGCTCGAGCTGCTTGGCCGCATTCTCCGAGTCTGAATTATCGGAGCGCTTGGAGGAAGACCCGGAGCCACCGCGGCAGGCGCAGGGAAAGCTTTCCCACCGTGCGGCCCAAGACGAGCAATAAGCCAGGCACGAAGAGGCTGCGCGCGCGAGGGCCGAGCTGAAAACCCCCCCAGAAGCAGCTTGCACGCTCACGGAGGCAGATGTCGGAGCGGGCAGCCTTGTCCCTGCTCCTGCGGGCGATTTTGCAATGGGGCAGAGGATGGAAACGGGGCGAGCGAAGAGGTGGCTATTGCACCACGCTTTCACAAGGAGACCCGCCGTGCCGGGGCCTCCCAATGCTTGCACAACCCTCCGTGCCCCGTGTGCTGCCAGCTCCCCTGCCCGCAGCTCCCACGGGGGTCCATGCCCACCGGGGGATGCTCGGGACCCCCCACCCCGCGGTCCCCCCCCCTTCCCCAGGGCATCTGCTGAGCCTTTCTTCGCCCCGCTCTTCCCCGCGACAGATGCGGCAGCTATTCAGCCTTTTCAGGCTGCAACAAAAGCCTCTCCAGGCACACAAAGGCGAAGAGCAGAAGAGAGGCCCGGGTTTAAATAAGAGCCACCTGCCAGGGGCCCATGCCCCCCCATGCAATCGGGGCGCTGCCCCCCAGGCAGCCCCGCTTCGCAGAGCCCATTGCCCAGCAGCAAAAATATTCTTGGCACATTGATTTCAAGGAGATGAAGCTCCAAAGCGGGTACCAGGAGCGGTGCCCTGGATGCCGAGGGCCACCAGCGTGGGGGGGGACATCAGGGACGAGGGCGTAGGGAGGGGACGGGGAGGCAGCGGGTGGGAGGGGGCTGCGAAACTCATGGGAAAAGTCAAAGCAGGTAAATGGCAACAAGGCGGCAGCACGAAGCATCCCCGCTGACTCATGGCAGCAGGCTGGAGCTGGTGTTTAATGAAGAGAAATAAATAGTTTCAGCCTCACTTATCCAAGAAAAGCAAATTTAGGGACCCATTCAGTCCCAGGTTTTTGTTTTGGGGATCATCCTCCTCCTCCCCGTACATCAGCAGCAGCACTGGGTGTTGGTGACCCGCCCGATGCTCGTCTCTCCAGGAGGCACCGGGGCTGGCGTTAGGAGCCAAGATCTCAGCCCAGGCACTAGTGATGGTCCTGTCACGCTGGGGGACACCCTGGGACGTCCCAGGGAGCAGACCTGGCCGGAGCAATGGAGCCATCACCCTGGCCGGGACCTCCTCGTGAATCCAGCAAGGAAGGGGGTCGTCATGGCCAAAATGCCCCAGCCCAGCCCATCTCTTCCTATGGGCATCCAAGATGTCGCTTCCCACCAGGAGCCACTGTGATGCCAGGCTGGGAGATCTGAGTGGAGAAAGGAGGCAGCTGCTCCGGGGTGGGGGGACGCTCAGGGACCCCTCTCTGCAAGCCCAACCACCGCATCCCCCCGCACCTCCACTGCAGCCCCCGCCAAGGACACGCTGCAGCCGCCGGGGCCTTTTATCCGCACAATACAAAGCAAAAGGAAAATAAGAAACCCCGGGAGGGGCGGATATCTTCATGTGAGACACGGCCATGGCCAGCGGATCTGCTCCACGCACAAACCGCTTTATTGCTGCCTCCTCGCAAAGCTTCGGGGCCGGGGTCAGCTCCTCCTCCGAACCCCTCCCCAAACCCCATCCCTTGCCAGATTTCCTACCGGAGCTGGCGAGCTCGTGAACGGAAAAGCACGCATATGTGCTTTTATGATAGGAAGTGGCTGATATGCGCAGGCGCGATTAATACAGGAGTAAACACTAATGTAAACCATTAACTCAGTGCTGACCTATGTCCTTTGCACTTCCCTCCTGCAGGCACAGCTTGAAAAAAGCCCTTATCGTCATGCCGGAATCCTCGCTCCCCAGCAGGGTACGGTGCCGTGTCCACCAGCCCTCTGCGCCGTGGCCGGGGTCTTTCCCTCGCAGGTCAGAGGGACCGGCTCAGCCCCCGCCACGCAGCCCGCGGAGGGCACCGGGCGCTCGAAGCATCTTTTTGGGTCCCTTGCTCCATCAGCCTCGCAGCAATCCTGGGGACGACCCTGCCCGACCTCGCCATTACCTCTGACCCCAGGGACAGCTCGGGAGGGGATCCTCCACACCTACATCCCAGAACTGCTTTTATTTTTAGACATGCCCACCCATTCCTTACTTTTAAGCTGGAAGTGATTTAGGGGAGAGGATCAGACCGCCCAGACCCACGCCTGCGAGCGGAGGAGCCATGAAGCCCTGCCAGAAGCCCCACAAACACCCGGCGCTTCCCGGCAGCTCCTGGGTTCATGCTCTGCACAAAAATGAAGTTTCTCGGGGCTCAGCCATGGGCAGGACCCTCCGCGGGACAGACGGGCGGCTGCCACCCCCTCCCAGCCCAGCGATCCCACCTGCTGCCTTTCAACACAGATCTTAGAGCCGTGTAAATAAGCATCTATTAAAATATATATATATTTAAATAAGAAAAAAAAAACCAAACCAAAACACAAAGCCGCATCGAGGGCAACCACTCTGGAAGCAGCATTCACCCCCGGCGCTGGAAGCTGTACGGCCTCAGGATGCATTTCCTCCACCAGCACCAAGCCTGAGGAGGGTTTCATTTACGCGCCCTCAAAGCTCGGTGACAACAGCACGTTTTGCGTCATTCTGTCCTTTCCCCAGATGTTTACTTAATAGAGTTTCACCCTCGTCATGGGCTTTGTCAACACCAGGGCACAGCAAACACCTTCCTGAGACGAGGCCAGGGATGCACAACCCGGCTGCGGTGCCCCGCAGGCAGCAGCTCTGCCTTCGCCGGGCGATCCCTGCGGGGCTGCAGAGAGGAGCAGCCCCCGGCCGTCGGGACCCACGACGCGAAACCTTGGAGGCACCCGAGCGGTGCCGGTCTAAGGGGTTGGCATCGTGCTCCTGCATGGCGAACCCGCACCAGGCACGACGTCCAAAGCGGTTTGGAGGCTGCCAGGGACTGCAGCTCTTCCCTGTGCGAGATAAACAGCTCCCGTGCTGGGTGGCCGCCGCTTTTGTTGACAGCGGGGTTTGTTTTGTGCAGGGGAAGGCCAGGACAGGAGCGACACGGGGATTTCGTAACACCCCTTTGCCTACGCAGGTGCTCGGCAAGGCAGGGGCTCCGCAGCCACCAACCACCCTCCTCCTGGTGCTGCTCCCTCCACCTCCGACACGGCACAACAGATATAAAACCTCCCGTGCAGCCAGCTCCGATGCAGCAGGGTGCACGAGCCCACCTCCGGGCACGCACGGGGCAGACGGCACTCCGGCACGCGCGGGGCAGGGAGAGGGGCTGCTGCAGCTGACCCACAGCAAGACCCGTAACGAGAAGGGATGCTAACGAAGGGGCAGAGGGAAAGGGGAGGATTGCACCCCGCTGACCGCCCTCTCCTCTGCCATCGCCCCCAGGCAGAGCTGCTCGCAGCTCTCGCTCACCGCAGCCGCCCTGCACCGCAGGCTGCTCTCCTCCTCCTCCTCCTCCTCCTCCCATCACACGGCTGTTAATGCATCCTCAGCGCGTAACAGGACCTGCCGAAGAGCTGGCGCGACCACCCATTTGCAATGAACCCACCTGGGTTAAGAGCCAAGCAACGCTCCAGACTCGAGACCCAACACTACCTATGGTCATGCGCTCCCACTTTACCCACCACAGCGGTTAGTATTTTAGGGGAAATCCTGGGCCTTGAAGCAATGCAATGAAAGGCCGAGAGCCTCCTGCCACCCCGCAAGCCCGAGCGGGGTGCTCCTCCTCCACCAGCCCCTCTTCCCTCTGCACCAGCCATCCTGAGGCTCCTTCAGCTGGGAGGAAAACACAGTTGCACTTCTATTTAAAAAAAAAAAACAAACCAAACTTTCTTTGCATCCTGCTGGCACCTCGTTAAAGCTCTCGGGACACGGTGGCTATTATTAGCTCCCTCCAGGCTTTCGGCAGCCCCGAGAGCCTCTGTGGCACCTGTTGGCAGCAGCCGCGCGGCCCCAGAGCCCGGGAGGTTTGGTGAAGCCCGGACGGAGCCCAGACCACCAGCGTCTCAGTCAGCACCGTAACCTCAAAATACCTCAACTCAGCCAACAAGCGTGCAAAACTCATCACGAAGCGCCTGGGTGCTCGTGCCTCCGAAAACACCACCAGAGGAGAAACCTGCCTTCCCCCCGTTGGTGTTACCAAGAGGGAAATGCCAGTATCTCCCATTAAAAGGCCTGCCCAACAGACAACAGCACAGAGTAAGGGGTCAATAGCAGAGCTTTTACGCTCTCGCATCTTTTCAATATACAGCAAAAACACACACGCTCTGGGAAAGGTTTGCTGATCCTCCCGCGGATGCCTAGTACCCCACTGCTAGACAGTGTTTACCAGCAGGCTCCTTGATTTCTTACCAAGTACAACAGAAAGCAAGCGCTTTGGATGCATTTTGCCTGTTAGATTAGAACAGAAAGCGGATAAAAGGATAAAAGCAGGGACATTTAAACAAACTAACAAAAAAAACCCCTACTCCTGCAGCTACTGCTGTTCCCCTGCCAGGCCAGGCTGTTCATCTTGGGCATCCCATACCCAGCCTTTAAAAAGAAACCTCACCCGACAGACAGCTTTACAGTCACCAGCTCACCCCAGGGCAGCATTAACCGGGGCCCCCGGGGGAGCAGAGGCATCCCCAGGGCACAGGGTGGCAGGGGGAAGCTGGGGGCTCCTGGGTCCCGCTTTGTATGAATTTAAGCTTTTTCAATCCCACTTATTCACAAAAAGGGCTTAGGGCTGGGGGGAGCCAAAGAGCAGACAGGCCAGCCTTTGTACGGCTCGGCCGCCCGCCCACCCGAGGGCTCCGGCAGCCCCCACGTTTCCCCGTGCAATCCCTCCAGCAGACTGGAGCACACTGGTAAGCAGCAGCGCTGGCATCGCCACAGCCCCTGTGGCCCCGCAAAGCCTGGAGCAATGCCTCGACTCACCAGAGCCTCCGTTTCCTAAGCGAGAGAGAGAAATTAAGTCTTCAACAGCCTGTATGGACGGCACCCCCATTGCATTACCCCCACCTCTTCCGCAATGAGGTTTAAGGCTCTTTCCAAGGCTGCTGGGAGGGTTTGGATTCGAGGTGGGTACAACAGCCAGATGTTCATCACTAGTTTGGAGTTAAGTCACTAAAACCCTCGAGGCAACACCACCAGGTCCCAGCTGAACCCTCCTTCCAGTGACGTTCTGGTTGTTTCAGTGCAGTCTTTGGGGAGAAAGAAATGTGAAAAGGATGTTTTGGTAAAAGCCAGAGGTGCATGACCTGCCAAGCACACGCTGCCCTTACTGCTGGAGCCCGGCGAAACAGAGTTAACTGGCTACACCGAGAACAGCCAGAAAACTCTCCTTGCTCTCGTTAGCTGGACCCCACAGGGCTGGAGCCCTCCCTGCCCTGCAGTTCCTCGAGGTGAAGCCCAGAAACAGGAATATCAGCCAAAAGCACTGCCCACCGAGGCACATGGAGGACGTCATCTTCCGTGAACTCTTCCAGACCGCGGCGGAGGGCGCGAGCCATAGACCTGCTCCGAAGCTCCCGGCGAGCAGCTCCAGCTCCCAGCCCTCCTGCCCCGCAGGCGCTGGAGCTGCTGCTCAGCAGCATGCAAAGACCACATTTTAATCTGTTCATAAAATCCCCAGCATCTTACTCACCGAGGCTTCATCAGTCCACTATTTGCATCTCTAACGACATGCATCCGAGGCTGGGCCGGCTGTCTCCTCCAGCAGCGAGGAGCTGGGGAATAGGAGCATCGGGACACTTCCAAAAACCCCCAAGGACCTGGAGTGCTTCCCTGCTGAGTCCCACCACCCCACAGAGCATCTCGCATCCCGGCAGAGAGTTGTTCTTTATCAGCAACTCTTCCTTACAACAAAAAATACTGGGAGTTTCAACCCCAAAGTGGAATAAGCAGGGTGGGAGAGGAGACGAAGAGGGAGATGTCAGCAGTCCCACTCCAACACAAACGCAGAGCCCCTCACTCCAGGAACAGGGCTGTTCCTTGCAGGGAAAAGCACTGAGGACAAAAGCAAAGGTCTCTGCAAGCCTCTTCCAAGCTCCTGGGACAGCAAGGAGGAAGATGTCCTCTCCTGGAGCCCAGGCAGGTGCCCGGCCAAGGGCTGCAACACCCCCAGGCTCCCCAAAACAGCCGTGCCCCTGCATCGACGCTGCTCTGCCCGCGGCACGGGAGCTATCCACCCAAAACCACTGGATTTGCGGCTCCCATGACTTCCAGGAGATAACCTGGGTTTAAACTTCCTGGGAAGCCCGCCCTTCCCAGCACCGCGGCAGAGCTACTTATGCAAGAGCCGCCCGGGTTTTCTTAGCAATCTGCCCAGCGCAATGGGCAGCAAGGTTGCGAAATGGCTGAAGAGGAAGAGAGAGTCACACCAGAGCCTGGGGGGAACCGGGCTGGCCGGAGGAGGCTGTTACAGTCGACGATGACTCCTGCAGCCTGGCCGTATCTGAAAGCAGTGGCTACGGGAGCCAGCACTCTGCGGATGACAGGTTGCCGACACCCACAGCGGCACCGCCTGAGAGCCAGCACAGCCCCTACTTTTTGCTAAAACAAGCGGAAATACAAGAAGTTAAAATTGTTCTTAAACGCTGAGCTGGTAGATGCAATAAGGCTGTCATTACTACTGAAAATAAAAACATATCCCTGCTACCAGACCACCTCCCCCTCGCTTTTTATTTTATTTATTATTTTTGTTAAATTAGGTTGAGGGTAACATGCATACTTTCTGGTTTGTTTGGATCCAATTGCACCTGCTTTCCCCCCAGCCCAGCCGAGATACCCCGGGCAGTGCCACTTGGACCCGGCTCCCCCCCACACCTATGGGCGCGAGGAGCGACGAGCTGCGGCTACTGGAATTGCAGGCTGACAGGACGCGCTGCCAAATTTCCACAGCAGCCTCAGCTTGTGTTCCAGCCGCATTTCCCCGAAAACACACATTTGGCAGGAGGTCCAAAGGAGCCTTCCGAGAGGCTGCCCTAGCTCGGTGCCGCGTACCAGGGCCAGAGGACGCCGGGAGGACAGCAGACGGGCAGAGCGGCCGCTCCATTTCTGAACGCTCAGCAGAAGATGCTCCCACCCGTGTCTGCCCCACAGAAACCCAGGAGGTGCTGCAGCCCTTGGGACAGGGACAGTGCGGAGTCCCGACCTGCCGTTACACAGATTTAGCCCGTTCCAGCGTGAGAAGCGTATGGCAATGACGACCCTGAGCTCAACTTACCCCCTCTTCTGGGGCCAGGAGAGGCTGAACTGAAGAGGGGCACCCATGGGAGGTGGCTGCAGCCAGGGGCACACAAAGCAAGGCAGCAAAGTTAATTATGATGACGAAGGAAATGAGTCCATCCCTCCACTGATCCCGAATCTATAGCCCAAACCAGGTAAGGATATCTAGCAAGGGCAGAGCTGTAAAGTCCCAGCCTGGCTGGGCGCCCCAGGAACATTCAGATCTGGGTTTGCATTTTGAACTTTATCTCTAGTTTAGGCTACAGCTCGCTGGACAGCCAGGCACATAATCACATGCAGCCCTGACGCCAATGGCTTAAATAATCTCATTACATATGACGGCAAACGCTGTGCCAGCTGCAGACCGCTTGAGCCAGCGTGCTCACCTGCCCTCTCCGCTGGGAGAGCATACTTTGTCACAGCAAAGCAGCGTGCTGACGTAACACCTTAATTCACAGGAAGATGCCGTCGTCCTCCCCGGCAGCATCAGACCAAAGACGGACACAGCGGAGCTCCACGTGCTCCCAGCAGCGCTCAGAGAGGAGCCACACTGGCACCCCATCCTGTATCCCCCTCCTGACAGCAAGTACCATCCCACCACCCTCCAAATGACATTTTTGTGGCTCACAGCATCTCCAGCAAAATTCGTGTTTCAGGTCCTCTTGGGTCAGGGGGATCTACCAACAAGCAGAGACTCACGGCCGTCAGTCCCTTCCCGAGGCCACAAAGGAAACAGCAAGTTAATGCAACCATTAAACCTGCCAGTCGCTATAATCCCTACCTCAAATTGGTAAGATCTTAAAAGGCTGAAATCTTTGAAATGACTCAGCCACGAGGTACAATGAAACAACAGCTTAAAAGGCTGTTAAAGCTCTCTGCATTCAGACTTGCTCTTGCGTGCCCTGCTCTAACCCCCACGCGCTGCTCCCTGTCCATCTCCGTAGGGGAATCGGCCGCTGAGGCGAGAACCCTCTCAAAAATGAGCCTCCAGGCACCGGTCACGCACACAGTCCTCGTGCCAGCCAGAGCTGAAAGAAGAATATATTTTAGCATCCTGCAGCCATGAAAGACGAGGGGCATCCATGGAGGGGACGGGACCCACTTTCAGTGGGATACGGGTCTCAGGGGCTTTTAAAACCCAATGCCAATGTCACCACCAGAGATGACCACGATGCTCAACAGCTCTGGACCACGCTGAAACGCTGACTCAACATGACTGCCCAGGCTCGAAACAGGTTTCTTGGGGAGAGGTCAGGCAAAGCTGCGTTCCCGTACCAGCCTCTGGAGCTGGTGGGGAGGGATTGCCCCAGTCCTCACGGATCCACTCCCCCAAACCCCCCCTCCTCCAAAACCAGCCGGCGCGCTCAGCCGGGTCCCGAAGACCCTCTCCCAGTTCCTGCCCCGTCTCTGCTGCCCGCACCCCTGCCCACAAAGGGCAGAGGAGCCGAACGGCATGTGGCACACGTGGGGCTGCCTGGGGGCATCTGCCAAAAGCGGGGCCCCAAGAACCAGCCCGTGCCGGGCTGCGGCAGCCGCCCTCGCCCGCTGCAGACAGCCCCGGCGCGGCGGAGGGGAGGCAGCACGTTATTCTTGGAAACCAGGAGGTGAGGTCATGCTGCCTGAATGCTGCAACTTGAGGCCAGACGCGCGGGGCCAGTTGTGCTTGGAGAGGAGCCTGACTTCTGCAGCGGGCGGCCGAGCGAGGGCCGTCTGCAGGTCGGGAAGCCGGTTACGTTCGGAGCTAGCAGGAGGAAAGGGGTTCTTAGTGAAGCAGGGCTCTTTGCTCCCAGTTTCTCAGCAGACAGTGCGAACTCCAGCGAAGGGATGGGTTTTAAAATAGCATCAGCTACTGCCTCTGCTGCAAAGCCCTCGGACCACCCCGGTGTGGGGCACACGAGCCCACCATGAAGGCTCAGGAGATGCCAGATGCCAAACCCAGAGCCACTCTGCTCTCCGTGCCGCTTCCGACCCAGCCACTCCTCCGGATGCCTCCCATGTACCTGCACCGTCCTGCAAGCCCGGCATCGCCCATCCGGAGTTCATCCATCCCATCAGATCCCAAACCACATCCTGGAGGTTTCTGGGAATAGAGGAGTCACCAACTCGCTCTTTCAGGCTTCCCAGGCGGAACTTTCTGGGAGTTTTCATCGCCGGTGCCTACCCATCGCCCAGCAAACGCGCTAGAAGACCTGGCTCTCAGTCTGCACAGCTTCAAATTATTATTTATGCACTGCTTTAAATGCTGTGGAATAGGCAGCACGTGTCTGATAAAGCTCAGCGCCTGCTCTGCACCGCTCGCTCCCCCAAGGCAGAGCCAGCACCTCCGCAGCCCGGCAGAGGAGCACTGTCCTATACATGGGGCTTTCCTGACGTGCGCGCTGGCAGATGGCAGAAACCTCGCCGAAGACCAGCGGGAGCTCAGTGTGAATGATAAAATAATCGTTTTACCTGGCTGTATTCAGCTATGAAATCACACACACAGGGGCTGTATTTTTGTCCTGCTGCCCGTGAAGGATTCATCCCGGAGCAAGTAGCTCAGGTCCTAAGCCCGGTACCACTTCTGATGGGCTGCAAGACCTTCAGTAAATCACTGCATCTCAGTTCCCCACCTCTGAAAACGTGGGAAATACTGATCTTCTTTTGCAAGACCTATGGCTGATGGCATCAGATTATTATTAAGAGGAGCCCCACCACTTGCTGAGCACGTGCCAAAGCAAAAACCAAGTCCCTGCTCCCAGGCCGTTATCAGTCCATCTCAGTCATAGGTTTGACTGCTCAAAACATGTAATGTATTTAGAAGAGATTATGGCAAATCCTAAATTGTTTAAACAAACTCAAACCCCAAGTCAGTAGACTCCTTTGGTCAATGAGATAATAAACCACTGCCTTGGAAAAGCCCCAATGATGTCACTACACTTCCACAGCTTTTCAACCACGGCTTGCACAGAACGCCACAGCAAAGACATTTCTGATTATATAAAATACATGGTAGAGTTCAAAAAAAAAAAAAAAAAAAAAAAAAGAAATCCCCCCACTGAGAGAGGAGCAGAAGTACAGCAGACACACAGAGAGCTGTTTCCCAGGAGCATGAGCCCAAGATCTTCATCCACTCCATCACTTAGGAGTTATTTTTCCAGCTGGATGTTCTGGGGGACAAAGCATTTGGTCTCAAATGAAGCTGCAGGAAGCCATGGGAAACAGGGTGCTTTGCTCCTCTAAACATCTCTGTAAAACACCCTAGCCATGACGGCAGAGAGAGCACGAGGCCACCAGCTACGTGAACACGCTCATCCACAAAGCCGCTCAGTTATCAGCTACAAGATGCCTGCCCTATTTCCACACCAGGTATCTTAGAAGAATAATAAACCGCAAAAGTACTGGCCTCCTTCCTCCTTCTCCATCAGAGGAACCATCGCTCACAGATTATCTGATGAGGCTGAGAGCGAGACTGAGAGTGTTTCGCAAACGCGCCCCAAAGCGCCGAGGATGCTCCAGAAACAGGGCTGCCAGAGAGGGGGCAAGTTTGCAAGCAGTCTCCCACCGCCCTGCGAAGCTCTTCCAAAGCTCACCAATCCAGGTGAGGATTTCCTGCTTTGAAGTTGGGGTTAGGAGTGAGGTTTGTTAATTTGTTTTAAGGGAAACCTGCTCCACAAAGAGCTCCATCGAGTGACGCGCGTGACGGAGAAAAACTCACCACCTGCCATTACTAGTCCCCGCTCTCCGGTCTGGCTTACCTGTGATTTCCTCACCAAATTCAGGCAGCCAGCCATCTACCCAGTATCTTGCCTAAAGATTAGTCTTAAAAGTGGAATTTGCAGTAGGCAAGACAGACCTCGCTCCCAGCCCCACTGTCGCAGCCTGCGTCACTAATGCCAACAGCCTGACCACAACGAACAACGCCAAGTCAGGTCAACCATGACCTACATACAGCAGGCTTTACAGAAATTACAAGCCTAATTTTGCCTAATAATAAATCACGCCAAGGCACAAGGAAGAAAGGGGTGAGAAAACACCTAAACCTCGCATTTCAGTTCCATTCATCACCTCTCCACGGACTTCATGGGCCCACCCTGCAGTAAATCACCGCGTATCAAACAGAGTCAGGTCACGGGTGAGCGGGACCGTCGGTGGCCTGCTTCCCACCAGATAATTCAGGGATGCCACACTTCAGGTATTGCTTGGTACCAAAAAATAAAATAAAATTGGGGGTGGGAAACTGCAAAATAAACAATAATGATCTATAAGAAAAGTCAAGGAATATCTCCTGTTTTCACCTAGGTACTACACAGCAAACAAAACTACCATCCATTAACTCGCACGCAGCACCATTTTATTTAATGATGCGTCTCTGCCACGGACTATTGGACTGGAAGGAGGAGAAAATTGGCTGTAACATTTTCACTGCTGCTGGAACACTGTCTCCAAGCTCAAACTCTCCTGGAGCACTGAAAAGTTTTCTTAAGCAAAGTGACTCTCAGCAAAACCCTAACCTAAATGCATCTCTCAGTTTGGGAGAAAGAGGTTTAACAACATAATAGTTGCTCATGATCCAAGAGGAAGCACAACGTAACCAGAAGACACCGTTAAAGTCAGGGAGAGACACAACTGTTTCCCTCCAGTGGAGGTTTGCATTATTAAACAAGATTTTGGAATAGTAAATGTAAAGAGCAATGTTCCAAATGGAAAGGTTTGCTGCACAACCAAAGCAGGCAGCACAGAGAGATTTCAGCTGTGGCTTCTGGCGATGGGCCATCAGGATTCTTTTAAGCATCATCTGAAACATGACAACTCGATGCAATCACTTCTGCGGATCCTGCTTTAGGTCATCTTTCCACACTGATGCAGTCCATGAGTAATTCGGATCCAAATACCTCTCCGCAGGTCTCTAACAGAGGCGTTATCCCAGCTGCGTACCAGAGGAGGGGATGAAGTCAGCACGCATCGCGTCTAAGGCATCACCCTCACCACGTTTGGGCTCGGCAGTTCAGTCCAAATATCATAACCAAATAACCCAAGCCTGTAGCTCACACTCACCAGGGCAAGCCAGGTACGCACCGGCTCGTCTAAGAGCCCAAACTCACAGCGTAGCAGTTTTAGAGGTGCTGGAAGGAATCACAGCAGCAGCTGTGCCGCTCTTTGAAGAGCCAGAGATGCGTCCAACCACTCAGCTGAACTCTTCTCCCCCCGGCAGGGATGTGTGAAGAGGCCGGGACAGGGGACAGGGAAGACGACCAACGCTTTTCCAAAACAGCGATTCAGCATCGAACACACCTCACCCTCCGAGAGCCGCGCAGACACTCTGCACCACCCTCCTACGTTACAACGCGAAGTCCTGTGCTCCAGGATGCTTTTCAACACGGCTAAGGAACCGACACGACTCACAGCACTAAATCCTGACCCCAGCGGCTGCCCCGCGCTCTGGTACGGGCAGGGGAACGGCACCAACCCCAGGCCCCCACCATCCCACCCGTGCCAGGGCAGAGGGGAACCGCCGGCGTTCGGTCTCCTCATGCCATCCTTCCCCTTTCAGGGGTGCAAAAGGGAAGTGCCGAAATCTGCACTTTAAACACGTGAGTCAACTGCAGAAGCGAGGAGGAGCCCGTCTGTCAAAACAGAAGAGGTTTTCACTAATTTCCAGCCAAACGAGATGACAATACATGTCATCTTGGAGTACGACGCGGTGCAGCTCACGAGAAATGCCTGCGTTCCCAAAGGAAAAGTCAAACTTTTATTGCTCAAATGACCCCCCCCCCACACACTTAATCACAGGCTTTCAGCACCCTCCCTCGCCGACCCCACCACCGCTGCAGCGCGACTTGTACCTCCAAAGCCCCTCGTTCATTCATTCATTCAGGTTAGGAATCCCAGATACCAACAGATGGGCAGCACTAAAAACAAAAGAGGTGGGGGTTACAGATTTAGGTGGGGTTTTTTTAGCCTTCACAGTTCTCAGGGTAACGCCGTGGGTTTGAACAGCTCATGCGTGGGCGCAAATCGCATCGATGCTAGAGAACACGGCGCTCCCGCCGAGCAGACTGCCTGTACCCGCGTCACCCAGCGCCGCGCTTGGCGTGTCGTGAATCCATTCAAACTTCCCAAAGTCCCTCCGGCAGGGAGACACGCTCCCCCCTTCGCTCAAAAAGCTCATTTGAAAACAAGGAAACCATCGCATCACCTAGCATGTGCTAAAATACACCTTTGCAGCCGCTATTTATCTACGCGTCTTTCAAACAGAAGCAAGTTACGGACGATGAGTAAATACAATAACAATGAAATATTCCCTGTCTGAAGCTGGGGGATGACAGCCGCTCGGTATTACACGCTGTTCCGTACGGCTGGAGCCAGGAGAGACCTGCCATCAAACAGGGACACCCAGGCAGCTGCCTGCATTTACGCAAAGTGCTACGAGCGGCTCCGCGCAGGGAGCCCCGCGTTCCGAGACACGAACCCCGTGTCCCAAGACGTGGACCCTGCGTTCTGAGACACGAACCGTGTGTTCCGAGATGCAGACCGCGCGTTCTGAGATACAAACCCCATGGGGTGAACCCTGTGTTCTGAGATACGAACCCTGTGCCCCAAGATGTGGACCCCGCGGGGTGGACCACGCGTTCCAAGACATGAACCCCACGTTCTGAGACGCAGACCACGCGTTCTGAGATACAAACCCCATGGGGTGGACCCCACGTTCCGAGACACGAACCCTGCGTTCTGAGACGCGGACCCTGCGCCCCGAGACGCGGACCCCGCTGGGTGAACCCCGCGTTCTGAGACATGGACCCTGCGTTCTGAGATGTGAACCCCACGGGGGTGACACCGGCCAGGCCGAGGGCTCCTCTCCGCTCCGGACCCCCCAGGCACGCTACCGAGATGTCATTTCGCTTCGTTTCACATTACAAAGCCGGAAAGCCACGTCTCGGTGCTCTTAATGGGGGGAAAAAATAAAATAAATTAAAGCCCGGCGGGACAGACGGACGGGCAGCAGCCGGCTCCATTGTCCCGCCCGGCTCCGCCGCTCCCGGTTACCGCTGTCGCTGCCCGTTTTCCCGGGACCCCCCCCCCCCGCCGTCCCTCCCCGCAGCAGACATCTTCCATCACTGTCAGGCAGCGCCGGCGCTGCCCGCTCCTCCTGCCCCTTCCGCAGCCCGGCGGCGGGGCGGGGGCAGCCCGGAGCCGCCCGCCCGCCCGTCCGGTCCCCGGTTCCCGGCCTTCCCCCCCCCCCCGCTCCCCGCCCTCCACCGCGGCGGGCAGCCCCCCCCCCCCCCCCGCCAACCTTCCCCAACTTCGCACCTTGAGAGCGAACTTCTCCCCGCTCTTCTTACTGAAGATCTCCAAAACTTTCCCGTTGATGCCCAGCCCCAGCACTTGCGTGGTGACCTTGTAGTCGTCCGTGATGGCATTCTTCCGGATCTGCAGGCCGCCCTTCACCGGGAACGGCGGCGGCGGCGGCCCGTGGGGGGGAGCGGCGGGCGGCGGGGGCGGCGGCGGTTGAGGCGGCGGCGGGCTGGGGAAGCCGGCGGGCGGTGGCGGAGCCCCGGAGAGCATGGCGGGCGGGCGGGCGGGCCGCGCCGGGCGGGCTCCGGGACTCTCGGCCGGCGGAGCCCCGCGGGAGCTGGATGGGGCGGCGGGGAGAAAGGGGAAGGGGGGGGTATGGAGGCGGGGGGGGGGGGGGGGGGGTGAAGCAGCGTCGCCGCCGCCGCCGCCCCCCGCCGGTGCGCCCCGGCCCCGAGAAGAGCGATCGCTCCGGTGCGGCGGCGACTCCTCCTTCCTTCCTTCCTTCCTCCTCCCTCCTCCTCCTCCTCCTCCTCCCGGCCCGGCTCTGATGTCAGCGCCTCGCCGCGGCCGGCCCCGGCCGCCGGGGGAGGGACGGGGCGGGGCGGGCACCGGGCCTGCGCCCGCCGGGGCCGGGGGGGGGAAGGCAGCTCGGCTCGGCCCCGCCGCTTCCCCCGGGGCGGTTGGGGGGGGGGGGGGGGAGGGGGGTGGTTCTTGCGCTTCTGAAGGGGCTGGCGGGGGGGGGTCTTAGTGCTTGAAAGGGGCTGCGGGACGTCGCCGGGGGGGGGGGGGGGGGCAGAAGCGAGCCCCCGGCCCCGGTGGGGTGCGGGTCTCAGCCGCCTGCCCCAGAACCGGCGGCTCTCCTGGAACCCGCGGTGGGATGTCAACAGGTCGTGGCGTTCCCAGTCACACACCACCACCCCCCCCGCAGTGACCCCCAGTTAACGCTCTTCCCGGTGCCCCGAAAGCATCCCTAACGTGACAGGATGGCTCTGCCGAGCCAGGAACCGCCGGTGCCCACACACCCTGTTCTCCAGTACCTCCATCCATAAGCGATGCCCGGGAATACGGGAGATGTCAACACCGCCACAGGCACACAGAGCACCAGGGCCAAGG